>NC_087309.1:113355515-115755515 GCF_015220805.1 Pogoniulus pusillus | reverse complement strand
ATACACACAAGGAATTTCTTGTGCTGTATTAGTGTAAGTGCTCCTCGGTTCTGGATGAACTAGGCATTTAGAGGTGTCTGAATGATGTGGACAGTGTTCACAAGGAGAATATTGCACCTGCACCTTGAGATAGAAGGATATCCTAAAAATGCCTTTAGCTCACTGTTTGACATTATCAAGCAGAAATTAAGGTGCTCGCAGACTTCAGTAACAAAAGACAGAAGCTACCTTTCCAATAAGTAAGGACTGATTGTTTCTTATAGTAGGAAATGAAAGCTGCTTGTCTAATACACTTAAGAGTGGGAATCTTATGATCTTAGATCTATCACTTGAGAATTCAAGACTAATTATTTCCTGTTACTCTTTGTAGAATACAGTTGTAATTGCCTTACTGTATCAAGTTCACATTAACACTTAATTATTAATGCCCTCCTCATGTTCTTACACTGGAAAAACATTCTGAATGAGAATAGCAAAAGACTACATATGACGTATTTTTAGTTGGAAAAGTATCATTTAGATCATATATTTATTTTCTTGCAATTTTGTTTCTACTGCCACTTGAATAGTAAACTTCTTTCAGAGCTACATTGCATTGACAAAATTGTTTGTTGTGGAGAAATAGGAACTCCTGCAGTGGTGTTCACTAGCATGTGAGAACAGTGACTTTATTTCATTTATGCAATTACCTTGTGCTAGAAGTCATATTAATAACATCAGAAAAATTAGACAGAGCCACGTCAGGCTGATAGGAGTGGTCTGTGTTTTCCAAATGGCTGCAACTTTTTTCTTTGTACCAAAGTCAGATTATCTATGAAAACAAACTTTAAACATGGATTTGACTGTCCACTGACCAGCAACATTTATACATTCAGATGTACTATAGAAGCAGAGGGAATGGTCACAGTGTTTTTTCAGTTTATCAAAACAAGCAAGTGTTTGCCTTCAAAGCATTGAAGTGTTGAAGTTGTCAAACCAGTTCAAAATAGTAATAATTCTTGATCTGCCTTAGCAATGGCCAGGTGGTTCAAGGGCAATTTTGTCTGGTGAGACTGAGCAGGGAAGAAGAATTGTGAAAGTCTTTAAGTATAGATAGGTATACACCAAAGCAGCATACGTTTAACACAGTCCACTTCTTAAATGCAATAGAGAGAATATTAATGAAAATGGTACTGTGGCAGCATATTCCTCATGTTTTTGTGTCAGTGTGTAGACTGGATTGCTGTTGTTTGGACCAACTGGAGTGGAAGATTTGTACTGAGCTAGCACTAGGTAGGAATGGATAACATCTTACCAGCTGTTTCCCTCTTCTCTTCCTTGTTTGAGAAGACAATTAGTCATAAATGTAGTTTGATTCTTTTGTATGCCATGACAGAAAGCCACAAGAGACTGGAAAGGTGGACAGGGAGATTGATAGGAGATTTTTTTGGCTGGGAGAACTCCTTCCTTGCGCTTCAAGTTGCCTTACCTACTGGCTGGAGATGTTCTCTTAAGAAATTGCCCTTCTGGTGTGCTGCCTTTTCAGACTTCCTTCACTGTGACTTCTCACCTGACCATCTGAGTTTGGAAAAACTGCAGAAGATACAGAGCTTTTCAGGATGGGAGAGAACAAGAGAAAAGGAAAATAAATGAAAGGGGGGAAACTGTCATTGTGTTCCTTCTATTAATTTCTTTCAATTGTCAACTGGAGATGAGCAGACACCATATTGTCAGGATAGTAACCTCATATTAAAGTTGTCCACTGCCAAGAGCAAATGCACCATAACAATATGCCTGCTAGCATTCAGTTTTATTTCAACAATTTCTTTTGTGTCCATTTCCACTAATTATAAAGCATATTGCAGCTATGTTCTCTTTTGTTGGGGTGCAGATGGTCAGTCTTCAGTCATGTGGATATAATTTCACTTCTTAGATCCGTCAGAACTGCTGTTTCAAAGTTGATTCCTAAAATCAAAGTACATGTCTGTGTGACACAGAGGAGAATGAGAGACTTTATCATAAGACCCTAGGAAGCTACCTGTATTGTAGGACTGTGATGGCTGAGTACTAGACTATTTAAAAAACACCTTTAGTATATTGAGCCCATTCCTCTAAATAATGCTGATTGGTACAATTACAATTTAGGGATGTCTGTGAAAGGACATGTTGTAAAATCCTTGTATCATGAGCTGATATCTTACAAAGTAGGTTCCTGAAAAGTGAGAAGTTAAAAAAAATACATTTTCTTCTACTCTCATAATAATACAATCATTAGTTTTCTCTTAAATTTCTTGCCCTTCCCCTACTGAACGCAGATGTTAAAATACTGGCATTTAAAGTAATTAATGACAGGGTCTTGGCTGTTTAAATGAGTGGTATTATCCCATATCTGGTGATGAACTGGTTTTCAACTTTCAGGTATTAGGATAAAAAACATTTTCAAGAGTTCTCTGACAAAACAAGCATCCCTGTTTTACCGTTACTTCAAGTATAATTCAAGACAGATTTTATGTGTGCATCTATGTGTATATATTAGCTGTGCACCTGACATGCAGATTAGTTTTCTGTTTCAGTGCAAACAGAACTGGAATTCGTCAGAGACCAAAAGAGAAATAGAGAAACACATCCTTCTCATTAAAGAAAAGAAATCCAGGCAAGACATATAATCCCGTATAAACGAGCTGCAAACCTGTTTCCTACAAAATACATGTTAAAGAAACTAAAAAGTAGGTGCTAACCATGTGAGATATGAAGTGAGAATTTATGTAACAGGTGCCATACATTTTCCTAGCTTCTATCCCTTAGTAGGACATGTTTTTCAACTCTACTATGTGCAGTCTGGGAAAAATGTGTTACTCTGAAACAAGCATTTATTTATTTCCCTCCTAATTCTCTATGATTTGTGCTGCACTGCTGCATCTCCTTGAACACTCTATTCTAGCATCCATGAAGTTCATAGTTTGTACTGGCTTTGCAATTGTGCACGTGATTGCCACAGTAAGTTCTAGGTCAATATGTGTGTCTGTGTGTATATGGGTGAGTGCGATGTATCCTGAGCAGCATAAAGGTAGTGCCTGCTAATAAATATTTATTTAAAAAAAAGATAGGTAGGCGTCTATTTTGGCTTTTCCTGTTCAAATTAACAGATCTAAGTAGAATGATGAGTTTTACTTTGTCTGTGCTTAGGCTTGTTCACAGTCTCTGTTCACAAAGCTGGTGAGGGGCCTGGAACACAAACCCTATGAAGAGACACTGAGGGAGCTGGGGGTGTGCAGCCTGCAGAAGAGGAGGCTCAGGGCAGACCTCATTGCTGTCTACAACTACCAGAAGGGAGACTGTGGCCAGGTGGAGATTGGTCTCTTCTGCTAGGCAACCAACAACAGAAGAAGGGGACACAGTCTCAAGTTGTGCTGGGGAAAGTCTAGGCTGGATGTTAGGAGGAAGTTGTTAGCAGAGAGAGTGATTGGCACTGGAATGGGCTGCCCAGGGAGGTGGTGCAGTCACCGTCCCTGGAGATGTTGAAGCAAAGCCTGACTGAGGCACTTAGTGCCATGGTCTGGTTGACTGGCTAGGGCTGGGTGCTAGGTTGGACTGGATGATCTTGGAGCTCTCTTCCAACCTGGTTGATTCTGTGATTCTCTGATAAAATACGTGTATATATGTGTGTGTGTGTGTATATATAAACCTATGTGTGTGTATATATACACACACATATATACATAGACAAGCAGCTGCGTAATAGCTACGGGAAGTCAGACTGAGATTTTCTACCTTATCGTGCATATGTATATGTATGGTTGATCACTCATTTTCTCTCATCTTCTTTTTATGGGCCCAGTTAGAATTTTGTGTCACTGTAGTCACAAGAGACACAGTATGACCAGCAATTTTCTCCAGTGGATGGTGCAGGAGGTGAGAGGTGTAAAGAGCATCACTGTGCACTACTCTTCCTTGGAATCTGAGATTGTTTTGCCATGACCTTAGACTGTTTTCTCTCTAAGTTCTTTGCTGTCCCCAAGCTGTGAGGCTAATGTATTTGGACAAACTCATTTCATTAAGTGGAACTCTCCTGAGAGAATTAGGAATAAAAGTATGAGGAAACTCTGCATGACTAAATGTTCAGTGATTTTCTTTTCCTGCAGCCCATGATATATTTACTTAGAAGCAAGGTCTAATAAGAATTTTTGTGATTATCTGTTTCATATGTTGTCAGCTTATACTGTTACTGTGGCATGGTAGTTAACAGACTGGTTTGGCCAACATGTGAAAGTGTTGTTTACAGAAAGAATACATCAAGGATTTTCTTTTGCCAGAGGTTTTGTTTCCAATTTTAAATAGCTACCATAAGAGAATATTGAATGTGTTGCATTTCATTCTCTCTTTTTAAAGTTCACTTCTGTGTAATTCTTAGGCTAATGAAAGACTACGCTGTCCTGTAGAAGAGCAAACTGGTTTTTAAAAGCAACAGGCTCAACAGTATTCCTATACTGAGGGCACAAATGCTTGTCCTGTGAAAATACCAGCCTGATGAAAAATGTTTATTATAAAATGATGATTGAGGAAAACATGCCTTGGTCATATTTGGGTCACAGGAATAAACCTTTTGGCTGCTGTTTTGCCCATAGCTCCATAACTCACACCCAGGAAAAAAACAGAAGAGTTCTACATTCCCAAAGACATCATCTTTCAGTCATGGAGACACAGGCTGCCATGAAGCTTTACCTGCCGTGTACAGTATTTTATTTAATTCCAGGTTTTGCTGAAGCCAGTAATAATTAAGGAATTGAAGTAGGAATCTTGTTTCAGCTGAAGCTTTTTTTCACTTTGGTTGAGGAGATGCAACATACAGGAGCTGTCTCTCTGAGTTGAGGACAGCTGAGAGTGTGGTGGAAGCCTGATTTGCTTACCGTAATACCTCAATAAGAAGTGGAATTATGTGCCAGGCAGGGAATGCAAAGCCACAGCATTTTAGGGGTGAAGCCAGGGCCAAAATACTTCATGGGAACTTGCTCCACTACAAGAGTGTCTCTTATTTGTCTCTCAGGGAAATAATGGGTAATAAATTTCCAACTGTTGCTGTATCAGCAAGTAATTACTGTATCTTAAATGCTTTTCAAGCTGTAAGCTCTTCAGTGCTCTTTAAATTTTATGTATTGCTTTGAGTGACTTTCCTTTGCACTTAAACCCTCTCATGCTCCCAACCTTACTGAAAGTAGACCCTGCATAAAAAAATTATTGCTGTACTTAGAAGAGGTTTGCCAGCTAAACACTTCATTCCCAGATATGTAGCTCAATAACTGCATCTTTATGCCTTTAAAACCAACCATGAGTCATGTACAATTTTAGCATTTTAAGGTGAAAGTCTCTCACTGACTTTCCTCTGTATTGCTTTCCTCCCCCTTTCTCAAAAGGAAAGAGAAAATGGCATACGAGGAGAATTGAAGATTTATTTAAATCTATGTAAAACATAATATTCAGCTGTTGTGGGGGGAAACATATCCATCTGTATTATTCATAGATCAATTCTGGCAGGAGTTTTTCCAACCACATGCCATAGATCTAGTAATTTCATTGGTCACAGTTCTGTTTTATGGCTGTATTACATCCTCAAACTGTCTGCAGTGTTAAGCCCAAGAGATTTTATTTCAGATTTTTTTCCCCCCAAACATATTTTTAGCTCAATCTGTTTTCTTGCTGCATAGTGATTTAAGATCCGTTTGATCCATTACTCTATTTTTTTGGCTGTGAAGAGACTTTTGGGATTGTTCAGAGAAAGGTCATACAGTTAAAAGTCTCAAAGATGCAGAAGGAAGATGAGTTCTGAAGGGATGCAGTTCAATGTGAAGACCTCCTTGTCTTTGTTAAATAAATCTACTGAGGGGTTTTTGAGGGGGTTTATTGATTAGGTTTTTTTGTTTTGTAGGTGTGATGTTAACATCCACCTTTCTTGGACATACTGGTTTTCTGTTTTCCATTTCTTCAGATGGCCTTTGTGGAAAGATAAAAGTTTGGAAAGACAAAAGTTTTGTAAAGAATCATAGAATCAACCAGGTTGGAAGAGACCTCCAAGATCACCCAGTCCAACCTAGCACCTAGTGACCAGAGGTCACTCTAAACATGCAACAAAAAAAGAAAAGCACACCTGAGACCCTTCAGAAAATCACAAGTAAAATACCAGCCACTCACATGCTGATTTTTAGTTTATTTAAAAAAAAAAAAGTCTGCAGCCAAAAAGCGGAGGTTTTTGTGGTGTCTTCTTTAAGACAGTGATGTTGCGGAGGGGGTTCCTCTATTCCTCCCTTATTAGAGGTGGTATTAATATTTTTATTAAAATTATTTATTAAAATTAATATTCACAAACTCTTGCCACCCCCAACCACTGTGTAATAAAGTATAGTTCTAGTGCAAAGTTATGAAAACAATTAGGATATGATATACGTATATACAGGGATTTGGCTAATAACTGTCAGATTATCAACTATAGACAAAGCAAAGAGAGATTTCCCTCAGGCTTAATGCCGCTTAAGAACTATGCTGTTTGCCCAGCAGGGGCTGAAATCTGTGTCTGTTCTAAGGCAGAGGTAACTTATATTACAGAGGAATCAAAGCTTACTTAGATGTCTTGCCCTTAATTATTAATCACCCTCCTGGGGTTGTGTCTCACCCTGTGCCCAATGTCTGGACTTTGTGGGGCTGGTATCTTCCCAGCTTGAGAGGAAATGATAAATCTTCCCAGTATCTGGGGCAAACAGGTTTTCTCTAACCTTTTGTTCTCCTGGTGTGAGGTGGTCTCTGCCTCGGCGCTGCTGCTTCTGGATGCTGCGTGTCCAGGGATGATCAGCTGGCAGGATTCCAGGAACAGGAGAAGGATGTTGTCTGTGCAGCTTCTGGCATGGTCCTTTCACAGCTAGTAGGCTGTGTTTGTGGGTTTGCAGGCAATTCAGAGGTCTGCTGTCCTGGTTCTCCAGGCTGAAGCTGGGAGTCTGAGCTCCGTAGATAAATGCAAGGTAGGTGGCCAGTATGCACAGCTGGGTCTCGGCTTAGGGGGCTGTCGGCTCCCCATTTATGTTTCAGGTGCAGGCTTGACTGTGCTCTGCTTCTAAAGGTACACAGACAGGTTAACTGTAAGTTGAGATCAATGTACGAGGTCTAAGCCTCAGTGAGCATGCAAGTGAGAAACAGACTCCATGTCTGGGCTTCTGCAAGCAAGTCAAGGCAGCAGGATGCTGCTATGTGGATCAGAGAGCCGAGCTGCGCTGCAGGCAGGGTCAGAGAGCTGAATCTGAACAGATCTGACCAGAGCTGAGTCTGAGCAGCTGATTCTGAATACTCTGAACAGCTAAGTCTGAACACGTAGTGCACCTTTGCACCCCTCTTTATAGACTGTGGGCCGAAATTCGTGGCCCTTTGGCCATCCAAAGTGACCAATCAGGTTGGCAGTAAGCCAGTCTTTACCTTAATGGGCAGGAGCTGTTTGCCTGGACCCTCCCAAATATGGGGATCACATGGGCGGACCCCAGGGGTACATGGACTGTGTGGTTTGTGTGTTACACAACCTGTTTACTGCCATGGGTCCTGGCAGAAAAACATGTCCAGGCATGTAGAAGATAGGGAGACCTCTGTTTTGGGGCTGCAGCCCCTCCACCACAAGTGGTAGAATTCCCAGTGGCATTAATGGAAACAGGGTCACACATTCTGTATTGTGTTGTTGCATTATGGGTGGCTTGCTTGGAACAAACTTTGCAATTAAATTTACAGTAGTAGCACCAGAACACTAACTTAGCAGTGGCACAGATTGTTTGTTTTCTATTTATTTGCTATGTTATTCACTGCAAGCCTTGGCTCTTCAGCCCAAATCTCATTACATGCATCTGAAATGATGGTGTCGTGAAATAACTGCATGCAGTAAGATCTTCATCAAGAAGTACAACTCTTTGATCACCTGATCAGGGCAAACAAGCAGAAAAGAATATTTAGAAAAGCTACAGGAAATACTTGATTGAGAGGTCACAATATATGGGACACTGTGGATTTTGTGTCTGGATCAAAAAGTTCCTTCTTCCCTTCATTCATTTTTGCTCTAAAAGTATTTTATGAGGAATTCAGAACTCAGATTAACTAAGAGTATATGAAAGGACTGCAACCTTGACTGAAAATAAATTGGTGTCCAGTGTTAATAGGCTGTGAATTGGTCAGTATGAAATAATGAATAATGACTTTGGCTGAGTTTAGAAATGCCTGTGGACGATCTAGGTAACTGGAAATTAAAGACTTGAAGAATGTCAGATGGAGCTGCTGTTTTTTTGTAGAGTGTTTCATACCAGTGAACAGGCTCTTCCAGAACTTGAACTGAGGTGCTGGAACGTGTCCAGAGAAGGGCAACAAGGCTGCTGAAGGGCCTGGAACACAAACTCTATGAGGAGAGGCTGAGGGAGCTGGGGGTGTGCAGCCTGCAGAAGAGGAGGCTCAGGGCTGACCTCATTGCTGTCTGCAACTACCTGAAGGGAGGCTGTAGCCAGGTGCGGGTTGGTCTCTTCTGCCAGGCAAGCAGCAAGAGAACACGGGGACACAGTCTCAAGTTGTGTGTGGGGGAAGTATAGGGTGGATGTTAGGAGGAAGCTGTTGGCAGAGAGTGATTGGCAATGGAATGGGCTGCCCAGGGAGGTGGTGGAGTCGTCGTTCCTGGAGGTGTTCAAGAAAAGCCTGGTTGAGGCACTTAGTGCCATGGTCTGGTTGACTGGCCAGGGCTGGGTGCTAGGTTGGAGTGGATGATCTTGGAGGTCTCTTCCAACCTGGATAATTCTATGATTCTATGATTTCCAGGGCATGATGGTCTCAGTTTTTCAGTTGAAGTTATCAGAGTTAATTGTAAGGGGCATATGATTCAGGTCAACCTTAGGTACTTTTTCCCCCCAGGATACAATTTCTTTAAAATGGCAAGGAAAATTATTACAAGGACAGAAGTTACTTTAACTTTGGTGAGATAAATGAATCAACTCAACCTCTTATATTTGTAAAACATGTCTGTGTGATGTTACCAAATCAATTCGTCCTGTATCTGTTTTGCACTTGTGGATAGTTTGTGCTCTTCTATGAACAGAAATAGTTAGCTGGCAATAGTAGAAGACAGCAAAAAATGAACAGAGTCCACAACCTCTTTCTATGTGGCAGTAGGTCATTCTTTCATTCACTTCCATTTTTTTTCCTTTTCTCATCAATATGTACAAAGCAGACACTAAGTCAAAAAGCAGATAATGCTCTTAGTTCTTCATAAATCGATCTTTTTACATTGTAACAGGCTGAAAGTTAAATGAGGGTAGCAAAAGGCCTCTATCTTGTCTGACTGACAGGAAAGGGCCATGCCTAGCTGTAATTGCTTATGTGATGTAATTTTGTTCAAAGGCATCAAGTTGGCAGGCCAATCTTGGCAGAGCCCACAGTAGTGTAAACCAGGGCACAACATATTTCTTTTGTTGCTTAGACAAAGTTCAAAGCGTGAATGAAGGAGCAATATATTACTACAAGCTGTCCAGAGAAGGGTGACAAAGCTAGTGAGGGGCCTGGAACATAAACCCTATGAAGAGAGGCTGAGGGAGCTGGGGGTGTGCAGCCTGCAGAAGAGGAGGCTCAGGGCAGACCTCATTGCTGTCTACAACTACCTGAAGGGAGGCTGTAGCCAGGTGGGGTTGGTCTCTTCTGCCAGGCAACCAGCAACAGAACAAGGGGACACAGTCTCAAGTTGCATGGGGAGGAAGTCTAGGCTGGGTGTTAGGAGGAAGTTGTTGGCAGAGAGAGTGATTGGCATTGGAATGGGCTGCCCAGGGAGGTTCCTGGAGGTGTTGAAGCAAAGCCTGGATGAAGCACTTGGTGCCATGGTCTGGTTGACTGGCTAGGGCTGGGTGCTAGGATGGCCTGGATGATGTTGGAGGTCTCTTCCAACTTGGTTGATTCTATGATTCTGTGATTGATTCTAAGATAGAAAGAAATCTGGAAGGTGTCACTTGCTGGTGTATTACTGCACGTGTTTAGGAATTGGTGGATGGATGGCTGACCGTGAGCCAGCACTGTGCTCTGGTGGCCAGGAAGGCCAATGCCATTCTGGGGTGTATTAGAAGGGCTGTGGTTAGTGGGACCAGAGAGGTTTTACTCCCCCTCTACTCTGCCCTGGTGAGGCCGTATCTGTAATTGTGTGTCCCCAGTTTTGAGCCCCTCAGTTCAAGAAGAACAGGAAAGTGTTTGAAAGCATCCAGTGCAGAGCCACAAAAATAATTAAGGGAGTGGAACATCTTCCTTACAAGGAGAGACTGAGAGAGCTGGGGCTTTTTAGCTTGGAGAAGAGGAGACTGAGAGATGACCTCGTTAATATTTATAAATATGTAAATGGTGAATGCCAAGAGAATGGAGCCAGGATCTTCTCACTGGTGCCCAATGACAGGACAAGGAGCAGTGGGTGGAAGCTGAGGCATAGGAAGTTCCATGTAAACATGAGAAAGATTTTTTTCACTGTGAGAGTGATGAAACACTGAAACAATGGAGTCTTCCTCTCCCAAGATATTCAATACCCACTTTAATGTGTTCCAGTGTGATCTAGTATAGGTGACCCTGCTCTGGCAGAGGGGTTGGCCTAGATGATCTTTCAAAGTCCCTTCCAGCCCCTAACATTCTGAAATTCTGTGAATGCATGCTGTGTGATAATTTTGTACTTTTACTGTCCATTTCTGCTCCCTGATTTATCTCAGAAATGGTTTTTTTTTCCATGTCTTGTGGCAGTAAGATGTAAATGTGAAAGGACAGGATATGAAATCAATCAGAAAAGGAAATCAGAATGACTTTGGCAGTTGAGTGCGTCTGGATGCAGTGCAGTTACCATTCCTCCCTTCCTTGTCCCTTGTTTTCTTTCCTTGTAAAGTACACAGGCAGTCTCATTGACCTTTGGCAGCCGGTGCTATAAATACATCCACTGAGTGCAAATTTCAGTGCAGCCCTTCACTGCCCAGTTGTCACCCACCTCTGATGCTCGGAGCTGATGCATACCTTCCCTGGAGGGAGCATCTCTGTCCCTCAGTGAAAAGACAACACGTTTTTTCTCTTGTTCTCCCTCACTGTCTGATGAAACTTGCTCTCTAAAATTTAGTTTGGTTTTATTTCAGATTCTCTGCTAAGTACAGTGGGAATTAAATCACAAAGCCGATGTTACCTTGCGTTCTGAAGCTCCTTGAGGCATTTCATGGCTGTGCGCGCTGCAGCCTTTAAAGTGTTGCAGCAGGGCTGTAAGGTGGATAAATGAAACATGATGCAGTTGGTAAAAAAAAAAAGAAAATATAACAATTTAAAAAATAGATTAAAAGGAAGAGAACCTTTTCCAGACAGGTTCTGAGGCAGAGCTGCTGAATGCCGCCTATCCCCAGGGACGTGCATTTGTTCCCCCGACGCAGCGCTCCCCTGCGACGTACCCTGCTCACCGCGCTGCGCCGTGCTCCGCGCTGGGTCCCGGGCAGTGTGCTGGAGCCCTGCCGGGCTTGCGAGGGGAGTAGGAGATGGTCGTGCGTTGCTGCCCTCTGGAGGGGTCCCTAGCCATGAAGCTGGAAATCAGTTGTGGAGTTTAGCCTCCAGTCATCGCTTCTGGGGAAGCACCCTGCAGAATCAGGCATGCAGAAAGAGGAGGAGACTGCTTTGGACTCTCTTTGACCATTGAGTCCTTTCCCAGCCAAAATCTATCTCTGTCACAGCAAGTTGTAATCCTCTGCTAACATAATCTTACATTCTTCTGCAAAGACAGGCTAAAAAGAATTGAAGCTGTTCAGTCTGGAGAGAAAAAAAATGGCTCTAAGTGAGACCTTAGAGCTACATTTCAATATCTGAAGTGGACCTCCAGGAAGGGTGGGGAATGACTGCTTGGAAGAGTGTCACCATAAGATGAGTGGCAACGTTTTTAAACTGGGGCAGGGTAGATTTTGGTTGGACATAAGGAGGAAGTTCTTTACAATGAGAGTGGTAAAATACTGGAATATGTTGCCCAGGAATGTGGTTGAGGCCCTGTCCCTGGAGACATGGAAGATTAGACTTGATGTGGCTGTGAGCCACATGATCTATTTGGAGGTGTTCTTGCTCACTGCAGGGTGTTTGGGCAAGATGACCTTTGAGGACACCTTCCAACCAGGTGCAGACTGTGAATCTGTTCTAGCTTCTCATTTCTCCTCTTACATGTTATGCTGAGTTGCTAATATAGATCATGAATATTACTTTGTTATTTATTGTATTAGATTCTCACACATATTCTTCATTTGTATAAGATTCTGCCTGATACTTGAAGGAGGTGACTTCCATCATGTTTGTCTCCTGAAGCATCTAGTTAGGATTTATCTAGTGAGGAAGAATATAAAATTGTGTGTTTCACTGAATTCTGTTTTCCATCTGTTTCTTCTTAGTATGAACATAATAATTTTAAAATCTCATTCAAGTGTACTGAAGGTATTTGTAAATTCATGTAAGTTCATTGAGTCATTTTAGGGAGAAAGATGGAAAAGATGAAGTAGTGATTTTGGCATTTAGAAAGAAAATGTCTTTAAAGTGTTAATTAAAATATAACAGGTAAGTGTTTCCCACATCCCAGAAGTTACTTGCACAGCAGTAATTCCTACATGTTTATTTAGCCTGCACAGTACAGCTAGTTCTTTCCAGCTGATTTCTGCAGTGAGTGCAGGGAGGAATTGATCTTCTGTAAAACTCTGTGTCTTTTGACTGTATGAAGAGATATGGGTGAAGTTCTGGTGACAGAAACTTCTCCAGCAGGTCTTCTCCCTGTGCAGCTGCTCGAAATTCAGTGCAGAATGCAAACCTATGTGTTGGAATTGGAGGAATAGCAATTAGATCTGAAAGTTAGATGGACTACTCATTTTACTGATTAGGTATTTATGTGGCCTTATAGTGTCCAAATGACTCAGTCATCAGTGCTTGTTTTCCCAGAGTGTGGAATGCTACTAGTTTTACAAGGAAAACCTGTCTCATGTCGGAAATCTGTTATTAGTCCAACACTGGGCTATGGTGTTCAGGTCCTTAGTCCACACTCTGTGCCTTTTCTTTCTCTCAGAGGGGCTATCCACCCATCCTTTTGTTGCAGGCTGTAGTGGACAAAAATGAGTACTATCAAGGAAACAACATGAATAGTCACAGCACAGTCTAGTGCCTTGATGACCTAAGCCTTCTTCATGTTAAAATTATGCAGGTATTTGATCCTTTGCAAAGGAAAACAAGGTTAACAGTCTCTGTGGTAACAAATCTTATCTATGCTCATCAGATGATAGGTCTCAAAGCACCATTTAGTCAGATGCTAAGTGACTGGGAGGCACAATCCTCACTTCATGCGAGTTCCTGAGAAATCTCTAGGTGTGGGGAAAGGCTGTCACCTTCCCTACTGATGAGGTTCTGTTTAAGTCGATTGGAATGGGCTGCCCAGGGAAGTGGTGGAGTCACCGGCCCTGGAGGTGTTCAAGAAAAGACTGGATGAGGCACTTAGTGCCATGGTTTAGGTGACTGGCTTGGGCTGGGTGCTAGGTTGGACTGGATGATCTTGGAGGTCTCTTCCAACCTGGTTGATTCTGTGATTCTATGATTCTATGAAAGCTCTGAAGAATGCCAGCTGGATGGAGAATAACACAGACTTGAGTTGTTAGAGCCTTATACCAAAACACAGAAGAGTGCAGAACTATTGTCTCCATGCTGAGATTGGGACGCAGTGTCTTACATCCCCTGGCTGCAAATAGTGAAGTAATAGGATTCTATAGAAATATTCTGCTGACAATTAATTAAAATGTTAGATGCTGAACTGCAGAATCTTTTAGAGCAGGCTGGAATAAAAAAAAATGAGAGCAGTTATGTAGATGTTGAATGTAACCCTGCTGGCCCAGTCCAGTCCATTTCTGTAGAACATTTATCACTGATGCAAATCTGAAGCTTACTGATGGGTGGGGGTTTGCAGTAAAAAAAAAAAATGTATTATTCCTCAAAGTTGAAATAAGTCAGTGACAAAGGCAGTCTTATGCATAGATTATCATATGAGACTGTATTTTTGGTCATTAGTGGTTTGGTTAAGCTCATAGAACATGTGTTTACACTGGGATTTTTGCTATTTATTCCAAGAGGGTGTTTCAGTTTTCTCTCATTTTTGGAGGTGACAGAATAGGCTGCTCACAGAGGTTATGGAATCTTCTTTTCTGGACACTCAAAGCCCGCCTGGATGTATCCTGCGTATCCTGCAGGATTGTTGGACCAAATGATCTCTGGAGGTCCTTTGCAACTCCTAGCATTAGGTGGTTTTAATGGGTGCCGAAAGGTCTGGGATGTGCCTTTCAGTTAAAGGAGGTGTTGATTGCATGATGTTATTGTTACAAGACTTGAAAGCACTGCATCTTCGCGCTGGTTTAGACAGACTTTTTTGCCATCGTGGCAGTCCTGACAGTAGCTGAGCTTTCTGCTATCTCTACTGTTGCTGTGTACTCACATGTATGAGTACGCATATAGGCTGCTCTTGCAGTGTTGGAGAAGACCAGAGACCAGTTTTTGGAGCTGGGGAGAGGGATGCAAACACTTCTCCAGAACAGGCTCAGCAGTATCTCTATGAAGACTGTGAACCAGCAAGATCCAGAGCTACCTTAGATTCTTAGTGTCCAGACTTTGCAGAAATATAGACAATAACCTTGACTTCTACTATCATTTGCATCAATTTAAATCAGACGTTAGCAAATTTAAGAAATAATAAAGAAAAAAGGTAGTCTAATCAAAAGCTGATTTCTTGTTCTTCTTGATTCGTCTTGATTTCTGTTTTTATTACTGTGTTATTGAGTGCTTTGCTGGATTTCATATCAGAATAGCTGAAGTAGTACATGCATGCTTACCAAAATAAGGCATATATATGCATTCAGAATGGACTGCAAATGCCTCTAACAAAACATAACAAAACGTTGCAGCTGTGAAGCCACACATGGAAGACTCAAAACCGGAGGTTCTGCTTCACTAAGTGTAGTCATCTGTTACAGGAACTGGAATCCTGATCTTAACTGAACCAAAATGTTCATTAGCAGCCTCAGTGAAACAAGCAGCTCAGTGTTGAGCCATCTGGAAAAGTATCTGTTTCTAGACTACTTTCAGCCCAAACGACAACACTGAGGGGAGACAGCTGATCTTTTGCAAGCTGACTTTTTTCTTTTAATGGAAGGCGCTGGGTTAAGTATTTTCTCTCTCAGTACTTTCACAGCATTCTGAGAGCACGGGGCTGTTATTGTTTCCAGAAAATTTCTCTTTGGCAGAGACACGGAGTGTACTGACACATAGGGGATATATAAACTAGGTCTGCAGTGAGCGCTTTCACACATTTACTCATTCCTTGTTTGATTAAATGATTCCCGGCAACGCGCTTGACAGCTGTAGATGTAAGGGTCCTGCACATCTCTCTCTGGGCAAGACCTGTTAGCAGTGTGAGCAGGTCTGGGCACACATGTGCGTGGCTAGCTGATTCTTGCTTATCCTGACAGGAGGAATGTGAAAAATGTGCCCGTTCTCAAAGGTCAGGGGCTAAAATATGGATGTGTTTATTGCATATTTTGATTGTCCCTTTAACAGACAGTTTGACACATTCTTTCGGTGAACTTTCTGGAAGACAAATAGCTCAAAATGGACACAGGAGAAATCACTCCTGTCAGAATTCCCATATGTGTAATTACCTTTAGGTGTCAAGGGTGCTTAGTGACTGCTGATTTTAATGTTTTTTGCTGGTTAGACATTTATACCTCGGTGGTGGTGAGGTATTTAGTTTTATTAATGTGGACATTCTTAAAGCGAGAGCATGAAGGATTGGTTCTGTCAGGCTTTGCCTTCATTCATGAATTGTAGATAAATTTTTTTAAGATGTGCCTTTTTTTTTTCCAGCCAGCCATGTGGAAGGATGCCTAGATCTCCTTGCATAACTTAATCACCAAAATCTTCCCTTAAGCTTTTCCTTCTATGTGTATGTTATGAAAAACTGCATAGTTATGAAAAACCTCTTCTGACCATCTTTGTTCCTTTGCTTTTAAGCTTTTTTTTGTATGTGATATGCCTAATAGTTTTGGAAGTTATTAAATCAGATAATCTACCATGGTGTAAAAAACGGTGGCTGGATGTGCTTCTTAAAATTACTAGCCTGGGAATGTAATTGTCAATACCTATTACTCTGCATTCAAATGAATAATCACATTTTTTACAGCAGCAAGCAACTAATGGAAGGGTGAAATTACTGTAGTCAGAAACCAGAAGTCTCAGAATACAGAAGAGAGCAGTATTGAGAAAGCATAGTATGAAATCTGCTTTGAATATGTTTGGCTGGAAGATTTCCTGGTGACAGGAATGTAAATCATGTCCTGAAAGAAATGAGAGATGATGTAGTGAATTACAGAAAGGAAAATAGACTTTTTGTCGTGGATGAATATCTTTAGATAAAAAAAGTCAAAACAGAACCTAAAAAAGAATACAAATTAATACCAGTTCTTGATAATTTAACATTAGGCAATCTTTTGCTGATCCAGAAATGTCATAGTTCTTGTTCTTGAGTCACAACATCTGACTGGCTCTCTGTATCCAAGAAAATCTGGAGATAACATTTTTTTTTTTTTTTTTTAGTCTATGCAATCTCAAAATTACAGAGGGAGAATGCTCAAGCTAATTGCAATGGGAATTACTGGCTTTTTTCATATAGGAGCCCCTTTAATATTTGAAAGAATGATTTAACGATGTGATCTGTCATTCATTCTGCACAGCATCATCATCATGAAACAAACAAACCAAAAAAAGCTCTCCGTTGGTATTTTTGCCTAAGGGGTGCTGAGAACTGATTATTCTTCTAATCAAAACCATCACAATCAGGGCAGACAATTAGCTAGGTTAGATCTCTACTGATTCCTCCTGTGCCCTCAGCATCAGATGGCCTTGAGCACACTTGAATCCTATCAACAAGTATTTGAGTAATAGCTGTTTTGCTCCACCTGTTGTGTTAATTCCCTATTTTGGTAAAATGCTTGGGTTTGTGCATGCTTATTCTGTTGTACTCATACCTTAAGGCATTAGCTGTCCTCTGAAAAAGAAAGCTTTCTACCCTAGACAATAAGTACAGAGTTTAAGTTTGTGGTTTGTGATACTGTGATAACATTTTAGGTGCTATTTTCTTCATACACCATGTGCATGTTTATGAGTGTGCACATAATTCTGTATTTTTATCAGTAACAGTTACTTCCGTACACAGAATACACACAAGTATTTGAACAATCAGCCCTGTAAATTAATACACAATTTGGGTGTACCATGTGTTGAACCATTGTGTTTGTAAAGGACAGTGTGCTCTTTCTGGCAGCAGCCTCCTTCAGTCATTAGTTCTGTTCTTCTTCTATTGTTTTTAGACACGGGAGATGCTTTTTTGCTTAGCTGGAGTTTATCTACCCGAGTGGGTAGATACCTGATATCAAAATGAATTAAATATTACAGTTAGCAAGCCTGATTTTGCCCTATTCATCCCACATTTGCGTTCTAAAACCAGGGAGTTACTCCTGGTTTTGCGCTATGGTGACAGAAGGTGAAACTTGATCCAGTAGCTCTTAATGGGGTGGATGTTTTCGTCTACGGATTATGTGTAGCTGAAGTAAGTTGCAATCGTTTCTGTATTCTTTAAACCTCTTAATGTCTCAGTAATGCTCTTCTTCCTCCAGCTTCTAGTCTTCTTTTGTGTCGAGTGTGCTTTTACTATTGTTACAAAAACGAAACAAACCCAGCGCGTTTCAAATGTAAAAGCATGTTTAGTTTACACTTAACAGAAGCAAAAAAAAGTAGAGCACGGAACCAGTAATTCTTCTCAACACCTGTCGTGACTCCCTTAAGCTTTTTAGTACTATTAATGCAAATTTTTGTAATATTCCTCTGGCATAAAAATGAATATGGAATAAAGAAAAAAAAAATTAAGATGGCTTTTCAGAATATGGATTAGTTCACTTATTGAATATAAGAATTAATTCTCAGGATAATCTGGGAGTCTTATACAAAATTTAATACATTATTGAAATTAATTATTCATGTCAAGATGATTTTTTTTTTTTTTTTTTTTTTTTTATGAAAGAACTCAGCATGCAAAGTGATCTTGCTACCACTGCAGCCAACAAAAATGTTGGGAACATGAGCTTTTTTCTTGTAGTGTTAGACAGCTGTACAGAGACTTTGAGTTATTTAGTTGGAATAATTTAAACAATTGTATTCAACAGAATTTTAGAAGTAGTATGAAAGATACAGAAAACAGTGAAACCAGGTTTAGCCAGTCAACCCTGACATGACCCAGCAGTGTGGGCAGGTGGCCAAGAGATCCAGTGGCACCCTGGCCTGGATCAGGAACAGTGGTGCCAGTAAGACAAGGGAGGTTATTCTTCCCCTGTACTCAGCACTGGTCAGGCCATACCTTGAGTCCTGTGTCCAGTTCTGGGCTCCTCAGCTCAAGGGAGATGTTGAGATACTGAAATGTGTCCAGAGAAGGGCAGTGAAGCTGGTGAGAGGGTTGGAATACAAACCCCATGAGGGAGCTGGGGGTGTGCAGCCTGGAGAAGAGGAGGCTCAGGGGTGACCTCATTGCTGCCTAAAACTAGGAGGTTGTAGCCAGGTAGGGTTGGTCTCTTCTGCCAGGCAACCAGCAACAGAACAAGGGGACACAGTCTCAAGTTGTGCCATGGGAAGTCTAGGCTGGATGTTAGGAGGAAGTTGTTGTCAGAGAGAGTGATTGGCATTGGAATGGGCTGCCCAGGGAGGTGGTGGAGTTGCTGTCCTGGAGGTCTTCAAGCAAAGCCTGGCTGAGGCACTTAGTGCCATGGTCTGGTTGACTGGCTAGGGCTGGGTGCTAGGTTGGCTGGATGATTTTGGAGGTCTCTTCGAATCTAGTTGGTTCTATGATTCTGTGATTCTGTGTTATTAGAAGTCATTGACAGTGTGCTGTGCTGGAAAAGGATCTTTTTGTTTCAGGTTTAGAAGTTAAAAATAATGGATTTTGGAAGGAACAACAGGTTTAAGTTAGCCTTGGTGCAAGTTTGCTAGTTTGTATGGCATTAATGAGAGTAGGTATCCTATACCCCATGTGTTATGAGCACACACATTTCTATCTGGTACTAACCAGTGGAGCTGATTTAGTCTTTTGCTATCTGGGTGTTTAATTAACCTCATCATCTGAGCACATACAAGTGAGAGCATTACATGAGTGAAATGAATTAAGCTTTCATGTGTGAATACACACAACTTGCATAGAATTATAGAATCATAGAATCAACCAGGTTGGAAGAGACCTCCAAGATCATCCAGTCCAACCTATCACGTTGCCAACTGCATATGTATTAGTGATCAGAGCAGTGGTAGTGTATTGGTTAACTGGCAGGTTCTTTTTTATCATTGTGGAGATAGTGATGATGATGTCATGACCTTCTAATGGACTGCAAAAATGTATTTAAAGTATTCATCCTGGTAAGAACTTTTAATTTCGTGTTGTAAAATGTGCTCACTCATTAAAGTAAATGCTTTTTGACCCTTTTCTTCTGTGGATTAGTAGTCAAGTATTGACTGGTAAGAGAACTGTGGTTCAGTTTCCCAGAGATAGACTAATTAAATGAAAGTCATACAAATCATTGCAGTAATAGTGAATTCCTATAATAACACTGATAATAAATGATCCTCAGTTTGTAGTTACTCATTGCCATGTTTCGTATCATAAAACGCTGTGTGCACATGTTATTCTTTGGCAGAGGTAGTTTTTGTCTGGTATCAGCATAGTACTGAATAGTTTTACATTGCTATGTAGTCTGTGCAGATTCACTGCTTGGTTGAATGCTTCCTGCATAGTTAGCCCTCAGTTTAGGAAAGTGTGGGGGTTGGTCTCTTCTGCCAGGCAACCAGCAACAGAGTAAGGGGACACAGTCTCAAGTTGTGCTGGTGGAGGTATAGGCTGGGTGTTAGGAGGAAGTTGTTGCCAGAGAGAGTGATTGGCATTGGAATGGGCTGCCCAGGGAGGTGGTGGAGTCACCATCCCTGGGGATGTTCAAGAAAAGCCTGGATGAGGCACTGAGTTGATTGGCTAGGGCTGGGTGCTAGGTTGGACTGGATGATCTTGGAGGTCTCTTCCAGCCTAGTTGATTCTATAATTCCATGATTCACTTAAATCCTTCATCTTAGTATGTGCTTTATTCTAAAGCATTAGTCTAACTGCTTTCTTGAACTGAGCTGCTTATTAGAGCAGAGGACCTTAGTAGTCACATACTGGTAACCTTTAGGGAACTTTGCAATAGCTACTGTATAGGGTGAGGGTTTTTTTACATCAGCTGTAAATTAAATAGGAAAAAAATATTCATGCATGGTTACTGAGACTGTTCCATAATCTAACAAAAGATCTCTTTTAAGTACATCCAAATACCTGAGTTAAGTATGCCAAGGTGTGAGTAACAGGGAAAACACACTAAAGACATGAAGATGCTTGATTGTTAACAACTAATTCATACACAAAGGCAAAATAAATGATGAAATGGAAAAAAATCCAGTCAAAGAGCTTCATTCATGAACTCAGCAGAACCAGTCAAACACCTTAGCATAAGGCAGTAATTTTCTGTTGGCTGCTTTCTGTAGTCTAAGAAAACTGTTTTTTAAAGGATATGGAAGGTTCAGGCTGTTTTGTTTCTTTGGTGTGACTGCTAAAGTAGATAGATACATTACTGTACTTGTGTTAATGTCTTAATAAACACATTAATAGACATTTTAAATTGTGAATGTGTTTGATTTGACATATTTAATGTATTAATGTAAATGTTTTTCCCCACTTCATTGGTGAAAGGCAATGTTAGGGAAACAAAGCAAACTACTTATTCATGTTTTCTGGAAGTTTGGTACACACCAAAGCCTTAAATTGCCTTTTGCTGCTGGGAGATTGGAAAGTAACATTTCTGAGAAGATTTTTCATTTGAAGGAAAGAACTGGAGGTCTCTACGGGTGTTTCTTTCCACATGGTAGGAAAGAATAGGTGTAAACCAAGCTTTCTTCTATTTGCTTCACACTAAAAATTCTTGAAACACATATCTGGGCACAGATAACCTCTCAAAAATTTTAGAGAGCAAGTTTGAGCAGCAAAAGACTGTTCTGTAGAAGAAATGGCCGTCTGATTAGGTGTGCATCCCTATAAACACATGACAAGCTGAGCAATGTAAAAGGCTAGAGATAAAGCAATAGAAGACTTTCAGTCTTATTACTATTTTATGAGTCAGAATGTACAGAATGAAAGGACAAATCCTGAAGTCTGTATTCTGCCACAGGCAGTCCTTAGCTAAACTTGTATTACAGACACTAGAAGCCTAGGCAGCCTCTATTTTGTCTAGACTTTTCTATGTGGCAATCTCCTTGAGAGCATTTAAACAGACATTTTAATACATTATTTCACAGAAGTGTTTGTTTTGATTAAAATCATGAACTGGGATTACAGAAATCAAGATTTACCTTTGTCTCTGAGAATGGTGTAAATCTGTATCCAGAAAAAGAGTCTGAGGTGCTGATGAGGTGCACTTTTGTATCTGACTGTTACAGGTAGCAAATGTGAAAATGTTCAGTTGATAAAGATTTGGGGACTACTGTATTTGGTTAGACACTTGCAATCAGTTGTGTAATTTCTTATCACTCTTATTCTAAACAATGTGTCATCATAGATTATAAATTTCTTAGCTATGAAATTCACAGTACAAGTTGTGTCTGTGGCAGAATTTGTCAGTGTCAGGCTTGAAAAATCAGAGGAACAGGTACTCTACCATTTGGCAACCAAGCTGTACAACTTGTTGTCCACATATTGTAGAGTACCAAATTCCAAAAGTTTCTAAGGGTTCAAATAAAACCTATTAGACCAGTTACTGAAGTAAAATCTATCATTCTTTGGTAATCACAATGAGCTTGAATCTTGGACTGTGTAAAGTTGTTTGGTCATTGTAAGCATATGCTAAGGAGATAATGACCATGTAGGTATTTAGTGTAGTATAGACATCATCTGTTGGCCAGCATTGGAGGTATATTGTTGACTGGTAAGAATTTGCTCTGGCCCAGGACAAGTGCTGGTTTTCACACTGATCCTCTCCCACTGGGATTTTGCCCACGCAGTTGGCCTAAATTGTATATGCTGTCTCCTAAACTCCAGATTATGAGTATGTGCTTAAGTTACAAATGCTTTGTTTTTGAGGTTTAGGGTTTGTTTATTTGTTTCTTTTTTTCTCTCAATGAATGAGGAATGAGAGGAAGAAATAGTTTGTATATTCAATAACTCATTTTAATGAGTAAGGAATGATGCAAAGGCTTCCCAACAGACAATGATAGCTCTTGCCAGATGTGTGCAATCCCTTCCTCACACTTGCCTTCTCATGTGTTTATAATAAAAGGAAGCAGAGGGGAGGCAGGGTAGGAGAAAAACCTTTGTTTTGATTTGTCTGTGGTATTATCTGCTTTTTATCTTAAACCTTGGCACCTATACTTTTTAAAGTAGTTACTGTATTTTATGCAGACATCATTGAGCGAATAAAGTTATTTCACTGCAGGTTGAAAATCAGAATTTGTTTAAGATTTACATGGAAATACTGTTAGGAAAAAAAACTAAGATAATAGCTTCAGTTTCACATCTCTGAAAGTTGTGATTGATTTGAGAGCAGTGATTTTTTTTTGTCCTCCTTATTTTTCTAATGTGTGGATATTTTATATGCATTTTGTATGCATATAAAGGAAGTTTTATGCATTTAGTCAATTCAAGCTTTATTTATCCATATTGAAAAACTATTTCTGTCACTCATGAAAAAGTAAGAATCACCAGACCCTGCAATGGGAACCAGCTTAGGGCAGCTTGCAAATTTGAAAAGGGAAGGGTGGGGGAATAAAATAACACTGATGTGGGTCAGGACTTGTCTTGTTTATGTGATGTGCAAAGCTTAAGATAAATTTCTCTAGGTGAAAAAGCATTTTAAATTCTTTTGTTCAGTGACTGTGCGTATCAAGATTAAATCTGAAGGGAAGTATATTATAGTCTTTGTGCTGTTATGCTTCTGGGTCAGCTTGTGTGGGTCTGTGATTGCTTCTTTTTTTCTTTTCTCTGTGTTTTTATCAGGCTTTTTTATACTATACCTGGATGCATGCCTTTTAGCTGGGGAATGTGGATTACAACCATAACTTCTTAAAACAATCACAGTTCATGAGACATAAAAATGCCTCCAGGCATTTTCAGGATTGGTTTAATTTTGTACACTTCTATGTTGGGAAATTAAGGGGTTTTACCAGTTACAAGTTAGGATCTCTGAGTCTCCAAATTCTAATTTGATCAAATTATATGGATTGACAGATTGAGAAATAAATAATAGACAGCTCCAGCTTAATGCCAGAGAAAAGCAACAGTGCATGCAACAGGTTGGTGCTTTCACAAAAATGTACATTCTTCTAAATACTACCCATGTGTTTACTGGTGCAAACTCAAACAGTGTTTTGTTCCCTGAGGTACAGAAGAGATGGAGAATTCAGTTTCTATGACTTAGCCATCAGTCTGTTGTTAATCTATTAGCGGGAAAATGAATTCGTGAAGCTTATTTGTGCTGTGTACACTTCCTTGTGGAAGCAGGCTGCAGTTTATGTCTATTATTAGGTGTGCAGGTCAACATACTAGTTGGGCAAGCATTCTTTTCTTTCATTTGGTGAGTGTGAGAAGCAAGACCTTTCTGCATATCAATTAACAGATGTCAGCATATGCCTTGGGCAGGTTTAGAAAATGCCCGTCCCAGAATCACATGCTGTCGAGGCTGATAGACTGTCTGTTGGCTTAGACACATGGTCAGCACATGTTGTTAGAGTCTAGGTTGTGCTCAGCAGTGGTACTGCTGCCGGGTGGGGGATATTTTCATTTTGTTTTAGTAATTTAAGCTTAGAATAGGTAATTTTATCCCAAATGTGCCTCACAGTACGGAGTTTGTAAGCTCAATAGACATCAGGTAAGACTTTCTTGCATTTTTAATGAAGGCAGATGCAAAATCATGGATTAAAAGATGAAGCTGACATCGTGTGTGTCATTAGCAAACAAATGGAGAGCCATTCATGAATGATGTGGATGTCTGTGCTTAGATGTAAGTGAGTAGTAATTAACAGACCTCCTCATTCCACCTCAGATAACCTGGGATAGGTGTTGCTGGTGTACTCCAGTGTGGTCCTAATGTGATTGATCACCAGTAGTGAGCTTATGTCTATAAATCGACTTAAAGCTGCTGGCTTCAGCCCAGATGTTTTGGATTCAGAGTGTGGATAGAGGCTCCATATACAAATCTCAGACTGCCCTTAGTATCTGGCTTGGTGTCTTATCTTTCAGATGATGTATTTAGGGTCTTCAACAGGGAAGTTTGTCCTGTAAGTCTTAAGTGATGCATTTGACAGAACAGTGACTCTACCTTCCCTTCTCTCCCGGCTTCATCCATCTCTGCGAGTTAAATGCTCATGGCAATGACAAATCAATAGCCAGTTAGTAGTCATAGGGATTAAAGCCATCAGAGATGGGACAGCTGCAAATTAAAGGCAGGCCTCTCTGGGAGTAATGCTGAGATGTTATACCTGTTTATGACTCATATCATTCACAGCATGGCTGTGTCACTGAAGCTCCCAGGTTGCAATGAATGCTTTGCTGCAGAAGGTGCAATAGAAGAGAAATTCTGAGAGATCAGGTGAAAGTTGTGTGTGCCAGCTTCGATCAAATTTTACAAATGCACTGTCTGAAGACACAGTTTTAATAGACAATATCCATCTCATCAGTTAAGAGGCACAGATTGATGTTAAGTGGGTGAAGGTGCTGCAGTTCCTGAGAATCTCTGGAGTACTCAGTTTTACAGGAGGGAAATAATTGTTGATTTGATTGCTGCCTTCCTCATACATACTCGGGAAAGAACAATTAGTTTCTATGTTTTATCATTTGCATTATCATTGAATCAAAGAAACACAGAATGTCAGGAGCTGGAAGGGACCTTGAAGGTCCAACCCCCTTGCCAGAGCAGAATGACCTATGCTAGATCACACAGGAACACATCCAGGCGGGTCTTGAATATCTCCAGAGAGAGTCTCCACAACCCCCCATGGCAGCCTGTTTCAGTGTTCTGTCACACTCACAGGGAAAAAATACTAACCAACTGTCACTGGCCCTTTTGCCTTCCAGTAGCCTGTGCCATGAGATTTCCCCTAGCAGTTGCTTGAAAATGACAAAATTGACCCTGCTGAAGTCCAAGGTTGTGGTCCTGTTTGATATTCTATTCCTACCACACAAGATCCTGAATGCCACCATCTCATGACCTCTACAACCAAGTCTGCCCTTAACCTTCACTGCTTCAACCAGACCCTCCTTGTTAGTGAGTATCAGGTCCAGTATTGCTCTCCTAATTGGCTCATGCACCATTTGCATCAAGAAGTTATCATCAGTGCCCTGGAGGAACGTCTTGGACTGTGTTTGGCTGGCTGAGTAGCCCTTCCAGCAAATATCTGGGTAGTTAAAATCCCTCATGAGAACCAAGCCCTGTGATTGTGTGAGGCTGCTGTAACCTGTGTGTCCTGTAATAAACACCCACAGCAGTATCACCCATGCTGGCCTGCCCATTAATTCCACCCACAGACTCTCAACTTGATGCTCATCCACCCCTGGGCAGAACTCAATACATTGCAGTTGCTCCCTCACGTAAAGAGCAGCTCCACCACCTTGCCTTATTGACCTGTCTTTCCTAAAAGGGACACAGCCACCCATGGTCACATTCCAGTCATGTGAGCTGTCCCACCACGGCTCTGTCATTGACACCAGGTCATAACCCCTTGACCACACATGGATTTCTGACTCCTCCTGTTCATTCCCTCTGCTGCCTGCATTGGCACTGCAGGCAGTGAGCTGAGCACACCAATTCTGCCCTGCCAGGGTGGGAGGCCTTCTGGTCTTTGTTAGTACTAAAACACTGCCCCACTGGTGCAAGCCCAGCAACAACCCCATGCCCCCTAACTGTAATTTAAAGCTCTGTGAATGAGCCCTGCTAGTTGTTGCCTCAGAATCCTTTTCCCCCTGTAAGATAAGCCTTTCCCATGCGCTACCATTGGTGCTGGTGTCCTATAAAACCAGCCACTGTCAAAGAACCCAAGGCCCTGCCTGGAGCAGCAGTCTTGGTATTTAAGGACTGGGTTCTTCTACTGCCTTCCATATCATGGCCAGGTACTGGAGGGACTTGTGCCCCAGACTCTGTCACCAACCTTCTCAAGGCCTTGAAATCTCACTGCATTACCCCCAGGCTCTGGGATGCAGCTTCCTCCCCACCCGTCTGAAAGATCACTGATGGATAATAGCCTGGTGACTGCACCATGCTGGGGAGCTCTCTAGTGATATCCCTGATTTGGGCTCCAGGAAGACTGCAGACTGCCCTAAGATGAAGATCAAGCCTGCACATTGGGCCCTCTGTTCCTGCTAGGTCTCCAACAAGCAGAACTCTTCTTCCTTGTGCAAAAGGTTGCTGTGTGCACGTAACCCCTGCCACAGCCATGAACCTGCCTCCTCTCCTTCCATTTAAGCTTCTGTCTTCCACCAGACAGGTGGATGACACAGAGGCCTCTTAATTCTGGCTCTCAATTCCAGTGCTCCATATCTGTTATGTAGGGGTAACTGGAAAGTTGAGGGAGACTGGGAAGGGGTTTTCCTGCCTCCTCAGATGGGGGCCTGTTTCCATTCCCCTCCTTTTCTTAGGCCACTTCCTTCTACCTGGTGACATGAAAGGAGATTCTCTGCTTCTCAAAGAGCCCCCACCTGCTGCCTTTGCATGTTATGATTCCACCAATCTACTTTATTCTCACATTGTCTGATTCTTCTCCACCTTTCAGCCTCCTCCTTCAGCTCCACCACCTGGCTCAGCAGTTTGCTGATCTGCTCACATGGCAGACACATGATTTCACTGCTTCCCATCGGAACAAGTGCCAGGAGGTTGCACTCCCTGCAGCCAGACGCCCGCACTGCTGCATTTTCGCACAGGAGCTCAGTCTGAGTAGCCACATTCCTCCTGGCTGTGGACGTCAGATCCTCTTCTGGGAGTTCTTTCCTCAGGGTTCACTGGTTCCTGGGAATCTGTAAGCTGCAAACAGCTGTGGCACCACCTGGGCACATGCAAGCCCTCTTCACTTGCTCTCTGCTCTGTGGGCAGCAACTCACTGCTCACTGCCCTCCCTGAGGCTTCTTATAGTCTTTCTGCAGTGCCATCCTTAAAAAGTCCTCCTGGTTTTTACTGTCTTCTTCTATTTTTTTTTAACATTATTCTACTGACAGAAGCCTTTGTTTGCTTTGCCAAGGATGTGTTTCAGTCAAGGTACAAAATGTTAAGGACTTCTACCAGACTGGTTTTGAGGATGTTTCTTGGTTTTGGAAATTAAGAGAACTGCGTGGGCCAGTTGACACACTAGGAGAGGAGAGATTTCATCCAGAGGAATTTTGACAGGCTGGAAGCATGAGCCCAGGACAACCTCATGAGGTTCAACAAGGCCAAGAAAAAGGTCCTACATCTAGCTTGGGTCAATCCCAAACACAAAGATAGACAGGATGAGGCATGGCTCAAGAGCAGTCTTGAGGAGAAGGACTTGATGGTGTCAGTTGACAAGAAACTCAGCATGACAAAGTGTCCTTGCAGCCCAGAAGGTCAGCTGTATCCTGGGCTATGTCAAAAGAAGCTGGTGAGGGGCCTGTAACACAAACCTCATGAGGAGAGGCTGAGGGAGCTGGGAGTGTGCAGCCTGCAGAAGAGGAGGCTCAGGGGGACCTTGTTGCTGTTTACAACTACCTGAAGGGAGGCTGTAGCCAGGTGGGGTTGGTCTCCTCCCATGCAACCAGCCACAGAACAAGGGGACACAGTCTCAACTTGTGCCAGGGGAGGTCTAGGCTGGATGTTAGGAGGAAGTTGTTGTCAGAGAGAGTGATTGGCATTGGAATGGGCTGCCCAGGGAAGTGGTGGAGTCACCATCCCTGGAAGTGTTCAGGAAAAGCCTCACTGGGGCACTTAGTGCCATGGTCTAGTTGACTGGCTAGGGCTGGGTTACCTAGGCAGTGTGTGGATGCCTCCTCCTGGGAGGTGTTCGAGGCCAGGTTGGATGAGGCCTTCAGCAACCTGGTCTAGTGGGAAGTGTCCATGCCAATGCCAGGGGTGTTAAAAGCAGATGATCTTTAGGGTCCCTTCCAACCCAAACCATTTTATGAATCTACAAGTCTGTCTGTCCTGCCTAAGTACTTTTTCCAGATCAATTGCCTATGCAAGTATAGGTGCACCTATGCACCTAGGTCTTGTTTTTGTATTGTGATGGTTTGGGTGTATCGTGATGGTTTGGTTCTCCAGCCTCTCTGCTAGTTTTTAAGATATCTGTAAACTTGTGATGGTTTGGGTGTTCCCTGCCCCTCCTCCCACTTTGGAAATCACCCTGACTAGACTCAGCCAGCTCTGGAAATTGAATGAAGCTTATATTTACAGCTTAGCTCAATGTACAAGCAGATGTTTACAGTATATGCAGTTACAGACAGAAATAGACAAGGTAAAAGGTAATACAGAAACACAACAGCCCTCCCAGAAACCTGAGTCACCAGGAGGAGCTCCCAACTGCCCCTTCACCTTCTCCCACCCCTCTCAACCTTACCCCAGTCCCAAGGAAGAATGGAGGTTCGGCCAGGGGGTAGGAAGCAAAGTGGATTAGTCAGAGAGATGGCAGAGAGGCTAGAGAGAAAAAAAATGCATCTCCAAGCTTCCCAGCAGAAGAAGAAGGACTCCCTTATCTATGTTTGGATTTTTGTTCTTATACATCTCAGCAAGCCTATGAGTGAGGTAGACATCATCCTGTTTCTTTCTCTTTCACAGCCTGTGATCTAATCCTTCTCACCAAAACATTCTAGCTAGGCTCAAACTAGCACATGTGTCAGCACAGATTAAAAATAGTTATAATGAGTTTGGTGTATTTTGGTGAATTTCCTCTGTTCTGCTCTAACCTTTAATTCTTAAGAGCTACTTAGTGCATAATTTTTTTTTTTAACTGATTTTTCTCATGTTTCTTCTAATGTTCTAGTCTCTACATAGATCACTTGTTTATCTTATTTAGGTAAGCAGTATGAAGTACCTGATACAACAAGAAAAAAACTGGACCCTCCAAATAGTGTCTTGTACCATTTTCTGATAAGAAGGGGCAAGAAACTGTGGTGGATTAGGAAGTTAACCCCGACTATTGAAATTTACCAGACCAGCTCAGTCAGCTTGTAAGTGAGATAAAGCTGTATTTACAGCACTGCAAAATTTGCAGGCACATAGACACAATTTATTTACAAGTATTTACAATTATATACAATTTAAAGTAATACAGAAATCCAGATTTGCTGCTGGACAGAGAGCCTTCTCTCTCCCCCTCTTTCCCAGACAGAGGAACACTCAGCAAAGCTTACTTGTTGTCTGTTAGTTGAAGATATTAGAGCAGAGCAAAGCAGCAGCAAAGAGAAGCTTCCCAGAGCAGAGGGACAAATCTAGGGTAGGGTGTCCCTGCCCAGGGCAGAGGGGTTGGAACTAGATGATCCTTGTGGTCCCTTCCAACCTTGACTGATTCTATGATTCTATGAAATTGTTTACATGCTGATTTTTTATCCCTTTCAGCAAACCAATGAATGATGTAGACGTCATCATTATTATTCTTTTACAACCAATGATCTAATTTCTCTCACTAGAATATTCTGATTAGCCTGAGACCAACAGAGAAATGGTAATCACCTCCCTGACATCCTGCAGGGAGACAAGCCACACAAACCCGATGCTTTTTCTCACGAGGTTCAACTTAATCTAGTTCTGTTTTTTCTGATTTTTTTAAAAATTATTTTTGGTTTTGGACCCATCCAAATTTTGTGAAAAAAATCCCTCATGAAAAGAACACAGTAAGAATAAAAGGAGAAGGTGGATGTCCAAAACACACATGTGTGAAACACGGGGATAACTCAGCTCTTTCAATAGATGTGATAGTTTCTTGCAGCCAGTTAAGAAACAGTAATTTGAAGTGTGATGAAGTCTTTCAAGTTCAGGAGCCTGATTCTGTTCAGCTGTGTAATTGTGATGGAAGTGAGCCAGCCAAAGGTAGCGAGCTGGCTGCAACCTTTCAGAAGGTTTGTTCTGGCAGAGTGAGTGGGAGAGTGAAAGGAAGTTACAAATAGTACATTTCTCTGCTTGATTGATAATGAACTAGTAGTAAGTGGCTTTATTATAGTAATAAGTTTCCCATGGAGGCCTGGTGATTACAGAGAAGCTTTAGCTGAGTGCGTATGACCACATCTTATTTTGATCAGTTGTAGCACAGCAAAGCTGTGTGATTATCATAATCTAACAATTAGCCTGGCATCCTTTGCCAGTGTTTAATTACTCCAACAAATGGTAAATGAATAGAGGAATTAATGAAAAGAGAAGTTTCTTTCTGCATTATGTACTTAACTTGCAGTCTTTTCTAGACGAAGTTTTTGAATACTGTTTTTTGAACAACAACTCTGATTAGGTATTTGCTTTTCTTCAGACACTCAGAATTTTCCTTCATACATAGTGATTTCTCCCAGTGTTCTGAACTTGTCTTAACTTGTGAAACTGCAGTCGAAGGACTAAAACATCACAGACAGCTTCAATACATTACAAAGAGGTTTCACTGGCTTGCTTCAGTTAGCAGTATTTTGCTAGAGATCTAAAATGTCATTGACTTTCTGCTGTCAGTAAACCCCTCTTCTCTTAGCACCTGGCAAATGCTGACTTTTGTTTTGGTTTGAATAGAGCTAAAATTAAAATAGCTGTTTGATTACTTTATTGTTTGTGCATCAGAACCATTGTTGATGTCAGCACAGCTATGGGAACAGACTTTATTAAACGTTGTGACAAAGTCACTAAAAAGAGCAGAAAAGCTTTAAGGAGGTTATTTTTGCATAGCACAGAAATAACAAATATAAGATACACTGCAGTACACTTTCTCCCACAACCCCTCAGATAATTAACAACCACAAGATTTCCCCCATCACACAGAACAGCTTAAAGTTAGTTCAAATGAGGGAACTTGGACTGTTTAAAAGAATAATGAAGCACAAGTTATCCTGCTGTGTTCCAATCACAGAACGTGAGTAGAGCTTGAAATGATCTAGTGCTTGAAGTGGTCTAATGGTCACAGAATCACAGAATCACAGAATTTCTTAGATTGGAAAAGACCTTCAAGATCATCAAGTCCAATCATTAGGTCACTTGTCACCTAACCAGAGGCAAAAGCTGTAAGCAAGCTTAGTAGTGTATAATAGTAAATAACTGGCATCATCACATCCTAAGGGCAATTAAAATGTTGTGTTTTTAAAGGATATTAACATCTTCCATAAATTGCTCGGTGTTTGTGTTTTATTGCATACACAAATGCTTACTTTATACTAATGTTGCTATTATTAATAATTCAAGCACATAGTTTTGTAATTAGCTAGCAGAAATAAACCTAATTTTCAAACTATTCCCATATTTTTCTAGTTGAAGCATTTCATGTGCCAAGTGTATGTGAGAGATGTTTCTGGTGTTTAATAACATGTAAGCTACTAGTGGTTCAGCTTTTGTTGGGGTACTTATGGAGTCTTCTCACCTGGCTGCCTTTTTCACAGTACTTGTAGTAGTGGACAGCTCTTTTGCAACCTTTCTGTCTCCATTAGATTTAAATCTGGCTTAATGGCCATAAAAGTAAAACAGGAGGAGCTGATTTACCAGCAGTTACAAGAGTGTGAACAAGTTGCTTATGGAAGCTTTTTTTCCTTTAGGAAGCAGAGTAAGTAACTTTTTATTGTGCTGCTTCTGAAGAACTGTGGGAATTACAATTTGTATTTACTACAAGAATAAATCAGTTCATTGAGTTTTGTTGATGTTGCATTTTATTTCAGATTAAGATTTGAAACCAAGACAACTGGTTTAAGTCATTCAGCAGTGATAATGTCCTCTGCATGTTGGTCTGCCAAGCTTTAGGCAGTAGAATTTGGGCCATTTGCATCTGATCTCTCTTGAAGACCAGAATTTCATAATACATTGTTAAAGCAGTTGTTTTAAGTACTTTCTGGTTCTGGCTGTACTTTCTGGCTGTAGGTATTTGACAGGACAGCTTCCAAGTAAGGAGAGGTTGACACAATAAAAGGAAAACTTATTAATACACTGAAGTAAAGCATCTGATTTGTCAATTTCACAGGAAGGATAATAGAATATAACTAATAATATTTGTATAGGAAGCAACAAGCAGAAACTATTGCAGTTTTTATATATCTAAATTATGGTACTTTTTATATATCTAAGTTAGTTTTATTTGTGCTGTTCTTAAACAGGCTTTTCATAGGGCTTATTCAGAGAGAGAAAAGGAGGAAGAAACAATAAACACACAAAACTTGTTGCATTCCAAGTATATGTTTAAATAAATCAACAGTTGTTTCAGTGACCAGCAAAGTTGTTAAATTCAAGATGATTCATCTATGCTTCAGAAGTTAAAATAATGAGGAAAAGCACTGTGTACTTCTATTTGTGTTAATGGATAAACAGAATACAGAAGACATTAATGATTCTGAAAATGTTTTGCTAGTCTTGAGTTTCTGTCATTAAAATGGTCATAAAATTCTCTGCATTGTGGACATTTCATCAGTGGCACTTTTGCATAGAAACATATATCTGTCTTCCTTTGAAGCAGTGTGCAAGGTTTGTGTAGCAAACTGGTGCTTTTTGGTTGTGGATGTCTTTAGGTTTAGAAGCTACATCAGTTTCTGCCTTCAAAACAGCTTTTACAGCCCTATCACCTAGTAGCTAGCTTTGTAGTATGCAGGTTTCTGAGATACTGTTCGAGTGCCACTTCACACAAAGTACATACCTGTGTTTTGCAGTGTGTAAGGCAGCATGGAGACAAGTTACATTTGTAAGAAATTTTGTACATCTTGTTAGTTGTGGGGAAGTCTTCTGGGTTGGCTTCAATCACAACATAATGCTCTATTATGCAAAATCTAGATAAGACTGGTTTCTTTCTTGTAGGGGAATTTATATAGATAGTGATTATTGAGTGGTTCCAGAAGAACATTGGAATACAGATGAGGATAACCTAGGATGAAGACCTAAGGAAACAAAAAGTACATCAGTAGCATTAGGAAAGAACATGGGAAAGCAAATACTCTGTTGTGAGGGGAACTAGAAAAAGGTCAAGCATTAAATCTTAAATGCAGTCAACAGGAAATCTGCTATCATCTCTACAAATGTATCTGCTAATGGATTCCACTTTCCCTTCACATGTGGTGCTCCCCAACATATACAGGTGGCAGAACAATGAAAAGTGCTTTCATTTGAAGTGGAACTTTTATTTCATTCTAATACCTGACATTACATTACTAATAAGAGGCTTTCACTCTGTAAATGTTAAGTGGTTTTGCTCTTACATGTGGGTTAAAGTTCTTGGAAATGTGTTTCTGCAGGGTTTCCTTTAATAGCTTTGAGAAATCTATGCTGATAAATTATTTTGTGAGTCATGTCCGACCCTTCTTGCGTTTCTGTTCAGGTTGGAAGCTTTTGTGTTTCCTTTCAAGAAGGTGAATACAACACTGCCTTGTAGCTGGAGAAATGAGAATGATCTGAGTTCGTTCTAAGGGGTGACAGAGATTAGGTAGCCTTTTTTTGAGGCTGTTTTGTAAAAATTAAACTAGTTCTACATCTCTTCAGGAATTTTGCTAAGGTTTTGGTTACTGACTTTTAAAAGATACTACAAGAGGGGAATACCTGTTTTCTACCTCATAGTTGGCAAATAACCTCACTATTGCTGTTACTACATGGAGTGACTTTACTCAGAGCTACTTATTAAAATTCCTTCATGCGTGCTTTTTTCTGGAGCACATTTACTGTTGTGCCAGCAATATCAGCTAATGGGCAGTTCAGATTGCTGAAAATATGTGCCATCTTCTCTTTTCAGATGTGTAAATGCAAACATTTTCTGGCTATGGTGAATGACTGGAATGAAAACAATGAGGAAACAGCGAAAGGAGGGAAAGACACTGTGATAAAAAGGACTTAATTGTGTGCCTCACTTTCAGACCTGGTTTGCAGGCAGTGCTTGCTTTTTACTTTCCAGGTATTTGGCAGGCAAGGGTGTGCTGGGACAGATGAAGACATTCATCAGCTTCAACAGTTGGTGAAGTAGAAATAAGAATGAATCTACCAAAATACCAGTGATCAAAGGAGGATGGTTATTTTGGCGTTTTGTTCCTTTATCAAAACACTTTAGCAAAAGTGAGTCAGATGAGCTCTTTGTTTGCAGGATTGGGTAGAACAGCTCACTGATGCAGATTACAAATTGATTTCATTGCTAATGCAGATGGAAGGTGTGATCACAAATAGATTTAGTTGTCTGATTCTTTTTATATAGAGAGAGAATCATAGGATTGTTTTGGTTAGGAAAGGTCTTTAAGATCATCAAGTTTGAGAATTACCAAACTCTGTAATTTCCATTATCACAAACAGTGTGGTCAGATTCTTTTCTTCAAATTCAGCTTTGTACCAGCTGTTTCAGCTATCTTGCCAGACTCTGTGTGGGGATGTCTATGTAGACACTCATAGGCTCTTATTTTGGTTAAAGATGAGTGTTGTGTTGAGAGCAAGATCCCAGTGTATGCCTGTCTCAGAGTCCAGGACTCTTACTAGAACTATTTGAAAAACACAAAACAAAAATAACATTTCTTACAATCATAGGACTATAGAATGGCCTAGGTTGGAAGGGACCTCAAGGATCACCCAGCTCCACCCCCCTGCCATAGGCAGGGACACCTCCCGCTAGAGCAGGTTGCTCAAAGCCTCATCCAACCTGGCCTTAAACACCTCCAGGAAGGAAGCAGCCACAACCTCCCTGGGCAACCTTGTGCCAGTGTCTCACCACCCTCACTGTAAAGAACTTCCTCCTAACATCTAGTCTAAATCTCCCCTCAGCCAGTTCAAACCCATTATCCCTTGTCCTGTCATTACAAGACCCTTCAGATACTGGAGGGTCACTATAAGGTCTCCTTGAATCCTTCGCTTCTCCACACTGAAGAGCCCCGACTCTCGTAGCCTGTCTTTTCCAGTGTCCCAGTAAGGACTTACACTGACATGGGTTCAGAAAGTTTAAAAATCAAATGGTTTAATTTATTAATGTGACAGATACAGCATTCTTGAGATTGATGGTGAAAAATGCAATAACTGCCATGTGATCTAAGGTCAGTAAAGCCCGAATAACAATTGACAGAGTCAGAGATGCAAAACTTTGCAGTAGTTTCAATATATAATAAAAATGTAGGAAAAGTTAAACCATATAATGAAGGTGCAATTCTTACCAAGAAGGATGTCCCTGTCTAGGGTGGAGGGGAAGGAGCACAGCTCTTTGACCGTCCTCATCTCTGTATTTTCCCTCACAGCTGCTGATGCTGGTCTTGGTGCTGGCGACCCTGCACCTCTGCTGCTGGCCCATGCTGCATCTTCCCCTAGTACTGGTATCAGTGCTCCTGCACTGTTATTCCTTTCATTGATTTTAATACCCTAGTCCTTATTGTCCCTGCCATCTTGGGGGCAGTGATTTGGCTTCAAGAGCTGACTAACAGGCATATATGTAGGGTGTACTCAGTTCAGCTCATTAGCATACCGAGGGGGATTAACGTCAATATTAAAATTCCAGTTAATTATGCAGAGGTCTTCACGTGGACACTCTGACCTTCAGAATATGTTTTCAAGTTGAGTGTTGTCCCAGGTTAGGGTGGGTCCCTCCCCTAGCAGAATAAACTCACTACAACATGGATTTCTTTTTTTTTTTTTTGAAAGTCAGGGAAAAATGAAATTGTCTTTCTTATAGTTTAAATATAACAATATATGGAGAAATAAACTACCAGAGAAAACATAATCACCTTAACGAGGATGGGGAAGGGGTCAAGCGTCAGTGAAGCACCAAAAGCAGCAGCAGCCAAAACATCAGCGGGGGAAGATAGCAGCAGGCACAGCTGAAGCGGCAGAAGCAGCAAGGGGCAGGTGCAAGTTGTGCTTCAAGACATAAAGCTCCTAATGCTCCAATGGAGTATATTGACTTGTCCATTGTTGCCATTCTAAGGCCTATCCCTGGAATGTTCAGCTCTCCCCTATGTCTCAGCTAGAAATCTAGCTGATGCAGCCACAGATGTTTATGCTGTGTGAGCTTTGCTTCATCACTTTCAGCCGAAGGACGACCATCTTACCTGTTCAAGACTCTCTTTTTCAGCTCTTTGGCAGGTCACCTTTGCAGATCATCATTTATCACAAACACCTGCTGATTGTAAATGATCTTGGTCTTGAAGCACACTAAATCAACTTGCTTTCCTGTGCTACAGTAAGCTAGGCAGTTAGCCCACAGGTATAAAGAGTAGTTTCCGGAATGTGATCTCTCTCATTTCCATGTACTTTGGGCCTGAGCAGGGCAGATGAATTGGAATCAAGACATTCCTATATTTCACTCCATTGACTTAAAGAGAATGTGGAGAAACAGTTCTTGGTTGTCCAGCTGGCGGCCAGTCACTAGTGGTGTCCCTCAGGGATCAGTGCTGGGCCCCATCCTCTTTAACATCTTCATAGATGACCTGGATGAGGGCATGGAGTCAGTCATCAGCAAGTGTGCAGATGACACCAAGCTGGGGGCAGATGTGGCTGGGTTGGAGGGCAGAAGGGCTCTGCAGCGGGACCTTGACCGCCTGGACAGATGGGCAGAGTCCAAGGGGATGGTGTTCAATAGCTCCAAGTGCAGGGTGCTGCACTTTGGCCACAACAACCCCATGCAGAGATACAGGCTGGGGTCGGAGTGGCTGGAGAGCAGCCAGACAGAGAGGGATCTGGGGGTGCAGATTGATACCCACCTGAACATGAGCCAGCAGTGTGCCCAGGTGGCCAAGAGAGCCAGTGGCATCCTGGCCTGCATCAGGAATGGTGTGGTCAGCAGGAGCAGGGAGGTCATTCTGCCTCTGTACTCTGCACTGGTTAGACCACACCTTGAGTACTGTGTTCAGTTCTGGGCCCCCCAGTTTAGGAGGGACATTGAGATGCTTGAGCGTGTCCAGAGAAGGGCGACGAGGCTGGGGAGAGGCCTTGAGCACAGCCCTACGAGGAGAGGCTGAGGGAGCTGGGATTGGTTAGCCTGGAGAAGAGGAGGCTCAGGGGTGACCTTATTGCTGTCTACAACTACCTGAGGGGTGGTTGTGGCCAGGAGGAGGTTGCTCTCTTCTCTCAGGTGGCCAGCACCAGAACGAGAGGACACAGCCTCAGGCTGCACCAGGGGAGATTTAGGCTGGAGGTGAGGAGAAAGTTCTTCCCTGAGAGAGTCATTGGACACTGGAATGGGCTGCCCGGGGAGGTGGTGGAGTCGCCATCCCTGGAGCTGTTCAAGGCAGGACTGGACGTGGCACTTGGTGCCATGGTCTGGCCTTGAGCTCTGTGGTAAAGGGTTGGACTTGATGATCTGTGAGGTCTCTTCCAAACCTGATGATACTGTGATACTGTGATACTGTATTGTAAAAGTCCAATGTTAAGGAAACCACTCTAATCCCACATGTGTACCATTACATAAGTTCCCAAAAGCATGTAATTTGTGTCACAAAACCATAAGTGGTCATTAATATAGAGACACAGGCTGATATAAGTTAACCTTGGCTGATTTAAGTTAACCTTGGAATCCTTAGAGAAAACTTGCATTGTCTGTCACCTGCATAGTTAAATGAAAGTGCACACACACATATAAATGTTTATAATTTTTATTTACTTAAACTGCTATTTAAAAAAAAAAGTGCCAGATTATTTCTTATCTGTAACTTATAAAATGCTATTTTCATTACCCATAAGAAATAGCACACTCTTAACTAATGCAGAGAGCAGGTACCAGTTTGTTAAGACAGTATCCATTCAGATGACAGGTTCTAAAAGCACACTGCAGTACCAAAATATATTTTCTACTGATGCTTTGGGTAAATGGAAATTCTCCTGGAAAAAAGAAGAACTTGGTTCAGAGAGGCTTTTTTCGTGTTATAGAATGGAACTGTGAGGCTGTGCACTCGATGCTCAGTTTTTCCCCTTTTAAAAAAGGCTATTTTATTGAAACTGAATTATTGTGGGGATATGAAAAGCTGTAGTTTGCACTGGATTTATCCTTGAAGGGCCAGCAGATCATTACTTTTTCTTTGAAATTAGATAGAAGGATCTGGATGGCAGATTTCAAGCCCATCAGGTGTTTAAAACATGCCCCTTAGCTAAGAAGTATTACAGTTAAATCTGTCATGGCCTTTTTATTGCTCTGTTACACACTTGACAACTGCAGCCATGAGAGAGAAGCTACAAGTAACTCATTCAGCCTGAAGTGGAGTAGATCAGTGGTTGTTTATTCGGCTTGCCCCAGGGAGTTTGGTAGGCATACAAACGTGGGCTATGGAATCATTAAATCCATCATGGTATAAACTCTCATGGAGGCAAGGAATTTGTTTTCATAGTTTCTTTCAGTTACTATGGTAGGTATTAAAGATGTAAGTAAGGTGGAGGGCAGAAGAAGGATACCCTCCCCACTCTTAGCCAAACCGGAATCCTACCTCTCTGGAATCCTCAGTAATAGTAATAATAATAGTAATAATAAAGTGTATCTGGGCTGATGCCTTGCACTACATTTCTCAGATGGCACTCGTTCAGAAGTGTTACATTAGGCTGAGTGCTGATAATTTGTATCCTTCAGTCCTTTTATCTGAGTAAAGCTATGTTTCTGCTGTGTACTTTTGGCAAAGGAGATGCACTGCTTTTCATTTATCTTTAAAAAAGCAATACAGGATTTTCTTTGCATCTTGACAAAACTGCTGGTAATCATGAAGAATGAATAAACCTGTTTGTGCTCTTGCAGTGACTGTAAGTACTTGCAGTCAAATCAGCATTCAGCACAGAGATGATTCCTGCCTGATTCAGAGAAGAGGATATGTTTGGGTTATCTATTTGCATGCATATGTCGATGTTTATATAGGCTCTGATTTGGGGAGGCTGATAGAATTTTGCCTTCTTTGCTGCTTCTTACTTCCTTTTCCAATTAAAAATAAAGAAGCAACCAAGCAATAAATCCACAACCAAATAAAACAGATTGTTTTTTGGTTTGTTTTGTAGTTTATTCAATAAACCATGTGGGAAAGTTAGTCTATAACTTGATGTGTCCTAGCAGCAGACTTCTTTTATAAGAGCAGATAGCAAACCCTTTATCCAGAAGGTCTTGTGGTCATTGTCCTGCATACGCAATGTCTGATGGCTCTGGCGAATTGTAAGCGTTGTTCTTGAGAGTGAATGTGCATTGATTGAGTGAAACTGCGTGCCATTAGCGATGACCCCTTTATGAGAATGTTACCATGCAACAAGGTCATCCTCAGTTAATTGTGCTTAAGTCTGAACTCCACCTGTGATTTCAGATTCCAGAGAGGCGACTACCACATCGATGTCTGCATCAATGACTACCTGGATGTATTCTGCCCTCACTATGAAGATTCAGTGCCAGAAGACAAGACTGAACGCTATGTTCTGTACATGGTGAACTTTGATGGCTACAGCTCCTGTGATCACACCTCCAAAGGGTTCAAGAGGTGGGAGTGTAATCGGCCGCATTCCCCGAATGGACCACTGAAGTTCTCGGAAAAGTTCCAGCTGTTCACGCCCTTCTCACTAGGATTTGAGTTCAGGCCAGGCCGGGAATATTTCTACATCTGTGAGTATACAGAAATTTGCCACTATTGCACAACAGATACAAGACACCGAGAAAATTTTTTCACTCCTCTGTGCCAATACAGAGGGCCAAAAGGTGTCTAACGCAGATGTCTTACAGTAAATGTACTCTTAACTGTCCCCAGATACATTAACTAGGACTCTAGCTAGTGAAAATGAAATTAAATCGTAGCTGCTTTTCTCACATCAGATAGCATGTGGCTGCTGAGTTGTGGTTGACTTTTGAAGCAAAATGCACTATTATGTTTGTTTCAGCGTTCTGTGGAGGGAGTGAGAAGGGTACGGTGGAAGCTGTCCCTGAGGAAAAATAACTAATCCTTTATATGTGAAATTCCTGGTTAGTCTTACTTGCTCAGATGACATACTCTTATCTCTGTAATATTTTTCACCCAAGGGAAGTCGGCTGTGTGTAGTTTTTAAGTGGTATGGCTGCTGACAGTAGTCCAGCGGTATTTGAAGTTGTAATTTCTTAGAGTAAATGCTCCTAACAGCAAGCCTAGTGGATTTTTTTTTATTTTATTGCTTCATTTCCCCCCCTCTTTTTTCTTGAATGAGCTGTTTCTGTCAGTGTGGGCAATCTGGGGTGCCTTGTGAGCAAGTAGCAAGTAGTGGAGTGTAAATGTGCTCACACACCTTCATGTCTACTTCCCCAAAGCAATAGTGAACACCCCTCCAGAGCTCTGCACTCTTCTCCATGCAGATCTGCATTGCAGATGCTCTGAGCACCCAGAAGAGATGCAGGATAACATGTGGAGCTATGAAAGTAAACACATAAGGAGATAAAAAAAAGACAGTGGTTTACACAAATTGGTTACCTGACCCCATTTGTGGTGTTGGTACCACTTCAGCTGTCTTGTGCGTTTAATGCTCCAGCAAAGATCTTATTTTATCAATTTGTTTATTTGTTTTGTGTATGAATCTTCCACTTCTAACAAGATCTGACAGTTTCAGAAGTATTTTTTACTGTTTCTAGTGCTAGAAATATTGTCTTCATATACATAGCTGGCTTTTTATCTGTGAAACAGTCTTTCTACCTCATTTTTCCAGAGAAACTGAGTATGTATGTTCCCTGTTTTTCAGCTTCATTTCTTCAGCATTGAGCTTTTCCTTTTCCTTTTGTAGATCTAGAGGAAAATCCATCTCTTGTGGATAGTTTTTCATTAATTTATTTTTCTTCGAGCAAATAAAAGCTGCTAATGAGTGGTGGTTCAGCATCAGAACAGCACATTTTTCTTGTGCTGAAGCATAATAGTAAGAATTATAGTGATAGGAAAAAAACCCAAAAAGCATACTGTAATGCTGCTTAAAACTGATTTTGAATATGTTTATGAGGAATCATGTGAAGATATCAGGGTTAAGTGGATAATGTTCTAAGATAAATAAATCTATATACTGTGTAGGTCCAGTTCTACTCATGTCACTCACAAAAGCTTCCCATTAACTTCAGTAGGTGTTTTGTGTCATTCAGAGCTCTGAAATCAATCTCTCCAGGAATGCTGGGATTTTTTTTTTTTGTGTGGTTTTCCTTTATTTGTTTGGGGATTTTAAAAATTCAATTCCTGCATTAGTGAAGGAAGCAGAAATACTTAAGCTATAGAATTCAGTCTTTACAATTTAATGTGGCACCGGAATGGCATCAGTAGCTGCAAGCAAGCATTAGAAAAAAACAAACAAATAAAAGCCCAGTAACATACCAGTTTTCTAAGTTTAAAGAAAGGAAAGAAACAACAAATGAAATGTATAAATGTGAAAACCAAACATGAAACTGAAGGGCAAAAAATACTAGAAATCTCAGCTTGATCTGTCTAGCCTAATATCTTCATTGTTAGAACATAAAAAAATCCATTGAAGTCTGAAGAAAGACATTATTCAAATGCATCCAGGTTGCTTATGCTGTTTTTATTCATTTGTGGTTAAATTCAATATATTACTAAAGCCATTATGTATCTTCTAGAACAGTCATAATTTCAGGCACATTTCAGAGATGTGAAAGTAATTTTTGTCCTTTTCTATAGTATTTTTTGCCTTCATCCTTTGTTGTGAGTAGTAACAAGGCTGGCATTACAGCAGTTGCAAGGAATCACTGTACAGTAAGTTAACATTGGTATGCAGACCATCTTAGGGCAGACATGCCCATACTGGAGTGGTTTTATCTTAGTTTCTGCTGAAGAAACAAGATTGTGAAATGTTCTGATTTCCTCTTCAAGGCTAAGCAGACTCTAGTCCAGGCTACACGCAGTGGCTTCCTTACCTTTCTGTATTGGCATCTTAAAGTTTCTTTTCCTCAGCACATTTGAAACTTTTCCACTCTCTGGTGGAATGGAAGAAGGCTGTGTGTATACTCAATAGCATCAGCCTACTACACTGAATGTAAGGGTTACAAAATACATCATGTAGACTAGACCTCTGGAACAATGGAATTACTGAGTGGTTGGTTACCTGTTTAGCTTGGTTACTGTCTGGTGCTTTTAAGGCTGTGACTTGCCTCCTCTTCTTTCCATTATTTTCAGAAAGTTCAATAACAATGTGCAAGGAAAGACGAACAAAAAAAAACAAGAAAGGAAAAAAGAAAAGTTCCTAAAGATGAACATGTTATGTAATTCAGAACAAGAGTGTAATTTTCATTGTTTCATCTTAATTATGGATACTATTTTTGTTAATGTGATCAATATTCAATAAAATATCAGGAACAACTTGGCAAATAAACATCAGAGGTGTAGAAATAATAAAATGAAGACATAGCTAGAGTCAGATCGATGCAGATCACTGCAGAACCCTTACCGCAGTTTCAGGACTAATCTCCTTAGTCAGTTTAAGCCTGACCACATTGCTGTTTTCTTAAAAGCAATGTGTCAATTGGTGTAGTGTCAGAAGTTATACTGAGCTGTGCCACATGCTTTTCACTGGACAGTCAATCCAGTTATTCCATCAAAAAGTTCGATATTTGACATAGTTTATCCTTCAGAAATACATGTTGCTCTTATTATCTTATCCTCAATATGTTATATGCATTATTTAGTAATTTGACCTTCATTAATATTATTGTTTATATATGATTATATAATTTTGCTTGAAAGACCAGGTAGGCTTCTCCTTTCCACAGTTTTCTTGCTCCTCTCCTGTTCTCTGCAACATCTTGCTAGCAGTTAGCATGTTTTACATCTAATGTAGCTAAATATAATGTAAGAGCCATTCTTATTAACTAAAGAACTCTTTTCATCCTTTCATCTACAAAATCTTGTTGTCTTACCTGTGGTGTGTGTAAACCTTTTTGCTAACTTTCATTCTAGCTCTTTCTCATCTATGTATCTTTCTGTTTTTATTTCAAGACACTTATGCAGTTTTTTTTTCCCCAGTTTTAATGATGATTAATAATACTTTCTGTATCTTTGTTGTTGCCATTTACTTGCATAAAGCTTCTGACAGTCAGTTTGGGAAACTTTCCTTGCCCCTGACCACACCATGACACTACATTTTTGAATGTAACTATAGTTCTAAACAGAATGTTTTTAAATTGTTCTTAAATTGCTCTGTATTTGTCATTGGTGAGGCCATACCTTGAGTATTTCTTCGGTTTTGGGCACCTCAGTACAAGAAAGGCATTGAGGTGCTGGAGTGGGTGCTAAGAGGAGCAACTAAGCTGCGAGGAGCCTAGAGAATAAGTTTTATGGAAAGTGGCTGAGGGAACTGGGACTGTTTAGTATGAGGAAGATGAGGCTGAAGGGAGATTTCATCAGCCTTTACAACTACCTGGAAGGACAATATAGAGAGGTAGGTGCTAGCCTCTTCCCACAGGTGATAGAACAAGAGGTGGCACCAGGATAGATTTATGATAGACATTAGGAAAAAAAAATCTCTGAAAGAGTAGTCAGGCACTGGAACAGGCTGCCCAGGGAGGTGGTTGAGTCACCATCCCTGGATGTGTTCAGAGGTCATTGAGATGTAGCACTTAGCAATATGATTTAGTGGTGAACTTGGTAGGGTAGGGTTAATTGTTGGACATGATGATCTCAAGGATCTTTTCCAACCTGAGTTGAGTCTATGACTTGATCAATTTTAGACACTGAATTTGTAAAGTTGTGCTTGCAGTTGTACATACATACACTTCTTAATAACATCCAGCTCTCCTGTGGTCTTTTTTCATACAGGATATATTCCCAGTGAACCTGCTGTTACCTATTCTCTTGAATTTCTTAATGTTTGCCATTGTTCTCCATCATCCTTGTTTCTCTGCACTAATCCCTTGTTTTCCTGAAATTTCTAATGCATCTCCTGAGTGCTTTAGTTCAAATAGTATTCCACCCTGTTGGGGAGGGGAAATTAATTGATGCAAGATGATATTTCCCCAAATTAATATTGTTTATTAATTTTGCTGTTCAGAACTCTGGCCACCCTCAACCACTAATTTTAATAATATTTGGGTTCTTACACGGTTATGGAAACATTCTGTGGATAATATCTACACCTAATATAACCAGCAAAGTAGATAAACATTAATTAAACTGGAAGAGACTATTCCCATGGTCAATGCCGCTTGTGGTCAATACGCCATTTGCCCAGTAGCTGTGCCCAAGCTCTTTCTGCTCTATGGCAGCAGGCAGTAGAAAATCACACAGAGGCATTTAAGCATTTACTCACAGATTGTTATTATTACCCTCGTGGAGCTTAGCCACAGCCCAGACAATGCCCAAATGCTCTCAGGGAATTCTGTCTTGTTGGACATTGAGGCTTGAACCTTTCTGGCTTCTGGGGAAAGGCACAGACGATCTCTGACCTTGTCTCCTGGCTTCTGCTGGACCATCTGTGTATGTGTCCAGGGATTCTAGGCAGGAGCTTCAGGTGCAGAGGCAGATGTGGTGTAGTCTCAGCACGATGTCAGCTGGCCATACAGGCTGATCGTATGCAGGCATCCAGAGTCTGCTCCTGGTAACTGGCGGCAGTGGAGTTCATCAGGCAGGCAATAAGGCAGTGTGCAAGAGCGGCAGGGCTGGGCACAGCAGAGAGAGCAGGCACCGAGCAGGGAAGCAAAAGCAGGTTGTTCACCTGCCTATCTCTTTTTATCAATGTGGGCTGAGACTGATTGCCCTTTGGACACAGAATAGCCAATCAGGATGGCAGTCAGCCAAAACACACCAAATTAGGAAGGGTCCACAGGCCTGGCTCCCCCAAATATGGGCAGAGCACAGGCCTTGCACCCAGTAGGCCATAAGCTAGGCATGTGGGCTTACACAACCGCGTTACACAACCTGGGCCCTGGGCAGTCCAGACTTTATGGTGCCAGGCCCTTTGTGTCCCTTTGCCATGCTTTTGATGGGTAAACATGTATAAGCCTATTTTGGGCCGATGGGCACTTCGTGACACACCCTGGTGGGTTTAACTGCTGCTTCTCCAGGAGAACTTCTGATTTTCACAATTTCTTCTGTAAACTACCTCTTTTCTCTTAGCTTGTTCCATCTCTGTGACTGAAAGTCGTCCTCATCATCTTTCAAAAACTGAAATTATTTGAATTCTGCTGCCATTTTTTCCTTTTAAAAGCTGCCCCAAAAAGTTAGACTGTCTCTCTGCAAACATCTACACACCTCTGGATGTTTCTTTGATTCAAAAGATTTTAAGGACAAAAGAGTAGCAAAAAAAAAAGTTTATAATGTCTCCATTTTTTTTTTTCTTGCCTATTAATTTGGTAGTTAGCTTATTAATAATATGTCAAACTGAATTCTCATTGAGGCAGCAATGGTCTCTGATGGCAACTAAGCTGGCCTTATTCTTTCTTCTCCCTTCTGCCACATATTGTGTGTGCTTACGCTTACGTGTTCAGTATGCCATTATGTTTGTGTAACCACTATAGCAGTTTTCTCTGTCCTGTGCAATTCCATGTTTCGTGCCCATGTTAATTTTTGGGAGGGTTAGTGGTGTGTTGTGTTTGTTTTCTCAAAGCTGTAAGCTTATTTTGAAGTCATTATCATGAGGTTGCTTCATTTCTGTTCCCTCCTTCCCATCTGAGATGCTTATGGTAGAAACCACTAGGTGAGGTGTGTTGGGGGGGAGGGGTAAAATCTCTCTCACTGTGAGGGATGATCATGTTCAGGACCACCTGAGAAACCTGAACACATATAAATCTATGAAACATGATGCGATACATTCCAAAGCCCTGAAGGAATTGGCTGATGCAGTTGCGAAACCACTCCCCATGATATTTGAAAAGTCCTGGCAGTCAGGTGAAGTCCCTGGGGTCTGGAAGGAAGAAAATATTGTGGCCATTTTCAAAAAAGGGTAAGAAAGAGATTACAGGTCTGCCAGTCTCACTTCTGTGCTTGGGAGGATCATGCAACAGAAACTATGCTAAAGCACATGGATATAGTTCAAGACAGAAGATATCCATTGCTCTTCACCAAGGGTAAGTCTTACCTGCCCAATCTAGTGGCTCTCTATAGTGGAGAGACAGAACAAGGAAAGGATGATGGATTTCTGGATTTCTGCAAGGCCTTTGACACAGTTCCCCACGACATCCTTCTCTCTAAGCTGTTGAGATATAGATTCGTGAGGTGAATTGTTCAGTAGATAAGGAATTGGTTGGTTAGTTGCACCCAAAAGGTAGTGATCAGTGGCTCAATGTCCATACATAGACAAATGACAAGTGGTATCCCACAGGGGTCTCTGCTGGGGCCAGTGCTGTTCAGTATCCTTATCTTCATACAAACAATATTGAGTGCACTGGAAGGACTTGGACCTGCTGAAGTGGATCCATGTTGAGGGCCATAAGATGATCAGAGAATGGGAGCAACTCTTCTAAGAAGACAGGCTCAGTGAAGAGAAGGCTGTAGGGAGACCTTATAGCTGCATTTCAACATCTGAAGAGGACCTCTAAGAAAGCTGGGGAGGGACTATTTAAAAGGGCTTGTTGTGGTAGTACGAAGGGCAATAGTTTTAAACTACAGCAGGGCAGATTTAAGCTGGACATTAGAAGGAAGTTCTTTACTTTGAGGGTTGTGAAATACTGGGTCAGTTGTCCAGGGAGGTGGTGGAGGCACCATCCCTGGACACAGTCAAGGTTAGATTTCATGGGGCCCAACTTGATCTAGTTAAAGATGTCCCTGCTCACTGCAGGACATTGAACAAGATGACCTTTGAGTGTGCCTTCCAGGTAAATGAATTTTATGACTCTGTGCTTTTCAGTTTCTGGAGATAGGGGAGGACATGGCACCAGTGTGCTTGGTGATAGTGAAAACGGTAAAGATTTTTTATTACTAAGGGAGAATTATTGACAGAGTTAGAAAGTTTAACTCACAGGGAGTAACTACATATCCCTGTGAAAATCAGCAATTAGCATAGGAAGGGACCTCTCCACTTTTTATGGAAAATGACACAGCCCTAACAAAGGCTTTCCTGGCTGAGAACCTGGAATGGCTTCCTAGATTGCCAGCTTGGCTATTACTCTTTTAGGATTGCTTTTTGTATAGCAAGAATTAAGAAAGAGGACTTCATAGAGGCAAGGTTAATAGCCTGTAGGGAAAAAAACTAACAAGGTATCTTTAAACTGCAGTTTATTAACAGTTCCTTGGAAATTGTAATGTGCTGAAAGAGTGGTATTAAACAGCTGCATAGAGCTCATTGCTTTTGCTCAAACACCATCTTAACAGCTATCGATGCTTTCCATGAACAGCCATAACTCGCTACAAGGTGATGATTCCATTTAGAGATCATCTCATCTTTTCCAGGGTTTTCTGTAAGGTAATCATAGAATCATAGAATCAACCAGGTTGAAAGAGACCTCCAAGATCATCCACTCCAACCTAGCACCCAGCCCTAGCCAGTCAACCAGACCATGGCACTAAGTGCCTCATCCAGGCTTTGCTTCAACACCTCCAGGGATGGTGACTCCACCACCTCCCTGGGCAGCCCATTCCAATGCCAATCACTCTCTCTGGGAAGAACTTCCTCCTAACACCCAGCCTAGATCTCCCCTGGCACAACGTGAGACTGTGTCCCCTTGTTCTGTTGCTGCTTGCCTGGCAGAAGAGACCAACCCCCACCCGGCCACAGCCTCCCTTCAGGTAGTTGTAGGCAGCAATGAGGTCACCCCTGAGCCTCCTCTTCTGCACACTAAACAACCCCCAGCCCCCTCAGCCTCTTCTCATAGGGTTTGTGTTCCAGGCCCCCTCACCAGCTTTGTTGGCCTTCTCTGGACACCTTCCAGCACCTCAACAGCTCTCTTGAATTGAGAGGCCCAGAACTGGACACAGTACTCAAGGTGTGGACTGAGCAGTGCTGAGTACAGGGGCAGAATAACCTCCCTTGTCCTGCTGGCCACACTGTTCCTGATGCAGGCCAGGATGCCATTGGCTCTCTTAGCCACCTGGTCACACTGCTGCCTCATCTTCAGCTACTATCTATCAGTACCCCCAGCTCCCTTTCTTCCTGGCTGCTCTCAGCCACTCAGTCCCCAGCCTGTAGTGCCGCTTGGGGTTGTTGTGGCCAAAGTGCAGAACCCTGCACTTGGCCTTGTTCAATCTCATCCCAATGGCTTCTGCCCACCCATCCAGCCTGTCTAGGTCCCTCTGCAGGGCTCTCCTACCTTCCAACAGATCAACACCTGCTCCTAGCTTTGTGTCATCTGCAAACTTACTGATGCTGGACTCAATCCCCTTGTCTAGGTCATCAATAAAGATATTGAACAGGACTGGGCCCAGCACTGATCCTTGGGGCACACCGCTAGTGACAGCTGCCAACTGGATGTGGCACCATTCACCACCACTCTCTGGGGACTGCCATCCAGCCAGTTCTTGACCCATATCAGAGTGAATCTGTCCAAGCTATGAGCTGCCAGCTTGGCTAGGAGCTGCTTGTGGCAGACAGTGTCAAAGGCTTTGCTGAAGTCCAGGTAGACTACATCCACAGCCTGCCCCACATTCACCAGGCAGGTAACCTGATCATAAAAGGAGATCAGGCTGGTGAGACAGGACCTCATTTTGATGTAATGGGAGTACAAAACAGACTGTGAACTGTGATACTGACATATGAGAAAATTATATGTGAGTCTGACCAAAAAACCTACACCTTCATGTCTCTTTTTTTCCCTCAAAAGCAGATTCTCCCTTTTTCAGAGCCAGTTGTCGTTGTGTGCACAGCAGTTTATATTGCTGGCTGTGGGTCTGCAGGTAGGAGGTGCAGTCTGAATGTGTAAGTGTAGTATTTCTCAGGTTCAGAGTTATTTGAGGAAATTCCTGATGGAAAAAGAGATAATGTGAAGAAAGCAGTGTGGCTACTCCAGTGCACACTGGAGATTGTTAGAATCAGTCAGAGGTTACTGTAGGTGGGTTGGCTAATGGTTAGGTTAATTACATTTTTTGAGGAAGTCAGCTGTTGCCTTTGTTATTGTATCACTACTGGGGCAGCACAGTAACATTTAACTAGTAATACCCTAGGTGAGGTTTTGTGGTTTTGCTTGCTCAGGCAGATGGCCATTTTGTACACTTCTAAAGCTGCTTGTTCCACAAAGTCCTTGGCTTAATCTCTGACTTCCTGACCAATACCCTTGATAACTTTTTCTTTTCTGTAGGATAAAATAAGACTGTCTGTACTTGGAAGGAGATTATTTTGCTTTTTCCAAAGCAATGTGTATGAGAAGATCTTTCATCACACACACACACACACACACACACACTATTTGTGTGGGATTTTTCCCTTATATCAATAATTCATGTGCTGTAAAAGGCCTGGACATTCCCACCCCTTGAATCTGTCAAAACTCAGTGTCAAAAATTTCACTTGGGGCTTTAGTTAGACTTTAGCTTTAGATTTAGAGAGTTTTGTGAGCACTAGAGCAGTGAGTAGAGCAGATTGATGATAAGTCTTGTCATGTCATACTCATACTGAGTATGAGCTTAGACCAGGGGCAGTGGAGTCACTGTGTTTACACAGCAGAGTAAACTTTTATTTTTAAAAAAATATTTCTGCTTATGGAAGTGGTCAACTAAAGGAGCAGATATTTTGGTTTAAAAATGAAGATAGGATTTGTCATTCAGACCCAGAGAGGCTGGATGGGTGGGCAGAAGCCATTGGGATGAGATTGAACAAGGCCAAGTGCAGGGTTCTGCACTTTGGCCACAACAACCCCAAGCAGCACTGCAGGCTGGGGACAGAGTGGCTGAGAGCAGCCAGGAGGAAAGGGACCTGGGGGTACTGGTGGATAGTAGGCTGAAGATGAGGCATCAGTGTGCCCAGGTGGCCAAGAGAGCCAATGGCATCCTGGCCTGCATCAGGAGCAGTGTGGCCAGTAGGACAAGGGAGGTTATTCTGCCCCTGTACTCAGCACTGCTCAGTCCACACCTTGAGTGCTGTGTCCAGTTCTGGGCTCCTCAATTCAAGAACGATGTTGAGGTGCTGGAAGGTGTCCAGAGAATGGCAACGAGGCTGGTGAGATACCTGGAACACAAATCCTATGAGAAGAGGCTGAGGGAGCTGAGGGTTGTTTATCATGGAGAAGAGGAGGCTCAGGGGTGACCTCATTGCTGTTTACAACTACCTGAAGGGAGGCTGTGGCCAGGTGGAGATTGGTCTCTTCTGCCAGTCAAGCAGCAACAGAAGAAGGGGACACAGTCTCAAGTTGTGCTGGGGGAAGTCTAGGCTGGATGTTAGGAGGAAGTTGTTAGCAGAGAGAGTGATTGGCATTGGAATGGGCTGCCCAGGAAGGTGGTGGAGTCACCATCCCTGGGGATGTTCAAGAAAAGCCTGGATGAGGCACTTAGTGCCATGGTTTAGTTGACTGGATAGGGCCTGGTGCTAGGTTGGACTGGATGATCATGGAGGTCTCTTCCAACCTGGTTGATTCTATGATTCTATGAAATGAAAAAGTGCCATCTGTCTTGAGCTCAGAAGGTGTTAGTTAATACAAATACTGCTAGTATCTGAGTTTTCTTGGTTTGGCTGTATTTTGAAGCCATGAGGTCAGAAGATCTCTTTTGAAACTCTCTGGATGTCTGGTTTGCACCAGAAAACTGAAGAAAAAATGAAGAATAACTAGAGAAAGCTATTAAAGGACACGGAGGAAATCTTTAGTGTGTTAATTGCACTTTTCTTTTTGGGAGACATTGTTTATTCCCTGGCCCACCATTAATCTTTCAGTCAAGCTCTGATCCTCATAACCACTGATGCTACTTTGACAGAAGTGGGCTCAGACGTGCCACTTTGCTATGCATCTTGCTTTGATAGCTAGTTTACCAGAATCACTAGAGATGTTCTGAATGAAATCAAAGCAATTGAAAAGGTTTGATAAATGTGTACTTTAAAAAATATTTTTGTGTGATAGCATTAGACAGACAAGGAAGGTGACCTTTAAAAAAGAATTCATGCTTAGCCTAGTGTGTAGATTAAAGGACTGGTTTCTGTTAGAAAGCATCAGAAGAATTAAGTGTGGGCCCTGCTGAAAAGAAAGCAGAAACAATCTCCAGTGTCTAATAGATTTTGACATTGGTGGTGTTCTTAGAATCCTCAAAGGGAGTGTTAAAAGCTGTAGAATAATTTGGAACTCAGGAGAAAGCCATGTAAGAAAGTAAAGAGGGTGTACTGGTCTCTAATATATGAGTTTTTCAAAGGGAATGGATGTCTCTCAGATAACAAGTTGAAAGAAGATTATTTGGATTCATGTGCTTCAAAAATCCAAGTGCCATTAAGATCCTGGTAGCAGAAATATAAAACAACTTTGAAAGCTGTCTCATGAGAATAATGCGTAAGATCTTAGTGATTGCTGTTGCTTTCTACTGATGTGCTGATTTTGGACATTAGAAGAATGAGGGAGTGCCCACAGACAGAAGGGATGAGTGACAGTTTTTTCTGTCTTCTGTTTCCTTCTCATCTAATGTACTGGATGAAGGCCAGTTCGCTGTGGAGGAAAATAAAGCACATATTGAGTGTTGAGATCTGATCTTCAAATCACAAATGTTATAAAAAAGATAGATCAGGTGGGCTTTGGCAAAAGATTTCCAAGGGGAATTAGGAACTTGGTATGGTCATATGTGACCTGACTTACAGGAAATGATGACTGAATCATAGAAGCATAGAATCAAGCAGGTTGGAAGAGACCTCCAAGCTCATCCAGTCCAACCTATCACCTAGCCCTGTCCAATCAACCTAGAATCATAGAAGACCCCAGGGGGACCTTTTAGGCACCTACAATACCTGAAGGGATCCTACAAGAAGGCTGGGGAGGGACTTTTCATAAAGGTTGCCACAGAATCATAGAATTCACCAGGTTGGAAGAGACCTCCAAGATCATCCAGTCTAACCTAGCACCCAGCCCTAGCCAGTCAACCAGATCATGGTACTGAGTGCTTCATGCAGTCTCTTTTATAGTACAAGGGGGAATGGTTTGAAGCTGAGGGAGAGTAGGTTTAGACTGGATCTAAGGAGACCCTGAGTCTAGCTGAGAGGTGTCCCTGCCCACAGCAGGGAGGTCGAAGTAGATACCTTTAAGGTCCCATTCATCCTAAGCCATGAAAGTTCCATGCTGGTGACTATGGACTATTGTAATCTTTAATATTTGTGATTCTTGTGAAAACCCACTGCAGCCTTCATAAAAGTATTTAAACTCCAGTGTTCTACTGGAAGTACAGTTGAATGCACTGTATGCAGCCTTTTAGGTCACAGTATCACAGTATTATCAGGGTTGGAAGAGACCTCACAGATCATCAAGTCCAACCCTTTACCACAGAGCTCAAGGCTAGACCATGGCACCAAGTGCCACATCCAATCCTGCCTTGAACAGCTCCAGGGACGGCGACTCCACCACCTCCCCGGGCAGCCCATTCCAGTGTCCAATGACTCTCTCAGGGAAGAACTTTCTCCTCACCTCCAGCCTAAATCTCCCCTGGCGCAGCCTGAGGCTGTGTCCTCTCGTTCTGGTGCTGGCCACCTGAGAGAAGAGAGCAACCTCCTCCTGGCCACACAGAACATTCAACATTCCTTGTCTTAAATCAGATTTGATGTTCAACAGCTACAACTTAGCATCTTGGAGGTGGCAGCACTTCAGTGGTGGGTGAGGCTTTTTGCAATGGTACTTCACCAAGATGTTGCAAGGTTAATAAGGTGAAGCATGTAGATTCCTTGGATGAAAGAACTCTTAGAAGTGGTGAGTGTTATTAAAAAGTGTCTGAGGACTTAGAACTCCGCAGCACTGTTCTAATTTGATTTCTGAACAAGCTGAAACCTGTTCAATGAGCTGTTGCATTGTAAGTATGTGTTTTCTAACATGGAGCAGATGTCAACAAAAGTGGAAATAACATAGCAGTGACATTTGGAATAACAGCGTTGTACTTCATTGCCTCCATGTCATCAGCATGTTAGTCTCCCTGTTCCACAGAGTAACTCACCAAGGCAACACTTTATCTGCTGATACTGTCTGTGTCTCATAATACAGAATATATATTCATGCCTGCAGCCAACAGACCAAAAATAAAAACAGACCCTCAGTAAAAAAATGCTTCCACTTGCTGAGCAATTGGTTAATGATCTTGTTTTGTAAGTTAATGTACAACACTCAAATTTGTATTTTCACAAATACATGTACTTAAAAGAAGCAAATTTGTTTCTAAGCTCCTTAACCCCCTAATATTAGATGAAGCTGTAAAATAGGAGAAGGTTACAAAATTCTCAGTAACCTTTTCTTTTTATTCCCCAGTTATGCATACTATTCAGACAAGGTGGCCAAGACTCTGGGCTCACAATGGCATGTGCAATTTATACTTCTGTCTCCAAGATTTTTTGCAAGTCAGTGTAAATTATGTAGAATAATATTTCCACAGAGTGTTCAGAAGTGCCTAAAATACTTTGTTATAACAAAATTGTAGAAAAATCTTTCCAGAATTCCAAATATTTCCACTTTCTCTCAGGAAAGCAGCAGGTCTTCCTTAGGTCTATAGCATTGGCTAAATTAGGTTTTTACTGCTTCTAAAATCTCCTTGGCTTCCCTTTCATTTCAACAATATTTAGTATTTGAAGTGTCACAGAATCACAGAATGTTAGAGGCTGTAAGGAACCTCAAAAGATCATCTAATTCAAGCCCCTGCCAGGATCACCTATACCAGATCACACTAGAATGCATCCAGGCAGATCTTGAATATCTACATAGGGAGAGACTCCACAACACCCCTGAGTGGCCCATTCCTAGTATCAAGTGGTGTATCCAGCTACATACGGATGAAAGGCACTAAGAATCATAGAATCAGTCAGAGTTGGAAGGGACCACAAGGATCATCTAGTTCCAACCCCCCTGCTATGCCCAGGGACACCCTACCCTAGAGCAGGCTGCCCACAGCCTCAGCCAGCCTGGCCTTAAAACACCTCCAGCCATGGGGCCTCAACCACCTCCCTGGGCAACCCATCCCAACCTCTCACCACTCTCATGCTCAACAATTTCCTCCTCATGTCCAGTCTGAATCTGCCCATCTCCAGCTTTGCACCATTCCCCCTAGTACTATCACTCTCTGATATCCTGGAAAGTCCTTCCCCAGCTTTTTGTGGGCAGCCTTCAGATCCTGGAAGGCCACAAGAAGGTCACCTGGGAGCCTCCTCTTCTCCACTCTTTTAGTCTGTCCTCATAGGAGAGCTGCTGCAGCCCTCTGAGCAACTCAGTGGCCCTTCTCTGGACACTCTCCAGCGCGTCCATGTCCTTCTTGTAATAGTGGCTCCAGAACTGGACGTAGTACTCCAGGTGGGGTCTCTGTAGAGTGGAGCAGAGAGGGAGGATCACCTCCCTGGCCCTGCTGGCCACACTTCTGATGCAGCCCAGAGCCCCTTTTGTTTTGATTTGATTTGAAGGTCTACTGGAATCTCTCTTCTCCCATACCTCTATGCACAAAAGTAACTAGGCTCCTTATGAAACAGTACTGCTGCTGCTGATCTTCTGGAGGTGAAATAGTCTTAATTATTTGAAGGATAATCAGAATGTCAGTATAATAATCAATTTAAGGAGCCCTGACATTTCAGTCATAGTAGTATTCAGAATGTGTTCAGATTAAAATACACCAGAATGACGTTATGTACGCTATATTTTAAGCGTGGTAGGTGAGAATATTATGAAGATACAAACCTGGATGTCTTATGTGGTTTTCTGATATGTTTTATTTCAGTAATACTGAGTCATCCTGCTATATGTTAGTGCCTGTGTCATTAAAAGCTTAATGTAGTTTACCTCTCTGATACTTTGGAATTTTGTGGAAAGCATTCAGCTGTGAGGCATTGAAGAATGGACTGTCCTACAGCACAGAGCCTCTGCTGGGACTTGAGTCAAGATCCCTAGCAGAAGCTGCAGAAGGTCTTGCTCTCTGTATATGTGTAAACATGTTTCTGCCTGAGAAATCTTGAGCAGAAATAAAGCAATTTTAGGCTGAAAAAGATGTTGCCTTTTCCTGTGGTGCTGTCAAAGAATGCATCTTCTCCTCTTGAAGAAGGGCTTAATATTAACCACCTCTCTGCTTCTGCCTGGTGTTGCACTGGAAAGACATAAACTGTTTTTCCCCAGGGGAATGGAGTTATGCACGCAGTTCCCATTGGTGCTTTATGGAGGTGGGATCTGACTTTCTTAGGTCCTTCCTATAAACAACATGAAGAAGTAGAAGGGAAGACTGGCATAGTCCAGACTCCAGCAAGGGAGGAAAAGCACTTCTTTTCTCAGACAGAGGTGCAAAACATGTGTTTGTTTGGCAGTACAGGTGTGCTCCAGTGCTGACAGATACAGTGTCCCAGATGACAAAGTTGCATAGTTTAACTGTGAGCACCTGAGATGGGTAGGTTATCATTTAGCAATCTGTTTTCTCAATTTTGCATGTATTTCACAAGACTTACTAGCAGGTGAATGTAAGGAAGCAAATTACAGTGCTACTGGACTTTAAATTTAGTAATCATGTATAGGAGTGCATTTAAAGTCTGTTTTAAACAAGATGAAGATATTGCCAGCAAAGTTGTCAAAACAGTTGTTTGAAGCCTTGAAATTCAACTATTATTTCATTTTGACCATTAATTGTGCTGTATATTTCTCATGAAGTGATATGTGTGATCACAGACTTCTACCTCCAAAGAGTTAGCAGCTATTTGGTGGTGTGCTGCAAAGCAACCACCTCCAGCCCACTTTGCAGCAGTACTGGATTTCTAACTTAAAGTGGGAGAAATTTAGCTTATCACTAAAAAATACTGTTGACTAGGTAGTAGAAGCAACAGCCATCTCTCAGCTTCAGTTTGTTGTAACCAGCCTCCATGTCTGTACAAAATGTGCCACTTCCAATTTTTCATATGAGAGTATTGGGTAGCTTTCACTACTGGTCCTCATGAGGTTTGACAAGACCAAGTGCAAGGTCCTGCATCTGGGTTTTCCTTCCTTTACACTTTCTACTACTTTCCTTCCTTTACACTTTCTACACTTTCTACTTGCTGGAAGGCAGGGGTGCCATCCAGAGGGACGGCGACAGGCTGGAGAGGTGGGCACAAGCCAACCTCATGAGATTCAACAAGACCAAGTGCAAGGTCAAGGCAATCCCAAGCACAAATACAGGCTGGGCAGTGAGTGGCTGGAGAGCAGCCCTGAGGAGAGGGACTTGGGGGTGCTGCTGGATGAGAAGCTCAACAGGAGCCAGCAGTGTGCACTTGCAGCCAGGAAGGCCACCCAGAGCCAGGGCTGCATCAGGAGAAGTGTGGCCAGCAGGTGGAGGGAGGTGTTTCTCTCTCTGCTGTGCTCTGCTGAGACCCCACCTGGAGTACTGCATCCAGTTCTGGAGCCCCTATTACAGGAGGGATGTGGAGATGCCAGAGTGTGTCCAGAGCAGGGCTGTGAGGATGCTCAGAGGGTTGCAGCAGCTGTGCTATAAGGACAGACTGAAAGAGTTGGGACTGTTCAACCTGGAGGAGAGGAGGCTCCCAGGTGACCCTCTTGTGGCCTTTCGGTATCTGAAGGGAGCCTACAAAAAAGCTGGGGAGGGACTTTTTAGGCTGTCAGGGAGTGACAGGACTGGGTGGAATGGAGCAAAGCTGGAGGTGGGGAGATTCAGTCTGGATGTGAGGAGAAAGTTGTTGGTGATGAGAGTGGTGAGAGGCTGGAATGGGTTGCCCAGGGAGGTGGTTGAGGCCCCATCCCTGGAGGTGTCTAAGGCCAGGCTGGCTGAGGCTGTGGGCAGCCTGCTCTAGGGTAGGGTGTCCCTGCCCATGTCAGGGGAGTTGGAAGTAGATGATCCTTGTGGTCCCAACCCAAATGATTCTGTGATCCTGCAACCTGAGCAAAGTGATCAGCCACTATGGTTAGAAATCGTTGCCAGAGGTGGTGTTCCTCATCAGTCGTGCTGCACCTGTGGCATCTTTACTTAGAAACATACATCAGTTCAAGAGGGTTGTTTCTTTTTCACATAGTCCCACTTGAAATACTCAGTGGCACCTCAAGCAAAACTGTGTAAATTCTTTACTGTCAGGGTTCAACATTAAAAGTGGAATTAGTAATTTATATTAATCACAAATGTTTCTGCAGGTTTTATTAACAAGCAGATTGGCTGCCAAAATGCTTTCTCCAAGACATTTTTTTCTCCTAACTGCCACAGAGAACAAAACAGTTATTATGGGCATTTAGATAAAGATTAACAGTTTCAGCAATTCACTGAGGAAAACTGCATTTTACTGTACATTCCACTTCAGTGCAGACCATTGCTGCCAGCATGATTTGTTGCCTCCTTGATGAAATTATACAGTGGAGACACAAGATGATGTAATTAATTTTACAGGCAGAAATAGGTTAATCAATGGAGGAGAATAAGGTTAAAAAACAAACTACTCTCACATTTCTTAATTTTTTGGCAAGTCCAAATTTCCAGTAGAAGTGAGATGTCTGTCTGACAGCTGTTTCAGCACATTCTGGTTCATTCTGTTTGGTGGCTTGTTTTTCTCTTTGCTCACATCATATTTTTTTTCCTCAAAATGGCTTCACATGCCTTACACAGGTCTCCAGGAAAAAGCAGTAGTGATGACCACAATACAAATGACATGGCAGTACAGAAGACAGCAGCTGGGTCGGGGCAATCCCAAGCACAAATACAGGCTGGGCAGTGAGTGGCTGGAGGGCAGCCCTGAGGAGAGGGACCAGGGGATGCTGGTGGACAAGAAGCTCAACAGGAGCCAGCAGTGTGTGCTTCCAGCCCAGAGGGCCAAGCAGAGCCTTGGCTGCATCAGGAGAAGTGTGGCCAGCAGGGTGAGGGCAGTGATTCTCCCCCTCTGCTGTGCTCTGCTGAGACCCCACCTGGAGTCCTGCATCCAGTTCTGGAGCCCCTATTACAAGAAAGATGTGAAGATGCTGGAGCATGTCCAGAGAAGGGCCCCTGGGTTGATCAGAGGACTGGAACAGCTCTGCTATGAGCACAGACTGAGAGAGCTGGGGCTGTTCAGTCTGGAGAAGAGGAGGCTGCAAGGTGACCTTCTTGTGGCCTTCCAGGATCTGAAGAGGGCTACAAAAGAGCTGGGGAGGGACTTTTTAGGATATCAGGAAGTGATCGGACTGGGGGGAATGGAGTTAAGCTGGAGATGGGCACGTTCAGGCTGGACGTGAGGAGTAAGGTGTTGAGCAGGAGAGTGGGGAGAGGCTGGCATGGGTTGCCCAGGGAGGTGTTTGAGGCCCCATGGCTGGAGATGTTTGAGGCCAGGCTGGCTGAGGCTGTGGGCAGTCTGCTCTAGGGTAGGGTGTCCATGGCCATGGCAGGGGGGTTGGAACTGGCTGCTCCTTGTGGTCTCTCCCAACCCTGACTGATTCTATGATTCCATATTCTCTGGATCTGCAAGAAGTTCTGTAAAATACTGTAGTAGCAGTCCATGGACTCAGTACAGGATGTGAAGGAATTATTAGAATGATAAGAAAGAAATTAAATTTAATATACAGGGCAGACTGCCAAGATAACCTTCACACTTTCCTGTGTTTTGGATAGACAAAATCAATTTCCATGCGCAGTACTTTAAAGAACAGACATTATACATTTTTGTTCTGTTACAGTGAGCTCCCTTTTTTTATTCAACTTCTGCATTTTAAGATGGTCTGAAATGAAGGAAATCAAAGCACAAATGAAAAACCATGCTTACAAGATGAAAAACAGGGATTGAAGAAGGAAAAAACTTACCACAGGGAGATTAGAAAATTAATTGTTTGGTGGTTCTTATAGTTCCCATTGGATGTCTAAGGATCCTGTTAGAAGCATAATCACAAGCATAACGTTTTGTTCCTATTATTTGTTTCTCTTACATAGAGACTTCTCTGAAGCATCATTAGGTTCAAGTTATTTTCAGTGAAATATTTCACAAGAAAAGGACATGATAGGACATGATAAAATCAGTAGAGGTAGTTTTATTCCCTCAAGAAAATTATTATGGCTAAAACTAATAGGGGAGGTGTCTGTTCAGCATCATACTTAAGAGATTTCCATAGGATTACTTCTTTATCATGGTGTTTTTGAAGCTCCTGTGACACAGATTTAATGTACTCCTTGTTTCATCAGAGTTAATATGGGGCAGGTGATAAATTCATTGGGGTCTCATATCTTGATCATATCCACAGCCTAATGTTAACATGTGTGAAGTATGCAGTGAATGTTCAGTAAATGATCTTTTAACTTCTTGGGTTGGTTGGGTTGGTTTCGTTGTTTCATTTTTCTATTCTAAGACCGAGTGGTACTACTCTAAAAAAAAAAAAAAGGCACAATTTTCCTTCTCTACTGACTGTTTTTTCCTGTAATTATCAGATACTCACTTAGAATCATAGGATCAGAGAATCAGTCAGGGTTCGAAAGGACCGTAAGGATCATCTGGTTCCAGCCCCCCTGCCATGGGCAGGGACATCCTACCCTAGATCAGGCTGATCAGAGCCCCATTCAGCCTGGCCTTAAACACTTTGGCTGGGTGCTGCACTTTGGCTACAACAACCCCATGCAGAGATACAGGCTAGGGTCGGAGTGGCTGGAGAGCAGCCAGACAGAGAGGGATCTGGGGATACTGATTGATACCCACCTGAACATGAGCCAGCAGTGTGCCCAGGTGGCCAAGAGAGCCAGTGGCATCCTGGCCTGCATCAGGAATGGTGTGGCCAGCAGGAGCAGGGAGGTCATTCTGACCCTGTACTCTGCACTGGTTAGACCACACCTTGAGTGCTGTGTTCAGTTCTGGGCCCCCCAGTTTAAAAGGGACGTTGAGATGCTTGAGCGTGTCCAGAGAAGGGCGACGAGGCTGGGGAGAGGCCTTGAGCACAGCCCTACGAGGAGAGGCTGAGGGAGCTGGGATTGGTTAGCCTGGAGAAGAGGAGGCTCAGGGGTGACCTTATTGCTGTCTAGAACTACCTGAGGGGTGGTTGTGGCCAGGAGGAGGTTGCTCTCTTCTCTCAGGTGGCCAGCGCCAGAACGAGAGGACACAGCCTCAGGCTGCACCAGGGGAGATTTAGGCTGGAGGTGAGGAGAAAGTTCTTCCCTGAGAGAGTCATTGGACACTGGAATGGGCTGCCCGGGGAGGTGGTGGAGTCGCCGTCCCTGGAGCTGTTCAAGGCAGGACTGGACGTGGCACTTGGTGCCATGGTCTGGCCTTGAGCTCTGTGGTAAAGGGTTGGACTTGATGATCTGTGAGGTTTCTTCCAACCCTGATGATACTGTGATACTGTGATACCTCCAGCCATGGGGCCTCAACCCCTTCCCTGGGCAACCCATTCCAGCCTCTCACCACTCTCATGCTCAACAAGTTCCTCCTCACCTCCAGCCTCACTCTCCCCACCTCCAGCTTTGCTCCATTCCCCCCAGTCCTGGCACTCCCTGCAAGCCTAAAAAGCCCTACCCCAGCTTTTTTGTAGGCCCCCTTCAGATACTGAAAGGCCACAAGAGGGTAATCTCAGAGCCTCCTCTTCTGCAGACTCAGCAGCCCCAACTCCCTCAGTCTGTCCTCACAGGAGAGGTGCTCCAGCCCTCTGAGCATCCTTGTGGCCCTTCTCTGGACACACTCCAGCATGTCCACATCCCTCCTGCAATAGGGACTCCAGAACTGGACATAGTACTCCAGGTGGGGTCTCACCAGAGCAGAGTAGAGAAGGAGAACCACCTCCCTCACCCTGCTGGCCACACTTCTCCTGATGCAGCCCAGGCTCTGCTTGGCCCTCCAGACTGCAAGTGCACACTGCTGGCTCCTGTTGAGCTTCTTGTCCACTTAGCACTTATGTGTGTATATACTTACATACTTCTCAGTATGCATGTATACACAGGAATATAAAAAAATAATAAAACAAAACAAAACAAAACAAAAAAATCAACATTTTTGCTAAATCTTTGCCCAGAAATAAACTCTTGCTTGAAGGTTGTCGATATTGTGCTTGTAAGATTACTAGTTTCATCAAAATATGCATAATTTTTACTCCATGAAAGGTGAGATATTTGTGCCAGTGAAGTACCTCCTGGCCTTTGTATTGTAATTTTGCTAGATTATTGTGATGGTTTGGGTGTTACCCACCTCTCCCCCCACTTAAGAAAAGTCACTCAGACTAGGCTCAGCCAAGCTGGAAATTGAATGAAGCTTTATATTTACAGCTTAGCACAATATACAAGCAGATATTTACAGTAGATGCAGACATAGTCAAGTTAAAAAGTAATACAGAAACACAACAGACCTCCCAGAAACCTGAGTCCCCAGGAGGGGCTCCCAACCACCCTTCTACCTTCTTCCACCCCTCTACCTTACCCCAGACTTTGCCTTACTTTCAAGGTGAGTTTGGAGGATTGGCCAGGGGGATTAGGAAGCAGACAGATTAGTCAGACAAAAAGTTAGGTTAGAGAGAGAAGTGTGGCCCAAAAGCCAGAGAGCAAGCTCTGTGTTATCTGTTTGTGTTCTTGTTCTTATACATCTCAGCAAGTCTCTGAGTGCAGTAGCCATCATCATTGTTTCCTATTCACAGCCTATAGTCTAATTCTTCTCACCAAAATATCCTAGCTAGGCTCAAATTAGCACAATTGTAATTTGCCTTTATTGGCTGAGTTGGCCAGTCAGTGTTTCTTGTCCTTGGTGTGGCATAACCATGCTATTATCACTAGACATCATGTACACTTTTCAAAAGTAAAATCATATTATAGATAAATACAGCCCTAGATAAGATGAAATACTTCTTACAGTACTCCTCAGGGTAGAGATATGACTATCACCTCTAACTTTATTTCCTTGGTTTGATTAGTTCATGTTAGCAACAGAACAAGGGGGGACAGTCTCAAGTTGTGCTGGGGGAAGTATAGGTTGGATATTAGGAGGAAGTTGTTGGCAGAGAGAGTGATTGGCATTGGAATGGGCTGCCCAGGGAGGTGGTGAGGCACCGTCCCTGGAGGTGTTCAGGCAAAGCCTGGATGAGGCACTTAGTGCCATGGTCTAGTTGACTGGAGAGGGCTGGGTGCTAGGTTGGCCTGGATGGTCTTGGAGCTCTCTTCCAACCTGGTTGATTCTATGATTCTGTGATTCTACAATGGTTGTGACACTATATGCATCATCTTAGTAACTTGCTGTTGCGTTAGAAACTGAGCCTCAGATAGCTGCCAGCAAAACTGCTGCTAATCTCAAGGAAGGGAATACTTAATTACATCTTTTATCATGGTTAGCAGATTCTGGTAACCAAGTAATTGTGGAAATTTCAATTCCTTCTCCTTTTTGTACCCTTAATTTTTAATTATCATACCTCATAAATTGTTTGGGTCGTATCTTGATGACTCCTCATAGAGGCTTTGGGTTGATTCTGTGATTCTATGATTCTGTGTCAAGGAGGAGTTTGAATCTGGGTTAGAAGTGAACTGTAATGAGGCCGACACAGAAATGATTTAATGGTTTATTAAATATATAATTTCCCCCAACATATTTACAGTTAGCACAGACAGATTCTATGATGCGGTTGGTAAAACGACCGTTGCAGAACATGTCTATACAGTCAGGTTAAATTTAAATGATTTAAGAAAGGTTTTAGGAAGTATTTATAACCGGAGAGTCTTGCAGCACAAACTGCCACTTAAAGGTTAAGCATAAACTTTCTCAAACTTCAGAAAAGAATGTTACTCACTGGTTAGAGTCTCAGTGTTTGCCGTCCAAAAGCATAAACGAGTTAAAATACGGTGGTGGCCTTCCATGTGGTGATGGTGCAGTGGGGCTTTGCTGCTTGTGTAGCTCAGATGGAGCACGTTGTCGGAGAAGGCCCATGGACACACAGAAAGCGCTGTGTGACTGTCAGGAGGTCGCGGGAGTGGTCCGCAGCCACCGGAGCAAAGCGGGATCCAGGTTCGCGGGCTGGAGCAGTCTGATCGGATGCTGCGTATAGCGCAGGGTCAGCCCGAGGGCTGCAGCGGTGGGCTGGCGGGTCCCGGTGTCGCAGCTTGTCACTAGGTTGTTGCTATAGGTCGTTGCCTAGACTCGGCCAGAGTCGAACGGACTCGGGTTTGCCTGAGCTCAAGTGAACAGCTGCATCCCAGCATGAGCCAACCCATTTCAGTCCCTCAGCTTAGTGCAGGAGACAGGGTCAGGGCTGCCGGTCACAGCGGAGGCAAGTCCCCGGCTCTGCGCGGTGCAAAGTGTCCTGGCACACAAAGGCACGCAAAGCAAACGAGTAGCAAACGAGACAAAAGCAGCAGCAGCAAACAAGCAAGTTTGCTAGGTTTTAAGCGTTTCGATGAGCTTCTTTGACCAATAGCAACTGATAAAAACACCCCTAGAACCGATCCTAAGTTATTTCTCCAAAAAACTACTTAGATGCACAAGCCCAGCATCTGTGACCTGTGTTTACCAAAACCAAAGCAGGCTGCAAAACAAGGCCAAATATGGTGTCTGTGATAGACTGAAAGGTGCCATGGCTTTCGGCTGCTCCCCCATGCTTCTTCCATCCAGGAAGAAGGGGGGTGTGGGGGGTGGGGAGGGCACCAAGGTGGGTATTCAGGTAGGTGTTTAGGACCTGTGATGAATATGTATTCTAGGTATAATTTGGACCTTCCACCACAGTTCTCCTTCCCTTCTTCCTGGTAACTGATGTGGTAATGGATGTACATCAGAGGAGAAACAATCTCACTGAAATCTCTCCTGTTGAAGGAAATGTTGGAAGGAGCCATTCTCTTCAAATACACATCACATGTACTCCAACTTCTTTAAGGAAGTGCCTCCACTTTTCAGGAAGTTTGCCACCAAAATCTTTGGGATAAAAAAAAATTATAAGATGTTCACTTTCACTGGAGTTCTCTAAACTGTGTTTCTTGCCATGCTCTTACTGCTTTTTAGCTGAGGGAAAAACTGCCTTTTCCAGTAACTTTGCAGTTACCTGGCACCACCTACTTCGGTGCAAGGGTCAGTGTTTGCTGTGAGGCATGAATTGAAGACTCTGTGCAGTCTCAGACCCTTGTGCCACTCTCTGCTCAGCCACACCAGCTTCTTATCAGAAACAGGAGCGTTGCTTCTAACCAAATTATGGGGTGATTTGGAAATAGTGCAGTAATTTTTTTCTGGATTTTACACAGGTCTAGAGGATGTGCATTAAGTGTTAGCTTGGGAAAAGCCTTTAAAAAGGGCCATGTAGAAAGAATGCTTCTTAGTATTCTAATCTAGCTAAGATGAGGTATTTCTGTCTGACACTTTTTCATTTTAGTAAACTATAGAATATTTTGAGTGAAAATTAATCTTGAGCCAAAAATAAATCTCTTGAGGAACCTTGTGCCACTTCTAAATTGCAGGTGGAAAAGGAAGAGAAAGCTTTTGGTACTGATTTGGCTGTGAGAATGAAGAGCACTCTGCTTTAGAAGTGTAAATTAAAATCACACATTCAGTACTTGTGTGAGTACAGCTAGGTTTTCATGAGGATGTATGTGGTTCCACAGAGTGCTTGTGAACAGCATAACAATTCTGTGTGCTAATGTGTATCTGCACTCCACCCTTGTGAGGTGAAGATATCAACACATACACTTTCTACTAAGGGGTCAGCAGTGAAAGACACACGGATGAAACAGCAACATAAAGTTCCATGAAACTGCCCTAGCTCTTCACTAACTGTATTTTAGACTGAAGAAAGAAGACCCTGAAATAATACATTTCCATGAGATGAGGGGTTAAAAAAAGACATAGGTATTTTCTGTGTCATTTCATCAAGAAACAGCATTTGTTTGATCATTTATTGGTACACATTTCCTGATCATCTTTCTTCAGACTTGCAAAGTAAATAGACATTGTGTATGTTCATTGAGTACTGTGATTTATAGAGTTCATTCACTCTTATGAATGTCTGAATTAAAAATCCTGACAACTGTGCATGCAGATTACTTGATCATCATGGTCTGTTTTGACTTGACCATCAGTGAAAATGACACATTTTGCCAGACCTTTGTTTAAGTGAAATCTTTATCTAGGTGTTAGAGAAATGGTCTGAAATGCACTTGAATACAGAGATTCAAAACAACAAACCAAATGAAAAAAAAAACCAACCAAAATGTTAGTTGAAAAATCATAGAATCATAGAATCAACCAGGTTGGAAGAAACCTCCAAGCTTATCCAGTCCAACCTAGCACCCAGCCCTATTCAGTCAACTAGACCGTGGCACTAAGTGCATCATCCAGGCTTTGCTTCAACACCTCCAGGGACAGTGACTACACCACCTCCCTGGGCAGCCCATTCCAATGCCAGTCACTCCCTCTGGGAAGAACTTCCTCCTAACATCCAGCCTATACTTGCCCTGCCACAACTTGAGACTGTGTCCCCTTGTTCTATTGCTGGTTGCAGAAGAGACCAACCCCACCTGGCTGCAGCCTCCCTTCAGATAGTTGTAGACAGCAATGAGCTCTGCCCTGAGCCTCCTCTTCTGCAGGCTGCACACCCCCAGCTCCCTCAACCTCTCCTCATAGGGTTTGTGTTCCAGGCCTTTCACCACCTTTGTTGCCCTTCTCTGGACACATTCAGCACCTCAACATTTCTCTTGAATTGAGGGGTGCTGAAATGGTCTGAAATCCATCTGAATAGAGAGATTTAAAAGAACAAAGTAACCAAAAAAAACCCAACAACAACCCAACCAAAATGTTGGTTGAAAGTGGTCTGAAATGCACCTGAATACAGAGATTTAAAAGAACAAACCAACCAACCAAACAAACAAAAAAAAAAACAACCAAAATGATGGTTGAAAATGGTCTGAAATGCACCTGAATACAGAGATTTAAAAGAATAAACCAAACATCAACCCAAAAAAAAAAAAAAAAAAACAACCCAAAAACCACAAACCACAAAAAAACCCAGATACAAAGCCCCCACAAACAAACAAACAAACCAAAACCCCCAAACCTAACCAAAACACACAACCCAGATAAACCCAGGGTAGATCTAATATCTAATTTATTCCATTGTGGTGGAATAACTACTTTGCATGTGAAACACAGTTCTGCAAATGAGTTCTGCTGCAGATCTTGAAATCTTGTCTGTAGGGTATTTTGAATGGTTTATTAGTATTTTACCACTCTTTTTGTGTGAGTTTATATGTGCAAATACAACATTCTTATCAACTTAAGTCCTGTTTCTGCTCTCCCATAAAGAAGTGCTAAGATAATCTAGTATTGTTAGCTGTTCTTTCCTTTAAGAATGAAATGCAACTGTTAGCATAGAAATGCATGAAAGAGTCATTATAGAGTTGATTTGAATGGAAATTGATTTGAAATACAAGGGGTTTTTTTGTTTGTTTTAAAACTGATGTTTTGAATAGCTGTCTCTCAAGAGCAAATGTGTATCTCTATAGACAGGTAATGCATCCTGTGTATCTAGACAGGTGGAATCATCCAGGTGGATAGACCACTAGCAAAGAGAGCTGGAGCATTGGATTGGCTTGCAAATGTGTATCTAGACAGGCGGAAGCATCCAGATGGAGAAAACACGAGCAAAGTGAGCTGGAGCATTGGATTGGCTTGCAAATGTGTATCTAGACAGGTGGAAGCATCCAGGTGGAGAAACCACTACCAATGGGGGCTGGAGCATTGGATTGGCTTGGCCTGTTGCTCAACTGCAGCCAGAATCTTGCCACGTTCCTCAGAGGTGGTGGAAGCAGGGCTTGTACCCCCTTCTGGTATGAAGGTACTTTACTACTCAACAGTGGGATTTCCTGTAGGGCTTTTGACATAAGCCTTGACATTGGGCCCATAGAATTTTTTTTTTCTGTGAGTCTGTAGGTGGGCATTTTATCAGCAGTCGTGTCTCATGTATGAAAGGTTTAAAGAAAAATCATTGAAGCTCCTCATCTTTGTCATGAATCACTAATGAGCTGTGGGTACAGACATATGAACCTGCTTCTCCAAGCCAATGTACACAATTTCTATAATTAGAGTTGGTGGAAGTCAGTTTTTGTAAACGCCATTACCTTCCATTGGAGGTGGCTCCCACATGCTATTGCTGAGTCTTTAGCTGAAAAGCAAACACGATGAAGGAGTTTTCCAGCCCTTGATGAATCCGTAGCACTTGCTGTCCCTACTGTGCTGCATAGCACACCAGCTATTTGTTGGCAAGTTCATATTTCACACTGCAGGGAACTGAAATGATTGAGCAGAGAGAAGATTTTTATTTGCTGTAGCCCGTCTATCTTTAGACTCTAATTTGCCATAAAACATCTGCTGCATGATATGTTTCAAGGCTAAACCCGTTTCCAACAAAGTTTACAACTTTAGGAAAGCTGTATGCCATCATTTGCAGGAAGAGATTTGCCTGAAGATTTGGTTTAGTCAGAATTGAAGCATCATAATACAGAAATCTGGGTTTTTTTCAGTTAGTTCTGAAAAATTAGGCAGGTGGTAAATGTGTTAATGTATTGATCAGTCTCTGTTCTATCATCAGTGCTGCCCTCTCTCAGCTGTCCCCAAGGAGAGCTGCCAACCACCACTGAACTGCCAGTGTCATCCAACCAGCACAACTTCAGAGTACTCTAGGAAAAGGGCGACCCCAAGCCCTTCTTGCTAGCTAGTGAAGACCTAGCACCACCAAGGAGGCAAGTAAACAAAGAGTAAAGGACACTGACTTCTAGGGCATGGAGTTTTGAGAGAATAGTGTGGCCCTCAGGAGTAGAGAAGTGATCATTCTCCAGTATTCAGAACTGGTGAGGACACACCTCAAATACTGTGTTCAGTTTTGGGCCCTCACTACTGGAGGGCTGGAGTGGGTCCAAAGAAGGTCAGTGCAGCTGGTGAAGGGCCTTGGAGAACAAGTCTTAGGAGGGGCGGCTGAGAGAATTGAGATTGCTTAGACTGGAGAAGAGGAGGCTGATGGGAGATCTTACTGCTCTCTATGACTACCTGAAAGGAGGTTATGGTGAGGTGGGTGTTGGTCTCTTCCCTGTAGAAGAGACCAAAATGTAGAAGAGTCCAAATGTTTGGCTATTAGGAAAGATTTCTTTACTGAAAGAGTGGTCAGCCGTTGGAATAGGCTGCTTAGCAAGGTGCTGGAGTCACCATCCCTGGAGGCATTAAAAAAACATGTAGACATGGCACATCAGGACATGGTCTAATAGTCATTGTGGTATTCTGTTGATGGTTGGACTTGGTCTTTTCCAACCAAAATGATTCTGTGATTCTAAACTGATACAAACCATACCTAGGGCTGCCCAGGGAGGTGGTGGAGTCACTGTCCCTGGAGGTGTTCAAGTAAAACCTGGATGAGGCACTTAGTGCCATGGTCTGGTTGACTGACTAGGGATGGGTGCTAGGTTGGACTGGATGATCTTGGAGGTCTTTTCCAACCTGGCTGATTCTATGATTCTATGTGTATATGTGTCTTGGTCTAAACATTTGTTATTATTCTGAGAGATAATCTACGTGTACCTGCTGAACTTTGCTGTAAATGAACAGAATCAGTAAGTAAATCTAATGGTTTCAGCTACAGTTTGTGCATACAGTTTATACAGTTTGCAAAGTTAATTGGTGTAATGTTAATGTCCTTTCTCTGAGTCAGAAAACAGGCCCTACAAGATGCAGCAGTTTTTTAAAGACTTCACAGAAGTGTAATCTTGACCCAGACTTGCCTACATACAAATAAAATCCATGTTCCTTCTTGCCATAACATAGTTAGATTCAGCATTTATTAGACTGAGTAACACGTTATGCACTTCACTGCTATTGATGCATAGTCATTGCAGCATATGACTATTTTCCCTCCTCAGAAAAAAATCCTTAGGAAAAGTAATAATTGAATATTTGCATGTCTTCAAAGAGCCATCAGTGTTAAACTCTGCATTTGCTTTCTGCAGTTCTTGGGCTACTTTTGCTTTAAGAGTAAGAAATATTGCTTTTATAAAGTGCCTATTTCTATGATGTCAAAACCTCACAGCAGTACACAGAAAGCCATTGCTATAAAGAAGCTAAGTAGAGTCTTTAATAGAGAGAGCTGGGTTGTAAGTGTTTTTGTTCCTATGGAGCAGATAGATTTGGTTCCATCTGTTCCATATTCATAACAAAGGAGCTCACTTGCAGGAGGACTGACTTCCCCGGAGCAGTATGGTGACAATCTTTTCACCACAGATTGAAAGGATCTGAAAATGGTGACTTCAGCTCATCAGAAAGCAGCCAGCACTGATAGCACTTGAGACCTGCTATTTTTCTGCAGATGTGTTTCAAGTTGCATGTCTGTTTGGTTTTTTCCTGACTAAAACAAAATGAAAACATAAACCTTGATCTTCTTTCCACCCTGCTCCCCGCCTGGCATGTCAGTTTTCCTTCTCAGGAGCTCAGGATATTTTCTCAAACAAAATGGGATGACATGTTACAAATACAGGGACAAACTTTCTTTATTTTACCTTGATATTAAAGACAGAAGTGAGAAAAAAATTACTTACTACAAGTTTGGGTTCTGTCTCCTGAACTTTTCTCACGATCTGTACTTTCTCAGCAAGAAGATTCTGTGAACAAGAAGTCTGAAGTCCACAAAACATGTTACCAAAGTTCCTTGCTGACTTTTGCAATTAGGGTGCTTCAGAGACAGCTTTGATTGCACACATCATAGGCTGTCATAAAAAAAAAAAAACACCTGACTTCATCCAAGAAATAAATACTCTTGTCTCAGCAGGATACTTCACAGTGGGAGAACAGAAAAATGCAGTTTACCAAAAGGACTTTTACTTGGTTAAAGAACAAATTCTTTAGTGATCCTTAGAAGATGAACTGGAAGTTTTGTGCTAGTTTGAAGCAGGCTAGAATGTTTTGGTGAGAAGGACTAGATTACAGGCTGTGAAAGGAAAACAATGGTGATGTCTGCTTCACTCACAGGCTTGTACAGGAACAAGAAATAAAAACATTAGATAACACACTTGGCACTACTCTCGCTGGGGCTGCTGGCTGAGCTGCATCTCTCTAACCTCACCCTCCAGTTTGGCTAACCCACTTTGCTTCCTAACCCTCTGGTCAAACCTCCATTCTTCCTTGGGACTGGAGTAAGGTTGAGAGGGGCAGGGGGAAGGTGAAGGGGCAGTTGAGAGCCCCTCCCGGGGACTCAGGTTTCTGGGAGGGCTGCTGTGTCTCTGTATTACCTTTTACCTTGTCTATTTCTGTCTATAACTGTATAGACTGTAAATCTCTGATTGTATAATGTGCTAAGCTGTAAATATAAGCTTCATTCATATTTCCAGAGCCGACTGAGGTTGGTCTGGGTGATGTCTAAAGTGTTGGGGGGGAGGGGGGCAGGGAACACCCGAACTGTCAAAAGTTTACAGATATCTTAAAAATTAGCAGAGAGGCTGGAGAACCTCTGCTATGAGGACAGGCTGAGACTTAAGGCTCCTCAGCCCAGGAGAAGAGAAGGCTTTGAGGAGACCTTGGAGTGGCCTTCTAGTATCTGAAGGGGGCCTACAGGAGGGCTGAGGAGGGACTATTGACAAGGTCTTGTAATGACAGGGTGAGAAGGAATGGGTTTAAACTGGAAGAGGGGAGATTCAAACTAGATGTTAGGAAAGGGTTCTTATCAAGTGAGGGTGGTGAGACACTGGAACAGGTCTCATGGAGGTTGTGGCTACTTCCTTCCTGGAGGTATACAAGGCCAGGTTGGATGAGGCCTTGAGTGACTTGTTCTAGTGGGAGGTGTCCCTGCCTTTGGTGGGAGGTTGGAACTGAGTGATCTTTGAGGTTCCTTCCAACCTAAACCATTCTATAGTTCTATGATTCTGTGATTAACTAGGAACACAGAACAAGAAGAATCCTTCTCCTCAAAAAAAGCCCACAATACGAAGCCACATTTCTGAATGTCCTGTCTGGGAGTCCTGCTGGAGTATGCCAGCCTGGAGACCTTGTGTGTCTCCATGCTCCAGGATGGTTGGTGCTTGAGGCACCTGTGAGAGGAGGATGAGCAAGCAGCAGACATGCATAGCTTGTATTAGCTGGCACTGCAGTATCCATGTAGGCATACTCAGGGTTGTTTTTTTTTTCCCTTCCATCCAACAAGACCATATTGTGTAATTCATAGATTTGTGTGAAAACACCCACTACCCTTGTCATTTAAGACTCCAGATCAAACTGGAGATGTGTTCTCCCACCCTAAACTGAGATATTTTCTTTCTGACTAGGGTTTGCTGTTTGTTTGTTTGTTTGGTTGTTCTTCTGAATGTGGCACTCAAAGACAAAATGCATACATTTCAAGTGACACTTCCTAACTAAAGTAAATGAGAGTGGACATCTTTAGAGAAACTCGGTGCACTGACCCCTCTTTTAAATGTGAGAAGAGAGAAGCATCTGATGCACAAGATCTTTCTGCTCTGTATGGCTACCAGAACTATATCCAGTGCAGGTATTTGTTGATGTGAACTGAACAGGAACTGAGATTGAAATCCATCCACAAGAAGGGTCAAAAGCAGGAGCCAGAAAACTACAGACCTGTGAGCCTGACCTCAGGGCCAGGCAAGGTCATGGAACAGGTCATCTTGGGTGCCATCACAAAGCACCTACAGGATGGCCAAGGGATCAGGCCCAGCCAGCATGGGTTTAGGAAGGGCAGGTCCTGCCTCACCAACCTAATCTCCTTTTATGCTCAGGTTCCCTGCCTGGTGAATGTGGGGCAGGCTGTGGATGTAGTCTGCCTGGACTTCAGCAAAGCCTTTGACACTGTCTGCCACAAGAAGCTCCTAGCCAAGCTGGCAGCTCATGGCTTGGACAGATTCACTCTGTGCTGGATCAAGAACTGGCTGGATGGCAGAGCTCAGAGAGTGGTGGTGAATGGTGCCACATCCAGTTGGCAGCTGTCACTGATGGTGTTCCCCAAGGATCAGTGCTGGGCCCAGTCCTGTTCAACATCTTTATTGATGATCTGGACGAGGGCATTGAGTCCAGCATCAGTAAGTTTGCAGATGACACAAAGCTAGGAGCAGGTGTTGATCTGTTGGGAGGTAGGAGAGCCCTGCAGAGGGACCTAGACAGGCTGGATGGGTGGGCAGAGGCCAATGGGATGAGATTGAACAAGGCCAAGTGCAGGGTTCTGCACTTTGGCCACAACAAACCCAAGCAGCACTACAGGCTGGGGACAGAGTGGCTGAGAGCAGCCAGGCAGAAAGGGACCTGGGGGTACTGGTGGATTGTAGCTGAAGATGAGGCAGCAGTGTGCCCAGGTGGCTAAGAGAGCCAATGGCATCCTGGCCTGCATCAGGACCAGTGTGGCCAGTAGGATGAGGGAGGTTATTCTGCCCCTGTACTCAACACTGCTCAGTCCACACCTTGAGTCCTGTGTCCAGTTCTGGGCCCCTCAATTCAAGAGAGATGTTGATGTGTTTGAAGGTGTCTAGAGAAGGGCAACAAAGCTGATGAGAGGCCTGGAACACAAACCCTATGAGGAGAGGCTGAGGGAGCTGGGGTTGTTTATCGTGGAGAGGAGGAGGCTCAGGGGTGACCATATTGCTGTCTACAACTACCTGAAGGGAGACTGTGGCCAGGTGGAGATTGGTCTCTTCTGCCAGGCAAGCAGCAACAGAACAAGGGGACACAGTCTCAAGTTGTGCCGGGGTAGGTCTAGGCTGGATGCTAGGAAGAAGTTCTTCACAGAGAGAGTGATTGGCATTGGAATGGGCTGCCCAGGGAGGTGGTGGAGGCACCGTCCCTGGAGATGTTCAAGAAAAGCCTGCATGAGGCACTTAGTGCCATGGTTTAGTTGACTGGATAGGGCTGGGTGCTAGCTTGGCCTGGATGATCTTGGAGGTCTCTTCCAACCTGGCTGATTCTGATTCTATGAAGTGTAAGTAGATCTTCACGATTACAGAATGTGGGGTAGGGATTGTGCATTTCCCTTGCAAGGTTGCTCTAGAATGATCAGAATCGTGGTCTGTAGCTGCAGAAGAACGAGGACACCACATTATTAAGTCAAAGGCACTTAAATCGATCAGTAATAGGTACTGTGTGGTTGAGGAAAGTTAATTTCATACAGTTTTTGTCAATCTCTTTTGAAGTGCAATATATATCAGTAAGGAGTTTTCTAGAAAATGTCTTTTCTCTTATCCCATATTGTTTGCAATATCTATGATCATAAATACACATGGCAGGCATCATTAGGAACTGTTCACAACTTGGTTATGTGAGTTCCTTAACTCATTCTGATCACAAGTGATGTGACTTAGGGCTCAGTACTGGGGCCAGTCTTCTTTAGTATCTTTATCAATGACTTGGATGAAAGGATTGAGTACACCCTCTGTAAGTTTGCAGGTAACACCAAATTGGGTGGGAGTGTTGATCTCCTTGAAGGTAGGAAGGCTCAGCAAAGGGATCTGGACAAGCTGGATAGATGGGCCAAGGTTAGTTGCATGACATTTAACAAGGCCAAAGGTTGAGTCCTGCACTTTGGTCACTGCAATCCCATTCAGTGTTACAGATTTGGAGGAGAAGTGTCTGGAAAGCTGTGTGGTGGAAAAGGATGGGAGGGTGCTGCTTGACAGCCATCTGAACATAAACCAACAGTGTGTCCAGGTGACCGAAGAGGTCCGTATCAGGAACATTGTAGTCCGTATTCAGCAGCTGTGAGGATGCAGCATAAATTCTGTGTTCAGTTTTGAGACACTCACTACAAGACAGACATTGAGGTGATGGAGAGGTCCATAGAAGGGCAGTGAAACTGGTGAAGAGGCTGAGGGGAGTTGTTAAGAGATTTCCCAATCTGCTTGGAAGGTTGTTAGTGTGGAACACAGACTTTCCTGTAAGGGAGGTGAAGAAATGCTTTGGTTATAAGGAAACAACTGTTACAGCATTTAGGAAGAGAGAAGCTTGAAAGTTACCTATGTTACAACAGTCTGGTGCAGTATTCATCACATTTACAAAATAGCCTCTTAGAATCACTGAATCAGGTTGGAAGAGACCTCCAAGATCATCCAGACCAACCTAGCAACCAGCCCTGTCCAATCAACTAGACCATGGCACCAAGTGCCTCATCCAGGCTTTGCTTGAACCCCTCCAGGGACGGCAACTCCACCACCTCCCTGGGCAGCCCATTCCAATGCCAATCACTCTCTCTGCCAACAACTTCCTCCTAACATCCAGCCTAGACCTCCCCCACCACAACTTGAGACTGTGTCCCCTTGTTCTGTTGCTGGTTGCCTGGGAGAAGAGACCAACCCCACCTGACTACAGCCTCCCTTCAGGTAGTTGTAGACAGCATTGAGGTCAGCCCTGAGCCTCCTCTTCTCCAGGCTGCACACCCCCAGCTCCCTCAGCCTCTCCTCACAGGGCTGTGCTCCAGGCCCCTTACCAGCTTTGTTGTCCTTCTCTGGACCCGTTCCAATATCTCAACATCTGTCTTGAGCCATCTCTCTTTCCAAACCACTAAAACTTTCGACTCCTAGTTAAGAAAAAATGTACACAAATGTATGTAATTTTGAATTCATCTGGAATTAATCAATGTAAATAAGGCTAAATGTCTTGTGGTGTACATTAACCTTAAAAAAAAAAAAGAAAAAAGAATAAAATAATTTATGGAAGCATAAAATGAAAGGTTAGCTATCATGTGGCTGTTTTAGACTTTCCCGCAGTCACAGCTATGACAGTCTGCAGCTCTTTCTCTGGCAGAGATGATACATATCAGACTCCTGACATGACAGCAGTTCTCCTTGGTGAATCTGCAACTGTTGTCATATAGGTTGGTTGATTTGAAATACCAAAGTGTGAGTGCAACCTATGGCACTCAACATGAGCTAGATAAGTGAAAAACAAGATAGAGATATGTGAAAATTCAAAAAAAGCTGTTATTACATGAGACATTGAAAAAGAAAATGGTCAAACAGAAAACTGAAGCTTGATGTGTTCCAGAATATTCCATGATAAAGGTGACAAATAGGAAAGGTTAAGGAAGTCCTTATAAGGACTGGATGAAACAATCCTGACTTCTAGGGTGATGAAGCTGGTGAGAGGCCTGGAGCACAGCCCTGTGAGGAGAGGCTGAGGGAGCTGGGGGTGTGCAGCCTGCAGAAGAGGAGGCTCAGGGCAGAGCTCATTGCTGTCTACAACTACCTGAAGGAGGGTTGTAGCCAGGTGGGGTTGGTCTCTTCTGCCAGGCAAGCAGCAACAGAAGAAGGGGACACAGTCTCAAGTTGTGGTGGGGGAGGTCTAGGCTGGATGTTAGGAGGAAGTTGTTGGCAGAGAGAGTGATTGGCATTGGAATGGGCTGCCCAGGGAGGTGTTCAAGCAAAGCCTGGCTGAGGCACTTAGTGCCATGGTATAGTTGATTGTACAGGGCTGGGTGCTAGGTTGGTCTGGAAGATTTTGGAGGTCTCTTCCAACCTGGTTGATTCTATGATTCTATGATTCTGTCTGGATTGACTGTCCAATATTCCCTCTGCAGGACTTGGCCAAACTGGGAATTGACCAGATAAAGATGCTATTAATAATAATGTTGGCATCTGTTAATTGTATCATACTCTATTCAGACAAGGCCTCATATCCTGCCATAGTGGATGTCACAGAACACAAGGTCTCTGCCCTGAGAATATCAACTTGCTAACATCAGTGGACTATTGTGTTTTACAAACGTCACCTTTTGTGTTTCATGCTGTTATGTGCATTAAAGGCATTCCTTTGCCAAGGAGCTGTTAGAACATTGCCAAGGGAAAAAAAATCTTCAGAAATCTTACAAGCAGTGGTACTGTAAGTAGTGCATTTGCAAGCTTTTGGTCATGCATGCATATGCACTGAAACATCCAAACATTCATTAGTCTCACAGGTTACCATAATTTTAAGTAACAACTAAATACAAATACTGTCTATGGTTTTATTCATAAATTTCCCCTGATCTTAAGGCAGCTTCCTGAAGATCTCTTCCTACCTTTACATCTTCTCCCTTGTCCACAGGACATAAAGCATTTTGCTACTTTGCTTAGGTGAATCATCAGAAGTAACTTTTCATGTCTGTGTACATGTCATGCTCCTAGCACAGCAGAAAGATCTGTAATTTCTTCTTATTTTTTATGAACAGAGAGAACTTGGAAGCATAGGATTGGAAGCTAGAAATGTGTCTAAATATTTCAATGATAGCTTCCCTCTGCTTTAATTACAGTGTCAGCTGTGGCAATGCTAGACGTGGATAATATGAAGTCCATTAAAGTATATGAGATTTAGTGACATGATACAATGAACACAGATTCCATGGGGATGAAAATGTTGCTTTAAAGATCAAAAAGAAAAGGCTAATGCTTACAAGCCTATAGTGGCCCTTCAAAGAACTTGCTTTTGGAGTCTTGTTCTTGGAGGCAGAAATTGGCAAAACAGAAAGCTTGCTTATTTCTAGTGATAGCAAGGGAAAATCAAAGTACAAAAGTGCTAATGGAAAGTATGAGGAGGATATATTTTTCTCTTAAATGCTCTGTTTGATAGTATGAACCTGTTTTATTAGCAATTTACACTAATACAGTCCTACTAATGTCGTATGATAACTGTATTTGGTTTTGTTAATGCCACTGAAAACCGTAATGAGATCTGAAGTTTTTATTTCATTCTTGTAGGTGTTGGTTTGTTGCACTAGAAAGGTATAACATCAGTCATTTATATTGTGCTAGTGCAGAAATGTTAGCCCATAATCCAGTTTGCATTTATGAAAGAGAAACCTTACATGAGAGAAAGGCTTAAATATTTCATGTGTGAGCAACTGTATGATCTCTTCTTCATCTATACATCCTTAAGTTTCACAGGAGCTTATGTGCAGCTAGAAGTCCCTCAGAGTAGAATATGCCTTTTATTTCTTTCCAACTGATCTTTGTTTTGGGTTTGTTTTTTTTTTAATGAGAATAAACACCACAGAGGCAAGACTGATTCTCTGGATGGGTCAGACTACAGTTAGATGAAAGCTTTGTCCTGGTTCATGAAGAAATAACTGGTCTTACTTTCATGAACAAGAACAACAACAAAAAAGTATTTGCAAAAAACAGCTGACCTTGGTTCTCATGTTGGTTCAAGGCTTGGTTCACAGGAACAGCTCAGGCAGGGTTGGTTTTTTCTGTGGCTGAAATATATGCTTTGTTATTTTGAAGTTGTGAGAGGTACAGGTTGACTTGCATTGAGGTGATTTTGTGTTTTCCTGAACTTGAGTGGACTTCAGCAACTTGGGAGGACAGATGGTAACAGTATGGCTGTAATAAATTTTTGGACTGGATTCAAGGTGATGCTGTCTGCCTCATATGAGCCTTCAGCTGCTGCTAAATTCTGTAGATGTCCAGCACTGTGAAGGACTCAGCTTCAGGATGCTTTGATGTTCTACATTAAAAACATCTGTCTTGGTACACTGCCTAGGACAACAACAGAGAAGTCAAGTCATTACATCACCCCCTAGAGCAGATAAGATACCTTCCTGAAAGACTTAACAGGACTAGATCATGTTGAGATAGCATACTGGACAAGTGGATTAATTAAAGTAGAACTCCATGGTTTACATCTCTTACCATATGCAGTATCACAGAATTATTGAGGCTGGAATAAACCTCTGAGATCATCAAGTCCAGCCTAACACCACCACATCAACTAGACCATAGAATCATAGAATCCACCAGGTTGGAAGAGATCTCCAAGATCATCCAGTCCAACTTATCACCCAGCCCTATCCAATCAACTGGACGATGGCACCCTGTCATTAAGAGCCACATCCAATCTTTCCTCCAGGGATGGCGACTCCACCACCTCACTGGGCAGTCCATTCCAGTGTCTAATTACTCTTTACATCAGAAAGTGCTTCCAAACATCCAACCTAAACCTCCCATGGTACAAATTCAGGCCGCGCTTTCTTGTCATAAGTTGCCTCAGAGAAGAGCCCAAATATGCTTTGTTTTGTATGACTGATATGAAACCAACTTCTAATCCATGCAGCCTTCAACCAGATCTCTAAAATTCAGTGGGTTAGAAACTGCAAGCAAAATTATATTCTTCCTGACCAAGTAGTTGCAACAGGACAGTTAATTCAACATGAAGTGCTAGTATACAAACTAACTATGTACTACTATGTTCAAAGAACTCTCACTAAAATAGCATTTGTCTGGGAAATCATTTACATTTACCAGGCAATTTTTAGGGCACATGAGAAATAGTCATTTTTGAGGGAGGCTGTAATAATCCAGTGGTTTTAAACAGTGCAAAGCTGGGGACAGGCTGGGCATAGAGTGGCTGGAGAGAGGTCAGGAAGAAAGGGATCTGGGGGTACTGGTGGGTAGTAGCTGAAGATGAGCTGGCAGTGTGCCCAGGCAGCAAAGAGAGCAAATGGCATCCTGGCCTGCATCAGGAGCAGTGTGGCCAGTAGGACAAGGGAGGTTATTCTTCCCCTGTACTCAGCACTGGTCAGGCCTCACATTGGGTCCTGTGTCCAGTTCTGGGCTCCTCAATTCAAGAGAAATGTTGAGCTATTGGAATGTGTTGAGAAGGGCAATAAAGCTGGTGAGGGGCCTGGAGCACAGCCCTTTGAGGAGAGGCTGAGGGAGCTGGGGGTGTGCAGCCTGCACACCAGGTGGGGGTTGGTCTCTTCTGCCAGGCAACCAGCAACAGAAGAAGGGGACACAGTCTCAAGTTGTGGCAGGGGAGGTCTAGGCTGGATGTTAGGAGGAAGTTGTTGCCAGGGTGAGTGATTGGCATTGGAATGGGCTGCCCAGGGAGGTGGTGGAGTCATCATCCCTGGAGGTGTTCAAGGAAAACTTGGATGAGGCACTTAGTGCCATGGTCTAGTTGATTGGCTAGGGCTGGGTGCTAGGTTGGCTGGATGATTATGGAGGTCTCTTCCAACCTGGCTGATTCTATATTTCTATGAAAAGGTACAAAAAATTCTCATCACAATTTACTCTGGAAGTGTACTTCATAATTAGGTCTAAAAAAATGAGCAAGTTGTTGACAATCAGTACTTTTATTTTCTCAGAATGGAGTCACATTTATGCTACCACAAAACCCAACCAAACAAACAGGCAAATGAAAACACAACAACTAAAAATAAAACCAAACCAAACCAAACAAAAAAAAAACAACAATGCCACAACAACTTGCAGATATGTTAGGATAAAAGAGCAGACAGATAAAGATACTTTGTAATGAGTATGAAGTATTGGTGAAATCTGGGATTTCCATATGGCCTGTATCTATCTACTTTAAATTTTTTAATTAGGAGAAAATTATCAGTAAATCCTCTCGGGTTTGCTTCTTTTTTTTGCTTAATGATTTGTTGTCTTTAGATGTGGGTCTTCCTTGTATGTACACAAGGAGAGTTTTATTGATTCATTAAATTCTATCTGTCTCTTGCAGTTGTACAATTGATGCAAATTTGTGGTTTTTTTTTCTTTTTTAAATCTAAACTGTGAGAAGAATACTAATAACTAATTCTGAATTTACCTGGCTAATTTGCATACATTTGTATTGTATGGTAAATCACGTGAAAACCTACAGGGGAAAGGCTCAGCTCTTCAAAAACTAATAGGATATTTTTCCTTTTGACTTGCACAAATTGAGAAATATTGCCAGTGGCAAGCATAAAGGAAAGCTGCATTTTTAATGCTCTCATACATACTCATTTCTTTACAAAAAAAGAAGCTGATGACTGTTCTTAAAAATAAAACTTTCTGAAGCTCTATAGATAACATAGGACACTGGATGCTAAAGCAGTTCAGGTCGTTGGTATTGTGATTTGCAGCTTGTGAGATGTTACCTGTATATTGGATTTGACTAATAGGCATGGTGTCATGTATGAAGGGGGTACAGGCAAATCACAGCTATAAATATTTCCTCCTGAGTAGATTGTCTATAACTTGAAGGACTAAGAAAGTGGAAGGACTGTATAAATGGGAGTTTCTGATTTACAACATGGAATCATAGAATCATAGAATCAACCAGGTTGGAAGAGACCTCCAGTGTCCTGTATATGGGATTCTTGCAGGTTCTCTCTTCATATTATTTCTCTAGGTGACTTTTGATCAGGTAGTATTTAGGTGTTTACTCAGCTATGTTTACGTGGCATCTCAATTTAGAGTACTAGCTTTAAGTTCAAAATTAATTTCTAGTGTTTCCTCAGGCTGAACCAACACTTCTGTTCAGAGCTTATGGTCGGGAAGCTCTTGGTGCCAGAATTTCTGTAACACATAGCAGGCGCTGGTAGTAGTAGGTTTGCAATGAACTGAGTGATCTTGGTATGATTTGTCAGATCTCTGCAAGTTCTTAGCAGAAAGCAGGAAAAAACATTCAGCACAGTTCTCAAACACAGTGGTTAGAAGAGCCTCATCACAATGTATCATGACCATTGCAACATAATGCTTTAGAGAGCACTCAGAGTCAGCTGGTATAGAATCATAGAATCAGCCAGGTTGGAAGAGACCTCCAAGATCATCCAGTCCAACCTAGCACCAAGCCCTATCCAGTCAAGTAGACCATGGCACTAAGTGACTCATCCAGGCTTTTCTTGAGCACCTCCAGGGACAGTGACTGAATTTGAAATACAAAGCAGTAAGAGAATTATTCTCTACAGACTATCACCAGCACATTAGATTAGGGCTGTGAGGAAATATGGTTGGGATTATGTAAGAAAAGAAAGGTCCTTTACCAGTGCCCCTCCTTTCTAAAACATAGGTACTGTCACAGAATCACAGAGTTGCTTAGATGGGAAAAGACCTTTAAGATCATTGTGTCCAATCGTAAGCCTTCCACTGACTGGTCCTTGACTGTATCACATCTCTAAACACTGATTCTATACTCTTAAATACCTCCAGGGATGGGGGCTCCGCTGTTTTCCTGGGCAAGATTTTACAATGCCTGATAACCCTTTCAGCAAAGAAATTCTTCCTAATAACCAATATAAACTTCCCTTGGTGCAGCTTGAGGCCATTTGCTCTTGTCCTGTCACTTCTTACTTGGTTGAATAGACCAAACACCATCTCTGTACAGCCTCCTTTCAGGTAGTCGTAGAGAGCCTCCTCTTCTCCAGACTAACCAACCTGAGTTCTCTCAGGTGGTCCTTGTAAGACCTGTTCCCTAGATCCTTCACCAGCCTTGTTGCCTTCGTTTGAACATGCTGTAGTACTTCTACATCCCTCCTGTAGCGACAAGCCCAAAACTGAAGGCAACATTTGGCCTTACTGAAATTCACATAGCTGACCTCAGTCCATCAATCTGGTCTTCCTAGATCGCTCTACAGAGCCTCCCTACACTCAAGCAGATCCACACTTCCACCCAGCATGGTGTCATCTGCACACTTACTAAGGGTGAACTTGATTCCCTCATCCAGAACTTTGATAAAGATATTAAACAGGATTGGTCCCAGTACTGAGCCCTGAGGATTGTGATTGGCTGGCAACTGGATTTAACTCCATGCACTACCACTCTTTGGACCATCCAGACAGTTTTTCACCTAGTAAAACACATGCCCTTTCAGTTTCTCCACGAGAATGCTGTGGGAAATGGTGTCAAAGTCCAGACAGACAACATCTGCAGCCTTTCCCTCATCCACTAAGCAGGTGGCCATGTTTTAGAATGAGATCATGTTAGTGAGGCAGACATGCCTTTCATAAATTCCTGCTGACCAGACATGGTCAGTTGGTTGTCCTGCATGTAGTGTGTGATGGTATTCAGGATGATTTGCTCCATGAGTTTCCTCAGCATGGAAGTTAACAGGCTTTCTGTACCCTTATGTGTAAACTGGTGTGGCCTGTTTGTTCAGCCTGTTTGCTCCCTAAGAGAGCATCTCCTAACCTGGTGTTGCCGGGTGGTACCCACTCACTGCTTCTTTTTTTATCACACAATAACCACCCCAGGGGCTTCTTTTGTGCGGGGCAGTCCTGACAAATGACCACTGGCACATTGACATCCCATGTAGACCTGCCAGCAGTGGTGCATGCCACATCAGTAGCCTACCCACAAGCTGCTGGTCCCCAGCTGTGGTGATTTTACACCACTCAGGATTTGGAGTTTACTCCCCAGAGAGTAAATTAATCACACTACTCAGAATTTGTAAGTAAAATGAAATTTTTACTTACAAAAGTAGGCTAAATATAAAAGATAATAAATGTATAAAAATACATGTATACATATACAACTAGACAATAGCCCAGCTACCCCCCATGGACAAAGCCCAGGATACCCCACCATGGACAAAGCCAAGAGGCTGTTGCCAGCTAGCACAGTGTTATCTCTTCCTCAATCTCAGTCAGTGTTCTCACCATAACATAATCAGTGTACTGATGTACAGAGAAACAAGTAAGGCCAGGCAGAAAGATGGAGGAAAACCAAGCAAGAAAGGACTAGAACAAGCTGTGCTTCAAGCTATGTAGGATTCTTTAGACCAATGGAATGGGATAAACACATCTCTTATATTTTGTTCAGCCCCTTGAGAGTAGAGTCCATCCCCCTGGACTTTCTCTGAATTCTCTAAAAAACTGTATTTACACAAGCTAGTCACTTTCTCCACTTTGAAAGGATCAAAAAGGGATCCTGGCAGGCCTTTATTGCTGGGATTCCCTTCCCTTGTTCAGACGTAGCCTGCACTTGAGCTGGGCCCATTGGTGTCTGAGTGATTTAGATAAATGGAGCATTGAATGGTTCCTGTTTTGCTGTCTGATGGAGCCTGTAGTGCACTGTGCTGAATACTAAATGTATTTTTGTTGTGTTTTAGGAAAAGATTCAGAGATGCAATTCAGGAGTTAAGAATGGATGAGGAGGCAAACAGAAGAAGCTACTGATCACATGTCCTGTATCAGGACCAGTGTGAGCAGTAGGACAAGGGAGGTTGTTCTGCCCCTGTACTCAGCTCTGGTCAGGCCACACCTTGAGTGCTGTGTCCAGTTCTTGGCTCCTCAACTCAAGAGAGACATTGAGGTGCTGGAGCATGTCCAGAGAAGGGTGATGAGGCTGGTGAAAGGCCTGGAGCACAGCCCTGTGAGGAGAGGCTGAGGGAGCTGTGGTTGTGCAGCCTGCAGAAGAGGAGGCTCAGGGGTGACCTCATTGCTGTCTACAACTACCTGAAGGGAGGCTGTAGCCAGGTGGGGTTGGTCTCTTCTGCCAGGCAACCAGCAACGGAACAAGGGGACACAGTCTCAAGTTGTGGTGGGGGAGGTCTAGGCTTGATATTAGGAGGAAGTTGTTGGCAGAGAGTGATTGGCATTGGAATGGGCTGCCCAGGGAGGTGGTGGAGGCACCGTCCCTGAAGGTGTTGAAGCAAAGCCTGGCTGGGACACTTAATGCCATGGTCTGGTTGACTGGCTAGGGCTGGGTGCTAGGTTGGAGTGGATGATCTTGGAGGTCTCTTCCAAACTGACTGATTCTGTGATTCTGATTCTAGGATGCTTGTGGCACTATATGCATTGTCTTAGTAACTTGCTCTTGCATTAGAAACTGAGCCTCAGATAGCTGCCACCAAAACTGCTGCTAATCTCAAGGAAGAGAATACTTAATTACATCTTTTACCATGATTAGCAGGTTCTGGTAACCAAGTAAATCTGGAAATTTCAATACCCTCTGCTTTTTGATTTTTTTTTAATTACCATACTTCATAAATTGTGTGGGATATCTTGATGACTCCTCATAGAGGTTTTGGGGAATAATCACAGTAAATTCAACCACAAAAGTATTGGAGAAGTAAATGCACACTGTTTTCTGTCCGTGTTCATTTTATTCCCAGTCTGTGACTTCCTTCCAAATAGCTCTGCTGGATCTAACCTGTTATGCATCTAATATATTAATAGTGTACCACGTGTTTTCTAGGAAAGAGCTGCTTAGCTGTGAAATGAAGGGAGATGATTCTTTTTTCCTAATATTTAAATATAGTTTGCAATTACTGAAATATTTATGGCTTGGCTCTAGAGGAGGAGAGAACAGTTTACCTCACTCTTTTTCTTACAGTGTATAAAAATGGTAACCAGAAGTGGTGCAGCAAAAAGACATTTTCTCCTCTATTTTGTCTTTGTGGGGTGTTTTTAGATCCAGCTTGGATTTGGTCGTGTGTGCACACTTCATGGAATGTTTTGGGGTTTTTTTTCCTAGTTAAAATAATGGAGATGGAATTCTCTAGAATGAAGAGGTCATGACTTTAATTTCTTCTGAATACTGTAATTACCCTATTAAAAAAAAAAAAAAAGCCACTTATTCCTATAATAACATAACTTGGGATTTCAGAGGGATTTTAGTGTGCAGTTTCTTCTAGCCACAAATCTTTGGGTAGTCATGAAGTGTAATATACATTTTTTCTAAAGAAACACCCAAGAGATTGTCATGAAATTGCTAATAAAGGTGAGGTAGGGCAAGGAAGGAGAGAAGTATCATAAAAATTGTAATGACAATAGGAACTAGGAAGATGGAAGAGTCCTCTTTTTTCCTTTGTGATTCTTCCCAACACACAAAAAAACAGTCAGGCCTTTTCTTTCTAATATCATTCATAGGGAAAAAAGAGGGTATAACATCTTTTGCTCCTTACAAGAGATCTTTTCTCCAAAGTTTTTTGTTTTTTGTGCGGCAAGGTTTCAATTGCCCTTTTTTTCCGTTGGGAATTCTGTCTTTTGAAATGGAAAGTGTTGCCTGGGACAGGTTCCATTAACATCAGAGGCATCCTGCTTTCAGAACTGGCCTCTCTTTTACAGCTAGTATCACCTTTAAAATAGGTAAATAGAAAAAAGCCTTAGGGGCTAACCCGATTTTGTGCAGAAAAGAAAACAAAAATTCTCTTTGCACCACCTAGATAGGACAACTTTTCTTATAGTTAATTTCAGTGGATTGCAGCAACAACGACAATAGTTTACTTGGGAAGCAACTTTAACAGATCTGGGTTGATGAAGAGCAGTTCTCTTTGTCCTGTTGTCTCCGTCTTACAAGTGTGCAAGAGTGTGTCAGGGAGCAGGCTCTGCTGCATTGGAAGCCCACAGTTCCTGGAAAGTAAACCACCTTAAAGTCACTGAACTTTGTTCTGCTTAACACTTTTCTGCTTCCTAACCTTGGGTATTGAATTCAATACTGAAGTTTTTCCAGTTGAAATCAATTTGATTTGAGTTTTTTTTTTTGTTCAAGATGGTCCCAGGATTTTTCATGTGAGCCTCAGCTTTTGTTAGGTCCTAGCTGCATCATTACTTCTGATCCAGAAAAGTGTATTTGGTATTTATTATTCACAAATGTTAACATGGGCCATTTATCCTTTCTACTATGTTGCTTTGGTAATTTGATATTCCTTTGTAGCTGTGAAGTGCTGTCAACCATGTCACCCTAAATTGGAGTTTTGTCCTCTTCAACAGGAGTTCGTTATTAAAGCTCCTTTCACATAGAACAGTTCTTCAAACTTTATCCTGAGTTCAAGCTTTAAGGCATTAACTCACCAACAATCCAGATTTAATGAGGACTCTTGGCCTTTTGTGTTACACAGCAAATGATGTATGATGTGCATAATATTCAGAGAAAAAATATGTTGAGCTCGTTGCTGAAGAAAGGGGGGGGGAAAATCCTGGCTGTACCCATCATATCCTGGACATCTTATTCAACATGTAGGCTGCAGGCTGGGGACAGAGTGTCTGGAGAGCAGCCAGGCAGAGAGGCACCTGGGAGTACTGGTCGGCAGCTGACTGAACGTGAGCCAGCAGTGTGCCCAGGCGGCCAAGAAGGCCAGTGTCATCCTGATCTGTGTCAGGAATAGTGTACCCAGCAGGAATAGGAAAGTCATTCTGCCCCTGTACTCAGTGTTGGTCAGGCCACACCATGAGTGCTGTGTCCAGTTCTGGGCCACTCAATTTAAGAAAGATGTTGAGGTGCTTGAATGTGTCCAGAGAAGGGCAGCAAGGCTGGTGAGGGGCCTGGAGCACAGCCCTGTGAGGAGAGGCTGAGGGAGCTGGGGGTGTGCAGCCTGCAGCAGAGGAGGCTCAGGGCAGAGCTCATTGCTGCCTGCAGCTGCCTGACCGGAGGGTAGTCAGTGAAGGAGCCAGTGGGGGATCAGAGAAGGAGCTGGGGTTATTCAGCCTGGAGAAGAGGAGGTGCAGGCGCAGGGGTGACCTTACTCTCTCTACAACTTTACTGCCCTCTACAACTACCTGAGAGGAGGTTGTAGCCAGGCGGGGGTCGGTCTTTTCTCCCAGGCACCCAGTGACAGAACAAGAGGACACAGTCTCAAGCTGCACCAGGGCAGGTTTGGGCTGGACAATAGAAAGAAACTCTTCACTGAAAGAGTGATTGGCATTGGAATGGGCTGCCTGGGGAGGTGGTGGAGTCACCATCCCTGGAGGTGTTCAGGAGAAGGCTGAATGAGGCACTTAGTGCCATGGTTTAGTTAATTAGAAAGGTTAGGTGATAAGTTGGACTCGATGACCTCAGAGGTCTTTTCCAGCCTGGTTAATTCTGTGATTCTGTGATTTTTTCATGGGGTACTGGTGAAAGTACTGCAGAATAAACACAGAGGACAGAACAATGTTGGAACATTTATTGCAGTGTGTGTAAGAGCAGAACAGATGATAGGAGCCACCCTGACTCTTCCCTGTGGGTGATACATGTAGTCTTAAGGCAAAAACTGCAACTGACATGTTTGTGGTTTTTTGTTTTGTTTTGTTTACTTTATCCTTTTAAGATGAAAAGAAGAAGGGAAAGGGAGGCATAAGAAGAAAGGAAGAAAAAAATAGACTGCAGTCATGCAAGCTAGGCAAATGGGTTTTCATTTCTCAAAAAGGCCAACTGGATTTTTATTTTTATTCACTATTGTTCCTTCTGAAGGAGTAAAACATCGATTGTAGGAGGGGGTACAGAGCATAACTTCACTGAAGGGGAAAAAAATAAAGCACATTTTCATACTTATTGCTAAAAACTGCGTTGATTTCTGGGATAATGATTCAAGTGCAACTGCTATAGTTACAACAGGACTACAGTTCATGATGTCATCTATAGCTGCAAACCCATTTGAGGACATTGTGAAGAGATCTTTGTATTTTTCTTCCAAAGAAATGGCCAATCACTGGCTGTTGCTTGCTTTTAAGTGTGTGGAAATATTCTGCATGTGTAGAAACCATTTATGTACAAAGTGTTACTGTTTTCTGGTTTTCCAAATAGAATCTTAGCTAAAATTTTATCTTTTCTAGCTAATTACCTATCCTAATAAATAGTAGTGAGCACAAAAGGTCCTTATTTTCTGGACAAAAAAAGCAGCATGTAAGCACCAAAACTAAAACTTGCCTTTAGATAAATTTGTGTCATGTTGCACTTCTGATATAGTTTCTGAGCAGGAAAAATCTATTAGTGGTAAAATTACTGTAGGGACTCCGTTTTGGCTAATTTTGGAACTGTTATTTCCACCTTTATGCTAGTAATGCCATAGTTACTATAAGATGCTTATCTCGTGAGAAGTTTACAACTGCATGTTTCACTGGAGCAAAGCATTTAGACAGTTGTGTGTATTCAGTGAGGGCCACAGAAAGGACACAATTTCCTGACTATAACCACGGAGTGCAAATATTGTGCCCTAAATAGCACACCACTTACTGTAAATGTCAGCGGAGGGAGTTTTTCTGCCTTTAATTTAGTAAGAGCCTATAGCAAAGCCAGCTGTTAACACTTCTTAACTGCTTGTCATTTTGAAAAGGGGGAGCATCATTTATTCACACTTTTGATTAAATGAGGGAAACAATATTTCAAGTATTTCCCAACAGGTGCAGAACTGCAGCATTAGCTGTATTGGACTCTTTGCTTCCTTTTTTTTTTTGTGTTTGTACTGAATTTACTATTTTTTGGTAAGTTCTTCCACCTGCCTTGAAAATGTCGTCAAAGGCTAAGGAAGTTTATTTCAAGTTATGTGAAAATAAATAATAATAAAGTGTGAGCTTAGGGTGAAGACAAAGAATGTGCATTCATAGGTCTGTGTATAAAAAAAATCCAGTATTTGTCACAAACAGGGACAGAATGAATAAAAATGGATGGAACAGTGACAAAACACAAATGTCTTGCCAGCCCAGTCACGTTTTGTAAATCCAGACAGTTTATGACAGTTGCCATTTGCTGCAAAAGGCAGCTTGTTCTGCCCTACTGCAGAGCTTTTTGAATGGTGAAGGAGACTATGCAATAAAATAAAAATGACTTTATGTTGCTTCAGGTATGTCTTGGAGGCAGGGAATTAATGTGGCCAAGTCAGGAAATATAAAAAAGTAGAATTATTTTATTTTCCTGGAACTCCACCCCCAAAACTATATACAAAATTTAGTCTAGTTTATTAGCAGACTCAGTTCGATTTGGAATACCTTAGAAAAGGATATTATAGATAAATATGGATATTTGGGAAGTCAGGAAATGGAAAAAGCTAAGCCATAAACACAGCTTTATGCCACTATCAGTTAGGCTGAGCAGAAGATTAAGGGAAAAGCTTCCTCACGGATGTGAGCTAGGCCCTCTGCTGTGATCCCTTGCTGATTTCTTCTGCAGGAGCAGCCTTCTGACGTTGCAGGCAATATTCAATAACAGAGATCCATGCCACAGAAGTCCAGGATGAGTCACAGAGCCGCCAAACTGGGAAATGTGTTGAGCGCTTCTTCCCAAGTGGGATGGTCATGGGATGATGCTGCCCTCACAACGGCAGGGGAGAGCCAAAAACTGCTAGGGTCCCCAGTCTGGAAGGCAGCCAGGAAGTTGGCTACCGATGGGTCTGAGAGAGGGTGGCCCAGGTGCTGCCAGTTTTCTCTCTCAAAGGCTCGCTAAGTCTGCCGGCTTGCACAAAGGGTGCAACAGAGTGGGGAGAGATGTCCAAAACAAGGATGGGATAAAAATCTTGAGCTGTAGAAAGGTAGGAGCTCTCCGAAAGTGGGGATGGTCCAGTCACGGCGGGAACTTGTCCTTCATAGTGGCAGGGGACTCTCCAGATGGGAGCTATCAAGGTGGGAACCTCAAAGCAGGAACCTTTGCTCTATTTATCCCCTTTTCTAGACAAAGTGTCCATTCACCATTTATACAAGGTGCAAAAGCACAGCCAATCACCAGCCTGATTTCAGTGTGGGCATTTACACGTGCAGTAAGGACCCTTTGCTGCCTCCCTTCAAGCCTGCAGGGCAAGGAGTGGTGAAACAGGGTTTTGTGCCTTTCTCCTCCCATTCAAACCACGGAGTGAGAAGAGAAAGAGAGGAATTTGGAGTATCTAGGACAAGGTAATATTTTTCAGCTATAGCTTTTGAGGTTTTTTTGCAAGGCCCAAAGAAGAAACCCAAAAAAAAAAATGCAGAATGGTCTTTCAGAAATTAAAAGTCAGCATTCCTAAGTCAAGTTGCTTGCCAGCATGCATAATAAGCTGCAGGTCAATGTATAACTACAAAACTGCAGACATTGATGAAAGTTACCTATGCGTTCAGATTGGCAGACAATACTTAAGGCAGTCCAGGCTGTGGTGACAGGCAGCTTTATTTCCCTATCATCATGTATTTTGAGGAAAGCAGTTCTAGAAAGGAAATTTTCTCAGCAGCACTTGTTCTTGGGGAAATAAGTAAGTACTTAGACTAGTCTTATGTGTATGATCTTTTGTGCTAATGCTAGATAATATCTTTTCCATTTATCATTTGTTTTTGGTTTTGGTTTTTTTTTTTCTTCAGCAGTTTTAGAGTAAGTACCCTTGAAATATTTTGAACAGGAAATTCTCAGGGAGGGTTAAAAGAAGGAACAAGATTGTTTCAGTTTATTAGTTACATGAATCATATTTTGGCTGAAGGAAAATAAATACTTTCTCAACAAAGGGAGATGTTTTGGAGCATATGGAGGCTGACTTGACTGTAGAATTTAATGGTGTGTTATTTCTACTTTTGTAGGACTATACATAGTTCTAATATTAGCATTTCTACCATAAGTGTAGTTTTGCTTTGTCATCTCTTTCTGGATTGCTAAAGCCTATTTCAGGACTATCTTTTTTCTAAGTGAACTTAATTTTTCTGAAGCATAATTTTCTAGGTTAGACACCTGCACTACAGCAGAAACCATACTAAACAACCTCTTGAGAGAAAGGTGTGGAAAAGAGAAAGGAGATAATGAAATCTTGAAAATACAGTGTACTTCGCTTCTTCCATGTAAAATAATGAAAGAAAGGATTGAAATAAAATCTGCAGTTCATTCCCTGCCTTTATGTAATCATGCTACTTTGTGCACTTGAACTTCTTACATGCAGAGACTGAAAAGTGTCAAGCACTTCAGACAAAGGGAAGATAAAGGATATTTTATTTTATTTTATCACAAAAAAATATTTTCATTTTCACTCTTTTCCACTTGTCTTTTCTTCTTCCCCATTTATAGCTTCTGCAATCCAAGATAATGGAAGGAGATCCTGTCTAAAGCTTAAGGTCTTCGTGCGACCAGCAAGTAAGTTCTTCAGATTAAGCTTTTGAGGGTGGCTTTGTACCACATGCTCTACTGTGTGATCTAGTAAACAGCAGTGAATATTGGGTTTTTACTGTTAGGTTTTGTGTATCTGTTCCGTACAGCAATATTTGTGTTTTGGTTTTCATTGTATTTTCTTACCATTTTTCATAAAGCATTGTTTTAATTACAAAGCAGTTGCTAAGTTGCTAACTTGCTCTTCCTTAAACTATTGTATGAGTGAAAGAATATACTGGCACTTGGAGGAGTGCTGTAGACGTTAATATATAAATATGCTTAATTATTTATAGCAAACAGGCAGAAAAAAAAAAGAGGGAAAATAAAAAGAAAGTGGGGAGTTTAAATGTGTCTCACTAACATGTTTGGCTGTTATCTCTATTTTTATTATAGACAGCTGTATGAAAACTATAGGTGTTCATGATCGTGTTTTCGATGTTAACGACAAAGTAGAAAATTCATTAGAACCAGCAGGTTAGTATGCTTAGAGAATGTCTTAACAAATGTGTGTATCCCTCTGGTGCTTCAGTACTTTTTTCCCTCTTCTTTCTGCATGCTTTGCATGGTACAGCTGCTCTGCTTGTGCTCATTGCTGGCAGGGCTAATACTGCTTGTGGTATACTCTTTATATCCTTGATTAATGCAGGGAGAAAAAAATGTTTCTTTATTTGTTTCTTGGGTGACGTGGTTAATGAAAATAAGGTGTATGCCAGAGTAAAATTTGCAGTGGTACTGTGAAGTCACTGGGATATCCTAGGCAGAGACCCAGCATCTTAGTAGAATACTCTGTTTACTAACTGGGCCCAAAGTTTCAGAAATAAGAGTCGGTGGACACACTTTATTTATTAAGCAGTTTCAAAAGACTTTCAAAAAACCCAGAACCACTACTTTTTAGTACTTGTACATGACACAGGCATCCAACTGACAGAGTTAGTGTTGAAATCATAGAATCATAGAATCAACCAGGTTGGAAGAGACCTCCAAGATCATCCAGTCCAACCTATCACCCTGCCCTATCCAATCAACTAGACCATGGCACTAAGTGCCTCATCCAGTCTTTTCTTGAAGACCCCCTGGGACGGTGCCTCCACCACCTCCCTGGGCAGAAATTAATTCTTTAAAATTATATATATTTGGCCCTACATATGTGCAGACAGTCACACACACAGTCTGATAAATATATAGATTCCTATCCTGTTTTTACTGAAGCGAAGTTATGTTTTGGGGTGGCTTTTCTGTCCTCTTTTGTTGCTGTTGGAAAACACTGCCTTAAAAATAATGCCAGCTGTAATAAAGTCCTACATCTGCCATGGGCGAGGCTACATTGACCTTCACCTTCAATCAAACTCCTGTATCTCCATATGAAAAGTGCATGTGCATTGTTTGTATGGCCAAGGTTTATGATAGCTAGAAGCATGTTTATTGCTAGGGATGTGAGTAATCCCACCAACTTCAGTCCCAACTTCAATGGGATGGCTCATGACATGAAAATGAGATGGAAATGTAAGAAAAGTATTTGCAGTAATGGTGCTGCTTGTTTATGTGTACCTACATACTGTTGTTCAAGCTTCAGTAGTTGCAATATATCGGTAAGTAAAAAAACCTATACCTGAAAAAAAATGCACACATGCACATCATTTAGTACATGCCATGAAGAACAGATTAGGAAGATTTCCTCCGCCTCTTTTTTGACTGGTTTGCAAAGGAAATCATCCAAATAAGAAATGCTTGATTTGAGTGAACTTGTTGAGCAATTATTTTTGTAACAGCGCTGCTAACGTCACATTGAATGGTTAAATCTAACAAGCACCATCACAAAAGCATATTGTTAGAAAGCAGAAGAGAAATGAGAAAATTAAAATCATAAAAAGAGCTTAAGTACTGTTTTGTTATCAGGAGGAAACAAAAGCTTTAATTACTGATTTCAGTACCAAAAAATACCCAGCCTCAACATTGTTTTATATTTGCTTTATTCACACCAGTCACCACTAGATAATCAGTCATTGCCAGGTTTGCCAAATGCTGTCACACTTTTCTGTTATTAGGCTTTTAGTTCTGCTGCTGTCTTGGCGGATCGTGGTGCATGCGATCTATGTTGTGTACTAATTTACCTGCCTTTGACTTGGATCCTCTGCTTCTGTGCTCCCCCCAGACTGCCACTGTCTTCTTCCAGAGCAGACTGACAAGTTGGAAGGCAGAAGGGTCATGTTAAGCAAATTACTACCTTTCTTTTAAAAATCAAAATTTGTGTGATATTTTTGATGTCACCCTTTCAACCTCACTGGTATTGTTCAGGAATTTGTAGGAAACTGGTCTATAGAGGTCACACTTGTTTCAAAATTGATGAAAATAGTTGACCATATTCCTGTACTCCCCTCCTTCCTCCTTAAAAATAAAAAGTACTTAAACAAAACATACAGTTTTGCATATATGAAAAAACAGATATCTGAAGCTTTAGATGTAAAGCTATGTGATTGGTAAACTTCCTGGTTGTTCAAGTATGTCTTTTTCTAATTACTAATTATATTCTCAGTCTTTAGCAATGACCTTCCATATTTTCCTTAGAAATGTTGTCCTCTTTTAATTTGCCTTCAGTATTTAAAATAAAGCAAAACATTTCCCCCAAGATTAAAGACTGTGGCAGCGTTACAATGTCACCTGCAAAATCAAGTTTGGCAAGTGATTTTGAGAAACACAGGTGAATTATGTGCTCTAAGATATGAGTGCAGAAACCTTAGGAATGCATCAACTGAAAATGTAGGTGATTTCCTTAAGAACTTCCTTAATATTACATGAAAATAAGTTCTTCTGTGAAGGAAGAGCTTTGTAAAATGGCACCACAGAATGACCAGGTGGGTTCTCAGCAGAGCACAACAGAGGGGGAGAATCCCCTCCCTGGCCCTGCTGGCCACACTTCTGCTGCAGCCCAGGCTCTGCTTGGCTTTCTGGGCTGCAAGTGCACACTGCTGGCTCCTGTTGAGCTCCTCATCCACCAGAACCCCCAAGTGCCTCTCCTTAGGGCTGCTCTCCAGCCACTCAGTGCCCAGCCTGGATTTGTGCTTGGAATTGCCTTGACTCAGATGCAGGACCTTGCACTTGGTCTTGTTAAACCTCATGAGGTTGGCTTGTGCCCACCTCTGCAGCCTGTCAAGGTCCCTCTGGATGGCATAATTTAATTCAGAAGATGTTCTTGTGAAGTACTGTATTGTCATTGCAATGTCATCAGTGTATGAGTGTAACTCAAGTGAAATATGAAACAGGTTTTGCTGACAGTACTAGAAAGAGGACTTTTCAAGACCCAGCATTCACTGACATTTTTAGCTTTATCTGGAATAATTCTGGAAGGAAAATATTGAAGCAGTCTTCAGGGCCAACATGCTTAGGAGGCTGTCCCTGCCATACATGGTGAGGAGCTGTAACTAAAATAATTCCAACTACTTTTTGCCACTGACATCAGTGGGACTTTCTTTCTTACAAATGTGAATATATTTACAGTTGACCAGTGCTTGCATTTTGTATTTTTGCCATGAGCAGCTTTGAAGACCTGTTGATAAGCCTTAAGATTTAGTGTCTGTGGTACCAGAAAACAAACAAACAAACAAACACATGATAAATTGCTAATCCAGTTTATTGTGCATCTTGCTGTGTGACTGAACTGGAGTCAAAAATGACAGGGCCCTGGGTGTCCTAGTCTAGAGGGGATGCCCCTGCTGATTGTAGGGGGACTGGACTAGGTGACCCCTAGAGGTCCCTTCCAGCCTGGACCGTTCTATGATTTTATAAGAAGCCTATTAAAATAAATTATGCATCAGACCCTACCTCCTATATATGGGTGTGAAGAGGAGGGAACTAATTTCTAGCTAAAGATAAGTAACATGTCAAAGCAGGATCTCAGTTTCCTGACTCTGCCTTCCCTTAGTACTTTTAATTGGAATTGCCCAGCTCTCACTCCCATGTAACCCTGAAAATACAGTTTGTTGAGATGGGAGCTATGAGACAAATATATCATAAGTAAGTGGACATCTGTCATAAAGTGGGGAAAACTTATTACAATTCTCCTAATTCTCCTGGAAAATTAGACACTATATAACAACACATGAATGCCTTTATCAGGCCACTTCACACTTCATTGAAAAGTTTAGCTTATTTCCATTCATTTAGTAGTAAGAAAATTCAAACCCAGAGCTGACTTATTATGGCAAACCTCAATAAGATTACCTTTAAAATAGCCAAATTAAATAGCTTTCATGTGGAGTGCCTTGCAGAGAAAAATACCACACCGTAGTGGCATTAAGACTGAACTTTAGTTTACAAAAACTAAGAGAGCTTTCCTAGGTATTATAAATTTAGTATTTGCTACTTCTTTTTTTTTTTTTTTGCTGCTGATGTATATGCATGTTTTCCAACTCAGATGGATAATTCCTTTTTCATTAACTTTAGAAACATGTATGTAAATTTGTATTTTATGGTAGCATAAAAAGTAGCCCATACCTGTGAAATTTTCCAGATTGGGTATGTGTTCTGTAAAATGTAGTATTGTCATATGTGAGCCTTTAAAATTCTATTTCAAGAAAGGGAGACTGGTCTTACATCCCCTGCTTGTGCCAAGATCTGGTAATCTTCAGTGGAATTTTGTACACATGGAACTGGAGTACATGCTTTGGGCTTGTATGCTGTCATTTCAAATTCAGGAGCCAAAATCTGTAACTCAGTAAGGGGATAAACTGTGAAATTAATTCCGAGCACGTGCAACTCTTCAAGCCCTTTTGAAAATCAGGTGGTTTTATTTAGCTGCCTCTCTGTTGACATTGCTATCTAATGAGCCATCCAAAGCTAGAGCTACAATATTTTATTGGAAGAGTACTCTTTCATTCCTCAGTCTGCTGAAATCAGACTTACTTTCTGCTTCCCTGGTCTTCAGTGGGAGTTTTGCCAGTAAGAAATGCAGGATTTGGCCCCAAGCTGGTTACATAATGAGGTATTACACGCTTGTGAAAGTCAATGACAGCGCAAGGTTCATTGCCCTGTTTCATCACGGCACAGAAATCTACTTATAGTTGTCAGCCCAGTGAGAGTTTATTAAGGATGCAAAATCTCATTGGAATGTTTTTTTCTGTTTGAACAGATGATACCGTGCACGAGTCAGCCGAGCCATCCCGTGGTGAGAATGCGGCACAGACACTAAGGATACCCAGCCGGCTTTTGGCAACTATATTGTTCCTACTGGCAATGCTTTTGATATTATAGCACAGTATGCTCCAGCAACCTGTCGCAGAAAATATCAGGGTCTTGGAACATCAAAGATCCACCTAACTGCTCATCCCAGGAAAGGGACTTTATTGTTTTTGCAGATGTCAAATTGTTATTTTTCCCTTTTCCCTTTTCTTCTCCCTTTTAGCCTGAACTCAGCAAAAATTTGAAGGGGATAACTAGCTTCAGCACCCATCCCTACCTACTCTGTGACTTTCTTAACCCATCTGTATAAATAAAAGGACTCCAAATGAAAATGCCAAACTATAATAGTGACACTAGTGATTCTTACTCTCCTCTGCATTCTCCTTTAAGAAGTCACCTCTGTTAGCTCACTGTGTTATCCATATGTGGACAAGAAAGAATAGTGGCAAATGCAGTCAGTGAAGAATAAGAGAAGTGAGTGAAAGTCTGAGAGAGTATTTCTCTCCAATATAATATTTATACCTTCTCATTGAGCACTGTAAGATGATTGTGCAAGACATTGTGTCACCATGTCAGGACTGGAGGGGAAATATTATGAACAGATATAATACACCACCATTTCCTCCAGGAGTTTCTAAATGAACAGGCTTCTGAAAGAGAAGAATATTGTTTCTTATAGGACTATCTTGACACATCTTTGACAGTAAAATTTGTGCTTATTAGCAGAAACGCTGTTTTTGGTGAGAGGAAGAAGTTACTATTTAGGAATGTCAGCACACAGCAGGCAAGGTCAGATTTAGGAAACTTCACTGGGGGTGTGAGTGCCTCTGTTATTTCGTTCTAAGGGGATAATGCACACCGGATTATTTTATTTTAAAACAAATTACCGTGGTGCTACAATTTTTTTCTTGAAATGCAGAGGCACTTTTGAGAATAAAGTGACCTTCCCCAGCTCTGACTTAGTAGCTGATAGCCTTGGATGCTGCTCTGAGTGTTCATACATACTAAGAGAGGACACCAGTAGCCAGAGGAAACATATATGGGGTGCAGGATCTCCAGTATGCTCTTGACTGTCTTTCCTGCAAGTTCCTGAATCGTGGGAATAAACTACATGTAGAAGAAGCCAGGACAGTCTGGCAGCATTGTTTCATGGGGAGAAAGAAAAGGAAGTGTGGATTATGAATTCAAGTGTTGATTTTTAATCTTTTCCCCTCCAGCACATTTGGAAGATTAGAGGAATTGTGTTTATCAGCCAGAGGTAAACTAGATGGGCTCCCAAAGACTTAATAAAATATTTTTTTAACAATCCACTAGAATAGAAAATACGTTATTTAGATATACTTTATGCTGAGAGTGAGTATATATGGTTGTCCTATTTAAACACGTGAGAGAAGTGGTAACCCTTGATGCAAGTAGGAAGTGGGACTGTCTTGATTGATGGAATTAGGAGTGACCCTGTTTAAGGAATCCAAGCCTTGGCTAAAAGTGATTTGCCAGGAAGTGCAAGCCTTGGGGTAATATTTGGCTAGGCTGCCATGAAATTTAGACTGGTGAAGATAATCAGACCAAGACTGAAACAAAGCTTTTCTAATAGAAACTGTGATAGTTTTATAAAATATGGAGCACATTGGAGCAAAAGAAGAGGTTTCTGTATTAATTCTGAGGAAAAAGTCTGCCATATCAAGATTTAGTTATACCATTAATGGACAGCACTTTGTGGGCTTTTTTTTTTCTTTTTCTTTTTTTCTTTTTAAGTTGAAGTAGTCCAATATTCAAAAGAGGAGAAAAGAGGGAGGTAAATTTAAGATGTAAAGGAAAGTTTATGCATGCTAAACTATGATCTGAACTTGCCTGATTTCGTACAACATTGTCATTAATGCAGGGCCTGTGCATACAGGAGGAATGTAGGAGATTTCCTTCTGTGAAGTGCACACAATGAAGATAGGCATTCTTAACAGTGGTGGAACTCATGAACTCATTACAATCTCTCTGGTACTTTCCTCTTTTTAATGTGAATGTGCTCGGTACACACTAATGAGTGATTCCTTCTTGTAGGTAGGAATTAAAAAGCTTAATCAAAATGCACCTTATCAAATGGATTATTAACCACAGTACAGATAATATTGCATGATAGGTAAAAATATTAAAGTAATTCATATCAATTACAGGCAGTCATATCAGTAGCACCAATTTAATGAAGCAATGGTGACTTGATTTTTCATCCTTTGTCTCTGAATGATGTCAAGAGTTCAAGACTTAAGTTTATCCTTACCTTCGGTGAAATTCATCATTTTGTTTTATCACATAACCCAGCTGTGTAGATGAGGAACAACATGCAGCTGTACAAGTGAACAAGTGGTGCAGCTGTAAGGCAGGTCGCTGTGCTACCTGGCACGGCAGACTGGGAGCGTGACACTTGTCAGTTTAACATTTAAGACCTACATAAATGCTGGTGGGCTTTGTGTTGCATTGAAATCTCTGAGTGCTTTAAATGCAGTTGTTGGTGCAAATTGAGGAGATTGCTGCTCCTTTTCTGCCCCAGCTCAAGTCAAGAGGGACTGATGATCCCTCAAACTAGGTAGCTTACTTGCCTTGATGACCTGCACTCCTGGCCGCCAAGGGCATTGCAATGTGAAGCAGGGAAAATAGGGATCAGTCAGTTTAGTGGATACTGTGTATCCTTTAATAGACAAGGTAACATTTCGTGTTAGATTAGGATCTTGTTTTGTACTGTACTTACTTGGATGGCAAAGGAAAGACAAGTAAAACTTCAAGCTATGTTCTTTAAATTCTGTATTATTAGCAACCTCTGTTGTATATAGTGTTTGATAATAAAGTATTCATTTGATTCTTATGTCTTTTATAAGTGAGAACAACAGACTTTCAGGATATTAAAATCACGCATTGATTACAAGACAGCTTTGAAGCATCAAGTGTGATCATGGCTGAGAACTGTGAGGCAAGTGGCCGTGACACTGCAGCATATAGGACTCATCTTTGAAAATCATTCATCTGTTGCAAGACTTCACAATGTCAAGACCTGAAACAAGATGACTTTGATGATCAGTATTTTGTTCTTAGTGTTTAACAGTCTGATGTTGGAGGCCTGTGGTTTCTGTGTTAGTTTTTTGCTCTTTTGTATCATGTTTTATTTCTGAAAAGGTTTTGGGGATAAACCAATTCTTCTGTTAGTTAGTTAGTTAGTTTGTTTGTTTGTTTGTTTGTTTTTTGTTGTGGTTTTTTTTTTCCTTTCTGTTTTCCTCCTGGTTTTATTTCCAAGAATAGTTTACTCCAGAAAGGATCTTGCCAATGTCATGTGTGATGTGTATATGTACTTGGTTTCAAAAGAGCTAGAAAAAAATTTGGAAAGTACCAAAAGTAGATTAGTAGATTGTTTCCTTTCCTATGTAACAGTAGAAGGAAAATGGTTGTATTTGTACCTGTTGATTCCCACTCCCAACCCTCAAGATTGAACTTAATCCACTGCCTTGTCACTGGTCCTGTTACTTTCAGAGGCTTAGAGTGTAACTCTTCCCCTTCTTTCATTACACTTAGATTTTGTAATCACCACTTTAACCCTCTGCATTTCTCTTTACTCTTCCTGACCTTCCTCCTCTCCCACTCTCGACCTTTTTTAATTTGGAGTTGTGAATGGGCAGATCTGTTTCTGGTCTGGCATCACTGAGTTTTTCCCATGCATTCACCCTCAAGCTTTTCGAGTGTGAGACAAATCTCCCTACAATAGGCTTGCTGCCATTGTCTGTACAGTTTAATAGATGCTGGCATGTCGGAGGTTACTCATGAGTCTGCGAAATCTGCTTTCCATGCTTACTCTTGACACCCTATTGAAGGCACTCATTGTGTATGCATCTGGGTATGAAAGTCCAGCTCAGTGTGGTCCTGTGCTTGTACTGCCCTGCTTTGCAGTTTCTTTGCACTTATTCACTGAGTGCTGTTTTTTAAATGCTTACATTATATGAACGTAAAAGAAAATGTTTAAAAGACCCCCCAACAACCAAACAAAAATCCAAACCACAAAAAAATCCCCCAGAAACCAAAATCCAAAATCCATGCCCCATAAGATCTGTATTTGTATATACACATGTCCGTACAATTATACTTAAATAAAATTAAAGATTTTCATCATTTTAATTGGTTCTCTTAGGCTACATTTTTGTCCACTTAATTATACCTTTGTTTTGGTGGCTCTTTGTATACCTACCTTAGGTGTTTATGGGCAACAGAAAAGCAATGAGGAGTATTAGTGGGGAAGTTTTAGAATTCAGCAGGACACATCTTACTGTCTAAAGGTGTAACTACTGTCATTATGGCTGATCTAAAGCCTGGCTGCTCTACTGGCCACATTTTTTTTTATGTGTTCATACTTCTTCCAAATACTTAGGAGAGTGAGAAACTATGTCAACCAAGTGCTGCAGCATTACATCATCACTTTTGCCCTGCTCTGGGATTCCAAGCAGTCCTCCTTACTGCCTTATGTAACAAGTGGTTGTATGGTTTATCTCTTGCTTCTTGAGGAAGAGCACCAGCTCCAGAGGTATGCAAACAGGGCAGTTGCCCATGATACCCCGGTACACAAGATGCCCCTCAGACTGACCAAGAGATAGGGATGGAAGTAATTTTGAAATCTCAGCCATGTTTTTCATAACAAGGAAAGGACTGTGAGCAGTGGAGCCTTATGGATGGGAGAATTTGAGCAAGAGTGCCTCCTGAAGGGAAAGAGAAAGAGTGGGGAAGCATGCCTCTTGACTGGCTGTGTTTATTCCTCATTCCTTCCTCACCCCTGTTCCCAGGGGCTGATGTAGTGCCTCTAAAAATGCACAAGGCTGCATTAAGGTTGACTTGTATTTAAGTTTGAAATGGTGGTCTTTGCCAGTGCCTGCTCACTAATCATATAATAGGTTTAACCTGAGAATTTAGGCCATAGAATGTGAGGGACACATACTGAATCTGTAATAGTTGCATTCAAAACTCAGCTGCAATTACACTATGGTAGCATTAAACTCACTGGAAAGTTTTTATTAAGTTTTATTATTTAATTAGTTGACAAGGCAGCAAATACTGATTGTAACTTACTCTTCATTACAAATGAGAAACGACAGCTTGGTGAGAGAAGCGCATATGGGTATTTGATACAAAGAATTGGTAAACCAGACTTCTTTCCTCTCAAGCTGCAATGTTACAACCAAGGCAGGGTAATAAGTGACACATGTTCAGTGTGCCTTAACATAAAAGCCATGTCCAGAAAATATCCTGCAGTCTGACATACTTAATAGCCTTTGCACATAAGGCACTCTGCTTTTGCTGAGATTGGTATTTGATTTCATTTTTCTGCGTTACTGTGCACAATAGGCCTTTGTGCTCACTCATCTTTCCTTCTGCAGAATGATTCTGCTCACATAGTACCTCTGAGGGTATTCTTAGGAATATTCAGGCATGCATCATACCACTATGATGCAGCTGTGTGCCAAAGTGGTTTTATTCATTCAAACCAAAGCTTTTATTTATATAGGTTAAAGATGTGGCAACCAACTGGGATTGCTGAACTTTTTTACAGATTTTAACAGTGCAGGATTAAAAAGTGCCTTCTTGCTTCTAATTCATTTTGTTAGCATTTGCCCTTACTAGAAAGTTTAGTTTAAAACACAACATGATTTTGTATTGCAGATGTGTGCCTAAGAGTCCAGATCAAGCCTCAGTCTTCACTGTACGAGGTTAAAATACAGACCGCTCTTGTATTTTACTGCTATTTATGTTCTTTGCTTTCAGCACCATTTTGATTTGCTGCTATGAGTCAAAGCAAGCTGAGCTATAATCACAGTATTTTATTTTTTTTTTGTTAACATTTTGCCAGAGAAAGCTTTTAAAACAAAATGTTTGTTGGGTGAAAAAAAAAGTGTCCTTTAAAGAAAACTCAAAAGGAAGCGATGCTGCAAACAATGTTGAAGACCTAAGCAGACATTTTCTGTTGGTTCCCTTCCCTGCCCTGATAAAGCTGTTGGCTGACTGTCAGTCATATGTAATTTGGAAGAATACAAGCCACAGGGTAATTTTACACCCACCAATGTATCTTGTAACAATTTTTTTTTCTTGTGATGGTTCTTCAAGCAAGTTCTCATATAATTTGATTGTATAAGGAAGAATAGAAATACAAGAAATTGCAGACTGGAAGCTAGATACCTGCTTGGATCATCTTTTCTTTTGCCTAGAACTTTAAGAAAGCACACACTGCATTCAAGATCAAAAGTACAGAGTGATCTCTAGATGCTTGTCCACCTTGTAATGTATCTCGGGTAAAGGAAGGAATATGCTTCTTTCTGTACATGCATTAAGTGCAATCTTATATAGCTATCTTTCAGTTCTTGTGCTCAAATAATACTCTAAGTGCTGTTTTGTGGGAGACACTTGCCCACTTAGCAACATATGTTTTCCAGTACTAATTTTAACACTAAAATGCATTTCTTTATCCACAAAGAGAAAACTGCTATTGGCAAAAAGGAAGTTTTTGTCAAGATGGTATTTGTAAATGGGAGGGTCAAGTGCTTCACCAGGATACTATAGGTATAAGCATCCCTTGTTCCTTCTACTGCTGAGAACCTATTATGGCTTTTCCTTTCATTCACTGCAATGAGCAGTTGAATTAATCACTGGCTGCCTTAGTCCAAGAAGTTTAGAATGCTGTCACTGCAAAAAAGAAAAGGAATAAGAGATCTAGAAACTGAATGCAACAAAAGCAATTTTTTTTTTTAGGCCTGAAGTCACAAATCTGATACCAACTTTTCCTTTACACTTGGGTACTGGGAGTATAAGGAGTGCTAGGTACTGTAAATGTCAGGCTGTGAGTCTGCAGCAACTGTCGTTGCCTAAGGAGAGGCTAAGAAGAATCAGGCCTTTGGCTGGGTGTGAATGCTTCAATGAAAACTTGGCAAGCTGCACATTACATAGCACTGCATATATCCTGATGGTTCCGTCTGCTACACTGGAGATGGAGAAGTGGTTGGAAAGAAAGAGCTCATTCTGTCACAGATGGCTAAGCAGCAGCATGAAGTAAGCAGCAGACTTTGAGCCAAGCAAATGGCAGAATGTCCATGTGTAAAGGTCTTGCTTATTTGTTGAAAACTATGAAAACATTAAATAGAAAACCTTTAAGGTGCCAGACTTTATTCTATAAGTGATTCTCTGGTCAAGCAGTGTGATTGTAGAAGTCAGGGGAGATTTACCATTCAGTTAGGCCAACACTGATAATTTTTGAAATCTGCAAAAATTTAAAAACATACACCTTACTTTACCATTCTAAACCAGGAAAAACCTGAAATCTTGCACTTTGCAAGGCTCCTTGAGGCTGTATCTGGAGGTATTATATGTAGAGCTGGCAGCTTAGGATTTGGAAGAATCAGGCCATTGTGCCAGGTATCCATCCGCTGCTGAACACTCATGCATAGGTAATATTTTAATGGTGGATTTTAAACTTGATTTGAGAAGTAACTCTATCAGTGCTGGGCCCCATCCTCTTTTAACATCTTCATAGATGATCTGGATGAGGGCATGGAGTCAGTCATCAGCAAGTGTGCAGAAGACACCAAGCTGGGGGCAGGTGTGGCTGGGAGGGAGGGCAGAAGGGCTCTGCAGTGGGACTTTTACCACCTGGACAGATGGGCAGAGTCCAAGGGGATGGCATTCAATAGCTCCAAGTGCAGGGTGCTGCACTTTGGCCACAACAACCCCATGCAGAGATACAGGCTGGGGTTGGAGTGGCTGGAAGCCAAACAGAGAGGGATCTGGGGGTGCTGATTGATACCCACCTGAACATGAGCCAGCAGTGTGCCCAGGTGGCCAAGAGAGCCAGTGGCATCCTGGCCTGCATCAGGAATGGTGTGGTCAGCAGGAGCAGGGAAGTCATTCTGCCCCTGTACTCTGCACTGCTTAGGCCACACCTTGAGTGCTGTGTTCAGTTCTGGGCCCCCCAGTTTAGGAGGGACATTGAGATGCTTGAGCGTGTCCAGAGAAGGGCGACGAGGCTGGGGAGAGGCCTTGAGCGCAGCCCTACGAGGAGAGGCTGAGGGAGCTGGGATTGGTTAGCCTGGAGAAGAGGAGGCTCAGGGGTGACCTTATTGCTGTCTGCAACTACCTGAGGGGTGGTTGTGGCCAGGAGGAGGTTGCTCTCTTCTCTCAGGTGGCCAGCACCAGAACAAGAGGACACAGCCTCAGGCTGTGACAGGGGAAATTTAGGCTGGAGGTGAGGAGAAAGTTCTTCACTGAGAGAGTCATTGGGCACTGGAATGGGCTGCCCGGGGAGGTGGTGGAGTCGCCGTCCCTGGAGCTGTTCAAGGCAGGATTGGACATGGCACTTGGTGCCATGGTCTAGCCTTGAGCTCTGTGGTAAAGGATTGGACTTGATGATCTATGAGGTCTCTTCCATCCTTGGTGATACTGTGATGCTGTGATAGTGTGATACTACTGTGATATTGTTGTTTTATCTTTGCCATTAAAACCAAAAAAGATCCTGAAGCTGAATCAGAAGTACAAATTAACTTCCAGGGTGCAGGATAAAGCTGCATTTCAGATTTTGACAGCTACAAAGAGAAGGATGGTTTACAAGAGTGTAAATCATGCACAGTGTTAATAGTTAGATATTAAATGTGAGGCAAAGTCAGGTGAACCTTTGCAGTGATGCTTTTTCAGGCTTTGCATATTGGTTGTACAATATCTTGGTTCTCGCATACATGCTTGCATTTCAAAAGGCCTTGTGTTCCTCTTCAAAACAAGTGTGGGTGTCATCCTTGCTAGAGAATTTGTGCCTCTTTTGTTGTTGTTTATTTAATTAGTTATTCTGCATTTGTTTGCAGGTTAAAAAAAAAAGAAAAAGAAAAAAAAAAAGAAAACTCATGCACAATTCCTGTGCTCTAGTCTCATTAACCAGATTTCCTCAAAACTCTTATACTCCAGAATATTCTTGCCAAGTGGCTAAATGAAGTGCAGACAGTATGAATATTTATGCTGTTTTAATGATGGGATTTTTGCATCTATGTATAATAAATATTTTAACAAGAACAGATAACAAGATTGGCACAAAACAGTAGAGTGGTTAATATAGCAACCTATCTATGGGAAGACTCCATTGAGAACAACAGGCAGTTCATGCCTCCCCCCTTTCCTCTTCCTCTAGCACCAAAATTGGTCTGATGGGACATGCAAATCTTCCAGAAAGCTTTGCAGAAAGCAGGTGTTTTATCTGTGCTTTGTGCTGCAGCCATCTTTGCTTGAGGAAGCTCAGATTTTTGACTGAAAAAAGAAAGCGCTCTCAACTTTTGAGCACTATGTTGTTTCAGATACTCTCCAGCAGTGTTTGCATTTGAATCTGAGACTGACACTTTGCTTTGTCTGGTCAGGAGTAACGGACTGACAGATATTTACAAGTTATGGAGGTTTAGGGACTGCAAGTCATAGCAGTACAATTTTCATGACTGTGGCAGGGAAGGGCAATCTCCATTTCTCCCTGATGCAGCTGAATGATGCTGAAGGGAGATTGCTTTAAAGTAAGGTACAGAGAGCCTGCAAGGCCCTGGACACCACAGCCCTTTTTCTGCTTGTCTATAGCCACGACCACTAAAAGCTTGTGAAAGTGAGATGCTCTAAGGTCACAATAATGGCATACTCTGAGAGAACACTGATCATTTTACCCTCTGATGAATTTTAGAGCAAGTGTTTATTACATTTACTATACCTAGTTGTGCTGGACCTTGAAAAGAAGATACCAAGCAAGGCATGTGCAGATCAGTTCTGCCAAATAAGCAAAGAAACATCCATTAAAGGGACCTGCATACTCACTGTTTTCTCAGCCAGCACCTCCCTGTGCTGTCCTGTTCTCAGACTACTTTGTTGCCATCCCTGCTGCCCCTCTCCCAGTAAAAATACTTAGTTTAGGGTTGGTTCAGAATCTGAAAAACTGTTACCCACTCTGTATTTTTGCTGTTTGGAGATAGCAAGACTCATTTGCTTAATTTTTACCTTTGGCCAACCCTTCTTAGTGTTGCACCTCACTGCTCATTGTGAGATTGCCTACCACAGTTCACTATATAGCTGATGAAGATCAAGCCTCAAACTGGGCCACTGATGTCAGCCTTGCTATTAAAGTAGGAGCTAAGAAATGTGCTTCAGCTGTAAATCTGCCTATGACTGGGCACTGGGATGTATAAGCCAGACAGCTAGATGATATGACATACATTTGAGGTAAAATAAGAATTTATTACAGTAAAACTGTTTTTTTCTTAAAAAAAAACAAACAACAACAACAAAAACCAAAACCAAACCAAACAAAAACCATAAAAAAACACACACACCTCCAAACAACCCAACAACAAAAATCAGTTTGTTGAAGTGAAATGAGTGCTTTTTATTTAATTTTCATGGGTGGATAGTCAGGGAAAGAAAAGAAGATTTTTTGATCTTCATTGCAGACTAAAATCATTATAGATGTTGCTTTCTGACTGTCAAAATAAGAGATTTTGCTTTTCAAATTGACGCAAACCATTTCAAAAGTCAAGGGACAATAAACTCAGTACGAATCTGGTACATCTTTTTCTATATGTGCTTATACATTACACATAACCATTATCATGGAGTAAGTTATCTCTTAAATGTATGATTTAATGCACTGCAGAATAATAAAACTTTTATATTTTGAGATGTAATACAGCTTGCTACTTGAGCTTCAGGAGGCTGAGTGCACTACAAGACCTCTGCATTTCCCTCTTCCTCACCTGAATGAATCTTTAAGTCTGAAGAAGTTGCTGTGAAGATGGGAATGAAACACGCACTTCTGCCATGTGAAGCACCTGTGGTGTCTAGAAGAGTAGGGATCAAGTCATAGAATCATTAAATGGTTTAGGTTGGAGGTGACCTCAAAGGTCATCCAATTCCAACCCCCCAGCATAGGCAGGGACACCATGAGCTGCATACCCCCTATAAAGACCACTTTTTGCCAGCCCATCCCAGATCTTGTCCCCACACTCTTCAGAAGGATACTGAAGACAAGGGAGAGGAATGCCACGGTGATGAGGATGCTACCTAAGTGGCCAGTCCAGTACTGTCCACAGATTTTGGCCATGTGGTAGATGAGGATGGACTGTAGAAGCAGGAACAGCATGCTGGTAGGAAAGGCCACCCCTGCCTGATGCAATGCAGCACCTTGGTATGATCTATTTGCAAGGGAGAGACCATAGGTGCTGGCATGGCTCTGCTCCAGGCAGTGAGCTTGTGTTCAGGCAGGGATGCAGGTAGTGCCCAGAGCAGATCCAGTGCTTAATATATATATTCCAGTTACTAAATCTGTGACTGAGGAATTTGAAAACAAATTGGTTTGGGAAATGAAAAAAGAAAATATATATAGTATTTGCAACATTGTTAGGGGGAAGAGTGTGGGGAGTGGGGGTGGGGGTGAGGTGGAGTGGGAAAATGAAGCAAAAGAATGTCCTAATTGGGCATCCTACAAACAAAAGGAAAAAAAAAAAAGCCATTCTTGTGATAGAGCAGCATGGCATGAAGACCTCTGAGAAAAACCTTCTTATGGAAGGAGAAAACACAGTGACTCACTGAACAAGTAGTTTCCAGTAGAAAAAATAGGCAAGAAATATTAACATGCCAAATTTGGGAGCTGTTTACATCAACACAATGCACTGCTTATTGCATACACGACTGATACCAAGCTTGGAAACTATCATGTCTCATCTAACCTCAGAATATCCACTGCTACTTGAAAAGGACAAGTGAGAAACAATGCATGCATTGTAACACACCTGGTAACACACATGCTGGGGAGGGGAAATAATTGATGCGAGGTGATATTTTCCAAACTTAACATTGTTTATTAATTTTGCTGTTCAGAAATCTCACCACCAACAACCAGTAATTTTAATAATATTTTGGTTCTTACATGGTTATGGAAACATTCTGTGGATAATATCTACACCTAATATAACCAGCAAAGTAGATAAACATTAATTGAACTGGAAGAGACTATTCCCATGGTCAATGCCGCTTGTGGTCAATACGCCATTTGCCCAGTAGCTGTGCCCAAGCTCTTTCTGCTCTATGGCAGCAAGCAGTAGAAAATTACACAGAGGCATTTAAGCATTTACACACAGATTATTGTTATTACCTTTGCAGGGCTTAGCCACAGTCCAGACAGTGCCCAGATGCTCTCAGGGGACTTTGTCTTGTTGGATGTTGAAGCTTGAATCTTCCTGGCTTCTGGGGAAAGGCACAGACAATCTCTGACCTTGTCTCATGGCTTCCTCTGGACCATCTGTGTGTATGTCCAGGGATTCTGGGCAGGACCTTCAGGTGCAGAGGCAGATGTGGCGCAGTCTCAGCACGATGTCAGGCTGGCCACACAGGCCGATCGCATGCAGGTATCCAGGGTCTGCTCCTGGTAACTCGCAACAGTGGAGTTCACCAGGCAGCAATAAGGCAGTGTGCAGTAGTAGCACAGCAGAGAGAGCAAGCAAAAAGCAGGGAAGCAAGGCAAGGAATCAAAGCAGGGAAGCAAAGCAGGGAAGCAAAAGCAGGTTGTTCACCTGTGTATCTCCTTTTATCAATGTGGGCTGAGATTAATTGCCCTTTGGACACAGAATAGCCAATCAGGATGGCAGTCAGCCAAAACACACCAAATTAGGAAGGGTCCACAGGCCTGGCTCCCCCAAATATGGGCAGAGCACAGGCCTTGCACCCAGTAGGCCATAGGCTAGGTGTGTGGGCTTACACAACTGCATTACACAACCTGGGCCCTGGGCAGGCCAGACTTTATGGCGCCAGGCCCTTTGTGTCCTTTTGTGTCCATTTGATAGGTAAATGTGTATAAGCCTATTTTGGGCCTATGGGCACTCCATGACAACACAGCAGATATTTATTAACCGGGCACCTGATGCTGTGCTGTGATCTCTGGCTTTAAATTTCTCTTCTGTCTTCAACTAAATTAGAAGAGGAGGTAGCATATCTAAGAGCAATTCTGACCACAGGGCATCCTGGAAAGAAAATAGTTTAAACTCGGTATTGGCACACCAAGTGTATCTCAGAGACAATTTGTCTAGTCCAGATAACAAATAACAACTATATTCACTCACTACTGTGCTGTATGTGTTCGGCTGTATAATTCCTCTGCATATTTATTTACAAGGAAATAAAAATTAAATTAATTAATAAAATTAATAATAAAATAATTAAAATTACTTAAATTAATCGGAAATCAAATTTTAAACCTATAGGCAGGTGTTGAATCTTTTGAAACAGTCATTGAGTGAATTGGGAGCAGGAATGGGGAAGGAACTACAATAGAATTAAGGCAGTATGTAGACCCTTCTGAGCCAGTTTACTCTCTCCCTTCTGCCCAACTGCACCAGCCAACCATTTCTTAGTGAATAAATTTGAAAACATTTCCTTTATTACCTGCAGGCATGAATCAAAGATAAATGTAGTGACAAGCTCGTTTGGGCAGAATGCTAAGGATAGATATATGTATGTGGTTGAAAAGCCTTTAAACAGGTAAAAACTCATATAATAAACTATTTTTAATACAGGAAGGGGACCCGGACTATCAGAAACTACGAATTCACAAGTAAGAGTGAGCCAGACTCTATGGAACAGTGTCAACATATTGTCAGTCTGTGCTAAGCCTGGCTATTGAACATAGAAAGCAGTACTTTTTTACCCGAATTGTTGACTGCAGTAGGCCATGGGTCCATTGAGGGCATGCTGACAGTGTGAGGACAGAGCCAATAGGTACTCCAGGGGCTGCTAAGTTCATCTCAGAAGGAGAATTTCCCTATGAACCCTGTTTGGCCCTCCATACAGACAGAGTAAGGCAGGGAAGCCCCCTAAGACAAACCTGTTTTAGCTTTAGGGTCAGGGGTTGGCATTGCTCCCTGACTGGTTCCCAGAAGTTTTTTTAATATGCAATTTTTCAGCTCTCTTTTTCTCCCATCACCCAGCCCCTTTCTTTGAACTCTTTTTGTATTGTAATTAGCTCTGATTTTGCTAGGCTTTTTTGAGCATTAAGGGAAGAGCAGAGCACTTTGTCTGCTGGGTAGATATTCCCTAAACCAGGAAACTCTGCTTGTAAGACATGTGTTCCATGGAGTAGAGGACGAACACAGATAGAAAAGGACAGTGACAAGTACTGCGGTCTCTGTAAATGGCTTCTAGACACTGTCTTGCCAGTCTAAAGCTATGGTGGGCTTTTTGGGTTGTTTGTTTGTTTGTTCTTAAGCAGCAATGACTGGCCTGCCACTAAATCTGTTTATATAGTGTGATCTTGAAAGATATACAGCAACCTTGTTTTCTTCTTCAAACCATCTCTTAAAATGGTTCTTTCAAACCTGCTGCAATGCTGTGCTGTCACAATGCATGCAGCTTTTGCCAGCCCCATCTGCTGAGAAACACAGCTATGGGGCTAAAACCACTTGTGGTGCCTCACACTTAAGAGTTATTCATCTTAAAAAAAACCCAAACTCTTAGAAATATTCTGCCAAATGACATCTTTGCAAATCTCTTCTTCTAATGCCCCAGTAAAAAGAAGCCATCAGAAGCTCTGTGTGCATAATGAGAAGCAATCACTAGCTACTCACCTGAAGCAAGTAACAAACATTGAGTAGAAAAAATTCTCTAACTTGGAGTGCTTTACAGGTCTCCTCACTACTATTTTTATATGGCAATATAAGTGTTTTTTTTCAAAGCTTTTTAAAACTTTAAACCTGGAACAGTAGGAATGGTTTGAAGAGTTAAAAATAAACTAATAGTTTGGACAATGTTATGTAATACTTCACACACTCTAGACTATTTTAAAATCAGTTGTAATTTACATAACGTATTTTGCTGTTATGATTCACTGTCTGTAGTTATAGCTATGTCATAACTATCTAGGGTTTTCTTTTTATGTTCCCCTTTGGCTGGAGTTTATGATGTGTATGAAAACTGAGTCTAAGTCATTTCCAAAAGCACAAGCCAGATGAATAGACGTGGGGATGTCGCAAGTTTAAAGCACTTTTTGATATGATAATTCCAGCCTTCAAGAATTAGCCTCACCAACTTTTGTTTTTCACCTCTTAACTAAACAAAACTAACCTTTGGAAGACTGATCATAGAATCATAGAATCAACCAGGTTGGAAGAGACCACCAAGATCATCCAGTCCAACCTATCACCCAGCCCTATCCAATCAACTAGACCATGGCACTAAGTGCCTCATCCAGTCTTTTCTTGAAGACCCCCTGGGACGGTGCCTCCACCACCTCCCTGGGCAGCCCATTCCAATGGGAAATCACTCTCTGTGAAGAACTTCTTCCTAACATCCAGCCTATACCTACCCTGGCACAACTTGAGACTGTGTCCCCTTGTTCTACTGCTGGTTACCTGGGAGAAGAGGCCACCCCCCACCTGGCTACAATGCCCCTTCAGGTAGTTGTAGACAGCAGTGAGGTCAACCCTGAGCCTCCTCTTCTTCAGGCTAAACAGGCCCAGCTCTCTCAACCTCTCCTCATAGGATTTGTGCTCCAGGCCCCTCACCAGCTTTGTTGCCCTTCTCTGGACATGTTCCAGCACCTCAACATCCTTCTTGAATTGAGGGGCCCAGAACTGGACATAGTACTCAAGGTGTGGTCTGACCAGTGCTGAGTACAGGGGAAGAATAACCTCCCTTGTCCTACTGGCCACACTGTTCCTGATGCAGGCCAGGATACCATTGGCTCTCTTGGCCACCTGGGCACACTGCTGGCTCATCTTCAGCTTACTATCTATCAGTACCCCCAGGTCCCTTTCCTCCTGACTGCTCTCCAGCCACTCAGTCCCCAGCCTATAGCGCTGCTTGGGGTTGTTGTGGCCAAAGTACAGAACCCTGCACTTGGCCTTGTTCAGTCTCATCCCATTGGCCTCTGCCCACCCATCCAGCCTGGCCAGGTCCCTCTGCAGGGCTCTCCTACCTTCCAACAGCTCCACACCTGCTCCTAGCTTGGTGTCATCTGCAAACTTACTGATGCTGGACTCAGTCCCCTCGTCCAGGTCATCAATAAAGATATTGGTTGGAAATAACCAACAATGCACAAACACTGCAGTTCTAAATTAAATCTGTCCAGACACCTGTTCAAACAACATGACACTTTTGATTTTACGTATCCATTCAGAAACAAAGAAGACACTGAATGCCAGCGTCCTGAAGAAAGTCAGCTGTTAAGGCCTGAAAATCTCTACACGAACAGACTGCTGCAACAGAACAAACAAAAGAAAAGGTCATTTTGTTGCATTTTGTATTTAAAGAGGATTTAAGCTCTCATAACATAGGTAGGTCTCTGCTTTCCAGTAGAATTGTCATCTAGAACACTTTTGAAGTTTATTCAGCAAAGATAGCTAGACAGTTCTTAGAGTCCATGTATAGTCTTCATACTCCAGGAGCTGTATCAAGTAGATATCTCAGCCTGCTATGACAAAAAGCATAAACATACATTATTGAGGCAGATGAAAATAATGATTAATTGGTTTGATTTATGTGAAACTTTCACTGTTCCAGCATAAGTCCAGCTTTAAATATGTTTCAAAGAAATATATTGATTAGCATCTTTATAATTTGCTTTCTCTAGCTATTATTTTTTCCCCTGCTTGTCTACAAAACAGGAGAAATGAAAGCTGTGAAAATGTTTCTGAGAAGTTTATGGTATGTCTCAGCTCCATTTTTCTCAGAAGTAAAGTTGACAACACTTTCTTCCACATAGGGTTGAAGCTGGCAGGTTGATCTGCCCAATGGTAAGTACACCCATCAAGGTTGTTTCCTACAGAGAGAAACATTCTGGAGGAGGTGTTTCAGACTGTGTCTGAAAAGCACAGACCTTGGTTCTCTCACCCTCTTCAGTCCATTCTCACTTTGTACATTCAAGTGGCAGACAGAGTATGAAATAAAAGCAGACAGAAAAACGAACAAAGATAAATAGGCAGGATGCACCTATTTTGTCAAGTTTGAATTTCAGTATCTAATCAATTAACACTGAATGCTTGGATGTATTTATGTGGTATGATAATGGACTCTGTGCTGTCTGGCTGATGGTTGTAATAATGGCAACACCAAGGCTGTGTTAAGGTAGCAAAAACATTAACAGGAGCAAACCCCTCTGGTGTCTTAGGGGCAAAGTGTGTAAGACAGGCTGGCTGCTGTGTTAACACAGACATACCAATGTCTAAAACAGTCTTGTTTACAGTTGGCTTCAATGTTTCCTCACAACACTGTATTGCTATGAAGACATTCTCTTTGTTGTTGTGGTGTTTTGATGCTAGCTGTGGGCCAAATGCCCTCCAAAGCTACTATACCACTCCCTTTCTTTGATGGACAGAGGAGAGGGGAAAATATAATTGCCTCAATACAGAAGAGAGGAAACAAAAATGTTCACTGTCCAAAGAAGAGTGATGTGTTCTTTCATATTTCTGTGTTGTGGAATTACAGTATCACAGTATCACAGTATCATCAGGGTTGGAAGAGACCTCACAGATCATCAAGTCCAACCCTTTACCACAGAGCTCAAGGCCAGACCATGGCACCAAGTGCCACGTCCAGTCCTGCCTTGAACAGCTCCAGGGACGGCGACTCCACCACCTCCCCGGGCAGCCCATTCCAGTGTCCAATGACTCTCTCAGTGAAGAACTTTCTCCTCACCTCCAGCCTAAATCTCCCCTGGCGCAGCCTGAGGCTGTGTCCTCTTGTTCTGGTGCTGGCCCCACCTGAGAGAAGAGACAACCTCCTCCTGGCCACAACCTCCCCTCAGGTAGTTGTAGACAGCAATAAGGTCACCCCTGAGCCTCCTCTTCTCCAGGCTAACCAATCCCAGCTCCCTCAGCCTCTCCTCGTAGGGCTGTGCTCAAGGCCTCTCCCCAGCCTCGTCACCCTTCTCTGGACACGCTCAAGCATCTCAATGTCCCTCCTAAACTGGGGGCCCAGAACTGAACACAGTACTCAAGGTGTGGCCTAAGCAGTGCAGAGTACAGGGGCAGAATGACCTCCCTGCTCCTGCTGACCACACCATTCCTGATGCAGGCTAGGATGCCACTGGCTCTCTTGGCCACCTGGGCACACTGCTGGCTCATGTTCAGGTGGGTATCAATCAGCACCCCCAGATCCCTCTCTGTCTGGCTGCTCTCCAGCCACTCCGACCCCAGCCTGTATCTCTCCATGGGGTTGCTGTGGCCAAAGTGCAGCACCCTGCACTTGGAGCTATTGAATGCCATCCCCTTGGACTCTGCCCATCTGTCCAGGTGGTCAAGGTCCTGCTGCAGAGCCCTTCTGCCCTCCAACCCAGTCACATCTGCCCCCAGCTTGGTGTCATCTGCAAACTTGCTGATGACTGACTCCATGCCCTCATCCAGATCATCTATGAAGATGTTAAAGAGGATGGGGCCCAGCACTGATCCCTGAGGGACACCACTAGTGACAGCTGCCAGCTGGATGTGGCACCATTCACCACCACTCTCTGGGTCTGGCCCTCCAGCCAGTTCCTAACCCAGCACAGAGTGTTGCCATCCAAACCATGGGCTGACAGCTTAGCCAGCAGTTTGCTGTGGGGGACAGTGTCAAAGGCCTTGCTGAAGTCCAGACAGACCACATCCACAGGCCTCCCCACATCCACCAAGTGGGTCACCTGATCATAGAAGGAGATCAGGTTGGAGAGGCAGGATCTGCCCTTCCTAAACCCATGCTGGCTGGACCTGAGCCCTTTGCCATCCCTCAGGTGCACTCTTATCACCCCCAAGAGAACCTGCTCCATCAGTTTCCCTGGCACTGAGGGCAGGCTGATGGGTCTGTAGTTCCCAGGTTCCTCCATCCGACCCTTCTTGTGGATGGGGACCACGTTGGCCATTTTCCAGTCTCCTGGGACCTCTCTGGTGAGCCAGGACTGCTGGAAAATGATGGAGAGCAGCTTGGCCAGCTCAGCTGCCAGCTCTCTCAGCACCCTGGGATGGATCCCATCTGGTCCCATGGACTTGTGGGTGTCCAGATGGCTCAGCAGGTCCTGAACTAATTCTTCATGAATTTCCAGGGGAACACACCGCTCCCCGACCCCATCCCCCAGTTCAAGAGGCCACTTGCCTTGAACTCCTCCCTCCTTGCTGTTGAAAACTGAGGTGAAGAAGGCATTCAGGACCTCAGCCTTTTCTTCGTCATCAGTTACAGTGTTCCCCTCCTGGTCCAGTAAGCAGTGGAGGCTCTTCTTGCCCTTCCTTTTAGCGTTGATACATTTATAAAAGTGCTTTTTGTTATCTTTCATGGAAGTGGCAGCCTAAGTTCTAGCTGGGCCTTAGCCTCTCTAATTTTTCTCCTGCATAATCTGGCTACCTCCTTAAACACATCAGGAGAAGCCTTCCCCTCCTTCCAAAGGTGATACACCCTCTTTTTCTCCCCCCAGTTCCTTCAGGAGCTGTTTGCTCATCCAGGCTGGTCGCCTTCCCCGCCGGCTCATCTTTGGGCACATGGGAACTGCCAGCTCCTGTGCCTTCAAGAGCTCCTGTTTAAAGTAGGTCCAACCATCCTGGACCCCTTTGTTCTCAAGGACTGCTGCCCAGGGGACTTTGGAAATAAGTTTCTTAAGCAAATTGAAGTTTGCCCTCCGGAAGTCCAAGGTGTGGGTTTTGTTGTAGTGCCTCCCTACCTCCCTGCATATTGAAAACTCCACTACCTCGTGATCACTACACCCCAGGCAGCCTCCCACTGCCACATCTCCCACCAGTCCTTCTCTGTTGGAGAGCAGCAGGTCAAGCTGAGCTTGACCCCTAGTAGGCTCCATTAACAGCTGGGACATGAAGCTGTCCTCCATGCACTCTGGAAATCTCCTGGACTGCCTCCTCTCTGCTGAATTAAGTTCCCAGCAGATATCTGGCAGGTTAAAGTCATCCACAAGGACAAGATCTGATGATCTTGAGACAGCCTCCAACTGTTTGTAAAATATCTCATCTGTTTCCTCATCCTGGTTGGGTGGTCTGTAACAGACTCCAACCAGGATGTCAGATTTGTTAGTCCTCCCTCTGATTTTAACCCACAAGCTCTCAACCCCTTTGTCCCTCACCTCGAGCTCAGTGGCAAGGAGTGACTCCCTAACATACAGGGCCACCCCTCCTCCTCTTCTCCCTTGCCTGTCTCTCCTGAAGAGGTTATATCCCCCCAGTATAGCAGTCCAGTCATGCCTGTCATCCCACCAAGTTTCTGAAATGGCAACTATATCATAGTCACTCTGATGGACCAGGACTTGCAGTTCCTCCTGCTTGTTACCCAAGCTGTGTGCATTGGTGTAGATGCACTTCAGCTGGGCTCTCAATTTCCCAGTTGTCCTTAGTTTCCTTCCCACTCTCTCCTTCTCACAGAGAGTAATTGCCTCACCTACCCCATTCAGATCTAGTTTAAAGCCTGCCTAATGAGCCCTGCCAACTCCAGTGCCAGGGCTCTCCTGCCCCTCTTAGATAACTGAACCCCATCATGATCAAGCAGGTCTGCCTCAGTAAAAGTTCCCCCAAGGTCGAAGAAGCCAAAGTGCCTCCTCTCACACCATCCCTTGAGCCAGCTGTTGATGTCATAGGTTCTGCTGTTCCTCTCTGTGAACTCTTTTGCCACAGGGGGGACTGAGCAGAACACCACCTGTGCTCCTGCCCCATCTATTAATTTCCCCAGGGCCTTAAATTCTTTTTTAATTGCCCTGGTTCCCTTCTTCTCGATTTCATCCCTGCCAGCCTGTATTACCAGCAAGGGGTAATAATCAGAGGGCTGGATTAGGTTAGGGATTCTCCTGGTGATGTCCCTAACCCGGGCACCAGGAAGGGAGCAGACCTCCCTGTGAGATGCGTTGGGACGACAAATTGGTCCCTCCGTCCCCCTCAAGACAGAATCTCCAACAACTATGACCCTTCTCTCTTTTTTTTTTTTTTTGTTTTGTTTTTGGTTTTTTTTTTTTTTTTTTTTGTGGAGCTAGTAACCACAGTTGGTGGGGACTGCTCCACCCTAGGCATCATCCCAGTTGGATGCTCCTCAGCCCTCTCATCATCCTCCCTGCCCTCTGTCTGCAGTGCCTCATACTTGTTATGCAAGGGCAGTGTAAGAATTACAGCACAAGCAAGATCAAATATCAAAAGGAGACTATTAAAGGATAAAGTGAATGGGACAGAGAAAGAATAGACAAGGGGAGAGAGAGAAAAGAAATGGAGAAAGAGAGAATAAGAGCATGAAAAGGATGATATTACTATTGGCCAGTGGAGAGGAGAGAAAGAGTCTCCAAAGCCCAAGTCCTTTTCAGTTTGCGTTGACCAGAGATGTTTCCAGCAAATGATGACTTCAGTGGAGCTCTTCTCTCGAGCAGGCATAGCTCAGTCCTTTTTATACAGTTCTTTAATCACAGTCTTAGGTGTATGTCCAGATGTAGCCCCCCCCAGAATCTACCTGTATATTCTCATGCTCCTGCAAGGGTCCAGTACTGGTGAGGGGCTCCACCCCCTCCTGTGCCATTTACCTGTCCATACACCAAATACACATCCGGGGCTAGTCAGGCCAGATGGTGAACCTGTTGCATAGTTGTGCTAGTTTGAAGCAAGCTAGAATGTTTTGGTGAGAAAATCTAGATCATAGGCTGTGAAAAAGAAAAAAAAAACAGTGATGTCTCCTTCCCTCAGAGCCTTGCTGAAGAAGAATGTAAACATTAGATAACACTTTTGACATTTTGTCTTCACTTTCGGGCTGGGCTCTGGCTGAGCTGCATCTCCTTAACCTCACCTGCCACTAACCTTGCTCCTTAACCTCTTGGCTGAACCTCTTTACTTCCTTAGGACTGGGGTAAGGTTGAGAGGGGCAGGGGGAAGGTGCAGGGGTGGTTGAGAGCTCCTCCTGGGGACTCAGGTGTCTGGGAGGGGAGCTGTGTTTCTGTATTACTTTTACCTTGTATATTTCTGTCTATAACTGTATATATTGTAACTATCTGCTTGTACATTGTGCTAGCTGTAAATAAATAGCTTCATTTATATTCCCAGAGTCCGTCTGAGTCTAGTCTGGGTATTACTAAAGTGTGGGGGGGCAGGGAACACCCAAACCAGAAGCCCTTTACACCATCATCCCTTTAGAGATGACCTTGTCTTTGTTGCACATTATGGGAGTCCACGTGCCTGCACTAATTTGGCAGTGAGCTTTCACACTGTGACCTCTCACTTCCCCTGTACACATCCCTGGGCGTGCAGGCAAACCATCCAGGATGTGCTTGCACCACACCTCCTGGGCAGCTGTTGTCTCAGTGCCAGGGAGAGAAAAGGTGATTTTCATCTTTGTTGATTTACATGTACAAGAGGGGCAAGATTTAGTCTCTCACAGAAATAAAAGTATCAATAAGATAGGAGCAATTTAGTAATAATAATAAATACAAGCAAAAGCTGTATGAAGAAAGCAAAAGTGAAGACAGATGTTATTCTCTACATGCCATCATCAGATGGTGGTTGCTCTGAAGGACAGATGCCATTCACTAATATCCCCCACTTCCTTCTTTCACTTATTCTACCTGAGCTGATGTCATATGGCATGAAATACCACTTGGGCAAGTTTGGGTCAGCGGGCCCAGCTATGTCCCCTCCCAAGATCTTGTCCACCCCTCAGCACATTCTTGGGGTGGGATAATGTTGGGAAAGCACAGCTTGGATGCTGGTTCAGTAGTAGCCAAACCACTGGTGTGTTAACAGCTACAACACTGCAAAACATAGCACTATAAAGATGCTTTGAGGAGAATTAACTTCAGCTCAACCAAACTTGATACATTTCTCTACAGCCCACTGCTCATGGAATAACCTAGTTTTGGTCTGCCAGAAAAGCCTTTCAAAACCAGATGATTAAGTTTGCTTGCAGGTTATCATCCACCTGTGTTAGATGATCACTGACATGTACTAAGGTATATACATTTCTTGTAGAAGCAGTTAAGCAGAGCATCAGATGATAGTCACTAAGTCCCATTTCAGCACTCTTTTTAAACAAGCTGTGTGAGGGAGAGACATTGAATAGTTTCTAACATGCAATACAGATTACAAAACCACAGAATCAAAACATGTTAGAGGTTGGGGGTTGGGAAATCTCAAAAGATCATCTAGTCCAACTCCCCTGCCAGAGCAGGATCACCTATACCAGATCACACAGGAATGCATGCAGGTGGGGTTTGAATATCTCCAGAGGAGACTCCACAACTCCCTTGGGCAGCCTGTTCCAGTCATTTGTCTTCTTCACAGTGTAAAAGCTTTTCCATATGTTTACATGGAACCTCTTGTGCTCCAGCTTGCACCCGTTGTGCCTGTCATCACTGAAAGGAGCCTGGTTCCATCGTCCTGACACTTGCCCTCCACATATTTATAATATTAGGCCAGTCCTTTCTTCCTTCCTGTCTGAAACACAAATAAATAAAAGAAACAAAACAAAAAACAAGCTCCATACCCTTACATACCAAGAGATAATTAGGCAAATGAAAAAAAACCCAAAACAACAAAACAACTGCTCAACACCCTGCCAAGTTTGAACAAACCCAGCTGGGAATTAGACAATGCAAGCAGACACCAGACCTTTCTAAGAACCCAGTGTCTCCCATGACCATGTGCAAAACTCAGGGAAATTAATTTAATGTAAGAGCAATTAGAGTGGAATGATAAGAAATAAGGCCAAATCTTAAAATACCTTCCCTCTATACTCCCCTTCTTCCAGGCCCAGCTTCACCCTCAATTTTCTCTACTTCTGCTCCTTGAGTGGCAGCAGAGGATGGGGAATGGGGGTTGCAGTGAATTCGTCACACTTGTAAGGTCATTCCTTCCATGTTACACTCTTGCCCTACTCCAGCATGAGTGTGACTTCTCCAACATGGATCCTTCCCTCAGCTGCAGTTCTTTAGTGTCCCTGGTTAGGGTGGATCTCTCCCCTGGTTGAATAAACTCACCACTGCAGGGATTTTTTTTGAAAGTAAGGGAAAAGTGAAATTACATTTCTTATAGTTTAAATATAACAGTATAAAGAGAAATAAACTACTAAAGAAAAACAGTAGCCTTAATGAGGATGGGGAAGGGGTCAAGCGGTGGCAAAGCAGCAAAGCAGCATCAGCCAAAACAGCAGCGGAGGAGATGATAGCAGCGGGTGCAGCTGAAGCAGCAGAAACCAGCAAGGGGGAAAGAACAAGCTGAGCTTCTAGACATAAAGTCTTGATGCTCCAATGAAATTATATTAACTTCTCCATTGTTGCCATTGTAGGCCCTATCCCTGGAATGTTCACCTCTCCCCTATGTCCGAGCTAGAAAATCAGCTCAAATGGCCACATTCAGGAGCTGCTCCAGAGCAAGTCTTTTCCATGAGGAAACAGGCACAGACTGCTCCAGAATGGCTCCTCTGGAGTCAGCAAACAGTCTCGAGTCTCAAGTCCTCCCAGCAGGATCTCAAGTCCTGCCAGCAAACTTGCTCCGGTATGGACTTCTCTTTATGTGGGGTCACAAGTCCTGCCAGCACTCTGCTCCAGAGCAGGCTTTGCTTGGGTTCACAGCCTTCAGGCACAGACACCTGTTCCAACCTAGCAGCCTCCATCAGCTGCGAGGAGATGGCTTGTCTCACTGTGATCTTCACCATGGGCTGCAGGATGCAACATAAACCAAATATACCAGCCAACACTGCAAGGGAAAACAGGTATGGTTGTGTCAGAACATACTGTGACAAGGTGTTTAAAGTTGTTTGTTGTCCACAGATTCACTAAAATTCCTAAAAGACATAGCTTATTAAAAAAATTAAGTGACAATTTTGTTGCCTGAGGAGCTGGCTAAACCAAACTGCTGGAAACAACCTGGCTCCTCTTCTTCACCTTCCTCTTGCATACAATTGCGTGATTTTTAAAAAAATGGAGTCTTTTTGTGTTCTAAAGCCACTGCTGTGACATCAACAGCAATATCTTTTACTTGACCTAAACCAGCTTTAGGTTTCTAGTTAACACTGGGCTAAGTGCTAATTCCCAGACTTTAGGCACAGAGCAGAATTTTTCTAACACTTCAGTGTTGGGAGAAAGCAGCTTTTTGTTTTTATTGCTGTAAGTAGAATCATAGAATCAGTCAGGGCTGGAAGGGAACACAAGGATCAGACAGTTCCAACCCCCTTGCCATGGGCAGGGACACCCTACCCTAGAGCAGGCTGCCCACAGCCTCAACCAGCCTGGTCTTAAACACTTAAACAGGAGGGGTGGCCCTGTATATTATGGAGTCACTCCTTGCCACTGAGCTCGAGGTGAGGGACAAAGGGGTTGAGAGCTTGTGGATTAAAATCAGAGGGAGGACTAACAAATCTGACATCCTGGTTGGAGTCTGTTACAGACCACCCAACCAGGATGAGGAAACAGATGAGATATTTTACAAACAGTTGGAGGCTGTCTCAAGATCATCAGATCTTGTCCTTGTGGATGACTTTAACCTGCCAGATATCTGCTGGGAACTTAATTCAGCAGAGAGGAGGCAGTCCAGGAGATTTCCAGAGTGCATGGAGGACAGCTTCATGTCCCAGCTGTTAATGGAGCCTACTAGGGGTCAAGCTCAGCTTGACCTGCTGCTCTCCAACAGAGAAGGACTGGTGGGAGATGTGGCAGTGGGAGGCTGCCTGGGGTGTAGTGATCACGAGGTAGTGGAGTTTTCAATATGCAGGGAGGTAGGGAGGCACTACAACAAAACCCACACCTTGGACTTCCGGAGGGCAAACTTCAATTTGCTTAAGAAACTTATTTCCAAAGTCCCCTGGGCAGCAGTCCTTGAGAACAAAGGGGTCCAGGATGGTTGGACCTACTTTAAACAGGAGCTCTTGAAGGCACAGGAGCTGGCAGTTCCCATGTGCCCAAAGATGAGCCGGCGGGGAAGGCGACCAGCCTGGATGAGCAAACAGCTCCTGAAGGAACTGGGGGGAGAAAAAGAGGGTGTATCACCTTTGGAAGGAGGGGAAGGCTTCTCCTGATGTGTTTAAGGAGGTAGCCAGATTATGCAGGAGAAAAATTAGAGAGGCTAAGGCCCAGCTAGAACTTAGGCTGCCACTTCCATGAAGGATAACAAAAAGCACTTTTATAAATGTATCAATGCCAAAAGGAAGGGCAAGAAGAGCCTCCACTGCTTACTGGACCAGGAGGGGAACACTGTAACTGATAATGAAGAAAAGGCTGAGGTCCTGAATGCATTCTTCGCCTCAGTTTTCAACAGCAAGGAGGGAGGAGTTCAAGGCAAGAGGCCTCTTGAACTGGGGGATGGGGTCAGGGAGCAGTGTGTTCCCCTGGAAATTCATGAAGAATTAGTTCAGGACCTGCTGAGCCATCTGGACACCCACAAGTCCATGGGACCAGATGGGATCCATCCTAGGGTGCTGAGAGAGCTGGCAGCTGAGCTGGCCAAGCTGCTCTCCATCATTTTCCAGCAGTCCTGGCTCACCAGAGAGGTCCCAGGAGACTGGAAACTGCCAACCTGATCCCCATCCACAAGAAGGGTCGGATGGAGGAACCTGGGAACTACAGACCCATCAGCCTGACCTCAGTGCCAGGGAAACTGATGGAGCAGGTTCTCTTGGGGGTGATAAGAGTGCACCTGAGGGATGGCAAAGGGCTCAGGTCCAGCCAGCATGGGTTTAGGAAGGGCAGATCCTGCCTCTCCAACCTGATCTCCTTCTATGATCAGGTGACCCACTTGGTGGATGTGGGGAGGCCTGTGGATGTGGTCTGTCTGGACTTCAGCAAGGCCTTTGACACTGTCCCCCACAGCAAACTGCTGGCTAAGCTGTCAGCCTATGGCTTGGATGGCAACATTCTGTGCTGGGTTAGGAACTGGCTGGAGGGCCAGACCCAGAGAGTAGTGGTGAATGGTGCCCCATCCAGCTGGCAGCTGTCACTAGTGGTGTCCCTCAGGGATCAGTGCTGGGCCCCATCCTCTTTAACATCTTTGTCCTGGAGTCCTGTACCCCTAAATGCCTCTCCTGCCCGGACTTCGGGGGGAAAGGGGAAAAGCCGCCTGGTTTCCCTCCCCCCTCGCCTGCCATGCAGCCGTGAAAGGGGGGAGGACTGCCCCGTGAAGGGGGGGATGACTGCCCCGTGAGTTCCCGCACTGCAGCCAGGCTGGGATTGGCCGTGCGCTTTCACGTCTAAGGTGTGGTAACTCTGCCCTTTGTCTAGTGAAGGTTATAACTATTGGGGGTCTTCCCGCCTTTGGGGTTCCCGCTTTGGAGTTTGCCTGTGCCTGGACGTATGTCTCTGCCTGAGCTCACACACTCCCCTGTGCCTGGACTGCAGAGAGACCAAGGATTCGCTTTCCTGTTAGGCACACCTTTGTGTGCCTAACTACCCTTAACGACCCTTAACGATTCCTGCAGCCCCTGGAGGAGGAAGACAGACTCCATGAGCCAGCCTGAGTGAGTTATTTGGCTTAGCTTAATTTAGTAAGAAACCGCTATTAATTGATAGCTGACGCCTTTTCCAACTTCTGACTTCCAATATGGTCAGATTATTGATGATATCCTTGTAGGTTAATTCTCATGCAACTGAATCTGCTTATTAAACTAAATTAATCTTTGTATATATAGTTGTGGGGGCGGGTTTTTGGGAAAAATAAAAATAACTATTTTTGATAAATTCCCCACTCGGCCACATATCAATTCCTGCTCTCCGCAACAATCTTCATAGATGATCTGGATGAGGGCATGGAGTCAGTCATCAGCAAGTGTGCAGATGACACCAAGCTGGGGGCAGGTGTGGCTGGGAGGGAGGGCAGAAGGGCTCTGCAGCAGGACCTTGACCACCTGGACAGATGGGCAGAGTCCAATGGGATGGCATTCAATAGCTCCAAGTGCAGGGTGCTGCACTTTGGCCACAACAACCCCATGCAGAGATACAGGCTGGGGTCGGAGTGGCTGGAGAGCAGCCAGAGAGGGATTTGGGGGTGCTGATTGATACCCACCTGAACATGAGCCAGCAGTGTGCCCAGGTGGCCAAGAGAGCCAGTGGCATCCTGGCCTGCATCAGGAATGGTGTGGCCAGCAGGAGCAGGGAGGTCATTCTGCCCCTGTACTCTGCACTGCTTAGACCACACCTTGAGTCCTGTGTTCAGTTCTGGGCCCCCCAGTTTAGGAGGGACATTGAGATGCTTGAGCGTGTCCAGAGAAGGGCGACGAGGCTGGGGAGAAGCCTTGAGCACAGCCCTACGAGGAGAGGCTGAGGGAGCTGGGATTGGTTAGCCTGGAGAAGAGGAGGCTCAGGGGTGACCTTATTGCTGTCTGCAACTACCTGATGGGTGGTTGTGGCCAGGGGGAGGTTGCTCTCTTCTCTCAGGTGGCCAGCACCAGAACAAGAGGACACAGCCTCAGGCTGCGCCAGGGGAGATTTAGGCTGGAGGTGAGGAGAAAGTTCTTCACTGAGAGAGTCATTGGACACTGGAATGGGCTGCCCAGGGAGGTGGTGGAGTCGCCATCCCTGGGGCTGTTCAAGGCAAGGTTGGACGTGGCACTTGGTGCCATGGTCTGGCCTTGAGCTCTGTGGTAAAGGGTTGAACTTGATGATCTGTGAGGTCTCTTCCAATCCTGATAATACTGTGATACTGTGATACCTCCAGCCATGGGGCCTCAACCACCTCCCTGGGCAACCCATTCCAGCCTCACACCACTCTCATCACCGACAACTTCCTCCTCACATCCAGCCTGAATCTCCCCACCTCCAGCTTTGCTCCATTCCCCCCAGTCCTGACATTCCCTGATAGCCTAAAATGTCCCTCCCCAGCTTTTTGTAGGCTCCCTTCAGATACTGAAAGGCCACAAGAAGGTCACCTCAGAGCCTCTTCTTCTCCAGGTCGAACAGTCCCAACTCTTTCAGTCTGTCCTCACAGCAGAACTGTTCCAGCCCTCTGAGCATCCTCATGGTACTTCTCTGGACACACCCCAGCATTTCCACATCCTTCTTGTAATAGAGGCTCCAGACCTGGCTGCAGTACTTCAGGTGGGGTCTCAGCAGAGTGGAGAGGAGGTGGAGAGTCACCTCCCTAGCCCTGCTGGCCTCTCTTCTCCTGATGCAGCCCAGGCTCTCACTGCCCAGCCTGGGTTTGTGCTTGGCATTTCCTCCGTGCAGATTCAGGACCTTGCACTTGGTCTTGTTGAACCTCATGAGGTTGGCTTGTGCCCACCTCTCCAGCCTGTCCAGATACCTCTGGATGGCATCCCTGCCCTCCAGTGCATAGAAAATGTAGACAGTGTAAAGGAAGGAAAAGCATTTTCCCTTTTATCTTTTTATTTTAGAAGGTTGTCCTACAATGTACATATCTGCCAAGTATCAAGTGGTATAGAAGAATTGCAGATATGAAAGATAATCTAAGAGCTACAGCCTGGTGCAAATCTACGCACTAATGAACCTTGCTCAATTTGCTTTGAAAAATCAGGCAGTTCTTTTAGTTCTGTGTCTTGTGTTAGCTTGGGTGACCTTGGTGTTGGAGGAAGACAGCTATCAGAGACCACATTCCTCACATGCACCCAAAACCCCATGAAATTTTAATTTTATCTCTGAGAGACAACCAGAGTCAGCGTGACTTCTAACCATTAGTGTATCTGAGGTAATTCAGGATAAAAGCCTTTCAGTGCAGCAGTGTCTGTGGGCTTGTAAAGCCTTTCGGGGTACAGCCCTCTGTGTACTTGGTGTACTAAATTGTTAACACTGTGTGGTGGAGGGGCAGTAGCCCCAAAACTGAGGCTTTTCTATGCCTCTACATGCCCAGACATGTTCTTCTGCCAGGACCCATGAGGCAGCAAACAAGTTGCATAATACACACACGCCCAGCCCGTGTACCCCAGGGTCCGCCCAGGTAATCCCCTATTGGGAGGGTCCAGGCATATCTCTATTGCCTATTGGGGCAAGGTTTGGCTTACTGCCAGCCTGATTGGTCATTTTAGATGTCCAATGAGCCACAAATCTCGGCCCCAGAGCCTATAAAAAGGGGTGCATAGCAGCACCACGTGGTCAGCCAGTCAAGTTCAGTCCAATCAGATGATCCAGACTGTTTACCAGTTCAGAGCTTAGAGCACATAGACTCAGCTCTGATCCACAGCAGCATCCTGCTGCCCTGACCCTCTTGCATTGGCCTAGACACAGGATCAGGCCTCACTCGCTCGCAAGCATTACAGAGGCTTAGACCTCGTTCATTGATCTCAAGGCACAGCCAAGCTATCTGCAAGCCCTTTGAGAAGCAGAGCACATTCATGCCTGCACCATACATATATGGGGAGCCGAGAACCCCCTGCCCACCCCAGAGCTATCTTGATTCATACGGAGTTAAATCTCCCTGCAGCACGGCATAGATATTGCTTGCCAGCTACTCTGTAACTCTGAAAAGACCCAGAGCTCAGTAGACCCTCAGACAGTTTGCAAACCTGCAAATGCAGCCTGCTAGCTGCCCAAACCATGTCAGAGGCCACACGGACAAATCCTTCTCCTGCACCTGGAATCCTGCCAGCTGATCATCCCTGGACACACGGCATCCAGAAGAAGAAGCAGCACCGAAGCAGAGATCACCCCAGGAGAAAAGGTTAGGGAAAACTCAATTTACCCCAGAGACTGGGAAAAGCTTTATCATCCCTTGCAAGCCGGGACAGGCTCCAGCTCACCAAGACCCCAATACTGGGCACACGCTGAGACAAATGATTCCCGGGAGGGTGATTAATGATTAATACTTAAGAACAGCACATATAAGTAAGCTTCAATTCTTTTGTAATATAAGTTATCTCTATCTGAGGAGCACATATAGTTTCAGCCCTTGCTGGGCAAACACTGGAGTTGTTAAGAGGCATTAAGCCAAAGAAATATTTCTCTCTGTCAATAATTGTTAATAATTTGATATTTCCAGCTAATAATAAATCCCTGTAAATATATCCCCAAGCTATTTTCATAAACTTGCAAACGAACCTTGGATTTCATAGTGGTTGGGGGTGATATAAACTTGTAAATATTATTTTTTATAAATAATTTTATAAAAAATCAAAACCACCTCAAATTAATTTCTCACTTTCCCCTAGCAGGGAAGGAATAGAGAAATCCCCTCCACGACACACTGATACAATTCACAGATACTAATTTTGATTAGTCAAAATGACTGAACAGTCAAGCAACACCAACAGGTGAAGGTAAGCCAAACATGACCTCCTTACCATTGTTTTGGACAGCAAGCTTACTGACTAGGTGGGATATTCAGAAACTGAATGTGTTTGGCAGTAGGAACTTGAGTACAATACGTCAGTTCTGCATTGTTATATGGGACAGGCTAAAAGATCTAAGGAGGCCACATTTAAAAATAGAATAATAAAATTAGTGCAGTGCTGTCTACCCTGAGGGGTTGACATGACCTGACATGATGAAGTTGCACATACAGAATAGCTTTTATTTTTAGGGCACTCTATCTGGGATAACAATGACTCTGCTGATAGTGAGGCAGTGGGTATAGTTTGTCTCAATGGCTGGCACTTACACTTTAGAAGAACAGGACAATGTATTTAAACTGTCAGCCCTTAATTGTTTCATTAAATGGTGGTACCTTTTGTACTGAACGAGCAAGGCTACTGCCAAAAGAAAGAATGATGAACAGCAATTTTGGAATGGCAAAAAGGTGCTGCAGGAGTTACTCCTTTTTCTTTGTTTCTTCCCAATTTCTCTCTGACATGAGAAGATTAGTTTTTTAACATAGTGACTGTTATTAAAATCACTTTGAAGAGTTTAATCATAGAAGCAGTCAGGGTTGGAAGGGACCACAAGGATCATCCATTTCCAACGCCCCTGCCATGGGCAGGGACACCCTACCCTAGGTCAGGCTGCCCACAGCCTCAGCCAGCCTGGACTTAAACACCTCCAGGCATGTGGCCTCAACCACCTCCCTGGGCAACCCATTCCAGCCTCTCACCACACTCATGATGAACAACTTCCTCCACACCTCCAGTCTGAACCGACCCACCTCCAGCTTTCCTTCATTTCCCCCCTAGTCTTGTCACTCCCTGAGAGTCTAAAAAGTCCCTCTCCAGCTTTTTTGTAGGCTCCCTTCAGATACTGGATGAATACTGTGGTGTATGTCTGACACATTTTTAAATATAAATGAAGCTATAAAACTGTTCATACCTCTGAATGTGACCTTTGTGTCCCCAACATCCAATTTGTTGATGATAATGATTTTAATTTCCAAATGTTGCTTTCATCCTGTAGGATCCTAAAGTGGTTCTAGAAACATTATATATATATATATATATACATATACATATATACACACACACACATTATTTTTATGCAGATAGATAGATAGATAGATAGATAGATAGATAGATAGATAGATAGATAGATGGATGGATAGATGGATGGATGGATGGATGAATGAATGGCTAGACAGATAGATGGATGGATGGCTAGATAGTTGGATAGATGGATAGATAGATAGATCTGTTAATCACTCTATTGGTATACCATGTGAAGTTTAACCACCACTGAGGTGTCAGTTGCTTGACAGCATAAACCAACACAAGAAAACAGCTTGAACTAGGAAGTAAAGAACGTTAATCATATTCAAATGAAGGTATTACAGAGCACCCATACATCTGAGAGCCCTAAAAACACAGGCACTGATTGTGTGGTGGCACCAGTGCTGACCATCAAAGCTCTGAATTTACATACTGTCTGAAAAGGCAGGTTATAAGTATGCTTGGTCTGCAAGAAGTCTGTACATATGTTTGTCTCCATTGCTGAAAGGCATGCTGAGACAGAGAGATTTGATGGGAATCTTTCCCTCTGCAAAACAGAAACACTGCTAACTTTCCACTTACACAGATGCAGGGATTCAGAACCTCTCCAACAAAGAGGTGGTTGCATTTAATCACAAAATCTGATCTCAAAGGCAGGTGTTTTCACTCAGTCATATTATTTCTCCCACAGAAACTTTCCTCAGATGCAAAGGAGGGAATGTCATTAATGTCATCTTGACACCCAAACTTGCTACTCTGGAGAAACTGAGGGAGGACTTTTCATAGATGTCCTGTTCTACCCCCTAGGAGGATGACAGTAGTTTGGCTGCTTCCCTTGCATGGGCTTTGCTCTGCTTTTTAAGATGACTAAGTCGATTTATCTTATATTTAATTCTTAAAATCAGTTCTTTTTAAGTAGGGAGGTACCTGCTCAGTAGAGTTTCACACTTTGTTACAGCTTAATGTGTGTAGAGTTAGCCACAGCTGTGCTATGCAAGATTGAGTGATCCTAGGTCTGATTCTTATCTATTTTGAAGGCTCAGATACCTTATTCTGATATTGTAAATTGGTTAAGGCCATCATAGAATGGTTTATGTTGGAAGAGGCCTTAGAGATCATCTAGTCCAGCCTCTCTGCCATGGACAGGGACACCTTCCAACTAGACTTGGATGCTAAAGGCCTCATCCAGCCTGGCCTTGAACACCTCTAGGAAGGGGCAGGGAGAGGCAACCTATTCCAGAGTCTCACCACAACTGTACTGGAGAACCTCTTCCTATGATCTAGTCCAAACCTACTCTCTCTCATCTTAAACCATTGCCCCTTGTCCTTTTACTAAATACTGTTATAAAAATTCCTTCTCCAGCCTTCCTATAGGTTTCCTTCAGGTACTTGAGAGTAGCTATAAGGTTTCCCCAAAGACCTCTGCTATCCAGCTCTCTCAGCCTATCCTCATAGCAGAGGGGCTTCAGCACTTAGATCATCTTTATGGTCCTTCTCTAGACTCACCTCATGTGCTAGTTTGAAGCTAACTAGAAAATTTCAGTGAGAAGAATAAGATTACAAGCCTTTAAAGAGAAACAATGGTGATGTCTACTTCACTCATAGGCTTGCTGAGATGTGTAAGAACAAGAATCCAAACACAGATAAGGGAGATGCTCTCTGTTTGGACTGTGGGCTGCATTTCTCTCTCTAACCTAACCTGCCATCTCTCTGATTAATCCACCTGCTTCCTAACTCCCCTGACTGACTCTCCAATCTTCACTGGGCACAAGGCAATGTCTGGGATAAGGTAGAGAGGGGTGGGCAAAGGTGGAAGGGCAGTTGGGAGCCTCTCCTGGGGACTCAGGTGTCTGGGAGAGCTGCTGTGTTTCTGTATTACCTTTTACCTTGTCTATTTCTGTCTATAACTGTATATACTGTAAATATCTGCTTGTATCTTGTGCTAAGCTGTAAACTATAAGCTTCATTCAATTTCCAGAGATGGCTGAGTCTAGTCTGAGTGATTTCTAAGGTGTAGGGGGATGAGGAACACCCAAACCATCACACTTCAAGAGTTCTATGTTCTTATGACAGGAACATTAGAACTGCATGCAGTATCTGAGGTAAGGTGTCACAATAGCAGAGTGAAGGGGATAAATCCCCTCTCTTGACCTGCTGTCCACACTCCTCTGTGCTCTGGATGAAGTCTAGGATTCAGTTTGACTTCTGGACTGCATGAGCACAGTACCAACTCATGTTGAACTTCTCATCAATCAACAACCCCAAGTCTTTTACTTCAAACTCACACTGCACTCAGCCTGTGTTTGATTCTGGGATTGGCCAAACTCAGATGCAGGACCTTGTATTTTCACTTGTTGAACCTCATGCAGTGTGCACTGTCACAATTAAGATCCTTTTGGAGGGCATCCCTTCCCTCGAATGAGCCCAGTACACCACACAACTCAGTGTCATTGACAGACTTGCTAAGGCTGCTTTCAATGCCACTGTGTCTGTAGCTGACAAAGATGTTAAACAGAACAGACCACTGATCTGGACATCGAGTCATTAATCACAACACTTGGAGTGCAACCATCTACCCAGTTCCTTGTCCAGCAAATATTCCATGTGTTAAGTCCATGTGTTTCCAACTTAGAGACAAGGCTGTCATGTGAGGCTATTAGATACCTTGCACAAGTCCAGGTAGATGACATGAATTGCTCTTTCTGCATCTACAAGAGCTGTCACTCAGTTGTAGAAAGATGCCAGATTTGTCAGGCATGATTTGCCCTTTGTGAAGCCATGTTGGCTGCCACCAATCTCATGTTGTTATTTTCCACGTGCCTTAGTTACCAGGAGGATCTACTCCATGATCTTACCTGGCATAGAAGTGAGACTGAATAGCCTGTAGTTCCCTTGGTTTTCTTTGTTTCCCTTTTTGAAAACAGGGGTTATATTTCCTCTTCTCTAATCTGTGGGAACTTCACCGGACTGCCACAACTTCTCCAGTGTGATGGCTCATGGCCCAGCAACCTCAGCCACTAGTTCCTTCAGGATTCATAGATGTATCTCATCAAGTCCCATGGATTTGTACACCTTCATGTTCTCTGGGTGTTCCTGGGCCAGATCTGTTCTTACTGTGGTTGATTCTTCACTCTCCCACGCTAAGCCTTGCCCTCTGTGACTTGACTAGTATGGCTCCCATGGTTACCAGTGAAGACAGAAGGAAAAAATTGGTTGAGTATTTCAGCCTTTCCCATATCCTTGATAACCAGGTCACCTTTATCCCTATGAAGGGCCAGCCCCCACATTCTCTCTTGTTCTCCTTTTCTCTCTGACATGTGTGTAAAATTACTTCCTGTTATCTTTAATGTCCCTGGATAGATTAAATTCTGTCAGCACTTTAGTTTTCCTAACTTGGTTTCACAAATGATTTCCTTGTATTCATCCCAGGCTGCCTGTTCCCTGCTTCTATCCTTCATTGGTTCTTCTCTTGTATTTGCATCCAACTGGGAGTTCCTTGCCCATTCATAGAGGCCTCCTGGCATTTCTGCCTGATTTCCTCTTTTCAGGGATGCATTAACTTTGAGATAGGAGGAGATGACTCTTGAAAGTTGTGGTGGTTTGCCCCTGGCTGGGGGCCAAATGCCAACCAAAGCTGCTCTATTACTCCCCTTCTTGGATGGACAGGTGAGAGGGGAAAGTATAACAAAAGGCCTGTAATAAGATAGAAGCAGTTTTAATAATGCAAAGCGAAAGCAAAGGCCATTTGAGGAAGTAAAACCAATCAAAGATGTTATTCTCTACTTCTGATCAAACCAAATGACGCTTTGGTCACTTTCCAGGAAGCAGGACTACAATACATGTGGTGACTGCTCCAGAGGACAAATGCCATTGATGAATGTTCCCAGATTTCCTTCTTTCACTTAGCTTATATAGCTGAGTGGATGCCATATGGCATGGAACACCCCTTTGGTTAGTTTTGGTCAGCTGGCCTGGATGTATCTTCTCCCAAGATCTTGCCCACCCTTTAGTGCACCCTTGAAGAGGGGAAATGTTGGGAAAGTACAAGCTTAGTGCTTGGTTCAGCAGTAGCCAAAACACTGGCATATTGTCTACACCTAGATACAGCACTGCAAAACAGAGCATTAGGAAGATACTATGGGAAGAATTAACTCCAGCTCAGCCAAACATAATTCAAAAGTCAACTAGCTTTCTTGAACTCCCAGTCTCTCCAAAGCTTTGTCCCTTGATATTCTACCAAGGAGGGTTCTGAAGAGACCAGTGCTGGCTCTTCTGACATCAAGGGTTTCCAGCTTTATGAGCACCCTCTTCTTCACCACCTTGAGCATCTCAAACTCACAGTCACTGCAGCCAAAACTGCACATGAGCTTCGCATTCCCCAACAGTCCCCCACTTTGGGGAGAACATTCATCCCATACATGGTAGGGTTCTGAAAAAGGCTTTGTTGTAGACACAAATTTGTCTTTCTGGTTCTGGAAAAACAACTTTAAAACCACGTATGTTGCCTGTGGATGGTACGATACTTCCAGACTAGTTTCAGTACTGGTTCTCCAAAGAGGCAGTTGTGGGGGAAAAGTTTGGGTTTTGTCTGCTTTGCTGAGTGAGTAGCAGAGTAGGGTTCAGGAGAGGTGGGTGAATCCTACAACTTTCTACCAAATACATACTTCTTACAGACTCAAACTCAGGAGTAATCCATTGAACTCAGTTTAGTTTCTCATGATTAAAAATTATGAAGAAACTGAACAAAGCAGGGAGGGGAGGAATATTTTAGGCAAGTCTGGTCAAATGAGAATGCTTTTGGAAGACTCCTCTGGGAGTATTTGGAAACAGGAAATTTCAGGAAGATGTGGCAGAGAGTGAAGCAAATAAAAAGGAAAAGACTGCTGCAGAGAAACTCCATCCACCTACTATAGTAGTATTACTTGTTGCATTTGCAATTACATTGAAAGAATGCATAGGAAAACCAGAGTCACAAGAAAAGTCCCTAGATTAGTAATACAAGACAGTGGGCAGAGTTAACTTTCTCTATTGAGCTTCCTACATGCAAAAGCTGATGTCAGTATTTTATAGCTCACTCCACCCAGAGGTCCAAGCCACTAATTTTTGCTTTGTAGCTGAGTTGCAGTTTCTGCCAGGTGATTCACAGTGATTCATTGTGTTGCTTAGACCAGTATGAGGCTTGTTTGCTAATTTGAAACCTTCACAGCCCTTTAGATCTGCATTTTTAATGCTTGAAGTATTGCACCTTATTAAAGGTTTAGGTTTCTTGAGCATTATTTTGTAATTGTATTACTCTTAGTGGAAAAAATGCTTTGTGTTGTGCCATGGTTAGGATATGATATTGTTAGATACAGTTAGTATGTGAATCAATCTATATGGAGACCAAGGCTTGCAGCTGAAAAATCCTTGGAGTTCACAAACTGGAAAACGTTCAGAACCATGGTGAGAACTTGAATCTATATCAGAATATGCTTTTTCTTCTTGTGCTCTCTCATTCTACCATGACACACTGTTTTCTTTGATGTTGTTTTTGTTTTGTTTTGGGTTTTTTTCTGTTTACTTCAGAATTAGAATTTTGGAGTTTAAAATTGTTCATCATGTCTTAGACACACTCTCCTTCTCTGCTCTGAAATCTTAAGAGGTAGTTTCATAAATTTCTGGCTAGGTTTCTGTACATTATCTTCTACTGTGTCTGCATCTTTTTTCTTTAGATTTGTACCATGGGATTAATATCTGAATTTAGGCATCTGCAGTAGCTCTTCTACAGTAGACCTCCTTTATGTCCTACAGTAGGAACTTTCTTTAAAGTGTGTATGTGGTTTTCTAGATTCTGCTGACTAGATTGTTGTTGACTACAATAATAGTTTGGACAGCAAGGCTTATGCATAGCTGTGGCTCATATTTAGATGTGTTTGTGTCTTGGAGCCAAATTGCATTCATATGTGAACAAAGTTGAATTTCAAGGGTGGGTTGTGTTGTGTAAGCATAGGTATTTAGACACCCTAAACTGACATCTACCTGAAGTGGTATGTACATAACATGAGGAGGCCTGCAACCTTCTGGAGAGACAGATGGAGGCCAAGTGGGATACAGCATCACATTTGACATGACATCAGATGTCTAAGTGATTGTAACTGAGTCAGGGACCTGGAGCTCATTCAAATAGCCTCACTTACTTGGCATTCCTGGAGCTAAATGCCCTTGGTCTTCACATTTAGGCCAATCATTTTTACCTTATCCAGTGACTGAAACAAATACTTTATTATTAAAAAAAAAAGAAAAAACAAAACAAAAAACCAACAAACGTTATTCAAAGATGAAAGGTGGTTAGTATGGCAAAGCACTTTCTTGAGGACATTGTATAGACCATCTTGAGGCAAAAGCAGTACACTTGTGTGTGCTGGCAATTCCTGTACAGAGCATAACTCACAGCTTAATCACCCAACAGAGCTTGTCAAATATTGGAGCCAAAACCCTGTAAACAGATCACTAATGAGCAACCAGCCTTGAGCCTTATTTAGATGCAAACACTAGAAAGGATTTATTATGAAGCAAAGTGGAGTCAGAAAATCATAGGAACTGGCCACTTCAGGTAAGGTTTTCTTCCACAGGTGTTTTTATATTAGCAGTGGATTTCTCAGTGTTCTCCTCTCTAACTTACATATATAAAATATATGAGCATGAAAGAAAATGACCACTTGTCCAGGCAGTATCCCATGTGATGCAATGACACCTTCTTTTTTACATCTGAGTTGCACCTGTCTTTCTGTAAACCTCATCAGCTTTATCCCTGCCAGTTTGAACAAAGCTATGAGCATTATGGCCAACATAAGTAACAGGATATGGCCACTGTGAGAGATGCAGATTTGTGTGCTAAGGGTTTGAGTTTTGTCTTGGCAGTCTGCCCTTGGAGAGGGTATACCTTCTGGAGCTGCTCCTTTAGTTTCTCCTCTCAAATTATTCTGCAGTCATCTTCAGTTTTCTCTTCTCTTTCTCTAAATAAATGATGAGCTCTTCATACGCTGCTCATAACCCACTGTCCTTATCTCTATTAATTTCCTTCCAATTTATCATAACTTTTCTGTATTGTTCATTACTCTTTGTCTCACTGTAAGTACATCAACACAGGCATGTTACAGCAGAAAAAATAAATCCTACAACAGCCCTGTATGTTACAATGCATGTTAACTTCAATGTGTTCTCTAAGTTATTTATATCTGATCTTCACCTCACCTATTTTTAAAGCATTGTCTCTTGGTTTTAATAGAAATTAAGTTTAACTCCAGTTAGTGACCTTGATAGGCATTAATTTTTAAAGTGTGTGCTTAGTGTTGCCTTTTCTTTGTCAGTTTCATTCTACTTTCAAAGCAGTTTCCAAAACAACAGGAAGACATAAAAATTCAAACTTAACCATAAGCACTGGCAAGAACTCGGTATTTTAAGCATAGGAAGGCATATCCCCGAGGTCGGAAAGTGAAAACTGACAGGAAAATGTTTTGAGCTGCAGTTACAGCAACACAGTGATTTATTTTTTTTAAAGCAACACATACAGTTCAACTTAAACCTGATAGTTAATTACATCGTGGAAATGATCTGATAACTGTATTTGTAGATGCAGAAGTGAAATGATGATTGGTTTTCCTTTGCTTCTTTAAAGCCGGTGGAAAACAACAGTTGAAAGCACAACAGGGAAAACAAAAGAAGTGAGAACTTCGAATTTCCAAATAAAAGGTGGCAGCATGTTTCATTACGTTTTATTTATCACAACTTATGATGAGTCTGTGTATATGCATATATTTAACATACTTTTCTAATCATGCAGTTCACTCTGGTTATATCATATTAAATTACAAATGGTTAGAGGTGAATGAAGCAAGGACTGCTGCTTAAGTGTACATCTAAATTACTGTGTTGAATGGACTTTAAAAATCCTGTCATACAACTGCTGATTGGATGAAGGTTGAGTTCAGCTAGAACACCCAAGAGAATTTAGAGGTACACAACAAGATTACTTATTTTAGGATGCAAGAAATGTTAGAAGTCTTTGTGATTCTTTGTCAATGCATTTATTTTATCCTCTAAATTGTTGTCTTCTGCTTCTATGAGTTAACTGCTGACTAGTGGAGGCAGACCTTCTGTAAAAGATAATGGATAGAAAATGTTATGTTTACTCCAGGACTGGGTCACTGGGAAATGATCAGCAAATGACACAATTCATGTCATGCAGAGAAACTCAAGAGAGTGAGAGACTGGATTCTTTGATCATATGCATTCTCCATCTCTGTCTTTCCTGGCACTGAACACTTGGGTTTTTTCAACCACTGCAGCATCACTGACTTCCTTGAAACATCCAGCAAGACTTCAAGACTGCATAACTGAAGTAAATGGCTTTGTCTTTTCCTATTAGCTTGAGAGACTTGCCAGAATTAATAGCCAGATTTTTTTCTCTATTTAGTCAATATTTTCTATAGTTGTTCATTTAGTGTTTTCCACAGGCAAGCTACTCACGGTTTACTGAACACATTGATTCCAGGAGAGTAAAAAAAAAAATTAGAATAGATTTGTGGTGGGATATTTATGAACAAAGAGACTTCTCAGCCAGCACATATAACTCATTTCTCTCTATGTTTTACTCCAGATTTCACACCATTTCTCTTGTCAAACCAGTCTGAAAATATCTGGATGGTATCAAAATACGCTTTTCAGACTGTAAGAGTTTAGCCAAAGAACTGAAACCACAACACACCAAAATGCAGCTTCTCCTTTGGTCTTGAGCAAGTAAAATTTATAGTTACTTGAGTGGATTTTCATTGTGATAAGAGCCACATAAAAATTTCAACATTTGGCTCTGGATCAACACAGAATTACAGGTACCACTAATAAAGTTTCTGGCTGTCTGAGTTTAATTTGTAACATTCATTTTCCTCTGTCTCCCAGTGACTCAGACTGGAAGAGAATAACCTGCTCTCCCAATAATAAACCACTGCAGATATATTTCCTGTAAGATCTATTTGTGATTGTGAGGAGGAATGCTGACTTGAGAATTTGAATCAGCTCTCAACAGAACAGTTGAAACACACCCTTAGACTATTTTCTTTGGTTCATACTATTAAAGAAATCTAGCTAAAATAATAATAAAGAACACCCCAATCAACAAGCAGTGCAAGTTAAACCTTCTAACACCCCCATTCCAGATACTTTCTCCTATGGACTTGTATACTGTGTTGATGCAAACACTTCTTGGTTGGATAGAATCATAGAATCAGCCAGGTTGGAAGAGACCTCCAAAATCATCCAGTCCAACCTAGCACCCAGCCCTAGCTGGTGCCTCATCCAGGCTTTTCTTGAACACCAACAAGGATGGTGACTCCACCACCTCCTTGGGCAGCCCATTCCAACACCAATCACTCTCTGGCAACAACTTCTGCTTAAGATCTAGCCTAGACCTGCCCTGTTGCAACTTGAGACTGTGTCTCCTTGTTCTGTTGCTGGTTGCCTGGGATAAGAGACCAACCTCCACCTGGCTGCAGATTCCCTTCAGGTAATTGTAGAAACAATGAGGCTGCTCTTGAGCCTCCTCTTCTCCAGGCTAAACCACCCCAGCTCCCTCAGCCTCTCCTCACAGGGCTGTGCTCCAGGCCCCTCACCAACTTTGTTGCCCTTCTCTGGACACGTTCCAGTATCTCAACATCTCTCTTGAATTGAGGAGCCCAGAACTGGACACAGCACTCAAGGTGTGGCCTGACCAGTGTTGAGTAAAGGGGAAGAATAACCTCCCTTGTCCTACTGGCCACACTGCTCCTGATCTAGGCCAGGATGCCATTGGGTCTCTTGGCCATCTGGGCACACTGCTGGCTCATCTTCAGCTACCATTCACCAATATCCCCTCTCTGCCTGCCTGCTCTCCAGCCACTCTGTCCCCAGCCTGTAGCGCTGATTTAGTTTGGTGTGGCCAAAGTGCAGAACACTGCACTTGGCCTTGTTAAGCATTGTCCTATTGGAAGGAAAGGTAAAAACACAGATCAAACAAGTGCTATTTGATCAGCTATTTCCATGCAGTTGAGGTGCATTTTTAGTTTAGCATTATTTTATGTGAAACTGTCTTAAAAAGCAAGTAAGGAAAAAGCCCACAGTGTATACAGGCTACAAACAGAGGTGCATGAGTCCAAACCAAAACTCACCATCCAAAAAAAATTGACAAAATTTGATGTATCCATGTTTCAAACAAGGTCCTGGGGAGACCATTTAACTAATAGTACAGTTCCAATTTTCAGCATTGTCTAATGATCAGCTTCAGGTAGAATTTATTTTTCTTCCCTGTCTACTCATTCATGCACTCTGAAATTCTTTAGTATTCGAGCACTATCACTCCTTTTGAAAGCTTCTTGTGGTTGACTGTCTAAGCAATCTATGAGCCGAAACGTATTTAAATGTTATAATGATTCCCTATAATTAAATTTACTCTTTTTAATCAAAGATGCAAACCAGTATTTCTAGCTCTCAATGAAACTTCTTGTTGAGACAGTAAATGTGTAAAAGCAACTGAATCTGCCTTTGCATATTACAAACTCTACATCTCACTGTCTTGGAGTCCTGTACCCCTAAATTCCTCTCCTGCCCGGACTTCGGGGGGAAAGGGGAAAAGCCACCTGGTTTCCCCCCCTCCTCGCCTGCCCTGCAGCCGTGAAGGGGGGGAGGACTGCCCCGTGAAGGGGGGGGGGCGACTGCCCCGTGAGTTCCCGTGCTGGAGCCAGGCTGGGATTGGCCGTGCGCTTTCGCACCTAAGGTGTGGTAACTCTGCCCTTTGTCTAGCGAAGGTTATAACTATTGGGGGTCTTCCCGCCTTTGGGGTTCCCGCTTTGGAGCTTGCCTGTGCCTGGACGTATGTGTCTGCCTGAGCTCACACACTCCCCTCGCCTGGACTGCAGAGAGACCAAGGATTCGCTTTCCTGTTAGGCACACCTTTGTGTGCCTAACGACCCTTAACGACCCTTAACGGCTCCTGCAGCCGCTGAAAGGAAGAGGAATATAGACCGCACGAGCCAGCCTGAGTGAGTTATTTGGCTTAGCTTAATTTAGTAAGAAACCGCTATTAATTAATAGCTGAGTCCTTTTCCAACTTCTGACTTTATTCTAATATAGTCAGATTATTGATGGTATCCTTCTAGATTAATTCTCATGTAACTGAACCTGTTTATCAAACGAAACTAATCTTTGTATATATAGTTGTGGGGGCGGGTTTTTGGAAATAATAAAAAATATCTATTTTTGATAAATTCCCAACTCAGCCACGTATCAAATCCTGCCCTCTGCAACATTATGGTGCAGTGTATGCAGGGTAGTTAAATCATAGAATTTCTACATGAAAAGGGATGCCTAATCACAGGACTTGATTTAATTTGGGCTCAGCAAAATTGTAAAAATCCGGAGAAAATCCTGGAGAAATTAGCTGAGCGCTCAGACCCTGTGATTCCTGAGTCTCCAATGGAGCATTTCTCTGTTGTTCTGGGGTCAGTCATGACCCAGACTCTGGCCGAATTTGAAAACTATGAAAAAAGAATTCAGGCCTTGGAAAAGGATTTATTAGCAGAAAAAGCTAAGAGCCAAAGTATCTGGGAAAGCATGCTGGCGCAGACAAAGAGCCTGACCGCGGCACTGACTGCCCGGATGAAAGAAAGTCTTGTAACGCCTGCAGACACTACCTCTTCAGTCTCCATGTCTGAATTTGAATGGAGTGATTCACGGGAATCGGGGAGAAAGGCAGAGAATGCCCCGAGGGGCTCTTCGGGGGAGAGGAGTTCCCCGAAACCAGGCACAAAAGACTCTGCTAGAGACTCAGAGAATTCCTCTGCACATGCTTCTGTGCGGCAGAAAGCCTCAAAGCCACGCAGAAAGCGCATGGCCCGACCGGACTCCCCCATGGCTAGCGGCGAAGAGAGCTCCGGTGAGGAGGGCGCCATGGTGCAGAAGCACGTGCTGCCTGTGATAAGGACTCAGTCCGTGAAGGGCAGAAAAGGCGCTGCAGGGACCACCGTTATCGAAAAGCAGTTCACAGACGCACAGCTCAATGACTTACAAGTCAAATATGCGAGAGATCCTGGGGACTCAGTCGCTGACTATGTGTATCGAGTGTCCCGAGCCGGTGGGGACCGGGTCCTTCTAGACTCGCAGGAAGCGGCTGGAGACTGGGGGGACGATGTGTTCCTGACACATGAACCCGAGGGGACACACAGCCTCACTGCCCAGATAGCCTACTGGGCAAGCAGTGTCCGTCCAGCCTAGCGGGGGGAGCCGACGGAACTACGGGTCACCAGCTCCTCTGAGCTCATCACTGCTCTCCGCAGACTTGCCTGTGTCCAGGCTATCTATGATAAGGGAAATTACGATTGCCCGTTTTATGCCCCTGTGGACCCGGAGAGACTGCACCCTATTCTGAAGGGTTTGCCAGCAACTCTGCAAATCCAAGTAATGAAGAATGTTGAGAAAATTGAACGTGTGATTGCAAAGAATTCAGAGGACGATGCTACAGAGCATGTAATGACTTGGGCTGAACTGTTAACCGACTTGAATGGCCACGGGCTGCAGTTTGGGTTCGGGTCTCCTGAAGGAAAAGGGGCTGGGGAGAGACAGTCTCGTGCTTCTCCCCCAGAAAATTCCAGGACTCTGCGCAGGCAAGTCCGGCCAGTGCAGGATTGCCCCCCCAGGGGGACGGGTCTTGCAGGCTTCTCTCCGAGGGGAAGGGGCAGAGACCAACAGAGTGACTGGAGACCCAGAGAAAAGAACAGTTGGTATAGACAAGCCCTGACTTTAGGGGTACCAAAAACTGTTTTAAAGCAGCTGGCAGATTGGCAGCTGAAGGATCTAGTGCTGTGCCTCCAGAAATCAGCTGCAAAATCCAGAGGCAGCCGCGAGAAGCCCAGGGCCAGCAGCAGCGGCATGCCCAGTGGTGGCTCCCGGAGTGGCTCGCCCAGAAGCGGCAGCCCCCCCGCTGGGAACTGCAGCTTGCCCCCAGACAGAAAGGTTAACCCTTTCTCGCCTCCCACATGGGAGGCAAAACACTGAATTAGTGTAATAGTGGCTCGGCAGCTTTTAATGGTCAGCAGTCATGGGGAGAGCTACAGAAGCCCCCAGAATAAAGACCTGCTGCCTAGGTGAGCCACGTGGTCACTGACCACCTGCCCCAGTACAAAAGGCCAACCTATAGGGGTAGTGCCAATGGCACGGGGTAAACCCTGAGGCTTATATGCCTGGGAAGCCCTAGATGCAAATGGAAAAGGTCACCGGATCAGTGCACGGTGGATCGTCCCAAATTATTAATTGTCAAGCCTGGCCTTTATAGGCCGAGGCAGGTTTTGTCTCCTTACAGGTTAAGGCCGAGGCAGAGGAGCAGTTCCTGACCACCTGACCAGCACCTGGGAAAGGGAGAGCCAGCTACACAAGAGATGGAGTCATATCACCGGGGTGGCCAGTGGATGATGGCATCCGGACTCACGGACTGTGACCTCCAGCCATGGACTCAGAGCATCTAAGGCTCTGCCATGAACTTGGTTGCTCTACCAGGAACAGAGCAATCTTCAATTGGCTTTGTAGCTTTATTTAATACTGTTTGGGCTACTGTTAAGCCTTGTTAAGTATTGTTAAATATTGTTGGGGCGATTAATGTGTTATATATTGTTAATGTTGGAAAAGGCTAAGCTATATATATATATTAATAGGTTACTAAATTGAAGGGGGATCACCTATCACTCAAGTTCTAGACAAAGATGCTCATTACCACCGGGGTGGGATGTCCTGGAGTCCTGTACCCCTAAATTCCTCTCCTGCCCGGACTTCGGGGGGAAAGGGGAAAAGCCGCCTGGTTTCCCCCCCCCTCGCCTGCCCTGCAGCCGTGAAGGGGGGGAGGACTGCCCGATGAAGGGGGCGACTGCCCCGTGAGTTCCTGCGCTGCAGCCAGGCTGGGATTGGCCGTGCGCTTTCGCGCCTAAGGTGTGGTAACTCTGCCCTTTGTCTAGTGAAGGTTATAACTATTGGGGGTCTTCCCGCCTTTGGGGTTCCCGCTTTGGAGTTTGCCTGTGCCTGGACGTATGTCTCTGCCTGAGCTCACACACTCCCCTGTGCCTGGACTGCAGAGAGACCAAGGATTCGCTTTCCTGTTATCCTGGTATCCTTGTAGATTAATTCTCATGCAACTGAACCTGTTTATTAAACTAAATTAATCTTTGTATATATAGTTGTGGGGGCGGGGTTTTGAAAATAATAAAAAATATCTATTTTTGATAAATTCTCGACTCGGCCACGTATCAAATCCTGCTCTCCGCAACACTCACTTGAAGAGCTCTTATTATTATGCCCTAGTGTTGTTCTTGGTGAACAATTATTTTTAGGGATGATTGCATACCTACCTACATATATATATATATATATTTATAGCCAGATCCTACAATAAAAAAAAAAAAATCAGCCAAGAAAAATGTCAGTCTAGCAGCAATGTGTCTCTGTACCACAAAATAATGGTATCTCAGCAGTGAAAGAGAGAGTGAGGAGAATACTGCCAAGGAGAGCAGCACAATGCTTTTGAGAAACATGGAGCTGCTTCTAACCAATGCATTTGCAAGATTTAACATCTGTCACGGAGAAGCCAACAAAAGCAGGATATTAGAATGCAGAATTCTTGTTCATCTTAGAGCTCTTATGAACTCAGGAAAGATATTTTCCTGAAAACATTCATTTTAGCTAAAATGAATTTGTCAGTTCAGAAACCAGTTTTCAGCTCCAGATGAAAAATAATCTTGTTTTGATTTATGTATTTAATATTTCACACTGAAAATGTAAAACTACAGCAACTATTTTATAGAGACTAAGATCAGGAAATATTGAGGTAATTCCTTCTATTTATTTTTTCTTCTTTATAAAACTATAAATCAACATTATTGAGAATTAAATGAACATTAGACTGCAAGGGACTTTTGAGGTCTAACTATATTTTACACTTGACTGCTGAAGTTACAATGTCAATCTGAATTATTCCTGGTAGCCCTGAATTTTCCTTTGACTTAATCAAACTAATAAAATAATTTAATTTATAAAACCTATTCATGCTCTGCAGGAGGAAATAGCAGTAATGAATTTATCTTTAGTGTGGTCTTTTTGTTTTGCTTTATACAGTACTACTGTAAATAAACAAAGGAAAATGCAGTTATCCTACGGTGTTCATACTTTTCTTTGTAGCAGAACTTGATCCTAGGGCTACTGCTTAGGATCTGTCACTTGTCCTGTTATATGATCTAGAGTGCAGGAATCATCTGATTATAAAAACTGATCTGGGCAGAAACTGAAGCAGATGTGTCAGGTCAAAAAGCAGTTTTAAATATGAAATTATAAACCCCCCACCTTCTGTTAAACATGTCAGTATCCATTTGTTAGAGTAGATTTGTTGTTTCAAGTTATCCATTGTTGGTTTTGAGTTTTTTTGGTTTGTTGCTTTTGTTTGTTTGTTGTTTGGTTTTGTTTTGTTTGTTTTGTTTTAATAAAGAAGTGATGCTTACTAGAAAATCATCTTGTCCTGTGCTGTGTTCAGGTGTAGACATATAGGCACTGTGTTGCCAATCTGTTTTCAGATCTGCCTTGTAACAATGTATAGGGTTAACACTCCTGGGGGAGTAACCCTGAACCTGATCCTAGGGGTCTTGACCCCTCCCCAGGGATGGGCCACACTTCAGGTGATGGTTAGCCCACTCCCCCCACTTCCTGTGGTATAAAAGACAGAGGAGTTTCCTGTCTCATCCTCTTTTTCCTGCGCTCACTCTACACACACACTCACACCCATACTGCATACCAGCACACCACGTGGCAGCCACGAGGCAGAGACACCATCACACTACTCGGGTTGTATCCATCCCTGTTTGTATTTTGCTGTTTTCCCTTCCTTATCCTTTGTAAACTCCCCTACCTCCAATCCCTTTTTCTAAGTTATTGTTAAACTTTTCCTTTTTAACTTCCAAATCGAGTGAGATTGATTTATTGGGGTGTCCTTACCTTTCTCTCTCTCCCTGTCTTTTGGGGAAAGGAAGGGGAAGAGGGGAGGGCACTCTATAAATTCTATAAATTGTCATTGGGTCTATTAAATTTATAAGAGTCTCTGGGAACCTGCATTTGAACCCAAGACAAACACTCAGGCCATTCTGGTAGCAAATCTGCATGTTCAGATGTAGACATATAGGCACTGTGTTGCCAATCTGTTTTCAGATCTGCCTTGTAACACTCAGGCCACTCCAGTAGCAAATCTGCATGTTCAGATGTAGACATAGAGGTTCTGTGTTGCCAATCTGTTTTCATATCTGCCCTGCAACACTCAGGCCATTCTGGTAGCAAATTTGTTATACTTGCATACTCAGACATGTTATTTTTCTTTCTTGTACATCTTATACTGATGTCAGGTCAAATTTAAAAGTCTCAAAAATTGATTGATAGGAGACTGCAGAAGCAACTTTGGTACAGCACACATTTGTCTTTATCATATGTTATTCTGCAAAAGAATTTTCAAAAGACAGTAGCCTACATGTCTGATTAGAGGCAAGGTTTCTAAAAGCATCTGTCCAAGGTAAAACTTCAAAGTTTCCACTTTGGCTCCAGGACCCATATTTACTTAAACGTGACAACTATTTAGGAATTTAAACACTGGGGAAAAAGAAACCAATCAAACCAACCAACCAACCAACCAAACAAACAAACAAAACCCCAAACAAACAAACAACAACAACAACAACAAAAAACCAACCCAACCAATCAAAAACTCAGGCTACTTATTTAGATAGGTGAACATGGATTTAGGATGAAATTCTGAGACTGCAGAAGTCAATGGGAATTTGTTGCAGATTCAAACACAGCTAAGATTTTAGGTCTTTGTTCTTAAGAATTTAAAGGTATTTAGCAACTAGACAAGCAGACAGACTGGTAATAGAATTCTCAGTACCCTGTGCTTATGAACGTGTGATATCAAAAAGAATGGAATACCCATATTCATTCTAGTGTCTTGCCTCACCTTTATCTACATCATCAAATATCTAAATATTGTGAATGGTTTTACCCAGTTACAAGTTTAGTCAGAATACAATTTTGGATCTTAAGTTTTGCCCTGTTACTGTTTAGGAAACATTGGTTTTATACTCCTTCAGGATATGCCACAAGAAGGGCTTCTAGGATTTCGCATATGCCCTTAATGGTGAGAAGCCAAGCCTCAATGAGAGAGAAGCCTGCAAATTGTCTCTTCCATGCTGGACAGACTGCTTTTTTTTCTATAATTTGGGCTTTCTGTTTGTGGCAGGCTTGGGCACGTTTCATTACTACTGGAATTTTGCAGGCAACCTTTCAACAGTGTCACTCCCCTTCAGTTTGCAGTGGCACCTATCTGCCTTGGGTGGTTATGCCTAAAACCATTCTTGGCACTCCCAAAGTGAGAAAAGGGAGTCCAGCAAATGCCAATGTGTGCCACTCTTAAGGCCTAGTCTGCATTGTGAATGTTAGTTTTGTGACTGCCTAAAAAAAAACTGAGAGATGGAGGCTTCAAATGCCTTCCTGTGCTCAAAGTGACATCAGTAGAAGAAAGGTTGTTTCTCAGAGATGATTTGTTAGCTCACCTTCATCACATCATCAGCTGCACTGAAAGGTTCCTTCTGGCACATACTCCATGCTGCAGCCTTTTAGATGATAATTAAACTCTATTTCCTGAAAAAAAATCAACTAGTTGCACCACATTTTGTAGTTTCAAGTGACTTATTTCAGCTTACAGTCTTGGCATGGCTACAAGAAAACACAAGGAAATAGAAGAATCACTACAGTTTCCTAGCAATTTAGAAACATTGATGAACATTAGGTCAAACTGTAGTGAGTACTGGAGGGAAAGTAATATATTGAAAGCTTGACTATTGCTTTCAATGCAGATTAGAATAATAATAACTCTTCTATCTAGCCATTACCTTCCTTTTAATATAAATCATGCTTCTAATGCTTAAAAGGGTTTTTATTTTTCTATGCAAAAGTGAAATCATTACAGTATACTTAGAGTAGGTTGTGTAATCCATCACTACAACTCTCCCCAGGGAGTCTTGAGATGGGAAGGCTGACAAGCAGAGGTTAGCCTAGGTCTGCTGAAACGTGGGCAAAACTAAATGCTGGAAAGGTGCAATGTGTAAGGGTCAGTCACTGAAAAAAGAACACATGGTCCTGGACTCTGCTGGCAGAGAACCAGATGGCTTTTGGTCTTCTGATTTTTAATTCCCAGGTATGAATTCTTCCTTCCATTCTGACTCAAACGTAGATGAAGCGATACAGGCTGAGGGACAGCTCTTGCACTTCTGCTTTTGCCCATCTCCATTGTCAGCAGAAGCGAAGAAGATAAAAGCCCATGACTTTACAGGGGTTGGTTGTCCTGCCTCTGATGGCAACGTGCTGCCTAAACAGCATGCTTTGCCTGCACTTCTGGTTTGCCTTCCCCCCCCCCCCCCCCCCCCCATTCTTTATTATTTAGTGTCAACTTAGTTGTGTTGCCAGCAATGTAACTCTTGCTTATCTTAGACCTTCTTGCATTTCACTGGGGTCCTGAGCATTACTCATGCTATTAAGTCTGTCATTTCATAGAATCATAGAATGTCATAGAATCAACCAGGTTGGAAGAGCCCTCCAAGATCATCCAGACCAACCTATCCTCCAGCCCTATCCAGTCAACTAGACCATGGCACTAAGTGTCTCATCAAGGCTTTGCTTGAACATCTCCAGGGACGGTGCCTCCACCACCTCCCTGGGCAGCCCATTCCAATGCCAATCACTCTCTCTGTGAAGAACTTCCTCCTAACATCCAGCCTTGACCTGCCCTGGCACAACTTGAGACTGTGTCCCCTTCTTCTGTTGCTGCTTGCCTGGCAGAAGAGACCAACCCCACCTGGCTACAGCCTCCCTTCAGGTAGTTGTAAACAGCAATGAGGTCTGCCCTGAGACTCCTCTTCTCCAGGCTAAACACCCCCAGCTCCCTCAGCCTCTCCTCACAGGGCTCTGCTCCAGGCCTCTCACCAGCTTCATTGATTCAGACATTGAAATCTCTGAGTAAAATGAGAGGGGAAATTACTGTCTGAAAGAACCTGATAAAGACACAAGACCAAAGAACCACTTGATGTCCCCCAAGGATGGCATACTCAGTACAGAAAAAGACCTTTGTTTTTTTTTCTTTTCTTTATTTCCCCCGGTCTTGCAGGGTTAACTCCTTTCATCACAGGATTCTGTCGAGACTGAGAATTCAGAAACATCTTGGGATCAAACAGCCCATTTCTATAGATATAAACTATAACTCAAAACTGAGGATTTAATATTAACAGAAAATCTTATACTTCAGAGCTTATAGCTGAGTTTCAGGATCAAAATGCAACCTGCTTGTCAGGAGTAGAAGAAGATGTTGCCATCAGGGAGATAATCTGACAACTGCCTACGTCTGAATCATCTAATGTTGGCCACGACTAGAGACAAAATACTGAGGTATATGGATCACATTCATTTTTTCTTTTTTTTTTTTTTATATAAGAAATTAAGATTATCTAAATATGACTGTATCTAAAGTGCAAAATCTTCAATAGAAAATAAATATGTGCTGTCACACAGTTCTTTGAACAATATTATTTTCCTTTTTCTTCCTCCAGAATCCAATGAGATAAATAAAACTGTTCAGTTGACTACTGCAACCAGTCACTGTTATGCAGACAGAACTACAGCAGTGCAGTACTCTGAAGTAAGATCATGGATGGAACCTCTTTTGTCTGCTCTAATACCACTATTATCATAATTAATGTCACAAAATCTTTTACTATTTACAAATTGTATACAAAATTTTATGTGTTCCAAAACCAATATAATATCTCTCTGCCTGGGGGTGCTGGTGGATAGCAGGCTGAAGATGAGGCAGCAGTGTGCCCTGGGGGCCAAGAGAGCCAATGGCATCCTGGCCTGGATGAGGAATAGTGTGGCTAATAGGATGAGGGAGGTTATTCTGCCCCTGTACTCAGCACTGGTCAGGCCACACCTTGAGTACTGTGTTCAGTTCTGGGCCCCTCAATTCAAGAGAGCTGTTGAGGTACTGGAAGGTGTCCAGAGAAGGGCAACAAAGCTGGTGAGGGGCTTGGAACACAAACCCTATGAGGAGAGGCTGAGGGAGCTGGGGGTGTTTAGTGTGGAGAGAAGGAGGCTCAGAGGTGACCTCATTGCTGTCTACAACTCCTTGAAGGGAGGGTTGTAGCAAGGTGGGGTTGGGCTCTTCTGCCAGGCAAGCAGCAACAGAAGAAGGGGACACAGTCTCAAGTTGTGCCGGGGGAAGTACAGGCTGGATGTTAGGAGGAAGTTGTTGGCAGAGAGAGTGATTGGCATTGGAATGGGCTGCCCAGGGAGGTGGTGGAGTCACTGTCCCTGGAGGTGTTCAAGAAAAGCCTGGATGAGGCATTTAGTGCCATGGTCTAGTTGACTGGATAGGGCTGGATGATAGGTTGGTCTGGATGATCTTGGAGGTCTCTTCCAACCTGGCTGATTCTATGATTCTATGATTCTCTCTCTCTGTGTATATATATACAGAGTTAGATATAGATTTTTTTCCACCCAGAGTCAGATAATTGGATGGCTCCTGTGAATGGCTTGTGGAATTAGTCAGCAATTTTGAAGTGAGAACACTCCATGCTTTCATTTGGTAAGGAGAAAAGCAAAGTGAAGAATATTCAGTTCCTATAAAGTGCTTGATGAAGCAACAAATTGAGGAAACCCATAATTGTCTTTCTCATCTAGTCTAAGCATGCTCTAGCATTGCAGCATTCAGATTGCATTAAGATTCCAGGATTTCAGACTACATGGAGGTAGTCTTAGGCTCTTTGTGTGTACATATGCTCTGCAAGTAAATGCTGATTAGCTTTGTTGTGGTTTCCTCTGGGTTACAAGGAAAATATTTTCAAGTACATATTGAAATAGAGGGACTAGCCATAAAAGCTACCTGTTGCTTGTTTTTATCTTTTGCTGACAGAGTAGCATTCTTAACTGTAGCTACTTTGTTTTTAATGTAGGTAAATGAATAACATGGTTTGCATGGCTGTCCTGCCTTAAGGTTCACAGAAAAAGACATTCAAAGCAGTCTGCGAAGGCTGAGTGTGCTGTAGTCTTCGTCCATTCAGGGTCCTTGAAAAGCTGCTTGTGGGGGGAATCTTGGGGGTGCTGGTGGACAAGAAGCTCAACAGGAGCCAGCAGTGTGCACTTGCAGTCCAGAGGCCCAAGCAGAGCCTGGGCTGCAGCAGGAGCAGTGTGGCCAGCAGGGCGAGGGAGGTGATTCTCCCCCTCTACTCCACTCTAGTGAGACCCCACATGGAGTACTGTGTCCAGTTCTGGAGCCCCTATTACAAGAAGGATGTGGAGATGCTGGAGTGTGTCCAGAGCAAGGGCATGAGGATGCTCAGAGGGCTGCAGCAGCTCTGCTGTGAGGACAGACTGAAAGAGTTGGGGCTGTTGAGTCTGGAGAAGAGAAAGCTCCCAGGGGACCTTCTTGTGGCCTTCCAGTGTCTGAAGGGAGCCTACAAAATGCTGGGGAGGGACTTTTTAGGCTCTCAGGTAGTGACACGACTAGGGGGAATGGAGCAAAGCTGGAGGTAGGGAGATTCAGGCTGGATGTGAGGAGGAAGTTGTTGGTGATGAGAGTGGTGAAAGCCTGGGATGGGTTGCTGAGGGAGGTGGTTGAGGCCCCATGGCTGGAGGTGTTTCAGGCCAGGCTGGATGAGCATGTGGCCAACCTGCTCTAGGGTAGGGTGTCCCTGCCCATGGCAGGGGGCTTGGAACTGAATGATCATTGTGGTCCCTTCCAACTCTGACTGATTCTATGATTCTATGATTCTGTGAATCGGTAGAGATTCTGTTCTGCAGCCATGCAGCTGACCTACTTATATACATATTCCATATCAATGTCAGATACCCAAATAAGCAATGTAAATGAACGGGGAATACAATCCCTTTTCCTAGCCCTTACCAGAGGTTATGAACTTCTGCTGAGATAGAAATCTTCCCACTGATTTTAACTGTTTAAATGTCTAAGGGAGAAAATTCAACTGTGTAAAACTAAGTGGCTGGAGAGCAGCCAGGAAGAAAGGGACCTGGGGGTACTGGTAAATAGTAGCTGAAGATGAGCCAGCAGTATGCCCAGGGGGCCAAGAGAGCCAATGGCATCCTGGCCTGCATCAGGAACAGTGTGGCTAATAGGATGACGGAGGTTATTCTTCCCCTGTACTCAACACTGGTGAGGCCACACCTTGAGTACTGTGTTCAGTTCTGGGCCCCTCAATTCAAGAGAGGTGTGGAGATACTGGAATGTGTCCAGAGAAGCATGACAAAGCTGGTGAAGGGCCTGGAACACAGCCCCATGAGGAGAGGCTGAGGGAGCTGGGGGTGTGCAGCCTGCAGCAGAGGAGGCTCAGGGCAGACCTCACTGATGTCTACAACTACCTGAAGGGAGGCTGTGACCAGGTGGGGTTGGTCTCTTTTGCCAGGCAACCAGCAACAGAAGAAGGGGACACAGTCTCAAGTTGTGCCACAGGAGGTCTAGGCTGGGTGTTAGGAGGAAGTTCTTCACAGAGAGAGTGATTGGCATTGGAATGGGCTGCCCAGGGAGGTGGTGGAGTCACCATCCCTGGAGGTGTTCAAGAAAAGCCTGGATGAGGTGCTTAATACCATGGTATAGTTGATTGGCTAGGGCTGGATGATAGATTGGATCACATGATCTTGGAGGGCTCTTCCAACTTGGTTGATTCTATGACATTCTGTAACATCTAAGCTGTGCTTTTGGACTGAGACTCTGGAGTAAATTACCAGTCATGGAAGTATCATTGAGGGAGCAATGTAAGTGTGATGGTTTGGGCTCTTACCCGTCCCCCCCACACTTTTGGAATTGCCCCAGCTAACTCAGACGTACTCTGGGAATATAAATGAAGCTATTTATTGTACAGCAGCAAATATACAAGCAGCTATTTACAATATATACAGTTATATACAGAAATATACAAAGGATAAACAATACAAAAGCACAACTCCCCTCCCAGAAACCAAGGTCCCCAGGAGGGGCTCTCAAACCACCCCAACACCTCCCCTTGCCCTCTCAACCTTACCCCAGTTCTCAGGAAGAAGAGAGGTGCAGCCAAGAGGTTAGGGAGCAAGGTTAGTGGGAGCAAGGTTAATGAGATGTGACCAGGTCTGAAGGCAAAGGCAGAGTGAAAAACAAAATGGAGAATGTTTTACTTCTTCTTCCCACAGTTCTCAGCGTGACTGTGAGCAAAGAGACACAACCATGTTTTCATTTCACTGCCCATTATCTAGTTCTTTTACCAAAACATTCTAGCTTGCTTCAAACTAGCACAGTAAGGCAGACAAATATAACTGCAGCCTATGTGAGAGGCTAGATATGAATTGGTTGAGGAAGTACCTTAGCCAATAGTCTATGCATTTGTTATCCATGCCTCAACTTGTTCTTCATTATTTGTATTACACGCTGTAGTCCCATGGAAATGGGTTAATGAAATCCTTGTATTGGATTGACTGATTCAAGGGGGGTATGAGAGAGAGCACCCCAAAATCACAAATTGCAGAATGTTAGAGGTTGGAAGGGAACTCTAGAGATCATAGAGTCCAATCCCCCTGCCAAAAGCAGATTCACTTAGAGTAGTCCACAAAGGAATTCATCCACATGAGTTTTGAAATCCTCCAGAGTTGAAACTCCACAACCCCCTGGGCAGCCTGTTCCAGTGCTCTGTCATCCTTACTGTAAAGAAGTTTTTCTTCTCCTTCTTTTCACTTGCTGTTGAGGTGAACCCTCCCATATTCAAGTTTGTATCTATTGCTCCTTGTCTTATTCCTGCGCACTAGGCAAAAGAGATTGGCCCCATCCACTTGACACCCACCTCTCAGATACTTATAGACATTGATCATATCCACTCTCAGTCTTCTCCACAGTAAGCAATCTGGTCTTTCAGTCTCTCTTCCTAGGGACAATCTTCAAGTCCTCTAATGATCCTCACAGCTCTCCACTGGACCCTCTCCAGCAGATCCCTGTCTCTCTTGGACTGAGGAGTGCAAATCTGGGGAGTGCAAAACAATACCCCAAGTGTGGTCTTGCTAGGGCAGAGTAGAGGGGAAGAAGAAAGAACAGAGTAGAGGGGAAGAAGAACCTCCCTAGACCTGTTGGACACACCTTTTTTTGATGCACCCCAGGATGCCCTCTTGGCCACAAGGCACATTACTATCCCATACTTCAAGGTGTATCTCCACAAAGCTGCTCTCCAACAGGGTAACTCCTAACTTGTACTGATGGCTGCTGTTATTCCTCCCCAGGAAGGACTCTGCACTTGTCCTTATTGAACTTCATGAGGTTTGCCTTCATCCAACTCTCCAGCCTGTCCAGATCTCATTGGATCCAGCCACCCCCCCAGTTTTGTATCATCAGTGAACTTGCTGAGGGTACACTCAATGCCTTTATCCAGGTCCTTAATAAAGATATTGAACAAAATTATGTCTTCAGTTGGTACAAATGACCTCTAACCCACTTGTGACTGATTAGTGGAGTGTCCTCCTGCCTCCAATTCTGCTCCCTGGTAAAGACTGAGGCAAAGAAGGCATTCAGCAAGTCTGCCATGTCTGCATCCTCTGCTTCCGTATCTCCCATATCATTCAGCAGTGGGCTCACCTTTTCCCTGCTCTTCCTTTTGTCATTGATGGATTTAAAAAGCTCCTCTTGTTTTCTTTCACCTCCCTGACAAGGCTGAGTTCCAAGAGAGCTCTGGTCTTTCTTGTCACATCTCTACATGCTCTGGTAATATTTCTATAATCCTCCCAATTGACCAGACCTTTTTTTCACATATTATAAACCCCCTTTTTCTTTTTGAGTTTTTCTGAGAGTTCTCTGCTTATCAATGCAGGTCTCCTTCCTCCCTTACTTCATTTTTTTTTTTCAAGAGAATACATTTTTCTTGATCTTGGAGGAGGTAATGTTTGAATATTAACCAGATCTTTTCTGCTCCTTGTTCTTCTAAAGCTCTAGCCCACTGGATACATCTAAGTAGAGTTTTGAAGAGGGCAGAGATAGCCTTCTTAAATTTTACCTATCGCCCTTTGTGCAGTGATATTATACTCTACCATGTTGTGGTTACTACAGCCAAGATTAAACCCAACCTTGACATCTATGACCAGTCCTTTGTTTGTTAAGACCATGCTTCTCCTAGTTGGTTCTACTAACTGCAGGAGGAAGTTTTCATCAGTGCTCTGCAGGAACCTTTTTGACTATTTATGCTTGGCTGTGTGATCTTTCCAACCGATAGCAGAGTGACTGAAGTCATCCATGAGTGCCAGGGCACTTGATCTTGAAGCTACTGCCAGCTGCCTGTAGAAGGCCTTGTTGCCAACTTTTTCCTCATTTGGTGGCCTGTAGTAAATGCCCCCAACTGTATCATGCATATCCCTTGACTGTCACTCAATGTTTCAATGCTTTCACCATCTCCACCTGGGTTAAACTTAATGCTTTCTAGTTGCTTACTCACATAGAGAACAACTCCATCACCTCGCCTTGTCAATCTATCCTGAAAAGCACATAGTGGTCCATTACCACCTTCCACTCATGAGAGCTGTCCCACCATGACTTTGTAATTGCAATGAGATCATAGCCCTGTGACTGTACCCAGATTTCTAATTCATCCTGCTTATTTCCTGTGCTTCTTAATTGGTATACAGGCATTTCAGAGACTTAGTAGAGGAGCTTCTGTTACCATTGTGGATATCACATAATCCATGATTCTCTACAGCCTCTGGGATAGCAGTGGATCTGGTACACTGCTTCACAAATATCCCAGGTTTATCTTCAGTGAGTCTGTTTTTTCCCACTTCCTCCTTTGAAATTAGTTTAAAGACCTAACAATCAGCCCTGCTAGTTCTTGCCCAAGGATTCTTTTTCCTCTTTGAGACAAGCATTTCCTATCTATAGTCAACAGGTCTGGGGTCTTGTAGAGTACCTTGCAATCAAAGAAGCCAAAATCCTGCCATTGGTGTCAGCCCCACAGCGAGACACTGATCTGCTGACTTTTCATGCTCATTCTCTCATTAAGCATAGCTAATGGTGGGACAGAAGCAAATATTCCTGTGCTTCTGACCCCGTCACCATTTGCCCCATAGCTCCCAAATCTCAAGACCATTTGTTCCAGGTCTTTCTTCAATGCTCTCAAATTTCTTGTTGAGATTTCATCATTGGAAAACCATCAACAGGTAGTAGTCAGCTGGACGGACCAGTTTTTTCACTACATCCTTAACCCTGGCCCCAGAAAGGCAGCATACTTCCCTAAGAAGTGGATCAAGCCTGCACATAAGAGCCTCAACACCCTTCAGAAGTGAGTCCCTGATGACAAGCAACTGTCTTTTCTTCTTAACTGCAGACGTTTTGACAGCAGGCTTGCTCCCTCACAGCCTCTCTGAATAACGTAAACTTGGCTGGTTTCCCTTGCAGAATATCGCATAATGTGAAAACAGGTTCACCAAGAACAGCAGATGTATTTTTCAGGGGCACTGTGGGGGTTCAGTGGCTATTGGGGTGCTACTCCTGCTGCATTTGGGAGGATTTTGCGTCCACTCATCTCCAGCTTCTGAGTCATCCTGTTTGAGAAACTTGCAAGAGGGTAGGGAGCCTTCAGTGCTGTGACTTCTTCATTGTTGTTGGGACTATCTGCAGGATGGTAGAGTCTGATTCCACCAGGCCAGCTCTGTCATGCACTCCCCAGCAGTCACTAGGATGAGCAGGTCATTCACCCGCTCACAGCGGACACGGGTGAATGACCTGCAGTCCACCGCGAGAAGCGAGAGGCTCCAGCACTCCCCGCAGCCAGGAGCCTGGACACCTGCACGTTTATGCCGGACCTCTGCCTGGGTGGGCACAGCTCTTTTGGAAACAGCTTTAGGCCAAGTTGCAACCTCTGCTGTTCCTGCCTGTGTGACCTGCCTGGAACAAAGAAACTCGAGTGACAACTCCATGTGGTTCCGCAGCTCCCTCTGCTGGGTTTCGTGGCGTGTTTAAATCCCCCGCTGTGCCTGTGGCTCCACCCACGCTTTGCCGACCTTTCTCGCAAGAGATGCCGCCGGGGCAAGGGGGATGAGGCGCTCCACTCTCCGAAAAAAAAAACATCGAAACTGCCTGCAGCAATGGCCACACGCTCCTAGCCGTCTGACCATGTCCTTCCCTCCCGCACCCCGCTGGCTGCAAGCCAACGAGCGAGAAAGCTGCCTTGCGCTTCGCAGCCTGAGCGCCTCCTCTGGTCTACCCGGGTTTAAATCGCCCGTGATTTCTCCCGCAGATCCCTCAGGCCACCTTGCCCTCTCAGGCGCATACGTGGGAGGCGCCGAGTCGTGTCGGGCCTCCTCTCTCCTTCTCTGGTGGGCTCGCTGTCTCCAGGAACCCCGCGTTGCCCTCTAAAGTTCATGGCACGGCCACGGAGCTCGCTGGTGCTGATGCCACTGCCTCACAGTTTGCAGTCTGAGCTCCCCACCAAAGCCTCATGACAGAAGAAGAAAAAGTCAAAACAAACTCCTACTGCTTCCTCACAGGCTCCCTGTCAGCAGACCATCAGGAAAAAGAGCTTTTCACCAGCATATATCTGGTGCATTACATTGCCTCTTAGTGCACATTAAGCAGATTCTGCTGAATTTGGCCTTCTGCATTAATGTAATCACTTACCTGCTTTGTGTGTAAATAGTTACAGCAAGTTTGGAAAATGTCTCTCAGAGATAATGAATTTTTAAAGAAAAGTGCCAGAGCATGGGGAAACTTATCTTAAGCCATGACAGCCAATGGTTGATCACTAACCATTACCAAGAAGAATGGTATGATAGGACAGCTATCATGTAAAATACTGGACAATGAGTTAATGTTTTCTTTTAAGCTTACCTGACTCTATCCATTTAATTACCTGACTCTACCCATTTAATCTCCTATTCATGTCATACTGAACTTTTAAGTCTGATATTCAGTTTCTTTTAATCACAGTCAGACCATGATGATGTAAGCCAGGGCCTCTGGTCTCAGTCTATAACATTCAGGGAGCAAACAGCTGATACTGAAACATCTTCCCTAAGAAATAAACACAGTCAGGAAAAGCCAGGAAACAAGTGCCATCTTGACTGATTACTTTTAAAAAAGAGGCTGTTTTATTTACATCTGAATCTGGTACCAAGAAAGACTGGCAGGTCATTAGTGTTATTCATCAGATCAGAAGGCTGATTCACCTTTGTCAAACTCATACTTGTTCAGATAGGGCAAGGTGCTGGCATTTTGACTGAAAATATATGTTGACAAATGGGTGAGGAATATTTTCTCTCTTTGTTTTTTAATGTGTTCAAATTTTGTTTACAAATCTGAGCTTTGGAGGGTGGCTGCAGTGGAACTGGAGAGGTGGATACTGCTGTGCAGCCTGCAGAACTCAGTGATGCTGCAGGAGAAGGGAAAACTGGTTTCTTTCATTTAGATTCACTGCATGTTTTCCAAGGTGAAAGGATTAGTGCTCTGGAGATCATTTGCTTTCATAAGTCTTAAACTACAGCAGAAAAAGTTTCATGTCTTGATTCTCTTCCAGCAGATCTCTTGCTCTCAGCAAGGCATTTAGGAGCAAGCTGAGACATATTGATTGCTAACAGACTCTTCCAACAAAATTGCCCTGTCTGAATCAGTTAAACAGGGTGGGAAGAGATAACTTCTGCCAGTTTTTTACCATCATCTCTTCTAGCATTTGGTGAAACACACAGGGCATTCCTTAGGGTTTTATAATTAAGATGGAGTACTCTTGATTTCTCTATCCAAACAGTGTCAAAACTCAAGACCACATGTAGCCATACTTCATATGGCCTGCAACATCTTTGTGTTTTGTATAGACTTGCCATGAAACACTGATTCTCCTCATGTTTCATGGAGGAAAAAATGTTATAAAACACAAGAAGTAGGAAATTTTGGCTTCACGTTGCCCATCTTTAAACCTAAAGTGAAGTGTTAATGTTAATAGTGTTTTAGTCTTTGCTCTCCTGAAATATTCTTCTGATGTTATGTCTGACTGAAAACAATGAAAAAAAACTCAAACTCAAGTAATAAAAATTATCTGACACTCGCAAGTTTAATTCCATCCAGAACAGACTGAATCCAAATCACCACAATTAAAATGAACTAAATTTAACCAGATTGCTTTCTCTAACATTTTTAGAAAACTACAAAAATGTTTCTTATGATGACAATTTTAAAGCAACAGTCTCCAGCGAAGGTTTGTTTACTAGTTTGGAACAAAATACTGTTGATGCACTCAAGGGACAATAGGTGGAATCCCATGCTTAACTGGCAAGCACTACAATTTCCAATTGTAAAGTGGACTAACTACCAGATGAAGGTCAGATATTTTTCCTAAGAAAGTTATTTGTTCACTGCTGAGGAAATGAGAGCTGCATTTCTGCTTTTGGCACTCTGCAATGGATAATTTTCTTCTTACTGAAAGCAAAATTAAGATTCATGGCAATCAACTTGCCCATTGCATTTTAAATGCTCAATGATAAAGCTAATTTGTTTTTTTCTTCTTCTGTGGCAGAGAGAAAATCCCAACACAATGGTTATGAAGCAAGGAACAATCTTATAAAAGCAAACCAGTGCCGAGCACTATTCATTAGGCAGTCTAGTCCTGGCAGCAGGGAGACAGCAGTTTCCAGGTCCTGATTACAATTTCACCACTGGCTTGCTGCTCTTTATGTCTCTCTAGAATAGCAATAACAATGCTTAACTGTCCTTCAGTAATGTTAAGAAGCTCAATTAAATGCTGTTGTCTGTTGTCATGTCTCAGTCTGAACATTTTTTCCTGTATCAACAGTTCCAATTCACTACTTGATTGAAACCTGGAGCGGGGCTCTGGGAAGTCTCTGATCTCTATGATCTCTTACAAACTGTCTGATAGGTTCTCATGGAGATGAGGGATGTCTCTACTTTCTGAAATAAAGACTGTTATAGAAATTAATGAAAATGATTTTTCTACATCTATAATAATGAAAGAACACCTTCTCCTATGAGACTGGTGAGCCAAAGATGGCTCAAAGCCAGAAATTGAATTGTGTCTTTTTTTCCCAGTTTTGTTTTTATTTGACATCTTTTTCATGCCCTCTGGTTTAAATGTGATCATGAGAGAGTGTCCACAGCTTATCAGGTCAAAGACAATTGACGTTTTAGCTACTATGCAATTTAGCTTCTTTGTTACTGAGGAAAATCCAAAAATCAGACTAGTGTAGAAAGATTGTTCCAGAAGCCTATACAAATTTAATTTCTGCTGAATAAGACTAGTGTACATGTCCTAGGGCAAAGCATATTACTGTAGACATAGTATAGTTTTGTTTACAATTTTGTATTGTGAAGAACACACCCACACATACACTTATGTTTAATTCTAACCAGATTTTAATTCCCCCAGGGGTCAGTGCTCAGTCCTGTTTAATATCTTTGTAGGTGATCTGGATGAGGGAATGGAGTCCACCATCAGTAAGTTTGTAGTCAACACCAAGTTGGAGGCATGTGTTGATCTGTTAGAGAATAGGAGGGCTCTGCAGAGGGACCTGGCCAGGCTGAAGAGATGGACACAGAGCCATGAGTTTTAACAAGTCCAAATGCTGGGTTCTGCACTTTGGCCACAACAGCCCTATGCAGTGCTACAGGCTGGGGACAGAGTGGCTGGAGAACAGCCAGGCAGAGAGGGTCTTGGCGATACTGGTTGGCAGCTGAAGATGAGCCATCAGTGTGCCCAGGTGGCCAAGAGAGCCAATGGCATCCTGACCTGGATCAGGAACAGTGTGACTAGCAGGATCAGGGAAGTCATTTTGCCTGAGTACTCAGCACTGGTCAGGCCACACCTTGAGTGCTGTGTCCAGTTCTGGGCCACTCAATTTAAGAAAGATGTTGAGGTGCTTGAATGTGCCCAGAGAAGGGCAGCAAGGCTGGTGAGGGGGCTGGAGCACAGCCCTATGAGGCGAGGCTAAGGGAGCTGAGATTGTTTAACCTGGAGAAGAGAAGGCTCAGGTGAGACCTTATTGCTCTCTACAACTGCCTGAAATGACATTGTATTCAGGTGGGGGTTAGTCTGTTCTCCAAGGCACCCAGTGACAGACCAAGAGGACACAGTCTCAAGCTGTGTCAGGGCAGATTTAAGCAGGATGTTAAGAAGAAGTTCTTTACAGAGCCATTGGAATGGGCTGCCCAGGTAGGTGGTGGAGTCACCATCCCTGGAGGTGTTTAAAAGGAGACTGGATGAGGCACTTCATGCCATGGTTTAGTTAATTACAAGGTGTTAGGTGATAGGTTGGACTCAATGATCTTGAAGGTATTTTCCAACCTGGTTGATTCTGTGATTCTGTATCAGTGCTGCATTCTGATTAGAGGTATACAACACAGATTACATTATTGTTTTGTGTATAAGTAAATAGCAGAGTCAGCAGATGTTTAAACCCTGGGAGACGTTCTCTCTGTATGGAAGTTAAATGGTGCAAATACTTATTTATATTCTCCAAGAAGATGTTAAATGGAAATCTTATACTGACAATTATTTATGTCATAGTGCAAATTCTGTTTCATATATCATTACGAGGCATTTAGTGCCATGGTCTAGTTGGATGGCTAGGGCTGGCTGCTAGGTTGGACTGGATCATCTTGGAGGTCTCTTCCAACCTGGCTGATTCCATGAGTTTATGATTCTAAAGAGACAATGAGTCTCCAGTTGTTCAGATTTCAGGGTAGTGGATTATCCAGAGTTATTCATCAAATATGAAAGCATTGTTTTCTACTTAAACCTCCATATTATTTTTGCCTCAGTGGCTGTGAAGGTGCCTTTCTGGAGGACATCTCAAGGCACTTGGAAGAGAAGAGTAGTCAGAATGGATTTACCAAGGGCAAATCATGTTTTACTAGCCTGATAGCATTCTATGATGCCATAACTGAATAGGTAGATTCAGGGAGACCAATGGATATAGTCTACCTTGACCTTAGCAAGGCCTCTGACACTGTCTCTCATGACAGACTAGTGAGGAAGCTCAGGAAGTGTGGGATGGAAGAGCAGGCAGTGAGGTGGGTTAGGAACTGGTTACAAGATAGAGTTCAAAGATTGGTGATCAGTGGTGCCAGGTTCAGCTGGAGAGCTGTCACTAGTGGTGTCTCCCAGGGATCAGTGCTGGGGCCAGTCCTGTTCAACATCTTCATCAATGACATTGATGAGGGAACAGACAGAGTCTGCTCAGCAAGTTTGCTGATGACACCAAACTGGGAGGCTTTGCTGATACAGCTGAAGGCTGTGCAGCCATCCAGTGAGACTTGGACAGATTGGAGAGCTGGGCACAGAGGAACCAAATGAGGTTCAGCAGGGACATTCCTCCTGCATTCTGGGGAGGAATGATAAACTGCACCAGTACAGGCTGGGAGGTGATCAGCTGGAGAGCAGCCCTGTGGAGAGAAACCTGGGAGTGCTGGTGGATAACAAGTTATCCATGGGACAGCAATGAGCCCTTGTGGCCAAGAAATCCAAGTGGATCCTGAGGTGTATTAAGAAGAATTTGTCCAGCAGATCAAGGGAGGTTCTCCTTCCCCTCTTGAGACCCCCATCTTGAGTGCTACATTCAGTTTTGGGCTGCCCTGTTTAAGAGGGACAGGGATCTGCTGGAGACGATCCATCAGAGGGCTATGAGGGTGGTTAGGGGACTGCAGCACTGCCTTATGAGAAGAAGCTGAGGGACTTGGGGCTTTTTAGTCTAGAAAAGAGAAGACTGAGAGGGGATTTAATAAATGTTTATAAATATCTGAGGACTGGGGGTCAGGAGTAGGGAGACGGACTCTGCTCACTTGCTGCCTGTGATAGGACAACAAGGAGCAATGGGTGTAAACTGCAGCACAGGAGGTTCCACCTCAAGGGGAGACCTCTTTATTGTAAGGGTCACAGAACACTGAAACAGGCTCCCCAGAGAGGTTGTGGAGTCTCCTCTGGAGACTTTCAAGGCCCATCTGGATGTGTTCCTCTAAGCTAGATTATGGTCCTGCTGTGGTAAGGGCATTGGACTCGTTGATCTCTTTGGGTCCTTTCCAACCCCTGACATCCTGTGATCCTGTGATCTTTACTCTGTAAATCAAAGTGCTGTGGTTTTTCTGGTTCCATATGCACGAGACTGAAACACAAGGTGTGAAGTTACCCTGTTCATTTCCATGGAGTAATAATAAATTCAAAGGCTAGTTGTGGCTGTTTAAATGTGAATGATATTGATCAACAGGATGAAACAAAGAGCTTGGGTCATGGAAATGTTACTGCGTAGAGAAGAGAGATCCAGCTTTGGCTGCTGAATGGAGATAGAAGCTTAGAAACAGAAAGGCATTGAATGTCTGGAAACTCCTACCTCTCTGCTTTGGCAAAATTAAGGGGGGAAAAGCCCTTCTTAATGCTTCTCTGTGGTTCTAGAAATGGATTGCTATTGCAAGCACAAGTTAGGTAGTCTGCAGAAAATGAGTAACTCCTAGCCATGCTGTCATTTAGATGATTGCTACAAGACAGCAGCTTACAAAATCTGTTCTCCTGTGTACTTTGATTACTAAGTTCTTTTTAGTAGCTGCCTCACCCACAGTCCTCATTTTTGAATTAGTAGGGAAGATATTACTAACCATTGTTTGTGTGGTAATTTTCTTAATGCCATATAGGCTCCATCACTCCAACGTTGTGACATCATATGATCTGATGCAAGGGGAGTGGTGATACTCAAATTTTCTCTTTGGGAATTTGGATATACAAAGTGTACCAGTGCTTGCTTTTCAAGAGCAGCAGTATTTGGAAGGTTCTCAGGAGGGCAGAAGGATTCATTAACTATGCTATCATGGCTGCTTAATACATATGTGCTGACTTTTCTGTTATATTTTGAACACCTGATTCTACTTCTTGGACCCTGTCCTGCAACAGGGCCCATGGCTTAGTTTAACCACATGACTATTTCCATTTTTCCATAGACATAACACATCTGTCACAATGTCAATATTTTGCAGAGTTACAGCCTTTTTAAAGGAGCAGAATTACAGTTTATAACTGTGAGTGGTGTATGCTGTGTGCAAATTAAGCAGAAGAAAAAGCAGACTGACTTATCCTGCACTGATACTGAGGAAAGGTTGACACACGAAGTGATGTTAGTTAAGCTGGTTAGACTAAAGCTCACAGGTTTGTTTGGAAGTGACAGAATTTGCTGCAGTTCCATGTCTTGACTCTTCTGCAGCAACAACTACTAACCCCCTTTTTTTTCCCCTTTGGTCGTGGATACTGCCGTGGGAACTCTCCCTGCCTAAGCTCTTCAGTTCACAAGGTATCTGGCTTGCTACACCAGGCTGACATCATCAAAGGCTCTCAGAGCTTCTGCTGCTCCCTATGACTGCTTGGGTGTCCTAGTTAGTTAATTACTTCTCAGTTCCCCTGCTCTATATTTTCCTCAACCTATGGATGAGGTTTCCAGCATCAGTTTTTCCAAGACACTTCCATTCTGCCATGCTTCTTATTTCTCTTACTAACGTCCCATTTCTGAGGAAACTCTTCATACTGTTTTTGGTTTGGAGCCAGGTGTATTGCCTGAGTGATTTGCCCAAGGACTTGAACGTCATCTTCCTCTGGTAGTGTGATACAATCTGTACCTTCCCACTCATAATTGTGACTGGACTGCATTCTCTGTTTTAAAGAGAACTATGTTCTTCTAAACTAATATGCAGCAGGTCTTTTGAGAGAATCACACTAGGTGTCTTTTCCTCTCTCTGCTTGGTATGATGACCCAAAAGGATAGTTATTAAATATCTATCTTAGTTACTGAAACAAAATCCCATTTCTGACATGATCTGCTATTTTGGAAAGTGAAATTCTGTTATAAGACATGTCATTTCTATAGAGATTATTTTGTCCCTTGCTGTACCCTGTTTTATGTGCTGACTCCTGGCTGCTTCTCAGAGACTGCACTGGCCCAGGGTTACAGACAATCCTGGCTAGAACAACTACTAGCTTAGCTCTGGAGCTTTACAGTGGTGATCCAGATACAATAATTAAATAAAGTTTCATTTAAATCAATGCCTTCTACAGAAGAGTCCTCCACAGCTTATTGAAACAGGGCTCTTGGCAGATCAGTGTTTATAGCTATGAGATACACATACCATATGGACAAAGGCAGCCAGAAAGAGGGGAAGTCATTACAGTAGTTGTTACTGTGGGGACAAATAAATATAATTTCGATTTGTATGTATATTTCACCACCATGCATGGGATTAGGAAGGGCAGGTCCTGTCTCACCAACCTGATCTCCTTTTAGGTTACCTGTCTGGTGAATGTGGGGCAGGCTGTGGATGTAGTCTGCCTGGACTTCAGCAAAGCCTTTGACACCATCTACCACAAGAAGCTCCTGGCAAAGCTGGCAGCTCATGGCTTGGACAGATTCACTCTGTGCTGGGTCAAGAACTGGCTGGAAGGCTGGGCCCAGAAAATAGTGGTGAATAGTGCCACATCCAGTTGGCAGCTGTCACTAGTGGTGTTCCTCAAGGATCAGTGCTGGGCCCAGTCCTGTTCAATATCTTTGCTGATGATCTGGATGAGGAGATTCAGTCCAGCGTCACTAAGTTTGCAGATGACACCAAGCTAGGAGCAGCTGTGGAGCTGTTGGAAGGTAGGAGAGCCCTGCAGAGGGACCTGGACAGGCTGGATGGGTGGGCAGAGGCCAGTGGAATGAGACTGAACAAGGCCAAGTGCAGGGTTCTACACTTGGGCCACAACAACCCCAAGCAGCGCTACAGGCTGGGGACAGAGTGTCTGGAGAGCATCCAGGCAGAAAGAGACCTGGAGGTACTGGTAGATAGTAGCTGAAGATGAGCCAGCAGTGTGCCCAGGTGGCCAAGAGAGCCAATGGCATCCTGGCCTGCATCAGGAACAGTGTGGCCAGTAGGACAAGGGAGGTTATTCTTCCCTTGAACTCAACACTTGCCAGGCCACACCTTGAGTGCTGTGTCCAGTTCTGGGCTCCTCAATTCAAGAGAGATGTTGAGATACTGGAAGGTGTCCAGAGAAGGGTGATGAAGCCGGTGAGGGGCCTGGAATGCAATCCTGTGAGGAGAGGCTGAGGTCGTTTATCATGGAGAAGAGTAGGCTCAGAGCAGACCTCATTGCTGTCTACAACTACCTGAAGGGAGGCTGTAGCCAGGTGGGGCTGGGCTCTTCTGCCAGGCAAGCAGCAACAGAAGAAGGGGACACAGTCTCAAGTTGTGCCGGGGGAGATCTAGGCTGGGTGTTAGGAGGAAGTTGTTGGCAGAGAGAGTGATTGGCACTGGAATGGGCTGCCCAAAGAAGTGGTGGAGTTGTTCAAAGAAAGCCTGGATGAGACACTTGGTGCCATGGTCTAGTTGATTGGACAGGGCCTGGTGCTAAGTTGGACTGGGTGATCTTGGAGATCTCTTACAACTTGGTTGATTCTATGATTCTATGATTTTTTGTTTGTTAGTTACACCAAAGAGATGCCATACTTTTGCATCTCTGACCACTTCTGGATTCAGTCACAAGAAAGTAATTCTGAAGTCACTAACCTATGGCTTCATAAGAAAACACTGCTTGTTCTAATGCTGGCCTAATAAGGGGGAAGATAGCATTCTAGACATGACTTCTGGTTGTTCTTTTTTGAGGATAAGGTAGTGTAATTTTATTTGTGTCTGTTTCCTAGCAAGGTCCTGTACAAAAGGGCTGAAAAAAAAATTTACATCTTCTGTTCAGAAACCTTCCCAATTATTGTGTACTTTCTTCCAGAGGCAAACAATAGGATTCTTTAAGGAAGCATAAACTATACTTTGTGCAATCTACTTCTAATTATCCACTTTTGAATGAGAATATCTGTTAAATAATTTTCATTGCTTCATTGCTTGCTAGTCAAAATCTACTCCTTGTTTTAAAAAACAGAAAACTAAGCTTTCAGAGAGAGGAATGCCACCTTACCTTCAACAGTAGCAAGTGTTCCATCAGAATAGTTGCATATTTATTAGGGAAAGTTCTTCCTCTTCTGAAGAAGTTTTACAAATGCTTGGTTTCCAAATTATCCTTTGCTTCTTATGTCATTGAATGGATTTGCTCTGAGAGATTTCCATCATTGTCAGTATTCTTTTCCATTAATGTGGAAGTCTAAAAATGTACTAATATGCTTTTTTCCATTTTTTCCCCCATGTGAACTACATATCAGTTTCAATCTTGTCAAATGTTATACTAATCTGTACATTTCCCATTAATGCATCCTACATTGTTATATTGATCTACATTAAACTGGCAGGCAGTCTATCCTTTTCCTCTCATTAAACAATCTGCCATGTCCATTAGTGGGGTGTATTAGATGAAAGCTACATGGCTGTCAATGCATCTTAGGATAGCTGGAAGATGGATATTATAAATTCAAGTTCAAAGGTTATATGTAAGCAGTTACGACTGACTTTAGGAAGTAGAAAAGGTTGTAGGAAAATTACTTTGTAAAACAGCAGCAGCAACAACAACAAAGCAAAAAAATGGTGGCTGCATGGACTTCATATAATTAAGTCTCTACAGAGCTTTTATGGAAAGAGGGGATAATCCACAATTAATTATCATTCAGAATAATCCCAGAAATGTATAGGTTCTGGATTCCTGCTTTTGGAGTCTTCAGCAAAGTGGATTTTCTGGGTTTTCTCTGGGCTTTAACTCTTGAAAAGTTCTACCAGCCTTAAATTCTATCAGTCTTCTCTGCCTTCCGTATCTCTGGTGGGGCATTGAAAGGGTAGAATGAGTATATAGTCACCTGTTCCACCTGAGCTCATCTCTGCTTGGGCAGTGAGGCAGGAGACTGCCCAGACATTACCAGGAGATTAGTCATCCCAGTCTCAAAGCCTTTGAACTAAAGCTCCTCCACACATTAGTTCTGAACTTAGTCTTATGGTATTGTCAGGTAGCCTTAAGGTAAGGCACAGTCAAGCTGTTACAGGCTTTTGATGAATTATAATTGGATGAAATATATTCTTATTTTTTTGGCATTGCTGAGACATTGGCTTTGCACACCTTGAAAGTATCAAAGCTGACAAATGGGCATGAAACAGCGATGCCGGCAGCACCAGAGAAAGGAACAGGAAAAGGCACAATTAAAAGGAATCATGAAGGAACTGGTACAAGCAAGCAAGTCAGCAAAATCCATTGTATCTGACAGGTTTCTTGCTTCAGCATTGTCCTTGAGAAATTTCTGCTACTTGCTAGTCTGGGAGTAAGTCAATGCTATGATCTTCTGCATTACTCTCCTTCATATTCAGCATGTGGTTTCTCATTACTACCTCACTGCTGGGCTGCCTGTGGCTCTTGGTGAAAACAATGGAGGCTTTCAACTGTGGTTTGGATAGAATATGTTTGTAAATAAAAACATGAAAGAAATTTTAAAATAAGCTGATCCACTATTTTGGAATGATGCATTGGGAGTTCAAGTGTAAGAATAGCACATGGAAATGCAGCTGAGCAATTCTATTGTGGACCCTTCACAGAAAGAGTGATTGCCCATTGGAATGGGCTGCCTGGGGAGGTGGTGGAGACACCATCCCTGGCAGTGTTTAAGGAGAGGCTGGATGAGGCACTCAGTGCATAGTTCAGTTAATTAGAAGGGTTAGAGGTCTTTTTCAACTTGGTCAATTCTGTGATACTGTGATTCAAACAGCAAGAAGGAAGAAAACATTTGTAGTAAAGTGATAAAATGAATAAGGAAGGCATACATTTGAAATACATTTGACCAAGTGGAACTGCTTCTTTTGTTTTACAAGAAAGTGAGAGAACAAAAGCTTTTGATTTCCATGTAATTGAGAAGAATTATGACAAATTATAGTAGAAGTTAAATACTGACTCATTTTAGTGACCAGTCATATGAAATATACCATAAATTGAGCTAAAAACATCAATTGTTATGATTAAATACAATCTATACTTCTTGCGCATTTATTAGAACAGATGAAATTAAATAGGAAGTTGAAATTAAAGATGTTCACCAATGTGTATGAGGACAAATATCAGAACAGGAGCCTGCTTGTTAGAAGCATCAGAGACCTCAGAGTCTGACCTTTATATCATCAGTTGTGATAAAACTACCTCTAATAATTGACATCAAGCTATGTGGCACAGTCAACTTGCTAGAAGGAAGACATGCCACTCAGAGGGACTTGAATAGGCTGGAGAGGTGGGCCCAGACCAACCTCATCAAATTCAACAAGGCCAAGTGTAAGGTCCTACACCTGGGTCAGTGCAATCCCAGGCACAAATACAGGCTAACTGGTGAATGGCTGGAGAGCATCCCTGAGGAAAAGGACCTGGGGGTCTTAGTTGATGAACAGCTCAGTGTGAGCCAGCAGTGCGCATGTGCAGCCCAGACAGCAACTGTGTGCTGGGCTGCAGCGAGAGAAGTGTGGCCAGCAAGGCAAGGAATGTGATTCTCCCTCCTTACTCTGCTCTCATCAGATCCCACCTGGAGTACTGTGTGCAGTTCTGGAGCCCCCAGCACAAGAAGGACTTGGAACTGTTGGAGTGAGTCCACAGGAGGACCAGAAAGGTGATCAGAGGGTTGGAGCAGCTCTGCTGTGAGGACAGACTGGAAGCTGCCAACGTGATACCCATCCACAAGAAGGGTTGAAAGGAGGAGCAGGAAAACTACAGACCTGTCAGCCTGACCTCAGTGCCAGGCAAGGTCATGGAACAGGTCATCTTGAGTGCCATCACAAAATCATTATTGTTGTTGGAGGCTGCAAAGCTGCCAGTAGCTTAGCCACAAGAAGTCTTTGAGGGCAAGGAGAAAATCTCTAAAGAAATGACCAGCCATCTCTGTGCTAGAAATTAACCTTCTTTTAATATGCATATGAAGAGTCCTGATTTTATCTGCTGTGACTTCACTTTGCCTCAGCAAGTCTGTCTGACTCATGTTGGTGACAGATAAGCCTTCATGGTTCGTTTATGCATGATAGCTTCTTCATTCCACTGCTTATTACTGCCCTGTGGGACAGGCAGCAGGAGTGAATCAGTGCAAAACTCCTCAGATGGCAATTCTCAGGGTTTGGTGTGTTAGTTTAAACCACCATCAACTTCAGTTTAAGTTGATATGATGAGTTGTAAACCACAACCTCTCAGAGTCTGTCCCATATCTGCTTCCAGTAGGTCCAGCACAGGAGCAGGACAAACAGCTGGAGAAGGGTAAAACAGGCATCCAGTTCCCATGGCAAGACTTGCCTGTCAGTTTCCTCAGATGTGAAATGGAAAAAAAATCCATACCTAGCTTTTTCACGTCCATAGACAAACTGTCAATTAACTAATAGTTGGTGAGCAAGGGAAGGCAGGACTGAAGAGAAGGTAGAAATTAAGTAACAGTTAATCATTCTCTGTAGCAGTCACTAGGTTGCTTCTTCCTTAGTTCTATATTCCTGTTTTCAGATTTTACTTCAAAGAAACTACAAAATTAATGAACTAATGTGTTTAATAAATGTCTTATGAAATCATAACTATGTTGGCTCAAACTCAAAGTCTTAGTATTAATCTTCAAGACCACTGATAAACATGGTTCAAGAGGTTTCTGACATGACCTCTTTCTTTGTATTGTTCTCATTCTTTAACAACTATTTTCCTTCAGAAGCTATTATGTTTGCTAGGCTCAAGGGTGAAGCTTGTGGGATCTGGAGGTGGAGCTTCCTTAGCACTGAGGAAAAGTGGTTTTGGGCTCATCATTGAAGGAAATAACAAAGACCACAAATCTCACTACCTTCAGAATGAAGTTTAAGGCTCACCTTTTCAGAGTAATTTTCCAAAGCTACTACTAAAAGTACCGATAAAGAAGAGACAAGGCAAAAAGTGAAAGAAAAAAGGGGAGAAAAGGGAGAGAAGAGAAAGGGAAAGAAGACAGCCTGATCATGTCTCCAGCTGCCTGTAGAAAGTAGGAAGGAAGTATGTACCTATTATTGTTTACTGTGAACTAAGGGTTGGCATGGACAATTTAATCAGACTCTAGACAGGATCCTTAGCAGTGTTTCTCCTCCCTAATAATCCAGGTAATCAAAAGAGTGCTTGGTAATAGCATATTAGCTACTTGAAAAATTAAAATGCTTAACTTTGTCAATGGGTACTGAGTGCACCTTTCACTGCTGAATACTTCATAATTTTAACTTTACTGATATATTTCCATATTACTGCCACAGTAATAGTGGCATAGGCATGAAAATCCTAGAATCCTAGAATCAACCAGGTTGGAAGAGAGCTCCAAGATCATCCAGTCCAACCTAGCACCCAGCCCTATCCAGAGATGATCCTATGAGATGAATTGCTGAGCACTATTCTGACTGTAATATTCTGTCTCACTTTTTGACACTTCTGAACAATTCCAAAACATTGACTTTGGTTGCTGATTTACTTCTCAAACTGGGATATTTCTTGAGCTACTTATCATGCTTGACCCAGTATCCACTGGATTTAGTTACAAAGCATCTGTAGACACTTGGGGCATATATACAATTCACAATGGAGACAACTTATTCATAAGGCAAGAAGATAACTACAAAATTGTGGTGAAATTTTAAAAATGATCATAGAATCAACCAGGTTGGAAGAGACCTCCAAGATCATCCAGTCCAACTTAGCACCAGGCCCTGTCCAACTAGACCATGGCACTAAGTGCCCCATCCAGGCTTTCTTTGAACAACTCCATGGACAGTGACTCTACCACCTCCCTGGGCAGCCCATTCCAATGCCAATCACTCTCTCTGCCAACAACTTCCTCCTAACATCCAGCCTAGATCTCCCCCGGCACAACTGGAGACTGTGTCCCCTTCTTCTGTTGCTGCTTGCCTGGCAGAAGAGCCCAGCCCCACCTGGCTACAATGTCCCTTCAGGTAGTTGTAGACAGCAATGAGGTCTGCTCTGAGCCTACTCTTCTCCATGATAAACAACCCCCAGCTCCCTCAGCCTCTCCTCACAGGATTGCATTCCAGGCCCCCCACCAGCTTTTTTGCCCTTCTCTGGACACCTTCCAGTGTCCTCTCTTGAATTGAGGAGCCCAGAACTGGACACAGCACTCAAGGTGTGGCCTGGCAAGTGTTGAGTTCGAGGGAAGAATAACCTCCCTTGTCCTACTGGCCACACTGTTCCTGATGCAGGCCAGGATGCCATTGGCTCTCTTGGCCACCTGGGCACACTGCTGGCTCATCTTCAGCTACTATCTACCAGTACCTCCAGGTCCCTTTCTGCCTGGATGCTCTCCAGACACTCTGTCCCCAGCCTGTAGCACTGCTTGGGGTTGTTATGGCCCAAGTGTAGGACCCTGCACTTGGCCTCATTAAATCTCATTCCCGTTGGCCTCTGCCCACCCATCCAGCCTGTCTAGGTCCCTCTTCAGGGCTCTCCTACCCTCCAACAGATCAACTCCTGCTCCTAGTTTGGTGTCATCTGCAACCTCCTGATGCTGGAGTTAATCCCCATGTCTAGATCATCAATAAAGATATTGACCAGGACTGGGCCCAGCACTGATCCTCGTGGAATACCACAAGAGACTGGCTGCCAACTGGATGTGGCACCATTCACCACCACTCTCTGAGCCCAGCCATCCAGCCAGTTCTTGACCCAGCACAGAGTGAATCTGTCCAAGCCATGAGCTGCCAGCTTGGCCAGGAGCTTAGGAGCTTGTTGCGGCAAATGGTGCCCATCACGAGGGCAAGATTTGACTCTTTTTGGACATAGACTTCTCCTGGTTCTGAGCCATGAAATTCGCAGGCCAAAAGTATAGAAAGTTATTTTACCTCTTTCCCAAAGGAGTAAAAAAAAAAAACCACTCCACACAGGTGTGTTAAAGGGAAATACTGTTCACAAATATATACACAAAAAGAGACATTCATATTCAGTATTTCAGCCTCATCCTAGTACTCCCCCTGGACCTCACTACTACAGCATTTTCCCAAACTTTTCCCCTCAACCAGGCCAAACACCAGGCCTCAATATGCCCCTGCCCCTGGAATGCCTGCCTACTTTCAGGCCTGAATTGCACAGAAAAAAATTACCCTGATCACTCAAGGCCGAAAACCTCTCCTGAAATACTAAACAAGAGATAATGGCCAATGTGAGCTGGGAGCAGAGAGAGGTAGAAAAGGACAGAACAGACATTATTGTCTATTTATATAGGGGTACAGGCTGATGGGAATTATATAATTAAGATTGCATGTTCTGGTGTTCACCGGTTGTATTCTCTGGTACTTCTGGAGGACTTAAGAATCTGTGCATTTCTTAAATCCATAACATTCCACCCCTTTATTTAATTCCATCTTCTGGAACAAGTTATTCATCAAACCAGGAACAGTCTCTAGAAGACATGAAGTAAGTTCAAACAGCAAATCATTCTCCATCCTGTATATCTTTCAGGACAGTGTGTTATTCAGGATCAGGAAACAGTTCTTTCATCAAATGAGATGAAACAGGATTCTTCAGGGCTGATAGGGTTTGTGCTTGTTTATTGTGAGTTCTTAATAAATTCGATGAGCTCCACAATTATATGGAAAAGAACTCACAACAACTTATACTACACACTTTGAACTTAAATCTTCTCAGATAAAGTTAAATTTCTCATAGAATCATAGAATCATAGAATCAACCAGGTTGGAAGAGACCTCAAAGATCATCCAGTCCAACCTATCACCCAGCCCTAGCCAGTCAACTAGACCATGGCACTGAGTGCCTCATCCAGTCTTTTCTTGAAGACCCCCAGGGACGGTGCCTCCACCACCTCCCTGGGCAGCCCATTCCAATGGGAAATCACTCTCTCTGTGAAAAACTTCTTCCTAACATCCAGCCTATACCTACCCTGGCACAACTTGAGACTGTGTCCCCTTGTTCTATTGCTGGTTAACTGGGAGAAGAGGCCAACCCCCACCTGGCTACAATGTCCCTTCAGGTAGTTGTAGACAGTAATAAGATCACCCCTGAGCCTCCTCTTCTCCAGGCTAAACAGGCCCAGTTCTCTCAACCTCTCCTCATAGGATTTGTGTTCCAGGCCCCTCACCAGCTTTGTTGCCCTTCTCTGGACATGTTCCAGTACCTCAACATCTTTCTTGAATTGAGGGGCCCAGAACTGGACACAGTACTCAAGGTGTGGCCTGACCAGTGCTGAGTACAGGGGAAGAATAACCTCCCTTGTCCTGCTGGCCACACTGTTCCTGATGCAGGCCAGGATGCCATTGGCTCTCTTGGCCACCTGGGCACACTGCTGGCTCATCTTCAGCTTACTATCTATCAGTACCCCCAGGTCCCTTTCCTCCTGGCTGCTCTCCAGCCACTCAGTCCCCAGCCTATAGCGCTGCTTGGGGTTATTGTGGCCAAAGTGCAGAACCCTGCACTTGGCCTTGTTAAATCTCATCTCATTGGCCTCTGCCCACCCATCCAGCCTGTCCAGGTCCCTCTGCAGGGCTCTCCTACCTTCCAACAGATCAACACCTGCTCCTAGCTTGGTGTCATCTGCAAACTTACTGATGCTGGACTCAATGCCCTCGTCCAGATCATCAATAAAGATATTGAACAGGACTGGGCCCAGCACTGATCCTTGGGGAACACCACTTGTGACTGGCTGCCAACTGGACGTGGCACCATTCACCACCACTCTCTGAGCTCTGCCACCCAGCCAGTTCTTGATCCAGCACAGAGTGAATCTGTCCAAACCATGAGCTGCCAGCTTGGCTAGGAGCTTCTTGTGGCAGACAGTGTCAAAGGCTTTGCTGAAGTCCAAGTAGACTACATCCACAGCCTTCCCCACATTCACCAGGCGGGTAACCTGATCATAAAAGGAGATCAGGTTGGTGAGGCAGGACCTGCCCTTCCTAAACCCATGCTGGCTGGGCCTGATCCCTTGGCTATCCTGTAGGTGCTTTGTGATGGCACCCAAGATGACCTGTTCCATGACCTTGCCTGGCACTGAGGTCAGGCTCACAGGTCTGTAGTTTTCTGGCTCCTCCTTATGACCCTTCTTGTGTATGGGAATCACATTGGCCAGCTTCCAGTCTTCAGGGACCTCTCCAGTGAGCCAGGACTGCTGATAAATGATGGAGAGTGGCTTGGCCAGCTCAGCTGCCAGCTCTCTCAGCACCCTAGGGTGGATCCCATCCGGTCCCATGGACTTGTGAGGATCCAAGTGACTTAGCAGATCCCTTACTGCTTCCTCATGGATTAGAGGGGGACTGTACTGGTCCCTGACTCCATCCACCACTTCAGGAGTCCAGCTGTCCTGGAGACAACCTGTCCCACTAGTGAAGATTGAGGCAAAGAAGGTGTTAAGCACCTCTGCCTTTTCCTCATCCTTTGTCACTCTATTCCCCTCTCTATCTAACAAGGACTGGAGGTTGTCCTTGGCCCTTCTCTTGCTATTCATATATTTAAAGAAACACTTTTTATTTTCCTTGGCAGCTGTGGCCAGCCTGAGCTCCAAGTGGGCTTTTGCCTCTCTAATTTTTCCTCTACAAGACCTAGCAACCTCCTTGAACTTCTCCTGGGACACCTCCCCTCTTTTCCAAAGGTGATACACTCTCTTTTTAATCTTTAATTCCTTCAGCAGCTGCCTGCCCATCCAGCCTGGCTGCCTCCCTCGTCGGCTCATCTTCCGGCTCAGTGGCACTGCCTGCTCCTGTGCCTTCAGGAGTTCTTTCTTGAAGCAGGTCCAACCTTCCTGGACCCCTTTGTTTCTAAGGGCTATTTCCCAAGGAACTTTCTGAATTAGTTCCTTAAATAGGCTGAAGTCTGCCCTTCGGAAGTCCAGTGTGGAGGTTCTGTTGATGCCCCTCCTGGTTTCTCCACGTATTGAAAACTCTATAATTTCATGGTCACTGGACCCCAGGCAGCCTCCAACCACCACATCCCCTACCAGCCCCTCTCTATTTGTGAGCAGCAGGTCAAGCAGGGCTGCCCCCCTGGTAGGCTCACGTAACAGCTGGGATAGGAAGTTGTCTTCCACACATTGCAGAAACCTTCTAGACTGCTTCTTCTCTGCAGTGTTTAAGTCCCAGCAAACACTGCAGAGAAGAAGCAGTCTAGAAGGTTTCTGCAATGTGTGGAAGACAACAACAATGTGTTCTCTGTGGAACACACTGGATTTCACCATTTTCTTGCATTACCTAGTATGTATGTCCTAGACCTACAGCAGATACCACCCCTTGGATAGCTTTAGCCTCACCCAAAGGCAGAAAACCCCACACAGTTTTCCCCAAAAGATTTTTTTCCACAAACAATAGGAGTTCTATCTCCATCTACTAGTGGCAACAGATCTCAGTGAAGTGGACCTCCTCAGTTTATAGAAACTCTACTATTTACCAACCAAGTGGCTTGGGCTAGATGTTTGTCCTATTTCTTTAAAGTTCTTTTCCCCCATAGCATCCAGGGTGGTCTTCAGCAAACTACTGTATCATTCAATCTTTCCTGAAGCAGCTGCATAGTATGGAATATGGAATATCCACTCAATGTCATGATCTTCGGCCCAACTGCTTACAAGATTGTTCTTGAAATGCATTCCATTGTCTGACTCAATCCTCTCTGGAGTACTGTGTCTCCAAATAATCTGTCTCTCCAGATCCAGCATAGTATTACAGGCACTAGCATGATGAATGGGGTAGTTATGTGGAAAAGAACTCATAACGACTTATATTACACACTCTGAACTTAAACTGTCTCAGCTAAAGTTAAATTTAAATTTCTCTGTGGAACACATTGGATTTCCCCATTTTCTTGCATGGTCACACAGAATTTCCCACAGTGCTCCCCATGATTATTTTGGCCTGTCTTGAGCTTAACATTTATTTCTGATGGCTGAGACATAGACCTATTCAGAAGAAGTATCATTCCTCCTTCTTGAATTTGGACAAAGATGTCTCAATCATATCCATCCTCCCATCTAGCTTCTGTATTTCCCCATTCAGTTTATCATCCAACCTCTTTATGTCCTCAACCATAGATTTCTCTAATGTCCTAAATAGCTGTGAAAGTCACAACTGTCTGTGAGTTGCCTCATTTAGTTGACAAAATCACTGACAGTGGGACAGTTCCCTCTATCTCCTACCCCCATAAGTCTACCCTGCAGGTAGACTGCTGTACATCTCTTGTACTTTCTGGTACTTATGGAGGACATAAGAACCTCTATGGTTTTAAACCCATAACGAGACTTTTTCTGGAACAAAGAAAACTGCTTGGTACTGATTCTATGATTTCATTTTAGATGCATATGTTTACACTCTTGATTTCATAAATTTGAATATGGCTTTTGGACCTCATTTGCTGTAGGTGAATACAGAATAATGGGTATAGGCAGTAATTATTTGCTTATTTACCTTTATTCTTCTATAGTAATTTCCTTCTGTCTTTTCATTATTACAAATACAATGAATTTCCCAAACTGAACAGCTTTTCAGGAAAAGGCTTATGTGTTCTGGTGGACATCAAGTTGCATGTGAGCCAATAATGTTCCCTTGCAATAAAAACTACTAGTATTCTGGGTTGCATTGAGAAGAACATTTCCAGTAGGTTAAGGTAGGTGATTATTCCCCTCTGCTTAGTCACCTGGAATGAACTGTCTCTGGCTCTGGACTTACCATTTCAAGAGATAACTGAAACAGTTCAGCCTGGAGAAGGCTTAAAGGGATATCAGCAATGTATATAAACATCTGAAGGGACAGAACAGAGAACACAAAGCTGGGACAGAACCAGAGACAATGGACATACATTGAAACACAGAACATTCCTCTTGAATGACAGGAAATGTGGTTTTTTTTTTTTTTTTTTTTTTTTTCCATTGTGGGGATGAATGAGCAATAGCACGGGTAGCCTAGAGAGGCAGTGGAGTCTCTATCCTTGGACACAGGAAAAAGCCTTCTGGATAAGGTCTTGGTCAATTTGCTCTAGCTTGAGCAAAAGATTTGGATCTGATTAAGTCCAGGGGTTCTTTACAACCTTTGCTATTCTATGATTCTATGATTCTGTATGTGTATGTGTGTTATATGAATGACACACTAAAATCAACCAGTGAATTTTCTAATGGCTCATGAGAGGCTAAAGATAAACTTTCAAGAACTGAGTGACTAGAAATGGTGTGATTGGTTTTGGAAGAAGGAGTTTGTCAACATTTTGGCAGGTTTTACTGTCACTAACCTACTTTCTCTGGACATAGCTAATTAGTATTTCCTTGTTTGTAGCATTCTTCTAAAAGACTGTTTCTTCCAAGAATCAAGTCTTTTATGTAAAAATCTATAGCCATTGGAAATATGGCTTACGTTCTACAGCTGCACAGAGCAGGTACAGTGAAACTGAAGTATCTTTCTGTGATGTCATTCTGTTTGATATTGCTGTAAGATGCTTAGAAGCACATCTCTTACTTCGAATTTCTTAAATACTGCAGTCACCAAATTGTTTATTTGGTGTTTAAAAATAAATAAATTTACAGTCTTGGTGACATATCAGCTTCATCTTAACCAGAAACCTTGCTGTCTTTGTGAACTGACCTGTATTTCCTCTTATGACAAAGACAGCATAGCAAAGAGATGTGGGTTTGCCCTTGTATCTGACCCAGGAAAATGTATTGATCTAATAGAGGTGGGAGAGATACATGCATTGTTTGTTTTGGAAATAGATATCAAGCAAGCAGAGAGGTGATCAGTGACCTCTTTTTTCCAAACACAGAACCTAGCTGCCACTTTGTGCCAGAGTGAAAACTTCAGTAGACCAGTAACTAAACTAAATTTTAGTAACAAAGTATTATGGGCTAAATTACTCCTAAATTTTGGAGGTACCAGAAATTTCTACAGATGCTATTCCAAAAGCCTATTTATGACCTTTGGGATCTTTGAAATAACCTTGTCCGAAGAAGCCAATTCCCAGAATGCAAGGAGCATCAGGACCAGTTACAATAGTATGTTTCTTCCACTCCTTTCCATTTAGACTTATTTCAGCCTGTGACTTAGTTAGCTCCTGAGATCCACCAGTGATTCCAGAAATAGTTATAGACTCTGTCTCTTTACAATTTGATGGCAGCTGCACCGACTAAAGCCCTGTACTTCTGAACTTTTGAAGTGCCAGGCCACCTAATGAATACATTCCAATAGATTCAGTTTTCTCCACTATTCCTTTCCTCCTCAGCTGCACATAGGATGTAGAGTGACACAGTGATTAGTACTATAGTGCATATAAGTATAATTGCAATTGTTCTGGGAAGCTGAGGAAGTGCCATCTACCTTTCTGGCATTGTAACCTCTGGCTCTACCACTCTGTAGTTTCCTGTCTCTTTTCGAAAGAACAGAAGTAAGTTGACCATCCCACTTATTCATGTTCTTACCAAATTGATCATGCAGGATTATCCTATGGGACCCATGTGATTGCTGATGTCTAGGTGGAATTTGCCTTCTAGGCTGAAATGGCTTTCTGGGAGGTGAATGTCTTTTGGTGGCAGAAACATTTACCCATTCAGAAGGTGAAGGAATATTGTCTTTTGCCGATTTGGATATGGAGGGTTTAAGTTTCTCCTTCAGATCCTTCATGGCATCTTTCATCTCTTCTTTTATGGCAGAAATTGTGGAAGTATGGGACAAACTGTCCTCTATCTGCCTCATTTGGTCAGTGAACTCACCAACAGTAGGAAGCCTTCTGTTGTTCTTTCCTGCAAATCTGCTTGTCAAGATATTAGCATCAGTTGGAAGATCAAGTTTAATAAGCTTATTTGAAAGACCTGTTCCAACAGGATCTTCATCAGGATTCTGCATGCCAGGAGCTCTGTAAAGTATTTCCTTCACAGCAAACTCCTTCAAAAGCTTAATTCCCTGCTCAATTGTGGTCCACTTTGTTTTGTAAGTGTCCCTATTTGTTTTGCATACTTGTCTCCTGCTTCTCTAACAGTGACATCTGCATCACATCATCTTCCTAGCCAGCTTAAGATTGGTTCTCCTGTCTCCCTTTGGAATTCCTTCCTAATTTGTCTTACCTCTCTCATGGCCTGGCTAGAGCTCTGGATATCATCCTTTTCTTCTGCCTCTTCTCCTCCTGGGCCTGTAAGTGAAAGTCCCCTAAGGACATTTCCACACTCCTCAGAACCATTCTCCTTCTTGATAACCACTTTGAAATAGCCCTTGTCCTCACCACCATCACTATACTGTGTCTTTAATACCTTAACAATGTCCTTAAGGCTAATTTGCTCTTCTTCCTCCTCCTCTGTCTCATCTGGTCTGCCAGATGTACCTTCTCCTAAATACTCTTTAGAATTGCTCCTTAAATAAATCATAGTCTTTGCCTTTGCTAGAGCTAGGAAAGCTTTGGAAGTTCTTAGGAAAGCTTTGGAAGTCCCTTCCAAGGGGTTTTGTATAGTAGAATTCTCTGGTTTCTGTGTCATCTCCCTGGGACTTGGATTAGAAGTAGTATTAGAAATAGAAGAGACTCCAATTGCAGCTGGATTCTAAGAAGCTGGCTGTCTGCCACTTCATCAGCAGCGAGAAAGATTTTGGCACATTTCCAGAACATGCTGGACTCATTCCAGCATCTGTGGATGAAGGTGTCTGTGCCTCATTAGTAATGGCTGGCTGTGCCTTGTTACTAGTGGCTGACTCCCCTTTATCTCCCCCTGCAGGTTGGTCACAGCAGCGTTTAGAAAGTGCCTGCTCTTGGCCTTGGTCAGTTGTTTTCATGTGATTTCCTAGCAAACTCTGAAACCTGAGCAGCCTGACTTTTCCATTCTGTTTTCTTAAAGTGGCAAGACTTTTTTTTTCAACACAAAGAGCTGCAAATATCCCAGTTACTGAAATTATAAACATAAAAGGCATATAACAGTATTTGTACACCTTATCACCAAGATCCATAAATTCAGCAGCACTCATAAGCAAAACAAGCTTCATCAGATTGTAGGAAACACTGGAAGTGGAGGGCTTGGCAGTAGTGGTAGAATTATAACCAGTAAAACTTATCCAATCAAAATTATAACCAGCAAAATTAGCAAATACGGATTTCACTTTCCTCCATATAAAATGAAATATAAGGGACCCTATTTTTGCCATCAGCCAATGGTAGAAAAAACAAAATAAGATGGTGTGGTGGAGAGCCACATAGGCCCAAATAGCGTTATTCACAGGCCTGTGCTTGCCTGGACATGTTTTCCTGCCGAAAGGTGTTTTTCTGTCTAAATCAGGGGAAAACAAATTAAGCGGACAAAGGAGCACAATAAGCCTGGCACCTTAGAGTCTGGCCTGCCCTGGTTATATAAGATTGATGTAAACAGGTTATATAAGCCCATGTGCTTAGTGTGTGGCCCACCTGTGCTCTTCCCATATTTGGGAGTACCAGACCGTTGTGAAGGGGTTTTGTCTGAGTTTAGGGTAAGATATGAGGCCGAATTTTTGAAAGATTTAAAAAAAATTTAATAATATATATAAAGAGAATTTCCCTCAAACTTATATACAGTTAGCCAACACAAATTCTTTGTATGCAGTTAGTGAAATTATTTCACAGAATGTCTATTTACAACAGGATTAAGGAATTTGGTAGAGGTTTGGAAAGGTTTTGGATAGAGAGTCTTGTGGCAAGCACCCCAATATCCAAACTGAAATATTGAGATCCACGAGGATCGACTACGTGGCTTTCACTACATGTATTTGGGACCACAGAGACTGTGACTCCAATTAGTGAGTAATTGAACATTCTTGATTTGAGTAACTAAGAAATTTCAGTGACTTTACCAGTGGCACTTTATGCCACAAGACTCTCTATCCAGAACCTTTCCAAACCTCTACGCATTGCTTAATCCCGCTGTAAATAGACATTCTGTAAAATAGTTTCACTAACCACATACAAAGAATTTGTATGGGTTAGGCTTAGGGTTATAAGTATATAAGTTTGGGGAAAATTCTCTTTGTATATATTATTAAATTATTTAAAACCTTTCAAAAATCTAGGCTCATATCTTACCCTAAACTCAGACAAAACCCCTTTACAGCAGACGGGCTATACAAATGCCCAAATTACCTGAAAATCGCCTTGAGATAGCCAAATGCCCCATGTTGGAAAGGTGCCAAATATTGATGTGATGGGTTTAGGAACTATCCCTCCTCACTATTTAAAATTAACCAGGCTAATTCAGACAGTTTGGAAGTAAGAAGAAGCTATATTTACATCATAACAAGATTTACAAACATATATGCACAATATTGTCGTGGAGGGCCCATAGGCCCAAAATAAGCTTATACACGTTTACCTATCTAATGGACACAAAGGGACACAAAGGGCCTGGAGCCATAAAGTCTGGCCTGCCCAGGGCCCAGGTTGTGTAATGCAGCTGTGTAAGCCCACACACCTAACTTACGGCCTACAGGGTGCAAGGCCTGTGCTCTTCCCATATTTGGGGGAACCAGCCTTGTGGACTCTGCCTAATACTGTATGGTTTGGCTAACTGCCATCCTGATTGGCTGTTCTGTCCAAAGGGCAATTAATCTCAGCCCACACTGATAAAAGGGGATAGGCAGGTGAACAACCTGCTTTTGCTTCCCTGCTTTGCTTCCCTGCTCTGTGCCTGCTCTCTCTACTGTGCCCAGCCCTGCTGCTCTTGCACACTGCCTTATTGCTTGCCAGGTAAAGTCCACTGTTGCGAATTACCAGAAGCAGACCCTGGATGTCTGCATGTGATTGGCCTGTGTGGCCAGCCTGACATTGTGCTGAGACTGTATGACATCCTGCATTCTGCACCTGAAGGTCCTGCTTAGAATTCCTGGACATATACACAGATGGTCCAGAGGAAAACAGGAGAACAAGGTCAGAGATTGTCTGCATCTTTTCCCCAGAAGCCAGAAAGATTCAAGCCTCAATGTCCAACAAGACAGAATTCCCTGAAAGCATTTGGGCACTGTCTGGGCTGTGGCTAGCCCCGGCAAGGGTAGTAATAATAATAATCTGTGAGTAAATGCTCAGTGTCTCTTTGTAATTCTCTACTGCCTTCTGCCATAGAGCAGAAAGAGCTTGAGCTCATCTACTGGCCAAATGGTGTATTTGACTACAAGTGGCATTTGTCTGTGGGAATAGTCTCTTCCAGTTCAATTAATGTTTCTATATTCTGCTGATTATATTAGATGTAGATATTATCCATAGAATGTTTCCATAACCGCGTAAGAACCAAAATATTATTAAAATTAGTGGTCAGGGGTGGTGAGAGTTCTGAATAACAAAATTAATAAATAACATTAAATTTGGACAGTATCATCTCACATCAATTAATTTCCCCCTCTGCAACATTTTTGGTGCAGCAACCATAAGGTGTGCACAATGGTGGAAACATTACATAACTTGGGATATAATATTAGAGGACTTGGTCTAGAGTCGGCAGCTAAAAATTGCCACCAGCCCAAAATCTTCTTTGAAAAACTAGCAAAAAAAGCTCAGGAAAATCAGGCTTTCATCCTGGCTACCTGTCTAGTGCAAACACTGATGGAGCTAAAAAACGGAGATGCAAAAATCTGAGAATTAAAAACTTAAAATTTCAAAATCAGAGGCTTTCTGATTTGGTTTCACTGCGCATTTTGCAAGATGCAAAAGCAGACCATATAACTCCACCATTCTTGCTAGCAGAGAGTTGGGGGATTGGAGGCATTTACTCGCACATTAGCTAATACAAAAGACGTGTCTCTGCCTTCAGGGGAAAAGCTATCAGTGTCCTATTCAACGAGGGTAGCCTCAATTCAGTTAACAGATATGCCAGGGACAACTCCCAAAGTCCATCCACTCCTGCCAGAGGCACCGCCTCCTCTGAGCAGCACCTTTTAAAAGCAAAGCCAAGCCGTAAAGTTGAAGGCAGCATGGAGAGAAAAGACTTCGGCTCTCCGAAGCAAAGAGACATTTGCACTGCCAGCCTTCACATGCATAGCACAATGGCTCGGACTGACGCAACCAATTCAACCAGCGAACTGGTAATCCACAGCCTTAAAGACACAGCGTGCAATAAACCTCACCATGATTCAGCACATGAATCCAGCCCGCCTGCAAGCCACAGATTCCGGGACAGCCATGATGTGACTCCATCCAGCGATAAAGCTTCACTGTACTGCAAAACCCAGCCGCGAGCAGGTAAAAATCGTGAAGCATCCCAATGCAATCCAAAAGGGAAATCCCAGGAAGAAGCTGCGGACTGTAAACAGCAGAAAGATGCTAAACTTTCAGCCTTAGCTGAGAACACACAAAAGGCAGTAACACAAGGCAAAAAGAAGGTGTGCTCCAGAGATGTGTCCCCAGCCACTTCTGAATCTGGAAGACAGCGCCCCCAGAGGGACAACAAAAAGAATCACACCAGAAGGGCTTGTACTCGAGATCCCAGCTGCTCCAGTGATAGCAACAGTGATGAGGAGTTCCTGAGTTACTTTGAGTGGTTTTACCTGCCAGAAGAATATTGCGTTCAGCAACTACTTGATGCTGGGTTACGGAAGATTTCATAAGCAGACGCCTTTGTGGTTACTGAAGATGCTGACATTGATGACATTTGAAGATAGGGCACACCGTTGGTTCCTAGAAAAGTGACTAAATCCTTCCTTTTGATATTGAGGAATAGCTGTCACTGACAGAAATCCATTTCTATCTGGGAGGTGGGAATTGAAAAGCTCCATGCGTATCTCTGATTCAGAGTCACAAAAGCCAATACCCATCACCGGTCAAGGGGGTGGGGGATTAATAAAAGAGTACTAAGTATTTGGGCTCAGAGTAATAAAGCAATTATATAGAAGTTAGAAATAATATAAAAATCCAAATTCCTTCCTGGATAAAGCAAACTGCCTGGTAGGGCTCAGAGTCATACTCTCCCTCTCTGTTTCCTTCCCCCTCTACCTTGGATGGACAAACATAAACAGAAGATAGATTGCATGTTATCTGCTGAGGTTAGAGGTGAGATATCAAAACAGATCAGGGTTAATATAAAGTAACTGGATTTAACAACACAGACCAGAAAGAGAAAAGGACAGGGCAATGTCTCAGGGCAAAATGAGAACATTATTTATGTTTTAACTTTTTATCCCTCTCAGCAAACCACTGAATGATGTAGACTTCATCATTATTTTCTTTTTTGCAACCAATGATCTAATTTCTCTCATTAAAATACTCCAGTTAGCCTCAAACCAGCACAAAGAGGTGGGGAGCAATGGCAGCAGGTCCCTCTCTGGCAAGGCAGGAGAGACAGATGAGAAAATGAATAGAAGTACAAAAACAATAAAAAAAGACTTTAGGGCTTTGGGTAGATTACTTTAGGGCTCGGGAGCACAAGTGATGTTCTCCTCAATCCATCTAGTGACAGGAGGGCATATTGAAGGAAGGGAAAAAAGCCATGTAATTAACACATGGCTTAGAGGTTGATGTCACCAACAAAACTTTGGGTTTTTTAAGCATGAGGATGTTTTCTTGGCACTGGGTCTAGTGACAACAGATGGAGTTCATCTGTTCCATAAGGGGAAATGATCCTTGCATGAGTTGGCTGGATTCATTGACAAGGCTTTAAACTAGTTATAACAGGAGACAGGGATGTAGCTGGCCTTGCTACTAAGAACCCTGGATGTAGTAGCCCAATCATTTTGGAGCAATGTATTGGCATCTTAGATAACCAGAGAATCAGAATGAGGTCATCACAATAAATGAGGAAGTGGTCAGTGATTTACTATGTCACTTAGACCCACACAAGTTTACAGGGCCAGATAGGCTTCACCCAAGGGTGCTGAAGGAGTTGGAAGATGTGCTTACCAAGCTGCTCTCCATTAATTAGCTGAAGTCCTGACTAACTGGGGAGGTCCTAATGGATTGGAGGGTAGCAAATGTAACATCTGTCTACAAGAAAGGAAGAAAGAAGGATCCAGGAAACTATAGACCCGTCAGTCTGACCTTGGCACCAGGAAAGGTCATGGAGCAGATAATCTTAAGTGCTATTACATGCTATACAGAGACCAACCACGGGATCAGGCCCAGACAGCATGGGTTTATGAAGGGCAGGTCCGGCCTGAAAAAACTGATCTTGTTTTGTAAGAAGAAGACCTGACTTTTGGATGAGGGAAAGCTTGTGGTGATTGTCCAACTAGAATCATAGAATCATAGAATCAATCAGATTGGAAGAGACCTCCAAGATCATCCAGTCCAACCTAGCACCCAGCCCTATCCAGTCAACTAGACCATGGCACCAAGTGCCTCATCCAGGCTTTGCTTGAACACCTCCAGGGACGGTGTCTCCACCACTTCCCTGGGCAGCCCATTCCAATGCCAATCACTCTCTCTGTGAAGAACTTCCTCCTAACATCCAGCCTAGACTTCCCCCAGCACAACTTGAGACTGTGTCCCCTTGTTCTATTGCTGGTTGCCTGGGAGAAGAGGCCACCCCCCACCTGGCTACAACCTCTCTTCAGGTAGTTGTAGACAGCAATGTGGTCAACCCTGAGCCTCCTCTTCTCTAGGCTAAACCACCTCAGCTCCCTCAGCCTCTCTTCATAGGGTCTGTGTTCCAGGCCCCCCACCAGCCTTGTTGCCCTTCTCTGGACACCTTCCAGCACCTCAACACCTCTCTTGAATTGAGAAGCCCAGAACTGGACACAGCACTCAAGGTGTGGCCTGAGCAGTGTTGAGTACAGGGGAAGAATAACCTCCCTCATGCTATTAGCCACACTATTCCTCATCCAGGCCAGGATGCCATTTGCTCTCTTGGCCCCCTGGGCACACTGCTGGCTCATCCTCAGCCTACTATCTACCAGTATCCCCAGGTCCCTTTCTTCCTGGCTGCTTTCCAGACACTCTGTCCCCAGCCTGTATCACTCCTTGGGGTTGTTGTGGCCACAGTGCAGAATCCTGCACTTGGCCTTGTTCAATCTCATCCCATTGACCTCTGCCCACCTATCCAGCCTATCTAGGTCCCTCTGCAGGGCTCTCGTACCCTCCAATATATCCACACCTGCTCCTAGCTTGGTGTCACCTGCAAACTTACTGATGCTGGACTCAATCCCCCCATCCAGGTCATCAATAAAGACATTGAACAGAACTGGGCCCAGCACTGATCCTTGGGGAGCGCCACTAGTGACAGCTGCCAACTGGATGTGGCACCATTCACCACCACTCACAGTATCACAGTATCACAGTATCATCAGAGTTGGAAGAGACCTCACAGATCATCTGCCATCCAGCCAGTTCTTGACCCATATCAGAGTGAATCTGTCCAAGCTATGAGCTGCCAGCTTGGCCAGGAGCTTGTTGTGGCAGGCAGTGTCAAAAGCTGTGTTGAAGTCCAGGCAGACTACATCCACGGCCTGCCCCACGTTCACCAGACAGGTAACCCGATCATAAAAGGAGATCAGGTTGGTGAGAAAGGACCTGCCCTTCCTGAACCCATGCTAGCTGGGCCTGATCCCTTGACCATCCTGTAGGTGCTTTGTGATGGCACCCAAGATGACCTGTTCCATCGCCTTGCCTGGCACTGAGCTCAGGCTCACAGGTCTGTAATTTTCTGGGTCCTCCTTACGACCCTTCTTGTGGATGGGTATCACATTGGCAGCTTCCAGTCTTCAGGGACCTCTCCAGTGAGCCAGGACTGCTGATAAATGATGGAGAGTGGCTTGGCCAGGTCAGCTGCCAGCTCTCTCAGCACTCTAGGATGGATCCCATCGGGTTCCATGGACTTGTGAGGATCCAAGTGTCTCAGCAGGTCCCTTACTGCTTCCTGATGGATTAGAGGGGGACTATACTGGTCCCTGACTCCATCTGCCACTTCAGGAGTCCAGCTGTCCTGGAGACAACCTGTCCCATTAGTGAAGATTGAGGCAAAGAAGGTGTTAAGCACCTCTGCCTTTTCCTCATCCTTTGTCACTATGTTCCCCTCTCTATCTAACAAGGACTGGAGGTTGTCCTTGGCCCTTCTCTGCCATTCATATATTTAAAGAAACACTTTTTATTTTCCTTGGCAGCCGTGGCCAGCCTGAGCTCCAAGTGGGCTTTTGCCTCTCTAATTTTTCCTCTACAAGACCTAGCAACTTCCTTGAACTTCTCCTGGGACACCTCCCCTCTCTTCCAAAGGTGATACACTCTCTTTTTAATCTTTAATTCCTTCAGCAGCTCCCTGCCCATCCAGCCTGGCTGCCTCCCTTGTCGGCTCGTCTTCTGGCACAATGGCACAGCTGCTCCTGTGCCTGCAGGAGTTCTTTCTTGAAGTAGGTCCAACCTTCCTGGACCCCTTTGTTTTCAAGGGCTTTTTCCCAAGGAACTTTCTGAGTTAGTTCCTTAAATAGGCTTAAGTCTGCCCTTCGGAAGTCCAGTGTGGAGGTTCTGTTGATGCCCCTCCTGGTTTCTCCATGTATTGAAAACTCTATAATTTCATGGTCACTGGACCCCAGGCAGCCTCCAACCACCACATCCCCTACCAGCCCCTCTCTATTTGTGAGCAGCAGGTCAAGGAGGGATGCCTCCTTGGTAGGCTCATGTATCAGCTGGGATAAGAAGCTGGAAAAGCCTTCATCACTGTTCCCCACAGAATTCGTGAAGACAAACTGACTACCCATGGCATAGATGAGCACAGCTCTGCTGGATAAAACACTGGCTGGATGAAAGGGCCCAAAGGGTGGTGGTCAATCGAGTTAAATCCAGATGGTGGCTGGTCACAAGTGGTGTCCCTCAGGACTCAGTTTTGGGACGATTTCTGTTTAACATCTTTATTGATGACCTTGATGGAGTGTGTCGTCAGTAAGTTTGCAGATGACATCAAGCTGGGTGGCACTGTTGGTCTGCAGGAGGGTAGGGGGCTGTCCAGAGGGACTTGGATAGATTGGATTGGTGGGCTAACATTAATGGGATAAGCTTCAACAAGATCACATGCCAGCTCCTGCATTTGGGCCACAACTCCAAGCAATGTTACAAGCTTGGGGTCAGTGTGGCTGGAAATCTGTCTAGCTGAAAGGGAGCTGGGGGTTGTAATAGACAAACAACTTAATATGATCTAACAGTGTGCTCAGGTGGCCACAAAAGCCAGTGGCATCCTGGTTTGTGTTAGAAATGCTGTGTCCAGCAGGAGTAGGGAGGTGATTTTCCCTTGTACTCTGTTCTGGTAAGTCTACACCTTGAGTACAGTGTTCAGTTTTGGGCACCTCAATACAAGAGGGTTGTGGAGGTGCTGGAATGAGTGCAGAGGAAGGCAAAGAAGCTGGAGAAGGGCCTGAGGAATAAATCTTCTGAGGAGTGAGTGAGCTGGGGATGGTTAGTTTGAAAAACAGGAGGCTGAGAGGAGACTTCATTGCTATCTACAGCTACCTGAAAGGACGTTGTGGAGAGGCTGCTGCTGGTCTCTTCTCACAGGTAATTAGTGATAGAACAAGAGAGAATGGCCTGAAACTGGGTAGGGTTAGACGGACAGTTTCACAGACAGAGTGGTCAGGCACTGGAATGGGGTGCCCAGGGAGGTGGTGGAGTCAGGGACCCTGGATTTGTTTAAAAGTCATTGGGATGTGGTGCTCAGGTATATGGTCTAGAGTGAACCTTATAGAGTAGGGATATCGGCTGGAATTGGTGATCTCTGGAGTCTTTTCTGACTGCAATATTACTATGATTCTGTGATCTGATTCAATATGAAGACTGTGATATTTAAATAAGAATCTACTTCTGTGTGCTAGTTTGAAGCTAGCTAGAATGTTTTGGTGAGAAGAACTAGATCATAGGCTGTGAAAGGAAAACAATGGTGATGTCTGCTTCCCTCAGAAGTCTTGCTGAGGAGTTTGGGAAGAAGAAATGTAAACATTAGATAACACTCTTGGCATTTTCTCTCACTCTCGCTTGGGCTGCTGACTGAGCTGCATCTCTCTAACACACCCTCCACTCACCTTTGCTTCTTAACCTCTTGGCCCAACCTCTATTCTTCCTTATGACTGGGGTAAGGTTGAGAGGGATAGCAGGAAGGTGTAGGGGTGGTTGAGAGCCCCTCCTGGGGACTCAGGTTTCTGGGAGGGCTCTTGTGTTTCTGTATTACCTTTTACCTTGTGTATTCCTGTCTATAACTGTATATACTGTAAATATCTGCTTGTACATTGTGCTAGCTGTAAATAAATACCTTCATTTATATTTCCAGAGCTGGCTGAGTCTAGTCTGGGTAATTTCTAAAGTGTGTGGGGGGGGAGCAGGGAACACCCAAACCATCACATTCTGTCAAGTCTTATCTTCACAAGGACCAGTAAATAAATTCTTTCTTTTCTAGATAGTCTGTCTATAAAGAAATTATCTTCTGAGGGAAATAATGGTAACAATGCATTAGTAAAGATAAAGTCAAACCCCACAATACTGAAATAAGTATGTCCTGCTAGAAGCAGAGACACTACTCTAGCTTAAAATTGTCTTAAAACACCTTTATGCTTTGTGTTGCTGCAGCTGCAGAATTAGTAAATGCACATTTCTAATGGAACCTCTACTATTAATGAGATTTACAGAAACATTAATGGGTAAATCTGAAGCTATCAATGATAAAGCAAATTAATACAACTCCAGCTCTTCACAATTCAGGATTACAAATATTCATAATTTTCATGCACTCTCATAGGGCACTTGGTGCCATGGTCTAGCCTTGAGCTCTGTGGTAAAGGGTTGGACTTAATGATCTATGAGGTCTCTTCCAACCTTGGTGATACTGTGATACTGTGATAGGCATAAGTATTCTTAATCACTTTTATTTATCCAATACTTTTATCTCTACATAAACATAAAATAGGTCCAAATACATGTTTGCCTTATTCCTCTTAAGGAGATATTACATCAGCTTGGTGTGCAAAGATTAAGTCATGTCACTTCAGTTACTGATAAAGTGGAGTTTATACTTTATATATGTAAATACAGTATACTCAAGGGAGGTTATTCTTGCCTTGTACTCAGTGCTGGTCAGAACACACCTTGAGTGCTGTGTCCAGTTCTGTGCTCCTCAATTCAAGAGAGATGTTAAGATACTGGAATGTGTCCAGAGAAGGGCTACAAAGCTGGTGAGAGGTCTGGAACACAACCCTATGAGAAGAGGCTGAGGGAGCTGAGGTGGTTTAGCCTAGAGAAGAGGAGGCTCTGGGCTGATCTCATGGTCTACAACTACCTGAAAGGAGGTTGTAGCCAGGTGGGAATTGGTCTCTTTTGCCAGGCAACCAACAGCAGAACAACAGGACACAGTCTCAAGTTGTGCTGGGGGAGGTCTAGGCTGGATGTTAGAAGGAAATTGTTGGCAGAGAGAGTGATTGGCATTGGAATGGGCTGCCCAGGGAGGTGGTGGAATCGCTATCCCTGGAGGTGTTCAAGAAAAGCCTGGATGAGACACTTGGTGCCATGGTCTAGTTGATTGGCCAGGGTTGGATGCTAGGTTGTACTGGATGATCTTGGAAGTCTCTTCCAACCTGGTTGATTCTATGATTAATGATAATAAACCTTTAGGTAGAATCATAGAATCAACCAGGTTGGAAATGACCTCCAATATCATCCAGTTCAACCTAGCACCCAGTCCTATCCAGTCTGGATTTATTAATTTGCTGTATTGCTATTGTCCCTGTTGCCTACTTTTCTTTTTGTGGCTTCAAAGGGATGAAAGCAGAAAAGGAGCTTAATGTTAAAGGCATTGGAAATAAAAATATTAGCAAGACAAAGTAATTAATGGTTTTGTGTGGTTATAATACAGAAGATTAATCTAAATTGTGTGGTGATGTGGTAGGTTCGAAAGTTCCCCCCTCCACCAATCAAAATTTTCCAGACCAGCTCAGATAGCTTGGAAGTAAGATAGTTTACAGTGAAGATAATTTTGCAACCATATATGCACACAATATATTTGCATGTGTTTACAATTATACATAATTTAGAAATAATACAGAAATCCAGTCTTCCCTCCCAGACAAAGAAAGCCCAGAATGCCACTTCTCTCTCCCCAGATAAAAAACAACCATTAAAGCTCACGTGTTATCTGGTCAGTCATGGTTAGTCAATTGATCTGTCACATGCCCACCAGTAGGTTGTATCGGTTGTATCTCTGCCTTAGTGTCCAGATGAATCATAGAATCATAGAATCAACCAGGTTGGAAGAGACCTCCAAGATCATCCAGGCCAACCTAGCACCCAGCCCTATCCAGTCAACCAGACCATGGCTCTAAGTGCCTCATCCAGGCTTTTCTTGAAGACCGTCAGGGACGGTGCCTCCACCACCGCCCCGGGCAGCCCATTCCAATGGGAAATCACTCTCTCTGTGAAGAACTTCCTCCTAATATCCAGCCTAGACCTGCCCTGGCACAACTTGAGACTGTGTCCCCTTGTTCTATTGCTGGATACCTGGGAGAAGAGGCCACCCCCCACCTGGCTACAATGCCCCTTCAGGTAATTGTAGACAGTAATAAGATCACCCCTGAGCCTCCTCTTCTCCAGGCTAAACAGGCCCAGCTCCCTCAGCCTCTCCTCATAGGGTTTGTGCTCCAGGCCCCTCACCAGCTTTGTTGCCCTTCTCTGGACACCTTCCAGCACCTCAACATCCCTCTTGAATTAAGTGGCCCAGAACTGGACACAGCACTCAAGGTGTGGTCTGACCAGTGCTGAGTACAGGGGAAGAATAACCTCCCTTGTCCTGCTGGCCACACTGTTCCTGATGCAGGCCAGGATGCCATTGGCTCTCTTGGCCCCCTGGGCACACTGCTGGCTCATCTTCAGCTACTATCCACCAGCACCCCCAGGTCCCTTTCCTCCTGGCTGCTCTCAGCCACTCTGTCCCCAGCCTGTAGTGCTGCTTGGGGTTATTGTGGCCAAAGAACAGAACCCTGCACTTGGCCTCATTAAATCTCATCCCATTGGCCTCTGCGCACCTATCCAGCCTGTCCAGGTCCCTCTTCAGGGCTCTTCCACCTTCCAACAGATCAACACCTGCTCCTAGCTTGGTGTCATCTCCAAATTTACTGATGCTGGACTCAATCCCCTCGTCCAGGTCATTAATAAAGATATTGACCAGGACTGGGCCCAGCACTGATCCTTGAGGAACACCACTAGTGACAGCTGCCAACTGGATGTGGCACCATTCATCACCACTCTCTGGGCTCTGCCATCCAGCCAGTTCTTGATGCAGCACAGAATGAATCTGTCCAAGCCATGAGCTGCCAGCTTGGCTAGGAGCTTCTTGTGGCAGACAGTGTCAAAGGCTTTGATGAAGTCCAAGTAGACTACATCCACAGCCTGCCCCACATTCACCAGGCAGGTAACCTGATCATAAAAGGAGATCAGGTTGGTGAGGCAGTTGAGCTAAGAACAGTTCACCTCAGTGTTTCCAATCAAGGTCAAGATCACAATATGTATAGGCTTGAGAAAACCTATCAGCTAGATTTGCCTGATGGTTGTGTCTCCATTCCTCAGTAGCTTTGCTTTTTGGCAGGTGTATATCTATGTGTCACACTTTCACATGAATTTTCTCAAGAAGAGCATCAATCTCTTGTGACGGATCAGCAGACTAAATAGACTTTCCTTTCGTCTGCCAACCATCCTTTTCCACAAAACATTTGCTACCAGAAGTAAAGGATAGGACAGTTTTCACATTCAGCTATGTCAAGAGCAAGTTGGACAGCTTTATACCAGTGAATTGTTTGGATTCACTTTCTCCAACTCTTGCTTCTGTAACTCTTATAGTTGGACTCCAGACTGTTGACTTCTGTCTTTGCTTATTTCCAGCAAGATGAAAGGAACCATCTATGAACAAAGCATAGTTCTTTTCCTCATCAATGGCCACAGGGAGGAGCCTACTCAGTGCAAATTACTTATTTTGTACGGTTTGTGTGTTCTGGCCAATTCGTGATCAGTTCCACTAAACCAGGAAGTTCAATATTTCCTATTCATGCTCATTGAGTTATCACACACCTCCAATCCAAACATCTTTTATCTGTAGTATAATGTGGTGATAAATCTTTACTTTTGAACATCCAATTCAGAACTGGTAATCTAGGAGTTAAAAGAAGTTGTGACTCAGCTCCAATTACGTCAGAAGCTGTTTTTACTCCTCCTTCATAGGCTGGTAGTATTTCTTGCTCCATCCAAGTGTAATCTGCCTCTGAACCTCTGTGTCAGTGACTCCAGGAACCAAGTGTCTGGCCACATGTTTCATGTGGAGCTCTGACATAGGTTCCAAGCTGGACCATTCTCGCTTGCAGCAGGATTACTTTGGACAGTTCATTGCATGGCCTACTTCTTGCTTTGTCTGATCAAAGGCTGCCTGTTGCTCAGGTCCCCACTCAAAACTGTTTCTCATATGAGTCACATCATACAAAGGTTTAACAATCTGACTGAATTCAACAATATGTAGTCTCTGAAATCTCACTGCACCCAAGACTAGTAGAGTGTCCTTATTTGTGGGAATTGCCACGGTGGAGACATTGACAGCAACCATCTCACCATCACACTCCCAGAAACTGGATTTCTGTAGCAGGTCCTTTTACCTTGTGTGTCTTTATGGCAAAACCTGCCTTCAACAGAATGTCAGTTATTTTATTACTTTTCTTGAAGACTTCCTCCACAGTTTTGCCCCACAGAGTGATATCATCAATGAGTGGCAGATGTTCCAAAGCTTTACCTTTCTCCCATGCATTATGGATTACTGAATGACAAATTTTTCAACAGTGTTTTCCATTCCTGAGGTAGTTGATTTAATGTGTACTGGACTCCTCTCCATGAGAAAGCAAACTAAGGCCTGCATTCCCTAGCTATGGGAACAGAGAAGAAAGCATTAGCAATGTCTATGGTAGCATACCATTTAGTCTTTTTAAATTCCAGCTTGTACTGGAGTTCCAGAATATCCAGTACAGTAGCACTCACGGGAGATGTCACCTTGTTCAGGACATGAAAATCCACTGTGAGGTTGCCAGTGTCCATTTAGTTTTCTCATGGTTCAGATCAGACTGTTGAAAGGTGAATGAGTTTTTCTGACAACAGCCTGACTTTCCAGTTGATGAATCAGCTGATGAACAGGCACCAAAAAGTCATGGTTAGTTCTGTACTGCCTGTGATGCACAGTTTGAGGAGCAATTGGCAGTTTCACATCCTCTTAGTCATGATGTCCCACAACTGCAGATTCATCTGAGAGTTCAGATCTAATAGACAACTTAAGTTTACCATCACAGATTTCTACACTTGCTATTCCAAAAGCCCATTTGTAACCTTTGGGATCTCTCACAGGACCTTGTCTCAAGAAGTCAATTCCCAGAATGGAAAGCGAATCAGGACCAGTAACAATAGTACGTTTCCTCCACTCCTTTCCATTTAGACTTATTTCAGCCTGCGACTTAGTTGACTCTTGAGATCCACCAGTGATTCCATAAATAGTTTGTCTCTGTCCCTTTACAATTTGATGGTGATAGGATACACTGGGTACCTGTGTCAACCAAAGACCTCTTCTCCCAGACAGCCATCAACAGAACAAGGGGACACAGTCTCAAGTTGTGTTGGGGGAGGTGTAGCCTGGATGTTAGAAGGAAGTTCTTCCCAGAGAGAGTGATTGGCATTGGAATGGGCTCCCCAAGGAGGTGGTGGAGTCACCATCCCTGGGGGTGTTAAAGAAAAGCCTGGATGAGGCACTTAGTGCCATGGTCTGGCTGACTGGCTAGGGCTGGGTGCTAGGTTGGACTGGATGATCTTGGAGGTCTCTTCCAACCTGGTTCCTGGTTGATTCTATGATTCTATGATTCTGAACTTTTGAAGTGCCAGGCCACCTAATGAATACATTCCAATAGATTAGTTTTTTTCCCACTATCCCTTTCCTCCTCCTCCCTGGAGGCAGGCCTCTCCAATGCTGCACATAGCATGTAGAGTGCACACTGTGTCATTGTGGGAACAGTTGCGGTTGTTCTGGGAAACTGAGGTAGTGACAACTATCTTTCCTGGCATTGTTATCTCTGGTTCTGCCACTCTGCAATTCCCTCACTGTTTTCAAAAGATGATCATCCCACTTATTCATGTTCTCACCATGTTAGTCACATGTCATTTTCCAATGTGATTGCTGATGTCTAAGTGGGATTTGCCTCCTAAGCTGAAATGGCCTTCTGGGAGACAAACATCTATTACTGATAGCAGAGACATTTATCCATTCAGAATGTGAAAGAGTGGTGTCTTTCTCCTTCAGTAACTTGGATATGAAGGTTTTAAGTTCTTCCTTCATCTCTTTCACGTAATCACAGAATCACAGAATCAGACAGGGTTGGAAAGGACCACAAGGATCATCTAGTTCCAACCCCTCTGCCATGGGCAAGGACACCCTACCCTAGATGTGTTTGGCCACATCCTCATCCAGGCTGGCCTTAAACACCTCCAGGAATGGGGCCTCAACCACCTCCCTGGGCAACTCATTCCAGTCTCTCACCACTCTCATGCTGAACAACTTCCTCCTCATGCCCAGGCTAAACCTACCCACCTCCAGCTTTGCTCCATTCTCCCCAGTCCTGTCACTACCTGAGAGCCTAAAATGTCCCTCCCCAGCTTTTTTGTAGTCTCCCTCCAGACACTGAAAGGCCACCATAAGGTCACTTCAGCGCCTCCTCTTCTCCAGACTGAACAACCCCAATTCCTTCGGTCTGTCCTCATAGCAGAGGTGCTCCAGTCCTCTAAGCATCCTTGTTGCCCTTCTCTGGACACACTCCAGCATGTCCACATTCATCTTGTAATAGGGGCTCTAGAATTGGATGCAGTGCTCCAGGTGAAGTCTCAGCAGAGTGGAGTGGAGGGGGACAATCACCTCCCTCCACCTGCTGGCCACACTTCTCCTGATGCAGCCCAGGGTCTGGTTGGCTTTCTGGGCTGCAAGTGCACACTGCTGGCTCATGTTGAACTTCTTGCCCAGCAGCACCCCCAAGTCCCTCTCCTCAGCCAGTCACTGCCCAGTCTGTATTTGTGCTTGGGATTGCATGTAATCTTTTATGCCATCTTTTATCTTTGTAGCCAGAGTTTTTATGACAGAAATTACTGAAGGATGGGACAGAATGTCTTCCAGCTGTCTCATTTGGTAGGAATCCTTACCTCACTGTTCTTTTCCATAAATCTGCTTGCCAAGATATTAGCATAGCATGGAGGAACAAGCTTAATAAGCTTCTTTGAAAGACTTGTTCCAACAGGAGTATTGTCAGGATTCTGTGTACCATGATCTCCATAAAGTACTTGTCTCACAGTATGCTCCCTCAAAAGCTTGATTCCCTGCTCAATTGTGGCCCATCACTGATGGGTCCAAGGTAAATCATCTGTGGAAAGATACCTCAATAGCATAGCCAATAAGAGGTATGTCCACAGCCCAAGAGGGCTTGCTATGCATGTGTTGATTGTTCTTTTTGAGTGGCCCTATTTGTTTTGCTGACTTGTTGCCTACCTCTAGAACACTGGCAACTGTATCATGGCATGTCCCTAACCAACTGAGACTTTGTTCTCTTGACTTCTGCTAGTATTCTTTGGTCACCTGCCTGACCTCCTTCCTGGGCTCTTTAAAACTCTGAATATCATCCTCATCATCTGTGTCCTCTTCTCCTTCGTTTGGAATTAAATTTCCTAAGGACATTCCTAAACTCCCCAGAACATTTGCCTTCTTTAAAGTGGTAACTCTCAAACCATCACACCTTCAAATAGCCTTTCTCCTTGCCTTCATCACTCTATTGTGGCTTCAATACCTTAGCAATGTTCCTAAGCTAAATTTCTTACCCTCTGTCTCGTCTGGTTTGCCAGATGTACCAAGCCCAGATGTACCTTCTGCATCCTCTTCCTCCTTGGAATCATTGTCTCTTGAAGTTTTATCTTTTGCTGGAGCTAGGAAAACTGTGGTTCTAAAAGTATGCTCTAGAGGATTGCTGTCATTGAACATGAGTTTGTTTTCTGCTTTGCTTTTCTTGGTGGAGAAGCAGGAGTGGTTTTAGCAGCAGCAGAGACTAAGGTACCATCAGTAAGTGAGCCCTGGGCAGAACCCACCTTGTCTACTAGACTCCATTCCAGCTGCTGCATGCAGAAATGCCCTTGCCTTACTCATCATGGCTGATGCAGTTAGACATAGATGTACTTCCTTAATGGTGGATGTGTGTGTTATGCACATCTGGGCTTCCTTCTTCCTCTGTTTGCCTTGAGAGCTGCTCGCTCCTGCAACCTACTGTTCTCCTGCATGGCTCTGAGGAGCTGAGATCATCCCCTCAGCTCTCTCTATCTCACTTGACTCAGACCTGGACCTCCTCTGCCTTCTGTGAGAGGAGTAATGCGTTCTTAAAGAGGCAGTTCACCATTTTTCCACCCAGAAAGTTACAGCCAGCCCTGTTACTGCAATTGCAAAGGCCAGATTTAAACATAAAAGGCATACAACATTATTACCTTTAAGAGTCAGATCTTCCAGCTGTTGCACAAAATCTCCTGCACTCACAGGGAGAACCAACTCAATTGTCTCATATGGGACGCTAATGGTGGTATTTATACAAGTATCATAGCCCATAAAACCAAACCAGTAATTACCCAGCTTTACAAACATGGCTTTTACTCCTTTCCATAACATCCTTGTAACATAACAGCAAATTCACTGATATGTAGATGAAATAATCAATTTATAAAATATCCATAATATAACTGGATAAATTGGATGCCAGATAACCCAGAAAAGCTTCATTTTATATTCCAGTTTTGATGAGTAATAAATCAATTGAACCAGCCCCTAGCTGAAGTATTGAAACCAAATGTAATGAGTTGGAAAGTTCCCTCCCCAAATTAAAATTTACCAGACCAGCTCAGATGGCTTGGAAATAAGATAAAGCTATATTTTACAGCAAAGATAATTTTGCAACCATACATACACAATATATTTGCATGTGTTTACAGTTATATACAATTTAGAAATAATACAGAAATCCAGTCTTCCCTCCCAGGTAAAGAAAGCCCAGAAGGGCCAATGCCACCATCTCTCTCCCCAGGTGGAAAACAACTAGCAAAGCTCATGTGTTATCTGATCAGTCAGGGTTAGTGTGGAGGAGATTAGAGAGGGAAGTGAAGTCAGTGCCCAAGAGCAAAGAAGTAAGAATTGTTTATACGTTGGCTTCTTACACCTCTTAGCAAGCCAGTGAATGATATCAACTTTATCCTTATTATTATTTTAAAACCAGTGTCTTACTCATTCAGATTCTGTACCAATTTCTTTTAATAGAATATTCCAATAAGCCTTAAATCACCATGGGTGCCCAGGGAGGTGGTGGAGTCACCATCCCTGGAGGTATCACAGTATCACAGTATCACAGTATCACCAAGGTTGGAAGAGACCTCACAGATCATCAAGTCCAACCCTTTACCACAGTGCCCAAGGCTAGACCATGGCACCAAGTGCCACATCCAACCCTGCCTTGAACTGCCCCAGGGACGACGACTCCACCACCTCCCCGGGCAGCCCATTCCAGTGTCCAATGACTCTCTTAGTGAAGAACTTTCTCCTCACCTCGAGCCGAAATTTCCCCTGGCGCAGCCTGAGGCTGTGTCCTCTTGTTCTGGAGCTGGCCACCTGAGATACTGTGATACTGTGATACTGAGAAGAGAGCAACCTCCTCCTGGCCACAACCACCCTTCAGGTAGTTCACAGTATCACAGTATCACAGTATCACCAAGGTTGGAAGAGACCTCACAGATCATCAAGTCCAACCCTTTACCACAGTGCCCAAGGCTAGACCATGGCACCAAGTGCCACATCCAACCTTGCCTTGAACTGCCCCAGGGACGACGACTCCACCACCTCCCCAGGCAGCCCATTCCAGTGCCCAATGACTCTCTCAGTGAAGAACTTTCTCCTCACCTCGAGCCGAAATTTCCCCTGGCGCAGCCTGAGGCTGTGTCCCCTTGTTCTGGTGCTGGCCACCTGAGAGAAGAGAGCAACCTCCTCCTGGCCACAACCACCCTTCAGGTAGTTGTAGACAGCAATAAGGTCACCCCTGAGCCTCCTCTTCTCCAGGCTAAACAACCCCAGCTCCCTCAGCCTCTCCTCGTAGGGCTTGTGCTCGAGGTCTCTCACCAGCCTCGTCGCCCTTCTCTGGACACGCTCAAGCATTTCGATGTCCCTCCTAAACTGGGGGGCCCAGAACTGAACGCAGTACTCGAGGTGTGGTCTGACCAGTGCAGAGTACAGGGGCAGAATGACCTCCCTGCTCCTGCTGACCACACCATTCCTGATGCAGGCCAGGATGCCACTGGCCCTCTTGGCCACCTGGGCACACTGCTGGCTCATGTTCAGGCGGGTATCAATCAGTACCCCCAGATCCCTCTCTGTCTGGCTGCTCTCCAGCCACTCTGACCCCAGCCTGTATCTCTGCATGGGGTTGTTGTGGCCAAAGTGCAGCACCCTGCACTTTGAGCTATTGAACCCCATCCCATTGGCCTCTGCCCATCTGTCCAGGCGGTCAAGGTCCCGCTGCAGAGCCCTTCTGCCCTCCAGCTCAGTCACTTCTGCCCCCAGCTTAGTGTCATCTGCAAACTTGCTGATGACTGACTCCATGCCCTCATCCAGATCATCTATGAAGATGTTAAAGAGGATGGGGCCCAGCAATAAGGTCACCCCTGAGCCTCCTCTTCTCCAGGCTAAACAACCCCAGCTCCCTAAGCCTCTCCTCGTAGGGCTTGTGCTCGAGGCCTCTCACCAGCCTCGTCGCCCTTCTCTGGACACGCTCAAGCATCTCAGTGTCCTTCCTAAACTGGGGGGCCCAGAACTGAACACAGTGTTCAGGAAAAGACTGGATGAGGCACTTAGTGCCATGGTTTAGTTGATTGTCTAGGGCTGGGTGACAGGTCAGGCTGGATGAGCTTGGAGGTCTCGCCCAGTCTGGTTAGTTCTATGATTCTAAGATAAATGTATATACTATACATCATAGTATAGGATATACTATGTTATGAGTTGTTATGAATGATTTTAAAGATAATATTGATATTTATTAACATCCATACCAAATGTATTAATCTGCAAACAGTTGTTTATTAATAGTATTATTTAATAACAACATTGTAATTTAATAATATTAATAAATAAATACATTTCACCAGAAAACTTATTTACAAGGTTTGAACACATGATTGTGTTCAATTTAAACTATTAAGAGAAAAAAATTAGCAATATAAACAACTTAAACTGTAGGAAAGGGAATCTTGTACTCAATATGCTGCTTTCTGCTGAGAGGCTTCTTTTTGCTGAAGCAGAAGGCACTATCGGTTTACAGTTTCCAAATCAGAACTTTAATTACAAAGGGTCTTTTTAGAATATTTACTTGCTAAATAATAGCTCTGGATTTCTGTGGCTGCATTATAGTCTCAGACAGTGGCCAAAGCACTTGGAGGGGTTCTGTTGGTGATATGGTAGCTGCTAGAGGCTTTGGAGTTTTCCAGAGTTCAACAGGATGCTGGGGGTTAGCATAGCCTCTGACCTGGTCTTGATTCTTTCCAGGGTGGACAATGTACAGGCAAACATGATGTCTTGATGGTGGCTAATTCTTGCCTACAGCATAGAGGCACTTAATCCCTTTTCCTGGTAAACTGAGACATGAAAAAGTTTCCAGGTGGGCAAGCTTGTACATCAAAGCTTGTTACACAGCAAAGCTGGCTTGGAGCACGAGGGAAAGCAGAACACAATGAGGCAGAGAGCAATAGCAGAGCAGACCAGAGCATGTTGCTCTACAGATTTGCTCATATTTATTAATTGCCCAAATGTGATGGCTCACTTGGCCACAGAGATTCACCAGTCAGAATGGCACGGACCATATCAGGTGAAATCAGGAGCTCGCTTTACCCATATTGGGACCATGTCAGAACATGTATTAGGCCTATACTGGCCTTTCACCTGTTGTGGTAGACCTAAATAGGCCAAAATAGGGTTATACATGTCCTGGCTTGCCCAGACATGTTTTTCTGCCCCCCTCCCTTCTGCTGTGGGGAGAAGTAACCACAGGAAAGGGAATGAAGAACCTGGAGCCACTGAGTCTCAGGACTCCGGCCTGTCCTGTGGTAAACAAGATACACAAGCTTAGATTGTGCTTGCCTTTTTCAAGGCCTATGTTTTTCCCAAATTTGGGTAAGGCAAGCCTATGGCTTAACCTAATATGGTCAAGCTTGGCTAACTGCCATTCTGATTGGCTATTCTGTGTCCAAAGGTCCCTTAGTCCTAGGCTATATGGATAAAAAGAGATGAGCAGGTAAACACAACGTACTCTGCCATTGTATGCATGCCTGCTTCTCCCTGCTGCTATTGCTCTCTGCTTCTGACAGTGTTCTGCCTTATTGTAATCTAAACTGCCTGGAAACTCCACGTCCTTGAGTTGACCAGGAACAGGCTCTAAATGCTTCCATGCAATTGGCCCACATAGCCAGCGTGACACCATGCTAAGACTGCACAAGAAATCCTGCCTGCACCTGAAAGTCTTCTGCCAAGATGGGAAGTCCTGGAGATACACAGATCATCCAGAGAGCCAGGATAAGGCCAGAGATTGTCTGTCTCCTTTCCCCAGCACTTTGTGAAGCCTGAGAAGAATCAGAAGCCTCAGCAGCTGACAGTAACAGAATTCCCTGAAAGCATTTGGATACTGTCTGAAGCTGTAGCTAGCCCCATGAGTTGGGAAATAACATTTTGTGAATAAATACTTAAAGCCTCTTGTATTTCACCATTGTCTTCTGCCATAAGCAGAAAGATGCTCCCTGAGTCCATCTAGTGGACAAGTGGTATAATTAACCAAAAGTGGTGTGTTGACCACAGGAACCTTCTCTTCTAGTTCAATTAATGTTTATATATTTTTGTAAGTTATTTTTAGACCTAGTTATTCCTTGTATAACAGTTCCATGACCGTGCAAATAACTGATTATTATTATAATTAATGGTTGGGGGTGGTGAGAGTTCCAAATATCAAAATTAAAAAATAATATTAATTTTGGAAAAAAATATCATTGTGCATGAATTAATTACCCCTTCATAACACCACCATAGTGCTATACAAATTGGAAGTTATCTAGTTTATAAATATCACTTGAATATTTACAGTACTGATCTGTATTTAAACATACCCTCTGCTCAAACTGAAGTGAGTGCTTATTCAACAGCTATTTCAGAGCACTTTATATGATGACTTGTTTATTTATTTATTTTAAACAGCACTAGCTGAAGGGTTAATTTTAATCCTAGTTTCTTTCTGTGAAGGTAGAGTTTTCAAAAGAATGTAGTCTTGATCTAGTTTTGCTCTCACTCAGGTAATTAATAACTTTTCTTCCAAACATTTTTAGTGCGGGGTTTTTGTTTTGTTTTGGTTTGGTTTTGTTACTGGTTTTAGACTTTCTCAGGCTTATATTGCCTTGCTTTGCAGTAGGCACCTGCCTGATAATTTCACTGAGAGGGCTTTTTCTTTCACTTTCACTGCTGTTTTCTAGAAAAACTAATTTTTCATCTGCCATTTACTCTCCTACTTAGCGCACTCTGAGTTCCTCTGCTTTTTGCAAGGTCAGCACAGAAAAAAACCCCCTCCTCTCTAACTCCTAATTGTCCTAAACATTGCAAATGATGGTAGCTTGGCTCAGAAGCTGCAGCTTTGCCCTGAAAATGCCTAGCAACATAATGCAGAAGGACATATGTGATCACTTCTTTATAATTATGTTGAAGTGAGAAGCACAGAATATATTCCACTGCAAAATGATGAGGCTTTTGTGAGTGCGTTTTTTGACCTCTTTAACCTGTAAATAGCTTTAAATCACAGCATCTCCTGCCTGCAGAAAAACTGAATGTCTAGATGAAGAATGAAAGATCTTGTGGCAACTCTCAGCCAATGTATGATATTCCCAGGCCACTGCCCACATATATCACACATCTGCTGTAGAATGAGTAAGCTCGATCATACACAGATGTATACAGAAACAATTTCAATAATTTTTTTTGCTATCTTTAACTATTTCTTCTAGAGTCCTTTAAGCAGCACACAGCAGCAACACTGAATGAGGAAGGAGCAAAGGGGAAACTAGTAATGAGATACAGGAAGAAAATGCACAATGAGTACCATCTGTTGCCAAATTAAATTCAACAGTTCACAGGTGTTCACAAGAGGATACAGTTTTGCCTACTCCTAAGTACCTTCCCAAACAACTCCAATCAGAACAATACAAAATGAATTTTCTTATATTGACTTTTTTAGAGCTTTAGAAGTTTTATATTTCAATAGTAATAATTTTATCAACTAAAAGTCTCTCTCTTTAATTTTGACATGCTAATCAAAACCAAAAAAAGCGATTATATAGTGTTAATAGATAAAGTGCCTCTCTTGGCTCTTCTCAGGTGTTTTTTGACTTTCTTTTCTTTTCCCACTCCTAGTTAATATCTTTCTAAGCAGACTTTCTGAGTATTGTTTTATATTTACAAACTTAAGTCCTAAAATCTCACTATTCAGTTGGACATCATGGCTTGAAATGCAACTTAAATCATTATGTTTACCTATGGACAGATAAAGCCTGGTATTGAAACAGCAAAATCATGAATAATATAAGCATGTCAGTCTCTGCATGTAGGCACTAATGATGATTTAGCAAGTATGTGCTGATGTTGCTTTCTGATGTATTTATTTTGTGGTTACACGGAGGACCTTGGTCTCCATGGCTGGCATTTTAATAGCTTTAGTTAGCAACTTAAAGCACAAAAGCCAACAGCAAGAACCAGAGAGAAAAATGATACTTCTGTTCCTTCTGTTCTTTCCTTTCCAGCAAAATCCTCTGTGTATTCAGAATTTCTCTATGGGTAGACACTGATTTGAGGGTTATAAGACAAAATTACAGGCTTCAAAGTAAAGAAGTTTGCAACTTGATCCACGTGGCTGTGTATTTTACAATTTTGTATCCATAAAATAAAACAATGTAAACATGAAATTATTTGCTTTCTGTTGTAATCCAGTATTATCTTACAAAGTTACTTGGCAATTACAGCGTTTTGCCTATCAGCTAGCTTTTTAGGCCACGGCTGGGAGGTTGAAGGGCCCAGGGGAGCCTTATCTCTGCAGTCTAAATGAGATGCATATGATGTTGGTGCTCTAAAGGTTAAACTTGAGCTACAATGCAACAGAGACCAGTTCTCAGATTAAATGGGTAGGGAAATATTTATGATGTTTTCTGCTTCCAATTAATTCTAATAACACTAGTTTGTTCTTAAGCAAAATACTGCCTTTCCATGCAAAAATCTCAAACCACTTAATGCATGGGAACTAATTTACACTGCACTCTAATGGGAAGGAGAAACAATCGTTTTACCTGCTTGCAATTTCTCTTTATTAAACTCACCTTTAGTCTAATATTAAGAGATGGTGACAGTTTGTATTTTTACATTCTAAATTTCTTTAACTCTGAACTGTGTGTAGTCCTGATATGCTTTTGTGGCTGGAAATGAAGATGAGTCTTTTCTAGAAATAATCAGAGAAAAAAAAATCATCTAACATGACAGGAAGGAAAAAAACCACTCATGAAAGAATCTGAGATTTAGATTCTAATAATTAACTAATAATAATAAAATTTTAAGTCTTTCCAATCTAAGCTTTAGATGGGTAGCTAAATGACGACTCGAGTTTTAGGCAGAAATTTCAGTGAAATTATTCATGTAATTAAAACCATTAAAAAAAATACAGCACAAGGATTAAAATCCTGGTGTGATACATGTAGAACACAGAGTGGTAACAGTAGGCTAACAAAAACGCAGACTATTGGCAGAAATAAAAGAACAGTCTTCACAATTTAAGAGGAAATTATTGTGGGTTTTTGTAATTTTTTTCTCCTTCCCCCTCACCCCCTCCTTTTTTTTGCCTTTAGTCACAGCAGGATAACATTTGTTCCTACACTGGAATCAGAAATTTGGCCTATAATGCAGGTATACAAAGCCCATTCATGTAGCAGGTGATATTCCCAGGTAAAATAATTTTCTTGAATAGAAAGTCAGAGTCCCTATTGTGAGTGTGAGGTAGATTCCTGTGTAGGGTTTTGAGGTAAAATTCATGAAACAATTGCTATGCAGCCCTTCAGGGGGATTATTACTCACCGTTGCCTGAGTCATACTGGTTACTGCTTCTTTTCACAGCCAGGAGGAAAACAGGACTTATCAGACATGAAACTTCTTGGGATCCCTACTTATGAGTAAAATTTAGCTCTTTTCTATAGTCTACTTCATCAATCCACCCCAAGCTATCTTATTCCTGGGCTTAATACAATTGTAGGTTAAAAGGTTTCTAAACAAAAGCGTTAAAAGCAAGACTTATTTGTTATTTGTAGCTAGAATTAAATTATTGCTTTTCTTGCTTTTATTAGAGAACATATGGATGGTGATCAAATTTGTCTCCTTGATACTAAGTGTAAGTCAGTCACAAGGACTCCCTTGCTGCCAGGTTAGGTGTGAAGTTATTGTCTGGGTGCCAGCCTTGCATACTCTGAGTAGCTGAAGGCATGGAAATATTCTTAACTGAATGAGTGTTTGACACAAAACTGTTGCAAAGCTTTTGGTCTGTTTTGTGCTCAGCTTTAGGATCTTGAATATGCCACTCACTCTTTATGAGCTTCACATTGTTGTTGTTAGGATTTTACTCTGTGCGTTCAAAATTATATGAAAGTATGGGATTTTTCCTAGTTTTAACATTTCATTGGGAGTGCACTAATTGGTTATAATATGAGCTGCTCTATGCAGACTACAGATCTTAGCAATTAGCTTTGAAAGATCTGTGCTTTCCTGCAGGCAAGTATTTCCTTCAATTGCACTGCTTTCCAATCTTCTTTTTGTTTTGATTGTGTGTATACAGTTACTGTGATGAGAGTACCAAAAAGTACCAGTGATAAGGCTATTGCATGCATGATCCAGGGCATAAAGAGCAAAGTTTATTGTTCTCTTTCCTCTTTGTCTGTATTTGAATGGAATGTTGCCATCTGCAACTTGAAAATTGAATCATATGAAGCAGCATATGAAGGCAGTGGTGCTGTACTCTTCTGAATGCTATAATACGTCTTTCCTCTCTGTTCATAGTTAAGTGACTGATTTTAGATGTTTTTAGAGCATATTCATTGGCCAAGACTATGCTCAGGTCTTAATCCATTATGTTTCCATGATGCTCGCAGCATAATTGAATGACTCATTCAAATGCAAATTGATGCTATTACCTTCTTTTAATGGACTGCCTTCCACATCAAAGGTTAAACTGTGGAGTTTTTTGTATAGTTGAAGATACCATGTTTGCTACAAAAAGAATAATGACATCCTTGATGTTTCTTTTTACCCTTATGTTAAAAAGGAATTAAATGCACCTGTAAATTAACTACAATTCATAGAGGTTTAACTCTTTCATAGGTTTTATAGTTTGCTCGAATGAACAAAATCATTATGTATTGCATACATACGTACATGCATGCTTAAAAATAATTCTGTAAGGTAGCAGGTAAGCTCAGTGCATGAAATGTATTTCTCAACATCTCATGCAGAATTTCATGCTGTCATGGGTTTTAGTATCATTGGAAATCTTCCTCAAGCAAGGTGAGGTGGCAAAGTGCCTCTGGCACCAGCCTCTGACACCAGTGAAGATCTCTACACATTGATGCATTAGGACTAGAGACAGATGCGTGCAAGACAGAGCTCAGTTGTGATTTACAGTATCCTTCCCCCCAAGTGGCACTGAATAGTTTTCATGGATTGCTTTCTGTTTTATCTGCCTCTATTAAAAAAATTAAACACAGTTTTGGAAAAGGTAATTGATGCTAACATTGTTTACTAATTTTCACATAATGTCTTTAAGTATATTTAGTTTTGTTTTTAAGTTTGCATCAACAGCAGAAAGCAAAACAAAGGCAAAACCCTAGATCTTTTTTTAGGCTACAGAAGCTTCCAGGAAGCACTTATAGACACAAGTATAATGCGAAACAAACAAACAAAGGCAAGGCTATGAGCGAAGGGAGAAACAAATGAAGACCAAATATTTGTGATTAATACCTATTAGACCACAATTTTGGAAATAATTTTCACTTACTGTAAATGCAGAGCTTGTGCTGTGGTTAAGGACATGGATAAAAATGTCCAGCAGACTACATGATCCTAATTGGCACCTGTATTCTGCCTATTTCTTTGTGTGGCAGCAAGAGGTTCCGAAGTTAAGATGTGAAAGTAAATCAGAAAAATGATTTGTGGCAACCCCACCAAAAGACAAGAGAAATCACTGTAGACAGCCATTTCTACGTACTGACTGACTGAATGTTTAAATGTAATACTGAAATCTTGAGAAAAGTGTTCATAACTTTACACCAGATCATTGGAGAGTAGGGCACAGAAGATGAAGAGCTGTGGATAACTGAGATGCAGACAGATTAAGAGGCACTCAACGCAAGGATGGGCAGAATATGAGTGCTTGTCACTGAAGCATAGCTTTATTCATCTTTCTCCTTCCTCCCAGGTGCTTTACCCTTCCTATCTACCTGTCAAATTTGATTATGCATGGGCCAGGAATGAAGAAATTGTTTTTGAAGTGGCTAGAAGAGTGGATACTTGCAGAATTACACCAAACTCTCCCCCTAGATCCTCCAAGGGACTGTCCAAGAAGTTAAAAAGAACTTCCAAATTACCTAATAGAAATTTTGGATGAGTTGAATGCCTGATAGAATAAAAATCTAAAAATCAAACAAGTAGTAGTAAAAAAAAAAAAAAAAAAAAAAAGCCCCTTCCAAAGACTGCCAAATGTGTAGCATACAAATTAAAAATGAGCTGGCTACTTAAACCACATGACTTTGTAGAAATGTTTCTGTGTTGGGAAAAAAAAATCTGTGCAATACAAATAAATTCTGGCAAAATGTAGAGAATTTGTTAGGCTTAGAAGCCTTTGGCTGCAATAGGTAATCTGACTAACTTCAGAGCAAAGTTTGAGAAAAGTTTCTGGTTTACCTCAGCAATTGCACCTTTTGCCTGCTGACATAATTTTGTTACTATAGTAAATGATCCTGTTGTAATTTTTGGGAAAACAAGCTTGGTTATACTTTACTGGAGAATAAAGTTTTGTTTTGTAGAATTATAGAATGCAGTGAGTTGGAAGAACCTTTAAAGGTCATCTATTCCAACCCCATGCAGTCAGCAGAGACATTCTAGACTAGACTAGGTTGCTCAAAGCCCCATCCAGTCTGACCTTGAATGTCTCCAGGAACTGGGCCTCCACCAACCTCCCTGGGCAACAGAGAGGAGGTAGTGTCTCTTTTCAATAAGATCTGAGAGGAACATCAGTGTAAGGAGCCTGGTGATCTGTGACCCTGCTGTATCAGACAATTCTGAGGTCTTTTAAAATGGAATGTGTTGCATCCCTGTCTACATGGTCCCTAGTATCTTATAATCAATATATCATTCCCTGTAAGAGACTCATCTAGGTCCTTAATAAATAAATTCACACCAACTAATGATGTAAGAACATATAAATAAATTCTAATGCCACTTCTGACAATACAATATGAAAAATCTCCAACTGTCCAGGAAATGTATTTTATGACTGCATTTTCGTGGCCTTCCTGCCTGTCTGAAAAAGAGAGACACAGTCTTGCTATACAGCAGTAGGTTGTATCAGTACAGATACCCTAATAGAAAGAATAGAATAGAATCAAATCAAAATCAAATCAACCAGATTAGAAGAGACCTCCAAGATCATCCAGTCCAACCTAGCACCCACTCCTATTCAGTCAACTAGACCATGGCACTAAGTGCCTCATGCACTCTTTTCTTGAACACCTTCAGGAATGGCGACTCCACCACCTCCCTGGGCAGCCCATTCCAATGCCAATCACTCTCTCTGACAACTTCCTAACAACATCCAGCCTAGACCTCCCTCAGCACAACTTCAGACTGTTCTGTTGCTGGTTGCCTGGGAGAAGAGACCAACCCGCACCTGTCTATAGCCTCCCTTCAGGTAGTTGTAGACAGCAGTGAGGTCACCCCTGAACCTCCTCTTCTCCAGGCTAAACATCTCCAGCTCCCTTAGCCTCTCCTTATGGGGCTGCATTCCAGATCCCTCACCAGCCTTGTTGACTTTCTCTGGACACTTTGCAGTATCTCAACATCTCTGTCATATTGAGTGACCCAGAACTGGACACAGTACTCAAGGTGTGGCCTTAGCAGTGCTGAGTACAGGAGAAGAGTAAACTCCCTTGTCCTGCTGGCCACACTGTTCCTGACACAGGCCAGGATGCCATTGGCTCTCTTGGACACCTGGTCACACTGAAGGAGTAGTTATACTAGGGTAAAGAAGATTGTGTATCTTAAGAAAAGGAAACCATGAATCTTGCAGAAACCGCATATTAATTCTTAGGGAAAGAAATAGGTAAGTGTAGGGAGAATGACAAATTCCTCAGTTGTACGTGGAGAAGGGTGGTCCAAAGTTGGCTCCACTAATAAGATGGAAAACCTGGATCCCAAAGGAGAAAAGAGATCTTAAAAGGAAAGAAAACTCAAGTAACTTCCAAAAATTGACCACATGCCCTTCATTGCCCAGTGGTTCTGATGGTGCTCTCTCCTCACAGGGAATCAACTGCTCTACTGCTGCTTCAAGATTTCTTTTCCCCTTTTTCTCATGGGATGTATCTGTCCTGGTATTGTCCTACAGAGATGAACACAAGGGATTCAATTTAATCTAAGTAAGTGTTTGTTCCAGATGTTGAGAGGCACTAATGGACAATCAAAGTGGATACTGTTCAGGTTTTGGATATGTGGAAAACATCTGGAGATTGCTGTTTGCACTCATTGCAGCATACAGAGACTATTCAGAAGTGTTAATCAGAATTTATGACACTTTGTCAGACAGTTGGTTAGTTTAAATATTTGTAGAAGGTGAGTAGCAAAATGCAGTACAAGCATGACCAAGGATGTTTACTTGATTTTCACTTATGTAAGTAATTCTGTGTACTTTAAATTGCTCTGTCATTTTTTTTGGTAGTAGTGGACTCAAGTGACTGCATTCATAAGTGTAAACCCAAGTGTATGAAATGCAAAGGTGTGTGCAGAATTTTTGTAGATCCAAAGAGTTTGTGGGGTGTAACTTTACCACTGTCCATAATGATAAATTATTTATATTGTTCTGGGGAGGGATCACAGCTGTGGTCTTTCCCTTGCTCTCTACATGTACCGAGGGTGAAAGCTGCAGATGCAAAATATAGCAAAATGATGGCACTGTCAGATTTGAAGCTACAGCTTTCCAAATCAGTGGATCAATTAAACTTTTCTTCTTAGAGAATATGTTAGTAGCCATTGTCCGAAATAGTAGTAGTTGGTCACATCTTAACATTGATCTCCATCCTTTTTTCCACTCCTATTTCATAAAGATTGCAGTAAAATCTTGCAAACTGAAAAGAAAGGATATTTGGTGAGTGGTCAACTTTGTATTTTTGAAGGTAATGACATGTCTCATTGGCTAAAACAACTTTGAAAACAGAAATAACCTTTAAGAAGAAGGAAACAGACTGTTTTGATTTCCATGCCCAGGCATTTTTGTATTTGGTTTGAGAATCACAATGAGAAAATTGAGTACTGTGCTCAGTTCTGGGCCTTCCAGTTCAAGGGAGATAGGAAACTGCTTGAGAGTGTCCAGTGCAGAGCCACAAAGATGATTAAGGGGATGGAACATGTCTCTTAAAAGGAGAGACTGAAAGAGCTGGGCCCTTTAGCTTGGAGAAGAGGAGACTGAGGGGTGACCTCATCGATGTTTATCAATATGTGAAGGGTGAGTGCCAGGAGAATGGAGCCAGGCTCTACTAGGTGATGCCTGATGACAAGACAAGGGGCAATGGGTGGAAGCTGAGGCACAGGAAGTTTCGCTTAAACATGAGGAGGAATTTTTTTCCCTGTCAGGGTTACAGGACGTTGGAACAGGCTGCCCATGGGAGTTGTGGAATCTCCCCCTCTGGAGATAATTCATAACCTGGATTCATTCCTGTGTGATCCTGCTCTGGCAGGGGGGTTGGACTAGATGACCTTTCAAGGTCCCTTCCAGCCCTGACATTCTATGATTCTATGAAAATCTTTTAGCCAGGTACCTAAATATTAGCTGCATTCTGTATCTTTGAAGACATATCTGTAATAGTATGTCTTATTATTCTTCCATGCTGGTTTACAAAAGACTTCAATCTGCCTATTGCCCCCTTCATATTACCCACAACTTTGTCATTACCGTCGAGAAGCAGACACAGGAGCATTTATCTTCACAAAAATTATGTTTTTATTGGTTGGTATACAGTAGATTCATATAATACTGATCTGCCAGTGAAGGCAATAAAATGAGTGCTGCAGCTGCCAGGCCACAAAGCTGACAGGGAGAGATGCTATGCCAGGAACAAAATATTTTACTATTTAAGGTCAGACTTTTCATTTCAGAGCTATGGGAAGAATAATGTGGGTTTTAGAGGTTTTATTTGTGTCAGTGCTGTTGTTTTCTTTTTCTTTCTTTCTTTCTTTCTTTCTTTCTTTCTTTCTTTCTTTCTTTCTTTCTTTCTTTCTTTCTTTCTTTCTTTCTTTCTTTCTTTCTTTCTTTCTTTCTTTCTTTCTTTCTTTCTTTCTTTCTTTCTTTCTTTCTTTCTTTCTTTCTTTCTTTCTTTCTTTCTTTCTTTCTTTCTTTCTTTCTTTCTTTCTTTCTTTCTTTCTTTCTTTCTTTCTTTCTTTCTTTCTTTCTTTCTTTCTTTCTTTCCTTCTTTCTTTCTTTCCTTCCTTCTTTCTTTCTTTCCTTCCTTCTTTCCTTCTTTCTTTCTTTCCTTCTTTCTTTCTTTCTTTCCTTCTTTCTTTCTCCATATCTGCTTTCTTGACATTATCAGGAAACTATCAGCAGTAAAGAGCATTAACACAGTTTTTGGAAAAAGCAGAGCTGGGAAGCAATAAGGAAATACAGGCAGTAGAGCTTGCCCTGTGGGTGTTGGCTTACAAAAAACTAAAATATAATATGAAATGAGTAACTTTGCATTAAAAATGGCCACTACACGTCATCTTGCAACTAGCCTTGTAGACAACTCTTCCATTCTTTGGCAAATTGTTACTTCTGTTGTGCCAGGATACTTAGTGTTGTTTTTTCTGTGCTCATCATTAATTACAGGCTCCTTATTCTCTTATTTTAATTTATTGCTATCCATGGCTTTGCAGACGTTAGTTAAGTAGGAGTGGAGCCGTTCTTCTGGGTGTGCTCAGAGGACAACTTTTCAGCCATTTTAGTGCCCATCTGCCAGGTATTTCTCCAAATACAGTCGTATGATTTATAATGTTCTTTCTGAGGGAAGTGACTGCAATATGCTTGTGTAAAGGAAGACAGAAGGAGAAGAGCTAGTCAAAGAATACTTAATATTAAATTAGAGTTTTAATTATTAATTTAAATTTGCTGAACAGGAAATAACATATGGAAATTTTATCAGTTATGAGAGGCTTGTGTTTTATTCTAACTTTAACTTGAAAATGGATTTTGTAGTAAAGCAACACTGTTCTTCCTTTCCTTCTTTCTTTTTTTATTCTTTTGTAAAATCCAGTGGATACTCTGCTTAGCTTCAATTAAGACACAACCATCCTAAAAAAGAACCTATGTAAACACCACTAAGTAAAGCTCTTCTTGTACTTCCCATTCGAGACAGGTGAAGAGGAGTGAAAATAAATCACCCAATATAGAAGTTGTTTGTTTTGTTTTGTTTTCCAAAACCTAATGTGCTCTGATTTGATGCACGGGCAAGACCTTAAAAATCAGTTAATGTATCGCATTTTTAAATGTGAAAAATCTAGACATTAAAAAAAGTTGTATTACAGTAAAAAAAAAAAGAAGTGAGGAGCTGTGGACTTCTGAAATGGTGGAGTTCTGAGACTCATGATGGACATTAAGTTTACTTTAGTGGCACTGGGTTTACATTTAATCTACTTTCCACATATGTTTAAATAGTCTTCAATTATCCACAAAAGTATGCTTTTGCAAACTTCATAATTTATCAGGGATTAGAAGAGCAATGTTTTGACAATATAGCTGTTTTAAGTGCAACTCATTATTTGTGTATCATTAATCCAAATTGGTTATCACCCCAGTTCTCTGGCCCTGGTAAATGTATTCCAGCTGTTTACGTTTTGGGCAAATGGTGTTTCTTTTAGTATGCATGCTGAACTTCAGGGCTGTATTATGTCAAGTATGCATGTTTTGGAAACTCCTTTAGTCTCTGTCTTGTGAAAGTTAGAGTTTCATAGATTGCAGTGCAAATCAATCAGCGTGCTGCGGCTGATTTCTGAAACAGAAAAGAAACCTCCTCTCAAATGTAGTGGCTGTTTAACCTATAATTACAAGTCCCAAGGAGTCAGAGGGATTGCCAATACTATCTATTCCACGGCCTCACTAAATAACACAGAACCACAGAATGCTTTAGTTGGAAGGGATGTTAAAATAAAGCATTTTTTTTGCTTAAAGATTAAGAAAAAAAATCCTTGTAGAAAATGGCAATTTCCTTTGAAGCTAGCATTTGAGGGGAGGTCGTGGACTTTCCACGGTATAGTTTAAAGAGTTATTTCCATTTGCTGCAAGCTTGAAACTAACAGGCAGAAAAGGACTTTTACAACTACAAACTCTCCAGTCATAATTTTCAAACATTCCTTAGCAAAGAGATTTTTTTTTTCCCCAGAAGGATTGATGAAATAAAGTTTGGAAGGATTTCTTATGATTCCATAATTTTAAATTTGGAAGTTTTATATTAACTGAAGTTAAGTCAATATAAGTTAATATAATATTAAGTCCTGAAGCACTTGTCAAAGTCAGGTTTTCAGCAGTCATGCAGTATTACTTGGTATGTTAAGCTGAGCATAAAGAAACTGAGGGACTAAACCTCAATATCTATTTTTGCCCATACAACTCACTTCTAATTTTATATTTGTGTGGATTTTATCTCCTCTTACTTTGATTCTCTTGGGAACTAAGTGTAAAAGATGTAGTTTTATCTTATGTAGTGTAAGTGTAAAATACATTAAGAAGATTTGGTCAATTAATTTGCAGCCTGAGCTTGCACATGCACTATTTTGCTTTTCAACAATTACAACATGAATCCAAACAGGTAATGCAGTTTGAGACAACAGTTTTGTTGGATACTAGGAAGGCAGAATTATTTCTATTATACTTTAAAGCATTGTAGTTTCCAGTGCAAAAATAGACACTAAAACAACACTCCATATGACTTCTGCTTAACAAACCCCCTGAAATCTACTGTTTCATGAATTGGCAATAACACCCATAAAGATAGATACATCAGGGTTCTCATTTTATGCTATCTGTTTCTGTAAGTGTTCATTTAGTTGTCCTGTTCTTTCCTAATGTTTCCCAAGGAACTCTCTGTCTTTCTGAATATTCTGCTGGCACTTTCTCTTCATATATGGCAGACAAGATTTCAGATGCCAAACCAGTTCCAAAACATCACATAAACTTCTCTAACATTTCATACCCGCTATTGTTTTTAGTTTGAGTGAGTGATATCTCTGAGTTCTGTGATTTAAGAAGCATTTTAGAAGCAAGAATACTCCTTCACTCTGTGCATTCCAGAGACTGTATTCAGGCAGCAATACAATGACTAGATGTAAGAAAATGAAAAGTGCTTCTCTACCTCTTGTTATCTTTACAATTTCTAGTACGATATGGAGAAATGAAAACATATTCCCACCTATTATTAGTTACAATGCAATAAAAGCAAGGCTCATGTTTCTCATTTCTTTCTGCTAGTGAAGTCTATCACTGCCTGAAGTGTGCAGTATGTAAGGTACTTGGTCTTGATGGATGTCCTTGGTAACCAGGCAATGAGCATATTACACTAACAGGAGGTAAGAACAAAGGTATCTAGAAGATGGTGCTCTGTCACCAGCTGGCATAGAAGAGGCAGCTATAAAGTGCAGGTTCAAGTGCTAGCATATCTTAATCTTGTTTGTCTTCCTGTCTTGATTGCATTGATTTTAACATTGCATTTTAGAATACTTTCTAGATTGAACATTAATGACACTGATACTGTGACTTAACAGGCCTACAATATGAAGAGTACAGTATAAATACACTCTTGTCCTCAAAACTCTTGATGTTTTGGTGATACATATGTTGCACTTACTTATCACATTGTAAATTGTAAATTTATATACCTTTATACTTAAAACAAAGACCAAAAAACTCCCAAGTGTCTAAATCAAAGTCCACATGGACCTTGGTACAGCTCTTTGGGAACTATTGTAGTAAAATGTAGACTATTCTGGTAATTGTGTGGGGATAAAGAATTTGTCAATATTTAATTAAGCAAGAAGGAACATTAAATGCACTGAAGGGTAGCTCCTGATGAGTTGTGTTATCTCTTGTATTGGTCACACTAGGACAACTTTGCATATATGAGCAAACAAAAAAAAGATGTAAATGCCAGTTTGTCCTGAAGCCCTGTATACCCCAAAATTTCTCTCTCCGTGGTTTGAATGGGAGAGGAAAGGTGTGAAAAACCTGTTTTCCTCCCTGTTCTCTGCAGGGATGAAGCGGGGGGGGGGGGGGGGGGGGGGGGGGGGGGGGGGGGGGGAGCGGGGGGGAGGGTGCGTGGGGGTGGAGCAAAGGGCCCTTCCAGCACAAGGTGTGCCTGTACAGATGCCCACACTGGAATTGGGCTGGGGATTGGCTGTGGTCTTCACACCTAGGAAGTGGTAACTCTGCTCTTTGTCTAGGAAGGGTATAAATATTGGGGGACTTCCCCCCTTGGGGTCCTCTGCTTTAGAGTTCTCCCCCACCTGGATAGTTCCTGCAGAAAGAGATGCCTGGCGTTCCGAAGGGCAAGCTCCTGAGGGACAGGACCATCCCTGCTTTGGACGGCTTCCACCATAAGCATCCCCTTTATGCAAGCTTCATAGGCTTAACGAGCCTCGGATGTCTTTTGAAAGAGAGAGAGCTGACAAGCATCTGGAGAGCCCTTTCTCTCAGCCAGCCTAACTCACCTGTGAGTAAGCTTTTGGCTCAGCCTGATTGATAGTGGGGAATGCTATGTTTAGTTGCTTAGCCTTTTCCATCTCCTGACTTCTAAAATAGTCAAATTTACTAATGGTATCCTTGTAAGATCTTCTCAATTAAACTGAATCTGCTAATTAGAACTAAATTAACTTCTGTATATATTTTTGGGGGTAGGTTTCAGGCAAATAAAATAGTTCTATTTTTCTATATATTCCTGAGTCGGACACATTAATTCCCTACCTCCACAACACAGTTTCAAAGGGACTGAAAGAAAAATTGTTGAGCTAATGACGAAGAAAAGGTCTAAATAAAATTGTGTGAGTCTTCAAAAGAAAAAAGATGGAAAGGGAGATGACTAGCAAAGAGAGGCAAAAAAAAAAAAAAAAATCCAAAACCAGCTTGAAAGTTACAGTGACTCACAGTAACATTTAAAAAAAATTGAAACCATCACGTAGTTCATATGACAGTGAGCTACTTTATTTTAGAGTAGGGTAGAGTTAATTTTGTAGATGTACACTGGATATTTAAAAAATGGTGTATCGTCTACCAGCTAGGTTCTTTTAATAGCAGTAGTTCTTAGAAGTTTGGCAATTGCACTGGGAAGACACAGTGTAAATGCAAGAGTGTTGTGGACCCTCTCTGGACAAAGAGCAGAGTTACCAATTCCTTAGGCACGAAGAGCACAGCCAATACTAGCCCAATTCCAGTGCGGGCACTGCATGGTGCTGGAAGGGCCCCTGTTCACCCCCTTCACGCCTGCAGGGCAAGGCTGGGGGGGATGGGGAAACAGGCAGCTTTTCCTCTCCCATTCAAGCCACAGAGGGAGAGGAATTTAGGGGTATACAGGACTCCAGGACAATTGTCTGCACGTGATTGGCCAGCATGACACTGTGCTGAGACTGCATGACATCATACTCCTTCTGCACCTGAAGGTCCTGCCAGAAGAAGCCAGGAGGTAAGGTTAGAGATTACATCCTTTCTCCTGAAGCTGGGAGGATCCCATAGCCTCCAAGTTCACAGGCAGAATTCCCTGAAGATTGGACATTTATATAGGCTGTGACATAGCCCCAGAGGGTGATTGGTAATTAGTAAGAATTTGTGAGTAAATGCTTTAATGCCTCTGTAATTCTTTATTGCCTTCTGCCATAGAGCAGAAAGAACTTGGGCTCATCTACTGGCCAAACAGCATATTGACCCCAAGCGGCATCTGGCTGTGGGGAAATTCCTCTCTCTGTTTATAGTTTGAATGTTTGCTAGTTATTAACAAGTTACTGTTTGGTATTATTTCTGGAATGTCTTCCCTAACCATGTAAGAACAGATATTAATATTAAAATTCGGTGGTTGGGGTGGTGAGAGTCCAGAACATTGAAGTTAATAAATTATATATTTTTATAGAATATCCTCTTGCACCAATTAATTTCTCCTCTCCGCCGCAATTGGCGTAGGTGGCAGAAACCCCTCCGCAACAAAGAGTGCAGTTTTTTTTCTGATACCCATTAAATAACTGTGGAATCTAGTGTGAATTCAGATCCATGAGATAGGAAAATTGAAAAATCGGTTACCACAAGCTTAGGTACTATGATGTAGATGTTCAGATTCATCAGTGATTTTGTGAATAGATCAGCCATTCATTGCCTAATAAGTATTTTGCAATGTATTTTTGGATTTCACAGGCTTTTTTCTGATGTGTTATGCATGTCAGAAATGAGAGGAAAGGTGAATAAGTTCATTCCTGTTATGTATATTTGCTTGGCATTGTTCTGCTGTTTGATGAACATATATTTTGATTATTTTTGGAAGTGTCACTATGTACACTAATGTAATTTCAGAAATGATCAGTTAAATGTAACTTTCTGAGTTATGAGTGATTTGTTCATGTAGTTAAGTGAGAGAATGAATAGGATTGCTTTCTACAAATACCTGAAAGTAGGTTGTAGCCAGGTGGGGGTTGTTCTCTCCTCCTACGCAACCAGCCACAGAGCAAGGGGACACAATCTCAAGTTGTGCTGGGGGAGGTATAGGCTGGATGTTAGGAGGAAGGTCTTGACAGAGAGAGTGATTTGCCACTGCCCAGGGAGGTGGTGGAGTCACCATCCCTGCAGGTGTTCAAGAAAGGACTGGATGAGGCACTTAGTGCCATAGTCTAGTTGATTGGATAGGGCTGGGTGCTAGGTTGGACTGGATGAACTTGGAGGTCTCTTCCAACATGGTTGATTCTATGATTTAACTGAGGCAGACACTATACTTTATTATGTGGTCCATACTTTGAAATATCTTGCTTATTTGATGTATTGTCTTCTGATGAAAAAAAAACCAAAAAACCAAACCACAACACAGTTAAACAGATAACAATGAATGGAGGTTTTATAATGAGGGAAACAATTCTTTTCCACTTTGATTTTAATGCATTTGTATAACAGTATACATGGTCAGTAGGATTGTGGCATTGTGACATTGGATTGCGACTGGAAATCAGTAGGATTATGACAGTGGAGTTCATTCAAACAATCTGAAATACAATTTATTGAGTATCTGGTTACCTGTATGGTTTCAGAAAAAAAAACCCCACCTATATTAGTATTGACAGATCTTTGTATCTTTACTATATCAGTACTGATATAACACTGTAACAGTAGTCTGTAACATTTTCATCTACTTACATACAGCCTAATTAGATTTGTGTACTGTCTGAAGCTTGGTAGACACAGATCAGCACTATGTAGAAAGACAACTCTATATCTGCCTGAATTTATGTGTGAGAATAAATGTGTTCTGCACTCTTTATAAGCTGTCCAAGTAAGGATCAAGATAAGACAAGTATGGTTTCTGAAATTGTTGTATGACAGTATATGTAGCTGTGTAAAGGAAAGAACTAATTTTCTTACTCTCCCACTGAATGTTGGTTTTATTAAGCACTCTAGCAAAATATGGTAAAATATACTTAAAATGGCAACTCTTTTCCTGACTCTGTACATGAAGTCTAGTATTAATTACCCTTGGTGGGAAACTGATATTTGGAAAACATATTTGATGTAAACCAATTTTTTAAAACTTTGCTTTAAGTGGACATGAAAACTGACATAGAGGAAAAACTGCAAAAAAAGTGTCAGTTTGCAAAGTTGTACAGTTTAGTTTCCACTAGTCTGAGTGTTCATCACCCCTCTAAGTCTGTATCTTATTCTCAAAAATATAAGGGAAAAAGTGAGACAGACTGAAAATATGAAGAACAGAAGGATGGTGTAAAATGTCTGCATTGTATATGAAAAGTACTTAAACTTTCATTATTTTTCTGAGAATGAATATGGTTTGAGCTGGTCTTATCTCTCTATTCCTTGTTTATCTTAGGTATTGCAATTCAGTCAGAGATGCTCTGTGCTTGCACTATTCAAAGCATCCTCAGGCTTGTTTAGTGACTGCTCACATCTATAGTTTATGCTGAGTACTGATTTGGCTCTTCCAGTTCTTTTGGGGGAAGGGCAAAATAATTGTGTGAAGGCAATTGTGTAGGCGAAACACTGCTCTGGTATAATAACAGCTGGGTTACTGGTGTGCAGGAAAACATTTCCTTTGGTTTGTTCTGTTTGGCTGGATCTGATTTCCTTTGCTGCTGTGCTTTCCTTCTGTGTCTGTTAAAACTGGCTCCCATTACAACCCTTTGTCTGAAAAAGGCAACCAAGGGTCAACAGTGAGGTGAGAAGAAACATGAAACTTTCTCTGCATTTCTGCACTACTTCCTCTCTCTGACTGACATTCTGCTCCCTACGTGTAGCTGTGGAAGCTGTGTTGCCATAGAAGCTTTTCTCGAACAAACTGTTTCTCTACTGCCATAGAAGTTTTTCTCAATATGCTTCTCTATTCCCCTTTCTTTGTATTCAAACATCTCTGACAATCTGCACCTGGATCAGTATGCTGCACTTCAGACACCGTTTGGGTGCCCATACTTGTGCCAGCTCAAGGTAGTTGTTTCACAACTGAGCCTGCACAGAGTTGAAGTAAGACTCACACAGAATACTGGGAGCTCTTACCATTTTGTGACCACCACAATGCTGTGCACAGGTGGTCCAAGAATGACTCAGTTAACTGGGGTCCTGATGCTCTTGCACCATCACATGAGTGATACATAATCCACCCTGCTATGGAAACACCTCTATCAACAACCCTTAGGTGGGAAATAAAGAGGAATTCAGGAATAAAAGGCTGCACTATGAACTGTCAGTGTGCACCCACCACCAAGGAAGACATCAAGCATGCTGGACATTGCTGAAACCAGGAATCGTGACTGTTCTCTCTTCTTACGTCTCATCTTACCTCAAATTTCACTCTAACTCCTCTCTCTCATGTTCTCTCTCTGCCCTGTCCTAGTTAATTGCCTTACCTGCCTGAAGAACCACTGTGTGATCAAAGTGATATGCATGAACTTGTAATCAATAAATTGCAAATAATTTGTAGCCATTTTGGTGTCAGTTTGGCTCACCCACTCCTTAGGTAACACTAAACAACCTTCTGCAAACCCTTCTGCTGAAGTCAGTTTACAACATCTAACTGTCATCATGGGTAGGATACATTGAGGTGTGAAATGATCAAGGAACTCTCTCCTGGAGGGAAAAATATGTTTAAAACTGAAGACATACCTGACATTTTCTGAACCCTCTAAGAGTAGATGGGTAGCCAGAATATTGATGCCTCCCTGGAAAAACACAAAGGGGGCTGTCCTCCTCTTTTGAAATTGTAGAGCTACAATGCTTGTCCTTTGCTGCTAGTAATGATTTGGGCAACAATGATCTGTCTTAATCCTCAAGCTATTGCAGATTGAATTACTGTAATAACAAATGAGTGAAACTTGAGATAGGCAAGTCATCTGTCTGTGTAGTGTTGGTAGATGCCAAAAGGCAGCACAGCAACAATGGGTGACTAAGTATGAGAACATCCATTGCTTGCACAGCTTGGTAAAAGCACTGCAGAATCAGTTAAGCTCAGTGCAAGAACAATTAGTAGAGGACCAACAACACAATCACTGGTTGATGGCTGTGCTCCAAAACTGTTTCAAGAGGGAAAGATATATATGGTAGATGAGATGTGCAATTGGAACAGACACCTCTGTTGTGAATGAATCTGTAACCCCAAAAGCTATACCACCTTGAGGAAGCAGATTGAGTAAAGAAGAAATTTGATGATGTGTCTCTTGGATCATTAACCAAAATTGAAACAGCTGAGGGAAGGCAGAGAGGACAGCCTCAGGTCATTGTTCAGACCATTTCCTATTTCCCTACAGACTTGGCAAAAATTCAAGAGAAATGTGCCTGTGTGCCTTTGTTGGGGATGTGTTTGTGTGTGTATCTTTGAAATGACACTGGGTATATCTAGAGAGTGTGCCTCATAGGAAGTAATTGTAGAATTGCAGTCCTAAGGGGTATGGAACAATCAAGGAATACAGTCAAGACTCTCAACTTTAGGAAGGCAAACTTCCAACTCCTTATGGAGTTAGCTGGTAGGAGCCTATGGGAGATCTGCAGAGGCAGGGGAGCATAACAGATCTGCAGATCTTTAAAGACAGTCCTTAGAGTGCAAGATCTCTAGATCCCTGCACACAAGAAATGATGAATGAAATAGACAGGAGTGCAGCCTCAGAAAAATTGCACATGATACAGGTGTGGTACAGGTGCTAAGACAGAAGGATGGGATGCCATCCAGAGTGATCTTGATGGCTGGAGAAGTGGGTTGAGAAGAATCTCATGAAATTCACGAAGGCAAATACAAGGTCCTGCAAAGGTTGGAGCAACCTTTGATATCAATATGGGCTGGGGGATGAGGAAGAAGAGGATTGTTTAGCCTGGAGAAGAGGAGGCTCAGGGGTGACCTCATTGCTGTCTACAACTACCTGATGGGAGGCTGTAGTCAGGTGGGGTTGGTCTCTTCTCCCAGACAAGCAGCAACAGAACAAGGGGACACAGTCTCAAGTTGTGCCGGGGGAAGTATAGGCTGGGTGTTAGGAGGAAGTTGTTGTCAGAGAGAGTGATTTCCCATTGGAATGGGCTGCTCAGGGAGGTGGTGGAGTCACTGTCCCTGGAGGTGTTCAAGAAAAGCCTGGATGAGGCACTTAGTGCCATGGGCTTGTTTGCCTGGCTAGGACTGGTTGCTAGGTTGGACTGGATGATCTTGGAGGTCTCTTCCAAGCTGGTTGATTCTATGATTCTATGATTCTATGAAATTGACAGCAACTCTACAGAAGAGGGTGTGGGATTGTTGTCAGATGAGAAGCTGAGCATGAATCTGCAAGCTAACAATGTGCATTTGCATCCCAGAAGGCAAATCACATCATGGGCTGCGTTAGAAAGAAGCATGGCCAGCAGGTCTGCCTCTCCACTTCACTCTGGTGAGACCTCACCTGCGAGTACTGTGTCCAGCTCTAGGGCCCTCAACACAAGAGCAACATGTAGCTGCTGGAGCTTGTTGCAGAGGGCAGTAATACGTGGCCGAGTGGAGAATTTATCAAAAATAGATATTTTTTATTTTTACAAAAACCCGCCCCCACAACTATATATACAAAGATTAATTTTGTTTGATAAACAGGTTCAGTTATATGAGAATTAATCTACGAGGATACCATTAATAATCTGACTATATTTTTGAAGTCAGATTTTGGAAAAGGCGTCAGCTATCAATTAATAGCGGTTTCTTACTAAATTAAGCTAAGCCAAATAACTCACTCAGGCTGGCTCGTGCGGTCTGTCTTCCTCCTCCAGTGGCTGCAGGAGTCGTTAAGGGTCGTTAAGGGTCGTTAGGCAGACAAAGGTGTGCCTAACAGGAAAGCGAATCCTTGATCTCTCTGCAGTCCAGGCACAGGAGAGTGAGCGAGCTCAGGCAGAGACATACGTCCAGGCACAGGCAAAATCCAAAGTGGGAACCCCAAAGGCGGGAAGACCCCCAATATTTATAACCTTCTCTAGACAAAGGGCAGAGTTACCACACCTTAGACGCGAAAGCGCACGGCCAATCCCAGCCTGGCTCCAGCGTGGGAACTCACGGGGCAGTCCCCGCCCCCTTTCACGGCTGCAGGGCAGGCGAGGGGGGGGGGAAACCAAGCGGCTTTTCCCCTTTCCCCCCGAAGTCCGGGCAGGAGAGGAATTTAGGGGTACAGGACTCCAGGACATCCCACCCCGGTGGTAATGAGCATCTTTGTCTAGAACTTGAGTGACAGGTGATCCCCCTTCAATTTAGGAACCTATTAATATATATATATAGCTTAGCCTTTTTCAACATTAACAATAGGTAACACATTAATCACCTCAACAATATTTAACAATAGCCCCAAACAGTATTAATAAAGCTACACAGTCAATTGAAGATTGCTCTGTTCCTGGTAGAGCAACCAAGTTCATGGCAGAGCCTTGGATGCTCTGAGTCCATGGCTGGAGGTCACAGTCCGTGGGTCCTGATGCCATCATCCACTGGCCACCCCGGTGATATGACTCCATCTCTCGTGTAGCTGGCTCTCCCTTTCCCAGGTGCTGGTCAGGTGGTCAGGAACTGGTCCTCTGCCTCAACCTTAACCTGTAAGGAGACAAAACCTGCCTCGGCCTATAAAGGCCAGGCTTGACAATTAATAATTGGGGACGATCCACCGTGCACTGATCCGGTGGCCTTTTGTACTGGGGCAGGTGGTCAGTGACCACGTGGCTCACCTAGGCAGCAGGTCTTTATTCTGGGGGCTTCTGTAGCTCTCCCCGTGACTGCTGACCATTAAAAGCTGCCGAGCCACTATTACACTAATTCAGTGTTTTGCCTCCCATATGGGAGACGAGAAAGGGTTAACCTTTCTGTCTGGGGACGAGCTGCAGTTCCCACCGGGGGGGGGTCTGCCGCTTCTGGGCGAGCCGCTCTGGGAGCCACCGCTGGGCGAGCCGCTGTCGCTGGCCCTGGGCTTCTCACGGCTGCCTCTGGATTTTGCAGCTGATTTCTGAAGGCACCGCACTAGATCCTTCAGCTGCCAGTCTGCCAGATGCCTTAAAACAGTTTTTGGTACGCCTAAAGTCAGGGCTTGTCTATACCAACTGTTCTTTTCTCTGGGTCTCCAGTCACTCTGTTGGTCTCTGCTCCTTCCCCTCGGGGAGAAGCGTGCAAGACCCGTCCCCCTGGGGGGACAGTCCTGCACTGGCCGGACCTGCCTGCGCAGAGTCCTGGGATTTTCTGGGGGAGAAGCACGAGACTGTCTCTCCCCAGCCCCTTTTCCTTCAGGAGACCCAAACCCAAACTGCAGCCCGTGGGATTCAAGTCAGTTAACAGTTCAGCCCAAGTCATTACATGCTCTGTAGCATCGTCCTCTGAATTCTTTGCAATCACACGTTCAATTTTCTCAACATTCTTCATTAGTTGGATTTGCAGAGTTGCTGACAAACCCTTCAGAATAGGGTGCAGTCTCTCCGGGTCCACAGGGGCATAAAACGGGCAATTGTAATGTCCCTTATCATAGATAGCCTGGACACAGGCAAGTCTGCGGAGAGCAGTGATGAGCTCAGAGGAGCTGGTGACCTTTAGTTCCGTCGGCTCCCCCCGGTAGGCTGGATGGACACTGCTTGCCCAGTAGGCTATCTGGGCGGTGAGGCTGTGTGTCCCCTCGGGTTCACGTGTCAGGAACACATCATCCCCCCCAGTCTCCAGCCGCTTCCTGCGAGTCTAGAAGGACCCGGTCCCCACCGGCTCGGGACACTCGATACACATAGTCAGCGACTGAGTCCCCAGGATCTCTCGCATATTTGACTTGTAAGTCACTGAGCTGTGCGTCTGTGAACTGCTTTTTGATCACGGTGGTCCCTGCACCGCCTTTCCTGCCCTTCACGGACTGAGTCCTTATTACAGGCAGCACATGCTTCTGCACCATGGCGCCCTCCTCACCGGAGCTCTCTTCGCTGCTAGCCACGGGGGAGTCCGGTCAGGCCCTGTGCTTTCTGCGTGGCTTTGAGGCTTTCTGCCGCACAGAGGCATGTGCAGAGGAATTCTCTGAGTCTCTAGCAGAGTCTTTTGTGCCTGGTTTTGGGGAACTCCTCTCCCCCGAAGAGCCCCTCGGGGCATTCTCTGCCTTTCTCCCCGATTCCCGTGAATCACTCCATTCAAATTCAGACACGGAGACCGAAGAGGTAGTGTCTGCAGGTGTTACAAGCCTTTCTTTCATCTGGGCAGTCAGTGCCACGGTCAGGCTCTTTGTCTGCGCCAGTATGCTTTCCCAGATACTTTGGCTCTTAGCTTTTTCTGCTAATAAATCCTTTTCCAAGGCCTGAATTCTTTTTTCATAATTTTCAAATTCGGCCAGAGTCTGGGTCACGACTGACCCCAGAACAACAGAGAAATGCTCCATTGGAGACTCTGTAATCACAGGGTCTGAGCGCTCAGCTAATTTCTCCAGGATTTTCTCCGGATTTTTACAATTTTGCTGAGCCCAAATTAAATCAAGTCCTGTGATTAGGCATCCCTTTTCTTGTAGAAATTCTATGATTGAACTACCCTGTGTACACTGCGCCATAATGTTGCAGAGAGCAGGATTAATTCGTGGCTGAATCGAAAATTTATCAAAAATAGATATTTTTTATTTTTACAAAAACCCGCCCCCACAACTATATATACAAAGATTAATTTTGTTTGATAAACAGGTTCAGTTATATGAGAATTAATCTACGAGGATACCATTAATAATCTGACTATATTTTTGAAGTCAGATTTTGGAAAAGGCGTCAGCTATCAATTAATAGCGGTTTCTTACTAAATTAAGCTAAGCCAAATAACTCACTCAGGCTGGCTCGTGCGGTCTGTCTTCCTCCTCCAGTGGCTGCAGGAGTCGTTAAGGGTCGTTAAGGGTCGTTAGGCAGACAAAGGTGTGCCTAACAGGAAAGCGAATCCTTGATCTCTCTGCAGTCCAGGCACAGGAGAGTGAGCGAGCTCAGGCAGAGACATACGTCCAGGCACAGGCAAAATCCAAAGTGGGAACCCCAAAGGCAGGAAGACCCCCAATATTTATAACCTTCTCTAGACAAAGGGCAGAGTTACCACACCTTAGGCGCGAAAGCGCACGGCCAATCCCAGCCTGGCTCCAGCGTGGGAACTCACGGGGCAGTCCCCGCCCCCTTCACGGCTGCAGGGCAGGCGAGGGGGGGGGGAAACCAAGCGGCTTTTCCCCTTTTCCCCCGAAGTCCGGGCAGGAGAGGAATTTAGGGGTACAGGACTCCAGGACAGAGCTGATGCACAGAAGAGCAACAAAGATGATCAGAGGGCTAGATAATTTTTCTTGTAAGTACTGAAGGAATTTGGGCTCTCTAGCCTGAAGAAAACAGAGCTCTGGGGAGACTTTATAGAGTATTTCAGTATGTGATGGGGACATCCAGGTAGGTGGGGGAAGGACTGTTTAGAAGGTCTTGTAGCAATAGGATGAGAGGCAATGGTTTTAAACTGGGGCAAAGTAGATTTAAGTTGGACATAGGGAGGAAGTTCTTTACAAGAAGAGTGGTGAAATGCTGGAAGAGATCACCTAGGGATGTGGTTGAGGCCTCGTCTCTGGGACAGTCAAGATCAGACTTGGTGTGACCCTCGGCAGTCTGATCTAGATCACTTCAGGGTGATTTGACAAGATGACCTTTGAAGGTGCCTTCCAGTCCAGTGAAGTTTGTAAACCTATATCCTACTCAATGAAGATGAAGTGAGAGGAAACTGGGGGCCAGGGGCATTCTTCACTATTGACAGTAGTCAAGAGCCCTGGTTATTAACTCAAAGAGACAGCATTTGGACTGGTGGACTAGATATGATGGAAAGAAGGGATCTAAATCAAATTAAGAAGCCCTTTTGGGGGTCACATATTAGAGAGTGAACAAAAAAATAGTTGTTTGGAATTGATGCACGATTGAACACTGGTGTCAGAACAACCCACTCCCATACAGCATATAGTCCTCCTGGGAGCTTGAAACCCCTGGGATGAAGCCTCCCAGATGCCTTATAACTGTACACAGGGGACATGCTTTGGAGAATTATCCTCTCTCCCTTTGGGGGAGTATGGCTTGGCATGCAGAGGTTGTGCTGAGGGCATGGTTAGCAGCAGGCTGGGCTTTTTTTGGGTAGCTGCTTGGATTCCATTATCTTAAAAGTCTTTTCCAGCCTGAATGGTTCTGGAATTGTGTGATTGTTGGACACTCTTCAGAGACTTCCAATCTAATGTGGGATCTCATTCAAGGTTTTACTGGGAACTGGAATCAAACAAATCAAGTAATTTGTACTGCTATTCTTCACTCTGCTGTGAAAGGAATACCATTCTTTGTGACTCCTATGAATTTGTAACGGAATATGTTCAGCAGGATGTGTTGTTGTACTCTCAATTACAGAACAAAACGGGTTTTTTGATTGTTGACAGTGACAATCTGTTAGAAAAGAAAATTTGTCTGACAGAATTCATACAGAAATCTATCAAAATAGTCATCAACAAGGGTGCTTTCCTGGGAATGGGTTGTTCAGGTTAGGCCTAGGGATAAAGAGCAACTCAAAACCTGCTCAGAGAACTGGTTTGTCTGAAAACCAGTCTTAGATGGAGTCACAGATGAATGGTATTCTCCTCTAAAATCAGTAAGAACAGTTACCAAGATTATTTTAACTGAACCTGTAAGTTCACATGACAAGCTTTTGATCTATTTGTGGGTCTCAGGCTGCTTCAGTCCTGAGACACAATCAGGACTGAAGCAGCCAAAAATGCTAGTGTGTCTTGTTGTGACAACTCTTCTAACCCCATGTTTCACCCTTTGTACTGCCCTATTCCAAAGCTGAACACACACACACACACACACACACACAGAGGCTTACTCTGTCCTGGTGTATTCATCTACACAGCTCTCATGGAGGAAACTCTGGGAACAATTCCAAATTCACACGGTGATGGTCTTTGTATGGTGCATTAGAGTTCCTTAGAGATGGTCCTCTTAAGGAAAGGACAGAAAATAATTTAGTTTCCTGTAACAAAACCATCACCTTCCAGACTGGTCCAGGGGATCCACCTGAGGCATGACTTGTACAATCAATAAGGATGCTTATCTGAGAGATGAGCACATGTTTGTGTTATCCTTTAAAGGATGGAGACATTCTGACGATGCATGCAACCACACCACTGTTCATTTTATAGGCAATGCCACTGAACTTATACTTCTCATGTCGAAGTGCTGGAAAAAACATTACACAGCATCACTATTTCCAGGGAACACAAGGCCCTTTGTAAAGAGAGTACATTTCTCAGAATGGATTTGCCAGACAAGAATTAATTCAGCAGCACTCAAATTGGCCTGGAGTTGCTCTGATGAGAACTTCCATTATTGAAACTTGTGAAAACCTGCTGCTTTACAATGTGGGATGGTCCTGCCTTTGCTTTGTCTGGTTTGGGTGTCACCCACTCCCCCCACCTGAACTAGACTCAGCTGAGCTGGAAATTAAAGAATGAAGCTTTATATTTAGCACAATACACAAGCAGACATTTACAATATCTACAGCTATAGACAGAAATAGACAAGTTAAAAAGTAACACAGAAACACAACAGCCCTCCCAGAAACCTGAGTCCCCAGGATGGGCTCCCAACCACCTTTCCACCTCCTTCCCACCCCTCTGCCTTATCCCAGACTTTGCCTTACATTCAAGGTGAGTTGGGAGGGTTGGCCAGGGGGGTTAGGAAGCAGGATTACTTACACAGACAGCAAGTTAGGGAGAAAAGTGCAGACATCCAGAGACACACAGCAACTGTGTTATCTATGTTTATGTTCTTGTTTTTATACATCCCAGTATGCCTATGAGTGCAGTAGAGATCACCATTATTTCCTTTTCACAGCCTTTAATCTAATTCTTCCCATCAAAATATTCCAGCTAGCTTCAAACTAGCACACAATGCATTCAATTATACTGGATTAAATAACACAGAGACCATTCTCAAGGAAATTGAGACATTGCACTCTTTCACTTGCAGTCTGCTACTGAGCAGCCAGCTTTAGATATCACTGAAGAGCCTCCTGTGAACCCTTCCTTGGAGGTTGGGTCATGACAATAACCTTTGACTTACAAACTAGAAAGCATTTCCTGCCCCTTGAACTGCATGAAAGATAAAGAATGTAGGGGTTTATTTCTGCTTTGTTGTTGTTGTTGTTTTTTTTTTTTTTTTTTTTTCCTTTTCTCTTTTCCATCCTTGTTGGTGACTATTTTGACAGATTTCTGTGTGAACTCTGTGATTTTCTAACAAATTGTCACAAATGTTTTGTGTCAACAACCAGCAAAGTGGTTCTTCATAAAATAGCTTGATGTTCCTTCTGTACAAGTAATTCATAGAAGTCTGGGAAATAATTATGGTAGAAATAGATGGATAGTGGTAGATATAAAATGTGAAGTTTAGGAGGAAGACAGTCTGCTGGATTGCCAGGAAAACTAAAATGAAAAGAACCCTATCCTTATAACTGGGAAATCAAACAAGAAAACAGCATTCTCTTTCACAGGCCTACAGTGGTAGCATATTTATTATTAATTATATATCTGAATCTCAGCACCAGAGGCATGAAACTGGAAAAGACGTGTATCTATTTGTTAAGAAGACAGCTTTGTTAAGTTTAGATTCACACAATTCACAGTGGGAACTCATGGTGTTTAGAAGGCACAAGACAAGTGAACCAGATCTTGATTTCTAAATTGATTAATACATCTTTATTCCTAGGTTGTATGTATGTTTTCTGATGAGATCATAACTCATTGCATATTTAAATCCCATGTGAACTTACAGGCTTTGTCAGTCTGTTTGATAATAGTAGCACAGTAACATTATATGGGGCAAGACTGAGAAGATTCAGAGTTTTGATTTGATTTAGAAATCACAAATTGAAATATATTTAGGGTGAGATTAAACTGGGAGGTTGTTACACAGCTGAGCAAATAATTATGTGTGATTAAATTGATTGATAAAGCCTCTTTTGTTTGCTGGTTACTCCTATGCAGCATATATATTTCACATTTATTCATACAGTAAAATATTAAAATGAATCTTATTGTAAAGACTGTCCATAAGTCATCTAATTCTAATCCTTCCCATGTCAGGGCTCACTATATTTAGATGCTTTGGGCTTTGCCAAGTCAAGTTTGAGTATCTCCTCGGACTAAGATTTCACAGCCTCTTTTAGTTCCTGCTTCAGTGTTTGATTAGTCTCACTGAGATTATGTAGCAGAAATAATCGTTATGAATATTAATTTATGTACAAATATCAATTTTAGTATTAATATTAAAAAATCTGGAAATTCCCTGAGATTCTTTGGATTTTCATTTGACAGGAAGCAATTGCATGGAATGAAACAGTTTAAACATATCAGAACTTGGAAAACAGTAATGCAAAACCAGGAAAATTCTAACTATGCTTACGGAGTCTTGGCATTTACTCCAGCAGATGTACTCACGGCGCTTTCAGACTCATGATAATGATCCTAGGGTAGTATATAAAATATTCCAGACAGAGGGGAGAGATGTTGCTAAGGTGGTGAGTGTGAGATGCATACACGTGGCCGACTTTAATGAGCCACAAATGAGGAGAGGAAGGAAGGCTCCAGGCAGACAAAGTCGGGTGCAGAAAGGCAGTGTTTCTAAATCATTCCGCTTTAAATACTACATTTTGGGAGTCAAACTGGCCAATAGGCACTATCACCATTGTTCTGGCCAATGAATTCAAAGCTTCATTCCTTCTTTGACCTCACAGGTAAGTTGAGGGCAGCACAAGACAGCTGACTCATGGTGCTAAACCCCTAGCACTCAAGACTTTGCTCATCAGACTCAAATTCCTGGGTATTCCCTGCAACAGAAGGAGGAGAGCAAGGGTTAAAATAGCCTGGCAGGATTTCTGCCATACCAGTACAGATTAGTGGTAATTTCACTTGCAATAACTAATCAATTTTTTGTTTGTTTGTTTTGCAGTTTCTGTCTATTACACCCCAGCCTTCCAATGTGCATCTTCAGGAGGTGCTTGTGTCTTTACCTCATTCCATTGGGTAGTTCCAGAGACCAAAAAAAGTGCCCTTTAGACATGTCATCTACAAGCTAAAGACCCAGTTCTCTCAGCTTCTCTTGCTACAGCAGGCTGGACTCTGTCCAGTAAGTAAATATACTTGCTGGAGAATGTAGAACTGTGCAGAATATGCCAGATGCTGACACATGCATACCAAACAGATGGGAAAGATTGAATTCTTCCACCCACTGGTTAAACTTCTGTTAGCACAACACTGTATGTGACCCATATTGATATTGTCCATAAAATCATTTGCACAATCAATATTCTTTATTCTCCATAGTTGTGGCACTCCCTATACATTTGTGTCAAGGAGGAGATAAAACAAAAATTGGTGTTCATGTGGAGATTCCTCTGCATAGTGGAAAAAGTGGTACATGGAAGGGGTAGGGTCAAAATTCGTTCATTGAAAGTATTTTGCCATCCACTCTTTTTTTCTGCCATAAGGACTGCAGCCATGATATAACTCCAAACTGTCTTTCTGGCTAGGTTTGCAGGCTTCATCTTCTTATCACAACAGAATAAATGCTGTGTATTTTGTCAAGACATTTTCTTAATAAGTGCTGGGTAAAGTATATTTCATTGTTTCAGTGCAAAGTGCAACTACCCACACTGGGGATGAGATTAAATGGGAATAAAATTCTTAACCTTTCAGTTGCTGAAGTGTTGTTTTTCAGAAGGCAGTTTAGTCACATCAGATATTTAATTTAGCACCTCTTCATCCCACATTCCTGTCCTGAAGGACAAAAATCATCTCTGAAAGAAGTTACTTCAAATTAATGCAATCCATGGGTGTTTTTGTGTAAAGACCTAAGAAAAATTCCTATTTATTTTCATTCAATTTGCTTTGTCTTCTCATTTATTTTATTTTACATTACATTGTTAACTCACTGCCTTAAATATCTTTTAATGCAATTGTTGCAAGTTCTTCACTGGACTTAAGTAGAAGTTGTCTTATTCCAGTCCAATCCTGGCTTATGTTCATTGGACAAAAGATGCCTGTTGATTAAAATCTTACATAAGAGCCGCAAAATCTTGAGTTATTTTGTTTTAAAGGACACATGATGAGGCAGCAGTGTGCCCAGGTGGCCAAGAGAGCCAATAGCATCCTGGCCTGCATCAGGAATAGTGTGGCCAGTAGGACAAGGCAGGTTATTCTTCCCCTGTACTCAACACTGGTCAGGCCACACCTTGAGTGCTGTGTCCAGTTCTGGGCTCCTCAGTTCAAGAGAAATGTTGAGGTGCTGGAGTGTGTCTAGAGAAGGGCAACAAAGCTGGTGAGGGGCCTGGAACATAAACCCTATGAGGAGAGGCTGAGAGAGCTGGGGTAGCTTAGCCTAGAGAAGAGGAGGTTCAGGGGTAACCTCATTGCTCTCTACAACTACATGAAGGGAGGATGTAGCCAGGTGGGGGGTGGCCTCTTCTCCCAGGCAAGCACCAATAGAACAAGGGGACACAGTCTCAAGTTGTGCTGGGGGAAGTCTAGGCTGGATGTTAGGAGGAAGTTCTTCCCAGAGAGAGTGATTGGCATTGGAATGGGCTGCCCAGGGAAGTGGTGGAGTCACTGTCCCTTGAGGTGTTGAAGAAAAGCCTGGATGAGGCATTTAGTGCCATGGTCTGGTTGACTGGCTAGGGCTGGGTGCTAGGTTGGAGTGGATGATCTTGGAGGTCTCTTCCAAACTGATTGATTCTATGATTCTATGATTCTATGAATTCCAAGCACATCATCATCACACCAGAGAAATATAAGGGAAAAAGCTCTCCATTCAAAATTAACTCAAGTTGGAAGTATAGCATTAGATTTCAGCACTCAGTACTAAAATGTAGCCCCTTGAAACAGTTATCATGAACCCACCATCAGAGGCTGGAGATATCAAACTAGAGCAAAAAAAAATTGTTCGTTTAAAAATCTTATGTTGTAAAAAGAATTTTCATTCTTCAGCAACTTCACAGTAAAAATGGGCAAAACAATTATGTCAGGGGGCTATACAAAAAGCAATATGTGAAAGACTCAGTGTCTTGCTTTAAGCTCAGCGTTATGGCTGCTCACTCTAGAGGAGTGAGAAACAGCATATTTTGTGAGGCCGTTAGGATGTGCAAGCTGCTCTTCTCTTAAATAACAATGTAGTCAAGATCTTCAGATAGCAACCTGTTTGTGAGTTTTTATTTTTCCATCTGTCTTTACTGTGTGACATAAAGTTGCTATTAATTTAAAAACTGTCACTCACAGAATGTAGGAATGGAAGACCAACTGAGACAAGCACTTGACAACAGCTGAAATTAGTATCCTGAGACAGGTGATAATTTGGTACAGCTAATTATAGTTTTTCCCACATGAAATAATGTCAGAAACATAATAAATTGGTTTTGCTTTGTTAAGGCTTATTTTAAAACCTACAGTCACTGACGACTTTGTCATACAACCTTGTTAAAAAAAAATACTTGTTAAAAAAAAATAGAAATAAGAAGACCAAACAAAAAAATACCAAAGACATCAACTGAGCATTTTTTTGAGTAATGGTTCATTCTTGACCTAACTCTGACCTTGTCACTGATATGTAGAATTAATTCCTTGTGTTAATGGTAAATATTTCAGTTTGCTAAGCTGTCTAGATGATATATCTTAAGCAGCTTACTCTTGAGTTTGAAGGAAAGAATGGGCATATTTAAGTTTATTTTTACACACCTCTTCCACCTCTCCTAGTAGTATCTGATTTTGTATGGGTGTGCTAGTTTGAAGGAGGGTAGAATGTTTTGGTGAGAAAAAGTACATTATAGGCTGTGAAAGGAAAACAATGGTGATGTCTACTTCCCTCAGAAGTCTCGCTGAGGAGTTTGGGAAGAAGAAATGAGTATTACTGTGGGTCAAATCTCTCCCATGTTCTTGAGGATATGTGGAGTCATGTGAATACCACATATGTGAACCAGATATCAAGGCAGGAGCATGGCTCAGTCCATGCTACTTTATTCCTGTGGATGCTGAAATATTCATATCTCACTTTTCTCTAGAAAACGTACTCATCTCTGTGTGGCTTGAGGACCTCCATTACAGTGCCATATGCCTTAAGTACTTTCATTATCTTTCTGCTTTTTTCCATTTAGATGAGTTTGAATGACTTTATGCTCAGACATTAGTGGTTGGCAGACAGATAACATGCATATAAACACCTAAAGAAATAATGGTTAAGAAGTTGCTGCTTTATGAATGTTATAAATGCCACTTAGTTTTTTCTTTCTTCTCTAGTACATTGAGAATCTATAGAGAGCTTCTCTGAATATACCAGATCACCTCTTTGACTCTTCTCACTTAAATTTACACTCTATTTGCCCAGAAATATTCAGCTGTTAGGCTGCAGCAGGAGCAGTGTGGCCAGCAGGGAGAGGGAGGTGATTCTCCCCCTCTCCTCCACTCTGGTGAAACTGCACCTGGACTACTGAATCCAGTTCTGGAGCCCCTATTACAGGATGGATGTGGACATGCTGGAGTGTGCCCAGAGAAGGACCACAGAGATGCTCAGAGGGCTGCAGCAGCTCTGCGATGAGGACAGTCTGAAAGAGCTGCTACAAAAAACCTGAGGAGTGACTTTTTAGGCTGTCAGGGAGTAACAGGACTAGGGAGAATGGAACAGAGCTGGAGGTGGGGAGATTCAGCCTGGAGGTGAGAAGGAAGTTGTTGAGCATGAGAGTGGTGAGAGCCTGGAATGGGTTGCCCAGGGAGGTGGTTGAGGCCCCATGGCTGGAGATGTTTCAGGCCAGGCTGGATGAGGCTGTGGCCAGGCTTCTCTAGGGTAGGGTGTCCTTGGCCATGGCAGGGGGGTTGGAACTGGCTGATCCTAGTGGTCCCTTCCAACCCTGACTGATTCTGTGATTCTATGATTTTAGATTTTAAAGTAGCAATATTCATATAATTGATACAGTACTTAAGTCTGGGTTCTCTCTGCTTTATATGAATGCAAAGAATTATTTGCTTAAAAACTGCATGTCAATTGACCTTCCTCCCCCCTCCCCCCCCGTATTTTAAATGTCTACCAGCCTTGCTATAGATAATTCTGGATGATTGATCACTTTAGACTTCTGTGTCTTTGAGCTGTACTATTTCAGGGCTCTATAGCACTTGCAATTACTATAATTAAATAGTAAATGTTCATACTAGACTATCCGAACAAACAGAAAAACTGTCAGAAATAAAAGACAGACCCTCACAGAATGTTGTGTTTCTGTTTAACATTAGCTGAGTACCTGTTATGAGTACTGTCAGAATATTGGCTTGCACTCAAAAATTTATTTTATTGATGTTTCTCACAATTATCCTGGACTTCATATAATACTTTTACTCTAGTATTGTTTCTGAATTTCCCTCTGGTAACTCCAGCAATATAAAGTGCTATGAGGGGTAAGTGTAACAGGTATTGTACACTTAAATAATGCAAGAATCATATTGAAATAATTATTTTCTTCTCTAAGGTGATCTTCTAGTAAACAAATGTTTCAGACTGGCCATGAAGACGAAGTTGTTCGGCACGAGAGTGGTGAGAGCCTGGAATGGGTTGCCCAGGGAGGTGGTTGAGGTTCTGTCCCTGGAGGTGTCTAAGGCCAGGCTGGATGACACTCTGCCTAGCCTGTTCTAGGGTAGGGTGCCCCTGCCCATGGCAGAGCGGTTGGAACTGGTTAATTCTTGTGGTCCATTCCAACCCTGGCTGATTTTGTGATTCTATGATTCTGTGAAACATCCTTTGATGCTCTTTAAACTTCATGTTGCGTAGATGCACTTCTGTAGTTTTCAGAGTAGGGTCAATTTCTGTATAATTTTCAGGTCTTTATATTTACTAACTTGTGATTTTATGTTGCCTTGGAAAATGGCCTATCTTTATGTGTAGTTTTTTTGACACTCAAGGGATCACATGTACCTACCTACACCACAGGTTTATTACCGAATCAGCAAGTCATGATTTCATGTCATGAGTAATGCAGCAAAATTTTTTAAGGACAATATGGTGCTGTGGACCATGCTATTTTTAACCTAGTTTCTTGGAGTTACCTGTCCACCCCCACAATGAATTTACCCAGACCAGACTCAGCTGGCTGGCAGTTAAGGAATGAAGCTTTATATTCACAGCTTTGCACAACATACAAGCAGATATTTACAATATATTACAAATATTTACAGTTAAGTACAGAAATATGCAAGTTAAAAGTAGTACAGAAACACAACAACACTCCCAGAAAGCAGAGTCCCCAGGAGGGGCTCCCAAATGCCCTTCCACCTTCTTTCCACCACTCTACCTTATCCCAGAGTCTGCCATACATGCAAGGTAAGTTGGGAGGATTGGCAAGGGGGATCAGAAGCAGAATGATTAGTTGGGTTATGCAGATCCAAGCAGAACAGCAGAAGCCTAGGAAGAAAACACAGACACCCACAGACTCTGACAGACAGGCTGCCTTATCTATGTTTGTGTCCTTGATTTTACACATCTCAGCAAACCTATAATCTATTTTTTCTCATTAAAATATTCAAATTAGTCTCAAACCAGGACATTTCTAATGCCTTTTGATCTTCTTCTAATCATGGCCTTGACTACTTTTGACATAGTAGGAAGAATTCTTTGTAATAAGGGTGATGAAACATTGACACAGTTTACTTGAAGATGTGATGGATTTCCCACAGTTGGCAAAATTCCAGGTCAGGTCGGATTGGACTGGAACACCCTGATCTAGTTAAAGGTGTTCCTCTTTACTACAGTGAAGTTGGACTAGACAATCTGCAAAGGCCCCTTCAAACTCAAAGAATTCTGTGGTTCCATAATTCTTACTTCTTTTTGAATGATCAATATTTTCATTAGATAACTACTGTGTAAAAAACAACAGTAGTCTTATAAAGCTACACAGATCTCTGTCTTGTAATACGTTTTGAGTTGTTTCTCCCACTTGAAAATATTCCAGTATTTCTGTCTTTCCAGTGATATGGGCAACACAAAATTTCAGAAGGTTAGCTGATCTAGGGTAGGGTGTCTCTGCCCATGGCAGGGGGGTTGGAACTAAACAATCCTTGTGGTCCCTTCCAACCCTGACTGATTCTATGATTCTGTGATTTGCTGTGCAACAGCAAATTTGCAAAAGTGGTGGTTTTTTTTTGGTTTTTTTTGTTTTTTTTTTTTAGATTTTGTTGATATGTGGTTTAAATCACGCAAAATTAGCAATCCAACCCCTTTGGTTTAAATCAAAATCATGGATGCCTTTGTCTATCCCTTTCTTCTTCAAATTAGATCTATTCTGAATGAAGTTCAGTGTCATAGTGGCAGTTGAGTTTGTGATGTTTGTCAAAACGAGAAGCAATGCCTACATTGACTATGATATACGGATTTAGAGGCATTTATCTTGTGCCGTCTTTTCTGTGATTGTGGAACATTGTGTATGCTTCCTACATACTACTATTGTCAAGTAATATATCATAGAATCACAGAATGTCAGGGGCTGGAAGTGACCTCAAAAGATCAGAGTATGTTCCTGAGATATTTCAGCTCCTCTCTTTTTTGTATTTTTCCTTCTTTCCTCATGCTTTTCACATTCAGAACTTTTTTACATTTTAAACTAGTTGAAAACAGTTTTGTGAGGAGTTGCAGTGGTTCACACCCCATCCAGCAGCCAGAGCCTATATGGCTACTCACCCAGCTGCCTACCATGACCCCGGGATGGGAAGGAAAACTGGGAGAAAAAGACAAGAGTCCTGAGAGCTGAGATAAGGAGAGTTTAATAGAACAGCACAGAGGTGCAACGCACTAATGAGGTATTATATAAGGTGAGTGATAAAATACGGAGCACTGACAATGATCCTGCCTGATCCTGCCCTGCTGCACTGGGTCACGGCCACCAGCTAAATGCAACTGTTACCCACCCAAGCTAGCCCTTCCCATATGTAGTGGACATGATGTCAGTACAGTATCGAATGCTCCACTGGCTGATTCAGCTTGCTGTCTTGGCTGTGACCCTCTTCTAGATTCTTGTGGAAAAAAAACAAGCCATGCAAACAAAAAAAACCCAAACCCCAACCAAAACCCCCCAAATCAAACTTAACCCTCTCCTAGCCAAGCCCAGGACACATGTAAACCAGAATATTCCACTGAAACACTTGAACATCCCTTCCAAATTTTCTCTATAATATTTGTGAAATTTGGAGTAATTCCTGCTTAGATGTCCTTCACAGAGAACACAGTATCAAACAGTGTTATTACTGAAAAGCTGAGGCACCTGAGGGATGCAAAAGAGTGACTACTAAATAAATAAGATATGTTAATTTAATATTTTGACATCTGGAACCTTAGCTGTATAGCTAGATTTTCTCATCTACTTTTGTTTTGAGGATGGTGATGATCACTACCACATAGTTTGAGTAACCAATTAACAGTAACAGTAATCATACTGCTAGTGAATGAATAATCTTAAAAGAAAATTAGCTGAATAAGCATTGAGGGAAACAAATTATTTTCTTGATGCTTTTATTTCTTCATCTTCAGTATTCAATATCTATAAAATTAATTTATGACTTTTATTTCTGGTATACCTAAAGCACACATAACCGTAAAGATTCTCTGCTTCCCCAGCATCTAATTTAAATTTAGGATCTTCAAGATTCTAAGACTGGATGATCTTAGAGGTCTCTTCCAACCTGGTTGATTCTATGAAAAGCATCCTCATTAATTCCTCTCACAAAATCCAGAACACTAGTGTGAGCCTTAAAATTTATAGACCCTATCCTATTTTTATCAGAAAAATATGTGAGAGCAGAAACATACTGCAAAATTGCAGAATAATATGTGAGGTTGATTGAAGAGCTAAAAGCTGAACTCTCCGTTGTCTGAAATGTGCTTGCTCTGTTTTGCTTGGTGAATGGTGATAATAGCAACACAGCCAGGCATTTACAGTCATCCTTCTGCCACACGCACCCCTTGTGTATATGTGCCCTATGTGCAGAATGGGTGCTCCATTCTCACTTGATTTGCAGTCTTCCAGCTCTTTACTTATTTTTCTACTTTATTCTTTTATGGTAAAGAAGATGTAAGAATGATGTACCTACAAACTTTCCAAAGTGAGCGACTGTGATCTGCTTGTTGTTTTCCCATCCCATGCTGGAACCACATCCCTGTAAGAAATAAATGTTTTCCTGATAGCACTCTGATGGCAGCTTGTGGGACTCTGAGTGTTTGGGTTGTCTCAAATAGTATGAGTTCAGTGGCACTCTGAACAGCTCTGGGGGTGCTGCCCTCCCCTGTGCTGGCTATGAGGCAGGTAAGAGGAAAATGGAGGACTTCTGGGGAAGTATGGGGGAGCAGGTGGCTGGAGGAAGCCATGCTGGCTTGCTCCTGCCTCCCTCTGCTATGTGCTACCTGTGCTGCATGGCCTCATGCTGCTCTGCTCCCACTGCTGCCTGCATGCCTAGAGGGCTTTATGGCAAGCAGTCTGTACAGTCAGACCTGTGTTGCTCCATTTCCACCACTGCCTGTGTCCTGGAGAAAAGCCACATGGCACAGCCCCACTTCCCTGCCACCACTCTTCGCATTGCATGTGCCTGCTGCCAAGAAACTTGGAACTTGAGACAATTCCAAGATTTCAAGCCAGGGAATGGTGATATCCCTTCTCTTTAATATACATTTTCCTCACTACTTTTCCTTCCCTTTTCCCCTCTGCTCTGGCCCAATATAATAAACCCACTTCATCATCTGTTTGGCATTTCTTGGCTTTTATTTATTCCAAGGGAATTATTGAACCTCATCAGGATCTCTCATTTCTTGCTGACCAGGGTTGGTACAGGATAGATGGGTTCTGACATTAATTGGTGTCATGGACAGGATACCATTGTTATAGTAAAGCAGCTGTTCAAACTGGGCCTGTAACGTTTTTCCCTGAAAAAGCGATACCAGAGGAGAGGGGAAAGAGCCTCCTGCACCTTTTTGTCTTATTTTCAGCCCCATGGACTGGGTTTTGCAGTTTTGGCTTGCAATTCCCACAGAGGGGGGTTGGTAACTTTGGTTCGCATGTCCCACAAAGGGCGTTTGGCAGTTTTATTTTTGGCTCCCCTGTGGGGGCTTGAGAATACAAATTTCACTAGCAATTGAGTGTTACTACCCTTGTTCAACTTGAATTCAGTTCCTCTCTCTTGTTAGAAATGTTGATGACAGTGTCCTTTGCTGGTTTAGGCGCAATGCTGAAGACAGCACAGAAACATAGAGGGATGGAGCTCAAAACAAGCAAGAAAAGAGAAGAGTATTACAGGAATTGGTTGAGGACTTGCAGATGAAACTGGAAGCTGACTGGGAAAAACAGCTGCGAGCTGAAACTGAATTGGAGGCTGAGCAACAGAGACTGTTTGGAGCCAAAACTGAATTGGGAGCTGAGTGAGAGAAGTGGCTGTGAACCAAAATAGAATTGGGGGCTGAGCAAGAAAAACATCTGTGGGCTGAAATGACTACAGACAGCCTACAGAGCCATCTATGCAGTACTTTTATTAGGGAAGGAGAACTAGGAGTAGAACTATCTGAGTTGAAAAGAGAGGGCCCTGAGAGTGACTGTGGATTGACTATTATAGCTAAAGAGCATGATTTAGCCACTCAGGAAGTGGCTTGTCATTCTTGGACTGAGATGGATGAGGCACAACCTAAGCAGACAGATAGCATTATTCTGTAGCTTCGTCCACTTATTAGAACTGAATTAGAGTATGATGGTGTGGTGGAGGGGCTGCAGCCCCAAAACAGAGGCCTCCCTATACCTCTACATGCCTGGACATGTTTTTCTGCCAGGACCTATGGCAGTAAACAGGTTGTGTAACGCACACATATCCAGTCCGTGTATCCCTGGGGTCCGTCCAGGTGATCCCCATATTTGGGAGGGTCCAGGCAAAGAGCTTCTGCCTACTAAAGTAAGATTTGGCTTACTGCCAGCCTGATTGGTCACTTTACATGGCCAAAATCAGCCATGAATCTCGGCCCACAGTCTATAAAGAGGGGTGCAAAGGTGCACCACGTGTTCAGACCCAGCTCTCTGATCCACATTGCAGCTCTGACCTGCTTGCAAGGCCTAGACATAGGATCTGGCCCTCACTTACATACTCACAGAGGCTCTGCCCTCTTGCATTGATCTCAAGGTGCAGTTAATCTGTCTGAGTACCTTTGGAAGCAGAGCACATTCACACCTGCACCTGATACATATATGGGGAGCCAAGAGCCCCTAAGCCTGGAGCTACCTCGATTTATCCATGGAGCTTAGTCTCCCAGCAGCCTGGCACACACTGCATGCCTGCTGCTATAGCCTGGAGAATCAGCTCAGCAGACCTTCCAGATTGTCTGCAAACCCACGAGCACAGCCTGCTAGCTGTACAGAAGACCATGCCAGAAGCTGCATGGACAAATCCTTCTCCTGTTCCTGGAATCCTGCCAGCTGACCATCCCTGGACATGCAGCATCCAGAAACCAGCAACATCAAGGCAGAGACCACCTCACACCAGGAGAAAAGGTTAGAAAAACCTGTTCACCCCAGAGACTGGGAAGACTTGTCATTTCTCCTCCCAAGTTGGGAAGGTTCCAGCCTCACAAAGACCCGAACACTGGGCACAGGCTGTGACACAATCCCGGGAGGGTGATTAATAATTAAGAGCAACACATCTGAGTAAGCTTTGATAACTCTATAAAGTAAGTTATCTCTGCCTTAGAGCAGACACAGCTTTCAGCCCCTGCTGGGCAGATGGTATAATTGTTAAGAGGCATTAAGCCTGAGGGAAATCTCTCTCTGTCTATAGTTGATGATAATTTCCAATTATTAATCAAATCCCTGTGTATATACATATCATATCCTAATTGTTTTCATAAATTTGCACTAGAACTTATTATCCAGTGGTTGGGGGTGGCAAGAGTTTGTAAATATTAATTTTAATAAATAATTTTTATAAAAAATTAATACCACCTCGAATTAATTTCTCACCTCCCCCTAATAAGGGGGGAATAGAGGAACCCCCTCTGCAACAGATGGGAGCAATGAGGATGTGCTGGAGGTTGTGGCTAAAGAGATACTCTTGTAGTGAAACTGAACTGACAGAATTACGAAAGGAATATAGCCAGCTCCTTTGGGAGTCTAAGACTGATGGAATGAAGGACAAAAGGGATGAAGCTGTCAAGCCCTGACCAAACGGTAAGTATTCACAGCTTCTTCAAGTCAGCAAGCACATGAGCACAGCACAACATTCCACCTGTGAGTTTTTAAACAGAAAACATTTTAAAAGAATAGACACAACCACATCTCAATGGATAACTTCCAGTGAAATGATGCAAGGGATTCAGTCTTATCAGGACATGGTGAAGAAGGACGTAGATGAGACTGTAGTTATCCAGGGGAGACATCAGATGAATGTCAATGTGAGTGGAGATCCTGCAAAAGCATCTGGACTTGCACTGGATGGCCAAGCCGTGGTGGCTGCTGGTGCAAAAGGGAAGGGGTGATGTTCTAGGACTGAGCAGAGCTCTATGGGAGACATAAAGAGACAGACTGCAATTAGAGAACAACCGGGAGAGAGGTTTATCAATCCCCTTGAAAGGTTCTTAGGACCAGGGTGCCAGCTCTGGAGAGAGTGCCTTGGTAAGGGGATATCCACAGAGGTGACAGATGGCTTCTCCCTCCCTGATTGGGAGTTGTCAATGAGGATGTGAAGGGACCAGACAAAGATTTAGGGAAAAGAAAATTGTCACTAACATCTCCTCACAATGTGGATGAGTCAGTACAAGACCATTCCCACTAAGTGAGCTGTGGGGTGGGCAATGGATTAATTTTGAAAGCTCACTGAAAACTCTACAGGACAACTCCCTAAGGTGGGTCAGATTCTCTTGACATTGAAAAATCCCATGAATATATAGGCTCGGGTAGCCATTGATGCCCATGGCAAGAACATACAATCAATATTGATATTTAGGACTGGCCAGAGGAGGGGCTGAGTTTTTATTCTTCCCATTGCAGGAAAAAAGGATCAACATTTGCCAGTCAAGACTTGGGAGAGGTAGATGGGCCTTTGCCAGTCAGGATTGTGTTCTTTATTGTGAAAAAGTACTTTATGTGGTAGTTATGTCCATCATTTGTTGAAAAAAAAGACTTTTGTGTTGTTTGATTATTGGCTGTACACATGTAAATTGTTTTAATTGCTGATCTTGGGGACCTTTCTCCTTGTCCTTATTGAAAACCTTGCCTAGCAAGTCATTAACGTATTTTGTGTTGCTTCTAAATTTGTTATTTGCTTGTGCAACCTCTGTGACAGTTCTCAACAGAAACTGGAACATCAGAAAGGGCCAATAGGGAAATTCCCTACTGAATTCAGTGCCTCTCACTAAACAATTTAGACAAACCCTTCCATTTCATGGGAGGAGGCATCATGTCTAGTGATGAAGCTGAGCTGAATTGAAAAGAAATGTCCAATCAGACCTCCAAATTGTTCCTGAGTCATCAAAGCCAAAAGGACTGGTTCAAAGGACTGGCACCAGCATCACATATTACCTTGGAAAATCATAGAAACTTGGAAGATGGAGAAGATGGCTTTATGTGAATTCTACTACTTTTGTTCACTGAACTCCAATTGCTTTCGTCTCTCTTTTCTCTCTTTCGCTCTTCTTGTACACTGTGCTCATATCACCACTCAGATAGAAGAAACAGCACAACTGGTGTATGAACCAGGGGGTGGAATGTGAGACCTCGAGTGTTTTGGCTGTTTCAAACAATGCCACTGAAAGGCAGGTGTGCACATGGCACAGCTCTGGGGGTGCTGCCCTTCCCATTGCCAGCCACGCTGGGAGTGAGGGGAAAATGGAGGACTTCCAGGGAAACCTGAGGGAGCAGAGGGCTGGATAAAGCCACATAGGTCTGCTCCTTTCTATGCTCTGCACTGCTTACTCTGCACAGCATTGTGCTGCTCCATTTCCACCATTGCCTGCATGCTTAGAGGGCCTCATGGCAGCCAGCCTGTACCACCATCTCTGTGCTGCTCCATTCCCACTGCTGCCTGCACCACAGAGAAAAACCATGTGGCATGGCCCCACTTTGTGCTCTCTGCACTCTGGAGAAGACTGCGTAGCACTGCTGTGTATCCCCAGTGCTGCTCCTTGCAGTGAGTGTACCTGCTGCCAAGAAACTGGGAACTGCTCCTGACGATTTCATGATTTCAAGACAGGGAATGGTGATGTCCCTTCTCTTTGATATGTTTTGCCTGCTACTTTCCCTTCCCATTTTCTCTCTGCTCTACTCCAATAAAATAAACCCACTTATAATCCATTTGACATTGTTTCACCTTTATTTACTTCAAGAAAATTATCTGAACCTTAGCACGATTTCCTACCCCTTGCCAGGGGTAGATACAGGATAACCTGGTCATAGAATCATAGAACTATATAATCAACCAGGTTGGAAGAGACCTCCAAGATCATCCAGGCCAACCTACCACCCAGCCCTATCCAGTCAACTAGACCATAGCACTAAGAGACTCATCCAGTCTTTTCTTGAACACCTCCAGGGGTGGCGACTCCACCACCTCCCTCGGCAGCCCATTCTAATGGAAAATCACTCTGTGAAGAACTTGGCGACACAGCTCCTTTCCCCTCATTCTCATTATGCTACCTGTATGCCATCAGGGCAGATTTTACATTGTTTGGGATCTTGTTTTCTAGTGTCATGGTGAGTTCATACAGCTGATCATTGTGGTTCTCATTTCAAAAGATTAGTTATGTAATGTGCATGGGTACCACACCATCTTTGTATTACTCCAGATAAAAAAATTGGTGTGCTGTTAATTTGCTTTTCTTAAAGTACTAAAGGAAAAAAACACAGAATGCTGAACCTTTTTGAAGGTGCTGTATGGAAATATACAAAAAAACTTGAATATACTACAAGAAACAGTACATGGAAGAAGGAGAAAGAACCACTTGACTTAGACTTCTTTTTCATAAAGACACAGGTGAAAATCTGACTTACACAGATGCATAAATTTGTATGAAGATACAGGACTTAATTTTGATAAATCAGTGCCACTATCTGTAGAAAGATCATTTGTTTTTTAAATGTAGTATATTTGGATTTTTATTTTTAAGAAATACCTTTCAGTTGTGCCCTTTTAAATGCTCTCTTTTTGTAGTCTGGTGTAATTGCTATGCTGCAGAACTTTGGTTTTAACCTTAGCAGTTATTCATGATTTTCTGCTGTGGTTATACACTGAACATTAGAAATTGCCTGCAGAGAGAATTAGGGGGTGTAAGTGTGATTGTCTGAGTCATGTATACGCCAAAAGCTTTTTGTGACATTTTTCAGGTTTTAAAAATGGAAATATGTTATTTGCACATTGGCTCCTGATGGAGTATGACACACTGCAGGCATGCCATGAGTTTAAGTTTATGCCCTAGGCCATTAAGGACTGTATATATGAGAACTGCATGCTTCCAGGAAGAAAGACAATGAACTGCTTTCTGCATGGGCATCTCTTGTTGGTGAGCCAAAGAAACTCAATGAGTTCAATGAAAGTTAATGAGATTTATAGAGTTGAATTCAAACTTGATATAACTTTTGTCTTTTTTCCCAGATGAGTTTCAATATACTTGTATTTGCCTGTGAAATATTAATGTTGTCCAGTACAGGAAGTATGTGAAAGACAGAAATTTGAGCTGAATTGTATATCAAGTTCATAAAAAGGAGCAGCATTCTCATAAATCTATGATCTGTAAACACTGTACATCCTGCAATGTGTGAATAGTTTCCCTTAAATTAGCCCCCAAAGGTATTTTTTACTTATTGTCTTACCTATTTTGCTAGAGAGCATGCATATAAAAGAGAAATTTCCAGTGCTGCTTTTCTGCCTCATAAAATTATTCTGCAAAATTCTGATGCAAACAATAGAGGATGGCACTTAACCCCTAACTGTGGCAGTTGTGGTAGAGAAGAAGCCAAGTGGGAGTTGGTAATAAAATTAAACATCAAACCCACCCCACAGAAATGTTATACCAACTATATACTTACTGGACCTGAAATTGCTTTTCTCTGGACATTCCACTGGTGAGGTCAGCCTAAAATTTTATTACTGTTTGCTGTTAGGATTTCCCTTCTTCAGAATTACAATGTGATAGAGGCATGATGGTAAGTGAGGCAGTTATGGCTCTCTAGCCAAATTAGTTTTCTGATATCTTGAAAGAAGGAATATAATTGTCTTAAATGCACTGCTGGAGCTAGTGGATGCAAATTGTTGATGAGTCATATATAAGATGAGTCCAGTGCACATCAACAACTGGTATTAAATACTCTCAATAAGCCTTAGGATTAGGCTGTGAACATGAATTGTGCCCAGTTGCAGTTTGAAAACAAACGTTCTTTGAAGTCCTTTATGTGTATTAATTATTTTTGAGGGGTCTGTTTTTATTTTGTAAAAAGGAGCTCGACTGATATAATACTTCAATATATGGTATTTAATTTTCAGTTAACAGAGTAGATTGAGCTTGGCTAGATGCCTCAGCTGGAGAAAAAAAAACATGACTAGAAGCTTACAGTTCAATACAAGGACTAGGAGATCCCTCAGCTGTTATGGTCCAGGTAAAATAGATTCAGCTCAGGGACATTAACTTAATTTATTACAAAAAGGATCAAAGTAGAGTAATGAGAAATAAGAGCACATATTAAAACAACTTCCCTGGCAGGGGAGACACCACGATCAGGAAGGTGGTTTTCCCAGGGCGTAGCTCATCCTTTGCACTCAGGGAGTGCTGACCCTTGCAACTTCCCCAAATGCGGGAAACTTGACTGCATAATATGTGGTAGTGGGGGACATAAATTTATTTATTTATTTTTTTTTTTTTACAAACAAATAGTTGAAGCTTCATGCTCACAGGCCCTCATCCTCATGGGGCACTTCAACCACTCTGACGTTGGCTTGAAGGACAACACAGCAGAGTGCCAGCGATCCAAGAGATTCTTGGAATGCATTGATGATAAATTCCTCCTTCAAGTGGTAGAGGAACCCACAAGAAAAGGTACAATGCTGGACCTAGTCCTCACCAACAAGACAGGGCTGGTGATTGAAGTGAAGCTGAAGGGTAGTCTTGAATGCAGTGACCATGAAACGGTAGAGCTAAAGATCTTCAAGGCATAAAGGGGTATGCATAGCAAACTCACTGCTCTGGACTTCAGAAGAGCAGACTTCAATTTCTTCAGGGACCTTCTTGGAGGGAATAATGTGGGACCCTTCCAGAAGGGAAATGGAGAACTGATGACAAAGGATATGGATAAGGCTGAGGTACTCAATGACTTCTTTGCCTCAGTCTTCAATGGAAAGGGCTCCAACAACAATGTCCAAGTCCCAGAGAGCAAAGTAAGAACTGGGAGAAGGAAGATCTGCCCACTATAACTGAAGATCATGTTCATGGGCACCTAAAGAATCTGAACATGTACAAGTTTATGGAGCCTGATGAGATCCATCTGATGGTCCTGAGGGAACTGATGGGTGAAGTTGTTAAACCACTGTCCGTCTTATTGGAAAGGTCATAGCAGACTGGTGGAGTTCCTGATGATTGGAAAAGGGCAAACATAAGACCCATCTTCGAGAAGGGAAAAATGGATGACCTTAGCAACTACAGAACAATCAGTCTCACCACTGTGCCTGGCAAGATCACGAAGCACATCCTCCTGAATGCTCTGTTAAAGCAAATGGAAAACAAAGCAGAGGTTATTGGTGGTAACTACAATGGATTCACCCAGGGCAAGTCATGACTGACAAATTCGGTGGCTTTTTTATAGTGAAGTAACAACAATAGTAGATAAGGGGAGGGCAACTGACATCATCTACCTGGACTTGAGTAAGGCATTTGGCTCTGTCCCACATGACATCCTGGTCACCAGGAAAAACACAGACTGGATGGGTGGAGCACTGCTGGATAAGGAATTGGCTGAATGGTGGCATGCAGAGCATGGTGATCAATGGCACAATATCCACCTGCAGACAAGTGGCATCCCTCTGAGGTTAAGTTCTGGCAGCAATGCTGTTTAATGTCTTTGTCAGTGATATGGACAGAAGAATTGAGTGCACACCAAGCTGTGTGGCAAAGTCAACTTCCTAGAGGGAAGAGATGCCATCCAGAGGGACTTGGACAGGCTGGAGAGGTGGGCCCAGGTCAGCTTCATGAAATTCAACAAGGACAAGTGTAAGGTCTTGCCAGAAGCCTGTGACAATGTAGGCTTCCCTTTGGGTCACAACATCCTTCAGGCATTCACCTGCTCCAGCATGGGGTTCTCTCAAGATTTACCTCCATGGGTTGCCTGTATCACCATGGTCCTCACCATGAACTGCATGGGAATCTCTGCTCCAGCATCTAGACCATCTTCTTCCTGTCCTTCATTGACTTTGTTGTCAGCAGAGTTGTTTCTCTCAAATATTCTCACCTGTATTTTCTGATTGCTGTTGCAAAGTATCTGATTTTCCCCCTCCTTGGATACGTTATCACAGAAACACTACCACTGTTGCTGATTGGCTCAGTTTTGGCCAGTGATAGGCCCATCTAGAAGCCAGGTGGAATTGGCTCCATCAGATATAAGGAAAGCTTCTAGAAGTTTGTCATGAAAGCCACTTTTGTAGCCATGCCCCCAATACCAAAAACTTACCACACAAACTAAATATACTTTGTAAATACTCTCTTTTTAATCAGATGCATCTTCCTATTTTTTACTTAATTGATGAAATCTCCACATCATGCTCATATATGTAATTTGTGATTAAGGAAAGGACATAAATATGGAAATCCATTTATCTACATCTAATATTTGCCCTCATTTTCTGATGCAGTCCCTGCTCTTTAACTGTCAGTGGTGAATTACTTTTACAAGCAATTGAGAAAGTGACCATGACTTCTATAATGTTCCATTCATCTTCTAAAACTGTTAAGGATTCTCTAGAGAGTACATGCAGTTCAGTTAATAGAATTATAAAATCAACCACGTTGGAAGAGGCCTCCAAGATCATCCAGACCAACCTAGCACCCAGCCCTCTCCAATCAACTAAACCATGGCGCTAAGTGCCTCATCAAGTCTTTTCTTGAACACCTCCAGGGATGTCAACTCCACCACCTGCCTGGGAAGCCCATTCCAATTGTAATCACTCTCTCTGTGAAGAACTTCCTCCTAACATCCAGTCTAGACCTCTCCCAGCACAATTTGAGAATGTGTCCCCTTGTTCTGTTGCTGGTTGCCTGGGAGAAGAGACCAACCCCCACCTGTCTACACCCTCCTTTCAGGTAGTTGTAGATGGCAATGATGCTCAAGAGATCCTCACAGCTCTCTGTTGGACTTTCTCCAGCAGATCTCTGTCTCTTGAATTGGGAAGCTCAAAATTTGACACAGTATTCCAGGTGTGGTCTCATTAGGGCAGAGTAGAGGGGAAGAAGAACTCTCTAGACCTGCTGGACAAAGTTTTTTTGATGCATCCCACTGGCCCTCTTGGCCACAAGGGAACATTGCTGCCCCATGGTGAACTTGCTGTCCAATAGGGCTCCAAAGTCTTCTCCATGGATCTCCTCTCCAACAGGGTACACCCTAACCTGTGCTGGTGCCTGACATTATTCCTCCCCAGGTGCAGGACCTTGGACTTGTCCTTATTTAGCTTCATGAGGTTTGCCTTCACCCAGCTCTCCAGCCTGTCCAGACCTTTTTAGATGGCAGCACAGCCTAATGCAGTGCTGGATGTCCTCCAAGTTTTGTATCATCAGTGAACTTGCTGAGGGTACACTCAGTGCCCTCACCCAGGTCTTTAATAAAGATATTGAACAAAACTGGACCTAGTACAGATCTGTCGGGAACCCCACTTGCCACAGGCCTCCAAGCTGACTCTGTGCCATGAATCACAACCTTCTGAACTCTGTTGTTGAGTCAGTTTTTGATCTACCTCATGGACCAATTCCTGTACTTTTCTGCAAGGATGTTATGGGGGAAAGTACCAAAATCCACAGCTCTTCCTTTGTCTACCCATTTGGTCATGGTTTCATAGAAGGCTATCAGATTAGTCAAGCAAGATCTCCCCTTCTTAAATCCATATTGGCTACTCCTGATAACCCTGATAACCTTCTTTCCTTGCATGTGGTTAGAGATGGCCTGCAGAATGAGTTTTCAGTTGGTATAAGTGATCTCTAACCCAGTCATGACTGACTAGTGGAGCGTCTTCTTTCCAGTTCTGCTCCCTCACTTCCAGAGACTGGGGCTCCTGAGCGTTGGTCTTAGACTAGTAAAGACTGAGGCGAGGAAGGCATTCAGCAACTCTACTACCTCTGCATCCTCTGTTACCATATCTCCCATATCATTCAGTAGTGGGCTCACCTTTTCCCTGCTCTTCCTTTTGTCATTGATGGATTTGAAAAAGCTCTTCTTGTTTTCTTTCACCTCCCTGACAAGGCTGAGTTCCAAGAAAGTCTTGGCCTTTCTTGCCACATCTCTAAATTTTCTGGCAATATTTCTATAATCCTCTCAATTGACCAGACCTTTATTCCACAACTGTAGACCTCCTTTTTATTTTTTAAATTTTCTGAGAATTCTCTGCTTATCCATGCAGGTCTCCTGCCTTGCTTACTTGATATTTTTTCAAGGGAATACATTTTTCTTAAGCTCAGAGAAGGTGATGTTTGAATATTAAGCAGGAAAAGGACTAAATTAGCCCTCTTAAAGTCCAGGGTTGGAATTTTACTTATCACCCTGCTTCTTTCTCTAGTGATACTAATCTCTAACCTGTTGTGGCAACTACAATCAAGATTAAATCCAACCTTAACATCTACAACTGGTTAAACTGAGGTCTTCCCATTGCTGATTCTCAGCCACTCACTTGGATTCTATTATCATAGTTCACTATAATTCTAATTATTGCTCACCTCAGTATCTGATCGCTTGTGATGGTTTGGGTGTTACCCGCCCCCCAACCTCCCCTGAAAAATCACCCAGACTAGACTCAGCTGCTGGAAATTTGAAGAATGAAATTTTATATTTGCAGCTTAGCACAATATACAAGCAGATATTTACAATATATACATCTAGATACAGAAATAAACAAGTTAAAAAGCAATACAGAAACACAACAGCCCTCCCAGAAACCAGTCTCTGAGAGGGGGTCCCATCCACCCTTCCACCTTCTCCCCACCCCTCTACATTATCCCAGACTTTGTCTTATGCTCAAGGTAGTTTAGAGAGTCATCCAGGGGAATTAGGAAGCAGAAGGACTTGTCACACAGACAACAGGTTAGAGAGAGAACTTCGGACCCAAAGACAGAGAGAGCAACTCTGTTATCTATATTTATGTTCTTGTTCCTACACATCTCAGCAAGCCTATGTATGCAGTAGACATCACCATTGTTTCCTTTTCACAGGCTATAATCTAATTCTTCTCATCAAAATATCCCAGCTAGGCTTAAACTAGCACAGAGATTTTCTATTTTTAATCAAGTATTTGCCTTGTGAGGGTCCCATAGCTTTTCAGCATTTTTTGTTAGATTGGATTAGATATGCCCTTATTAAAACTTAGATGTAACCCAAAGTAGGAATGGGAAAATGTCTTCCTAGTGTTCATATATGTAAAAATACATAATTGAAAATATTTAGGTTACCTAAATTAATGGCAAACCTCACCAGCCCAACATAGGACAAGTGAAACACTCTAGCATTATGAATGTGCCCAACATCATGAAAGGGTTGCACATATTATTTAAATTCTTTACTGTAGAATGTGAATAGCAGCATTAATGTTTTGAACATGTTGAACTGATAAACTGATAGTCAAGAAATGCTGTGTAATGCCTGATTCAAAGCCTAATGAAGTTAATTGAAAGATGCCAAGTTCTATTGTGCAAAACATGTAGCAAAAGTTATTATAGCCACTTTCTAGAAATGTGCCTAAGTGACATTGTCTTTAATAACATCAGATGTAGTAGTACATTGTGTAGTAATAACATGGACTTGACAGATGGACCAACTCACTAGATGGTTGCACTCAGCGAGTTGCAGTCAGTGGCTCAATGTCCAAGTGGAGACCAGCTGATGAATGGCATTCCTCAGGGGACAGTACTGGGAGCCATGCTGTTAAAATCTCTGTTGGCTGTATGGACAGTGGAATTCAGTGCACCCTCACCAAGCTGTGACTGACACCAAGCTGTGTGGCCTGGATAACAGGCTGGAGGGAAATGACACTATCCAGAGGGACCTGGACAGGGTTGAGAGGTGGACTAATGCCACCTCAAGAAATTCAACAAGGTCAAGTGCAAGGTCCTGCACCTGGGTAAGGGAAATCCCAAGCACAAACACATGCTGAGTGGAGAATGGCTTAAAAGCAATCTTGAGGAGAAGGATTTGGAGATTCTAACTGATAAGAAACTCAACATGAGCCGCCAAGGTGTGCTTGAAACCCAGAATGCCAATTGTATCCTGGGATGCATCAAAAGAAAGATTTCCAGCTTCAATGATGAGAATGGTGAATCTTTCCCTCTACTCTGCTCTTGTAAGACCCCAAATGCAGTGTTACATCCAATTCTGGAGGCCCCAACACAAGAAGGACATTAAGCTGATGGAAGAGGGTTGCAAAGATGATTAGAGGGCTGGATCACCTCTCCTGTGTGGACAGACTGCTAGAGTTGGGACTATTCAGGTTGGAGAAGAGAAGATTCAGGGAGGGTCTTATAGTGGCTTTCCAATTCCTGAAGTAGGCCTACAAGAAAGCTATAGAGAGACTTTTTACAATGACTTGTAGTGATAGGAAGAGGGGTAATGGCTTTCAACCAGAAAAGGCTAGATTTAGATTGGCTCTTAGGAAGATGTTCTTCACAGTGAGAATGATGAAACACTGGAATAGATAGCCCAGGGATGTTATGGATGTGCCTTCCTTGGAGGATGCAAGGTGTTCTTGCCTGTAGTGGGGGAGGTGGAACTAAAGGGCTTTAAGGTCCTTCCAACTCAAACCATTCTATGACTGTACATCATGCAATTACAATTTTAGACTTCTTAATGGACTCCTGACTTCAAACCTTAATCTGCTTTGAAGTTGTCATCTGTGCCATGTTACTTAATTAAAAAAATATATTTGATAATTTTGGATTACTCTGTATTTTATAGTGAGCGTGTATATCAAAGGAAATGTAAATGCAATATATGGCTTTTTCATGACATTATCTTTGAGGAATAACTCTGTTGTCAAGCAATGACACAGAACTGTCTGAAATGGTATAAAAGAATACAAATGAGTGTGGGATATAAATTCACCTAGCATTTGTTTTTGTAAGGCAACTCAACTGGATTTTCTTCAAATTCAGTAAATTTTACAGACAATAGTCAGTTTTGTGCTCTGTTCTTTACTTTTCTGTTTCCTTTTTGCTTCATAGCCTGCATCTCAGTCTTTTATTAGATGTTCTATGGCCATCTCAAAACAAAAAGGATACAGATAAGTATTTCATGTCACTTTCATCTCTATGGACAATATGTGATGTATTATGCAAAATTAATTATCTGTATTAAAATTGATATCCAGATGAAGATTGCTAATAATATGAAAACTGTTTATTAGCATTAAATCTTGCTAAAAATATTTACAAGGTTTGAAATGCAGTGTTTGGATATTTATACACATAGGGAAGAGGCAAAACTAGAACACTTTAAGAACTAACTGGCAAATGCAAACATACTACAAGAGAAGGTTCTTGTGGTCAATACACCACTTGCTGTTAATTATACTGCTTATCCACTAGATCGACTCACGAAGCCCCTTTCTGCTTATGGCAGAAGGCAATTAGTGAATTACAAGAGGCTTTAAGTTTTTACTCACAAAATATTATTTCCTGACTCGCAGAGCTAGCTACAGCTTCAGACAGTACACAAAATGCTTTCAGGGAATTCTATCAGTCTTGCCAGCTGCTGAGATTTCTGATTTTTCCCCAAGCTCCACAGTATGCTGGGGAAAGAAGACAGACAATCTGTGGCCTTATCCTGACTTCTCTGGATGATCTATGTGTCTCCAGGACTCCTTGTCTTGGCAGATTGTTGTGGAGGGCCTGTAGGCCTGAAAGCAGGCTTATTTATGCCTGCTCTGCCTGGACATATCTCTGCCTGCACCAGAGTAAACGAGAGAACAAAGGGACACCTGATTGTGTAAGTCCCCACATGCCCAGCTCGGACCTGCCTGGTGCTGGGCCCACACGATTCCCATACCGGAGTCCAGTCCTGTGGGTTTTACCCAGTGTGGTAGGGTTCGACTGACTGCCAAACTGATTGGGTCATTCGAGTGGCCAATGAGACCATTGACTCTTGGCCCACAGTTGATAAATAGGGGTGCACAGGCTCACGTGGAGGCCTTCCCCACATTACTTGCAGCTCTGCCACATGCTTGCTTGCCTGCCTGTGTACTTCCTTGCAGCTTTATGCCTGCCTTTGTATGAGTGCCTGGTGTGCACATTGCTGTGGGTTGCTGGGAGCAGACCCACTTGTCTGTGTTTGATCAGCTTGAGGAGTAAGCGTTGGACCCGTGCTGAGACTGCATGGAGTCCTGCCTCTGCACCTGGAGATCCTGCCTGCGCACCCCTGGAGAGAACAGCCAGCAGAATCCAGCAGCAGTAAGGATCAGAGTCTGCCATTTCCCCTGACGCTGGAGGATTCCAGCCTAGAAGTCCACAGGCAGAGATCCTGAAGAATTGGACACTTGCAATAGGCTGATGCAGCCCCGGAGGGTGATTAATAATTGATAAGAATTGTGAGTAGATGCCTCTGTAATTTCTATTACCTCTGCCATAAAGCAGAGAGCAGTTTTCAGCTCAGCTTTGCTGGGCAAACAGTACAAGTCCTCAGGCGGCATTAAACCATGGGGAAACTCTCTCTCTGTACGTAGTTTGAATGTTTGAATGTTTGCTAGTTATTAATAAGTTCTGTAGATATATATCCTAGAATGTCTCCATAACAGTGTAAAGAACCCTGCAATATTAAAGTTCAGTGGTTGGGGGTGGCGAGAGTTGAAATATTGGAAGTTAATAAATATATATATTTTAATAAATATCCTCTCGCATTAATTAATTTCTCCCCTTCTCCAAATCAGCGTAGGCACTGAGAAACCCCATCCGCAACAATGTCACCCTGGCTATGCAGGCTGATTGTGTGGAGGCATTTAGAGCCTTTTCCTGATAACCTTGAGGCAATGGAGTTTCCAGGCAGTTCAGGATGCACTGAGGCAGTGAGTAATGGCAGCAGGAAGTCATAAGCAGCAAGAAAGTGCAAATACAATGGCAGAGCATGGTATGTTACCTGCTCATCTCTTTTATCAGTACAACCTGAGACTAATGGGCCTTTGGACATAGATTAGCCAATCGGAATGGCACTTTTCCAAATTTGACCACATTAGGTGAAGCTGAGGCTTTTGTTTTCCTTTCCTGCAGTTGCCTTCCACAGCACAGAAGGAGAGAGAGCAGGAGAACAGTTAATTCTCCCCATACCAGAGGGAGAAAGAGTAGAAAAGCAAGCCAGGACATGTATAAGCCTATTTTGGCCTATCCAGGCCTACAATGACACAGTAGGAGAATGTAATATTAATGTAATGGATATTAAAGCTATGGATGATGCCTACTAAAACTATCAGAATGCGACAGTCATTATTTGTTTTTTTTTGGTCTACCAGTGTCAATCGTAGAATAAAATGGAGAGGCTAAGTGCTTGCATTGGAGAGCGAGTAAGTTCTACGGAGGTGATATGGCACAAGTGAAATAGTATCTTGTAGCTGTAAGTAAATTCTGATTTTAGTCTGATGCAGTGCCTTTTGAAAAACGAGCAGCCTACAGTTCTCATTAAAATACATTAAAACTGTGCTATTATGCCTGATGACTGCATTTGTATTTTCTTGTAATGCTGGCATTGTTAACCGCAAAGTGTGTTGATTTACTTACAGTAGAGATCTACAGCTCAGGCACACAACCAAGTTGCAGAGGATTAATATGTTTCTGTGCATCAGTGGAGCCACGGTAACTTCTATTAACTGCTTGTGAAGATGCTTTGAGCTCACTCCAGTTGGAAGAAAGTACAATTTATCTGCAGTTCTGGAAAAGGCTTCTAGTAAGCTGCACTATATTTTCACTTGGTAAAAGCCTGTGGAGAAAATGTGGGGCAAAAATTTTCCTAGATAAAAAGACAAAGGTGCATTTGGGCCCCAACAGATGTGAGAAGAAAGGCAGCTCAAAGAAAAGGACAGAACCACAAGTGAAAACCCAGTAAGACAAGATTGCCTATGGTGGGTAACAGGGCTATGGTGGACATGAGGCTTATGGAGCCGGCTTCAGATAGGTGGCCTGACTGAGGGTTCTGGGACAGAACAATGGGCTGCTAGGCTACCCTACCTCCCTACTCTGCAGGTTCCTGTGTGTGGCCATTTTAGTCCAATGTACCTGAATTCTGTTGTTAAAGTTGCATGAATATTTAGCAGATTAAGATGCTCTAACCAACCAAAGCAAATTGCTTTCCCATGCACATGGCTTGCTCAGTTGTAAGAATAAAATTGTTCTGAGAAGAGACAGTGGTAGGAGTTGAAGGGATAGATTAGTCAATTTCAAGCAGTAAAATCTCCAAATCACTTTTAAGACTCTCTGAAAAGTTTTACTACTGCTAAATAATATTTTTGACTGTGTTTTCTTTAGGCTCTGGGTTCTGGTCTACTGTACAACAGTAGCATTTTCTGGGAAATTTCTTCTATAAGGTCTTAAAACCAGCAGTTGCTATTATCTCTCAATTATGTCCAGGAGATGTGAAGTTTTAAACAAAAAAAGAAAAAATAAACCCTAAAGAATGAAAAGCTGGTAATTCTAAATGTAAGATCTAAAGATCAAGGTTACCGCAGATTTTGTACTCATTATAGTCATTATCAGACTAAAATGATACTGAGATTTTATAATGAGGTCTTATAATGTATAAGTAACTTCCTTTCCTTTTGTTGCCTTGCCTGAAATATTCACTGTCTCACCAAAGATTTTCACTATTGATATGTGGCCAATGTCCAAGGATATGAAAGTTTGCTGGAATGGTAGCACCAGCTGGATGGAAATCTTCTTCAGTTCCCTCCGCACCACACACCCCATTACATGTCTGATTTACTGCAGTGAAGAAATTTCCTCATCTGACTGACATCTTAGGTCTTTTACACTGTTATACTCTAATTACAATAATGTGTGTTGTCCCCCCCCCCCAAGTTTCATTACATAATACTCAAGTATTCACAACGTAGAGAAAAATACTTTATCCTACTGTTATTCAATATTTTTATTTTATATCCTTTCATCTCCACTAGATCTTTTTAAAGAGAACTCATTATTTCTGATACCATCCATTTATTTTCCCCTTCAGCCTGGACCCTCCTTTTAAAAACATTAGGCAAAACTATGAAAGAATTGCTACAGACTTAAGAGAATATTAAGTAACTCTAATATCATTAATGGTATATAATGTATTTTTATAGAAACAGAACCTGAGAGATGAGTTGATAATTGTATATATGTATGAGGTTGCAAATTTAGTTGATAAAGGTCACATTGTTGATATGATAGACTCCTGTATGATTTGATACAGCATGTTTTAAAAAAGAGATAAAAAAGTGCAAACTGACCATATCCATGTTATAGATAAAAAAATCCAAGTAACATCTATGCTTCCATAGGTGCCAAGAATCTGAAAACTAGCTCTGAATGTGATTTAGAGCCCTATTGCTAATATAAAGCCATTAGATGTCTCGGTCAGTGATTGGAAAGATTAGTGAAACTTTGGTGATCTACTCTGCCAAAGACATTAATGCTCTGACACGTATGAATAAACAAAAGTAAACATGTAGAAAATACCTTTAAGTAGATCATAACTGAGAGTTTCTCATGGCTGACAGACTGATTGGTCATTTACATGGAAAAAGGACTAGATCTGACTTGTCGGAGAAAGAAAGACCTGCTGTAGGAAAACAATTTTGTGTCAGTAGTGAGGCTATGTTTAGGGAGATATAAAACCTTCTTACTTTGGTGTAGTTTTCTGGCAATTGGCCCTCCTCCTATTCACCAAATTATTAAATAAAACAGTAGATTGAAATGTGTTTTTTCTTTAATTTAATTTAGAATTTATTTTCTAATCTTTAATAAATTCTCCAATTATACTTAATGAAGCAGGGTTTGAAATTACATTTCAGATAATGAACGTTTTAAATTTATTTTTAAAATTCAAAACAGGTAGTAATTTCCTAACTATTCAACTAAGTTCATGAAAATTCATATATAGGTTTCTTTTAATAGCATCTGAACTTTTCAACTTGTAAATTGTTCTGTTAAAAAAAAAATCCTCATCTTTAAGAAAAAAATATTTGCCTATTTGCCACTGATGGTGTCAGTATATTCTAATTTTCTGAATCCAAAAAGAACTCTTAAAATTAGTTAGACTATACTGCAAAGAGCTAAAGTACTGGGAAAAATATCTTTTCAACAAACAGTTGAAGGACTGAAAATATCAATTTTTCACTTAATCAGAAGGAAGTTGACTGGATCAATTTGTAAGCACATGCTAAAGATCAGAAACTTTAATACAGCATTTTTAAAACATATTAGAAAAGATATGGATTAATATAATCTGGAAACAAGGAACCATGTTTAATAGCAAAGAGCAATAAACAACGTATCAAGTTTTCTATTAAGTTATTTATTATTAGAAATTTTAATGTTTTTTTTTTTTTTTCTGAGATGTGCTTTCATTCCATTTGGAATTACTGCTATTGTCTCTTCTGTTTTAGAAGTCTTTAATCTAGAGATTTGGTAGTCTGTCATTTCCATGATTGAATCAGGCATCTAATTGGATTGTCATTTTATACTCAGAGCAGTGTCTAAAGCATTCTCTCTGAGCTGTTTCTACATCTTATTGATTCTTTCTGCCTAATGGCATCAAAACAGGCTTCTTCACTACACATAAAGCTGAAAGTCTCAAATAAGCTTTCATCCCTGCTAAATGCTTTTCTCTATACTTGAGCAACACAACACTCTTACTTTTATTCATCCCAAATGCTTATGAAAGGATCATTTTTGTATCATCACTTCAGACTGTCATTTTAACTATGATACTGCAAAGTTCCTAGCATACCATCTGTCTCTGTTATCTACTGTACCCAGCCTAAGATGCCTGTTTTACTATTCAAAGGCTGACCTATCTTCACTGCACATCAAAATATTGTCAAAATATTGACTAGATGCCAGCCTGTGTGGGATGCCATCTTCTGTTTTCTACTTCTACTTGTCTAAGGATTCCTCACAATTAGGAGAATTTGTGTGTAAACATCCATTTTGCCTTGTTCCCCTCTTTTAATACCATTCTTTATTATAAAGTCTTCAATGACTTGCTTGTCAGCAAAAAATGCCTGGAGAACAGAATGTACTTTTTGTCAGGCTGAATATAATTTTAGTGTTTATTTGCATTTCTCCAGCTGCCTTTAATGCATCATGTGTTCTTTGTTCTGCATGTTTCTGGGGTCTGAGGCCTTTTTAAAGATCTTTTTTTGTTTTCTTTTGGGTTAGGGGGCAGTGTGGGAGTGGTGGGGAGGTAGGTCATGTTTCTAAACATTTCACTCACTTTAGAAAAAACTTGAAATAGACTTATTGCAGTATGACATTTCTTACCTATGAGCTTTAGGTACTACTGATGCATTTTTTAGTCTGATGGGGGGCAAAAGTATCAGAGTAAACATTTTAGCTCTTTCCTATACTAGCAGCAGTACTGAGTTGCTGTGTCAGTGGGACAGTTCAGAAATCCCATGGATTTGGACTTACACTTCTCCTATCTCTCCTGGTAAGAGAGAGGCATGTCTTCTTAGAGGCATGTTATGGCTGGTCTGTGCTCCACAGCAGAGATGAGGGCTGAGACTGGGACTAGGGCAGAGGCAGGGGCAGCATCCACTCAGGCTACCATAGTCTCTGCTCAAGGTGACACCAAGGCTGCTTAAAGAGCTTAGGCCTCAATGCTCCTGAGACCATCTAGCTAAATCAAAAGATTAATGTCATAGATTTTAATTTAATCCCCATTTATTTTAATGGGCCCATAAAGAAGCATGAATTCCTGTCATCAACATCTCCTCACTGTGATTTGAGAGTGAAAGTTAATCTAAATTCCAGCAGCTCAAGAGTAGTACAGGTTATTAAATAGAACCACAGAATTAACCAGGTTGGAAAAGACCTCTAAGATCATTGAGTACAACTTATCACCTAACCATTCTGATTAATTAAATCTTGAATACCTCCAGGGACGGTGCCTCCACCACCTCCCTGGGCAGCCCATTCCAATGCCAGTCACTCTCTCTGTGATGAACTTCCTCCTAACATCCAGTCTATAAATCACCTGGCACTTCTAGTGACTGTGTCCCCTTCTTATGTTGCTGGTTTCCTGGGAGAAGAGACCAACCCCGACCTGGCTGCAGCCTCCCTTCAGGTAGTTGTAGATAGCAATGAGATCACCTCTGAACCTCCTCTTCTGCAGGCTGCACACCCCCAGCTCCTTCAGACTCTCCTCACAGGGCTGTGCTCCAGGCTTCTCACCAGCTTTGTTGCCCTTCTCTAGATACATTCCAGCACCTCAACATCTCTCTTGAATTGAGGGGCCCAGAACTGGACACAATACATGAGGTGCAGCCTGACCAGTGCTGAGTACAGAGGAAGAAGAACCTCCCTTGTCCTACTGACCACACTGGTCCTGATCCAGGCCAGGATGCCATTGGCTCTCTTGCCCACCTGGGCACACTGCTGGTTCATCTTCAGCTACTATCTACCAATACTCTCAGGTCCTCTTTTTCCTGGCTCCTCTCTAGCCACTCTGTCCCCAGCCTGTAGCGCTGCTTGGGTTTACTGTGGCCAAAGTGCAGAACACTGCAGTTGGTCTTGTAAATCTCATTCCCATTGGCCTCTGCCCACCCATCCAGCCTGTCAAGGTCCCTCTGCAAGACTCTTCTACCCTCCAATGGATCAACATGTGCTCCTAACTTAGTGTCATCTACAAACTTACTAATGTAGGACTCAATCCCCTAATCCAGATCATCAATAAAAATATTGACCAGGACTGGGCCCAGCACTGATTCCTGGGGGACACCACTAGTGACTGGCTGCCAACTGGATATGGCTCCATTCACAACCACCCTCTGGGCCCAGCCATCCAGCCAGTTCTTAACCCAGCACAGAGTGCCCCTGTCTAAGCCGTGAGCTGTCATCTTTGCCAGGAGTTTGGTATGGCAAACAGTGTCAAGGTCTTTGCTGAAGTCCAGGTAGACTACATCCACAGCCTTCCCCATATACACCAGGAGGGTCACTTGATCATAAAAAGAGATCAGATTGGTCAGGCAGGATCTGCCCCTCCTAAATCCTGTAGATGCCCTGTGATTGCATTCAGGATGATCTGTTCCATTATCTTGCCTGGTACTGAAGTTAGGTTGACAAATATGTAATTTCTTGGGTCCTCCTTCTGACCCTTCTTATGGATAGGCACCCCACTGGCCAGATTCCAGTCTTCAGGGACCTCTCCAGTGAGCCAAGACCATTGACAAATGATGGAGTGGCTTGATGAGCTCATCTGCCAGCTCTCTCATCACCCTAGGATGGATCCCATCTGGTCCCATGGACTTGTGAGGATCCAAAAGGCTCAACAAGTCCCTAACTACTTCCTCATGGATTACAGGGGCTGTTCTGCTCCTTGACCCTACCTATCATCTTAGGAGGCCAGCTGTCCTCAGAACAACCTGTCTTACTACTGAAAATTGAGGCAAAGAAGGTGTTAGGCACTTCTGCCTTTTCTTTATCTCTAGTTACTGCATTCACCTCCTTGTCCAGTGAAGAGTGGAGCCTATCCTTGCCCCTCTTTTTGTCATTAATACATTTATAAAAAACAACTCTCAGAGTCCCACTGCTCTAAGTTACCTTGTCCCTCTGTGCTAGTTTGAAGCTAGCTGGAATATTTTGGTGAGAAAAGCTAGATTACAGGCTGTGAAAGGGAAAACAATGGTGATGTCTACTTCACTCATAGGCTTGCTGAGAGGTATAAGAACAAGAATATAAATATAGATACGACATTTGGGCACTGCCTGTGCTTTAAGGTGCATTTTCCTCTCTCTCTAAAATAACCTGATTAATTCATCTGCTTCCTAACCTCCCTGGCCAATACTCCATTCTTCCTTGGGCACAAGGCAACATCTGGGGAAAGGTAGAGAGGGGTGGGAGAAGATGGAAGGGCAGTTGGGAGCCCCTCCTGTGGTTTCTGGGAGGGCTGTTGTGTTTCTGTATTACCTTTTGCTTTGTATATAACTGTGTATATTGTGAATACCTGCTTGTATATTTGTGCTAAGCTGTAAATATAAGCTTCATTCCATTTCCAGAGCTGGCTGAGTCTAGTCTGGGTGATTTCCAAAGTGTGGGAGGGTGGGTAACTGTTCACCAATGTGGTCAGATGGTCATTTTCCAGCTTTATTTCCATGTACAGTGTTGTATGTTTTCTTGCAAGAGGCACACACAACTAAGATTGGCGCATGTGGAGGGTACAGGGTTACATGTGAGGCATATATAGGCTGATTTAACCATAACGATCTGAGGGTCAGCCCCTGGGGCTGGCTAACCCAGCCCCCTTGGGCTGGCTAACTCTGCCCACAGGCAGCTGGCACTCCACCCCCTGCAGCTGCATATGGGGGGTGCTACCTAGCACCTGGTATCTTAAGTCCCAAGTTGGACTCAAGGACACTTCCCAGCATGGGTTGCTCATATTTATCATTTCATGTCCTGTGAGCAAAAATCTCTCCACAAGTAACACCCAAACCATCACACCCTCTTCACAGACAGTAGCGCTAAATTTTACAAGATCTTACCAAAACAATTAAGACACTGATTGGAACTGCAGATTGGGTGAACAGTTTTATGACCTCTAAAAATAGATGTAGTTGTGTAACTTAACAAGAAATGTAATCAGCTTTCACATTTCTGAACCAAACTTGATAATCTCATTTGAAGTGTTCAGCCAGGAGGAAAGGGACCTGGGGGTACTGATAGATAGTAAGCTGAAGATGAGCCAGCAGTGTGCCCAGGTGGCCAAGAGAGCCAATGGCATCCTGGCCTGCATCAGGAACAGTGTGGCCAGTAGGACAAGGGAGGTTATTCTTCCCCTGTACTCAGCACTGGTCAGGCCACACCTTGAGTACTGTGTCCAGTTCTGGGCCCCTCAATTCAAGAAAGATGTTGAGGTGCTAGAACATGTCCAGAGAAGGGCAACGAAGCTGGTGAGGGGCCTGGAACACAAATCCTATGAGGAGAGGTTGAGGGAGCTGGGCCTGTTTAGCCTGGAGAAGAGGAGGCTCAGGGGTGATCTTATTACTGTCTACAACTACCTGAAGGGGCATTGTAGCCAGGTGGGGGTTGGCCTCTTCTCCCAGGTAACCAGCAATAAAACAAGGGGACACAGTCTCAAGTTGTGCCAGGGTAGGTATAGGCTGGATGTTAGGAAGAAGTTCTTCACAGAGAGAGTGATTTCCCATTGGAATGGGCTGCCCAGGGAGGTGGTGGAGGCACCGTCCCTGGGGGTCTTCAAGAAAAGACTGGCTGAGGCACTCAGTGCCATGGTCTGGTTGACTGGCTAGGGCTGGGTGATAGGTTGGACTGGATGATCTTGGAGGTCTCTTCCAACCTGGTTGACTCTATGATTCTATGATTCTATGATTCCTCTTAGTCCTTATATGTGATGACTACTGGAGAAGGTATGCAATGCTTAATAGAATGGTGAGTGAATCTGGCATACATTTCAAGTACTTAGGGCAATATTTATTACTTCTTTTCTAGAATATCAACTCTAGGAAGTGATGGGTAGGATATGGCCAGGCTGTATTTAAAATAAAGATATGATGAAAGTAGAATGCTTTCATATGTACAGTATGCATGCAATAATATGCATGCTGACACATATAATGTGCATAGAACGGAGCTTGTGGGTAGCTTGCAATAAAGATATAGATTTACCTAATGTCTTCCCTTGTCTATTGGAGAAAGAGGGATTTCTACCCTCAATGGAACCTTTCAAAATTTGATTCAAGGTAAAAATCTGTGTAGATTTGGAAAAAGAAAATGAACAATCCAAGAAATTCCTGTAATGCATTCATGATCATAGACTCATAGAATGGCTTAGGCTAGAAGGGACCTTACAAATCACCTACTCCAACCTCCCTGACATGGGTAGGGAGATTTCTCAGCTAGACTTGGCTGCTCAAGGCCTAACCCAACCACAGATAGGTTAAGGCTTAAACAAACATTTATGGAGTCAGACTCCTGCAGCAAGAAGATCCTGCCCCCTTGCAGCTGGACACGGGGATTGTTTCATCACCTTAGCTCCTGCTTCTGAGATGTGCTCCAAGGACACTCTTTGCAGCACGGGTTGGTCATATTTATCAAATCATGTCCTCTGTCAGCAAGAAATGCTTCCACATAGCCTAGTCAGTTTCACCTCCATCCCTGGGAAGTTGATGAGACAGCTCTTTTTGTAGGTCATTTCTAAGCACATGGAGGAAAAGATTATCAGAAATGGTCATTAGGAATGCTCAAAAGGAAAACTATGCTTGACCAATCTGATAGACTTCTACAGCCATAACAGATGAGTAGACAAGAGAGCAGTGGATATTTTTACCTTGATCTTGACAAGGTTTTTGACACTGTCTCCCTTCTCATAGGTAGGCTTAGGAAGTTTGGGTGGACAGTAACGTTGATTGAGAACTGTCTGCGTAACAGTGTACAGTGATGTTGTCCAGGGGTTGGTTGTGGTGGTAGGCCAAAACCAGGCTCACTTTGAGTCCAGGCATGGTCCCCCAGCTCTAGAAAGCCTCTTTGTAGTTAAAGCTCTTTGCTGTGTTTCTGTTTTTCTGTTCCGTAATTGTGCCTTCTGCTTCAGCATAAAGGAGCTTCTCGAGTCCCGCTAAAGGGCAAGTGGCATTTTACACTGCAGGATTCTCTTCAAGTTCATTATTTTGCATGTTGCTAATTTTGCTAAATTATTTAAAATAGTTTTCTACTGCTCAATGCACTCTGCAATTTCTGTAATCTATTTGCACAAGAGAGCACAAAAGACCCTGTAAATAAGCTAAGAACATATTTTTGTAATTAAAAAAATATTTAACAAATCTATTAATATTAATAACTCACATTTCATAATTCCACATCAGTACTGAGCCAGGTTTTGTTCAACATATTCATCAGTGACCTGGATGAAGGAACAGGGTGTACTCTCAGTGAGTTTGCTGATGATGCTAGGAAAACAGGGAGGAGAGACTGACACACCAGAAGGTTGTGCTGCCACTCAGCAAGACTTGAGCAGTATGGAGAGTTGGGAAGAGGTGAACCTAATGAAGTTTGGCAAAGGCTGGTATGGAGTCCTGTACCTGAGGAAGATAGTGTCATTCATCATTACAGGCAAGGGGTTGGTCTGATGGAAACGAGCTCTGCAGAGAAGAACCTGGGAGGGTTGGTGGACAAATTCACCATGAGATGGCAATATGCCCTCATAGCCCTAAAGGCCAATGGTATTCTGGGATGTACTGAAATGGGCTGCCCAGGGGAGTTGCACAGTCTCCCTGTGTGGTGGAGGGCCTGTCGGCCCAAACAGAGGCTTCTTTATGCCCCTGCATGCCTGGGCATGTTTTTCTGCCTGGACTCCTGGTTGTAAACAGGGTTGTGTAACAAACACACACCCAACTCGTGTATCCCTGGGGCAAGCCCATGTGATCCCCATATTTGGGAGAGTCCAGGCAAACAGCTCCTGCCTATTATGGTAAGGTCTGGCTTACTGCCAACCTGATTGGTCACTCTGGTGTGGCCAAAGGGCACATTAATCTTGGCCCACAGTCCATAAAGAGGGATGGACAGGTGCACCAAGTGTTCAGATCTGTTCAGACCAGCTCTCTGACCCTGCCTGCAGCACAGCTCAGCTCTCTGTCCCACTTGCAAGGATCAGACACGGAGTCTGACCTTCACCTGAAGCGCTCAGCCGCTCATGCTCGGATGCCATAACATAGCTGCAATGCTCACTGAGGCACAGACCTCATGCTTTCACTCAATTCGCAGCTAACCTGTCTGAGTACTTTACATACAGAGGTCGTTCAAGCCTGTGCACACATTTATATATATTGCAACAACACATCATCAGTAGGGCAAAACTAACCTGTCTCACGACGGTCTAAGACTGGGGAGGTGGTGGAGTCACTGTCCCTGGGGCTGTTCAAGGCAAGGTTGGACGTGGCACTTGGTGCCATGGTCTAGCCTTGAGCTTTGTGGTAAAGGGTTGGACTTGATGATCTGTGAGGTCTCTTCCAACCCTGATGATACTGTGATACTGTGATACTGTGATATATGGAGCCGATAGCCTCCTAGCCTAGACTAGCATCAGCTGTGCATATCGGCCAATTATATTGCTTTATATACGGAGCTCAGACTTCCAGCTTAAAGCCTGGTAAGAGAACCAGGAAAGCAGACTCCTGGATTGTCTGCCCATACACACGTCCTGCTACCCCTGTGAAGGAATGGTGCCAGAGCCAGCACGAATATTCTTCTCCTGTTCCTGGAATCCTGCCATCTGATAATGCCTGGACACAGTATCCAGAAGAAGACAGCAGCATTGAGGCAGAGACCATCCCACTCCAGGAGAACAAAGGTTAGAGAAACCTGTTTACCCCAGAGACTGGGAAGATTCACCTATTCCCTCTCAAGCTGGGAAGATTCCAGTGTCCAAGGGTCTACAGGCAAAGATCCCCTGAATTCCAGACATTGGGCACAGGCTGTGACACAACCCCGGGAGGGTGATCAATAATTAATAGCAAGACTTAAAGCCTTAATTCCTCTGTAATATAAGTTGTCTCTGCCTTAGAGCAGAAAGAGTTTCAGCCCACCCTGCTGGGCAAATAGAATAAGCTCCTAAGTGGCACTAAGCCAAAGGGGAAACTCCTCTCTCACTGTTTATAGTTCAAATGTTTTGCTAGTTATTGACCAAATCCCTGTATATATTATAGCCTAATTATTTTCATAATCTTGCACAAAAGAATTAAATATTATTACACAGTGGTTGGGAGTGGCAAGAGTTCATAAATATTAATTTTAATAAATAATATTTTTATATAAAATTTATATAATCTCAAATTAATTTCTCACCTCCGCCAAATAGGCGTAAGCATAGGGAACCCCCTCTGCAACACCCTGTCTGGAGATATAAAAAAAAAACAACAACAACTTGGCTGTGTTCCTATGTGATCTGCTCTAGATCATCCTGCTCTGACATAGGGATTGAACTAGATAATTTTTGAGGTCCCTTCCAACCCCTAATATCCTGTGATTAAGAGGAGTATGGCCAACAGTTCAAGGGAGGTTCTCCTACTCCTCTACAGGTGAAACCACACCTGAAATGGTGTATCTATTTCTTGGTTCTCCAGTTCCAGAGAGACAGGGGGCTACTGGATAGAGTCCAATGGAGGGCCCCAACAATGGTCAGGGGACTGGAGCATCTCTCTTATGAGAAGAGGCTGAGAGATCTGGGGCTCTTTTGCCTGGAAAACAGATGACTGAGAGGGGATCTTCTAAGTGCTTGTATGTGTCTGACAGGTGGAAGTCATGAGGATGAGGCTAGCTCTTTCAGTGGTGGCCAGAGATATGACAAGAGGCAGTGACTACAAACTAGAAAACAGGAGTTTTCACTTGAATTTAAGGAAAAACTTATTTACTTTGAGGGTGATGGAGCACTGGGACAGACATCCTAAAGAGGTTGTGTAGTTCTCTTCTGTTAAGATATTTATAGTAGTTTAAGGCTTACTGGAATGTTCTAATAAGAGAAGTTGGTACTTTCCTGAAAGTTCAGTGCAGAATCAAACTAATTTAGATCATTGTTTGTGAAAGAATAACAATGATATAGTCTTTATCATTCATTGGTTTGCTAAGAAGTATAAAAAGCCAGTGTATAAGCAATTAATTTTTCTTGGTTCTGAGGCACTGGGTCTGTTTGCTGCTTCTTTGCTCCTCTGTAATCTGGTCCACTAACCTTGTCTAACTAGATAACACTTATGCCTTGCTAATATAAGACTTGCTAATAGTTTTCTCTCTGGGAAAAAGAGAGGGTGGTGTTGGCCTCTTCTGGTCTTTTTTTTTTTTTTTTTTTCTGGGGGTGAGGAGGATTTGATTTCTGTATTATTTCCAAATCATATATGATGATAAATACATATAAATATATTTTGTATATATGCCTGTAAATTTAGCTTTGCCATAACTACAGTTTTATCTTACTTCCAATCTGCCTGAGTTTGGTATATTTTAACTGGGGGGTGGGGAGCAGCTTCTAAACCACTTAAATGTTCAAACCTGCCTGGATGCATTCCTGTGCGACTTGAGCTGGGCATACTGGCATTAGCAAGGGGGTTCAATTATGTGATCTCCAGAGGAGTTCTCCAATATCTAACATACTACGACTCTTTACCAGTAAACTCCAAAGCTGATATTTGGAATGATCCATTCAGAGGCTGTCTAGTCCATATACGCAGCATTCTGAGGATTTTAGCAGCCAAACCCCATTATACCTAATTTTAGCTAAGATTTGTTTTTTTTTTTTTTCTTTTCTGATGGATGTTCATATATATTCCTCTTTGAGGTGTCAACATATTATTAGTAGGTTGCTATCAAGTTCTGACAAAACTTCAGTGATTTTGATTTTAAATATAAATTAAAATCCTCTGATAGCAAATCTGATCTGATTTTGTTGGATCAATTGGTTCAAATTGGATTAGTGTAGTGAGCAAATGATTGTAATGCAGCGTATCAGAACTGATTTGCTCTACGAGAGTTCATCTCTCTCTACATAAAGTCATGACTTCAGATTTTTTTAATGTTTTTTTGATTTCTAAGTTTTTATGCAAATCTGCATCTTGTGATTTACTGAAGTGAATGGCTATTACCAACTGTGTTATGACACATGGTACATAGATTCTGTTTCTGCGAGATTTAAAAAAAATTAAATAACCCCTATTTATGCTTTATGTGTACATTGTGTCCTGGTCCGGGGGAATTCTGAGTGTGAGAGGTTCAGATTCTTGGTGACAGAATTAAGGCACAGATGGTGTCAAATGCATAGGCTAGCTTTATTGCATTCACATGACTTATACACATGAGGATAGGGATGGGGAGAGGGAGATAGTAAAAGAGATGAAGGAGAAAAGAGAGAGAAAAGAAAAAAATACACCCATGTAGAGAGAAGAGAGGTCACCCCAGAGTGATTTGGCATCCCAAAAGCTCATTTGAGTGGGTGGGGAACGTTCTATCTGCAGGTCAGAGCTTCTCTTCTTTTCCCTGGCTGCCTCATAGAATATGCATGTTTTTCTGAGAATCACTTAGCATTTCCCAGGAGTGATTTGCTTAGCCAGACCCACTGTCCAGTGGTTCTGGGCATGCTCGGTGTGGTAGGGCATTTCCAGGGTGAGCCACCTTGTCCAGCTGGTTTCTCTGAAATGATTGCCGCTGTTGATAAACAAGGAGCTGCTAGACTGCATTTGGGTCAGAATCAGCATCACCTTCCACAACAGGAAGCCTTCACCTTCTATGTGTTCTAGGTGACATGAGCTTGGTTCCAGGTGTGTTGGTCGAGAATGGTGGTCTTTAAGACTATGCAAGCTGAGCAGTCAGGCAGCATCCTCAGGACATCATCTAGAAGTTCACTCTATGTTCTCCCAGTTGGCCTCTTGTCCAGATGTTACAAACTAGGGAGTTCTTAGGGGTCTGAGCTCATGCAGGAGGGGATTTTTGGGACCATGAGTGTAAACAGGGTGCCTACTTATAATTTCTCAGAAATTTAGCTCAAAATAAAGTTTTTCTGAGATGCTGGGACATACTGTTTATCCCAGTCTCTGACACATAGGCTAGCTGCAAATTATTCCTGCATATCTGCTCTGTGCATAATATAGTATTGGGAAGTCTTGTGGTGGTTTGGCTTCTATCCCGCCCCCCCCACACTTTTTAGAAGCACCCAGATAACTCAGATGTTCTCTGGGAATATAAATGAAGCTATTTATTTACAGCTAGCACAATATACAAGCAGTTATGTACAATATATGCAGTTATATACAGAAATATACAAATTAAAAGTAATACAGAAAAACAACTCCCCTCCCAGAAACCTGAGTCCCCAGGAGGGGCTCCCAACCACCCCTGCACCTCCCCACTGCCCCTCTCAACCTTACCCCAGTTCTCATGAAGAAAAGAGGTACAGCCAAGAGGTTAAGGAGCAAGGTTAGTGGCAGTGAGGTTAAGGAGCTGTGGCTCAGCCTGAAGCCAAACACAGAGAGAGAAAATGGTGAAAGTTATCTAATGTTTACCCTTCTTGTTCCCATAGCTCTCAGCGAGACTGTGAGGGGAGTAGACATAACCATTGTTTTCCTTTCATAGCCAATTATCTACTTTTTCTTACCAAAATATTCTGCCCTGCTTCAAACTAGCACAAGTCTGAAAGTCACATTAATGAAAGATGCTAGACATTTAAAGAGCTTAATTCATGGAAGAACTTTTTTGAAAGATCATTTTGCCTAACATTCTGTGGTGGTTTCTTCTGTGTTGGTATATTGCCTTTTTATTTTTAATTTGTTGTTGTTGTTGTTTGGTTTTGTTCATGGATAGTAGAGAAAATAGGAAAAAATAAATTATACCTAAAAGGTTAGCTTTATGAATGAAAATCTTTTTCTGCCCACAAAAGCCAAGAGAGTATCCTGAAGATACTTTGCGGTGGTTTGGGTGTCACCCCACCCCCCCACACTTTAGAAGGTACCCAGACTAGACTCAGCCATCTCTGGGAATATAAATGAAGGTATTTATTTACAGCTAGCACAATATACAAGCAGCTATTTACAATATACATGGTTATACACAGAAATATACACGGTAAAAGTAATACAGAAGCACAACTCCCCTCCCAGAAACCTGAGTCCCCAGGAGGGGCTCCCAACCACCCCTGCACCTTCCCCCTGCCCCTCTCAACCTTACCCCAGTCCTAAGGAAGAATAGAAGTTCAGCCAAGAGGTTAAGAAGCAAAGTTAGTGGAAGGTGAGGTTTGGGAGCTGCAGCTCAGTCCAAGGCCAGAAGCAGAGTGAAGACAAAATGGCGAGAGTGTTATCTAATATTTACCCTTCTTGTTCCCATACATCGCAGCGAGACCGTGAGGGAAGCAGACATCACCATTTTTTTTCCTTTAATTGCCTATGATCTACTTTTTCTCACCAAAACATTCTAGCCTGCTTCAAACTAGCACAATCTACCCCTGTCTACTTCACTCAGAGTATCACTGAGAATTATCTGATCTAATCTAAAGCAATATTTACACTAATGGATATCACAAGTTCAGTTTACACTTCATTCCAGCTATCTCAGATGTAGGTGGTTCAAAAGCTCAGAACAGTTTGTCTCCTCACAGATGAGACGAGAGCAAGGACTCCCAGGTGATGTTGGGTTCGTGCTCATGTATTGTAGATTCTTTCAGTGTTGGATGCCAATGGTACCTAGAATAGAAAACTCCTAACAACTTGTATTATACACTCTGAATTTAGACTCTCTCAGCTAAGGTTAGATTTCTTTGTGGAATACACTGGATTTCACCATTCTCCTGCATTACCCAGTATGTATGACCAGGACCTTCAGCAAACACCACCCCTCAGACAGTTTTCCCTTCACCCGAAGGAGAAAATACCCAAACAGTTTTCTCTAACAGATTCTTTTCACACACAACAGGAACTTTATCACCGTCTACTGTTTGGACCAAGTCTGATTGTGCAGGTCCTGCTCTGTTTACTGAACCCCTACTATTTACCAACCAGGTAGCTTGTGCTAAATGTTTGTCCCAGTTTTTCAGAGTTCCACCCCCCATGGCTTTGAGGGTGGTTTTCAGCAAACCGTTGTAGCACTCAATCTTCCCTGCAGCTGGTGCATAGTAGAGTATGTGGTAGATCCACTCAATACCGTGCTCTTTGGCCCAGTTTTTTACAAGATTGTTCTGGAAATGAGTGCCATTGTCTGACTCGATTCTCTCTGGAGTTCCATGTCTCCACATGATTTGTCTCTCCAAGCCAAGAATGCTGTTACGTGCAGTAGCATGTGGAACTGGGTATGTTTCCAGCCATCCAGTGCTGGCCTCTACCATTGTCAGCACATACTGCTTGCCAGAACAAGATCGAGGTAAAGTGATGTAGTCAATCTGCCAGGCTTCACCATACTTGTGCTTGGACCATCTCTCACCATACCATAAGGGCTTGATTTGCTTAGCCTGCTTAATAGCAGCACAAATGTCACAGTCATAGATAACTTGAGTGATAGCGTCCATGGACAAGTCAATTGACCTATCGAGTGCCCACTGGTATGTTCCATCTCTGCCTTGATGTCCAGATGAATCATGGGCCCACCAAGCTAAGAACAGTTTGTTGCTGAGAGCAGGAATTAATATGTGGCCGAGTCGAAAATTTATCAAAAATAGTTATTTTTTTATTTTCCCAAAAACCCGCCCCCACAACTATATATACAAAGATTAATTTAGTTTAATAAGCAGATTCAGTCACATGAGAATTAAACTGCAGGGATACTATCAATAATCTGACTATTTTGGAAGTCAGAAGTTGGAAAAGGCTTTAGCTATTAATTAATAGCGGTTTCTTACTAAATTAAGCTAAGCTAAATAACTCACTCAGGCTGACTCGTGTGGTCTGTCTTCCTCTTCCTTTCAGCAGCTGCAGATGAATCGTTAAGAGGTCGTTAAGGGTTGTTAGGCACACAAAGGTGTCAATAGGAAAGCAATCCCTTTGAAGGTCTCTGCAGTCAAGATGAGGAGAGTATGTGGGCTCCGGCAGACACATACATCCAGGCACAGGCAAAACTGCAAAAACCTGAGTCCCCAGAAGGGGCTCTCAACCATCCCTGCACCTTCCCCCTGCCCCTCTCAACCTTACCCCAGTCCTAAGGAAGAGGTTAAGCCAAGAGGTTAAGAAGCAAAGTTAGTGGAAGGTGAGGTTTGTGAGCTGCAGCTCAGTCCGAAGCCAGAAGCCGAAGACAAAATGGCGAGAGTATTATCTAATTACCCTGAGTGTTATCTAATATTTACCCTTCTTGTTCCCATACATCTCAGCGAGACTGTGAGGGAAGCAGACATCACCATTTTTTTTCCTTTCACAGCCTGTGATCTACTTTTTCTCACCAAAACATTCTAGCGTGCTTCAAACTAGCACATTCTTTCAGGCAACTGTTGTTGTGGAGGGCCGGCAGGCCTGAAAATAGGCTTATTTAAGCCTTGCCTTGCCTGGACATGTTTTTTCTGCCCAAACCAGAGGTAAACACATAACAAACACAGAGGGGCACAATAGGCCTGGTGGCATAAAGTCTAGTCTGCCCAGGACCCCTGTTTGTAAACATGTTGTGTAAGCACCACATACCCAGCTCCTGCCTGCCTAGTGCTAGGCCCATGTGATTCACCATATTTGGAGAATGTCAGCCTGTGGCTTTTGCCTATTGTGGTAAGGTTTGGCTGACTGCCAACCTGATTGGTCATTCTAGTAGACAAGGTGCCACTAATCTTGGCCCGCATTTAATAAACAGGGGCACACAGTTAAACAGCGTGCTTGGACTCTCCCAATGGCTTGGACTCCCCATATTGCTCGCCTGCCTGCGTACTCACTCGCAGAGCTCACTTAAGCCTGCCTGTATATATGTGGAGCCCATAGTCTCCCAGCCAGCTGTGCACACTTGCACGTCACTGCAGTGAGTTATCAGGACCAGATCTTGTATTGCCTGCCTTTGCCTATGGACTCCATGCAGCTGTGCATTCTATTGCACTCCCGCTACCTTGTCATTGCCTGGTAAGCGTGCCATTGATGCTGATTAACCAGGAACAGACTCCAATTTTCTGCACACGATTGGCCTGAGTAGCCAGCATTACATTGTGCTGAGACAGCACAACATCCTTCTCCTACGCCTGAGATCCTGCCTAAGAGTCCCTGAACAGAGCATTCAGAAGAAGGTAGCAGCACAATGTCAGAGACTGTCATTTCCCCAGAAACTGGGAGGATTCTCCTTTCCCCTGAAGCCAGGAGGATTCCAACCTCAAAGTCCATGGGTAAAGACTCCCCTGAAGTTTGGACACTAGTAATAGGCTGTGACGTAACCCTGGAGGGTGATTGATGATTAATAAGAGTTTGTAAGTAAATGTTTTGATGCCTCTGTAATTTCTATTGTCTCTGCCATAGAGCAGAAAGAGTTTTCAGCCCACTCTGCTGGGCAAACAGTATATATAAGCGGCATTAAGCGGCGGGGAAAAATTGTCTCTCTGTTTATAGTTTGAACTGTTTGCTAGTTATTAATAAGGTAGAGCATGGTATTAATCCTAGAATGCTTCCATGACCATGTAGAATCCTTTTAATATTAATATACAGTGGTTGGGGGTGTTGAGAGTTCAGAATATTGAGTTTAATAAATATATATATTTATAGAATATTATCTTGCACCAATTAATTTCTCCCCTCCACCAAAATCGGCGTAGGTGGTAGAATACCCCTCCACGACAACTGTATATTCTGAACTGTTGCTGGTGAAAGGCCTGGAACATAAACCCTATGAAAAGAGGCTGAGGGAGCTGAGGTTGTTTAGCCTGGAGAGGAGGAGGCTCAGGGGTGACCTCATTGCTGTCTACAACTACCTGAAGGGAGGTTTTAGCCAGGTGGGGGTTGGTCTATTCTCCCAGACAGCCAGCAATAGAAAAAGGGGGCACAGTCTTAAGTTGTGCTGGGGGAAGTATGGGCTGGATATTAGGAGGAAGCTCTTCACAGAGAGAGTGATTTCCCACTGGAATGGTGTGGGAGAATATCTCCTGCAATGAGGTATGGAATGTAAACTTCAGACCCTGTGATGAGAAGTGTCCTTGGAGACTTACAGGCTCCCAGGGGCCTAGGCTGAGAACAGTGAGCAACCCACGCACAGCTGCCACGGGGTGGAATCTGCCCGCCTCTGAGGCAGGCACAGCTCCAGGGGACTGACCCCTGCCAGCCCTCTGGGTGGCAACCACAGGTTGTTTATCACAAGGTGACCTATCTGCACCCTGCATGTGGCTTGGGGCCAATCTGTACTGTCCACTTCTGCCAGCCCCAGGCTGGTTGTGCACTCCTCCTCTGGGCACTATATAAACCTCTGTATTGCTTTAATAAAGCGTACTGATGTACTGATGCATAGAAGCTGCTGTCTGGACTCGTCAGGAACCCGATCTCACCTCTCACCAGCCTCCGTACCCCAACAGAATGGGCTGCCCAGGGAGGTGGTGGAGTTACCATCCCTGAAAGTATTCAAGCAAAGCCTGGATGAGGCACTTAGTGCCATAGTCTAGTTGATTGGATAGGGCTGGGTGCTATGTCGTACTGGATGATCTTGGAGGTCTTTTCTAACCTGGTTGATACTATGATTCTATGACAGACTGCAGAGACTGCCTTTGGCAACATTTCCTGCTCCACATTTTCATGAGCGAACTGCTCTTGAAATGTCTTTAACAGTTTTCTTCACTCTTTTTTTAATCCTTATGAAAGGACTAGGACTTCATGGGAACTTTCTGTCCATCAGTGTTTTCCTACCTTTTTGATTTTTAATAGCTGTTGTTCTTCAGATTCACTATCTGCTTTTAGGGCCCTGTAATAGCTAAGAAAGGTCTTGAACAGAACAACAGAGAAACAAGGCAGATAATTTTTTTTTCACATTGCTGTAATAGAATTATATGAATTTGACTCTGTTGCGGAGGGCAGGAATTAATTTGTGGCCGAGTGGGGAATTTATCAAAAATAGATATTTTTTTATTTTTCCAAAAACCCGCCCCAACAACTATATATACAAAGATTAATTTAGTTTGATAAGCAGATTCAGTTGCATGAGAATTAATCTACACGGATACCATCAATAATCTGACTATATTGGAAGTCAGAATTTGGAAAAGGACTCAGCTATTAATTAATAGCGGTTTCTTACTAAATTAAGCTAAGCCAAATAACTCACTCTGGCTGGCTCGTGCGGTCTGTGTTCCTTTCCAGCGGCTGCAGGAGTCGTTAAGGGTCGTTAAGGATCGTTAGGCACACAAAGGTGTCAATAGGAAAGCGAATCCCTTTGAAGGTCTCTGCAGTCCAGGCAAGGGGAGTGTGTGAGCTCAGGCAGACACATACATCCAGGCACAGGCAAACTCCAAAGCGGGAACCCCAAAGGCGGGAAGACCCCCAATATTTATAACCTTTGCTAGACAAAGCGCAGAGTTACCACACCTTAGGCGCGAAAGAGCACGGCCAATCCCAGCCTGGCTCCAGTGTGGGAACTCACGGGGCAGTCCTCCCCCCCTTCACGGGGCAGTCCTCCCCCCCTTCACGGCTGCAGGGCAGGTGAGGGGAGGGGGGGGGGGGGAAACCAGGTGGCTTCTCCCCTTTCCCCCCGAAGTCCGGGCAGGAGAGGAATTTAGGGGTACAGGACTCCAGGACAGACTCTGTTTTTTTGTAGCCGGGAATTGGTACAGCTAGGAAAAAAAAAGATAGAAACTGACTCCATGAAGGTTCTATTCAAAAGAGCCCCTAAGATGCACTATCTTTTTAGTTTAGGCTGGCGTTAGACTGTTATTACTAAGCCATTCATACCTGTTGCATTGGTTTGAAGATGACTGGAATATTTTGATGAGAAAAAATTAGATTATAGGCTGTGAAAATGAAACAATGGTGATGTCTACTTCACACATAGGTTTGATAAGATGTATAAAAGCAAAGACACAAACATAGATAAGACAGTGTCTCTGTCAGAGTGTGTGTTTCTCTTCTGCTTGGATCTGTGTAACCTAACTAATCAATCTGCTTCTAACCTCTCTTGCCGATCCTCACCTTGCACATAAGGCAAACTCTGGGATAAAGTAGAGGGTTGGAAAGAAGGTGGAAGGGTGGTTAGGAGCTCCTCCTGGGGACTCTTATTTCTGGGAAGAGCACTGTGTTTCTGTATTACTTTTAACTTGTGTATTTCTCTATATAGCTGTAAATATTGTAATATATTGTAAATATCTGCCTATCAATTGTGCTAAGCTGCAAATACAAAGCTTCATTCCTTAACTTCCAACTGGCTGAGTCTAGTCTGGATGACTTCACAGGAGTAGTGGGGTGGGTAACTCCCAAACCATCGCACCTGCAAAGCAATTCAGCAGATCCAATCATGCATTTCTGAGTTTCTTTCTCTCTCTTTTTCTCTACCCCCCCTTTTTTCTTTTTCTTTTTATATTTACTTTTCTTTGTCCTTTTCTATTTTTCTATTTTTCTTTTTTCTTTTTTCTTTTTTTAAATTTTTCTCTCCTTTTCTTATTTTGTTCTGTCCCAAAGCATAATACTTGCACATCACTTAAAGGCAGTCACTGTCAACACAGAAACCTAGTTCATAGACAAGGAGAAAAGAATTTTTGCTTTTGTTGTCAAGATTAAAATACAATTTTAAAAAACTATCTTAAGTTTTTGTTCCCCATTTCCTGATGTCATGATGATCTATTAGAAGAGCTTTCTACACATTCATTTTAAAAAAAAAAGGTCTACACTAATCTGTATGATAACACTTCCTTATAATATTTATTTGTTTTCTGTTTGAGCTCAGCCTGAAGATTGTTGTATTGCTGTGTTAAATGGAGAATTTCCTTTCACTTGTTTCCATTCTTGGAATACCATAAATATCCTGGGCCTATTCTATCTGTCTTGATCCTGAGCAATAAAAACCAGCTTAGTTAGACATTCCTAACCTTATCCAAATATTTTCTTAACAGACTGTCCTACTTTATCACTTACTGTTTTCAACAAGTGCTCTAACTCTCTCCTCACATGATTTAGGCCACATTTTTCAAGCTTACGAGTCTTACATTAACCATGTTGCTCTATGTGGCCAGAGCAGTTGTTTAAATACTGAGGAGCCTCAGCCCAAATGTCTAAACACAGGCAGCTGCATTTTAATGTTAAGTTCAGAAATTACATTACCAGGGGCTTGTCCTTGTAGGTCATTCAGAAGTCAGTATTACTTAAGTGGGCTGTGATAGCAATATGTACGCACTTTATTTGTCTTGGTGGCAAATTGGACTTTAAAAATGTCATATCTAATTTTGTTTTTGTGTGGTTTAACCTGTGTTTAATGAATCTAATTGACTATAATGGTGCAAATTTATTTGCATGTCTGGATATCATAGTGTGACAATTTGAGACCATATATGTTTTTAAGAGCCACAAAGTTACACATCTCCAGAAGCTAGAGAGGTCCAGGAAGGTGTACCAGAATGTCTAATCTTTGTATGTCTTCCCATAATCCTGCATTCCTATAAATCTTGTTTTGAAGTCAGTATTTTCCATTATTTCTCTTTCTCTCTTGTCCCGGGAAGGACAAGAAGGTTCTTATCTCCCTGGTGGGGAGATAAGGTCTGGCTGGCATTGGCGATGCTGGCAATTAGGCCTGCAGCTGCTTAGATGAATTTTGTGCTGTGTCGCAAAATGCTTTCATATGGGTGTGGAGAGGCATGGTAGGGAGGAGGCATTTGCGCCTGAGATTTTGGATTTTGTGTGGAGCTTTGGCTTAACAAGATTGTTATAGGCTCAGGTTGAGGGACTAGACCAAGGTTGAATATGAATTTGTGTATTTCATAAGCTTTGCTATGCTCACCACTATGTAGAACTGTAACACTGTAGCTTGTGAATTGCTTCTCTATTTAAACTTTCTGGTTCTCCAATCCATTGCATGTGAGCGTTATTCTTTTGTCCCATTTGGAGCAATAGAGCAAATGTCCATTCATTAAACCACAACACATACTTCTGTCTCCTAAATCTCTTTCAGTGGAGCTTTCAGTGTTTGAAATGTCTGTAACGTATGCACGTATGCACTCTGTCAAGGCATGAGACAATTAAAGAAGCAGAGCATATTCCTTATGAAGACTAGTCAAGCTTCTTACAAGTGGTTTCATGTATGGTTTCATGTAATCAACTTTTAGGAGCGGTCTTAATAATCAGTGTGTCTGTCACCACTTACAATTTTATTTAGTACAGAGTTGTCTTTATTTTTTTTCTTTTCCTTTGTTTTTTAAATCATTGTAAGAGCTAACATCTTCATTTTCCAAATGATAAAAATAAAATTATTTGTACATTTTAGGATACCACAGCATTTCCATCTGTTCTGAGTGTCACTGCTTCATTTGTGCATCTTCACATAATCACGCATGTTTTAGGAGGTAAAAATCCCTCTTTTCTCTTCATTATGCATGTGGCATGCAATGCGACTTATTATATAACAGATGTCAAAGCTAAGTACCCAGGCTCGTGTCATGATTCATTCATTTGAAGACAATCTGTTGCAGAAGAGTAGAGCTTTTTAAAAAGCTAGGCAAATTTTGTGTTTGCCTGAGCAGTTTAGATTTTATGCTGTACTTTGCTAAGCTGGAAAATGTCTTCTAGGCTTGGGCATAGAATCAAGATCAGAAATCTGACATTTGAGTATTCATCTACTTCTTTGGCTTTCTACCTTACTTTTTTGAAAAAAAAAAAAAAAGAACCAAACAACACTAAGAATATATTTTTTCAAAGTTATAGCACTTTTCTTCATTAAAATTTTATCTTGATTCATAGAATCATAGAATCATAGAATCAACCAGGTTGGAAGAGACCTCCAAGATCATCCAGGCCAACCTAGCATCCAGCCCTAGCCAATCAACCAGACCATGGCACTAAATGCCTCATCCAGGCTTTGCTTCAACACCTCCAGGGACGGTGCCTCCACCAACTCCCTGGGCAGCCCATTCCAATGCCAATCACTCTCTCTGTGAAGAAATTCCTCCTAATATCCAGCCTACACTTCCCCAGGCACAACTTGAGACTGTGCCCCCTTGTTCTATTGCTGGTTGCCTGGCAGAAGAGACCAACCCCATTTGGCTACAGCCTCCCTTCAGGTAGTTGTAGACAGCAATGAGGTCACCCCTGAGCCTCCTCTTCTGCAGGCTGCACTCCCCCAGGTCCTTCAGCCTCTCCTCATAAGGTTTGTGTTCCAGGCCCCTCACCAGCTTCGTTGCCCTTCTCTGGACATGTTCCAGCACCTCAACAAGTCTTACTTCCCCATCTTCTTAGAAAAATAAATAGTTCGATAATTCATTGATGCAGTTATTGGAAGAAGTTCTAGAGTCTTGAAACTTCTGAGTTTGGTGTCTAGAAAAATGCAGTGGAAAATTATTTTATTGCTCTTCTAAAGCAAAATTAATTTTTGGCAGGTTTTTTTTTATATAAAATCACCATTAAGAATTTTCTGTGTTTAGGGGAGAAGGCATAAAGTTATGAGTTACAAAGGAATGAAAAAAATTATCTGAATCTGAGGAGATAGAGTTGCAAATGAAGTAACTCAAATAATTATTAGTGTTAGAAATAAGTAGTCATATGACTAAAGCAACATCTTAAATAACTCCACCAAGCACTCCTTAGTGTTTCTGACTGGAACTTTGCAAATGTATGCAACGACCTTAAAACAATTTTGAAACTATTCCAGATGATCTCACATTTTGTTTTTTTCTTAGTTTATATTACAGGAAAACTCCTTTGGTACAGTCTTAATAGATATAAAAGAGAAGTGTCACAGACATCTGAAAGTGGGATCACTCATTAAACTCTAATGTCTTTGATGAGTGTCTGAAAACTATGTTTGTCTCACTCAGGTGGATGTCAAAGCTTCTTTACAAAATGTGAGTCAGGACTTGAAAAATATTAAGTTTCAGAAACCCTATCCAGTAGCTGAAATAAAGTGAAGTCTACAGAGTGTTTATCTACAGAGAGTTTGTCCATTTAATATTCCTCTGGTTCTTGTATGGGACAATGCAAAATCTCACCATAAGATTTCCTCATTGTGAATTGTTTGGAATCCTCCTGAGAATATGAAATTGAGTTCCTGCCTTCAGTTGAGGGAGGCTGATGGGACATATTTGCTGATAATTGTACTTTCAACTGCCTTCTGCAAGCATCTTTAATGAAGAGTTTCAGTGCCCACCAACACATAGTTTCAGCACAAATTGGTCTAAATACTTAATAAGAAATATTTTATGTTAGCTAGAGTTCTAGTTGTGCAGACTTTATTATTACAAATAAAGATTTTTTAATTGTGATCTTCAGAGTACAATTGGAATCTCATTCAGTGGTGTACTGTCACATAGCACATTATCTGGTAAAGGGTTGGACTTGATGATCTATGAGGTCTCTTCCAACCTTGATGATACTGTGATACTGTGATCTAGGAAGATTTGTTTATATCAGTATCATTGACATACTGAGCTTTCAAATTACTTTTATTACTTTTTAAAATGTTAGCCTATTTTCTTAAAATAGTTTTGATGCTGTGTTCATGACAGATTAGGGTGATACCTCAAGGGCTTGTTTTCTCAGCTTTTGTGTTATGATACAGCTAAATAGATTTCTGATGAACTTACTCCATGATTGTCTATTTTACCTTACCTGTTAAGGTGAAAGGTGTCCAGGGAATGTGACAATAATGAAAGTCTGCTGGTAACACAGCATGAAAAATCATCCCTCCTCACCTTTCCCACTGTAGCTGTAGTGGAAATTTTAAGAATAGCTGATAAATAATTATGTATCATTTTCGTGGGAAACTCTGTCCTGCCTGTGTTGCACTTTGCAGTGCCTCAGAAGGAAACTTGAATACAGAAAACTTCCCAGTGGCAGGAGACAATCACCTTTGGAGGAAGCCTGTGGGTGCATGGTGCAAGTGCCTGAGTGGCAGCAGCCTGGCCAACTGGGCATGTGACTGGGGGGCAGCGAGCTGAGGAGCTCTGCATCCAGGGATTGAGCAGCTCTGTGCTGCCAGAAAGCTTGTCTGATGTATGTGAAAGGGTAGTGGGAGCAGATGTTTCAGTAACATTGATTCAGCACTTGCAGAGAAGCAAACAAGGTTATCAGAGGCTTTTCATTCCCAGAGTTTTTTAGCACCTCTGATTTTTAAAGAAGGCAGATGCACAAGCTACTTTTTGCTGTTGTGCTGGAAACAGAAGAACCTGACCATTTCTCTTGTATTATGACTAAGGGAAAATGACAGTAGAAATACCTTCTGAGGCTTCAGAAAATTTATATTCTGCAAATGGTGAGTCTACAACCAAAGTAATTCCTTGGCTCAGGCTGGAAGCCAAGATGCTAACAGTACCAGCAATGTGTGTTTTGCAGTAGGATTCAGTAGTCTCTCAAGAGACTGAAGTAGTTTAGATGGTTTATTGCCTTTGTTTTTGTTGTTTTCATTTTTGCTATTTTTTTTTGTTGTTGTTGTTCCTCCCCCCCTATCCCCTGCAATAAGTTCCTATGCAGAACTTACTGTGCAAAGCATTAACTTATTTTCTTACTCATTTTAAAATTTCCAAATGAGAAAATTATGGAAATAGATTAATTTCCTTAGTGATGGGTTATTTTTAAAAAGGAGAGGTTCTATCAGTTGACTGGTTTGGTTAGAGATCTACTGTGATTTAGTGAAAATGTAATCTATAAACTACAGTTCCCTAAGCTTCCTTAATATCTTCTGATATTAGAATCATAGAGTCATAGAATCATAGAATCAACCAGGTTGGAAGAGACCTCCAAGATCATCCAGTCCAACCTATCACCCAGCCCTATCCAGTCAACCAGACCATGGCACTAAGTGCCTCATCCAGGCTTTTCTTGAACACCTCCAGGGACAGTGATTTCACCACCTCCCTGGGCAGCCCATAAGCAGCAGATTTCAACAATAATCTTTACTAATTATATAGATACTTCTTAAAAGTGATGTGTAACACTAATACAGAAATAATACTTCATTTTTTATATAACTGTAAATAATTATGCTAAATAAGATGTTAGATTTATCTTGATTGGGCTGTATTCCAGTTTATTCTGTATCAGGATAGAAATATTATTCCAGATGGAGACATATGTGCACTTGTGACCATACATGGCACTCTCAAAAGATGCTAGATGGCCAAAATACATGTCAGATTTAATTTAATTCAGCAAACATGATGAAGAAAATGTTGAAGATTTTTATTACTGAAATTCAGATACATACTCTTATGATCTAACCTTGACTGTAGTTGAGCTGGAGCTGGGGTTGTTTAGCCTGGAGAAGAGGAGGCTCAGGGGTGACCTTATTGCTGTCTACAACTACCTGAAGGGTGGTTGTGGCCAGGAGGAGGTTGCTCTCTTCTCTCAGGTGGCCAGCTCCAGAACAAGAGGACACAGCCTCAGGCTGCGCCAGGGGAAATTTTGGCTCGAGGTGAGGAGAAAGTTCTTCACTGAGAGAGTCATTGGACACTGGAATGGGCTGCCTGGGGAGGTGGTGGAGTCGTCGTCCCTGGGGCAGTTCAAGGCAAGGTTGGATGTGGCACTTGGTGCCATGGTCTAGCCTTGGGCACTGTGGTAAAGGGTTGGACTTGATGATCTGTGAGGTCTCTTCCAACCTTGTTGATACTGTGATACTGTGATACTGTGAAATAACATGGTTTAAAACCAGCAAGTTCTGGTTGGGATGAATCCCACCTTTTTGGTAAAAGAAAGTACATCTCTTTTGCTTGAAAGGAAAAGTGCTTGAGAGGTAATCTACTGTAGAAAAAAAAGGGAAAAAATTAGAATGATCTGAAGGGGATCCATTACCTTATTTTAGGCTTCATTATTTTTTAAATTATTTTAAGGAAAATTATTATTTTTGGTGTATAATCCCAGTGGCATATGAAGAACTTTGACTATATTATTATATATTATTTTAATAACAGTAATTATAAATAATAATAACAATAACAACAACAACAATAATAATAATAATAATAATAATAATAATAATAATAATAATAACAATTCACAGAATGTTAGGGGTTGAAAAGGACCCAAGGAGATCATCCAATCCAACCCTCCTTCCAGAGCAGGGCCACACAATTTAGCACAGATCACAGAGGAACACATCCAGACAGGCCTTGAAAGTCTCCATAGAAGGAGACTCCACAACCTCTATGGGAAGCCTGTTCCAGTGACCCTTACAGTAAAGAAGTTCCCCCTTGTGTTGAGGTGAAACCTCCTGTGATGCAATTTACACCCATTGCTCCTTGTCCTATCCCAGGGAGCAGTGAGCAGAGCCTGTCCCCCCCACCTGGCAGCCCTCAGATACTTATAAACATTTACCAAATCCCCTCTAAGTCTTCTCTTTTCCAGAAGTCTCTCAGTCTATTATTATTATTATTATTATTATTATTATTAGTATATTATTATTACACATGAGGAACTCTGGTTTTTTGTTGTTTTTTTTTTTTTGGTTTTGTTTTGTTTTATTCACAAAGATGTAGCCACAGTTGCAGGGAAAAAAAAATCTGTGAAGAACAGTATGCTGAGATTATTTGTTAAAAATCCCCTTTAAAGCACTACTGCAAAGCTGTACTGGGCATTGCTGTTACTCAGCAATGGAATGAAGTTTCTGAGTTCAGACACCTACTACGTACCTTTGGCAGTAGACACTAGATGCCACAACCTCAGAACTAGAATATTGCAGAAATATTTTGTTGGCTTTTCCACAATACTTGCTATTCACAGCTACTCAGTGCTTCCAGTTATCTGTCACACTGTTAGTGTATCCTTTTTTAACCAGTAAAATGCAAAAACATTACATGACTGTGCACCTAGTTGTATGATAGAGCGCAGTAGTGATTTTTGATGGGATATCATTTGAATGCACTTGTCTTAAAAGGAGGACCTGTGAAAAAATAGTTAATTCTTACTTATACATACTGATTTTTTTTTCTCTCTTGCTGTGTTTTACATTTCAGACATATAGGCAGTACCTTTGGAAACTGTGTTACCTTCAATTTTTCCAGTGATTGCTGCCATTGTATTAACCCTGCCACAATTTCTTAATTTGCTTCTCTATGCAGGTGTGCAGGCTCAGCAGTATGATGATTTGAAAAATCCCAAAGACATCGAGAGATGAACAACATAGCTGTGCTGAGTTATTTTCTGTGTATGATTTGACAATGTAGAAAAATGTTTTTGAGGACATGATGACTGTGGTTATCTGACATTCTCCTTGGAGATATACTGCACACTACAAGAAGGACACATGCCTGCCCATCTACCAAAGCAATCTGAAAAGGGAATTATCGTCACCATCATCCTATGAAAACTGTGAGACAGGGAAGTGAATGTATGAAAGTGAGGATGGTGCAGCAGCAAGGGCGAGTGAGGGAATTGTGTAGTCATGAATCGTTAAGGCCTTGCTCTTTGTGTATTTATTAGACTCATTTGAGATTTGCCTATCTGTATATCCTATTCCTCATTTTCCACTCCTGTTCCTAAACAAGCCCATGACATATAGCCTGTATTAGACAGGGAAATGCAGGCTTTTCTGACCACTATATGAAGGCAAACAGCCCTTTGCAAATAGTCCTTACAGGTCAGTGAAATAAAACCCCATAGTTTCTTTGGGGGTTTTTATGTGTTTGATAAGTAAGTATGTTAGAACCAATAAAGTGGAATAATTCCTAATCAAGGAATTAGCACTTCAACATATTAGATGTTGTATTAGTAGGATGTATCAGTAGTATCTCTTAAAATTTGTAACTTTCCACCATGAAATTTTTCATCAAAACCCTACATATTTTTATACTGAATTTTTAAAGCTTACTGTACTTTAGTCCGTTTTTTTAAAAGATAGGATACTTCAGAAAGTTTTATTTTCCTTTAAAAATTAATATGCAATGTGCAAGACTACTAATGCAATTCCTTTGTAAGTTTGCATTAGGACTAAACACAGTATTACAGGAATATTCTACTTACTGTGTTTAAGTGCTTGCTGTATGGAATTGTCCTTTTTTTTTTTTTTTTTTTTTTTTTTTTTTTTTTTTTTTTACTGGAGAGTACAAGATCCTGTATGCTAAGGAGATATTTACCTTTCAGGGTGAAAAGTTTCACAAATGCTTCTTTACAGAGAAAGCTTCTCTACTGAAACAATAGGAAGTTAGTGCATTAATAGTAGCCTGTATAGTGGTTTGGCCCTGGCTGGCGGCCAAATGCCCAATATAGCTGCTCTGTCACTCCCCCTTCTTAGATGGAGAGGGGAAGATATAACAGAAAGCAATTATAAAATAAAAGCAATGTAATAATAATGATAAGCAATGCAATGGACCACACAAAAGTGAAAGCAAAGAGAGATATTCATCTCTACTTCCTATCAGCAGGTGGCATTTGGTCTCAGGATGCAGGGCTTTCTACCCGTAGTAGTTCCTTTAGAGGACAAATGCCATGGACAAACATTCCACACTTCGTTCTTTCACTTCATTCTTATATCTGAGCTGATACCATATGGCATGGAATACCCCTTTGGCCAGTTGTGTCCCCTCCCAAGATCTTGCCCACCTCTCAGCATACTCTCATGGTGGGGAAATGTTACAAGATCACAGTCAGCAGTACTTGTTCAGCAGTAGCCAAAACACTGGTGTGTGATCAACTACTGTTGCAAAACATAGCACTAGAAGGATGCTTTGAGAATTAACTCCAGCTCAGCCAAACCCAGTACGGCTTAGAATATATGGGAATTGTGATGTGTGAATGTGGTTTTTTTTATTTACTTTTTTTTTTATGACATCCCATACAACTGTAAAAAAATGTTGCTTGTACCACACATTTTCAGTATAGTGTAAAAGCAGTTATTGCCACTTAGAGTTACATTGACAAGCTTGAGAGATGGGTCCATGCAAACCTCATGAAGTTCAGCAAGACCAAGTGCAAGTTTTGGGCTGTGGACTGGGACAATCCCAAGCACAAATACAGACCAAGTGATGAATAGGTTGAGAACAGCAATTTGGAAAATGACTTGAATGTGCTGGTGTACGAAAAAATGAACATGAACTGCCAATGTGAGCTTGCAGCACAGAAAGCCAGCTGTATTCTAGGCTATATCAAGAAAGATGTGGTCAGCAAGCAAGTAAGATAATTCTACCCTTGTACTTTGCTCTGATGAGACTTCACCTGGAGTACAGTTCTGGGATCCCCAAATCCAGAGACCTGCTTGAATGAGTCCAGAGGAAAACGGAAAAGATCTTCAGGGGACTGGAGTACCGATTTCATGAGGACAGGCTGAGAGAATTAGGATTGATGGTGAAGAGAAAGCTCCAATGAAATCTCATAGCAGCCTTCCACTGTCTGCAGGAAAGACAGGGAGGGAGCCTTTATCAGGGATTGTAGTGACGGGATGAAGGGTAAGAGTCTCAAACAGAAAGAGGGTAGGTTTAGACTACGTATTAGGAAGAACTTTTACTGTGAACTTGGTGAGACACTTCCTAGAAGTGTTCAAGGCCAAGTTGCACTGGGCTTTCAGCAACCTTATCTAATCAAATGTGCCCCTGTTCATGGAAGGAGTTGAACTAGAGGATCTTTGAGATTCCTTAACACCAAGATCATATCATTATTCTGTTACATGATTTTATAAAATCTGCATCAGATAAATGTACTCTAAGTGTTGTTATCAGGAGAAAACACAGAGGTGTGCCTCTGTAAAACTTAAGGGTTTGTATCTATAAGGGAAAAAATCAAGCATATCTTCTCAAGGTCATCCTGGTTCTCTGGAAAGCCAACTTACTTTGAAATACATATAACAAAGAAACACTGTATAGTTGCTGCAATAGTATGATAATTGTGAAAGGAATGAGCAGTTTCTACCACTGCCTTTCTGGGTTTTCAACTCTCTGTTTCTGTGTGTGTTTATAAAAATACAGAAACCTGTAGGTATCATATATATACATGTATTGTGAAATATCTCACACTTCAGTACAATAAACAGTAAATTACTATGTAGCATGTAATTGTTGTGAAGGGGTTTTGTCTGCGTCTGGGGTAAGATATGAGGCCAAATTTTGAAAGGTTTTAAAATAATTTAATAATATATACAAAGAGAATTTCCCCCAAACTTATATACAGTTAGTCCACACAAATTCTTTGTATGCGGTTTGTGAAATTATTTTACAGAATGTCTATTTACAGCAGGATTAAGGAATTTGGTAGAGGTCTGGAAAAGTTCTGGATAGAGAGAGTCTTGTGGCATAAAGTGCCACTGGTAAAGTCACTGAGATTTATTAGCTGTTCAAATTGAGAATGTTCAAGTACTCACTGATTGGAGTCACAGTCTCTGTGGTCCCAAATATGTGTAGTGAAAGCCATGTGGTTTATCCTTGTGGATCTAAATAATTCAGTTCAGATATTAGAGCGTGCTGTCTGAGAAGACTCCACAGGCCCAATCGGGCTGATGCCGCAAGCTGGGAAAGGTGGCCGGCCAGGAGTGCCTTGGTCGATCACGCACTGGATCTGTGCAAAGTACCGTGGGATAGAGACATACACAGCGATAGTGGCCCCAGGCGATGAAGAGGCTGGGAGAGGTGGGTGGAGGAGGGTGGTGACTGAATTGCCCTATTTATAGGATGTGGGCCAAGATTGATGGTCCTTTGGCCATGATACTGTCCAATAAGCATCTGACAGCAGGCCAAAACATGCCAAAAAAGGTAGAGTCCACAGGTCCAGTACCCCCAATTATGGGAAGAACACAGGTGGGCCACACGCTAAGCGCATGGGCTTATGCAACCTGTTTACATCAATCTTTTATAACCAGGGCAGGCCAGACTCTAAGGCGCCAGGTTTATTGTGCTCCTTTGTCCACTTAATGTGTTTTCCCCTGGTTTAGACAGAAAAAACACCTTTTGGAGGGAAAACATGTCCAGGCAAACATAGGCTTTTGTATAAGCCTATTTGGGCCTATGTGGCCCTCCACCACAGTAATACAGGAATGTGTATTTCATAAAATAACAAATTTCTATATCATTGTTCCTGTACCATCACAGGAAAGAATGTGTCAAAACTGCACAAAATCTCTGTACCTACTATCCATTTCTCCATATGAAAAAAAAAGCCCAAACAACTAAACCAAACAACCCCCCAGACCAAAAAGCTAACAAAACCTCCAAAACTCAAACAAACCCTTAGAATAATGTGGATATCTTTTACTTAATGTTATAATTATCTAATTGGTGCAGAAACGCATCATGCTGTCCCTGTTAGGGAGACTCTTCTCACTGTATCACAGGTTCTATAAACTGTAGACTGCATCATTGGGATTTTCAGTTGTTCAATTCCAATGTCATTGAGACTGTGACTCCAATCAGTGAGCTCAATGTCATTGAGCATTACCATCATGGTGTATCAAGATAGAATCTTTATCTGTTGATATATTTGTATCCGTGTCTCTGTATTGATACTTTGGTATACATTTATGGTTTTGTGCATATGTGTGCACATGTGTGCATATACAGATAAACAGTTCTCTGCATGCATTACATGTTTACATGAGTACAGGCTATTCATTAAAATAACAAGGAAATGTATATGCATGTTTGAACAATGAAAAAGGGTATCCATTTACACAGACAGAAAAACAGAGAAGCTACTGAAATATCTGGGACACATATATGGAGAAAGGTCTGTGAAACAACAAATGAGAAAATATTTTGGAATCTGAGCAGAACGTTTACTTCCTTTGAAAAAACAAAAGAGGATGAAATGTGTTCTGCCTTAGCTCTAATCTTTCAAATGAGAAAAAGAGAGAGAGCAAAGAATTCTTCATCCCCTTTTGATTTTGCTCTTCCTTTGTCTTTCTCTGCCTTCCTTTAAATTTGCTTTCCAGCACAGATGTTGACAATATGTCTCTTTTCTGGTTTTGGGTAGCACTCTGTTCTGATGATTTTATTGCTTGGAGGGATGCAGACAAAAACTTAAAGTATGACAATAATAATAAATTTACCCACAAATATGAAGGGTTTTTTATTGTTGTTGAAACAAACAAGCAAACCAAACCAAACACCAGAACCCAAACCAACAAACAAACAAACAAACAAACAAACTGCAAATCCCCTCAAAGAAATAAATTTTGATAGTATACATACAATTTAGAAAACATTGACTTCAACTCAAATAATTATCTGCTTTATTCCAGCAGTTGACTGACAAAATGTTCTGGTATCTAGTGATACTACTAACACATGTTTAGTAATTGTAACATTCAATTGATTTAATATGTGCTAAATGGAAAATAATCTTCAGTGATGTAAGAGGGAAGAGGGTTTGTGTTTGATCAAAAGTTACAACAAGCTGATAATCACTAGGTTACTAAAGATAAGATCCCGGGGAATTGCTTGTATGCAACAGATCTCTATGTAACAGATTCCAAAATAAAGGAGGAGTTTGGTTTTCCTTGGTTCAGAATTCTGGAATTCACTGGACACATGCCACAGAATTCTGAACACATATAAACTGGAAGTGTGGATAGGTGAGCTGGTGCTGCACCAGTCTTATCACCATTGTGATGGTTTGAGCTCTTACTCGCCCCCCCGCACTTTTGGAGTTGCCCCAGCTAACTCAGAAGGCCTCCAGGAATATAAATGAAGCTATTTATTTTATAGCAGCAGATATACAAGCAGCTATTTACAGTACATACAGTTATATAAAGAAATATACAAAGGATAAACAATACAGAAGCACAACTCCCCTCCCAGAAACCTGAGTCCCCAGGAGGGGCTCTCAAACCACCCCAACACCTCCCCCTGCCCTCTCAACCTTACCCCAAATCCTGAGAAAGAAATAAAGGTGCAGCCAAGAGTTTAAGAAGGAAGGTTAGTGGCAGTGAGGTTAAGGAGATGTGGCTTGGTCTGAAGCTCAAAGCAGAATGAGAAACAAAATGGAGAATGTTATCAAATGTTTTCCTTCTTCTTCCCAGAACTCTCAGCGAGACTGATGAGGGAAGGAGACACAACCATTGTTTTCCTTTTCACAGCCTGTTATCTAGTTCTCTTCACCAAAACATTCTAGCTTGCTTCAAACTAGCACAACCATGATAGTGTGGTTCCTGGTTGGGATGCCTATCTTCTGAGATAGCAGCTGACCAGCTCTGCTATCTATGCATGCCAGAAGCTCTGCTGGCCAGTGGGATAGGGTGAGTACAGCCTGCCCTTTGATCAGTAGAACTACTTGGGATTGTTTGTCATGTTTTATTCAGCATTGTAGTTTCTTCCTATGGCTGTAGCATGTGAGCCATAGGTATTGTGGTTTCCAGTATACCTTTCTCAATATGGTTTTAGTGTTTAAGCTATACTAAAGTATTGAAACTGTACCCAGAGTATGGTACCCGTGGGTGAGAGTGTTCCCTGGTTATTCCCTGGTCCTGAAGAACTCACTGGAACAAGTGATTATTTGGAAAATCAAGAAATGGCTTTCATGTAATTTGAAAAAAAGAAAAAAAAAGAATACAAGAATACTCACAAACAGCTAAAATAACTAATTTATGATCTTCAAGTATGAAAAGGAAGCATACCTTGATTGCCACTGCCTTTTTCACTTTTTTTCTCTAATTCATTTTGGAATTGCCTCCATTCATTTTCGCTCTGTTAAAAAGCAGATAGGGAAAATGGTAACTAAAAAACATGAAGAGGAGAAAAAAGGAAAATTATTTTTAAAATGTGCAGAAATGAAGGAAGATTCTCTTATACGTTTTCACATTAGGTAGAAAATGTACTAGGAAACATTCAGAAAGAACTCTTTGCTGAAAAGGGATAGACATACATTGACAGAATGCAACAGAAAAGTCTTTGAGGCCATGCTGTGATAAAGCAATCTTAGCTGACTAACATCTCTCTGTCTTTCTTGTGACCTTTCATGAACCAATAATCCATTTGATTGAATATCACCATTCTACATGCAGAGCAGGTTTTGTTAATGTGGATTCCTTTTGTTGCATGGTTATGAAGATATTTATTATTGCTAAGTTCAGCATAAGGAATTTGCTTCTAGCTTTTAACAAAAAGCTTTATTGTTAAATTTGATTATTTGGAAAAATGTGAAAGTATCTAAGTGTCTGAAATGTAAGGACATGGCAATAATAATATTTGCATAATTTTCAGATGCAAAGGTAACCTTGCTCACTAGTGTTCTCTGAGGTATGAAACATGTGTGATTCAATGTGAAAATGTGCTATTGCATTAGCATGACTCCTGAAGGCATGCTTATCTATTTTTAAGTGCACCAAAGCACTTGTCACACCAATGGGAAATACACAGGATTCAGCAATGCTTTCAAATATGATGAAGTCTACCTTAATTGCCTTGCAGCCAAAATTTGAACTTTAGTTTTCTATAATGAGCTAATATTCCATAGTGATCCAATATTAGCTCATTTCACTAAAACCTTGTCAGTAGCAGTCACAAGTTTGTCTCAGCTTTGCGTGACATGAGTCTTTAATTAGTTTGGGAAATTAAAGGTGGCCACAACCCCTCCTAAGCAAGGAAGTCCTTGGTTTACTACTAAGGCATGTAGCTGGGTGGGCATCTTCACATATCTTCAGAGAAGAGGGAAGCAAAATGAAATATTAATGTTTTCTTTATTTTCATGTGTGGAGAACAATCAAGATGTTGATTTTTTTTTTCAAGCTAGGAGCAGGTGATGATCGGTTGGAGGGTAGGAGATCCCTGCAGAGGGACCTAGACCGGCTGGATGAGTGGGCAGAGGCCAGTGGGATGAGATTGAACAAGGCCAAGTGCAGGGTTCTGCATTTTGGCTTCAACAACCCCAAGCAGTGCTACAGGCTGGGGACAGAATGTCTGGAGAGCAGCCAGGAAGAAAGGGACCTGGAGGTACTGGTAGATAATAGGCTAAAGATGAGGCAGCAGTGTGGCCCAGGTGGCCAAGAGAGTCAATAGCATCCTAGCCTGGATCAGGAACAGTGTGGTCAGTAGGAAAAAGGAGATTATTCTTCCCCTGTACTCAGCACTGGTCAGGCCACACCTTGAGTACTGTGTCCAGTTCTGGGCTCCTCAATTCAGGAGGGATGTTGAGATGCTGGAACATGTCCAGAGAAGGGCAACAAAGCTGGTGAGGGGCCTGGAGCACAAACCCTATGAGAAGAGGCTGAGGGAGCTGGGGGTGTGCAGCCTGCAGAAGAGGAGGCTCAGGGGTAACCTCATTGCTGTCTACAACTACCTGAAGGAAGGCTGTAGCCAAGTGGGGTTGGTCTCTTCTCCCAGGCAGCCAGCAATAGAACAAGGGGGCACAGTCTCAAGTTGTGCCTGGGGAAGTCTAGGCTGGATATTAGGAGGAATTTCTTCACAGAGAGAGTGATTGACATTGGAATGGGCTGCCCAGGGAGGTGGTGGAGTCACCGTCCCTGGAGGTGTTCAAACAAAGCCTGGATGAGGCACTTAGTTCCATGGTCTGGTTGATTGGCTAGGGCTGGGTGCTAGATTGGCCTGGATGATCTTGGAGATCTCTTCCAACCTGGTTGATTCTATTATTCTGATATCAAATGAAGCTTCAAACACAGTAGTTTAAGCTTGAGCTTTAAAGATTCAAATAGATTCTCTTCCTGAAGTACGTGGATTTTGTTGGTACCTTACAGGTGATGGAGTTGCCATCCCTGGAGTTGTTTAAGGGGAGAGTGGATATGGAGAATGAACTTTTTGAAAACCAATATTTTCAGTAAAAAGTGATCTAAAGATTTGCATTGCATGCTTACTTGCAATGATTATGTATAACTAGAGCTACGGATAAGAAAAAAGGAAGATAGGATTTGCTGTGCTGAGAAGGAACAAATTAGATATGTTACATATTAAAGCTAGCTGAAAAATCAGTGATTTTGTTTTTAGTTAGTAATTTAAGACTAAATTTTATTAGCAACAAACCCGGGAAATTTACAAGTTAAATTAGCATTTTGCCTTACATTCTTGGTTTTGTCTTAATTGCTCTCTATGTGTAAGAATGGAAGTAGTTGCACCGTTTTCAATGATATACACAAACTAATGTTATTCACACACTAAGATGCTGGTCATGTTATTTTTGTATTCTCCTGTGGTTTATTTAAAGAAAGTGATTACACAGGAATAAATGACAATTAACTAGGCAGTGTCTAGAATTTATTTAATTTGCTAAATCTCCCAATTTGTCATGTAAACATCTCCAGTTGTGCGTGTCCAGCAGGTTTAGGGAGGTTCTCTTCCCCTTCTACTCTGCCCTGGTGATACGATACTGTTGTGTTATACCCGATGGGCCAGAAATAGACTTATACATGTACTGGCTTGCCTAGGCATGTTTTTCTCATGTGGCAAACAAGATACATACACTTAGCTTGTGCCTGCCTTGTGCAAGGCCTATGCTTTTGCCACATTTGTGTAAAGCAAGCCTACAGCTTCATCTAATACTGTCAGGCTTTGCTAATGTCCTGGAGTCCTGTATATTCCAAAATTCCTCTCCCTCTGTGGTTTGAGTTGGAGAGGAAAAGGTGCGAAAAGACCTGTTTCATCCCCCCCCCACCCTGCAGACATGAAGGGGGGGTGAACAAGGGGCCCTTCTGGCATGAGGGGTGCCCATTAAGTGCCCGCACTGGAATTGGGTTGGGGATTGGCTGTGGTCTTTGCACCTAGGAAGAGGTAACTCTGCTCTTTGTCTAGGGAGGGTATAAATATTGGGGAACTTTCTGCTCTTGGGGTTCCCGCCTTAGAATTTGCCCCTGCCTGGGATGTGCCCGCCTGAGACTTCCCCCCCTCGGATAGACTGGCGTTCTTCTCCGAAAGATGGTTTCCCACCATTAGCACCCTTTATGCAGGCTCTTAAGGCCTTAATGACCCTTGATAGCTTCTGGAGGAGAAGCAGCTGGACCAGCCTTTCATTTCAGCCAGCCCAACTCTGAGTTATTTTGGCTCAGCTTTATTATTAAGTGAGAAATGCTAATATTTAATACCTCAACAAGCCTTTTCCAACTACTGACTTCCAAAATAGTCAAATTACCTAAGGCATCCTGTAGATTTTCTCAAATGAGCTGAATCTGCTAATTAAAACTAAATTATTTTCTGTATGTAGTTTTGGGGGTGGGTTTTTGGGAAAATAAAATAACTCTGTTTTTATATAAATTCCTGACTTGGCCACATTAATTCCCTGCCTACACAACAGCTAACTGTCATTCTGATTGGCCACTTTGAAAAAAAGAGATACGCAAGCCAACACGGTGTGCTCTGCCCTGCTGTGCCATTCTATTTGTCCCTGCTGTTGCCTGCTGCTGTTGCTTAATGCCTTATTGCCTGCCTGGAAACTCCACAGTCATGAGTTTACCAGAATCTGACTCTAAATGCCTCCATGTGATCAGCCTGCATAGCCAGTGTGACATCATGCTGAGACTGCACATCGCAAGACATCCTGCCTACATCTGAAAGTCTCCTGCCAAGAGGAGAAGTCCTGGAGATACACAGATTGTCCAGAGGAGCCAGGAGACAAGGTCAGAGACAGTCTGCCTCCTTTCCCCAGAAGCCTGGGAAAAATCACATCTCAGCAGCCGAAAAGACAGAGTTCCCTGAAAGTATTTGGGCATTGTCTGGGACGGTGGCTTGTTCTGCAAGTCAGGTAATAATAATTTTGTGTGCAAATACTTAGAAGCCTTTTTTTAATTCTCTATTGCCTTCTGCCATAAGCAGAAAAGAGCTCCTTGAGTCCATCGAGTGGACAAGAGGTGTATTGAGCACAAGTGACATTTAACTGCAGGAATCTTCTCTTCCAGTTCAATTAATGTCTATATATTTTGCTGGTTATTACTAGATCTAGTTATTATCTCTACAATATTTCCATGACCACACAAATAACCAATTATTACTATTAAAATTAGTGGTCAGGATGGTGAGAGATCTGAATATCAAAATTAATAAACAACATTCATTTTGGAAAAGATATAACCGCACATTAATTAATTTCCCCTTCATAACACTGATATAGCCCAGAATTGTCACGATATGGTACATTTAAGTTGTTTTGTTGTTGTTTGCATTTTTTTTTTTAATGTATGGCTAGATGTCACAAGGCAAATGAAATTACCTTGGAGCCACCTGACAGCAAATGCTGAACTGCTTATGTGCCAGGTGTCAACTGTTCTCCAGTTCTAAAGAAGAATGGGCCAAGGATCTGGCTCACATATTTTTCCGTGCAAAGTGCATCTCAACATCCCATATCAGATGAGGAGGCTCAGGGGTGACCTCATTGATGTCTACAACTACCTGAAGGGAGGATGTAGCCAGGTATGGGTTTGTCTCTGCTCCCAGACAACCAGCAATAGAACAAGGGGACACAGTCTCAAGTTGTGCTGGGGAAGGTCTAGGCTGGATGTTAGGAAGAAGTTCTTCCCAGAGAGAGTGATTTGCCCTTGGAATGGGCTGCCCAGGGAGGTGGTGGAGTCACCGTCCCTGGAGGTGTTCAAGAAAAGACTGGATGAGGCACTTGGTACCATGGTCTATTTGACTCGGTAGGGCTGGGTGCTAGGTTGGAGTGGATGTGCTTGGAGGTCTCTTCCAACCTGGTTGATTCTATGATTCTATGATTCTATGAATACTAATCTACAATTACAAGTCTGTTAAGAATCTCATGGAAAAGTGAGTTGGTTTTCACTGGAATTCCCAGCCCCTCACACTTCCATTTTTGTCTTTCAATATATATTGATTAAGCACATGAATTCTAAGGAACATATTGCACACCTGCAATTTGCTTTATTTTTAAAAGAATCTTCAAATATTCATTAAATACTACCCATGCCTAAATCAGTACAGCTAGTTTTGCAGACAAGTATTTCAAATTATTATGAAAAGTGTTAAACTCTTCTAAACTCTCCAACCAAAACAGAGTCATTGAATGCTTTCATTTTTTGCACAGTATTGGTGCAGGATTCCAATTCATCCTTAGTGTTGATCTTGGAGAACTAATTTATTTTCAAGTATTAGTTAATGCAGCATTTTAATGCTTTCATATGCTCAGAATAGCTTTGTTGTGGATACAAATCTGCCTGGATTGTGCTTGCAATGGACAATCATTTTAGTGGATTATATGATAAGGTAATGAAAATCTTTATAAATCAGTAGTCAGTAGACTATCTGACAGATCAGAGAAGGCTTTTTGATCCAACTCTAACTCACTAAAGCTACTGTAAATCCCACTGAACTCTGCCAAAATTAGCTTTATGTAAACTCAAGTGACTTAAAGAAAATTAGTAAAAGTTTTCCAGAGATCTTCATCAAATCCTAATGTGGATGGGTTTTCCCCCTATTTTTATGAACTGACATGGGATGGAGAAGTGTTCTTTCATTTACCTGAATTGTGCTCAAGCATAGGCAGAAGACTGACATTTGAAAATAAGTTAGTGAACAAATTTGACTGAGCATTAGGTCTGATGTATGACTAGTTCTGAACACAGCCCAGACCCTATTAGGACCAAAATCTGTGACCCGAAGCCCATTAAAGTCAAAGAAATTACTCTTATTATATCAATGGCTATTAGACAAATCCACAAGCAGGAAAATATCCACTGAAAACAGTGGGAGTTCTGGCTGCATAAACTCTCCTTCAAAGCTACTAGAATGTTTCCATCTTTCAATTCTTCATAAATATTTTATGCAGCCAATAGAGAATTACAAAAAGGCTTCTAAGTATTTACACACAAAATTATTATTACCTGACATGCAGAACAAGATCATTTGTTTGCTTAGAAACATTTAATATCTCTTTTAATTTATTTTTGTATTTGTATCAGGAGTGTAAATTATCAGTATTGCAATCTAATATACTTAATGACACTAGAAAAAGTTTGTTCTTCTAAGATGGCATGGGTAGGGATTATTATGTAGTGATGGTTTTCTACAAGACATACTGCTTTGATGGCTTGTTTGAGGCTTTGCTTTCACCATGTAATCATAATCCATGGACTTGACTAATGCTAAGTTCTTGTTTACTCTCCCACCTGCTGTAAGGCACAGGTGCATCTAGAAATAGGCTACACATTTCTCTGTCAAAGTCGGTGCTTTAACAAGCTCCTTTGCTCAGGTGCATGCTGTACTTCTGGATTGATGTATGTTAAAGTTTTAACAAGAAAACAAAATAAAAAAAATTATAAATGCTTGAGGTTTTCTCTCACAAGGCATTTCCCACAAAACGAAAAACTCTTGTGCCTTTCGTCTGCATTGAAAACCGTGCCCCAAAAATGCTACGGGACTAGGCAAGACAACCATGTCAAATAGTCTCCTGCAAAAATCTACTGAGATGCAGAATGGAAGTGGAAAAAGCAGGCCAGCTGAAATCATAAAAAAATACTGTCAGTGTGTGCCAGCCTTTTCAGTTTGACTAGTAAAGAAGATTAATCAAAGAAACGGGGACACTGACATCCTTTACTTAGCTCTCTGCAGAAATCCCTATTGAATATTGTGATGGTTTGGGCTCTTACCCACCCCCTACACTTTTGGAATTGCCCCAGCTAACTCAGACGGCCTCTGGGAATATAAATGAAGCTATTTATTTTACAGCAGCAGATATACAAGCAGCTATTTACAATATATACAGTTATATACAGAAATATACAAAGGATAAACAATACAAAAGCACAACTCCCCTCCCAAAAACCTGAGTCCCCAGGCGGGGCTCTCAAACCACCCCAACACCTCCCCTTGCCCTCTCAACCTTACCCCAGTTCTCAGGAAGAAGCTTGCTTCAAACTAGCACAATCCACCTCTGTCTACCTCGCTCAGAATATAGCTGAGAATTATCTGATCTAATCTAAACCAATATTTACACCAAAACACTTCAATCAGATGTAGGTGACTCAAAAGCTCAGAACAGGGACTCCTAGGTGACGTCGGGTTCGTGCTCACTTACTGTAGATTCTCTTGTAGATTCTTCCAATGTTGGGCGCTGATGTTACCTAGAATAGAAAACTCCTAACAACTTGTATTATACACTCTGAATTTAAACTCTCTCAGCTAAGGTTAGATTTCTCTGTGGAATACACTGGATTTCACCATTCTCTTGCATTACCCAGTATGTATGACCAGGACCTTCAGCAGAAACCACCCCTCGGACAGGTTTCCCTTCACCCGAAGGAGAAAATACCCAAACAGTTTTCTCTAACAGATTATTTTCACACACAACAGGAACTTTATCACCGTCTACTGTTTGGACCAAATCTGATTGTGCAGGTCCTGCTCTGTTTACTGAACCCCTACTATTTACCAACCAGGTATCTTGTGCTAAATGTTTGTCCCAGTTTTTCAGAGTTCCACCCCCCATGGCTTTGAGGGTGGTTTTCAGCAAACCGTTGTAGCACTCAATCTTCCCTGCAGCTGGTGCATAGTAGGGTATGTGATAGATCCACTCAATAACATGCTCTTTGGCACAATTTCACAAGATTGTTCTGGAAATGAGTGCCATTGTCTGACTCGATTCTCTCTGGAGTTCCGTGTCTCCACAAGATCTGTCTCTCCAAGCCAAGAATGGTGTTGCGTGCAGTTGTGTGTGGAACTGGATAGGTTTCCAACCATCCAGTGCTGGCCTCTACCATTGTCAGCACATACTGCTTGCCAAAACAAGATCGAGGTAAAGTGATGTAGTCAATCTGCCAGGCTTCACCATAATTGTGCTTTGACCATCTCTCACCATACCATAAGGGCTTGATTCACTTAGCCTGCTTAATAGCAGCACAAATGTCACAGTCATAGATGACTTGGGTGATAGCGTCCATGGACAAGTCAATTGACCTATCGTGAGCCCATTGGTATGTTCCCTCTCTGCCTTGATGTCCAGATGAGTCATGGGCCCACCAGGCTAAGAACAGTTCACCTCGGTGTTTCCAATCAAGGTCAATGTCAAGATCAGAGTTGGTATCAACTTGAGCAATCTTAGCAGCTTGGTCTGCCTGCTGGTTATGTTGATGTTCCTCAGTGGCTCTGCTCTTAGGCATGTGTGCGTCTACGTGCCGCACCTTCACTGGAGTTTTCTCCAGCCGTGCATCAATGTCCTGCCATAGATCAGCACACCAAATAGGCTTTCCTTTCCTCTGCCAACCATTCTTCTTCCAGTCCTTTAGCCAACCCCATAGAGCATTGGCTACCATCCACGAGTCGGTGTAGAGGTAAAGGATAGGCCATTTCTCACATTCAGCCACATCAAGAGCAAGTTGAACAGCTTTTACCTCAGCAAACTGACTGGATTCTCCTTCTCCATCTTTCGCTTCGGTAACTCTCCTGGTAGGACTCCAAACCGCTGACTTCCATATTCGCTTGTTCCCAACAAGACGACAGGAACCATCTGTGAACAAAGCATAGTTCTTTTCCTGATCAGAGAGATCACCATAGGGAGGAGCTTCCTCAGCACGAGTTATTTTCTCCTCTGGAGGTTTGGAACAGTCTGTGCCTTCCGGCCAGTTGGTGATCACCTCCACCAGACCAGGTCAGTCAAGATTACGCATTCGTGCTCGTTGGGTTATCAAAGCCATCCATTTAGACCAGGTTGCATCTGTGGCATGATTTGGTGCTGAACCTTTGTCTTTGAACATCCAGTTTAGAACTGGCAACCTAGGAGCTAAAAGCAATTGTGACTCAGTTCCAATCACTTCAGAAGCTGCTTTCACTACTTCATAGGCTGCTAGAATCTCTTTCTCTGTTGCGGTATAATTTATCTCTGAACCTCTGTAACAACGTCCCCAGAAACCAAGTGGACGACCACGTGTCTCATTCGGAGCTCTCTGCCAGAGGCTCCAAGTTGGACCATTGTTACTGGCAGCCGTGTACAGAATGTTCTTAATGTCCAGACCAGATCGCACAGGTCCCAAGCCCACTGCATGGACTATTTCTTTTTTGATCTGATCAAAGGCTGCTTGTTGTTCAAGTCCCCACTTGAAATTGTTTCTCTTACGAGTCACATCATGCAGAGGTTTGACAATCTGACTGAAACCAGGAATGTGTAGTCTCCAAAATCCCACCACACCAAGGAAAGAAAGTGTGTCCTTCTTACTGGTGGGAACTGCCATAGTAGAGACTTTGTTGATCACATCCTGAGGATTGTAACGACGACCATCTTGCCACCGCACTCCCAGAAACTGAATTTCTCTGGCAGGTCCTTTGACCTTGTCTCTCTGAATGGCAAAACCTGCTTGCAACAGAATGTCAATGATTTTGTTGCCTTTCTCGAAGACTTCCTCAGCAGTTTGGCCCCACACAATGATGTCGTCGATGTACTGGATGTGCTCTGGAGCTTTACCTTTCTCCAGTGCATTGTGGATGACTGAGTGACAGATGGTTGAGCTGTGTTTCCATCCCTGAGGCAAACGGTTGAACTGGTACTGGATTCCTCTCCAGGTGAATGCAAACTGAGGCCTGCACTCCTTTGCTATGGGAATAGAGAAGAAAGCATTAGCAATGTCTATGGTTGCATACCATTTAGCCTCCTTCGATCCCAGCTCGTACTGGAGTTCCAGCATGTCCGGCACAGCTGTGCTCATGGGTGGAGTCACCTCGTTGAGGGCACGAAAATCAACTGTCAGTCTCCAGTCGCCATTAGCTTTGTGCGCAGGCCAGATGGGACTGTGGAAAGGTGAATGAGCTTTCTCGATGACAGCCTGACTCTCCAATTGACGAATCAGCTGATGAATGGGCAACAAAGAGTCATGGTTAGTTCTGTACTGCATATGATGAACAGTTTGAGTTGCAATTGGCACTTCCAGGTCCTCTATGTCATGATGTCCCACAACTGCAGATTCATCAGAAAGTTCAGGTCTAATGGACAATTTCAATTTACCATCCTCAGTCTCTACAGATGCTATTCCAAAAGCCCATTTGTGACCCTTAGGATCTTTGAAACAACCTTGTCTCAAAAAGTCAATTCCCAAAATGCAAGGCACATCAGGACCAGTTACAATGGTATGTTTCTTCCACTTTTTACCAGTTAAACTGATCTCAGCCTGTATCTTAGTTAACTCTTGAGATCCACCAGTGATTCCAAAAATAGATATGGACTCTGTCCCTTTCCAATTGGATGGCAATAAAGTACATTGAGCACCTGTGTCAACTAAAGCCCTGTATTTCCGAACTCTTGAACTGCCAGGCCACCTAATGAATACATTCCAATAGATTCAGTTCTCTCCACTATCCTTTTCCTCCTGCTGGATGGAGGCAGGGGACCTCTAATGCTGAACATGGCATGTGGGGTGTACACAGTGATTGGTGTTGTTGTGAGAGGAATTGCAACTGTTGGAACAATTGCAGTTGCTCTCGGGAGCTGAAGAAGTGACAGCTACTTTCCTGGCATTGCTGCCTCTGTTTCTGCCACTCTGCAGATCCCTGACTCTCTTTGAAAGAGCTGAAGTAGGTTTACCATCCCATTTGTTCATTTTCTCCCCATATATGTCACGCAGATTTATCCACAGTGACGCACGTGATTGCTGATGTCTGGGTGGAATTTGTCTCCTCCTGGGCTGGAATTGCCTTGCAGGAGGTGGACGTCTGTTCCTGATTGCAGAAAGATGAGCCCATTCAGATGATGCAGGAATGGTATCCTTTACCAGATTGGAAATGTTTTTAAGATCCTCCTTCAGTTCTTTCATGCTCTCTTTGATGCCTTCTCTAACACCATCTTTAAGCTCTGTAGTCATAGTCTTTATGGCACAAATTATACCAGAATGGGACAAGCTGTCCTCTATCTGCCTGAGCTGATCAGTGAATTCACCAACAGTGAAAGACCTTCCATTATCACTCCTTGCTAGAAACTTAATGGCCAAGATTTTAGCATAGGATGAAGGAGCAAGCTTAATAAGTTTCTTCATGAGACCTGTTCCCAAAGGAATATCATCAGGCTCATGAGTGCCATGATCTCCATAAAGCACTTCCTTCACAGAAAACTCCTTCAGAAGCTTAATTCCCTGCTCAATGGTGTTCCACTTCTTGGCAGCCCATGGCAAATCATCTCGGGAAGGTTATCTCATAGCCACAGCCAACAGAAGGTGTGTCCACAAGCTAACCCTACCAAGAGGACTTGCTAGGTATTTGTCCAGTCCACTCTCCTTAGTGAGTGGTCCCAGCTGCTTGGCAGACTTGTCTCCTACCTGCAGAGCATTAGCACCAATGCCACGGCATCTCACTAGCCAGCTTAGGATTGGCTCACCTGATTCCCTTGAGTATTCCTTTCTAACCTCCCTGACTTCTCTGAGAGGATCATTGGAGTCCTAGATATCATCTCCCTCCTTTTCCTCCTGTTGATCTGGTGGTACCGGGCCTAACAGAACCTTCCTCATAGCACTCTTAAACTTATTGGAACCATCCTCTCTCTTGGCAGCCAACCTCACAATGCTCCTCTCATTTGAGTATTGGTGTCTCAGCACATTTGCGAGGTCTCGCAGACTAACTATCTCCTCTTCCTCTTCTTGCTAATCTACAGAGGTCCCCTCTCTTATATCCTCTTGTGAACCACACTTTGTCTTAGCTTTTGCCTTAGCAGGTGCCAGAAGGGCCTGAGCAGCAACAGACTTTGACGTGTCTGCTGGAGGGTTTGAATCATTAGGGGTCTGACCTGGAGGGTTTGAATCATTAGGGGTCTGACCTGGAGCTTGTGAGTTCAGATCTGCCTTACTTTTAGCAGCAGGGCTCTGATTCTGGTCTGCTGGATGGGGATTTGAATTGGCTGAGCTGGTGTCATTAGGATTTGGACTGACTGGGCTAGCGTTACCAGCATTAGTGTTATTAGCATTAGTGGGATTATTTGCCTGTCCTCCTGGGATGCCTGCCAACCCTGATGTGTTATCATTGTTGCTAGGAACATTCTGATTTTGGGTACCTGCCTGTGCTCCTGGGACTCCTGCCAAACTCTGCCCATTGTTATTGTTATCCTTGTTGTTTATATTACTGGTGGGAGCATTGGCCGTGTACCCAGAAACTGGAGAAGGAGGGGCAGAGACTGGCAGGGGGGAAACAGATAACTGTGTTCCCTTGTTTTGCTGTGAAAGAGACTGCTTTTGAGACACAGAATTTTTCCTAGTTCTTACAGAAGCTAGTTTTGAATTTTTCACAAATAATGCCAAAATTAATATGAATATTAATCCCATGAGACATACATTACAAATTGAGAGAATTAGAACAGTTTTGCAGGAGCAATTTCCTAGACAAACCTCTGGAATCCCAGTCTTAGGCTGAATTATTCGCATCAAAGACATAGATAAAGCAGAATTTTGATTGATTGTAACATTATTGATAAGTGCTCCTGTAATATTACTTGTAATATTCTCAGTGACACTAAAACCAGCATAACCAAGGATAAAATCACCCCAGGCCCAGAACATGCTTGAAACTTTGGTTTTAGCCTTCTTATAATCTAAATCAATGAAATAAGCAACAATTTGAGCCTTTATCCAACTAAATGCCAAGAAAACAAAACCAGACCAGAGTAATGCCCCACACAAGTACAATAGCTACTTTATTAGCTTCATCTTAATTCCCAGAGTTAATGAACAGTCACTCAAATAAATCTAGCCCCATGTTGGGCGCCAATTAAAAATGTGATGGTTTGAGCTCTTACCCACCCCCCCACACTTTTGTAATTGCCCCAGCTAACTCAGATGGCCTCTGGGGATATAAAAATGTGATGGTTTGGGGGTTACCCCGCCCCCCCACACTTTTGTATTTGCCCCAGCTAACTCAGACGGACCCTGGGAATATAGATGAAGCAATTTATTTACAGCTAGCAGAATTTACAAGCAGCTATTTACAATATATACAGTTATATACAATTATATACAGAAATATACAAAGGATAAACAATATAAAAAGCACAACTCCCCTCCCAGAAACCTGAGTCCCCAGGAGGGGCTCTCAAACCACCCCAACACCTCCCCCCGGCCCTCTCAACCTTACCCCAGTTCTCAGGAAGAAAAGAGGTGCAGCCAAGAGGTTAGGGAGCAAGGTTAGTAGGAGCAGGGTTAATGAGATGTGACCAGGTCTAAGGCAAAAGCAAGAGTGAGAAACAAAATGGAGAATGTTTTCTTCTTCTTCCCAGAGTTCTCAGCGTGACTGTGAGAGAAGTAGACACAATTGTTTTTCATTTCACTGCCCGTTATCTAGTTCTGTTACCAAAACATTCCAGCTTGCTTCAAACTAGCACAAAATGAAGCTATTTATTTTACAGCAGCAGATATACAAGCAGCTATTTACAATATATACAGTTATATACAGAAATATACAAAGGATAAACAATACAGAAGCACAACTCCCCTCCCAGAAACCTGAGTCCCCAGGAGGGGCTCTCAAACCACCCCAACACCTCCCCTTGCCCTCTCAACCTTACCCCAGTTCTCAGGAAGAAGAGAGGTGCAGCCAAGAGGTTAGGGAGCAAGGTTAGTGGGAGCAAGGTTAATGAGATGTGATAAGGTCTGAAGGCAAAAGAAGAATGAAAGACAAAATGGAGAATGTTTTACTTCTTCTTCCCACAGTTCTCAGTGTGACTGTGAGCGAAGAAACACAACCATGTTTTCATTTCACTGCCCATTATCTAGTTCTTTTACCAAAACATTCTAGCTTGCTTCAAACTAGCACAAATATGAAAATTTGGTTTATCATAGAATCATAAAATGCCTTCAGTTCAAAAGAACTTTAAAAATCATATAGTTCCAACACCGCTGTTGTAGGCAAAGACACTTCATACTAGACCAGAACACTGAAAGTCTCATCAGTCTGATCTTATACATTTCCAGGAATGGCACAACTTCTCTGGGCAAACCGTTGCAGTGTAACACCACCCTTTGCTGTAAAAAATTTCTTTCCAATGTCCAATCTAAATCTACTCTTCTCTATTTTAAAACCATTGTCCCTCATCTCATCACTAATTGCTTTTACAAGAAGTCCCTCTCCAGCTTTCCTTCAGGCCCCCTTCAGGTACTATAAGGCTACTACGAGGTCTTCTTGGAGTCTTCTCTTCTTTAGGCTGATCAATCCAACTCCCTCAGCCTGTCCTCACAGGACAGTTTCTCCAGCCCTCTGATTATCCTTGTTGCCCTCCTCTGGACACTCTCCCATAGGTCTTGAGTAAGGCTAGAAATGCCTCAAGTTGTGCCAGGGCAGGTATAGGCTAGATGTTAGGAGGAAGTTCTTCACAGGGAAAGTGATTTGCCATTGGAATGGGATGCCCAGAGAGGTGGTGGAGTTGCCATCCCTGAAAATGTTCAAGAAAAGCCTGGATGAGGCACTAGTGCCATGGTCTAGTTGATTGGATGGGGCTGAGTGCTAGGTTGGACTGGATGATCTTGGAGGTCTCTTCCAACATGGTTGATTCTATGATTCTATGCATTTTGTACTGGCACAGGAAGTGTGTACAAGAAATGAAAATGTGAGTATGACTGAAACGAGAGTCAGCTGCTGTGATGGCAGCTATCAGTGTCAAAAAAGAGATAGTCTTGTGTACTTTATTGTGATTAAAAAACACCAAAAAGGTAACGTTACTGTTTCTTCATATTCCTCAAAATTTACTGGTCTGCAAAGAAAGCCCCAAAGTCAGTCTGTAAAGAATCTTGCTTAGACCGAAATATTTTGCTTCACTTTAATTTCATCGTGCAAAATGCAAATAATGCCTATTTAGATGTTGTGAGATGAAAAATGATGCATAAAAGAAAATACATTAAAAATAATATTGCTCTGGTTTAAATTGAAAAGAAACTTGTATGAGTTTGAGAACTCAATTTTCCTTGTAAAAATAATGAATTGAGCATATATTAGCAGAAATCAAAAGACTCTCAGAGTTTTCTTTCATCATGCAGGCCTTGCTGGTTACCATCTCCTGTTCGTAGTCCTACTAAAAGCCTATTCAACTGCTACAGTGATGGGCTAGAATCGCTTTGCCATCTGAAAATCTCTTATAGATTTGTTAATCCAACTTTCTTCTCTCCCCTAAATTGCAGAAGTGAAGGAGAGAAATTGATGTCCTTTGTGAATCTTGCCCAGTATCTTCTCAGGCTCCTTTGATGAATTCCATTATCTGCAAAGTGACCTTTGCAGTTCACAGCTCTTTTGCACTTAATGCAGTTATACTCCATTCTGTTATAATGAAAGTGTTACACGGATAACTATCAAGCATTATCTTCCAGAAGGAGAACTAATTTGAGAAAGAACTTAAGTATTTTGACATGAAACTTGATTTATTTTTTTAACCTTGTAGGTGCCTGAGAGCGCTTAGCAAGTTCACAGACATAGTATAAATACTTTGAAAGACCTATGTACTACAAAGGTAATCTCCATTTCAGAATTTACGGACAGATGAATCAATTCCACTCTTCAATTACAACACTTGTGTGAATAGTTTGCACTGATAGATATACTGAAAATAGATGTGTTTGACTTTTTGAAGTATATAATCATGCAGATTATATACAGATATTAATATTCCTCAGATGTATGATCCTTGACATGACATTTTCGCTTTTGTGAGCAGCATCAAAGAAAATAGTACCTGCAGTAATTATTAATTTTATACCTTCTTAAGCTTCAGATTGTTTTGAAGTATCTATGCAGCACAGTGGAATTTGTTCCATAAAGAATTATGAATCAGGTAAAATTTAGGCTGTGCAGGTTTATGTTGGTACAGATGCTAAGTTGTAGCTTGACTTCAGCTGGTTGGCTTAGGAGAGATGAGAGTGTGTCTCACTTCTCATGTAATTTACTCCTCTGTGAAGATAATTAATAGTATCCAGGAATTTCTAGGAGGGATGAGTCACTGTCAATTGACATAAATATGAAGGCAAGCCTGAGTACAGGACAGAATGAGCAATTATGTGAAGTCATTACATGAGATACTCTTATGCATTTTGGTGGGTTGAAATTACCTCCAAAATAAAATAACTATCTCAGACTAGCTCAGAAGGTTTGGAAGTGAGACGAAGCTGTATTTTACTAGCAAGGTAAAATTTAAAAGCATAAAATACAATGTATATGTGCAAAATGTACTTACATATATGTGTAATTATTTACAATTCAGAAATGACAAAAAGACTCCAAATTGTTCCTCCACCCCTTTGGGGAAGGGAACAAAGGAACAGCTCTCCTCCCAGAGAGAAAACAGGCCTATTGTTGGTACTCAGCCATAACAAGAGTCTCAGCCAAGGTCAGCGTAGCAAAAACACCAGCCAGAGCAGAGAAAAGAAAAGGAAGAAAGAATAGTTTGTGCAGCAAATTATATAGTAAACCAGCAAGTGAGTGGAATGATATAGACTCATCTATTTTTTTTCTTTTGTATACAATCCCTTATTTTATTTACTTCTTTTTCCTTTTTTTTTTTTTTTTTTTTTTTTTTCTATTCAAAGTCTTTGGAATTTTTCTGCTTCTAGTTCATAATTTAGAATCAGGCTACAGGATTAGCTTTAAACCACCTCAGCAGTGAATTACATGGATCATACTTCTCTGAATAATAATTTTCTTTTTTTTCCACTTGGATGGAAGTTGGCTAAAGACAAAGTAAAACTGTCACATTGTACCATTTGATAAAAAACTTCAGTCGTTCCATACTCCTTTTGTGATTTTCCCATCTTAAGCACAAGATATTAACTGATCATCACTAAAATGGTAGAATTATCTGCTATGTAAGGACCAGAGGATAAAGTCCCTCCCATTTTAATGGAAGATCAGGTTTGTCACCACCTGAGGAACTTGAACACACATAAATCTATGGCACTTGATAAGATGCGTCCTAGAGTCCTAAATAAATTGGTTAATGTAGTCACAAATCTACTCTCCATGATATTCAAAAAGTCACAGCAGTAAGGTGAAGTCCCTGGTGACTAGAAGAGGGGAATTATGATGATCATTTTTAAAAAGGGTAGAAGAGAAGACCCTGAAAATTACCAGCCTGTCAGTCTCGCCTCTGTGCCTGGGAAGGTCATGAAACAGAAACTCCTGGAAGCTATGTAACAACGTACGGAAGATGCGGAGATGATTTGAGACAGCCAGCATGTATTAGCCAAGGGCAAATTCTGACTCACCATCCTAATGGTTGGGACAGATTCACTCTGAAATTGGTCAAGAACTGGCTGAAAGACCAGGCCCAGAGAGTGGTGGTGAATGATACCACGTCCAATTGGGAGCCAGTCACTAGTGGTGTACCCCAAGGATCAGTGCTGGGCCCAGTCGTGTTCAACATCTTTATTGATGATCTGGATGAGGGGATTGAGTCCAGCATCAGTAAGTTTGCAGATGACACCAACCTAGGAGCAGGTGTTGAGCTGTTGGAGGGTAGGAGAGCCCTGCAGAGGGACCTAGACAGGTTGGATGGGTGGGCAGAGGCCAATGGGATAAGATTTAAGAAGGCCAAGTGCAGTGTTCTACACTTTGGCCACAACAACCCCAAGCAGTGCTACAGGCTGGGGACTGACACCAACCTAGGAGCAGGTGTTGAGCTGTTGGAGGGTAGGAGAGCCCTGCAGAGGGACCTAGACAGGTTGGATGGGTGGGCAGAGGCCAATGGGATAAGATTTAAGAAGGCCAAGTGCAGTGTTCTACACTTTGGCCACAACAACCCCAAGCAGTGCTACAGGCTGGGGACTGAGTGGCTGGAGAGCAGCCAGGAAAAAAGGAACTTGGGGGTACTGGTAGATAGTAGCTGAAGATGAGCCAGCAGTGTGCCCAGGTGGCCAAGAGAGCCAATAGCATCCTGGCCTGCATCAGGAACAGTGTGGCCAGTAGGACAAGGGAGGTTATTCTTCTCCTGTACCCAGCACTGGTCAGGCCACACCTTGAGTACTGTGTCCAGTTCTGAGCTCCTCAATTCAGGAGGGATCTTGAGGTGCTGGAAGGTGTCCAGAGAATGGTGACAAAGCTGGTGAGGGGCCTGGAACACAAACCCTATGAGGAGAGGCTGAGGGAGCTGGGGGTGTTTAGCCTGGAGAGGAAGAGGCTCAAGGGTGACCTCATTGCTGTCTACAACTACCTGAAGGGAGGCTGTAGCCAGGTGGGGGTTGGTCTCTTCTGCTGGACAACCAGCAACAGAAGAAGGGGACACAGCCTCAAGTTGTGCCAGGGGAAGTATAGGGTGGGTGTCAGGAGGAAGTTGTTGGCAGAGAGAGTGGTTGGCATTGGAATGGGCTGCCCAGGGAGGTGGTGGAGTCACTGTCCCTGGAAATGTTCAAGAAAAGCCTGGATGAGGCACTTAGTGCCATGGTCTGGTTGATTGGTTAGGGCCGGGTGCTAGGTTGGCCTGGATAATCTTGGAAGTCTCTTCCAACCTGGTTGATTCTATGATTCCACGATTCTGTGAGGGTAATGCAATACCTGAACATGTTGCACAGGAAGATGGTTGAGGCCCTATCCCATTCAAGGTTAAACTTGAAGGGGCCTTGAGTAACTTGATCTAAAGAGGTTTTGCTCTCTGCAGGGTGGTTGGACAAGATGACCTTTGAGGGTCACTTCCAACCCAAGTGCATTCTATGTCTCCTAAGGTAGGGTTATCAAATACTAGCACAGGCTCCCCAGGGAGGTGATTGTATCACCATTCCTAAAGGTGTTCAAAAGACTCAGAGAATCACAGAATCATAGAATCAACCAGGTTGAAAGAGGCCTCCAGGATCATCTAGTCCAACCTAGCACCCAGCCCTCTCCAATCAACTAGAGCATGGCACTAAGTGCCTCATCCAGTCTCTTTTTGAACACCTCCAGGGATGGCGACTCCACCACCTCCCTGGGCAGCCCATTCCAGTGCCAAAGACTTTGTGGAATGTAAGAGCTGGACCTTCTACTGTCTCAAACAATGTGTGGCAGTGCCTGGTCTTCCAAGGTTCTTGATGACCCTTGGTGGCTTTCGATGTTCCTGAGAGATGCTTTTTAAAAAAGAAAGAGATAAGTTCTTCTGAGGTGGAGTTCCTTCTTTCTCTGCTTTAATCCTTTGCAATAGACATGAACTGGAGGGCTCTTGTGCAAATCAGCATGACCTGTCTTTGAGAATAAGGGCGGGAGGAAGTTAAGGTAATGAAAGATCTGTGCTCTGGCATGTTTCGAATGGCTGTGCTATTTCTTAGACCCATTTTAGCATCAATTAGCCAACATGGCCTTTGCTAACCTGGTAAAACAAATAAGAAAATAAAAAGTAGCAAAGAATCAGATGTAATGGACATAAACTAAATGGAGCATCACAGACAGGCACTAAATAGGAGACATGGATGTGCAAGATACTAATTTTTTGAAGTCTTGTTTCACTAGTTCATAAAAAACAGCAGCATAAACAAATTAAATATACTGCTGAAACCTGCCAAATTTCTCACTATAATCATCTTCAGAGAATCAGTTGTTTGTTGATAGGGCACATTGAATCTTTCAATCTGCTGTTATGCCTAATTTCAACAACTAGAAAAAGTGTTTACCAATTCTTCTGTGAGATTGTCAAACTGTTGCTTCCACTAATACCACTGTACTTTTGAGAAGAAACAGAGTCTCAAGATGATATTTTAAAATTCTTATAAATGGTATTTTTCTGTATAATTAATATTTTTATCTTTTTGGCAATTAATCTGAGAACTAAAACATTATTTGGATTTGTCTCAGCAAAATGTTCTCTTTAATACAAAACAGAACATTTCATTTGTAGACATTTGAAAAGAAAAATAGATTAAAAGATGGTTTAAAAATACTGGAAAATGCAGATCTCTTTCTTCTCAGTCTTTAGGACTCAGAAAAGTTGCTGGAGAGCAAAGTTCTTTCTGCCTGAGCCTGAACTCCTCAAGGAGTGTCCTAGTAGTCAGGCCACTGAGCAGTCAGTTCTGAGGGTAGTATCCATTTCTTCTGATGATGATTTTCTCTTTGGCATAAACAAAAAACTGATGTGATATTAGCAATCCTCTTTAAAGTTATATATTCCCCAGTGAAAAGTGTGAGGAAGAGAGAGACTGAAGAAGATGTTTTCTCAGCAGTAAATTGTGTTCTGAGAAGAGCTTATACTTCAGCAAGTAGAGATGACAGCAGGGCATTATTCTGGTAGCTCAGGTGTCATTCAGCACAGCAGGAAGCTTGGATCAGGTCAACAGAAACCAAGGAGGAGAATGAATTTTGGTATCATCTCACAGACAAAGGTTTAAACCTCAGACTTACTTTGTCAATGAGGCAGTATTGATTTTTCTTAAGGGTCCTCTTTCCACCACTCATTTCTTTTTCTCAGTTAGAAGAGACTGATGAATTTACAACGATATCTTATCTTCAATATATTTTCTTAGTGCCTGATTCTGCAACGGTAGAGACAATTATGTTGTTCTATCATACCAAGTAAGGACTTGGCAGGGACCACAGGAGACCACATTTTGTTTTGCAGCACTCATGTCTGCTGCTTCCACATGGGATTTTTGCAGATCCTCCACACAGTCCCTCTGAAAAATCATGTTGACTTCATGGTGCTTTCTTTTATTGCAGATACTGTAAAGTTAGACCCAAGTTAAATGCTATGATGAATGAACAAAATAATGACTCAGTAGATGCTACTTGCATTTCAGTAACCAAATAGGCCACTTTCCTGGTATGCGTTCTCAAGTGCTGAATATTTTCTCTTCGTGCTGTAACAACTGCATGTTAAATACTCTCCTCAGCAGCTTTAATGATGCTTATTCATGTTTCTGACACTTCTATTTTATGTATGGCTCTTTGGAAACAGAATTACAAGAGGGCCAATGGGATCTTGGGGTGCATTAAGAAGAGTGCATCCAGCAGATTGAGGGAGGTTCTCCTCTGACCTCTATTCTGCCCTGCTGACACCCCATCTTGAGTACTGCATTCAATTTTGGGCTCCTCAGTTTAAGAGAGACAGACTCTCTCTGCTGGAGAGAGTCCAGAGGACAGCTACGAGGATAATTAGGAGACTGGAACACTGCCTTATGAGGAGAGGCTGAGGGACCTGAAGCTTTATAGTCTGGAGAAGAGAAGACTGAGAGAGGATTTAATAAACGTCTGTAAATATCTGAGGGCTTGGTGATCAGGAGTGGGGGAACAAGCTCTACTCACTTGCTTCCTGTGATAAGACAAGAAACAATTGATATAAGCTGCAGCACAGGATGTTCCACCTCAATGCAAGGGGAACTACTTTACCGTAAGGCTCTGGAGCCTTTCAAGGCCCATCTGGATGTGTTCCTCTGTGACCTAAACCAGATTGTGTGGACTTGCTCTAGCAGGGAGGTTGGACTCGATGAACTTTTTGGGTCCCTTCCAACACTTGACATCCTGTGATCCGGTGAATCACATAATATATAAGATTGTAAGAGACCTCAAAGATCACCCAGTCCAACCCTTCACCCAACAATGAAGGCTCAACATGGAGCCATGTCCCTAAGCTCCAGGTCCATACACTGAATGAACAAGCCCAGAGATGATGATGAAACCACTGCCCTGGGCAGACACTTCCAATCTTTGCTAACCTTTTCAGTGAAGAAGTACTTCTGTAGTAGTTTAGAACTCATCCTCTCTCCTATTTTTAAATTATAAAGATAAAATAGGAAAATTTTAAAGATGCTGAATAGAAAAAAATAATAGTAAAATTGCAAAAAGTAAATAAAATAGGACATTTGATGCAAAAGAAAAACATTAGATAAATCTATATCATCCCTATCATTTGCTGGTTCAGGATAAAATGTGCTGCACAAACTGTTCTGTCTCTTTCTTGCTCCTTCTCTGTGACTCTGCTTCACATTGCTTTCTTATTTCTTTCCTGATCTGCTGTCTTATCATGTCTGCGAGGTACTGAGAAGGGAAGGAGGTGAGGACAAGAGAGCAATTACCTTGTTCCCTTGTCCAGAGAGGTGGGGGAACAATTTGAGTGTTTTTTTTGGTGTTACTTTTGTATTTATAAATAATCGTAAATATATTTAAATACATTATGTACATCAATATTGTATTCTATGCTTCTAGATTTTAGTTTGCTATAAATGTGTGCTAGTTTGAAGCAAGCTGGAATGTTTTGGTAACAGAACTAGATAATAGGCAGTGAAATGAAAAACAATTGTGTCTAATTCTCTCACAGTCACGCTGAGAACTCTGGGAAGAAGAAAGACTTATTCTCCATTTTGTCTCTCTCTCTTGCTTTTGCCTTAGACCTGGTCACATCTCATTAACCCTGCTCCTACTAACCTTGCTCCCTAACCTCTTGGCTGCACCTCTTTTCTTCCTGAGAACTGGGGTAAGGTTGAGAGGGCCGGGGGGAGGTGTTGGGGTGGTTTGAGAGCCCCTCCTGGGGACTCAGGTTTCTGGGAGGGGAGTTGTGCTTTTATATTGTTTATCCTTTGTATATTTCTGTATATAATTGTATATAACTGTATATATTGTAAATAGCTGCTTGTAAATTCTGCTAGCTGTAAATAAATTGCTTCATCTATATTCCCAGGGTCCATCTGAGTTAGCTGGGGCAAATACAAAAGTGTGGGGGGGCGGGGTAACCCCCAAACCATCACATTTTTAAATTGGCGCCCAACGTGGGGCTAGAGATTTTTGAAGGACTGGAAATTAGCTCTGGGAATTAAGATGAAGCTAATCAAGCAGCTATTGTATTTGGTTGGTGCATTGCTCTGGTCTGGTTTTGTTTTCTTGGCATTTAGTTGGTTAAAAGGTCAAATTGTTGCTTATTTTATTGATCTGGCTTATAATAAGGTTAAAGCTAAGGTTTCAGATATGTTCTGGAGCTGGGGCGATTTTATTCTTGGTTATGCTGGTTTTAATATCTCTGAGAATATTACCAAGGACATTACAGGAGCTCTGGTCAATAATGTGACAATCAATGGAAATTCTGCTTTAAATATGGCTCTAATGAGAGTTATTCAGCCTAAGACAGGAATTCCAACTGTTTGCATAGGTACATGCTCGTGTAAAACTGTTTTTCTTCTCACAATTTTTAATATTTGCCTCATGATTTTAATATTCATATTAATTTTGGCATTATTGGTGAAAAATTCAAAACCAGTTTCTGTAAGAGCTAGGAAAAATTCTGTGTCTCAGAAGCAGTCTCTTTCACAGCAAAACAAGGGAACACAGTTATCGGCTTCCCCCATGCCAGCCTCTCCACCCTCCTCTGTAGGTTCTGGGAACACAGCCAGTGTTCCTGCCACTAACGTAAACAATGATAAGGATAACCAAAACAAGCCACAGAGTTTAGCAGGAGCCTCAGGAGCACAGGCAAATACCCAAAATCAGAATGTTCCCAGCAAAAATGATAACACCTCAGGGTTGGCAGGAACCCCAGGAGGACAGGCAAACAATCCCACTAATGCTAATACTACTACTAGTGCTAGTAACGCTAGCCCAGTCAGTCCAAATCCTAATGACACCAGCTCAGCTAATTCGAACCCCCAGCCAGCAGACCAGAACCAAAATCCTCCTGTTAAAAGCAAGGCAGATTTGAACTCACAAGCTCCAGGTCAGACCCCCAGTAATACAAATGCTCCAAGTCAGACCTCCAATAATTCAAATGCTCCAGGTCAGACCCCTAAGGATTCAAACCCTCCAAGTCAGACTCCTAAAGATTCAAATCCTCCAGCAGACACATCCAAGTCTGTTGCTGCTCAGGCCCTTCTGGCACCTGCTAAGGCAAAAGCTAAGACAAAGAGTGGTTCGCAGGAGGATGTAAGAGATGGAACCTCTGGTGATCAGCAGCAAGAGGAGGAGGATGAGATAGTTAGTCTGCGAGACCTTGTAGATGTGCTGAGACAACAATACTCAAGTGAGAGGAGTGCTGTGAGGTTAGCTGCCAGGAGAGAGGATGGTTCCAATGAGTTTAGGAATGCTATGAGGAAGATTGTGTTAGGCCCGGCACCACCAGAACAACAGGAGGAAGAGGAGGAAGATGACATCCAAGGCTCCAAGGATCCACTCAGAGAGGTCAGGGAAGTTAGGAAGGAATACACAAGGGAATAAGGTGAGCCAATCCTAAGCTGGCTAGTGAGATGCCGTGGCATTGGTGCTAATGCTCTGCAGGTAGGAGACAAGTCTGCCAAGCAGCTGGGACCACTCACTAAGGAGAGTGGAGTGGACAAACACCTGGCAAGTCCTCTTGGTAGGGTTAGCTTGTGGACACGCCTTTTGTTGGCTGTGGCTATGAGATATCCTTCCCGAGATGATTTGCCATGGGCTGCCAAGAAGTGGAACACCGTTGAGCAGGGAATTAAGCTTCTGAAGGAGTTTGCTGTGAAGGAAGTGCTTTATGGAGATCATGGCACTCATGAGCCTGACGATATTCCTTTGGGAACAGGTCTCATGAAGAAGCTGATTAAGCTTGCTCCTTCATCCTATGCTAACATCTTGGCCAGTAAGTTTCTAGCAAGGAGTGATAATGGAAGATCTTTCACTGTTGGTGAATTCACTGATCAGCTCAGGCAGATTGAGGACAGCTTGTCACATTCTGGTATAATCTCTGCCATACAAACTATGACCACAGAGATGAAAAATACTATGAAAGAACTGAAGGAGGACCTTAAAACCTCAATTTCCAATCTGGTAAAGGATACCATTCCTGCATCATCTGAATGGGTGCATGTTTCTGCAATCAGGAACAGACGCCCACCTCCTGCAAGGCAATTCCAGCCTAGGAGGAGACAAATTCCACCTAGACAGCAGCAATCACGTGCATCACTGTGGATACTTCTGCGTGACACATACGGGGAGAACATGAACAAATGGGATGGTAAACCTACTTCAGCTCTTTCAAAGAGGGTCAGGGATCTGCAGAGTGGCAGAAACAGAGGCAGCAATGCCAGGAAAGTCGCTGCCACTTCTTCAGCTCCTGAGAGCAACTGCAATTGTTCCAACAGTTGCAGTTCCTCTCACAACACCACCAATCATTGTGTACACACTACATGCCATGTTCAGCATTAGGGGTGCCCTGCCTCCAGCCAGGAGGAGGAAAGGGATAGTGGAGAGAACCGAATCTATTGGAATGTATTCATTAGATGGCCTGGCAGTTCAAGAGTTCGGAAATACAGGGCTTTAGTTGACACAGGTGCTCAGTGTACTTTATTGCCATCAAATTGCAAAGGGACAGAGTCCATTTCTATCTTTGGAATCACTGGTGGATCTCAAGAGTTAACTAAGATACAGGCTGAGATCAGTTTAACTGGTAAAGAGTGGAAGAAACATACTATTGTAACTGGTCCTGATGCGCCTTGCATTCTGGGAATTGACTTTTTGAGACAAGGTTGTTTCAAAGATCCTAAGGGTCACAAATGGGCTTTTGGAATAGCATCTGTAGAGATTGAGGATGATAAATTGAAATTGTCCATTAGACCTGAACTTTCTGATGAATCTGCAGTTGTGGGACATCATGACATAGAGGACTTGGAAGTGCCAATTGCAACTCAAACTGTTCATCATAGGCAGTACAGAACTAACCGTGACTCTTTGTTGCCCATTCATCAGCTGATTCGTCAGTTGGAGAGTCAGGCTGTCATCGAGAAAGCTCATTCACCTTTCAACAGTCCCATCTGGCCTGTGCGTAAACCTACGGGCGACTGGAGACTGACAGTTGACTTTCGTGCCCTCAACGAGGTGACGCCACCCATGAGTGCAGCTGTGCCGGACATGCTGGAACTCCAGTACGAGCTGGAATCAAAGGAGGCTAAGTGGTATGCAACCATAGACATTGCAAATGCTTTCTTCTCTATTCCCATAGCAAAGGAGTGCAGGCCTCAGTTTGCATTCACCTGGAGAGGAATCCAGTACCAGTTCAATCGTTTGCCTCAGGGGTGGAAACACAGCTCAACCATCTGTCACTCAGTCATCCACAATGCACTGGAGAAAGGTAAAGCTCCAGAGCACATCCAGTACATCGACGACATCATTGTGTGGGGCCAAACTGCTGAGGAAGTCTTCGAGAAAGGTAACAAAATCATTGACATTCTGCTGCAAGCAGGTTTTGCCATTAAGAGAGACAAGGTCAAAGGACCTGCCAGAGAAATTCAGTTTCTGGGAGTGCGGTGGCAGGATGGTCGCCGTTACATTCCTCAGGATGTGATTAACAAAGTCTCTACCATGGCAGTTCCCACCAGTAAGAAGGACACACTTTCTTTCCTTGGTGTGGTGGGATTTTGGAGACTACACATTCCTGGTTTTAGTCAGATTGTCAAACCTCTGCATGATGTGACTCGTAAGAGAAATAATTTCGAGTGGGGACCTGAACAACAAGCAGCCTTTGATCAAATTAAGCGAGAAGTAGTCCATGCAGTGGGCTTAGGACCTGTGAGATCTGGTCCGGACATTAAAAACATTCTGTACACGGCTGCCAGTGACAATGGTCCAACTTGGAGTCTTTGGCAGAGAGCTCCAAATGAGACACGTGGTCGTCCTCTTGGTTTCTGGGGACGTTGTTACAGAGGTTCAGAGACGAATTATACTGCAACTGAGAAAGAGATTCTAGCAGCCTATGAGGGAGTGAAAGCAGCTTCTGAAGTGATTAGAACTGAGTCACAATTGCTTTTAGCTCCTAGACTGCCAGTTCTTAACTGGATGTTCAAAGGCAAAGGTTCATCACCACATCATGCCACAGATGCAACCTGGTCTAAATGGATGGCTTTGATAACCCAACGAGCACGAATGGGTAATCTTGACCGACCTGGTCTGGTGGAGGTGATCACCAACTGGCCGGAAGGCACAGACTGTTCCAAACCTCCAGAGGAGAAAATAACCCGTGCTGAGGAAGCTCCTCCCTATGGTGATCTCTCTGATCAGGAAAAGAACTATGCTTTGTTCACAGATGGTTCCTGTCGTCTTGTTGGGAACAAGCGAATATGGAAGTCAGCGGTTTGGAGTCCAACCAGGAGAGTTACCGAAATGAAAGATGGCGAAGGAGAATCCAGTCAGTTCGCTGAGGTAAAAGCTGTTCAACTTGCTCTTGATGTGGCTGAACGTGAGAATTGGCCTATCCTTTACCTCTACACCGACTCGTGGATGGTAGCCAATGCTCTATGGGGTTGGCTGAAGGACTGGAAGAAGAATGGTTGGCAGAGGAAAGGAAAGCCTATTTGGTGTGCTGATCTATGGCAGGACATTGATGCACGGCTGGAGAAAACTCCAGTGAAGGTGCGGCACGTAGACGCACACATGCCTAAGAGCAGAGCAACTGAGGAACATCAACATAACCAAAAGGCAGACCAAGCTGCTAAGATTGCTCAAGCTGATACCAACTCTGAACTTGACATTGACCTTGATTGGAAACACCGAGGTGAGCTGTTCTTAGCTCGGTGGGCCCATGATTCATCTGGACATCAAGGCAGAGATGGAACATACCGATGGGCTCGTGATAGGTCAATTGACTTGTCCATGGACACTATCACCCAAGTCATCTATGACTGTGACATTTGTGCTGCTATTAAGCAGGCTAAGCGAATCAAGCCCTTATGGTATGGTGATAGGTGGTCAAAGTACAAGTATGGTGAAGCCTGGCAGATTGACTACATCACTTTACCTCGATCTCGTTCTGGCAAGCAGTATGTGCTAACGATGGTAGAAGCCAGCACTGGATGGTTGGAAACCTATCCAGTTCCACATGCTACTGCACGTAACACCATTCTTGGCTTGGAAAGACAGATCTTGTGGAGACATGGAACTCCAGAGAGAATTGAGTCAGACAATGGTACTCATTTCAAGAACAATCTTGTGAAAAACTGGGCCAAAGAGCATGGTATTGAATGGATCTATCACATACCCTACTATGCACCAGCTTCAGGGAAGGTTGAGCGCTACAACGGTTTGCTGAAAACCACCCTCAAAGCCATGGGGGGTGGAACTCTGAAAAACTGGGACAAACATTTAGCACAAGCTACTTGGTTGGTAAATAGTAGAGGTTCAGTAAACAGAGCAGGACCTGTACAATCAGATTTGGTCCAAACAGTAGACGGTGATAAAGTTCCTGTTGTACGTGAGAAGAATCTGTTAGGGAAAACTGTTTGGGTATTTTCTCCTTCGGGCAAAGGGAAACCTGTCCGAGGGGTGGTTTCTGCTGAAGGTCCTGGTCATACATACTGGGTAATGCAGGAGAATGGTGAAATCCAGTGTATTCCACAGAGAAATTTAACCTTAGCTGAGAGAGTTTAAATTCAGAGTGTATAATGTAAGTTGTTAGGAGTTTTCTGTTCTAGGTAACATCGGCGCCCAACACTGAGAGAATCTACGATAGAATCTACAGTACGTGAGCACGAACCCAACATCACCTGGGAGTCCCTGTTCTGAGCTTTTGAATCACCTACATCTGATTGAAGTGTGAACTGAACTTGTATATATTGTTTTAGTGTAAATATTGGTTTAGATTAGAGTAGATAATTCTCAGCGATACTCTGAGCGAAGTAGACAAGGGGTGGATTGTGCTAGTTTGAAGCAAGCTGGAATGTTTTGGTAACAGAACTAGATAATAGGCAGTGAAATGAAAAACAATTGTGTCTAATTCTCTCACAGTCACGCTGAGAACTCTGGGAAGAAGAAAGACTTATTCTCCATTTTGTCTCTCTCTCTTGCTTTTGCCTTAGACCTGGTCACATCTCATTAACCCTGCTCCTACTAACCTTGCTCCCTAACCTCTTGGCTGCACCTCTTTTCTTCCTGAGAACTGGGGTAAGGTTGAGAGGGCCGGGGGGAGGTGTTGGGGTGGTTTGAGAGCCCCTCCTGGGGACTCAGGTTTCTGGGAGGGGAGTTGTGCTTTTATATTGTTTATCCTTTGTATATTTCTGTATATAATTGTATATAACTGTATATATTGTAAATAGCTGCTTGTAAATTCTGCTAGCTGTAAATAAATTGCTTCATCTATATTCCCAGGGTCCATCTGAGTTAGCTGGGGCAAATACAAAAGTGTGGGGGGGCGGGGTAACCCCCAAACCATCACAAAATGTCACTTTACTTTTCTTCAAAACCATCTGATCTAGTCTGATGATTTTATTTTGGGGGTAATTTTCAATTCTACCACATTTTTACTGGCGCCCAATGTGGGGCTAGCTTGATTGATTTATTAATCATCAAAAAGGAATCAAAGATGAAGCTATTCTGGCTTCTTTGGCATCTGATTTATCCAGTTGTGCTATAGCTGCTTTGTAAATGGATTGTTTCCTCATCCTGTGACTGTACTTGCTGGTATGTTTATAGAAGGCTGTGGAATTTGATAATGGCAATGTTTGGGAAATTTGGTTAATTACTACCTTGGTTATGTGCTACTGTAAGTGTCCCACATGAGTTTATTGAGTTTGCTGTCCTGGTAACTAAGAGCTTTGTGGAGGAGCTAAGTCTTACAGGTCTTAAAGCAGTCTGTATTCTATGCCTGAATTTGCTGTTCTTTGTTGCTATAATAGCTTTAGTTATCGTTTTGTAGTAGAAGAAATTCTACACTGTTACTTTAAGGACAAACTCACCTTCTTCATGCAGAAGGCATAAGAAGTCTGAGTCTGAATCTAGTGAGGTAGAAAGAGTAGAGGGGGCAGCAATCGGCAACATGGCCATTGGCAGCACTGAGCTGTGTTGGGGGGCAGTTGCAGGCTGCAGCAGATAGTGACACCACCAACCCCACCTCAGGAGGTGTGCAGAGGGAGAAGACAGAGTAGGGTAATGGCACAGTTTGAGAGATACATGCAAATTGTCCCAGGTGCAGGGCCAAGCTGCACTTGTCACCCTCAAGCACCAGCATAGAGGTTAATGAGGCAAAGCAGCTTCTGCCTGCAGCAGATTTGGGGACAGCCAGTCTGAGAGCTGAGGCAGGGTCCACCCAGGACACACCAGTTTCATCTGACTCTGCTGGACCAGCTGCGACTGTGGTTAAGGCTCCCTCAACTCCAGTCCCCACTGCTGCTAAACCTTCTCCTGTTCCTCCACTGACAAAGACTAAGCAGAAAAGAGACAGAGTAGTGTTAGATGACAACGACCCCCTTAAGGGTATTTCTAAGGCTACAGCTTTTCTTGATCATTAAAGGGAAAGACAAGACAGCAAACTCAGAAAGACAGTAATTCTCAGAGCAAAGAGGATGCAGGAGAGAGTACATTTGAAGACACAGCTAAGGACAGTGAGAAAATTAGCCTCAGGGACATTGCTGAAGTACTGAAATCACAATATAATAATGAAGACCAGAGGAAAGTCTATTTTAGAGACCAGTTAAAATGAAGGTTCTGAGGAGCTCAAGGAGATTCCTCAGAGATTTGTAGCACCAAACTAAGCAGAACATGACTCAGACAATGAGGATCATATTCAGAGTTCTAAGGGGTCTAGAAAGGAAATAAGTGAGAAAAGACGACTTGAAAAATTATAATGAACAAGTACTGGGTTGATTAGGGAGATGTTATGACACAGGAGCTAGTGTTCTAGAGGTAGATGACAAGTCTGCACAACAAGTTCACTTGCAAAAGAAAGCAGAATTGATAAACACATAAAGGGTGCTCTTGGTAAATTCACCTGTGGACATGCCTCTTATTGGCTGTGCTAATCAGGTACTCTTCCAGGAATGATTAGTGATGGAACTGGTATGGGGTAAAACTGTTTTTGAGAAAGGTAACAAAATAATTGACATTCTGTTGAAGGCAGATTCAACTGTAAAGAAAGACAAGGTAAAAGGTTCTACCAAAGAAATCTGATTTCTGGAATTGTGATGGCAAGATAGTCACCATCACATTCCACATTCTCTCTTTGGACACTAGTTAGGACCTAGAACAGAAAACTCCTAACAACTTGTGTTATACACCCTGAACTTAAATTCTCTCAGCTAAGGTTAAATTTCTCTGTGGAATACACTGAATTTCACCATTCTCCTGCACTACCCAGTATGTATGACCGGGACCTTCAGCAGACACCACCCCTCAGAAAGGTTTCTCTTCCCTTGAAGAAGAAATACCAAAATGGCTTTTCCTGGTGGATTCTTTTCATGTACAGCAGGAACCTTATCACCATCTACTGTTTGGACCAAGTCTGATTGTGCAGGTCCTTCTCTGTTCACATAACCCCTACTATTCACCAAGCAGATTGTGCTAAATGCTTGTCCCAGTTTTTCAAATTTCCACCCCTACCATGGCCTTTAGAGTGGTTTTCAGCAAACCATTGTAGCACTCTTCTCTTTCCTGAAGCTAGTGTATAGTAGGGTATGTGGTAGATCCACTCAATACCGTGCTCTTTGGCCCAGTTTTTCATGAAATTGTTCTTGAAATGAGTGCCACTGATTGATACAACTCTTTCTGGAGCTCCATGTCTTCCTATGATTTGTCTTTCCAAGCTAAGAATGGTGCTGGCCTCTACCATCATAAGCACATACTACTGGCCAACATGAGAACAAGGTAAAATAATGCAATCAGTCTGCCACATTTCACCATACTTGTACTTTGACAATAACTCACTATATCATAAGGGCTAGATTTGCTTAGCCTGCTTAATAGCAGCACATATGTCACAGTCTTGTATGACTTGGGTGATAGCATCCATGAATAAGTCAACTGACCTATCATGTGCCTGTCAGTAGGTTGCATCTCTGCAATGATGTCCAGATGAATTACCAAGCTAAGAACAGTTTGCCTTGCTGACTGTGACCATCCTGCCACAGCACTCCCAGAAACTGAATGTCTCTGAAAGGTCCTTTGACTTTGTCTTTCTTAATGCAAAACCTGCTTGCAACAGAATGTCAATTATTTTATTACCTTTCTTGAAGACTTCCTCAGCAGTTTGGCCCCACACAATGGTGTTGTTGATGAATTGGATGTGCTCTGGATCTTTACCTTTCTCCAGTGCATTGTGGATGACTGAGTGACAGATCACTGAACTGTGTTTCTGCCCTTAAGACAAACGGTTGAACTGGTACTGGATTCCTCTCCAGGTGAATGCAAACTGAGGCCTGCACTCCTTTGCTATGGGAATAGAGAAGAAAGCATTAGCAATGTCTATGGTTGCATACCATTTAGCCTCCTTCGATTCCAGCTCATACTGGAGTTCCAGCATGTCCAACGCAGCTACGCTTATGGGTGGAGTTATCTCATTGAGGGCATGGAAGTCCACTGTGAGATGCCAGTCTCCTTTAGGCTTGCACATGGTACATGGCAGACTGTTGACAGGTGAATGAGCTTTCTTGATGACAGCCTGATCCTCCAGTTGATGAATCAGCTGATGAATGGGCAACAAAGAGTCACGGTTAGTTCTGTACTGCCTGTGGTGTACAGTTTGAGTAGTAATTGTCAGTTTCAGATCCTCTATGTCATGGTGTCCCACAACTGCAGATTCATCTGAAAGTTCAGGTTTAATAGAGAATTTCAATTTACTATCCTCAGTTTCTACTGATGCTATTCCAAAAGCCCATTTGTGACCCTTAGGATCTTTGAAACAACCTTGTCTCAAAAAGTCAATTCCCAGAATGCAAGGCGCATCAGGACCAGTTACAACAGTATGCTTCTTCCACTCTTTACCAGTTAAACTGATCTCAGCCTGCAACTTGGTTAACTCTTGAGATCCACCAGTGATTCAAAAAATAGATATGGACTCTGTCCCCTTGCAATTTGATGGTAGTAAAGTACACTGAGCACCTGTGTCAACTAAAGCCCTGTATTTCCGAACTCTTGAACTGCCAGGCCACATTCCAATAGATTTGGTTCTCTTCACTATCCCTTTCCTCCTGCTGGCTGGAGGCAGGGCACCCCTAATGCTGAACATGACATGTGGGCTGTACACAATGATTGGTGCTGTTGTGAGAGCTGTTGCTCTGGGGAGCTGAAGAAGTGGCAGCTATTTTTCTGGCATTGGTGTGTCTGTTTATGCTACTCTGCTGTTCTTGACTTTCTTCAAAAGAACTGAAGTAGATTGACCATCCCACTTGTTCATGTTCTCACCAAATTGGTCATGCAGGATTTTCCAAAGTGACACACATGATTGCTGATATCTAGGTGGAATTTGTTTCCTGAGCCTGAATTGCCTTGCAGGAGGAAAACATCTGTTCCTGATGGCAGAAACATGCACCCATTCAGAAAATGAATGAATGGCATCCTTTGCCAGATTGTATATGGAAGTTTTAAGTTCCTCCTTCAGTTCTTTCATGCTATCTTTCATCTCTGTAGCCACAGTTTTTATGGCAGAGACTAGGACAGAATGCGACAAGCTGTTCTCTATCTGCTTCAGTCGGTCAGTGAATTCACCAACAATCAGAAGCCTGCCATTTTCACTCCTTAATAGAAACTTGCTAGCCAAGATGCTAGTATAGGATGAAACAGCAAATTTAATAAGCTTCTTTGTGAGACCTGCTCCAAGAGGAATGTCATCAGGCTCACTTGTACCATGATCTCCATAAAGCACTTCCTTCACAGCAAACTCCTTTAGAGGCTTAATTCCCTGTTCAATTGTGTTCCACTTCCTAGCTGCCCATGACAAATCGTCTTGGGAAGAATATCTCATAGCCACAGCCAACAGCAGGTGTGACACAAACTAACCTTACTGAGAAGTGTTGCCAGGTATTTACCCATTCCACTCTCTTTTGTGAGTGGCCCTAGCTGTTTAGAAGACTTGTCTCCTATCTGTAGGGCATTTGCACCAATAGCATGGCATCTTGCCAGTCATCCTGACTCCCTTCAATATTCCAACTTCCCTGTTCTCTTTGAGGGGATCATTGGAATTCTGAATATCATCCTCCTGCTCTTCCTCTGGTTGTCCTGGTTGTCCTTGGCCTAGAAATAGAACTTTCCTAGGAGCACTCTTAAATTCCTGATAACTGTCATCCTTGGTAGCAAATCTCACATAGCTTTTCTCATCACTGTATTGTGATTAAAGTGTATTGGCCAAATCTCTAAGACTGTTTTTCTCCACTTCTTCCTCTTGTGTACCAGTGGTCCCCTCCCCTAATTCCTGTCTTGAATCACTCTCTGTCAAATGTTTGGCCTTAGCTTTATCTTTTGTGGGAGCAAGAAAGGTGGTAGATGTTCCTTCTAGCCAGTCTGAATTACTGAAGGTCTAAGTGATGCCTGTGAGTTTGAATTTGGTTTAAGGGTTAGAAACTGCTGCCTGTGAATTTGAAATAAGTGAAGAAACAGCAGACACTTGAAACACTGGATGTGGTCTTTGGCTGCTTGACACATTATTGTCAAAAACCAAGACTTTGGCAGTTGTCCCAGAACCTGTGGGAGGAGCTGCACTCTTGGACGTGGCAGCCTTCCCATGCTCTCCTCCCCAACAGATTTTCTTGTGAGAAAGTTGTCTGTTATCAGTTCTGGAACTCTGGACAAGTGCTCCTAACTCCTTTTCCCCAACTTGCAAATTCTTTGAACACTGCCTCCTGCCTCTCCCAAGATGTTTTTTTTAGGAGATGACAGCTGAATTCTTGATACATAATGCAGCGATTAAACATAAACCCAGAATTATTAGGGCTCAAATGACATATTGTGCTAGTTTGAAGCAAGCTAGAATGTTTTGGTGAGAAGAACTAGATCATAGGCTGTGAAAGGAAAACAATGGTGATGTCTACTTCCCTCAGAAGTCTCGCTGAGGAGTTTGGGAAGGAGAAATGAAAACATTAGATAACACTCTGGGCATTTTTTTTCTCTCACTCTGGCTGGGCTGCTGACTTAGCTGCATCTCTCTAATACACCCTACACTCACCTTTGCTTCTTAACCTCTTGGCCGAACCTCTATTCTTCCTTGGGACTGGGGTATGGTTGAGAGGGGCAGGGGTAAGGCACAGGGGTGGTTGGGAGCCCCTCCTGGAGACTCAGGTTTCTGGGAGGGAAGTTGTGTTTCTGTATTACCTTTTTACCTTGTATATTTCTGTCTATAACTGTATATACTGTAAATATCTGCTTGTACATTGTGCTAGCTGTAAATAAATAGCTTTATTCATATTTCCAGAGCTGGCTGAGCCTAGTCTGGGTAATTTCTAAAGTGGGGGGGGGGGGGGGGGGGGGGGGGCAGGCAATACCCAAACCATCACACATATGATAAATATACCAATGTATTACTCGTGTAGAACTCACTACAAGTTCTGGAAGTTCAGTTTTGGGCAGAGTTACTCTCATCAGTGATCATAGAATCATAGAATCAACCAGGTTGGAAGAGACCTCCAAGATCATCCAGTCCAACCTAGAACCCAGCCCTATCCAATCAACTAGACAATGGCACCAAGTGCCTTATCCAGTCTTTTCCTGAACACTTCCAGGGTGTTGACTTATTAAAAACAGAGTTGGTAACAGTTTTACTAATATTAAAGACAACCCATCTGAGACAATAATTTTCAAAGTCTAAGAACATCCCTTGAATTTTAAATCAAGCAGAAGGGAATCAAGCTTTGCAACAATCCAGTGATGGAGGTACCATAGACCCAATGGATAAAATATACTACCAACTAATCAGAGAAGCTTAATCTTAACTACCAAACTTAGTGAGCAATCAATCGGTTTGAATTAGCCCCACACAGGGTGCCAAAATAAGATGTTATGGTTTGGGAGTTATGCCCTTCCCATATGAATTCACCAGACTAGATTTAGTCATCTGGAAGTTAAGGAAGCTGTATTTACAGCTTAGCACAATTTACAAAAGTATTTATATGATATACACAAATATTTATGGTTGTATACAAGTTAAAAGTAATACAGAAACACAAAATCCCTCCTGACACAGTCAGACTGCCAGAAGGTCTCTGACCCAAACCTCCTGTCCCTTTCCCCTCTTTCCCTCCCTTCAAAAATAACCACATCAATCCTCATATATCTCACATGATAAATCTGCAGAGATCTGAGGTGAGGTGTCAAAAAGATGACAAAAGGTTATAGGAAAAAAATGGGTTAGGTCAGATTAAAGAGTTAAGGTAGATGCAACCACACAGACTGTCAGAGAGAAGGAAAACAATTGGGAACTAACTGAGAAGTGTGTGAGAAGTCAGTGACATCTATATCTTGATTAGTTGTGTTTCTCAGCAGAATGAGTGATATAGGTCACTGTTTTCTCCTCACAGACAAAGATTTAATTTCTCTCAGTAAAATATTCCATTTAGCCTCAAACCAGCAATCCCTCCCTTGTTGTGATATACCTAATGATAATGTTTCTCATTTACAAGGGCATATGGAAATTCCTTATTGGGGAAAAATCTTTTAACTACATTGTACTGGGTACAATTGATAAGTTGTAGAAACCAACAAGATGGAGCAGTAAAGTAACCAGATTTTCATAACACATAAATAACATACCCAGAATTTAGTCAAAACATTTACTTTTAAAGGATCTTTACAGTAATACATATTTCTCTGGAAATTAATGTAGAGGGAAAGTAAGATAATTCTCTGCCTACAAACATATATGAAAACGTGCCCAGTGTTCAGTGCTACCAACTGGGCTGTGGAAACTTTTGTAGCTGGTTGCAGCAGAGTGGGGTAGAGTATATGGGCCAAGTGCATGCTGGAAAAGTGAAGATAAAAGGTGATAACATATCACATTATGACAGGAACCTCAGCAACGTAATATATCAGAACCACCGTGGACAGTAGAAAAAGAGATGAAAACAAGAAATCTCTCTTCTCTGCCTAAATCTCTTCTGGGGAAACTGAGAGCAAATATGTTTTGAAATGAGATAAGCCACTCAATAAAAATGGAATGAGATGACCTGAAAGAGCCATGAAGCAATCATCTGCACCTGAAATTGACTCTGGAATAGCAGGTGGGTGAAATTACATGAGCTGATAGGTGAGTTATCTAAACAATCTGTAGATGATTTTTGAAAGAGGCCTATGGCCTTTACCTCAAAATTAAAATGAAGGAACTAATCTATGGATTGGGTTACACGTAATAAAGTAGAGGGTGTTTATGCCAGAGAATCATGGTTACTTATGGCTGAGATTTAATGGAATTTTAGAACAAAAGCTGTTTGGAACTCTAGGTACCAAGTTTGACTCACACCAGTGTAACCACCAAACCCATGATTTTAATACATTTTAAGTGTAATATATGCAAAGATAGTTGATGTTGCCCAAGGTATGTAGGGCATATACCAGAAGCAAAAAAGAGAGATATTTACAAGGTAAATGATACTAGGTATAACTGGCAGTGTAATACACAGCTAATATTTTCTAGATAAAACTTGTTTCAGAGTTAGTCCACCTTCCCTACAGAACGTATCTGAAAGCGAGTTCAGCACCTGGAGAAAGCTGTACTGAAAAAGGGAGACTTAGCTATTAAGTGCCAGATAAGACTCAGGACTGATGCCTAATATTCAGTCTTATTTGATATTTGTAATGAAAAAGTGAATAATATGGGGTAGTTCTAGTATGCAATAATAAGACTGACTGTGTTATGGCAAAAGACAGAATGACAGGTCTAATCAGTTTTTATATGTTTCTGACTTCCAATCTGTCCTTCCATCTTTCACTTAAGTGGTCATTTCAGGCACTTAAGTGCAGAAATTAAGACTGGTGAAGAGGCAGGATCATGGTGCAAGGCTGTGTTGTTGCAAGACAGTGAGGAGGGTTGTTTTCTAAGTAAAACTTAATTGGAGAACAGAACTTTTAAAACTCTGAGCTTTTGTGTGGATTCTGGTTTTTTTTTTTTCTCAGTTCTACCTCTCAGTTTTAATATCTGATTCTCAGTAATTTTTAATTTACTTGGGGTATGTGGTATTAAACAAAAATATTAACAGATGACTTTAAATTATTTTAGAAACAGTTAAAATATCAGGTGAGTTTTTTTTAATGTGTTTATAAAATGTTTCAGGTGGTAGAAACTTTTTTTTAGGTAAAGAAGTGTAAGGAATTTTTGGTAAACAGGTTGATTCTACCTGTAGAGGCAAGAATTTTACCTTTTTTTAATTTTTTTTTTAAAAAATAGTACCCTTTCCATCTAAAAGATTTCGACCCTTCTTGGCTGAGTGATCAAAGTAATTGCACATGATACATGGGGTAAAGGTTAGGAGAATATTTGTGAATTAAAACAAAATCTGGAACTAATGATGGGATCTATTCTTGCTAATATAATGAATAAGACACTTGAAAACTTGCAGCTGGACCACATACTTGTGAAAATGATAAAATTTGATAACTTTAACATTCTCAAAATCTTTCCACGTTCTATTGTGGTAATTTTGGGTAAAATATTTGTGAACTTTAGCAGGAAGCAATGTTAGTTGCAACCTTGTAACAAGATGACCTGATTGAAACACCAAACTCCTGAATTCCTTTGCCCCATAGAGCTATTAAGTCTCTTTACAGAATTCTGCATCTTATTGATGCTAACATTTCAAGGCATAAAATCTTACTACAGGAGATGCAGTCAGAAGGACACAAGAAAACACAGCCTAAGGTTTTTTTGTGCATGTGTGTTTTGCCCTTTTTTGTTTGTTTGTTGTTTTTTTTTTTTTTTTAAGCAATTTTTTTTTTTTTTTTTAGTATCTAGATGTGATTTTTTTATGTGGGTATTAAAAAGTTAGTTAGCACTAACACTGCTGTCCTTTTCTTTCTTTTACTTGACAATATACAGAATAGACAGAAAAATGGCTAACCAAAATGTCAGAACCTGTCTAGCCTGATAGTTGCTGTATTGCACCTGTAGCTATATGATGGAAAACAAAGATTCAAAGAAACCGACAAAAATAGTATGGTAAAAATCTATCAGAATTTGAAGGAATAAAGCTGAAGGGTAAAACACAACTTTTTATTTCTACTTGAGGATTAGTATTTATCACTATATAATTTACTTAGAAAGAGAAGTAGTAGTGAATTAATATTTCCTGTACTTTGTAGAGCAACAGTATTTAAAAACATATTTTAGATTAATAACCTATTGTCTGTATTGTGGTTAAACAAGTTTCCTACTTGTTTTAATTAAAAAAAAATCCTCTTCAAACATAGTGCCATGTGGTAACAGTACAGACATTCAAGGTCCAACTGTGAGGAAACTACTTTAACAATTCTTGGCAAATAACTAGGTCTTATTATTCAGTAAAAATGAAGAAGAAATATAATAGTGTGAGCTTCTAACCTGAAAATCAAACTAAATACCACTGTAAAGGTTTCAATGCTCCAAAAATTACCTCAAGCCTTCTTTCTGTTGGGAAAATTTACAGGGCTTATTTCTCGTGTGAAGATGTACTTCATACTTTTTCAAGTATCCTCTGACAGCAACCTCACCGAAGTGCTTCCTAGATATGAAACTATACCACAATTAATTTTGCTTCTCTAATAGGTTCAAAGCAGACTGCTGAACCGGACAAGAGAATAATATAATTTCTAAGTTAAAATCCTTGTTGCAAGTACTGATTTGCAGTCAATATTTGGAGTAGTATTTGCATGAAAAGCCTGTAATCTTCTTCATCCATCAACTTATTAGGCTGGTGATCTGGCAGGGTAGGATTCCTTTACCCTTCACTAATGCAGGTTTCTGTCTTTGAAAGGGTGAAATGTTTCATGGAAGTGTCCAAAAAAAACAGCATGGTATTCAATGTCTGCAAGAGAGGGCCAAGGACAGTAAAAGAAGAAATAAGGCAGAACTTAATGAGGGAAACTTTTACTCCTCAGATCTGAATTTTCAGCAAATTTTAGAAAAAATAAGAGGTTAGAGCTTCAGTCTGAAAAAGACAAAGGATAAAGCTGTGAGAATTCTCTATTTTGTGCTTAGAAGTTTTAGAGGTTGTGAATCTTTGGCCCAGATCTCCACCTGGTGTTAATTCCACAGAACTGAAAGGAAATATTCAAGACTGCATGAGAAAAAGATTTAAGACTGTATTCTTGAAGAAGAATATGAGTTCAAAGAAACAGAGCATGTCTAGACAAATAGATTTGCAGATTCACCAACTGTACTGAGGGACTCTCAAAGGTCATCTTGTCCAACCACTCTGAAGTCAAAACGGATGTTTCCAACTAGATCAGGCTGCTGAGGGCCACTTCAAGTTGTGAAGGTTTCTGGTGACAGAGCCTCAACCACACACTTGGGCATTCCAGTATTTTACCACTCTTCATAGCAAAGAACTTCTTCCTTGTGCCCAATCTAAATCTACCTGGCTCCAGTTTAAAACCACTGCTCCTCATACTATTTTCACTTCTTGTAAACAGACTTTTCACCCCCTTTCTGTAGGTCCCCTTCAGATATTGAAATGTAACTAAAAGTTTTCCCTGAAGCCTTCTTATCTCCAGTCTGTCTTCATGGGACAGGTGCCCTCTAATCATATCGCTTGTGTTGGAGGCCCTAGAGCTGGACACAGTGCTACATGTGAGGTCTCATCAGAGCAAAGGGGCAGAATCACCTCTCTTGAGCTGTTGGCCATGCTTCTTTTGGTGCAGCCCAGGATTCTATTGCCTTCTGGTCTACAAGAGTGCATTGTTGGCTCATGTCGACCTTTTTGTCCATTGGTAGCCTCAAGTCCTTTTCTGCAGGACTACTCTCAATTTTATCCTCCCACAGCCTGTATTGATATTGAGGGTTGCTCCAACATATGACCTCTTTGCCTCCTTGAACCTTATGAAATTCTCTTCAGCCCACTTTTCCAGCCATCCTGGTCCCTCTAGATGGCATCATTCTGTCTTATCAACATCTTCTTGTCATCTGCAAATTTGCTAAGGCTGTACTCAATCTTGCTATCTCTATCATTGATGAAGGTGTTGAACTGTACTGGTCCCAGTACAGACACCACTTGTCACCTCTATCCATCTAAATATTGAGCTATTTCCCACTACCTCTTGGATGCAATCATCCAACCAATTCCTTATCCTGGACCGTCCACAAGTCAGATTCATAACTCTCCATCTTCAAGAAAAAAATTGCAGGGGACTGTGTCTAAGGTTTTACAAAAGTGCAGATAGATGACATCTATTGATCTTTCCTTGTCCACTGACATAGTTACACCATCATAGAAAGTTACAAGTGTTGTCAGGCAGGAAATATCGATGGTCAAGCCATGTTGCTGCCTCAAATCACCTCCTTGTCCTGCGTGTGCTCCAATATAGCTTCCAGGAGGATCTGTTCCATGGTCTTTCCAGGCACAAAGGTGAGCTTGACAGCTTAGTAATTTTCAGAAGATTTTTTTTTAACTCTTCTTCCTGTCTTCAGAAATTTCACTGGACTTCCAGAACTTCTCAAATACTATTGGAGAGTGAGTTCTACTTCAGACAATTCTTTTGGAACTCTTGGATGCATCTCATGAGGTCCCATAGATGTTGGTTATGTATGTTGAGGATGCTCAGGTGGTCCTGAACTTAATCTTCCCTTACACTGGGAGGGACTTTACACCACTGGTCTGTACTCAGTTGTAATAGGGCATTCTAAACTCCCTTTGCCTTGGCCTCTGTCAGCGAAGATTTGAATGGGGAAAAATGAAGGCATGAAACTGCTTTCCCTCACCTCTATGGGATTGAACAGAGAATGGCAAAAGGCATACTTTTCCCACATGTGTAGGAAAGCCTATGCTAGAATCTAGAGTTGTGATTGGCTGGATTCTTCACACCCACTTTATATTGTCACTGGACACATTGTCTAGGAAAGGCATAAACAGAGTCACCAAAAAGTGTGAGCAGTCATGCAAGTCCAGTAGGTCCATTTGAGAGAGTTGTCTGGGGCACCCAGACCTGGCTTCTCCTTGGATCGGCCTATCCTGGCTTCCTGCTCACAACCCCCAAGCTGGAACAGCCTTGCCTCTGCCATAAACTGACACTGTTCTCAGGAACATGCCCACAGTACTGTTTTCCTCTGTGCCTCTAAGGCAATGACACCCCTCAAGATTTGCCTCGTGGAAGCTGTGTCTGGAGATACTGTGGCAGATTCCATTCATGATGGATTTTTGAGCTATGGTTCCACAATTGGATTGTAGCTTGCAATTTCCAGAAGCTGCTGCAAACGAGATCCAGGGACCACCTTCAAATTCCTACTCCATCCTTGTGAGTAAATTGGTGTTCTCTTGGCCTTTCCCTAGGCTCTCTGCTCTGCTTAGGATTTCTAAGTGGTGTAAAGCTATCTTGTGGCTTAGCCTTTTCTATTTTCTGACTTTCTTAAATTATCAAAATTTGATGATAAACATCCTTGAGAAAATCCCTGACTGAATTCGAACCTATAAATGTACAAAATTGGTTTTGTATATAGTTCTGTGGTGGGGATTTTTTTGGAAAATAATAAATAACTATGTTTTTGTAATTCCTGTCTCATCAAATTATTCCAAGTCAAATCACTTGTGCTCCATCAACCCTGGAGCAAGATTACCAGTGAAGATTGAGGCAAAAACAGATGAGGGCTCTCCTCATCTGTTGACATTGACTCTCCATAGATAATTATAAGCAACTAGTTATTGTAATGTTCAACATAATGTTACCTAGTACTGCAATGTTTACTGTCGCTTGATGTTAACAGGGTAACTGCTTTAATTATGTATCTCTTAATTCCCTTTAAGCTTTATCTTATTCTCAGATGGGTGGAAATAAACCTTCTATTATTACCGCATATGCGTCAATCCTTGGAGATATAGAAAAGAAGAAAGTGCTAGCTAGAGCATATATGTGTGTATCAGTACTTTCATCATAGGGCTTTGCTAGATCTTTATATACGACTGTTCACTTATCCAAGGGAACATGTGAAAAACACATTAATACATGCTATACATACATAAAAGCATTCAGTTGAGCTTTCCTGAGTTTGCTATGTGTTTTTAAGCTTTTACTGTTTGTTTTCTTTCCTCTTAGTTCTTTCTCACACAGAAGCAAACAGAACATAAACATTCTGACTTTTAGGACAAGATTTTGTCCTAAATTTGCATTATTAAACTCTACAAACTATCTAGATAAAATGTTGGGTTGTTTTTGTTCTTTTGGTATTTTTTTGGTATGTGCTTTTTTGGGTGTATTTTTAATATAGTTTTCATTTATTTGCTTAGGTTTGTTCTGTTGTGTTTTGGGTTTTTTTGTTTTCAATTTTTGCATTAGTAACAACAGATTTTGATTACTGTGGATGCCTTCTGGAGTGTGCATTGAATTTTGACTTTATCTTGTCTTTATATACACTATTTCTGTTTTCTTCCTTTCTTTATAGACATTCAAGTGTTTTATAGAATATCACTATATGAGTTAAAAAATTTATATGCATTAAAATTGTCATTGTCTAACTCTGTGAAATCTGGTGTTAAACCATGTCCCTTGACACCACATCTCCACATCTTCTAAACAGATTCAACCACTTCCTTTGTGAGCCCATGCCAGTGTTTAACTCAGCATCCTGGAGTCTGGTATACCCCAAAATTCCTCTCCCTCCGTTGTTTGAAAAGGCTGTGGTGTTTGTGCCTAGGCAGTGGTAACTTGACTCTTTGTCTAGGAAGAGTATAAATATTGGGGGACTCCCTGCCTTGGGGTTCCCGCCTTAGAGTTCTTCCCCACCTGGATAGCTCCTGCAGACAGAATCCCCTGGCACTCCCAAGGACAAGCTCCTGAGGGACAGGACCGTCCCCACTTTGGATGGCTTCCCACCATAAGCACCCCCTTTATGCTGGCTTGATGGGCCCTGGACGTCTTTTGAAAGAGAGCAAGGGGACAAGCATCTGCATTGCCCTTTCTCTCAGCCAGCCTGACTCACTTGTAAGTTTTGGCTCAGCCCTCAGCTAACATTTACAAAACAGGTAGTATAGAATTACTCTTCTTAGCACTTTTTTTTTCACCCAGTAGGGAATCAGCTGCTATTGAGAGCAAAGGTGAAGCATTATTGTAGTCTTTGTAGTGTCTCATGGGTAGAACTTAGCTAGGTTTCACTAACACAAACACAGCTATCCTGATTATGGCAGTAACACTAAGAATTTAGTGGCATTTTTTTCTGAATATTTTCACAAGCATATTTGTTCATGAGATGAAGCATATTTGCTCAGCCTGAAGTATTTTTTCCATGTATTCTACCGCAATACTTTCAGAAAGAGACAATTTAATCAAGACAAGTACAGGTCAAGATGCGGGGAAATGCTGAAACTGATGAAATTATTTTCCCAACATTTTTTCTGCTCAGTCCACAGCTACAAACTTGCAGTTTCATCTGCATGGATAACAAAAGGATATGTTTGCAACTGCTGGGCATTTCTTGATTTCAGTTAGTTACAAGAAGTCCACCTCACAAGAAAAAGTCATATGAATTATGTCAGGTGTATTGACAGTGTGTATTATAGTGAAAAGGGAACTGGAAGTTGGAGGGGAAAGAAAGAGAAGAGAAAGGGCAGAAAATGAAAGATGGAAGAGTAATCATGGTGGAAGTGACATTGGCTGTGCTGACAGCTTGTAGTGACACAGAAGGGGAATGTTGGCTGGAAGTGGGTAGAAAGGTCCCTACTTTAGAGGCCCTTGAATGGCCTTCTGATAAAAAAATATCATGGGGAATAAATAACTTCTAAGATGAAGTTCAGTAAGACTATGAAAGTGATTAGGTGATAATAAAGGAGTGGAGGTGATGATTCAAGGAATTAATTTATTTTCATTACTGTAACTTTCAAAATTTATTTCTTTCTTGTAATTGTGACATAATTTTGAACAATAATAGACTGTTTCATGCCAGGAAATGTGAGAGCATCATTCTATTCATGTGATTTTTTTTTTGTCTTTGACATGAGACATCACAATGCTTGTAAAACATAGGAAATTGCTCTTGCACTATTTAAAGGAGCAAAGCTCCTTGTATGTCAAGTTGTTTTGTCTATTTGGGAACATGCTGGGTTAGGCACTTCTCTCCTCCCTCCCCCACTCCTATCCCACAGATTAAAATTTACCAGACCCTCTCAGATGGCTTGGAAGTAAGATTAAGCTATATTTACAGCAAAGCTAAATTTGCAAGCATATATACAAAATATATTTACATGTATTTACAAGTACATACAATTTAGAAATACAGAAATCAAATCTTCCCCCATGAGCAAAGAAATCCTAGAAGGGACCAACATCACCCTTTCTCTCCCCAGTTAGAAAACCAGCAAGGCTTACACGTTTTCTGGAAAATGTTAATGTAGGAGTTAGAGAGAAATGAAGAAGAGAGCAGATTCAGTGCCCAAGAGCTAAGAAGAACAAATTGTTCATATATCGGCTTTTTATTCCTCTTAACAAATGAATGAATGATACAGACTTTATCACTATTATTCTTTTATAACCAATAATCTATTTTCTCTTATTAGAATATTCCAATAAGCCTTGAACTATGACAAGGAAATACAGAAATGTCTGTCCATGCAATTTTTTTTTAATTAGTAAAAGATGGTTAAATAGCTTGCAACTTGTAACTGTCAAAAACAAAGGGGAAATGTAGCCATGTCCATTTGTTATCCAATATTGTGTTTTCCACATCTTGCAGAGTTTATATCAGCTCATTACCTCACTTGCTTCCTACTTCACATACATCTGCAGGGCCTGGGTCAAATGCAGTTTTTTAATTATCAAAATTAATTTTTTTTTTCATGCCACTGAATTCTGCAGTGGAGAGGTTTTTGTACAAAACCATAGACTTAGGCAAGAACAAAAGCCTCATTAGACAAAAGTATCATTATCTTCTACCTGTAGCTTTTTTGTCCTATAGTTGTTGACTGATTTGGGAAATAATTTGATAAGGCAGGAATTAGAAAAGTATAGTTAGTTTCTACTTTCCCCAAAAGCCCCGCCCCAAAACTATATGCAAAACTAGTTAAAAAATTATTTACAACTTATAATTTGATTGGGAATTTTCATAAGTATGCTTATGGGCAATTTTCACAATTTAGAAAGGTAAAAAATGGAAGAGACTAAGGCACAAAATAGATTTACCCACTTAGAAAACAGAGCCACCAGGACCCTGGGGAAAAGCCAAGAATGACAAACTACTCATGAGGGTGGAGTAGGAATTTGGAGGTGGTCCCTTGATCTCCTTTGCTTCAGTCTCTGGAAACTGTAAGTTATAATACAGTTGTGAAACCATGCAGCATAGATGCAATGTGAATGGAACCCACCAAAGAGGAAGCATCTTCAGACACAGTTTCCATGAGGCAAATCTCATGGAGTGGACCTGCCTTAGCAGTGTAGGCACAGCTGCACTGCTGGCATGTTCCTGTGAACAGCAGCAGCTTACAGCAGAGCCAGGATTGTTGCAGCTCAGGGGTAGCAAGCAGGAAGTCAGTGTACATCAGTCTGATGAGAAGCCAGGAGTGCTGCAAATAAATCTCTCGAATGGATCAAATGGACCCATGCATGCTTCTGGTCACTATATTTAAAATCATCCCTAGACAACGTGTTCTGTGTCAATATATACTGGGCATGAAGAACCCATCCAATCACAATTCGGGATCCCAGAATGGGCTTTCCCATGAGTGGGTACACAGGTGAGACCTTTCTCACGCAGGGCCCACAGGCCCAAAAATAGGCTTATATATGCCTTGTCTTGCCTGGACATGTTTTTCTGCCCAAACCAGAGGTAAACACATAAAGTAAACACAAAGGGGCACAACAGACCTGGTGTCATAAAGTCTGTCCTGCCCAGGGCTCCTGACTGTATAACATGGTTGTATAAGCCCATGTGCCTAGCTTGTGGCCCATCGGGTGCTATGCCCATGCTATCCCCATATTTGGGAGGTCCAAGCCTACGGGTCTTGCCTGTTCTGGTATTGCTTTGGCTAACTGCCAAGCTGATTGGTCATTTTAGTGGCCAAGGGGCAATTAATCTCAGCCCACATTTGATAAATAGAGGTACACAGGTAAACAACATTCTCGCTCACTCTCATTATCCTGCTTAGGCTCACCTGCACTGCTTTTGCCTGCCTTGATGCTTGTCTGCTGGCCTACTCATCCACAGTGCTCACTCTAACACCTTGTGGTGGTTTGGCTGTTACCCGCCCCCCCCACACTTTAGAAGGTATCCCAGCTAACTCAGCCGGACTCTGGGAATATAAATTAAGCTGTTTATTTACAGCAGCACAATATACAAGCATCTATTTGCAGTATATACAATTATATACAGAAATATACAAGGTAAAAGTAATACAGAAACACAAGAGCCCTCCCAGAAACTTGAGTCCCCAGGAGGGGCTCTCAACCACCCCTGCACCTTCCCTCTGCCCCTCTCAACCTTACCCCAGTCCTAGGAAGAAAAGAGGTTCAGCCAAGAGGTTAAGAAGCAAAGGTGAGTGGCAGGAGATGTTAGGGAGATGCAGCTCCGTCCAAGCCTAGCCAGAAAGGGAAAAAAAATGGCGAGAGAGTTATCTAATGTTTACATTCTTCTTCAGCGAGACTCTGAGGGAAGGAGACATCACCAATGTTTTCCTTCCACAGCCAATTATCTACTTTTTCTTACCAAAACATTCTAGCTTGCTTCAAACTAGCACACACCTGCTTGCTTCCCGCATGCCACTGCAGTGAGTTACTAGGACTTGATCCTGTATTGCTATTCTCTATGGAGCTCAGTTTCCTGTGCAGATGTGCACAGGAGCCTCGTAAGCTCCACTGCCACCAAGTTACCAGGAGCAGACCCTGGATTGTCTGCACGCAATCAGCCTGTGTGGTCAGCGTGACACCATGCTGAGACTGCAAGACATCCTGCCCCTGCTCCTGAAGGTCCTGCCTAAGAGTCCCTGGACAGAGCATCCAGAAGAAGCCAGGAGAACAAGGTCAGAGACTGTCCCTTCCCCCAAAGTCAGGAAGATTCCAGCCTCAGAGTCCACGAACAGAGTCCCCTGAAGACTGGACATTTGTATAGGCTGTGACGTAGCCCCAGAGGGTGACTGATAATAGGAATTAGTAAGAATTTGTGACTACATGCTTTAATGCCTCTGTAATTCTCTACTGTCTTTTGCCATAGAGCAGAAAGAGCTTGGGCCCATCTACTGGGCAAACAACATATTGACTCCAATATGTCTTCCATAACCGTGTAAGATCCATATTAATATTAAAATTCAGTGGTTGGGGGTGGCAAGAGTTTAGAATATTTAAGTTAATAAATCATATATTTTTATAGAATATCCTCTTGCACCGAATAATTTTTTCCCTCCACCACAATTGGCATAGGTGGCAGAATACCCTCCATGACAGCCTTAGATATTAACAGGAGAACAGACAGAAGGGAAAGGGATTTTTGAGCACTCTATGACATTGACTTTTTTATCCGTCTCTGAATTAAGATAGGAATCCTTTGCAACACCATTTTGTATTGTTATTGTATGGCAATCTACTTCTCAATGATTTGCAATTATTTGAAAAACAATTATTAGGAGTTAGGCAGACATACATAAAAGTTGGAGTGGAATACAGAACTTTTCTTAGACCAAATATTTTCACTGTGTCTGACAGTAAAGTAAGTAAGCACAGCTGGATGGAAAGGCTACTTTGAAAACTGCTTTCAACCCATAAGATGAATACATTATAACTCAGATAGTGGATATGCAAGCAACTAAAATAATGTATTTTTGCCAGCAAATTTATTTTTCTGAACAATTTTTTGTTCAGAAACATGTATATACATGAGAAGATAAAAGGTGTGGCAACTAGTCAAGTTCAATTTGTTAGAAATTACTAACTTGATTTATATTAATGGAGAGAAAAATCCAGAAGCATTTGCTTAACTGAGATGTTGTACAATTCATATTTTCTGCCAACTGTTTATAAGTGTGAGAGTCTAAATCCTCTCTCCCTTGTTCATTAACAAAGATAAAGATTGCCTTTGTTAACCCCCTGGGCTCAGATGAGGTGCCTGGCTGAAAGCTCAGAGATGTAAATAAACAGATTTGCAAAATTTGTCAAAATTCCTGGACCTCAGCCTGGCTTGAATGCCCAGCATGTGTACATGTTATGTCAGCTACTCATAAGAGAAAAGGCTTATGTATATTTGAGGTATGGACAGGTAAGAAGCTCAGGGAGGGGATGGAGGTCCTCCTCTGGTGCTGCCAGAGACCCCTGCGAATGCATGAATACACAGGAAGATTTCCTGGGGAGCTGCACCTGACACCAATCTAAAAAACTGTGTAAAAAGACATGAGCAATGCCTGCCAAAGTGTGGGCCTCCATGCGTGCACCTCCACGAGAGCACCACTGGAGCTGCACATCCACCAAAAGAACTCCTGATGGACCCCACAGAAGAACAACCCTGGGCCATGGATCCATCTCTCTCTCATCCCCATCTGTGGCTGATGGTAGTATAATCCCTGCTGTTTTCCTTCCCTGCTTCTTCTCTTTTTCTCCTTTGTTCTCTCTCTTTCCCTGTCCCCTTCTCCCTCTCTCCCTCTGTTTTGTTCAAATTTATCCTTTAATAAATAGTTTTGTGGTGATATATGGTCTTGTTTGTACCTTAATTTCACAACATGGAAATCTATAAGAACAGATCTTGCTCTTCTGGACAGAGATATTGTTAATCTCTGTTCTCTGGACCTTGAAAATAGGGGAATATTTGTGTCGTTCTGAAGAACTAGTTTTTCATAGGCTGACTTTTTGAGAACTTGAAGGTCATTCAGTCCTTACCACAGGTCAGTTTATGGTATAGAGGTCATTTATTTTATTTTAGTTTTGTTTTAAACCACACATACTCACACTGTCTTGAGAACCACCAGATTTAGATACAACAGAGTGTTTCTGTATAATATTGTTATAAAAAATGTTGGATAATTCAGATCTTGACAATTTAACAAAAATATTCTCAGGATTTAGAGGGTTCCCTGACAGTTGGCTGTTTCTTTTCCAGGTGGGGTGTTGCATTTTTTTCAGTGTGGTTTGGTATTTTTTGTTACTGCCTGCTTTTTTTTTTTTTTTTTTTTTTTTTTTTTAAATAATCTTAGTTCTGTAACTTTATTTACTACTACATAATACATGTCAATGTGTGCTTATAGTATTTGTATTTAAGGATGCTAACCTGTCTGAGCTGTCTGTGGATGAGCTAATAGGCCAAAATAGGCCTTCTGTTCTCCTTCTCTCTGCTGTGGGGAAAAGCAACCACGGCAAAGAGGACGAAGAATCTGGAGCCATTGAGTCTAAGGATTTTGGCTTGCCCACACTTGTTTTACCCCTTGTCCTGGGTTGGGGGAGGTTCCCTCTGGGGAGAAGTGGACTCAGCACAACACAAAACCCTTCTTTTTGAAAAGTCAGGGAAAGATGAAATTGTATTTTCTTATAGTATAAGTATAACAATGTAAAGAGAGATGATAACTAGAGAAGGAAGGAAGGGAAAAAAACAATACAATAACCTTAAGGGAGATGGGGAAAGGGTCAAGCGGCGGCGAAGCAGCAGAAGCAGCAGTAGCCAAAACAGCAGCTGGGGAAGATAGGCGAAGCTGAAGCAGCCGAAGCCAGTGGGAGAAGGGGGAGAAGAAACTGTGCTTCTAGACATTAAGCTCTTGATGCTCCAATGAAATTATATTAATTTATCTATTGTTGCCATTTATGTGGCCTATCCCTGGAATGTTCACCTCTCTGCTATGTCTGAGCTAGAGGATCAGCTCAAACGGCCACACTCCTGTTTACCTCCTGCGGTAAACAAGGTACATACACTTGGCTTGTGCCTGCCTCATGCAAGACTTATGTTTTTCCCAAATTTGGGTAAAGTAAACCTATGGTTTCACCTAAGAAAGTCAATCTTAGCTAATTTCTATTCTGATTAGCTAATCTGTGTCCAAAGGCACATTAGGTCTCGGGTGACATTGATAAAAGAGATGATCAATTAGAGACAACAAGCTTCTGCTCCTGCCACTGCATGGTTGCTGTTTGTGCTGCTGCCGTTGTTCCTGCCTTATTATGCTCTCTGCTTCTGGCAGTGCTATGCCTCACTGCTTCAATGTGCATCCTGCCATTGCCTTCTGCAGCATTATGCTATGCTAAGTTATAAGTTAGCCCTGATGCATAAGAAGCCCTGATGCTTTGGGCTTATCTGTCTGGAAACTGCCTGCTTTGAGTTTTCCAGGAACAGGCATAATTGCCTCCATATGACAGGCTTACTTAGCCATCATGACATTGCGCTAAGACTGCACATTGCAAGACGTCCTGCCTACACCTGCTGAGAAGGCCTCTAAGGGACACATAGATTGTCCAGAGAGGCCAGGGGTCAGAGATTGTCTGACTCCTTTCCCCACCATCCTTTGAAGCCTGGGAAGAATCAAAAAACTCAGTGGCTCACGAGATTGACAGAACTATTTGAAAGTTTTTGGATACTGTCTGAAACTGTAGCTAGCTTTGCAAGTGGGGGGCTAATTTTTGTGAGTAAATACTCAAAGTCTCTTTAGTAAAATTCTGGTATTGAATCTAATTGAATCCTAGCCTTCTGCCTTAAAGCAGAAAGAATCTTCCTGAGTCCATCTAGTGGACAAGTGGTATTTTGACTGCAAGAATTTCTCTTGCAGTTCAACTCAATTAATGTTATATTATTGCTAGTTATTTCTTAAACATTCTAGATCCTATGCTATTATCTGTAAAATGTTTCCATGACTGTTGCAGAAGAACATGATTATTATTAAAATTAGTGGTTGGGGGGGCAGGACTCCTGAATACTGAAAATTAATAAACAGTATTAATTTGGAAAAAATAACATCTCACATTAATTAATTAATTATCCTTCCATTACACTCTCCTAGACATGTTCCTGAGTGATTTACTCTAGGTGATTCTGCTCTAGCAGTGAGGATGGACTAGATAATCTGCAGAGATCCCTTCTAACGCCTACCTGCTGTGACTGTGGTTGTGTTAGTGCTGTTTTCTATAAGACAAGCTAACAGAGCCTGATTGTAGCACTATGAAATTGATTTATTCTCATTGTTTACTATCTATTTGTGCTTTAACAAAAAATAGGGGAGGTTTCTTACTTGGGGTTTGGCTACCAATGCAATGGTAGCTTATATTTTGGGTGATTTGGTACAATCAGCATGTCTTCACCAAGGGCAAATCCTGCCTGAAAAACCTGGTGGCCTTCTATGACCACGTCACAACATTCATAGATGAGGGGCGAGCAACTGATGTCATTTACCTGGACATGAAGCCTTTGACACTGCCCTCCACCACATCCTGGTCTCCAAGTGGTGAAACATGGGTTTGATGAGTGGACCACTAGATGGATAAACAACTGGCTTGATGGCCACATCCAAAGAGTGGCTGTCAATGAGTTTTTGTCCAAGTGGAGGCCAGTGACAAGTGGAGTCCCTCAGGGATCAGCCCTGGGACCAGTCTTGTTCAACATCTTTGTCGGTGCCATGGACAGAGTCACTGAGTACACACTCAGCAAGTTTCCTGATGACACCAAGCAGCGTGGTGCAGCAGACACACTGGAAGGAAGGGATGCCATCCAGAAGGACCTGGACAGGCTGGACAGGTGGGCACAAGCCAACCTCATGAGGTTCAATAAGACCAAGTGTAAGGTCCTGCATCTGGGTGGAGGCAATCCCAAGCACAAATACAGGCTGGGCAGTGACTGGCTCACAGCAGCCCTGAAGAGAGGGACTTGTGGGTGCTGATGGACAAGAAGCTCGACATGAGTCAGCAGTGTGCGCTTGCAGCCTGATGAGCCAACCATATCCTGGGCTGCATCAGGAGAAGTGTAGCCAGCAGATCAAGGGAGGTGATTTTCCCCCTCTACTGCACTATGGTGAGACCCCATCTGGAGTACTGCATCCAGTTTTGGAGCCCCCATTACAAGAACGATGTGGACATGCTGGAGTGTGTCTAGAGAAGAGCAAATGGGATGATCAGAGGGCTGACTGAAAGAATTGGGGCTATTCTGTCTGGAGAAGAGGAGGCTCCCAGGTGACCTTATCGTGGCCTTTCAGTGTCTGAGAGTGGCCTAAAGGGGGTCTGCGGAGGGATTTTTTTAGGCTGTCAGGTAGTGACAGGACTAAGGGGAATGGAGCAAAGCTGAAGGTGGGTAGATTCAGACTGAATGTGAGGAAGAAGTTTGTCCTGGAGTCCTGTACCCCTAAATTCCTCTCCTGCCCGGACTTCGGGGGGAAAGGGGAAAAGCCGCCTGGTTCCCCCCCCCCGCCTCGCCTGCCCTGCAGCCGTGAAAGGAGGGTGGGGACTGCCCCGTGAAGGGGGTGACTGCCCCGTGAGTTCCCGCGCTGGAGCCAGGCTGGGATTGGCCGTGCGCTTTCGCGCCTAAGGTGTGGTAACTCTGCCCTTTGTCTAGCGAAGGTTATAACTATTGGGGGTCTTCCCACCTTTGGGGTTCCTGCTTTGGAGTTTGCCCGTGCCTGGACCTATGTGTCTGCCTGAGCTCACACACTCCCCTGTACCTGGACTGCAGAGAGACCAAGGATTTGCTTTCCTGTTAAGCACACCTTTGTGTGCCTAACGACCCTTAACGACTCCTGCAGCTGCTGGAAAGGAAGAGGAACACAGACCGCACAAGCCAGCCTGAGTGAGTTATTTGGCTTAGCTTAATTTAGTAAGAAACCGCTATTAATTAATAGCTGAGTCCTTTTCCAAATTCTGACTTCAAATATAGTCAGATTATTGATGGTATCCTCATAGATTAATTCTCATGTAACTGAACCTGTTTATCAAACGAAATTAATCTTTGTATATATAGTTGTGGGGGCGGGTTTTTGGAAAAATAAAAAAAAATCTATTTTTGATAAATTCTCGACTCAGCCACGTATTACTGCCCTCTGCAACATTATGGCGCAGCGAGCAAGGCAGTTCAGTCATAGAATTTCTACATGAAAAGGGATGCCTAATCACAGGACTTGATTTAATTTGGGCTCAGCAAAATTGTAAGAATCTGGAGAAAATCCTGGAGAAATTAGCTGAGTGCTCAGACCCTGTGTTTACTGAGTCTCCAATGGAGCATTTCTCTGTTGTTCTGGGGTCAGTCGTGACTCAGACTCTGGCCGAATTTGAAAACTATGAAAAAAGAATTCAGGCCTTGGAAAAGGATTTATTAGCAGAAAAAGCTAAGAGCCAAAGTATCTGGGAAAGCATGCTGGCGCAGACAAAGAGCCTGACCGCGGCACTGACTGCCCGGATGAAAGAAAGGCTTGTAACGCCTGCAGACACTACCTCTTCAGTCTCCGTGTCTGAATTTGAATGGAGTGATTCGCGGGAATCGGGGAGAAAGGCAGAGAATGCCCCGAGGGGCTCTTTGGGGGAGAGGAGTTCCCCGAAACCAGGCACAAAAGACTCTGCTAGAGACTCAGAGAATTCCTCTGCACATGCCTCTGTGCAGCAGAAAGCCTCAAAGCCATGCAGAAAGCACAGGTCCCGACCGGACTCCCCCGTGGCTAGCGGCGAAGAGAGCTCCGGTGAGGAGGGTGCCATGGTGCAGAAGCACGTGCTGCCTGTAATAAGGACTGAGTCCGTGAAGGGCAGGAAAGGCGGTGCAGGGACCACCGTGATCAAAAAGCAGTTCACAGACGCACAGCTCAGTGACTTACAAGTCAAATATGCGAGAGATCCTGGGGACTCAATCGCTGACTATGTGTATCAAGTGTCCCGAGCCAGTGGGGACCGGGTCCTTCTAGACTCGCAGGAAGCGGCTGGAGGCTGGGGGGACGATGTGTTCCTGACACGTGAACCCGAGGGGACACACAGCCTCACCGCCCGGATAGCTTACTGGGCAAGCAGTGTCCGCCCAGCCTACCGGGGGGAGCTGACGGAACTAAAGGTCATCAGCTCCTCTGAGCTCATCACTGCTCCCCGCAGACTCGCCTGTGTCCAGGCTATCTATGATAAGGGACATTATGATTGCCCGTTTTATGCCCCTGTGGACCCGGAGAGACTGCACCCTATTCTGAAGGGTTTGCTAGCAACTCTGCAAATCCAAGTAATGAAGAATGTTGAGAAAATTGAACGTGTGATTGCAAAGAATTCAGAGGATGATGCTACAGAGCATGTAATGACTTGGGCTGAACTGTTAACTGACTTAAATGCCTACGGGTTGCAGTTTGGGTTCGGGTCTCCTGAAAGAAAAGGGGATGGGGAGAGACAGTCTCGTGCTTCTCCCCCAGAAAATTCCAGGACTCTGCGCAGGCAAGTCCGGCCAGTGCAGGACTGCCCCCCCGGGGGGACGGTTCTTGCAGGCTTCTCCCCGAGGGGAAGGGGCAGAGACCAACAGAGTGACTGGAGACCCAGAGGAAAGAACAGTTGGTATCTACAAGCCCTGACTTTAGGGGTACCAAAAACTGTTTTAAGGCATCTGGCAGACTGGCAGCTGAAGGATCTAGTGCGGTGCCTTCAGAAATCAGCTGCAAAATCCAGAGGCAGCCGCGAGAAGCCCAGGGCCAGCGGCAGTGACACGCCCAGCAGTGGCTCCAGGAGCGGCTCACCCAGAAGCAGCAGCCCCCCCCCCGCTGGGAACTGCAGCTCGCCCCCATACAGAAAGGTTAACCCTTTCTTGTCTCCCATACGGGAGGCAAAACACTGAATTAGTGTAATAGTGGCTCGGCAGCTTTTAATGGTCAGCAGTCATGGGGAGAGCTACAGAAGCCCCCAGAATAAAGACCTGCTGCCTAGGTGAGCCACATGGTCACTGACCACCTGCCCCAGTACAAAAGGCCACCGGATTAGTGCACGGTGGATCGTCCCCAATTATTAATTGTCAAGCCTGGCCTTTATAGGCCGAGGCAGGTTTTGTCTCCTTACAGGTTAAGGTCGAGACAGAGGACCAGTTCCTGACCACCTGACCAGCACCTGGGAAAGGGAGAGCCAGCTACACGAGAGATGGAGTCATATCACCGGGGTGGCCAGTGGATGATGGCATCAGGACCCACGGACTGTGACCTCCAGCCATGGACTCAGAGCATCTAAAGCTCTGCCATGAACTTGGTTGCTCTACCAGGAACAGAGCAATCTTCAAATTGACTGTGTAGCTTTATTTAATACTGTTTGAGCTATTGTTAAGCCTTGTTAAGTGTTGTTAAATATTGTTGGGGCGATTAATGTGTTATATATTGTTGATGTTGGAAAAGGCTAAGCTATATATATATATTAATAGGTTACTAAATTGAAGGGGGATCATCTATCACTCAAGTTCTAGACAAAGATGCTCATTACCACTGGGGTGGGATGTCCTGGAGTCCTGTACCCCTAAATTCCTCTCCTGCCCGGACTTCGGGGGGAAAGGGGAAAAGCCGCCTGGTTCCCCCCCCCCCTCGCCTGCCCTGCAGCCGTGAAAGGAGGGCGGGGACTGCCCCGTGAAGGGGGTGACTGCCCCGTGAGTTCCCGCACTGGAGCCAGGCTGGGATTGGCCGTGCGCTTTCGCGCCTAAGGTGTGGTAACTCTGCCCTTTGTCTAGCGAAGGTTATAACTATTGGGGGTCTTCCCGCCTTTGGGGTTCCCGCTTTGGAGTTTGCCCGTGCCTGGACGTATGTGTCTGCCTGAGCTCACACACTCCCCTGTACCTGGACTGCAGAGAGACCAAGGATTTGCTTTCCTGTTAAGCACACCTTTGTGTGCTTAACGATCCTTAACGACCCTTAACGACTCCTGCAGCTGCTGGAAAGGAAGAGGAACACAGACCGCACGAGCCAGCCTGAGTGAGTTATTTGGCTTAGCTTAATTTAGTAAGAAACCGCTATTAATTAATAGCTGAGTCCTTTTCCAAATTCTGACTTCAAATATAGTCAGATTATTAATGGTATCCTCGTAGATTAATTCTCATGTAACTGAACCTGTTTATCAAACGAAATTAATCTTTGTATATATAGTTGTGGGGGGGGGGGGGTTGGAAAAATAAAAAAATATCTATTTTTGATAAATTCTCAACTCGGCCACGAATTTCTGCCCTCTGCAACAAAGTTGTTCAGCATGAGAGTGGTGAGAGCCAGGAATGGGTTGCCCAGGGAGGTGGTTGAGGCCCCACCCCTGGCAGTGTTCAAGACCAGGCTGGACGGGGCTCTGGCCAGCCTGCTCTAGGGTAGGGTGTCCTTGGCCATGGCAGGGGAGTTGGAACTAGATGATCCTTGTGGTCCCTTCCAATCCTGACTGATTATATGATTCTATGATTTAGAACTTCAAGGTACAGAGAAGTATTATGAATTATCTGTGATAGGTGTCTATGCCTCATCCCACAGCCCAAAGGTTGTGAGGCTCCATTCCCCAGATCCAACCAGCAGCAAGTCTTACAACATCATTCCACTAGGTGAATAAACACAGAACAAATGCATACACTGCTTAGAAATTTGTATATATATATGCTTTTACAGATAATTCTAATTGCACATACCACAAATGTACACATTGAGCACTCAGATGAACTCAAATAGCACAAATGCACACTACTTCTCTCTGTGACACATCAGAATCACATAATGTTAGGGGCTTGAAGTGACCTTGAAAGATCATCTAGTCCAACTGCCCTGCCAGAGCAGGATACCAGAATACGGTGGAATACATCCAGGTGGGGTTTGAATATCTCCAGAGAGGGAGATTCCACAATATCCATGGGCAGCCTGTTCCAGTGTTCTGTCACCCTCACAATGACAAACTTTTTCCTTCCTATGCTTCAGCTTTCACCATTGCCCTTTGTCCTGTTATTAGGCATCACTGAGAAGAGCCTGGCTCCATCCTCTTGGCACTCATCCTTTACATATATAAAAACATTAATGATGTCACCCCTTAGTCTTCTCCTCTCCAAACTAAAAAGATCTAGTTCCCTCAGTCTCTCTTTGTAAGAAAGACGTTCCACTCCCTTAATTATTTTTGTAGCTCTGTACTCGACTCACTCAAGCAGTTCCCTGTTCTTGAATTAAGGGGCCGAGAACTGGACACAATATTTGAGATGCAGCCTTACCAGGCCAGAGTAAAAGAAGAGGAGAATTTCTCTCACCCTACTAACCACATCCCTTCTAATACACCCCAGGATGCCACTGGCCTTCTTGGCTACAAGAGCACATTGGTGGCTCTTGGTCAATCATCCATCTGCTGGGACTCAGAGATCATTTTCCCCTTCACTGCTCTCCAACAGGTCAGTCCTCAACCTATATGCATACATGAGGTTGTTCTTTCCCAGGTGCAAGACTCTACACTTGCCCTTGTTGAACATTATTAAATTTCTCCCTGCCCAGCTCTCCAGCTGGTCTAAGTCTTGCTGAATGGCAGCACAACCTTCCAATGTGTCAGCCACTCCACCCAAAATGAAGGTACCTTGATGAAAGAATATGCACGGCTACAGTGTGTATCTGTCCACTAGCTGCCACAGGATCTCAGTCTCCTTAGTCGCTGGTGCTGAAGCACCAGAGCCTCTGAGACCTCTCCTTCTGCTAATTCAGACCATCGTACTCACCTGCTGTGTTGATTGAAGATGACCACAGTCTCCCCATGAGTTGTCACCTGGAACAGTCCTGGGAGGGCCTGGACAGGATGTTCTTCTGAGAACCCTGGGTTCCCACATTTGTATCTCTGCACTCTGCTTGGCTAGTGCAGGTGGTTGTTTGAGGGACTGATGGGCCATGTGCAGATGGGCCTAGGATTAATTTGTCAAAGGGGAAGGGAACTTCCTGACCTCACATTGTGTATACGCTCCTTCATGGATATGGAGGCTAGCTTTTAAATCACATAATCTAAGTTTGTCCTATTAATTTCCCCAGATTGCCAACTCTAGGCAGTCCCTAAAGTGACACAGTTTAATAAGTCTTGTTATTTCAGTCAGAAATTGAGCCCAAGTTAGTTAAATATACCAACACCAGAGATCAATAGCTCAAGATCTGTGCTCAAGATCCCAGGGGAAGACCCTGGGAGGAAAATGACAGGCAATGTGGCTGAATGTAACCATTGAAATTGGATGTGTGCATGAGTCAATTAATTGCCCATCAAGAACAAAAGGCTTTTAAGTAGCTGTTGCGGACAGGATTCTGCTGCCTACGCCATTTGTGGCGGAGGTGAGAAATTAATTGGTGTAGAGATGATATTCTATAAAAATATATGATTTATTAACTTAAATATTCTGAACTCTTGCCACCCCCAACCACTGAATTTTAATATTAATATGGATCTTACACGGTTATGGAAGACATTCCAGGAATAATAGCAAACAGTAACTTGTTAGTAACTAGCATACATTCAAACTATAAACAGTGAGGAATTTCCCCACAGTCAATTGCCATTTGGGGTCAATATGTTGTTTGCCCAGTAGATGAGCCCAAGCTCTTTCTGCTCTATGGCAAAAGACAGTAGAGAATTACAGAGGCATTAAAGCATGTAGTCACAAATTCTTACTAATTCTTATTATCAGTCACCCTCTGGGGCTACGTCACAGCCTATACAAATGTCCAGTCTTCAGGGGACTCTGTTCGTGGACTCTGAGGCTGGAATCTTCCTGACTTTGGGGGAAGGGACAGTCTCTGACCTTGTTCTCCTGGCTTCTTCTGGATGCTCTGTCCAGGGACTCTTAGGCAGGACCTTCAGGAGCAGGGGCAGGATGTCTTGCAGTCTCAGCATGGTGTCACGCTGACCACACAGGCTGATTGCGTGCGGACAATCCAGGGTCTGCTCCTGGTAATTTGTCAGCAGTGGGGTTTACCAGGCAATAATAAGGCCTATGGACACAGGTTTCTGGGAGGGCTGTTGTGTTTCTGTATTACCTTTTAACTTGTATATTTCTGTATATAAATGTATATGTTGTAAATATCTCCTTGTATATTTGCGCAAAGCTGTAAATATAAAGCTTCATTCAATTTCCTGAGCTGACTGAGTCTAGCCTGGGTGATTTTCAAAGTGTGTGTGTGGGGGTAAGACCCAAACCATCACAGAAGTGAACATCTATTTTTGTTCTAGACCCAAATGGAATGTTCTGCTCCAGAGTACCAAACTAACAGTAAACCCCACAGTGTTTAATCAAGCTAAAGAAAGGAAGTACAGAGTAGATTAGTGGAAGTTGAAATTTGAACATCATAAGATATAGCAGATAGAATTTTTAGAGATAAATATGCTGAATTTTAGAGAACTGTTATAATTGTTATGCACCTCACTGTGAATGTGACTACTAAGAAGGAACTTAAAAATTACTTACAGTAATTACTGTAAGTTAGGTGTTGCTAAAATTAAAGCTTTATCTTATCTTAGAGAAACACATCTGTGAAAAAGATGCCATGTAGTGTTCTTCACAGATACCTGTTTACAGGGTGAGATATATGTTCAGACAGATGTTTTGACAGGGTAGATTACTGACTTTAAAGAACACTCAATTTATCAGTAAACACTATTAGTCAAATAGAAATTACTAAAGCTTTAAATGCCAAATAATGATTGCCAGATTCTTTAAATCTTACATACTTATTGCATTCTTACAATATTTAAAGTGTGTATTTACTTCTAGAAGACAGAATAAAACTGAGCATCCTTGAGCAAGAATATCTGTGTAAAGGCTTAAAGCTGTTGTCCCAAATGTAACAACAGTCTCTTTCATGAGTATCTGTCTTTTACTATGCACTGCAAAAATGAGATTTCAGGTGGTAGGAGGTCCAATTTGCATAAGTACAGCATACAGTGTAACTTATAAATTTTGAGATTCATTACTGGATCAAAATGTTACCTAGTCTTGCTCAGTTGTGCAATCCAGAGCAGCCTTGTCACCCACTGGTAACATTTTTCTGCATTATCAGCACTATACTCCCACAATCAGTACATTTTTCTAGAGTCCTTGTACTTACTTTGCTCAAGATCTTGCTTTCAACTGTTCCCAGAAACTCCACGAGGCATTTATTGATCTCCCTCTGACTTTTCATTGACTCTTCCTACCTCTGGATGAGAAGGACACTGATTTTTGCCAATTCTTTTTGATCTCTCTTGCGTAGCTTTCCCACTGAAGGAGTCACAACAAACATGGTGTATAGGCAGAAACTGTTTTCAGTGATACTCATAGTCCCATGAGTGCACTTGCAGGCATGATAGATGAGTAGAAGCACAGTCAGAATTTTTATAGCAGGGATAAAATAGCTTGTTCTCCAGGGACTGTTGTTGACTGTTGTGATGAAGGGCATTATGTAACACTTGTTATTCTATGGGAGCTGAAAGTCATCAAAATGGCTTTTGTCACATTGATGCAAATTCTGCAAATCAGATAGTAAAGCAACAACATACCTTGAAGAAGCAACATGGGTTGTTTTCTTGCTGGTCTGAATTAAATTGAGATCAAGACTTCACAGAGAATGTGAAAAAAAACATGCAGGAAATGTCTAGTAACAATCTCTTGAATTTAATGACAATAAAGAGTCTTGGGTATAAACTATTATATAGTCAAATCCCAGCCCTTCACTTTGTAGTGAAAGGTGTTTCTTGGAGTCCTTTTTGCTTTGAAGTAGATAGAAGATTTATGAGATGCAAATGCACTATTAATTGTCTTATGTGTGCCAGCATATGCGCTATTGGGAAGATCGTACATTATGAGCTGCTTATGCCATAGGGTTGTTTCTATGTGAAAAACAGTTATCAATCCTGTAAATACTGAACATATTCACTAATGTTTTCTTCCTTCCTTCCTTCCTTCCTTCCTTCCTTCCTTCCTTCCTTCCTTCCTTCCTTCCTTCCTTCCTTCCTTCCTTCCTTCCTTCCTTCCTTCCTTCCTTCCTTCCTTCCTTCCTTCCTTCCTTCCTTCCTTCCTTCCTTCCTTCCTTCCTTCCTTTTCCTTTTTTTCTGTTTGATTTGCAAATTGGACTCTGAGGTAAGGTTGCAAGGTTGCATTTCTGGAAACTGGCGTTTGTCTTCTTGCTAACTGAAGAAATCGTGGTCTTCCATTGTGTTATGGTTAATTAGGTGACATAGTTTAAAGAGGTAAACTGCTATTAACTTCTACAGTGATTGAAGATTCTTTGTTCCTGTGCTAGTTTGAAGCAGGCTAGAATTTTTTGGTGAGAGAAAGTAGATAATTTGCTGTGAAAGGAAAACAATGGTTATGTCTCCTTCTCTCACAGTCTCACTGAGAGGTATGGGAACAAGAAAGTAAACATTAGATAACACTTTTCGCCATCTTCTCGCTCTGCTTCTGGCTTCAGACTGAGCTACATCTCCCTAACCTCACTGCCACTAACCTTGCTTCTTAACCTCTTGGCTGCACCTCTATTCTTCCTTGGGACTGGGGTAAGGTTGAGAGGGGCAGGGGGAAGGTGCAGGGGTGGTTGAGAGCCCCTCCTGGGGACTCAGGTTTCTGGGAGGGGAGTTGTGTTTTTGTATTACTTTTAACGTGTATATTTTTTGTATATTTCTGTATATAACTGCATATACTGTACATATCTGCTTGTATATTGCGCTAGCTGTAAATAAATAGCTTCATTTATATTCCCAGAGCCTGTCTGAGTTAGCTGGGGTTCTTTCTAAAATGTGTGTGGGGGGCGGGTAACAGCCAAACCACCACAGTTCCTCATAAGATTGCTTTAATGAAAATGAAATTCCATTAATACAAGTTAAGGAGAGGGCCTCAGTCTTATTCTTGTCAAAATGTGCAGATAGGCAATAAATTACAGTGGAGAGAGGCCATAAGAAACACCAACCTTACAAAAATCCCTAAGTGCACTGTTGAACAGTTGTATATGATTGCTGTGTGAGTTTATGATAAAGAATCAGAACCTGCTTTCTAAAACTCATTTGATTTCTTTTTGAATTCTTTTTAAAGTCCAAATGAAAACTGGTAGAAAAGTATTTCCAAAATTTGACCCACCCTTTCAAGCCAAGAGAGACTGCCTGACACATTAGCACAATCAACAGTTTGAGAGAGGTAGCACACTCAACCTGTTGAGACCTTTTGTGTTCCTTTTTTTTTTCTGCTTTTAAATTGCAGAAGATTAAGTAGGCTGAAATTCTTATCCTACCAACAAGAAGGTTTCTGTTTATTTTTAGTTTATTTTCTATAAAATGCATTAGGCTTTGTTTGAAACTATCTCAGTAGACAAACCAGAAAAGAATCCATGCCTTGTGAATCTGTCAATCTAACCTCTCTCCTGTAAAGTTAATGACATAAGTCTTCTAGAGAAGTCATTGTGAATGAAGACATATTGATGGACTTTTAATCAAGTAACTAATAAAACAGACAAGAAAAGTGTGATGGCAAGAAAGGCAGTATGAGAAAACCACTGTTTACAGAGATATTTTGTTTCTGAGTTTGTCAGGAAACTTTCTAGACATAAAGACAAGCCCTGTTTTCATGAAGTTTTGGTAAGTATTTGATAAGGACCACAACAGTTTCTTGTATTGCAATGTGAGAAAGGCTCTTTTTGCCTATCTGACCTGGGCATAACCAAAGTATTTCCATTCCTTGGAAGTTACTCTGTCCTGATCCTCAACGGGATAACACCAGAGCTAGGATGGATTATTCAGCTGATGATGAGGAGGCATCCTTCATTTTCAGTTATTTATTCCTATACTAGAGAAAGTGTTCAGTGTTAGCCAGTGAGTATGCCACAAGAAAGGCTATAGAAAAGCATTACTTTGGGCAGGGTAACTTTAGGTTTCTTATAAGCAGGCTTACTTTTAATAATTCTGTACCATGATTTCAGGAAAAAAAATTGTTCCATATGACAGAATTGGTTGCTATGAGATATTGTAATGTTTTTAAGCATGGCTTTAACAAAAAAGTAGGTGAAGCCCTGGTCTGACCAAGAAGCCTCTTGGACAATGGCAGCACTGTGATCACATCTCTTGACGCAGATTCATGAGCCAGAGCAGCTGGTGGTAATGGGTAAAGAGGTGACTAGAGGACACACACTGCCCGAAGAGTGCTGAGGGAACTGGAGGACATTGCCGATCTGCTTTCCATCATCTATCAGATGTTCTGGTTGACAGGAGAGATGGGGCCAAAAGGAAAATGTGGAGAATTACAGGCCTGTCAGCCTGACCTTGATACCAGGGAAGATTATAGGGTGCCTCACCTTGGGTGAAATGACAGGGCAAGCACAGGATGATGGTGGGATCAGGCTTCAGCAGCATGGACTCATGAAAGGCTTATCTCCTCCTTTGACCAAGTGACCTGCCTAGTGGATGAGGAAAAGGCTGCAGACTTGTCTACCTGAACATTAGTAAAGCCTTTGACACTGTCTCCCACAGCTTTCCTCTTGAGAAACTTGTGGCCCATGGCATAAACAGGTGGTCTGCTTGCTGGATGAAAGCTGTCTGGACCCAGAGAGCTGTGTTAAATAGAATTAAATCCAACTGGCAGCCAGTGATAAGCAGTGGCCCTCAGGGCTTGGTATTTGGGCCAGTTCTGCTTAATATCTTTATTGATGATTTAGATGAGAGGATAAAGGGCACCATCAGCGAGTTTGCTGATGACACTAAACTGAGCAAGTGTGTTGATCTGCTTAAGGGTAAGAAAGAACTGCAGAGAGACCTAGACAGGTTAGATCCACGGGGTTGGGCCAGTGAGATGAGATTTATCAAGACCAAGCACTAATTTCTGTGCTTTGATCACAACAATCCCAAGCAACACTACAGGTTTGGAGAAGAGTGGCTGGAAAGCAGCCTGGTGGAAAAGCATCTGGGGGTGCTGGTAGATGGCTGACTGAACATGAGCCAGCAAAGTGCCTAGGTGGCCAAGAACGCTAACAGAATCCTGGCCTCTATCAAAATAAGTGCATCCAGCAGGAGTAGAGAAGTGAGAGTGCCCTTACACTCCACCCTGGTGAGGTCACAGCTTGAGTACTGTGGTCAATTCTTGGAGCCGCAGTATAAGAAAGAAACTGTGGATAATCAGAAAAGGGTAACAAGGCTGATGAGGGGTTGGGAGGGCATGCTGTACAAGGAGCAGCTGAGGGAACTGAGGTTCTTCAGTCTGGAGAAGTCTAAGTGAAGATCTTTATCTCGGTAATTACCTGAAAGAGGGTTGTAGTGAGGCCAGTGTTAGTCTCTTCTGTCAAAAATTAGTGACACAGATAACAAATGGACTTAGGTTGTGTCAGGGGAAGTTTAGATAAGCTATTGGGGAAAATTACTGAAAGAGTGAGGCCTTGGAATAGGCTGCTCAGGGAGATGGTAGAATTACCATCCTTTGAGGTGTTCAAGAAGTGTGTAGATGTAGCTCTTCAGGATATAGTTTAGTGATGTCTTGTCTTGCCTTGCCTTGCCTTGCCCTGTTCTGCCCTGCCTTGTCTTGTCTTACTTTGCCGTGCCCTTCTTTGCCTTACCTTGCTTTGTTTAACCCTGCCTTGCCTTGCCTTGCCCTGTCTTGGCTTGCCTTGCATTGACTTCTGAGTTAAAAATACTTAGTTTCTATTTACAAGACATTCTATTTATTCTGATTAGTATTATCAGCCAATATACTCTAAATTATTCAAAAGAAAATGTGACATAGTCCTATATGACATAGTTGAAGGGAAGAAACTCTGTGATTTTTGTGTGGGTCTAGTGGTTTTGGTATATTTCCACTTTTCACAGTTTGAAGAAATTTTTTTTAGAACTCTATCCATATTCACCCTTAGAACAAAAAGTCATTGGTGTGCTTTAGAAAGAACTCAAGGTTACATGGTAACTTAACAAAGGGTGCAGATCATAAGATAAAATTTGAAGGATTCTCATTGACTGGCTACTAGGAGCTTTGGTTTTGGAACTTGGTTAATAATGAATCCAATTCAAATAAAACTTTGCTACATGTTTTTAGTATGTATAAATAGAGTGAAGTGAGCTTCTAACTTAAAAAAAGTAATTCACAGAATCACAGAATTATCAGTGTTGGGAAGGGACTTCAAGGATCATCTAGTACATGCAGGGACACTTTCCACTAGATCAAATTGCTCAGAGCCCCATTCAGCTTGGTCTTAAAAACATCCAGGGTTAGGGTTTTGACTACTTCCCTGGGCAACCTGTTACGTTGTCTCATCACCCCTACGTTGGGGAACTGTTTTCCAACCTCTAATCTAAATTTCCCCTCCTCTAGCTTGGATCCATTCCACCTAGCCCTGTCACTACCCAGCACCCAAAAGGTCCCCATCAACTTTCTTGTAGGTACCCTTCAGATATTGGAAGGTGACAATACAGTCTCCTCATAGCTTTCTCAGGTATACAGAGTGCTCAGACCCTGATGGCTCAGACCCCCACGCTTGGACTCCATTGCACAGCTCTGCTACTCAGAGGCTCAGACCCTCATGCTCTGACCCACTTGCAGCTGTCTGCCTGCATATCTTAGTTGCAGAGCTCATTTAAGCCTGCCTATACATATATATGCGGAGCCTATAGTCTCCTAGCCAGCTGTGCACATCTGCACACCACTGTGTTATCAGGACGAGATCCTGTCTTGCCTGTCTTTACCTACGGAGCTCAGATTCCCAGCAGCCATGCACAGCCTGCATGCCTGCTGCCTATCAATGCCTGGTAAGTGCCGTTGCTGCTGAGATAACCAGGAAGCAGACTCTGAATTGTCTGCACACACGATCGGCCTGCTAGCCATGTGAGAACCGTGCTAGAGACTGCGTGATATCCTACCTGAGACCCTGCCTAAGAATCCCTGGACAGAGCATCCAGAGGAAGCCAGCAGCACAAAGGCAGAGATTGCATCCATCGCCAGGAGAATCAGCTCAGAGATCACCATTTCCCCACAAGCCGGGAAGATTCATTCTTTCCCCTGAAGACGGGAGGATTCCAGCCTCAAAGTCCACAAGCAGAGATCCCCTGAAGTTTGGACACCAGGCATAGGCTGTGACGTAGCCCCAGAGGGTGATTAGTAATCTATAAGACTTGTGAGTAAAAGCTTTAATTCCTCTGTAATATAAGTTTCCTCTGCCATAGAACAGAATCAGTTTCATCCCACTCTGCTGGGCAAATAGTACATATACCCCAAGTGGTATTTGCCGTGGGGAAAACTCCTCTCTCTGTTTATAGTTTGAATGTTTGCTAGTTATTAACAAGTTTCTGTAGATATTTTATCCTAGAATGTTTTCATAACTGTGTAATAATCCTTTTAATATTAATATACAGTGTTTGGGGGTGTTGAGAGTCCAGAATTTTGAGTTTGACAAATATATTTTTTAATAACATTATCTCACCCCAATTAATTTCTCCCCTCCACCAAAATTGGCGTAGGTGACAGAATACCCCTCCGCAACACCAGGCTTCTCTTGATGCAACCCAGGACCTGGTTGGCTTCCTGGACTGCAAGCATACACTGGTGGCTGATACTAAGGTTCTCATTCACCAGCACCCCCAAGTCTCTCTCCCTGGGGCTATTCTCAAATCAGTTACTGCCCAGCCTATATCAGTGCCTAGGATTGCCCCAACCCAGATGCAGGACCCTGCAGTAGGTATTGTTGGACCTCATGAGGTTGGCATGGGTCCACCTCTCCAGCATGTCAGGGTCCCTCTGGATGGCATCCCTTCCTTTCAGCATGTCAGCCACATCACACAGTTCCTACGATATGTATTTTTAGTAGAACTGTGTGTGCGTAGGATCCTGACCATAGACAATGGCTCCTGGAGACAATGGTAGACAAGGTTCCTAGAATGTATGGAAAATGGCTTCTTATCTCAGCTGTTATGTGAGCTTACCAGGGGTGCAGCCCTGCTTGACCTGATATTCACAAATAAAGAGAGCTGTTGGGAGATGTGGTCAGAGGATATCTGGGGTCCAGTGACCATGAAATTATAGAGTTTTCAATATACGGTGAAACCAGGAGGAGCATCAACAAAACCTCCAAACTGGACTTCTGGAAGGCAGACTTTGGCTTATTTAAGGAACTAACTTGAGAAGTTCCTTGGGAAACAGCCCTTAGAAACAAAGAGGTCCGGGAAGGCTGGACCTACTTCAAGAAAGAACTCTTCAAGGCACAGGAGCAGGCTGTCCCATTGTCATGGAGGGCCTGTAGGCCCGAAAATAGGCTTATTTATGCCTTGCCTTTCCTGGACATGTTTTTCTGCCCAAACCAGAGATAAACACATTAAATGGATAAAAGGGCCACAATAGGTCTGGTGCCACAAAGTCTGGTCTGCTCAGGAGCCCTGATTGTAAACATGCTGTGTAAGCTCCCACCCAGCTCATGCCTGCCTGGTGTGATCCCATGTGATTCACCATATTTGGAAAATGCAGACCGGTGGCATTTGCCTATTATGGTAAGGTTTGGCTGACTGCCAACCTGATTGGTCATTCCAGTGGCCAAGAGGCCATTAATCTCTGCCCACATTATTGAATAGAAGCACACAGGTAAACAACGTTCTTGGACTTTCCTGATTGCTCAGACTCCCCACATTGCTTGCCTGCCTGAGTACTCACTTGCAGAGCTCACTTAAGCCTGCCTATATATATGTGGAGCCCATAATCTCCCAGCCAGCTGTGCACACCTGCATGCCACTGTGGTGAGTTACCAGGACCAGATCCTGTATCATCTGCCTTTACCTATGGAGCTCAGACTCATGAGCAGTCGTGCACTCCTTGCACACCTGCTGATTTACCATTGCCTGACAAGCGCCACTGCCCCTGAGTTACCAAGAAGCAGACCCTGGATTGTCTGCACGCGATTGGCCTATGTAGCCAGCATTACATTGTGCTGAGACAGCACGACATCCTGCTCCTGCACCTGAGATCCTGCCTAAGAATCCCTGGACAGAGCATCCAGAAGTAGCCAGGAGACATGTGGTGGAGGGGCAGCAGCCCCAAAACTGAGGCTTCTCTATGCCTCTACATGCCTGGACATGTTTTTTCTGCCAGGACCCATGGCAGTAAACAGGTTGTGTAAAACACGCACAGTCCGTGTACCCCTGGGGTCCTCCCAGGTAATTCCTTATTAGGGAGGGTCCAGGCAAACATCTACTGCCTATTAAGGTAAGGTTTGGGCTTACTGCCAACCTGATTGATCACTTTAGATGGCCAAATGAGCCATGAATATAGGCTCAGTGTCTATAAAGAGCAGTGCAAAGGAGCACCATGTGTTCAGAGGGTTCAGACTTAGAGGTTCAAGCTCAGCTCTCCGATCCACATAGCAGCACAGATCTGCTTGCATGGCCAAGATACAGGATCAGGCCCTCACTCGCTTGTAGACTCACTGAGGCTCAGACCTTTTGAATTGATCTCAAGGTGCAGTTATCCTGTCTGTGTACCCTTTGAGAAGCAGAGCACATGCATGCCTGCACTTGATACATATATAGGGAGCCGAGAGCCCCCTGCCTAAGCCTAGAGCTATCTTGTATTTATCTACGGAGCTCAAGTTTCCCTGCAGCCCGGCAGACCCTGCTTGCCAGCTGCCCCGTATAACCTGAAGAATCCAGACTCAGCAGACCTTCCAGATTGTCTGCAAACCACAAACACAGCCTGCTAGCTGTGAGACGACCGTGTCAGAAGTTGCACGGACAAATCCTTCTCCTGCACCTGGATTCCTGCCAGCTGATCATCCCTGGATACATGGCATCCAGAAGAAGCAGCAGCACCAAGGCAGAGACCACTTCACACCAGGAGTGAAGGTCAGAGAAATCCTGTTTACCCCAGAGACTGGGAATACTCATCATTCTCCTGCAAACAGGGACAGATTCCAGCTTCACCAAGACCTGAATACTGGGCACACGCTGTGACACAATCCCAGGAGGGTGATTAATGATTAATACTTAGAAGCAACACATTTAAGCAAGTTTTAATTCCTTTGTAATATAAGTTACTTCTGTCTTATGAGCACACATAGCTTTCAGCCCCTACTGGGCAGACAGTATAGTTGTTAAGAGGCATTAAGCCTAAGGGAATCTTTCTCTCTGTCTATAGTTGTTAATTTGATAATTAATAATCCAATCCCTGTAAATATATCCCAACTGTTTTCAAAACTTTGCACAAAAGAACTATTCAGTGGTTGGGGATGGTATAGATTTGTCAATATTAATTTTAATAAATAATTTTATAAAAAAGTAATACCACCTCAAATTAATTTCTCACCTCCCCCTAGTAGGGAAGGAATAGAGAAATCCTCTGCATTACAAGACAAGAGCAGAGATTGCATCCGTTGCTAGAACAAGGTCACGCCACAATCAGCGTAGGTGGCATAATACCCCTCTGCAACACCCATTGTACTGGAATATGAGCTGACGAGGGAGACATCCAGACTGGATGGGCAAGGAGCTTCTAAAGAAATTCAGGAAAAAAAGAGGGTGTATCACCTCTGAAAAAAAAGGAGAGGTATCCCAGGAAGAGTTCAAGGATGTTGCTAGGTCTTGTAGGAAAAAAATTAGATAGGCAAAAGCCCATTTAGAACTTAGACTGGTGGCAGCTGTTAAGGAGGACCTGTTACAGCAGAATTTGTGTTGAAAGGCCCAAAGCTCCAGCTCAAGCTTTTTATTCACCAGTACCTTGAAATTCTTCTTACGTGAAGGGCCCATAGGCCCAAAATAGGCTTATACATGTTCTGCCTTGCTTGGACATGTTTACCTAACTGCCACACCAGAGGTAAACACATTAAAAGGACACAAACGAGCACAAAAGGGGCACAATAGACCTGCCGCCATAAAACCTGGCCTGCTCAGGGCCCAGGTTGTGTAACATGATTGTATAAGCCCATGTGCCTAGCTTATGGCCCACCGGGTGCAAGGCCCATGTTATCCCCATATTTGGTGGAACCAGACCTGTGGACCCTTCCTAAAATGGTATGTTTTGGCTGACTGCCAAAAGCCGATTAGATGATATTGTGGGCAAATGGCTGTTATCTCAGCCCACATCTGATAAATAGGACAATTCAAGAGCAACACGATGCTCTATGCTCTCCGCTCACTGCTCACCGCTCATGTCTTCTTGCCTGCCCACTGCCTGGGGCTACTATCTTAGTTTGATTTACATGCTTCTTTGTTCTGTAACACTTCACATCGATCCAGCGGATGATCAAACTACATATTCCTGGCCAGCTCGCCAGTCCAGCCCGCTGTGCCAGTCCAAGGGCTGCCTCCTTGCTGTACACAGCACTCAATCAGACTGCTCCAGCCCACAAACCTGGAACCCTGTTTTGCCCAGGTGGCTGACCACCCGATGACGTCCTGAGAACCATGGAAGACCTCTCTTGTGCCTGTGAAACCTTCTCAGACAGCATGCCCCAATTTGAATCAGACTAGCAGCTTCACATAAAATCAACCACATGGCTTTCACTGTATATATTTGGGGAACACAGAAATTTAGACTTCCGACTACTAGTATTTGAAATCTCTTTATTCAAGTTGCTAGAAGAATTTCATTAACTTTACCAGCAGCAGTTCATGCCACAAGACTCTGTAATCAGAAACATTTCTAAAACCTTTACCAAATTGCTTAATTTGGTTATATATAGACATTCTGCAAAATGGTTTTACCAACCACATCAAAGAATTTGTGTGGGTTAGTTGTATGTAACTCCTCTTTGTATATATTAATAAATTATTCCATAACCTCTACATAAGCATCATTATATCTTACCCCAAACCCAGACTCAAACCCCTCTATAACACCTTCCCTGTAGTGCTGATCTCCATCACGTCATCACTCAGCCTTTATTGATAACTGATTGTACCTACCCAGGTGTAAGACCTTGCACTTGGCCTTGTTAAGCCTCATGAGGTTCACCTAAGCCCACTTCTCTAGCTTGTCCAGGTCTCCTAGGATGTTATTTTGTCTCTCTGACATATCGACTGCACCATTTATCTTGGTGTCACCTGCAAAATTGCTGAGGTCATGTTGAATCTCCTTGAATCTATATTATTGAGGAAGGTACTGAGGAGCCTTGTCCCAGTATGCATCCCCGAAGGACACTACTTGTCACTGTCATGGAGGGTAGCAGAAGCCCTTAGCAGGCCTCCCTGCTGTAAAAGTTGCAGTGTCTCACATTAATGCCAAGAAGCATCGTAAACCAAAACAGTCCTTCAGCCCTATGAGAAAGTCTCTCCCTAGTCGAGATAAAAGGTAAACAATGGCCACTGTTTTGGCTAGGGGGAACGGCAGTTCTCATGCCTGCTCGACACCTGGTGTGGGCCGAGCTTTGGGTGGTCCTACAGGTTGTTTTGGTAAGAACTATCCAATTATATAGGTTAATTGTAATTTTGTGCCAATCTGCAAGAATAACGTAAAGTAGCCTGGACTGGAGGGTTACACCTCTTTTGAACATTATAAAAATGGTGTGCCTTCCTGGATCGGGGCGCTTGCTGGCTTGAGCTTGCTGGTATCTGCTCCTACCGCTCGCTCGCTAGCCTGCCTGCCTGCCTCGCTCCTGCCGCGGTGCCCTCACGTTCCTGATCGGCCCTGCCCGACGAGGGGCTCGCAGAGGCCTGAAACCTGCTTGGGCCCGATCCTGACGAACAAAGGGATACCGCCCAAAACCTTCGAACTTTGCTGAACTGAACTACGAACAGTGAGTAAATTGGAGAAAGAACTCTTTACCTAAAGACTGAGTAACTTTAAAGACTCAAAAGAACTCTAAAGAAATCACAGACTCTCTTTTATCTGCTATTTTCTGAACTGTTATTTTACAACTTCAATCCAAAAGAACTCACGTGGGGAATTTAGTTCGGGAGGGGGATCTCCGTGTTTGAGCAATAAATCACTTGAAAATCCACAAGTGAGTCTCCACGTATTTTCCCCGCAGCCTCCCAAACTACCTTCCGTGACAGTCACCCATTTCCATATGTACATTGAGTAATGACCACCACCCTCTGGATGCAATCTACTGGCCAATTCCAGCCAGCAAATCCATATATTTCCAGCTTACAAGGATGATGTAGGGGTACTATGTCCAAGGCTTTGCAGATGTCCACATGTAGTTAGATCTCATATAGGTCTATTTGAAATCATAAAAGCTTAAGATATAGGCACTAGGTCAGATGAAGCAGTTTTCTGATTCTCCACTGAGGCAATAAAACCACAGGAGCTTTACTTAGATTTGCTTTGTGTGATTGACAATTTTCTCCTACCTCAAGTTAATACTGCATTTTTATGAAGTGAAAGACCTTGATGTTCATTTTATTGTTTAAAGATTGTAATGTGGAAATTAATGTAAATGTGAAATATCATGCTCTTTGTAAACCTATTTCTAAACTAGAAAATACTACAGGAGCTTTTCACCAGCACCTTGTGAATTCATCTCTTTCTACGTCCAGTCGCTTTGGATATACATTTTTGCTTTAATTCTTCTACTTAATATTTTAGCCTCAGTCCCTCTAAAATAACCTGTTTTCTAAACAGTGAAGCTCTGGATTTATGTTATGACATGGACATTACAGAATCACAGAAACACAGAAACATTCAGGTTGAAAAAGACCTTCAAGATCACCAAGTCCAATCAATAAACCCACTCTTAAAAGGTTCGCCCCTAAACCATATCCCCAGGCACCACATCCAAATGACCTTTACACACATTCAGGGGTGGTGACTCAACCACCTTCCTGGGTGCCCATTCTAATGCCTGACCCCTTTCCATGAATTTTTTTCCCCCAATATCCAGTCTAAATCTACCCAGTCTCAGCCTGAGATAATTTCCTCTTGTTCTATCACTAATTACTTGTGAGAAGTGACCAGCACCAGCCTCTCCACAACACCCTTACACATAGTTGTAGAAAGTCTTCCTGCAGCCTCTTATTTTTCAAACTCAACAGCCCCACTGTTCAAAAGATATATTTTCCAGGCCCTTTACCAGCTTTGATGCCCTCCTCTGCACTCACTCCAATACCTTGATATCTCTCTTGCACTGAGGTGCCCAAAACTGAACACAACACTCAAGGTATGCCTTCACCAGAGCTGAGTACAAGTGGACAATCGCTTCCCTACTCCTGCTAGACACAGCATTTCTAATACAAGCCAGGGTGCCATTGGGTTTCTTGGCCACCTCAGCACACTGCTTGCTCATACTCGATTGCTTGCCAATGAGAATCCCCAAGTCCCTTTCTGCTAGACAACATTCCAGCCACAAGAAAGAGCAGGAGAGAGGAATCAAGATTGAAATGGGGCTCACTATAGTGAAAGCATACACAAAATTTGATGAATATAATATAGTAGATAGGTATTCTCAGGCAATCATCAAAACTAAGATAATATTTTATCTCATCTTGCCAAAATATCAAACACTGGAATGTAGATGTGAGTTTAGAACTTAACAATAGCATAGGAAGTGAAACAGGAAATTTTCTACAAATTATCAGAACTATCTGTCTTCATTTAAAGGGGCAGTGGGGGGAAGACAGAGTGCTAAAATTACTCTTAAATAATTAAAGAACACCCTCCTTTCCGTGCAAGACTTGATAGAAATATGGAACATATTTAAAGATTAAACAGAAGGTGTTACTAATAACAGCAAACTACAATGCAAAGCAGTGTAGAAGCATATGAACTACACACAGAATCCCATCAAGTCCAAGCATTCTCCAAAACCTCTCACCAGGCAGACCAAAACCAAACTCCCAGAGCCACTTTTATTTTCCCACCTGGGGTTCACTTAGTATTCTTTCTTGCCCCCACCCCCTCTACTGCTAGGCTAGCTCAGGCTGTCTAGGCCTGAGCTGCCCTCCTGCTTTAGTCAGGACAAACAGGCTTGTGATACTCCCCTATCATTACCAGATAGGAGAGCATATCTCCCTGGTAGGAGAGGGAAAGAAGAGAAAGAACTGGCTTAATTGTCAGACATTATAAGATAAAAGAGTTATGGAAGTGAAATAATATCAACACTACAATTTCCTGTGTACTCCTGACCACTCTGGAGCTCTTGGAGATTTGTACCTCAGTGAGATGTAAGGCTCAATGCAAGACACTGTCCTTTTACCTAGTGCAACAATTATATTTGTACTATCTGAAACAATGCGCTAGGGGAAATTTAGGCTGGAGGTGAGGAGAAAGTTCTTCACTGAGAGAGTCATTGGACACTGGAATGGGCTGCCCAGGGAGGTGGTGGAGTCGCCGTCCCTGGAGCTGTTCAAGGCAGGATTGGACGTGACACTTGGTGCCATGGTCTAGCCTTGACCTCTGTGGTAAAGGGTTGGACTTGATGATCTGTGAGGTCTCTTCCAACCTTGGTGATACTGTGATACTAAATTGGTTTTTGCATGTGTTAGACCTAAAATAAAGTTTATACCTCTTAAAGAACTTCCAACCTAATGTTAATACCTGCCTTTTAAAGTTCTGGCTCTGTTGTATTTGGCTTCAGTAGAAGACCACAAAGTCCCTCTGTTTAGAGCCTGATACTAGTAAAAATGTGTTTCTTCCTAAACCTGAACATATGATACCACATAAAGAAACAGGCAAATGTGTCTGATAGCTCCATCTTGTGACATCTGTTTTATTATCTTTGGTTGTGTAGTTGGAAGAATGTCTGTGACACTTTGAATGACCTCCTATACATCTTACATTTGATCATTGTTACTCCTTGGGCTTATGACTCTGGAGTTTCATCACCAAAAATGAAATTCCCTTTCTGCTGAGATTTTTTTTGTAAGAGAAACAATAAGCTATTGCCTGAGTTTCTATCCTTGCCATTTATATGTCAATGAAATGAGTTTTATGAGGAGCATTTGGAAGCAGCTAGGTCAAATAAAAGAAAGCAAGATTAAGTTACCTATAATTTATCTTGAACCATTAAAACAACCAGGAAATGGTCCTGTCTCCCTCCGCCCCTTTTTTCTGGAGAATGCATTTTATTCTGTATAATAATCTTTTTTTTCAACTTGACATGAACCTAAGTCTTTGAACATAAATAAATGAGACAAAGTTTTTATATGTTTGTGTATAAATCCATAAAGAGAGATGTTCTGATGGAGTAGTTATTATTGACCGTATTAGGAATTCACATGCACTGTGGCCTCCAAAATTCTAAATAACTATGCAGCCCTGAGCAGTGTGGTGATCAATCTGTGAAGAATAATAAATATACTATCTAAAACATTTTTGTTTATTTTATTGTTGTCAAATATATATAAAAAAGATATTTCCTTCTGTGCCAACACCTAGACTATTCTGTTTTGCTAAATACATAACTTGAATCTAGTCACATCTGAAAAAAAGAAAACTGAGTTTTATGACTAGTTTTCCCGGTAATGAAATAACTTACTACTTGAATTACCACCTGATTGACTCTTAGAAATGACAGCCTGCTTCACAGCCTTGCATGTCTTCATTGATTGCTTCAGCAAAATGAGTGGATGAGCTACAGTGACACAATAGGATAAAGGTAGTTAGGAAAGTAGCATTTTTTCTTTAAACTATAGGGTACATCCTCAGATTGATATAGTGTCCATTATTTCTCAGACATGAACTATATATTTGTTGAAGAGAGAGATGTTAGAAAAGACTGGAAATGTTCATGATACAGGTCTGCTTATGAGAACTGTCAAGAATCAGCATCCTTTTGCTTGTAGCAAACATATGAATGACTGGGACATATTTTGTATCATGAGATAAAAATGAGATATTAATGCTAAGAACATAATTGTTATGGATTAAAAAAACATTTTAACATCATCTTTTCATTGATCTAAATCTGCTTCGAGGAATTAATGCAACTAAGATTTATCCTCAGCTGAGTTTAAGTGAAGTTTCTGATACTACAAATTAGAACTAAATGGGAGACTGATATAAAGAAACTAGAACCTTCTCAGCTGTACTAATAATGAATCAAGTCTCTGAGATGAGACTTCTGCAGGTGTGAGAGATGGGTTTGGAATATAAGTGTCTGTGTTATTATTAACAAATCCACTTCTAAAAGCAGGTTTGTAACTGATATTTACAGTATCACAGTATCACAGTATCAACAAGGTTGGAAAAGACCTCACAGATCATCAAGTCCAACCCTTTACCACAGAGCTCAAGGCCAGACCATGGCACCAAGTGCCACATCCAATCCTGCCTTGAACATGCCCAGGGACGGTGACTCCACCACCTCCCCGGGCAGCCCATTCCAGTGTCCAATGACTCTCTCAGTGAAGAACTTTCTCCTCACCTCCAGCCTAAATTTCCCCTGGTGTAGCTTGAGGCTGTGTCCTCTCGTTCTGGTGCTGGCCATCTGAGAGAAGAGAGCAACCTCCTCCTGGCCACAACCACCCCTCAGGTAGTTGCAGACAGCAATAAGGTCAGCCCTGAGCCTCCTCTTCTCCAGGCTAACCAATCCCAGCTCCCTCAGCCTCTCCTCGTAGGGCTGTGCTCAAGGCCTCTCACCAGCCTCGTCGCCCTTCTCTGGACATGCTCAAGCATCTCGATGTCCCTCCTAAACTGGGGGGCCCAGAACTGAACACAGTACTCAAGGTGTGGTCTAACCAGTGCAGAGTACAGGGGCAGAATGACTTCCCTGCTCCTGCTGACCACACCATTCCTGATGCAGGCCAGGATGCCACTGGCTCTCTTGGCCACCTGGGCACACTGCTGGCTCATGTTCAGGTGGGTATCAATCAGCACCCCCAGATCCCTCTCTGTCTGGCTGCTCTCCAGCCACTCCGACCCCAGCCTGTATCTCTGCATGGGGTTGTTGTGGCCAAAGTGCAGCACCTTGCACTTGGAGCTATTGAACGCCATCCCATTGGACTCTGCCCATCTGTCCAGGTGGTCAAGGTTCCACTGGAGAGCCCTTCTGCCCTCCAACCCAGCCACATCTGCCCCCAGCTTGGTGTCATCTGCAAACTTGCTGATGACTGACTCGATGCCCTCATCCAGATCATCTATGAAGATGTTAAAGAGGATGGGGCCCAGCACTGATCCCTGAGGGACACCACTAGTGACAGCTGCCAGCTGGATGTGGCACCATTCACCACCACTCTCTGGGCTCTGCCCTCCAGCCAGTTCCTAACCCAGCACAGAGTGTTGCCATCCAAGCCATGGGCTAACAGCTTAGCCAACAGTTTGCTGTGGGGGACAGTGTCAAAGGCCTTGCTGAAGTCCAGACAGACCACATCCACAGGCCTCCCCACATCCACCAAGCAGGTCATCTGATCATAGAAGGAGAACAGATTGGAGAGGCAGGATCTGCCCTTCCTAAACCCATGCTGGCTGGACCTGAGCTCTTTGCCATCCCTCAGGTGCACTCTTATCACCCCCAAGATAACCTGCTCCATCAGTTTCCCTGGCACTGAGGTCAGGCTGACAGATCTGTGGTTCCCAGGTTCCTCCATCTGACCCGTCTTGTGGATGGGGACCACGTTGGCAGTTTCCAGTCTCCTGGGACCTCTCCGGTGAGCCAGGACTGCTGGAAAATGATGGAGAGTAGCTTGGCCAGCTCAGCTGCCAGCTCTCTCAGCACCTTGGGATGGATCCCATCTGGTCCCATGGACTTGTGGGTGTCCAGATGGCTCAGCAGGTCCTGAACTAATTCCTCATGAATTTCCAGGGCAACACACCACTCCCCGACCCCATCCCCCAGTTCAAGAGGCCACTTGCCTCCTCCTCCCTCCTTACTGTTGAAAACTGAGGTGAAGAAGGCATTCAGGACCTCAGCCTTTTCTTCATCATCAGTTATAGTGTTCCCCTCCTGGTCCAGTAAGCAGTGGAGGCTCTTCTTGCCCTTCTTTTTAGCATTGATACATTTATAAAAGTGTTTTTTTGTTATCTTTCATGGAAGTGGCAGCCTAAGTTCTAGCTGGGCCTTGGCCTCTCTAATTTTTCTTCTGCATAATCTGGCTACCTCCTTAAACACGTCAGGAGAAGCCTTCCCCTCCTTCCAGAGGTGATACACCCTCTTTTTTCCCCCCAATTCCTTCGGGAGCTGTTTACTCATCCAGGCTGGTTGCCTTCCCCGCTGGCTCATCTTTCAGCACATGGGAACTGCCAGCTCCTGTGCCTTCAAGAGCTCCTGTTTAAAGTAGGTCCAACCATCCTGGACCCCTTTGTTCTCAAGGACTGCTGCCCAGGGGACTTTGGAAATAATTTTCTTGAGCAAACTGAAGTTTTGCCCTCCGGAAGTCCAAGGTGTGGGTTCTGTTATAGTTCCTCCCTACCTCCCTGCATATTGAAAACTCCACTATCTCACGATCACTACACCTCAGGCAGCCTCCCACTGTCACATGTCCCACCAGACCTTCTCTGTTGGAAACTGAGCTCTCAAAGAGATAAAGCGAAGTCTGTGTAGGGAAGCTGAAATATATTTCTTTGTCTGCAGCTACTCTAATTGAATAGTTCGACATAAATATATTTATAAATGAGAAAACCACATTAAAAAAGGTTATTAAGACTTAAAGTCAATACAGAAAAAATAGGTAAGGCATGAAAATAATATCCCTGTGGCATATTTGCACAATGAGGTGGTTTCTTGTCAAGTACTGCTGTCTGACAGTACATTGCTCCTGTTAAAATGGTGATTGATACCACTCAATGGAGAGTTGTTCAACTTTTTATCTACATGTGTTATGCAAAACTGTAATTTGCCTATTATATATTCTCCAAATTCTGCTTTAAAGAGTTTTTACTTCCTTCATTTCTACTCAAGAAGGGTATTTGCATTTATGCAAGGGCAACAGAGGCACAGACACAATAAGAAAAATATCTGTTATCTGCTAATTTTAGAGAATATAAAAGGATCAACACATTTTTCCCCCAATATTGTCATGTTCATTTTTATCCATCTGTGGTGGAGGGGCTGCAGCCCCAAAACTGAGGCCTCTCTATGCCTCTACAGGCCTGGACATATTTTCTGCCAGGACCCATGGCAGTAAATATGTTGTGTAAGAAACACACGCCCAGTTTGTGTACCCCTGGGGTCGACCCAGGTAATCCCCTAATCAGGAGGGTCCAGGCAAGCAGCTACTGCCTATTAAGGTAAGGTTTGGGCTTACTTCCAACCTGATTGGTCACTTTAGATGGCCAAATGAGCCACGAATCTCGGCTCAGTGTCTATAAAGAGGAGCGCAAAGAAGCACCACGTGTTCAGAGAGTTCAGAGTGTTCAGAGGATTAAGCTCAGCTCTCTGATCTGCATAGATGCCCTGATCTGCTTGCATGGCCTAGACACAGGATCAGGCCTCACTTGAAAACATTACTGAGGCTCAGCCCTCTTGCATTGATCTCAAGGCACAGTTAAGCTGTCTGTGAACCCTTTGAGAAGCAGAGCGCCTGCACGCCTGCATTTGGTACATATACGGGGAGCTGAGAGCCCCCTGCCTAAGCCCAGAGCAGCCGTACATACTGGCTTGCTACCCTGCATTTATCTATGGAGCTCAAGTCTCCCTGCAGCCTGGCAGACCCTGCTTGCCAGCTGTCCTGTTAGCCTGGAAAGATCCAGGCTCAGCAGACCCTTCCAGACTGTCTGCTTACCCACAGCCTGATAGAGTGTGAGACGACCGTGTCAGAAGTTGCACAGATAAATCCTTCTCCTGCACCTGGAAACCTTGCCAGCTGAGCATCCCTGGACACGGCATCCAGAAGAAGCAGCAGCACCAAGGCAGAGACGACTTCACTCCAGGAGAGAAGGTCAGAGAAATCCTGTTTACCCCAGAGACTGGGAACACCTTATCATTCTCCTGCAAGCTGGGACAGATTCCAGCTTCACCAAGACCCGAATACTGGGCACAGGCTGTGACACAGTCCCAGGAGGGTGATTAATGATTAATACTTAGAAGCAACACATTTAAGCAAGCTTTAATTCCTTTGTAATATAAGTTATCTCTGTCTTAAGAGCAGACACAGTTTCAGCCCTTGCTGGGCAAACAGTATAGTTGTTAAGAGGCATTAAGCCTAAGGGAATCTTTCTCTCTGTCTATAGTTGTTGATAATTTGATATTTCCATTTAATAATCCAATCCCTGTAGATATATCCCAACTGTTTTCATAACTTTGCACATTGAACTTGATTACATAGTGGTTGGGGATGGTACAGATTTGTCAATATTAATTTTAATAAATAATTTTATAAAAAAGTAATATCACCTCAAATTAATTTCTCACCTCCCCCTAATAGGGAAGGAATATAGAAACCCCCTCCATAACACCATCACTCTAGATACTTAAAATACAATTCCTAGTGACTTCACTTGCAGTTCTGAAAATTCAAGGGGGAACAGCTTTTTTGTGCTACTGTGTGAGTGATAGAATAAAGAAAATATGAAGTTGTTATGTGGGGTTGCTTTTCTCCTCAGTAAACTAGTTGAATCCTTTTAGCTCTTTCATGAGGAAGGACAACTGCCATCTTTTGCTACTTCAGTTAAAATAATCCACTGACCTTTTGCTCAAATTTGTGTGAAACTTTTGTGGACTGTTAAGTCTAGCCATGGTAAAGTAGAGCCTGTGGAAAAGCTTCCCATGAGGAGCAATATGATGTGATATTAATGTTTTATAACCGGCATTAGTGCCTGTCTGTGACAGGAGAAGACTGAATTCAATGAGGAGAATAAAAAATGTTTCTATAAATATATTAATGATAAAAGAATGGGCAAGGGCAACCTCCAGTCCTCATCAGATGGCGAAGGGAATATAGTAACAAAAGATAAGGAAATGTCTGAGGTACTTAAGACCTTCTTTTCCTCAATCTTCAATGGTAGGGCAGGTTGTCTCCAGGACAACCGGCCTAAACTGGCAAATGGAGCCAGGGACCAGTACAGTGCCCCTGTAATCCAGGAGGAAGCAGTAAAAGATGTGCTGAGCCACTTGGATCCTTACAAGTCCATGGGACCAGATGGGATCCATACTAGGGTGCTGAGAGACTTGGCAGATGAGGTGGCCAAGCAGCTTCTCAATTCAAGAGAGATGTTGAGGTACTGGAATGTGTCCAGAGAAGGGTGACAAAGTTGGTGAGGAGCCTGGAACACAAACTCTATGAGGAGAGACTGAGGGAGCTGGGAGTGTACAGCCTGCAGAAGAGGAGGCTCAGGGCTGACCTCATTGCTGTCTACAACTACCTGAAGGGACATTGTAGCCAGGTGGGGTTGGCCTCTTCTCCCAGGCAACCAGCAACAGAACAAGGCGACACAGCCTCAAGTTGTGCTGGGGGAAGTATAGGCTGGATGTTAGGAGGAAGTTGTTGTCAGAGAGAGTGATTGGCATTGGAATGGGCTGCCCAGGGAGGTGGTGGAGGCACCATCCCTGGAGGTCTTCAAGAGAAGAATGGATGAGGCACTTAGTGCCATGGTCTAGTTGACTGGATAGGGCTGGGTTGGCCTGGATGATCTTGGAGGTCTCTTCCAGCCTGGTTGATTCTATGATTCTCTGACTGCAAATTTCTTCCCAATCTGTGCTCTTCTATTCACCATGTTTTGTGAATATTTCCTAGATGAAGTGCTTGAAAGAACTGGGGTTCAGCAGCACCTTCTTTACAGGCTTAAACTGACAAAACTGACAATACAGAACACAGGGAAAAGTTAAGTTGAACTACATGTGGCATGCAGGTATTCCTAGTGTTAAAAAGTTACTAACTATAGAACATTCTGGGTTTTTTTCAGTTTTGCAGATTTAATGTTTATACTGAGTCTGTGTGGGATGAAGTTATGAAATTTGCTTTGCATTTATGGATAAAACAATGATGATAACATGTCAATGTTTTCAGTGCTCCTGAGCAGTGCTGCAGTTTTATCTCTTTTGCTACCCTGCCCAAATAAGAATAAGCTGGTTGTGAGCAAGAGACTAGGAAGGGTTATTATCAAAACAGCTGACATGAGCTGACCAAAGGGATATTCCATACCATATGGCATTGTGCTCAAGCAGTTAAACATCAGGAAAAACGAGAGGAAAAAGGCATATGGGGGTTATGGCATTTGTCTTCCCAGTTCTGTGTACTGAGGCCACACTTCACAGGAAGTGTCTGGACATCTGTCTGACAACGGGAAGCAGTGAATTAATTCCCCTTTTTCACTCTGCTTGCATGCATGACTTTTATCTTCCTCATTAAACTACCATTATTTTGATCCATGGGTCATTTTGTTTTTTCTTTGAATTTTTTCACCCTGGGAGAGGGAGGGAATGAAAGAAAAGCTACATTTTCAGCTGCTGGCTGGTATCAGTCTTTCACAGTTTTTAAGATAAGCATCATACTTATTTTTTGCCTTTAAAAAATATAATTATAAAATTATAATTTTAAAACTAATTATAGTGTCAGCTTCTTGCTATTCTGTACTTAGGTAGAAGATAAAATAAGCGTGGATTAGGTGTCTGGTTTCCATTCAGAATTAGAACTGTAAAGTGATATTATTTACACAAATAATGTAACTAATGTATGGCTTCCTGTAAAAGTTGTAGAAATGTTTGAAGCTTTCTTTTTTCCCCCTGAATTTCACTTTGCCTGGACTAATACTGAATCTTGTCATGGCCGCAAGCAGAAGACTGTAAATTCTTCCTACACTTACAAATTTTTGATCAGATGAAGGGAGTGAAAGTGAGAGCATGGGAGAAAGCTTACATGATGTCATAAATAATTTATACATGCTCCAAGCAAAGGTGATATGGGTATGTAAGTATGTATATTTTAACAAAAGCTCCCTTTTAACTAGCTGTGTAGGCAATCTTTTTTCAAAGCCTTGTGGAAATATTTAATCACAGAACTAGCCTATTACCATATGTTCTCAGCTTTCTTGATCTAGATATTCTGAGTAAATTCTGCATGCTTTCATTGATTTTAAAATAGTTTAACCTGATGTCATCATCAGGTCTTAATAATCAAGTGTACTTATGTCTCGATGCCTTACTCTGAATGGCAGTGTCTAAAGATGTCTCCTTATGATCATAGGGTCACAGGATGTTAGGGGTTGGAAGGCACTCAAGGACATCTTCGAATCCAACATCCCACTGCCAAAGCAAGTCCATGCAATCTAGTTCATGTCACAGAGGAACACATCCAGACAGGTCTTGAAAGTCTCCACAGGAGGAGACCCCACAACCTCTCTGGGGAGCCTGTGCCAGTGCTCTGTGACCCTTACAGTAAAGAAGTTCCTCCTTGTGTTGAGGTGGAACCTCTTTTGTTGCAACTTCCACACATTGCTCCTTGTCCTGTCCCAGGGAGCAGGGAGCAGTGAGCAGAGCCTGTCCCCCCTCTCCTGACACCCAGCCCTCAGGTATTTATAAACATTTATCAAATCCCCTCTAAGTCTTCTCTTTTCCAGACTAAAAAGTCCCAAGCCTCTCAGCCTCTCCTCATAAGCTATGCCCTCCAGTCCCCTAATCATCCTTGTAGCCCTCTGCTGGACTTTCTCCAGCAGATCCCTGACCCTCTTTGGGCTTTGGGGAGCCCAAAACTGAAGGCAGGATTCAAGATGAGGTCTCACCAGGACAGAGTAGAGGGGGAGGAAGACCTCCCTTGATACACCCCAGGATCCCATTGGCCGATTTTAGATTCCTTTAGTGATCTAATACTGATACTACTATGACTCAAGTAAATTAATCCATTAACCAATTATTAAGTTAAAAGACTTCAAATTTGCAGTATTCTCTTTTATTAAACATTATTTTGAGTAAGCATCCAATGATTTTTTTAATCCAAACATTCATTTAATACTTTATACAGTGTTTTATCAAAAGATGTGTGACACTAGTATGAATTTTAATCTTACTATTTATCAACATCATTTTAATTGTTTTTACTCAGGACATCTCACGAACTCTCACAATATGGTTAATAGTTATGTAACTATGAGTTGCTTAGATTCCACACGACACATACAGGAGGTTAAATATCATATCTGCCATTGTGCAGTCTGCATGCGTAGCTGAACAGAAAGTTGCATTATCACTCTGATCATTAGTTCTCCCAGGAAGAATGTTTGGACAAAATCTGCTAACTAGATAGGTTTTTCATTCCTAGGATGGCATAGATTTTTTTTCTTGGGCATTTAGCTATAGCTTGATGTGATAGTGAGTGAAGTGTGCTGGATTCTGTTTGAGTTTGTTCCGATGTGTGTGGTTTTTTGGTGGTTTTTTTTTGTCTTTTTTTGGTGTTTTTGTTTTGTTTTGTTTTGTTTTATTTTTAAAGAAAGGAATTAGTTGCCTTTTCACATTTTACCAGAGTAGCTCATATGTAGCTGGAGCATGCTAGTGAATACAAATCGTGTCATATTCTTCTAGCTTTCACAATCCAATGGCACAGAGAAGTAAGACATATGAAGCACAGAAGTTTTCTTTATGTGTTTCTGGTAGGACTGTCTATATTCATAGAATCAAACAGGTTAGAAGAGACCTCCAAGATCACCCAGCCCTATCCAGTCAACTAGAACATTAGAGCAAATCACCTTGCATTTTATATGTCCTCCTACTCCCTCATTTAGATAAGGTGGAGATAAGTCTCATTTGTCTTCAGATATTTGATTGGTACACACATTGTCCTCTGTAGTTTATATTTTAATATTCTGACATCAGCATGCATAATTTTCAACAACAAATAACTACTGTATGTACTAAATTCTATATGAAAATAAAATAGAAAAGAATAGAACTGACCAGGTTGGAAGAGACCTCCAAGATCATCCAGTCCAATCTAGCACCCAGCCCTGTCTATCAACTACACCATGGCACTAAATGCCTCATCCAGGCTTTCGTCAACACCTCTAGGGATGGTGACTCCACCACCTCCCTGGGCAGCCCATTCCAATGCCAATCACTCTCCCTGCCAACAACTTCCTCCTAACATCCAGCCTATACCTCCTCCGGCACAACTTGAGACTGTGTCCCCTTGTTCTATTGCTGGTTGCCTGAGAGAAGCCCCACCTGACTACAGCCTCCCTTCAGGTAGTTGTAGACAGCAACAAGGTCACCCCTGAGCCTCCTCTTCTGCAGGGTGCACACCCCCAGCTCCCTCAGCCTCTCCTCATAGAGTTTGTGTTCCAGGCCTCTCACCAGCTTTGTCACCCTTCTCTGGACACGTTCCAGCACCTCAACATCTCTCTTGAATTGAGGAGCCCAGAACTGGACACAGTACTCAAGGTGTGGCCTGACCAGTGTTGAGTACAGACGAAGAATAACCTCCCTTGTCCTATAGGACACACTGTTTCTTTATTTTGATGTAAAATCAGTTGTGAAAAAAACAAATCCAGGTTCAGTATGTGTTTAATTCTCTAAATACATTCATATGCATACACTGTTTTACTTTAGATGTCTTGTCTGTGTAACTGTATGTATGCGAGAAGTGTAAATTCAAACCAGTTTTGTGTAGCATAAATGTAAAAAAGGATCACTTGCAAACACATTGGCATTAATTCCTGTATGTATTCTAAGATGCTTTAACAATTCATGATCCAAGCATTGTTGAAAACAGCCCAGTCATTTGCTCACACTGGCAAGTTTTGGTACCAGTAGGTTATAAGTTGATTAAAATTGAATATCCTGAAATGGTTCCTTTTCCAAATGAATCATGACTCATCTTTCATGTCTTGTAATTTATTACAAGTTTGTATCTGGCAGAGGTCATAGGTCAGATGTCAAAGTTCATAAAGTCGCCACAGAAAAGCTAGGTCTGCATTTTCCCTGATACATAAAAAATGTCCCCAGGATGAGCTCAGAATTCTAACTGTTGCCTAAATGAACACATTCACTTTGCTGTGACAGTCAAAAACATAGAAAATCTGGCCTATTTTTTAACCAATGCAGACTGTTGGATGGAAGATAAGGACAAATGAGGTTTGATTTGTTTGTGTAACAGCTGTGACTGAGGATAGCCTGAAGAAGGAGCCAGAGTCTGAACAAATTATGCAAATCATTATTATTATTTTCCATTTGTTGGAAACATAAAATACATCTTATATACAAATGTACAATGAAATCACTCTGTCTTTATTTTGTGAACTTTTCTGTTACAATTTCTATGTTTGTCTTAATCCCAGTGCTCCTTGGCAGCAGTGAATGCATTCCAGGACAAAGTTGTGGATGATGTACTTGTATTTGGTATACCTGGTGAATGCAGGTAAGATCTCACTACATAATTCAGTTAAAGAGATTTAGTAGAAGTTCTTACTTTACCTTTCTGATGTTAGAAAACTTTTAAATTTGATTTTGTGTTTTGTTTCTGGAATATTTCTGTTCACATTCTCTTCACTATTCTGAAGAAGCATGCAAGTAGAAGCTCATACAGTTTAAAACAAAATTAATTCGATTGGACAAAGCCTCCAACATCTACTTGATCCGGAATCAGGAAATGAAAGCTGCAGGCTGGAATCAGTCTATACAATGATTTCAAACAAACAAACAAACCCCAAAACAAAACTATTTGCATCTGTTTTGTAGTTCAAGCTGGTTTTGTGTCCAACACCCCTTAGAATTTAATTTGTACTCATTTTCAGTTTTGACTACGTTAGAATTTAATTTTAGTAGTCTCGGCACTTACCAGTCATTAAGCTCTTTTGTAGCCAGCGTTCTCACAGAGCTTTCAAATGTGGTCTTTAGTTTCACTGGCAATTTATTAGAACTTGATTGCACAAACACAAAAACAGTTGTAAGCATTAAAGTTTGCTTAATGTTGACATAAACTGAATTTATTCTGACTGTGTTGGGAACTGGCTAGAAAATGGGGTGCATGAGCCCCTGGAAGCTTGTACAATCAAGCCTTGGATGTGAGGTCTGAGTGTTGGAACTGCAGTAGACCACAGCGCTGTGTGTGTGAAGAAGCTCAGAGGAATTTGTCCTTGAGCCTTCTGATAAACAGCTTCTGTGGGACTGTGTGCAGAGCAGGAGGCAAATAGGAGGAATATTGAAATTCCAGTATTTAGGTGCACTAAACACTTTTGCAGTAACTGTAAGTAGGGAGGATCATGCATATTCAAATATTTAGATGTGCCAAAGCTAGTGAAAAGTAGCACATTGCATGCTGCGTGTACTCACTTTTCTCACCCTAACTGAAAAGTATGTTCTTTGTAACTGGAAGTCTGATGCTCTCAGTAAAGTGTGGATTGCTTGGACAGCTAAATCAGATTGAGTCATCTCCTTGCTTTCCCATTCCCTTTTGCATGAGCGTCCATACATCTGAGTGAAGTATGGGCAAATATACATCAAGGCAAACAGATCTCTCTGTTTAATCTTTGTTATCCTTTGTTTCATAAATTCATAAATTAAAAGCAAATTGATTTTTTGTGGATGTTATATGCATCTATTGTATATGATTCATACTAAAATGAATTCTACTGGGAAACAAATGCTTGATATGTTTTTGTTATTAAATTATACCAACATTATACTTTTCTGATGTCATAGAGGACATGATACTCCATATCGGAATAATTAAAAAAAAGTATGGAAAACCCACCTATTGCCTCTTTTAGAAGAATAGCATGGATCAAATCTCTGTCTGAGGGTTTGTTCTCTTCATTGAAGGCACTTTTAAACAGCTCAAATCTATAACAGAATACGTAAGAGCTCACACTGACTGACTTTTGACCGTATGCAGAAGCCTGCTTTGTCTCCCTGTAAGCAACTGTCAGAAAGAAAGAAGAACAAATGGAAAGTGTTTCAGATAACAGGACAAAAGCTGGTAGTGATATATTGCATTTTGTGCAATGATATGTTACTCAAAAGGCCAGGGACTATATCTAGCATTTTGAGAAAAATGATGCTGCATGACATCATTAAATCACAGTGACTTAGATTAGGTAATAATTTGCTTACTTGCAGGGCAAAATATATTTTATTATTGCATAATAAATATCTTCATAAAGTAACGAAATGTTGTTGCTCAGATTTCCTTGTGTTTATTTGACTAGTTCCAAATAACTCAAAAGAAAGCTACTTGTAAAAAGAAGTTTGAAAATCATGGCAGCTCTTTAATTCAAGAGGAGTTCACCTTGGAATTGCCTTGCATAATCCCTATTTTACTATGCTTGATAAACTTTACATTTTCTGTGGAAATCAGGACATTACCCACTGAAGCACATATTATAAATAAAAATAAAGTTTTGCTGAGGATGTAGGTGTGATGGTTTGGGCATTAATCTGCCCCCCCCCACTTTGTAGGTACCCAGCTAACTCAGATGGGCCTCCAGGAATATAAATGAAGCTATTTATTTTACAGCAGCAAATATACAAGCAGCTATTTACAATATATACAGTTATATACAGACATATACAAAGGATAAACAATACAGAAGCACAACTCCCCTCCCAGAAACCTGAGTCCCCAGGAGGGGCTCTCAAACCACCCCAACACCTCCCCTTGCCCTCTCAACCTTACCCCAGTTCTCAGGAAGAAGAGAGGTGCAGCCAAGAGGTTAGGGAGCAAGGTTAGTGGCAGCAAGGTTAATGAGATGCAGCTTCGTCAAAGCCCAGAAGCAAAGTGTGAGACAAAACGGCGAAAGTGTTATCAAATGTTTTACTTCTTCTTCCCAGAATTCTCAGCGTGACTGTGAGAGAAGGGGATACAAGTATTTTCATTTCACTGCCCATTATCTAGTTCTTTTACCAAAACATTCTAGCTTGCTTCAAACTAGCACAGTAGGTAACTATAAGTTTCTGCTTCTATGGTCTAATAACCAACTATTGCAAGTTACAAAGTAAGAAAAAAACCACAAGCATTCTTATGCAAGTAAAAATTCTGCCATCTTTCTCTTATGATGCTATAATTAGCATCAGCTTTCACTATACTGGGTATCATATATAAGATTAGAAACTGTTCCTGGCAGTAAGTCAATGACAGTACAGTCTTGAAAAAGGATATAGAAAATTCTTATCACAGGTAATGATTTCAGTTATTTTTTTCACTTTGCAGATTGGAAATTCTTTAATTACTGTGGCAAACTTGCTCAGTCACAGGTTGCTCACTTATTCTAAAAACCTACAATACTCTTTTTGAAGAGTGTTTCATGTGTTCAGAGTCATAAGAACAACAGAGAACAGAAAAAAAACAGCTGGCTGTGAACTGCTGAGGCTGTGTTCAACCTTAACATGGAAAACAAAAATGCCAAGCTGTTTTTCAGCCTTCTCTTTCTCTGCTATTTCCTACAATGTCCTGGCCTCCCTGCTCAAATTATTTAGTATATAATTTGCCTATTGGTAAAGGTGTTTACCATTCTTACACTTACTTATCTGCTCCTGACTTGTTTGAGTCTAATTTTATAATGCAAAAATAGAGATTTATAAACCAAATACGCCCTTGCTATGCAGTTATAGTTTCCCACTGCTGTTGAACTTAGGACTGATGTCCTTGACCTTCTTGTACATTTAGTTCTCTATTTCCCACATACACGATCCTAAGAAGGGAGATACTAAGTAAGGACAGTTCAAAGTCATTATGCATTTGATGGCCATACCCTTTGTCGTGGAGGGGTATTCTGCTGTCCACGCCAATAGCTAGCAAACATTCAAACTATAAACAAGAGAGAGGACTTTTCCCTGCACCAAATACCACTTTGGGTCAATATGCTGTTTGCCCAGTAGAAGGGCCCAAGCCCTTTCCGCTGTATGGCAGAAGGCAATAGAGAATTACAGAGGCATTAAAGCGTTTACTCACAATTTTTTATTAAGTTATCAGTCACCCTCCAGGGCTACATCACAGCCTATTACAAGTGTACAATCTTCAGAGGACTCTGCCCGTAGACTTTGAGGTTGGAATTCTTCTGGCTTCAGGGGAAAGGAGAATCTTCCTGGCTTCTGGGGAAAGGACAGTCTCTGACCTTGTTCTCCTGGTTTCTTCTGGATGCTCTGTCTAGGGATTCTTAGGCAGGACTGTCAGGTGCAGAAGGAGGATGATGCCATGCAGTCTCATCATGTCACACTGGCCATACAGGCCGGTCGCATGCAGACAAGTGGGGTCTGCTCCTGGCAACTCAGAGGCAGTGGCGCACACCAAGCAATAATAAGGCAGCGGATGTGCAATAGGGTGCATGGCTGAATGGGAGACTGAGCTCCATGGATAAAGGCAGGCAATGCAGGATCTAGTCCTGGTAACTCAGCACAGTGGTGTGCAAGTGTGCACAGCTAGCTGGGAGCCCATGGGAGACTCTGTCTCTGTAGAATAAAGTAGATGCACTGTGGATGAGGCTTCAGGCATGCATAAGCAGACATAAGCAAAAAGCAGTGCTGGTGAGTCCAAGCAAAATAATGAGAACGACTAAGCACCTTGTTTACCTGTGTATCCTTATTTATTAAATGTGGGCCGAGATTAACGGCCTCTTGGCCACCAAAATGACCAATCAGTTTTTGGCAGTCAGCCAAACCTTACCATAATAGGAAAAAGCCACAAGCCTGGACCTCCCAAATATAAGAATATCATGGGCCTAGCACACGGTGGGCCATAAACTAGGCTCGTGGGCTTATACAACCACTTACACAACCACATTGCACAACCTGGACCCTGGGCAGGCCAGACTTTATGGTACCAGGTCTATTGTGATTCTTTGTGCTTGTGTATCCATTTAATGTGTTCACCTCTGGTTTGGGCAGGAAAACATGTCCAGGCAAGGTAAGGCATATGTAAGCCTATGGGGCCTCCACAGCACCCTTACAGATGGAACATAATTAGATTCGGGTTCTTTTTCATCTGTGTTCAGTTTATCTTGTAATGATACTGTGTCTTAGGCAATAGGAATGAACATACATTACCAGTCCAGTGGCTGGCTACTACAGCCCAATGCATGCCATTGTCTTCTTTTTCTTCATCTAAAATGCTATGCTTCACTCTCCTCTAACTTTCTTTACAGTCAAAAGACTTTACTGAGGTGTCTGTACCAGTATTGGTATTTTCTTCCCTTTCACGCTATTGAACTTTTTGAGTTTTCTTACATTTTCTTCAAATAGTAATTCCCTTTTGAAAGAAAAGTATAATTATAAATTAAGTATCTAAGTTTAAGATCACAGAATTATAGAAAATAATAATACAATTATTTCATTTGGAAAAGACCTTTAAAATCATTGAGTCCAACCATTATCTACCTACCAAGGCTGGTGATAAACCATGTCCCTTGACACCATATCTATGTTTTTTAACCACTTCCAGGGATAGTGATTCAACCACGTCCCTTGGGAGTCTGTGCCAGTGTTTAATAACTTTTTTATTGAAGTAGTTTCTTTTAATTTCCAGTCTAAATTTCCCCTGTCACAACTTGAGGCCATTTCCTCTTGTTACTTGTTACAAGAGAGAAGATACTTGACATGTTACTACAGTCTTCTTTCAGGGAGTTGCAGAGAGTGCGAAGGTCTCCCTTCACCCTCTTTTTCTCCAAATTAAAGAACTTTGGTTCCCTCAGACACTCCTCACAAGATCTATTCTCCACAACCCTCATCAGCTTCATTGGCCTTCTATGGATCCCTTCCAGCACCTCAATGTCTTTCTTATAATGAGAGCTCAAAGACTGAGTACAGTACTCAAAGTGTGGCTTTTTCAGTGGTGACATCTGTGTAAACATATCACTGAAACAGATGGAAATTCCAAGGTTGGAGTTTTGGGATATACGAAGAGTAATAGCCTTTATAGCTAATTTTAAGTTTAGAACAGATTTTAGTCAGTGTGATCTTGTATAAATCTATAGTAAAATTAACTGAACTTTCTCACATATAAAAATGAAACAAAACTCCATAATCAGGAGTTAACATTATGCAAATCATTTCCTCTCCCCTTCCTTCCCTTTTCTGCTTTTATAATCTCAGAAAAATTCTTGGGGTGAAACCTGCTTATAGTAGGCCTTGCATGAGACATTTTTAGCCTGACTTAGGAACTCAGTTTCCCTTTACAGCTGCAAATATTCTAAATATGCACTTTTTTAACAGTTCAGATTGTCAGAGTTGGATATTTACCTGGACCTAATCAAAGTTTTCAACATGTTCTCACGTGATATCCTGATTTCCAAACTGGTGAAACATGGGTTTGATGGACCACAAGATGGATGAAGAATTGACTTGATGGCTAGATGGCAAAAGAGTGGCTGTTAATGGCTCCATGTCCCAGTGGAGGCCAGAGACACTTGGAGTCCATCAGGGATCAGTCCGGGAATCATGTTTTTTTAACATCTTTGTAGGTGACACGGACAGTGGCATTGAGTGCACCCTCAGCAAGTTTGCTGAGAACATCAACCTGTGTGGTGCAGCAGAGATGCTGGAAGGAAAGGATCCATCCAGAGAAATCTAGACAGGCTGGAGAGGTGGGCACAAGCCAACCTCATGAGGTTCAACAAGACCAAGTGCAATGTCCTTCATCTGCTTCGAGGCAATCCCAAGCACTAACATAGTGTCTGGCTTGAGAGCAGCCCTGATGAGAGAGACTTGGCAGTGGTGATGGATGAGAAGCTCAGTATGAGCCGTCAATGTGTTCTTGCAACCCAGAATGCCAACCAGATCCTGGGATGCGTCCAGAGCAGTGTGGCTAGCAGGTCAAGGGAAGTGAACCTCCCCCTCTACATTGCATTGGTCAGACCCCACCTAGAATACTTCATCAGGATGGAGCACCTCTCTGATGAGGAGAGACTGAGGGAGTTGAGGCTGCTCAGTCTGGAAAGAAGAAGGCTCTGAGGTGACTGAGGTTGAGAGACATTCTGCCTCTCTACTCTGCCCTGGTGAGGCTGCATCTGGAGGACTGTGTTCAGTTCTGGGCCCCCCCATTCAAGAGGTACATAGAATGCTTTAGAGTGTCCAGCACAGAGCCACAAAGATGCTGAAGTGCATGGAACATCTCTCTTACAAGGAGAGACTGAAGGAGCTGGGGCTCTTTAGCTTGGAGAAAAGGAGACTGAGAGCTGATCTCATCAATGTTTATCAATATGTAAAGGCTGAGTTCCAGGAGGATGGAGCCAGGCTCTGCTCAGTGATGCCTAATGACAGGACAAGGGGCAATGGGTGGAAGCTGAGGCACAGGAAGTTTCATTTAAACATGAGGAGGAATTTTTTCCCTTTGAGGGTGACAGAACACTGGAGCAGGCTGCCCATGGGAGTTGTGGAGTCTCCCTCTCTGGAGATATTAAAACCCACCTGGACACGTTTCTGTGTGATCTGGTATAGGTGATCCTTCTCTGGCACAGGGGTTGGACAAGATGATCTTTCGAGGTTCTTTCCATCCCCTGACATTCTATGATTCCATGACCTTATCGTGGCCTTTCAGTATCATAAGGGGGCCTACAAGAAAGCCAGGGAGGGATTTTTTAGGGTGTCAGGTAGTAATAGGACTGGCGGGAATGGAATAAAGCTACAAATGAATAGATTTGGACTGGATGTTACAAAGCTCTTCACCATGAAGAGCTGAAGGGAGGCTGTATCCAGGTGGGGGTTGGTCTTTTCTCCCAGACAACCAGCAACAGAACAAGGGGACACAGTCTCAAGTTGTGCTGGGGGAAGCATAGGCTGGATGTTAGGAGGAAATTCTTCACTGAGAGAGTGATTTGCCATTGGAATAGGCTGCCCAGGGAGGTGGTGGAGTCACTTTCCCTGGAGGTGTTCAAGCAAAGACTGGATGAGGCACATGGTGCCATGGTCTAGTTGACTGGATAGGGCTGGGTGCTATGTTGGACTGAATGCTCTTGAGAGCAACTTGTTTGATTCTATGATTCTATGAGCGTGGTGAGACCTTTCAATGGGTTTCTCAGGGAGGTGGTTGAAGCCCCATCCCTGGAGGTCTTTAAGGCCAGGCTGAATGAAGCTCTAGACAGCCTGGTCTGGTGTGAGGTGTCCTTGCTTACAGCAAGTGGGTTGGGACTAGATGATCCTTGTGGTCTCTTCCAACCCTGACTGATTGTATGATTCTATTTTATGATTCTATGATTTTTTGCTCTTCTATTTTTATATTGGAATTGACAAATATGGATATATTGATTCTTAGGAACAGATTAAAGACAATGCATGTTAACGTGATAGCGAAAGTGGGTAGTCATACTCAGACCACTTACATTATTATGGTTTTCTTGTTTAATCTGAGCAAACTTAATTGTTTTCTATATAGTCATGGTAAGATAGAACTGTGCTTCAGAAATGAAACATCATTCAGAAATTACATGAGCTGCAGTTTAGAAGCCTTCTAACTTGAGAAGGATTGGCATATTGACAAAGAATATAAAAACACAAGTCTGACTTCAAGTGAAAAAGTTACTGTCATGATCTGGTTATCCCGCACCAGCTCTGGTCAGTAGGAGGTCTAAGGGAGTCATGCTAAGGTTCAAATAATTCCCTTAGAGTAAATAAAAGCAGGATGATGTCAAACAGTTGATGAACTGTATTTGTTAGACTGGACCAGAGAAAAGTAAAAATGGGAAAGAAAAGTAGTGGGAAAAATATATATCAAAGAAAAGTAGTGGGAAAAATATATATCAAAGAAAAATAGTGGGAAAAATATATATCAAAGAAAAAGGGTATCACCATTTCCCTGGCTTGAAACCATGGCATTGTTGGAGAAGCAGTCCCAAGTTTCTCAGCATCAGGCACACATGCTGCTAGGAGCTGCACTCAGAGCACAGGACCAGGTCTGTGCCACACGATCTTCTCTGGGTTGCAGGCAGCATGAAGTGAGGCTGTGCCATGTGACTTTTCTCCAGGATGCAGGCAGCAATGGGAACAGAGTGGGGTGGGGCTGACAGTACTGCCTGCCTGCTATGAAGTCCTCTAGGCTTGCGGGCAGCTGGAGGAATGGAGGGGTTTGGGGTCATGAGGAGTAGGCAGAGCAGAACAGAATGGAGACAGGATGCTGTGGCATGGCTTCCTCTGGCTGCCTGCTCCCTCTGAAGTCCCCATTTTTCCCTCAACCATCATGTGGCAGGCACTGAGGATGGTGACACCTGCAGAGCTGTGCAGAGTGTTGTGTCCACACCCATCCTTCAGTGGCATGGTTTGAGACAACTAAAACTCTTGGAGTTACATTTTTTTTTCTTTTTGGTGTGTGTGCTTGTTTGTCATTTCAAATATGTGTTTTTGATTTACAATACTCTTTCAGTATTGTGGTGGTAGGCCAAAACAGGTTCAATATGAGTCCTGGCATGTTCAGGCATGGTCTTGCCCTCCCTCAACCACTTCCAGAGTTGGGAGAGATCGGAAGGAGGAAAAGGGACCTGGAGCCCAGGAAGTCTAAGTTAGGGCTTGCCCAGACATGTTTTGTTCCTGTTTACACCTTGAGGTAACCAAGGCACACACACCTGGTGTATGCTTGCCTCGTGCAAGGTCCATGCCTTCCCAAATTTGGGTAAAGCTTGGTTCATGCCTTCACCTAATACAGTTAAGCTCTGCCATCTTACTGGCTAATGGTTCTGTTTATCTCAGTTGCTAATTGGCACAATTGATCCTCACGCAATGGGTAAAAGTAGGCCAGAGTTGTAAACAACTTGGTTTGCTGCTTAATACCAAGCCTTGTTACTTCAAGCTATGCTTTAAGCTATGTTTCCCAGAATTCTGACATACTTCAGTTTACCAGAGAGAAGCATAAAAGCCCTACATTACCATAGCATGTAGCCTTGCATCCTAGACCTCACTTCTTCAACACGTAGTGTGAAACAGGTCACTTCCAGCAGCCTGAATCCCACTGGAAGGTAATGACCATTCAGCCTAGACCATGTAAAATGGATAAGACCAGGAGAGCCAAGGGCCTGTCCTGGAGTCCTGTATACCCCTAAATTCCTCTCCCTCCGTGGATTGAAATGGGAGAGGAAAAGCCGCCTGGTTCCCCTCCCCCCCCCACCCCCCCGCCTGCCCTGCAGGCATGAAGTGGGTGAGCAAAGGGGTTCTGCCCGCACGAGGAGTGCCCCGTGCAATGCCCACGCTGGAATCGGGCTAGGATTGGCTGTGCCCTTTCATGCCTAAGGAAGTGGTAATTCTGCTCTTTGTCTAGAGAGGGTATAAATACTGGGGGCTTCCCACCTTTGGGGGTTCCCGCCTTGGAGTTCGTTCCACCTTGGAGTTCATTCCTGCCCGGACGTTCGTACCTACCTGAGAGTTCTCCCCCCCTCTCTCCTGACCTGGATACAGAGAGAGGTTCAAAGAACTGCTTCACCCATTGACACCCTTTGTAAAGTCTAATGACCCATCTGCAGCTTCTGAAAGGGAATGAGAGGGAATGAAGTCAGCCTGATCGTGAGTTATTTTGGCTCAGCTTTATTAGTAAGTGGGAAATGCTATTAATTAATAGCTAAAGCCTTTTCCAACTTCTGACTTCCAAAATAGTCAGATTATCGATGGCATTCTTGTAGATATTCTCAAACGAGCTGAATCTGGTAATTAAAACTAAATTAATCTTTGTATATATAGTTTTGGGGGTGGGTTTTGGGAAAATAAAATAACTCTATTTTGTATAAAAATTCCTGACTTGGCCACATTAATTCCCTGCCTCCACAACAGTGCCCCTTGAATAAGCTGCACTACTGCCACTCACAGTTACAGTCATTGAAAGTGATAAGCCCCTTCCAACCTGAGCCCCTGCTTAAACAGACCTCACCACAGTCTGTGCTGAGAGAGAAAACAGGTTATTGCCTGCAGCCTAGGACACAGTTGGCTATTTGGGATGCAAGTGCACATTGCTGGCTCATGTTGAGCTTTTCACCAACTAAGACCCCCAGGTCCTTTTCCTTGGGGCTGCTCTCCAGCCATTTGTCACCCAGCCTGTATTTGTGCTTGGGATTGTGCTGACTCAGGTGTGAGACCTTACACTTAGCCCCTCCAGCCTGTCCAGGTCCCTCTCAATGACATCTTTTGTCTTGTTAGTTAATACATTCATTTGACCTCATAATGTACATTCTAAATAATTTTGGAGAGCTGAAAACACAAACAAATATCACTATCTTACAAAAATGTGTTGCTATACACTGAATCCTCTTTAAACACCACAGGAGGCATTAATGTCTTGCAATCATTACAGTGATACTGAAATTCTAAGGTTATTAGGGAGAGGAACTGCTGGGTCCATTACAAAATGAAATTATGATATTATAATAGCCCATTGACAGTGAGAGAAAGAATGTATTAAAACAGAAAGGATTTTTAACTTCTTAAATGGAAAAGTTTGTTGTGTTTTTTTTTTTAATAGTGAGGCTGAGGGAGCTGGGGGGTTGTTTAGCCTGGAGAAGAGGAGGCTCACGGGGGACCTCATTGCTGTTTACAACTACCTGAAGGGAAGTTGTAGCCAGGTGGGGATCAGTCTTGTCTCCCAGGCAACCATCAACAGAACAAGGGGACACAGTCTCAAGTTGTGCTGGGGGAGGTCTACACTGGATGTTAGGAGGAAGTTCTTCAAAGAGAGACTGATTGGCATTGGAATGGGCTGCCCAGGGAGGTGGTGGAGGCACTGTCCCTGGAGATCTTTAAGAGAAGACTAGAAAAGGCACTTAGTGCTTTGGTCTAGTTGACTGGATAGGGCTGGGTGCTAGGTTGGTCTGGATGATCTTGGAGGTCTCTTCCAACCTGGTTGATTCTATGATTCTATTTGTCCAGTTGAATGAGCACGTTTCTGGAGAACTGAATGAGTTTTAGATTCTGCACCATCTTCTGAACAGAAAATGCAAAAAAAGATGCATTTACTTTTATCTATCTTTATAAACATCTAAGATTATTTTATGAACTTCAGATGACTTCATTAACTTTCATCATAAAACTGTTTATTATTCAGTTAATGGTACACCAAGGGTCAACTGAACAAATTATTGATTTGGGAGTTTATTTTGTAGTTAATGTGCTGATTTTTTCCATCACTGTGTATACTTCTTCTGTCAATCAGAAAGCATAAAAAAATGTAAGATGGTATTTACATATCATGTAGAAATACACAGATCAGTATTTCTGTTTTTGTTAGATGAAAATAATTTTTGCATGTTGTCAAGTTTCTTTACTTAAATAAGTACTAGCAACTTCAGAATAGAAATGCACTTACTTTAATAGATATTCATAGAATAAATTAAACAATTTCCTCCAAAGCTTCATGATTGGCTTAAACCCTGATATTTATTAGCCCTCATCCATTTTATTGTTAAAAAAAATAGACTGAGTGTAAATCTAGGGCATTTTGTCATTGACAAATCTACAGACATACAATCTTGTGAATCCTACTGAGCTACTTGCTGCAGTTATACATTGTGGTGGGATAGTACATGCATAAACTTGCCTTTGGATTGGGCTGTCTAAGGAGGTGGTGGAGTCACTGCCCCTGAGGTGTTCAAGAAAAGCCATGGTCTAGTTGGCTGGACAAAGCTGGGTGATAGGTTGGACCGGATGATCTTAGAGGTCTCTTCCAACCTGGTTGATTCTAAGATTTCAACTATACTGATATACTTTCCCATGTAATGAAGTTTTATCTAAGTCACCTAAAGCAATATTTTTGATATTTAAGAAAGTTAAACAAACAACTAGCAATAATAAAGGACATTATTTAATTTGTAATAAGGGAGCACCTTAAGAACTGTTTGCACATGGAAATACACTGATGCTATTAATAAGAGTGTAGTGTGGTAGTTTCCCTGAAACTCTTTCTCAAGACATCCTTGTTTTGAAATAAGAACACCTTTTCCCAGATAAGGAAAAAATTCCTTCCACCTGCACAAACAATTGTACAATTATGTTGTGTATTTTAGTTAGACTAGATTTATGTTGTACATTTTAGTTGGACTAGATGACCTTTGAGGTCCCTTCCAACCTAAATCATTCTATGATTCTGTTCTGGCAAAGATCTTAATCTCTACTAATATCTTAGTGTGATGGTTTGGGTGCTACCCACCCCCCACACTTTAGAAAGTACCCAGACTAGACTCAGACAGACTCTGGGAATATAAATGAAGCTATTTATTTACAGCTAGCACAATATACAAGCAGCTATTTACAATATATACAGAAATATACAAAAATATACAAGGTAAAAATAACACAGAAGCACAACTCCCCTCCCAGAAGCCTGAGTCCCCAGAAGGGGCTCTCAACCACCCCTGCACCTTTCCCCTGCCCCTCTCAACCTTACCCCAGTCTCAAGGAAGAAAAGAGGTTCAGTCAAGAGGTTAAGAAGCAAGGTTAGTGGTAGTGAGGTTAGGGAGCTGCAGCTGAGTCCGAAGCCAGCCAGAAAGAAAAGACAAAATGGCGAAAGTGTTATCTAATGTTTTCATTTCTTGTTCCCATACCTCTCAGCGAGACTGTGAGGGAAGGAGACATAACCATTGTTTTCCTTTCACAGCCAATTATCTACTTTCTCTCACCAAAACATTCTAGCCTGCTTCAAACTAGCACACTTAGTTATAAGGCTTAATATATCTCTTTTGATGTTAGTGGTAAGATTGTAACTTACATATGAAAAGCAATTTTAATATTTAAAATTATTTTAAATATTCAAATTGAAATCCTTTGTAGGTCTTAGGAGCAGTAAACATTCCTAGTGTATTTTAAATTTTTAAAATGTGATCTGAGGTATTGAACGTGACATTGTACACAGGTGTGAATACAAATATCTGATCATATCTGACCAATTTTTTCCTGCTCTTATTTAAGGAGACAATATTTTTTTCCTAAGTCTACATAAATTTTGAAATATGTATTCCTATGTTCAAGGTGTAATATTTGGTATTTTGTGAGGTTAAACGGATAATGAAAATAGGCAAATGTAACAGAAGATGTAGGTTTTGTCACATAAGTTTAATACTGGCAGAATTCATAGAATCATAGAATCATAGAATCAACCAGGTTGGAAGAGACCTCCAAGATCATCCAGACCAACCTATCACCCAGGCCTGGCCAGTCAACTAGACCATGGCTCTAAGTGCCTCATCCAGGCTTTTCATCAACGCCTTTAGGGATGGTGACTTCACCACCTCCCTGGGCAGCCGTTTCCAATTCCAATCACTCTCCCTGCCAACAACTTCCTCCTAACGTCCAGCCTATACTTCCCCCAGCACAACTTGAGACTGTGTCCCCTTGTTCTATTGCTGGTTGCCTGGGAGAAGAGACCAACCCCCACCTGGCTACAGCCTCCCTTCAGGTAGTTGTAGACAGCAATGAGATCCCCCCTGAGCCTCCTCTTCTCCAGGCTAAACACCCTCCCAACTCCCTCAGCCTCTCCTCATAGGGTTTGTGTTCCAGGCCCTTCAGCAGCCATGTTGCCCTTCTCTGGACAAGTCCATCACCCCAACATCTCCCTTGAATTGAGGAGCCCAGAACTGGACACAGTACTCAAAGTGTGGCCTGAGCAGTGTTGAGTACAGGGAAAGAATAACCTCCTTCCTCCTACTGGCCACACTGTTCAAATCCTTAATGACATATAGAACAGAGTTAGAAGATCTGGTGCGGCAAAGGCTTTATATATGCTTCAAAATAATGAAAAACACCTATTGGAAAAATGTCATGTATTTAATCTTATCTGTACAGATATGCAAAATATCTACCAACCACAGTTCATCTTCTCTGTTGTTAAGATATTATATTAATATCTGCAAATTAAGGTTGATATGTAACTCATATGTAACAATGGCTTTAACTTGAAGTATATGAAAATAGTTGGCAGAATGATCAAGGGAGTGTGGAACACTTATTTTATTCTTTCACTTTTGTATGCAATGGAAGAACAGCAGTAAAAAGGGTGAATTTTCTAATGACAAGTGTATGTTGTTACAAATCTTAGATATATAGTTATGAATTTAGAATATTTGATATCTGTATTCATTATTCTTTTACTATTTTGAGAAGAAAAATATTATGACTTTGGTTTTTTTGTCTATCCATAGCAAAAGATTGTTTACACTGACACTATTAGAGGAAGGTGATTTAGTTGTGCCAATTAACGAGGCAGCAATTATAAAATATGTAGCTAATTTTATTTCTGGAAAGCCCCATCCACAACTACATACAAATTAGTTACATTTGGGTTCCAATTTGGTTACAAAAATCTTCACAAGGATGCTTATGGGCAATTCATTCATTTAGGAATATCAGAAAACTTGGAAAAGTTTAGCATCAAAATGGGTTTGCCCCATGAATAGGCAGCCTGGAGCCCTAGGGAAAGTCTGTTCTACTCACTGCAGTGGAGTAGAAATTTCAGTCACTGCCTGACTCCTTTGTGGCAGTGTTGGAACTACTCAGACATTGAGAGGCTTCTAGATCTTCCCAGGGTGCTGGGAAAGAGGCAGATGATCTCTGACCTGATCCTGGTTCCTCTTGGCATGGAGGTTTGCAAAGGTGCCGGTAAGATCTCTTGCAGATATGCACTGAGCACAATGCTGGTGTCACTTCTTGTCATATTGTGAGGCACTTAAATGCCGCCTTCTGGGAAACTTGAAGCACTTAAGTTTCCAGGTAGTTCAAGCTCAAAATATCAGGGTGTGCTAGTTAGAAGCAAGCTGGAATGTTTTGGTAAAAGAACTTGATAACAGGCAGTGGAATGAAAACAATGGTGTCTCCTTCTCTCACAGTCACGCTGAGAACTCTGGGAAGAAGAAGTAAATTTTCTCCATTTTGTTTTTCACTTCTGCCTTTGCCTTCAGACCTAGTCACATCTCATTAACCTTTCACCTACTAATCTTGCTCCCTAACCTCTTGGCCGCACCTCTCTTCTTCCTGAGAACTGGGGTAAGGTTGAGAGGGCCGGGGGAGGTGTTGGGGTGGTTTGAGAGCCCCTCCTGGGGACTCAGGTTTCTGGGAGGGGAGTTGTGCTTTTGTATTGTTTATCCTTTGTATATTTCTGTATATAATTGTATATAACTGTATATATTGTAAATAGCTGCTTGTAAATTCTGCTAGCTGTAAATAAATTGCTTCATCTATATTCCCAGGGTCCATCTGAGTTAGCTGGGGCAAATACAAAGTGTGGGGGGGTGGTTAAGAGCCCAAACCATCACACAGGGCTAAGCTGGTCTGAAGTACGAGGCAAAGTGGAACACATCATCCAAGAAGCAGCTTTGAGAGGCAGCAAGGCAGAGGCAGTTCAACTGCTTGCAACTTAGCTCAATTGATATTATTTGCCTGAGTGTAATGGCTCCTTTGGAGACAGAGATTCACCAATCAAAATGGCATTTTCAAAACTGACCATATTAGGTGAAACCAGGGCTTACTCACCCTTATTTGGGCAAGACATCAACAAGTACCTAAACACCTGTTTATCACTTTGAGAGGGAATATAATGGCTCAAGCCTTTGCTTTCCTCCCACCCTTGCTTTCACCATCAGCAGAAAGGTGGGGCAAGCCAGGACATCTAATAGGCCTTCCAGGACAGAAGGTAAATTAATTTCTTGTTTCATCTGTTATCAAACACGATATTTATACAAGAAAATAAGGGTGAAAAAAAATCACACCATTTTAATTTTTTTTTTCATGTTGTCCCTTTTGTAAAAATTAGAAAACAAAGTACAGAATTAAAGAGAAGTTTTTTTTTAATAAGCATGAGAATTTCACTTTAACAAAACAAGAAGCCATTTCATTATATTCTCAAACAGGTTTATCATCTCAAATATAGGAGGTTTAAACAATTACACATTTTATCTATGAGTCAACAGTAATTCTGAAATTTGTCACCCAGCAAACAAAATGTTCAGAAGTTATTCTGCATATGTCCTGGCTATGTTCTAAGGCATGTTAATTGTCAGTGAGAAGTCCTTAGTTAATGGCTATAGAACAATGCAATTGAATAATACACACTAGCATATATTTGAAATAACAAACTTTTAAATGGAATTAATGTTTTAGTCATTCTCTAATTCATTGGTTTCAGATAAAGGAAAAAACAGACAAAAGTAGCATGTTTTACTCCTTAGAAAGACAAAGCAAAAGTAGCACAACTGAACCTTCTTTCATCCAACTTGTTTTCAAATAAAAAAATGGAAAAGTGAGAATGAGATGAAATAAAGAAAGTAAATACAAAGGTAGCATCAAGGAAAAGACTATCGTTTTGTACTACACAGAGTTAAGTGGGCAGGACATATATATATATATATCACAGTATCACAGTATCATCAGGGTTGGAAGAGATCTCATAGATCATCAAGTCCAACCCTTTACCACAGAGCTCAAGGCTAGACCATGGCACCAAGTGCCACGTCCAATCCTGCCTTGAACAGCCCCAGGGATGGCGACTCCACCACCTCCCCGGGCAGCCCATTCCAGTGTCCAATGACTCTCTCAGTGAATAACTTTCTCCTCACCTCAAGCCTAAATCTCCCCCGGCACAGCCTGAGGCTGTGTCCTCTTGTTCTGGTGCTGGCCACCTGAGAGAAGAGAGCAACCTCCTCCTGGCCACAACCACCCCTCAGGTAGTTGCAGACAGCAATAAGGTCACCCCTGAGCCTCCTCTTCTCCAGGCTAACCAATCCCAGCTCCCTCAGCCTCTCCTCGTAGGGCTGTGCTCAAGGCCTCTCCCCAGCCTCGTCGCCTTTCTCTGGACACGCTCAAGCATCTCAACGTCCCTCCTAAACTGGGGGGCCCAGAACTGAACACAGTACTCATATATATATATGCTTGCATGATGAAGGCAGCAAACTGTCCATAGAAACAAATTACAGTGTGACATGAAAAAGTCTGTAATTATACTATTAGGCAACTAAGAAAAGCCCAGTAATGAAATATATTTTACAATCTTGGAGTAAATAGGCAGAAACAGCAGGAGAAGGTGCTATTAAATTAGTTCATCACTTACGAGCAAAACTTATGAATATGCAAATGAATGCAAAGAACATATGTTTTGACCAGTGTGGAAGATATGTTCAGATGAAATCTTGGAAGTGCATATATTGTGAATGAAAAAGTTTATTAATATTACAGAATCACAAATGAAAGTTTAGTAAACACCTACTTAAAGCTGGTGTTGTTTCCCAATGACTTCTTGGAATAAAGGCCATGGGTTGGTGTTGGATATTTTTTTGTTTGTATTGTTTTGGTTTGGGGCTTTTGTTTGTTTATTTATTTAAATTTTTGATTGTTTTGGTTTTGGGTTGTTTTGTTTTGTTTTTTTTCCCCCTCCAGATTAGGAAATGTATGGAATAAGCACACGTTTGCTTCACAAATTTTGAACATTATATGGTGAAAAGTCAGAAGTTCAACATTTTAAGTGCTATTTTCCCTTTTTAAACCTCTAGTAAAACTGCTCCGTCATAGTATAAGTTGACAGCAGTGCACTTTTAACTGGAATGTTTTAGAGAAAGAGATAGGAAGCTTTGACATGATTAAAGATGACTATCATGTAGCCATCCACTTATTCAGTGTTCATCTATCAGTATCTGAGCAGAAAATTCACTTGAGTACAGATATGTAAAATATACAAATAAAAATTAAAGAAAAATATATATAATTAAGTATCTCTAATAAAATGACAAGCAGAAGTCAGCTTTTCTGTGTGCAGGAGATTGAGATAAAGACCTCAAAGTTCCCTCCAGTCTAAAACATTCTGTGATTCTAACTTACATGTCATTATAGTAGCAATATTAATATAGAGATATAAAAATATATATGTGTGTGTGTCATGGGGTGCATGAAACTCCCTTTCTCCTCCCCTTTCAGCGGAGGTTTGAATGCAGGAAGATGAAGGCGTGAAATTGCTTTCCCCTCCCCCTGAAGACTTGAACAGGGAAAGGCCAAAAGTGCCCTTTTTGTCCCACTCCCACATGTGTATGCACTCATGGGAAAGCCCACTCTGGAATCCGGGATTGTGATTGGCTGAATTCTTTGTATCCAGTATATATTGGCACTGGACACATTGTCTAGGAAAGACTTTCAATAGAGTGACCTAAAATTCATGCAAGTCCATCAGGTTTGTTAGGTTGTTTCTGATTCATTAGAGAGATTTGTGTGCAGCACATGGACCTGGCTTGCCCTTGGACCAGCATATCCTGGTTTCCTGATCCTTATGTCTGAGCTGAAATGACCCTGCCTCTGCCATAAACTGCTTCTGTTTGCAGGAACATGCCAGCAGTGTGGCTGTGCCTGTGCTGCCAAGGCAGTTTTGCTCCATGAGATTTGCCTTGTGGAGCTGTGTCTACAGACGGTTGACTTTGATGGGTTCCATTCACATTGGATTTACACCACATGGTTCCACAACTAGATTACAATTTGCAGTTTCCAAAGGTTGCCACAAAAGAGATCCAAGGACCATCTCCAAACCCCTGTTCCACCCCACAAGTAAATTTGGTACTGTCTTGGTCTTTTTCCAGTGCTCTGCTCTGCTTCTGATTTCTAAGTGGGGTAAAGCTATCTTGTGGCTTAGTCTTTTCCATTTTCTGACTTTCATATATTATCAAAAATTGTCCATAAGCATCCTTGTGAAAAATCCCAACTGAATTAGAACTTGTAAATAAATTTTAATTAGTTCTGTATATTTTTGGGGAGCGAGGCTTTTCAGGAAAATAAAAACAACTATTTTTTACAATTCCTGCCTCATTAAAGTATTATCAAGCAAATCAATCTGTTAAAGATACAGTTTTCTGTAAGTGTCACATAGGTAATTCCTGTTTCAATGGAGATTTTATAGGTTGTAGTGAAGAAGGTAGAAAACCATGAAATAACAACCAGTTCCAGACACCAAGTAACTAATTGTCAAAGAAATGTAGGAGATTTCATACCAATTTAAAGAAGATGTGTGGTTAAATATATCACAGTACAATTAAGGAGCTAAGCTGACAGGAAAATGAGATTTAGATGGATGTTGCATAATTGAAATTTCCTCTAGGCTATTAGGGATAAAACAAATGCAGCATTATCAGTAGCAAAAAGCCCAGCTTTACAGTTCATGTAAAAACTTAGCATTGTGTCTCCTGCTAAAACTTTGTCAGTATTTAATAAAAAGGAACCAATTCCAGATGGAATATTCAGAAATGTGCTAAGTTTTCTGCTTCATATCACAGCTACGACAGATTATTTTGAATGTCCTGACAGAAGTTATGATTATAATATCATTCACTTTACAAGGCTCCTTTTCTGGGACGTTGGGATGCAGTTATGCAGGTCGTTTGTTGGACAAGCCCACTGTATTTGACTAAAAAAGAGAGCAATATACATCTGATTCCAGGTCATGAGATATCTAGACTTTATTAATAGATAGACTTTTTTTAGGCATTGTAGAATCATAGAATCAACCAGGTTGGAAGAGACCTTGAAGATCATCCAGTCCAACCTATCGCCCAGCCCTGTCCAATCAATTAGATCATGGCACTAAGTGCCTCATCCAGCCTTTTTTTGAACACTTTCAGAGAGAGCAACTCCACCTCCTCCCTGGACAGCCGATTCCAACGGCAAGTAGTCGGGGTCCGGAGGCTGGCGAGAGCCGAGATTGGGGCACTGATGACTCGAGATAGCAGCTTCTATGCATCAGTACAATTTATTAAGGTAGTGCAGTGTCTTACATAGTGCTCAGAGGAGGTGTACCCAGCCAGCCTGGGGCTGGCACAAGTGGGCAATACAGAGTGGCTCAAAGTTATGTGCAAGGCACAGATAGGTTATTCCTTATCAAAACAGCCCATGGTTCCACCTCAGGGGGCTGGCAGGGTCAGCCCCCTGGAGCTGTGTCTGCCCCAGGGGCCGGCAGATTCCAGCCCCCAGCAGGTGTGCGTGGGTTGCTCACAGTGCCTTCCAGCTCAAGGACTTTCTCCCATCAAAAGTTCTCATGTTTACAGCTCATGCCCCGCTGTGGGAGAAATTCTCCCACAGCAAGTCACTCTCTCTCTGAAGAACTTCCTCCTAACACCCAGCCTATACCTCCCTTCAGACTGTGTCCCCTTAGGCATTCAACATACAGTTAAAGAGTGTTGAGGAACGTTTTGGCCTCTAAAGCCTGCTAATTGGCTCTGTTGAAATCAAAGCTGTGGTGGAGGGCCACATAGGCCCAAATAGGCGTGTTTACAGGCCTATGCTTGCCTGGACATATTTTCCCGCCAAAAGGTGTTTTTCTGTCTAAACCAGAGGAAAACAAATTAAGCAGACAAAAGAGCACAATAAGCCTGGCGCCTTAGAGTCTGGCCTGCTCTGGTTGTAAGGTTGATGTAAACAGGTTTCATAAGCCCATGCGCTTAGCGTGTGGCCCACCTGTGCTCTTCCCATATTTGGGGGTACCAGGCCTGTGGACTCTACCTTATTTGGCATGTTTTGGCCTGCTGCCAGACACTTATTGGACAGTATTGTGGCCAAAGGACCATCAATCTCGGCCCACATCTTATAAATAGGGCAATTCAGTGCTCCTGCCATCCTCCTCCGCCCACCGCTCCTAGCTTCTTTGTCACCTGGGGCCACTATCACTGTATATGACTCTATCCCATGGTACTTTGCACAATCGACCAAGGTGCTCTCGACCAGACGCCACTCCCAGCCTGTCACCGCTCCAGCTCACCGTTCTCAGCCCAATTGGGCCTGTAGAGCCTTCTCAGACAGCATGCCCCAATATCCGAACTGAACTATTTAAATCCATGAGGATCAACCACGTGGCTTTCACTACGCATATTTGGGATCACAGAGGCTGTGATTCCAATTAATGAGTGGCTGAACATTCTTGATTTGAGCAGCTAAGAAATTTCAGTGACTTTACCAGTGGCACTTTATGCCACAAGACTCTCTATCCAAAACCTTTCCAAACCTCTGCCAAATTCCTTAATCCTGCTGTAAATAGACATTCTGTAAAATAATCTCGCTAACCGCATACAAAGAATTTGTGTGGGTTAACTGTATATAAGTTTGGGGGAAATTCTCTTTGTATATATTATTAAATTATTTTAAAACCTTTCAAAATTTGGCCTCATATCTTACCCAAATGCAGACAAAACCCCTTCACAACAAAAGCCTAAGCATGGAGGTAGAGATAATACATAGTTTACAATAAGTTGTCCTGGAGTCCTGTATACCCCTAAATTCCTCTCCCTCTGTGGTTTGAATGGGAGACGAAAAGGTGCAAAAAGGCCTGTCTCCCCCCTGCCCTGCAGGCATGAAGAGGGGAGAGTAAGGGGCTCTTCTGGCATGAGGAGTGCCCCGTGCAGTGCCCGTGTTGGAATCATAGAATCATAGAATCATAGAATCAACCAGGTTGGAAGAGACCTCCAAGATCATCGAGTCCAACCTATCACCCAGCCCTATCCAGTCAACTAGACCATGGCACTGAGTGCCTCATACAGCCTTTTCTTGAAGACCCCCAGGGACGGTGCCTCCACCACCTCCCTGGGCAGCCCATTCCAATGGGAAATCACTCTCTCTGTGAAGAACTTCTTCCTAACATCCAGCCTATTCCTACCCCGGCACAACTTGAGACTGTGTCCCCTTGTTCTATTGCTGGTTGCCTGGGAGAAGAGGCCAACCCCCACCTGGCTACAATGCCCCTTCAGGTAGTTGTAGACAGTAATAGGATCACCCCTGAGCCTCCTCTTCTCCAGGCTAAACAGGCCCAGCTCCCTCAACCTCTCCTCATAGGATTTGTGTTCCAGGCCCCTCACCAGCTTTGCTGCCCTTCTCTGGACACATTCCAGCACCTCAACATCTCTCTTGAATTGAGGGGCCCAGAACTGGACACAGTACTCAAGGTGTGGTCTGACCAGTGCTGACTACAGGGGAAGAATAACCTCCCTTGTCCTACTGGCCACACTGTTCCTGATGCAGGCCAGGATGCCATTGGCTCTCTTGGCCACCTGGGCACACTGCTGGCTCATCTTCAGCTTACTGTCTATCAGTACCCCCAGGTCCCTTTCCTCCTGACTGCTCTCCAGCCACTCAGTCCCCAGCCTATAGCACTGCTTGGGATTATTGTGGCCGAAGTGCAGAACCCTGCACTTGGCCTTGTTAAATCTCATCCCATTGGCCTCTGCCCACCCATCCAGCCTGGCCAGGTCCCTCTGCAGGGCTCTCCTACCTTCCAATATATCCACACTTGCTCCTAGCTTGGTGTCATCTGCAAACTTACTGATGTTGGACTCAATGCCCTCGTCCAGATCATCAATAAAGATATTGAACAGGACTGGGCCCAGCACTGATCCTTGGGGAACACCACTAGTGACTGGCTGCCAACTGGATGTGGCACCATTCACCACCACTCTCTGAGCTCTGCCATCCATCCAGTTCTTGATCCAGCACAGAGTGAATCTGTCCAAACCATGAGCTGCCAGCTTGGCTAGGAGCTTCTTGTGGCAGACAGTGTCAAAGGCTTTGCTGAAGTCCAGGAATCGGGCTGGGGATTAGCTGTCATCTTCGAGCCTAGGAAGTGGTAGCTCTGCTCTTTCTCTAGGAAGGGTATAAATATTGGGGGACTTCCCGCCTTTGGGGTTCCCATCTTAGAGATCGTGCCTGCCTGAGCGTTTGTGCCTGCCTGAGAGTTCTCCCCCCCAGCCTGGATAGCCTACAGCTTCTGAAAGTGAACCCAAGTAGACAAGCACCTGGACCACCCTTTTCAGCCAGCCTGACTGTGAGTTATTTTGGCTCAGCTTTATTATTAAGTAAAAAATTTTATAATTTAATAGCTGAAGTCTTTTCCAACTTCTGACTTCCAAAGTAGTCAAATTATTTCTGGCATCCTGTAGATTTTCTCAAATGAACTGAATGTGGTAATTAAAACTAAATTAATTTCTGTATATAGTTTTGAGAGCAGGTTTTTGAGAAAATAAAATAACTCTATTTTTCTATAAAATTCCTGTCTCTGCCACATTAATTCCCTGCCTCCACAACACAAGTGGACTAAAAATTAGCAAAACCAAACCAACCAACCAGAAACAACAAAATTGTAGACTTCAGAGTTTCTTTTGGAGAAGAGCATTTAACTGCTACAACAAAATGAGTCTTGATAATGAAAGGTATTAAGTCCATGACGAACAAGGCGACATACAGTAGAAAAAATCATATGCATCCTTTGGAGGTGCAATTTCAGTAAAGATTTTCTATGCATGGAAAACATGACCATTTAAAGATGAATATGCTATTTATTGATCTATGGTTACAGCTTAAAGACTTTGTCTTTTTTTTTTTTTTATTTTTGAACTACATCTCAAAAGATAAACATTTACAGTTTAAAGAATAAAATAGTAATTATTAAATCTCATAGGATAGCTCTGACTCAAACAGATATTTATTGTAAGCACCAGTATTTTTTTAGACTTTTGTTTGTTACTTGTGGTAAGAAAATTATGAAATATTTTTACAATAAAATATTTTTTATTCAGCCATACATAATTTTGTTAAACACATGCATCTATCTCCTGAATTTATGGCTGAATTTTAAAGTTTTGATAAAGGTCTATTCTGGCAAAGAAGGTCTTTCACATAGTTCAATATTGTGATACCCTGAATGATGTTGATAACAATAGAACAGCTGTAATAAGTTAAGCATGTGAATGTTTATAAATGTACATCAGAGATAAAACCAGTAATCTGGGATGTCACTACCAACACATTTTTGGGGCTTTTGGTAGTTTGTTCAGTAGCATTACTCCTTGTTTATAGTAGCATGAAATAAGAATTACAGCTTGGGCACTTCCGTTTGAATGACTGCCAGGTTCCTCAAAGTCCGTACAGGAGGCTTGAAAGACGTGAGCTTATACCAATGTGATACATAGAAGGTCAATCTGTTTATTGAAGCTAAGAGTGGCACTTATATAGTGGATTTGATACAGACGTGTGTACTTTTGATAGGTTCTGAAACAGAAACATTCAGTGGCTCCTAGGGATGGCCAGCTTTCCCCCTTCAGGTACCCCTCATACAACTCAGCTACAGATAGCAGCTAACTTTCACAGCTTCTCTGCTAGCCTTCCCAAGGCTGCTTCCCTGCAGCTGTGCTCCTTATCAGAATGACCTTTGCATTACCCTTTTCTTTTTCACTTCACTTCACTTCAGCCTTCTTAATTCTGTCCAAATCCCAGAAAATGACAATTTTTCCTTCACAAAAATCTGTATTGTGATCTCAAAGAACAAACCCAGTCACACATACTTTTGCGTACCGTGTCATGTGAAACTGATGGACTTGTTTTTTTGTGGTTCCTTGTAGAATAGGGGAAAAAATCCACAAAAAATCAATTGGTTGAAGTTTACAAGCAGTGTATTTTATAAACTGGTTTTAGGTTTCACTAGAATACTCGTTGAGAAATGCAAACTTAAAAAAAGCTTTAAATAAAATTCAACAGACAGTTAAAATGTAGTGAACAATTGCTTATTACCTTTGTAAACAGATAATTTCAATAAAAATTATTGCAGAGGGGGTTCTCTATGCCTACACCTATTTGGCAGAGGTGAGAAATTAATTTGAGGCAATATAAATTTTATATAAGAGTATGATTTCTTAAAATTAATATTTATGAACTCTTGCCACCCCCAACCACTGTGTATTAAAACTTAGTCCTGTGCAAAGTTATGAAAACAATTTGAGATATAATATATACAGGGATTTGGTTAATAACTGTGAAACATTCAAACTATAAACAGAGAGAGAGGTTTCCCTTCTGGCTTAGTGCCACTCGGGAACTTAAAGCTCTTAGTCCAGCAGAGAAACTGAAACTCTTTCTGCTCTATGGCAGAGGCAACTTATATTACAGAGGATTTGAAGCTTTACTTATAAGTGCTGTTATTAATTATTAATCACCCTCCTGGGGTTGTGTCACCCTCCCGGGCACAGCCTGTGACCAATGTCTGGACTTCAGGGGCTCTTTGCCCATGCACCCTTGGATGCCGGAATCTTCCCGGCTTGAGGGGAAATGGTAAATCAATCTTCCCAGTCTCTGGGGTCTTAGGTTTCTCTAATCTTTTGTTCTCCTGGCGTGGAATGATGTCTGCCTTGATGCTGCTGTCTTCTTCTGGATACTGCGTCCAGGGATTATCAGCTTGGTAGGATTCCAGGAACAGGAGAAGAATATCTGTGCTGGCTCCGGCATAGTTCTCTTCACGGATTCAGGCCATGTGTGTGTGTGTGTGTGCAGACAATCCAGAAGTCTGCTTTCTGGATCTCTTAGCTACAATGGCTTTAACCAGGCAATAAGCTGGGAGTCTGAGTTCCATAGATAAATGCAATATAGCTTGCAGATATGCACAGCTGATGCTGGTTTAGGTTTAGGAGGCTATCGGCTCCATATATATATAAACATGTGCAGGATTGAATGAGTCCTGCATCTAAGGTATGCAGACAGGTTAGCTGCAAATTGAATCAAAGCATGAGGTCTGTGCCTCAGTGAGCATCGGAGCTATGTGATGGCATCCGTGCGCATGGGTATGAGCGGCTGAGCACTTCAGATGAAGGTCAGACTCCGTGTCTGATCCTTGCAGGTGGGTCAGAGAGCTGCTCTGAGCTGAGCTGAATCTGAACACGTGGCTCTCCTGTGTACTCCTCTTTATGGACTGTGGGCCAAGATTAATGTGCCCTTTGGCCATCAGAGTGACCAATCAGGTTGGTGGCAAGCCAAACCTTACCATAATGGGCAGGAGGCTCTTGGCTGGACTCTCCCAAATATAAGGATCACATGGGCTTGCCCCAGAGATACACGAGCTGGGTGTGTGTGGCTTACACAACGTGTTTACAATCAGGGGTCCTGGCAGAAAAACACATCCAGGCATGTAGGGGCATAAATAAGCCTCTGTTCGGGCCTAAAGGCCCTCCATGACAAAATATATTTAAAAAAAGGGGAAAGGGAGTTAGAAATATCTTCATTTAAATTTAAAGGCATCAGAAATTGAATTATTATTATTATTATTATAATCAAGGACCATTCCTACTTAACCATTACCTAGAATCTTTTTGTATCTCTTATGATAGAGATCATCTATATAAATGTGCAAGAAACAATCTGAGTTTAGATTTTTAAGGGACTACATTTCAATACTCTCTTGAGAAATCTAAATTTTGTTATCTGGTATCTCAGTTACTAAATACCAGTAGAGTTGATTTGAAAAGTAATTAATGTATTTATTTAACAATTAGAAGACTTATACTGTGGGATAATGTTCACATGTAGGGCTGGTTGAAAGATATGTTCATGTTACTTAATAGAAATTCAGAGAACAGTTCTTGTTATTCTCAGGACACACATTCTTTTCTTGGTCATGTACTTGTTAAGGAGGGGTTTGAATCTGGGTTAGGAGTGAATTGTAATGAGGTCAATGTAAAAAAATATTAAATAGTCTATTAATTATACAAAGAAAATTTCCACAAACTTATTTACAATTAACACAGGCAGATTCTATGATGCAGTTGGTAAAACAGTTTTGCAGAATGTCTATACAGTCAAATTAAATGATCAAGGAAAAGTCTTTAGAAATGTTTATAACTAGAGAGCCTTGCAGCACAAACTGCCACTGAAAGGTTAAAGTGTAAACTTTTACAAACTTGAGTGAAGAGAGTTTGGCTGCTTACTGGTCAGAAGTCTCAATATCTGTGGTCCAAAAGCATAAACAGGAAAATATATATAGTGAAAGCCATGTAGTGGACTTCATGTGGTAACGAAGTGATGGGACTTTGCTGCTTTTTCAGTCCAAATTGAACATGCCATCTGAGAAGGGCCACAGACACAAGGGAGGTCTTCAGTGGATCTCAGGAAGTCATTGGGTGGTCATCAGCCACCTGGGAAAAGCAGGGTCCAAGTTTGCAGGCTGGAGCAGTCTGATTGAGTGCTGTGTATAGCAAGGAGTCAGCCCTTGGACTGGCATGGTGGGCTGGAGTAGTGGGCCGGTAAGTCCCAGTGTTGAAACTTATTGCTAGGTCATTGCTGGGTTGTGACCTATATTCGGGCTCTATCAGGCAGGGTTAGGCTACCAGTTGTAGTCAAGTCCTCACACATGATGCAAAGTGTGCTGGTACACAGAGGCAGTAAGGCAAACAGGTAGCCAACAAAACAAAGCAGCAGCAGCACATAAGCAGTTTGCAGGGTTTGAAGCATTTTGGCAAATGTCTTCCACCAATAGTAACAGGTAAAACCATCCCTGGAACCAATCCTGAATTATTTCTCCAAGAAAGGAAGAAGCACAGGCCTAGGATTGTGACCTATGTTTATCACAAAACAAAGCAAGCTGAAAAACAAGGCCAAATATGGAGTCTGTGATAGACTGAGAGGTATCAAAGCTTTTGTCTGCTTTCCTGCTCTTCCACCTGGCAAGAAGTGGGAAGGCAGGGGCAAGGTGGGTGTTTAGACAAGTGTTTAGGGCATGTGATGGATTTGTGTTCTAGGCAAAATTTGGACCTTCCGCCACAGTGCTGCATTAATTAACTCCTGCATTTTACAGATGGGGGAGGAAAATGTTCCTTATTATCCAGTGAACCCATTAAATAGGCCTTCTTAAAATTGTTAATTTTAAAATGTAACATGTTGATTCTCCCTCTCTCTTTTTGGGAGGGGATATTGATCATAACTGTTACAAGTTTATTAACTTGGATGTTTCTCCTAATTTTCAGTTTATATTAGCAGCCTCCTTAACCTAAGAGCCTATATGCTTCTATTCATCTGGTTCACATAGCATACCTGGTTGATTCTATGATTCTAAAGAATATCTCTCTGTCTGAATGAGCTAAATGCTGCATGAGTTGAACAAGCTAGATGGGCTGAATGTACGAGTATGTGAACCAGGGAATACCAAGGAGAATACTGCATCCAGTATAAGTTGCTAGAAATTGTAACAATCAACTAAAGCAAGATTTGTTTCTCTTTTAAATAGGGATTTTTTTTTTCCCAATTCCTTTGTCACCACCCTGACACGTGTTGGAAGGACAACACAGCAGAGCACTAGCAATCTAAGAAGTTCCTAGAATTCATTGATAATAACTTCCTCCTCCAAGAAGTAAAGGAATCCACAAGAAAAGGTGCTATACTGCACCTAGTCCTCACCAACAAGGAGGGGCTGGTGAGTGAAGTGAAACTGAAGGGTAGCCTTGGCTGCAGTGACCATGAAATTGTAGAGTTTAAGATCCCAAAGACATCAAGGAGGGTGCATAGCAAACTCACTGCTCTGGACTTCAGAATAGCAGATTTCAACCTCATTTTGGACCTTCTTGGCAGAGTGCCATGGAAAAAAACCCTGGAAGGAAGGGTGGCCCAGGAAATCTGGTCAGTGTTCAAAGAATACCTCCTCCAGGTCCAGGAAAGAGAAGGAGGCAGGTAAGAATGCCAGGAAGCCTGCATGGATGAATGAAGAGCTCTGGAACACACTTAGATGCAAGAAGAAAGTCTACAAAAAGTGGAAGCAAGAACATGTAACCGGGGATGAATACAAAGAAATTGTCTGCTCAACCAGAGCTCAGGTTTGGAAAACTAAAGGACAGATGGAATTAAATCTGGCTGGGGACATTAAGGGGAACAAAAAGAACTTACTCAGGTATATTAGTGAGAAAAGGAGGACTAGAGAGAATGTGGGACCCTTCCAGAAGGAAAACGGAGAGCTGACAACAAAGGATATGGATAAGGCTGAGGTGCTTAATGACTTCTTTGCCTCGGTCTTCAACGGCAAGGGCTCCAACAACAATGTCCAAGTCGCAGAGAGCAAAAGTAAGGACTGGGAGAAGGAAGATCTCCCCACTATAACTGAAGACCATGTTCATTATCCTGAAGTCCTGTATACCCCTAAATTCCTCTCCCTCTGTGGTTTGAATGGGAGGGGAAAAGGCGTGAAAAAGACTTCTTACTCCCCTCCTCGGCCCTGCAGGTGTGAAGGGAGTGAGCAAGGGGCCCTTCTGGCATGAGGGGTGCCCGTGCGGTGCCCGCGTTGGAATCGGGCTGGGGATTGGCTGTGGTCTTCGAGCCTAGGAAGTGGTAACTCTGCTCTTTGTCTAGGAAGGGTATAAATATTGGGGGACGTCTCGCCTTTGGGGTTCCCACCTTAGAGATCATGCCTGCCTGAGCGTTTGTGCCTGCCTGAGAGTTCTCCCCCCACATCCTGGATAGATTCTACAGAAGCAGCCTGGTGCTCAGGATGGCTTCCACCCATTAGTACCTATTAAGGCCTTAACGACTCTCCTACGGCTTCTGAAAGAGAACCCGAATGGACAAGCAGCTGGACCACCATTTTCAGCCAGCTTGACTGTGAGTTATTTTGGCTCAGCTTTATTATTAAGAAAAAAAAAAAAAGCTATAAAATAATAGCTAAAGCCTTTTCCAACTTCTGACTTCCAAAATAGTGAAATTATCTATGGCACCCTTGTAGATTTTTCAATTAGAATCATAGAATCATAGAATCAACCAGGTTGGAAGAGACCTCCAAGATCATCCAGGCCAACCTAGCACCCAGCCCTAGCCAGTCAACCAGACCATGGCAGTAAGTGACTCATCCAGTCTTTTCTTGAAGACCCCCAGGGACGGTGCCTCCACCACTTCCCTGGGCAGCCCATTCCAATGGGAAATCACTCTCTCTGTGAAGAACTTCTTCCTAACATCCAGCCTATACCTACCCTGGCACAACTTGAGACCGTGTCCCCTTGTTCTATTGCTGGTTGCCTGGGAGAAGAGGCCAACCCCCACCTGGCTACAATGCCCCTTCAGGTAGTTGTAGACAGTAATATGATCACCCCTGAGCCTCCTCTTCTCCAGGCTAAACAGGCCCAGCTCCCTCAACCTCTCCTCATAGGATTTGTGTTCCAGGCCCCTCACCAGCTTTGTTGCCCTTCTCTGGACATGTTCCAGCACCTCAACATCCTTCTTCAATTGAGGGGCCCAGAACTGGACACAGCACTCAAAGTGTGGTCTGACCAGTGCTGACTACAGGGGAAGAATAACCTCCCTTGTCCTACTGGCCACACTGTTCCTGATGCAGGCCAGGATGCCATTGGCTCTCTTGGCCACCTGGGCACACTGCTGGCTCATCTTCAGCTTACTGTCTATCAGTACCCCCAGGTCCCTTTCCTCCTGACTGCTCTCCAGCCACTCTGTCCCCAGCCTGTAGTGCTTCTTGGGGTTGATTTGGCTGAAGTGCAGAACCCTGCACTTGGCCTTGTTCAATCTCATCCCATTGGCCTCTGCCCACCCATCCAGCCTGGCCAGGTCCCTCTGCAGGGCTCTCCTACCTTCCAACAGATCAACACCTGCTCCTAGCTTGGTGTCATCTGCAAACTTACTGATGCTGGACTCAATGCCCTCGTCCAGGTCATCAATGAAGATATCGAACAGGACTGGGCCCAGCACTGATCCTTGGGGAACACCACTAGTGACATCTGCCAACTGGATGTGGCACCATTCACCACCACTCTCTGAGCTCTGCCATCCAGCCAGTTCCTGATCCAGCACAGAGTGAATTTGTCCAAACCATGAGCTGCCAGCTTGGATAGGAGCTTCTTGTGGCAGACAGTGTCAAAGGCTTTGCTGAAGTCCAAGTAGACTACATCCACAGCCTTCCCCACATTCACCAGGCGGGTAACCTGATCATAAAAGGAGATCAGGTTGGTGAGACAGGACCTGCCCTTCCTAAAGCCATGCTGGCTGGGCCTGATCCCTTGGCCATCCTGTAGGTGCTTTGTGATGGCACCCAAGATGACCTGTTCCATGACCTTGCCTGGCACTGAGGTCAGGCTCACAGGTCTGTAGTTTTCTGGCTCCTCCTTACGACCCTTCTTGTGAATGGGTATCACATTGGCAGCTTCCAGTCTTCAGGGACCTCTCCAGTGAGCCAGGTCTGCTGATAAATGATGGAGAGTGGCTTGGCCAGCTCAGCTGCCAGCTCTCTCAGCACCCTAGAGTGGATCCCATCCGGTCCCATGGACTTGTGAGGATCCAAATGACACAGCAGGTCCCTTACTGCTTCCTCATGGATTATAGGGGGACTGTACTGGTCCCTGACTCCATCCACCACTTCAGGAGTCCAGCTGTCCTGGAGACAGCCTGTCCCACTAGCGAAGATTGAGGCAAAGAAGGTGTTAAGCACCTCTGCCTTTTCCTCATCCTTTGTCACTATGTTCCCCTGTCTATCTAATAAGGACTGGAGGTTGTCCTTGGCCCTTCTCTTGCCATTCATATATTTAAAGAAACACTTATTTTCTCAATGAACTGAATCTGGTAATTAAAACTAAATTAATTTCTGTATATAGTTTTGGGGATGGGTTTTCAGGAAAATAAAATAACTCTTATTTTTATATAAATTCCTGACTCGGCCACATTAATTCCCTGCCTCCACAGCATTCATGAGCACCTAAGGAATCTAAATGTGCACAAGTCCATGGGACCTGATGAGATCTACCCAAGGGTCCTGAGGGAACTGGAGGATGAAGTTGCTAAACCACTTCCCATCATATTTGAAAAGTCATGAGAGACTGGTGAAGTTCCTGCTGATTGGAAAAGGGCAAACATAATCCCTATCCTAAAGAAGGAAAAAACCTCTGAGCCTGGCAAGGTCATGGAGCAGGTCCTGCCGAAGGCTCTGCTAAAGCAAACGGAAAACGAAGTGGAGGTGATTGGTGGTAACCAGCAATGGATTACCACCATGGAATGGAATTTTCAGGCATCACGAAGGGCAAGTGATGCCTGAAAAATTTGGTGGCACTTTATGATAAAGTCACGGCAACAGTGGACAAGGGAAGGACAACTGACATCATCTACCTCGATCTGAGTAAAGCATTTGACTCTGTCCCACATGACATCCTGGTCACCAAACTGGAAAAACATGAACTTGGTGGGTAGACCACTTGCTGGATAAGGAATTGTCTGGATAGTTGTACACAGAGAGTAGTGATCAATGGCACAATGTCCATCTGGAGACCAGTGACAAGTGGCATCCCTGAGGGGTCAGTGCTAGGATCAATGCTATTTAACATTGTCAGTGATATGGACAGAGGAATTGAGTGCATCCTCAGCAAGTTTGCAGAAGACACCAAGCTGTGTAGCACAGTTGACTTGCTAGAGGGAAGGGATCCATCCAGAGAGACCTGGATGGGCTGAAGAGGTGGGCCCAGGCCAACCTCATGAAATTCAACAAGGCCAAGTGTAAGGTCCTGCATTTCTGTTGGCACAATCTCAAGCACAAATACAGGCTGGTACCAAATGGCTGAGAGGAACCCTGTGGAAAAGGACCTGGGGGTCTGGGGTGATGAAAAGCTTAATATGAACTAGCAGTGTGCATGTGCAGCCCAGACAGCCAACCATGCCCTGGGCTGCATCAAGAGAAGCATGGCAAGCAGAGCAAGGGAGAGGATTCTCCCCTTTTACTCTGCTCTTGTCAGACCCCACCTGGAGTACTGTGTGCAATTCTGAACCATTGGAGGGAGTCCTGAGGAGTGCCATGAAGATGATCAGGGTGCTGGAGTACCTCTGCTATGAGGACAGGCTACAAGAGTTGGGGGTCTTCAGCCTGGAGAAGAGAACTCTTTGAGAAGACCTTGTAGAAGCCTTCCAGTATCTGAAAGGTCTTTTAATGACACATTGAGGTCTTTTAATGACAGGTTGAGGGATAATGAGTTTAAACTGAAAGAGGAGAGATTCAAACTAGATGTTAGGAAAGAGTGGTGAGACACTGGAACAAGTTGCTCAGGGAGGTTGTGGATACTCCCTCCCTGGAGGTGTTCAAAGCCAGGTTGGATGAGGCCTTGAGTGACCTGTTCTAGTGGGAGGTGTCCCTGCCTATGGCAGGGGCTTGGAACTGGATGATCTTTGAGGTCACTTTCAACTTAAACCATTTTATGATTCTATTTGTGATTTGTAAGTTGACTGTCAGAACTGTAATGAGTACATGTTACTACAGGGTAAGATTTTAAAATCCGCCTCAAAGTTTTTAGGATATCTTTTAATGCAGAATGCACTGACTTCAGTGCTGCAGTGCCTGCCCTGGGCAAGGTTAGTGGGACCTCTGCACAGGTAGAGTAGCCCTGCCTTTCCTCCATGCTTAGTTTGCTGTCTTTTTCCATTTTGATACCTTAAAGATGTGTTTAGTATTTATGGGAGTAATAGGGAGTAACTATTTTATATGAACATATACAGATTCAGGTTGAATTCCTTACAAATCAAAGCTGCTAACATAATCCCAAGACGGCTGTGGAGGAAGACGTGATTCATTCACAATCTCTAGTAAAATAGATGAAGTTTCAAAATGTCCAAACCAAGTATGAATGCAAGTTAATTTTCAAATATTCTCTCTCCATCCCTCCATCCCTGTTTTTATTGTAGAGTAGTGTAAAATTCGATGGTAGAAAAGATCAAGTCCTTTCTTCAAATACTATACAGTAAATGCAGCTCTTTTTAAAAACTCAGGCACAGAAATCTCCATAACATGAAAAGAAATTAAATGAAATATTAGTGGATGCAGACTCTGTTTCTGACATGAAGTCCTAAAAGATCTCTTGGATACTGACTCCTTTATAATCTCATTTTCTTCATCGGTTCTGTGTCACATAAAATAATGACGTCTATAAAAATAAATAGGTATTATCAACTTACAAGTTCATTTTTCATCCCAAGTCTAATACGTGAAACAACAATGTTGGTGTACATGTGCAAAGTCTGCCAATCCAACCCAGAGGGTCTAACTGTAACTGCAATTTGAATATGGAATTGAGCTAGTTTGAAGCAGGGTAGAATGTTTTGGTGAAAAGAACTAGATCATAGGCTGTGAAAGGAAAACAATGGTGATGTCTACTCACCTCAGAGTCTTGCTAAAGAAGAAATGAAAACATTAGATAACACTCTCGCCATTTTGTCGCACTCTGCCTTGGGCTGCTGGGTGTGCAACATCTTACTCCCTAACCTCACTTTCCATTTGGACTAACCCACATTTGCTTCATAACCTCTTGGCTGAACCTCTATTCTTCTTTAGGACTGAGGTAAGGTTGAGAGGGGCAGGGGGAACGTGCAGGGGTGGTTGAGAGCCCCTCCTGGGGACTCAGGTTTCTGGGAGAGGAGTTGTGTTTCTGTATTACCTTTCATTTGTCTATTTCTAACTGTATATACTGTAAATATCTGCTTTTATCTTGTGCTAGCTGTAAATAAATAGCTTCATTTATATTCCCAGAGCTGGTTGAGACTAGTCTGGGTGATTTCTAAAGTATGGGGGGGCAGGTAACACCCAAACCATCACAGGAATATATAATCAGAAGAAATAATTATTTAACAAATTGCATGTCTAAATGCCATATAATTTAATATTTGCAAGTGAGGCACAACCTAGCCAAAGTATTTGTTGCCTGAAACTACTGCTTTAGTAGTGCAGGGCTTGTTTTTCTGTTTCTGTAGAAACTGTTAGAGACAATATCTTTTTGTCAGTCCTAGCAATTCCTTACTGTGGCCGTTTGAGCTGATCCTCTAGCTCAGACATAGGGGAGAGATGAACATTCCAGGGATAGGCCACATAAATGGCAACAATAGATAAATTAATATAATTCCATTGGAGCATCAAGAGCTTAATGTTTGGAAGCACAGTTTGTTCTCCCCCTTCTCCCGCTGGCTTCGGCTGCTTCAGCTTCACCTGTCTTCCCCGGCTGCTGTTTTGGCTACTGCTGCTTCTGCTGCTTCGCCGCTGCTTGACCTCTCCCCCATCTCCCTTAAGGTTATTGTATTGTTTTTTTTCCCCTTCCTTCCTTCTCTAGTTATTATCTCTCTTTACATTGTTATACTTATACTATAAGAAAATACAATTTCATCTTTCCCTGACTTTCAAAAAAGAAGGGGGTTTGTGTTGTGAATTTTCTTCCCGGGGAAGGGATCAGCCCAAACCTGGGACAGGATTTCTTGGCACCTTAACGTGGGGCACGATCTTGGCTTGTTGTTTTTTTTTCTTTCCCCCTGTTGATTGATAATCAGAACAAGAACATCAGGGAAAAATGAAGTTGTTTGATATATTCTGGCCTATTATTGCCTCAATTCTGACTCTATCGGTTCAGCAGTGTTTTACAGCTATGGTGCACTACCAGGTGTATTCATTCTTCACTAAGATGGTCTGGGACTCGGTAAAAGCTGTGCTAATGAAGGTTGGAGATGTTGTTAGGAATATTTTAGGGTTTAGGAATGTCGTTGAGGGTGTGCCATATGTGACATTGGTGTCAGAGACTAGGAGTTATTTGGAAGAGATGAGCTACCCAGTAGCCTGCCTAATATGTGTGAACTTGCTTTTTTTGGCTGCTATTGTAGGTCTGGTTGTAGTGTGGAGACGAGAGAGATGCAGGAATAAACAGGCTGTAAATGAGGTTTTTACCTTCTCTGGAGGCAATAGCAGGGAGCTAAGGGTTAAAGAAACAGTCTGCAATGGAAGCGGGGGAGGGAGGGCCACGGCACCGGGCAGATGGACTGCTCACAGGGTAGTAAAATGTCCTGCCTCGGAGCCTTTGAGAGGAGGAAAAATGGTTGGACATGGCCCGTACCCCACTGACCCTGAAGCATGGAGGCAGGAAACAATCTGGTTCCCATTCGTACCTAATAGAATGGAGGAAAGTAAAGGTAGAGGCGATGGAACCCCTGCAGAAGTGCAGTCACAAAGGGCTGCTGCGGCGGCGGCAGATTTGGCTGCAGACGGTGTGGGCTGTGGCAAAGTTCCTCGGACAGATAAAGTTGAGGAACTGGTTTGTGGAAAATGCGTCTCGAATGTTTTGATCTGTAGGAGGGTCGCTGACACCAGAGCCTCTGCCAGCAGAGAGGCTGCTGAGGCAAAGACTCTTTCACCTGCAACCAGGGGACTGGAAGCGGTCCCAGGGGAGGCGGCGAGGTCCTCGGAAGGCGAACCACTAACGCCATCGAGCCTGCTAATGCCACTGCTCCTGCCTTAGCCCTGTTTGTCTCTGCTGAGCCGGCTGCTGTTGCTGCTGTGGGGAAGGGTCCTTCTGCCTCAGCCTCAGCCCCACTACCACGTGAGGAACAGAGCCAGGCAGACAAACAAAACTCAGATGATTCAGTGAAAACCACATCCCAGAGTAAGACACAGTTTAACTTAGATAAGGTCTCCCTTGTCCCGGTTAAAACTAGGAGAAAAATGGCAGCTAGCCTTGGGGGTCGAGATAGCTCAGAAGATGATGGGGATAAACCAGAGCAGGGTGAACAAAAGGAAGAGGATCCAGGAGAAGGTACATCGGCTGGTGTGAAGGCCAGTACCCTTGTGGGCACAAGGAGTGGAAAGACAAATCCTGTGGTGACATGGCACTCCAGAAAGAATTGAATCAGATAATGGTACCCATTTTAAAAACAATCTCATAAAATCTTGGGCCAAAGAGCACGGCATTGAGTGGATCTATCACATCCCCTACTGTGCACCCACCTCAGGCAAAATTGAACGTTACAATGGCTTGTTGAAAACAACTTTAAAGGCAATGGGGGGAGGAACCTTAAAGAACTCAGAGAAACATCTAGCCCAAGCCACTTGGGTAGTGAATAGTAGAGGTTCCACCAACCGAGCTGGCCCAGCTCATTCAGAGGTCTTACAAAAGGTGGAAGGTGACAGGGTTCCTGTCATTCATGAAAAGAATTTGTTGGGCAAGTCTGTGAGGGTATTCTCCCCTTCGGGGGAGGCTACACCTGTCCGAGGGGTGGTTTCTGCTGAAGGACCTGGTCATACATATTGGGTTATGCAGAAAAACGGTAAAATACAATGTGTGTCACAAAAGAATCTGACATTGGCAGAAAGAATGTAGATATGTTGTTATGAGTTCTTTTGCAGATGATTGTGGTGCCCAAAAGCCATGAAGAGCCCGCTATCCATGAGCATGAGCCCTGAGAGTGCCAAGAGTCCTGCTCTGTTCCACTCATTGAAAAAAAACATTGAGCTAGCCAATGCCTGAGACAGATGGAAATAAGAAGATGAATAACCGAAAATTGAAGAAAGATGCTTGAAGCCTGGAAAATGACCATCGACGATACTGATGTTATTCCTAGTTACATAGAATGACTTGATGCTGCAATGGTAAATTATATTAAAGGGGTGAATTGTGGCCATTTGAGCTGATCCTCTAGCTCAGACATAGGGGAGAGATGAACATTCCAGGGATAGGCCACATAAATGGCAACAATAGATAAATTAATATAATTTCATTGGAGCATCAAGAGCTTAATGTTTGGAAGCACAGTTTGTTCTCCCCCTTCTCCCGCTGGCTTCAGCTGCTTCAGCTTCACCTGTCTTCCCCGGCTGCTGTTTTGGCTACTGCTGCTTCTGCTGCTTCGCCGCTGCTTGACCCCTCCCCCGTCTTCCTTAAGGTTATTGTATTGTTTTTTTTCCCCTTCCTTCTTTCTCTAGTTATTATCTCTCTTTACATTGTTATACTTATACTATAAGAAAATACATTTTCATCTTTCCCTGACTTTCAAAAAAGAAGGGGGTTTGTGTTGTGAATTTTCTTCCCGGGGGAGGGATCAGCCTAAACCCAGGACAATTACTGGTTTAGAAAATCTCCCCTAAACCTTCAAACCCAGCCACAAATCAACATCTCAAATCCTATGTAATAATCTCAAGTAGTTCTGCTCAGCTGTGGGCTTGTTATTTTTAAAAAGAGAAAAAAACCCTGTGCTGTTATTTTTCACTGCCCCTCACTACAAGAAAGACATTGAGGTGATGGAGAAGGTCCAGAGAATGTCAGCAAGGCTGATGAGGAGACTTAGATACAGTTCCTCTAAGGTGTGGCTGAAGGAGATGGGGTTGTTCTGCCTGGAGAAGTAGAGGCTGAGGGGAGACCTAATTGCTCTCTACAATTACCTGAAAGGGGATTACAGTAAAATGGGGGCTGACCTTTTCTTCCAGTATGAGAGGTTGTGATAGGTTGAGAAGAAATGGACTCAGGTTGCATCAGGGAAGGTTTATATTGAATATTAGGAAATATTTCTTCATCGAAAGTATCACTGGGCACTGGAAGATGCTGCCCAGGGAAGTAGTAGAGTCACCATCCATGGAGGTGTTTAAAAGACATTTGGATGAGGTGTTCAGGGTGGTCTAACAGCTGTGCACAGGGTGATGTTAGGTTATGGTAGGATCTTAAGGTCTTTACCAACTAGGTGGTTCTATGAACAAAGCAGAATTTAGATAGATATTAGTTGATTATGAAACCACAGACTTAGATGAAGAGTTTACTATTTATATATCTCCTGTTAAAGAATTACATGTTAGAATGTACACTTTAGTTATTTAAAAAAAAAACAACAAACCCACATATTTTGTCCTTATTTTTGGGGTTAGAAGTTGAGGAATAGAAATAATAGGCACTTAGTGCCATGGTCTAGTGGATTGGACAGGGCTGGGTGATAGGTTGGACTGGATGATCTTGAAGGTCTCTTCCAATCTGGTTGATTCTATGATTCTATCATGTCTGTAGAGATCAGCACCGTATGACTTAATGTAGTTTAGTGGGAAGTTGTAATGGTAGGCCGATGCAGGCCAAAATAGATTTATATATGTCCTGGCTTGCTCAGACAAGTTTTCCTGCTCTCATTCCCTTTGCCATGGGGAGAAGCAACCACAAGAAAGAGGACAAAGAACCTGGAGCCACTGAGTCTAAGGACTCTGGACTACCCAGACTTGTTTACACCCTGTGATAAACAAGATACACATGGTTAGCTTGTGCCTGCCTTGTGCAAGGCCTATGTTTTTCCCAAATTTGGGTAAAGCAAGCCTGTGGTTTCACCTAATATGGTCAGGCTTGACTAACTGCCATTCTGATTACCTATTCTGTGCCTAAAGGCCAATTATTCTTGGGCTGTATTGATAAAAAGAGTTGAGCAGGTAATGCAATGTGCTCTGCCATTGTATTCATGCCTGCTGTTGCTTGCTGCTATTGCTCTCTCTTGCTGGCATTATACTGCCTTACTACCTTATTGCATCTTGCCATGCTATGCTAAGCTATAAGCTAGCTCTACCACAAAGTAACAAACTCTGAATCTCTGAGTTTATTTGTGTGGAAACTACACTGCCTCAAGTTTACCAGGAACAGGCTCTAAATGCCTCCATGAAATTGGCCTGCACAGCCAGCTTGACATTGTGCTAAAACTGCACATTGCAAGACATCCTGCCTACACCTGAAAGTCTGCTGTCAAGATGGGAAGTCCTGGAGATATACCAATCATCCAGGACCAGGCCAGAGATTGTCTGCCTTCTTTCCCAGCACTCTGTGAAGCCTGGGAAGAATCACAAGTCTCAGCAGCTGAAAAGACAGACATAATTCCCTGACAGTGTTTGGGTACAACCTGAAGCTGCAGCTAGCTCTGCAAGTTGGGAAATAATATTTTGTGAGTAAATACTTAAAGCCTCCTGTAATTCTGTTGTGGAGGGGTTTTCTCTATTCCTTCTCTGTTAGGGGGAGGTGAGAAATTAATTTAAGGTGGTTTTGATTTTTTATAAAATTATTTATTAAAATTAATATTTACAAATTTATATCACCCCTAACCACTATGAAATCCATTTCATTGCAAGTTTATGAAAATAGCTTAGGATATATATATTTACAGGGATTGACTATTAAGTGGAAATATCAAATTATTAACAATTATTGGCAGAGAGAAATGTATCTTAAGCTTAATGCCTCTTAACCACTCTAGTGTTTGCCCAGCAAGGGCTGTAACTGTGTGTGCTCTTCAGGTAGAGATAACTTATATTACAGAGGAATTGAAGCTTACTTAGGTGTGCTGCTCTTGAGTATTAATCATTAATCACCCTCCCGGGAATCTGTCTCAGCGTGTGCCCAGTATTGAGGTCTTGGTATAGCTGGAGTCTGTCCCGGCTTGCAAGGGGAATTGATAAGAGTTCTCCCAGTCTCTGGGGTAACAGTATTTCTCTAACCTTCTCTCCTGGGGTGATCTCTTCCTTGGAGCTGCGGCTTCTGGATGCTGTGTGTGTCCAGGGATGATCAGCTGGCAGGAATTTCCTGATGCAGGAGAAGGATTTGGTCCGTGTAGCTTCTGACACGGTCACGCAGCTACCAGGCTATGTTTGTAGGTTTGCAGACAGTCTGAGGGTCTGCTGGGCCTGTGTCTTTCCAGACCTACAGGATAGCTGGCAAGTAGTATTTATGCCAGGCAAGCAGGGTCTATGCCGTGCTGCATGCAGATTTAACTCCGTAGATGAATCAAGATAGCTCTAGGCTTTAGGCAGGGGGGCTCGTCTCCCCATATATGTATGGTGCAGGCATGAATATGCTCTGCTTCTCAAAGGGCTTGCAGATAGCTTGGCTACGCCTTGAGGTCAATGCATAAGGTCTGGGCCTCGGTAATGCTTGCAGGTGAGCGAGGCCTGATCCTTTGTCTAGGCCAATGCAAGCAGGTCAGTGCAGCAAGGTGGATCAGAGCTGAGTCTAAATGTTCTATGCTTCTGAACTGGTAAACAGTCCGGACTGTCTGAACAGACTGAACACGTGGTGCTGCTATGCACCCCTCTTTAAAGGCTCTGGGCCGAGATTCGTGGCTCGTTGGACATCTAAAACGACCAATCAGGTTGGCCATAAGCCAAACCTTGCCCCAATAGGCAGTAGAGATATGCCTGGACTCTCCCAATGGGGATTACCTGCCCAGACCTCAGGGGTACATGGGCTGGGCGTGTGTGTGTTATGCAACTTGCTTACTGCCTCGTGAGTCCTGACAGAACAACATGTCTGGACATGTAGAGACATGATGAGGCCTCAGTCTTGGGGCTGCTGCCCCTCCACCACAAATTCACCATTGCCTTCTGCCATAAATAGAAAGGACCTTCTTGAGTCCATCTAGTGGGCAAGTGATATATTGATTGCAGGTGGTGTATTGACCACAGGAACCTTCTTTTCCAGTTGAATTATTGTTTATATATTTTTGCTAGTTATTTCTAAATCTATTTATTTCTTTGTATAATGTTTCCATCACTGTGTGATGAACTGATTATTATTAAAATTAGTAGTCTGGAGTGGTGAGAGTTCTGAATATCAACATTAATAAACAATATTACTTTTGGAAAAATATATCATATTAATTAATTACTCCTCCATTACAGAAGTCAAAGCAGTCATCTAGTAATAACAGTCTAAACCCCAAAATCATTAATAATCTCAGTACATTTTTTTCTGTATTCAAATTTGCTTATTCAATATTAATTGAGATAAAATGGAATGCTTTATTACCAAATTATACTTCACTTTAGGCTTCTGTTTTACAGTATCACCTGGTTTTGGTTTAATAATGCCATCATATTTCTCAAAATAATCCTATTGTGCTTATTCATTTTTGGTTGCTCCTGTTAGCATTTATACTACAAATTTCTCCCTGAATTTTGCTCTCCTTTTGAAATCCTGCATGTGTCACAGCTACTTACAAGTGTAATTGTGGCTTTTGTAGCATTTCTAGTCTGCTGCAGCAGTCATGAAACTTAGATGACAGGTTGAATTTCTACTTGAATTCTGTATAGGGTTAACCCTCTTGGGGGAGTGGTATTGAACCTGACCCCAGGAGGTCTTGACCCCTCCCCAGGGGTGGGTCTGAACACTACTAGGTGATGATGGTTTGCCCACTCTCCCTTCCTGTCTAAGATCCATAAAAGCAGGGGGACTTCTTTTTTTTGCTCTCTCTCTTCCCTGCATCTCTGCTCAATAGCAACCACCATCCTGTTCCTGGCTCTTTTGTCTCACCACGTGGCCATTACTCATGAGGCAGACAAAACCCATTGCCGTCAAATCTGCTTGTATATTTACATATTTTGTATCTTGTTTCTCCTTCCCTCTATCTTTGTAACTTACCTGCCTCATATACCTTTTATTTATTTTTATACTTTCTTCTTTTAACTTTCAAATCACAGTGAGATTATTTATTTGGGTCTGCATACTTTTTCCTCTCTCTCCATCTAATTCCTTTGCTTTTGAGAAAGAAGGGGGAAGAGCTAAGTGCATCCTATAAAATGTTATTGGTTCTATCAGCTATATTTGAGTCTCTGGGAAATTTAAATTAGAACTGAGATAAATTCCATTTTTAGATACTCCCCGAATAATAAGTAATAGAGGAAAGTGACAGATCAGAATGTAAGTCCTGAGAAGCAGAAGCTCTTCAAAGCTAGTCAGTATGTCACTTTTTAAAAAACACTAATTTTTCAGTGCCTCACAACATGGTAAGAAGAGCCACTGACATGTTGATCTCTGCACATCTGCAAGAGATCCTGCCTGCACCTCTGCAAACCTTCATGCCAAGAGGAACCGAGGTCAAGGCAGAGATGATCTGCCTCTTTCCCAGCACCATGGAAAGATCTAGAAGCCACTCAACAGCTGAGCAGTTCCAACGCTACCACAAAGGAGCCAGGCACTATCTTGACATTTCTACTCCACTGCTGTGAGTAGAACAGATTTTCCCTAGGGCTCCAGGCTTCCTATTTATGAGTGAGGCAAAGCCATTCCTAAATGAATTAATTGCCTATAAGCATTTTTGTGAAGATTTTTCCAACTGAATTAGAACCCAAATTTAACTAATTTGTATATAGTTGTGGGTGGGGATTTCCCAAAATTAAATTAGCTACATATTTTATAATTTGTAGCAAAACAGAGTGATAAGTGAATTAGATGGGGCAATGAATTATAATGAATTATAAAAGATGTGATAGTTCTATTTCCAAAATGTCCAGCCCACAAACTAAATACAAACTAGTTAAATTTGGGTTCTAATTTGGTTGGGAAAATCTTCGCAAGGGTGCTTATGGGCAATTCATTAATTTCCAAGAATCAGAAAATAGGCACCCTGGAGCCCTAGTAAAGTCTGTTTTACTTACAACAGTGAAGTAGAACTTGGTGATAATCCCTTGGCTCCTTTGCAGCAGTGTTGTGACTGCTCAGCATCTTGGTAGCCATTGAGAGGCATCTAGATCTTCCCAAACTCAAAGAGGGTGCTGGGAATGAGGCAGATAATCTCTGACCTGATTCTGGTTCCTCTTGGCATTGAGCTTTGAAAAGGTGCAAGCAGGATCTCTTACCAATGTGCAGATAGCATGACGTCGGTGGCACTTCTTGCCACGTTGTGAGGCGCTTAATGCCTTCTCCTGGTAAACTCAAAGCACTTAGGTTTCCAGGTAGTTCAAGCCCAAAACGTCAGGGCTAAGCTGGTCCAAAGCACAAGGCAGCGTAGAACATGTCCAAGCTGAGAGCAGGGAGACAGAGCATGTTGTCTGAACAGAGCACAACATACATCAGAGCAGCACACAGTAGGCAGAGCTGTGAGGCAGATGAAGCACAACTGCTCATGACTTAGCTCAATGTATATTATTTGTGTGAGTGTAATGGCTCCTTTAGCCACAGATTCACCAATCAGAATGGCATTTGGAAAACTGATCATATGCGGTGAAACGAGAGCTTGCTTACTCTTATTTGGGCAAGGCACTAACAAGTACCTAAACACCTGTGGGTACTTGTTTATCACTTTGGGAGGGGACATAATAGCCCAAAACTTTATTTTCCTCCCACCCTTGCTTCCTCCATCAGCAGAATTGTGGGACAAGGCAGGACATGTTTTAGGCCTATCAGCCTTCCATGGCAATAAGTAAAATTTCAACTCTGGACTTTAAGAGGTCTAAGTTTGCCATCTTCAAAACACTACTTAGATGTATGCAGTGGGCTAGGGCTCTAAAATGAAGGGGGTGCCAAGAAAGCAGTTAATATTCAAACATTACCTTCTCCGAGCTCCAGAAAAATGCATTTCCTTGACAAAAAAAAAAAAAAAAAAAAAAAAAAAAAAAAAAAAAAAAAGTGAGGGAGGCAGAATATTTGCAGATAAGCAGGGAGCCCTTGGAGAAAAACATAAAAAGAAAAAGCAGGTTTACAATACTTGGGAAAAAAGGTCAGGGCAGTTGGGAAGAATATAGAAATATTGTCAGAGAATGCAGTGATGCAACAAGAAAGGCCAAGGCCCTCTTGGAACTGAGTTTTGCCAGACAGGTGAAAGAAAACATGAGGTTTTTAAAATACATCTGTAACAAAAGGAAGATCAAAGAATCAAAGAATCAGCCCTCTGATTATTACCCCTTACTGGTAATACAGGCTGGCAGGGATGAAATCGAGAAGAAGGGCACCAGGGCAATTAAAAAGGAATTCAAGGCCCTGGGGAAATTGATAGATGGGGCAGGAGCACAGGTGGTGTTCTGCTCAGTCCCCCCTGTGGCAAGGGAGTTCACAGGGAGGAACAGCAGAACCTATGACATCAACAGCTGGCTCAAGGGATGGTGTGAGAGGAGGCACTTTGGCTTCTTCCACCTTGGGGGGGGGGAACTTTTACTGAGCCAGACCTGCTTGATCATGATGGGGTTCAGTTTTCTAAGAGGGGCAGGAGAGTCCTGGCACTGGAGTTGTCAGGGCTCGTTAGGCGGGCTTTGAACTAGATCTGAAGAGACTGGGTGAGGCAATTACTCTCTGTGAGAAGGAGAGAGTGGGAAGGAAACTAGGGACAATTGGGGAATCGAGAGCCCAGCTGAAGTGCATTTACACCGATGCATGCAGCTTGGGTAACAAGCAGGAGGAACTGGAAGTCCTGGTCCACCAGGGTGACTATGATATAGTTGCCATTTCAGAAACTTGGTGGGATGACAGGCATGGTTGGAGTACTATACTGGGGGGATACAGCCCCTTCAGGAGAGATAGGCAAGGGAGAAGAGGAGGAGGAGGGGTGGCCCTGTATATTAGGGAGTCACTCCTTGCCACAGAGCTTGAGGTGAGGGACAAAGGGGTTGAGAGCTTGTGGGTTAAAATCAGAGGGAGGACTAACAAATCTGACATCCTGGTTGGAGTCTGTTATAGACCACCCAACCAGGATGAGGAAACAGATGAGATATTTTACAAACAGTTGGAGGCTGTCTCAAGATCATCAGATCTTATCCTTGTGGGTGACTTTAACCTGCCAGATATCTGCTGGGAACTTAATTCAGCAGAGAGGAGGCAGTCCAGGAGATTTCTAGAGTGCATGGAGGACAGCTTCATGACCCAGCTGTTAAGTAAGCCTACTAGGGGTTTGACCTGCTGCTGTCCAACAGAGAAGGGCTGGTGGGAGATGTGACAGTGGGAGGCTGCCTGGCGTGTAGTGATCATGAGAGAGTGGAGTTTTCAATATGCAGGGAGGTAGGGAGGAGCTATAACAAAACCCACACCTTGGACTTCCGGAGGGCAAACTTCAATTTGCTGAAGAAACTTATTTCCAAAGTCTCCTGGGCAGCAGTCCTTAAGAACAAAGGGGTCCAGGATGGTTGGACCTACTGTAAACAGGAGCTCTTGAAGGCACAGGAGCTGGCAGTTCCCATGTGCTGAAAGATGAGCCGGCGGGGAAGGCGACCAGCCTGGATGAACAAACAGCTCCCGAAGGAATTGGGGGAAAAAAAGAGGGTGTATCTCCTTTGGAAGGAGAGGAAGACTTCTCCTGACGTGTTTAAAGAGGTAGCCAGATTATGCAGAAGAAAAATTAGAGAGGCTAAGGCCCAGCTAGAACGTAGACTGGCCACCTCTGTGAAGGATAATAAAAGCACTTTTATAAATGGATCAGTGCTAAAAAGAAGGGCAAGAAGAGCCTCCACTCCTTACATTATAACTGATGATGAAGAAAAGGCTGAGGTCCTGAATGCCTTCTTCGCCTCAGTTTCCAACAGTAAGGACGGAGGAGTTCAAGGCAAGTGGCCTCTTGAGCTTGGGGATGGGATTGGTGAGCGGTGTGTTGCCCTGGAAATTAATGAAGAATTAGTTCAGGACCTGCTGAGCCATCTGGACACCCACAAGTCCATGGGACCAGATGGGATCCATCCTAGGGTGCTGAGAGAGCTGGCAGCTGAGCTGGCCAAGCTACTCTTCCTCATTTTCCAGCAGTCCTGGCTCACCGGAGACTGGAAAGTGGCCAACGTGGTCCCCATCCACAAGAAGGGTTGGAGGGAGGAACCTGGGAACTACAGACCTGTCAGCCTGACCTCAGTGCCAGGGAAACTGATGGAGCAGGTTATCTTGGGGGTGATAACAGCACACCAAGGGCTCAGGTCCAGCCAACATGGATTTAGGAAGGGCAACCTGATCTCCTTCTATGATCAGGTGACCCACTTGGTGGAAGTGGGGAGGCCTGTGGATGTGGTCTATCTGGACTTCAGCAAGGCCTTTGACACTGTCCCCCACAGCAAACTGCTGGCTAAGCTGTCAGCCCATGGCTTGGATGGCAACACTCTGTGCTGGGTTAGGAAGTGGCTGGAGGGCCGGACCCAGAGAGTGGTGGTGAATGGTGCCACATCCAGCTGGTGGCTGTCACTAGTGGTGTCCCTCAGGGATCAGTGCTGGGCCCCCTCCTCTTTAACATCTTCATTGATGATCTGGATGAGGGCATGGAGTCAGTCATCAGCAAGTGTGCAGATGACACCAAGCTGGGGGCAAATGTGACTGGGTTGGAGGGCAGAAGGGTTCTGCAGTGGGACCTTGACTGCCTGGACAGATGGGCAGAGTCCAAGGGGATGGGGTTCAATAGCTCCAAGTGCTGGGTGCTGCACTTTGGCCACAACAACCCCATGCAGAGATACAGGCTGGGGTCAGAGTGGCTGGAGAGCAGCCAGACAGAGAGGGATCTGGGGGTGCTGATTGATACTCACCTGAACATGAGCCAGCAGTGTGTCCAGGTGGCCAAGAGAGCCAATGGCATACTGGCCTGCATCAGGAATGGTGTGGTCAGCAGGAGCAGGGAGGTCATTCTGCCCCTGTACTCTGCATTGGTTAGATCACACCTTGAGTGCTGTGTTCAGTTCTGGGCCCCCCAGTTTAGGAGGGACGTTGAGATGCTTGAGCGAGTCTGGAGAAGGGCGACGAGGCTGGTGAGAGGCCTTGAGCATAAGCCCTATGAGGAGAGGCTGAGGGAGCTGGGATTGGTTAGCCTGGAGAAGAGGAGGCTGAGGAGTGACCTCATTGCTGTCTACAACTACCTGAGGGGTGGTTGTGGCCAGGAGGAGGTTGCTCTCTTCTCTCAGGTGGCCAGTTCCGGAATGAGAGGACACAGCCTCAGGCTAAACCGAGGGAAATTTAGGCTGGAGGTGAGGAGAAAGTTCTTCCCTGAGAGAGTCATTGGACACTGGAATGGGCTGCCCGGGGAGGTGGTGGAGTCATCGTCCCTGGGGCTGTTCAAGGCAAGGTTGGATGTGGCACTTGGTGCCATGGTCTAGCCTTGAGCTCTGTGGTGAAGGGTTGGACTTAATGATCTATGAGGTCTCTTCCAGCCCTGATGATACTGTGGTTGCAAGGGACCGCAAGGATCACGTAGTTCCAACCCGCTTGCCATGGGCCACCTGACCCATTATCTTAGTTCTTCCTCTATTCCTCTCTCACAGGGAAGCCTCTCTAACTCCTCAGAAGCAAAGCGATTCACAGCTCAAGACAGCTCATTATTTTTCTTTCTTGTGTTTCTTTTTCTTGCATTCCCACAGTGGAGCATCAGCACAGGTTGCCGAAGAAGGTGGTTGAGGCCCCTTCTTTGGAGGCATTCAAGGTGAGGCTTGATGGGGCCCTGTGTGACCTGATCTACTGGGGATGTCCCTACTGACTGTAGGGGGTGCAGACTAGATGACCTCTAAAGGTCCCTTCCAGCCTGGACCATTCTATGATTCTATGATTCTGCTGAAGGTCCTGGTCATACATAGTAGGTAATGTGAGAGAATGGTGAAATCTAACTTTATCTGAGAAAGTTTAAATTCAGAGTGTATAATACAAGCTGTTAGGAGTTTCTGTTTCAGGTAAAGCATGGCATCCAAAGAAAGAGTCCACAAGGAATCCACAGTACACAGGTGCAGACTCTAAGTCACCTGGGAGTCTCTGTTTTCATGTTATCTGTGAAGAGACAAACCATTTCCTATTTTCTGAGCTTCTGAATCAGCAACATCTGAGATAGCTGGAATGAAGAATGAACTGAAAATATGGACTTTACTATTCATCACTGTAAGTATTGTTTTAGATTAGACAGCTAATTTTATGCAAACAATGAATGATGTAGAAGGGGAGAACTGTAGTAGTTTAAGGCAGTATTGGAAAATTCCAGTAAGACAAATTGGGACTTTCCTGAAAGTTCAGTGCAGAATGTAAATTAATTATAGCATTGATTGTAAAAGAATGATAATGATAAAGTCTGTATCATTCATTGGTTTGTTAACAGGGTTAAAATTGCAATGTATAAACAGTTTCACCTTCCTGGGCTCTGTCACTGTTCCTTCACCTTTCTACTCCTTCACACCATGTACTAACATTTTACTGATAACATGTTAGCCTTGCTGGTTTTCTATCTTAGAGGAGAGAAGGTGGTGACCTTGGCCTCTTCTGGGCTTTCTTTTTCCAGGACGTATCATTGGACATTTGTATTATTTCTAAATTATGGGTAATTGTAAATACATGTAAATGTACTTTGTAAACATGCTTGTAAATATAGCTTGCTGTAAAATAGAGCTTTATCTTACATCCAAGCTGTCTGAGATGGTCTAATAAATTTTATTTTGGGGAGTGATTTCCAAACCCACCACACTTAGTCATGCTATGTTAATCATTGGATTTCTAACCTAAATGACGTTATAATCCCGTAATAAAATATGACTCTGATGTAACTGACATAGTAGATTACACTGTTTCTTGTAACACATTATTTACTGTGAAAAAAAGTCTTTAGGAAGTGTAATAGATATTGTATCACTGTTTATTTCACTAATACTCACTGGGTAATACTACGCAATCTTTACACATTATGCTGGAGTAATGCAAAAGGGATTAGAACTCTTCCATTGCTATAGATAACAAACATATGAGTGAGCATCCCTGTTATGGAGATGTGGTGTCAAAAGTATTTTTTGTTTTAATATGAAAAATAAATTTTCCTCTTTCTTTCCAAAGATGCCATCATGTACCATATTTTCCTTAGTTTTATTTAAAAGGGCTAGAATTATTTCTGATTGCACTGTTTGTGTATTTTCTTGAGATATCAGAGTCAATTATACTATAGTAAAGAAAATTATTGTGCATTTGTTATCTTAAATATTTTTAAAATTAAAACACATGGCATATTATGACGCACTGCATATTAGTAGTTTACGTCAAACAGAGCTAAGATGAATCAGTGAATTTGGGATGACTAATTCTTTCCTAATTACACTCTGTTATCCTCACTAAATAGAACAGAATTGCTTTTATTGTATATGCATGCCAAATTCGTCAAAGAGATTGACACTATATTCTACTGACATCAGATCAAAATCTTCCTCTGTTAAATAGAAATACTGATATTCTGTGTTGAATTCTGCAGTCAGATGAAGTGCTTTAGTTTTAATGTCGAACTCAACTTCAGTGTACTGCACATACTTTCAGTAGAAAACATAATTAAGAAAAATGTATCTTAAAAAAATAAATAAATTGAGGGCCATGTCCTGCCATTATTGAGCAGACCAGACAACTGTTTAACACTATGACATTCACTCAAGATACCTTTTCTACTGTCTGGGTGTGAGATAAATTCCAACCCAACTTTTGCACAAACAGTACGTGGTCTGGCAAGCTGGTGAGTCAGTCAGACCAGACCTGACCTAATCACATAGTGGTGAGATGTCTCAGCTTCTCCCAGATGATCTTAAACTCTCTCCATGGTTTTTCAGTATTGTCTCTGTGCAGCAAATCTGGTTCTTTTACATTTCATAGGTGCAGTAGCAGTAGCAGAACCATTTGCAATATCTGGAATAATCACAGCCTAACTTGTTCAAAACCTAAAATGCCTCTGTAATTTCTGAATTATTGCCACTTCAATTGCTTTGTTGTCTGCCAAAGGTTGTATGTGATCTGACTACTTTACTCCCATTTTTCTGTGTCCAGTTTCTACTTTTGCTACAGTGGAAGTGAATTTACCATATGTTGCTTCCCATAGGATGTTGTTTCTTGATGCATAAAAGATGATGGTTCAAAAATGTCTCTAATCTGAATGTCCAACTATGATGAGGAGTTGCTAGACACAAACTCTCGCAAACCATGTTGCATTTTAGAGAGTGTCTGCAATCAAAAGTTCCCATATTGTATGCCAAATTGTGGTTTATGGTCTTGTGTAGGTACAAACTGAGAAAAAAAAATGCTGAAAAAAAGCTATTAATATGAACTTTTGGCAGTACTTTGCTTTATTTTTTATATGTTTACTAAGTAGTGAATCTTTAGCTAAAGAAGGTATTGTTGTATCCATTCTTGAAGATGGAGAAGTGACTAGGAATTATGCTATTTTGCTGGAATACATAGCTTGTGGAGCGGGATGTTGGGAGTCTCCAGTTTTGAATTACTTTTAATCACATGACAATTAATTATCTTAAAAGCTTTAAAAAATCTCCCTCCATGTTATATTTTTTACTTCTATGGTTAGAGTGGCTAGGAAAAAGAGTAGTTCACAGTTCCTAAGAGACTTCTAATTTTCAGTTCCTATGAGTCTCATGATCTCCTGCAATTCTTAGGCATCTGTGCATCTTACATGCCGCACTTTCACTGGAATTTTCTCCAGCCGTGCATCAATGTTCTGCCATAGATCAGCACACCAAATAGGCTTTCCTTTCCTCTGCCAGCCATTCTTCTTCCAGTCCTTTAGCCAACCCCATAAAGCATTGGCTACCATCCATGAGTCAGTGTAGAGGTAAAGGATAGGCCAATTTTCACATTCAGCCACATCAAGAGCAAGTTGGACAGCTTTTACCTCAGCGAACTGACTGGATTCTCCTTCTCCACCTCTCACTTCAGTAACTCTCCTGGTAGGACTCCAGACTGCTGACTTCCATCTTTGCTTGCTCCCAACAAGACGACAGGAACCATTTGTGAACAAAGCATAGTTCTTCTCCTGATCAGAGAGATCACCATAGGGAGGAGCTTCCTCAGCACGAGTTATTTTCTCCTCTGGAGGTTTGGAACAGTCTGTGCCTTCCGGCCAGTTGATGATCACCTCCACCAGACCAGGTCGATCAAGATTACCCATTCATGCTTGTTGGGTTATCAAAGCCATCCATTTAGACCAGGTTGCATCTGTGGCGTGATGTGGTACTGAACCTTTGCCTTTGAACATCCAGACTGGCAGTCTAGGAGCTAAAAGCAATTCACTTCAGAAGCTGCTTTCACTCCTTCATAGGCTGCTAGTATCTCTTTCTCTGTTGCAGTATAATTTGTCTCTGAACCTCTGTAGCCATGACCCCAGAAAACAAGTAGACGACTATGTGTCTCATTTGGAGCTCTCTGCCAAAGGCTCCAGGTTGGACCATTGTCACTGGCAGCCATGTACAGAATGTTCTTAATGTCCGGACCAGATCACACAGGTCCCAAGCCCACTGCATGGACTACTTCTCGCTTGATTTGATCAAAGGCTGCTTGTTGTTCAAGTCCCCACTCAAAATTGTTTCTCTTATGAGTCACATCATGCAGAGGTTTGACAATTTGACTGAAACCAGGAATGTGTAGTCTCCAAAATCCCACCACACCAAGAAAAGAAAGTGTGTCCTTCTTATTGGTGGGAACTGCCATGGTAGAGACTTTGTTGATCACATCCTGTGGAATGTATTGGTGACCGTCCTGCCATTGCGCTCCCAGAAACTGAATTTCTCTGGCAGGTCCTTTGACCTTGTCTCTCTTAATGGCAAAACCTGCTTGCAACAGAATGTCAATGATGTTGCTACCTTTCTTGAAGAATTCCTCAGCAGGTTGGCCCCACACAATGATGTCGTCGATGTACTGGATGTGCTCTGGAGCTTTACCTTTCTCCAGTGCATTGTGGATGACTGAGTGACAGATGGTTGAGCTGTGTTTCCACCCCTGAGGCAAACGGTTGAACTGGTACTGGATTCTTCTCCAGGTGAATGCAAACTGAGGCCTGCACTCCTTTGCTATGGGAATAGAGAAGAAAGCATTAGCAATGTCTATGGTTGCATACCATTTAGCCTCCTTTGATTCCAGCTCAGAATCGTAGAATCACAGAATCATAGAATCAACCAGGTTGGAAGAGACCTCCAAGATCATCCAGTCCAACCTATCACCCAGCCCTAGCCAGTCAACTAGACCATGGCACTAAGTGCCTCATACAGTCTTTTCTTCAACACCGCCAGGGATGGTGCCTCCACCACCTCCCTGAGCAGCCCATTCCAATGGGAAATCACTCTCTCTGTGAAGAACTTCTTCCTAACATCCAGCCTATACCTACCCTGGCACAACTTGAGGCTGTGTCCACTCCTTTTATTGCTGGTTGTCTGGGAGAAGAGGCCACTCCCCACCTGGCTACAATGCCCCTTCAGGTAGTTGTAGACAGTAATAAGATCACCCCTGGGCCTCCTCTTCTCCAGGCTAAACAGGCCCAGCTCCCTCAACCTCTCCTCATAGGGTTTGTGTTCCAGGCCCCTCACCAGCTTTGTTGCCCTTCTCTGGACATGTTCCAGCACCTCAACATCTTTCTTGAATTGAGGGGCCCAGAGCTGGACACAGGACTCAAGGTGTGGCCTGACCAGTGCTGAGTACAGGGGAAGAATAACCTCCCTTGTCCTACTGGCCACACTGTTCCTGATGCAGGCCAGGATGCCATTGGCTCTCTTGGCCACCTGAGCACACTGCTGGCTCATCTTTAGCCTGCATTCTATCAGTACCCCCAGGTCCCTTTCCTCCTGGCTGCTCTCCAGCCACTCAGTCGCCAGCCTATAGCACTGCTTGGGGTTGTTGTGGCCAAAGTGCAGAATCCTGCACTTGGCCTTGTTCAGTCTCATCCCATTGGCCTCTGTCCACCCATCCAGCCTGGCCAGGTCCCTCTGCAGGGCTCTCCTACCTTCCAACAGATCAACACTTGCTCCTAGCTTGGTGTCATCTTCAAACTTACTGATGCTGGACTCAATGCCCTCGTCCAGGTCATCAATAAAGATATTGAACAGGACTGGGCCCAGCACTGATCCTTGGGGAACACCACTAGTGACTGGCTGCCAACTGGATGTGGCACCATTCACCACCACTCTCTGGGGTCTGCCATCCAACCAGTTCCTGATCCAGTACAGAGTGAATCTGTCCAAACCATGAGCTGCCAGCTTGGCTAGGAGCTTCTTGTGGCAGACAGTGTCAAAGGCTTTGCTGAAGTCCAAGTAGACTACATCCACAGCCTTCCCCACATTCACCAGGCAGGTAACCTGATCATAAAAGGAGATCAGGTTGGTGAGACAGGACCTGCCCTTCCTAAAGCCATGCTGGCTGGGCCTGATCCCTTGACCATCCTGTATGTGCTTTGTAATGGCACTCAAGATGACCTGTACCATCACCTCGCCTGACACTGAGGTCAGGCTCAGAGATCTGCAGTTTTCTGGCTCCTCCTTACGACCCTTCTCGTGAATGGGTATCACGCTGGCCAGCTTCCAGCCTCTGGGGACCTCTCCAGTGAGCCAGGACTGCTGATAAATGATGGAGAGTGTCTTGGCCAGCTCAGCTGCCAGCTCTCTCAGCACCCTAGGGTGGTACTGGAGTTCCAGCATGTCCAGCACAGCTGCACTCATGGGTGGAGTCACCTCGTTGAGGGCACAAAAATCAACTGTCATTCTCCAATCACCGTCAGGTTTACACACAGGCCAGATGGGACTGTTGAAAGGTGAATGAGCTTTCTCAATGACAGCCTGACTCTCCAGTTGACGAATCAGTTGATGAATGGGCAACAAAGAGTCATGGTTAGTTCTGTACTGCCTGTGGTGAACAGTTGGAGTAGCAATTGGTACTTCCAGATCCTCTACGTCATGATGTCCCACAACTGCAGATTCATCAGAAAGTTCAGGTCTAATGGACAGTTTCAATCTCTACTGATGCTATTCCAAAAGCCCATTTATGACCCTTAGGATCTTTGAAACAACCTTGTCTCAAAAAGTCAATTCCCAGAATGCAAGGCGCATCAGGACCAGTTACAATAGTATGTGTCTTCCACTCTTTACCAGTTAAACTGATCTCAGCCTGCCACTTAGTTAACTCTTGAGATCCACCAGTGATTCCAAAAATAGATATGGACTCTGTCCCTTTGCAATTAGATGGCAATAAAGTACACTGAGCACCTGTGTCAACTAAAGCCCTGTATTTCTGAACTTTTGAACTGCCAGGCCGCCTGATGAATACATTCCAATAGATTCGGTTCTCTCCACTATCCCTTTCCTCCTCCTGGCTGGAGGCAGGGCACCCCTAACACTGAACATGACATGTAGGGTGTACACAGTGATTGGTGTTGTTGTGAGAGAAATTGCAGTTGTTGGAACAATTGCAGTTGCTCTCGGGAGCTGAAGAAGTGACAGCTACTTTTCTGGCATTGGTGCCTCTGTTTCTGCCACTCTGCAGTTCCCTGACTCTCTTTGAAAGAGCTGAAGCAGGTTTATCATCCCACTTGCTCATGTTCTCACCGTATTGGTCACGCAGAAGTATCCACAGTGACACACGTGATTGCTGATGTCTAAGTGGAATTTGTCTCCTCCTGGGCTGGAATTGCCTTGCAGGAGGTGGGCGTCTGTTCCTGACGGCAGAAACATGCACCCATTCAGATGATGCAGGGACAGTATCCCTTACCAGATTGGAAATTGAGGTTTTAATATCCTCCTTCAGGATATTGGTATATTTAATGTCCTTCCTTATCTCTTTAATTTCTGTAGTCATAGTTTGTATGGCAGAGACTAGGCCAGAATGTGACATGCTGTCCTCTACCTGCCTGAGCTGATCAGTGAATTCACCAACAGTGAAAGACCTTCCATCATTACTCATTGATAGGAACTTGCTGTTGGGCGCCAAATAAAATATGTGGTTGTTTGGATGTACCCCGCCCCCCATACTTTTAGAAATACCCAGTTAGACTCAGCTGGCTCTGGGAATATAAATGAATCTATTTATTTACAGCTAGCACAATATACAAGCAGATATTTACAGTATATACAGTTATATACAGAAATATACAAGTTAAAAGTAGTACAGAAGCACAACTCCCCTCCCAGAAACCTGAGTCCCCAGGAGGGGTTCTCAACTACCCCTGCCCCTCTCAACCTTACCCCAGTCCTAAGGAAGAATAGAGGTGCAGCCAAGAGGTTAAGAAGCAAAGGTGGCAGGAGAAGTTAGGGAGATGCAGCTTAGTCAAAGCCCAGCCTGAAAGTGAAGCAAAATGATGAGAGTGTTATCTAGTGTTCACTTTCTTCTTGTTCAGCAAGACTCTGAGGGAAGGAGACATCACCATTGTTTTCCTTTCATAGCCTATAATCTAGTTCTTTTCACCAAAACATTCTAGCCTGCTTCAAATTAGCACAGGGAGGCCTCTGTTTTGGGGCTGCAACCCCTCCACCAGAACACCAAAGACCCCAAAAAAAAAAAAAAAAAAAAGATATCTTCTTTTCCCTCTCCCCCCAGTGTAGATCTTGTCTCTAGTTTGTCAGTTGCAAAATAACTTCACAATAATTTAATTTGTTATGAATCCAAGCCCTGTTTCTGCCTTCTCTGTATCTTTATTTTACTGTTAAAATAACAGTGTTATAGAACAAGCCTGTGTTTTCTGTTCTATTGTATTGAAAAATGAAGAAATATGTCTTGATTACCTTACAGATAAATCTGGTTAACTGTTACATTAATTAAAATGCTTGGTTTTGATGCTACTCTGAACTATTTATATGTGATTTAATTCGTATCAGCAGCTAATTTGTATTTAGAGCAAACTAATGGGTTTTATGTAAATGAAGCATGTAGCAGTCTATTAAAAAAAAAAAACAAAAAAACAAAACCCAAAAAGAACCAACAAATTATCTGTAGTCCCATTTCAGTTATTTCAATTAAATTTATAGTGTGTGTGCAGTGAGGATGGATAAAGGATATGTTATATTCAAAGTGTTGATGATTAAAACCAATTTAAATATATAGAATAAGAAGTAAGTGATTCTCTTAGCAGAAGCTAGCATTCATTTTCTGACTGTGCTGGTTTGAGGCTAATTGGAATATTTTAATGACAGAAAATAGAATATTGGTTATAAAAAGAAAATAATGGTAGAATCTGTATCATTCATTGGTTTACTATAAGAGCTAAATAGCCAAAATGTAAAACGTTTGTACCTCTTTGGTTCTTGTCCTTTGTTCAGGTTTAATATCTTCCACTAACAGATAACAAATATGCTTTGCTAATTGTTTACTCTTTCTTTGGGAGAAAGAGTGGCTTTGAGCCCTTTCTGGGCATTTCCTTTACCTGGGAGGGAATTTGGATTTCTGTATTATTTCTAGTTTACATATACTTGTAAATACCTGTAAATACATTGTGTATATATGCTTGTAAATCAAGCTTTGCTGTAAATATAGCTTTACGTTACTTCCAAGCCATCTGAGCCGGTCTGCTAAATTTTAAAAGTGAAGTTCCTTAACCCATCACACTCTTTATTTGACATGCCAATGTGTGGGGCCAGCTTGAGTTGATTTATTATTAATTAATTCTGGAAGCTATTATGGCTATCCTGGCATTTCTTTTGCCAGGAGGTATTGAGGAGATTCTACAAATGTATTCTTTCAAATCTTTATCAGAAAATTGGCTGGCATCTGATACAATATATGTGGAATGGAGTGAAATCTATTTTGCAAAGTTTGCAAATTATTGTTTTGGTTGGATGGGCCATACATCTACTGTTCATGAGAATGCTACTGTGAGTGTTTCATTTGAATTAATGGATTTGATTCTCCCTGTGAGTGCAGGAGATTTTGTGGGACAGCTGGACTTTAACCTGCCAGAGCAGGACCGCACAATCTAGCACAGCTCACAGGGGAACACATTCAGACAGGCCTTGAAAGTCTCCAGGGAAGGAGACTCCACAGCCTCTCTGGGGAGCCTGTTCCAGTGCTCTGGGACCCTTACAGTAAAGAAGTTTCCCCTTGTGTTGAGGCAGAACCTCCTGTGCTGCAACTTACACCCATTGCTCCTTGTCCTATCACAGGGAGCAAGTGAGAAGAGCCTGTCCTCTAGCTCCCGACCAGCCCTCAGGTGTTTATAAACATTTACTAAATCCCCTCTCAGCTTTCTCTTCTCCAGACTAAAAAATCCCAGGTCCCCCAGTCTCTCTTCATAAGGCAGCCCTCCAGTCCCCCAATCATCCTCGTAGCCTTCTGCTGACCCTCTCCAGCAGATCTCTGTCCTTAAACTGGAGACACCAAAACTGAATGCAGCCCTCTGATTATTACCCCTTACTGGTAATACAGGCTGGCAGGGATGAAATCGAGAAGAAGGGCACCAGGGCAATTAAAAAGGAATTCAAGGCCCTGGGGAAATTGATAGATGGGGCAGGAGCACAGGTGGTGTTCTGCTCAGTCCCCCCTGTGGCAAGGGAGTTCACAGGGAGGAACAGCAGAACCTATGACATCAACAGCTGGCTCAAGGGATGGTGTGAGAGGAGGCACTTTGGCTTCTTCGACCTTGGGGGGGGGGAACTTTTACTGAGCCAGACCTGCTTGATCATGATGGGGTTCAGTTATCTAAGAGGGGCAGGAGAGTCCTGGCACTGGAGTTGGCAGGGCTCGTTAGGCGGGCTTTAAACTAGATCTGAAGGGAGTGGGTGAGGCAATTACTCTCTGTGAGAAGGAGAGAGTGGGAAGGAAACTAGGGACAATTGGGGAATCAAGAGCCCGGCTGAAGTGCATCTACACCAATGCACGCAACTTAGGTAACAAGCAGGAGGAACTAGAAGTCCTGGTCCACCAGGGTGACTATGATATAGTTGCCATTTCAGAAACTTGGTGGGATGACAGGCATGACTGGAGTGCTATACTGGGAGGATAAAGCCCCTTCAGGAGAGATAGGCAAGGGAGAAGAGGAGGAGGGGTGGCCCTGTATATTAGGGAGTCACTCCTTGCCACAGAGCTTGAGGTGAGGGACAAAGGGGTTGAGAGCTTGTGGGTTAAAATCAGAGGGAGGACTAACAAATCTGACATCCTGGTTGGAGTCTGTTATAGACCACCCAACCAGGATGAGGAAACAGATGAGATATTTTACAAACAGTCGGAGGCTGTCTCAAGATCTTCAGATCTTATCCTTGTGGGTGACTTTAACCTGCCAGATATTAATTCAGCAGAGAGGAGGCAGTCCAGGAGATTTCTAGAGTGTATGGAGGACAGCTTCATGACCCAGCTGTTAATGGAGCCTACTAGGGGTCAAGCTCAGCTTGACCTGCTGCTGTCCAACAGAGAAGGGCTGGTAGGAAATGTGACAGTGGGAGGCTGCCTGAGGTGTAGTGATCATGAGAGATAGTGGAGTTTTCAATATGCAGGGAGGTAGGGAGGCACTACAACAAAACCCACACCTTGGACTTTTGGAGGGCAAATTTTATTTGCTTAAGAAACTTATTTCCAAAGTCCCCTGGGCAGCAGTCCTTAAGAACAAAGGGGTCCAGGATGGTTGGACCTACTTTAAACAGGAGCTCTTGAAGGCACAGGAACTGGCAGTTCCCATGTGCTGAAGGATGAGCCGGTGGGGAAGGTGACCAGCCTGGATGAACAAACAGCTCCCGAAGGAATTGGGGGAAAAAAAGAGGGTGTATCACCTCTGGAAGGAGGGGAAGGCTTCTCCTGACGTGTTTAAAGAGGTAGCCAGACTATGCAGAAGAAAAATTAGAGAGGCTAAGGCTCAGCTAGAACTTAGGCTGCCACTTCCACGAAAGATAATAAAAAGCACTTTTATAAATTTATCAATGCTAAAAGGAAGGGCAAGAAGAGCCTCCACTCCTTACTGGACCAGGAGGGGAACACCATAACTGATGATGTAGAAAAGGATGAGGTCCTGAATGCCTTCTTCACCTCAGTTTTCAACAGTAAGGAGGGAGGAGTTCAGGGCAAGTGGCCTCTTGAACTGGGGGATGGGATTGGTGAGCGGTGTGTTGCCCCGGAAATTTATAAAGAATTAGTTCAGGACCTGCTGAGCCATCTGGACACCCACAAGTCCATGGGACCAGATGGCATCCATGCCAGGGTGCTGAGAGAGCTGGCAGATGAGCTGGCCAAGCCCCTCTCCATCATTTTCCAGCAGTCCTGCCTCACCGGAGGGGTCCCAGGAGACTGGAAAGTGGCCAACGTGGTCCCCATCCACAAGAAGGGTCGGATGGAGGAACCTGGGAACTATATACCTGTCAGCCTGACCTAAGTGCCAGGGAAACTGATGGAGCAGGTTATCTTGGGGGTGATAAGAGTGCACCTGAGGGATGGCAAAGAGCTCAGGTCCAGCCAGCATGGCTTTAGGAAAGGCAGATTCTGCCTTTCTAACCTGATCTCCTTCTATGATCAGGTGACCCGCGTGGTGGATGTGGGGAGGCCTGTGGATGTGGTCTATCTGGACCTTTGACACTGTCCCCCACAGCAAACTGCTGGCTAAGCTGTCAGCCCGCGGCTTGGATGGCAACACTCTGTGCTGGGTTAGGAAGTGGCTGGAGGGCCGGACCCAGAGAGTGGTGGTGAATGGTGCCACATCCAGCTGGCAGCTGTCACTAGTGGTGTCCCTCAGGGGTCAGTGCTGGGCCCCATCCTCTTTAACACCTTCATTGATAATCTGGATGAGGGCATGGAGTCAGTCATCAGCAAGTGTGCAGATGACACCAAGCTGGGGGCAGATGTGGCTGGGTTGGAGGGCAGAAGGGCTCTGCAGCAGGACCTTGACCGCCTGGACAGATGAGCAGAGTCCAATGGGATGGCGTTCAAAGCTCCAAGTGCAAGGTGCTGCACTTTGGCCACAACAACCTGTGATGGTTTGGGGGTTACCCCGCCCCCCCACACTTTGTATTTGCCCCAGCTAACTCAGACGGACCCTGGGAATATAGATGAAGCAATTTATTTACAGCTAGCAGAATTTACAAGCAGCTATTTACAATATATACAGCTATATACAATTATATACAGAAATATACAAAGGATAAACAATACAAAAGCACAACTCCCCTCCCAGAAACCTGAGTCCCCAGGAGGGGCTCTCAAACCACCCCAACACCTCCCCCCGGCCCTCTCAACCTTACCCCAGTTCTCAGGAAGAAAAGAGGTGCAGCCAAGAGGTTAGGGAGCAAGGTTAGTAGGAGCAGGGTTAATGAGATGTGACCAGGTCCAAGGCAAAAGCAAGAGTGAGAGACAAAATGGAGAATGTTTTCTTCTTCTTCCCAGAGTTCTCAGCGTGACTGTGAGAGAAGTAGACACAATTGTTTTTCATTTCACTGCCTGTTATCTAGTTCTTTTACCAAAACATTCCAGCTTGCTTCAAACTAGCACAATCCACCCCTTGTCTACTTCGCTCAGAGTATCGCTGAGAATTATCCAATCTAACCTAAACCAATATTTACACTAAAACAATATATACAAGTTGAGTTCACACTTCAATCAGATGTAGGTGATTCAAAAGCTCAGAACAGGGACTCCCAAATGATGTTGGGTTTGTGCTCACGTACTGTAGATTCTATCGTAGATTCTCTCAGTGTTGGGCGCCGATGTTACCTAGAACAGAAAACTCCTAACAGCTTGAATTTAAACTCTCTCAGCTAAGGTTAGATTTCTCTGTGGAATACACTGGATTTCACCATTCTCCTGCATTACCCAGTATGTATGACCAGGACCTTCAGCAGAAACCACCCCTCGGACAGGTTTCCCTTCACCCGAAGGAGAAAATACCCAAACAGTTTTCCCTAACAGATTCTTCTCATGTACAACAGGAACTTTATCACCGTCTACTGTTTGGACCAAATCTGATTGTGCAGGTCCTGCTCTGTTTACTGAACCTCTACTATTTACCAACCAGGTAGCTTGTGCTAAATGTTTGTCCCAGTTTTTCAGAGTTCCACCCCCCATGGCTTTGAGGGTGGTTTTCAGCAAACCGTTGTAGCGCTCAATCTTCCCTGAAGCTGGTGCATAGTAGGGTATGTGATAGATCCATTCAATACCATGCTCTTTGGCCCAGTTTTTCACAAGATTGTTCTTGAAATGAGTGCCATTGTCTGACTCGATTCTCTCTGGAGTTCCATGTCTCCACAAGATCTGTCTCTCCAAACCAACAATGGTGTTACGTGCAGTAGCATGTGGAACTGGATAGGTTTCCAACCATCCAGTGCTGGCTTCTACCATCGTTAGCACATACTGCTTGCCAGAACGTGATCGAGGTAAAGTGATGTAGTCAATCTGCCAGGCTTCACCATACTTGTACTTTGACCATCTCTCACCATACCATAAGGGCTTGACTCGCTTAGCCTGCTTAATAGCAGCACAAATGTCACAGTCATAGATGACTTGGGTGATAGCATCCATGGACAAGTCAATTGACCTATCGCGAGCCCATCGGTATGTTCCATCTCTGCCTTGATGTCCAGATGAGTCATGGGCCCACCGAGCTAAGAACAGTTCACCTCGGTGTTTCCAATCAAGGTCAATGTCAAGTTCAGAGTTGGTATCAACTTGAGCAATGCACCAACCAAATACAATAGCTGCTTGATTAGCTTCATCTTAATTCCCAGAGCTAATTTCCACTCACTGAAATATCTGGCCCCACGTTGGGAAAGCCAATTAAAAATGTGATGGTTTGGGGGTTACCCCGCCCCCCCACACTTTGTATTTGCCCCAGCTAACTCAGACGGACCCTGGGAATATAGACGAAGCAATTTATTTACAGCTAGCAGAATTTACAAGCAGCTATTTACAATATATACAGCTATATACAATTATATACAGAAATATACAAAGGATAAACAATACAAAAGCACAACTCCCCTCCCAGAAACCTGAGTCCCCAGGAGGGGCTCTCAAACCACCCCAACACCTCCCCCCGGCCCTCTCAACCTTACCCCAGTTCTCAGGAAGAAAAGAGGTGCAGCCAAGAGGTTAGGGAGCAAGGTTAGTAGGAGCAGGGTTAATGAGATGTGACCAGGTCCAAGGCAAAAGCAAGAGTGAGAGACAAAATGGAGAATGTTTTCTTCTTCTTCCCAGAGTTCTCAGCGTGACTGTGAGAGAAGTAGACACAATTGTTTTTCATTTCACTGCCTGTTATCTAGTTCTTTTACCAAAACATTCCAGCTTGCTTCAAACTAGCACACAACCCCATGCAGAGATACAGGCTGGGGTCAGAGTGGCTGGAGAGCAGCCAGACAGAGAGGGATCTGGGGGTACTGATTGATACCCGTCTAAACATGAGCCAGCAGTGTGCCCAGGTGACCAAGAGAGCCAGTGGCATCCTGGCCTGCATCAGGAATGGTGTGGTCAGCAAGAGCAGGGAGGTCATTCTGCCCCTGTACTCTGCACTGGTTAGACCACACCTTGAATGCTGTGTTCAGTTCTGGGCCCCCCAGTGTAGGAGGGACATTGAGATGCTTGAACGTGTCCAGAGAAGGGCAACGAGGCTGGTGAGAGGCCTTGAGCACAACCCTACGAGGAGAGGCTGAGGGAGCTGGGATTGGTTAGCCTGGAGAAGAGGAGGCTCAGGGGTGACCTTATTGCTGTCTACAACTACCTGAGGGGTGGTTGTGGCCAGGAGGAGGTTGCTCTCTTCTCTCAGGTGGCCAGCGCCAGAATGAGAGGACACAGCCTCAGGCTGCGCCAGGGGAGATTTAGGCTGGAGGTGAGGAGAAAGTTCTTCACTGAGAGAGTGATCGGACACTGGAATGGGCTGCCCAGGGACATGGTGGAGTCACCGTCCCTGGAGCTGTTCAAGGCAAGATTGGACGTGGCACTTGGTGCCATGGTCTAGCCTTGAGCTGTGTGGTAAAGGGTTGGACTTGATGATCCAACCCTGATAATACTGTGATACTGTGTGATACTGTGATAAATAGGAGGTCTCACCAGGACAGAACAGAGAGGAAGAAGAACCTCCCTTGATCTGCTGGACACACATTGTTGTCCCATAGTTAATTTGTTACCCACCAGGACTGTTGTATGCCTTTGTGCTGGTTTAAGGCTAATGGGAATATTCTAATCAGAAAAAAAAAATAGATCATTGGTTATAAAGGAATAATAATGATAAATTCTATATCATTCATTGGTTTGCTAAAAGAGATAAACAGCCAAAATGTAAACAACTTGTTCTTCTTCATTCTTTGCTCCTAAGCATTGAATCTATTCACTTGCCCTTTATTTTGCATTAACATCTTCCACTAACAGATAGCAAGTAGGCTTTGCTAACTGTCTGTCTGGGAAAGAAGAGGAGGCTTTGGCAGTTTCTTTGTCTGGGAGGTAGTTTGGATTTTGGTATTATTTCTAATCTGTATGTAACTGTAAATACTTTTAAATATATTGTGTATATATGCCTGCAAATTTTGCTTTGCTGTAAATATAGCTTCATCTTACTTCCAAGCCATCTGAGCTGGTCTGGTAAATTTTAATAATGTGCAGGGAGGGCAAGTTCCTAACACACCACTGCCTTTTATGTTTAAACCTAGTCTTTGTAAATGTAATAGTTGGGCTATTTATAGCGTGGTGTGTAGAAAAATCATATAATGCTACTTTAAGAATGTCCTCCTCTCTCAGATGGCAGAGAAGCAGGACTTCTGAGACTAGTGAGGTAAGATTACTGGAAGACCAAGGTCAGAGGCAGCAACAACAGGCAGTTTCTAAGAGCGGCTGTGAAAACCCTGCAGTGGGGTGAAGGGGAGATTCAGCCATTAAAGAGGAACAATCGTATGAGTCAGACATTACTAATGAGGCATGGACACTTGCCCTCAGCTGCTAGAACAGAAACAGAGCTAAATGGAAACTAATGGAAATGGCAATAAATCTATGAGTTATTTATAACAACACTGTGAAGATTAGCTGATGCAAATTTATAAAATGCTTTGAAAATTATTGCCAAATTACTCTCTGAATATTCTTGAATATTGGACTGAAGAAACTGTTCCAAATGCAGTATGCAAGCTCTAGGTTTTACCTTATAACTAATGAGGCCTACTATGCAAAATGTCCATCAAGGGTGATGTCAGTTAAACATGATGCCAGAGAAATCTCACAGGTGACCCTTCTCATAAATAGGACAGGTTGTTGTCACCGAGACATGAAATTAAATGTTGAAAAGTCAAATAAACAAGCAAAAACTACTAAAGATGAAAAGGTGTTCCTCCATGGAAGTTACTGGAAGCAGTGATCTTTGAGATCACATCTTTTTATCTTCTCTTGACCTATCACTATAAGATATAATTAAGCTAAGTTGGTCTATATCAGGTCTATAACAGGACTGCTGGATTTTATTTCTTTTCAGAATGTCATAAAGCAATCACATAATCGCAGAAATGTTCAGGTTGGGAAAAAACCTCAGGAAAGAGTATCGCTGTACATTACTAAAGCTCCAAACATAGGATGTGGACATGATGGAGCATGTCCAGAGAAGGGCCATGAGGATGATCAGAGAGTTGGTTTGGCAGGAGAGCAGGACCCAGGCTAGCTCAGCTGAAACGCGCTTTCTCGCAGCCTTTTTTCTCCTCTTTTCTTGAGGCTCTCTCGATCTGAGGAGCCCAGAGGGAGGCAGGGAGCGGCAAGCAGGCGCTAAGTGCTCGCAATAAGGTGAGTCAGAGGGCGGTGCCTGGCGAGCGGCGCATTTAAACGAGGAGTGGCAGAGGCGAAGACACAGCCTGGTTCGGCAGGAGAGCAGGACCCAGGCTAGCTCAGCTGAAACGCGCTTTCTCGCAGCCTTTTTTCTCCTCTTTTCTTGAGGCTCTCTCGATCTGAGGAACCCAGAGGGAGGGAGGGAGCGGCAAGCAGGCGCTAAGTGCTCACAGGAAGGTGAGTCAGAGGGCGGTGCCTGGCGAGCGGCACATTTAAACGAGGAGCTAGGTGTCTCTGCTGAGCGCAGCGCAGCGCGCGCCACTGGGAAAAAAACAAAACAAAACAAAACAAAAAAAAAAAAAAAAACCCAAAAAACCACCACCACACCTAACAACTCGCACCGGACCTTCAGGATAGCAGACATGGTTCGAACTAGGTCCAAGCTGTATAATACTTGTAAAACTGTGGGCACCCAAACAGAGCCCACCTGTAGGAGTGCAGGCGTCCAGACGTCTGGATATGAGGAGTGCTGGAGCCTGGCACTCGACACAGGCAATGGCTGCATTAGGTGTGAGCAGATTGATTGTCTGCTTAACCTGGTGGCTGAACTCAAGGGAGAGGTGGAATGACTGAAGGCTGAAAGGGAAGGTACAAAAGAGCAACATGCTCTGCAGTCCCCCTTGCCAGAGGGAGATGAACAGAGCAACCAAGAAGAATGGATGCAGGTGCCTGCCAGAAGGGGCAAGGGAAAACCCTTCCAGCCATCATCACATCCCCAGCTGCCCTTACATAACAGATATAGGGCACTAGAGGTTGAGGATGAGGTGATCCTGGAGCAGGCAGAAGCATCACCGGCTGGGAGGGCAACTGAGACAAATCAGTTGCCCCCTCGCATCAGAACAAGTACCCAGAAGAAAAAGAGGAGGGTAATTGTTATTGGTGATTCCCTTCTGCAGGGAACAGAGGGCCCCATATGCCGGCCAGACCCCTTCCACAGGGAGCTCTGCTGCCTCCCTGGAGCCCGGGTCAGGGATGTTACCAGGAGGCTGCCTACTGTAGTGCAGCCCTCTGATTACTATCCCTTATTAGTTATACAGGCAGGGAATGATGAGATTAATAACAGAGGGCTAAAAGCTATCAAAAGGGACTTTAAGACACTGGGGAAAGCAGTTGAGGGAGTAGGGGCACAGGTAATCTTTTCATCTATACCCTTAGTCACAGGCTGGAATACAGAGAAGAATAGGAAAGCATATTTGATGAACAAGTGGCTCAGAGGTTGGTGCATCCAATATTCTTTGATATTGGGGAACTTCATCTTGCCACAGGTCTGCAATCAGCAGATGGGACACAACTATCACAGAAGGGGAGAAGGATCCTGGCTGGCTGGGCTTGTTGAGAGGGCTTTAAACTAGAATGGAAGGGGGAGGGGGTTAAACATGACAGCACCAGGGATAAATCAAAGGAAACTGAGGATGGTAGGCTAGAGCTAAGAGTAAAAGCAGCAGCCCAGCTGAAGTGCATGTACACTAATGCACGCAGTATGGGTAACAAACAAGAGGAGCTGGAAGCTCTGGTGCTGGAGGAAAACTATGATATTGTCGCCATCACTGAAATGTGGTGGGATAGCTCACATGATTGGTGTGCTGTAATCAATGGCTACAGACTCTTCAGGAGAGACAGGCAAGGGAGAAAGGGCGGGGGAGTGGCTCTGTATATTAGGGATGCTCTGGATGTCGTGGAGGTAGAAATCAAAGATGTTCAAGTTGAGTCATTATGGGTGAGACTTAAGGCGAATGCTAACAAGGCTGATATCCTGGTTGGAGTCTGTTACAGACCACCCAACCAGGAAGAAGAGGTTGATTTATTACTCTTTAAGCAACTGGAGGCTGCCTCAAGATCACCTGCACTTGTTCTGGTGGGCGACTTCAACCTACCAGACATCTGCTGGGGCTTAAACACTGCAGAGAAGAAGCAGTCTAGAAGGTTTCTGCAATGTGTGGAAGACAACTTCCTATCCCAGCTGTTACGTAAGCCTACCAGGGGGGCAGCCCTGCTTGACCTGCTGCTCTCAAATAGAGAGGGGCTGGTAGGGGATGTGGTGGTTGGAGGCTGCCTGGGGTCCAGTGACCATGAAATTATAGAGTTTTCAATCCATGGAGAAACCAGGAGGGGCATCAACAGAACCTCCACACTGGACTTCCGAAGGGCAGACTTCAGCCTATTTAAGGAACTAATTCAGAAAGTTCCTTGGGAAATAGCCCTTAGAAACAAAGGGGTCCAGGAAGGTTGGACCTGCTTCAAGAAAGAACTCCTGAAGGCACAGGAGCAGGCAGTGCCATTGAGCCGGAAGATGAGCCAACGAGGGAGGCAGCCAGGCTGGATGGGCAGGGAGCTGCTGAAGGAATTAAAGATTAAAAAGAGAGTGTATCACCTTTGGAAAAGAGGGGAGGTGTCCCAGGAGAAGTTCAAGGAGGTTGCTAGGTCTTGTAGAGGAAAAATTAGAGAGGCAAAAGCCCACTTGGAGCTCAGGCTGGCCACGGCTGCCAAGGAAAATAAAAAGTGTTTCTTTAAATATATGAATGGCAAGAGAAGGGCCAAGGACAACCTCCAGTCCTTACTAGATAGAGAGGGGAACATAGTGACAAAGGATGAGGAAAAGGCAGAGGTGCTTAACACCTTCTTTGCCTCAATCTTCGCTAGTGGGACAGGCTGTCTCCAGGACAGCTGGACTCCTGAAGTGGTGGATGGAGTCAGGGACCAGTACAGTCCCCCTCTAATCCATGAGGAAGCAGTAAGGGATCTGCTGAGTCACTTGGATCCTCACAAGTCCATGGGACCAGATGGGATCCACCCTAGGGTGCTGAGAGAGCTGGCAGCTGAGCTGGCCAAGACACTCTCCATCATTTATCAGCAGTCCTGGCTGACTGGAGAGGTCCCCAGAGGCTGGAAGCTGCCAATGTGATTCCCATACACAAGAAGGGTCGTAAGGAGGAGCCAGAAAACTACAGACCTGTGAGCCTGACCTCAGTGCCAGGCAAGGTCATGGAACAGGTCATCTTGGGTGCCATCACAAAGCACCTACAGGATAGCCAAGGGATCAGGCCCAGCCAGCATGGCTTTAGGAAGGGCAGGTCCTGCCTCACCAACCTGATCTCCTTTTATGATCAGGTTACCCGCCTGGTGAATGTGGGGAAAGGCTGTGGATGTAGTCTACTTGGACTTCAGCAAAGCCTTTGACACTGTCTGCCACAAGAAGCTCCTAGCCAAGCTGGCAGCTCATGGTTTGGACAGATTCACTCTGTGCTGGATCAGGAACTGGCTGGATGGCAGAGCTCAGAGAGTGGTGGTGAATGGTGCCACATCCAGTTGGCAGCCAGTCACTAGTGGTGTTCCCCAAGGATCAGTGCTGGGCCCAGTCCTGTTCAATATCTTTATTGATGATCTGGATGAGGGCATTGAGTCCAGCATCAGTAAGTTTGCAGATGACACCAAGCTAGGAGCAGGTGTTGATCTGTTGGAAGGTAGGAGAGCCCTGCAGAGGGACCTGGCCAGGCTGGATGGGTGGGCAGAGGCCAATGGGATGAGATTTAACAAGGCCAAGTGCAGGGTTCTGCACTTCGGCCACAATAATCCCAAGCAGCGCTATAGGCTGGGGACTGAGTGGCTGGAGAGCAGCCAGGAGGAAAGGGACCTGGGGGTACTGATAGACAGTAAGCTGAAGATGAGCCAGCAGTGTGCCCAGGTGGCCAAGAGAGCCAATGGCATCCTGGCCTGCATCAGGAACAGTGTGGCCAGTAGGACAAGGGAGGTTATTCTTCCCCTGTACTCAGCACTGGTCGGGCCACACCTTGAGTACTGTGTCCAGTTCTGGGCCTCTCAATTCAAGAAAGATGTTGAGGTGCTGGAACATGTCCAGAGAAGGGCAACAAAGCTGGTGAGGAGAGGTTGAGGGAACTGGGCCTGTTTAGCCTGGAGAAGGGGAGGCTCAGGGGGGATCTTATTACTGTCTACAACTACCTGAAGGGGCATTGTAGCCAGGTGGGGGTTGGCCTCTTCTCCCAGGCAACCAGCAATAGAACAAGGGGACACGGTCTCAAGTTGTGCCAGGGTAGGTATAGGCTGGATGTTAGGAAGAAGTTCTTCACAGAGAGAGTGATTTCCCATTGGAATGGGCTGCCCAGGGAGGTGGTGGAGGCACCGTCCCTGGGGGTCTTCAAGAAAAGACTGGATGAGTCACTTAGTGCCATGGTCTAGTTGACTGGCTGGGGCTGGGTGATAGGTTGGACTCGGTGATCTTGGAGGTCTCTTCCAACCTGGTTGATTCTATGATTCTATGATTCTATGAATTATCCAATTAATCTGACCTCTGCTATAAGGACAGACTGAAAGAGCTGGGGCTGTTCAGTTTGGAGAAAAGGAGGCTCTGAGGTGACCTTCTTGTGGCCTTTCAGTATTTGAAGGGGGCTTACAAAAAAGCTGGGAGGGACTTTTTAGGCTATCAGGTAGTGACAGGGCTAGGGGTAATGGGGTAACACTGGATATGGGTAGGTTCAGACTGGACATGAGGACAAAGTTCTTCACCATGAGAGTAGTGAGAGCCTGGAAGAAAGCCACTCCAGGGAAGTGGTTGAGGTCCCATTCCTGGAAATGTTTAAGGTCAGGCTAGATGAGACCGTGGCCAGCCTGATCTAGAGTAAGGTGTCCCTGCCCATGGCGGGGGCATTGGAACTGGAAATTTCGGCTCGAGGTGAGGAGAAAGTTCTTCACTGAGAGAGTCTTTGGGCACTGGAATGGGCTGTCCGGGGAGGTGGTGGAGTCGTCGTCCCTGGGGCAGTTCAAGGCAAGGTTGGATATGGCACTTGGTGCCATGGTCTAGCCTTGGGCACTGTGGTAAAGGGTTGGACTTGATGATCTGTGAGGTCTCTTCCAACCTTGGTGATACTGTGATACTGTGATACTGTGATCTTTGTGATCCCTTCCAACCCTGACTGATTCTATGATTTTATGAAATTGAGAAAAATATCTAATAGGATATCTGTGACTCGTGGTTCTTCTGCTCTAGCCTACCTTCCAGATAGCTGAAATTTTCCTTCTTTGAATTTTTTCTTATCTCATTGATGACTTCTTCATCACTTCTGTCAGTCTTATGATTTTTTTTTTGTTGTCATTTTTTTTTTGTGAATTGGGAGATTGGATTGGATGTATTGCAAAATGACTGATTTGTTGGTTCCAAACCAATGACATATCGAAACGCTTACTTCGAATAATGGGATTTGCTGATATTATTCATTATTTCATAGATTTACAAGTCATACTGAGTTGGACTCTGTTCCAGTTATATTCTGGGTTAATTTTTTGTGCTGCCTCTGCTGTCTTAGTTTCAAACTGGTGTTTAGTAATGAATGAGGTATAATTAACTTTTCTTTTTTTCTTTTTGATTGTGTGTGCTATGATATTATCAGATATTGTAAACATGTAAGACAAATCCTTATCTGCTCCTACTCCACTGAGGTAATTGGTTTTACAGTTGACATACCTGCTGTATACCTGAAGTGTTCCTTAGATCTTAGGCACTATTTTATCTGTATTAAACTATTTTACTAAGAAAGCTGTGCTTAAGAATTAGATTTTTAATTGCACAACTTGTTTATTTTGGCCCTAGTGAAACCATATGCTCAGTCCATCTCTGTATTTTATTCATATGTTTAAAATGTCAATCTGTGTGTTTCAAATATATGAATCATAGTCTCATATTTTATCAAGTTTTTTTTTTTAATGTATTTCAAAACATTCATATATGCTTTAATATCTTTACTGGACCATATAATAAGAGATGGCAGCCTTGTATGCATTTTTGCAGGCTCCATACTCCACCATTTCAAATGTCTTAATTTCTGATGTGGGGAAACCCTTTTTATCCAGTGAGAGATATTTAGGCAACTTGGTAGCTTTCCTTAGTCTCTTAATTTGGATAATGTTAAAAAAAAAAAAAGTTATTATTTTCAAAGATAGGGCCCCTTAAGAATTAACCATCCAGTAGTTAAAACATTGCTATTTTGCTAGTAAAAAATTAAAGAGATTGATACAGTTTCACTCCAGATACAAATAAAAAAATAATTGACAGCGTAAAGAGATTAAATTCTCTCTAGCAAATATGCGAACCCTTTGTTTTCCGCACTATCGTGAGGTAACTTCTCATTTATCACCTTCTGGTATATCATATTTCTTTGATGTCATAGAAAGAGATAAATCTAGAACTTTTTGATTTCCACCTTGGGATTATCAGAGTTAACAGTGATCTGAGAGAGTATCTTGATTCTCTGGTTTATCTGATGATAAAAGTAAGTGTGAAATTACATAGCTTGGAGCGCACACTCCACAAATGTGACTGTTTTCCTTTGGCATGGTAAAATCATTGAAACTTATATCAATGTCTCCATTTTCATGAGAGTCATGTGGAAAAGCAGTTGAGAATGAAAATGTCTGGGTAGCTGTGAGAAAGCTGAACAAGGTCAGGTAAGTATAAAATACAAACAAATTATATAACATCATGACTGTCATTATCTGGGCTACCAGAGGAGACACAAATCACTGAGGAAAATGCAGGAGGTTGTTGTCAGTATGCATATAACTTGCAGGTATGGGTCATAGCTCCTACTAGTTTCAGCGTTTTCTTGATATTAGGCTGAAAATGTCTCACTTGGTACATTATTACGGAGTCAAGAAGAGATATGCAATTAACTTTGGGATATTGGAATATATGAAGACAAGTCATGAGACAGTTCAATTTTAAGGACCAGATACAGAAAAAATGGATCCAAAAAGTGATAATTTCCACCCTGAAGGCATTGTCAAGATAATCCTAAGACTTACATTGCAGTAGAGTTACAGACTCAGACTTCAGCCCAAAGTGCAAGTGAAGATCAGCAGTGAAGGTGCGAATTTTATGTCTGCAAATTATGTTGTCTAAAATAAAGCCAAAAATGTACTAAGTTTTTGAAAAAATATCACTTTGCTGAAAAATTACCAGATTCACTGATATGCCCCAGGAACATTTTACAACTTATATCTTAAGAATTAAACTGTTGCTATGATTTGATTCCCTTTTCTGTGTATTTTTATTTTGCTGATGGTTTCCACTAAACTGAAATGCAATAAAAAATGTTAAATATTCAACAAACCTTCACTGTGTTTAAAAGTAAAGGTACAATAATCATCTCTAAAGAGAGGAAAAAACAGATATGTGGGAGAATTTCTCCCGCAGTGGAGCATGAGCTGTAAACATGAGAACTTGTGATGGGAGAAAGTCCTTGAGCTGGAAGGCACTGTGAGCAACCCATGCACACCTGCTGGGGGCTGGAATCTGCTGGCCCCTGGGGCAGACACAGCTCCAGGGGGCTGACCCTGCCAGCCTCCTGGGGTGGAATCACAGGCTGTTTTGATAAGGATAACCTATCTGCACCCTGCACGTGGCTTGGGGCCAATCAGTACTGTCCACTTGTACCAGCCCCAGGCTGGCTGGGTACACCTCCTCTGAGCACTATATAAGACACTGCATTACCCTAATAAAATCGTACTGATGTTCTGATGCATAGAAGCTGCTGTCTCGAGTCATCAGTGCCCCAATCTCGCCTCTCGCCAGCCTCCGGACCCCGACACAGATATTTGCTTCTATCCACATTATTTGCAGTGAATATATATTTAAACAGTTTGAATTGAAAACTAGAAATCTGGAAAGCAAAGTAGTAACTATTAAAAAAAACCCCAAAACACTCTTATTAAAAAGAAAAAAAAAAAGGAAATAATTACATTCTTTCCTGTCTGTCTAATATATGTACAGACTCAACTACTTTAATGGTTGTTCTGTGGTGATGCAAGTTGCATAGCATTTTTTTTTTTATTATTATGAGATACTAGATCATAGAGAATCTCACTTGTACAGAGGATTCTGAACCATATTGCAATAGTGTGCTAGCCTAACGTACAGCACAGAGGTGAGGGAAAGTAACACACACAAGAAACACCTCCGTGTCAAGTTAAAGAGTTGAGAGAAGCGATTAATATAAATGAGACAACATAATGCAGGATGGCTTTAGCCCATCTGTAGAAAAAGTGAAACATAAAGCTGAAAAGCATAAGGTGAACTACCCAAACTCCGCTTGCCTCACTGCCATTCCTGCGGGAAAAATACAACACCTAAAACTCAGAACCCAAAAGCAGCAACTGCAACAGGAAGCCTCTCATGTTAAAATCTGAACTTCACACCCCATAATACTTTGCTCCAACCAGCATTTTAACTTTGAAGCTGGCATGACAGCAGCATGGAATTGAATACTAGCAGCACATTCAATTTAACCCATGACATACCATAATCTTAATTGGGATCCAGTATGGACCTGTGCTATATCTGCTATACAGCTTTCTTAATCATAAAAAGGGGAAAAAGTATTGCTGCATTCCTTTAGTCTGCGTGCTTGTTCGAGTGAAAACATCTAAAATCTCTGTCTGGTTTCACTTAAGGAAATTAATGCTTACGTATCTTTTGGGACATATACACCAAAGTTTTGTTTAAGTGAGTAAAACTCCTTCTGGACTGTTGCAGTGTGTATCTTGAGGACTCAAAATAGTCACCATTTGTGGAAAAAGGATGATGGAATTGTTTTCCTTGAGCTGGCTTCATGGATGCACCCAAAGAATGGCTGTCAATGGCTCCATTTCTCAGTGGAGGCCAGTGACAAGTCAAGTCCCTCAGGGACCAGTCCTGGGACCAGTCTCATTCAACATCTTTGTTGGTGACATGGAGAGTGGCACTGAGTGCACCCTCAGCAAATTTTCCAAGGACATCTAGCTGTGTGGTATGGTTGACAAGCTGGAAGGAAGGGATGTCATCCAGAGGGACCTTGACAGGCTGGAGAGCTGGGCTCAAGCCAGTCTCATGAAGTTCAAGAAGACCAAGTGCAAAGCCCTCATCCGGGTCAAGACAATTCCAAGCACAAATCCAGGCTGGGCAGGGACTGGCTGCACAGCAGCCCTAAGGAGAGGAACTTGGGGGTTCTGGTGTACAAGAAGCTCAACATGAGCCAGCAGTGTGCACTTGCAGCCTGAAGAGCCAACCAGATCCTGGGCTGCATCAGAAGTATGGCCAGCAGGGTGAGGGAGGTGATTCTCCCCCTCTATTGTGCTCTGCTGAGACCCCACCTGGAGTACTGCGTCCAGTTCTGCAAACCCTATTACAAGAGGAATATGGTGTGGTGGAGGGTTGCACAGGCCTCAAATGACTATGTTTACAAACCTATTCATGCCCGGACATGTTGTCCCCCCAAAGGGTGTTACCCTGCCTATACCTGGGGTATACAAGTTAAGGGGACAACGGGACACAATAGCCTTGGTGCCTTCCAGTCTGGGTTGCCTCCTCGAAGGTTGAAGTAAACACGTTGCATAAGCTCACATGCCTAGGGTGGGGAATCCACCTGAGCCCTCTACCATATTTGGGGGTACTGGACCCTCAGACTTCACCTTATTTGGTATGTTTTGGCCTGTTGCCAAGCCCTCATTGGAGAGAATTGTGTCCCAAGGACCATCAATCATGGGGCCAAATCTCATAAAAAGGGACAATTCAGTGTCCCTGCCATCTCGCATCTCTCGCATCTCTCGCATCTTGCCTCTTGCTCCTTGCTCCGCTCTACCACCAATCTGCTACTCCTAGCCACTTCTAGCCACTTTTGGGGACCACCACCGCTGCATGACTCCGGCCCACGGCACCAGCCCAGGGAAACTGACCAAGGCACTCACAGCCAGCCACCGCTCCAGCCGCCGTTCCCAGCTTCACTGTGCCGGTGGAAGCCCCAGACAGCATGCCCCAATAACCCCTGAGTTGAATTATTCAAACCCATGATATTTGGGACCATGGGAACTGACTCCAGCCAGTGAGTAACTGAATGAACTTGATCTAAGGCAGCACAAACTCTCAATAATTTACTAGTGGCACTTTCATACCACAGACTCTCTTCCTAAATCCTTTCAAACCTCTGCTAAATTCCCAATTTCACTGTATATAGACCTCTTGTAATATAGTCTCGGAACCATATACAAAGAACGTATGTGGGACAGCTGTAAATAAGTTTGGGGAAGGGGGGGAATTCCTTGTGTATATAATATTAAATTATTTAAACCCTTTTAAAATTCGGCCTCATATTTCAGTCTCCCAAATCCTGGTCGAATCCCTCCATGACATACAGATGTGCTGGAACATGTCCAGAGAAGGGTCACAAGGATGATCAGAGGGCTGGAGCCCCTCTCCTACAAGGAGAGACTGAGGGATTAGGGCTGATCAGTTTGGAGAGGAGAAGGCTTTGAAGTGACTTATTGTGACCTTTCAGTATCTTAAAGGGGCCTACAAGGAAGTTGGGGAGAGGTTTTTTTAGGAGCACAGGATGTCAGAGGTTGGAAGGGACCCAAAGCGATCATTGAATCCAACCCTGATGCCAGAGCAGGACCATACAATCTAGCTGAAGTCACAGAGGAATGCATCCAGATGGGCCTTGAAAGTCTCCAGAGAAAGAGACTCCACAGCCTCTCTGGGGAGCCTCTTTCAGTGTTCTGTGACCCTTACAGTAAAGAGGTCTCCCCTTGTGTTGAGGTGGAACTTCCTGTGCTGCAGTTTACACCCATTGCTCCTTGTCCTATCACAGGGAGCAAGTGAGCAGAGCCTGTCCCCCCCTTCTGACACCCAGCCCTCAGATATTTATAGACATTTATTATACTCCCTCTCAGTTTTCTCTTCTCCAAACTAAAAAGCCCCAGGATGTCAGGCAGTGATAGGACTCGGAGGAATGGAGCAAAGCTAGAAATGGTTTGATTCAGACTGGATGTTAAGAAGAGGTTCATCACCATGAGGGTGGTGAGACCCTGGAATGGTTTGCCCAGGGACGTGGTCAAAGCCCCATCCCTGAAGGTGTTAAAGGTCAGACTGGATGAGGCTCTAGACAGCCTGATCTAGTGTGAGGTATACTTGCCCATGGCAGGGAGATTGGAACTAGATGATCCTTGTGGTTTATTCCAACCCTGATTGATTATTTGGTTCTATGGTTCTACGTTGTACAAGAAAGATTTGTAAACAGAGTGGAACCACTGCCTTGACTCACAAATTGAGTAATACATCTGTGAATACCTTTACATAGCCTTTGAAACAATTCTTACCCAAAGGACTTGTCTGGTAGTATTAAACAAGATAGAAAAGACTTGATCTAATTTTAATTCTTCAGATAAAGGCAGTGACAATACTGTATCCCAGTCTTGTGTAAAACAAGTATCTCATATCTTTATTTTGGTCTGATTAACTCTCTTCATTTAATAGTAGCATTTATTGACAAATAACCAAGTATGCTTAAGTGTGGTGAGACAGAGTAGAATACATTAAGTGGTAGAGCTTCTAGATACTTATACTAAAGATAAGTAGCAACCTGTTAAATGCAAAGCCTTATTGATAAAGAATGGTGATTTCCCCTGGCAGGAAGATTTTTATAGCAGATTTTCATTTAGGATGGTGTCACTGTCTCATGGAACAATGATTACCTTAGCTAGAATGCTGTTTTTTCTCAGAGCTGACCAAGTGTAATTAGAGTGATAGTTAGCTACAATGGGACATGAACTGTAATTGATATTAGAAAGTTGGCAGAGAGCTGTTTGGAGAGGGTACAAACCAAAACCCCAAACTGTGATGTAAGGTCATGTTTTATATGTAGGGTCACATTTTCTCATGACAAACACATGACTTGACAGATGTATAAAGACTCATCTTTCCAACTACTTGGAAGCAATGCAGATACTGTTTTGTGTTACGATTTTTGAAGCATCTAGCCCTTGCTTGTATTTGACACACCTAGGTGATGATGAGTTGAATATTACTTGATGATATGCTGCTACAATGTAGCTGTATCTACAGCCAGTGTATTATGAATATCTTTTTTCACCTGAAGTGATTATCTTATTTTATGCTCTCACTGGCGTTTTGGTGCTACTTTTTTTTTCAGAAACTGGATAGAATCACGTGCAAATCTGTGGGGCATGCAGGTCCTTGTGATCCTATCTCTCAACAGCTAGCTTTCATAATTTTCAAAGTCACTGCTGCCATGGTGGTAATTTCAAATGAGCTGCAACTTTTAAAGTAATGCAAAATTTTGCTGATTGATCATAAGACTCAATCTTGTAAGTCAATAACAGACTATCAAGAAGCTTTTGCAGAGGTTTTGGCAACACAGCCAGATAAATTAATGACTGTAGCTGCAGTTGGAAAAAAATGGGGAGGATGAGAAGGACACTAACCAGCTGCTTAGATCAGTTTCTCAGATTGGTTTATCCTGGTGCAGCAATGTTTATGGGCTCACAAATGAAGAACTGAACAGAATGAAAGGCCATGATATAAACCAGTAATATACACAGCATTTCAGGATGTTTAACAGAACACATTTTGAGGGTTTTACGTTAATTCCTTCATAGTATCCTGGTGCATGTAAGCACACTGGACTGAAAGTCTTCACCTTGCAGGTGTTACCTTGTGAATTCTGTCATCTTGTATTGCAGCTACTCAATAGATCATTTATTTTGGGCAGATAAACTATTGGGGTGGTTGTGATAGAGGCTATTGCATAACTTATTAAGGAAAAACTGTTATTGTGTACTTCAAAGCCTGATGGGTTTTGGAGATTATCAATACATTATCTGACTAGGACAGTTGATTCCATACTGTTCTTCTGCTTCGGTCTGTTGTTGTGGAGAGGAGTTTTGGGGAATGATATTGCGAGGCCGATTTTTATGAAAGTTTAAATGATTTATTACTGAAACACTAGAAATTCCCTTCCCCAAATTTATTTATAACTATCCCACGAAAGTTCTTGGTTTGCGGTTGTGAATTAAAATGCAGAATGACTAAATGAAGAGAGCCTACTATTTAAGAGAGTTCATTGGAGTCTTGAGAGATTATTCAGTCTTTAGATTAAAATTTTGTCAGTTAATCACTGTCCGAATGCAGTTCTGAAAAGTCTTATAGTATTATGAATTGAGGCATGTTGCCCAAGCCTCCACGGACCCGGGCCGAGCTGGACACTGGCTTCCGAGGCTGGCGAGGATCGGGGCACTGCCAAGTTCCGTGCCGTCCCGAGCCAGCTGTAACTTGAATGCTGCAGTGCGAATGCCGAGTGAGTGTTGATGTGTGCGTGTGCAAGCAAGCAGGGTAACAAGCAAAAGTGCAAAAGGGGAGATGCCCAATTAAGGTAAATGCAGTATTTTTATAGTGTCCAGAAGAGGTGTGTTCAGCCAACTCAGGTGGACTTATGTGAACTTTACAGATTGGTACAAAGTTATAATTCATACATTAGATAATTTTTACCAAAAACAACCTGTGGTACCACCCAGGGGTCAGCCCCCAACAGGTGTTCATTGGGTGGTCAGAATGCATGAGAACCTAGGTCCCTTATTGCAAAACAATAGCCTATGTTTATATTTTTGCCCCTCTGGGGGAGAAAACTTCCCAGAGGCTGTGCAGCTGCTGGGACAGCGGCTGCCATCATACAGGCAGATAGAAAGCAATGTTTTGACTTTTTCGATGGCTGGCCTTTATGTGAGCCACAACCCTATGTACAAATGAGGGTTTTGCAATAGGGCTCTGCTACCTTCCACGACATCTGTGCCAAGCTTATGATTTCAAAGTCAGAATGAGATACTCCTTAATTAAGCTTCATATCCTGTGACTGGATAATTAATGTCAATGGAGGTTCATACAGAAGGGGTCAAGAAATCATAGGTGGATTTATGAAATGTAGGGTATTATAAAGCAAATCTTTTCTGCATATCACAGCAAGAGAATGTAATGGTAATAGACTGTGATAGCCTGGCACATGAGCTATTAGATATTGCCCTAGCTAACAAGTCACATGTCACAGAAAGATATTATTTTACTTTACCTAGTTGTGTAATGTGTCTTGGGGGTGTAGGAGTCAAAGGATGAGATGTGTCATGGTAAGACTAAAGCCTGGACACCACCTTCCATGAACGAAGGAAATGAACTGTCTTCTATGCATCCTATATATGAGAATCATAGAATCATAGAATTAACCAGGTTGGAAGAGACCTCCAAGATCGTCCAGTCCAACCTAGCGCCCAGCCCTATCCAGTCATCTAGACCATGGCACTAAATGCCTCATCCAGGCTTTTCTTCAACACCTCCAGGGATGGTGCCTCCACCACCTCCCTGGGCAGCCCATTCCAATGGGAAATCACTGTCTCTGGGAAGAACTTCCTCCTAACATCCAGCCTATACTTCCCCTGGCACAACTTGAGGCTGTGTCCACTTGTTCTATTGCTGGTTGTCTGGCAGAAGAGACCAACCCCCACCTGGCTACAGGCTCCCTTCAGGGAGTTGTAGACAGCAATGAAGTCACCCCTGAGCCTCCTCCTCTCCAGGCTAAACAACCCCAGCTCCCTCAGTCTCTCCTCATAGAGTTTGTGTTCCAGGCCTTTTGCCAGCTTCGTTGCCCTTCTCTGGACACCTTCCAGCACCTCAACATCTCTCTTGAATTGAGGGACCCAGAACTGGACACAGTACTCAAGGTGTGGCCTGATCAGCGTTGACTACAGGGGAAGAATAACCTCCCTTATCCTACTGGACACACTGTTCCTGATACAGGCCAGGTTCTGTTCTTACTGTTATAAATTGAGAATGACTCAAAGTCAAAGTTTCCAGATTACAAATTTATTCATAATATTAAGCAAGTAGAATATGAGCAAAGTTGCAGCGCTGGACGACAGGGGAGTCACCGCTCCTGCCAACTGTCGTGTCAGGTTTCTCAATCAGCCTATATTTATACTATGTTGTCTGCTTTGTTCCACCTATAAATCCATCCTTTCTGCGCATGTTCCTTCTTTTGGGTTAGGGTCTTCCTTCCCTTCTGGTGGTCGTTGAGGATGAAGTAAGCGGTCCTCCTCAGGTGTCCTCTGGTTAACCCATCTCAAATATGGGTTTCCTTTGGCTGGTTAACGTCCCAAATCCCATATGTGGCATGTTTTCTCAAAATTAAGGATGTACCTAAAGCTTAGTCCTTGAAATTTTTAGCAATTAGCTAGCTTATTCTTTGCACATTACCATATATAGCATGACCTCTGCAGTTAGGCATATTTCCTGATTTGCAACAGCTGTATCTACACTGCCGTTTGCGGCTAGGCATACTTAACACTCTATTAAAATGTTTCTTGATTAAACAATTACAATTACCTATTACATTACAAATCTTCAGCCTACTATCTACCATTATCACCAGGTCCCTTTCTTCCTAGCTGCTCTCCAGACACTCTGTCCCAAGCCTGTAGCACTGCTTGGGGTTGTTGTGGCCAAAATGCAGAACCCTGCAGTTGGCCTTGTTCAGTCTCATCCCATTGGCCTCTGCCCACCCATCCAGCCTGGCCAGGTCCCTCTGCAGGGCTCTCCTACCTTCCAACAGATCAACACCTGCTCCTAGCTTGGTGTCATCTGCAAATCTGTCCAAGCCATGAGCTGCCAGTTTGCCAGGAGCTTGTTGTGGCAGATGGTGTCAAAGACTTTGCTGAAGTCCAGGTAGACTACTAGGATGATACTCATGACAAGTTGGAATATGTGAAATTTTGGAAGATCTCAGGACTCTAGACTTTGTGCATTGTAGATGCATCCTGCCTAATTGAAGTATCTTCTCCAAGATGACAATGTTGTGGCAGGTATGATGTAGGAAGTTTTGTAGCTTTACTTTTTTTTTTTTTTTTTTTCTCTATTAAACAGCAAAAAATCAGTGGGTGCACAGTTTCTGCTGTGCTCTATCAAATATTCTTGTGTACCTGGTGATAATACAACAAATCATTCCATTGAATGTTGAAATTATGAAGAGTGTAATTCCTCTGTGTGCAATAAGGTGTGATTATGCTTTCTGTACCTTTTTTTTTTTTTAAATGTGTTTCTGTCAAAAAATGCTGTTTTTAGAGACTCAACTTGCCATGGAAGGGTAATAGGCCTTCTGACTATACACAGAACATTAAAAAAATAAATAGCAGTGCTCATTGTTCTATTCATTTGCTTTACTATGAGAAATTTACCATGGATACATCAAAAAATAAGGTGGTTTAGGAATAACGATGATGGTAGTAATGGTATTTAATTATAAGGTTATGAGGACCTTTAATTAAGATGCTCATTAAAAAGTCACCTATGAGAATACAAGCTACTCAGTATTGCTTGCTCTTAAAGATCAGACAATGCCTAGTGCACAATGAGCCTTACCATCCTTCTTAGAATCTTCTTAGTTTGAAAAAGACCTTTAAGGTTGTTTTGGTCTTGGCTAGGATATAGATAAATTTTTTGTTTATTTCACTAGAATCTGGGAAAGAACATAATCAAGACAGACAGTTGAACTAGAAGATGGGGTATTCTGTATATGTCCTCATGCCTGCTATATAAGGTGTGAGAGTGTGAGGTATTTCCTACCTTAGAGACTAATTGTAAATGGAAAATTACTAGAGTTTTTGAGTAAAAGGTAAATGACTCTAGCAATGGCACATAAAATGACAATAGGTAAGTTAATATAATTCCATTGGTGTTTTTCATAGAATCATAGAATCAACCAGGTTGGAAGAGACCTCCAAGATCATTCAGGCCAACCTATCACACAGCCCTAGCCAATCAAGTACACTACGGCACTAAGTTCCTCACCCAGTCTTTTCTTGAACACCTTCAGGGATGATGACTGCAGCACCTCCCAGGGCAGCCCATTCCAATGGCAAATCACTGTCTCTGGGAAGAGCTTCCTCCTAATATCCAGCCTATACTCCCCCCCGCACAACTTGAGACTGTGTCCCTTTGTTCTATTGCTGGTTGCCTGAGAGAATTTAAAATCATGTATCTTGCAGCATAGTTTGTTTTTTCTCACTGCTACTCTTACTGTGCTTTGCTCTTGGCTGTTCATTCTGCTACTGGTGTCTGGACTGTGCTTTTTCTTTTGACCTTGGTGGCTTCTCTATTTTGACTTATTTCTTAGGTAAAGAGGGGGTCCTGTGTTGTTACTATGCTATATACGAATATATGTACATAAACTCTGTATAAGTTTATTACTTTTGGTTTATTTTTATATTTAGGGATTTTTGTAAATACAATTTCATTTTGACCATCCAAATTCTGAGTTGTGGTGGATTTGCTCTCTGGGGAAGATTTACATAAAGTTATTGGAGGGGATCCAGTCCAACCATGTGCTGTTTTGAACCTAATTGGAATATCTTTTCTGAGATAAATTAAATCCTTAACTGTGAGAAATAAAAAAAACAATACCCAACAGTAATCTATATCCATCAGTTTTCTGCTGAGAAATGCACCTAGTTAAAATATAAATAGCATGGTCACTTCTCACACACTTCTTAGCTCTCAGTTCTGGCTGTGCCTTCTTTCTGATGGTCTGGTCTTTGTGGCTGACTCTGCCTTTAACTCTCTAATCCGCCTAACCCTTTTTTCTCTAATCTCCTTGTCATCTTTGTCTGACATCTCACCTCAGATCTCCAGATTTATCACGTGAGATATATGTGGGTTGATCTGTTTATTTCTGAAGGGAGGGAAAGAAAGAGGGGGAAGAGGATTTGGGTCGGGAGCCCTCCTGGAGACTTTGATTGTTTCTGGGAGGGGTACTGTGTTTCTGTGTTACTTTTATTTGTATATAACTGTATTTATTTGTTTGTATGTGCTTGTACATTTGTTAAGGAGGGGATTAGGTTTGAGCCTGGGTTTGAGGTGAAATGTAATTAGGCCGATGGAAAAGTTATTAAATAATTTATTAATATATTACAGAGAAAACTTCTCCAATCTTATTTACAGCTAACCCACACAAATTCTATGATGCAATTGGTAGAACTATTTTTGCAGAATGTCTAAATACAATCAAATTATGCAATTTGGAAGAGGTTTTTGGAAATGTTTCTAATTAGAGAATCTTACAGCATAAACTGCCCCTGGTAAGGTTAATCAAATTCTTTTAGCAACTTGAATAAAGAGAGTTCAGATACTCACTGGTTGAGAGTCTTAATATCTGAGTTCCAAGAACATATGCAGGAATATGTATATATACATATATATATATATATATATATATATATATATATATATATATATATGGTGAAAGCCGTGTGGCTGAGGCTCCATGTGTGTGTGGCTGTGTGGCTGCTGTGATGTGGCTTGTTGCCAATTCAGTCCAAACTGGGGCACACCATCTGAGGATGGTTCACAGGTATGAGAGGAATCTTCTGTGGCTCTCAGGAGGTCATCAGATATTCAGTCGGATGGGCAAAAACAGGGTCTGGGCTCGCAGGCTGGAAATAATCCAACAGGGTGCTGTGTAACAAGGGGTTCGGCAGCTCTCAGGCTGGCATGGCAGACTGGAGCGGCAGGCCAGCCAGGAATACATGGTTCAATCTTCCACTGGATTGTTACCGGTATTTAGGCCTGGTTACGATGCAAAGTGTCACATCACACAGAAGCATGTAAAGTGATAGCAACGGCAAACAAACAAAGGTAACAGCATCAGGCAGTGAACAAGTAGGGAGAGGTGAGCAACTTGTTTACCTGGATTGTCCTATTTATCAGATGTGGGCCAAGATTAATGGTCCTTTGGCCACGATATTATCCAATAGGCTTTGGCAGTCAGCCAAAACACACCAAATTAGGAAGGGTCCACAGGCCTGGCTCTCCCAAATATGGTAAGAGCACAGGCCTTGCACCCAGTAGTCCATAATCTAGGCGCATGGGCTTACACAACCGCGTTACACAACCTGGGCCCTGGACAGGCCAGACTTTATGACGCCAGGCCTTTTTTGTCCCTTTGTGTCCGTTTCCTGCGCTTGCCTCTGGTAGGGCAGATAGGGAAACATGTACAAGCAAGGCAGAACATGTATAAGCCTATTTTGGGCCTATGTGCCCTCCACAACAATATAGTGCTAAGCAGTAAATATAGATTCATTCCCTAATTTCCAGCATGGCTAAGACTATTCTGGGTGATTTTCTAAGAGTGAGGGGGCAGGTAACTCCCAAACCATCACAAGCCCTTTAATGTATTTTTGATGCTATTTCAAATGTGGGGCTCAACTTTGGTTTGTGTTTTTGGGTTTTTTTTGATTGATGGTTGGGGTAAAGAAGTAAAAAATTATATAGTTTGAGATACTGTGGTCCACTATTGTGTCTATTCTGACTTCAGCTATTTATCAGTGATTCATTTCATTGCTATAATACCATGTTGTGATGGTTTGGGTGTTATCCGCCCCACCCACACTTTAGAAGTCACCCAGAGTAGTCTCAGCCGGCTCTGGGAAAATAAATGAAGCTATTTATTTACAGCTAGCACAATATACAAGCAGATATTTACATTATATACAACTATATACAGAAATATACAAATGAAAAGGTAATACAGAAACACAACTCCCCTCCCAGAAATCTGAGTCCCCAGGAGGGGCACTCACAGTATCACACAGTATCACAGTATTATTAGGTCTAACCAGTGCAGAGCACAGGGGCAGAATGACCTCCCTGCTCCTGCTGACCACACCATTCCTGATGCAAGCCAGGATGCCATTGGCTCTCTTGGCCACATGGGCACACTGCTGGCTCATGTTCAGGTGGGTATCAATCAGCACCCCCAGATCCCTCTCTGTCTGGCTGCTCTCCAGCCACTCCGACCCCAGCCTGTATCTCTGCATGGGGTTGTTGTGGCCAAAGTGCAACACCCTGCACTTGGAGCTATTGAATGCCATCCCCTTGGACTCTGCCCATCTGTCCAGGCGGTCAAGGTCCCGCTGCAGAGCCCTTCTGCCCTCCAACCCAGCCACATCTGCCCCCAGCTTGGTGTCATCTGCAAACTTGCTGATGACTGACTCCACGCCCTCATCCAGATCATCTGTGAAGATGTTAAAGAGGATGGGGCCCAGCACAGATCCCTGAGGGACACCACTAGTGACTGGCCAGCAAGTGGATGTGGTACCATTCACTACCACTCTCTGGGTCCGTCCCTCCAGCCACTTCCTAACCCAGCACAGAGTGTTGCCATCCAAGCCATGGGCTGACAGCTTAGCCAGCAGTTTGCTGTGGGGGACAGTGTCAAAGGCCTTGCTGAAGTCCAGATAGACCACATCCACAGGCCTCCCCACATCCACCAAGTGGGTCACCTGATCATAGAAGGAGATCAGGTTGGAGAGGCAGGATCTGCCCTTCCTAAATCCATGTTGGCTGGAACTGAGCTCTTTGCCATCCCTCAGGTGCACTCTTATCACCCCCAAGATAACCTGCTCCATCAGTTTCCCTGGCACTGAGGTCAGGCTGACAGGTCTATAGTTCCCAGGTTCCTCCATCCAACCCTTCTTGTGGATGGGGACCACGTTGGCCATTTTCCAGTCTCCTGGGACCTCTCCGGTGAGCCAGGACCGCTGGAAAATGATGGAGAGTGGCTTGGCCAGCTCATCTGTCAGCTCTCACAGCACCCTGGCATGGATGCCATCTGGTCCCATGGACTTGTGGGTGTCCAGATGACTCAGCAGGTCCTGAACTAATTCTTCATGAATTTCCAGGGCAACACACTGCTCCCCGACCCCATCCCCCAGTTTAAGAGGCCACTTGCCCTGAACTCCTCCCTCCTTGCTGTTGAAAACTGAGGTGAAGAAGGCATTCAGGACCTCAGCCTTTTCTTCATCATCAGTTATAGTGTTCCCCTCCTGGTCCAGTAAGGAGTGGAGGCTCTTCATGCCCTTCTTTTTAGCATTGATAAATTTATAAAAGTGCTTTTTGTTATCTTTCATGGAAGTGGCAGCCTAAGTTCTAGCTGGGCCTTAGCCTCTCTAATTTTTCTCCTGCATAGTCTGGCTACCTCTTTAAACACGTCAGGAGAAGCCTTCCCCTCCTTCCAGAGGTGATACACCCTCTTTTTTTCCCCCAATTCCTTTGGGAGCTGTTTGCTCATCCAGGCTGGTCGCCTTCCCCGCCGGCTCATCTTTCGGCACATGGGAACTGCCAGCTCCTGTGCCTTCAAGAGCTCCTGTTTAAAGTAGGTCCAACCATCCTGGACCCCTTTGTTCTTAAGGACTGCTGCCCAGGGGACTTTGGAAATAAGTTTCTTAAGCAAATAAAATTTGCCCTCCAAAAGTCCAAGGTGTGGGTTTTGTTGTAGTGCCTCCCTACCTCCCTGCATATTGAAAACTCCACTATCTCATGATCACTACACCCCAGGCAGCCTCCCACTGTCGCATCTCCCACCAGCCCTTCTCTGTTGGACAGCAGCAGGTCAAGCTGAGCTTGACCCCTAGTAGGCTCCATTAACAGCTGGGTCATGAAGCTGTCCTCCATACACTCTAGAAATCTCCTGAACTGCCTCCTCTCTGCTGAAATAATTTCCCAGCAGATATCTGGCAGGTTAAAGTCATCCACAAGGACAAGATCTAAAGATCTTGAGACAGCCTCCAACTGTCTGTAAAATATCTCATCTGTTTCCTCATCCTGGTTGGGTGGTCTATAACAGACTCCAACCAGGATGTCAGATTTGTTAGTCCTCCCTCTGATTTTAACCCACAAGCTCTCAACCCCTTTGTCCCTCACCTCAAGCTCTGTGGCAAGGAGTGACTCCCTAATATACAGGGCCACCCCTCCTCCTCCTCTTCTCCCTTGCCTATCTCTCCTAAAGAGGTTATATCCCCCCAGTATAGCACTCCAGTCATGCCTGTCATCCCACCAAGTTTCTGAAATGGCAACTATATCATAGTCACCCTGGTGGACCAGGACTTCTAGTTCCTCCTGCTTGTTACCCAAGCTGCATGCATTGGTGTAGATGCACTTCAGCCGGGCTCTTGATTCCCCAGTTGTCCCTAGTTTCCTTCCCACTCTCTCCTTCTCACAGAGAGTAATTGCCTCACCCACTCCCTTCAGATCTAGTTTAAAGCCTGCCTAACGAGCCCTGCCAACTCCAGTGCCAGGACTCTCCTGCCCCTCTTAGATAACTGAACCCCATCATGATCAAGCAGGTCTGGCTCAGTATAAGTTCCCCCCCCCCTCAAGGTCGAAGAAGCCAAAGTGCCTCCTCTCACACCATCCCTTGAGCCAGCTGTTGATGTCATAGGTTCTGCTGTTCCTCTCTATGAACTCCCTTGCCACAGGGGGGACTGAGCAGAACACCACTTGTGCTCCTGCCCCATCTATCAATTTCCCCAGGGCCTTGAATTCCTTTTTAATTGCCCTGGTGCCCTTCTTCTCAATCTCACCCTGCCAGCCTGTATTACCATCAGGGGGTAATAATCAGAGGGCTGGATTAGGTTAGGGAGTCTCCTGGCGATGTCCCTAACCCAGGCACCAGGAAGGGAGCAGGCCTCCCTGTGAGATGGGTTGGGACGACAGATGGGTCCCTCCATCCCACTCAAAACTGAGTCCCCAACGACCAAGACTCTTCTCTTTTTTTTTTTTTTTTTGTCGAGCTAGTAACCACAGTTGGTGGGGACTGCTCTACCCTAGGCATCCTGGCTGGATGCTCCTCAGCTCTCCCATCTTCCCTGCTCTCTTCGTGAAGCGCCTCATACTTGTTATGCAAGGGCAGTGGAAGAGGAGGAGAGGGCCGGGGTGGACTTCTCTTACTGCCTTTGACAGGGATTTGTATCCATCCCTCCCTGTTTCCAGGGGCAGTTCCCTCATCAGGGGCGATCTGCAGAGCCTGCTCCCACAGATCCAGCTCCCATTCATTTTCCCTTATCGACCTGAGCCTAGATACAGCTCAGCCACCTCTTCTTTCAATTCTGCAACCAAAGTGAGCAGAAAGTTCACCTGCTCACACCTGGTGCAATTGTTCTCCCCTTCCCCTTCTACAGTGAGTGAGAGGCTCCAGCACTCCCTGCATCCAGTAGCCTGGACTCCCATGTGTTCCAGGTTTGAGTCTGTGTGCTTGCACACGCTTTTCCTGCCCTTCGTAGTGCGAGTTGCAGGCATAGTGCACAGTGATACTGACAGTCAGAGACAGAAGGAAAAAAAAAAAGCAGGCAGCTAGCTCTGCAGCCAAAATGGCGGCAGGTGCGGCACGCAGCGGGGTTTTAAATCTCCCACGGCTGACGTCACTAGCCTCCGTCACAGCCTCGCTCTCTCAACCACCCCTGCACCTTCCTCCTGCCCCTCTCAACTTTACTCCAGTCCCAAGGAAGAATAGAGGTTCAGCCAAGAGGTTAAGAAGCAAAGGTGAGTGGCAGGTGAGGTTAGGGAGCTGCAGCTCAGTCAGAAGCCCAAGCCAGAGTGTGACGAAATGGCGGAAGTGTTATCTAATGTTTTCCTTTCTTCTTCAGCAAGACTCTGAGGGGAGTACACATCACTATTGTTTTTCTTTCACAGCCTATGATCTAGTTTTTCTCACCAAAACATTCTGCACTGCTTCAAACTAGCACACGTTTAGTACCATGTTTGTTCCCTTCTTGCTAAAATGCTGTGGCAGTTGTCCTGGAGTCCTGTACCCCTAAATTCCTCTCCTGCCCAGACTTCGGGGGGAAAGGGGAAAAGCCGCCTGGTTTCCCCCCCCCCTCGCCTGCCCTGCAGCCGTGAAGGGGGCGGGGACTGCCCCGTGAAGGGGGCGACTGCCCCGTGAGTTCCCGCGCTGGAGCCAGGCTGGGATTGGCCGCGCGCTTTCGCGCCTAAAGTGTGGTAACTCTGCCCTTTGTCTAGCCAAGGTTATAAATATTGGGGGTCTTCCCGCCTTTGGGGTTCCTGCTTTGGATTTTGCCCGTGTTGGGCGCATGTGTCTGCCTGAGCTGCTCACTCTCCTGTGCCTGGACTGCAGAGAGACCAAAGGATTCACCTTCCTGTTAGGCACACCTTTGTCTGCCTAACGACCCTTAACGACCCTTAACGACTCCTGCAGCCGCTGGAGGAGGAAGACAGACCGCACGAGCCAGCCTGAGTGAGTTATTTGGCTTAGCTTAATTTAGTAAGAAACCGCTATTAATTGATAGCTGAGTCCTTTTCCAAAAACTGACTTCCAAATATATATAGTCAGATTATTAATGGTATCCTTGTAGAATTCTCATGTAACTGAACCTGTTTATCAAACGAAATTAATCTTTGTATATATAGTTGTGGGGGCGGGTTTTGTAAAAATAAAAAATATCTATTTTTGATAAATTTTTCGACTCGGCCACGAATTATTACTGCCCTCCGCAACAGCAGTGAATGCTAATACAGAGATAACAAGATATGAATCTCTTGTCATTTTTCCTGTGGTAGGGTCTGCATACGTATCTGTGATATTTGAATCTGTGGTATTTCTATTGTTTGGAGAATATTCTGAAAAGGCATTTATCCCATTAAGACAGAAAAATAAAACATGTAAGAGTTGAGGGTTTTTGTTTGTTTTTTTGTTTGTTTGTTGCTTCTTTTTTTTTTTTTATCAAGATCCTTGTGTCTTCTTTATGTAACTGTAAGATGTTAATGTCTCTTTTCACACTAAACCATTGTCATGGAGGGCCCACGGGCCCAAAATAGGCTTACACATGCCTTGTCTTGCCTGGACATGTTTTTCTGCCCGCACCAGAGGTAAACACATAAGAAGCACAAAGAAACACAACAGACCTGTTGCCATAAAGTCTGGCCTATAATCTCGCACCAATTAATTTTCCTCCCTCTGTGACAACCATTTACTGAAACTTCGCAAAGTTTAATAAATAACAATTAGACTTTGACTTTTCAGAGGAAACTCAGAAAACCTTTAGTCAGGGGTGATTTTTACTCTGCATGGAACCATTTTATGCTTTTTCTTCTTTGTCCTGTCTTCAAAATTTTTCATCAACCCTCTCTTCTACCTGTTCACTTAGTGTGATTTTTTCGTTGGTTGTTTTTTTTTTTTTTTCCAAATTGACATCATCCTTTTCAGAGCATGCCTAATGTTTACCCTGCCTTCAGAATCATTGCATCATTGTAATTTTGAAATAACCTTTTATGGCCTGACTGAAGACTGAAAAACATAACCAAAATTGCATAGGGATGCTGTTACTAGAGAAGCCTGTATTATTTTAATATATTTATTTTTATAAATTTAAATCTCCATTTTACTTTTCATCTCATTACCTTGACTGTTCCACTTTCAGCTGTGAGGATAAAGTGTGCATAAACAGCAGCAGATTCTGACAAATATTGTTGTAATTTCTCTTTCATAAAGCAAAGTGATGAGGTCTTGTAGTGAACTGGATTTTTTGACTTTTTGAACAGGTAGATGTAATGCTTACATCTTGGAGAGGAAACTGCTCATACTTTTAAGACAGAAATATTCCTGTAATAAATAGATGTGATCTACTGAAAGGCTGCAGAAAATCTATGATCTCTGTTTATTTCAAACACATTTCCTTAGATATTGCAGTTTTGCAGAGCTACATTAAAACAGAAATAAAGAGAAATGAAGAAAATCAGTTAGGTCAGCCAGACTGCCCCTTAGAATTTCAGTATAGGATTGTTCCCTACGGTGTACAATAATAATTGTACTGAATTATGCAGCTTAACATCCAATCACAAGCTGCTCAACTAATGAAGCATTCTATGAGTCTTTTTCAATACATTGGAGAGTTTTGATTCCTAAGGGAGGTACTATAGTTGAAGGAAAAAACCAACATTTTGAAACAAACTTTTTACAAAGATCAAGGCTGCTTTGAAATTATTTTCAGGTTTAAGGACAAGACTGCATGAAGCACTGCAATATTGTGTAATTATGTGTATTAAGTTGTGAATCAAGTATACAACTGAGAATGAACATTTTTCTTCCTCTTATGAAAGGAGATTTCTAAATTACATGTCTGACAAGAAGAATCCTCAGTTCTGGACAGTTTGATGTTTAGCCTTTCCAAGTTGTAATTTACCACAGAAAGTGTATTCTCAGTGTACACTTTTAGTAACTATTTTAGAGCTGATTGAAGCTGATACGAATTAAGTAAGTGCATGGCTTGGGTGTTACCTATATTAATCACAATCACAAATCACCTTTTGTCTTAACAGGATCTTATTAACTGTTCTGTTATTAGTTTCCAAACGAGTTGTACTCTATTTGCTCATCTACCAGCTTTCAGATTTATTTTCCTCCATTTTGAATATTAATTTCCCAGTTGAATTAGAGAAGTTAACATAGAAGAAGCTATGTTAATTTTATTGTCTAAAGCAGGATGCATTCTTGCAAATAACTGAGATTTAGTCATCCATATCTATCACCTTTTGTTACTTGATGACAATGTAACCACTTCTCTTGCTTTACTAAACATTCTGTTTAGTTGTCATTGTGACTTAATGAAGTTTCCTCTTCTAATCAGATCTTTCTATAGATTGCTTTCCCTTTGAACAGGAACCCAAACTGAAGAAAATTTACTGCGCAACTGGACTGATAATCTTTGTCCTCAGTTCTATTTAAGGAAGCTATATATTTTTCCTACTAATGTAGTTGGGTATTGTGCTAGTTTGAAGCAGGCTAGAATGTTTTGGTAAGAAAAAGTAGGTAAGTGGCTGTGAAAGAAAAACAATGGCTATGTCTCCTTCTCTCACAGTCTCGCTGAGAGGTATGGGAACAAGAAAGTAAACATTAGATAACACTTTTTGCCATCTTCTCACTCTGCTTCTGGCTTCGGACTGAGCCACAGCTCCCTAACCTCACTGCCACTAACCTTGCTTCTTAACCTCTTGGCTGAAGCTTTCTTCTTTCTTTGGACTGGGGTAAGGTTGAGAGGGGCAGGGGGAAGGTGCAGGGGTGGTTGAGAGCCCCTCCTGGGGACTCAGGTTTCTGGGAGGGGAGTTGTGTTTCTGTATTACCTTTTCATTTGTATATTTCTGTATATAACTGTATATACTGTAAATATCTGCTTGTATATTGTGCTAGCTGTAAATAAATAGCTTCATTTATATTCCCAGAGCCCGTCTGAGTTAGCTGGGGTACCTTCTTAAGTATGTGTGTGGACAGATAACAGCCAAACCACCACAGGTATTTTGTCTTAGTCATAGAATTATAAACTGTTTTGAGTAGGAAGGACATTTAAAGTTTATCTAATTCAACTCCACTGTAATAAGCAAGGACATCTTCCACGAGACCGGGTTGCTCAGAGTCCAATCAAACCTGACCGTGAATGTTTCCAAGGATGTGGCATGTAATGCCTGTCTGGACAACTCTGTTTCAGTGTTTCCCTACCCTCATTGTAAAAACATTCTTCCTTATATTTGGTCTAAATCTATCTTTTAGTTAAAAACATTACCATTTTTTCCTCTTCAACAGGCTCTTCTACAAAGACTCTTCCCATCTTTCTGAGGAGCCTTTTTTAATTACAGAAAGGTAGCAATAAGGGTTTCCTGGAACTTTCTGTTCTCCATAAGAGAACAACCCAAACATTCTGTCTTTCTTCACAGGAGGGGTGATCCAGATCTTGAACCATTTTTTTCAGTCCTCCTCTGGACTCACTTGTTTGCTTTCACCTGAAGAGGTGTCCAGTACACATTCAATCATTTGCCCCAGAAGTGGAAACACAGTTCAACGATTTGTCATGTGGTAATCCATGATGCATTGGATGGAGCTCCAGAACATCTGCAGTTCATTGATGACATCATAGTGTTGGGTGAGACTGCTGAGGAAGTCTTCAAGAAAAGTGACAAAATAATTGACATTCTGTCAAGGAATGATTTTGCCATAGAGCAAGACAAAGTAAAAGCATCTGCCTGAGAAATTCAATTTCCTGGGGTGTGAAGGCAAGATGGTTGCCATCACATTCCAGAGGATGTGATAAATAAAGTCTCCACCTTGGCAATTTCCACAAATAAGGACAGTCTATCTGTCTTGGGTGCAGTGGGATTTTGGAGACTACATATTTCTGGATACAGTCAGATTGTTACACTTCTTTATGATGTAACTTGTAAGAGAAAGGGTTTTGAGTGGGGACCTGAGTAGCAATCAGCCTTTGACCAGATAAAGCAAGAAGTTGTCCATGCTGTGGATTTTGGACTTGTTCAAGCTGGTCCAGACATTAAAAACATTCTGTATACAACTGCAAGTGAGAATGGTACAACTTGGAGCCTACGGCAGAGAACCACAAGGAGACATGTCAACCAATTGGTTCTGGAGTCATAGATACAGAGGTTCAGAGAAAGAAAAAAGCCTGCAAAGAAGGAAAAGTGGCTTCTGAAATAATTGAACTGAGTTGCAACTTCTTTTTCCTCCCAGATTACAAGTTCTGAATTGGATGTTTAAAGGAAAAGATTCATCTCCACATCACGGTACAGGTGCAATGTGGTCTAAATGGATGGTTTTGATAACACAATGAGTTCAAATGGGAAGTCTTGAACAACCTGATCTTGTGGAATTCATTCTGAATTGTCCTGAAGGCACAACCTGCACAAAAACCTGCAGAGAAGAGATTAACTTGTACTGGGGAGGCTCTTCCTTACAGTGATCTAACTGATGAGGAAAAGAACTATGCTTTGTTTAGAGGTGGTTCCTGTCATCTTTTTGAAAATAAACAGAGATGGAAGCCTGCAGTTGGGAGTCTTACAGTACTTCACAGATTCATTAGTATCACTAAACCAGCTGCAGTTAAAAGTAAAGTTGATGGAGGACTTGGTAATGAGCACCTCTTTTTTGTTCTCTCATATGTCTGTGTCCTGGAGACCTGTCACCTCCCCCCCCCTGCCATGCAGGTGTGAAGGGGGTGAGCAAGGGGTCCTTCCAACACAAAGGGTGCCTGTGCAGTGCGCGCACTAGAATTGGGCTCTAATTGGCTGTGGTCTTCGAGCCTAGGAAGTGGTAACTCTGCTCTTTGTCTAGGAAGGGTATAAATATTGAGGGACTTCCTGCTCTTGGGGTTCCTGCCTTAGAGATCATGCCTGCCTGAGCGTTCTTGCCTGCCTGAGACTTCTCCCCCCTCCCTCACCTGGCCTGGATAGATTCTACAGGAAGAACTCAGAGCTCCGAAGGACGGCTTCACCCATTACTTAATGAAGTAAACACTTAAAGCTTCTTGTAATTCACCGATTCCCTTCTGCCATAAGCAGAAAGGAGCTCCTTGAGGTCATCTAGTGGGCAAGTGGTATATTGACTGCAAGAGCCTTTTCCAGATCAATTAATGTTGTGCTATTGCTAGTTATTTGTTAAATGTTCTAGATCCTATGTTATCATCTGTATAATGTTTTCATGGCCATGCAAAGAACCAATATTATTAAAAATTAATGGTCAGGAGTGGTGAGAATTCTGAATAGCAATTTAAGAAACAATATTAATTTAGAAAAAATACCATCTTGCAGTCCATCAATATCCCTCAATTACAACAGCCCTAGGGGAATGGGCGGTAGTTGAGGCATAGGAAGTTTCATTTAAACTGAGGAAGAAATTTTTCACTGTGAGGGGGGTCAGAACACTGGAACAGGCTGCCCAGAGAGGTTGTGGATTCTCCCTCTCTGGAGATATTCAAGAGGTGCCTGGATGTGTTCCCGTGTGATCTGGTATAGATGATCCTGTTCTGGCAAGGGCATGAGATGATATTGTGATATCAGTTCCAGCCCCTGATATTCTGTGATTCTGTGAAGCCTAAGGACACCCATGAGGATAAGTTGATCCATTATCTTTCTGGGGATGGAGGTAAGGCTGACTGATCTATAGTTACCTGAGTCCTCTAGTACCCAGACACCTCTCCTGTCTGCCATGACTTACCAAAGCTGGTGGAGAGTGGTCTGGCAATGGCTTCTTCCATCTTTCTCAGCACCCACAGGTGCGTGCCACCAGGACACATGGATTTATGGATGTTTGGATTACTTGTTGACTAACCCAATCCTCATCAACACAGTCCTCTTCAACCAAACAAAACTCCTTTTTTCATGTTTTTTTCATGTCATGTTTTCTTCTGAAGCCTCATGGGTCTGGGGCTCCTGAGGAGTCTCCAGCAATATAGATCAAGAAAAAAAAAAGCATTTAGTAACCGCCTTCTTTGTATCCTCTTGTGACCAAGGCACCCACCTCATTCAGCAGTGAGCTGACATTGTCTCTAGTATTAGTTATTTCTGCAGTATGTTTGAAGAAGCCTCTTCTGTTTTCCTTGACCTGCATTGCAAAGTTGAATTCCACTGAGGCTTTAGCCTTCCTGGTTGCTTCTCTGTTGTCAAAGAGTCTTATACTACTCCAAATTGGCCATCTCCTCCTTTCATGTGTAGTAGAATCTTCTTACACTTGAATTTGCTCAGAAGTTCCATACTTGACCATGTGGGTGTCATGGCTCCCTTTCTCAATTATTAACAGTCTCTATCTGGACTTTGAGCCATTGACCACGGTTCTCTGGATGTAACTATCCTGCTAATCTCTTATCCATCAAACAATTCACCCATCCAATTAATATCTCTCCAATTTAGAAAGAATGATATTGTGGGTCTTGCGCCTGGATTGGAACAATGCTCACTATTAATACAGGCCAGGGGATAATGTGATAGAAAGCAACCCTGTATAAAAGGACTTAGACAAGAATGTGGACATGAGAAGACAGCATGTATTTGCAGCCCATAAAGCAAATGACATCCTTAGCTCAATCAAAAGAACTGTGTCCTGTAGATCAAGATAGCTGCCACTTTACTGTGCTCTGGTGAGACCTCATCTGGAGTACTGTGTCCAGGTCTGGGACTCTCAATACAGAAAGGACATCAACCTGGTGGAGAGGGTTCAGAGGAGAGCCAAAAGCTGGATCAGAGGAAGACTTCTCCCATAAAGACTGGCTGAGGGAGCTGGAGATATTCAGTCTGGAGAATAGAAGGCTCTGGGAAGACCTAATAGTGACCTTTCAATATTTGAAGTGAGCCTACAACAAGGTTGGAGAAAGACTGTCTACAAAACCCTCTACTGGTAGGATGAGGAGCAGTGGTTTCAAGAGAGAGAAAAGTAGATTTAGATTGGGAGTTAGGAACAAATTCTTTACCACGATGATGGTGAAACATCAGAATGGATTGCCCAGGGTTGATGCCCTACCCCTGAAGGTATTCAAGGTCAGGCTTGACAATGTTTTGAGCAACTTTATTGTGGGAAAGCAGAATGCAGAAGAGTTGTGGGGTGCAGGTGCAGGAGAGCTGTGGGAACAGAGTAAAGAGAAACGACAACAGGAAGATTCTTACAATAACAGACCTTGGTTCTCACATGCAGTTGGCCATTTTATCTCAGAAGGAACAGATAATGGGGACTTTGCTAACGAGAATAACAAGGCATGTATGTATGCAGATGTGGTGGGTTGTCCTTGACTAATTATGCTAATGTGTAGGTGTGCGCTCTACTGGTTGAGTATATATATGTTTTGGGCTGTATGTAATAAAGTGTCTCTAGCATAATTCACATTGAATCATCTGGAGTTCCATCATGGTGACCTCTGACCATACTGGTCAATAAGTTTGTTTACCACAGTCCTACCAGCAAGCAGAGATAGCAGGTAGAGTGGCCTGCAACACCTTATCTAGTGGAGGATGTCCCTAGTCACTTCAGGGTATTTGGACTGGATGATATTTGGAGGTCTCTTCCATCCCAATCCATTCCATGATTCTATGATTCTATGACATCAAAGGCCTTATGGAAATCCGGTTGGATCACATCCATAGCTCTTTCCTTGTCCTCATCCACCACAGAAAGCCAGAAGGTTGATCAGGCAACCTTGGTAAAGCCATACTGGCTGTCTGGCATCACCTCTGTATCTTCCACATGCTTTCGCATAGCTTCTGGGAGGATTTGTTCTATGATCTTCCCAAGACCTTTCAAATACCATGGAGTGTTCAACTATGTTAGCCAATTCACTCAAGATTCTGAGATGCATCTCAATGGGTCCCATTGACTTACATGTGCTCTCATTCTTCAGGTTATCACAAATTTATCTTACAGTGAGAGGGATTTTGCTTCCCTACTCTCTGTTTTGTAATCCATTGACTTGGAAGCTGTGAGAAGAGTTTGCCAATGAATACTGAGGAAAAAATGGTTTTGAGCACATCAGCCTTCACCTTGTCTGTTGTTACAAGCTTGCCAGTCTTGCTCAATGAGTCAGGAATGTTTTCTTTCACCTTCTGGTGAAGGTGAAAGAAGGCCTTACTATTCTTTGCATCCCTTCCTAAGCTCAGTTTCAGCTACATCTTGGCTTTCCTGACCCCATCCATAGATTGGACAGTGTCCCTACACCCTTCCCAGACTACCTGCTCCTGATTCCATTGCTATTTATTTTCCTTTTTGCCGATTAGTCTGACCCATCAGGTCTTGACTTAGTCATGTTTGTCTCTTGGTTTCCTTGTATGATTTCTTACACTTCATGATCAAGATCTCTTCTGCTCTAAGGAAAGTGCCCTTAAACATCTGCCATCTCTATACTGCTCTCTTGTCCCTGAGGACACTTTCCCAGGAGATCATATTGACTAATTCCTTGAGGAAACAGAAGTGTGATTTTATAAAATTTGGGGTCCAGACTATACCCTTTGTCCTATTCATATACCTTAGGACTGGAAACTCCACCAGTGTGTGATCAATCAGTGTAGCCCAGGCTGCTGCTAATGTTGATGTCACAAATTTTGCATTGGTGGCCATTGCGCCCAGTATTGGATCCAGTCTGGTAGATGGCTTAACAGACAAGTTATTCTCCATGCATTCTTTCAATATTTGCACTATTTCCACTATGAATCCTAATTTCTCTGTGTGTGTGTATCCTGCTGATGTTTATGATGTAACTTTACCAACACTATCACGAGTCCAGGTAATACTTAAATACATAGAATCTCAGGAGATTTTTAAGGTCCTTTTCAACTTCAATATTTCTATGAATCTATGACCCTATGAAATAATTCTATCCCAGCAACTGGTCTTTTACCTGCTTCTGAAAGCTTCAATCAGTGTCTTTATCCTTTATGTTTTTGTTTATCTGTGGCAAGGCTAGCTTGTGTAATCATTTACATTTTCTGTATCTTTCTGTGGAGATGGATGAAGAATTCCTGAAGAATTCAACAAATGTGGGTATCATTTCAAAGGCCACCACACCATGAATACTTAATAAAAGTATTTAATTTTATTTCCATCTTTAAAGATTCTGAAGATTGTTTAATATGATTTGTTTATTCCTCACTTTTTTTAAGTGCAATGTTAACACTTTAAAAACACTTTCTGTGAAGAGGTATCTCCCAGCATCCAGTCTGAATGTCCATTGCTTCAACTTGACCCCATTTCCTCTAGTCCTGCTGCTTGCCACCAAGGAGAAGAGGCTGTGCCCTCCTTGCTCCAACCTCTCTTTGAGTAACTGTGGAGAGGATTGCGGTCTCCTCTAAGCTTCCTTTTCTCCAGACTGAAAAACTCTAGCTCACTCAGATTCTCCTTGTAGGCCATGGACTCCTGGCCCTTCATGAGCCTTGTTGCCCTTGTCTGAATGTGATCCAGAGCCTCAATGTCCTTCCTGCAGTGAGAGGCCCAGAACTGAACACAATATTCAAGGTGTAGCCTCACCAGTGCTAAGTATAGTACCTCTCTGTTCCTGTTGGCAATAGTGTTTATAACTCAAGCCAGGATACCATTGGCTTTCTTGGCCAGCTGGGCACACTGGTGACTCTTATTTAATTGACTGTCAACCAGAACCCCCCGGTCCCACTTTGAGTCATAGCTTTCCAATCACATATCTCCAAGCCTATAGCTTGCCATGGGTTTGTCGTGACTCTAGTGGAGAACTTTGGACTTGACCTTGTTAAATTTCATACAATTATCCTTGGCCCATCAGTCTAACCTGCCCAGGTCCAACTGCAAAGCCTCTCTACTCTCTAGCAGATCAACACAACCACCCAACTTAATGCCATCTACAAATTTACTGAGGGTGTACCCTCATACAGATTGTGCTGGTTTGAGGCTGATTGGAATATTTTAATGAGAGAAATTAGATCACTGGCTATGAAAAGAAGATACTAGTGATGTCTATATCACCACACAGATCATTGATAAATTTATTAAAGAGGACAGGTCTCAGTACTGAGCCTTGGGGGATGCCACTAGTAACTGGGCATCAGATAGCTTTAACTCCATTTACCACCACTCTTTGGGCCCAGTTACCCAGCCATTTTTTTTATCCAGTGCAGAGTGAATGCACTTATCCAAGCCTTGTGCCTTGACTTTCTGAAGAATGCTGTGGGAGACTGTCGTGGAATGCAGTTTCACGGGAAATTTATGGGGAAAACACACGAGGCTGACTTGTAAAGATCAAGTGATTTATTGCTAAAATACGGAGATCCTCTTCCCAAAACTAAATTACTCATATGAATTCTTTGATGAGGTTGCAGAGTAACATTTCAGAAAATGGCAAATAAGAGAGAGTCTATGAATTAAGAGTTCTTTAAGTCTTCAGAGGTTTACTCAGTCTTTAGATAAGAGTTCGTTGGTTACTCACTGTTAAGCAGTTCAACAGGGTCAAAATATTATGGAGTTCGGACGTGGTCCCTTTCCCTAGTCAGGATCGGGCCTAAGCGGGCCCTCAACCTCTGAGGATCGAGTGTTGCCAGTCTGGTGCCGAGCAGGCCAACCAGGAGCAGGAGCGAATGCTAGCTGGAGCTGAGGCTGGAGCAGGCTAAAGCAGGCAGGCAGGCTGAGGCAGGCGAGCAAGTGTCCCGATCAAGGCAGATACACCATTTTTATAATGTTCAAAAGAGGTGTGCTCACCAGTTCAGGCGATTTTTACGTTATTTTTACAGATTGGTATAAAGTTATAATCAACCCGCACAATTGGACAATTCTTACCTAAAACGACCTGTAAGACCACCCAAAGTTCGACCTATCAGCAGGTGGTCAGCGTACATGAGAACCAAGGCCGGTAGCTGGAAAACATTGGTCAATTTTATCTCCACTAGAGAGGAAACTTCTCATGAGTACTGAAGATTGTTTTGTTTTTTTCGATACTTTGGCCTTCAGTGTGAGACACTGCAATATGCACAGCATGGAGACCTGCTAGGGAGCTTTTGCTACCCTCCATGACAGAGACAGTGTAAAATTCTTTACTAAAGCCCAGACAAACAATGTCCATGGCACTTCCCTCATCCACTAGGAGGGTCACCTTATTGTAGAAGGTGATGAGAGTACTCAGACAGAACCTGTCTTTCATAGCTTCATGCTAACTTGTCTTTATCATCTGGCTGTTTGGTAACCACCATGTGATGACACTCAAGATGCCCTGCTCCATGACCTTTCCAGGCACCGAGGTCAGACTGACACACCTGTAGTTCCCTGGATCATCTTTTTAGCTCTTCTTGTAGATGAGCATCACGTTTGATAACCTCCAGTCAACTGGGGCCTCCTTGGTTAACCAGGACTGTTGACAAATAATGGTGAGTAGCTTGATGATCACATGTGCTAGTTTGAAGCAAGCTAGAATGTTTTGGTAACAGAACTAGATAACGGGCAGTGAAATGAAAACAATTGATGTCAACTTCTCTCACAGTCTCGCTGAGAGCTCTGGGAAGAAGAAAGACTTTTTCTCCATTTTGTCTCTCACTCTTGCTTTTGCCTTAGACCTGGTCACATCTCAGTAACCTTGCTCCTACTAACCTTGCTCCCTAACCTCTTGGCTGCGCCTCTTTTCTTCCTGAGAACTGGGGTAAGGTTGAGAGGGCCGGGGGGAGGTGTTGGGGTGGTTTGAGAGCCCCTCCTGGGGACTCAGGTTTCTGGGAGGGGAGTTGTGCTTTTGTATTGTTTATCCTTTGTATATTTCTGTATATAATTGTATATAGCTGTATATATTGTAAATAGCTGCTTGTAAATTCTGCTAGCTGTAAATAAATTGCTTCATCTATATTCCCAGGGTCTGTCTGAGTTAGCTGGGGCAAATTCAAAAGTGTGGGGGGGCGGGGTAACCCCCAAACCATCACCTGTCTTTCATAGCTTCATGCTAACTTGTCTTTATCATCTGACTGTTTGGTAACCACCATGTGATGACACTCAAGATGCCCTGCTCCATGACCTTTCCAGGCACCGAGGTCAGACTGACACACCTGTAGTTCCCTGGATCATCTTTTTAGCTCTTCTTGTAGATGAGCATCACGTTTGATAACCTCCAGTCAACTGGGGCCTCCTTGGTTAACCAGGACTGTTGACAAATAATGGTGAGTAGCTTGATGATCACACCTGCCAGCTGCTTAAGTAGGCTTAGGTAGATCCCATCCAGTCTCATGGACTTGTGCACAACTAAATGGCACAACAGTCCATTGATCATTTCCTCCTGGACTGTGGGGGCTGGTTTGTGCTCTCCATCTCTGCCTTTCAGTTCCAGTGGCTGATCTGTCATGGAACAGCATGAAGTCACCTGGTTTAAGAGGTTACCAAAATCAGGTATTCTAGATGTGCAGAAATGCAATGGAATTAAAATTTTGTACCTAGGAAAGAAAAGCTAGTGAAAATATTCTTTATGAAGATCAGAACATTTATTATTACTGATGAGGATTTCTGTCTGTGACTGTAGTTTCTTCCTTTTATTTCATATTGCTTGAATTCCTTATATTTCCCAATGCATATATAATAGTATCTTTTTAAATTAGATACAAATTACCTTATGTTTCTTGGATATTGTAGCTCCATTTGTTAATGTGTTTTTCAAGTGGGCTAAGATCTGTAGAATTGAGATGTCAGGCACATTCACAGATGTCTTTTCTTCTGAGTGACACTTTCATTGTCAGTAAAATTACTACTTGATGCTGCTTTCCAGAATGGGTGGCAAGGGTCAGCTAAAAAAGTGGGATTGGAACTGAGTGAGTGATAAACCAATTATATCCTCAAAGATTCATTGTATTTCCATCACAGCAGTAAGTTTTCATATTTTATGTAAATTTCATGTTGAACATTAGAATTACATGCTGCTCAGCTGTCCATGTTTTTAAATAAAAGAAAATACACCGTGATGTATGATGATATGAATCTATTCTACAGATTACAATCTTTCTCTTTCAACATCCTTTCATCTCTTGCAGGCTGGAAGTCCTTAATGTGAATTGGAAGTGCAGTCATTGTACTCATCAGATTTTTTTTCTAAACCAGAAGAAATGTCTCCAGTACACAAATAAGAAACCTTTCCTACCCACTGAAGTGCAGATGCAATAATAAGGAGAGATGTTTTTATTTTCATTTAACTTGGGGTATCTGTTGTGACAAAATAAGTATAATTTTCAGGCATTATTTAAGATTTATTCTAAAACTTTTCCATTTCTTGCTTCCAATTCACATGAAATTTACTATTAAAAAATAAGAAATGAAGAAACTGAACAGAAATTCATGTGCAAAGAAAGAATACAGATTCTGCAGTGTTGTTCTAGTTTAAAAAAATAATTTTTATTACCTTGTAAAAAATCAAGTATATTAAGCTATAGGAACTGAGAAATATTCTGCTAGTTAAGGGATTCAGCTAAGAAACCCTGTCGATGTGTAGCTTGTAGATGTATTTTCATAGATATTGTTAAATGTCAATTTTGAAGCAGATTTTGTTGAATAGCACTCATATTTTTTGTGATCTTTGTAAAGTTACAGAATTTCTTTCTGCCATAGTTGTTTCCATTTAATTATAGCACCTTGAGAAAGAAAAAACTATAATCTGTCTTTAAGTGTAGGTTGGTACTTTGCTATTCTTGTTGTTGTTGTTGTTAAATAAGTAAACAGGGTAATTTATAAAACGAAGCAAACCAACCCATCAACAAACTTTCTGTCTTTCCCTTGCAAGATACTCACTAAATGGAAGAAATACATGTTTTTTCAGTTTTGTCACTTTGGTTGAAAGAAAACCAGCAGTGGGTATGTTAACAAAAATCACAAATCCTCTAAAGATTGGAATTTGGCTATTGACAATGAGACCAACATGGATCACAAGAGGGAAAGACACTGCATGGTGTAGGAAACACCTTCACTTCTTTGAAGTGATCTCTTCCTCAAATGCTTTGTCTTGCAAGAATTAGGAAAATTAGTTGAAATGTGACTTCTGAGAATTGGAAGTACAAAAACATTGGAAAGGTAGCAAAAAACCACCTGATTGGAATTCTGGTTAGAAAACTTGCTGTGATGCTGGCTACCACATATATATATATATATATATATATATATATATATATATATATATATATATATATATATATTTAACTTCTCAATCTCTGAGGTATGCATATGTATAAGATAAATAATTTATATTTTCTGTGAATATTATGGTTTATAAACTACAAAATCTCCAAAGACCTGCAATAAAACTGTTTCATTAAATGAGTAGTAACATTTAATAGGGGGAATTACATATGGAAAATCCCATTTAAAAATAGAAATAAAAATATATTCCTATAAAGCTGGAGTCAATACTTACTTTCTCTGAATTTCTTTCAGAAATTAAGTTCCACTGTTATTTGTTTGGCTTTGTTTTGTCTGCATAAGCCCATCTGCTGATGGAGATGCATGGAGGAATAGTCCTGTACTACTTACAGCTTACTCATAAACAGGAGGTAGACAAAGATTAACAACACCCTGGGAATTCTACCTTTACTCTTGAAGACAAACAAGTCTGACTCATAAAAGCAAGTTTTGGTACTAAAATGCTACCTATTCTCACAGAATTACAGCAAATCTTTATTATCACAACTAGACAACTGGCTGTTTTTTTTCTGAGGTGCAGATTCTGCACTCAATTGCAAGGGAAAAAAGAGAAGGGTGAAGACAGAAAAATGAAATCTTTCACTATCAGAGATAAAATTATTCAGATTTGTTAAAATCAAACCTGGGGTATATCCAGGGACTTTTGAGTGGAAAAGAAGTTTCAGAAATTGCTCAGTTCTAGATCAGACAAGAACTTTTTTTTTTTTTTTGTAAAATTGAAAATCATGTTTCAGTGATGCAGTTTTAAAATGAATAGATTTTTTATTTCAATGAAATCAAATTTACAGTGAAACAGTTTTTTTTTCCCACAATGCAATGTCAGTGTAGACTGTACAGTATAAACAACAAAAAATGTGTTTCAGATGATGTTTTATTATGTAAATGTGAATTTTTTTATTTTTAAAATTTTAAACTAGTGCTAACTCTCATTAGGAAACTGCCTTTCAAATCAGGTCTTATGGGTGGTAGAAGGGTCACTTTTGCCTTAGAAAAAAATTGTTAATTAGTACTTACATCTAGTGGTTCCACGGTACAGTTTAATGTATTCCCATAACACACCAAGTTGTGCAGAGATACTGAAATAATGTTTTTGAAACAACACAGACCAAATGCTGTATACAATTGTGTTGGTTTGAGGCTTATTTGAATATTTTATTGAGAGAAACTAAATCCTTAACTATGAGAAGAAAGAAAATAACAGTGACCTATATGACTCATTCTTCTGCTGAGAGAAGTAAGTAGTCAAAATATAAAATAAAGCATTCACTTCTCACACACTTCTCAGTTCTCAGTTCTCAATATGTGGCTGATGGCATCTGCCTTGTCTCCTTTGCATGAGATCTTTGTAACCCAACCTAACCTTTTTGCCTCTACCTTCCTTGTTGTCTTTTTGACATCTCATATCTCTGCAGATATATCATGTGAGCTCTACAGAGATTGATTTGGTTATTTCCGAGGGGAGAGAAAGAAGGAGAGGCACCATCCCACCTGAGGGATGGCAAAGATCTCAGGTCCAGCCAGCATGGGTTTAGGAAGGGCAGATCCTGCCTTTCTAACCTGATCTCCTTCTATGATCAGGTGACCCGCTTGGTGGATGTGGGGAGGCCTGTGGATGTAGTCTATCTGGACTTCAGCAAGGCCTTTGACACTGTCCCCCACAGCAAACTACTGGCTAAGCTGTCAGCCCACGGCTTGGATGGTAACACTCTGTGCTGGGTTAGGAACTGGCTGGAGGGCCGGACCCAGAGAGTGGTGGTGAATGGTGCCACATCCAGCTGGCGGCCAGTCACTAGTGGTGTCCCTCAGGGATCAGTGCTGGGCCCCATCCTCTTTAACATCTTCATAGATGATCTGGATGAGGGCATGGAGTCAGTCATCAGCAAGTTTGCAGATGACACTAAGCTGGGGGCAGATGTGACTGAGCTGGAGGGCAGAAGGGCTCTGCAGCGGGACCTTGACCGCCTGGACAGATGGGCAGAGGCCAATGGGATGGGGTTCAATAGCTCAAAGTGCAGGGTGTTGCACTTTGGCCACAACAACCCCATGCAGAGATACAGGCTGGGGTCGGAGTGGCTGGAGAGCAGCCAGACAGAGAGGGATCTGGGGGTGCTGATTGATACCTACCTGAACATGAGCCAGCAGTGTGCCCATGTGGCCAAGAGAGCCAGTGGCATCCTGGCCTGCATCAGGAATGGTGTGGTCAGCAGGAGCAGGGAGGTCATTCTGCCCCTGTACTCTGCACTGGTCAGACCACACCTTGAGTATTGTGTTCAGTTCTGGGCCCCCCAGTTTAGGAAGGACACTGAGATGCTTGAGCGTGTCCAGAGAAGGGCGACGAGGCTGGTGAGAGGCCTTGAGCACAGCCCTACGAGGAGAGGCTGAGGGAGCTGGGGTTGTTTAGCCTGGAGAAGAGGAGGCTCAGGGGTGACCTTATTGCTGTCTACAACTACCTGAAGGGTGGTTGTGGCCAGGAGGAGGTTGCTCTCTTCTCTCAGGTGGCCAGCTCCAGAACAAGAGGACACAGCCTCAGGCTGCGCCAGGGGAAATTTCGGCTCGAGGTGAGGAGAAAGTTCTTCACTGAGAGAGTCATTGGGCACTGGAATGGGCTGCCTGGGGGGGTGGTGGAGTCCTCGTCCCTGGGGCAGTTCAAGGCAAGGTTGGATGTGGCACTTGGTGCCATGGTCTAGCCTTGGGCACTGTGGTAAAGGGTTGGACTTGATGATCTGTGAGGTCTCTTCCAACCTTGGTGATACTGTGATACTGTGAATGGGGGAAGGTTTGGTTTGGCAGCCTCCTGGGCAGTCTGACTGTTTCAGGAAAGGTTTTTGTGTTTCTATATTGCTTTTAACTTGTATGTAACTGTAAATATCTGTGTATTAGATCTATATTCTTTTAAATTGTGCTAAGCTGTAAATATAACTTCCTTAACTTCCAGTCAACTGAGTTTAGTCTGGATATTTTGGGGCGGGGGGCAGGTAACTCCCAAACAGTTGTTTTCTAACCTAATATTATTCATTTAGATGGCATGATTTATTTTGTTTGCATAATTGTTTCCCAGTGAACACACTTGTGATCACTGTATCTTGATTTAATTTAGTCTGTAACCTTCAATTACTGAAAAAATTCCTATCAGGAGGATTGGTGTCCTAAAGATATGGTCGAGAAGCCACAAGTATTTTTTAGTCCAGTGATTTCAGTACTGCATGAATACTTTTTAAGTTAAGATTTTCCATCGAGGGTGACTCGGAAGGCAGGAAAATAAAGAGGAAAGGGAGAAAACATGGAAGAGTAGGGAAAAAATATCTTTAAATGAAATTTATTCTATTTGAAAACAGCAGATGAAGAAGACAATATTGTAATGGTAAGCCTTTATAAATGTGATTGAAATAAGGAGAAAGAAGAGAAGTAGAGAAATATTTACAAGGAATAAACAAGCTCTTCAACAGTTGATGCAATAGTTGGAAATTGATAGATCAGCCAAGCTTGTGAAGTCTTTTTGGAGAGAGTTGTATGAAAAACTGATTAGATTGATGAGTAACAGATTTGTCAGATACTGATTGATACCGAATTCTTTAGCATGCATTATAAATGTTATTGATGAATGACTCTTCTGTTATTCACAATGGAGAAAAACATTATTTTGATTTATTTATAGTCAACTGAAATTATATTTATAGATACATTATTAGAAGTTTCAGGAAGTCAACTGTATGTTAAATTTTCCAGAGATACTACCATTAAACTTCTGTAATCCAATGTTAAATTTAGCAAAGGAAGAGTGTTTGACACAGATTAAAAAAAAATACTAGTAAGCCCTCTTGGCTTAGTATGTAGACTTTATGATAAATTTGTATTTATGATTTCAGATGACAGAGGCCCATTTTCATTAAAGTTTACTGCAATTATGGAAAGGCTGTCACAATAACCATTAAGTTTGATCCATTTCAGTCCATTTCCACTTTTTTTCTGGCCCCCAGAATTTTCACTCCAGCCACGATTGCTAGTGTTCCTTAGTTATACATCTGGTACAGTGTTCCTGACACCAAAATCATTCCAAAGGGACTGAATGTGCCATCTGTATGACATACTTAGTATCTAATTGTTTAAGAGATGGAGACTCACAGCTGCTCCAAAAAATTTCACTTTCCATGATTCTATTCTTTTTGGTCTGGGATCTACATTTTTGCAGAAAAGTATTTATTATCCAATGTGACAGCTCAGTGTTTCCTTCTTTTAAAGTATGAGAAATCAGGAGAGGAAGCACCTCTGACTTTATCATCCAGGACATCCTTATTATGTTTAGCTGAAGACAAAAGTAAAAGAAAGGTTCTAAAAGACCTTGCCAAATAGAATATCAAGAGATACCTGACAAGAAGTGTATTGTGAAATCATCTTGTGATTAAACAGCCTCAAAACAATTTTTTAGCACTGCCTGTAAAACCTGCAAGTGTTGCTTTAAACTACAGTGCTCCAAAAGATGAACCACCATTTCCCAAATAAAAAACTTTTTAGATTCAAAATTAAAGTAATAATAAAATATACATTAGTAGACATACCTTACTCCTACAACCAAGATTTCTGCAAGACTTTTGTACTTACCTGAATTTCAGAGTGACTAGGAAGTGGGAAAGAAGATCTATGTAAATCAGAGTCTGATGTAATTTTATAGGAAACATTTTCTTCACCAATTTCACTTTTTTTTTTTTTTTTTTTTTTTTTTTTTTTTTTTTAGAACAAGAAGAAAATGTCATTTATAAAGCTCTAGTCAGATAGAGGGGAAAGTACTGATTAGTTAGCAGACCAGCTGAACTATAGGCAAAGGAAATATGTATTACTGGAAGGTAGGAAGTTTTCTGATGGCCTTTTAGGATTTTGCTTGTTTTAATTCTCTTAAATTCCCAGTGTTCATTAAGGAACTCTTTCTATACATTGTTTTCAGTAAGGTTTATAGATACATAATTAAAAAAAAAATTAAAAAAAGCTTAACATTTCTTAACATTTGAGGTTAAATCTTTTTAAGTTAGTAATGAAATTCACATAGAAGCAGTCCTGGACTACTGTATTTTTCTCATTACTCCACCTGTGGCTTATTTTCACCTTTAGTTTAGACGATAAAACAAGGAACCTTTTTTTTTTTTTAATACATGTCTTAGATGCTTGTGACTTTGTTTCATTGAGAGAAATTTACAATAATTGAGTCAAAAGACAGACATTTCTTTACAGAACATGTAAAAGTTTTATTTGTTGTGATTTGCTTGTCAATAGTATTACTATTTCACAGGTATTTGTAATGTAAGAAAAAAAAAAGAAAAAGAAAGATGTAATGGAACTGAGTTAGGGGCTAATGTAATGTGATTTTCACTACCTCTCTCCTGTCCTCTCCAAAAGGCCCAGAAGGTAGAGTTATTAATTGACATAATTTACTACTGTATTTCTGACGTAAGCAGAAAGGCGATTCTCGAGGCCCTCTAGTGGGCAAGTGGTATAATTGACTGTAAGAACCTCTTTCCCATTCTAGTTCTTTCTAGTTCTACTATTGCTAGTTATTCTTAAGTGTTCTAGATCCTTGGTTCTCATTTATATAATGTTTTAATGACCATTGCAAAGTACATGTTATTGAAATTGTGGCTGGTAGTGAGAGTCATGAATATCAAAATTGATAAACTACATTAATTTTGAAAATCCTATCTTGTACCATAACACCTGTTGATACACCCAGTTAGACTTATTTTAGCCTGCAACTTAGCTTACTATTACGACCCACCAGTGATTCCTAAAACAGCTATATACTCTAGCCCTTTACAATTTGATGGTAATAGGGTACACTGAGGACCTTGAGTACTGTGTTCAGTTCTGGGCCCCCCAGTTTAGAAGGGACATCGAGATGCTTGAGCATGTCCAGAGAAGGGCGACAAGGCTGGTGAGAGGCCTTGAACACAAGCCCTACGAGGAGAGGCTGAGGGAGCTGGGATTGGTTAGCCTGGAGAAGAGGAGGCTCAGGGCTGACCTTATTGCTGTCTACAACTACCTGAGGGGTGGTTGTGGCCAGGAGGAGGTTGCTCTTTTCTCTCAGGTGGCCAGCACCAGAACGAGAGGACACAAACTCAGGCTGCACCAGGGGAGATTTAGGCTGGAGGTGAGGAGAAAGTTCTTCACTGAGAGAGTCATTGGACACTGGAATGGGCTGCCCGGGGAGGTGGTGGAGTTGCCGTCCCTGGAGCTGTTCAAGGCAGGATTGGACGTGGCACTTGGTGCCATGGTCTGGCCTTGAGCTCTGTGGTAAAGGGTTGGACTTGATGATCTGTGAGGTCTCTTCCAACCCTGATGATACTATGATACCTGTGTCAGTCAATGGCCTGTAGTTCTGAACTCTTGAGGTATCAGGACACCTAATGAAGACATTCCAATAGATTCTATTTTCTCCATCATCCTTCTCCTCCACCTGTCTGGAGGCAGGGCCCCCCTAATGCTGACCATAGCATGTGGGAAGCTTTCTCCTGCAACGAGGTATGGAATGTAAACATCAGGCCCTGTGATGGGAAGTGTCCTTGGAGCCTTACTGATTCCCAGAGGCCTAGGCTGACAACAGTGAGCAACCCACGCACAGCTGTCAGGGGGTGAAATCTGCCACCTCTCCTTCCCCCCCTCCCCCCACCCCGCTCCCTCTTCCCCCGCCTCCCTCCCCTGGCACGGGCGGTGAGCTTGGCTCACAGCCCTCCCCCCACCCCTGCACTTCCTCAGCGGGAAACGAACCACTTAGTTCTTACTGTAACAAACTCGTATTTTTGTATCTTGCTACCTATATGAACTATTGACGTCAATATTAATGCTGTTTTCTTTTTTTGATTGTACTGGATCTTACAGGTTAGGAGTTTACTGAATAGGATGTTAAATGATTGTTAATTGCATCAGAATTTCTAGGAAGATCTTCTTTTCCCCTCTGTTCTGATTCTGACTCTCCTGTGGTACCACACTTCTTGAATTTTTCTTTGCCTTTTTTTCCCCTATTTCTTTCATTTCCTAGACCTTTAAGCTGCTACAATAGTATAGTTAAGGCTAAGAGTTTGTAAAGTGACAATTATGGGACCTTTTTTTTTCTGATATGGGGAAATCATGGGATGTTTTGGTCTTGGGTTCTTTCGGTATATCTGGTTTTTTTCCTGGAGAAAAAAAGAAAAAAAAAAAAAAAAAAAAGGAGGGGGAAAAAGGGGGTAGAAAGACAAGGGAGCAGGTATAAAAAATTTCTGCAGACAAGATCAATGGGTCTGTTAGCCTAGGCACTCAATATGTTTGTGTTTGTTTCTGTATTTGTTTCTGTATTTGTTCACTTGCATTTGTCTCTGTATTTGTTTGTGTTTGATCCCTTATTTTCACAGGCATTGTAAGATGGGGGTCAGCTTGAGTATGATTAGCCTGTCCTTTCTTAAGGTGAGCAGAAATCCTGCTGAGATGGCAGAATTGTGGTGAGATCTTGAGAGGAGTATTGAAATAATGGCTATATGTGTCTATGGATGATAAGGTCTGATCATGGTTACTGAATTTGGGTATTTTCATGAGTTTCAGTGATTGTGGTTTAATGGAATAGATTCAGTTTAGCATCCTTTTGTAAAGGCCAAAGCCCACTCAAATTGGCATAAGATGGTAATGTGACCTTTCATCTCTTGCAAGGGCCCTGCAAAAGATAAAAGACACTGCCCTAAATTCTTAAAGTAGATGAAGAACTGTGGGAAAAGGCCTAAGCAGAATACTCTGAATGCAATATCTAAGGCATATCTTTGTACCGTATTTAGAGGCTAGTAGTTCTTAAAGCACAATGGACAGACGCAACTCATAGCTAAGAAGTGTGATTAGAACATCGAGATTTCTGAGAACTACAGACTGAATCCAGAACTGTGGGAGTCTGAGGAGAAATACTGGACAGTTTGGTGCATCTGCAGCTCTACAATATCAGCTGCCATGCTGAACCAATGAAGACAACGGATTTGCACTCTCCAGTGACTGTGATGTTTGTCTGGACTTTTGGGTTTTTGAACATTTGACTCACTGTCGCTTACAGGAATAGCTTTTGGGATTGTTAGCTAAGCTTGGGTTGTTAGTTTGCCAGACTATTGCCACTAGCAAAAAGGTTCTTAACAGATGCATTCTCTTAACTTTAGCATTGTTGACCTGCACTTGTATCATCCATACCTGTATCAAACACGGCCTGTATAAGATCGAACGTGGGTTGCTCAAAGAAAAGAAGGGGGTATTGTGGGAAGCTTTCTCCTGCAACGAGGAATGGAATGTAAACATCAGGCCCTGTGATGGGAAGTGTCCTTGGAGCCTTACTGATTCCCAGAGGCCTAGGCTGACAACAGTGAGCAACCCACGCACAGCTGTCAGGGGGTGAAATCTGCCGGCCCCCGGGGCGGACACAGCCCCAAGGGGGCTGACCCTGGCCAGCCCCCTTGGGTGGTAAGGCAGAGATAGGTACCACAGGTAACCTATCTCTGCCTTACACATAACTTGGGGCCAATCTGTACTGTCCACTTGTGCCAGTCCCAGGCTGGCTGGAAACACCTCCTCTGAGCACTATATAAGACGCTGCACTACCCTGATAAAGTTGTACTGATGTACTGATGCACAGATGCCTAGAAGCTGCTGTCTCGAGTTGTCAGCACCCCGATCTCTCCTCTCGCCAGCCTCCGTACCCCAACAATAGCATGTAGGGTTCACAGTGCTTAGTGTTATGGTGGGAAGAATTGCAATTGTTAGAATGATTGCAGTTGTTCTGGGAAACGGTGGTAGTAACAGCTACTTTTCTGGCATTGTTACTTCTGGTTCTGCCACTCTGCAGTTGCCACACTCTTTCTGAAAGAACCAAAGTAGGTTGACCATCCCACTTATTCGTGTTCTCACCAAATTGGTCATGCAGGATTATCCAAAGAGATCCACATGATTGCAGTTATCTAGGTGGAATTTGCCTTCTAGGCTGTGGTGGAGGGTAGCAGAGCTCTCTTGCAAGACCCTCATTTGGACAGAATTATGGCTCAAAATGCCTTCCATCGAGAAGTCAAAATATTGCTTTTATCTGCTTGCATGATGACAGCTGCTGTCCCAGCTGCTGTTTTCTAGCCATGAGAGAGCTTCTCCCTGGTGGGATACAGGCTGTAAACACCTAGTTTGTTTTGGGAAAAGGACCTTGGGGTTTTAGACACTGTGAGCACCCATGAACATCTGTTGGGGGCTGACCCCTAGGTGGTGCCACAGGTTGTTTTTGGTAAAAATTAGCCAATGTGTGTATTAATTATAACTTTGAACCAATCTGTATTATTCACATATATTCATTCGAGTTTGGATAAATACACCTCTTCTGGACACTATAAAAATGCTGTATTTGCCTTAATTGAGCCCCCCTTTTTCTGCCCTGCTCGCTCTCCTTCTGACTGGTACCCTTGCTCGCACGCACGGCACAGCTCGGCACTCGCTCGGCATTTGCAGCAACCAAGCTACAACTGGCTCGAGACGACACGGTTACAGGCAGCACTTCCATCCCCACCAGCCTTGGAAGCCAATGCCCAGCTTGGCCTGGACCCGCAGAAGCTCAAACAGTGCGCCCCAAATCCACGATATTTGAGACTTTCCAGAACTGAACCCAGTGAGTAACTGAAAACTTGATCTGAACCAAAATAATCTCCCAATAAGCTTATCAGTGGCATTTTCAAGACACAGACTCTCTTCCTAAATTCTTTTAAACTGCTGCTAAAATTCCTGATTTCTTGTACATAGTCATTCTGTGATTTAATTCGCAAACCTCATATAAAGAACTTACGTGGGGTAGTTGTAAATAGATTTAGGGAGGGGGATTTCTAGTGCATATAATATTAAATCATTTAAACTTTTATAAAAAATGACCTCGTATTTTCATTCCCCCAAAAACCCAGACAAACTCCCCCATAACAAGGCCGTGTTCTGAAGGGCCAATTAATTAACGCAAGATGGTCTTTTTCCAAAATTAATATTGTTTATTCATTTTGACATTGAGAACTCTCACCATTCCCAACCATTAATTTTAATAATAATGGGTTCTTCTCATTGTCATGGAAGCATTATACAGATAATAACTAGATCTTGAAATAACCAGCAAAAACATAAACTTTAACCTAGCTGAAGAAGATTTTTGGGGCCAAATACTGCTTGCAGTCAGTATATCGCTTGCCCACTAGATGGACTCAAGGAGCACTTTTCTGCTTATGGCAGAAGGCAATGGGTGAATCACAAAGAGACTTTAAGCATTTGCTCACAAAATATTATTACTCCAGTCACAGGGCTAGCAACAGCTTCAGACAGTAACCCAAACGCTTTCCGGGAAGTCTGTCACTGTCAGCAGCTGACACTTTTGACTCTTCCCAGGCTTCTGGGGAAAGGAGGCAAACAATCTCTGACCTGATCCTCTAGATGGTCTGTGTATCTCCAGGGCTTCCCATCTTGGTAGGCAAGATGTATTGAGATGTGCAGTCTCAGCATGATGTCATGATGGCTATGCAGGCCAATTGTGTGAAAGCATTTAAAAGCCTGTCACAGAATCATAGAATCATAGAACCAGGTTGGAAGAGACTTCCATAATCATCCCTGGTAAATTCATGACAGTGGAGTTTCCAGGCAAACAATAAGGCTGTAAGCAATGGCAGCAGGCAACAGCAGCCACGAATAGAAAGGCAGAACACATTCTGTTACCTGCTCAACTTCCTTTATCAATGTAGCCAAGACTAGTGGGCTTTTGTACACAAAACAGCCAATCGGAATGGTAGTTAGGCAAGCTTGACTGCATTAGGTTAAGACATAGGCTTGCTTTACCCAAATTTGGCAAAAGCATAGGCCTTGCACAAGGCAGGCACAAGCTAAGTGTGTGTACCGTGTTTACCACAGGACAAAGCCAAGTCTGGGCAAGCCAAAGTCCTTAGACTCAGTGCCTCCAGGTTATTTTGTCTTCTTTACCATGGTTGTTTCTCCCCAAAACAGAAAGAGGGAGAGCTGAAAAACATGTCTGGGCAAGCCAGTACATGCATAAGCCTATTTTTGGCCTATCAGGCCTACCATGACATGCTGAAATTGTGTTCTGGGAGGTGAATGTCTGTTTCTGATGACAAAGACATTTAAGCACTGATAAGATGAATGAATGGTATTTATTTTCTTTGCCAACTTGGATATGGAGGTAGGTATGGAGATTTTAAGTTCCTCATACAGCTCTTTCACACCATTTTTTGTTCTGTCTTTTCTCTCTATAGCCAAATTTTTTTATGGCAGAAACTATAGAAGCCTGGGACAGACTGTCCTCTGTCTGCCACATTTGGTCAGTAAATTCACCAACAGTAGGAAGCCTTCCATTATTGCTTTTTCCCAGAAATCTGCTTGCTAAGATATTAGCCTAGGATGGAGGAGCAAGTTTAATAAGCTTCTTTGAAAAACCCCTTCCAACAGGAATTTAATCATCATTCTGTGTACCATGAGCTCCATAATGTATTTCCTTCACAGTAATCTTCCTCAGAAGCTTAATTCCCTGCTCAATTGTGGATCATTTCCTAGACACCCATGGCAAATCATCTCTGGAAGGGTACATCATTGCACAGCCAAAAAGGGGCATGTCTATAGAGTAACCTTACCCAGAGAGTTTGATGTGTATTTTCTTTTGTGAGTGGTCCTATTTGTTTTGCAGATTTGTCATCTGTCTCTAGAGTGCAGGCACCTGTATCATGGCAACTTCCTAATCAGCTCAGAATTTGTTCTTCCATCTCCTTCTGGTATTCTTTCCTCAGCTGTCTGATTTCCTTCATGGGATCTTTAGAACTCTGGATATTAATCTGCATCATCTTCCCCTTGGTTTGGAATTAAAAGTCTCTTAAGGACATTCTTAAACTCCTCAGAACCTTCATCTTTTTAAATGTTGTTGCTTGGGTGTTTTTTTTTTTTTTTTTGTGTGTGTATGTTTTGATTTTTTTGTTTGTTTTCCCCATTAGCCTTTCCCTTTGTTCTCATCACTACACTGACTTCAATACCTTAGCAATATCTCTGAGGCTTTCTCATCCTCCTTCTCTGTCTGATCTTGTCTGCTAGATATACCTTCTCCTGTATCCCCTTCCTCCTTACAATGACTGTCTGTCTGAGTCTTATCTTTTGCTTTTGCCTCTGCGGGATCTAGGAAAGCTGTGGATTTAGAAGTACCCGCTAGGGGATCATATAACACAGGTTTATCTCTTTACTGTTTCACATTCCTGGGAGGAGGAATAGGAGCAGTTTAGTAGTAGCGGAGATAGAAGTAGCATCAGCCCTACCACAGCTGCAGCTGGACCAGCAGACACAGATGCTGCTTGGCAGTCTGCCACCTTATGAGTTCTGGACAAACTTCTTCTCATCTGCTGATCTCATTTCCGTATCAGCAGCTGCGGGTGGAAATGCCTTTGCCTCACTCATAATGACTGCCTCAGCTGGACACCTGTGCCTCTTTAATGGCTGCCCTCCCACCTCTACCTGACTTTCTGCCCTTCCACAGGAGTTCTGCAGCTGCTGCTGCTGTCTCTGACCTTGGTCACCTAGTGATGCTATCTCACGTGTCTCCGAACTTAACCTCTTATGCCTTCTGTGCTGGCAGCAGAAGTGGCTTCTCCATATGCAAAGCTACAAACACCCCTATTATTACAATAACAAGGACCAGAATTAAAGACAAAGGCATAGAATGATATTATTTCTAAAAAACTCATCTTCCAGTTGTTCCACAAAATCTCCTGTACTCACAAGGATAATGTTGTGGAGGCAGGGAATTAATGTGGCCGAGTCAGGGATTTATACAAAAATAGAGTTATTTTATTTTCCTGAAAACCCACCCCCTAAACTATATACAGAAATTAATTTAGTTTCAATTACCAGATTGAGTTCATTTGAGAAAATCTACAGGATACCATAGATAATTTGACTATTTTGGAAGTCAGAAGTTGGAAAAGGCTTGTTGAGCTATTAAATGAATAGCGTTTCCCACTTAATGAATCTGAGACAAAATTACTCACAGTTGGGCTGACTTTATCCAGTGGGCCTGTCTTCTCTCACTCTTCTGATGCCATTGTTAAGAGAGTTGTTAAGAGGTATTTAGGTGCACAAAGGGCGTTAATGGGTGAAGCCGTCCTTCGGAGCGGAGTGCTGGGCTCTTTCTGTAGAATCTATCCAGGCTTGGGGAAGGGGGGGAGTCTTAGGCAGGCATGATCTCTAAGGCAGGAGCCACAAGAGCGGGAAGTCCCCCAATATTTATACCCTTCCTAGACAAAGGGCAGAGTTACCACTTCCTAGGCACGAAGACCACAATCAATCCCAGCCCAACTCTCAGGTGGGCACTGCATGGGCACCCCTCATGCTGGAAGGACCCCTTACTCTCTCTCCTTCACGCCTGCAGGGCAGGGGGGGGAAACAGGTCTTTTCGTGCCTTTTCCTCTCCCATTCAAACCACAGAGGGAGAGGAATTTAGGGGTATACAGGACTCCAGGACAGATAACTGTGGTAATACAATGTGAGAAGAGATAATAATAAGCAAAATGGAAAATGACAACCTTGGTTCCCACAGCTGGAGGTTATATTCTGTCATGTAGGGTAGCAAGGCCCTCTAGCAGGCCCCTGTTGTGCATGCTACAGTGTCTCACATTGAAGGCCAAAGCAATTGCAAAAACAAAAACAATATTTCCAGCAGCTACAGTACCCATGAGAAGATTCCTCCCTAGGAAGGGTAAAAGGTAAACATTGGCTTTGTTTTGGTTTGGGGGGACCTTGGTTCCCATGTCCGCTCAACACCTGTCAGGGGCTGATCTCTGGGTGGTCTTACAGGTTGTTTATGGTAAGAATTGTCCAAATATGTGAATTGGTTATAAATTTGTACCAATCTGTAAAAATAACGTAACCAGTTAAGCACACCTCTCTTAAAAATTATAAAATGGTGTGTCTGCTTTGATCAGGAGCTCTCTCTCGCTCCTGCCAGTTCCCGCTCTCCAGCTCTCTTGCTCCTGTGATCTCTCACTCTCAACCCTGCTGAACCTGCTCGGCATGGAATCAACAATGTCCGACCCTCAGAGGCCAGGGGGGCCCACCTTGGCCCAAACTTGCAGGAGGCCCGGACAACACTCTGAACTCAATCATAGAATCATAGAATCATAGAATCAACCAGGTTGGAAGAGACCTCCAAGATCATCCAGGCCAACCTATCACCCAGCCCTAGCCAGTCAACTAGACCATGGCACTGAGTGCCTGATACAGTCTTTTCTTGAAGACCCCCAGGGACGGTGCCTCCACCACCTCTCTGGGCAGCCCATTCCAATGGGAAATCACTCTCTCTGTGAAGAACTTCTTCCTAACATCCAGCCTATACCTACCCTGGCACAACTTGAGACTGTGTCCCCTTGTTCTATTGCTGGTTGTCTGGGAGAAGAGGCCAACCCCCACCTGGCTACAATACCCCTTCAGGTAGTTGTAGACAGTAATAAGATCACCCCTGAGCCTCCTCTTCTCCAGGCTAAACAGGCCCAGTTCCCTCAACCTCTCCTCATAGGATTTGTGTTCCAGGCCCCTCACCAGCTTCGTTGCCCTTCTCTGGACGTGTTCCAGAACCTCAACATCTCTCTTGAATTGAGGGGCTCAGAACTGGACACAGTACTCAAGGTGTGGCCTGACCAGTGCTGAGTACAGGGGAAGAATAACCTCCCTTGTCCTACTGGCCACACTGTTCCTGATGCAGGCCAGGATGCCATTGGCTCTCTTGGCCACCTGGGCACACTGCTGGCTCATCTTCAGCTTACTATCTATCAGTACCCCCAGGTCCCTTTCCTCCTGGCTGCTCTCCAGCCACTCTGTCCCCAGCCTATAGCGCTGCTTGGGGTTATTGTGGCCGAAGTGCAGAACCCTGCACTTGGCTGTCATGGAGGGTAGCAGAAGCCCTTAGCAGGCCTCCCTGCTGTAAAAGTTGCAGTGTCTCACATTTTAAGCCAGAAGCATCGTAAACCAAAACAGTCCTTCAGCCCCATGAGAAAGTCTCTCCCTAGTCAAGATAAAAGGTAAACAATGGCCACTGTTTTGGCTAGGGGGAACGGCAGTTCTCATGCCCGCTCGACACCTGGTGTGGGCCGAACTTTGGGTGGTCCTACAGGTTGTTTTGGTAAGAACTGTCCAATTATGTAGGTTAATTGTAATTTTGTGCCAATCTGTAAGAATAACGTAAAATAGCCTGGACTGGAGGGTTACACCTCTTTTGAACATTATAAAAATGGTGTGCCTTCCTGGATCGGGGTGCTTGCTGGCTTGAGCTTGCTGGTATCTGCTCCTACCGCTTGCTCGCTAGTCTGCCTGCCTGCCTGCCTCCTGCCGCGGTGCCCTCACGTTCCTGATCGGCCCTGCCTGACGAGGGGCTCGCAGAGGCCTGAAACCTGCTTGGGTCTGATCCTGACGAACAAAGGGATACTGCCCAAAACCTTTGAACTTTGCTGAACTGAACTACGAACAGTGAGTAAATTGGAGAAAGAACTCTTTACCTAAAGACTGAGTAACTTTAAAGACTCAAAAGAACTCTAAAGAAATCACAGACTCTCTTTTATCTGCTATTTTCTGAACTGTTATTTTACAACTTCAATCCAAAAGAACTCAGGTGGGGAATTTAGTTCGGGAGGGGGATCTCCGTGTTTGAGCAATAAATCACTTGATAATCCACAAGTGAGTCTCCACGTATTTTCCCCACAACCTCCCAAACTACCTTCCGTGACATTGGCCTTGTTAAATCTCATCCCATTGGCCTCTGCCCACCCATCCAGACTGGCCAGGTCCCTCTGCAGGGCTCTCCTACCTTCCAACAGATCAACACCTGCTCCTAGCTTGGTGTCATCTGCAAACTTACTGATGCTGGACTCAATGCCCTCGTCCAGATCATCAATAAAGATATTAAACAGGACTGGGCCCAGCACTGATCCTTGGGGAACACCACTAGTGACTGGCTGCCAACTGGATGTGGCACCATTCACCACCACTCTCTGAGCTCTGCCATCCAGCCAGTTCTTGATCCAACACAGAGTGAATCTGTCCAAACCATGAGCTGCCAGCTTGGCTAGGAGCTTCTTGTGGCAGACAGTGTCAAAGGCTTTGCTGAAGTCCAAGTAGACTACATCCACAGCCTTTCCCCACATTCACCAGGCGGGTAACCTGATCATAAAAGGAGATCAGGTTGGTGAGGCAGGACCTGCCCTTCCTAAAGCCATGCTGGCTGGGCCTGATCCCTTGGCTATCCTGTAGGTGCTTTGTGATGGCACCCAAGATGACCTGTTCCATGACCTTGCCTGGCACTGAGGTCAGGCTCACAGGTCTGTAGTTTTCTGGCTCCTCCTTACGACCCTTCTTGTGTATGGGAATCACAAGACTCAAAGAACTCTCTTAAAAAATCAAAGACTCTCTTATTTTAGTCATTTTTATGACCGCAGACCAAAGAATTTATGTGGGATAGTTATAAATAAGTTTGGGGAAGGGGATTTCTCATACTTTAGCAATAAATCATTCAGTTTTCTTTTATATTGACCTCGCATGTTTTTTTCCCATAAATTTCCCCAAGCAACATTTTGTGACACCTTCTCTGGGGAAGGATAGCTAAGTGGACATCTCATTAATGAGAAAAACAAGGCATGGTGTATGTAAAAGACTGAGTTGTTCTTGCCTAATTATGCTAATGTGAAGGTGTGTGCTCTATGCTCAAAACTGTATAATGAGAACCAGAATGATTAATAAAGGTCTCTGGTAGAATTCACATTGAATCATGTGGAGTCCATGTGGCATTGCTCTGATCACACTAATCTGTGTGGGCCTTGTTTGCGTTCTCCTGCAAACTGCTACAGATAACTAACTGAATTAATTATGTGAGACATTAACAACAGTAGCATTTAAATAAGCATTAGAATTATAGTTCATAAAGCCAAAATAGGGGCTCAAAGCCACCCTTTCTTTCAGATAGACAAACAATCAGCAAAGCTTGCTTGTTATCTGTTACTGGAGGATATTAGAGTGGAGCAAAGGAGAAGTGAAAGGAGCAGGGCTCTGAGGCAAAAGAGGGACAAATCATTTACTCTTAGGCTTTTTATCCCTTTTAGCAAACCAATGTATGATATAGACTTTATAATTATTATTCCTTTACAACCAATGATCTAATTTCTCTTGTTGGAATATTCTAAGTAGCCTCAAACCAGCAAAAAATGGGAGTCTCTATCAATCTGGTACCCATGTTTCCTGTACTGGTGCATGGTAATAAATTCTCCCCTAAGACTTCTCAATGCTGAACAAACTCAGTCCTCTCAACCTTTCCTCATACAACATATCTTCCAGTCTTTCTTTCCTCATATGTCAGGTCTTCCAGTGCTTCCTTTCTTCCACCTTCTTCTCTCTTGCTGCTCTTTATATTCTTTAACATAAAGTATAAATGCACATTAAACTGGTGTGAGGAGTAAATATTTTGTATTTGGAAGGAGCTAATGATCTCAATAGAAGTTTATTGTTGCTCTCTATCTCATTTGCATTTGGCCTGTCATTCAAGGAGACTGGAGACACATACATATAACTGTTACTGGAGAAATGAAATTGCTGCGTTGACTGAACAAGACAGAAATGTTCATTCACCCTCCTAATGTGAAGGACAGCCTAGAAGTCATGGTCTGGCTGTCATTCTGCTGTATATAAAGTGACAGTATGCCATACAGCTTTTTGCAAGAGCAGAAAGACTGGCTTTTGTAATGACAGGAGTAGATGGAAAATTGCTCACCTTGTAATTTGATTAGGTTAGCGTGAATGCACTTTGATTAGTCTAGAATAGAATAAAATATGAAACTGTCCAACTACAGTATTTCTAATAAGCCTTCTAATGCTGGATAACCAATAGTAATGAAGTAATGGAATACATTGTTTCTAATCCCTGATATCATCTCAGCAGCTAAAGAGAGTTTTATTTTCAAAACAATCACTCTTTTAAAGCAAAAGTATTAAACTTTATTTTCCAGTATTAATAGCGCCTTGTGCAGCAGCCTTCAGAGTAACAGGTGATCTGGTACTGAGTGGATCACACACCAGATGTAGTTTAGAAATAACAATGCATGCCAGATTTAGCCCACCTTAAAGTGCAATACACTGAAGATGAACTGTCTCTAGGGTTTGATATAGCACTGATCACTGGCAGTGCATTTTTCTAGGTATGTTCAGTTTCTCTCTTGGATTTAGCTGTGCTATCTCTGGTTTGATCTTTTGTTACTGTGCCATAGTCACACCTAGGGGAATAGTCAGGCTGTAAAACATGAGAAAAAACAGGGCCTTTGGAAGATGGTTAGAGTCGTCTTGACTCACCTAGTAAATACCTTGACTTGTATTGAAGAAAGAAGCTGAGAACATTTTCTATCACCCATGTGCAATGGAGGCGAGGATGTAAATATTAAAGTTGGTTTTATGCCATTAGCCTGATGCAGGAAATAGAGAAAATTTTAGCACATTCTTGGATATGGTTGCTTAGCCTCAAAGTAGCATATAAAAGTAGTAGAAATCAATTTAACCCTAGACTGACCCATAATGAGTGGTTTGTCCTAGAGGGAATAAATAGCAGGAGTAATGGCGCCTAATATGCATTGAAAAAAAAAAAAACCAAAGGAAGAAATTGACTCAGGAATTTGTAGCAGTGTTAAAAAGGCAGATTCTCTTTTCCCTTGCTGTATCTGTAGCTGTATCTGTTCCCTATGTAACTGTAGGTGTCTAAAATCCAACATCTTATCCAACCTAGGCTAGAGAGTGTTCTCCTGAGAACAACTTCTGAATTACTGCTGAGAAACCCTTTTAGCAGAAGTGGATACTTTCTAGAGGCTTTTCAATGTCCTAAAAAAAGTGTTACAGTTTAGGTCCAGTGCCGTAGCTTGGCGTCTTAATTGTAAATAAGTTTTTCCAGAGAATTCTGGTCTAAACAGCTTTAGTGACTGGATGTAGAATAATGTAAGGTAATTTTATCTGATTCCATTGGCCTCCTGAAAATTTTACGTTTTGCAGCACAAGCTTTTTTCTACTTTCTCTGTCTGCTTCCTGCCTGGCTTCTGGCTGCTCTATCTTTGTTCTTCACCTTGTATGCAGGCTGACTTCATTCTGGTTTGGCTTTGTGAGGTTCAGGGGGAGAGGTGGAGTTAGAGACAGTGTGCTGGCTGCAAATAACCTCTCTGGACATCTTTGAAGTTCACAGAGGTGGCTTTTTGTGCCACTGTTGAACTGTAAATATATGTAAATGTATTTAGTACATATTTATGGCTTTTTATGCTTTTATATTTAGTTTACTTTTGCAAATATAATTTAATTTATCTTCAAAAATTCTGAGTAAATGTGGCAAATATACTCTGAAGGCTAAATTTCCAGCTCATTGGAACACAAAAACACAACAAAAAAGAACAATACATTAGATGTACATGTCAATATATCCTGAACAATTTCCCATCAACTGAGAATAAATGTTGAAGCATTACAATTTATTTTTCATGAGGAAAAATCTATTGCATGTGAAGAACTCCAGTCATATTCTGTTAAAGACAATTATTATTAGAGTTTCTTATGTCTGAAATAGAAAGACAGAAAGTTTCTTGTACTTAGGGTATTACACTTTGAAAACTGATAATGAAGAATGAGTTTCATCATTATGCTGAGGTCCAGAATTTTTGTGGGAATGTGGTGGAGGGGCAGCAGCCCCAAAACTGAGGCTTCTCTATGCCTCTACATGCCTGAACATGTTTTTTCTGCCAGGACCCACGGCAGTAAACAGGTTGTGTAACAAACACACACCCAGTCTGTGTACCCCTGGGGTCTGCCCAGGTAAACTCTAATTGGGAGGGTCCAGACAAACAGCTACTGCCTATTAAGGTAAGGTTTGGCTTACTGCCAACCTGATTGGCCACTTTAGATGGCCAAATGAGCCATGAATCTCAGCTCAGAGTCTATAAAGAGGAGTGCAAAGGGGCACCACGTGTTCAGAGTGTTCAGAGAGTTCAGACTCGGCTCTCTGATCCACATAGCAGGACCCTGCTGCCCTAACCTGCTTGCATGGCCTAGACACAGAGTCAGGCCCTCACTTGAAAACATTACTGAGGCTCAGCCCTCTTGAATTGATCTCAAGGCGCAGTTAAGCTGTCTGCAAACTCTTTGAGAAGCAGAGCGCCTGCACGCCTGCATTTCATACATATAAAGGGAGCTGAGAGCCCCCTGCCTGAGCCCAGAGCAGCCATACATACTGGCTTGCTATCTTGCATTTATCTATGGAGCTCAAGTCTCCCTGCAGCCTGGCACACTGCTTGTCAGCTGTCCTGTAAGCTTGGAAAAATCTAGGCTCAGCAGACCCTTTCAGACTGTCTGCTAACCGGCAAACACAGCCTGCTAGGGTGTGAGATGACCATGTCAGAAGCTACACAGACAAATCCTTCTCCTGCACCTGGAAATCCTGACAGCTGTTCATCCCTGGACACACACGGCATCCAGAAGAAGCTGCAGCACCAAGGCAGAGACCACTTCACTCCAGGAGAGAAGGTTAGAGAAATTCTGTTTATCCCAGGGACTGGAAACACCTTATCATTTTCCTGCAAGCCTGGACAGATTCCAGCTTCACCAAGACCCGAATACTGGGCACACGCTGTGACACAATCCTGGGAGGGTGATTAGTGATTAATACTTAAGAGCAACACATTTAAGCAAGCTTTAATTCCTTTGTAATATAAGGTACCTCTGTCTGAAGATCACACACAGTTTCAGCCCTTGCTGGGCAAACAGTGTAGTTGTTAAGAGGCATTAAGCCTAAGGAAATCTTTCTCTCTGTCTATAGTTGTTGATAATTTGATATTTCCATTTAATAATCCAATCCCTGTAAATATATCCCAACTGTTTTCATAATTTGCACATCGAACTTGATTACATAGTGGTTGGGGGTGGTACAGATTTGTAAATATTAATTTTAATAAATAATTTTCTAAAAAATTAATACCACCTCAAATTAATTTCTCACCTCCCCCTAACAGAGAAGGAATAAGAGAAACCTCTCCACAACAGGGAAATACAGTGAAATATTTATTTGGAAAACCTAAGTGATTTCTGTGAATAAGTGTCATAGCTTAGCTATTCATACTTCCTTCCAGTTTTCATTAATAAGGATCCTAGAATCAAAGAGAGTGTTATTCCTGTGTTTCACTCTCTGATGCTATTTTCCATTTCGAGGCATCTGTTAGTTATGTATTTATTATATTCTTCTAAGGTAAGAGGTAAGACTTTCAGGTGGGTGTAAACAACAATGTAAGAGGGACTTACATCTCTCACCATACAAAACAAACAAAAAACATTGTTAACTGTTCTTTCCAGTTTCTTCCTTCCAAATTCATTTATTTTTCCCACAAGGTATTAACTAGTGATAAGATGTACTGGGTTGGAAAACTGGAACGATTAGGAAAAAGATGGTCTCTCAAACAAGCTCAAGTAGCTTTTTATGTTGCTGTTACTAAAACCTTAAGTATGAGAATGAGTAAATATAATTCAGTGAAATATCTGACACTGACACTGAGCTAATCTGCAAGAGAAAGTTCTAAAACTCTCTTGCATTTGGCTATGGTGTGCACTTATTTGAATTCTATTTACGTACTACTACACAGCACAGCTGAATCAGAGGATGATTTTCTTGGGGAGAGTAGAGCCTGAGTTTTCCCTAAAATTGATGCTGGGAAATTCACAATAATGCTACACCAGTTATTTCTATCACTAAATTTGCCCCATAAGAAAGCATTTGTTTTGTTTTAGAAGAAAGGAGATGTGGACTATCAAGTTGTTATCGTGTGTGCCTGTTCTGATACTTTCTGACACAAGGGTAAAAATGATACTACAAACACAAGGTTAGCATGTCAGAAAGATACCAGATTGAAAAGCCAGATATCTAAAATTAATTTCCTGCCTATTAACCATTACATTTTGAACATTTAGCCATTGTATGTTTTACAAAAGTGTCTGATGATATAACTGCACATGCAAGTAGTGGAAACTACTTTTTATCTTTACAGATGCTGTAAAGATATATCTGTAAAGCTGTACGAAAAATGTCCAACGTACAGAGAACTGCTTTCTGAAGTGCAGTTCCTAGCAGTACAATGTGATATATATTTAGATTTAATTATTAAGTTTTTTTTTATTTTTTTTTTATTCAAACTTTGCACAGGAATGCTAACTACCAAAAAAATTATAACCAGGGCTTAAAAAATAATTCAACAATGCTATGTTTGTGTATAATGTAAGTGGTTCAGATTATAGAGTGTTGGTTTTGCTTTGCTTTATTTGTATTAGATTGTGTTATGAATTTTTGTAAATAATAAAACCAGAAGCAATGAAGAAAATGGCTTTCTAATGTTCAATAGCTTTTGTACAGAATATTACATTTTAAAAAAAATCATAGAATCATAGAATTGAATCATAAAATCAGTCAGGGTTGGGAGGGACCACAAGGATCATTTAGTTCCAACACCCCTGCCATGGGCAGGGAAACCCTATCCTAGATCAGTGTCTTGGGTTCAAATGCAGGTTCCCAGAGACTCTAATAAATTTAATAGACCCAATGACAATTTATAGAATTTATAGAGTGCCCTCCCCTTTCCCCCTCCTTTTCCCAAAAGACAGGGAGAGAGAGAAAGGTAGGGACACCCAAATAAATCAATCTCACTCGATTTGGAAGTTAAAAAGGAAAAGTTTAACAATAACTTAGAAAAGGTATTGGAGGTAGGGGAGTTTACAAAGGATAAGGAAGGGAAAACAGCAGAATACAAAAAGGGATGGATACAACCTGAGCAATGTGATGGTGTCTCTGCCTCGTGGCTGCCACGTGGTGTGCTGGTATGCTGTATGAGTGTGTGTGTGTCAAGAGGGAGCCAAGGCAAAAGAGGATGAGGAGCAGGAAGTGCTCCTCTTTTATACCACAGGAATTGGTGAGAGTGGGCTAACCATCACCTGGAGTGTGGCCCACCCCTGGGGAGGGGCCAAGACCCCTAGGGTCAGGTTCAGGGTTACTCCCCCAGGAGTGTTAACCTTATACAATCAGGCTGGCAAGAGCCATCATCCAGCCTGGGTTTAAACACCTCCAGGGATGGGGGCTTCAACCACCTCCTTGGGCAACACATTCCAGGCTGCCACCACTCTCAAGGTCATCTAGTCCTAAACTCCTGTGATGGTTTGGATACTACTCACCCCCCCCTTCCCCCACTTTGGAAATCACCCAGACTAGACTAAGCCAGCTCTGGAAATTGGAAGAAGCTTATATTTACAGCTAGCACAATATACAAGCAGATATTTACAGTATATACAGTTACAGACAGAAATAGACAAGGTAAAAGGTAATGCAGAAACACAACAGCCCTCCCAGAAACCTGAGGAGCTCCCAACCACCCTTCTACCTTCTCCCACTCTCCTACCTTACCCCAGACATTACCTTGTACGCCAATGAAGAATGGAGGGTCGGCCAGAAGGGGTTAGGAAGCAAGTGGATTAATCAGGAAGACAGAGGGTGAAGTTAGAGAGAAATGCAGCCCACAGCCTGGACAAAGAGCTACTCCCTTATCTAGGTTTGGATTCTTGCACTTATACCTCTCAGCAAGCCTATGAGTGAAGTAGATATCACCATTGTTTCCCTTTCACAGCCTGTAATCTAGTTCTCCTCACTAAAACATTCCAGGTAGCTTTAAACTAGTACAACCCCTCTGCAGTAAGCAGAGACATCCTCAATGACATCAGATTGTCCAGAGCCCTGTTGAGTCTTACTTTGAATATCATCAGGGATGGGATCCTAATCACCTCCCTGGGCAACATGTTCCAGTGTTCCACTAACGTCATGGTAAAAAACTTGTTGCTAATACCCAGTCTAAATCTGCTCTTCTGTAGTCTGAAGCCATAGCCTCTTGTCCTGTCAATGCAGGCCTTTGTAAACAGTCTCTCTCCACCCTTCTTGTAGGCTCTCTTAAGGTACTGGAAGACTGCTGTTAGGTCTCTCTGGAGCCTCCCCTTTTCCAGGCTGAACAACCCCATCTCCCTCAGCCTGTCTCTGTAGCAGATGTGCTCCAACCTTCTGATAATTTTCATGGCACTCCTCTGGACCCATTCAATCAGGCCAGTGTCCTTCCTATAATGAGGACTCCAGACCTGGATGCAGTGCTCCAGGTGAGGTCTTACCAGAGCAGAGTAAAATGGCATAATCATCTCACTCAATCTGCTGGTGATGCATTTTTTGTTGCAGCCCAGGTTGTGTCTGGCCTTTTAGGCCAGAAGTACACACTGTCTGCTCATGTCTAGTTTCTCATCTCTCACAAAGTCTTTTCTCACGGGGCTGCTTTCTAACGCCTTGTCATCCAGTCTGTTTTGATAATGAGAATTGTTTCAACCCAGGTGCAGGACCCTGCACTTGATCATTTTGAACCACATGATGTTTACTTGGGATCACTTCTTCAGCTTGTGCACATTCTTTTGAATGTCATCTCTTCCCTCTAACATATCAACCGCACCACTCACTTTGTTGTCACTTTCAAGCTTTCTGATGGTGCACTTGATCCCACTGTCTATATCATGAATAAAAATATTAAATAGTAGTGGTCCCTGTATGGACTCCTGAAGGACACCACTTGTCACCAATCGCCATTGACCACTACCCTCTGGATACAACCATTCAAACAATTCCCTATGCACCGAACAGTCTACCTCTCAAATCTGTATCTCTCCAACCTTGCAAGTTCAAGACCACGTCAAAGGCCTGGCAGAAGACCAAATAGACAATATCCATAGGTCATCCATTGTCCACTAATGTAGGTACTCCATCATATAAAGCCACTAGGTTCATCAGGCAGTATTTACCTTTAGTGAAGCCATGTTGGCTCTCTGCTATCCCCTCCCTGGCCTCTACGTGCCCTGTGTTCTGAAGAAAAGAGGGGGTGAGGTGAATAATTAAGGTGTTGGGAGAGAGGTTGTCAGTGAGAAACACAGCCTTCTCTTCATCTGTTATTACTAGCTCACCATTCTTGGTCTTCATGGAGAGTATGTTTTCTTTAACCTTCCTTTTCTTAATTGATATAGCTGTAGAAACCCTTCATGTTGTTCTTTGCATCCCTTGCCAAGTTCAGTTCCAACTCTGACCTTCCTGACATCAGCCCTGCACAATTGGACAGCATCCCTATACTCTTCCCAGGTCCTTTCTTCCACTGTCTGTGCAGCTACTTTTTGTCTTTTAGCTTGACCAGTAGGTCTCTTACCTTCCTGATTTCTTATACCTGGGAATCAAGATCTCTTGCATAGTATGGGACATGGCCTTAAAGATCTGCCAGCTCTGTTCTGCTCCTTTTTCCTGAGAACTGTTTCCCAGTGTGTCCTACTGACTAGTGCCCTGAAGAGCTGGAAGTATGCTTTTCTGAAATTCAGAGTCCTGACTCTACTCCTTGACTGATTTGTGTCCCTTAGTACTAAGAATTCCACCAGTGCATGATCACTGCAGCCCGAGCTGCCTCCAGTCTTGACATCTAGGACAAGCTAGCCTGGGTTAGTGACCAATGGATCCAGTATTTCATCCTCCCAGCTAGGGTTGTCTATTTCTTGCTTCAGGAAGTTACAATTATGGCAGTTCAGGAGCCTCCTGATGTTAGTATGCTTTGGAAAACTGTGATACAGCTGTGATTCACCAGAATCATGACAAGTGATCTAGTGAAGAGGAACAATGAGGTCACGGGAAGCCAGTGGAGGCGGGAGGATCGGGGTACTGATGAAAGGACTCGATATGAGCTAGTTGCAAGCAGTATGCTTTATTGAGGCAATACAATGCCTTATGTGGTACTTGGAAGAGGTGTGTACAACTAACATAATTTGAGATTGGTACAAGTGGAAAGTACAGATTGGCTCAAGGTTTTGTGTGAAACACAGACAGGTCAATCTATGTCAACAATACTGTCATGTTCACCCCCTGCAGCTGGCAGGCTCTGCCTCCTGCAGCTGCATGTGGAGGGGGTGCCACCAACCACCTGGTATCCTGAGTCTGAGATGGACTTAAGGACACTTCACAGCACGAGTTTGCTTATTGCTTACCAGCTCATGTCCTGTTAGCAAGAAAATTCTCCCACAGAACAACAAGGTACAGTTGCACAAAAGTTCTGTGTTTCTGTTAGTTAATGCAAACCAGAGGGGCCTAGTCAGTTTGGATTTTTTGTGTGTTTAGCCAGGTCTTCACAAACTTTCTGCTAGAGGACTGAGTATCTGTAAGTAAAGGCATCTTAAAATTTGCACTCATGTCCTAGTTCAGCATTAATCATTAAGTCATTAAAAAAGTAAAGAAGCAGAGAATAGAAAACAATGACCTTGATCTTGAGAACATTAATGTGGTTTATGTCAATTCTTCAGTTTAAATACACACACTAACTTCAGGGGACAGGATAATTACATAAACATATGCAGACTTGAAGGATGATGGTCTCTCTTGGAGATTAAAGATGTGGTGCTCATTTTTATTAAATCCAACTAAAAATAAAATGTCTAGAAAGTTGTCTAATTAAAGGAAGTCAAAATGGTCTTGTATTTGTTCAATGTTTCCACAATTCCAATTATTGATATACCAATAACAATGGCTTTCAGTAGCAAATTAGCTACAGTACAAAATCCAACAGGAAGTTGTAAAAAATGTATTATCAAAATAATAAAAACAGGGGGGAGGGGGGAGAAGTGGTAGAATAACAACTTTTTTTTTTTTTTTTTTTTTTTTCAGTGGGAAGAGCACACAAAACCAAAAGCAATATTGAATACTGATAAAGTGTCAGCAAAGAAGTGAAATTCTGGAATTACCTTCAGCTACCATGGACCATAAAGGAATTGTTACCTAGAGGTGCCTTGCTTATCTTATTCTTTTTCAGCTATCCATGTTGACAGCCAGGAAGAAAGGGACCTGGGGGTATAGGTTGATAGTAAGCTGAAGATGAGCCAGCAGTGTGCCCAGGTGGCCAAGAGAGCCAATGGCATCCTGGCCTGCATCAGGAACAGTGTGGCCAGTAGGACAAGGGAGGTTATTCTTCCCCTGTACTCAGCACTGGTCAGGCCACACTTTGAGTACTGTGTCCAGTCTGGGCCCCTCAATTCAAGAGAGATGTTGAGGTGCTGGAAGGTGTCCAGAGAAGGCCAACAAAGCTGGTGAGGTGCCTGGAACACAAAGCCTATAAGGAGAGGCTGAGCGAGCTGGGGTTATTTAGCCTAGAGAAGAGGAGGCTCAGGGCTGACCTCATTGCTGTCTACAACTACCTGAAGGGAGGTTGTAGCCAGGTGGGGGTTGGTCTCTTCTGCCAGGCAACCAGCAATAGAACAAGTGGACAGTCTCAAGTTGTGCCAGCGGAAGTACAGGCTGGATGTTAGGAGGAAGTTCTTCCCAGAGAGAGTGATTTGCCCTTGGAATGGGCTGCCCAGGGAGGTGGTGGAGTCACCATCCCTGAAGGTGTTTAAGAAAAGGCTGGATGAGGCACTTAGTGCCATGGTTTAGTTGACTGGATAGGGCTGAGGGATGGATTGGACTGGATGATCTCGAAGGTCTCTTCCAACTTGGTTAATTCTATGATTCTTGCAGCATCTCTACTTGCATGTTTTATCCAGGGCAGTGGGTATATGGATAAATACATGGATATTTGTCATGTGCTTTTAATTTGTATACCAATATTCTGTTTTTTAAGAAAACATCAATCAATACCTATGAATATGTCATGAAGTCTAAAAGATACACATTTAGTTAACCTTTGTATTCATAAAGGAACAGCAACATAAAATATGGTCCATCAAGGCTACCTATCTAAACTTGGAGATCAGAAAGAGATTACTGTAAAATTGCAGTGATAGTAATGAAATGATTTATCCTGAAAAACATCCATGGGTTATGACACTGGATATAGGACTTTGCTATTCTACTGCAGAAGAGCTGAATCTATTTTCAAGATGAAAACAAATAAATGCAATTACTAAAATAAGATTTAAAAATCTTTGTCATGACAGAAATCACATAAACTTCAGAAATTATTTTGAATATGAATGTTTCATGTATACATAACTATCTTTTTGAACAAAGCCATTCTGGGCAATGTGAGCTATTAACAGTGAAGTACAACTCTATGACTTCATTTTCAGAAATTAATCTTTACCTGGATGCAGTGCCAAAAAAAACCTATTTTTTCTGAATAACTTTTTAAAACAAATACGTAGATACATCTTACTTTGTGGGTGTTTGCACTGAAAATAAACACAGTAAAAGAAAGGGTACATTTACCATAGAGGCACTGTTACAATGAGAGATTTTAGAGTAGTAGAAAAAAATATAGCTCTTTGGAACATCTGTGTCCTGTTCAAAAGGAAAGTAATGCACTAATGGTTGGTTGTATACCCTGTAAGGAAGTGTTTGGGAATAATAGGTCTGCCCAAGCTAATAGCAAACATATGTATGGATTTTCATTTGTGATAGCTAACTGCTTAAAGCAGAAGGTAAAACAAATTTTGTGCTACATTTGCAGAATGCATGAAGACACTTTACTTTTGTTTTTCCTGGTTTTCTGACTCCATTTATTGCATCACTGAGATCTATCAGAATCCACTTGGGAAACATGGATGGAATCATTGTTAGTTCTCTCAAAGTTAGCATTTGATTTGGAGCTAATGTCTTAGTTACTGAGTTTTGGTTCAATTTACAAAACTTTTGTGTGAAGTATTTTTTTTTTTTACAAAAAACAGACAACTATAATCTTCTCTCAGAGTGTGAACCAGATGTGTTTCAGCTTTTCAATAAAATTTTAGAGTTTGGCTGTTGGGGTTTTTTGTACACCATGGCTACATTTGTACGGTATGCTATACCAGGAGATCAGACTAAATGTGTCTGAAGAAAGGGCCTGGAGCTGCAAATAATGTAATTGTGGCAATCAAGCACCAGCTGCTTCAACCTACTGATCAGCTCATATTTAACTAAATTATTGTAGACACAATATACACATACCACAGGATAACTTAGGACAGTTTTAGTCAATCAAACATATCAGGAAATAAATTGCAGGTTGAGGTGCAGCTGAAATTTCTACATTCAATAGCACACCAATCATTCTGATATCTGAAACTGTATGTCTAGATTTGCTCCCTTCAGTTGCAAAATTAGTTTCAATATCACAAATCAGAAATACGGGAATGAAATCTAGTCTCACTGAGTGCCTGGAGTATATACTTTAAATGTCATTTTTGCCCTCAATACAGAAAGGATGTGTACCTGGTGGAGTGGGTCCAAACAAGGTCGTGAAAATGACCAAGGGGCTTCAGCACCTCTGCTACAAGAACAGGCTGAAAGAGCTGAGATTGCCCAGCCTGGAGAAGAGAAGGTTCTAGGCAGACTAAATTGCCACCTTCCAGTACTTGAAGGACAAGAGACAATAGTTTTAAGTTATGGAAAAGTAGATTTAGATTGGGTGTTAGGAAAAGGTTGTTTAAAATGAGGGTGATTGAGCATTGGAACGGTGTGATGGGTTCGAATGGATCCCTCCTCCAGCAGAGTAAATTCACTACAACTCAGAATTTGGAAAAGTCAAAAAAGAAAATGAAATTTTGTTTTTACAACAGTATAAGGAGAATAAACTACTACAGAATATAACAACCTTAGAGAAGATGGGGACAGCAAAGCAGCAAAGCAGCAAGCCCAAAGAGTGTTAGGGGAAGATAGCAGTGGGCACAGCAGAAGCAGCACGGAGGGAGGAAGATACAAACTGTGCTTCCAAACATAAAGCTTTTGATGCACCGATGAAATTATATTAACTTATCCATTGTTGCCATTTTATGGCCCATCCCAGGAATGTTCACCTCTCCACTCAGAGACTCCAATACTCTTCCACTTCTGAGTTTCTCTGTTCCCATTTTTTTTATGCCTGAGCTAGAAATCTAGCACAAACAGCCACAAACAGGTTGCCCAGAGAGGAGATTGAGGCCCCATCCCTGGAGATACTCAATGTTAGGATTGATAGGATTCTGGGCTGTAGTTGAGGATGTCCCTGTTCACTACAGGGGGATTGGACTAGATGACCTTTAGAAGTCCCTTCCAACCTGGGTGAATCTCTAATAATATGATTACTTTGAAGACGGCAAAGGTTATTACTCTGATATATTCACATTTCAGATAAAATCAGTTTAGATAGTATTTCAGTTTTAGAGTAGTGATCCTGGAGAATAAAACACTGTTCAGCACCAAAACCCTCAGTTTAGTGAGGGATTCAGCAGGCTTCCAATGAGAAACACATGCTTCAATTTGACACTTTTACGAGTGAGAAGCTAATTTTTGTTTTTTTAAATATTCAAGATTTAGCACTTTTGTCATGCATTGCCACAAGAAGCTCCTAGCCAAGCTGGCAGCTCATGGTTTGGACAGATTCACTCTGTGCTGGATCAAGAACTGGCTGGATGGCAGAGCTCAGAGAGTGGTGGTGAATGGTGCCACGTCCAGTTGGCAGCCAGTCACAAGTGGTGTTCCCCAAGGATCAGTGCTGGGCCCAGTCCTGTTCAATATCTTTATTGATGATCTGGACGAGGGCATTGAGTCCAGCATCAGTAAGTTTGCAGATGACACCAAGCTAGGAGCAGGTGTTGATCTGTTGGAAGGTAGGAGAGCCCTGCAGAGGGACCTGGACAGGCTGGATGGGTGGGCAGAGGCCAATGAGATGAGATTTAACAAGGCCAAGTGCAGGGTTCTGCACTTTGGCCACAATAACCCCAAGCAGCGCTATAGGCTGGGGACTGAGTGGCTGGAGAGCAGCCAGGAGGAAAGGGACCTGGGGGTACTGATAGATAGTAAGCTGAAGATGAGCCAGCAGTGTGCCCAGGTGGCCAAGAGAGCCAATGGCATCCTGGCCTGCATCAGGAATAGTGTGGCCAGCAGGACAAGGGAGGTTATTCTTCCCCTGTACTCAGCACTGGTCAGGCCACACCTTGAGTACTGTGTCCAGTTCTGGGCCCCTCAATTCAAGAAAGATGTTGAGGTACTGGAACATGTCCAGAGAAGGGCAACGAAGCTGGTGAGGGGCCTGGAACACAAATCCTATGAGGAGAGGTTGAGAGAACTGGGCCTGTTTAGCCTGGAGAAGAGGAGGCTCAGAGGTGATCTTATTACTGTCTACAACTACCTGAAGGGACATTGTAGCCAGGTGGGGGTTGGCCTCTTCTCCCAGGTAACCAGCAATAGAACAAGGGGACACAGTCTCAAGTTGTGCCAGGGTAGGTATAGGCTGGATGTTAGGAAGAAGTTTTTCACAGAGAGAGTGATTTCCCATTGGAATGGGCTGCCCAGGGAGGTGGTGGAGGCACCGTCCCTGGGGGTCTTCAAGAAAAGACTGGATGAGGCACTCAGTGCCATGGTCTAGTTGACTGGCTAGGGCTGGGTGATAGGTTGGACTGGATGATCTTTGAGGTCTCTTCCAACCTGGTTGATTCTATGATTCTATGATTCTATGATTCTACATGTTGTGAAGTGTATTAAAGTCTCCCAAAAAGACAAGTGAGACAACCAAATTAATTTTTTTTCAATGAGAAGAAATACAGTAATAATTTTGACAACTTCCATTGAATTTGTGTATGAAAATATTTCTGTATGTTAAACTGTCTGCTATGATTAATCTCTCAAAAAATCTTGTCTTGGAAGCCAAGCTGGAAATTAAGAATGAAGCTTTATATCTGCAGCTTAGCACAATATACAACCAGATATTTATGATAAATACAGCTATAAAAAAGTTAAAAGTAATACAAACACAATACCCCTCCCAGAAACAGTCTCCAGGAGGGGTCCCAGCTCAATCCCCCCTTCTCCTTTCCTCTTTCCCTCGCTTCATAAATAACCAGATTGACCCACGTATATCTCATGTGATAAATCTGGAGATCTGAGGAGATATGTCAAAAAGACAAGAAGGTTAGAGGAGAAAGAATTAGGTGGATTAGAGAATTAAGGCAGAGATGGCCACAGAGACCAGAAAGCAGTCACAGCAAGAAGTGTGTGAGATGTGACCATGTCTTATCTATATTTTGACTGGTTGTGTTTCTCATCAGAAGACTAGGTGATATAGGATAAATGTTCTTTTTTTCTTTCTTCTCGCAGCTAAGTATTTAATTTCTCTCAGTAAAATATTTCAATTAGCCTCAAACTAGCACATACACTTAGAAAATTTTTAGATCATTTACAAGTTATGCTCAAATATTAATCTGATAAAGAATTGTCTTGTCAAAATATCCTAGATGAGTTTTCAGACCACCTTAAACATTCAAGAGCATCTTCTGCCACAAGCTTTCCAGCGTAGTGAGGAGGACTTTAAACTAGGATTGCTAGGGAAAGGGCTCCCCAGTCCATCCCACATCAAAGTAAATAGACACCCTGTCCTAAGGCTTGGGCCTTTGGAGTGCTGACTGATTAAGAAAACATGAGCTGTCAATGTGTGCTTGCAGACCAGCAGACCAGCTATATCCTGGTGTGCATTAAAAGAAGAGTGAATAGCACGAGAAATTACTTGATTGTTTCTCTCTATTCTGCTCTCAGGAGACTCTACCTGGAGTAGTGTGTCCAGTTCTGAGGCCTGCAAAACAAGAAGGACCTCAAACTGCTGGAACAGATCCAGAGGAGGACCATGAAGACAATTAGAGGGCTAGAACACTGTCCCGTGTGGGGACAGGCTGCAAGAGTTGGGTCTGTTCAAGCTAAACAAGAGAAAGCTCTTAGAAGACTTTATAATGGCTTTACAGTACCTGAAAGCAGGCCTACAAGAAAGCTTGAGGAGGGCTTTTTACAAAGATTTGTATTGATAGGATAAGGGTGAATAGCCTTAAGCTGGAAAAAGTTGGATTTAGACCAGATATTGGAGAGACCTTTGCAGTGAGAGTGGTGTGACAATTTCATACTAACTTAGTAACAGACAATGTCATTCCATTAATATGCTGCTCAAATCTGTACTAAAATCTCAAATCTGTACTAAATTACCTGTACCAGAAACTTGAAGGTATAACATGGAATATAGCACTTAGATAACAATGTTGTCCAGATTTTGCTCGAATATTTAACTTAGTTTATAGTATTTTAGGAATTAATGTGACAAATTAGAAAGGATTTTTTTTTACCATGGAGGGTCAAGGAAGCTGGCTTTTACTTTTAACAATGACTGGCCATACATTAACAACAATTTAGGGGATTAAATTTATGTCATTTGTGATTTTGGTGAATGGGTGCTGTTCTCTTCTCCTCAGCTAAACTAGAGGGATTCTGCTTAAACCGTTGATTTCCAGCTGACTGAAGCAACAAACTAGCTTTAGGCTAAAAAGAAAAATGTTGAGAAATTATAGTTGAATAACATAATCAGCTTTCTTTGAAATTTGACTTTTTTTTTTTTTTTTTTTGGTCTGAGATGATTTCTAAAAATAAGAAAATAAAGTGTCATTCTTAGGATCAGCGACTCTGTAGTCATTTCATCTCATGGGTCATCTCTTCACCCAAGTGAATTTATTGAAAACATTGATTTTTTTCAAGAAACACTCAGCCTCCTTGAGATTATAATCTGCTTTCTTTTACCAAAATAATTTTAAAAGTGATGATGTGAATAGTTTAAATAACTGAGTATTTTCCCCCCATGATTAAAGTATCACTGACATTAACCCTTATTTATAACCCCCAAAAAAGAGCTTAAGTTTTCTGGAGAGGAAAATGCTTTAGATTTTTAATCCCCCATCTCACTAAATTATAACCCACAGAAACTCATTAGAAAAACTACTGTCCTTTCAGCTATTGAAATTTCTGAAAACTATTTTCTGAAGTGATAATTACCTTAAGATAGAATCATTTGGCAAAAATGCATTGAAGGTAGTTCTCAGTACAAAAGATAGACAACACAAGTGTTCTAACATGAGTGACTACTTACAAGCAAAACTAAGCAGCAATGAGAGAAGAAGCAACATGACAGCACCTCATTGAGTGCCAGCCTGGAATACAAGGGGTAGCTCTTTGGTTAGTTCCTCTGATTACCTGATGTTCAGGGTTTTTAAGGTTGCTCTAAACAACTCACTCATGCAAGTCAGAAAAACAGTGAGGGTTATGCTGATGACCTTCACTGTAAGGCTAAGAAAAAGTGTGCATAGTCTTACAGTTGCATAATTGTACTTTAGTACAAACCATGTTGTTTGCAGCAGCTGTAATACTTAGGAAAGTGACTGCTTTGTTAAAGTACATAAAACATTTGGCTGTGGGAGTTGTCATTTTTGTAAAATAAATCCCTATGTAGCTGTGAAAGTTAAATGTTGACACAGGAGGAGTGGTTCCACTTCAAATCACTTAATTAATTTGTTGGGAATTCTATTTTAGGACTCTACTTACCACATAATGAGTGAAACGCACTTCACCAAATGAAAACACAGCATCTCTGGGCTTACTTTTCCAGCTAGTCTAGGTCCTTATGGGTGAAATCCTGTCACTCTAACATGTTGTCCACAACAATGACTGCCATGATTTTTCAAATATCATGAAGAGTTTCTTGGGAACTGCATCAGACAATTCCACCAGGTCTCTGGGATGCATCTCTGCAGCCCCAAAGACTTGTGTATATTCACATTCTTCAGGTGATCACAAATCTTGTTTTCACTTACAGCTTGAAGGACATTGTCCCATGTGTCCTCATCCTGTGAACCTTCAGCCTTGGAGGTATAAGGAGAGAGGCTGCCAGAGAAGAATGAGGAAAAATTTGCAGAGAACCTTAGCCTTCTCCTTCTCTGTGGCTACCTACTCATCATTCTTTCTCATTGTGAGTTGTACATTTTGTCTAATATTCCTTCTCTGATTGACATACCTGTAGAAGCCCTTCTTGTTATTCTTTGCATTTCATGCCAAGTTTAGCTCCTGACATGCCTTTTCTGACCTCATCCCTACACAAAGTAAAGAGTGTTCTTCTGCTCTTGCCAGGTTACCTGTCCCTGCATACTCTGTGTGTGAAGTTCGCTCTTGCTCTTTATTTTCACTAACAGAACTCAGCTTAGCCACTCTGATCTCTTCCTTGCCTGTTGCGATGGGTTAGAAACTTCCACCCCCATCACTTCTGGAATTTACCAGACTAGCTCAGATGGCTTGGAAGTAAAATGAAGCTATATTTACAGTAAAGCAAAATGTACAAGCATATATGCACAATACATACAACAGCATTTGCAATTATATACAAATAAGAAATAATACAGGAATCCAAACTCCCTCCAGGACAAATTAAGCTGCCAGAAGAGGCTTAAAACTACCCCCTTTTTTTCCCCTTTACTTTCCCAGGCAGACAAACTAAATAACCAGCAAAGCTTACATTGTTTTCTGTTAGCCAAGATTAGTAGAAAAGATATAGGAGCGGAGTTAGGAGGAAGCGAATAGATTCAGTATCCCAGACCAGAGTGAGAGAGATTATTTATATTTTGTCTTTTTATCCCTCTCAGCAAACCAATGAATGATATAGACTTCATCATTATTTTCTTTTCAAAAACAGTGATATTTCTCTCATTTAAATATTCCAATTACCCTCAAACCAGAACATTTGTTTTCTCATGCTTGGGGACTAAGAGCTCTTGTGCTCTATGGAATGCATTCTTGAAGGTCTACCAGCTCTTTTCTGATCCCCTGTCTCTGAGGACTATTTCACAGTGTACTGTTGACTAACTCCTTGAAGAGCTCAGTGTTTGCTTTTCAAAAATTCAGGGTCCTGATTCTGCTCCTTGTCTGATTTGTATCCCTTAGGACTTTGAACTCCACTAGTGCATGATCACTACAGCCCAGGCTGCCTCCAGTTTTGACATACCTGATGAGCTCACCTGCATTGGTAACAGGCAGATTCAGCATCACATCCCATCAGATAAGACAGTCTATTTCCTATCATTTTTTCAAGGAACTCCAGGAGTCTCCTTGGATTGCCTACAGTTTGCTGTGCTTCCTTTCCAGTAGATGTTAAAATGGTTGAAATCCCCTGGCAGCATGAGAGACTGTGAGCACAATAAATAGACCCCCTTGCTCTATGAACTCCTTCAGAAAAAGGTTAGATCTCTCCCAGTTCTAGACTTGGTCAATGATTTGTGACTAAGAGGATTGGAGTATTTCCCAATAGTCACTTCAATTAAATGTTTTAACGTAGTACTGTGCATCTTATGGAAAACTGAGATGACAATAATTTAAAGAGATGTCAACATTTGCGGTGAATAGTCCTAAAGGACATAAAATGGGCTTAAGCATGTCCTGTCTTATTTACCTGCCTGTCTGCATTGCAGCCAGAGGTGGGAAAACAGGACAAAGAGACCCAGGCAACCCAGCCTGGTTTAATCTGGTTGCCTGAGAGGGGTTTCATGGGGACCACGCCCCTGTGGCATGGTAGGTTTATGCAACCAACCATTTTTTTGGAAGACAACAGCTTGTGGGTTCTTCCGTTTTTGGGTCTACTTGGGTGATTGCCAGAGGTGATTGTGTGATTGTGTGGCCAACAAGACCATTAGCCTTGGCCATTACCCTATAAATGGGGGTGAACAGGTGAAAAAGGTCTGCTTACCTTTCCTCTCTCTCCATCTAATTCCTTTTCTTTTGGCAAAGAAGGGGAAACAGGGAAGGGCATCCTATAAATTGTTATTGGTTCTATCAACTAAATTTGAGTCTCTGAGAAATTTAAATTAGAACTGGTACACTTATGATTAGAATGAGTCTTTCTGCTGACTCTGAAAAAAGACTTCAAAATTTTCAGATTAAGTTGCAGATTCTCTAGACAAGTATCAATCACAATGGCCTCTTATATTTCTTAAGCCTTCTCATTTTCCTTTGATGAGCCATTTAAATTTGCATGTGTATGTGAGTTGCAACACTATATATAACAGATTATGCTATGGTGTGCAAAGTGTTCTTTCCATTCAGCACTGCAAGGAAGAAGTAGCATTTTCCAACCAAGAAGGATTTTAAACCTGCTACAAACATGTAATCTTCTTGTTTTCGTAAGTCTTTTAACTTGGTGCAAAGGGGGAGGCTATTACTGCTCTTCACTCCAGTGAGACCTCACCTGGAATGCTGCGCCCAGCTCTGGGATTCTCAGCACAACAATTAAATCTGTTGGAGCAGATCCAAAGGAGAGCCACGACAATGATATAAAGTGGGTTGTAGCACCTCTTCTGTGAAGGAAGGATGAGAGACCTGAGGTTGTTCTCTTCTGGAGAAGAGAAGGCTTCATGGAAACCTTATTATGTCCTTTCAGTACTTAAATGGGGCCTGTGATAAAGACAGGGACAGTGTTTTTAGCAGGTCAAAGGTACAATTTTAAATTAAGAGGTAGATTTAGACTAGACATAAGGAAGGTTTTTTTTTTTTTTTTTTTGTTTTTTTTTTTTTTTTTTTAGTATGGTAGATGCCATATTCCTGGAAATATTCAGGTTCAGGTCAGACAGGGGTTTGAACAGGGCTCTGGTGTAGTTAAAGACGTCCCTTCTTACTATAGTGAGGTTGGACTAGATGATTGTAAAGAACCCTTCCAACTTACTCATTCTATAACTCTATGTCCCCAAAGAGTAATCTTCTCAATGTGGGATACTCCTCCCAAAGTAGCAAAAGCAACAAAGAGAAGAGGACATTTTACACTGATTTTAAGCTACAGCATCAATAAAGTCAGGACTTCTAAGTGCACTGCAGGAACAGATTTTTGGGTTTTATGTCCCCAAGAATCATGAGTGTCTTGAACATAATTGTTGTGAAGGCAGGGGATTAATGTGTCCAAGTCAGGAATATGTATAAAAATAGAGTTATTTTATTTTCCTGAAATCCGCCCCCAAAACTATATACAGAAATTAATTTAGTTTTAATTAGCAAATTCAGTTTAAGAGGATCTTACAAGAATACCATATGTAAATTTGACTATTTTGGAAGTCAGGAGTTGGAAAAGTCTAAGCTACTAAACATAGAGTTCCTCACTATTAATCAGGCTGAGCCTAAAGTTTACTCACAGGTGAGTCAGGCCAGCTGAGAGAAAAGGCGCTTCAGATGCTTGCCCATTTGTTCTCTTTCAGAAGACCTCCAAGGCTCATTAAGGCCTACCAAGCTGCATAAAGGGCATGCTTATGGTGGGAAGCTGTCCAAAGCAGGGACAGTCCTGTCCCTCAGGAGCTTGTCCTTCGGAACACCAGGGAACTCTTTCTGCAGGAGCTATCCAGGCGGGGGAGAACTCTAAGGTGGGAACCCCAGGGCGGGAAGTCCCCCAATATTTATACTCTTCCTAGACAAAGAGCTGAGTTACCACTCCTAGGTGTGAAGACCACAGCCAATCACCAGCCTGATTCCAGCAGGAGCATCTGCTCAGGGCACCCCTCGTGCCAGAAGGGCCCCTTGCTTCCCCCCTTCATGCCTGCAGGGCAGGGGTGGGAAACAGATTTTTCATGCCTTTTCCTCTCCCATTCAAACCACAGAGGGAGAGGAATTTTGGGGTATACTGGACTGCAGGACAATAATTAGTGTGCCTTTTCTGAAGTTCAGTACGATTTCTACAGGAGCTTGAATTTAGCTAATTTTAGAACTACATGCCCAGCTGTTTTATAAACTTACCCTCCATATGTTTTATCATTCACATTCACAGTACACTACTAGCATAATTTTCCCATCTTCTTTTGAATTTTACAAAGTATTGGAGTTTACATTTAATAATAAGTTATATATTGTGGAGGTTTGATGGTGTTTATATTTCATGAATTGGAGTGGGTTGTTAAGGATAAACTCATGTGAGGGTGAATGAATTCTTCCATATATATATATATATATACACAATTTTATTTTACATTTTTTTGCAGAGTGATGCAGATGTAAAACCTGGCAGCCTTATTCTTCACAGCTTCAGAGACATGGTGAATGTGGCTTACGGTTCCTGTGTGCATTTTCTAACCTTGCTCGGGCATTGAAAGCCTAAAATGTGATGTATTAATTTTGTGAAGATAGGCCTTCATTTATCTAGTGTCTTCTCAGTTACTGTTCTTGGAGTTTACGTTTGGTTTTGTTTCTACTTATTTCAAGAATGATTCTATTTTCTTTGTGTTGCACTAGAGCTCTACAAATTAACTAACACCACACCAAAGGGTCTTTAATCAACTCTACTAGTACCTTCTGTAGAGCTATTGTGACTTTCAAGTTCAAACTAAATGTAGCATCATTAAACACTTCTAGCATTTTCAGATATATTTCCAGAGTATTCTGCACAACTACTTTCTTTCATTGATGACATTAATGCAGTCCTCTATGTTAAGAAATAAAACTGCGAATAATATTTTTTTTTTATATTTAGTGTCTTAATGCATTTCAATTTTTACGTAGTTGACAGTTTAAGGCACAGATTTAAGACCTTCCTTCTTCTGAGGCCTCAGGGAGAAATGCAAGTAGAATTAAGTTAATCTTTACACAAAATTAAACCTCTCTAAGATGCTAGGCTAAAATTCAAGGGAACTTCTTTGCTAGCATGAGGAAGCTATGATCAGCACATCTGTGTCATCTTTCTCTAACTATCATGAGCATCAACTAAACTGAAGCAGAATGAGCAAGGTGTCATTATGCACCAGCAAGCACAGTATAGAGTCAGCGATTCAGGAAGAATTAGTTTCCTGGATACCAGTACATGTAGAAACACACCAAAGCACTTCACAGTATTAAATCATCAGTGCTGTACTACAGTGACACATTAATTTTGCTGTAGTGACTTTATATCACATGTCAAGAGTCGAAGGATTGATACTGCCAGCAGAAGACATTCATTTATTGTTCACTGTCCCTGAAGCAAAAATTTCTTGCTTCAGGCCTTTTTGTAGTCTATTATCTTAATACAGCTCGACAGGCTGGGCAATGACTTTACCCTCCAAATCCCAATTTCAGCAGATGGATCCCCATGTGACCAATGAACCCAGATGAAAATTGTTACTAATAAAGCAAACTCTGTAATTCCCCCTTTCCCTGTTTGAATACAATGCTGTAAGTTACCTTTCATCACATATATTTAGTGAAATAATGCCGCGAGGCAGCACACTGCATCTTACTATATTATTGAAAAGCTCATTTGAAAAACCTATTAGACACAGCCCAAACTATTACAAAAGGCTACTGAACAATTATCTTAAATTGGAATAGGCTCACAGTACATTTTACTGCAGAGGATACACTGACTTGTAACAGAATCCGACACTAATATTATTGTATTACATTAGCACTGTTAGAGAGGTGGAGGGATTTTTTTTTTTTTTGTGATTTTTTTTTTTGGTTGGTTGTTTGGTTTTGGTATGTTTTTGGTTGGTTTGTTGGTTTTGGTTTTTGTTTTATAGAAAATTGAGGTAAAAGCTGTGTTCATACACATATAATAGTTCACATACTCAGAGCCTAATAAACAACACTATTCTTCAAGTTATATCACATATTTAAAAGCTTTCTTTTTTCCTCCTGTAGAAATAAAAACTTAACCAAGATATTTTACTCAACAAAACAATAAAATGATAATCAGCTGTATATGAAAATGTCAGTAATATTAAAGAAGATTCAATTATTACTTTAGTATGTTTAATATAAATTACTTCACAGTTGTAAATGAGTTTGTTTCCATAGTAGCTAAAGTTTACAAATCCTACATCTTCACGACTTTTTGTGAATCTCTGGTCACTTTGTCTTGGGATGGACAACCGGATTTCTTGAACAGAGAAGGCAATTCCTTTAAATGCTATCTGCCATTATGAGCTTTTTCAGACTTCTTCTAGAATCCCCTCATAGTGAATAAAGGGTGAAAGTAAAGAACAAAAAAAGGTAAAAATCAGAATCTCAGAGAGAGCAATTGTCGGGGTCCGGAGGCTGGCGAGAGGCGAGATCGGGGCACTGAAGAGTCGACTCAGCAGCTTGCTATGCATCAGTACGCTTTATTGAGGCAATACAGCAGCTTATATGCTACTTGGAAGAGGCGTGCACAACTAACTTAGTTTCAGATTGGTACAAGTGGAAGGTACAGATTTGCTCGAAGTTATGCGTAAGGCACAGATAGATTATTCCTTATCAAAACAGTCCGTGGTTCCACCCTAGGAGGCTGGCAAGGTCAGCCCCTTGGAGCTGTGTCCGCCCCAGGGGCCGGCAGGTCGAACCCTCTGCAGGTGTGCGTGGGTTGCTCACAGTCCACAGCCTAACTTCCTTGGAGCCTGCGAGACTCCAAGGACATCTCCCATCACGAGGTCTCATGTTTACAGCTCATGCCCCGCTGCAGGAGAACTCTCCTACAAGCAATGATACTGACTATCAAATGACTAAGCTTTTATTTTTATAATGGATCATAGAATCATAGAATCAACCAGGTTGGAAGAGACCTCCAAGATCATCCAGTCCAACCTATCACCCAGCCCTAACCAATCGACTAGACCATGGCACTAAGTGCCTCATCCAGTCTTTATCACAGATCATGAGATGATCTGTGATAGAAAGCACATTCATAATAATGTACTTTAACATTTGCTATGGACATTTGCTTTCACATTTACAGTAATGATTATATGGCTTACCATCAACAATTCAATATTTGTCAGCAACTGTCACATCAATGCAACTGAAATTATTTAACATTTATCTTTGCCATTGGATTGGGCTGCCCAGGGAGGTGGTGGAGTCGCCATCCCTGGAGGTGTTCAAAATAAGACTGGATGAGGCATTTAGTGCCAGGGTCTAATTGATTGGACAGGGCTGAGTGATACGTTGGACTGGGTGATCTTGGAGGTCTCTTCCAACCTGGTTGATTCTATGATTCTATGAAATAGATTATATCTGTGGCATCTTTGTGATAAAGAGAATACCACACGGCCCCCCTGTTATTGCAGAGAAAAAAAATGCAATTTGAGATCTGATCCTTCTCTTACTGCTGCAGAAAATTTTCATTCACAACTAATGATACTATTGAAATAAGTATGAAGTTTGGGCATGCCCTGTAACACACCTTTCTTTGCTTATGGTAGTGCCATTCAATATAATAAGTAACTGGGCCTGATGGATTTCTTCCAAAATTATTGTGGATTTAGGTGTTATTGCTGTAAGTCTACTGTTCTTCCTTCAAATTCTCTTCTGATGAAAATGAACATGTTACTTGTTGGACTCTAGTATTTCTCTCTCTCAGAACTAAACTGGAAAGAGATTTTTAAATTTTAATTTCTTTACAAGATCATGATAATACTCCATACTTAGGGGTCTGCGCTGATTTGCAGAGAGTTAGAAGTTCCTCTAGCTCTACATTCTAATTATTTTGTTTACAAGAATACCCATCATCCCAGATGTCAGAAGTACACGGCGTACATAAAAGCATGAGGTTGTCTAAATGAGACACTATAGACTATATTCTAACAGTAATACAATAATGGTTTGAAGATATGTCTCTGGTGTCAATTGTTGGTATAAAAAGGTTTGAGAGATAGATTAAATGTGCATCAATTTAAAAATAGTTTATGTTGATAGATTAAATGTGCATCAATTTAAAAATAGTTTATGTTATACTGAGAAAAAGAAAGAGATTTTGAAACAATGGAGCTTTTAGCAATGTTTTATCCACAGATTGATTACCCACTAAAGGATTTCAGTGGATATTTACATCTTGTTGCCTGAAATATTAAGTGATTTACTTACATGCATGATCTTGACAGCAATTACAAGTATTAAAGAAGGAAATACACAACTACAGTTCTAGCTTCTAAGTACCAGCGGATTTTGTTTCCAATAACATAGGAAGAAAGTAATGTTTCCTTCTAGCGTGATAGTTGATGTCAAAGACATTTCTGAAACTTACTTTGGCATTTATGTATAAATGTTTATGAAACTTCATTAATTATGAAAAATATGATTTTTTTCCTTATGTTTGACTTTTGTTTTATAAATGATCATCAGTTGAGTTAGCACATATAAAATGTTAAATAGCATTGTGGTTTTGACTCAGCTAACAGCAGCATTCCAACAGCTGCTCTCACAAGGATCTCACATCCACCCCTTTCTACCTCATGTGGGATAAGAAGGAGGGTTGGGAGCAAAAGAATAACAGAAAGCCCTGGGGGGTGAGTGACATAGGTTAGGAACGTCCCACACATGCCATTTGAAATATACCAGACTAGCTCAGATGGCTAGGAAATAAGATGAAGCTATATTTTCAGCATGGCAAAATTTGCAAGCATATATTTATATAGTATTTACAAGTATTTACTAGTGTTTACAAATATATACAAATTAGGAATAAATCAGAAATCCAAACTCCCTTATGGACAAAGAAACCACCCAGAAAGTCTCAAATCTACCCCCACTTCCTCCCCCTCTATCTCAGACAGACAAACAAAAAACCTACAAACCAGCAAAGTTTACGTGTTAGTTGTTAATCGAGATTAAAGAAGAGCTTAGATCAGATCAAAGGAGAAATAAAAAGGGCAATGTCCCAGAACAGAGTGAAGAAACATTATTCTGGCTTTTTATCCCTCTCAGCAAACCAATGAATGACATAGACCTTATAATTATTTTCTTTTCACAGCCAATGATCTAATTTGTCTCATTAAAATATTCAAATTAGCCTATGGCCAGCATAGGTGAGATAAGGGGACTTTAGTGGAATAATGAAAAAAAAAAACCGAACTACTAGATTTTGGTAGCAAGCAAGGGAGAAGATAAACCAAGCCAATACACCAGCAAGTGGAAAAGGGACACATTCAAGACTGGAAGCAGAAGATCCAATGAAAAATGTAAAGAGAAAGTGTGACTTATCACAGTCTAAACTCCAAGTTCCATCACCTTTTGCCCCGGCCAGCCCTTTCCTTATACAGTGGGCATGACATTAGCATGGTATCAAATATTCATTAGCTGATTTAACTGGCTGTTCTCTGTTAACTGAGTAAGCAGATTAAAAAAAAAAAAAAAGTCAGAATTTTTTTTTTTCTTGTAAATCATTCCAATCTTCTCAGATTCTCTGGAAGGATCCACTGGTGGCCTTGAGAATTACAAGACCAAAGATGATGGTGAATAGAGTATTCTCTCCTAATTCCTGGAAAATGGCAGCCAAATTAGTCATTAGCAAGTGAAAAACAGCTTATCATTGTTACATTCTTTCTGCCACAACTTGAGCTCTTGGAAGCATGCTTTTCTGTGGATAAATCATAGCTTCCTAGAAAATGGCAGACACCAGAGAATGAGTTGTTGGACAATTGTGTGAAACCTCTTTCTCCCTGCTCAAAAATGAAATCATGATTTTAAGCATTGAATTACTTATACTCCTTGAGAGTGGTCATCTAGTCAATTCCTTATCCAGTGAGATGTTCATACATCAAATCTGTGTTCTTCCAATTTAGAGACCAGGATGATATGTGTGTGGAGTATTTCCCACAAGTCAGTTGCTCTTCCTTTATTCTCTGATGTCATAGCCCACAGAGTCACAGAATTTTAGGGGCTGGAAGGGACCTCGAAATATCATCTAGCCCTACCCCCACTGCCAGAGCAGGATCATCTATATCAGATCACCCTGGACCACATCCAGGCAGGTCTTGAATATGTTCAGAGAGAGAGACTCCACTACCTCCTTGGGTAGCCTGTTCCAGTGTTCTGTCACCCTCACCGGGAAAAAAAAATTCTCACATTTACATAGAACTTCCTATGCCTCAACTTCCACCCATTGCCCCTTGTCCTGTCACTGGGCATCACTGAGAAGAGCCTGACTCTATCATCTTGTCACTCACCATTTACGTATTTATAAACATTAATGAGATCACCCCTTAGTATCTTCCTCCAAACTAAAAAGCCCCAGCTTCCTCAGCCTTTCCTGAAAAAGAGAATATTCCACTCCCTTAGTCATCCTTGTGTCTCTGAGTTACACTCTCTCAAGCAGTTCCCTGTCCTTCTTGAACTGAGGGGCCCAGAACTGGACACAATGTTCCACATATGGCCTCACCAGGGCAGAGTAGAGGGGGAGGAGAACATCCCTCAACCTACTAGTGACACCCCTTCTAATACACCACAGAATAGCATTGGCCTTCTTGGCCACAAGAGCACATTACTGGCTCATGATCAACCTTCCATCTGCTGGGACTCCCAGGTCCTTTTCCCCTTCACTGCTCTCCAGTAAGTCCACAACCTATACTGATACCTGGGGTTGTTCCTTCCCAGGTGCAAGACACTACACTGGCCCTTTGTGGTGAAGGGCCACATAGGCCCAAATAGCCTTGTTTACAAGTCTATACTTGCCTGGACATGTTTTCCCTCTGAAAGGTGTTTTTCTGTCTAAACCAAGGGAAAACAAATCAAGTGGACAAAGGAGCACAACAAGCCTGGCGCCTTCAAGTTTGGCCTGCCCTGTTTGCAAGGTAGAGGTAAACAAGTTGTATAAGCTCACGTGCCTAGGGTGTGGGCCCATCTGAGCCCTCTCCATTGTTGGAGTAATGGACCTGTGAACTCTATCTTATTTGGCATGTTCTGGCCTGCTGCCAGACACTCATTGGACAGTATTGTGGCCAAAGGGACCATCAATCTCAGGCCCACATCTCAGAAATAGGGCAATTCAGTGTTCCTGCCACCTTCCTCCACCCACCGATCCTAGCCTCCTTGCCGCCTGGAGCCACCACCGCTGTATGTTTCCAGCCCACAGTATTTTGCACCTATCCAGAGAGACCATTGACCAAGGTGCTCCCAGTTAGCCACCACTTCAGCCCATCGTTCCCAGCCTGATCGTGCCCGTGGAGCCTTCTCAGACAGCGTGCCCCAATAATACCCAAACTGAATTATTGAGACCCACGAGGGTCAACAATGTGGCTTTCGCTACACATATTTGGGACCACAGAGATTGTGACTCCAGCTAGTGAGTAATTCAACAATCTCAATTTAAGCAGCAAAGAATTTCAGTGACTTTAACAATGGCACTTTTATGCCACAAGACTCTCTATCCAAAATCTTTCCAAACTTCTACCAAATTCCTGAATCCTGCTGTAAATAGACATTCCGTAAAACAATTTCCCAACTGCATACAAAGAACTTTTGTAGGTTAACTATATATAAGTTGGGGTGGGGAATTCTCTTTGTATATAATATTAAATTATTTTAAACACTTTTAAATTTGGCCTCATATTTAATCCCCTAAAACTCAAACAAACCCCCTTCACAACACCCTTGTTGAATTTCATCAAGTTTCTCTCTGCTAAACTCTCCAGTCTATCTAAGTCTCACCGGATGGCAGTACAATCCTCTGATATGTCAGCTCTTCACCCAGTTTTGTGTCATCAGCAAACTTGCTCACAATGCACTCTGTTCCCTCATTCAGGCGGTTGATGAATATATTCAATAGAACTGGTGTGCTGGTTTGAGGCTAACTGAAATATTTTACTGAGAGAAATTAAATCCTTAGATATGAGAAGAAAGAAAAGAAAACATGTACCCTATATCACCCATTCTTCTGCTGAGAAATGCAACTAGTCAAAATACAGATAAGACACTTGTCATACACTGCTCAGCTCTCACTTCTGTCTGTGCCTTCTTTCTGGCATTCTGGTCCCTGTGGCTGCCTTTGCCTTAAGTCTGATCCCTTTTTTCCCCCCTCTAACCTCCTTGATGTCTTTTTGACATCTCACCTCAGATCTCCAGATTTATTATGTAAGATATATGTGGGTTGATCTGGTTATTTCTGAAGGGAGGGAAAGAGGGAGGGGGAAGGGGAGATTAGGCCAGGAGCCCTCCTGCAGACTCTGTTTCTGGGAAGGGTATAGTGTTTCTGTGCTACTTTTAACTTGCATATAACTGTATATATCTGTGTGTATCTGCTTGTATATTGTGCTAAGCTGTAAATACAAAGCTTCATACCTTAATTTCCAGCCATCTGAGTCTAGTCTGGGTGATTTTCCTAAGTGTGGGGGTGGGTAACTCCCAAACCTTCAAAACTTGTCCTAGTAGTGACCCCTGAGGTTACAGGGGCCACTGGTTACAGGCCCCCAGCTAGACTCTGTCCTATTGGTCACAACTCTCTTCCTGTAAGGATGCTGTGGGAGATAATGTGAAAAGCCTTATTGAAATTCAGATAAACTATATCCACTGCTCTACCATCATCTATCCACCTGCTTCTGTCCTCATGAAAGGCTATCAAGTTGGTGAAACATGACTTAACCTTGGTAAAGCCATATTGACTGCTCCTAATGACCCTCTTGTCCTTGATATGCCTTAGAAGCATGCTGAGGTGTGATGGTTTGGGTGCTCCCCGCCCCTCCACACTTTAGAAATCACCCAGACTAGACTCAGCCAGCTCTGGAAATATGAGTGAAGCTATTTGTTTACAGCTAGCACAATATACAAGCAGATATTTACAGTATATACAGTTATATACAGAAATATACAAATGAAAAGGTAATACAGAAGCACAACTCCCCTCCTAAAAACCTGAGTCCCCAGGAGGGGCTCTCAACTACCCCTGCACCTTCCCCCTGCCCCTCTCAACCTTACTCCAGTCCTAAGGAAGAATAGAAGTTCAGCCAAAAGGTTAAGAAGCAAAGGTGGATGTGTTAGAGAGATACAGCTCAGTCAGCAGCCCAAGTGAGAGTGAGAGAAAATGGTGAGAGTGCTATCTAATGTTTTAATTTCCTCTTCCCATACTCCTCAGTGAGACTTCTGAGAGAAGTAAACATCACCATTGTTTTCCTTTCACAGCCTTTAATCTAGTTCTTCTCACCAAAACATTCTAGCTAGCTTCAAACTAGCACATGAGGATAAGCTGCTCCATTGCCTGTCAAGGAAGGGAGGTGAGGCTGATCAGTTTATAGTTACTTGAGTCTTTTTATCCTTTTTCAAGATTAGGGTGACATTTGCCTTCCTCCAGTCCCCAGACACCTCTCCTGTCCACCGTGACTTACTAAAGAGCATGGAGAGTAGTCTGGCAATGACCTCTGCCAGCTCCCTCAGTACCTGCAGGTGCCTGCCATCATGACCCATGGATTTATGAATGTTCAGTTTACTTAACTCTAACCTGATCTTCATCTAAGCAATTCACATCAAGCAAACCTCCCCTTGTATCATGTCCTACAAGGCTCCAGAGGTCTTGGGCTCATTGTCCCATCATAAAAAGCCACTAAATTTGTCTGGCAGGCTTTACCCTTGCTGAAACCACAGTGGTTGCCACTAACCACCTCTTTGTTTATTATATGCCCTAGCATAGTCTTTAAGAAGTTCTCCATTGCCTTGCCAGGCACTGGAGTGACATTGCCTTGTAGTGCTATGCACTTGAGGTCTGTAGTTGCCTGTGTCTTCCTTATCTCCTGTAGATGGGGTTATATTTTCCCTTTTACTCTTAATAGAAACCTCACAGACTGTCATAACTTTTCAAATATGATGGGAAGTCACTTTGCTACTTCTACTAGTTTCCTCAAAACCTGCAGATGGATCTTGCAAGCTTCCATGGACATGTGTAATATCAGGTCCTTTAGAAGGTCTTGAACCTGGTCTTCACTTACAGTGAGAAGATCTTCATAGTTCCAGCCCCTGTATCTGCCTTCTGCAACGTGGACAGTGTAGTTAGAGCCTTTATTGTTGAAAACGAAGGCAAAAAAGTGGCTGAATATCACAGCCTTCTCTGAATACCATGTGACCAGGTGTCCCACTTTGCTTTGGAGAGGCCCCACATTTTGCTGGTTTTTCCTTTTGTCATTGATGTACCCATAAAAACTTTCCCTCTTATCCTTATATTGTTTCTTATACATACTGTATACTGTTGGAGACAGGAAAGTAGTGAGAGGCGAGATCAGGGTACTGACGAGTCAACTCAGCAGCCTCCTATGCAGCAGTACAATTTACTAGGGCAGTGCAGATTCTTAAATCGTGCTCAGAGAAGGTGTGTACAATCAATTTGGGGCTGGCACAAGTGGACAGTACAGATTGGCTCAGAGCTATGCGCAAGGTGCAGATAGGTTGCCCTGTGTCAAAACAACCTGCAGTGTCCACCCCAGGAGGCTAGCAGGCTCAGCTCCCTGTAGGTGTGTCCACCCCAGGGGGCCGGCAGGTCCAGCCCCCTGCAGGTGTGTGTGGGTTGCTTACTGTCCGGAGCTCAGCTTCCAGCTCAAGGATGTGGGAACGCAGGTTGTTAATGAAGAACAATGGTCAATCAGGGTCAGTGTCAACACAAGCCTTGGCTAAACTATCTGAGTTAGAGTGATCTGATTAGAAGAAGCAAGGAGACTGTCCTGCCATCTGATGAATATGTCTGTCCTTCTTATCTAATGAATATGCTAAGATCACTGCTCCACGGGGAAGCAGATGTGGCAGACAAGAATTTAGATTAGAAGAAGAGACGGTTTTGCATGTGATAAAATGACTAATCAATATGTAAAAATGTTAAGCCTTCTGATGCCTTCTAACAAAGTATATAAGTCCTGTATGTTGCCTAATGAAGTTGGAACTTAGCTTGCATCAAGCTGCCTCCCCGTCCCTTTGATGCAGCAAAGGACACCTCCCAGCATGAGTTCTCATGTTTACCAGCTCACATCCTGCTGTGGGAGAATTCTCCCACAATACCCTTTTTTTTTCCTTTTGAGCAACCCACGTCTGATCTCACATAGGCCGCGTTTGACACAGGTGTGAATGATACAGGTGCAAATCAATAATTCTAAAGTTAAAAGAGAATACATCTGTTAGAGCCTTTTGCTAGTGGCAATAGTCTGGCAAGCTAACCACCCAAGCTCAACTAACAATCCCAAAAGCTTGATCTGCAAGCGACAGTAAGTCATATGTTCAAAAACCCAAAAGTCCAGATGAACATCACAGTCACAGAAGAGCGCATATATGCCATGTCTTTGTTGGTTCTGTGTGGCAGTGTCCTGGAGTCCTGTATAACCCTAAATTGCTCTCCCTTTGTGGCTTGAAATGGGAGAGGAAAAGCCACCTGGTTTCCCCCCCTTCGCCTGCCCTGCAGGCGTGAAGGGGGTGAGCAAAGGGGTCCTGCCTGCACGAGGAGTGCCCCGTGCAGTACCTGCACTGGAATTGGGCTGGGATTGGCTGTGCCCTTTTGCACCTAAGGAAGTGGTAACTTTGCTCTTTGTCTAGAGAAGGTATAAATATTGGAGGCCTCCCGCCTTTGGGGTTTCCACCTTGAGGTTCCCGCCTTGGAGTTCGTCCCGCCTTGGAGTTCGTTCCTGCCTGGACATTCGTGCCTTCCTGAGAGTTCTCCCCCCCCTCTTGCCTGGCCTGGATACAGAAAGAGCTTCAAGGACTGCTACAGCCATTAAGGTCCATTGTGAAAGCCTAACAACTCTTATTGACCCTCCTGCAGCTGCTGAAAGGGAACAGAGAGACAGATCGCATGACGAAGTCATGCTGATTGTGAATTATTTTGGCTCAACTTTATTTGTAAGAAAACCACTATCAATTAATAGCTAAAGCCTTTTCCAATGTCTGTCTTCCAAAATAGTCAGATTATCAATGGCATCCCTGTAGATATTCTCAAGCCACTGAATCTGTTAATTAAACTAAATTAATCTTTGTATATATAGTTTTAGGAGTGGGTTTTGGGAAAATAAAATAACTCTATTTTTGTATAAAAATTCCTGCCTCGGCCACATTAATTCCCTGCCTTCACAACAGGCAGTCGATGTTGTAGAGTTGCAGATGTATCTGTTCTCCAATATTCTTCCTCAGACTCCCATTGTTCTGGTTTCACTCCATAATTCTCATAAATCTTGATGTTCTCATTGTATTCCTTAGCTATGAGTTGCATCTGTCCACTGTGTTTAAGAACTACTAATTTCTAAATATGATACAAAGATATGCCCTAGATGTTACCTTCAGGCTTCCTATTAGGCCTTTCCCCACAGTTCTGTATTTATTGTAAAAAAAAATTAAGGCAGTGTTTCTCATCTTTTTGCAGGGCCCTTTGCAAAAAGATAACAACCATGTTGCCATCTGTGCCAATTAAGTGGGCTTTGGCCTTTACAACAGGTGCTAAAGTGAACCTCTATTTGACTGTTACCTATTCCATTAAACCAGAATCACTGAAAACTCATGAAAATACCCAAATTCGTTAACCATGATCAAAACCTTACAATCCATACACATGTAACCATCATTTCAATACTCCTTTCAAGATAGTGCCACAATTCTGCCATCTGAGAAAGATTTCTGCTCACTTTAAGAAAAAACAGGCTTGTCATAATCAATTTGGTCTCCTCTTTAAGGCCTGTGAAGATAAGTAATCAAACACAAACAAATACAAAAACAAATGCAAACATATTCAGTGCCTAGGCTAACAAATCCATTGATCTTGTCTGTGTGATGTGTCTAGAGAAACTGCAGACTTTCTTCGTACCTCCTTCTTTGTCTTTCTACCCCCCTTCTCCCCCCCCCTTTTTTTTTTCTTTTTGTGATCCCAGTCATATACAGGAAAAAAACAAGAAAAAAATCCCATGATATCCCTATATCCTAAAATCCCACAACTGTCATATTACAAACTCTTAGCCTTAACTATATTATCTTAGCAGCTTAAAAATCTAGGGAATGAAGGAAATAGAAGAAAAAGCAAAGAAAATTCAAGAAGTGTGGTACCACAGCTGAGTCAGAATCAGCACAGAGGGGAGAATAAGATCCTCCTAAAAATTCTGATACAATTAGTAACCATTTAACATCCTATTCAGTCAACTCCTAACCTGTAAGATCCAGTACAATCAAAAGGATAGAAACATCATCAAGATTGTTGTCAATAAACATATAGGTAGCAAGATACAAAAATACAAATCTGTCACTTTAATAATCAAGCCGCCCGTCTGCTGCCAGGGGAGGGAGGGGTGTAGGCGGGCCGTGCTGACCTCACGTCAGAGGAGGGAGGCAGGGGGGGCCTCTCAGTCCCATGGGGAAGGAGGAGGGAGGAGGGGGAGCACACTGCTCCAGCAGACACGGGGGGAGGAGGGGGCATGTGGGCATGAAACCGACAACAGAACCACAAGTGGGGGGGAAAGGGGGAGGCTGCTTTGCTGATCTCCAACTCTGTAAGCGGGGAGAATGGGCTTGGCTGAGTTCCACAGGCATAGGAGGTGGGGGAACAGGGCTCTGCTGAGCTCTGCAGGCAGGGGTGGGAGGAAGAGGGGGTGGCTCTGCCGGTGGCAGGGGGCTCACATTCTGAGCAGATTCGCAGCTTGTCTGGACCACCCGCTCTCCCAGACCCCACGCCGTACAGTCTCCGCTGCTTGTCCCTCTGTCTCTTTGCTGTTTTCCTTTTCCTGTGAATATGACCGGTGGGAGCACGGGGGGCCGTACCTCCAGACAGTGAACCAGACCATCAGGGTCCTCAGCAAAGTACCTGAGTGGGTTATTAGTGGCACCTAGCAAGTCAGTCAGTACGCAGGGCTGTAGGATTTCTTAAGAAACAGTTTAAACTGAGAGAATTCCTGTTGCTTTCACCGGCCGCCATTACTTAAGCAGCTGGAACGGACCCTGGTCACGTGTGGCGGCCATAGAGATGTGTCACCAACCACCATGTCCCCTTTGTCTTCCTGCAAGTCCACGTTTTTCTAAAAAAAGGCTTAAGAAGAGAGAGAGCCACTTCTTCATCCATCGGTGTTTATCTAGCTTTGACCACATATTCCCTGGAAGGAGCCGCCCGTGTGTTACGGCAGCGACCCTGGAAGGTGCTGCCCGTCTTTACAATAGTTGCTGCTTCTGAAAGGCGCCTGTCTCTATTGCAGCTGCCCCAGAAGGCACCCGTCTGTACTTTAATAGCCCTATTTTTGTAGAAATTGCTGGATTTAATGGCTCCTCCCAATCTAATATCAGGATGCCTGAAAAAAAAACCAAAACTCTCCTGGCAAATCCCAGGCCGCCTGCCAGCTGCCCACCACCAGCAGGGCACGCCTGAAAAACGGCTCTCCCTCCAGTAGAGGGCACCTGAGAAAGAAAAAGGAATAAAAATGGCATTCACCACCAGGGGAATCCTAGCATCTGATCCCTCCCATCTGTGCCAGCTCCTTACCACATGGAGGTGAAGTAATGTTTCAGGCCCTTATTGGTGCCCCAACGGCCTAACGGCTGGGCTTAGGGCTTTGTTGATCATGGCCTGGAGGCCTCTTGATGGTCTGGGATGCAGGCCTCAAGGCATGGCCACGCAGCGATACGATGGTTCAATCAGCCCGTTCGGGCACCATTTGGTGGAGAATGTGGGCAGGAAGGTGGTGAAAGGCGGGATCGGGGTACTGACGAGTCGACTCAGCAGCCTCTATGCAGCAGTACAATTTACTAGGGCAGTGCAGATTCTTAAATAGTGCTCAGAGAAGGTGTGTACAATCAATTTGGGGCTGGCACAAGTGGACAGTATAGATTGGCTCAGAGCTATGCGCAAGGTGCAGATAGGTTGCCCTGTGTCAAAACAACCTGCAGTGTCCACCCCAGGAGGCTGGCAGGCTCAGCCCCCTGTAGGTGTGTCTGCCCCAGGGGGCCAGCAGGCCCAGCCCCCTGCAGGTGTGTGTGGGTTGCTCACTGTCCGGAGCTCAGCTTCCAGCTCAAGGACATCTGCCAGCATGAGTTCTCATGCTTACCAGCTCACATCCTGCTGCTGGAGAATTCTCCCACAGTATACTATATAAAAACTATCACTGTTACCTTCATATTCCTTGGTTTTTGATCTGCCTTTTCCTTCTAGAAAGGAAAACTTCTGTGTACAATTCAAAACGATTTTTCATAATGTGACAGGTTAATGCAAAATGAACAGGTTAACTTGCATGCTTTCCTTCCCACTTTCACCCTCCTCTTTCTCTGCTAACAGGGGTTAACAGAAGGAAAAGTAAAGACTTTCAGTTGAGATGTACAAATTGATTTAGTACTCTGTTACAAGGATATGAGATTACAACAAAAGAGACAGAGGAAAACCAAACCAACCAACCAAAGCAAAACAAAACAAAACAAAACAAAACAAAACAAAACAAAGTAAATACTTAGCCAAAATCTGTACAGGAACCCATGCCATGTTACCTGCATGAAAACTCAAACCAGAAAGAAAAGAGCCCTGCCCACACTCTGAATAAGGAATTTTACAAACTACACATTCAGAAAGCTACATAAATCCATCAATGCCCACTTCTATCATATAGCGAGCATTGCTTAGAATGGTGTAGGACATATACATACATGATTTTTTGTCTCAAACCATTACCTGTAATGAACAATTTAGAACTGCTAAGGCATAACCTATGGAAATTACAGATAACATGTTCTGGAGCTCAAAAGTTGTGCTTTTTAATGACCTTGGTTTAGTAAAAAGTGAGCTTCTGGAAATATTTGCCTCTAAAGTAGGCAAACTATTTTAGTTTAAGGAGCTGATGTTCAGTTTTAATTTGTGTAACTGGGAAATTAATAGGTTTTTGGAACCATACTTGAATTCTTCAATTGTGATTTCATGCTACCATTGTTTCTTTCAGCTTGAAGTATTTATAAATCTTTACAGAAAGAAAGGAACGAGTTCATCATTCTTACATGCTGTCTGACCTGGTAAGCCAATACGCCTACACATGTACACATGCCAAAAGGAATAACTACCTAGTGCCATTTTGAGATTACAGCCTAGAGTTTGTTACATCAGACTTAAAAACCTAATTAGGTCAAAATGTAGTTTTGTTTGGTTGCTTCATTGTTCATAAAATCATAGAATGGTTTAGGTTGGAAGAAACCTCAAAGATCATCTAGTTCAAACTCCCTGCCATGTCACTGCTGTCATTACTGCCTCCTTATCTCATTGCCTGCATTCTCCACTACTTGTTGCTGCTTGGAATCTGACAGATGCAGCAACACACTTTGGATTGAAGCAGATGCTCCATGCTCCATACAGGACAGAGGATCAAAAGCATAAGAACCAAAAAGGCCCAAAAGAAGGCCCCTGTCACTCTAGTGCTAATTCCTTTTATCCCATCCTACAAACAATGTATTAGCATAATCTAGGTGAGTACAGCCAGTCTTTTACATACATCACGTCTTGTTGGGCCAGATGTCCCCCTATCTTTTCCTTCTTCATGGGAGGCATCTTGAAGCTGTGGGAACGAAGGCCAAGTGCTCATACACTGCTTATTATTTTTCTTTCTTATGTTGGATTCCCACACGACCATAGGCAGGGACACGTCTCACTAGAGCAGGTCATTCAAGGCCTCATCCAAACTAGCCTTGAACACTTCCTGAGAGGGAGCATCCACAATCTGCCTGGGCAACCTGTGACAGTGTTTCACCATCCTCCCTGTAAAGAACTTCTTCCTGACATCTAGTCTAAATCTCCTGTTTGACAATTTAAACCCATTGCCCCTTGTCATTACAAGACCTTGTACAAGGCCACTTCAGATACTGGAAGGCTACTACAAGGTCTTCTCGAAGCCTTGTCTTCTCCAGGCTGAGGAGCCCCAACTCTTGTAGCCTGTCCTCATAACAGAGCTGCTCCTGCCCTTCAATCATCTTTGTGGCCCTCCTCTGGACTTGGTCCAACAGTTCAATGTCCAATTTGTGTTGGGGGCTCCAGAAGTGCACATAGCACTCCAGGTGGGGACTTGGGAGAGCAGAGTAAAGGGGGAGGATCTCCTCCCTTGCCTTGCTGGCCACACTTCTCTTGATGCAGCCCAAGATACAGTTGCTGTCTGGACTGCATGTGTACACTGCCAGCTTTGGTTGACCTTTTCACCAAGCCAGACCCCCAGGTCCTTTTCCTCAGGTCTGGTCTCCAGCCTTTCACCACCCAGCCTGTATTTGTGCTTAAGATTGTGCCAACCTAGGTGCAGAGTCTTACACTTGGCTTTGTTGAATTTCATAAGGTTGGCCTGGGCCCACCTCTCCAGCCTGTCCAGCTCTCTCTGGATGGATCCCTTCCTGTTAGCAAGTCGATTGCCACACAGCTTGGTGTCATCTGCAAACATACTGAGGGTGCACTCAATTCCTCTGTTCATATCACTGACAAAGATGTTAAACATCACTGGTCCCAGCACTGACCCCTGAGGGATGCCAATTGTCATTGGAGTCCAGGTGGACATTATGACATTGATCACTACTCTTGGAATGCAAACATTCAGCCAATTCCTTATCCAGAAGTGTTCCACTCATCAAGTCCATGTTTTTCAGTTTGGTGGATGTCAGTTTTTCCAGGATGTCATGTGGGACAGAGTCAAATGCCTTAGGTAGATTGCATCAGTTGTCCTTCCCTTGTCCACTGTTTCTGTGACTTCATCATAAAAAGCCACCAAATTTGTCAGGCATGATTTGCCCTTGGTGAAGCCATTGCTGGTTACCACCAATCACCTCTGCTTTGTTTTCGATTCACCTTAGCAGATCATTTAGAAGGATCTGCTCCATGATCTTGTCAGTCATAGAGGTGAGACTGACAGGTCTGTAGTTCCTGACATCATCTTTTTTTCCCTTCTTGAGGATAGGGATTATGTTTGCCCTTTTCCAGTCAGCGGAAACTTCACCAGTCTGTCATGACTTTTCAAATATGATGGGCAGTGGTTTAGCAACTTCATCCTCCAGTTACCTCAGGACACTTGGGTAGACCTCATCAGGTCCCAAGGACTTGTGCACATTCAGATTCAATCCTTTAGATGCTCACAAACATGGTCTTCAATTTTAGTGGACAGATCTTCCTTCTCCCAAGTTTTGCACTTTGGCCACACCAACCCCAAGCAGTGCTACAGGCTGGGGACAGAGTGGCTGGAAAGCAGCCAGGAAGAAAGGGACCTGGGGGTACTGGTAGATAGTAGGCTCAAGATGAGCCAGCAGTGTGCCCATGTGGCCAAGAGAGTCAATGGCATCCTGGCCTGCCTCAGGAAGAGTGTGGCCAGTAGGACAAGGGAGGTTATTTTTCCCCTGTACTCAGCACTGGTCAGGCCACGCCTTGAGTACTATGTCCAGTTCTGGGCTCCTCAATTCAAGAGAGATGTTCAGGTGTTGGAACATGTCCAGAGAAGGGTGACAAAGCTGGTGAGGGGCCTGGAACACAAAGCCTATAAGGAGAGGCTGAGGGAGCTGGGATTGTTTAGTGGAAGCAAGCACTGGATGGCTGGAAACCTATCCAGTTTCCCATGCTACTGCACATAACACCATTTTGGGCTTGGAAAGACAAATCCTGTGGCGACATGGCACTCCAGAAAGAATTGAATCAGATAATGGTAACCACTTTAAAAACAATCTCATAAAATCTTGGGCCAAAGAGCACGGCATTGAGTGGATCTATCACATCCCCTACTATGCACCCGCCTCAGGCAAAATTGAACGTTACAATGGCTTGTTGAAAACAACTTTAAAGGCAATGGGGGGAGGAACCTTAAAGAACTGGGAGAAACATCTAGCCCAAGCCACTTGGGTAGTGAATAGTAGAGGTTCCACCAACCGAGCTGGCCCAGCTCATTCAGAGGTCTTACAAAAGGTGGAAGGTGACAGGGTTCCTGTCATTCGTGAAAAGAATTTGTTGGGCAAGTCTGTTTGGGTATTCTCCCCTTTGGGGGAGGCTACACCTGTCCGAGGGGTGGTTTCTGCTGAAGGACCTGGTCATACATATTGGGTTATGCAGAAAAACGGTGAAATACAATGTGTGCCACAAAAGAATCTGACATTGGCAGAAAGAATGTAGATATGTTGTTATGAGTTCTTTTGCAGATGATTGTGGTGTCCAAGAAAAGCCTTGAAGAGCCCGCTATCCATGAGCATGAGCCCTGAGAGTGCCAAGAGTCCTGCTCTGTTCCACTCATTGAAAAAAAACATTGAGCTAGCCAATGCCTGAGACAGACAGAAATAAGAAGATGAATGACCGAAAATTGAAGAAAGATGCTTGAAGCCTGGAAAAATGACCATCTACGATACTGATGTTATTCCTAGTTACATAGAATGACTTGATGCTGCAATGGTAAATTATATTAAAGGGGTGGATTGTGGCTGTTCGAGCTGCAGACATAGGGGAGAGATGAACATTCCAGGGATAGGCCACATAAATGGCAACAATAGATAAATTAATATAATTTCATTGGAGCATCAAGAACTTAATATCTAGAAGCACAGTTTGTTCTCCCCCTTCTCCCTCTGGTTTCTGCTGCTGCAGCTTCGCCTATCTTCCCCGGCTGCTGTTTTGGCTGCTGCTGCTTCTGCTGCTTCGCCGCCACTTGACCCCTTCCCCATCTCCCTTAAGGTTATTGTTTTTTTTTTTTTTTTCTTCCTTCCTTCTCTAGTTATTATTTCTCTTTACATTGTTATACTTATATTATAAGAAAATACAATTTCATCTTTCCCTGACTTTCAAAAAGTAGGGAGGTTTGTGTTGTGAATTTTCTTCCTGGGGGAGGGATCAGCCCAAACCTGGGACAATGGCCTAAACCTACTCTGCTCTAGTTTAGAACCATTGCCCCTTATCCTGTCACTACGTACAGGGTTAATCCTCCTGTGGGGGAAGTGATCTTGAAGCTGACCCCAGGTGGGCTTGACCCCTCCCCAGGGGTGGGTTTGAACACTACCAGGTGATGGTTATTCCACTCCCCCTCCCTATCTAAAGATCCAGAAAAGCATGGGGACTTTCTGTTCTCTGGCTCTCACTTCCTGCTCATGAGATATCACCATTCCTGTTTCCCTGCTGGTCTTTTGGTTTACCACGTGGCCATCATCACCACGAGGTGGACAAAACCCATTGCCATCAAATCTGGTTGTATATTTACATGTTTTATATCTTGTTTTCCCTTCCCTGCACCTTTGTAACTTCCCTACCGCATATACTTTTTATTTATTGTTACACTTTTCTTCTTTTAACTTCCAAATTACAGTGAAATCATTTATTTGGATCTGCTTTACCTTTCCTCTCTCTCCATCTAATTCCTTTTCTTTTGGGAAAGAAAGGGGAAGAGGGAAGGGCATCCTATAAATTGTTATTGGTTCTATCAACTATATTGGAGCCTCTGGGAATTTAAATTAGAACCGAGACATGCTACAAGATGTTGTAAATAGTCCTTTGCCTGTCTTCCTGTAGGTCCCTGTGGGCAGCTAGGGCCCAGTAGCTGGAAGATATCATGCTGTATGGAAATATAGGGCCCCTCTCCATATTGCCATAACCAATAATATTCAGTTTATGATGTAAGCAGATGGAAATGATGTATCAACCCACACTATATAACCCAGTGTTGCCCACTAATAAACGACATTTACTTTCCACCGCATCGGAGTCTGTGAGCTGATGGTCCGTGCGGCCAAGGGCTGGTCATTGTGCCGTTCCTGAATGTTGTGGAGGCAGGAATTAATTTGTGGCTGCGTCAGGAATTTTATACAAAATAATTATTTTATTTTCCCAAAAACCTGCCCCCAAAATTATATATACAAAGATTAATTTGGTTTAATTAGCAGATTCAGTCGCATGAGAATTATCTACAGGGATACCATCAATAATCTGGCTATTTTGGAAGTCAGACATTGGAAAATGTTTTAGTTATCAATTAATAGTGGTTTTCTTACTAATAAAGTTGAGCCAAAATGACTCACGGTTAGGCTGGCTTCCTGGTGAGGTTTGTCTCTCTCGTTCTCCTGCAGAAGCTGTCGGAGAGTCGTTAAGAGGTATTCAGCTCTTACAAAGGTGTCAGTGGGGAAGCAATCCTTTGAAGCTTTCTGTATTCACCTTAGGTGAGTGAGGCGGGGTGGAGTCTCAGGCAGACACGAACATCTAGGCATGGACAAAATCCAAGACGGGAACCCCCAAAGGCGGGAAGACCCCCAGTTTATACCCTTGCTAGACAAAGGGCAGAGTTACCACACCTCAGGTGCGAAAGCGCACAGCCAATCCCAGCCAGATCCCAGCTCGTGCACTGCACGGGGCACTCCTCATGCGGGCAGGACCCCTTTGCTCACCCCCTTCACGCCCGCAGGGCAGGCGAGGGGGGGGGGGGGCTGTAACCAGGCAGCTTTCCCCCTCCCATTCAAGCCACGGAGAGAGAGGAATTGAGGGGTACACAGGACTTCCAGGACACTGAACCAGGTTGCTGCATGCCCTTCCAGGGCAACAGGTCCCCTTCAGATATTGATAGTTCTCCCCAAAGCATCCTTTCAAGGATGAACCGCTGAAATTCTTTTAGACAGCCATTCTGGATATATGCTGGTAATTCCCTCTGAAGCAGTGAAGCATTCCAGACATCCCTAATCCTGCTCAGTTATGTGTACTCCTGTCATCTCTATCCATCCTGTGAAGATGTTTTGGTAACTTCTCGCATTTCAAATACTAGTAGATACCTCTGTTCACGGAGACTGAATCCTGTCACTCTGGCCATGATTCCTTCCATATGAAGGAAGAACTATTTGACTCATTGTGAGGATCAGTGAAGGTTTTCACTTTCATCATGGTCACTGGTAACCTGTGGCTGACTTCCATGGAGTCAGTATAATAGTATGTTCTAATGTTTTATAAAACCAATGAACTAATTAAATTCAGTGATACCGTAAATCACCCAGTGGGGCAAATTGCTTCTGCAGAATCTCAGTGACAAATGTGTAGATTGCTTGTTGTAACAGAACTTGTTCATTTGAATCCTGCATTTCTTTGAAGTGTGAACCTCTGCATAGATCGACAAGCACTTAAACTTTGTAGAAGTAAATTTAGGTGAAGATAATTGTGGGTGAAGTTTAATTAGCAGTCTTCTTAGAGTAGAATAGGCTTCTTATCAACTTCTTATCAACAGTTAAACAATGCTCAAAAAGAATAAAAACAAGTACAAAATTTCCTGTATTTGTGAGGAAAATAAACAGGCTATAAATCAGAAAATGTGCAAAGAAAGATTAAGCTGCAGAAAGGAATTTTTTGCAAGGCTGACAATAAAAATATCAGCTTGCTGAATTGTTAATTAATTTATTTTTATCTCAGAATAATCTATTTTTTATCTCAGAATTTCTTTTGATTCACACCCCTCACTTTTTCACCCTAAATACCACCTTTTCTTCAGGAAGTTCAAAGCTCACCTCCTGAATGTGAAAATTTAATTATCAACTCAAACTGTAGATTTGGTGTTTAGAACATGACCAATAGATTGTGAACAAGTACTTTGTATGAGACAAGAAAGAAAACTGGAAATTTTTAGGCAGCTAGGTGAATTGTGGGAACTCTGATAAATCCCACAGATGGTTTTAGATATCTGTCTGCAGATAGGAGACTTATATTTTTTTTTCACTAGAATATGTATATAAACTAGTTTTTTAGATAACATATGCTGAATAACTGTAATTTTTCATATCGCTGACAGTGGAAAACAAGAGTATTCTAAGTGTCCTACATGTGAATTACACATAGAATCATAGAATCATAGAATCAACCAGGTTGGAAGAGACCTTCAAGATCATCTAGTCTAACCTATCACCCAGCCCTATCCAATCAATTAGACCCTGGCACTAAGTTCCTCATCCAGTCTTTTCTTGAACACCTCCAGGGACTGTGACTCCAGCACCTCCCTGGGCAGCCCATTCCAATGGCAAATTGCTCCCTCTGTAAAACACACAAAAGCTAAATGCAAATAAACTTATTTCACACTATGCAGTTATCTGAAGGCATTTCTCTCCAATCGATGAAAAAGAGATCAATAGTTTTCAACAATGCATCAATTTCCCATGTCTACTGCTTCAGTTTCTACTCTGTTTCTATGCATTTGTTGTGACTTTTCTAAGGTATTCCTAAATATGTGTGTCTTTCCAAATGAGACATAACATCAGTTATGGAAGTTCCCAGAGGGGATACTCCACAGAAAAACAGAGAAGCTCTCAAGCTGAAAAGAGGCAGAATTTTTAGACTACAAGAGTACTAAAGTACTAAACTTCCCTTCCATTGGGTGACATATAGGGTGTTTAGTCTGACAATATCCTATCATTGCAAAATAAAGGACAGGCATCTCCGCAGATTTTCTCAATCTCTCTCTGAATTGTCTTCCTGTCTCTCAGACTCTTGGCCATTTTTGTTAATAGTGTTACAGAGACTGGAAAATATGTTCATGCTGAGGAGGGAGGGAAGGGTGAGGAAGGATTTTCCATTATTTTTAACCACAAGAAGTCCTTTCGTTTCCTTCAGTTCTCCAGTTTATTAAGTGCACATGTTCCAGCTTTTGAAATGAACGAGGCACTGTTCTGCCTGCTGAAGTGTTGAGAAATGGAGGAAGGGTTAATTTACAAGCAGAATTTACCTCCAGAAACATGATATTTACCCCACATGCTTTCTATAATGTCAGAAGCCAAGGATGAATAAAGTAGGACATTTGATATATTCTTGGGGTTCAGGTGATGTAGTATGTTGTGTTAGGTTTATCGGACAACATTTTGGTTGGAAGAGGAGAATAAAAATATGTGAGAGAAACAAATATGTGGACACTGAAGTCAATGAAGAGAGGAAGGAGGTGTTTCAGGCACTGGAACAGAGATTCTCTTGAAGCACATGATGAAGACCATGGTGAGGCAGGTTGTCTCCTTTCACCTCATTGAGGTACACAGTGAAATAGATATCCACACTGTAGCCCATTGAGGAACCCACTAGTTGATGTGTCCTGATCTAAGCTGTGACCTCATGGATAGCCCATGACTGGGGAGGCTCCTTTCAGGACCTTTGATCTCATGGGGCATATGCTGAGGACATTTTCTGGCAGGACCTGTGATCTCATTGGGGATGCATACTGGAACAGTCTTCTGAAGACTTACACTCAGTGAAAGGACCCATGGTGGAATTGTTCATAAAGAACTGCACTGCATAGGATGTACCTTCGGTGATGTAGTTTCGGAGAGACTGTAAGAGGCAGAGGGGATCCATGCTGGAGCAGAGCAAGAGTGTGAGAAGAAAGGTGTGACTGAAACAACATAAGATGAATTGACTGCACCCATCATTTTTCTTCCCACTGGGCCACTCAGTGGAAAGAGACAGAAGAGAGGTAAATGAAATTGAACCCATTAATAAAGGAGAAATGAGAGTAGATGGTTTTAGATTTGGGGTTAGTTTCTTACCAACAATTTATTTTCTCTAATTTGAGTCTATTTTTTCCCTGTGACACTGATTAGTGAACAATGTGTCTCATCTTGACTAATAAGCTATCAGCTGAGAAGGGGGAATGATAGAGTGGCTTGGTAGGCAAGGAAAACTCACTACATCTCTAGATGGCAATTTATTGTCATACTGTGTGAGATGAGATGAAAATGGATGCAGTAAGTACATCATCATAACTTTGAAATGTCCCAGGACAGCTCCTCATTATGACATAGACTTAGCTTACCACTCTACACTGCAGAGCAGATGCTTGTTTGTATCATATACCTCTGCAGTACAATACAGCAGCTCTGTTGATAAGTAGAAACTTCAGTCTTCAAGCAAAAGGAGGCTCATTTAGGTATTACCACTTCTATTGAAGAAACATTTTGACCGAGAATCTGAACAATCAACCATATTTAGTCAATGCAAATTAAACTCTATGAAGTTGTACAGGCATTAATGTACAATTTGGAATATATATATATATATATATATATATATATGGGGAATGTGAATATTTATACTTGCTATAGACAAACTGAAGAAGGAAATAATATAAGGAAGAAAATAGGTATGATCTTAACAACAAAACTGTTCTGGAAAACAATACTCATATTGTAATTATAAAAAATATACTGCAAAAGTAATAATGCTGCAAAGTCTTTCGTTTGTTTTACTGTTATATCCCGTGGCAAGCACAATGGACAGAAAGCTCTATAAATTTTCATTTTACTAGCTTTCCTTGAACAACACCATGTAAAACCTAGCTTTGTTTCTATATCATTTGTATTAAGTTTTCATGAAAGTAATTCACTTTATGTTGCATTCTGCTTTGTGGTAATAGTTTCATCCCCACTTTTTCACAAGCCTAGCAAGTATTTGTTTACCACCATCATATTTTCTGAACTGCTTCTAAACTTGAAATTCTTTTTGCCTAAGCCACAAGACAGTATTCCTAGGAGTGTGACATTGAATATCCAGAGGTTATTAATTGTATACAGACCATCATTTAATAGAAGGTTGCTATAGGATTACCACATGGAATTTTCCCATACTTAAACTACATTGAAATATCCAATTAGTGTATTAGTAGAGAGGCATGAATTTCATCATGGTTAAACATTTGATGACAGGCTGGCCTTTCAGTTTAGCTTTGTGTTTTGAGAGAAGAAATCTGATCTCATCTGGTTTTCTTTTGAGAAAATTCTCAAAATCCTTCCCCATTAGATGCACTCCCTTCTAAGAAGCCTTTATATGTGAACAAGAAGAATCCTTCATATTCTCTGATCTTATTGTTTGCAAATACCGTCTCTGAAAGGAAAGTATATTACTTGCATTCACCATTCAAAGCAAAAATCTCTTGAAGAGAAAATAGAAGACGTGGTTTGAATTGAATGCTTGCATACTTCTAGCTGAAGTTTTTAAAATGGTATTATGCTAAATTAAGTTTCAAAGGAATAATACTACAACACATTTTCTGGCTTTTTTTTTTTTTCCTTCCCTTTTTAAAACCATATTTTAAATATTTTAATATTTGACTACTATTTACAATTTAAGTCTGAGTATTTTCCTGAACAAGGTTTGCCATGTGAAATCGAAGAGATACAGCAATTTCCCAAATTTTCTTTAGGCAGTATACTTAAATAGATCTTTTTTTTTTCCCCTTTTTCTTCCTTTTTTGTTTTCAGTGTGGACGATCATCAAGAAAGTAACTGTGTTCTTGTCTTGGAGTTACCAAATATCAAATAGGATAAAAAAGGTATGTTTTGGGTCTTTGTTATATCTCTAAAAATAAATATTTCAGACACATTTATATAGTGAATAGTCAAACCCTGAGGTTGGAATATTCTTTAACTTGTTTAGTTGGAGTTAGTTCTTTTGTTTTTTTGAATGACAATGTATTTTGGTCTAGAATTACTCCACAGAAAAGCTTTTTTGTGAACACATGTGGGGAAAGTCTGTTTAGTGAGTGTAAGTAAGTCAGCCAAGTGAAATCTCTGAAGTCTGGACTTTAAGGAACAAAAGCTCAGGTAAGTCTGTGTTCCTCATTTTAAATTTTACTTTTAAATAACTCTGAAATGTTTTTTTGACTGATAGAAATTTTCTCTCATGTCCTATCTCACCTAAAATTATATAAATTGATGGATTTTTCTTTATTTTCATAATTGCTTTGAAAATACAATTTATGTTTTAAGGCATGTTAGCAGCTTATGCATTTGTATGTTTCAGCAGACTAAATTATTGACAGAAGATATTATGCTTGTGAACATTAATAAGTTTCATTGAGAGTTCAGTTATTCACTTAATCTAACATAATGGAAGGATGCATTATATTATTTTTTTTATTTAACATAGAGCTAAATATTACAGGTCTTTTATATTATTGTTTTTTGGTGATGTAGTTTAACTTTAATTGTACACTTGGTACTCTAGGATATTAGATATAAAAATTTTAGTTCCATCATTTCCTATGACCAAAAACTTTTCATATATGGAAAAAAATGTTATTTTTTCCATTTTTCATTGAAGGAGAACGTTGAGTTAGGCTAGTCTTCAGACTGTTCAATAGATAATCCATTATCTGTAATCAGATTTAGAGCTGAGGTTAAATATGCAAAACTGCATAATAGCAGACTTCAGTTTCTGTTCCTGCTCACTCAAATGTATGTCAACAATGGAAGAATATAATGAATAATGATGCTCTTGCAAGTCACTCACCACCATAAGTAATTAATGTGCAAATGTGGTCAATGCTGGGAAGTCTTAGGCATAATTTTTTGTATTTGATTGTGACTGTATTTTATCCTAATATTTTATTGTTAACAAATTGACAGCCTTGGCAACATCACTGAGCATTTATTTAGTTGCACAGAGATTATATGAAATTGTCCTTTTTTTTTAATATATATAAATATATACACATTATATCAGTGTGGTAAAAGGGAACAATTGTATATCTTCAAATACTTTCCATATTGTCAAACATACTATTGCTGGTCTTATTGATTTCTTAACTTGTTAACTAGAACAGCTGGACACAATACTGCTGTCTCATACTTCCCCATCTGAGGGTACTAATCTTTACTTTTGGAGGAAATTAGTATATATTTTATTGATTACTCAAGGTGATTGTTAAAATGCTTCAGAAGCAGCCATTTATGGTATCTATTGTCAGTGAGCTATGAGCTGATCACTGTTGCTTTATTGTTGCTTCAGTATGGAGTCATGTTGCAGATCTGTCAAAGTCCAGTTCAGTCAGTGCCTGCAAACTGGTATGGTTATGGATCCTTGTGTTTATGAGACTTTGTTCTCTGAGCACTGTGCATTTTGTAAAGCCTCAGTATAATCTCTTGTTTACTTGAAATAAGCTAATTATGAACAGAAAGGTGAGAAAGCACCTGCTACTTTTTTGTTTGCTTAGGTGTTTTTTGTTTGTTTATTGTTAAATTTAGAACATAGTCCCTGACTAAGCAACATCTCTTACTGCAGTAGATGAATAACATGAATGTCTGTAATATCCAAGATCTTCAAAATCATTAATTATTTTTCAAAGAATGATTTGTTTGTAGAGGAGAAATATTATATAAATTTTATAGGCAGATCGTTGAGACTCAGATTTCCAGCTCTGTGAGAGAGCTGAAAGGGAAGCACTTATCTTCTGTATTGAAGAACCAGTGAAGATTTTCCAACCTTTCATTTAAGCTGAATGCTTACATTTCAATGCTTGAAATAAAATTTCTGTTGCTGACAGATACAAAGTCAGACCACTGCTAAGCAACAGGAATTTCATCAGACTCCATACTTCAAGCCCTATCACAATCTCCAGCAAAATATAGCAGAAAAGAAGATGCATCTTCCATTTTACCTGAGTGCAGTTAGACGAACTTCAAGTACCAAGTTCTAATCTACTCTGTTTTGAGACAGAATTTGACTGTTTTCCTTTCTGGTAGGTGGGAAAATGAGGTTCATCTCTTGGTCCAAGTCAAAAGAATATCTCTTCTGTCCTAGACTGAATGATTGCCCTGAAAGACCAAAACAGGCCAATTTAGGCCTGACCATGTCCTGGCTTGCCCAGGCATGTTTTTCTGCTCTCCCTCCTTTTGCTGTTGGAGGACGCAAGTGCAGTGAAGGAAAACAAAAGGCCTGGTACCTTTGAATCTCCTTTATGTTCCCTTCCAAACTTGTAAGCAGAGCACCTCATGTGTTTATACATTTATTTGTGTTCTGCCCTAAAAAAGAAAAAGTAAGCCCTGATTTTACCTAATATGGTCAGTTTTGGCAAAATGCCATTCTGATTGGCTGATCTGTGGCCAAAGAAGCAGTTAGTCTCAGGCTACATTGGTAAAAAGAGATGAGCAAACAAACACAATGTGCTCTGCCTTAATGTGATTCTGCCAGTGCTTCTGCTTCACTGCCATTGCATCCTGATATGCTCTGCTAAGCTGTAAGCTAGCTCTGCTATGTAATAACAAACCCTGATACTTTGGGTTTGTCTACCTGGAAATTACCTTGTCTCAGTTTACCAGAAGATTGGCTTTAAAGGCCTTCACTCAATAGATGTACTTAGCCAGTGTGACATCATGCCTGCCCACACCTCTGCAAGCCTCCAAGCCAAGACTGCACACTTGCAGTCTTCTGCTGAGACTGGGAGCTCTAGAAGGAGCACAGATCATCCAAGAGGAACCAAAATCAGGTCAGAGATTGTCTACCTCTCTCCCAGCACCCTTGTTAGAGCCTGGGAAATTCTACAAGCCCAAGTGTCTAAGAAGACATCAACAGAACTCCCTGCAAGTGTCTGGGTACTGTCTGGAAACTGTAGTTAGCCCTCAGAATCCAGAGATTCTGTATTTTGTGAGTAAATACTCAAAGTCTCTTTGTAACTGAATCCAAATGCCTCCTCCCTTAAACAGAAAGGAGCTTCTTCAGTCCATCTAGTGGGCAAGAATCTCTCTTCCAGTTCTAATAGTTTAATGTTTGTTATATTATTGCTAGATATTTCTTAAGTGTTCTAGACTCTGTTTTCCTATGTGTAATGTTTTCATGGCTGTTACAAACAACCCATTATTAAAAATACTGGTGGGTAGCAAGAGTCCTAAATACCAAAATTAATAAACAAGATTAATTTTTGAATATAAAACCATCTTGCAGCCGCACTTGCTGCTACAATAATGCAACACATTTCACAGAATAGACCCTCTTGAGGTGCTGTGAGACTATTTACTAAGCAAAGCCTTGAAACACAAATTAAATATCTTCCATGGACAGAAAATTGTCGATAGGGTTGCAGAATGTTAAGATTTAAGAGCATTTTTTTCAATGTATTTCTTCAGAAACTGAAGTCATATGGAGATTCACATGCTTCAGGGCTGTGTGCATTCAGAGATTCGTATGTCACTTCAGTAGTACTTAAAGAACCTGAGTGACATCCCAATACTTGTTGTGAAGGTTTGGGAATTACCTGCTCCCCTACTCTTATGAAATCATCCAGACTGGACTCAGCCAGATAGAGGTTAAGGAAATTTATAATATCTGCAGCTATAGACAGAAATATACAAATTAAAGGTAATACAGAAACACAACATCCCTCACAGAAATCAGAGTCTCCAGAAGAGTCTCCCAACCACCCTTCTGCCTTCTTTCCACCTCTCTACCTTATCCCAAAGTTTGCTTTACATGCAAGGTGAGTTTGGAGGATCAGCAAGGTGGGGTTAGAAAGCAGAAGGATTAGTTACACAGAAGCAGCCCAGAGAGAAAGCACAGGCTCCAACAGAGATCCACACACAGTCTTATTTATGTTTTGTGTTTTTGTTTTTATATGTCTCAGAAAGCCTATGAGTGAAGTAGACATCATCACTGTTTCCTTTTCACAGCCCATAACCTAATTTCTTCCACTAAAATATTCCAGTCAGCCTTGAACTAGCACACTTGTGTTCAGCACTAAGACTGTGAATTTAGCTGTATGTCTCTTGCTGGAAGGGGAAAGAACCATTTTTTAGGTCTCTCACTTTTACAACAGTTGCAACTTAAGAGGTTGTAGGTCTACAGAGGCAATAAGCTCCATTCTCCTATACATATATACTTGTAAGAGACAAGATTATCTAGGCAATCTTTTTGCATTACTTCCAATTTCTTGTAGATTTTTGTATTCTATTACTTGAAAGCTAAAAATACAAATTGTCATTCCATCAAGTTTTAGAGCTATTAGCCCAGACTGTTCTTGTTTTACTCATTATAACATTTCAACCATTTTACCAGTATTTAATGTAAAGTACCTGTTAGAGCACCTAAAAAACTATGACACTGAATCAACTAGGCATCAAAAGAAGCATGGCCAGTAGGTAGAGAGAAATGATTCTGCCACTCTACTTTCCTCTGGTGAGACCTTTTCTGGAGTACTGTGTCCAGCTCTGGAACCCCCAGAACAAGATAAACATGGCCCTGTTGGAGAAGATCCAGAAGAGAGTCACTAGTATAATCAGAGGGCCCCTCCCTGTGAACACAGTCTGAGAGAACTGAGACTGTTCAGCCTGCAGAGCAGAAGGATCAGGGGAGACCTAAAAGCTGCATTTCCATATGAAGGGGAACTACCGGTAGGGGAAGGACTATTTGAAAGGGATTGTAGCAGTAGGGTAAGAGGCAACGGCTTTAAACTGGAGCTGAGTAGATTTAGATTAGGCACAAGGAGGAAGTTCTTTACAATGAGAGTGCAAAATGCTGGAACAAATTATCCAAGGATATGGTTGAGGACTCATCCATGAAGATATTCAACATCAGACTTAATGTGGCTCTGTGGAGCTTGATGTAGTTGGAGGTATCCCTGTTCACTTCAGGGGGATTGGCCAAAATGGCCTTTGAGGGTTTCTTCTAACTCAATGGAATCTGTGAATCTATGAACTATTGACCTGACAATTTAATAAAAAAAAAAAAAAAAAAAGAAACCCAAACCTACTTGCTTTATTGCATAATTCTTCTGTATCAAAATATTTTCTAAATAGTCTAATTCCTAAGGAAAAAAAAATTGCTTTTCCAGTAGGCCATTTGTCACAGGGCAGCCCTGACAAGTGGGTCCTCTGGTGATAGAGTATATTTGACCATTGATTGCTACCAGCTGCACACAGTATCATTTGTTGTAGTGTTTGTGCAGATGTAGATCTCTTTGATTTTATCTTTTTTATTTTTTTTCTTTTTTTTACCTACAGCATATAAAAACCTGTGCTTCCTGGAATTTGATTTTAGAGAAGATAATTTTAACAAAAACATCAAAAGAAAATCACATTAATTCTACAACATTTCAAAGAAAATAAGTATGGTGTTGTATTGAGAGTGCTTGTATCGCTGAAACTGCAGACCAGAGGGGCTGATGTGGTTTGTAATGTGACAAATGATGTTAAGATTTGGATTTTCTGTAGAGCACTTAGTGCAGGCTCAAGGTAGAGCTGTTCTGTAGCCTGTACAACAAACGCATGGAAAAAATTCTAACAATACAGGTAGGTACCTAACATTACAGAATTGTTGATTAGACACTTCCTACCTTTTTTATTTTGTTATGTTTTTGCTCATTTACACTCTTCTCTTGAAGTGTGAGCTCTATCAATTTTCCTGAGACAACTGACATTTTAGCATGCTTGCTTCTTAAGCAGAAATTGAGGACATATCAGTATATTAGATCTGGAATATTCACTTGAAGAACTTCAGTAAACTTGAGAAAATAGACCTTAGGAACATGAGAGAAACACATGTCTCCTGTTTGCATTAAACCCACCATAATAATAAAAAAAAAAAAAAAAATCAATCAATCCTTTGTTGGATTATTTAATCTTTTAAAAGCAAATTACATAGGGCAGGCAAAAGGTGATTCTCTTTGATGTTACTACCAACAGATCTCACAATGAAGTTATTGCCAGTACTTCAGCCAGGATTTGGGCTTACTGTGACCCACACATAAAATGAAAGCATATATATATATATATATATATATATATATATATATATATATATATATGAGTACTGGAATGTCATTCACTATTCAGAAGTTATTGCAAACTATGCAAGTTAATTACATAAAAGCATTGAAATAAAAATTATGATAAGGAAAATCTCTTCACTCAAAATTCTGATCAGCAAAAAGAACAAACTTAACCCACAGAAAGTAGGAAAGTATGCAAGTCTTTTCTTGGTAGACTAGTGTGTACAAATTATTCTGCTGAATGTCCCTCATTCTCAGTAGAGGATACTATTTCTTGCTACCAACTCTTCTCACAAAATATGTTTTCTGCAGTATTCCTTTTTTTAAGATAGAAAAGTAACGTTTTTCATGAAAACACAGCACTAGTTCCTCAAAATATGGTGGAAGTAATGGCTCATGGAAAAGCAGTCCAAGTTTTTGAGGAAAATGTGATATACGAATGGGAAAAAAAATCATGTCTATTTTTGCCACCACCAAGTGAATTGGAAGAACCCATTTAAGAGATAACACGTATAAACTCCTTCTGTATTATAAAAAGCATGTATTTGTGGTCTTTCAGAAGACCTTTTGAGTTTTGAAGTATGAAGACTGAAGTACAGACCACAGATATAATGATTTGAACCACATCATGTCACAGTACCACACAGTATCACACAGTATCATCAGGGTTGGAAGAGACCTCATAGATCAGGAAGTCCAACCCTTCACCATAGAGCTCAAGGCCAGACCATGGCACCAAGTGCCACGTCCAATCCTGCCTTGAACAGCTCCAGGGATGGCGACTCCACCACCTCGCCAGGCAGCCCATTCCAGTGTCCAATGACTCTCTCAGTGAAGAACTTTCTCCTCACCTCGAGCCTAAATTTCCCCTGGCGCAGCCTGAGGTTGCGTCCACTCATTCTGGTGCTGGCCACCTGAGAGAAGAGAGCAACATCCTCCTGGCTACAACCACCCCTCAGGTAGTTGTAGACAGCAATGAGGTCTCCCCTGAGCCTCCTCTTCTCCAGGCTAACCAATCCCAGCTCCCTCAGCCTCTCCTCGTAGGGTTATGCTCAAGGCCTCTCACCAGCCTCGTCACCCTTCTCGAGACATGCTCAAGCATCTCAACATCCCTTTTAAACTGGGGAGCCCAGAACTGAACGCAGTACTCGAGGTGTGGTCTAACCAGTGCAGAGTACAGGGGCAGAATGACTTCCCTGCTCCTGCTGACCGCACCATACCTGATGCAGGCCAGGATGCCACTGGCTCTCTTGGCCACCTGGGCACACTGCTGGCTCATGTTCAGGTGGGTATCAATCAGTATCCCCAGATCCCTCTCTGTCTGGCTGCTCTCCAGCCACTCCGACCCCAGCCTGTATCTCTGCATGGGGTTGTTGTGGCCAAAGTGCAGCACCCTGCACTTGGAGCTATTGAACCCCATCCCATTGGACTCTGCCCATCTGTGCAGGTGGTCAATGTCCCTCTGCAGAGCCCTTCTGCCCTCCAACCCAGCCACATCTGCCCCCAGCTTGGTGTCATCTGCAAACTTGCTGATGACTGACTCGATGCCCTCATCCAGATCATCTATGAAGATGTTAAAGAGGATGGGGCCCAGCACTGATCCCTGAGGGACACCGCCAGTGACCGGCCGCCAGCTGGATGTGGCACCATTCACCACCACTCTCTGGGTTTGGCCCTCCAGACAGTTGCTAACCCAGCACATAGTGTTGTCATCCAAGCCGTGGGCTGACAGCTTAGCCAGCAGTTTGCTGTGGGGGACAGTGTCAAAGGCCTTGCTGAAGTCCAGATAGTCTTATGTGTGTATGTATATACACACGTAACCCATACTATTGCGAGCAATGTTGGCTGCATGGTATGACACTAGGGGGATGCTATGTTGGAGGGTGAGGACTGGGGTCTCTCTCTCTTTCTGGTTTCAATTTTCACAAGGCATAAGTTCCTATACAGATTTTGGTCAGGTGTGGTTTTTTTTTTTTTCTTTTTCTTCTCCCTTGTCCTGCAAGAGTTGTAAACTGGTATCTCTGCAGTAGAGTAATAATTCATTTTGTGTAATACAACTAAAACTCTCCACATTCCTTCTTTTTATCTCCCACCAGTAGGGGAAAGGGAAAGGGAAAGGGAAAGGGAAAGGGAAAGGGAAAGGGAAAGGGAAAGGGAAAGGGAAAGGGAAAGGAAAAAGGAAGAGGGGGAGGTGGAGGTGGAGGTGGGAGGTAGTCAGGTTAACCTGTCTGTTAACCTGTTACATTCCTTTTTCAGGGAGGTGACCAGTTGGCCAAATACTGTCATGGTGCACCTACTTTGATAATCATAGTTAGATAAATAGAAAAGTGTGTTTATGTTGATAAATTCATTGAATCTATTGAAAAAGCTACTCTTCCTTCCTTATATATAGTGTTCTTAGAGAGATTATGCTTTTGAAAATGTTATTTATATTTCTTAAAAGAATTAATCAATCACATCCGTTCTGTACTTAATTTTCTATAGACAGAAGAGAAATTATGAAATTAACTTATCATGGATAGTATTGGCTTGACATGTCCACATAGGCTGTTTTTTTGTTATGTTCGTAAGATTACCTCTCAAAACTTCTGGCAATTACAAATCCAATGTAAGTTTCTGTCAATGTAGTGACTTCTAGAGTTTGAAAAATATTTAGCCTGGTTTTAAGTGTGGAGTTAAACTAAAAGAAGATGTCTCAAAATGCTTGCTTTTATGAGGCTCAGTGGTTTGTTAGTATTTATTAGGCTTAAATCTGAAATTGTATATATGAAATAATGCTTTGATTCTGATACTCTACTAGCTTACTTAATTTACTATAACAGTTTGTGAATAGTCTGAACTGTCTAATGATGTTGATGTCATAGTGTGAATACTATCATTCTTAAGATGCTAAAACGCTATAGTCATTCAACTATGAAACATTTTATTCAGGATGAACAGAGAGAAGCATAAGGTTTAAATGCTAATTTTGTTTTTGCTTATAAAACAAAATATTAAATGTAAATTACTTAAGCTATGACTTTTCTGGTATCACAGCATAAATGAATAGAATTGCTAAATAAATGGAGAAATAAAATGAGAAGAGTTGCTTAAAAAAAAAGTAATTAACAAATCACATATTTCTTCCACCAGGGTGTCTATTGTGTCCTAGATCGGGAATTATTCCAATGAGTGATATTAGTCAACTAAGGACAACAAAAACTGTTTTTCTAAGACTGTGTAAAAGCAAGAGAAGGAGATACTCTTACTATGAAGATTCCTGATATCAAAATACACAAAAGCAGTAAGTCAAATTTAGGAAAAAATCAGTGTTCAAATCAAGAACAGATGAGTGCAAACCTGGCTCTGAATTTGGCAAGGTTTCTACTAATGCCAATAAGACTGATCATACTTACAGAACAATGCTTCATCTGTAAAAAGCATCCTGCATTTCTTTAGCAGTAGGCCAAAAAATGTTCTTCAGACTTTGATTCTGTGTAAAAAAATGCTCACTTTAATTTACTTAAACTTAAAAAAAATACACAAACGAAAAACATCCACTCCACAGGGTGATCAGACACTGAAACAGGCTGCCCAGAGTGGCTGAGAATGCTTTCCTCTGCCACCTGATCTAGGCATACCTGTGTTAGCAGGGACATTGGACTGTACCATTTCCTGAAATCCCTTCCAACCTCTGCCATTCTGAAGTTCTGTGGTTTTCTGACTCTGTGATTGCAACCTGCTCAGTGATTTTCCAAGATCACCCTGAAAATATAGATGGTCTTCTTGTTTTAGAGAGGAAAAGGAAGAGAATAATTTCCACCTCTGCACACACAGATCTGACACCATTGATGTAAAGTGTTTAAATTATTATGTTTAGAAATATCTTCTTGCAAAAATGTTGTGGAGGCAGGAATTAATGTGTGGCTGAGTTGGGAATTTATACAAAATATTTATTTTATTTTCCCAAAAACCCACCCCCAAAACTATATATACAAAGATTAATTTAGTTTAATCAGCAGATTCAGTCGCATGAGAATTATCTACAGGGATACCATCAATAATCTGACTATTTTGGAAGTCAGAAGTTGGAAAATGCTTTAGCTATCAATTAATAGTGGTTTTCTTACTAATAAAGTTGAGCCAAAATAACTCGCGATCAGGCTGGCTTCCTGGTGAGGTTTGTCTCTCTCGTTCTCCTGCAGAAGCTGTTGGAGAGTCGTTAAGAGGTATTCAGCTCTTACAAAGGTGTCAGTGGGGAAGCAATCCTTTGAAGTTTTCTGTATTCACCTTAGGTGAGTGAGGCGGGGTGGAGTCTCAGGCAGACACGAACATCTAGGCATGGACAAAATCCAAGGCGGGAACCCCCAAAGGCGGGAAGACCCCCAGTTTATACCCTTGCTAGACAAAGAGCAGAGTTACCACACCTTAGGTGCGAAAGCACACAGCCAATCCCAGCCAGATCCCAGCTCAGGCACTGCACGGGGCACTCCTCGTGCGGGCAGGACGCCTTTGCTCATCCCCTTCATGCCTGCAGGGCAGGCGAGGGGGGGGAACCAGGCGGCTTTCCCCCTCCCATTCAAGACATGGAGAGAGAGGAATTTAGGGGTACACAGGACTTCCAGGACAAAAAAGTAGTCTGTATAAAAGATATAACAATTTCTCAGCTATGTAACATGGCACAATTATGAATGATTTTTCCTTTGCTGTGCTTGGAACACATTCCAGATTCATGAATGTTCTCCACAAATGTCCTGTTGTTGATGAAGATTTTTGAGAAATATTTAGTAAATATAATGTAATATACTTGATTTTGAGCTAGATATCTCAACACTGAAATTATTCTATCACTCTGGCCATATAAGAAAAGAGTTTTAGGGAGCCTTTTTGAGGAAACTTACATTGCTAGTAACTTCAGGTAACAAGTCAATGGAGGATCCAAGGATCAAAACTGACGTGGATAATATGCCTGAAACAAATAACCAAAGGCAGGAGGGAGATAATGGTGGCAGTAAGAGAACTGCTAATCATCATGTGCATTTTCAGGCAACTTCACAGTCCTACACTTTGGTTTCTGTTAATGGACATGTCTGCCCTTTTACAATCTTAGCTGATTCAGGGAAGAAAGTGTTGGTAATACATCTAAGATGACACTAGAGTTATTTTTATAGTATTGAAGGGATTCTAAGTGCATAAGGTTATAAAAATTTTGTCTGAACTTCAGGAAATGCCCTTTAATTATATTTATGGCAGCAATGCTATTAATTATATACCATTATCTATAAATAAGCTCTTACTACAATATTTTGCTTCAAAACAAAATCTGCTAACAAAATGATTAATTCTTAATTTCCCACTCTCCCTTCCATTCCTACCACCCTACCCACCCCTCACACTTTATTATCTCCTTACAGGATGCACAGAATATAATTTGCATGTAATTTGTAGTGACTGCCTTTTTAGTGTTTCTATTCAAACTTTCTGATAAATGCTTTCTGAGGTCTGTCTCTGCTTTGCAAAAGTAATAGATGAATAAAACTGTCTTTCTCTAGTGGATGATATTGATTAGACATTACCAAGTCTCTCAAGTCTTTCAGTTAAGCAGTTAACCAGGAAAAGTTGATATTCCTGCCTAAGATATTGATAAACCAGATCTTTGAAATCTTTCTATAATGATACAGAACTCTTTTCAGAAAGAAGGGATGTAGATGTCAGAAATCATATGGCTGCTTCTTCTAAATCTCATTGAGTGTGAAAACAGTAGGAATCTCTATGCTTTGGCTGTCAGATATATTCATGTTCACATTCTGTGATAACCAAAAATTACTATCATTGAGATTCTTCCATCCTTTATTATTATTTTTGCCTTTGTGTGAATTTCTACAGTTGAAGGTGCATTGCATTTTTAGTTTCTATCTTCCCCATACAAATGAGGCAATTGTAATTGTTATACTAGTAATACTTAGAAAGCAAATTGAAATATGTGTCAATTATTAACAAATAATTATTGTTACTTAGCACAAGATTAGGATCAGGTTGGTTTAATTCCTTACTTTGTAGTTTTTTGAAAAGTCCATAAATCATTAGCAGAAAATACAAAAATAAATTTTATGGATATTCAACAATATGTAGCCAGAGGCCAAAAAAACATGCAGCAATGCTGATTATCTGGTTTCTCATGAGAAGCATCTTGTGGAGTTTATCATAGGTGTTTGAAATAAGAGATTAGCAAAATAGATGAATTGTTTTAATTGTTGATTATGCATTTCATTTTGTCAACAATGACTTACACTAAGGGAGAAATTATTCATCTCTAGCATTTGACCTGGAAAGATACATGTAACATGTAGAACAGTCAAAAAATTTTGCTCCTTTGTAGAGGAGAGATGGATAATTAATATTTTTCAGTAGCAGCGTCACATAAAAAGTGAAAGATTACCTTCAAAGGATAAACACGCTTAGCAGAGATGTCAAAGTAGATTGCACAACTATAGTCTTTTTGCCAGATAAAAGATCTTTTTGTTCTCAGATAAATATCCCTTAATGACTACTGTGCATTTAGTATTTGTAATTGAAAGAGTTTTCCTTTCCTTTGTACACAAATTCATCATACCTCTTTGGTCACTATAGAGAGCAGCTCTATCGTGTGAGATATGGGAGAGGGAAGGAGAACAGAATACAAGTAAATGCTATTTCTGTGTTGTGCTATTGCTGCTGTTCCACGTGTGGTGTGATGCCTGTGAAATCTGTCCCCTACTTGACCTGTATACCATATGGGTACTGGTGCATTTGAAGATGTCACAGAGGAGTATTCAGCCTCCTGTGCCGTATTTGGTGGAGGGTAGAAATTAATTGGGGCGAGACTATATTGTATAAAAATATATATTTATTAAACTCAATATTCTGAACTCTCGCCACCCCTTACCAGTGTATATTAATATTAAAAGTATTCTTTACATGGTTATGAAAACACTCTAGGATAAAATATGTACAGTAACCTATTAATTAATTAGCAAACATTCAAACTATAAACAGAGAGAGAAGTTTTCCCTACGGCAAATACCGTTTGGGGTCTGTACACTATTAGCCCAGCAGAATGGGCTGAAAACTCTTTCTGCTCTATAGCAGAGGCAGCTTATATTACAGAGGTATTAAAGCTTTTACTCACAACTCTTATTAATCAATAATCACCCTCCAGACTCCGTCACAGCCTATGCCAGTGTCCAAACTTCAGGGGAGCTTTGCCCGTGGACTTCGAGGCTGGAATCCTCCTGGCTTGAGGGGAAGGGATGAATCTTCCCATTTTGTGGGAAAAGGGTGCTCTCTGACCTTGTTCTTCTGGTGATGGATGTAAACTCTGTCTTGGTGTTGCTGGCTTCTTCTGGATGCGTTGTCCAGGGACTCTAGCAGGCAGGATCTCAGGTATAGGAGGAGAATATCATACTGTCTCTGGCACAGTTCTTCACAGCTAGCAAGCTGTGTGTGTGCAGACAATCCAGAGTCTGCTTCCTGGTTTATCTCAGCGGCAATGGCATGCTTACCAGGCAATGATAGGCAGTGGGCATGCAGGATGTGTGTGGCTGCTGGGAGTCTGAGCTCCATAGGTAAAGCAAGCAATACAGGATCTGGTCCTGATAACACAGTGGCGTGCAGATGTGCACAGCTGGTGGGAGACTATGTTCTTTATATATATATAGGCAGGCTTAAGTGAGCTTCTGCAAGAAAGGTATGCAGGCAGGTGAGTTGCGCGTGGGGCTCTGAGTGTGAGCAATGGCATCCAAGCCTGGGGGTCTGAGTGGCTGAGCTATCAAGGTAGTGTCTGAATGGCTGAGCATCTGAGCTGCAAGTGAGGGTCAGAGCACTTTGTTTACCTGTGCACCCCTATTTATTGAATGTGGGCCAAGACTAATGGTCCCTTGGCCACTAGAATGACAAATCAGGTTGGCAGTCAGCCAAACCTTACCATAATATGCAAAAGGCACTTGCCTGGACTCTCCCAAATATGGGGATCACATGGGCTTACACCAGGAAGACACAAGCTGGGCATGTGGGGACTTACACAACCTGTTTACAACCAGGGGTCCCGGCAGAAAAACATGTCCAGGCAAGACAAGGCATACATAAGCCTCTTTTCGGGCCTACAGGCCATCCACAACAGAAGATTTCAGCAACATGCAGAGAAGCCTGCTTAATCCATTGTCCTGAAAGTCTTGTGTACCCCTAAATTCCTCTCTCTCTGTGGCTTGAATGGGAGGGGGAAAGCCGCCTGGTTACAACCCCTCGCCTGCCCTGCGGGCATGAAGGGGGTGAGCAAAGGGGTCCTGCCCGCACGAGGAGTGCCCCGTGCAGTGCCCGAGCTGGGATCTGGCTGGGATTGGCTGTGCGCTTTCACACCTAAGGTGTGGTAACTCTGCCCTTTGTCTAGTGAGGGTATAAATATTGGAGTCTTCCTGCCTTTGGGGGTTCCCGCGTTGGATTTCATCCATTCTTGGATGTTCTTGCCTGCCTGAGACTTCTCCCCCACCCTCGCTCACCTAAGGTGAATACAGAAAGCTTCAAAAGGATTGCTTCCCCATTGACACCTTTGTAAGAGCTTAACGACTCTTAACGATCCACCTGTGACTGCTGAAAAGGGAACGAGAGAGACAAACCTCACCAGGAAGCCAGCCTGATCGTGAGTTATTTTGGCTCAACTTTATTAGTAAGAAAACCACTATTAATTAATAGCTAAAGCCTTTTCCAATGTCTGACTTCCGAAATAGTCAGATTATTGATGGTATCCCTGTAGATAATTCTCATGCGACTGAATCTGCTAATTAAACTAAATTAATCTTTATATATATAGTTTTGGGGGTGGGTTTTTGGGAAAATAAAATAACTACTTTTGTAAAAAATTCCAGACTTGTACACACATTAATTCCTGCCTCCACAACATCCATGTTTGCAGTAATTTGCTGCAAACGTTTCTCTGCATAGTGCATTTTTATTTTGTTAAGCTGCTCATCTGTTGTTTGCATATAGGTAAGGATAGGACATACATTAACCTCTGAATAGCTCTAGCTAGTGAGTGTGTCCAGGGAAGAAGTGAATCTGCAAAGACATTATGAAATCACAAAATAATGGAGTGGAATGTAGTCTGTCATCTTCCATGCCACTGAACTTCAGGTATCCTTCTCAAAGGGCAATTCCATGCATTACCCTGCTGTATGAGTCCCATCTACAGTCTAGCTCCACATTGTAACAATAACTTTTGTTCCATTCATGGCCTCTCTTAGGAAGAGTAAGTGATAGCATGCACGATGACCTTGTGGTCTTCGAGGCACTGTGTTGGTACAATGCACACAATTATTAAGGCTGGCAGAAAACATACTTTTTTATATTTCAAATACTCTATTTTGTGTTGTGATACAGAACATCAGAAATCTGCCTATCCTTGCACTCTTATATTACTCCCTTTTCCTCTGAACAATGTGACATCTCACATTGAGTATCTAGATACTTTACCTTTTGAGTCAGATGTCTTTATTTTGTGGAGGAGGAGATTGAGAGGTGACCTTATTAATGTTTATAAATATGTGAAGAGCCAGTGTCAAGAAGATGTGTCAAAATCTGTTTACATATATAGGGGGAAAAAAAAATCACACCATGTATACTAAGAAGGCTTTTCTTATTTCCTCAGCTAGGACCTCACACTTTGATTACCTCATAACAATTATAGAAAGGAATAGCCTTTGAAAAATCGTATTCTGTAGGCAATTTTACATTGGTTGAGACCAAGTTTGATATACAAAGTCAATTTATCTCTCTTCTAAATCTTTGTGCTGGAATTTCATTTCCCTGATGTAAAAACACAAGTGTCACGGTAGCAGCATTTTTACAAAGGTCATGCTAGCACCATATTTTTAAAAGGTTTCTAACTTAGCTATAAAATTAAAAAAAAAATACCTTAGGACAACATCTGTGGTTCACAATGCTGTTCAAAATTAAAATTATATATAGTCATGCATGGAGTTAAAGACGGGACAAGCAAAGACAGGACAAGCATTGAGAGATATTTTTCTCTGGTCATAAGTTTATTTCCTTTTAGTAAGTGAAAAAGAGCTGTAAGTGTTTTTTGCAAAATTATTTCTTTATAATATTCTAGGAAAAAAAACCACATATTTCACACTGTTAAAGCACACACACACACAGTAGCTGATTTATTTTATTCTTAAGTGATGATTACATTTGGTCTTGCCATTGTTCATGTGGTAGTTTGATGAAAGATTGCGTTTATGGAAAGAGATGTGTGAGAGTGGGGTGCAAAGTCCAATGAAAGTTTGGAAGACAAGAAAGTGAGATAAATGATGAAAAATAAAAACAAATTAAAAAAATAAAACAAATAAAGCCAAATAAATCAAACCAACAAATAGGGAGGGAATGTAGAAAAAGAAAGTAGCCTTAAATTTTATTGTTAAAAAGAGTGAAAACAATATGAAATAGTGAATGACAGATTAAAAAAATTGGAAACCTGATCAAAAGCAATCAAATATCCAAACATGGATATCCAAATACATTTGAGTCATATATATAATAGCATTAACCCCCCCAAAAATAATAAAATTGGGCAAGAAAAAGAGTGTATTTGAAAATTAGAAGTGAAATATAGACTACATATTTCCAATCTAATTCTCTCTCTACAATACATTGTGTGGTGGAGGGGCTGCAGCCCCAAAATTGAGGCCTCCCTATGCCTCTACATGCCTGGACATGTTTTTCTGCGAGGACCCATGCTAGTAAACAGGTTGTGTAACACACACCCAGTCCGTGTATCCTTGAGGTGCGCCCAGGTGATCCCCATATTTGGGAGGGTCCAGGCAAACTGCTCCTGCCTACTAAGCTAAGGTTTGGCTTACTGCCAGCCTGATTGGTCACTTTAGATGGCCAATAGGGCCACAAATCTCAGCCCACAGTCTATAAAGAGGGGTGCAAAGGAGCACCACGTGTTCAGAGTGTTCAGACTTAGGTGTTCAGACTCAGCTGTTCAGACTCAGCTCTCTGACCCTGCCTGCAGCACAGCTCAGTTCTCTGATCCACATTGCAGCATCCTGCTGCTCTGACTTGATTGCAGAAGCCCAGACATGGAGTCCGGCCCTCACTTGCATGTTCACTGAGGCTTAGACCTCTTACTTTGATCTCAAGGTGCAGTTAACCTGTCTGCAAACCTTTAGAAACAGAGCACATTCAAGCCTGCACCTGAGACATATATGGGGAGCCGATAGCCCCTTAAGCTGAGAGCCAACCGTGCATACCAGCCACCTATCTAGCATTCATCTATGGAGCTCAGATTCCTAGCTTCGCTCTGGTAAGAAGGACTAGGACGGCAGACCTTCTAGATTGTCTGCAAACCCACAAACACAGCCTACTAGCTGTATAGAAGACTGTGCCAGCAGCTGCACGGACAAATCCTTCTGTTCCTGGAATCCTGCCAGGTGATCATCCCTGGACATGCAGCATCCAGAAAACCAGCGGCATCGAGGCAGAGACCACCTCACACCAGGAGAAAAGGTTAGAGAAAACCAGTTTACCCCAGAGACTGGGAGATTCATCTAGTTTCCCCCTTGCAAGCTGGGAAGATTCCAGCCTCACGGAAATCCGGACACTGGGCACAGGCTGTGATACAACCCCAGGAGGGTAATTTATAATTAAGAGCAACACTTCTAAGTAAAGCTTTAATTCCTCTGTAATATAAGTTATCTCTGCCTTAGAGCAGACACAATTTCAGCCCCTGCTGGGCAAACAGCATAGTTCTTAAACAGGCATTAAGCCTGAGGGAAATCTCTCTCTGTCAATAGTTGATGATATTTAACAATTATTAACCAAATTCCTGTGTGTATATATATATATACATATCATATCCTAATTGTTTTCATAAATTTGCACTAGAACAAATCAGTGGTTGGGAGTGGCAAGAGTTTGTAAATATGAATTTTAATAAATAATTTTTATAAAAAATTAATACCTCCACAAATTAATTTCTCACTGCCCCCTAATAAGGGAGGAATAGAGAAACCCCCTCTGCAGTACATTGGATCTGTAACAGTTACAGCCAGAATAACAAAACTACTGATTATTCCAGAATTAACCAATATACTTGATCTGGAAAAAAAATGATTAAAAGCTTTTGCTTTTTTTTTTTTTTTTTTTTTTTTTTTTTTTTTTTTTTTTTTTTTTTTGATGCCAAGCTTGCACTAGCAATATTTCAATTTCCAAAGTTGGTGGGCTGGGGGAGGATGCAGGAAGTTTCTAAGCCACCACATTCACTGTAGAAAGAAAATTCAAAGACTATTTTCCTGAAAAAGCAAATGACATCCTTGTAAACACTAATGCAAAGTCTGAATAACTTTAATTTATATTTTTCAGATTATTTACAAAGTGGCCATCTTTTCTGCTGTCAGGTCCAATGACTCATTTAATCAATTACAATATCCACTATATTATCATACTATTAATTTGGGTTGATGTTAGTGGTCATGTATGATACTAGATGCCTTAGAAAATGATGGTTAGGTAGAGGAATTCACACAGCAAATATATTTCATGAGCCCAAGCTCATGAAATTCAGTAAGGCCAAGTGTAAGATCCTGCACCTGAGTTGGCACAATCCCAAGCACAGCTACAGGCTAGGTGGCAAATGGCTGGAGAGCAGCCCTGAGGAAAAGGATCTGGGGATCTGGGTTGATGAAAAGCTCAACGTGAGCCAGCAGTGTGCACTTTCAGTCTAGACAGCCAAGTGTGTCCTGGGCTGCATCAAGAGAAGTGTGGCCAGCAGGGCCAGAGTGGATTATTCTCCCCCTTTACTCTGCTCTTGTGAGACCCCACCTGGAGTACCATGTACAGTTCTGGAGCCCCTGACACAAGAAAGGCATTGAACTGTTGAGTGAGTCCAGAGGAGGGCCACAAAGATGATCAGAGGGCTGGAGCAGCTCTGCTATGAGGACAGGCTACAAAAGTTGGGGCTCTTCAGCTTAGAGAAGAGAAACTTTGAAGAGACCTTATAGTGGCCTTCCAACATCTGAAGGAGGCCTACAGAAAGGCTGGGGAAGAAGTATTTATGAGATCCTTTAATTACAGGACAAGGGGTAACGGGTTTAAACTGGCAGAGGGGAGATTTAAACTAGATGTTAGGAAACGGTTCTTTCCATTGAGGGAGGTGAGACACTGGAACAGGTTGCCCAAGGAGGTTGTGGTAGCTCTCTCCCTGGATGTGTTCAAGGTCAGGTTGGATTAGGTCTTGAGCAATCTATTCTAGTGGGAGATGTTCCTGCCTATAGCAGGGGGTTTGAAGTGGATGATCTTTGAGGTCCCTTCCAACTTAAACCATTCATAAACTCTACGATTTTATTATTAGAGAAAGAATTCTAATTTCTCTACTAGGTATTTTATCAGAAATTTTAAGGCTCTGAAGACATTAAATTGTAAAAGTAAAAAAAAGCTTTAGCTGCTCATTAATACGATCTGAAGAGTCTAATGCCATATAGTAGAAATTATATATATTACTATTCTATCAAAAGAGAAAACTTTTTAGGCATGTTAGAGTGAATGGAGATAAAGTTAAAATGAATATATGAAGTAAAAAATTATGTTACTTTGCTTAGAAATGCAACAGAACTTTTGGCATTGGGTTTGATTTTAATTATCTAAGGACATATTTATAATTGTTAAAGCAAATAGTGAAAAATTTTGGCAAGAGTGAATTTATTTTTTGTTGAAGATTTTTTTGTAAGCAAGATAGATAAGAAAGACTGACTTCATGATCTTTGTAGAGAATATCAGCTCTTCTGCTTTAGAATATATTTCAAATATTTCATACAAATAAGTAAAAAACATTTAAAAAAATAAGTTAATTTTATCATATCTCTTTAAATCTGTAGTATTTGTCTCACTTATCTTTTCACCAGAAGCCTAGTGTTAGTAACTCAGGCAGTCTGCTGCAGCCAGATCATCAAATAGGGGAGTGGTAATGATATCTCTGAATTCCATGGAGACAGCTTGAAACTCCTGACAGTTGTTTAATGAAATGAATACTTACTTTTTTTTTTTTTTTTTTTTTTTTAATTTTATTTATTTCACTAATTGGACTGTATTTTATGGTCAGGTAATAGATGATTCAAGCTTCATCTGTATTGTGCAATTTCTAGTTTCAAACTCTATGTTCTTAATCTGTTTATTTACCAAGGACAGTTGTTATGTGTTCTCAATAGCTCAATTGGCTCTTTGAAGTTAAAAGAATCTACTTTTCTATCAGATTGACAACAATTCCTATCTGATAAAATTCTGACCATTAACTCAAAGGTGGAGTTTGTTCTACAGGAAAGGTTGATACATGTCACTGAGTACCATGAATGGATTTACAAGTAGCTAATTGTTCCATTTTTCTTAACCCAAATAATTAGAAGATTTGGTCACTAGGTCTGCCCGCTGTGAAGTAGCTTTTTGTCCACTGCAAGATGCAGTGTAACAAGAACAGAGATTTGGAGCTGATATTCATTCCACAAATAAAGTCAGTGCATCCAGATTTGGAAAATGACAGCAGTAACATTCCCTTAGTAAAGCTGGAGCTCTCATACTTATTAAAAACCCTATTCATAAAAATTAAATCCATTCCATATCCTAGCCTCTGATGGCAGTTCCATTTTTTTTCTTGTCTTTTTGGAATTACCTCAAGTTTGTACCCAGAAAGAATTTATTCCTTTCAAGAGACTTCTTCAAGCCCATAATAAATTCACATGGGTTGTCCCTTCAATGCAGTGAATTTGCATTATTATTTCATTATGAGAAGGAATGAAAGAGGATTAGATCTCTTGCAGCATTGGCAGTGTCTAATTCAGCCCAAATACATGATTAAAGCTGGCATTTATGACTTCAACTGTCAAAGAAAACTAATTGTAAACTGAGAGCTGTGGATAATTATGGCCTTTGCTACTAAACTATTTTTCTCCTATTTATCACAGGATAAACTACAGAGAATATTACTGTCTACATTTAGCTCTCAGTTACTTGGAGCCTGTTTATGCAAATGAAAATTGATCTGCACTCTCTCAAACGAACAGCTTTATGCAAACCTAGTTTCAATCATGATGTAAAAAGCATGAATAAAGGTGGCACTTAGGCTGCAATATCAATGACACTACATTTTGTGCTGTCTCATTTGCAAGTTCCCTTGATTTTAGCATTTGCCTGGTTAATTTGTCTCAAATGAATGCTTTGGAATTAGCAAGTTACTTAAACTACCTTCTCACTGCAGATGTTTCCCTTTGTCTACCAGGACTCAGGCTGCTTGCATGGATTTATTATCTTGCAGAGCTGTATGCAATGTGGTTTAAGTGGTTGTCATGGAGGGTAGCACAGCCCTCTTGCAAAACCCTCATTTATACAAAAAATCGTGGCTCAAAAGGCCTTCCATTGAGAAGTCAAAATATTGCTTTCATCTGCTTGCGTGACGGCAGCCGCTGTCCCAGCGGCCGTTACAGCCTCTGGGAAGATTTCTCCCCCAGAAGGCAGAAACTGTAAACATAGGCTATTGTTTTGGGAAGAAGGCCTTGGGATTTTAGACATTGTGAGCACCCGATGAACACCTGCTGGGGGCTGACCCCTGGGTGGTGCCACAGGTTATTTTGGTAAACATTAGCCAATTATGAATTAATTGTAACTTTGTACCAATCTGTAAAGTTCACGTAAGTCCGCTTGAGTTGGCTAACACACCTCTTCTGGACACTATAAAAATGCTGCATTTGCCTTAATTGACCACCTTTCTGCTCACTCTCCTTTTGACTGATACCCTTGTTCGCACACACACACGCATTGGCACAGACCAGCACTCGCTCGGCATTCACACTGCAGCATCGAAGCTACGGCCGGATCGGGACGGCACGGTCACAGGCAGCGCTACGATCCCCGCCAGCCTCGGAAGCCAGCGTCCAGCTCGGCCCGGACCCGCAGAGGCTCAGACAACGTGCCTTAATCCATAATATTCTAAGACTTCTCAGAACTGAGTCTGGACAGTGAGTAACTGATAAAACTTAATTTAAAGACTGAATAATCTCTCAAGACTTCAATGAACTCTCTCAAATTACAGATTCTCTTCATTTTAGTCATTCTGTACTTTAATTCGCAACTGCGGACCAAGAACTTAGGTGGGATAGTTATAAATAAGTTTGGGGAAGGGGATTTCTAGTGTTTATAGTAATAAATCTCTTAAATTCTTTCAAATTCGGCCTCACATTTAATTCCCCAAAACACAAACAAGCTTTTCCCTCTGCAACAGCGGTGGAAGTCCCACCTCTTGCTGTTTCTAAGGCCAGGCTGGAGGCACCTCTGAAGTAACAGCCTGATCTAATGTCAGGTGTCTCTGCCCATGGCAGATTGGGGGTTGGAATGAAATCATCCTTGAGGTCCCTTCTAGCCCTAACAATTCTATGAATCTATGAACTCTACAAGCCTCCTCATTTGTTCTTGGGGGATTAAACCTGTCACTCTCAAAGACTTTTTAAGAAAACATGATAAACCGTTATCTGGCTGTTTGTAAAGTCTCAACAAGTTTTAATCAACACAATCTGCTTCTAGCATGATGCTGCAAGTCTTGAAAATACCAGAAGGATACTCACAATTTTCATAGGCTAAAAATAGTATTTTTTTTTTTTAGTTTCCCAGTATGATGCTTTAGAATACTTATTCAAGATTTTGATAGTTGCTTCCAATATTCCAGAAACATTCTTAACTATTCTTGCTTGATTTTTGTGGTGGTGCTTATATTTTCCATTTGCAGTATTTGCAAATTATTTATTTTCTAATTGCCATGGTGAAAATTATTTTGACATGTGATGATAGATGACTGCGTATTTTAAAGCTGCAAAAAAAAAAAAAATTTCAACAGAGAAGAGCAAAAATAAATAACTTTGGAATAAGTTACTGGTGACTGAAAGTTGTAGTCTGCATTCAAGTGTGTGATGGTTCAGGCTCCTACCCGCCCCCCCACACTTTTGAATTTGCCCCAGCTAACTCAGACGGCCTCTGGGAATAAAAATGAAGCTATTTAATTTACAGCAGAAAATATACAGGCAGCTATTTACAATATATATGGTTATATACAGAAATATACAAAGAATAAACAATACAGAAGCACAACTCCCCTCCCAGAAACCTGAGTTCCCAGGAGGGGCTCTCAAACCACCCCAACACCTTCCCCAGCCCCTCTCAACCTTACCCCAGTTCTCAGGAAGAAGAGAGGTGCAGCCAAGAGGTTAGGGAGCAAGGTTAGTGGGAGCAAGGTTAATGAGATGTGACTAGGTCTGAAGGCAAAGGCAGAAGAAAGACAAAATGGAGAATGTTTCCTTCTTCTTCCCAGAGTTCTCAGAGTGACTGTGAGAGAAGTTGACACAATTGTTTTTCATTTCACTGCCCACTATCTAGTTCTTTTACCAAAACGTTCTAGCTTGCTTCAAACTAGCACAAAGTGACAAAATATTCTGGTCCCACTGTCCCAAAATATTCTGGTTCCACTTTATCCAAGATATATCAATGAATGTACAGTTAGTTTAGTAAAACAACATCTAAATGAGATCTTTTTGAACTCGTGCACAACCTTTGGTCTCTCCTCCTCATTCCCTATACATATTTCCACACTAGAAAATAAGTACCCTCTGGAACTTGGTTGTGAGTTGTGAATAGAAATTAATTACATGACAGAGCAGGCATTGCAAACTTGGCAGTGATGAACACCACTGGAACATGGGTTAGAAACCTTAAACCTTGACCCTTGTCTTGTGTGTTTCGCTGTTAGCCTTCATCAGTCTCATTCTGACTCTGTGCAGTCCAATAGTCTTTAGCTTTGCCTAGACTGAGATGCTTTCAAAGTACTCTAACAGAAGAAGACTCATCTGTTTTTTGCAGAAATTTCAAGTAATAGAGTGGCTGAGGAATCCACTGTAGTTTCCTTTTTTTCTGTTTGATGTGATTAAAAGTGATTTTGATTCACATGGAAACCCAGTGCCATAGACATACTTTTCACTTATCGTATTTGCAAATCAGAAAGAAAATATTGCTTCTCTTTTAAAAAATATAAAATCCCAACATAATCAATACATATGACTTACTTTATACACAGACAACCCTTTTCCTCCAGTAGAAATCAGTGACTGAGGTTTTTTTGTTGTTGTTTTTTTTTTACCTATCACAAAAAAATATTTCTACACTCAGTTGTCATTGATTTTAATCATAATTGAAGTTGTATGTCAAAATTAGGGTCTGAATACCTTGGCTGAATTCAACCTGATTTTTCTCATCTCTTTATAATGAAAGACATCTTTAGTCACTGCCACTCTGAAACTTGAGTATGAGAAAACAGCTTGAAATTTCTGTTAAAAAACTCCAGAAAATGCAAGTACAAGTGTGGTGGAAACAACTTGAAAATGTTAGAACTAGTGGGTAGTTTTCTAGCTATAGATGCTTCTCTAAGATGGAAAACCTTAAGAAAATGTAAGGAATTAAGATGAAGGTGAGAATGAAATCATTACTATAACAGAATATTGCTGCTTTCTCTACGTGCATTTCCAGATCTATTGAATTTTCTGTCACCGCTCTGCATAAATATGTTCTGACTATACAATGGACTTTGGCAGGGCCATAGCTTTCTTGATTTTTTGTAATTCACTCAAATGTTGGCTCAACGACATTAAGCAGAAAAGTAGAAAAAATGCCTTCATTTCTCCACAGAGACTATTTTGAAAACACATTTACATGAAAAATAAAGAAGCATTAAAACCAGTTCAAATCTGCAGGTGAATACATAAATCTGAAAGCATAATTTTATTTTTTTTATATAGCACAATACAAGCTGTTATTTACTTCCTGAAAAGGCTAAAGTGTTCTGGGTTCTGTGGAAAGGGGCTGTCTTTCTAATGTGGTAAAATTACTGTCTAAATACTTTTTGATTTTATTTTTTTATTTAAGAAAATAAATATTAAACAAAAGCTTTAATGAGAGTTTTAAAAACTCAAGTATTACTTTTTATTAGATAGCTTTTAATTTTTATTAGTTAATGATAATGTTTCTCAGATTGTTCATTTCTTGAAAGGGTGTTGTAAGAGTTTCACTCCTAAAGGTCATTTTCCACTTGCCAAGCTGCAGAGCTCAAATGAATGTTCTGTAAGACGTTTTGCTGAATGTTATTATTAACAACACAGTTAAGGCAGAAAAATATTTTTGTACTAAGAGGAAAACAGCTAACCAATTTCAGTTCAATAGAAGAAAGTAGAAAATACATTTATTAATATTGCAAGTATTTAGTAAAACTCTGCTTGGTGCTAACCTGAACTCAAGTGATTCAATGTGGGAGCTTCTATCTGGCTAGCACTAGTGAAAGCATATTTCAGTGGCTTGGGTACATCTGTCAGTTCCCAAGAAACAGATCATAAAATCATACAGTCACAGAATGGCTTAGGGTGGAACAGACCTTGGACACCATCTGCTCCAGCCTCCTTACCACGGGCAGGGATGCCACACAACTAGAACTGGTTGCTCAATGCCTCCTTCAACCTGGCCTTGAACACCACTCTGGGCAACCTATTCCAGAGACTCACCATTCTCTTTCTCTAAGCTTAAAATCATTCCCCTTTGTCCTGCTGCTGACACCCTTACGGAAAGTCCCTCTCCAGCTTTACTGTAGATACCTTTCAGGTGCTGGAAGGCATCTATAATATCACCCCTAAATACCTTGCATCTGATCCTGTCTAGGCTGAACAACTCCAACCACCTCATAGCAGAGGTGCTCCAGACCTTGGATCATCCTTGTGACCCTCCTCTGGACTAGCTCCAGCAGGTCTGTATCTTTCTTATGATGGAGACATCACAATTGCATACAGTATTTGAGGTAGGGTCTCACAAGAGCAGAGCAAATGAGAGAATCCCCTCTCTTGGCCTGCAGGCTACACTCCTCTTGCTGCATCCCAGGATATGGTTTGCCCTCTGGGCTACATGAGCACACTGCTGGCTCATGTTAAACTTCTCATCAATGAGCACCCCTGAATCTTTTTGTTTGGGGCTACTCTCAACTCTGCACACTCACCCTGTATTTGTGCCTGGGATTGTCTGAGCTCAGATGCAGGATATTGCACTTGTTAAATCTCTTGCACTTCACACTGGCCCAGTCTGCTGAGAACCCTCTGGATTGCATCCCTTCTGTCAAGTGAGTCTGCTACAACAGACATCTTGGAGTCATCAGTAAACTTGTTGAGGGTGCACTCAATAATATGTGTTACTGACAGATGATAAACATTACTGGATGAAGAACAGACTACTACAGAACTCCACCCCTCACTGGTCTCTACTTGGACATCTAGCCATTGAAAAAACTCTTTGAACAGACCATTTAACCAGTTCCTTATTCACTAAGTAGTCTATTCATCAAGTCCATGTTTCTCCATCTTAGAGACAAGGATGCCATGAGGGATAGCATCAAATGTCTTGCAGTTAAAGAGCTTGTAGATTTTCTTGAAGATCAAAAAAGTTAGGGCTTATTTCCTTATATTCCAGGTGGACATTTTTTGTAGTGTTATTTATATGTTGCTCTGAAAAATGAATTTGTACACCCATAATAGCAAAGAAGCATTGTGATGGTTTGGGTGTTACTCATCCCCCCTCCCCCCTCCCTTAAAGAAAATCACCCAGACTAATCTCAGTCAATCTCAAAACTAAAGAATGAAGCTATATTTACAGCTTAGCACAATATATAAGCAGATATTTACAATATCTACAGCTATAGACAGAAATATACAAGGCAAAAAAGGTAATACAGAAATGCAGCAGCCCTCCTAGAAACCAGAATCCCCAGGAGGGGCTCCCAACCACCCTTCCACCTCCTTTCTGTGGCTCTACCTTATCCCAGACTTTGCCTTATGGTTAAGGTGAGTTTGGAGAATTGTCCAGGGGGGTTAGGAAGCAGAAGGATTAGTCACTGGATAGCAGGTTAGAGAGTGAGAAGAGCATACAGGCAGAGCCCAGAGAGCAACTCTGTTATCTATATTTATGTTCTTCTTTGTATGCATCTCAGCAAGCCTATGAGTGCAGTAGCCATCACCACTGTTTCTTTTTCACAGCCTATCATCTAATTCTTCTCACCAAAATATCCCAGCTAGGTTCAAACTAGCACAAGCATGGACAACGTACTTACTAAGGTGTCTTGTACCAATGCCAAAAGATCTGAGAGATACAACAGTTCTGCCTTCTCTGAGTTCCTGTATCTTGGTTTTCCTTGAAGGACCTGGAGAATGTGATCTTGTCCTTCAATGTTTTAAACTCGATCATTTGTCTTGGAGAAGTTTTATCAATAAGGTTGCATGAAGTGTAAGAAAGACTGCTTTCAATAATAAATTGAAAGTCAGTATTGGCACTTAGATTGAAGTCCCAACAGTTTCAGTTTTGAATATTCATAAAATTAGATTTGTCTTGATGCAAAAGTTCTGTATATATTCCACATCAATTAAATCCCAGACTAAGAGGAAAATTTTCAAAACATGAGAGAGGGGGAAAAAATTGACACTCACAAAGAAGGCAGCATTAATACAAGCATTCAACCCAAAATTTAGCTTCAGCCATTAATATTAATATCAATTAAATACAGAATTATCTCCTAATGGCAAATAAAAAGTACTTAAAAGACTAAGGAATGAGACACTCTCTGTGCCTTTCTGGGATTTTGCTTCAGCCAGCTGAGAAACAGTCATATCCCAGCACCACACACAGAGTAATATTTATGGTTGTGATTGTAGAGTAGTATGGTGGTAGTGATAGAAAAGTGAAAAACCTTAAAATAGAACAGTGAATTTTTTGTCAACAACAAGAGATGGAATATTAAAGTGGAAAAGGTGACATTTTTTTTTGTCTGATATTTTTCTTAAAAAATCACAGAATCACCAAATTGTCAGGGCTGAAAGAGACCTCAAGAATCAGCTGGTTCCAGCCCTGTCACCACGTGCAGGAGCACCTCATACTAAATCAGGTTGCCCAGAGCTAAATTCAGTCTGGCCTTAAAAACATCCAGGCGTTTCCATCACTTCCGTGGACAACCTGTTCCAATGTCTCACCACCCTTATGGTGAAGCACTTTGTCCTAACATCTAATCTAAATCTACATTTCTCTAGCTTGAAGCCATTCCCCCATGTCCTTTCATTACCCAACACCCTAAAAAGACTCTCACCAGCCCTCTTGTAGCCCCCTTCACATATTAGAAGTCCACTATAAGGTCATCTCTTCTCCAAACTGAATAGCCCCAACTCTCTCAGTCTGTGTTCATAGGACAGGAGTTCCAGCCCTCTGATCATTCTCATGGCCCTTCTCTGGAAACATGCTATCATGTCCATATCTTTCTTGTAGTAGGATTTCCAGAACTGGACACAATATTCTATGTGGGATTTCACAAAGTGGAATAGATGTTGGAGAATCACCTCTCTTGAACTGCTGGCCACACTTCTCTTGATGCAGCCCAGTATACAGTTGGGTTTCTGGGCTGCGAGTGCGCACTGTTGACTCATGTTGAACTTCTTGTCCACCAGTACTCCCAACTCCTTGTCTTTGGGGCTGTTTTTAAGCCAGTTACTGCTCAGCCTATATCAGTGTTTGGGATTGCCATAACTTAGGTGCAGGACCTTGCGCTTGGTCTGGTTGAACTTTATCTAGGGACCAGGGAGACAGCAGAGCTCCCTACAGAGTGAGTTCAGTCTGCATATTGGGCCTTTCACTCCTCTCAGCAGAGGATCTCCTATTACAATGACTCCTTAAGGGACGTGCCTTCTTAATGGAAAACAGTGACTCTAATATGGTTTCAAAATGTGTTTTCTGTTACTATTTCATATGAAATAATGTTTAGAAACAGTTCATTAGGTAACAACTGTGACTTTTTTTTTTTAAATACTGCCACATTATTTTTACTGGGCAGCCACTTACACTGCAAAAGTGCAGGAAACCAAGCTCCTATATACAAAGAGAAGATTCCAGATTCTGATATGTATTTTATACCAACAAGGCCATGAGAATCCAGCAGTTTGCCTTATTTTCTTTCATATTTAAGCTTTTGTTTTTGCAGCAGCCAAGTTGCATTCTCTTTCTACTTTTGCATTTGTTCTCCTTTAAGAACTTATTTTGTGTCCCCCTTTCTAGAGATGGTAATGAAAACACATGGTGATTGTTATTTAGCCAAACATTGCTATGGGAGTGTATCAAGTACGTAATTATTTTCATCTGGCATAAATCTGGAAATTAAGAACTTTCCAAGTGGCACACATAAAAGGTAATCAGGTATTTATTCATCCATATTAATGTAATAATTACATGCAAGTGTAAACATGAATCAAAAAGAAGAAAATTCTTCTCATGGTTCATTGGCTGCAGCAAGAATCAACAATTGATAAGTCTTGGTATTCAAGAGGGTTACTTATTGCTAGCAACCTAAGCATGATAACATTTCTAAACATGTTATTTGTGTCTACTTTCAAGAGATTGAGTGTAAATGATCTGCATAAGACACAAACTTTGAAAAGATTCTTAGTTCTGTCTAAACTCCTGATTGTCGCCATTCATGGATGAATTCCTTCCATAGTGACTTAGTCATTTTTTTCTGACTTTTATTTTTTTTCCAAGTTATTTTCCTTCTCTCTCAGAAAACTACCAACACTGCAATTTTTTTGGGGGACAAAAAGATCTTCTCACATTGGGACTTTGGAACACTAACACATGCTCCATGGCTGCAGGTCCTGTATAACTTTGAAAGATGCACATGATGTGTACACATGATGTTTTTAGTGTGGGTTTCCTTGCATATGAAAGGACAGAAAGATGGCATGACAGCAGCTTCCATTCAATCACACACAGCACAGACAGCAGATGCTCCAGCAATTTTCAGTTCTTGCTCTGCTTAGTTTTTCCCAGCAGTAGCAATGGCAGAAGCACTATGAGTCAAGTGTTGAAAAACATGATCCTCTGGAGAAATCTGGCACAAAATGTTGTTGCACCAATTCAACTAAGACACAGGGCAGCTGCTGCCTGAAATGGTTCTCTCCTACCTTGCTGCACTATTGACAGAAATCAGAAACTATCCAGCTGAAAAACTTTCTGCTGGCCTGATCTTGCCAGTTTAGCCTGTTGGATTGTTCATTTACATATCCAAAAGCATACAGACATTTGGTATGAGTGGATATGTTCAGTATGACAGGAAGTATTATAACAGACAAGAGATTCATACTCCTACTGCAAAATGCAGAGCATTTGGTGGATATAGAATCATAGAATCAACCAACCAGGTTGGAAGAGACCTCCAAGATCATCCAGTCCAACCTAGCACCCAACCTTATCCAGTCAACAAGACCATGGCACCAAGTGCCCTATCCAGTCTTTTCTTGAAGACCTCCAGGGACGGTGCCTCCACCACCTGCCTGGGCAGCCCATTACAATGCCAATCACTCTCTCTGACAACAACTTCCTCCTAACATCCAGCCTAGACCTACCCTGGCACAACTTGAGACTGTGTCGCCTCATTCTATTGCTGGTTGCCTGGGAGAAAAGGCCACCCCCCACCTGGCTACAGTGTCCCTTCAGGTAGTTGTAGACAGTAATAAGATCATCCCTGAGCCTCCTCTTCTCCAGGCTAAACAGGCCCAGCTCCCTCAGCCTCTCCTCATAGGGTTTGTGCTCCAGGCCCCTCACCAGCTTTGTTGCCCTTCTCTGGACATGTTCTAGCACCTCAGCATCTCTCTTGACTTGAGGAGCCCAGAACTGGACACAGTACTCAAGGTGTGGCCTGACCAGTGCTGAGTACAGGGGAAGAATAACCTCCCTTGTCCTACTGGCCACACTCTTCCTGATGCAGGCCAGGATGCCATTGGCTCTCTTGGCCACCTGGGCACACTGCTGGCTCATCTTCAGCCTACTATCTATCAGTACTCTCAGGTCCCTTTCCTCCTGGCTGCTCTCCAGCCACTCAGTCCCCAGCCTGTAGTGCTGCTTGAGGTTGATTTGGCCGAAGTGCAGAACCCTGCACTTGGCCTTGTTAAATCTCATCCCATTGGCCTCTGCCCACCCATCCAGCCTGTCCAGGTCCCTCTGCAGGGCTCTCCCACCTTCCAACAGATCAAAACCTGCTCCTAGCTTGGTGTCATCTGCAAATTTACTGATGCTGGACTCAATCCCCTCATCCAGGTCATCAATAAAGATATTGAACAGGACTGAGCCCAACACTGATCCTTGGGGCACACCACTAGTGACTGGCTGCCAACTGGATGTGGCTCCATTCACCACCACTCTCTGGGCTGATCCCTCCAGCCAGTTCTTGATCCAGCACTGTGGTGGTTAGGGCTCTTACCCGCTCCCCCACACTTTGTATTTGCCCCAGCTAACTCAGATGGACCCTGGGAATATAGATGAAGCAATTTATTTACAGCTAGCAGAATTTACAAGCAGCTATTTACAATATATACAGTTATATACAATTATATACAGAAATATACAAAGGATAAACAATACAAAAGCACAACTCCCCTCCCAGAAACCTGAGTCCCCAGGAGGGGCTCTCAAACCCCCCCACACCTCCCCCGGCCCCTCTCAACCTTACCCCAGTTCTCAGGAAGAAGAGAGGTGCAGCCAAGAGGTTAGAGAGCAAGGTTAGTAAGAGCAAGGTTAATGAGATGTGACTAGGTCTGAAGGCACAGGCAGAAGGGAAAACAAAATGGAGAAAGTTTTTTTCTTCTTCCCAGAGTTCTCAGCGAGACTGTGAGAGAAGTTGACATCAATTGTTTTCATTTAACTGCCCACTATCTAGTTCTTTTACCAAAACATTCTAGCTTGCACAATCCACCCCTTGTCTCCTTCGCTCAGAGTATCGCTGAGAATTATCCAATCTAATCTAAACCAATATTTGCACTAAAACAATATATACAAGTTCAGTTCACACTTCAATCAGATGTAGGTGATTCAAAAGCTCAGAACAGGGACTCCCAGGTGATGTTGGGTTCGTGCTCACATACTGTAGATTCTATCGTAGATTCTCTCAGTTTCGGGCGCCGATGTTACCTAGAACAGAAAACTCCTAACAGCTTATATTAGACACTTTGAATTTAAACTCTCTCAGCTAAGGTTAGATTTCTCTGTGGAATACACTGGATTTCACCATTTTCCTGTATTACCCAGTATGTATGACCAGGACCTTCAGTAGAAACCACCCCTTGGACAGGTTTCCCTTCGCCCGAAGGAGAAAATACCCAAACAGTTTTCCCTAACAGATTCTTTTAATGCACAACAGGAACTTTATCACCGTCTACTGTTTGGACCAAATCTGATTGTGCAGGTCCTGCTCTATTTACTGAACCTCTACTATTTACCAACCAGGTAGCTTGTGCTAAATGTTTGTCCCAGTTTTTCAGAGTTCCACCTCCCATGGCTTTTTGGGTGGTCTTCAGCAAACCGTTGTAGTGCTCAATCTTCCCTGAAGCTGGTGCATAGTAGGGTATGTGGTAGATCCATTCAATACCATGCTCTTTGGCCCAGTTTTTCACAAGATTGTTCTTGAAATGAGTGTCATTGTCTGACTCGATTCTCTCTGGAGTTCCATGTCTCCACATGATTTGTCTCTCCAAACAAACAATGGTGTTACGTGCAGTAGCATGTGGAACCGGATAGGTTTCCAACCATCCAGTGCTGGCTTCTACCATCGTTAGCACATACTGCTTGCCAGAACGAGATTGAGGTAAAGTGATGTAGTCAATCTGCCAGGCTTCACCATACTTGTGCTTTGACCATCTCTCACCATACCATAAAGGCTTGATTCGCTTAGCCTGCTTAATAGCAGCACAGATGTCACAGTCATAGATGACTTGGGTGATAGTGTCCATGGAAAAGTCAATTGACCTATCACGAGCCCATTGGTATGTTCCATCTCTGCCTTGATGTCCAGATGAGTCATGGGCCCACCAAGCTAAGAACAGTTCACCTCAGTGTTTCCAATCAAGGTCAATGTCAAGTTCAGAGTTGGTATCAACTTGAGCAATCTTAGCAGCTTGGTCTGCCTTCTGGTTATGTTGATGTTCCTCAGTGGCTCTGCTCTTAGGCATGTGTGCGTCTACATGCCGCACCTTCACTGGAATTTTCTCCAGCCGTGCATCAATGTCCTGCCATAGATCAGCACACCAAATAGGCTTTCCTTTCCTCTGCCAACCATTCTTCTTCCAGTGCTTCAGCCAAACCCATAGAGCATTGGCTACCATCCACGAGTCGGTGTAGAGGTAAAGGATAGGCCAATTCTCACGTTCAGCCACATCAAGAGCAAGTTGGACAGCTTTTACCTCAGCGAACTGACTGGATTCTCCTTCTCCACCTCTCGTTTCGGTAACTCTCCTGGTTGGACTCCAAACCGCTGACTTCCATATTCGCTTGTTCCCAACAAGACGACAGGAACCGTCTGTGAACAAAGCATAGTTCTTTTCCTGATCAGAGAGATCACCATAGGGAGGAGCTTCCTCAGCACGAGTTATTTTCTCCTCTGGAGGTTTGGAACAGTCTGTGCCTTCCGGCCAGTTGGTGATCACCTCTACCTGACCAGGTCGATCAAGATTACCCATTCGTGCTTGTTGGGTTATCAAAGCCATCCATTTAGACCAGGTTGCATCTGTGGCATGATGTGGTGATGAACCTTTGCCCTTGAACATCCAGTTAAGAACTGGCAGTCTAGGAGCTAAAAGCAATTGTGACTCAGTTCCAATCACTTCAGAAGCTGCTTTCACTCCTTCATAGGCTGCTAGAATCTCTTTCTCAGTTGCAGTGTAATTTGCCTCTGAACCTCTGTAACAACGTCCCCAGAAACCAAGTGGGTGACCACGTGTCTCGTTTGGAGCTCTCTGCCAAAGACTCCAAGTTGGACCATTGTCACTGGCAGCCGTGTACAGAATGTTTTTAATGTCCGGACCAGATCTCACAGGTCCCAAGCCCACTGCATGGACTATTTCTCGCTTGATCTGATCAAAGGCTGCTTGCTGTTCAGGTCCCCACTCGAAATTGTTTCTCTTACGAGTCACATCATGCAGAGATTTGACAATCTGACTGAAACCAGGAATGTGTAGTCTCCAAAATCCCACCACACCAAGGAAAGAAAGTGTGTCCTTCTTACTGGTGGGAACTGCCATGGTAGAGACTTTGTAGATCACATCCTGAGGAATGTAACAGCGACCATCCTGCCACCGCACTCCCAGAAACTGAATTTCTTTGGCAGGTCCTTTGACCTTGTCTCTCTTAATGGCAAAACATGCTTGCAACAGAATGTCAATGATGTTGTTACCTTTCTCGAAGACTTCCTCAGCAGTTTGGCCCCACACAATGATGTCGTCGATGTACTGGATGTGCTCTGGAGCTTTACCTTTCTCCAGTGCATTGTGGATGACTGAATGACAGATGGTTGAGCTGCGTTTCCATCCCTGAGGCAAACGAGTGAACTGGTACTGGATTCCTCTCCAGGTGAATGCAAACTGAGGCCTGCACTCCTTTGCTATGGGAATGTGATGGTTTGGGGGTTACCCCGCCCCCCCCACACTTTGTATTTGCCCCAGCTAACTCAGACGGACCCTGGGAATATAGATGAAGCAATTTATTTACAGCTAGCAGAATTTAGAAGCAGCTATTTACAATATATACAATTATATACAATTATATACAGAAATATACAAAGGATAAACAATACAAAAGCACAACTCCCCTCCCAGAAACCTGAGTCCCCAGGAGGGGCTCTCAAACCACCCCAACACCTCCCCCCCGCCCCTTTCAGCCTTACCCCAGTTCTCAGGAAGAAAAGAGATGCAGCCAAGATGTTAGGGAGCAAGGTTAGTAGGAGCAGGGTTAATGAGATGTGACCAGGTCTAAGGCAAAAGCTAGAGTGAGAAACAAAATGGAGAAAGTTTACTTCTTCTTCCCAGAGCTCTCAGCAAGACTGTGAGAGAAGTTGACATCAATTGTTTTCATTTCACTGCCCGTTATCTAGTTCTTTTACCAAAACATTCTAGCTTGCTTCAAACTAGCACAGGGAATAGAGAAGAAAGCATTAACAATGTCTATGGTTGCATATCATTTAGCCTCCTTCGATTCCAGCTCGTACTGGAGTTCCAGCATGTCTGGCACAGCTGCGCTCATGGGTGGCGTCACCTCGTTGAGGGCACGAAAGTCAACTGTCAGTCTCCAGTCACCTGTAGGTTTACGCACAGGCCAGATGGGACTGTTGAAAGGTGAATGAGCTTTCTCGATGACAGCCTGATTCTCCAATTGACGAATCAGCTGATGAATGGGCAACAAAGAGTCACGGTTAGTTCTGTACTGCCTATGATGAACAGTTTGAGTTGCAATTGGCACTTCCAGGTGCTCTATGTCATGATGTCCCACAACTGCAGATTAATCAGAACGTTCAGGTCTAATAGACCATTTCAATTTATCATCCTCAATCTCTACAGATGCTATTCCAAAAGCCCATTTATGACCCTTAGGATCTTTGAAACAACCTTGTCTCAAAAAGTCAATTCCCAGAATGCAAGGCGCATCAGGACCAGTTACAATAGTATGTGTCTTCCACTTTTTACCAGTTAAACTGATCTCAGCCTGTATTTTAGTTAACTCTTGAGATCCACCAGTGATTCCAAAGATAGAAATGGACTCCGTCCCTTTGCAATTGGATGGCAATAAAGTACACTGAGCACCTGTGTCAACTAAAGCCCTGTATTTCTGAACTCTTGAACTGCCAGGCCACCTAACGAACACATTCCAATAGATTCGGTTCTCTCCACTGTCCCTTTCCTCCTCCTGGCTGGAGGCAGGGCACCCCTAATGCTGAACATGGCATGTAGGGTGTACACAGTGATTGGTGTTGTTGTGAAAGGAACTGCAACTGTTGGAACAATTGCAGTTGCTCTCAGGAGATGAAGAAGTGACAGCTACTTTCCTGGCATTGCTGCCTCTGTTTCTGCCACTCTGCAGTTCCCTGACTCTCTTTGAAAGAGCTGAAGTAGGTTTAGCATCCCATTTGTTCATGTTCTCACCGTATGTGTCACGCAGAAGTATCCACAGTGACGCACATGATTGCTGCTGTCTAGGTGGAATTTGTCTCCTCCTGGGCTGGAATTTCCTTGCAGGAGGTGGGCATCTGTTCCTGACTGCAGAAACATGCACCCATTCAGATGATGCAGGAATGGTATCCTTTACCAGATTGGTAATGCTTTTGAGATCCTCCTTCAGTTCTTTCATACTCTCCTTAATGCCATCTCTAATACCATCTTTAAGCTCTGTAGTCATAGTCTTTATGGCACAGATTATACCAGAATGGGACAAGCTGTCCTCTATTTGCCTGAGCTGGTCAGTGAATTCACCAACAGTGAAAGATCTTCCATTATCACTCCTTGCTAGGAATTTGCTGGCAAAGATGTTAGCATAGGATGAAGGAGCAAGCTTAATCAGATTCTTCATGAGACCTGTTCCCAAAGGAATATCATCAGGCTCATGAGTGCCATGATCTCCATAAAGCACTTCCTTCACAGCAAACTCCTTCTGAAGCTTAATTCCCTGCTCAACGGTGTTCCACTTCTTGGCAGCCCATGGCAAATCATCTCGGGAAGGATATCTCATAGCCACAGCCAACAAAAGGCGTGTCCACAAGCTAACCCTACCAAGAGGACTTGCTCGATATTTGTCCACTCCACTCTCCTTAGTGAGTGGTCCCAGCTGCTTGGCAGACTTGTCTCCTACCTGCAGAGCATTAGCACCAATGCCACGGCATCTCACTAGCCAGCTTAAGATTGGCTCACCTGATTCCCTTGTGTATTCCTTCCTAACTTCCCTGACCTCTCTGAGTGGATCCTTGGAGCCCTGGATGTCATCTTCCACCTCCTCTTCCACCTGTTGTTCTGGTGGTACTGGGCCTAACAGAACCTTCCTCATAGCATTCCTAAACTCATTGGAACCATCCTCTCTCTTGGCAGCTAACCTCACAGCACTCCTCTCACTTGAGTATTGTTGTCTCAGCACATTTGCGAGGTCTCGCAGACTAACTATCTCCTCTTCCTCCTCTCCTTGCTGATCACCAGAGGTCCCCTCTCTTACATCCTCCTGCGAACCACTCTTTGTCTTAGCTTTTGCCTTAGCAGGTGCCAGAAGGGCCTGAGCAGTAACAGACTTGGATGTGTCTGCTGGAGCATTTGAATCATTAGAGGTCTGACTTGGAGGGTTTGAATTATTGGGAGTCTGACTTGGAGCATTTGAATCATTAGGGGTCTGACCTGGAGCTTGTGAGTTCAAATCTGCCTTGCTTTTAACAGGAGGATTTTGGTTCTGGTCTGCTGGCTGGGGGTTCGAATTGGCTGAGCTGTTGTCATTAGGATTTGGACTAACTGGGCTAGTGTTACTAGCACTAGTAGTATTATTAACATTAGTGGGATTATTTGCCCATCCTCCTGGGATGCCTGCCAATCCTGACGTGTTTTCATTTTTGCTAGGAACATTCTGATTTTGGGTACTTGCATGTCCTCCTGGGGCTCCTGCCAAACTCTGCCCGTTGTTTTTGCTATCCTTATTATAAGGATATTATTGCTTCTAACTAGCACAAGCGCAGAGTGAATTTGTCCAAACCATGAGCTGCCAGCTTGGCTAGGAGCTTCTTGTGGCAGACAGTGTCAAAGGCTTTGCTGAAGTCCAAGTAGACTACATCCACAGCCTGCCCCACATTCACCAGGCAGGTAACCTCATTGTAAAAGGAGATCAGGTTGGTGAGACAGGACCTGCCCTTCCTAAAGCCATGCTGGCTGGGCCTGATCCATTGGCTATCCTGTAGGTGCTTTGTGATGGCACCCAAGATGACCTGTTCCATGACCTTGCCTGGCACTGAGGTCAGGCTCACAGGTCTGTAGTTTTCTGGCTCCTTCTTACGACCCTTCTTGTGTATGGGAATCACATTGGCAGCTTCCAGTCTCTGGGGACCTCTCCAGTGAGCCAGGACTGCTGATAAATGATGGAGAGTGTCTTGGCCAGCTCAGCTGCCAGCTCTCTTAGCACTCTAGGTTGTATCCCATCCAATCCCATGGTCTTGTGAGGATCCAAATGTCGCAGCAGGTCCCTTACTGCTTCCTCATGGATTAGAGAGGGACTATACTGGTCCCTGACTCCATCCACCACTACAGGAGTCCAGATGTTCTGGAGACAACCTGTCCCACTAGTGAAGATTGAGGCAAAGAAGGTGTTAAGCACCTCTGCCTTTTCCTCATCCTTTGTCACTATATTCCCCTCTCTATCTAACAAGGACTGGAGGTTGTCCTTGGCCCTTCTCTTGCCATTCAGATATTTAAAGAAACATTTTTTATTTTCCTTGACAGCCGTGGCCAGCCTAAGCTCCAAATGGGCTTTTGCCTCTCTAATTTTTCCTCTACAAGACCTAGCAACTTCCTTGAACTTCTCCTGGGACACCTCCTCTCTTTTCCAAAGGTCATATACTATCTTTTTAATCTTTAATCCCTTCAGCAGCTCCCTGCCCATCCAGCCTGGCTGCCTCCCTTGTCGGCTCGTCTTCCGGCTCAATGGCACAGCTGCTCCTGTGCCTTCAGGAGTTCTTTCTTGAAGCAGGTCCAACCTTCCTGGACCCCTTTGTTTTCAAGGGCTTTTTCCCAAGGAACTTTCTGAGTTAGTTCCTTAAATAGGCTGAAGTCTGCCCTTCGGAAGTCCAGTGTGGAGGTTCTGTTGATGCCCCTCCTGGTTTCTCCATGTATTGAAAACTCTATAATTTCATGGTCACTGGACCTCAGGCAGCCTCCAACCACCACATCCCCTACAAGCCCCTCTCTATTTGTGAGCAGCAGGTCAAGCAGGGCTGCCCCCCTGGTAGGCTCACGTAACAGCTAGGATAAGAAGTTGTCTTCCACACATTCTAGAAACCTTCTAGACTGCTTCTTCTCTGCAGTGTTTAAGTCCCAGCAGATGTCTGGTAGGTTAAAGTCACCCACCAGAACAAGAGCAGGTGATCTTGAGGCAGCCTCCAGTTGTTTAAAGAGTAATAAATCAACCTCTTCTTCCTGGTTGGGTGGTCTATAACAGACTCCAACCAGGATATCAGCCTTGTTGGCCTTCCCCTTAATTCTCACCCATAATGACTCAGCTTGATCATCCTTGATTTCTAACTCCATGACATCCAGAGTATCCCTACTATGAAAGGGAACTGCCAAGAATACAATTCTCAAATTGTTTTCTTTTCTTCCACAACTGGGGCTTGATATTTACTGCAGTTTTGGACCACTGCATTTTAAAAGGAACAATAATAAAGCATTAAAGAGGAGTTTTTCAGAAATGCTTTATTAATGACAATACACAAATTCACAAAATGATAGTGTAGGAATAATGAGATGATGTGTCTGTTACTGGTTTGTGTTGGGTGAGTTCTGTTATAAGATTGAATCCATCATTTACTGCAGTTTACAGTCCACTGAGTTGCATTTTAGTTTTTCTTACATTGTATTTCCGAATCTACTACTATTACTGATAATTATATCTATAACCTTAAGATGTTCTACCACAAAGAAGTTAAACTGATCTAAGTACAAAGAATATAAATCATATGTTTGTCATTAAGTAATTTACAAAGGGCATAAATAGATAAACCAGGTGTTTAAAAGCATGTCTCGGGGTTCTGCTTTTTGCTCTATGACAGCCTGAGTAACACTGACTGTGTACCATAGTTGTTCCATATGACAAGATGAAGAGTTAGTGGAAGGATGATTGTGGCCATGGTAACCTAAGAAAGACACTTTTTCTGACCAACAAAAAAGTGTGAGTGTGAGCAAATGAAAGTCTTCATATTTATTGTATGGCATAACCAGCCTACAGAAGGATTTGAAGTATTTTCTTGCACACCTTCTCTGGTGTCACCACACACAATGATGTCATGAGTGTACTCAGGTGTTCTATATGTCATCATTGTATTTCATGTGTCTCAGAGCTCCGCTCTTTTTCAGTACAGTCTGGATCAGTCCAAAACAAGTGGTGGGGCTGTGTTTACACTTCTGAGACAGTCTGTTCCAGGTGTACTGGGCATCCTTCCAGGTGAAAGCAAACTGTAGCATGTATTCTGATGCTATAGGAATAAAGATGTATTAAGGACATAATTTGTGGTGTACCACTTGGTTATCTTTGACTCCAGTTATCACTGAAGCATTATAATTTCACACTGGCCATATAAGGCTGTTGAAGGACAAGGACATTTTACTGATCACCCCTTGGCTTTGGTCCTTGAAATACCTGTGGCTTTTGGATAACCACCACATGCTATGTACAACACCCATTCCTGCTTAGACTCTGTCATGACCCATCTTCCCAAGCCAGTCCTGGGCAGAGAGGGGCATCATGTTAACATTCAAGGACCTCAGACAGTCCTGGATTTGCATGGCACACAATTTCAAAGTGTCAGGAAGGCCTCTGTAATGGGCTAAGGAACAAACAAAAATAAGCCCAAAAAGGGGCTCAATGCTGCAATCTCTCTCTCTCTCCAAGTGGAAGGAGGTTTATATCTCAGGGGTTGGCTGGGATCACTCATCATGCTTTAAACTAAGTTGGAAGGCGGGGAGGGTGGAAGCCAGGCTTACTACAAGCAAGCCTGAGACAACTGTGGGGCCATGTGTCAGCTCCACTGGAGGCTAACAAGAGCCTTCAGCGTATTATTCTGAAGCACACTAGGAACTCATTAGAACTCTTTAAATATTGCAGAGGTGGACCACGGGGATCAAGCAATGAGGAATCAGTACATGCAAAGCTTACTGCTAGGTTTGGGGCCATGGAAGGGGCTGGGAATGGCAGGACAGAGAGAGTGGAAGCTAATGGAGTAGCTCCGTCAGTGAAATGCTTATACACCAATGCACAGAGCATGGGGAATAAGCAGTAGGAGCTGGATATCTGTGTTAGGCTGAATGACTATGATATAATTGCCATCACTGAAACATAGTGGGACAATTCCCACAGCTGGAATGTTGACATGGATGGCTTTGTACTGTTCAGGAAAGGTAGCCCAGCAAGATGAGGTGGGGGGAGTTGCTCTCTATGTGTAAGAGCAACTGAAATATGCTGAGTTCTATCCAAGGGGGGAGGTAGAACAGGTTGAAAGCTTGTGGGTAAGAGTTAAGGGATGTGGAAAAGGAGATGAAATTGTTGTGGGCATCTACTATAGACCACTGGACTAAGAGGAAGATGTCAATGAGGCCTTCTACAGACAACTGGAGGTAGCCTCTAGAGCTAGCTCCTTGGTACTCTTGGGTGACTTCGATCACTGATATTTGCTGGGAAGCTCACACAGCCAGGCACAGACAGTCCAAAAGGCTCTTGGAGAGTGTCAGTGATAACTTCTTGATGCAGGTAGTGGAGGAACCAACAAGGAGAGGTGCACTTCTGGGCCTTGTATTAACTAATAAAGAGCGACTGGTTAAGGACATTTAGGGTTGGGAACAGCCTTGGGGACAGTGATCATGACATGGTGGAGTTTAGTATTCTACAGAGTAGAATCAGAGCAACAAGTAGAATTGCAACCCTGGACTTCTGCAGAGTTAACTTTGTGCTCTTCAGAGACATGCTTACAGAAATCCCATGGGCTAAGGCTCTAGAGGGGAAAGGAGGCCAAGAAAGTTGGCTAATTTTCAAAGACCATTTCCTCCAAACCCAAGCCAGGTGTGTTCCCCTAAGTAAAAAAACAGGTAGCCATGCTAGGAGACCTGCATGGTTGAATAGGGACCTCCTGAAGGAAATCTCAGGGAAGAAAGAAACTTACAATTCATGGAAGAAGGGATTGGTACAGGATGGGAGGTGATCTGCTGTAAAGCAGTCCTGTGGAGAGAGACCTGGGGATCCTGATGGATAACAAGTTGACCATGGCACAGCAGTGTGCCCTTGTGGCCAGAGGGCCAATGGGATTCTGGGGTGTATTAGGAAGAGTGTACAGCAGATCAAGGGAGGTTCTCCTCTCCCTCTACTCTGTCCTGGTGAGACCTCATCTTGAATACTGTGTTCAGTTTCGGGCTCCCCACGATAAAAGGGAGAGGGATCTGCTGAAGAAAGTCCTGCAAAGGGCTAGGAGGATGCTTAGGGGACTGGAAGTCATGGCTGATGAGGAGAGGCCGAGGGACCTGGGGCTTTTTAATTTGGAGAAGAGAAGACTGAAAAGTGATTTGATAAATGTTCATAAAATCTGAGGGCTAGCCAGGACCAGGGGCACAGGCTCTGCTCACTGCTCCCTGGGATAGGACCAGGAGCAATGGGTGTAAATTGCAGCAGAAGAGGTTCTGCCTCAACACAAGGGGAAACTTTTTTGCTGTAAGGGTCCCAGAGCACTGGAACAGGCTCCCCTGAGAGGTTGTGGAGTCTCCTTCTCTGGTGACTTTCAAGGCCTGTCTGGATGTGTTCCTGTGTGATCTGTGTTGGATAGTATCGTCCTGCTGTGGCAGGGGGGTTGGACTAGATGATCTCCTTGGGTCCCTTCCAACCCATAACGTCCTGTGATCCTGTGATCCTGTGATCCTGTGATATTGTTTGCCAGAATGAGAATAAGATAAAGTGATGTAGTCAATCTGCCACACTTCATCATACATGCTTAGTCTGCTTAATAGCAGCACAAATGTCACAGACATGTATAATTTGCATGATAGGGTCCATATGTATGTCAATTAGTCTGTCACTTGCCCATCTGTATGTTGCATCTCTATGGTGATGTCCAGATGAATCATGAGCCCATTTAGCTAAATAACAACTCACTTCAGTGTTTCCAGTCAAGGTCAAGATCACAATTTGTATCAATTTCAGAAATCCTAGCGCCTAAATCTGCCTGATGATTGTGTCAGTGTTTCTCAGTAGCTTTGCTTTAAGGCATGTGTACGTCTCTGTGTCACACCTTTACTGGAATTCTCTCCAGACATGCATCAATGTCCTTCCACAGATCAGCACACCAAACAGGCTTTCCTTTTCTCTGCCAACCATTCTTTTTTCAGTCCTTTAGCCAACCCCATAGAGCATTGGCAACCTTTTATGAGTCAGTGTAAAAGTAAAGGATAGGCAAATTTTCACATTCAGCCACAACAAGAACAAGTTGGACAGCTTTTAACTCAGTGGTATAGAATAAGGAGTGGAGAAGGTCATGCGTTGAAATAAATATGCTGATGAATATTCAATCCCATGCAGCTGTCACACCAGCTTCAAAATGGAAGTGCTGGACGGAGCAAAGTACCATGGAGCTTGAAGCTCAGATTGTAACATGAAAGGCTTCCTGTTTCTGGTTGCTGTTTCTGGTTTTTAGGGCACTGGTCTTTTCTGCTATGTTGCCTGCTTCTGCTTCTTCTTTTGCTAAGGTAATTGTGCATCAATTGTGCATGAAACTGCTTAGCTCTGGTTTTTTGGTTGCTTTTCCTCCCATCAGTATGTGAAGGAGGCTTGTGGGAATGGATTGTATTAACCCAGGACATGTTTGCAGTGAAAATATGGTAAGAATTATAATAAAATCAAGGGTGTTTTTATAGTATTGTTTCTGTACTAAAAAACGATCCTATGTTTTTATGCAATAGCAAAGCAAGACTGCAATAAAGTTGAAGTCTATAAATATTAAACAGTTGAAGCCTATAAATAGAGAGCTGTAGACAGCAGTGAGGTCTCCCCTCAGCCTTCTTTTCTCCAGACTAAACAGTTTAGACTCCTTCAGCCACTCCTCATATGACATCTTGTTCAGAGCCCTCACCAGCTTCATTGCTGTTCTCTGGACCTGTTCCACCAACTTGTTATCATATACTGTGATGCCCAAAACTGAACACAGTATTTGAGGTAGAGCCTCACTGGCAACAAGTACCGGGGCACAATCACTTGCATGATCCTGCTGGCCACAATATTTCTTGTCTAGGCCAGGATACTATTGGCCTTCTTGGCCAGGATACTATTGACCTTCTTGGACACACTGCTGGGTCATATTCAGCTGGCTGTGAACTAACAATCCCAGGTAATTTTCTTCTGGGGAGCTCTCCAGCCACTCACCCCCAGGCCAGTAGTGCTGCTTGGAGTTCTTGTGATCAAAGTGCCAGAACCAGCATTTTGCTTTGTTTGTTCAACCTCATGCCCATCATTCCGTGCATCATTCCAACCTGTTCAAAAGTGCCATATTTGGTGCTTAATGTAGTCATGTGTGACACAAAGAGCAGAAATATTTAGGAACTTTAAATCACACAGATCATTAAATGCTTTCAATACTGCAATAAATTGCTTCAGCCTCCCCATGGAAAGTTAAGGAGGAAGAAGGCAAAAATTGCCTAATTAAGGAAGATGATGGACTATATTCTGAAATCTGAAACTGTTCAGCTTTCTTAACTTATAGTCTTCCTATGACAATGTTATATTAATATGTTTTCATTCACTGGTCCTAATACAAATTTAAGTCAGGAAGTAATCAGAGAATACAACAGGACTTGGCTATTCACAAACAAAAACCTTATAACTTACTCAAGTGGGTCCAAGCTATTTTCTCTCTAAGAAAATTCTCTAATTTACTGGATATTCTGTTTCTGTATTTCTTTTTACTGAAGTAATCTTCAGTGTTTCAGCTGACACTTTTACCCAGAGTGGTCTCTTCAGAAAATTCCACAAGCTCCTAACTTTGCAATCTTTGAGAGACATTCCTGCACAATTATTCTTTGAAGTCTTTGAATTTCCTCTATTAGTCACCAGAAAAGTTAAATATCAGAGAACTGGGTTTAAATTTGTAAACTGCTAATATGTAAAGATAGATAGAATAAGGGAATATGAAACATTTCTAGAGGTCTCCTTGAAATAGAAAACAGAAATCTCAAGCTAATGCTGACTGAAGCATACAAGCTAGACATTCACAGAGGCTCAAGTAATATACAGCCAGATTCCCTTCTGGTAGCACTATATAGACCATTGACGAGCTCCTGCTGCATTAAAATGCTCCTAGAAACATAGATTCTCTAATAGAATCATGGAATCAACCAGGTTGGAAGAGACCTCCAAGATCATCCAGTCCAACCTAGCACCCAGCCCTATCCAATCAACTAGACCATGGAACTAAGTGCTTCATTCAGTCTTTTTTTGAACACTTCCAGGGATGGCAACTTCACCACCATATGGGTCAAGAACTGGCTGGAGGGCCAGGCTCAGAGATTGGTGTGGAATCGTGCAACATCCACTTGGCAGCTGTCACTAGTGGCATTCCCCAAGGATCAGTGCTAGGCCCAGTCCTGTTCAATATCTTTATTGATGATCTGAATCAGGAAATCGAGTCCATCATCAGTAAGTTTGCAGATGACACTGAGCTAGGAGCAAGTGTGGAGCTGTTGGAGGGTAGGAGAGCCCTGCAGAGGAACCTGGACAGGCTGGATGGGTGGGCAGAGGTCAGTGGGATGAGATTTAACAAGGCCAAGTGCAGGATTCTGCACTTTGGCCACAACAACCTCAAGCAGCACTGCAGGCTGGGGACTGAGTGGCTAGAGAGCAGCCAGGAAGAAAGTAACCTGGGGGTACTGGTAGATAGTAGCTACCTCTCACAGTACAGCCAGTGAAATCAAGAAGCCCTTCCAACATGAGTGCTTGTTTACAGAGACCTTGCTGCATCTTGTGCTGAGAAAGCAGGTTATTGCCAAGCAACAAGTCACTGTAATTGCTTGCACACCTGGGGAAGTCTGTGCAGAGCCCAGAGGCCTGATAGGATACAATTAGTCTGAGAACAGACCAAGACTCAGTCAGAGGACCTTGCACGATCTGGACAGCCTGTGAGACTGCTTGGGAAGCTGTAAGAGCTTTTACTGATTACCAGACAGGTGACAGCACCCCTCTAAGTGTTTTGAGTATTGTTAAGTGCAACTCTAGTTGTGCCAGGGTAGGTATAGGCTGGATATTAGGAAGAAGTTCTTCACAGAGAGAGTGATTTCCCATTGGAATGGGCTGCCCAGGGAGGTGGTGGAGGCACCGTCCCTGGGGGTCTTCAAGAAAAGACCGGATGAGGCACTTAGTGCCATGGTTTAGTTGATTGGTTAGGGCTGGGTGATAGGTTGGACTAGATGATCTTGGAGGTCTCTTCCAACCTGGTTGATTCTATGATTCTATGATTCTATTCTAGTCAATTCTGGAAAATTCAGTAGTGAGTAAACTGATTCTTTCCTCCTTGTAATTGAAATTTGTTTGCTTTAGCTCTATTCCTACTCTGTACCTAGCCAATTTCAGCAGAAAGGAGCCTCATGAGTCTGCCTAGAGGGCAAATGGCATATTGCACCACAGGGAAATCTTTCCAAAATTTTACTGGTTTGCATCTTCCTAGTTTTGTTAAATTGTTTGAAATTGTTTTTACTGCCCTATGCATCATACATATCCTGTAATCTCTTTGCACAAACAAGCACAAAAGACCCTTTAAATAAGTTTTAAAATAAATTCTTTTAATATTAATAATAATTAATAATCTAATAACAATCACATTAGAAGTACAGCAGCATTTCCCTGTTTGAGTCAGTGAAGTATCCAAACTGAATCATGTCCACTCTGTTTTATAAATAATATGCTGGAAGATAAACCTGTATGTCTAGAACAGCTGAATTTATTATGCAACAGCCTATTGGGTACAAATTTGCATCATCTTAAACAATTAAAAAATGTAATATGTTGAAATCTCTAAAGTGTATAATCTAATTATCTAGATCAACAGTCTATTGTGTGGTTTTCCAAGTAGTAAGCTCCTTGAGGATGCCTACATGCAGAGATACAGGCTGGGATCAGAGTGGCTGGAGAGCAGCCAAACAGAGAGGAATCTGGGGGTGCTGATTGATACCCGCCTGAACATGAGCTAGCAGTGTGCCCAGGTGTGCAAGAGAGCCAGTGGCATCCTGGCCTGCATCAGGAATGGTGTGGCCAGCAGGAGCAGGGAGGTCATTCTGCCCCTGTACTCTGCACTGGTTAGACCACACCTTGAGTACTGTGTTCAGTTCTGGGCCCCCCAGTTTAGGAAGGACATTGAGATGCTTGAGCATGTCCAGAGAAGGGCGACGAGGCTGGTGAGAGGCCTCAAGCACAAGCCCTATGAGGAGAGGCTGAGGGAGCTGGGATTGTTTAGCCTGGAGAAGAGGAGGCTCAGGGGTGACCTTATTGCTGTCTACAACTACCTGAGGGGTGGTTGTGGCCAGGAGGAGGTTGCTCTCTTCTCTCAGGTGGCCAGCTCCAGAACGAGAGGACACAGCCTCAGGCTGTGACTGGGGAGATTTAGGCTGGAGGTGAGGAGAAAGTTCTTCACTGAGAGAGTCATTGTCTACTGGAATGGGCTGCCCAGGGAGGTGGTGGAGTCACCGTCCCTGGAGGTGTTCATGGCAGGATTGGACGTGGCACTTAGTGCCGTGGTCTAGCCTTGAGCTCTGTGGTGAATGGTTGGACTTGATGATCTGTGAGGTCTCTTCCAACCCTGATGATACTGTGATACTCTGATACTGTGATACATGGTGAATGCTTTTGTCAAAAAGGCTACAACACATCTCAATGCAACTCTCTCAGAGCCAAGGAATTCAGAAAATTTTGAGCATATTATGATGTAAAACTAGTTATTAGAAGTTTCAATTAATATTTATGAGACTGATTTTAGATTTTTTTTTTTCAGCCTTGGTGAGATTTAAATCTGAGAAAAAGCTCAACAGTCATCTTAGTCATGATATTCAGTCTTATTGGAGTCAATTTTGTACTAAACCAAGAATTTGAACCCCTGCTTCTTTTTTTTTGTGTCCTTAGTTTCAAGCTTTTGAATGCTTGTATGAAGTGAGAACACTAATGAAAAGTAGAATGTGCTAAGGCTAATAATAATTATATTGTTGCTTTCTCTACTTTCTAGAAATCGAAGAACCTGAGTGACTTGCTAGGTTGAAGGCTATCAACTTTACAATATGTTCAATGGAAAACGTACTCCTAGATATTGTCCTATTCCTGTATTTGGTGAAAAAAAACAGGGATCCTGGCTGTCATATTCAAATTTCAGAATATTCTGTGTTTAAGTCTTTTGCTGTCATTGCTCCAGTACCAACAAAAGCCTCAATGACATGCTTATTGAAATCCACAAGGAATTGATATGAAATGCATGATGCGTACTACTACTAGAGATCACACCAGCACCAAAATCTTTGAAAGCAGTTGTGTTGTTTTTGTTTTGACTGAGCTAGTTTGAAGCTAGCTAAGACGTTTTGGTGACAAGAACTAGATCATAGGCTGTGAAAGGAAAACAATGGTGATGTCTACTTCCCTCAGAGTCTTGCTGAACAAGAAATGAAAACATTAGATAACACTCTCACTATTTGTCTCTCACTCTTGCTTGGGCTTCTGGCTGATCAGCATCTTACTACCTAACCTTACCTTCCATTTGACCTAATCCACCTTTGCTTCTTAACCTCTTGGCCAAACCGCTACTCTTCTTTAGGACTGAGGTAAGGTTGAGAGGGGCAAGGGGGGAAGGTGAAGGGGTGGTTGAGAGCCCCACCTGGGGACTCAGGTTTCTGGGAGGGGAGTTGTGTTTCTGTATTACCTTTTATCTTGTGTGTTTCTGTATATGACTGTATATATTGTAAATATCTGCTCGTATCTTGTGCTAGCTGTAAATAAATAGCTTCATTCATATTCCCAGATCTGACTGAGTCTAGTCTGGGTGATTTCTAAAGTGTGGGGGGTGGGGGGAACACTCAAACCATCACAGTGACTCATGTTCAAGCTGCAGGTGAAAAAAACTTTCAACAGTCACAAAACAACCACAGATTGTCTTGTCACTGTTAATTTGAAAATATTTAAATTATTTATGTTTAAGACAATTTTATAAAAAAGTTGCTTAAGTTCATTGCCTGATTTTCTATAAGCAGAAGATCCGTTTTAAACACATGTTGTACTAAGAAAAAGCAACCAGGAAAAACATGCTAAAGTCTGCTTAGCGAAATGAAACTGAGAGAAAGTAGACACAATGTCATAATCAAACATTGCGTTATCATACTGTGGCAAACAGGATTTCAATATGTTTAGGCTTCTTGTCCAAAATAATTTTGCACAATTCCATAATGGTTTGAGGTTAGTACAAAAAGCAAAGTTTTGGCTTTAAAAAAAAAAAAAAAAAAGAGCAAAACCAGCAAAAGACCAATACAGACAACATTTGCTTCTTCAGCTTCATAAGTAAATGTTGGTTGGATTGGTCTTTTGCTGTTCTTTATTGCAAATTAGACAAATTTTGCAAACTTTTAAAACATATTTATTTTTTCCTCACATTGTTCCTGTGTCCTGTCCTGCTCCATAACATCTTTTAAATAGAATAGAGGAGGAGCTAGTGGTCGATTTGCTGTCAGGCAATCCACTTTGTCCCCAGAAGGAATTCAATAGTTAGCTGCAATTCTTGGTGCAGGCCATGTACAGACACCTGAAAGAATTGCAGAAAAGCAAAGACAGAGAATTCACTTTGTATCATTCTAATGTCATTGGAACAGGTTCCTTCTGTTGCATCTAGAAGCAATTAAATTGAAAAATATGTATTTCTGTCACTTGTGCACTTCCAAAAGCAAACACAGAGCTGCAGTACGAATCATATGATAAAGAAAGGCAGTGCTGAGCTTCTTTGTTTCCTACCACTAAATGAGGACATGGCAGCTTCTTTAAAATGGAGTCTTGTGCTAGTTTGAAGCTATCTAGAATGTTTTGGTGAGAAGAACTAGATTACAAGCCTGTGAAAGAGAAACAGTGGTGATGTCTACTTCCCTCATAGTCTTGCTGAGATGTATAAGAGCAAGAATATAAACATAGATAAGGTATTCACACTTGGGGCACTGCCTATCTCTGGGCATTTCTCTCTCTAACCTCAGCTGCTGTCTCTCTGATTAATCCACCTGCTTCCTAACCCCCCTGGCTGACCCTCCATTCTTCCTTGGGGCACAAGGCAATGCCTATGGGAAGGTAGAGGGGTGGGAGAAGGTGGAAGGGCGGTTGGGAGCCCCTCCTGGGGACTCACGATTCTGGGAGGGGAGTTGTGTTTCTGTATTACCTTTTATCTTGTGTATTTCTGTCTGTAACTGCATATACTATAAATCTCTGCTTGTATATTGAGCTAAGCTGTAAATATAAGCCTCATTCAAATTTCCAGATCTGTCTGAGTCTAGTCTGGATGATTTCCAAAATGTGTGGGGAGTGGGTAACACCCCAAACCACCACAAGTATAAAGCATGAATATAAGCAGCTGTATGTCTTTCTCTTTTCTCCTGTGCTTTCACGAAGAATGGGTCAGAATCTACTATCAAATAACGAAATGTCTCTCTCTCTCTTTTTTTTTTTTTTTTAATTGTAACGATTACAGAGGTAAGAAAATTACTAAGTTCTGAATGGTTTTGTGACTCACATATGCCTCAACTGTGATTTCCCCCCTCCTTTTTAGCAAGCTCTGTAAGCGTTTTTCTTCTACTTTTCCTCCAATAATATTTCTCTTTCAGTAGCTGGCTTTATGTCACCTCTGATCCCAGCACCTTCTAACTCCAAACTCAGACTCCCCCCAGGGGGGTTGTGGAGTCTCCTTCCCATAGGTATTCAAAACCTGCCTGGATATATTCCTCTGTGGTCTGGTATTGATGATCCTGCTCTGGCAGAAGGGGGCAGACTAGATGATCTTTTGAGGTCCCTTCTGTCAGAAGGACTAGTTGGTAGGTGTTTGATCAGAAGTTACAATGAGCTGATAATCACTAGGTTACTAGAGAAAAGCTCTGGGAGAAATGGGGCTTGCAAGTATGCACATGAGCAGTAGGGAAAGATGGTATGTAGCATATCCCAAAATAAAGGAGGATCTCTGTTCTCCTTTATTCAGCCTTCTGTGTCTTTCTGGCCATACTTCACAGAATTCTGAACCCATATATATTAAGATCCTAGGTAGCTGGGTTGAAGTGGAACCAGCCTTACCATCATGATGGTGTGGTTCCCAGTGGGAACACCTACCTTAAGAATCTAAGTGCCTGCCAGCCCTGAGATCTATGCATTGCAGGAGTTTTGCTAGTCAGTTACACAGGTGAGTATAACCTGCTCCTGGATCAATAGAGTTACTTGGAATTCCTTGTCATATACCTTTCTCTCTATGATTTTAGAATTTGAGCTATAAGCATAGTATTTTCCAGTATACCTTTCTTTTTATGGTTTTAGTATTTGAGCTATAATAAAATCTTGAAACTGTACCCAGAGAGGGATACCCATGTGTGAGAGCTTTCTCTGGTCCCCAAAGAACTCACTGGAACACTTTCCAGCCCTTGACATTACATGATTCTGTGAACCAGGGCCATCCGTGGAACAAGAAAAAGAGCCAGGGCTAATCATTTGGTCTTTATCCCTGGATGAGTTGCTGGACATACAGAAGGACTATGGTTGCCATCTGGACAAGTCCATCATCATCTGACTGCTCTGATGCAGGGATAGTGCTGCTAATAATTTGGAATTAGAAGGCAGGGAAGCCAAGCAGCTAAGATTCCTATCTAGGGAATGGGGCCTTGACAAGTTATTAGAAAACTGGTACAAATCCTCAACCTCTGGAGATGGCTTCCAGCAGGTGTAAGAGATAGGTACCCCTTCAAGGACGATGTGATGACTCATTTTGAAAATTGGATCACCATGAAGAAAAGCATCCAGTAATTGAAGGAATTGGCTATTCTAGAAAGGCTTTCTAATGAGACAACTTACAATCCTCAGCCTGTAGACCCAGATGTACACCAACCATGGGTAGAAAACTTCTACGAGGTGCACCAGCTCATTGGCAATGTCAAACTGGGCAATGAGGGATGGTCAAGGAGAAACAGTGGATGAACTGGTTAGCCTATCCAGCAATGAGGGACTGTCCTGAAGAGTCAACAAACTCTGAGAGAATATGTCCACCTTACAGTCTAATATTTTGACTATTAGAAGCAGGCATCTCCCTGTCCAAGAGAGAGATTCTGGGAAGCATGCATCACAAAGTATCCTCTGGTTTTACTTACATGGCTGGAGCAAGGACATGAAAAAGTGGGGTGGAAAGTCTACTTCAGCCCTTGCTGCATGAGTGTGTGAATTGCAAAGAAACTATTCTTAAATGAATGTTGCCTCAGTTTCCAGTAGAAAATATTTTTTAAAAGATCAAATGAATTGATACTGTTTTGATCCTCCCAAAGGTACCTCTAAAGCATTCTTAGAACAAGCAAGTGATTCTGATTAGGGTTAGAGTTGCCCTAACTCCAAAAGGTAGTGTAGAGGAACAGTTTGTTCTATCGGACTGTATGGGTCAGACGGTCTGGTACACCAAAACCACAAGAATATAAAGCTTTAGTAGATACAGCTGCACAATGTGCTCTGATACCATCACACTATGAGGATGTGGAACCTATTTGGATTTCTTGTGTGGCAGTATTATGAAATTTTAAAAATATGAATTATAAGGGAAATATTAATAAAATTATTAATTATTAATTATTATGCATTACTTAAAAATATTAACTTATTTACAACATCATTCATGTTCAGTTGTGCAGACAGATCACAGGATATGCCTAGTGTGTAGGGCAGTATCAAACAATTTCAAACAATTTTGAAAAGCCAGGAAAACTCAAAACTGAACTTTCGGAAACTGTATTCTGTGGTGCAATATGCTGCTTGCCCTCTAGTGGACTCAAGAGGCTCCTTTCTCCTAAAGGCAGCTATAAGGTACAGAGTAGACAGCAAGCTTTAATTTCAAAGAGGCTTTATAGAAATGTCTTTGCTGTGAGGGTGGTGGAACCCTGGAGAAGGCTGTCAAGAGAGGTTGTGGAGTCTCCTTGTCTGGAGAAATTCCAAACCCACCTGGCCGTTGTGATGCTGGGCAAGCTGCTGTAGGTGCCCCTACTTTAGCTTTTCATTACATCCAGCGTTGAGGAGGGAAAATGAATTGATGTGAGATGCTATTTTTCCAAAATTAATATTGTTTATTAATTTTGCTATTCAGAACTCTTGCCAGTTCTTACATGATCATGGAAACATTCTATGGATAATATCTAGATCTAGTAATAACCAACAAAATATATAAATGTTAATTGAACTGGAAGAGAAGATTCCTGTGGTTGAAGGCTGCTTGCCCACTAGATGGGCTCAAGGGCTATTTCTGCTTATGGCAGAAGGCAATGGAGAATTACAAAGAGGCATTTAAGTATTTACTTGCAAATTATTATTACCTACTTGAGGGGCTTAGCCACAGTCCAGACAGTGCCCAAACACTTTCAGGGGACTCTGTCTTGTTGGACACTGAGACTTAATTCTTCCTGGTTTCTGGGGAAAGAGGCAGACAATCTCTGACTTTGTCTCCTGGCTTCTCTGTGTATATATCCAAGACTACTAAGCAGGATTTTCGAGTGTAGAGGCAGATGTTGTGCAGTCGCAGCATGATGTCAGGCTGACCACATATGCTGATTGTGTGCGGGCATCCAGGATCTGCTCCTGGTAATTCGTGGTAGTGGAGTTTATCAGGCAAACAATAAGGCAGCAGGCAATGGCAGAGCACAGCTGAGCTCAGCAGAGAGAGCAAAGCAGGGAAGCAAAGCCCATTGTTTCACTGCATATCTCCTTTTATCAATGTGGGCCAAGATTAATTGTCCTTTGGACACAGAATAGTCAATCAGGGTGGCAGTTAGCCAAACGATACCATATTAGGCAAAGTCATAGGCTCACTTTTCCCTAATTTGGGAAAAGCACAGGCCTTGCACAAGGCAGGCACAAGCTAAGTGTGTGTACCTTACCACAGGACCCTGGGCAGGGCAGATTCAGTGGAGTGAGCGTCTAAATCTTCTCTCTTGTTCATCAACAAAGACAAAGATTGCATTGTCTCTCCCTAATCAACAAAGATAGAGTGCCTTTGTTAACCTCAGGGACTCAGACTAGGTGCTTGTCTGAAAGCTCAGGGATGCAAATCAATGGACCATGCCTTGGAAATTCCTGGACCTCAGCCTGGATGGAATGCCCAGGATGCCTACATCTTATGTCACCTACCCCATAGAGAAAACGCTTATGTGCAATCAGGGTATGGACAGGTACAGCCAGGGAGGGGGCGGAGGTCCTCTCCCTGGCGAATGCTGCCTGACGCCTGTGAATGCATGAATACACAGGAAGTTTTATGCAAGGCAGGAGGAATGTCTGCCAAAGTGTGCACTTCTACCAGACTATCAAGAGTGGACCTCCAGCAGACTACCAAGTGTGCACCTCGGCTACACTACCAAGTGGACCTCCAGCAGACTACCAGAGCTGCACCACCACCAGAAGACGTCCTGATGAACTCCACAGAACATCATCCCTGGGCCATGCACCTGTCTCTCTCCCCCCCATCTGTGACTGAGGGTAATATGATGCCAGCTCTTTTCCTTCCCTGCTTGTTTTTTTATTCTCCATCATTCTCTTTATCTCTCTTTCTCCCCCTTCTCTCTCTCTCCCTCTGTTTTGTTCAACTTTATCCTTTAATAAATAGTTTTGTGGTGATCTCTATTCTTGTTTGCACCTTAATCTCACAACACAGAAACCTCTAAGAACAGATCTTGCTCCTCTGGACCTTGACAAGTGGCTACAGGTTCTTTTGTGTCCATTTCCCATGCTTGTCTCTCTGGTGGAGCACAAAAACCTGCTTGGGCAAGGCAGGACATGTATAAGCCTATTTTGGGCCTATGAGGCCTACCATAATGCCCAAGAAGACAGAAACTTGAAGCCTGTCTTAAACCACCTAGAACTCTGAGAATATCTTCAGCTGGGTGGAATCCACAAGACCCATGGAACTGTTTTGATTGGAAGAGACCTTCAATATCAAGTCCAGCTATTAACTCAACACTGCCAGGTCTGCGTTCTTCCAAACCATGAGTGAAGGAGTCAAAGGAAAACTGGGAACAGCTCAGTTTTCCCACCCAGGCTTCCAACAAGTCCTTTCCTCAATGACCAAAGAACTTCTTGGAGCAAAAGTGAGGAGGGGTTACTCACTGCCTGAATTCTCTAGAAGTTGTCAGGGTTTCCTTAACAGTATCCAAAACATTTGGAGGAGTGCTGTCATCAGTCTGGTGACTGGTAAAAGCTTTTAGAGTTTTCCCAGGAGTCTCACAGGATCCTCTGATTTGGTCTTAGTCCGTTTGGTAAACCGAAGCATGCCAGATTCCAGAAAACATGGCTTAAAACATCACGGCACAGCTTGAAGCCACAAGGCTTTGTATTAAGCAACAAGGCTGTTTACAACTCTGGCCTACTTTTATCTATTACCTAAGTATCAATTGGTCTGATTGGCAAGTGATATAAATAGATCATTAACCAATAAAAAGGCACTAAGTCAAAGCTAACCATATTAGGTGAAGGCACAAGCCAAGCTTTACACAAATTTGGGAAGGAATGGGCCTTAAATGAAACAAGTACATGCCAGGTGTAAAAAAGATGTAAACAAGAGCAAAACATGTATGGGCCCCATCCTCTTTAACATCTTCATAGATGATCTGGATGAGGGCATCGAGTCAGTCATCAGCAAGTTTGCAGATGACACCAAGCTGGGGGCAGATGTGACTGAGTTGGAAGGCAGAAGGGCTCTGCAGCGGGATCTTGACCACCTGGACAGATGGGCAGAGTCCAATGGGATGGCGTTCAATAGCTCCAAGTGCAGGGTGTTGCACTTTGGCCACAACAACCCCATGGAGAGATACAGGCTAGGGTCGGAGTGGCTGGAGAGCAGCCAGACAGAGAGGGATCTGGGGATACTGATTGATACCCGCCTGAACATGAGCCAGCAGTGTGCCCAGGTGGCCAAGAGAGCCAGTGGCATCCTGGCCTGCATCAGGAATGGTGCGGTCAGCAGGAGCAGGGAGGTCATTCTGCTCCTGTACTCTGCACTGGTTAGACCACACCTTGAGTATTGTGTTCAATTCTGGGCCCTCCAGTTTAAAAGGGACATTGAGATGCTTGAGCGTGTCCAGAGAAGGGCGACGAGGCTGGTGAGAGGCCATGAGCACAAGCCCTATGAGGAGAGGCTGAGGGAGCTGGGATTGGTTAGCCTGGAGAAGAGGAGGCTCAGGGGAGACCTTATTGCTGTCTACAACTACCTGAGGGGTGGTTGTGGCCAGGAAGAGGTTGCTCTCTTCTCTCAGGTGGCCAGTGCCAGAACAAGAGGACACAGCCTCAGGCTGCGCCAGGGGAAATTTAGGCTGGAGGTGAGGAGAAAGTTCTTCACTGAGAGAGTCATTGGACACTGGAATGGGCTGCCTGGGGAGGTGGTGCAGTTACCGTCCCTGGGGCACTTCAAGGCAAGGTCGGACATGGCACTTGGTGCCATGGTCTAGCCTTGAGCTCTGTGGTAAAGGGTTGGACTTGATCTGTGAGGTCTCTTCCAACCCTGATGACATTGTGATACTGCGATACTGTGATGTCTGGGCAAGCACTGGTCCTTAGACTTCATGGCTCAAGGTCCCTTTGTCCTCCTTCCTGCATCTCCCTAGTACAGGAGGGATGTGGGAGATCATGCCTGGACATGCCAGGACTTGTATTGGGCTTGTTTTGCCCTACAACCACAGGCAGGGGGATCCCAATATCTGAGTGTGTTAGAAGCTGAGGTGGCCCTAACCAGAAATTAAGGGCACAAACATCTCATTGCGATTAGTCCAGGGGCCTCATGCATCCCTGGAAAAGATTGATTAGGAGAGGGTATTTCAAGGATCTAAAAGGATACCAGTGGGAGTTTGGTATAGTGTAAATGAAATTGAATGTCTTCTTGAAAGCATTCCCAGAGTCAGAAAATTATTCTGTTTCCAAACTGTGGGCAAATGCCCCCTCCCCAGCTTGTTCAAACCCACAAGCCATCTGGAAAAGATTTTGCTGAGGCAAAATCTTTTGAATTGCTAGCAGCCACAGATATACTGATTCTGCAAGCTATCCCAGGAACTGTACGTAGTTTTGAGGACCTCCATGCTACGTATTAAAAAAAAAAAGTTTTACTGAAAAAAAAGCAAGCTCTGATTCAGCTTTACTGCATGTCAGAGACTTGTTCAGCTAATCTAATTGCTCAACACAGCTTGAGTTAGTCCATGCACTGCAAATTGAAACATAAACCACAGAAAAATGGCTGTGACTCAGCCATGCCAAATGCAATGGGTTAGAGCAGATCCCTCTCCCTGTAGTGTAAATTCACTACAATCCAGAATTTGGAAAGTAAAACAAAACAAAACATCTGTATTTTTTTTATAGTTTAAACTAAATATAACAGCATAAGGAGAATAAACTACTGCAGAATACAGTGACCTTAAAGAAGATGGGGATGGGGTCAAGTGGCGGCAAAGCAGCAAAGTAGCAAAGTAGCAGGGAAAGATAGCAGTGGGCACAGCAGAGGCAGCAGGAGCAGCAAAGGGGAAGATACGAGCTGTGCTTCCAGATATAAAGCTTTTGATGCTCCAATGAAATTATATTAACTTATCCATTGTTGTCATTTTATGGCCTATCCCTGGAATGTTCACCTCTCCACTCAGAGACTTCAGTATTCTTCTCTACTCCTCATGTAACTGATGCCGCACAGAGCAAGTGGCTCGCATTGATAATACAATGGGCTCAAATAGGGAGTCCAAACCACCTTAGAATTCATCCCAAAATAGCCAGAAGGCAAAGATTTTGGGATGTTACTGAGAGAAACAGAGGTGACATATGCTGAAGAGGCTCCCTCAAACAACAAAATGCCAGAAAATTAAAAGCTCTGTTTGCTGACAGGACCTGCTGTATGGACATCTACATGATTGGTTGCAGAAGCCGCTGAGAGAGAAGGTGAATTGAGTCCATTTGCAAAGGTGGATGACATTCCACTGGTTTCAGACATCATTGAACAAGAAAGGTGGTCAGTGATCTATTTCTGTACAGACTTGTGGATGGTGGAAAGTGCTTTGGTGGGGGGGTGGCTACACAACAGTGGAAAGAAAACAACTGGCAGCACAGAGGTAAACTTGTCTGGACTGCTGACTTATGGCAAGATATTGCTGCTTGAGCAGAGAATTTAGTGATTGAAGTATATCACATGGATGCCCACGTTCCAAAGAATTGAGTTACTGAAGAACATAATAACAACCAACAGTTAGATCAAGCTTCTAAGAGCAGAGTGACTCAGGTGGATCTTGACTGAAAAAGTAAGAGTTAATTATTTCTAGCTTGGTGGCCCCATGATGCCTCAGGCCATCAAGCAAGGGATGTGACATACAGATGGGCTTGAGATTGAGGGATGGACTTAACCATGGACATGACTTCACAGGTTATTCAAGAATGTGAGATGTGTACTGCAATGAATCAGACCAAGAGGGTAAAGCTTCTGTGGTATGGAGGGGGGCAATGGTTGAAATATAAATATGGGAAACCCTGGCAAATTGATTACATCAGTTTGCCCTTGTGACCTAGAAGGCCAAGGGGATCCTGGGATGTATTAAGAGCAGTGTGGCCAGCAGATGAAGGGATGTTCTCTTCCCACTATACTCTGTGCTGGTGAAGCCTCACCTGAAATATTGCATTCAGTTTTGAGTTCTCCAGTTCAAGAGGGACAGGGATCTACTTGAAAGAGTCTAATAAAGGCCACAAAGATGATTAAGGGTCTGGGGCACTTGCCCTGTGAGGAGAGGCTGAGGGACCTGGGGCGTTTTGGTCTGATGAAGAGAAGGCTTAGAGAGGATCTAATCAATGTTTATAAGTATATGAGGGGTAGGTGTCAAGAGGGAGGGGGCAAACTCTTCTCAGCTGCACCTTGTAATAGGAAAAGGAGTAATGGGTATAAACTACAGCACAGGAAGTTCCGCCTCAACATCAACAAGACCTCATTTACTGTAAAGGCCACAAAGCACTGGAACAGGCTCCCCAAAGAGATGGTGGAGTCTCCTTCTCTGGAGACTTTCAAGACATGTCTGGATGCATTCCTGTGTGACCTGAGCTAGATTCTATGGTCCTGCTCAGGCGGGGTGGTTGGACTCAATGGTTTATGGAAGTCCCAGAGACTGGGATGTACCTGATGGGTAATGTGAGGGGATGGAGAAGTTTGTTGTGTGTTACAAGATGATCTCACTTTGGGTGGGATTACACAGTAAATGATACATGCTGTGTGATGCTAATTGCTGCTAGGCATGATATGGGTGGTGCAGAATAAGGGGTGAATAATATGTTGGTTTAAGCTGACTGGTCCCACTACTGGGGCTTAGTGATGGAGAGATGGGGCTGCTGGTGGTTCAGGGCAACAGAGAAACCTAGACCCTATATTATACACCATACTGAGCCATGCCCACTGCCTGTCAGGAAAGCAGTTTCCTGATGTTTGTGTGATTTTCAATATGCTATGTAGTTTAAAATAAATAGGTGGTGGTTTGTTTGTCTTTTTTTTTTTTTTTTTGGGGGGGATGGGGGATGAGATGGTTTGGGTGTTATCCATCCCCCCCCCCCCCCTACTTTAGAAGGTACCCAGACTAGTCTCAGCTGGCTCTGGGAATATAAATGAAGGTATTTATTTACAGATAGCACAATATACAAGCAGATATTTACAGAATATACAAAAATATACAAGGTAAAAAGTAATACAGAAGCACAACTCCACTCCCAGAAACCTGAGTCCCCAGGAGAGGCTCTCAACCACCCCTGCACCTTCCACCTGCCCCTTTCCCAACCTTACCCCAGTCCTAAAGAAGAATAGAGGTTCAGCCCAGAGGTTAAGAAGCAAAGGTGAGTGGCAGGTGAGGTTAGGGAGATGCAGCTCAGTCAGCAGCCAGAGAGAGAGTGACAAAAATGGCGAGAGTGCTATCTAATGTTTACATTTCTTGTACAGCAAGACTCTGAGGGAAGTAGACGTCACCATTGTTTTCCTTTCACAACCTATGATCTAGTTTTTCTCACCATAACATTCTAGCCTGCTTCAAACTAGCACAATCCACCCCTGCCTACTTCACTCAGAGTATTGCTAAGAGCTATATGATCTGATCTAAACCAGTATTTACACTAATGAATATTACAAGTTCAGTTCACACTTCATTCCAGCTATCTCAGACGAATGTGATTCAAAAGCTCAGAACAGTTTGTCTCCTCACAGATGAGACAAGAACAGGGACTGCTAGGTGACATTGGGTTCGTGCTCATGTACTGTAGATTCTCTCGTAGATTCTTTCAGTGTTGGACATCGATGGTACCTAAAACAGAAAACTCCTAACAGCTTGTATTATACACTCTGAATTTAGACTCTCTCAACTAAGGTTAGATTTCTCTGTGGAATACACTGGATTTCACCACTCTCCTGCATTGCCCAGTAGGTATGACCAGGACCTTCAGCAGACACCGCCCCTCGGGCAGGTTTCCCTTCACCTGAAGGAGAAAATACCCAAACAGTTTTCCCTAACAGATTCTTTTCATGTACAACAGGAACTTTATCACCATCTACTGTTTGGACCAAATCTGATTGTGCAGGTCCTGCTCTATTTACTGAACCTCTACTATTTACCAACCAGGTAGCTTGTGCTAAATGTTTGTCCCAGTTTTTCAGAGTTCCACCTCCCATGGCTTTTAGGGTGGTTTTCAGCAAACCATTACAGCACTCAATCTTCCCTGAAGCTGGTGCATAGTAGGGTATGTGGTAGATCCACTCAATACTGTGCTCTTTAGCCCAGTCTTTCAGTAGATAGTTCTTGAAATGAGTGTCATTGTCTGACTCGATTCTCTCTGGAGTTCCATGTCTCCACATGATCTGTCTCTCCAAGTCAAGATTGGTGTTAGGTGCAGTAGCATGTGGAATTGGATAGGTTTCCAGCCATCCGGTGCTGGCCTCTACCATCACTAGCACATACTGCTTTCCAGAACGAGATTGAGGTAAAGTGATGCAGTCAATCTGCCAGGCTTCACCATACTTGTGCTTTGACCATCTCTCACCATACCATAAAGGCTTGATTCGCTTAGCCTGCTTAATAGCAGCACAAATGTCACAGTCATGGATGACTTGGGTGATAGTGTCCATGGAAAAGTCTATTGACCTATCACGTGCCCACCGGTATGTTCCATCTCTGCCTTGATGTCCAGATGAGTCATGGGCCGACCGAGCTAAGAACAGTTCACCTCAGTGTTTCCAACCAAGGTCAAGTTCAGAGTTGGTATCAACTTGAGAAATCTTAGCAGCTTGGTCTGCTTGCTGATTGTGTTGATGTTCCTCAGTGGCTCTGCTTTTAGGCATGTGTGCGTCTCTGTGCCGCACCTTCACTGGAATTCTCTCCAGCCATGCATCAATGTCCTGCCATAGATCAGCTATCAAATAGACTTTCCTTTCTTCTGCCAGCCATGCTTCTTCCAGTCCTTTAGCCAACCCCAGAGAGCACTGGCTACCATCCATCGGTGTAGAGGTAAAGGATAGCCACTTTTCATGTTCAGCCACATCACGAGCAAGTTGAACAGATTTTACCTCAGCGAACTGACTGGATTCTTCTCCATCTCCTCTGCCTTTGAATATCCAGTTTAGAACTGGCAGTCTAGGTGCTGAAAGCAATTGTGACTCAGTTCCAATCACTTCAGAAGCTGCTTTCACTCCTTCATAGGCTGCTACAATCTCTTTCTCTGTTGCGGTGTAATTTGCCTCTGAATCTCTGTAGATATGACACCAGAAACCAAGTGGATGACCACGTGTCTCGTTTGGAGCTCTCTGCCAAAGACTCCAAGTTGGACCATTGTCACTGGCAGCCATGTACAGAATGTTTTTAATGTCTGGACCAGATCTCACAGGTCCCAAGCCCACTGCATGGACTGCTTCTCGCTTGATTTGATCAAAGGCTGCTTGCTGTTCAGGTCCCCACTCAAAATTGTTTCTCCTGTGAGTTACATCAGGCAGAGGTTTGACAATTTGACTGAAACCAGGAATGTGTCGTCTCCAAAATCCCACTGCACCCAAGAAAGGCAGAGTGTCCTTCTTATTGGTGGGAACGGCCATGGTGGAGACTCTATTGATCACCTCTTGTGGAATGTAACGGCGACCATCTTGCCATTCTGCTTCCAGAAACTGAATTTCTCTGGCAGGTCCTTTGACCTTGTCTCTCTTAATGGCAAAACATGCTTGCAACAGAATGTCAATGATTTTGTTACCTTTCTCGGAGACTTCCTCAGCAGGTTGGCCCCACACAATGATGTTGTCGATGTACTGGATGTGCTCTGGAGCTTTACCTTTCTCCAGTGCATTGTGGATGACTGAGTGACAGATGGTTGAGCTGTGTTTCCACCCCTGAGGCAAACGATTGTACTGGTACTGGATTCCTCTCCAGGTGAATGCAAACTGAGGCCTGCACTCCTTTGCTATGGGAATAGGGAAGAAAGCATTAGCAATGTCTATGGTTGCATACCATTTAGCCTCCTTCGATTCCAGCTCGTTCTGGAGTTCCAGCATGTCTGGCACAGCTGCGCTCATGGGTGGAGTTACCTCATTGAGGGCACAAAATTCAACTCTCAGACTCCAGTCTCTGTTAGGCTTAAGCACAGGCCAGATGGGATTGTTGAAAGGTGAATGAGCTTTCTCGATGACAGCCTGACTCTCCAGTTGATGAATCAGCTGATGAATGAGCAACAAAGAGTCACGGTTAGTTCTGTACTGCCTGTGGTGCACAGTTGGAGTAGCAATTTGCACTTCCAAATCCTCTATGTCATGATGTCCCACAGCTGCAGATTCATCAGAAAGTTCAGGTCTAATGGACAATTTCAATTTACCATCCTCAATCTCTACAGATGCTATTCCAAAAGCCCATTTGTGACCCTTTGGATCCTTGAAACAACCTTGTCTCAAAAAGTCAATTCCCAGAATGCAAGGTGCATCAGGACTAGTTACAATAGTATGTTTCTTCTACTCTTCACCAGTTAAACTGATCTCAGCCTGCATCTTAGTTAACTCTTGAGATCCACCAGTGATTCCAAAGATAGAAATGGACTCTGTCCCCTTGCAATTTGATGGCAAGAAAGTACACTGAGCACCTGTGTCAACAAAAGCCCTGTATTTCCGAACTTTTGAACTGCCAGGCCACCTTATTTGCAAAGTCCCCTGGGCAGCAGTCCTTAAGAACAAAGGGGTCCAGGATGGTTGGACCTACTTTAAACAGGAGCTCTTGAAGGCACAGGAACTGGCAGTTCCCATGTGTGGAAAGATGAGCTAGTGGGGAAGGCGACCAGCCTGGATGAGCAAACAGCTCCTGAAGGAATTGGGGGAAAAAAAGAGGGTGTATCACCTTTGGAAAGAGGGGAAGTTTTCTCCTGACGTGATTAAGGATGTAGCCAGATTATGTAGGAGAAAAAATTAGAGAGGCTAAGGCCCAGCTAGAACGTAGGCTGCCACTTCCATGAAAGATAATAAAAAGCACTTTTATAAATTTATCAATGCTAAAAAGAAGGGCAAGAAGAGCCTCCACTGCTTACTGGACCAGGAGGGGAACACTATAACTGATGACAAAGAAAAGGCTGAGGTCCTGAATGCCTTCTTCGCCTCAATTTTTCAACAGTAAAGAGGGAGGAGTTCAAGGCAAGTGGCCTCTTGAACTGGGGGATGGGGTCGGGGAGTGATGTGTTGCCCTGGAAATTCATGAAGAATTAGTTCAGGACCTGCTGAGCCACCTGGACACCCACAAGTCCATGGGACCAGATGGGATCCACCCTAGGGTGCTGAGAGAGCTGGCAGCTGAGCTGGCCAAGCTGCTCTCCATCATTTTCCCGCAGCCCTGGCTCACCAGAGAGGTCCCAGGAGACTGGAAACTGCCAACGTGGTCCCCATCCACAAGAAGCATTGGATGGAGGAACCTGGGAACTACAGACCCGTCAGCCTGACCTCAGTGCCAGGGAAACTGATGGAGCAGGTTATCATGGGGGCAATAACTGCACACCTGAGGGATGGCCAAGGGACCAGGTCCAGCCAGCATGAGTTTAGGAAGGGCAGATCCTGCCTCTCCAACCTGATCTCCTTCTATGATCAGGTGACCCGCTTAGTGGATGTGGGGAGGCCTGTGGATGTGGTCTATCTGGACTTCAGCAAGGCCTTTGACACTGTCCCCCACAGCAAACTGCTGGCTAAGCTGTCAGCCCATTGCTTGGATGACAACGCTCTGTGCTGAGTTAGGAACTGGCTGGAGGGCCGAGCCCAGAGACTGGAGGGATGAGTGTCACATCCAGCTGGCTGATGGTCACTAGTGGTGTCCCTCAGGGATCAGTGCTGGGCCCCATCCTCTTTAACATCTTCATTGATGATCTGGATGACGGCATCGAGTCAGTAATCAGCAAGTGTGCAGATGACACCAAGCTGGGGGCAGATGTGGCTGAGTTGGAGGGCAGAAGGACTCTGCAATGGGACCTTGACCACCTGGACAGATGGGCAGAGTCCAAGGGGATGGTGTTCAATAGCTCCAAGTGCAAGGTGCTGCACTTTGGCCACAACAACCGCATGGAGAGATACAGGCTAGGGTCGGAGTGGCTGGAGAGCAGCCAGACAGAGAGGGATCTGGGGGTGCTGATTGATACCCACCTGAACATGGGTCAGCAGTGTGTCCGGTTGGCCATGAGAGCCAGTGGCATCCTGGCCTGCATCAGGAATGGTGTGGTCAGCAGGAGCAGGGAGGTCATTCTGCCCCTGTACTCTGCACTGACTAGACCACACCTTGAGTACTGTGTTCAGTTCTGGGCCCCCCAGTTTAGGAAGGACATTGAGATTCTTGAGCATGTCCAGAGAAGTGCAACGAGGCTGGTGAGAGGCCCTGAGTACAAGCCCTACTAGGAGAGGCTGAGGGAGCTGGGGTTTTTTAGCCTGGAGAAGAGGAGGCTCAGGGGTGACCTTATTGCTGTCTACAACTACCTGAGGGGTGGTTGTGGCCAGGAGGAGGTTGCTCTCTTCTCTCAGGTGGCCAGTGCCTGAACGGGAAGACACAGCCTCAGGCTGCGCCGGGGGAGATTTAGGCTGGAGGTGAGGAGAAAGTTCTTCACTGAGAGAGTCATTGTCTACTGGAATGGGCTGCCCAGGGAGGTGGTGGAGTCGCTGTCCCTGGGCATGTTCAAGGCAGGATTGGATGTGGCACTTAGTGCCATGGTCTAGCCTTGAGCTCTGTGGTGAATGGTTGGACTTGATGATCTATAAGGTCTCTTCCAACTTTGATGATACTGTGATACTGTAATGAATACACTCCAATAGATTCGGTTCTCTCCACTATCCCTTTCCTCCTCCTGGCTGGAGGCAGGGCACCCCTAATGCTGAACATGGCATGTAGGGTGTACATAATGATTGGTGTTTTTGTGAGAGAAATTGCAACTGTTGGAACAATTGCAGTTGCTCTCAGGAGCTGAAGAAGTGACAGCTACTTTTCTGGCATTGCTGCCTCTGTTTCTGCCACTCTGCAGTTCCCTGACTCTCTTTGAAAGAGCTGAAGTAGGTTGACCATCCCACTTGTTCATGTTCTCACTGTATGTGTCACGCAGAAGTATCCACAGTGACGCATGTGATTGTTGATGTCTGGGTGGAATTTGTCTCCTCCTGGGCTGGAATTGCCTTGCGGGAGGTGGGCATCTGTTCCTGATAACAGAAACATGCACCCATTCAGATGATGCAGGGACAGTATCCCTTACCAGATTGGAAATTGAGGTTTTAAGATCCTCCTTCATTTCTTTCACACTCTCTTTCATCTCTGTGATCATAGTTTTTATGGCAGAGACTAGGGCAGAATGTGACAAGCTCTCCTCTACCTGCCTGAGCTGGTCAGTGAATTCACCAACAGTGAAAGACCTTCCATTATTACTCCTTGATAGAAACTTGCTAGCCAAGATGTTAGCATAGAATGAAGGAGTAAGCTTAATCAGATTCTTCATGAGACCTGTTCCAAGAGGAATGTCATCAGGCTCATGTGTGCCATGGTCTCCATAAAGCACTGCCTTCACAGCAAACTCCTTCAGAAGCTTAATTCCCTGCTCAATGGTGTTCCACTTCTTGACCGCCCATGACAGATCATCTCGGGAAGGATATCTCATAGACACAGCCAACAGAAGGCGTGTCCACAAGCTAACCTTACCAAGAGGACTTGCTAGGTATTTGTCCACTCCACTCTCCTTAGTGAGTGGTCCTAGCTGCTTGGCAGACTTGTCTCCTACATGCAGGGCATTGGCACCAATGCTATGGCATCTCACTAGCCAGCTTAGGATTGGCTCACCTGATTTTCTTCAGTATTCCTTCCTAACTTCCCTGACCTCTCTGACTGTATCGTTGGACCCCTGGATGTCATCCCCCTCCTCTTCCCCTTGTTGATCTGGTTGTCCCTGGCCTAGAAACAGAACCTTCCTAAGAGCACTCTTAAACTCATTGGAACCATCCTTTTTCTTGGAGGCCAACCTCACAGTGCTCTTCTCATCAGAGTACTGGGATCTGAGCATGTTCGCCAAATCCTGAAGACTATATGCCTCCTCTTCCTCCTCTTGCTCACCAGAGGTCCCCTCTCTTACATCCTCTCTTGAATCACACTTCATTAAAAGCTGTGTCGTGGCTTTTGTTTTAGCAGGTGCCAAAAAAGCTTGCACAGCGACAGACTTTGATGTGTCTACTGGAGGTTTTGAATCATTGGGGGTCTGGCCTGAGGTCTGCGAGTTCAGATCTGCCTTACAGCTAACAGGATTCTGGTCTACTAGCTGTGGAGGATTCAAACTGGCTGGGTTAATGTTACTAGTATTATTAGTATCATTATTTGCTGTGTTCCTGGGACGCCTGACAATCCTGTCTTGTTGTCATTCCTGCTAGGAGTGTTGGCAGCATTCCCAGAATCTGAAGAGGGAGGTGCAGGGGCTGCTGTCCCTGAATTTTGCTGGGAGAGAGATGGTGTTCCTGAGTTATCTGTGTTTTGATTTGGTTGCAAAACTGTCCCTGAATTTGGCTGGGGAGAAGGTAGTTGTTGTTGAAACACTGTCCCTTTCGCTTTCGAGACAGAGACCTTCCTAGTTCTTACAGGCATTGCATTCGAATTTTTTCACACATAATGCCAGAATGAATATGAAAATCAAAATTACAAGACATAAATTGACAGCCACCAGACATGTCACAGTTTGCCTTGAGTAAAATTCTAAACCAGGGTCTGGCATCTCAGTTTGGGGGTAAATTACTCTCATTAATGCAGTAGTTAAAGCAGTATTGTGATTGGATGTAATATTATTGGTAAATACCCCTGTAATGTTACTGGTAAGATTTTCAGTGACATTAAAACCAGCATACCCAAGAATGAAATCACCCCAGGACCAGAAAATGCTTGTGAGTTTAGCTTTAGCCTTCGTATAAGCTACATTAAGAAAGTAATAAACAATCTGGGCTTTGATCCAATTGAATGCAAGAAAACAGAAAACAGAACACATAAGAGACCCCACCAAGTATAATAGCTGGTTCATTAGCTTCATTCTGATTCCCAGAGTTAATTAACAGTCACTCAAATGACTCTGCCCCACGTTGGGGAAAGCCAAATAAAGTATGTGATGGTTTGGCTGTTACCGCCACCCCCCACACTTTAGAAATCACCCAGACTAGTCTCAGCTGGCTCTGGGAATATAAATGAAGGTATTTATTTACAGATAGCACAATATACAAGCAGATATTGACAATATATACAGAAATATACAAAAAATATACAAAGTAAAAAGTACTACAGAAACACAACTCCACTCCCAGAAACCTGAGTCCCCAGGAGGGGCTCTCAACCACCTCTGCACCTTCCACCTGCCCCTTTCCCAACCTTACCCCAGTCCTAAAGAAGAATAAAGGTTCAGCCCAGAGGTTAAGAAGCAAAGGTGAGTGGCAGGTGAGGTTAGGGAGATGCAGCTCAGTCAGCAGCCAGAGAGAGAGTGACAAAAATGGCGAGAGTGTTATCTAATGTTTACATTTCTTGTACAGCAAGACTCTGAGGGAAGTAGACATCACCATTGTTTTCCTTTCACAACCTATGATCTAGTTTTTCTCACCATAACATTCTAGCCTGCTTCAAACTAGCACAGGGGGGCAAAAGGGGGTTGTGTGGGAGGGAGTGGGTGTCTTTCTTCTATCTGGTCTGGAGTTTGTTCTGATTTTACATTTTATTGTGTCTGGGACTATATCAAAAGCAGGGTATAGAATCATATAATCATAGAATTAACCAGGTTGGAAGAGACCTCCAAGATCATCCAGTCCAACCTAGCACCCAGTCCTAGCCAGTCAACTACACCATGGCACTAAGTACCTCATCCAGGCTTTGCTTGAACACCTCCAGGCACGGAGACTCCACCACCTCCCTGGGCAGCCCATTCCAATGCCAATCACTCTCTCTGTGAAGAACTTCCTCCTAACATCCAGCCTATACTTCCCCCGGCACAACTTGAGACTGTGTCCCCTTGTTCTATTGGTGGTTGTCATAACATTGTTATGAAGAACTAGCTATAAAATTTGTGCCTTTGTTTTTACCCTCTGAACTGTATGTAATGTTGTTACTGACTCATCTAGTAACCTTGAGATGTTATTTGTATCCATCAGGTTTCTTTTTAGACCAATTAGAAAAATAAATCATTTCTATTTTGTATGAGGTGTTGATATTTTTTGATTTAATGTTCCTATGATGCCTTCTAGGGAAGTAGTTGTAAAATACAAAGTCAAAAGACTGGAAATTGAGAGGTAACACTGTAATGGATTTAGAAAAGTTCACGGGATCACAGAAACACAGGATGTCAGGGGTTCGAAGGGACTCAGAGATCATCAAATCCAACCGCTCTGCCAGAGCAGGACCATACAATATAGCTCAGGTCACAGAGGGATGCATCCGTACAGGCCTTGAGAGGCTCCAGGCAAGGAGAGTCCACAGTTTCTCTAGGGAGCCTGTTCCAGTGTTCTGGGACTCTTACAGTAAAGAAGTTCTCCTTTTTGTTGAGGTGGAACCTTTCATGCTGCAACTTAAATCCATTGCTCCTTGTCCTATTACAGAGAGCAAGTGAAAAGAGCCTGTGTGTTCCCCTCACCTTGACCTGCAGCTCTCAGATATTTGTAGATATTTATTAAATCCCCTCTCTTTCTTCTCTTCTCCAGACTTAAAAGCCCCTGATCCCTCAGCCTCTCCTCATAAGGCATGTGCTCTAGTCCCCTAATCATCCTTGTAGCCCTCTGCTGGACCCTTTCCAGCAGATCCCTGTCCCTCTTAAACTGAGAAGCCCAAAACTGAATGCAGCAGTCAAGATGAGGTCTCACCAGGGCAGAGTAGAGGGAGAGGAGAACCTTCCTTGATCTGCTGGATACACTCTTCTTAGCATACCACAGGATCTCATTGGCCACAAGGGCACACTGCTGTCCCATGCATAACTTATTATCCACCAGCACTCCCAGGTCCCTTTCCACAGGGCTGCACTCCATAAAGTTATCATAAAAACTACAGAGAAATAGCTAAATAAGACAGATTTTCTGAATATATATAGCATCCTTGCTGATAAACTTAGATTTTTTTACATTTTGCTTTAGAGTGATTTACTTTTTTATGTGGGTTTGATTGGTTGGTTTGATTACTGAGGGTTTTGTTTGGTTTGCTTGTTTGTTTTTGTTATTGTCTTGAGTTGGGTTAGAATGTTTTCCATAGAAAATAATAATTTCATTCTACTTTACAATATCCATCTTAATAATGGGAGTCAGAATTCTGAAACACCTATTGAAAAGCATAACCAGCCCACTGGAGGTGTGTATTATTTCTTACCATTTCACTGTGAAAAGTTTAAATGAAAAGTGGCAGGAAATTAAAGTAGTAAAAAATTTAGAGTGAGAAGGTAAGAAAAGATTAATTGACCATAAAACACTGCCTTTGGATTCAGAAAGTTTCTGCTTTGCTTCTGGCAAAGGCTGCATCCTGAGCAAATCAATTAGATGCACTATATTCACTTTTTTATGTCTGCAGATTTAAGGTCTTCCCATAACACAAAATTTATCCAAGTAGTGATGAAAAGCAACAAAGTAAACTATCATTGTACAAGACATTATTTTATAAGAATTCATTTTTATATGTGTATACTCATATAGACATGTACTTAGAAGATATGTTAGATTTTTTTTTCCAACGTCTTTTCCACTTTTTACAAGAATATGAATTTTTAATCTCTTTCACTTGCATAAATATTGAACACAATTCACCCAAAGAAAGAATGCTTGGAAGCTGTATTGAAATATCAGTCATAAGGAATCAAGAGATTAACATTCTTAAGGACTCTGAGATACTAGACATTATTAATAGTACCATTTTTAACTATATAATGTTTCAAAAACATAATGATGGATTCCTACAGGTAATTAAGCTATTTGCTAGTCTTTGTATCTTTCATATTCTTAATTCTGTATGATCAACTTTGTACTGACAGCTCTTATCTGCTGAAGAGATTCTTTCTTTTGAATTTTTATAGGGGGTGTTTGTCTTTTCCCCTAATACGAAATTTTCTAGTTTTACCTTTAGGGCAAAGCACTGATCCAGGTGTATGGGCACTTTTCTAATCATCATGTAGCTGTGGTGAGTCTACTTTTTGAAAGCAATATTTTCCATGCTTTTTGTTTTTAAGTAACATCTGAATTCTTGTAGCTGAGGCAGAGAAAATTACCTGAAAACTTGTAGTAAAAAAATAAATTGTTCCTTTTTAAAATTCCTATTGGTCATGCTGCTTGAGTAGTGTTCAGAAAATGGAGTTTTGACAACTTATCTGCATTCTCAAAATAACCACTTCTTTACCTGAAATTGATTAGAAATACTAGCTTGAAGGCATTTCTGACTTCCCTACTTGCATAAATTTATTATATGGAGGAGAGGAAGAGGTGCTTATATTTTCTTCTCCTTTTTATAGACATTAACCTGTACTTAAATTTTAAGTGCAGGATAAATGCTTCAGTCACCTCCGCTCTCAATTTAACACAGACATACACAAAACAGAAGAAATGTTGTACAGTATTACTCATTTTCACACTAGATAGGGAGAACAGGTCCTGAGGTGAAAACTGAAGCCAAGCTGAGCACCAAATGCATTTAAAGGTTTGGATGGGAGGACACTTTGCTGGGTAAAACAATTAGCTGGATTACAGAGTCAAAGAGTGGTAGTGAATGGACATAAACCCAGATGGTGGCTGGTGTCAAGCGGTGCTCCCTGAGTCTCAGTATTTGGAACAGTTCTTTTTAAAATACTGTTATGATTTAAGGCTTAGCTTAGTTTTTTGTGTCTAATTGTAAACAAGGGATAGACTTTCCAGAAATGTTGAATAGAAATAAAAAAGGTTTAAAAAGTAAATTATTGCCTATGGGATGCAAAAAGAATAACAAAGATAAATTTGTCTAATTCCTTTTGCTTGCTGATGGTGATAAAATTCAATTGCATGAACAATTCTCTCTCTTCCTTCTTCACTCCTCTCCTTTGCAAAATTCTGCTTTGGATAGCCCCTTATCTCTGACCTTCTTGCTAGCACAAACTGTCTGGAAGGTGACAGGAGATGTAAATAAGGGGGAGGGGAAAGAAGGAGGCTTTTGGAAGCTCCTCTGTGTTTGCCCAGAGGCATGAATGTGGTCTTTAAGAAGGCCTTTTTGTTGTGTCTTGTTATGGTTATCGAATATGAATATTAATACAAAAATTGTTTTTTATTTATTAATTTGAAATATTTTCTTTACTTACAGCGTCTTTATGCTTGGTTATGCCACTAGATTACAGAATGTGTACAGTGCATAGGGCAATATCAAACCATTTCAAACAATTTAGTAAAAGTAGCAAAATATGAACAGTAAGTTTTTGGAGATTCTTGCTGTGCAATATACCACTTGCCTTCTAGGGGGACTCGAGAGGCTCGTTTCTGCTGAAGCAGAAGGCACAATGACATTTATAGAGCAAACAGATCTGAAGGAAAGTGCTTGAATTACAAAGAGGCTTTCTAGAGTATTTACTCAAAAATTAGTATCTCTGAATTTCTGGTACTTCATTATAGACCAGATAGTACCCAAAACACTTGGAGTGGTATTGTCAATGGTACAATAACTGTTCTCAGGCAGATGATGTCCTTCTAGGGCTCTGGCACAGACATTCACAGGTGTGCAAGCAAGTATGATGTCTTGCAGCTTGGCAGCAACCTGCTCTCTCTCACCACACATGCTGCAGTGAGGTCTGTGTAAGTGAGCTCTCCATCTGGGAGCAGCCTAATTGCTTTCAATAGCTGTAACGGCCAGTGACAATAATGCAGCTTGCTTGGGGGCATTTGGCTCCCCCCATCTTACTCTTTCTGCATGGTCTAAGCTGTCATTACTTGCCAGTGGGATTGTTCATACTAAGGCTGGACCATGAGTATCAGGCAGCTTTTGGCAATGATTATTGCCTACAGCATGAAGGGCACTTATGCTTCTCCCTGCTAAACTGAGGCACGATGAAGTTTCCGGGTAGACGAGCATGAAGCTCAAAGCTTGGTATAGCAGTAAGGGTGAGTATTAAGCAACAAGGCTTGGCAAGGCTAGGCAACATTTATCAAGACGAGTTGATTCATGACGTGGCAAGCTGTTTGCATTTTTGGTCTACTTTAGTCAATTGCCTGAGTCTTAATTGCTCCAATGGGCAACTGAGACTACCACATCCCTTAACCAATCAGAATGACACTTTGAAAGAACTAATCATATTAGGTGGAGCTAGGGGCTTGCTTTACCAAAAATTGGGAAAACATAGACCTTGCATGAGGCAGGCGCCAGTTAAGTGTATGAACCTTGCTTACCACAGGATGTAACCAGGAGAAAAACAAGTCTGGGCAAGCCATGGTCCTTGACTCAGTGGCTCGAGATTCCTTGTCCTCTTTTCCACATCTGTCCCCACTCCAGAAGGGGAAGTGGGAGTGTGGGACCATGCCTGGACATGCCAGGACACATATTAGGCCTATTTTTTTGCTTAGCACAACATCTCTGCTTTTTAAGTAATTGTAAATACATGTAAATATATTTTGTGTATATACATTGTATTTTATGCTTTTATGTTTTACTTTGCTGTAAAATACAGCTTCATTTTGCTTCCAAACCTTCTGAACTAGTCTGATGATTTTATTTTGGGGATAAATTTCACCTTGCGTATATGGCTATCTGTGCTCTGGATGAGGGGATTGAATGCACCCTCAGCAAGTTTGCACATAACATTAAGATGGGAAGGAATGTTGATCTACTAGATTATAGAAAAATTGGATCAATGAGTTGAGGCTAATTGTATGTTTAACAAAGCCAAGTGAGTACAGCGCTTGAGCTGTAACAACCCCATGCAGCTCTACAGGCTTGGGGAGGAGTGGCTGGAAAGTTCCTAGATGAAAAAGATCTAGATTTTTTGATTGACAGCCAACTGAAAAAGGTCCAGCAGTGTGTCCAGGTAGCCAAGAAGGTGAATAGTATCCTGGTCTGCACCAGAAACAATGTAGCCAGCAGTACTAGGGCAGTAAGACCTAGGGCAGCGCAAGACATATCATTCCGCACACATAAGAATCAGGCAAGGAAGGCAAGAGACTACCATGGCTGAGCCATGACCTGCTGGTCAAACTATAAGGTAAGTTGGGATTACACAATAAATGGAAGAAGGGACAGGCATCCTGGGAAGAGTACAGAGACATCACCTGTTTGTGTAGGTATGAGGTTAGGAAGGCCAAGGCATAACTAGAACTGAACTTGGCAAAGGATGCAAAGAGAAAATAGAGTTTGGAGAGGAGAAGGCTTTGAGGAGACCTTGTAGTGGACTTCTAGTATCTGAAAGGGGCCCACAAGAAGGCTGAGGAGGGACTATTTATGAGGTTTTGTAATGATAGGATGAGGAGTAATGGGTTTAGATTGGAAGAGGAGAGATTTAAACTAGATGTTAGGAAGAAGTTCTTTACAGTGAGAGTGGTGAGACACTGGAACAGATTGGCCAATGAGGTTGTGGATGCTCCCTCCCTGGAGGTGTTCAAGGCCAGATTGGATGAGGCCTTGAGCAATCTGTTCTAGTGGGAAGTGTTCTTGCCTATGGCAGAGAGGTGGAACTGGATGATCTTTGAGGTCTTTTCCAACCTAAACCATTCTAAAGACTTCTACAGGTACATTAATCAGAAAAAGAAGGTTGAAGATAGCTTACCTACCATGATGAGTAACAGTGATGAATTAGTAATAAGAAATGATGAAAATGCAGAGATTCTCAGCAACTTTTTTGCCTCAGTCTTCACAGAGAAGATCAAGACCAGTCAGCATGAGTTGATGATGGGCAAGTCCTGCTTGACCTACCTGATCTCCTATTTCAAGGTGACCCACTTAGGAGACGAGAGAAACGTTGTGGATGTTGAACTAGATTTTAGTAAAGCCTTTTCCACAGTCTTCCACAGCACCTGTTGTGGAGGGGATTTCTCTATTCCTCCTCTGATAGGGGGAGGTGAGAAATTAATTTGAGGCAGTTTTGATTTTTTATAAAATTATTTATTAAAATTAATATTTACAAATGTGTACCACCCCCAACCACTATGAAATTGGGTTCTTATTCAAGTTTATGAAAATAGCTTGGGATATATATTTACAGGGATTGATTGTTAAATGAAATATCAAATTATTAACAATTATTGACAGAGAGAAAGATTTCTTAGGTTTAATGCCTCTTAACAACTCTAATGTTTGCCCAGAAAGGGCTGAAACTGTGTGTACTCTTTAGATAGACATAACTTATATTACAAAGGTATTAAGGCTTACTTAAGCGTGATGCTCTTGAGTATTAATCATTAATCACCCTCCCGGGAATCTGTCTCAGTGTGTGCCCAGTATTGGGGTCTTGGTGAACTGGAGTCTGTCCCGGCTTGTAGGGAATGATAATGTTTTCCCAGTCTCTGGGTTAAATAGGCTTTCTCTAACTTTGTCTCCTGGGGTGAAGTGGGCTCTGCCTCGGTGCTGCGGCTTCTGGATGCTGCACAAGTTCAGGGATGGTCAGCTGGCAGGAATTTCCCAATGCAGGAGAAGGATTTGTCCGTGCAGCTTCTGACACGTTCTCACAGCTAGCAGGCTGTGTTTGCAGGTTTGCAGACCATCTGGAAAGGGGTCTGCTGGCTCTGGGTCTTTCCAGAGTTACAGAACAGCTGGCAAGCAATATCTATGCCGAGCAAGCAGGATCTATGCCATGCTGCATGGAGACGAGCTCCGTAGATTAATCAAGATAGTTCTAGGCTTAAGTAGGGGGTTCTCGGCTCCCCATATATGTATGGTGCAGGCATGAATGTACTCTGCTTCTCAATGGATTCACAGATAGCTTCACTGTGCCTTGAGATCAATGCATGAGGTCTGAGCCTCTGTAATGCTTGCAAGTGAGTAAGACCTGATCCTTTGTCTAGGCCATGCAAGCAGGGTCAGGGCAGCAGGATGCTGCTGTGGATCACAGCTGAGTCTAAATGCTCTAAGCTTCTGAATGGTTTGAACCTCTGGACGGTCTGAACGGACTGACCACGTGGTACTGCTGTGCACCCCTCTTTATAGGCTCTAGGCTGAGATTCGTGGCTCGTTGGACATCTAAAATGACCAATCAGGTTGTTCACAAGCCAAACCTTGCCTCAATAGGCAGTAGAGACATGCCTGGACCTCCCAATAGGAGATTACCTGGGAGGACCCCAGGGGCACACGGGCTGGGCGTGTGTGTTTTACACAATTTGTTTGCTGCCTCGTGGGTCCTGGCAGAAGAACATGTTTGGGCATGTAGAGGCATGGTGAAGCCTCAGTTTTGGGGCTGCTGCCCCTCCACCACAGCATCCTCTTGTAGAAAGTGGCTTCTTATGACTTGGATGAGTGGACACTTTATTGGGTTAAAAGCTAGCTGGATGGCATGGCCTGAAGATTCTCATAGATGCCATGCTAAGGCACATGGAGAACAGAGAGGTGACTCAAGTTAGCCAGCATGACTGTACTAGGGACAAATCCTGCCTGACAAACCTAGTGGCATTCTATGAAAAAATGATGATATCAATAAGGGACAACATAGGTATGTGATCTATCTGGACTTCTGTATGGCCTTTGACACAGTCTCCCACAATATTGTGCTTGGAAAGTTGGAAAGATAAAGATTTGGTGGGTGGACTGTTCAGTGGATATAGACTTGGAAGGATGGTTGCATCCAGAAGATGGTGCTCAATGGCTTCAAATCCAGATGAAGAATAGTGACAAGTGCTATTTCTCAGGGGTCCATACTGGGACCAGTACTGTTTAATATTTTTACCAGTGATTCAGACAGTGGGTTCGAGTGCACTATTGTCCATTTGCAGATGACAACAAGCTGAATGGTGCTGTCAATCCACCAGAGGGATGGGATGTCATCCAGAGGGACCTATCCAAGCTGGAGAGGTGGGCTCAGATGAACCTTATAAGGCTCAACAAGAGCAAGTGCAGGGTTCTGCACCTTGGATGGAAGAATCCTCACTATCAATACAGACTGGGGGATGAGGTGGTAAAAAGCAGCCCTGAGGAAAGGGACTAAGGGCTGCTGATGGAAGAGAAGCTGAACATGAGGAGACAGTGCACACTTGCAGTTCAGAAGCCAAACCACATCCTAGGCTGCACCTAAAGATGTATTGCTAGCAAATGCAGAGAGGTGATTCTGCCACTTTGTTCTTGTGAGACCTGGAGTACTGCATCCAGGTCTGGAACCTTCAATATAGGAAAGACACTGGCCTGATGGAGTGGGTCCAGAGGAGGGCCATGAAAAGGATCAGAAGGTTGGAGCACCTCTGCTACAAAGACAAGCTGAGGGAGCTAGAGTTTGGCCTAGAAAAGAGGAGGCTCCTGGGGGACCTTAGTGGCCTACAAGAAGTATGGAGAGAGATTGTTTACAAAGGCCTGTGGTGATAGGACAAGTGGCAATAGCTTCAAACTAAAGAAGAGAAGATTTAGATTGAATGTTTGGAAAAAGTTCTTTACTGTGAGGGTGGTGGAACACTGTAACAGTTTGCCCAAGGAGGTGGTGGGAGACCCATCCCTGCATATATCCAAGTTGAGGTTCCATGGGTGTATAGGGTTAACACTCCAGGGGGGCGTAACTCTGAACCTGACCCTAGGTGTCTTGGCCCCTCCCCAGGGGTGGGCCACACTCCAGGTGATGGTTAGCCCACTCCCCCCCACTTCCTGTCCTATAAAAGACAGAGAGGCTTCCTTGCTTGCTCTCTTTTCTTCGCTCCCTCTCGACACACACACACACACACTGCATACCAGCACACCATGTGGCAGCCACGAGGCAGAGACACCATCACATTGCTCGGGTTGTATCCATCCCTTTTTTGTATTTTGCTGTTTTTCCCTTCCTTATCCTTTGTAAACTTCCCTACCTCTAATATCTTTTCTAAGTTATTGTTAAACTTTCCTTTTTAACTTCCAAATCGAGTGAGATTGATTTATTTGGGTGTGCTTACCTCTCTCTATATATATATATCTAATTCCCTATCTCTGGGAAAGGAGGGGGAAGAGGGGAGGGCACTCTATAAATTCTACAGATTGTCATTGGGTCTATTAAATTTATTAGAGTCTCTGGGAACTTGCAAGTGAACCCAAGACAATTTATTTGGCGCCCAACGTGGGGCTAAGTAGAAAGAATTCTTTCAGAGAAGATTTGGAAGTTAAAAAATGGATATTCTGAGAGTCTTAATCATTCACGCTTTTGGATGGCTGTTTTGGTCCTTGCTGTTAAAGTTTATAAGTTACCATGTCTTCTGGATTGTCATTGATATGGTCTGGGAATATTCTAAGCATTTACCTGTCCGAGTCTATGCCTATTTCCTGAATTCTGTTAGTAATCTAACTGTGTTTAGAAATGTTTCTGGAACATGGAATCAATCTGAGTATATGTGTTGGGATACAGAAGCTCCAGATATTTTGGGGGAGAAATGGTACTGGATAGCAGTTATTTCACTGTGTTTAAATGTGGTTTTGGGAATTTACATTGTAGCTCTGAGCTGGAACACGTGGAGACCTCTTGTGGGCACCACCATTAGGATGCTTAGGGGGAGGGGTGCACACTGCCCTGGCTGCAGCTGCAGGGGGTGGGAGACAGGTCAGACCGGTCCGACCAGTCAGGCAGCCCTGAGCACAGGCACCACCCATAGCGCGGCTCCGCCCTGAACTCCACCCCCGGTCCCACCCAGAGCAGCCCCCCGGACCCTCCCTCCACAGCCCAGCCCTGTCCACCTTGCCCCCATTACCACACGGCAAGTTAGATCACACCCGAACCCTGCCTCAGACACAGATCCAGGGCAAGGTACCTCATCAGGAACCAGCACCCCCTAGCAACAGCAACCAGCTGGAAATGGACCTGATAATGGAGTTATCTTTATCAGCTCCACACCCAGAAAGGAAATCAGGCACACAAGGCAGGAGTATGCAAGGGCAAACAGACAATCCCTTTTAGCCTGCCTTTTGAGATGTTGGGATGCAGGAGCAGAAACCGTGGACCTAGATTAGAGGGAGGCAAAGCAGCTGGGATCCTTGTCAAGGGATGGGGGTGTAGATAAAAAGCTGGGGAGGCTCGATGGTACCCACTCACTTTGGGCCAGGCTTCTCATAGCTGTGAGATACCGATATCCCACCAAGGATGACATGATTTTCCATCCCCTTAAATGGACAGATATGGAACAGGGTATCTCATACCTGAGGCAAATGGCTGTACAGGAGATAATCTATGGAGCCAGCCAGATGCCCTTGGACTCTGATGATGTCCGCATGAAGCCAGCCCTCTTAAAGAAACTGACCCAGTGTGCCCCTTCCACATATGCCCCTACACTGGGAGCACTGCTGCTGGGCAGAGACCCCAACAACCTTCCCACAATCAGGGAGTTTGTGAATGACCTGAGACAGTTTGAAGACAGTTCATCGAGGAAAACCTTAATTGCCACTGTAGAGACCCTCACCCAAGAGGTGAACGAACTGAAATCCTCTTTCTCTGAACTGCAGAAGGCAGAGGACGACTGCTCTTCACCTTCAGAATGGGTGCAAGTCTCAGCTGCAAGGACCACATGTCGCCGTACTCCTCCTCCTCCTCCCCACAGGAGACTAGCCCAGAGCAGACAGGGTACACATAGGGGTTCACCTTGGAGAACACTGTGTGAGCATGGGGAAAACATGGACAGATGGCATGGCCAGCCCACCTCAGCTCTATGGGCCAGAGTAAGGGAACTGCAGGGGACAAACACAGGGAATAACTCCTCCAGAAGAGGGGTTGTCCCAGTGTCCTGCAGGCAGCCCTCTTGCCCAAGGGGTGGTGAGGCCAGTAACTCAGGTCCATGTGCCTCATGCGGTCACACTGCTCAGCATTAGAGGTGCCCTGTCTCCAGCCAGGCGGAGGCCAGGGATAAGAGAGTATATTGGGATGTGTTTGTGAAATGGCCTGGCACTTCTGAAGCCGAGAAGTACAGAGCGTTGGTAGACACCAGTGCCCAATGCACTCTGATCCCCTCCAGCCACAGGGGGACAGAAACTATTACAATTGCAGGAGTCACAGGGGGGTCTCAGGAGTTGACTGTGCTGCAGGCTGAGATAAGCCTCACCGGGAATGTGTGGGAGAAGCACACTATAGTAACTGGTCCTGATGCACCTTGCATCCTGGGGATCACCTTTCTCCAGGAAGGGTACTTTAAAGATCCGAAAGGGAACAAGTGGGCATTTGGCATAGCAGCTGTAGAGACTGCCAATAAAGAGCAGCTGTCTATCGTGCCTGGCTTGTCAGATGACCCTTCCGTGGTTGGTACCCACAAGGTGGAAGATGTTAAGTTACCTGTTGCTTCTCGTGTAGTTCATCGTAGGCAATACCACACCAACAGAGACTCCCTGCTACCCATACAGCAGTTGATTCTCTGCCTGGAGCAGCAGCTTGTCATCAGCAAGATCCACTCACTCTTCAACAGCCTGATATGGCCAGTGTGGAAGGAGAATGGGGAATGGAGACTGACTGTGGACTTCCGAGGCCTGAACGAAGTGACTCCTCCAATCAGCGCAGCTGTGCCTGATATGTTGGAGCTGCAGTATGAACTGGAAACGAAGGAGGCCAAATGGTATGCCACAATCGACATTGCTAATGCTTTCTTCTCCATCCCCATTGCAGAAGAATGTAGGCCACAGTTTGCCTTCACCTGGAGAGGAGTCCAGTACCACTGGAACAGACTGCCTCAAGGGTGGAAGCACAGCCCTACAATCTGCCATAGCATCATCCAGACTGCACTGGAGAAGGGTGGAGCTCCGGAACATCTGCAGTACATCGTTGACATCATTGTATGGGGTGAGACAGCAGAGGAGGTCTTCGAGAAGGGTGAGAAGATCATTAATATCCTGTTGGATGGTGGCTTTGCCATTAAGAGAAGCAAAGTGAAAGGGCCTGCCAGAGAGATCCAGTTCCTGGGAGTTCGATGGCAGGATGGCCGACGCCACATCCCTATGGATGTGGTGAATAGTGGCCACTATGGTGGAACCCACTAACCGGAAGGAGACACAATCCTTCCTGGGGTTTGTGGGCTTTTGGAAGATGCACATTCCCAGGTACAGCCAAATTGTGAAACTCCTCTTTGACATTAGAAGAAAGAGGAATAACTTTGAGTGGACACCTGAGCAGCAGGTGGCATTTGACCAGATCAAATGAGAGGTGGTCCATGCCATGGCCTTGGGACCAGTTCGAACCAACCCAGAGATTAAGAACATTCTCTACACAGCAGCCGGTGAGAATGGTCCTAGCTGGAGCCTATGATAGAAAGCTCCTGATGAAACACGAGGCCACCCACTCGGGTTCTGGAGCAAGGCATACAAAGGCTCAAAGACCAATTATGCCCCCACAGAGAAAGAAATCCTAGCTGCCTATGAGGGAGTTAGAGCTGCCTCTGAGGTGACTGGGACAGAGTCACCACTCCTTTTAGCTCCAAGGCTTCCAGTCCTGACTTGGATGTTTAAAGGGAAGGGTTCAACTCTGCACCATGCCACAGATGCCACTTGAAGTAAGTGGATGGCTCTGATAACTCAGAGGGCTAGGATGGGGACTCTCGAGCACCCAGGCATTGTAGAGGTCATCACCAACTGGCCGGAGGGCACTGACTTTGGAAAACCAGCAGAAGAGAAGGCAGTGACCCGTGCTGAGGAAACCCCCCCATACAGTGACCTCCCTGAGGAGGAAAAGGCATATGCTCTGTTCACAGATGGATCCTGCTGCCTGGTAGGCAGCAAGCAGAGATGGAAGGCTGCCATCTGGAACCCCACATGCAGGGTTGCAGAGGCAAGGGATGGAGAAGGTGAATCCAGCCAGTATGCTGAGGTGAAAGCCATCCAGCTGGCCCTGGACATTGCAGAACGAGAGCAGTGGCCCATGCTATACATCTACACCGACTCATGGATGGTAGCAAATGCCTTATGGGGGTGGCTGAAGGAGTGGAAGAGAAATGATTGGCAGAGAAAAGGGAAGCCTATTTGGGCTGCTGATCTCTGGCAAGACATTTCTGCACGCCTGGACAAACTACCAGTTAAAATCCGACACATCAGTGCTCACATCCCAAAGAGCAGAGCCACTGAAGAACAGCAGCATAACCACCAAGCTGACCTGGCTGCCCACATCTGCCAGATTGATCTGGACTGGAATCACAAAGGTGAACTGTTCTTAGCTCGGTGGGCACATGACTCTTCTGGCCACCAAGGAAGAGATGCCACATACCAATGGGCCCGAGACAGATCTGTGGACATATCCATGGAGGCCATAACTCAGGTTATCCATGAATGTGACATCTGTGCAACCATAAAGCAAGCTAAGTGAACGAAGCCTTTGTGGTATGGGGGACAGTGGTCAAAGTACAAGTATGGGGAGGCCTGGCAGATCAATTACATCACTCTGCCTCGGTCTCGCAGTGGCAAGCAGTATGTGTTAACCATGGTGGAAGAAACTGATGCTCCTGGAACACAGTTATCTGCTTCCCCCCTGCCGGCCTCTGCCCCTCCTTCTCCAGTTTCTGGGAACATGGCCAACGTTCCCGCAGGGAATGTAAACAATAAAGATAACAATAACAACGGGCAGAGTTTGACAGGAGTCCCAGGAGTACAGGCAGGTAAAATCAGAATGTTCCTAGCAACAATGATAACATATCAGGGTTAGCAGGCATCCCAGGAGGACAGGCAAATAATCCCACTAATGTTGGTAATGGTAGCCCAGTCAGTCCAAATCCTAATGACAACAGCTCAGCCAATTCGAATCCCCAGCCAGCAGACCAGAACCAAAATCCTGCTGCTAAAAGTAAGGCAGATGTGAACTCACAAGCTCCAGGCCAGACCCCTAATAATTCAAACCCTCCAGCAGACAGGTCAAAGTCTGTTGCTGCTCAGGCTCTTCTGGCACCTACTAAGGCAAAAGCTAACACAAAGTGTGGTTCAAAGGAGGATATAAGAGAGGGGACCTCTGGTGATCAGCAAGAGGAGGAAGAGGAGATAGTTAGTATCACAGTATCACAGTATCATTAGGGATGGAAGAGACCTCACAGATCATCAAGTCCAACCCTTCACCACAGAGCTCAAGGCTAGACCATGGCACCAAGTGCCACGTCCAATCTTGCCTTGAAGTGCCCCAGGGACGGCGACTCCACCACCTCCTCGGGCAACCCATTCCAGTGTCCAATGACTCTCCCAGTAAAGAACTTTCTCCTCACCTCAAGCCTAAATCTCCCCTGGCGCAGCCTGAGGCTGTGTCCTCTCGTTCTGGTGCTGGCCACCTGAGAGAAGAGAGCAACCTCTTCCTGGCCACAACCACCCCTCAGGTAGTTGTAGACAGCAATAAGGTCACCCCTGAGCCTCCTCTTCTCCAGGCTAAACAATCCCAGCTCCCTCAGCCTCTCCTCATAGGGCTTGTGCTCAAGGCCTCTCCCCAGCCTCATCGCCCTTCTCTGGACACGCTCAAGCATCTCAGCGTCCCTTTTAAACTGGGGAGCCCAGAACTGAACACAATACTCAAGGTGTGGTCTAACCAGTGCAGAGTACAGGGGCAGAATGACTGACCTCCCTGCTCCTGCTGACCACACCATTCCTGATGCTGGCCAGGATGCCACTGGCTCTCTTGGCCACCTGGGCACACTGTTGGCTCATGTTCAGGTGGGTATCAATCAGTACCCCCAGATCCCTCTCTGTCTGGCTGCTCTCCAGCCACTCCGACCCTAGCCTATATCTCTGAATGGAGTTGTTGTAGCCAAAGTGCAGCACCCTGCACTTGGAGCTATTGAACCCCATCCCATTGGACTCTGCCCATCTGTACAGGCAGTCAAGGTCCCGCTGCAGAGCCCTTCTGCCTTCCAACTCAGTCACATCTGCCCCCAGCTTGGTGTCATCTGCAAACTTGCTGATGACTGACTCGATGCCCTCATCCAGATCATCTATGAAGATGTTAAAGAGGATGGGGCCCAGCACAGATCCCTGAGGGACACCACTAGTGACTGGCCGCCACTAGTGACTGGTCTGTGAGACCTCGCAAATGTGCTGAGACATCAATACTCAAATGAGAAGAGTGCTGTGAGGTTGGTGAGCCAATCCTAAGCTGATTAGTGAGATGCCGTGGCATTGGTGCTAATGCCCTGCAGGTAGGAGACAAGTCTGCCAAGCAGCTAGGACCACTCACTAAGGAGAGTGGAGTGGACAAATACCTGGCAAGTCCTCTTGGTAGGGTTAGCTTGTGGACACGCCTTCTGTTGGCTGTAGCTATGAGATATCCTTCCCGAGATGATTTGCCATGGGCTGCCAAGAAGTGGAACACCGTTGAGCAGGGAATTAAGCTTCAGAAGGAGTTTGCTGTGAAGGAAGTGCTTTATGGAGATCATGCCACACATGAGCCTGATGATATTCCTTTGGGAACAGGTCTCATGAAGAAGCTGATTAAGCTTGCTCCTTCATCCTATGCTAACATCTTGGCCAGCAAATTCCTAGCAAGGAGTGATAATGGAAGATCATTCACTGTTGGTGAATTCACTGATCAGCTCAGGCAGATAGAGGACAGCTTGTCCCATTCTGGTAAAATCTGTGCCATACAGACTATGACTACAGAGCTTAAAGATGGTATTAGAGATGGCATCAAAGAGAGTATGAAAGAACTGAAGGAGGATCTCAAAAGCATTACCAATCTGGTAAAGGATACCATTCCTGCATCATCTGAATGGGTGCATGTTTCTGCGGACAGGAACAGACGCCCACCTCCTGCAAGGAAATTCCAGCCCAGGAGGAGACAAATTCCACCTAGACATCAGCAATCATGTGCGTCACTGTGGATACTTCTGCGTGACACATACGGTGAGAACATGAACAAATGGGATGCTAAACCTACTTCAGCTCTTTCAAAGAGAGTCAGGCTGGGGACTGAGTGGCTGGAGAGCAGCCAGGAGGAAAGGGACCTGGGGGTACTGATAGATAATAAGCTGAAGATGAGCCAGCAGTGTGCCCAGGTGGCCAAGAGAGCCAATGGCATCCTGGCCTGCATCAGGAACAGTGTGGCCAGTAGGACAAGGGAGGTTATTCTTCCCCTGTACTCAGCACTGGTCAGACCACACCTTGAGTACTGTGTCCAGTTCTGGGCCCCTCAATTCAAGAAGGATGTTGAGGTGCTGGAACATGTCCAGAGAAGGGCAACGAAGCTGGTGAGGGGCCTGGAACACAAATCCTATGAGGAGAGGTTGAGGGAACTGGGCCTGTTTAGCCTGGAGAAGAGGAGGCTCAGGGATGATCTTATTACTGTCTACAACTACCTGAAGGGGCATTGTAGCCAGGTGGGGGTTGGCCTCTTCTCCCAGGTAACCAGCAATAGAACAAGGGGACACAGTCTCAAGTTGTGCCAGGGTAGGTATAGGCTGGATGTTAGGAAGAAGTTCTTCACAGAGAGAGTGATTTCCCATTGGAATGGGCTGCCCAGGGAGGTGGTGGAGGCACCGTCCCTGGGGGTCTTCAAGAAAAGACTGGATGAGGCACTTAGTGCCATGGTCTAGTTGACTGGCTAGGGCTGGGTGATAGGTTGGACTCGATGATCTTGGAGGTCTCTTCCAACCTGGTTGATTCTATGATTCTATGATTCTATGATTCTATGAAAGAGTGGCAGAAACAGAGGCACCAATGCCAGAAAAGTAGCTGTCACTTCTTCAGCTCCCGAGAGCAACTGCAATTGTTCCAACAGTTGCAATTCCTTTCACAACAACACCAATCACTGTGTACACCCTACATGCCGTGTTCAGCATTAGGGGTGTCCTGCCTCCAGCCAGGAGGAGGAAAGGGATAGTGGAGAGAACTCAATCTATTGGAATGTGTTCATTAGGTGGCCTGGCAGTTCAAAAGTTCAGAAATATAGGGCTTTAGTTGACACAGGTGCTCAGTGTACTTTCTTGCCATCAAATTGCAAGGGGACAGAGTCCATTTCTATCTTTGGAATCACTGGTGGATCTCAAGAGTTAACTAAGATGCAGGCTGAGATCAGTTTAACTGGTGAAGAGTAGAAGAAACATACTATTGTAACTAGTCCTGATGCACCTTGCATTCTGGGAATTGACTTTTTGAGACAGGGTTGTTTCAAAGATCCCAAGGGTCACAAATGGGCTTTTGGAATAGCATCTGTAGAGACTGAGGATGGTAAATTGAAATTGGTCCATTAGACCTGAACTTTCTGATGAATCTGCAGTTGTGGGACAACATGACATAGAGGATCTGGAAGTGCCAATTGCAACTGAAACTGTTCATCATAGGCAATACAGAAATAACCGTGACTCTTTGTTGCCCATTCATCAGCTGATTCATCAACTGGAGGATCATGCTGTCATCGAGAAAGCTCATTCACCTTTCAACAGTCCCATCTGGCCTGTGCGCAAAGCTAACAGTGACTAGAGACTCACAGTAGATTTTTGTACCCTCAACGAGGTGACGCCACCCATGAGCGCAGCTGTGCCGGACATGATGGAACTCCAGTACAAGCTGGAATCGAAGGAGGCTAAATGGTATGCAACCATAGACATTGCTAATGCTTTCTTCCCTATTCCCATAGCAAAGGAGTGCAGGCCTCAGTTTGCATTCACCTGGAGAGGAATCCAGTACCAGTTCAACCGTTTGCCTCAGGGGTGGAAACACAGCTCAACCATCTGTCACTCAGTTACCCACAATGCACTGGAGAAAGGTAAAGCTCCAGAGCACATCCAGTACATCGACGACATCATTGTGTGGGGCCAACCTGCTGAGGAAGTCTTCGAGAAAGGCAACAAAATCATTGACATTCTGTTGCAAGCAGGTTTTGCCATTAAGAGAGACAAGGTCAAAGGACCTGCCAGAGAAGGACACACTTTCTTTTCTTGGTGTGGTGGGATTTTGGAGACGACACATTCCTGGTTTCAGTCAAATTGTCAAACCTCTGCATGATGTGACTCATAAGAGAAACAATTTCGAGTGGGGACCTGAACAACAAGCAGCCTTTGATCAGATCAAGCGAGAAATAGTCCATGCAGTGGGCTTGGGACCTGTGAGATCTGGTCCGGACATTAAGAACATTCTGTACACAGCTGCCAGTGACAATGGTCCAACTTGGAGTCCTTGGCAGAGAGCTCCAAATGAGACACGTGGTCGTCCACTTGGTTTCTGGGGACGTGGTTACAGAGGTTCAGAGACAAATTACACCCCAAGAGAGAAAGAGATATTAGCAGCTCATGAAGGAGTGAAAGCAGCTTCTGAAGTGATTGGAACTGAGTCACAATTGCTTTTAGCTCCTAGACTGCCAGTTCTAAACTGGATGTTCAAAGACAAAGGTTCATCATCACATCATGCCACAGATGCAACCTGGTCTAAATGGATGGCTTTGATAACCCAACGAGCACGAACGGGTAATCTTGATCGACGTGGTCTGGTGGAGGTCATCAACAAACCTCCAGAGGAGAAAATAACTCGTGCTGAGGAAGCTCCTCCCTATGGTGATCTCTCTGATCAGGAAAAGAACTATGCTTTGTTCACAGATGGTTCCTGTCGTTTTGTTGGGAACAAGCGAATATGGAAGTCAGCAGTTTGGAGTCCAACCAGGAGAGTTACCGAAGCGAGAGATGGAGAAGGAGAATCCAGTCAGTTTGCTGAGGTAAAAGCTGTTCAACTTGCTCTTGATGTGGCTGAACATGAAATTGGCCTATCCTTTACCTCTACACCGACTCATGGACGGTAGCCAATGCTCTGTAGGGTTGGCTAAAGGACTGGAAGAAGAATGGTTGGCAGAGGAAAGGAAAGCCTATTTGGTGTGCTGATCTATGGCAGGACATTGAAGCACGGCTGGGGAGAACTCCAGTGAAGGTGCGGCATGTAGATGCACACATGCCTAAAAGCAGAGCTACTGAGGAACATCAACATAACCAGAAGGCAGACCAAGCTGCTAAGATTTCTCAAGTTGATACCAACTGTGATCTTGACATCAACCTTGACTGGAAACACTGAGGTGAACTGTTTTTAGCTTGGTGGGCCCATGACTCATCTGGACATCAAGGCAGAGATGGAAAATACCGATGGGCTCGCGATAGGTCAATTGACTTGTCCATGGATGCTATTATCCAAGTCATCCATGACTGTGACATTTGTGCTGCTATTAAGCAGGCTAAGCGAATCAAGCCCTTATGGTATGGTGAGAGATGGTCAAAGCACAATTATGGTGAAGTCTGGCAGATTGACTACATCACTTTACCTCGATCTCATTCTGGCAAGCAGTATGTGATGGTGATGGTAGAAGCCAGCACCAGATGGCTGGAAACCTATCTGGCTCCACATGCAACTGCACACAACACCATTCTTGGTTTGGGGAGACAGATCTTGTGGAGACATGGAACTCCAGAGAGAATTGAGTCAGACAATGGCACTCATTTCAACAACAATCTTGTGAAAAACTGGGCCAAAGAGCATGGTGTTGAATGGATCTATCACATACCCTACTATGCACCAGCTGCAGGGAAGATTGAGCACTACAACGGTTTGCTGAAAACCACCCTCAAAGCCATGGGGAGTGTAACTCTGAAAAACTGGGACAAACATTTAGCACAAGCTACCTTATTGGTAAATAGTTGGAGTTCAGTAAACAGAGCAGGTCCTGTACAATCAGATTTGGTCCAAACAGTAGACGGTGATAAAGTTCCTGTTGTACATGAAAAGAATCTGTTAGGGAAAACCGTTTGGGTATTTTCTCCTTTGGGCGAAGGGAAACCTGCCTGAGGGGCAGTGTCTGCTGAAGGTCCTGGTCATACCTACTGGGTAATGCAGGAGAGTGGTGAAATCCAGTGTATTCCACAGAGAAATCTAACCTTAGTTAAGAGAGCCTAAATTCAGAGTGTATAATACAAGCTGTTAGGAGTTTTCTGTTCTAGGTGACATCGGCGCCCAACACTGGAAGAATCTATGAGAGAAATCTACAGTACGTGAGCACGAACCCAACATCACCTGGGAGTCCCTGTTCTGAGCTTTTGAATCACCTACATCTGATTGAAGTGTGAACTGAACTTGTATATATTGTTTTACTGCAAATATTGATGTAGGTTAGATTAGATAATTCTCAGCGATACTCTGAGCAAAGCAGACAAGGGGTGGATTGTGCTAGTTTGAAGCAAGCTGGGATGTTTTGGTAAAAGAACTAGATAACGGGCTGTGAAAAATGAAAACAATGGTCATGTCAACTTCTCTCACAGTCTCACTGAGTGTTCTGGGAAGAAGTATAGCATTCTTCATTTTGTCACTCACTTTGCTTCTGGGCTTTGATGAAGCTGCATCTCATTAACCTTGCTCTCATTGACCTTGCTCCCTAACCTCTTGGCTGAACCTCTCTTCTTTCTGAGAACTGGGGTAAGGTTGAGAAGGCAAGGGGAGGTGTTGGGGTGGTTTGAGAGCCCCTCCTGGGGACTCAGGTTTCTGGGAGGGGAGTTGTGCTTCTGTATTGTTTATCCTTTGTATATTTCTGTATATAACTATATATATATTGTAAATAGCTGCTTGTATATTTGCTGCTGTAAAATAAATAGCTTCATTTGTATTCCCAGAGGCCATCTGAGTTAGCTGGGGCAATTCCAAAAGTGGGGGGGGGGGGGGGGGGGGGGGCAGGTAAGAGTCCAAACCATCACATTTAACCATCACAGTTAACCATGGTGGCTGGAAACCTACTCAATACCTCATGCTTCTGCCCGTAACACCATTCTGGGCCTGCAGAGCCACATCCTGTGGAGACACAGTACCCCAGAGAGAATTGAGTCAGACAACGGGACCCATTTCAAGAACCACCTTGTAAGCAACTGGGCAAAAGAGCATGGGATAGAATGGGTTTACCACATCCCATACTACCCACAAGCTGCAGGAAAGACTGAGCGTCACAATGGCCTGCTGAAAACCACCCTGAAGGCTATGGGAGGTGGAACTCTCAGAAACTGGGAGAAGCACCTTGCAGAAGCCACTTGGCTGGGGAATAGCAGGGGACCAGTTAACAGAGCTGGTCCTGCTCAGTCTGCCCTACTGCCCATAGTTGAGGGAGATGGAGTTCCTGTAGTTTGTGAAAGGAATCTACTGGGAAAGGCTGTGTGGGTTGCTCCCGCTTCTAGTGGGGGAAAACCTATCAAAGGGGTGGTATCTGCAGAGGATCCTGGTCACACATACTGGGTAATGCTGGAAACTGGTGTTATCGAGTGTGTCCCTCAGAGAAATCTCTCTTTAGCTGAAAAGGTTTGAAATCTCAGAGTTGATTCCATATGTTCCAGATATTTCAGGTTATCTTGTATTATAGTTGTATAATAGTTGTATTATAGTTGTATCATAGTTGTGTAATACTTGTATTATAGTTCATAAGGGGTTACAAGTTGTTTTTGTAGTTGTACCCTCACCACTACACGGTGTTCAACAGAATCTACATCACAGCAGCAGCTATCCAGAGTCCTACAGCATCGCATCACAATGAGGCATTCAACCAGAACCCTGCATCTGATTTGTCACTGATGCCCTACAGTGAGAGACTGTTCCTGATTTCCCTCCAGAGGATGTCTACAGCCATCTCACCTATACATGTTCCCCTGATGCCAGACACCAAGAGACTGTTCCTGATGTTTTCTTCACAGAGGGAAAAGACTCTTTCCTGAGTTCCAACAAGAACTGTTTCTGTTTCACTGACTTTTCTTCCGTTCCTGTCCTGCTCACACCTCACCAACCTGCACCGGACCAGAGGAGCACATCGCCTTGGGATACAGCCGGGGACCAAGAAGGACTTTAAGAACTCTTAACCCATGGACACTTTTTCCCATCTTTGGAGAAGAAGACTGTTCGTAGGAAGGTGGAAGTGGTCTAACCAAGGGGTGGAATGTATAGGGTTAACATTCCTGGAGGAGTAACCCTAAACCTGACCCTAGGTGTCTTGGTCCCTCCCCAGGGGTGGGCCACACTCCAGGTGATGGTTAGCCCACTCCCTCCCACTTCCTGTCCTATAAAAGATAGAGAGGCTTCCTTGCTTGCTCTCTTTTCTTCACTCCCTCTCGACACACACACACACACACACACACACACACACACACACACACTGCATACCAGCACACCACGTGGCAGCCATGAGGCAGAGACACCATCACATTGCTCAGGTTGTATCCATCCCTTTTTTGTATTTTGCTGTTTTTCCCTTCCTTATCCTTTGTAAACTTCCCTACCTCCAATACCTTTTCTAAGTTATTGTTAAACTTTCCTTTTTAACTTCCAAATCGAGTGAGATTGATTTATTTGGGTGTGCTTACTTCTCTCTATATATATATCTAATTCTCAATCTCTGGGAAAGGAGGGGGAAGAGGGGAGGGCACTCTATAAATTCTATAGATTGTCATTGGGTCTATTAAATTTATTAGAGTCTCTGGGAACTTGCAAGTGAACCCAAGACAACAGGGCTCTGGGCAATCTGGTCTAGCTGAAGGTATCACTGCTGACTGAAATGGGGAGTTGGATGAAGATAGCCTTTGGAGGTCCATTCCAGCCCGAATCACTCTATGATTCAATGACTGTCCCCTTGTATGCAACAACGATTAGGCCATACTTAGAGTATTATTCTCAGCTTTGGAGCCCTCACTTCAAGAGGGCCATTGAGTTGCAAGAGTGTGTGCAGAGGACAACAAAGCTGGCGAAGAGCCTTGAGAACAAATCTTATGACAAGTGGCTGAGGGAACCTGGATTGTTTATTCTGGAGAAAAGAGGGTTGAGAGATATTATTTGTCACTACCACAGTTAGATACACACGTTACTGAGCTGGAGCTCTTGGACTGCATGAGATCTACAACTACCTGATGGGAATCTGTAGCCAGATAGTGTTGGTCTCTTCTGCCAGGCAACCAGCAACAGAACAAGGGGATACAGTCTCAAGTTGTGCTGGGGGAGGTATAGGCTGGATGTCAGGAGGAAGCTCTTCCCAGAGAGAGCGACTGGCATTAGAACAGGCTGCCCAGGGAGGTGGTGGAGTTGCTGTCCCTAGAGATGTTCAAAAAAAGAATGGATGAGACAGTGCCATGGTCTAGTTGATTGGACAGGGCTAGGTGATAGGTTGGATTGGATGATCTTGGATGTCTCTTCAATCTGGTTGATTCTATGATTCTTTCTGAGGTCTATGCACCTCTCCTATATGGGTTTGCATAACTACCATAACAACTGAAATGTCATTTATCTATGATAGAAAATTCTCTATATAGAGTGAAAGTTATGAACAAATTCTTACTTCTATCCCCTCAAATTTGATACTGCTTGGTAATAACTTGAACACTGGATGAATCATCTTGCTTATTAAAACTGGAACCATCAATAAAACTGACACAGAAAATGGAGTCCTTCAGGGAAGCACAGACAGAGTCAAGCATGGTCTAAGCCATACTATTCAACTTAAAACCGGAAAAAAAAGTATTCAGGACTACTGAATCCAGGCTTTTAAAATGTGGAAGTACCGATTCTATGTGGAATTACTACTCTGTGTATCACAGAATCAATCATAGAATCTCAAAATGCTAGAGGTTGGAAGCGACCTCAAAAGATCATCTAGTCCATTCCCCCTGCCAGAGCAGCACCACTTACAGTAGATCACACTGGAACACATCCAGGTAGGTTTTGAATATCTCTAGAGAAGGAAACCCTGCAACTGCCTGGGCAGCCTGTTCCAGAGCTCCATTGCCATCAAAGTGAAAAAAGCTTCTCATGTTTACATGGAACTTTGTATGCCTCTGTCGTGGAGGGGTATTCTGCTGCCTACGCTGATTTTGGCAGAGGTGAGAAATTAATTGATGCGAGATAAGATTCTATAAAAATATATATTTATTAAACTCAATATTCTGAACTCTCGCCACCCCCAACCACTGTACATTAATGTTAAAAGGATTCTACATGGTTATGAAAACATTCTAGGATTAACACCACACTATAACTTATTAATAACTAGCAAATAGTTAAAACTATAAACAGAGACCCCTGAGGCTTAATGTCACTTGGGGTCTATATACTATTCCTCCAGCAGAGTGGGCTGAAAACTCTTTCTGCTCTATGGCAGAGGCAACAGACATTACAGAGGCATTAAAGCATTTACTTACAACTCTTATTAATTATCAGTCACCCTCCGGGGCTATGTCACAGCCTATTACTAGTGTCCAAACTTCAGAGGAGTCTTTGCCTGTGGACTTTGAGGCTGGAATCCTCCCAGCTTGAGGGAAAATAGTCTCTGACTTTGTGCTGCTGATTTCCTCTGGGTGCTCTGTCCAGAGATTCTTAGGCAAGATCTCAGGTGCAAAGGTAGGATGCCGTGCTGTCTCAGCATGATGTAACACTGGCTACTCAGGCCGATCATGTGCAGACAAGTGGAGTCTGCTCCTGGCAGCTTGTGGCAATGGTGCACACCAGGCAATGATAAGGCAGCAGGTGTGCAAGGTGTGCACGGCTGCTCGGGAGTCTGAGCTCCATAGGTAAAGGCAGGCAATACAGGATGTGGTCCTGATAACTCACCTCAGTGGAGCACATGTGTGCACAGCTGGCTGGGAGACTATGGGCTCCACATATATATAGACAGGCTTAAGTGAGCTCTGCAAGTGAATACGCAGGCAAGCAAGCAATGTGGGGAATTTGAGCAATCGGGAGAGTCCAAGCACATTGTTTACCTGTGAACCTATATTTATTGAATGTGGGCCAAGATTAATGGCACCTTGGCCACTAGAATGACCAATCAGGTTGGCAGTCAGCCAAACCTTACCATAATAGGCAAAAGCCACAGGCCTGCATTCTGCAAATAGGGTGAATCACATGGGCCTAGCACCAGGCAGGCATGAGCTGGGTGTGTGGGGCTTACACAACATGTTTACAAACAGGGGTCCTGGGCAGACCAGACTTTATGGCACCAGGTCTATTGTGGCCCTTTTATCCATTTTGTGTTTAGCTCTAGTTTAGGCAGAAAAACATGTCCAGGCAGGGCAAGGCATAAACAAGTCTATTTTTGGGCCTGCAGGCCCTCCACAACAGCCTCAACTTACACCCACTGCACCTTGTCCTGTCATTGGACATAACCAAGAAGAGCCTGACTCTATCATCTTGGAACTCATCTTTATATTTTTACAAAATATTCATGAGGTGACCCCTTAGCCTCCTCTTCTCTGGGCTAAAGAGACTCAGTTCCCTCAGTCTCTCCTCATAAGAAAAAAGTCTACAGAATTCAGTAAGTGGACATAACCTAAGTTATCTCATGTTCACTGTCAGAAATCCCTTGCTTAAACCCTGGCTGTTTATATGCTGTTGCCATATCACCACAACATACTAGCAATCTTTGTTAAAATCTATCCAAGTATGATGTCTTTCTCACATTCTTCTCACTAACAGGTCCCCAAAAGCTTTGTGCATACTTGTAATATTTTTAGTCTGCTGCTATTTATACCATCTTGCCTCATGCCAAATTAAAAAATGAATGTTCTGGCTGGAGCAAAGTAATATGTGGCTTGAAGTTCAGACTGTAATGTGGGAGGCTTCCTGTTTTGGTTGCTGCTTCAGAGTTCCATGTTTTGTTTTGTTTTTTTTTTTCTGAGTGTTGGTTCTTCCACTGGGATAGTTGCAAGACAGAGAGGGATGAGGCAGTAGTTTTCTGTCTTGGGATTTTAGCTGCTTGCTTCTGCTTGCTGCTGTTTTCTACCATGCTTTTTCTGCAAATAGGCTAATGTAATTATACATTTTGTACTATGAGTATCTGATTTGCTCATTAAATTCTTCTTGTCTCAATACACATATGTTGTTTTTTCCCCCCCCTTCTTCTGTGTTGGGGAAAGTAGACAAGTTAACTCACTGGCTTGCATTAAGCCATTACAATATGCTAGAAAATTGAACTTTGATGCAGATAACCATAAGAGCAGCTGAACACCTCAATGACCACACAGAGAGGGGTTGCTTATTAGGTTGCTCATCTTCTTATAGATCAAGTCAGAGAAATCAAGATGTGGACAACATGGTAGTGGTTAACAAGAAGAATGAAGTATATGACCTTTTAATAAGACTGTACTTATCCATGAGAATTTTTCCCAGCCATCTTTATGTCTTACTTGGGTTTGGAATATCTAATGAGTCCTAGTGAGCCCTTACAAGTATCTTCATTGAACCTATTGCTAAAGATAACCACCAGAAGCTCTTGCAGCAGCTGTGGCTGATCTGGTTGTCCCATACTTCTTCATGGATTTCTTACAGTGTTCTCTTCCAGACTCTCTGTACTCATATGTTTCAATGGCCAAATGTACCTCCAGTAATGGTGCTACTTTCTTTCCACCTACCTGCCCTTCTGGAATTCCTTTACTCTATGGTATTTCTGGTCTCCGTGGCAGTAGTAGGAGTAATAGACTGTTGTGGAGGGCCCATAGGCCTGAGAATAGGCTTATTCATGCTTTGTTTTCCCTGGATATGTTTTTCTTCCCACACCAGAGGTAAACACATTAAATGGAGAAGAGGGACACAATAGGCCTGATGCCGTAAAATCTGGCCTGCCTAGAGTTCAAGTTGTGTAATGTGTTTGTTTAAGTGGTTGTATAAGCCCATGCACCTAACTTATGGCCCACCGGGTGCTAGGCCCATGCTATTCCCATATTTGGGAGGTCCAGGCTGTGGCTTTTGCATATTATGGTATGTTTAGCTGACTGCTAAAGCTGATTGGTCATTTTGGTGGCCAATGGGCCATTAATCTGGGCCCACATTTGATACATAGAGATACATAGGTAAACAACATGCTTGCTCACTCTCTCTCATTATTATGCTTAAGCCTGCTTGTATCTGCAGAGCTCAGTCTCCCATGCAGCTGTGCACCCTACTGCATGCCCACTGCCTTATTATTGCCTGGTGCGTGCCACTGCCGCTGAGTTACCAGGAGCAGACCGTGGATCGTCTACATGCAATTGGCCTGTGTGGCCAGAGTGAGACTGTGATGAGACTGCATGGCATCGTACTCCTTCTGCACCTGAAAGTCCTGCCTAAGAATCCCTGGACATACATACATATCATCCAGAAGAAGCCAGGAGAACAAGGTCAGAGACTGTGTGTATATCTGCGTCCTTTCCCCTGAAGCTGGGAGAATTCCAGCCTCAAAGTCCATGGGCAGATTCCCCTGAAGATTGGGAATGTGTATCAGCTGTGACGTAGCCCCGGAGGGTGATTGATAATTAATCAGAATTTGTGAGTAACTGCTTTAATGCTGTTGCGGAGAGCAGGATTTGATACGTGGCCGAGTCAAGAATTTATCAAAAATAGTTATTTTTTTTATTTTTCCAAAAACCCGCCCCCACAACTATATATACAAAGATTAATTTAGTTTAATAAACAGGTTCAGTTGCATGAGAATTAATCTACAAGGATACCATCAATAATCTGACTATATTAGAAGTCAGAAGTTGGAAAAGGACTCTGCTATTAATTAATAGCGGTTTCTTACTAAATTAAGCTAAGCCAGATAACTCACTCAGGCTGACTCGTGCGGTCTGTGTTCTTCCTCCTTTCAGCGGCTGCAGGAGTCGTTAAGGGTCATTAAGGGTCGTTAGGCACACAAAGGTGTCGAAAGGAAAGCGAATCCTTGGTCTCTCTGCAGTCCAGGCAAGGGGAATGTGTGAGCTCAGGCAGACACATACGTCCAGGCACGGGCAAAATCCAAAGCGGGAACCCCAAAGGTGGGAAGACCCCCAATAGTTATAACCTCCGCTGGACAAAGGGCAGAGTTACCACACCTTAGGTGCGAAAGCGCACGGACAATCCCAGCCTGGCTCCAGCGTGGGAACTCATGGGGCTGTCGCCCCCTTCACGGGGCAGTCCTCCCCCCCCCTTCATGGCTGCAGGGCAGGCGAGGGGAGGGGGGAAACCAGGCGGCTTTTCCCCTTTCCCCCCGAAGTCTGGGCAGGAGAGTAATTTAGGGGTACAGGACTCCAGGACAAATGCCTCTGTAATTTCTATTGCCTTCTGCCATAGAGTGGAAAGGGCTTGAGCCCATCTACTGAGCAAACAGCATATTGACCTCAGGTGGTATTTGCCACAGGATAACTCCTCTCTCCGTTTATCATTTGAATGTTTGCTAGTTAGTAACAAGTTACTGTTTGATATTATTCCTAGAATGTCTTTCATAACCATGTAGAACAAATATTGATATTACAGTTCAGTGGTTGGGTGTGGTGAGAGTTCAGAATATTGAAGTGAATAAATTATATATTTTTATAGAATATAATCTCACATCAATTAATTTGTCCCCTCCTCCGCACTTGGCATAGGTGGCAGAAACCCCTCCATGACATAGACTCGTAGGCAAAATGTTATATTGTGAGAGATATGAAACATAGAATCCTGGACATTGAGATCTGAGTAGGCTTGAGAGCCGAGAGAGGGCAAACTTTGTGAAGTTTGATAAGGACAAGTGCAGGGTCCTGCATCTGAGGAGGAATAGCAACAAGTACCAGAACATACTAGGGGCTGCCATGGTGGAAATCAGTTCTATGGAGAAAGACCTTGGATCCCTCATGGACAGCATGTTCACCATGGGACAGCAATATGCCCTTGTGACCAAGAGAGCCAATGACATTGTAGGCTGCATCAGAAAATGTGGCCAGAAGGTCTATGAAGATTCTTCTCTCCCTCTGCTCTGCCCTGGTGAGACCAAACCTGAAATACTATGTTTCGCGCTTCCCAGTTCAAGAGAGACAGGAACCTGCTGGAAAGAGCCCAGCAGAGAGCTGTATGAATAACTGGGGTACTTGAATATCTTCCTATGAAGAGAGACTGAGAAGCCTGAGGCTGTTTACCATGGAGAGGAGAAGACTGAGAGGAGATCCGATCAGTGTATACAAATATCTGAGGAGTTGGTGTCAAGTGGATGAGTCCAATCTCTTCTTGGTGGTCAGCAGCAACAAGACAAGGAGCAATGGCTATAAATTGGAACACAGAAAATTTCAGCTCAACATGAGGAGAAACTTCTTTACAGTGAGGGTGATGGAACACTTGAACAGGCTGCCTAGAGAGGTTGTCAAGTCTCCTCTTCTGGAGACTTTCAAAAACCATTAGGATGCATTCCTCTGCAAACTACTCTAGGTGATCCTGCCTTGACAGGAAGGTTGGACTTGATGATCTCTGGAGGTCCCTCCCAGCCTCTAAAGTTCTGTGATTCTGTGATGCTGTGACCCTCACAGTGGTGAATCTGGTCTGTGCAAGAACTGAGAATGATGCTGCATGTGGTGAATATAAGTACATAATATTTGAACTATGTTACATCCCTATGTCTCTGTATAAACACATGCATGATAGGAAAAATTGTCTGGTGGATTCCAACACTACACTTCTCCCACCATGCCTCTCCCATATGAGTCAGCAGCAAACAGAAATAAGGAAAAATAAAATTTGTAATATTTGGCCTCATTGAAGTACTGTTTGCAAAGAAGGTTCTAAAGCTTGGCCAGCTTGCCCAGAGAATGATGGTGTCCACCCAGAAAAGGGCTGTGACATCCCTGGCCACTGCACTCATCAAGTCTGATGAGCCATGACATCTCTGACTGCTGTACCCATCAAGCCTGATGTATCTTTTCAGATGGAGCTCTGGTGGGAACATGCCATCACCCAGGTATCAGGCTGCAGTGTGTGCTCCACACTTGCACCACTGTTCAGATGGCAGCAGTGAGTTTACATCTTCATAGACTTATAGACCCATAGAACTGTTTAGGTTGGAAGGGACATTCAGTTCCAACCCTCCCCACTATAGGCAAAAACACCTCCCACTAGTACAGTGGGTGTGTTCAGGCAGAGGACCTCCTCTGCTTAGTGATGAAGCTCTGAGAGAAGGTAAGCAGGCTGAGGACCATCAGAAAATGTAAGAAGATAGAGTCTTGAAGTCACACCCTGCCTGCCATAAAAGAACCTCAAGAGGCAAATGGAGCTCATGCTACAGAGTGCTCCTTGTCTGCTCCTCTCTTGACTAGATGTGGTAATTCATAAGGTAGTGGATAATGACAGCAAGTTTCTGGCTGGTGCAACAGGCATCTCATGCATGTCTGCCAGTAACTACATCACCTTCCTAGATGCCTTTGGAAAGCAGGTACAATGCTCTACAAAGGAAAGCAGACAATGACAAGAGTGGAGAACCTGCCAAGTTTTAGTCAGTCTAGACCTCACATCAAAATCTCTTTAGTTAAGAATTAAAAAAGGGTCATGGCTGACTGACTTTTGTGTCTGCTGGCTCCTGAATGAAAGCAGACTCTTGAACAGAGGACCTGTGTCCTTGTCTGGTCATCAGCTGTTACTTGCAGATAAATAGTTGTTCTCCTAGGACAATTGTGAGCTTAACTCATTACAGACTTCTCACAACAAAAAAGTGGCAGAACCTTCAGACTAAATGAAGTGCATATACGCAAATGCACACAGCATAAGAAACAAGGAGGATGAGCTGGAAGCCATTGTGTATCAAGAAAATTATGATATAGAGGGCACCACAGAAACATGCTGGGATCTCTTTCAACACTGAAATGCCACAATCAATGGCTACAAATTGTTCAGAAAGGATAGACAGGAGGAACAAGAGGTGATGGACTGATTTTGTATATCAGTGAGTGGTTTGTATTGAAAATAATGATGCTGATAGAGTTGAATGTTTACAGATAAGGATTGAGGCTAGCAGTCCTTTGAATTAAATAATGCAAGAGCAATTTCTTTTAATTCAAGATTCTTGAGTTGCTTAAAAATGAATTTTCACAGAATGTTCAGTCCCTGTATAGAAGATTCCCTTTATTATTTGTGGGAAACTGTAAAACTGAACTACACTGTAGGTTAACTGGAGAATGTGACGGTTTGGAAGTTATGTGCCCACATACACAATGAAACCATGCAGACTAGACTCTGCCACTGCAAGTTAAGGAATGAAGCTATACTTACAGCTTAACACAATTTAAAAGCATATACATACAAATATATACATTTATATACAAGTTAAAAGTAATATAGAAACACAATATCCCTCCCAGAAAATCAGGAGGGTTCCCAATCCAAACCTACTCTTCCCTCCCCTCCCTTTCCCTCCCTTCAGAAATAACCAAATCAACCCATGTATATATCATGTGATAAATCTGTAGAGATTTGAGGTAAAATGTCAAAAAAAATGACGAGGAGGTTATATATATATATATATACATAAAATTAAAAATAACCTGATGTAGATTTCTATTTTATTTCCTATTTTTATTCATAGATTGAATTACTTTAGTCCTTAAGATTCAGGGCTGAATATAGTCCCTTGAGATTTTGGAAACTAATCTCTGTTTTTATATGGCTCAGAGTTTCTCAACAAGATGTAATACAATAATGAAAATGAAATGTAGTTGATTTGTGCATATAGTTGTTTGCCCTTCTGAAATACAATTAAAGTAGACTGTATTGGAGCAGTAGAGCTCTTATTAATGGTGATACTCATTATAGTGAGAGTGAGATCAAATTGTGCTATAGCAGGTACTGCTGCCACCCCCATTTTAAAGGGATCTAAATTAGATTGTGTTGAAGACAGGGATTTTAACACCTTTTTTCCTCATAGTGAGTTCTAGTGAATGTGAAGCAGCATGAGACACTGGAACCTAAAATGACATCAAGAAAGATCCTCTTTTCTGCTTTGTTCAGAAATTACTGTAGAGGTAGTGTTTGCATTAGTTTCTGTGAGTCTATGTAACAGTGGTTTTCTGAGCAGGTTTTGAAGTATATGTTTATTCCAGTGAGGTATCTTCTGCATGAAAACTGTAATAACACCTATTCATGCTGCAGTGGGCTATGCCCTGCATGAACAGGCTTTCCATTTGAAGTGTCTGTATCTATGTGTCTGATTGTTGAGCTGAGGCTGAATTACATTTCCTCTTTTTTTTTTTTTTTTTTTTTTTTTTTGTTAAAAAATGAGTGTAGAAGCTACATTCAACTATTCCTAAGACACTACTCATGAAATTTAAGCTCAGTAAAGCTCAGAATTACAGAAGCAATAAATTTCTATGTGGCCAAAGGTTTGGGAAGATAGAATTATGGCCTAGATGTGATAGACTAGAGTATATGAAGCCTTTTATGAGATTGTTGCCACTGTCAGTTGAGGCACTTTCAAATCCTTTGTGTTTTACGTGTGGTATATAATGATCATGTGATTAACATACAGGCCTTTTGGCCCTTCTTTGAGATCTGTTGCTAAACATTTATTACAGTCCTCCTGTGAGGACTGGCTGAGGACATAAATTGTTATCTTCAGCTAGAGAGCCTGGATATTAATCTTAGGCAGCACTGGTTTGAGATTCTCTGCAGCTGCAGGAAACGGCAGGATTGGGGTACTCAAGAGATGACTCGTTCTGAGTTAGCTGCAAGTAGTATGCTTTATTGAGGCAATACAGCAGCTTGTATGCTACTTGGAAGAGGCATGCATAACTAACTTAGTTTAAGATTAGTACATGTGGAAAGTACAGATTGACTCAACTTTATGTGTGTGGTACAGATGGTTAACTTTACAATAACAACCTGCAGAGTCAGGCCCCTGTGGCTGTCTGGCTCTGCCTCCAGCAGCTGCATGTGGGGGGTGCCACCCTCTGCCTGGTTTCCTGCCTCCGAGATGTATTCAAGGACATATCCCAGCGTGGGTTGCTCATTCTTATCAGTTAGCAAGAAATCCTTCCACAGTTCTCTATGAGATTAAACTTCTGTGTGATTTTCCGGGAGAGTGTCTATTTCATCAAGTTGTCTGCCTATCTTTGTGCTTCTGATGGCTGTACTTGCAGATTACATCTGTTTCACCAAGGTGCTGATCCATTTTTGTTCTGTCTTCATGTTAGGGCAAATTAGTAAATTAGTAAGAAAGTAACTTTTTTAATTCATCCTTCTAAGCTAAAATGATGGAATGAATTTTTTTTTTCTTTTCTTTCCTTATTTTTTTTTTATCTGGTTGGTTGGTTTGTTTTGTTTGTGTGCAGTTTCTTGTGCTAGGATGACTCTTGAGGAGAAATGATTAACCTAAAGAGGTAGTCTACAACTTCCTTGAAGGAAGTAACAAAACTCAACATGCTGACCTCTCTCTGATCGCCAACAGGACACAAAGAAATAGAATGAAGCTCTGTTATGACTGGTTCAGATAGTCCTGCAAGGAGCAGGGAGATGGTCAAGTTGGATTCTTTGTGTATTCTGAGATTCTACAACTCTAGGTGGTAAAAAACCTCTGAGACTGCATAGCAATGACTTTCCTTCCTTATCACATTTTTACTTCTTTTTAGAGCAAAAGGGAAAAAATGCAAGAAGACACAGTCAAATTAGATTTGTTTGCAATATACATTTAATTATGACATGTATTTAACATACTTGTGTATGTAATATTTTACATCATATATGTTTAATATACTATATTTTAATATAACAAACACATATTAATTTGTTAATTCATTAATCTATTAATATATGTCTAATATATATACTTACATAATCCTAGTGTTAGTTGTCATTTAAGCTATTAAAGCAAGGTCAAAAGCAAATCAGGAGTACTGAAAATAAACTCAAAAATAGTGATGAAAGAGGTGTTACGTAGATTGCAATATTAGCTCAATAACTGGACATGTGCAAATTCACCTGTTGCCTATTTTGATTGGGAGGATAAAGATACCATGGCTCTGTTTTCACTTTTATCACTTCTTCGCATACTATATATTGTGCAGGAGTATATATTAGGTGATGAGTGAAGATGTATTAAAAAAAAAAAAAACAGCACCACTTCAGTAGTGACAGGATAGATACCTGCTTTTAAGGCACAGAGTAAAAAAAGCCCTATTCTTTCAATAGTTAAACTGTTTCAGCATTGTGCTGATGCCATAATGTGGGCATTTTTTTCCCTTTTTCTGGGATGGAACTGTTGCTATTCCACCTGAACATGCTTTCAAAAGAAAAATACAGTGACAAGAAAAACAGTAAGTAACTGCATGTAAAAATGCAAAAAGGTCATTTTGCTAATAAATCTGTCTAGATTGTGACTTAATTCACCACTATCAGCGTCCTGAGGTTGAAAATTGTGCTCTTGTTATAATAGATTAATCTTCATTCCAGTGCATTCAAAGTCAACCTACTTAATCAATGCTTTTGATTTCTTCTTTTCCACCCTTGGATGCAGGAACATATGTAGAAGAGTGTAGCCCATTTCAAGATGACTGTTTTGAAGGCATACTCAAAGAACTTGGAAATTTATTGAAACTTTTATATGAATTATCATAATCTTGGGGCTTCCCCAGACTTAATAAAAAATGTATTAAGCTCTATTCCTCTTCCACTGGCAAACCTCTTGCATTTCTGGGCCGTAGTAAAGATGTCCTTGCTCCTTTTGAATCAAAGGTAGCTCCTGTCTTGTCAACATGAAGTACAGGCAGAGCAACCTTATGTCTGTCTTCAGCGATCATAGTGTTTTAGAAAAAGTGTCATGGAAGGCCAAATTAGGCCTAAACATTGCGTAGACATGTTTTCTGCTCTCCCTCTCTCCTGTTATTGGGGGAAGCAGGGACCAGAAAGGAAAACAAAGGCCCTGGTGCCTCTGAGTCTTTCTCTCCTTTGAAACTTGCAAACAGGGTACTGGCACGTGTTTATACACTTGTTTGTTTTCTGCCCTAAAAGGGTAAAAGTAAGCCCTGGCTTTACCTAATACAGTTAAGTTTGGCAAACTGTCATTCTCATTGGCTAATCTGTGGCCACAGAACCATTAGTCTTGGGCTACATTGATAAAAAGAGATGAGCAGGTAAATACAACATGCTCTGTCTCATTGTGCTTTTGCCATTACTTCTGCCTCATAGTGCTCTCTACCACTGCATCCTGATGTGCTCTGCCTGCTACATAATAACAAACCCTGATACTTTGGGTCTCTCTACCTGGAAACCTGCCATGCCTCAAGTTTGCCAGGGGAAGGCATTGAGTGCCTTCACATGATTGGCTTGCTTAGCCAGTGCAACATTGTGCCTGTTCGCACATCCACAAGATATCCTGTCTACCTGTCTACCTCCTTGCCAAGACTACACATCTGAAAGTCTTCCGTTGAAACCAGGAGTCAAAGAGGAACCAGGATCAGGTCAGAGATTATCTGCATCTCTCCCAACACTCTGTTACAGTGTGGGAAGATTCAGAAGCCTCAACAATTGACAAGACATTGAGAGAACTCCCTGCAAGTGTTCAGGTACTGTCTGGAAACTGTAGTTAACCCTGAGAATCTGGAGATAACTTTTCTGAGTAAATACTCAAAAGCCTCTTTAAGAAAGCTCTGTAACACTTTATAATTGAATCCAAGTGCCCTCTGTCTTAAGCAGAAAGGAACTTCTTGAGTCTCTGTAGTGGGCAAAATCTATAATTGTCTGCCGAAACTTCTTTCCAGTTCTAATAGTTTAATGCTTCTTATATTATTGCTAGTTATTCCTTAAGTCTTTGTGATTTTGCCTTTTCCTCTGTGTAATATTTTTCATGTTCCTGCAAACAGCAGCAGTTTATGGCAGAGGCAAGGTCATTCCAACTTGGGGGTAGGGAGCAGGAAACCGGAATATGCCAGTTCAAGGAGAAGCTGGGTCTGGATGCCACAGGGAAATCTCCTGAATGGATCTAATGGACTTAATGCACCTAATGGACTTGTGGACTTGTTGGACTTGCATGCACTTTCTGGTCACTTTGTTTAAATCTTTTCTAGACAATGTGTCCAGTGCCAACATATACTGGGTGCAAAGAAACCAGCCAGTCACAATCCCAGATCCCAGCACAGGCTTTCCCATGAGTGAGTACATGTGTGAGAGCAGGAGGAAAAGGGCACCTTCCAATGTTTCCTATTCAAGCCCATAAGGAGGGGGAAAGTAGTTTTGCCCCTTTGTCTTTCTCTATTCAACCCCCCACTGGCACAGCAGGGTGGTGCCCTGAGGGAGCTTGGAGTGCCCCATTACAGTCGTGGTTTCAGGTCTATCTGCACTTGAGCCCCACAAGACCACTCATACAACTGTCATCACCTCCCATCTTTAGCAGGATGAGAAGGAGAAATTTTCAGCAAAGTGCAAAACCCTGTGCACTGAGATAAGGAGAGTTTAATAAAACAATACAACAAAACAAGCAGGAATAACAATAATAAAAGGATAACATACAAAATGTGTAATTTACCCACTGCAACTTCGCCTTTCACATGAAAACCTACTGCCAGAAAATGATCATGTTGACCTCACCAGCACCTCTTAATATAGTAGGCATGACATTTATGTTATCAAATACCCCACTGGCTGCTGGTGTCTTGATCTGGAAGTCAGGAGGGAGAAGTGCTTCTTTTGAACATTCCCATGAATGAAGACACAAATGAGGTCATACATAAAAGTGAGACTATTTATTAAAATACAGGAAAAAAAGGGAGGGAGAAAGAGAGAGGAAGAGAGAGAGAATGGAGGAAAAAAAGAGAAGGTGAGAAGGAAGGAAAGAAGGAAAGAAGGAAAGGAAGGAAAGGAAAGAAAGGAAGGAAGGAGGGAAGGGAGGAAGGGAGGAAGGAGAAAGAGAAGAGGAGAGAGAAAATGGAGAAAGAGAGAGCAAGAGAGAAACTTACTACCCCATGGACCTTCATTGACAAAGTGGAAAGCAGATATTCCTGGGCTACTGCCTCCATCCTGAGATGTCCCAGGTGACTTTTCACTATCCCTCACCCCAGCCTCTCAGTTGGGTGACTGACATGTATGCAGAACTGGCAATATCAGGAGGGTAGTTCGTGATAATCCTTATGTTCTTAATGTAATCATGTTCACAAGGTGATTTCTACAGCTGGCAATACTTTTATGTGAAGAAAATTAACCGTTTCCTACCTGTACCCATAACATCATCCACTTCTTATTCTATATCATCTACCAGTAGAGTTATTTAACAGTTGTCATCATACAATTTAATTCACTGTCCCTTCTCACCCAAATTTAAATCCGTACAAAAAGATTCTCCACCCTCCCACATCACCTACTATGTGCACCCAGATCCTTGGACAAAAGCAATTCAATGGATGGATTTGGATTTGTCTGCAGCAGGATCAAACTGGACCATCAGCACTAACCTGTTCTTCATCTGCACTAGTAGGACACTGTTCTCTTCAGCTGTATGTGGGAGTTTGGATCAAGCAGGATTACCTGCTCTCTGGTGTTACCTAACCATGTAACTTGTTCCAATTTTTCAAGGTCTCAATGCCCCTTTGCTTTCAGTATAGATTCTAGTGTTCCAATGTAGCATTTGATCTTCCTGTCTTCCAGTACATGATAAGAAGTGAGATTCACTCAATACCATGTCCTTAGGCTCAGGTGTGTATGAGGTTGCTTCAAAAATGAGTTCCTTTGGCTAAGTTCTTTCTGGGGTGCCAGGTCACCACAATATTTGATTTTCAATGTCAAGGGTAGGTTTCCAGTCACCCAGTGGTTGCTTACATCATTGTGAAAGCATGGTGCTTGCCTTGGCAAATTTGCATAAAACTGACAGTCAGTCTACTAAGCTTATCTAGATTTGTGTTACAGTAATCATCTTCTATCCTATGAAGGCTTTAATCACTTGGCTTGCTTGATTGTAGCACATTTCATATTCACAGATAGCGTGAATGGTTAAGTCCACCCCTCCTTATTGTATCTACCTATGTGTTTCATCTCTTCCTACCAAGCTATAAATAGTTCACACTTCCATTGTTAGTGCAAATCCACTTGATTTACTTCAATGTAAGCAGTTGTTAAATCTGCTGCTTGTTTTGATGTTGTTCTGTGGCCTGACTTTTGGCTACGTAGGCATCCATGTGACATACTTTAGCCACCAGATTCTCATATCTTGCCATAATTCAGCAGCCCAGATGGTGTGACAAAAAGACTTGACTGCAAGGCTCAAGCAAAAAAAAATATCTGAACTTGACTTTGTTTAGCCACGTGGCCCAAGCAAATGTTCACTTCCCTGCTTGGACTTGCCAAAGTGTTACAGCATGCAGAATCTCCTGTTTAGTTTCTTCAAAGGCTTGGACTTGCCAAAGTGTTACAGTATGCAGAATCTCCTGTTTAGTTTCTTCAAAGGCTTGTTGCCATCCAGGACTTAATTTAAAAGCATTTTTCTTCCAGGTCACTTGGTGGACAGGGCTCACCATCAGGCTGTAGTCTGGGATATGCAACCTCCAGAAACACACAATGCCCAAGAAAGCCTGGATTTTCTTTCTATTGGTGGGCAGAAACATAGCTACTACCTTTCAACAACCACTGGGGTAATCTTTCCATTTTTCTGTTTTACACCTGGATACTGGATCTCCTGTGCAGGACCCTTAACTTCCTTTGGAAGGAATTTAAATATTTTCTTCCCTTTCTCAAAAACTTCTTATGCTGTGCTGGTGATGAAGTCATCACCACATTGCAGATGTTTTCAATTCTACCTTGTTTCAGTGCAGTCTGGACCCATTCATAGCAAATAGTGAGGCTGTGTTTCCACCTCTGGGACAACAATTGCAGACATATTGGATGCCCCTTCAAGTGAAAGTAGACTGTGGCCTCTATTTTTGTGCTGGAGGAATAGAGAAGTATGCATTAGAGATGCATTTTGTATTAAAGTCTCAACATGTCTGGAACAGAAGCACTCATTGCTGCCACAACTTCATTCAGGTCACAGTAGTCTGGTGTTGGTCTTCATTCTCCATGAGAGTTTTGCACTGGTCACATGGGCCTGTTGAAGGATGAGCAGGCTTGCTAGTCATCTGTTGGGTCTCCATTTCACAATTCAGCCCAAGGAGAGAAATCGGTGTGTCACCTTAATTGGAGCTTACATTCCACAGTCTCACATTTCAAAGGCTTCAGTCCTGTGTTTCAAAGCAAGGCTTTGTTTTCCTTGCATACTGGTTCATTCTCAGGACCTTAATAACTGTATTGGAATATCTAAATAGATTCTAATAATCTATAGCATAAAAATATTTCTTTCACATGCTGTTTTTGGGAGGTTTTTCTTCTGTTAGTATAAGGTAAACATAGATAAGAAAGTGAACTATGCTCTTTAAGGGTATGAGAATTGCCTTATAAGAGAGTCTGTGGGGCTCTCTGTGTGGGTGCATATGAAAAACTGCTTCAATGAGTGGTATTCCATGAATGTGCATCAGGTTGGAAGAACAATTGTATTAGGCAGATGTGACTTTGTGAAAGCTCTTTTATAAATAACTGTAAAAAATTCACCTTGGCCCCTTGGACTTTCGGGAGTAATCCAGACAGGGGGCCTTATTTTTTAGCACTAAATAAATGGAAATGCCCCTTCTTATCTAAGAAGGATTTTGATTCTGGCATCAGACGGTACTATATCACTTCTGGTGCACTGTTGTAGTAGTGATTAGTACCTGCTGTTTTTCAACCCTCAGCAGCTTTACCACAGAAAGTTGTTCAAGAAATTGGGTAAAAAAGATAGCGTTCCCTCCATCTTCAGAGCAGCTATACCAAAGACCTATAGGTACAGTATTTTGGTCATTGAAATACCCTCTCTTGAGTTAGTCAATAGCAGGGATATATGAGGGTTTTGGGCTAGTCACCTCAGGTGTTTATTCCACTCATTCCCAGTTAGATACCAGTTATTAATACAGAATCACAAAATCACAGAATACATTTGAGAGGAAGAGACCTCAAAGATCATTCAATCCAACCCTTGACCAGTCACTGAAGGGTCAATACTGAACCATGTACCTAAGTGCCAGGTCTACATGCCACTCAAACACTCCCAGGGATGGTGACTCTGCTGTTGCCCTGGGCAGACCATTCCAATGCTTGATAATCTTCTGAGTGAAGAAGTATTTCTTACTATCCCCTGGTGCAACTTGTAATAATTTCCTGTAGTCCCATTGCTTACCATCAAGGAGAGTAAGATAGCCTCCTTCTCACTCTGACTGCCTTTCAGTTGGAACAATAAAGTCTCTCTTCAACATTCCCTTCTCCAGACTGAACATCCTCAGCTCCCTCAGATGCTCTGGGTCAGATATCCTGAGGGAGTTTTCCTGTATAAGGATGCTTCCAAAAACCCATGATTATAGTCCTGAGGGTAAAAATACAATATATTCCAAAGGCAGAGGGCAGGAGAGAAAAACTGGACTGCTCAGACATGCAGCCACTGTGAAACAAAAGCTATCAATTCTATGAATCATGCTGCTGTGGGCACGAACCCAATTGATGAGCTGGTGATGGAGGGGGAGAGCTGCTAGGAATTCACTAAGGGAATCATCCTAGAAATTACTAGAAAATCACCTCAGAGTGAGTTGTAGAATCATGGGCCTCTTCTAATCTGATTGTTAATTAACTCTGGTAATCAGAATTAAGCTAATGAAGCAGCTATTTTACTTAGTGGGGGCTACCGTGTGGCCTGTTTTCTGTTTCCTTGTGTACAACTGGATCAAAGCCCAAATTGGTTATGTCTTGCTTAATGTAATTTTTAAGAAGGTCAAAGCTAAACTCACAACCTTCTTCTGGAATTGGGGCGATGTCATTCTTGAATATACTAATTTCAATGTAACTGAAAATTTTACTAGTAATATTACAGAGGTATTTACCAATAATATTACGGGTAATCAAAGTACTTCTACTGCTTTATCTACTGCATTGATGAGGGTTATCTTACCAAGAACTGAGATGCCAGACTCTTGTTCAGAATTTTATTCAGGTCACACTGTGGCATTTCTGGTGTGTGTGATCCTAGGTGTTATAATATTTGATTTTATAATACTTTAACATTCTGTGTGAAAATTTCGAGTGCAATGACTGTAAGAACTAGGAAACTTCTGTGTCCAAGAAGAAAGATAAACACCGTACCTGTCCAAACCAAAACAAAGATAACTCAGGGGTACAGCAGGGAGATACCACTACATCTCTCTCTCCAGATTCTGGGAAAGCTGCCAATCCTCTTTGTTGGAATGATAACATGGCAGGATTGGCAGGAGTCCCAGGAGTACAGGGAAATAATCAAAGCCATGATGTTCTCTCTATTAATAACACTAACTCAGCCAGTTGGAATCCCCAGCCATCAGCAGACAAGAACCCTATTAGCTCTAAGGCAGATCTGAACTCACAGGCCTCAGGTCAGACCTCCAGTGATTCAAACCCTCTAGTAGACCTGTCAAAGTCTGTGGCAGCTCAGGCCATTTTGGCACCAGCCAAAGCCCAAGCAAAGACACCACAGTTGACAAAGTGTGATTCAAAAGAGGATGTAAGAGAGGGGACCTCTGGTGAGCAAGAGGAGGAAGAGGAGGCATATAGTCTTCGAGATTTGGTGAACATGCTGAGATCCCAGTACTCTGATGAGAGGAGTGCTGTGAGGTTAGCTGCCAAGAAAGAGGATGGTTCCCATGAGTTTAGGAGTGCTCTTAGGAAAGTTCTGCTTCTAGGCCAGGGACATCCAGATCAACAAGTGGAAGAGCAGAAGGATGACATCCAGGGGTCCAACAATCCTCTTAGAGAGGCCAGGGAAGTTAGGAAGGAATACTCAAGGGAATGAGGTGAACCAATCCTAAGCTGGCTAGTGAGATGCTGTAGCATTGGTGCCAATGCCCTGCAGGTAGGAGACAAGTCTGCCAAGCAGCTAGGACCACTCACCAAGGAGAGTGGAGTGGACAAATACTTAGCAAGTCCTCTTGGTAAGGTTAGCTTGTGGACACGCCTTCTGTTGGCTGTGGCTATGAGATATCCTTCCCAAGATGATTTGCCATGGGCTGCCAAGAAGTGGAACACCATTGAGCAGGTAATTGAGCTTCTGAAGGAGTTTGCTGTGAAGGAAGTGCTTTATGGAGACCATGGCACTCATGAGCCTGACGATATTCCTTTGGGAACAGGTCTCATGAAGAAGCTGTTTAAGCTTGCTCCTTCATTCTATGCTAACATCTTGGCTAGCAAGTTTCTATCAAGGAGTAATAATGGAAGATCTTTCACTGTTGGTGAATTCACTGATCAGCTCAGGCAGGTAGAGGACAGCTTGTCACATTCTGGTATAATCTGTGCCATAAAAACTCTAGGTACAGTGACAAAAGATGACATTAAAGACAGCATTAAGGATGGCATTAAAGATGGCATGAAAAAACTGAAGGTGGATCTCGGAAACATTTCCAATCTGGTAAAGGATACCATTCCTGCATCATCTGAATGGGCTCATCTTTCTGCAATCAGGAACAGACGTCCACCTCCCGCAAGGCAATTCCAGCCCAGGAGGAGACAAATTCCACCTAGACAGCAGCAATCACACGCATTACTGTGGATAATTCTGCGTGACCAATACGGTGAGAACATGAACAAATGGGATGGTCAACCTACTTCAGCTCTTTCAAAGCAAGTCAGGGAACTGCAGAGAGGCAGAAACAGAGGCAGCAATGCCAGAAAAGTAGCTGTCACTTCTTCAGATCCTGAGAGCAACTGCAATTCTTCCAACAATTGCAATTTCTCTCACAGTAACACCAATCATAGTGTACACCCTACATGCCATGTTCAGCATTAAGGGTGCCCTGCCTCCAGCCAGGAGGAGGAAAGGGATAGTGGAGAGAACTGAATCTATTTGAATGTATTCATTAGGTGGCCTGGCAGTTCAAGAGTTTGGAAATACAGGGCTTTAGTTGACACAGGTGCTCAGTGTACTTTATTGCCATCAAATTTTAAGGGGACAGAGTCCATATCTATTTTTGAAATCTCTGGTGGATCTTGTTGTGGAGGCAGGGAATTAATGTGGTCGTGTCAGGAATTTTATAGAAAAATAGAGATATTTTATTTTCCCAAAAACTCGCCCCCAAAACTATACACAGAAATTTATTTTTAATTTCCATATTCAGTTCATTTGAGAAGATCTACAGGATGCCATAGATAATCTGACTATTTTGGAAGTCAGAAGTTGGAAAAGGCTTTATCTATTAATGAATAGTGTTTCCCACTGAATAATAAAGCTGAGCCAAAATAACTCATGATCAGGCTGACTTGGTCCTGTGGCCTGTGCTCTCGCTCTCTTCTGATGCCATAGAAGAGTCGTTAAGGGTTATTAAGGTCTGCACAAAAGATATTAATGGGTGAAGCAGTCCTTTGGAGCACTGGGCTCTTTCTGTATCCAGGCCAGGAAAACAGGGGGAGAAGTCTCAGGCAGGCACAAACGTTCAGGCAGGCACGATCTCTAAGGCAGGAATGAATCCAAGGTGGGAATCCCAAAGGCAGGAAGTCCTCCAGTATTTATGCCCTCTGTGGTGGAGGGTTGCACAGGCCCCAAATGACTGTGTTTACAAATCTATTCATGCCCGGACATGTTGTTCCCCCAAAAAGCGTTGCCCTGACTAAGCTTGGGGAAAACAAGTTAAGGGGGACAATAGAACTGGTGCCTTCCAGTCTGGCCTTCCCTGCTTGAAGGTTGAAGTGAACACGTTGTGTAAGCGCACGTGCCTAGGGTGGGGATCCGCCTGACCCCTCTCCATATTTGGGGGTACCAGACCCCTGGACTTCACCTTATTTGGTATGTTTTGGCCTGCTGCCAAGCCCTTATTGGACAGAATTGTGTCTAAGGGCCCTCAATTGGGATCAGACCTCATAAAAGGGGCAATTCAGTGTTTCTGCTATCTCACCCCTCGCTACCTCTCCTGCCACCCTCTACCACCCACCACTTCTAGCCACTGTGCCGCTTTCAGGGACAACCACCACTGCATGACTCCAGCCCATGGCGCCAGCCCAGGGAAACTGACCAAGGTGCTCCTGGCCAGCCGCTGCTCCAGCCCACCGTTCCCAGCTTGACTGTGCTTGTGGAAGCTCCAGACAGCATGCCCCAATAATCCCTGAACTGAACAATTCAAACTCATGATATCTGGAACCATCGAAACTGACTCCAGCCAGTGAGTAACTGAGCAAACTCGATTTAAGCCAGCATAGACTCTCAGTAATTTTACCAGTGGTGCTTTCATGCCACAGGCTCTCTTCCTAAATCCTTTCAAACCTCTGCTAAATTCCCAATTTTGCTGTATATAGGCATTCTATAATATAATTTCGAAACTGCATACAAAGAACATATGTGGGATAGCTGTAAATAAGTTTGGGGAAGGGGGAATTCCTTGTGTATATAGTAAAACATTTAAACTCTTTTAAATTTGGCCTCATATTTCACTTCCCCAAAACCCAGGCAAACCCCTTCACAACATCCTCCCCAGATAAAGAGCAGAGTTACCACTTCCTAGGCACAAAGACTACAGCCAATTACAGCCCGATTCCAGCACAGGCACTGCACGGGGCACCCCTCGTGCCAGAAGGACCCCTTGCTCTCCCCCTTCACACCTGCAGGGCAAGGCGGGGGGCAGGGGGAAACAGACACTTTTCCCTCTCCCATTCAAGTCACAGAGGGAGAGGAATTTAGGGGTATACAGGACTCCAGGACAGATCTCAAGAGTTAACTAAGTTGCAGGCTGAAATCAGTTTAACTGGTAAAGAGTAGAAGAAACACACTATTGTAACTGGTCCTGATTCACCTTGCATTTTGGGAATTGACTTTTTGAGACAAGATTGTTTCAAAGATGCTAAAGGTCACAAATGGGCTTTTGGAATAGCATCTGTAGAGATTGAGGATGGTAAATTGAATTTGTCCATCAGACCTGAACTTTCTGATGAATCTGCAGTTGTGGGACAACATGACATAGAGGATCTGGAAGTGCAAATTGCTACTCCAACTGTGCACCACAGGCAGTACAGAACTAACTGTGACTCTTTGTTGCCCATTCATCAGCTGATTCATCAACTGGAGGATCAAGCTGTCATCGAGAAAGCTCATTCACCTTTCAACAGTCCCATCTGGCCTGTGCGTAAGCCTAACAGAGACTGGAGTCTGAGAGCTGATTTTCGTGCCCTCAACGAGGTAACTCCACCCATGAGTGCAGCTGTGCCGGACATGCTGGAACTCCAGAACGAGCTGGAATTGAAGGAGGCTAAATGGTATGCAACCATAGACATTGCTAATGTTTTCTTCCCTATTCCCATAGCAAAGGAGTGCAGGCCTCAGTTTGCATTCACCTGGAGAGGAATCCAGTACCAGTTCAGCTATTTCCCTCAGGGGTGGAAACACAGCTCAACCGTCTGTCATTCAGTCATCTACATTGCACTGGAGAAAGATAATGCTCCAGAGCACATTCAGTTCATTGACGACATCATTGTGTGGGGCCAAACTGCTGAGGAAGTCTTCAAGAAAGGTAACAACATCATTGACATTCTGTTGCAAGCATGTTTTGCCATTAAGAGAGACAAGGTCAAAGGACCTGCCAGAGAAATTCAGTTTCTGGGAGCGCAATGGCAGGATGGTCTCCATCACATTCCACAAGAGGTGATCAATAGATTCTCCACCATGGCCGTTCCCACCAATAAGAAGGACACTCTGCCTTTCTTGGGTGCAGTGGGATTTTGGAGACGACACATTCCTGGTTTCAGTCAAATTGTCAAACCTCTGCCTGATGTAACTCACAGGAGAAACAATTCTGAGTGGGGACCTGAACAGCAAGCAGCTTTTGATCAGATCAAGAGAGAAGTAGTCCATGCAGTGGGCTTGAGACCTGTGAGATCTGGTCCGGACATTAAAAACATTCTGTACACGGCTGCCAGTGACAATGGTTCAACCTGGAGCCTTTGGCAGAGAGCTCCAAATGAGACACGTGGTCATCCTCTTGGTTTCTGGAGTCATAGCTACAGAGGTTCAGAGACAAATTACACCGCAACTGAGAAAGAGATTCTAGCAGCCTATGAAGGAGTGAAAGCAACTTCTGAAGTGATTGGAACTGAGTCACAATTGCTTTTAGCTCCTAGACAGCCAGTTCTAAACTATCCAGTAAAAAGGTTCATCACCACATCATGCCACAGATGCAACCTGGGCTAAATGGATGGCTTTGATAACCAAACGAGCACGAATGGGTAATCTTGATTGACCTGGTCTGGTAGAGGTGATCAACAACTGTCCGGAAGGCACAGACTGTTCCAAACCTCCAGAGGAGAAAATAACCCGTGCTGAGGAAGCTCCTCACTGTGGCGATCTCTCTGATCAGGAAAAGAACTATGCTTTGTTCACAGGTGGTTCCTGTCGTCTTGTTTGGAACAAGCGAAGATGGAAGTCAGCAGTCTGGAGCCCTACCAGGAGAGTTACGGAAGTGAGAGACGGAGAAGGAGAATCCAGTCAGTTCGCTGAGGTAAAAGCTGTCCAACTTGTTCTTGATGTGGCTGAATGTGAGAATTGGCCTATCCTTTACCTCTACACCAACTCATGGATGGTAGCTAATGCTCTTTGGGGTTGGCTAAAAGACTGGAAAAAGCATGGTTGGCAGAGAAAGGAAAGCCTATTTGGTGTGCTGATCTATGGCAGGACATTGAAGCACGGCTGGAGAAAATTCCAGTGAAGGTGCGACACGTAGATGCACACGTGCCTAAGAACTGAGACACTGAGGAACACCAACACAACCAGCAGGCAGACCAAGCTGCTAAGGTTTCTCAAGTTGATACCAACTGTGATCTTGACCTTGATTGGAAACACCGAGGTGAACTGTTTTTAGCTTGGTGGGCCCATGACTCATCTGGACATCAAGGCAGAGATGGAACATACCGATGGGCTCGCGATAGGTCAATTGACTTGTCCATGGATGCTATCACCCAAGTCATCTATGACTGTGACATTTGTGCTGCTATTAAGCAGGCTAAGCGAGTCAAGCCTTCATGGTATGGTGAGAGATGGTCAAAGTACAAGTATGGTGAAGCCTGGCAGATTGACTACATCACTTTACCTCGATCTCATTCTGGCAAGCAGTATGTGATGGTGATGGTAGAGGCCAGCACCGGATGGCTGGAAACATATCTGGTTCCACATGCAACTGCACACAACACCATTCTTGGCTTGGGGAGACAGATCTTGTGGAGACATGGAACTCCAGAGAGAATCGAGTCAGACAATGGCACTCATTTCAAGAACAATCTTGTGAAAAACTGGGCCAAAGAGCATGGTATTGAATGGATCTACCACATACCCTACTATGCACCAACTTCAGGGATGATTGAGTGCTATAATAGTTTGCTGAAAACAACCCTAAAAGCCGGGGGGGGGGGGGGGGGGGGGGGGAGGGGGGAAAGGGGGAGGGGGAGTGGAACTCTAAAAAAAATTTAGCACAAGCTACCTGGTTGGTAAATATTTCAGTAAACAGAGCAGGACCTGCACAATCAGACTTGGTCCAAACAGTAGACGGTGATAAAGTTCCTGTTGTATGTGAAAAGAATCTGTTAGGGAAAACTGTTTGGGTATTTTCTCCTTTGGGTGAAGAGAAACCTGTCTGAGGGGTGGTGTCTGCCAAAGGTCCTGGTCGTACCTACTGTGTAATGCAGGAGAATCGTGAAATCCAGTGCATTCCACAGAGGAATCTAACCTTAGCTGAGAGAGTCTAAATTCAGAGTGTATAATACAAGTGTTAGGAGTTTTCTGTTCTAGGTACCATCGGTGTCCAACACTGAAAGAATCTACAAGAGAATCTACAGTACATGAGCACGAACCCAATGTCACGTGGGAGTCCCTGTTCTCGTCTGATCTTTGAGGAGACAAACTGCTGTTTTCTGAGCTTTTGAATCACCCATGTCTGAGATGTGCCAGAATGAAGAGTGAAGTGAACTTGTAGTATTCATTAGAGTAAATATTGTTTCATATTAGATCAGTTCAGTAGAAGTAGACAGGGGTGGATTGTGCTAGTTTGAAGCAGGCTAGAATGTTTTGGTGAGAATAACTAGATTACAGGCTGTGAAGAAAAAACAGTGGTCATGTCTAGTTCCCTCACTGTCTTGCTGAGGAGTATGGGAAGAAGAAATTAAAACATTAGATAACACTCTCACCATTTTCTCTCACTCTAACTTTGGCTGCTGGCTGAGCAACATCTTACTCCCTAATCTCTCCCTCCATTTGGAGTAACCCACCTTTGCTTCTTACCCTCTTGGCCGAACCATGACTCTTCTTTAGGACTGGAGTAAAGTTGAGAGGGGCAGGGGGGAAGGTGAAGTGGTGGTTGAGAGTCCCTCCTGGGGACTCAGGTTTCTGGGAGGGGAGTTGTGTTTCTGTATTACCTTTTACCTTGTATATTTCTGTATATAACTGTATATACTGTAAATATCTGCTTGTATATTGTGCTAGCTGTAAATAAATAGCTTTATTCATATTTCCAGAGCTGGCTGAGTCCAGTCTGGGTGATTTATAAAGTGTGTGTGGAGGGCAGGGAACACCCTAACCATCACATATGTCTATGTAAATTAGACACTTTGAGAGACTGGCTTTAAAGTGAATCTGATGCATTGAGTTTTCAAAGTTACACATACTATTTTTTAGAAAATGTAATGTTGATTCTCATAAAATGCTCTTCTAATTCACATCAGCCAGCCAGCCTCTGAAGAGTTAAAAAATAACAACTCAGAACTAGTCTTGGCAACTTGTTCCTGATCAAGGAATGGTTTCCTCTAAGTGAAGTTATAGGGCTTCAGATCCTTCTCATTCCTTCAGAGTTGCTGGTGTTTTCATTACTCCCCTCTCGTGTCTAGTGTTAGAAAAAGATGAGTCTATGATGAGAAGGCATGTAATGTACGGTTAGGCAGCAGATTACACTTTCCTATTCAAACCTGTGACAAAACACTTTCTGCATGCAAGATCTATGTGGGAGTTCAGAAGACTGAAGTAATGTTCTAAGAAAGGGAAAAAGTGGCAAAGGCTCTGAAAAAAGCGTAAGAAACACAGAAGAAACAAAGAACTTGAGCAAGAGGGGAAAGGAAATGAGCATAGAAAGTACAAATAAGAATCTTAAACACAAGAGAAGAAAAAGACAAGGAAGAATAAAGACAAAAAAAAAAAAAAGAACAGAAATTGGGAAGAAAATAGCAAAAAATAGAGATTGGAGAAAGAAGTCTGTGTATCATGCTGAAGATTAGATGTTCAGGTATTGTGTCTATGCTTTCAGAGAAGGAAACAGAAAAGCGTACTGCCGTGTAGGTGGTTAATGTTCATTCACACCTTTTTTTCCCCAGTATTATGAGATACTTTTGTGGTTTCTCTGGAGTAAAAGGATGGTTATCTAGAAATAAATGAGTTTTGGCTATTAGTGACTGAAACAGTGGTTCTCAAATGCACATTTGCTAAGTGGGATTTAGGAGTCACTTCCCTTCACAATGCACTTGCAACAGCAGAGAAATTACAAGCTTTCAGAAGTTGAGAAAAAAAAGTGTTATCAATTTTAATAGTTCTGATTATTGACAGTGATGATAGTTTTTGTTGGAAAGTGTTTTCTTTTGATAGTTTTTTTTTTTTTGTGTGTGTGTATCTAACAGATATGTGGTCATGGTACTATAAAATATTAGTTTTTTTTTTTTTTTCTTGAAGTGTTGAACTGAATTTGAAACACTGATATGCCTGTTTTAAACATCATGTGTTGTTATTTTCAAATTTGTTTTTGAGAGCTCTCTTGATTATGAAATACAGAATATTTTATAGTTTGTGAAAATGAGGATTCTGGAAAATGCATCTCCCTAACAAACTTAGGTAATGCAAATTTGGTCTAGAAAATCTTTGACTTTAAGAAAACTCTACAAGCACTCTGCCAGGAACCCCTGACAAAGTGACAACAGGATAAAAGGCAAGGCAACATCTGGCACAAGTCACAGCTAGGATTTTTTCGTGTTGCAGCACAGCTATCTGAGCATGATTTGAGGTAGGGCTTTTAAATAACCTATCATTCAAACCAGGGCTGTAGTCATGTTCTGACAAGATGTCACGTGTATCCACAATTTCCTTAATTGTTAAACATGAACTGCATTTGCGAACTTAACTCTTAGGGAAGTAAGCAAACTTTAATAAAGAAAAGAATATGTTTGAAACTGTGAGGAGAAAAGAAAAAAAAGTAATGCTAAGTCTGAATGTTACTTGGGATATGAGGGAGTATAAAAGATATTCCTAACATCAGAGTGTACAAGGTAGCCTTAACCTCAGTCTTCTAATAACTGTGCTCTACTACACCCTCTATGTTACAGATATAATTTTGTTAATAGCTTTTATTCAGGCATCATATATTTCCACTATATAACTATATTCATGTAACAAATTACCAGTTGTAAGTGTTACCGGTACAAGAGGATCTCAATCTTCTTGTTATCTGCTTAATCCTCAGTCAATGTTGAGATTACAACTCATACAATTTACATATTAAAAAAACCCAAACCCTTACACCCTACTCAGTCATTTTATGGATTTGGAAAATAACCTGGTCCACAGTGAATATCTAACAGTTAGGATTACTAGATTCCCACTGCAGTATCTTTCTGAGGCGATGCAGAGTGGACATGTGTACTAAAGTTGAGTTTTTTGTATGTGTTAAGGAGGATGTTTTTTTTTTTTGTTTTTTTGGTTTTTTTTACTAGAAACATCAATAGCTATTATTCAAAGTGTTGGAAATAAAGCTTACAGAGTAAAACATAAAACATTAATAAAATGGATAAAATTAAATATGTTCAAATACCGTCTTTCAGATACTCTGATCTCTTAAGTAAGGAGAGACATGGTGTCATGGTCTAGCCTTGAGCTCTGTGGTAAAGGATTGGACTTGATGATCTATGAGGTCTCTTCCAACCTTGGTGATACTGTGATACTGTGATAGTTTTGGATGGAAACATTTCTGATATGAGCAAACCCAATTTGCTTTATAGCTTATCTCCTCTTATCTCTATATTGCAAAGAGTTGCCTGATGTGGGAAGAGTTCTCCACTGGTAGCACCATCTATGCAGGGACAATTTTCACTAGACCAGTTGCTCTAGTTCTCATCCATTCTTTTCTTGAACATCTCCAGGAATGGCAACTCTACCACCTCCCTGGGCAGCCCATTCCAATGGGAAATCACTCTCTCTGGAAGGAACTTCCACCTAACATCCAGCCCCTTGTTCTGTTGATGGTTGCCCGGCAGAAGAGACCAATCCCCACCTGGCTGCAACCTTCTCTCAGGTAGTTGTAGACAGCAATGAGGTCACTGTGGTGGAGGGTTGCACAGGCCCCAAATGACCGTATTTACAAATCTATTCATGCCCGGACATGTTGTCCCCCCAAAAGGTGTTACCCTGCCCAAGCTTGGGGAAAACAAGTAAAGTGGGACAAAGGAACACAATAGGACTGGTGCCTTCAAGTCTGGCCTTACCTGCTTGAAGGTTGAAGTAAACACATTGTGTAAACTCACACGCCTAGGGTGGGGATCCGCCTGACCCCTTTCCATATTTGGGGGTACCAGACCCCTGGACTTCACCTTATTTGGTATGTTTTGGCCTGCTGCCAAACCCTTATTGGACAGAATTGTGGCCAAAGACCAAGAATCTCGGGGTCATACCTCATAAAAAGGGACAATTCAGTGTTCCTGCCACCTCTCTCCTGCCCCTCTCCTCCACCTACTGCTTCTAGCCTCTTTGCCGCTTTTGGGGACCACCACTGCTGCATGATTCCAACCCATGGCACCTCGCACCAGCCCAGGGAAACTGACCAAGGCACTCCTGGCCAGCAGCCGCTCCAGCCCGCCATTCCCAGCTTGATCGTGCCCATGGAATCCTCAGACAGCATACCCCAATAATCCCTGAACTGAACTATTCAGACCCATGAGGGTTAACAACGTGGCTTTGCCGCACATATCTGGGATCATTGAGACTGACTCCAACCAGTGAGTAACTGAGCAACCTTGATTCAAGAAGCATAAACTTTCAGACTTTACCTGTGGCACGTTTATGCCACTAGACTCTCTCTATCCAAGCCTCTCTATAACCTCTGCTAAATTCCTGATTTTTGCTGTAAATAAGACATTCTGTAAAGTTATTTCATAACCGCATACTGAGGACTTGTGTAGGTTAGCGGTATATAGTTTGGGGAAGGGGGGAATTCCTTGTGTATATAATATTAAATTATTTAAACCCTTTTAAGTTCAGCCTCATATTTCATTCCCCCAAACCCAGACAAACCCCTTCACAACAGTCACCCCTGAGCTTCCTCTTTTCCAGGCTAAACAACCCCATCTCCCTCAGCCTCTCCTGTGCTCCAAGCCTCTCACCATCTCCGTTGCCTTCCTCTGGACATGTTTCAGTACCTCAACATTTCTTGAATTGAGAGGTCCAGAACTGGACACAATAATCATTCTACAATCCATTCTCTCTCATTCTTTCATTACAAGCCCTTACAAAATGTCTCTTCCTGGCCTTCTTGTAGGTCCCCTTCAGATAGCAGAAAGCCACTATAAGGTCTCTTCAGAGCCTTCTTCATTCCAAGCTGAACAACTGAAACCCTTTCAGTCAACAGGCAAGGTGCTCTAGCCCTCTAACCATTTTCTTGGCCCTCCTCTCTACTTGCAGCAGTTTGACATGTTAGATGCATTACTCCAAATGTGGTCTCATAAAGGCAGAGGAGAGAGATAGAATCACCTCCCTCTTCCTGATGGTCACATTTCTTTTGGTGCAGCTCAGAATATGGTTTACTTTCTGGGCTGCAAATGCATTTTGATGATTTATGATGAGTTTTCCATCAACTGACACTCCCAAGTCATTCTCAGCCTGTATAGTGCTGTGATGGTTTGGGAAATCACCCAGACTAGACTCAGACAGCTCTGGAAATTGAATGAAGCTTATTATTTACAGCTTAGCAGAATATACAAGCAGATATTTACAGTACACACAGTTATAGACAGAAATATACAAGGTAAAAGGTAATACAGAAACAGAAGAGCCCTCCCAGAAACCTGAGTCCCCAGGAGGGGCTCCAGACTGCCCCTTCACCTTCCCCCTACCCCTCACAACCTTACCCCAGTCCCAAGGAAGAATGGAGGTTCGACCAGGGGTTTAGGAAGCAAAGTGGATTAGTCAAAGAAACAGCAGAAAGGGGTGAGGTTAGAGATGCAGCTCAGCCAGTTCCCCAGCAGAAGCAGAAGTGAGAAGTACCTTATCTATGTTTTGATTCTTATTCTTGTACATCTCAGCAAGCCAATGAGTGAGGTAGACATCAGCCTTGTTTTCTTTCCACAGCCTATAATCTAGTTCTTCTCACCAAAACATTCTAGCTAGGCTCAGACTAGCACATGTGCTTGGGATTGCCCTGACCCAGGTGTAGGATCTTACACTTGGCCTTACTGAACTTCACGATTGGCTCAGGCCTGCCTCTCAAGCCTGTCTGGATGCTGTCTAGGTGATGTGCCTTCCCTCTAGTGAATCAGCTGGACACAGCTTTGTGTTGACCACAAACTTGCTGACAGTGTACTCAATACCACTGTGCATGTCACTGGTGAAGAAGTTAAGCAGCACTAGTCCCAGTACGACCACCTGAGGGATGCCATTTGTTACTGACCTTCATTCAGATACTGACCTGTTGGCTGTAATAGTGGTTATCCACTCAATTCATTATCCAGCAAGGTGCCTTCTAGAAAGATCAAAAGGAGGTTATCTTTTTTCAGGGTTTTTGTTTGTGTGTGTTCATGCTTTTCTTCTCCCTCCCCAACTTAAAATGTTCTCGCTGACCTTGGCTTACACAGTTGCTTTTCTTTAAGTGGAATTGGACAATACCATCACACAATTGCATTTTTCTGAGTTTAAAAGCAGAAGTCAGGGTTAAATTTACTGTCAAGAATTGTACATTAATTACATCAGTGAAAAATGTCATAGTCTGGACCAACTCCTGTCATGATTCTGGGCCAGCAGTCTAAGTGAAAACTGATTGAGCAGCAGTTAAAGGGAAAAGATTGATCACTTAATAAATTACAAAATGTTCTGTCTCTGAAAGATAAATTAAAATGTAAGATCAGATTAAATGCATATATAATAACATTTGAAAATCAATCTTTAAAAATGTATTATTTTTTAAAATGGTAGTAGCTAGGAATAAAACTTCAATTAAACATTCTATGATTTAAATACTGAAAACTTGGATCACAGGTTTCTACAGTGAACTATGTGCATTAGTAATTTTCTATCACAAGTACAACTGTGCTGATAAACACAAAAGCTTGACAGACATCTTACTAAGGGCTGAGTCTTGCTAGGAGCAGATAAAGGTTATGTGGGCTCTCAGAAATTAACTGGCACCTCCACCCACAGAGTCTTTCTTACCTTGCTTTTGTCTGGTTCTCTCTAGTTGATCACAATGCACCATTGACTTAGGGTATAAATGGAGTCCGGTTACAAAGGTATTTTGAGTTGGTCTCCATACAACAAGCGATTTGGCAGTTAGTTCCTTTTCCTTTAGAATGGGATGCAATCTAAGAATGCTTCTGCAGACTGAATGAGTCCTTATCCCCCATTTGGTTGGTGTATAATTTGGATACATTTGAGCCTGAAGCTTCCCCTTTAGAAGTGTGAGTGTATTTTGGATCATGTTTCTAGAAAGAATATTCCTTAAAGCTTAAGGCTGAAGCTTACTTAGTTGTGTAGTAGTACATTCCTGGCTGACGTCTGAACTTTTGTAATACAATTGTGTCAGAAGGAGTGCTGAGTTATTCTAGTTACAATAAATGCAAAATTATGGGTGGTTGTGGGCATCTGTTTTGTGGGTGATATTTATGTAAGTCTTTATGAAACACAGTGTCCTGGAGTCCTGTATACCCCTAAATTCCTCTCGCTCCATGGCTTGAATGGGAGGGGGAAAGCTGCCTGGTTCCCCCCCCTTGCCTGCCCCGCAGGCATGAAGGGGATGAGCAAAGGCGTCCTGCCCGCACGAGGAGTGCCCCGTGCAGTGCGCGTGCTGGAATCAGACTGGGATTGGCTGTGCGCTTTCGCGCCTAAGGTGTGGTAACTCTGCCCTTTGTCTAGTGAGGGTATAAATATTGGGGGGCTTCTCGCCTTTGTTGGTTCCCGCCTTGGGGTTTGTCCCTGTCTGAGCCTTCGTGCCTGCCTGAGACTTCTCCTCCCCCCTTGCCTGGTGCTCTGCTCCAAAAGGATTGCTTCACCCATTGAAACCTTTTGTAAGAGCTGAATACCTCTTAACGACTCTTCGGCAGCTTCTGCAGGAGAACGAGAGGGGCAGACCGCACAAGGAAGCCTGATCTTGAGTTATTTTGGCTCAACTTTATTGGTAAGAAAACCGCTATTAATTAATAGCTAAAGCCTTTTCCAACTTCTGACTTCCAAAATAGTCAGATTATTGATGGTATCCCTGTAGATAATTCTCAAGCAACTCAATCTGCTAATTAAACTAAATCAATCTTTGTATATATAGTTTTGGGGGCGGGTTTTTGGAAAAATAAAATAACTATTTTTGTATAAAAATTCCCAACTCGGCCACACATTAATTCCTGCCTCCACAAGACAGAGGAATAAAAATTAGTTTTAATTAAGAAAAAAGTTAGTTAATAACTGTTACAGGAGGAAAAATAACAAAAAATGATGTTACTGACAAAGAAAATCTTATCTATTTCTTTCTTCATAAGATTGCTATTACAGTTACTTGAAAGCAGAATTTTTCTAGAAGTTTTGGTCAGTTTGAGAGAGGTGGACTCCTCAGAGTTCACATTATAAGTTAAATTAATCTCACTCAATTCGTCCAAAGAAAACCTTCATATATTCTGAAATAGTTTATTTTCTGTGGAAAAAGCTACTATCTGTCTATTTTCTCACTGCTCCACTTGGCTTTGGGCTCTGCTTTCCTCCCTCTGATGTTGCAGTTTCTGTTTTGCATTTTGTAAGAAAGAGTGGGAACTGAAAATGGAGCAAGTATGGTAAAGCCTTTGGGGCCTTTATTCCCAGAAGGGGATAAAATGCTGAATTAAGGAATAGTGGGGTCTGTGCTGGTGTGCAACTGTGTGTATGTATATATATATATGTAAACACTTCGTACATTTGTTATTACTTTTTGAATTCTTTTATTTATTTGGTTTTGTAAACACAATTCTATTTTTTGCTTCCAAGTTCTGAGCACAGTGAAATTGCTCTTTGGAGAGCAGATATCCAGAAAAGATTGTTGTGGAGGGGATCCAGTTGAACCCATAACAAGTGCTTTCCAGATTCCATAATCCAAGATGAAGGTGGGTTCTTATGTATTTTCTAATTTCCAACTATCAAAATTCTTAAATCCTAAAAAAATATACTGTAATTAGAAGAGGTTACAAATATGCTAAAATACCAGTCAGAAGTTATATTATGAGAATGAATAATAAAAAAAAAGTAAAAAAAAAAGTCAACAAATATATTTTTATACCTTTTTTGCCTTATGTTCAGAGTTAGGAAGAATTTGATTAAACAAATCTTCAACTTTTTTTTTTTTTTTTTTTTTTTTTATTTTAATCTGGGAGCATCAATGTAGTACACTTATCTGTGAAGCGAACAGAGGAGACAACCATAGATTAAGTGGTCATAATATCATCTAGATATCTATAAAGGAGGAGATGTTTGATGGACAATTAGGCAGCAGCAAATTTTTTAATTTCATTTGTAATTCTGGCAAGGCAGCCTAGATGAGGGATAATGTAGACGTGCAGTATGATACCTTCGTTAGCTAAACATTTGATGTAGTGTTTAAAATATTTATTCAAAAAGATTAAGTATACTTTCTCCTACATATGTTTAATAGATAAAATATAAGGTTACTTGCCTGGTTTGTTCTGATCTACGTCTTAAAAAAAAATGGAGAAATTACTGTTCAATGATTTGACAATATCTGAGATATTTAAAATATCTAATTCCAAGAAGACAACAAATTCACAGTTCAAAACAAAACAAAACAAACAAACAACCACCACCACCAACAACAAAAAAACCCACACATCTTTTTGAAGTAGTTAAGCATAATTTTAAATTTGATCCACTGTGGCAGTACAATGCGTATTTAATCCACTTTCATATATCTTGAAAATTAAGCACACTTCACAGAAACATTAAGGTTGGAAAAGACCCTCCAGATAACCAAGTTGTGCTAGTTTGAGCCTAACTAGAATGTTTTGGTGAGAAGAATTAAATTACAGGCTCTGAAAAGCAAACAATGGTGATGTCTACTGCACTCATAGGCTTGCTGAGATGTATAAGAACAAGAACACAAACATAGATAATAGAGTCACTCTCTGTCTCGGCTTTGGGCTGAACTCTCTCTAACCTAAATTGCTGTCTGACTAATCCATCTGCTTCCTAACCACCCTGTCCGACCCTCCAAACTACTTTGAGCTTAAGGCAAAGTCTGGGTTAAGGGAGAGGGGTGGGAGGAAGATGGAAGGGTGGTTGGGAGCCCCTCTTGGAGACTCAGGTTTCTGGGAGGGCTGTTATGTTTCTGTATTACTTTTTAACTTGTACATTTCTGTATATACTGTAAATACCTGATTGTCTATTGTGCTAAGCTGTAAATATAAAGCTTCACTCAATTTCCTGAGCCACTGAGTCTAGTCTGGGTGATTTTTCAAAGTGTAAGGGGGCAAGTAACACTCAAACCATAACAAAAGTCCAACCTATAACCCTACTGTACAAGGTTCAACCTAAACCATATTTCCAAGCACACATCCAAGCAATTTTTAAATGCATCCAAGGTTGGTGACTCAACTACCTCCCTGGGCAACCCATTCCAATGTCTGACCACTCTTTCTGTGAATTTTTTTTTCTTAATGTCCAGTCTAAACCTACTCAGTTGCAGCTTGTGGCCATTCCCTCTTGTTCTGTTACTAAAGACCTCTGAGAAGACATCAGCACCAACCTCTGAACAACATTTTTTCAGGTAGCTATAGACAGTGATGAGGTCTCCCCTCAGTGTCCTCTTTTTCAAACTAAACAGCCCCAGCTCCTTCAGTCACTCTTCACAAAATTCATTCTCCAGATCCTTCACCAGCTTCATTACCCTCCTCTGTACTTGCTCCAGGACCTCAACATCCTTCTTGTATTGAGGTGACTGAAACTGAACACAATACTTGAGATGTGCCGTCACCAGTGATGAGTACAAGGGGACCATCACCTTCCTACTCCTGCTGGAAACAGCATTTCTAGGACAAGCTAGGATGCTACTGTTTTAGTTTGCCACCTGGGCATGCTGCTTCCTCATATTGAGTTACATGTTGATTAGGAGCCTGTGATGGTTAGGGGGTTACCCCGCCCCTCCCACACTTTGTATTTGCCCCAGCTAACTCAGACGGCCTCTGGGAATATAGATGAAGCAATTTATTTACAGCTAGCAGAATTTACAAGCAGCTATTTACAATATATACAGTTATATACAGAAATATACAGAAATATACAAAGGATAAACAATACAAAAGCACAACTCCCCTCCCAGAAACCTGAGTCCCCAGGAGGGGCTCTCAAACCACCCCAACACCTCCCCCCAGCCCTCTCAACCTTACCCCAGTTCTCAGGAAGAAAAGAGGTGCAGCCAAGAGGTTAGGGAGCAAGGTTAGTAGGAGCAGGGTTAATGAGATGTGACCAGGTCTAAGGCCAAAGCAAGAGTGAGAGACAAAATGGAGAATGTTTTCTTCTTCTTCCCAGAGTTCTCAGCGTGACTGTGAGAGAAGTAGACACAATTGTTTTTCATTTCACTGCCTGTTATCTAGTTCTTTTACCAAAACATTCCAGCTTGCTTCAAACTAGCACAATCCACCCCTTGTCTACTTCGCTCAGAGTATCGCTGAGAATTATCCAATCTAATCTAAACCAATATTTACAATAAACCAATATATACAAGTTCAGTTCACACTTCAATCAGATGTAGGTGATTCAAAAGCTCAGAACAGGGACTCCCAGGTGATGTTGGGTTCGTGCTCACGTGCTGTAGATTCTATCGTAGATTCTCTCAGTGTTGGGCGCCGATGTAACCTAGAACAGAAAACTCCTAACAACTTATATTAGACACTCTGAATTTAAACTCTCTCAGCTAAGGTTAAATTTCTCTGTGGAATACACTGGATTTCACCATTCTCCTGCACTACCCAGTATGTATGACCAGGACCTTCAGCAGAAACCACCCCTCGGACAGGTTTCCCTTCGCCCGAAGGAGAAAATATCCAAACAGTTTTCCCTAACAGATTCTTCTCACGTACAACAGGAACTTTATCACCGTCTACTGTTTGGACCAAATCTGATTGTGCAGGTCCTGCTCTGTTTACTGAACCTCTACTATTTACCAACCAGGTAGCTTCTGCTAAATGTTTGTCTCAGTTTCTCAGAGTTCCACCCCCCATGGCTTTTAGGGTGGTTTTCAGCAAACCATTATAGCGTTCAATCTTCCCTGAAGTTGGTGCATAGTAGGGTATGTGATAGATCCATTCAATACCATGCTCTTTGGCCAAGTTTTTCACAAGATTGTTCTTGAAATGAGTGCCATTGTCTGACTCGATTCTTTCTGGAGTTCCATGTCTCCACAAGATTTGTCTCTCCAAACCAACAATGGTGTTACGTGCAGTTGCATGTGGAACTGGATAGGTTTCCAACCATCCAGTGCTGGCTTCTACCATCGTCAGCACATACTGCTTGCCAGAACGTGATCGAGGTAAAGTGATGTAGTCAATCTGCCAGGCTTCACCATACCTGTACTTTGACCATCTCTCACCATACCATAAGGGCTTGATTCGCTTAGCCTGCTTAATAGCAGCACAAATGTCACAGTCATAGATGACTTGGGTGATAGCGTCCATGGACAAGTCAATTGACCTATCGCGAGCCCATCGGTATTTTCCATCTCTGCCTTGATGTCCAGATGAGTCATGGGCCCACCGAGCTAAGAACAACTCACCTCAGTGTTTCCAATCAAGGTCAATGTCAAGATCAGAGTTGGTATCAACTTGAGCAATCTTAGCAGCTTGGTCTGCCTTCTGGTTGTGTTGATGCTCCTCAGTGGCTCTGCTCTTAGGCATGTGTGCATCTACGTGCCGCACCTTCACTGGAGTTCTCTCCAGCCGTGCATCAATGTCCTGCCATAGATCAGCACACCAAATAGGCTTTCCTTTCCTCTGCCAACCATTCTTCTTCCAGTCCTTTAGCCAACCCCATAGAGCATTGGCTACCATCCACGAGTCGGTGTAGAGGTAAAGGATAGGCCAATTCTCACGTTCAGCCACATCAAGAGCAAGTTGGACAGCTTTTACCTCAGCGAACTGACTGGATTCTCCTTCTCCATCTTTCGTTTCGGTAACTCTCCTGGTTGGACTCCAAACCGCTGACTTCCATCTTCGCTTGTTCCCAACAAGACGACAGGAACCATCTGTGAACAAAGCATAGTTCTTTTCCTCATCAGAGAGATCACCATAGGGAGGAGCTTCCTCAGCACGAGTTATTTTCTCCTCTGGAGGTTTGGAACAGTCTGTGCCTTCTGGCCAGTTGGTGATCACCTCTACCTGACCAGGTCGGTCAAGATTACCCATTCGTGCTCGTTGGGTTATCAAAGCCATCCATTTAGACCAGGTTACATCTGTAGCATGATGTGGTGATGAACCTTTGCCCTTGAACATCCAGTTTAGAACTGGCAGTCTAGGAGCTAACAGCAATTGTGACTCAGTTCCAGTCACTTCAGAAGCTGCTTTCACTCCTTCATAGGCTGCTAGAATCTCTTTCTCAGTTGCAGTGTAATTTGTCTCTGAACCTCTGTAACAACGTCCCCAGAAACCAAGTGGACGACCACGTGTCTCATTTGGAGCTCTCTGCCAAAGACTCCAAGTTGGACCATTGTCACTGGCAGCCGTGTAGAGAATGTTCTTAATATCCGGACCAGATCTCACAGGTCCCAGGCCCACTGCATGGACTACTTCTCGTTTGATTTGATCAAAGGCTGCTTGTTGTTCAGGTCCCCACTCGAAATTGTTTCTCTTTCGAGTCACATCATGCAGAGGTTTGACAATCTGACTGAAACCAGGAATGTGTAGTCTTCAAAATCCCACCACACCAAGAAAAGAAAGTGTGTCCTTCTTACTGGTGGGAACAGCCATGGTAGAGACTTTGTTGATCACATCCTGAGGAATGTAACGGTGACCATCCTGCCACCGCACTCCCAGAAACTGAATTTCTTTGGCAGGTCCTTTGACCTTGTCTCTCTTAATGGCAAAACCTGCTTGCAACAGAATGTCAATGATTTTGTTACCTTTCTCAAAGACTTCCTCAGCAGGTTGGCCCCACACAATGATGTCGTCGATGTACTGGATGTGCTCTGGAGCTTTACCTTTCTCCAGTGCATTATGGATGACTGAGTGACAGATGGTTGAGCCGTGTTTCCACCCCTGAGGCAAACGATTGAACTGGTACTGGATTCCTCTCCAGGTGAATGCAAACTGAGGCCTGCACTCCTTTGCTATGGGAATAGAGAAGAAAGCATTAGCAATGTCTATGGTTGCATACCATTTAGCCTCCTTCGATTCCAGCTCGTACTGGAGTTCCAGCATGTCCGGCACAGCTGCACTCATGGGTGGCGTCACCTCGTTGAGGGCACGAAAGTCAACTGTGAGTCTCCAGTCGCCCGTAGGTTTGCGCACAGGCCAGATGGGACTGTTGAAAGGTGAATGAGCTTTCTCGATGACAGCCTGACTCTCCAATTGACGAATCAGCTGATGAATGGGCAACAAAGAGTCACGGTTAGTTCTGTACTGCCTATGATGAACAGTTTGAGTTGCAATTGGCACTTCCAGATCCTCTATGTCATGATGTCCCACAACTGCAGATTCATCAGAAAGTTCAGGTCTAACAGACAATTTCAATTTATCATCCTCAATCTCTACAGATGCTATTCCAAAAACCCATTTATGACCCTTAGGATCTTTGAAACAACCTTGTCTCAAAAAGTCAATTCCCAGAATGCAAGGCGCATCAGGACCAGTTACATTAGTATGTGTCTTCCACTCTTTACCAGTTAAACTGATCTCAGCCTGTACCTTAGTTAACTCTTGATATCCACCAGTGATTCCAAAGATAGAAATGGACTCTGTCCCTTTGCAATTTGATGGCAATAAAGTACACTGAGCACCTGTGTCAACTAAAGCCCTATATTTCCGAACTCTTGAACTGCCAGGCCACCTAATGAATACATTCCAATAGATTCGGTTCTCTCCACTATCCCTTTCCTCCTCCTGGCTGGAGGCAGGGCACCCCTAATGCTGAACATGGCATGTAGGGTGTACACAGTGATTGGTGTTGTTGTGAGAGGAACTGCAACTGTTGGAACAATTGCAGTTGCTCTCGGGAGCTGAAGAAGTGACAGCTACTTTCCTGGCATTATTGCCTCTGTTTCTGCCACTCTGCAGATCCCTGACTCTCTTTGAAAGAGCTGAAGTAGGTTTACCATCCCATTTGTTCATGTTCTCACCGTATGTGTCACGCAGAAGTATCCACAGTGACGCACGTGATTGCTGCTGTCTAGGTGGAATTTGTCTCCTCCTGGGCTGGAATTGCCTTGCAGGAGGTGGGCGTCTGTTCCTGACTGCAGAAACATGCACCCATTCAGATGATGCAGGAATGGTATCCTTTACCAGATTGGAAATTGAGGTTGCAAGATCCTCCTTCAGTTCTTTCATGCCATTTCTAATGCCATTCTCAATACTATCTTTCATCTCTGTAGTCATAGTCTTTATGGCACAGATTATACCAGAATGTGACAAGCTGTCCTCAATCTGCCTGAGCTGATCAGTGAATTCACCAACAGTGAAAGATCTTCCATTATCACTCCTTGATAGAAACTTACTGGCCAAGATGTTAGCATAGGATGAAGGAGCAAGCTTAATCAGCTTCTTCATGAGACCTGTTCCCAAAGGAATATCGTCAGGCTCATGAGTGCCATGATCTCCATAAAGCACTTCCTTCACAGCAAACTCCTTCGGAAGCTTAATTCCCTGCTCAACGGTGTTCCACTTCTTGGCAGCCCATGGCAAATCATCTCGGGAAGGATATCTCATAGCCACAGCCAAAAGAAGGTGTGTCCACAAGCTAACCCTACCAAGAGGACTTGCCAGGTGTTTGTCCACTCCACTCTCCTTAGTGAGTGGTCCCAGCTGCTTGGCAGACTTGTCTCCTACCTGCAGAGCATTAGCACCAATACCACGGCATCTTACTAGCCAGCTTAGGATTGGCTCACCTGATTCCCTTGTGTATTCCTTTCTAACTTCCCTGACCTCTCTGAGTGGATCCTTGGAGCCTTGGATGTCATCTTCCTCCTCTTCTTCCTGTTGTTCTGGTGGTGCCGGGCCTAACACAATCTTCCTCATAGCATTCCTAAACTCATTGGAACCATCCTCTCTCCTGGCAGCTAACCTCACAGCGCTTCTCTCACTTGAGTATTGTTGTCTCAGCACATCTACAAGGTCTCGCAGACTAACTATCTCCTCTTCCTCCTCTTGCTGCTGATCACCAGAGGTCCCCTGTCTTACATCCTCCTGTGAACCACTCTTTGTCTTAGCTTTTGCCTTAGCAGGTGCCAGAAGGGCCTGAGCAGCAACAGACTTGGATGTGTCTGCTGGAGGGTTTGAATCTTTAGGAGTCAGACCTGAAGGGTTTGAATCCTTAGGGGTCTGACATGGAGCATTTGAATTATTGGAGGTCTGACTTGGAGCATTTGTATCCTTAGGGGTCTGACCTAGAGCTTGTGAGTTCAAGTCTGCCTTGCTTTTAACAGGAGGATTTTGGTTCTGGTCTGCTGGCTGGGGGTTTGAATTGGCTGAGCTGGTGTCATTAGGATTTGGACTGACTGGGCTAGCGTTACTAGCACTAGCAGTGTTATTATTTGCCTGTCCTCCTGGGATGCCTGCCAACCCTGACGTGTTTTGATTGTTGCTTGGAACATTCTGATTTTGGGTACTTGCCTGTGCTCCTGGGGCTCCTGCTAAACTCTGCCCATTGTTTTTGTTTTTGTTATCATTGTTTAAGTTAGTGGCAGGAACACTGGCTGTGTTCCCAGCACTTGGAGAAGGAGGGGCAGAGGCTGGCAAGGGGGAAGCCGATGACTGTGTTCCCTTGTTTTGCTGTGAAAGAGACTGCTTCTGAGACACAGAATTTTTCCTAGCTCTTACAGAAACTGGTTTTGAATTTTTCACCAATAATGCCAAAATTAATATGAAATTTAAAACTACAAGAGCCAGTATAATGCCCAGCAACCATGCCATGCTCTGTTTCGAGTAGCAATCCTTGCAGGGATTTGGCATTTCAGTTTGGGGCTGGATGACCCTCATGAGAGCAGTAGATAAAGCAGACTCTCGATTGATTGTAACATTATTGACAAAAACTCTTGTAATATCACTAGTAATATTCTCAGTGACACTAAAACCAGCATAACCAAGGATAAAATCACCCCAGCTCCAGAACACGTTTGAAAGCTTAACTTTAGCCTTCTTAAAAACTACATGAAGCAAGAAATAACCAATTTGATCTTTGATCCAATTGTACACAAAAAACCAGAAAACAGGCCACACAGCAATCCCCACCAAGTACAATAGCTGCTTGATTAGCTTCATCTTAATTCCCAGAGCTAATTTCCGACACTCAAAAATCTCTAGCCCCACGTTGGGCGCCAATAAAAAATGTGATGGTTTGGGGGTTACCCCGCCCCTCCCACACTTTGTATTTGCCCCAGCTAACTCAGATGGACCCTGGGAATATAGATGAAGCAATTTATTTACAGCTAGCAGAATTTACAAGCAGCTATTTACAATATATACAGTTATATACAGAAATATACAAAGGATAAACAATACAAAAGCACAACTCCCCTCCCAGAAACCTGAGTCCCCAGGAGGGGCTCTCAAACCACCCCAACACCTCCCCCCGGCCCTCTCAACCTTACCCCAGTTCTCAGGAAGAAAAGAGGTGCAGCCAAGAGGTTAGGGAGCAAGGTTAGTAGGAGCAGGGTTAATGAGATGTGACCAGGTCTAAGGCCAAAGCAAGAGTGAGAGACAAAATGGAGAATGTTTTCTTCTTCTTCCCAGAGTTCTCAGCGTGACTGTGAGAGAAGTAGACACAATTGTTTTTCATTTCACTGCCTGTTATCTAGTTCTTTTACCAAAACATTCCAGCTTGCTTCAAACTAGCACAGAGCCCCAGGTCTCTTTCTGCCTGGCAGTCCTCCAGCCACATTTCCCTCAACCTATATAGTTTTTTGGGGCTGTTGTGACTCAAGTGCAGGACCTGGCATTTGGCCTTGTTGAAGTTCATGCCATTAGCATTGGCCCATCAATCCAATCTATCCAAGTCTCTCTGTGGAGCTTCCCTACCTTCATGATGATCAATATTGCCACTTTACTTGGTGTCATCTGAGAACTTACTGATGACACTCTATATGTCACTTACTGCACATCCTTTTATTTAATTACAAATCACGACTTTTAGTTAGCTACATCTTCTGTTTATGTAATTACATGCACAATACTAACTTTAATTTATTAAGATATGTAAATACAATGTACAGGTGTCTATTTGAAGATATTAATGAAAATCTGTTCTTAACATTAAAAGTCCCTTAAGTGGTAATCCATTAAAGACAGTTTTGGGAGTAATAATATTTTTTATTACATATGAACCAAAACATGTTAAGTCATTACTCTGGTAAGTCCTGTTCCCATTGAACTGTTTATGTGTAAAGGGACATATTTATGAAAATTATTTACTGGATTGATATTTGGTCATCTTCTGGAATTTCTACATTTCATAATGCTATCCACTTAATTTTTAGATATTCCTGGTTTATTTGTTTTTCTCTTTTACATAAAAAAAAAAAAAACCCCTTACAAATGTCAGAGGTATCTGCATTATTTATGCATGACTGTTTGTTTGTAAGAAGGTAGTTGCACAAAATTCAGGATGAGCAAAGGGAGTAAGGCTCATAGAAGAAGCATATTTCATATAATTTGATACATCAAGAGATACTCAACAATACTTATCAGAGTAACTCTGATAAATACTAGTGGGTTGTAGGAGATTGTAGGGGTTCTGAGTGTCACACCCCCACCCAACCAATGAATTCATGCAGGCTAGACTCAGCTGACTGGAAGTTAAGGAATGAAACTTTGTGTATACAGCTTAGCACAATTCACAAACAGATATTTACAATATATTGCAAGTATTTACAACTATATACAGTAATACGTAAGTTGAAAGTAATACAGAAACACAAAACGTTTCCCAGCAGCCAGAGTGCCCAAAAAGGGCTCCCAACCACCCTTCCACATTCTTTCCACCCTGCTCCCCTATCCCAGAGTCTGCCTTACATGCAAGGTAAGTTGGAAGAATCAGCAAGGAAGGTTAAGAGGAAATTATTTAGTTGGGTTATGTGCAGGGTCAGGCAGAAGCAGTTAATATAGCAGAAGCCTGGGAGAGATACAGTTTTATATATGTTTGTGCCCTTGCTCAGTAAACCTACGAAGAAATAGACATTACCATTGTTTTTTTCAGTCTATAATCTAATTTCTCCAATTAAAATATTCCAATTATCCTCAAACCAGTACAGAGATGTAGCTAAAAAGGGAATTCACACTGTTAAAGAAATATCATTCCATGGAAAGAAAATATTTCAAATAGAGCAATAGAAACAAATATATGTGAAACTTTGATTCTTTTTTCTTTTGGTTTATTTTGGTTTGGAGTTGGTTTGTTTGTTTGTTTGTTTTGGTGGTGCAGGTGATTTTGTGGTATTTGTTCCATTTTGACAATGGAATGTTGGTTCCTGGTTGCCAAATTTCTCAGAAAATCTTTTTTTTCCAAGCAGACGATGCACTGGAGATTTGGGCAGCATGGTCATACAACTACTAAGAATGTACCTTCAGTTCCAAGAGCTGTATAACCTTTCCTTTATCTTTCTTCTTTACAGATGTAATGTTGAAATTGGGTAATTTCCTGTAGAAGCATGCTTCAGTGGAAACACTGGTCAGTCATGCATAGAATGCATTGCAGTACTTTTACATGCGGTCAACTCTTAATTACTGTGAATTTTAACATATAAGGAAAAAGTGTCATTTTAAATAGTCTTTCTGAGACACACTGTTAGTGAATGATATAATTATGCTGCTGTTGCTCAAGCAGGAATTCTTGATGGGCAAAAATTATGTTACTTGTTATATATTGTAGAAATGCTGTCTTTATCTCTTTAACATCTTCATAGATGATCTGGATGAGGGCATTGAGTCAGTCATCAGCAAGTTTGCAGATGACACAAAGCTGGGGGCAGATGTGACTGAGTTGGAAGGCAGAAGGGCTCTGCAGCAGGACCTTGACCTCCTGTACAGATGGGCAGAGTCCAATGGGATGGGGTTCAATAGCTCCAAGTGCAGGGTGCTGCACTTTGGCTACAACAACCCCATGCAGAGATACAGGCTAGGGTCGGAGTGGCTGGAGAGCAGCCAGACAGAGAGGGATCTGGGGGTACTGATTGATACCCGCCTGAACATGAGCCACCAGTGTGTCCAGGTGGCCAAGAGAGCCAATGGCATCCTGGCCTGCATCAGGAATGGTGTGGTCAGCAGGAGCAGGGAGGTCATTCTGCCCCTGTACTCTGCACTGGTTAGACCACACCTTGAGTACTGTGTTCATTTCTGGGCTCCCCAGTTTAAAAGGGACGTTGAGATGCTTGAGCATGTCCAGAGAAAGGCGACGAGGCTGGTGAGAGGCCTTGAGCACAAGCCCTATGAGGAGAGGCTGAGGGAGCTGGGATTGTTTAGCCTGGAGAAGAGGAGGCTCAGGGGTGACCTTATTGCTGTCTACAACTACCTGAGGGGTAGTTGTGGCCAGGAGGAGGTTGCTCTCTTCTTCTCTCAGGTGGCCAGCACCAGAATGAGAGGACACAGCCACAGGCTGCGCCAGGGGAAATTTAGGCTCAAGATGAGGAGAAAGTTCTTCCCTGAGAGAGTCATTGGACACTGGAATGGGCTACCCGGGGAGGTGGTGGAGTCACTGTACCTGGGGCACTTTAAGGCAAGGTTGGATGTGGCACTTGGTGCCATGGTCTAGCCTTGAGCTCTGTGGTAAAGGGTTGGACTCGATGATCTGTGAGGTCTCTTCCAACCCTTATGATACTATGATACTATACTATGGTACTATGACATTTCACTGCTCAACTATGTATGTATGCACGAAATCTAGCTCCTAAGATGTGGACAGCTAGGGTCTGGCGTCCGGAAGATAACGGGATGTACAGAAAGACAGGGGCCCCTCTCCTTACTGCCATAACCCATAATATTTAGTGGTGATGCAAGCAGACGGAAATGATGTTTATCTTCACACTATATAACCCAGCACTGTACATGAATAAACGCCATTTGTTCTCCACTGTATTGGTGTGTGTGAGCTGTGGTCACGAGTGGCCAAGGACTGCTCACCGTCTCGTTCCTGAACCAGGTCGCTGCTTGCCCCCACAAGGGCAACACTAAGAGCTCACTTATACCAACTGTATAAATGCAAGGCAACCTGGTTTCTGACATGAAAATTTGTTGCTGTGGATATGATCATGCCACAAAGCTTCAGGTAGGATGAAAAGGCATATTCAGTAGATTAAAAAAATTGTTATTTTGATTAACAATTTTCTTGTTGGAGAGTAGGAAATGTTTATAAAATATAACTGATGTCAAGATCAGAATATAAGGTTGTGATGGCCTTTGCACTTTGAAAAAAGCACTCACAATCACATGAAATTCAGCAATGGCAAATAAGAAGTACACAAAATACAGCAGAACTTCAGAAAAAAGGGGCAAAAAGGATGTAAATAACACTGAAGTGTAATGATTATTCTATTTGTGTGTCCTTTTGTGAGACTTTTGACTCCAATTGTTATGGCTAGCTAGAAATACATTTTATAATAACTTTGAAAGCATCGAGAAAGAAGAAAGGAAAAAAAAAACCAAACCCAAAACACTTACAGATTTTAAAGCATAACTTGTAAAGAAAGACTAGAAAAACTGGCATTTTTACTCCAGTATAAAAGATGAAAGAGGAACATAACTGTCTTCCAAAAAGGTGCAGCATCTTTGCATGAAGAACAATGAGGATACATTTAATTTAGACAAAAGAATATTTAACTTAGGTGCTATGGGAGCAAAAAATAACCATTAAAATCAGCCATTATGGTGAATTCTTGGAAAAAGATGCCCATCCAGGTAGGATTATGTGATACTCTTCTCTAGGTTCTTAAAAAGTGGATTAGGAAAACAACTGTTATTTTTGATCTTTCTTTCATTTGTTTATTTAAATGCTTTTCAAAGGCTTGTCTAGACAGATGCAAGGACCATCTCCTTTCTATTATCCAGAAAAATGTTATTGCAAAGCTCCAGAAAGAAAAGGAGAGATAAAGAAACTATTCGCTTTGAGGTGTTTACCAACGAAAGGTAACACCAAAGTACATATTTAATGTGCCTTAAACACTTCCTGGAATCCCTAAACTCTACATGATTCTGGATTTTATCAACTCTTCAGTTATAAAAGAAAGTTGATAAAGTATAAAAATACAAAAAGTGTATGAAATTGTAGAAACATCTACAATCTGATTTTTAATTTTTTTTTTTTTAAATATAGTCCTAATGTGTTCTGGTTTTAGTATGTGATTACATTTAATAACAACAGAACATAAATTCTTAGATTTTTGTCTGAGCCTTAGGCCCCAAAATGTAGCATGGAATTTGTAGGTAGGTATATTTTGTGATTTTTTTCAACTACTCTCCTCTAATGCAATGATAAATTTTGCCAGTTTTAGACTGCAGAAAACATTGTTCAAGACTAGAATTTTTAAATCAGAACCTAGGTTTTACTCATGATTTTATTAAGAGAAAATAATTTTCCAATACTTTGGTGGAGAGTTGATCATTAAGAGGATGTTTCAGTGTTTCTCATTATGTACCACATGTTCTATATTTACTGAATCAAACAAGAACAAGCAATAGCTTAATTTCTGCATCTTTGTTGAAAGAGTAGCAGTTAGTAGTAGCAGTAAGTCAAGGAATTAATGTTCCATCAGTACATAAATTACTAATAAATGAAACACTAAAAGCTGTAAGAAAGGCAACCTCTCTTTCATATGGGAGAAATGAAGGGCCAAGTATACTAAAGTTTTTATATAAAGTTGGCATCAGTGACCAACCATCTTTTAAAGCAGAAAAAATATGTTGCCAACTGATTCAAGAGATCTAGCACTGGATTACTGTTCAGGAAACATCTGTTCTGAAGGATGATTATAATCATTAAAGCTGTGTTTACTGTCAAATAATTTGTAGATGAAGAATTAGCACTAGTTTACAAGAAGAGTATAATTTCATTCTAAGTAGTGTTGCGGAGGGGGATTCTCTGTACCTACGCCTATTTGGCGGAGGAGAGAAATTAATTGGGGTGATATAAAAGTTTATATAAAAATATATATTTATTAAATTCAATATTCTGAACTCTTGCCACCACCAACCACTGTATATTAATACTCATGTTCAGTACACAGTTATGAAAAAAAATTAGGATAAAATATGTACAGGGATTTGTTATTTAAGTAGCAAACATTCAAACTATAAACAGAGAGAGGAGTTTTCCCTGTGACTTAATGCCGTTTGGGATCTTTATGCTATTTGCCCAGCAGGGCAGGCTGAAACTCTTTCTGCTCTGCAGCAGAGGTAACTTATATTACAGAGGTATCAAAGCTTCTACTTACAATTCTTTATCAATTATTAATCACCCTCCAGGGCTGTGTCACAGCCTGTGCCTAATGTCCAGGCTTCAGGGTCTCTGCCTGTGGACTCTTTGAGGCTGGAATCTTCCCGGCTTGAGGGGAGAGGATAAAACTTTGTTCTCCTGGCGAAGGATGATTTCTGCCTTGATGCTGCTGTCTTCTTCTGGATGCTGTTTCCAGGGGTTATCAGCTTGGCAGGATTTTGGGAGCAGGAGAAGAATATTGGTGCTGCCTCTGGCATGGTTCTTAATGGCTTCAAGCTGTGTGTGTGGCTGCTAGGAGTCTGAGCTCCATAGGTAAAGCAATGCAGGATCTAGTCCTGATATCAGGATAGTGTGCAGATGTGCATAACTGGATTAGGAAGCTATAGGCTCCTTATATGTATATTATGTGCAGGCTTAAACAAGCTCTGCATCTAAGGTATGCAGGCAGGTGAGCTGCGAATAAATCAAAGCATGAGGTCTGAGCCTCTGAGCATTGGAGCTGTGCAATGATATCTGAGCATGGGGGTCTGAGTGGCTGAGCGCTGCAGCGGAGTCAGAGCTATGTCTGAAGCATGCAAGTGAGTCAGAACAGCAGGGCACTGCAGTGTGGTCCGAGCTGAGCTGCGGGTGGGGTCAGAGCAGCTGCGGGTAGGATCAGAGCACGTTGTTTTCTGTGCACCCCTATTTATTGACTGTGGGCCAAGATTAATGGCCTCTTTGGCTACTAGAATGACCAATCAGGTTGGCAGTAAGCCAAACCTTACCATAATAGGCAGAAGGCTCTTGCCTGCACTTTCCCAAATATGGGGATCACATGGATTTGCCCCAGGGAGACACGAGCTGGGTGTGTGGGGGCTTACACAACCTGTTTATAACCAGGGGTCCTGTCAGAAAGACATGTCAAGGCAAGGCAAGGCATAAGCAAGCCTCTTTTGGGGTCTACAGGCCCTCCATGACAAGTAGGTAATCTTGATTTTTTTCTGTAATACATGACGTTTTCAAATATATGTTTATGTTTCACATATGAAGCCTATACTGACTTTGACAGATACAGTAAAAGATTGAAATGATCTCTTAGTTAAAGGAATGTAATGCGAGTTGTAATGGCATGTACTTTGCATGGTACTGATAATCATGAAGGCAATGAAATTTGCATTTGGCTAGAACAAGGCCTCTCTGAGTACAGATACTTTGTTACTGCTCTTTTGAATACGTGGAGAAGACAAAATGTGCCAATATGGCTGGCTTCATTGAGATACCTGCTGCTGTTAGAAGAGATTAAGCCCCACTCCATAAGCAGAGAAGGAGCACTAAAAGAGACCTTAGACAGGCAGTAGTTGCTTCCTTGGTTTTATCTGTCTGCCATTCTGGTCATCTCAAAATTTTGGACTAATTTTGCCAAAGTAGTGTGCTAGTTTGAAGCTAGCTAGAATGTTTTGGTGAGAAGAACTAGATTACAGGCTGTGAAAGGAAAACAATGGTGATGTCTACTTCCCTCACAGGCCTGCTGAGATGTATAAGAGCAAGAAATAAAACCATAGATAATCACTTCTCTTCTGCTGCTGAAGAGCTCTGAGCTGCATCTTACCCTCTAACCTCACCCTCCATATTTTCCTAATCCACTTTGCTTCCTAACCTCCTGGCTGAACCTCTATTCCATTCTTGGGAATGGACAGAGGTAAGGTTGAGAGGGGTAAGGGGAAGGTGAAGGGGCAGTTCAGAGCCCCTTCTGGGGACTCAGGTTTCTGGGAAGGTTGTTGTGCTTCTGTATTACCTTTTACCTTGTATATTTCTGTCTGTATCTGTATATACTGTAAATATCTGCTTGTATATTGTGCTAGTTGTAAGTATAAGCTTCATTCATATTTCCAGAGCCGACTGAGTCTAGTCTGGGTGATTTCTAAAATGCAGGGAGGTGGGGAACACCCAAACTGTGGGAGAATTCTCCCGCAGCAGGACATGAGCTGGTAAACATGAGAACTTGTGCTGGAAGTGTCATTGAGCCACTGTTAGCTCAGGAAGCTAAGCTGTAAACAGTGAGCAACCCACACACACCTGCAGGCAGCTGAGCCTGCCAGCCCCCTGGGGTGGACACTGCAGGTTATTTTGACACAGGGCAACCTATCTGCACCTTACACATAACTGAGCCAATCTGACTGTCCACTTGTGCCAGCCCCAAACTGATTGTGCATGCCTTCTCTGAGTACTATATAAGCTGCACTGCCCTAATAAAGTTGTACTGCATTGCTAGCTGCTGGGTCGACCTGTCAGTACCCCAATCTCGCCTCTCTCCAGCCTCCTGCTGACTGCATCAAACCATCACAATACTCCATTAAGTATTTCTTTAGAACTCTGTACCATGAGGTTTGCTATTTCTAAATTGCAGAGCATGTGGATCCATCATTGATATGTGACACAAGCCCCTTTTGTGATTTGCAAGCCAGATCCATCCCACAAGGATGTCTACTGCTTTGCCTGTGGCATAGGTTACAGACATTTGTAAGAGATTTTCCAGTCTGGTGCAGCCACCAGACTATTACCCACTGCTGGCTATACAGACTGGGAGTAACCAGGCAGTGGATAGGAGTACAAAAATAATTGAAAAAATCTTCAGGACTTTGGGGAGATCACTTGAGTGCTCAGGAGCACAAGCGATGTTCTCCTCACTCCCTCCAGTGACAGGAGGAGAGACTGAAGGAAGGGAAAAAAGCCATGTGATTAATACATGGCTTAGAGGTTGGTGCCGCCAACAGAACTTTGGGGGTTTTGACCATGGAGAAGTTTTCTTGGCACTGAGTCTAGTGGCAACAGATAAGGTTCATCTGTCCCATAAGGGGAAAAGAATTCTTCAGTATGAATTGGCTGGTCTCATTGACAAGGCTTTAAACTAGTCTTGATGGGGGATTGGGACGTAGATGTCCTTGCCACTGAGAAACCTGGATGTAGTAGCCCAACACTTGTGGAGCAGTGTGTTGGCATCTCAAATAACCTCCCTTCAAGGTTGAAAACTACTATTTGCTCAACTTCATCCCTGAAATATTTATATAGCAATGCATACATCGTGGCTAATAAACAGGAGGAGTTGGAGGCCATTATGCAACAGGAAAACTATGATGTAGTAGCCATCACAGAAACCTGGGAGGATGATTTCCACAACTGGAGTGCTACAATCAATGGATACCTACTTTCTGGAAGGAATAGGTAAGGAGTGGCCCTTTATGTTAAGGACATATGTGAAAGTCTACAAATTAATGAAGGTTTGTATTGTTTAAGCTTCATGAAGGCCAAGCCTAACAGAACAATGCAATAATAGGATGCCTTCCAGTCTCCTCCCTTTGGAGAGAAAGGAATTAGATGTAGAGAGTGAAGAATGGTGAAATACCCAAAGAATAGCCTAGCTTCAAGTTGAAAGTTAAAAGAAAAACTTTAACAATAAATAAAACATATTTAAGGTCAGTGGAGTTACAAAAAGGTATGGGGAAGGGAAATAATATACAAAATATATATACATCAGATTGATGGCTATGGATGGAGGTAGATTCAGGAGGTGATTGTTCCACCACGTAGTAGGGTGGAACACATGGTAAAGCATGAGCAGCAGGACAAGGGTGATGCTATCAGGCAGGCAGGGTAGAGAGAGAAAGAAACAGGAAGTACCTCTGTTTTTATAAGGGATCTAGACAGAAAGTGGGAGTGGGCTAGTCATTGCACTTGGGGTCAGGTTCAGACCACCCCAAGAGAGGAGTCAGGAGGACCTGGGGTCAGGTTCAGACCACCCCCTGGAGGGGTTAACGCTTTACATGGTTGAGTCTCTATGGGTAAGAATCAGAGGTGAGGCCAGCAAGAGTAATATCATGGTGGGAATTGATTACAGACAACCCAAATAGGGTGAAGATGTTGATGAATTTTTTTATAAGCAGATGAAAGAGGTCTCACAATCATTCCCTCAGGTTTTCATGGGACACTTCAACTTTCTGGATATCTGCTCAAAATACAATAGAACAGGCAGAGAACAGTAAATGGAGGGCAGTAAATGTGACAACTATCTACAAGAAAGGAAGAAAGGAAGAAAGGAGGATCTGGGAAACCATAGACCTATCAGTCTGACCTTGGTACCAGAGAAGGTCATGGAGCAGGGTATCTCAAGCACCATTACACACCATATAGATAACAACCAGAGCATGATCCCCAGTTAGCATGAGTTTATCCTGCCTGACAAACCTGATCTCCACTTATGACAAGATGACCTGATTATTGGATGAGGGAAAGGCTGTGGATACTGTCTACTTAGACTTTCAGAAAGCCTTTGGCACTGTTCCCCACAGAGTTCTTGGGGCCAAATTGACTGCTCATGGCTTGGATGAGCACAGCTGTGCTGGATAAAGCACTGGCTGGATTAAAGGGCCCAAAAGGTAGTAAGTAGAGTTAAATCCAGATGGTGGCTAGTCACAAGTGGTGTGCTCCAGTAATGTCATGACCATTTCTGTTTAACACCTTTATTGATGACTTTGATGGAGACATACAACGTGTCATCAGTAAGTTTGCAAATGACACCATGTTAGGTGGTAGTGTTGATCATCATGAGGAAGGCTCTACAGAGGCACTTGCATAGATCAGAGTGATGGGCCAATGTTAATGGCATGAGCTTCAGCAAGGCCAAATGCCAGGTCCTGCATTTAGACCACAACTCCAAGCAATGCTACAGGCTTGGGGAAGTGTAGTTGTAAACTGTTTAGCTGAAAGAGATACGAGTTCTAACCAACAAGCAACTTAACATGAGCAAGCAGTGTGCCCAGGTGGCAAAGAAACTCAATGGCATCCTGGCTTGGATATTCTTTTCACCCTCACTCTCCTCTGAGCCCCTTTTCTGGACACACTCCAGCAACTCAATGTCTTTACTGTAGTGATGGCTCCAAAACTGAGCACAGTACTCAAGGTGTGGACTTTACACTGCTGAGTACAGAGGCACAATCACTTCCTTGGTCCTGCTTTGTCACACTGTTCTTGATACAGGCCATATTTTTACCTAGCAAAGCATCCACCCATCCAAGCAGTGAGCCACCAGTTTCTCCAGAAGGATGATGTAGAAGACAGTGTCAAAGGCTTTACTAAAGTCCAGGTAAGCAAAAAATGAAACTTTTCCTCACCCACTAAGCAGGCCATTTTGTCACAGAAAGAGATCAGGTTCATTGAGCAAGACATTGTGAACCCATACTACCTAAGCCTGATCACTCAGGTATTCTGCATGTGATGCTCAATGGGACTCAAGATGATCTGCTCAATAACCTTCCATGGCACTGAAGTCAGACTGACGTGTCCATCATTCCCTGAATCTTCCTTCCAGCCCTTCTTTTATACAGGTGTCACATTTGTCTCCAATCAAATGGGACCTCTTCAGTTAGCCAGGACTGCTGATAAGTGATGGAAAGGGGTTTGGTGAGCACTTCCATCAGCTGTTTCTGTGCTCTTGAGTATATGCCATCTTGCCCCATAAACTTATTTATGTCTAAGTGTTTCAGTAAGATGCTAACCATCTCTCTTGAATTATGTGGGCTACATTCTCCTCCCCATCCTTACCATGTAGTTCATAGATGTTGATATCCAGTAAACAAACCACTAAAGACCTGAGGCAAAAAAGGTATTAAGTACCTCAGCTTTCTGCGTACCTTTGATCACCATGTTCATCTTTGCATCCAATAAAGGATAGAGATTTTCCTTAGTCATCTGTTTGTGACTAACATGGCAGCAAGAGCATTTCTTCTTCTCTTTAACAGCTGGAGCCCACCTAATTTGTAGTCACTGTCCTCCTGAGTGATCTGCCCCTTATTCCAAAGACCATAAATTCTTGGTTTTCTCTAAGATGCAACCAAATCCTTCTATTCAGTGAGTCTGGTCTTCTTTCTCACAGCCTTGTCTTTAACATATGAACACAGCTTGTTCCCGTGACTTTAAGACTTCCTTCTTGAAAAATATTCAGCCTTCCTGGACAACACGGGCCTTCAGAACTCCCTCCCAAGGGACTTCCTTGACCCATCTATTCTTCTTTATTGAAGTAGTTTTAATGGAAAGTGTAGAACAAGTAAATTTCTTCAACTCTTCCCATTTGGGTGATTCATCATCTTTGTCATCATTCACTTCACATTATAAAGATTATATTTGTTTTGCAAGAGGAGCTGAGAAGGTGGGGTAATTACTGGGACACACACCTTGGTGCCTTCTCCATCAAGCAAGAATTTGTTGCCATTGCCTACTATCCCTAAGCTGCCATGTTTAGTTAGGTGGAGAGTGGACTGGCAGCTCTTTGTATAATGGCTCCATCTGCCTGCTGCATTTGCTTTAGGGAGGTTAGGGTATGAACCCAGAAATCTCTCTCACACTCATTGCCTGGTAGTCTTCAACATAATTACTTCCTTCTAGAGTTTCCTCGTTAGGAGGATGAGTTCCTTCATCAGACTACATATCAAACAGGTGTGCTCATTGCTCCCACCTGTCTCAGTTCTAATTTAAATTTCCAGAGGCTGAAATAAATTTGATAGAACCAATAACAATTTTTTTAGAGTGCCCTTCCCTCTTCCCCTTTCTTTCCCAAAAGAAAGGGATTAGATGGAGAGAGAGGAAAAGTTAAGCACACCCAAATAAATAAATCTCACTCGATTTGGAAGTTAAAAAGAAAAGTTTAACAATAACTTAAAAAAGGTATTTGAGGTAGGGAAGTTACAAAAGGTAAAGTGAAGCGAAAGCAAATACAAAATGTATAAATACAACCCAATTTTGATGGTGATGGCTTTGTCTGCCTTGTGGGTGATGGCCACGTGGTGAAACAAAGAGAAACCAGGAACAGGATGATGATGGTGGTAAGCACAGAGGCAAGGAGTGCAGAGAGAGAAATAGGAAGTCCCCCTGCTTTTATGGATCTTTAGATAGTGTTGTGGAACGTAGTTTAGGGGAATTGATGGGGAAAGACATGTGAGGCCATTTTTTAAAAGATTAAAGGATTTATTACTAAAATATGAGAAATCCCCTTCCCCAAACTCATTTATAACTATCCCACATAGATTCTTTGGTTCACGGTTGCAGATTAAAATGCAGAATGGTTAATATGAAGAAAGTCTGTTGTTTGATAGAGTTCTTTTGAGCCTGAAGAAGTTGTTCAGTCTTTAAGTAAAAGTTCATCAGTTACTCACTGTCTAATGCAGTTCAGCAGGGTATCGGAGTATAATGAAGTTCAGGGCACTGCCCCTTTGCCTGGACCTTCTGCAGGACCAGGCCAGGCCGGGCCCAGGCCTCCGGGGATCAGGCGTTGCCGAGTAGGCTGTAATTTTTAGGCTCTGGTGCGAATGCCCAGCGATATACAGGCAGGGTGTCATTGAAGAGGGTCTCGAGGTGTAAAGAGTAGAGATAGCAAAAGAGCGCTCCCGATTAAGGCAGACACACCATTTTATAATGTTTAAGAGGGGTGTGCTCAACCAGTTCAGGCAATTTTACATTAAATTTACAGATTGGTAGAAAATTATAGTCAATCTATACAACTGGACAATTCTTACCATAAACAACCTGTAAGACCACCCAGGGTCAGCCCTGAACAGATGTCCAGCGGGCATGAGAAGCAAGGTCCCCTTAATTCAAAACAAGGCCAATGTTTACCTTTTACCCTTCCTAGGGAGGAATCTTCTCATGGGAACTGTAGCTGCTGGAACAACGGTTGTCGCCATACAGACAGATAGTAATTGTTTTGACTTTGCGATGTCTTGGCCTTCATGTGAGCCACTACTTTGTGCAGAAATGAAGCCTGCTAAAGGGCTTTGCTACCCTTCATGACAGATAGGAAGGGGGAGTGGGCTAAACATCACCTGTTAGTGTTCAGACCCACCCCTGGGGAGGGGTCAAGACCACTTAGGGTCAGATTCAAGGTCACTTCCCCTGGAGGGTTAATTCTATACATCAACTAACATTGGTACGAGAGTGGGACACACCCTGCAGCCCAATACCTGGATTGCAGCATGTTGCCACTGGACCCCTGTTTGAGAAGCTGCATCAAACTTGGTGGGTGCAAGAATGAGAGATGACATGGTGGATATTAGCAGTCCCTGGTTAAACAGACCAAGCTTCTGTACCTTACCTGGGTGCCTTTCTGACTGACATCTTGCATCATGTCCTGCTGCACCCCAGCTAGAATACCACACTCTGTTTGCCCCTTGAGATACAGTCACTGTACTCCCTGATGACTTTGTTTAAAGGTGTGGGTATGGTTGTGGTCATTGGCAGGGCAATGGCAACTTGCCAGACGGTCCCACGAGACCTGCTGGCCTCTGTTAGGTCTCTCTGCTTCGTTGGTGCTTACCTACCAAGGATCAACCTTAACAAATCCTCTAGACAGAGATCTATATCTCTGCTGCTGGCCAGGAAGGTTCTGAAGCAGCTGCTTTAGAAGTCTGGCTAAAAGCAGTATGTTTTCAATCTATTACCCACTTGCTGATGACTTCAAGTTTGGAAGACTTTTCATTAGAGTCTGATGTTTGAGACTTGTTTCAGAAATTATTGTCTGAGGGTCCTTGCATTCATCTCTATATCTAAATCATAATAATAATTTCTTCTGATCTGGAAAACTAAAAAGCTTTTTACAAAATAAATGTGCAACCAGAGAAATTATGCAAAAATAGTAATAATAATCTCACTATATGTTGAAGGACCAGATTTAAAGTGAGAACAGTATATTTGACCTTCTTTCAGAAGGGACTGCTCTGCAGTGTGTTACTTAGATTTGTATAAACCAATTATACTATAAACTAAAATTATCCAGAATCTATAATCTATTAATTACCAAAAAATGCTTGTTATAACTATAATTCACTTTAATTTGTCAGTCTTGAACATAACTAGAACAAATCATTGACAATATTATTGCCAGGAGTAAAGAGTGTTTGCTGCTCACATCATAAAAACAGTGCAATGTCTGTAGGTAAGGTACTAAGCATTTTACAAATATTGTTGTATGAAAAGTTATCTTCCCATACTTTTTTCTAAAACTTTGAAATTAGAGAAATGTGCATTTTCAGATAAAATAAAATACTTATCTTCAACTTCAATTTAGAGCAAACCAGATTTCTTGTTTTACTGATTATTTAAAGTGATTAATATTTCTTGCCCTTGCTGTTATGCAGTCGTCTCAGTCAATCCTTGATCAAAAATACATAAAAAACTTAACGAGGAAACTATATAAAATCCTATCTGGAAAAGGAAAAAGATTCCCCAGATTGCAAATTTTGAAATGATCAAAACACACTTCTGGTGAAAAATCACTAGATTTTTCTGTGATGACTTATCTCACCTGCTTCCAGATTTCCTACAACTTCTTTGATTGCCCTCCCAGATGGTTATTTTTTCCTACTTGGAAAAGTTATGCCTTAACTCTCATGATGGTTATAGAACACCTTAATGAAGTCTACCATCTGCAGCATATGTGGGTAATGCATAAGCATATCACATATTTAGATCACATACTGAAATATTACCATCAGTAAATGCTAGTCCTCATCACATTGGAGTGTAATGTCTTTATAAAGTTCCATGTACATGTCATTTTGATTCCAATAACACTTAGCTAATTAAAGTACTTCATATATGCCATTTAAGTAATTTCTAGTGTTGCAGTGTCAACAAAAGCATATTGTGCACTATATTACCTATGACAAACTATAATTTCTCATGTTTGGACAAATTATTCTAGACAAGTTCCTGCATCTTACTCTGTTCTAACTGGATCTTCAGCTTCATTCCAAAATGTGTTTCTGTCTTTCAAGCTATGATAGTGAACTTAACACATTGATCTTTGCATAATAATCTTAACAGGCAGAATCATCAAGCAGCAATGTTCCTTCACTGACTGTTGAGTAATCAGAAAATATTTGAGTCAGGAAACTATCCCTGTGTTGAGGAGACAGCTGAGACTGTTTATATTAATCTCAGGTTTGTGTTCTGTCCTTTCCAGTGATTAAAGTGATTGGAGAAAAAAATAAAATAAAATTTTAAAAATAAAGGGCAGACAGCAGGGCATTGAAGTAGTTTTGATACATGTATAGGGTTAACACTCCTGGGGGAGTGACCCTGAACCTGACCCTAGGGGTCTTGGCCCCTCCCCAGGGGTGGGCCACACTCCAGGTGATGATTAGCCCACTCCCCCCACTTCCTGTGGTATAAAGACTCTGAACCTGACCCTAGGGGTCTTGGCCCCTCCCCAGGGGTGGGCCACACTCCAGGTGATGGTTAGCCTGCTCCCCCCACTTCCTGTGGTATAAAGACCCTGACCCTGACCCTAGGGATCTTGGCCCCTCCCCAGGGGTGGGCCACACTCCAGGTGATGGTTAGCCCGCTCCCCCCACTTCCTGTGGTATAAAAGAGACGGGAACTTTGCCTCAGTGGTAGAATTCTCACCTGCCATGCAGGAGACTCAGGTTTGAATCCCGACCAATGCACGTAAGAAGAGGGAGCGAAGTGAGAGAGAGAGAGGAAAAAAAAAAAAAAAGACCTAGAAGCAGGAAAGTGCCTGTCTCTTTTATACCACAGGAAGTGGGGGGAGCGGGCTAACCATCACCTGGAGTGTGGCCCACCCCTGGGGAGGGGCCAAGATCCCTAGGGTCAGGGTCAGGGTCACTCCCCCAGGAGTGTTAACCCTATACAATACAGTTAAGCAATTTCTAAATACGGGAAGTATTGATAGAACAAAAATTCATCTGAAGTCACAGGATTCTTCAATCCATAGGATATCATCATTCATGTTAACAAATCAAAATGTCAGAAGATTTTAAACACTTTCTGTATTATTCAAGGTGAAATATTTTATACTTTGAACTGCAAGATGTTTATATGCTGTAGGATTTCACACATTTCAAGCTGACTCTACAGGACTAATGTCTGAAAAACATCGGTTGTTTACTTTTGAGAAGAAATCTAAAACTGTTTAGCCACAAATAGAATGGACTTAACACTGTTTTCTACTTGCAGATCTGTTCCTTCCCAGGAAATTAAGGAAGGGAGAGATCCCTGCAGGAATTGGCAGGGAAATCCCTGCTGCAACCATGCATGGTTTATGGGTCTCCTAAGTCCCAGTATGACAAGGATGCACGAAATCTCTCTTTACAGAGTGAATAGTCAGACACAAGAATTAATCCAATTATGAAAACTATATTATTGATCAAGTAATATTCTAAAGTAACTGAAACAACAATAAACCCCCCGAGTTCATATATATTAATCTTTGTCTTTCTCAGAATATGTTCAGCAAGGTATTTGATCAGACATTGCATGACTCTGATCCACAGATTTCAACAACAGGTGATAGATTACATAATAAGCTTTTAGTGCATGCTGAAGTATTTTATTTTTTTTTCTCTTCAGATCAGTGCATATCATAACTTGGATATTTTATTCAGATACTTCCTCATATTCATACAGCTGGGATATGTTTTATTCAATTTCAAACTTTAATTGAAAAGTAATATAAACTACTTTTTCCTGCATAATTTTCCCACCTTAGCAACATCTGATTATTAGAGAAAAAGTCAGACCTGGCTCTCATCAGATTAAACCAGAATTTTGCTGATGTGGTTGGACCAACCAGGATTCACAAACAAGGTAATTTAAAGGTAGTTTGGGCAGCTTTGCATAACAAAGCAGTCAGATTTGGCCACCTAAATCTGGCAAACACAGTTATAAAATTGTTATACTTTTTTTTTTTTCAGTCCTTGGATTCTCATTCCTAGTTAGAGAACTGTCAGTAAATAGAGTAATTTGAGTATCTGCATCTAAGATTCTCCAGATGTCATTAATTTAATATGATGTAACTGACACATACCATAATTTTTATTGTCCTCTAGGACATGCAGGAAGAAAACAAATTGTATTTCCTGGGGGAAGGAGATGGAAGAAAAACATTTTAATGAGAAAACAGAACAGTATAAAGCAGAGTTTTAACACCATAATCGTGACCACATTTTTATGTTTTATAAAACATATCACTTCTGTGGTGTAAAATAGAAAATTTAAATAGGATATTTGAACTGTGGTTTGTTCAAATACAAAAATATAAAACAATACAGACAGTTGGGCACTCAAGTGAGACAAATACAACTCCATAAAGAGATACTCATAACATGGAATAGTCTGTCTGTTCACAAAGCACTTGTCAATGCATACCTCCAGAGATGCACTTCACTTGTTAAAAACAATTTTAAAACTGAGATGAACTAGCAGAACTATTGAATGTTTTCTGCTTTCACTGTGAAATGATGACAATCCAAGGAAATACTGTGCTTGCACTGAAGATAAATGTAGTGAATGCAGTGCAGCAGTGATGACATTCTATCTTGTAAGAATAGCATTACTTTTCAAATTTCTACTGGCTTCAAAGTGGCAAAAATTATTATGTTGTCTAATTCATATCAATTCAATATCTGACCCAAGGTTTGCTTTAGAAACCCAGGGAAATATACAAAAAGAGAGACAGTTGCACTGATGAAAAAAAGAAGAAAAATTAACAGAAAACAAACCAGACAAATTACAAAGTCTCAGATGCATGCTGGAAGATATATCAGATTTTTTGGGTTTTTTTTTTGGGGGGGAGCGGTGTACAATTAAAAATAAATGTCCCAAGGAAATTTTTTATGGTGAATTTTCTGTATACCATCAGTGCTCCAGGGAAGTCTGTACTTTCTTATAATGAAAAATTCAAAATATGTCATGTATTCAAAGATCATATGCTGCATTAGTTAGTATCTAACAGGTTCCCAAACATGTACAAAATTAAAACTTTAGTTCCTGCTTCTAAACAGTTACAATACCAATAGACCAATGCTAATGGGATCAGCTTCAACAGGCCCAAGTGACAGGTTTTGCACTTTGGTAACAACAAATCCAAGCAATGATGCAGGCCAGGGGAAATGTGTTTGGAAAGCTGTCTAACAGAAAGGGACCTGAAGGCTCTAATTTATAAACTGCTTAATAGGAGCCAGCAATATGCCCAGGTCAAGAAAGCCCATGGCATCCTGACTTGTATTAGAAATGCTGTATCAGCAATAAGGAGGTGATTGTCCACTTATACTCTGGATTTATGAGGCCACACCTTGAGTATTGTGTTAGTTTTGTGATTGAGTACTGAAGTGGGTGCAAAGGAGGGCAATGAAGCTGGTGAAGGGCCTGGAGAATAAATCTTAAGAAAAGCGACTGAAGGAGCTGGAGTTGTTTAGTTTGTAAAAGATGATACTGAGGAGAAACCTCATGATTTTCTACAATTAGCTGAAAGTATGTTGTGGAGAAGTTGAGGTTGACTTCTTCTCATGGGTACCTGATAATAAAACAAAAGGGAACGGACTCAACAGGGTAGGTTTAGATTGGGTGTCATTAAAAAAAAAAAAAAATCACAGAGAGGGGTCAGACGTTGGAATTGGCTGCCCAGGGAGGTGGTTGGGTCATTGCTCCAGATGTGTTTAAAGGTCATATAGATGTAATGCTTGGCAATATGATTTAGAGGTGAACTTTACAGAGCAGGGTTATTAGTTGGACTTCATGATGCTTAGGGTCTTTTACAACCAGAATGTTTCTATAATTCTGTAATTCTCTAATATGTTAACTTCAAATGTAAAACATCCATTTTATAGAATGGCTTTAATGGGGAATCACATTCAATAAAGTGCTGGCTTTCAAATTAAATGGTTAACTCCATGTGACTATTTCTGTTCAGTTGCTCACTGTTTTGCTGCCTTTCTGAGACCCACAGTCTGTTACTACATTTTTTATGAAACTACTACCTACAACTTTGAAATCACAGAGGTGGACAGGAGGAGATAGAAAGTTCATTCTCCATCACCCCATGCAATAAATCTGTAACCAATAGAATATTCTGTAAAAGACTGATGCAGAAAACCACCTCATTTCACCTGACTATGTTTTCTGAATGACTGACTGCCTCCAACTAAATTTTTAAAAAGTAAACTGTCTATGTTCTAATGGTTTTATGTACTGTGTGTGTCTGATTAGTGGAAAGGCCACAGCTGCATGCTGTCTCCTATGCATTAGCTTCCCAAATCTTTCTCATGTTGAAGTAACTCTTACCTGAAAATTTGGCACAAAGACCAAGAAACATTCTTAATAGTTTCACAAACAGAATTAAGATGGCTCCTTTAGCCTGTGCTAGTCTCTTAGCAGCCTGAATATGAACTGTTCTCACAAAGTATCTTTCTGCATGGCATTCACAGGAGCATTACAGTGAAAGACCTAGTGCTCCACAGGATCCATTTCCAGGACTTTACAAATTACTTGCACCAAGTAAGATAATTAGCTCAAATAAGGATGTGCTGAGTTTGCAGCAATGAAGCTGAGTACTCAATACTTGAAGAACAAATATTAAAATGACAAATATATAACTGAGTTCTCACCTACCACTAAGTCAGCTCAGCTCTGGCAGATACTTGACATACTCCATTTTACTAGGATGAGAAGGCACACATAAGGGTCTAGGATCAGTAGTAAAGTGTTATTTGTAAACAAAAGATTCAATTCATACAACAAAATATCAGCACAAACAAACTCCAACTTCTACAAACCATGTCCACTTATGTCCCTTTCCTAAGCTAACTCACAAAAGACCAGCACACAAGAAAAAGGTCTGAACAATGGTCCTTGAAGGCTTCACTTCTAACAAATATTCTGTTAGCTCGCTGTCTAAAGATGAGCTTCATTTAAGATCCATGTAAGATTTATACATGAAAAATAACTCATTCCAACACTTCAGCCAAAAAACAGACAAGGAAGATGCTCTCTAATGCCTCTTAACATTATGTACTGGGCTAGCACTGCAAGGTTGTGATAGTGGGAGACTAGAGGTGTGGTTTCTGTGAGAAGATGTTAGTAACTTTCCCCATGTCCAACAAAGACAGCGCCAGCTGGCTCCAGGATGGACTGACCCACCACTGGCCAAATGTTCCAGAGTACTTCAAATTCCTTTCTTCTCCATCACCTCCCCTTCCCTCTCCCCTGTTTGAATGGGGAGAAGGCATGGAAACTGCTTTGCCCCCACAACTTGCAGGCATGAAGGGGGAACAGCAAAACTGTCTTTCTGCACATGTGCTGACCTGTGTGGAAACTCGCACTGGAATTGGGCTGATGGTTGGCTGGGTTTTAGTGCCCAGTATGAAATGGCAAGGGGACACTTTGGCTTGAAAAGCATAAATAGAGCAAGACCGAAGGCTAAGAGATTCCCACCTTGACAAAGGTTCCTGCCTTGAAAGAGTTCCCACCTGAACAGTGTTCCAAACAGGACAGGTTCCTGCCATGACAGAATTCCCATTTTGGACCATTCCCACTTTTGGACAGCTCCTACCTTTTTGCACGGCTCTTGGTTTTACATTATCCCTCCTTTCAGACAATTTGTCCCACTTTTGCACCATTCAGTGCAAACTTGCAAGCTTGGCAAGCCCTGCAGTCTTTTGAGAGAGCTTCCAGTGGCACCTGGACCAGCTACTCTCAGACCATATCAGCAGCCAACTTCCTGGCTGCCTTCCAGACCAGGGGACCATAGCAGTTTGGCTCTCCCTTTCCACTGATAAGACAGCATCACCTCCACAAATCCCTGTGGAAGCTGTGACTTGAGATGTTTCTGACTTTGGCGGTTTTGCCACTTGCCTTGGGCTTCTGCCACGTGAATCCAGACCGTTGGATATTGCTTGCAGTGTCAGGAGGCAGCTGAGAGCAGAGAAATCCAGAAAGGGATCACTGCCGAGTATCTATCTCATCTCCATGAGTAAAGGCTGCTGTTCCCTTAATTCTCTGCTCAGTCTGATTGATAGTGGCATAAAACTGTGTTTATAGCTTAGTCTTTTCCTTTTCCTGACTTCCTAAATCTCTAAATTTGTCCATAACGTCCTTTGGAAGAATTCTCAATCAAACTAGTATCTGTAAATAAACCAAAACTAGTTTTGTATATAGTTTGGGGACAGGGTTTCAGGAAAATAAAGCAATTCTGATTTTTATAATTTCTGACTTGGCCACATTAATTCCCTGCCTCCACAACACCAAGGCAATCAGTGATGGTGGTGGGTTTTTTTTTAAAATATATTTAAGAAAGAGGAAAAACTACAGTGCAATGGTGTGCAGAAAAGAAGTGAGAATATGTGAAAGCAATAACTCTGCAGGCACAAAGTTCAGTGAAGGAGGGCATTAGGTACTCCAGGCACCAGAGCAGAGATTCCCCTGTAGCCTGTGGTGAAGACCATGGTAGAGCAGTCTGCCTCTCTGCAACACATGGAGATTAACAGCAGAGCAGATATCTACCCACAGCCCACAGAGGACTCCATTCTGCATCTGAAGGAGACTGTAACCCTGTGAGAAACCCTCACTGGAGCAGGATCCTGGCAGGACCTGTGGACTGGTGAAAAGGATTCAACATTAAGTCGGATATCTTGTCAGGACTAGTGACCCTGTGGAAGACTTCTGTTTCTGAAGGACTGTACTCTATGGAAGGGACTCACTTTGCAGCAGTTCATGAAGAATTATAGCCTGTGGGAAGGACTCACAGAAAAGTCAGTGGAGAACTGTTTCCTCTGGAACTGACCCTACACTGGAACAAGGAAATAATATGAGTACTTTCCCTGAGGACCAAGGAGCAGGAAAAACAATATGTGTTGAAAGGACCACAACTCTGATTCTCTTCCCATTGTGATCCTGGAGTAAAAGAGGAGGGGAAAAAATGGAGTAAAGTTGCACTTGGGATAATAGGATGAGGGTGGATAGGGTGCTTTTAAAATATAGGTTTATTTCCCATTATCCTAGTCTGATTTAACTGGTCATAATGAAACTATTTTTTTTTCCCCGAGTCATTTTTGCCCATGACAGTAATTGGTGAGTGGTTTCCCTATCCTTATCTTGACCTATGAGCCTCTTATTTCCTCTCCTTTGTCAGGCTTAGGAGGGTGAGTGATAGAATGGCTTTAATGGACACCTGGCATCCAGTTAGGGTCAATCCACTATACCTTTGTACCATGACATTGGCAATGCAGGCAATGAGAGATAGATGTGACTGGAAGTTTGAACAGCAGATGTTCACACAAAATAAAAATCTGCACTTCTTCTACTGATCATAAGACTTGGTTCATTCTCTTTAATTCTTTTTCTTTTTACATGTTATATGGGTATACAATAGGTAATTAATTTGTTTCCAGATAAACAGGGAACCAGAGAAGTTTTTCTTCCAAATTTTGGCTACATTGCTAGTATATTATCATCTATAACATATATGAACCACCTGAATTGTCATCCTTCACTCTGTTAAACATTCCTATTGCATCAAATACTGCTTTTGTGGAAAAAATAGCTACACTCTCAATCTTCTACTGTATGATAGGTGGTTTTTTTTTTGTTTGGTTTGTTTTTTTCTTTTGGGGGGGGTTGGGTTTGTTTGTTTTTTTTTTTTTTTATTACAAGTCCATCTCTTTCATTTAAATTACTATTTCTCCATTTTTGGCAGTGGAATGATGTGAAATAGAGAAAAGTGGGGAGGTTAGATATATCTTTAAACTCTATGCTAGGATGAGAAGTTAGATTTTGAAGATCTCATGTTGGAAGAGGAAAATAGTTGTAATTTACATGAATAATATGAGAAATAATAAAATTAAAACCATATATACATTTATACATACAGAAATCCCCAGATTTAGTATCTTTTTTTTGTCATATACACGAAGGAAGAATAAGAAAATATTACCATTTTTCAGTTATACATATTTGTTGTATCATGTTTCAACATAAACTTTTAAAGTGTGAGATGGACAAACAGATAATCTGTTTCTGAGAGCTTTATCACGGTGAAGGTATAGAAATAGTTGCAATTATTCTTCTACATTTCTATTTCTTTCTACAAGAAATAAAAATAACAGTTTACATTGCATAACCACACAGTTTTGCCACTTCTGCCCTGCCTTTTTCCTCTCTTTTTCCATATTTTCCCTTTCTTTCCTGGCTGTGTATAATACGGGTTTATTCCTCTGTATTATATCTCACTATCTCTTTGACAAGATATCACATTTTTCTGAGATTCAATACCTTTTGATGAGATTTTTCATTTGAATTAAAAAAAAAAAATATACATATATATGTTTAGATCCAAACCTTGTATTTGAAAAAAAAAAAAAAAAAAAAAACCAAAAAACAACAACTTCATTTATCACACAGTATCATACAGTATCATCAGGGTTGAAAGAGACCTCACAGATCAAGTCCAACCCTTTACCACACAGCTCAAGGCTAGACCATGGCACCAAGTGCCACATCCAACCTTGCCTTGAACAGCTCCAGGGACGGCGACTCCACCACCTCCCCGGGCAGCCCATTCCAGTATCCAATGACTCTCTCAGTGAAGAACTTTCTCCCCACCTCCAGCCTAAATTTCCCCTGGCGCAGCCTGTGGCTGTGTCCTCTCATTCTGGTGCTGGCCACCTGAGAGAAGAGAGCAACCTCCTCCTGGCCACAACCACCCTTCAGGTAGTTGTAGACAGCAATAAGGTCACCCCTGAGCCTCCTCTTCTCCAGGCTAAACAATCCCAGCTCCCTCAGCCTCTCCTCGTAGGGCTGTGCTCAAGGCCTCTCACCAGCCTCGTCGCCCTTCTCTGGACATGCTCAAGCATCTCGATGTCCCTTCTAAACTGGGGGGTCCAGAACTGAACACAGTACTCAAGGTGTGGTCTAACCAGTGCAGAGTACAGGGGCAGAATGACCTCCCTGCTCCTGATGACCACACCATTCCCGATGCAGGCCAGGATGCCACTGGCTCTCTTGGCCACCTGGGCACACTGCTAGCTCATGTTCAGGTGGGTATCAATCAGCACCCCCAGATCCCTCTCTGTCTGGCTGCTCTCCAGCCACTCTGAGCCCAGCCTGTGTGTCTCCGTGGGGTTGTTGTGGCCAAAGTGCAACACCCTGCACTTGGAGCTATTGAAAGCCATCCCATTGGACTCTGCCCATCTGTCCAGGTGATCAAGGTCCCGCTGCAGAGCCCTTCTGCCCTCCAACTCAGTCACGTCTGCCCCCAGCTTAGTGTCATCTGCAAACTTGCTGATGACTGACTCGATGCCCTCATCCAGATCATATATGAAGATGTTAAAGATGAAAGAGGTAAACTGGAAAGGAAACTATGGATCATGTAACAAATGTCTGCCATATGATTCTCTGGATTTCCTTGTCCTTTTGAACATGTGATGGTTTGGGTGATATCTGCCCCACCCCTCCAACTTAAGAAAATCACCCAGACTAGACTCAGACAGCTGGAAGTTAAAGAATGAAGCTATATTTACAGCTTAGCACATTACACAAGCATATATACACAAGCATATATACAGTTATATATAAGTTAAAAGTAATACAGAAACACAATATCCTTCCCAGAAACAATCAGAATCCCCAGGAGGGCTTCTGACCCAGCCCTCCCTTCCCCATCCTTCTTTCCCTCCCTTCAGAAATAACCAGCTCAATGCACATATATCTCATGTGATAAATCTGGAGATCTGAGGTGAGATGTCAAAAAGACAACAAGAAGATTAGAAGAAAAAGGATTAGATCAGATTACATTTAAGGCAGAGACAGCCACAGAGACCAAACTGCCAGAAAGAAGGCATAGCCAGAAGTGAGAGTTGAGCAGTGTGTGAGAAGTTACTGTTTTATCTATATTTTGACTAGTTGCATTTCTCAGCAGAGGAATGGGTGATAAAGGGTTCTGTTGCTTTTCTTCTTTCTTCTCACAGTTAAGGATTTAATTTCTCTCAGTAAAATATTCCAAATAGGTTCAAACCAGCACAGAACATTTAAATTTTACTATGATTTTCTTTTATTATGATTGATATTTTTATTTGTTTTATAGAAAGTGTAATCCCTACAAAATCTCAATTTATTGAACCACAAGGGTTACCACTATATGTTTATCTATAAGCATCTACCATGCTGACTGATTAAATGCTTACCCCCAAAGAATTGCTATACCTTTTCTCTCTGTCTGCTCTGCTGTTCTGAAAGTGCATAGGATTCAGGTTCACAAGCCATCTAAGTGATATTCTTCTGCCATGGTCTAGTTGATTGGATAGGGCAGGGTGATAGGTTGGACTGGATGATCTTGGAGGTCTCTTCCAACCTGGTTGATTCTATGATTCTAACAGATGTTATGGGAAAAAATAACAAAGACATTGTATAGAAGTTTCTATATCACAAAAATTGCCCTGCATTTCAAATGAATGTCTAGCCTACTTCAGACCTGTAGTAAACTGTGAGTCATAGAAGGGCTATTTCATTTTCCTCTCTGCCCTAGCACTGTCCAGTTCTTGAACAAGGACACCAAGATGATGGATCACTTCTTACAGAATCACAGAATTATAAGAGAGCTCCGGACATCATTGTGTGCTATGAAGAGCATACCAGGATCTCGTGGGGTAGGAACAGGATACTAAGCTGGACCACAACATTGGACTTTATCAGAACCAATTTTGGCCTTTTTAAGCAATTACTAATGGAAATCTTGTGGGATAGGGTACTAGAAGGAAAAGGAGCCCATGGCAGTTGGCTAATATTCGAGAATCACATCTTCCAAGCCCAAGATCAGAGCATTCCAACAAGTATGAAATAGAGAAAGGGAGACAGAAGACACATGTGATTAGGTAGTGAATGCTGATCAAACTCAGTGGGAGAAGAGAGTCTACAGATCATAGAAAGAGGGGCTGGCCACGTGGGAGGAGTATGAGATTATTGTCAGAGGATGTAGGGAGGTAACTAAGAAAGCTAAGGCCTCCTTGGAACTCAACTTTGCAAGGGAAGTCAAGGACAACAGAAAGGAAAAAAACTAACACTAGAGGCCCACTGCTGAATGAGGTGGGTGCCTTGGTGACAAGAGGATACAAAGAAGGAAGAGCTACTAAATGCCTTCTTTGTATCCATCTACACTGCTGGAGACTCTCCTCAGGAGTCCCAGAAAAAATGTGACAAAGGAGGAGTTTTCCTTTGTTGATGAGGACTAGGTTGATAAGGACTGATTTAGGAAACAGTTCAGTAATCTGCTGTGACAGTTTGGGAGTTACCTTCCCTCACACTTTTATGAAATCATCCAGACTAGACTCAGATGGAAATTAAGGAAAGAAGCATTATATTTACAGCTTAGCACAATATACAAGCAGATATTCACAATCTATACAGCTATAGACAGAAATAGATAAGTTAAAAATAATACAGGAACACAACATCCATCCCAGCAATCAGACTCCTGAGGAGGTACTCCCAACCACCCTTCCACCTTCTTTCCACCACTCTATCTTATTCCAGAGTTTGCCTTATGTGCAAGGTGATCTTGGAGGGTCATCAAGGGGAGGTTAGAAAGCAGAAACATTAGTTATGTAGAAGCAGCCCAGGGAGAGAGAGGCACACACACATTGACTCTCCCACTTGGCCTTATCTATGTCTATGTTCTTCTTATACATCTCAGCAAGCCTATGAGTGAAGTAGACATCACCATTGTTTCCTTTTCACAGCCTGTAATCTAATTTCTCATTAAAATATTCCAGCTAGCCTCAAACTAGCATATCTGAACATTCAGAAATCCATGGGTCCTGATGGGATGTACCCTCAGCTGCTGAGGGAGCCGGCAGAGGACATTGTCAGACCACTCTCCATTATCTTTGGTAAGTCATGGCAGAGGAGGTGCCTGGGGACTGGATGAAGGCAAACATCATTGTGATCTTCAAAAAGTGTACGGAGCAGGGCTCAGGTAACTGCAGACCAGTCAGCTTCAAATCCATCCCCCAAAAGGTAATGGAAAAACTTACCCTCAGTGTTGTGCTTAGGTATATCAAGGACAAGAAAGTCATTAGGAGCAGTTAAGATTGTTTTACCAAGGGGAAGTCATGTCTGACCAATCTGATAGCCTTTCATGAGGACATACCCAGGTGGGTAGATGATGGTAGAGCAGTGGATGCGGTTTATCTTCATTTCAGCAAAGCATTCGACACCATCTCCCACAGCATCCTTGCAGCTAAACTGAGGCAGTGTGGTCTAGATGATCACACAGTGAGGTGGATTGCAAACTGGTTGAAGGAAAGAAGTCAGAGAGCTGTGGTCAATGGGATGGACTCTAGTTGGAGGCCTGTATCTAGTGGAGTCACTCAGGAGTCTGTACTGGGACCAGCACTATTCAATATATTCGTCAATGACCTGGATGAGGGAACAGAGTGCACTGTCAGTGAGTTTGTTGTCAACAGAAAACCGTTCTCCATTTTTTAACTGGAGTCCTGGCTAACTGGGGAGGTGCCAATGGATTGGAGAGTAGCAAATATAACACATATCTACAGAAAAGATGAAAAGGAGGATCCAGGAAACTATAGACCTGTCAGTCTGACCTCAGTACTAAGGAAGGCCATGGAGCAAGTAATCTTGAAGGCTACTCCATAGCATATAGAGAACAAGCAGGCGATCAGGCCCAGTCAGCATGGATTCATGAAGGGCAAGTCCTGCCTGACATATCTGATCTCCTTCTATTACAAGGTGACCTGGCTACTGGATGAGGGAAAAGCTGTGGGTATTGTCTACCTAGACTTCCAAAAAAGCCTTTGGCACTATTCCCCACAGAATTCTTATGGAGAAACTAACTGCTCATGGCTTGGATGAGCACAGCTCTACTGGATAAAGCACTGGCTAGAAGAAAAGGCCCAAAGGGTGGTCAGTGACGTTAAAGCCAGCTGGTAGCTGGTCACAAGTGACATGCCTCAGGGCTCAGTGTCAGGACCACTTTTGTTTATTAACTTTATTGATGACCTGAAAGAATGTGTCATCATTAAGTTTGCTGATGACACCAAGTGAGATGGCAGTGTTGATTTGCAGGAGAGTAGGAAGGCTCTACAGAGGGACTAAGATAGATTGGATTGATGGGATAATGTTAATGGCAAGAGCTCCAATAAGTCCAAGTGCCAACCAACGATACAGGTTTGGGGAACTGTAGCTGGAAAGCTGTTTGGCAGAAAGAAACCTGGGGCTTGTAACAGACAAACAAGTCAATATGAGCAAGCAGTGTGTCCAGGTAGCAAAGAAAGCCAATGGCAACCTGGCTTGCATTACAAATGCTGTGTCCAGCAGGAGTAGGGAGGTGATTGTCCCCTTGTACTTGTCGTGGAAGTCCCATAGGACCAAGATAGGCTTATAAATGCTTTGCCTTGCCTGGACATGTTTTTCTGCCTGCACCATAGGTAAACACAAAAAGAAACACAACAAACCTGGCACCATGAAGCCTGGCTTGCTCAGGGCCCAGGTTGTGTAACATGGTTGTGTAAGATACACACAATTGGCTTGTACCTGCCTAGTGCAAGGCCTGTGTGATTGCCATATTTGGAAGGTCCAGGCCTGTGGCTTTTGCCTATTATGGTGTGTTTTGGCTAACTGCCAAGCTGATCGGTCGCTCTGGTGGCCAAAGGGCTGTTAATCTCATCCCATATTTGATAAATAGAGGTAAACAACTTGCTCTTGCTTATGCCGTGCTTACCAGTTTATGCTTGCCTACCTGCCTGCATGCCTGCTTGCTTTGCTGCTATTTGCCTGTGTGATTTACATTCCTCTACGGAGACAGAGTCTCCCGTGGGCTCCCAGCCAGCCGTGGACACCTGCCTGCCACTGCAGTGAGTTACCAGGACTAGATCCTGTATTGCCTGCCTTTACCTACAGAGCTCATTCTCCCATGCAGTCGTGCACCCTATTGCACACCCTCTGCCTTATCACTGCTGGGTAAGCACCACTGCTGCAAGTTACCAGGAGCAGACCCTGGATTGTCTGCATGCTATCAGTCTGTGTGGCCAGCATGACACTGTGCTGGGACCGTACAGCATCCTGCTTCTGTAGCTGAAGGTTCTGCCTAGGAATCCCTGGACAGAGCATCCAGAAGAAGCCAGGAGAACAAGATGTGGTGGAGGGTTGCAAAGCTCTTATTTGGACAAAATTGTGGCTCAAAGGACCATAATCGCGAGGTCAAAAGCCCATGGCACCAGACCTGGGAACTGACTACAGCCGCTGTTTCTAGCTGTGGGAAGATTTCTCCCCCAGAGGGGAATAAGCTGTAAACATAGGCCGTTGTTATGGGAAAAGGACCTTGAGTCGAAAACACTGTGAGCACCCTACGCACACCTGCTGGGGGTTGATCCCTGCCAGCTCCTGGGGTGGTACCACAGGTTGTTTTGGTAAAAAATAGCCTATCTGTGCCTTACACATAACTTTGAGCCAATCTATATTGTTCACTTGTGTCAGCCCAAGTCTGGCTGGATACACCTCTTCTGGACACTATAAAAGATATTGCATTGTCTTAATAAAGCACTTGCTCTTGCTCTCACTCTCGCACTCGCACACACACATGGCACTAGCATTGTACTGATCACACGGCTCGGCATGGCATGGTTACACAGCCTACTCATCAGTGCTTCAATCCGCGTATCGCCAGCTTCCGGACCCAGCACCCAGCTTGGCCCGCACCCGCAGAGGCTCGGACAGCGCACTCTAATAATCCCTGAACTGTTCCAATCCATGATATTTGGGACCTTCAGAATTGACTACAGCCAGTGAGTAACTGAAAACATGATATAAGCCAGAATAATCTCTCAAAGCTTTCCAGTGGAAGTCTTTCAAGCCACAGACTCTCTTCCTAAATCTTTTCAAACCTTTGCTAAATCCCTAATTTGTTATACTTAAACATTCTGTAATAATAATCTCGCAAACCGCTTACAAAGAACTTGTGTGGGATAGTTGCAAATAGGTTTGGGGAAGGGGATTTCTAGTGTTTATAATATTAAATCTTTAAATTCTTTCAAATTTGGCCTTGTATTTCATTCCCCCAAACCCAGACAAACTCCCTCCGAGACAGAGAACAAGGCCACAGATAGTCTGCATCCTTTCCCCCTGAAGTGGGGAGGATTCCAGTCCCGGAGGGTGACTGATAATTAATCAGAATTTGTGAGTAAATGCTTTAATGCCTCTGTAATTTCTATTGCCTTCTGCCATAGAGCAGAAAGAGCTTGGGCCCATCTACTGGGCAAACAGCATGCTGACCCCAAGTGGCATTTGACCTCAGGGAAATTCCTCTCTCTGTTTGTTTGAATGTTTGCTAGTTATTAACAAGTTACTTGTCGGGGTCCAGAGGCTGGCGAGAGGTGAGATCGGGGTACTGAAGACTCGACAGAGCAACTTGTATGCATCAGTACAATTTTATTAGGGTAGTGCAGTGTCTTATATAGTGCTTAGAGGAGGTGTACCCAGCCAACCTGGGGCAGGCACAAGTGGACAGCACAGATTGGCTCAAAGTTATGTGTAAGGCACAGATAGGTTAATCCTTATCAAAACAGCCCATGGTTCCATGCCAGGGGGCTGGCAGGGCCTGCCCCCTGGAGCTGTGTCTGCCCCAGGGGCTGGCAGGGTCCAGCCCTCTGCAGGTGTGCATGGGTTACTCACAGTGCCTTCCAGCTCAAGGACATCTCCCATCACAAATTCTCATGTTTACAGCTCATGTCCCTCTGCGGGAGAAATTCTCCCACAATACCCCCTTCTTTTTCTTTGAGCAACCCACATCCAATCTTATATAGGCCGTGTTTGGTACAAGTGCAGGTCAATAATGCTAAAGTTAAGAGAATGCATCTGTTAAGAACCTATTTGCTAGTGGCAATAGTCTGGCAAACTGACCACCCAAGCTCAGCTAACAATCCCAAAAGCTATTTCTGCAAGTGACAGTAAGTCAAACGTTCAAAAACCTAAAAGTCCAGATGAACATCACAGCCACTGGAGAGTGCAAATCCGCCACGTCTTCGTTGGTTCAGTGTGGCAGCCGATGTTGAAGACGAGTTGGCTGTCCAATATTTCTCCTCAGACTCCCATAGTTCTGGTTTCACTCTGTAGTTCTCAGAAATCTCGACGTTCTCATCACACTCCTCAGCTATGGGTTGCGTCTGTCCATTGTGCTTTAAGAACTACTAGCCTCTAAATACAGTACAAAGATATGCCCTAGATGTTGCTTTCAGGCTATTCTATTAGGCTTTTTCCCACAGTTCTTCATTTGCTTTTAGATTTTAGGGCAGTGATTTTATACCTTGTAGAGCCCTTGCAAGAGACAAAAGTCACATTGGCATCTTGTGCCAATTTGAGTGGGCTTTGGCCATTACAAAAGGATGATAAACTGAATCTATTCCATTAAACCACAGTCACTGAAAACTCATGAAAATACCCAAATTTGTTAACCAAGAACAAAAACCTTATCATCCATACACACATAGCCATCATTTCAGTACTCCCTTCAGGATCTTGTCACAATTCTGCCATCTGAGCAGACATCCCCTCTGTGGGAGAAATTCTCCCACAGTTATTGTTTGATATTATTCCTAGAATGTCTTCTGTACCGTGTAAGAACAAATAGTAATATTAAAATACAGTGGTTAGAGGTGCTGAGAGTTCAGAATATTGAAATTAATAAATTGTATATTTTTATAGAATATCCTCTTGCACGAATTAATTTCTCCCCTCTGCCACAATTGGCATAGGCTGCAGAATCCCCTTCGCAACAGTACTTTACTCTGGTGAGGCCACATCTTGAGTATTGTGTTCAATTTTGGGCACTTCATTACAAGAAGGATGTTGAGGTGCTGAAGTGAGTGCAGAGGAGGGCAACAAAGCTGGTGAAGGGCCTAGAGAATAAATCGTATGAGGACTGACTGAGGGAGCTGGGGCTGATTAGTTTGAAAAAGTGGAGGCTGAGGGGAGATCTCATTGCTGTCTACAGCTATCTGAAAGGATGCTGTGGAGAGGCTGCTGCTGGTCTTGGACTAGACACTGGGAAGCATTTTTTCACAGAAAGAGTGGTCAGGAATTGGAATGGGCTGCCCAGGTAGGTGGTTGAGTTGCCAACCTTGGATGTGTTTAAAGGTCATTTGGATGTAGTATTTAGGGATATGGTTCAAGGGTGAACTTTGTAGAGTAGGGATAGAGGTTGGACTTGGTGATTCTGGGTGTCTTTTCTATATGGAATGCTCCTGATTCTATGATTCCGTGATTGTGGCCAAGAAGGTGAATACCATTCTTGGATGTATTAGAAGTGCCATGGTTAGTAGGTCAAGGGAGGCTTTCCTAGCCCTCTGCTCCACCCTGGGGAGGCAGCATTTGAAAGAGCATGTCCAGTTCTGGGCCACTCAGTTCAAGAAAGACATGAAACTACTTCAGACAGTCAACACAGTACCATAAAAATGTTTAAGGGAATGGAACATCTTCCTTATGAGGAGGGGTTTAAGGGGATGAGTCTCTATAGCTTGGAGAGGAGACTGAAGAGTGACCTCATTAATGTTTATAAATATGTAAAGGATGAGTGCCAAGAGGAGGGAGTCAGGCTTTTCACAGTGACATCCAGTGACAGGACAAGTGGCAATGGCTGAAATTGAGGCACAGGCAGTTCCATGTAAACATGAGGAAAACTTTTTTCACTGTGAGGGTGAAAGAACACTGGAACAGACTGTCCAGGTGGTTTGTGGAGTCTCCTCTGGATATATTCAAAGCCTGCCTCCCTGTGTTCCTGTATGATCTACTCTAGGTGATCCTGCTCTGTGATTGAGCTTACATCTACTGCTCCTCATCCTGTTTCTGAGTATCACTGAAAAGAGACTTGCTCCTTCCTCATGACAGCCACCCTTCAGCTATTTGTTGGTATTGATAAAGTCCTCTTCAAATTTCTCTTTTCCATACTAAACAGCCCCAGGTCTCTCAGCCTTTCCTCATGGGAGAGGTGCTCCAGTCCCTTAATCATCCTTACTACCTCGCCACTGAATTCTCTCCAGTGGGTCTCTATTCCTCTTGAACTGGGGATCCCAGAATGACATAAAATATTCCAGATGAAATCTAATTAGGGATGTATAGACAAGGAGGACAATCTCCCTCAACCTGCTGGATTGACTCTTCTTAATGCACCTGAATAAAGCATTTGCCTTCTTGGACATTGGGGATCATTGTTGTCCAATGGATAACTTATTATCACCAAGGACTCAAACGTTCTCTGTGGAGCTACTCTCCAGCATGTCAATAGCTAACCTGTACTGATTTATGATGTTAGTCATTCTCCTGGAGTCCTGTATACCCCTAAATTCCTCTCCTGCCATGACTTCCGGGGAGAGGGGAAGCCGCCTGGTTCCCCCCCCCCCCCCCACCTGCCCCACAGGCGTGGAAGGGGCTAAGCAAAGGGGTCCTGCCCGCATGAGGAGTGCCCCATGCAGTACCCACACTGGAATCGGGCTGGGATTGGCTGTGCGTTTTTGTGCCTAAGGAAGTGGTAACTCTGCCCTTTGTCTAGCGAGGGTATAAATATTGGGGGGCTTCCCGCCTTTGGGGGTTCCCGCCTTGGCGTTGGTCCTGCTTGGAGTTGGTTACTGCCTGAACCTTCGTGCCTGCCTGAGATTTCTCCCCCCGCCCTTGCCTGGTGCTCTGCTCCAAAGGGATTGCTTCACCCATTGACACCTTTTATAAGAGCTGAATATCTTTTAATGACTCTTTGGCAGCTTCTGCAGGAGAACGAGTGGGACAGGCCGTGATGAAGTCAGCCTGATCGTGAGTTATTTTGGCTCAGCTCTGCTTTATTAGTAAGAAAACCACTATAATTTAATGGCTAAAGCATTTCCCAACTTCTGACTTCCAAAATAGTCAGATTATTGATGGTATCCCTGTAGATAATTCTCAAGCAACTGAATCTGCTAATTAAACTAAATTAATCTTTGTATATATAGTTTTGGGGGTGGGTTTTTTGAAAAATAAAATAACTATTTTTGAATAAAATTCCCAACTCGGCCACACATTAATTCCTGCCTCCACAACAGTCATTCCCTAGTGCAAAACACTTAACCTTGCTGAACTTCATCAGGTTTGTCTTTGCCCATCTCTCCAGTCTGTCCAAGTCTTGCTAAATGGCAGCACAGATTTCTGGTGTGTCAAACACTCCTCCCAGTTCTGCATCATGAGCAAATTTGCTGAGGGTGCACTTTGTCTCTTCATCTAGGTCATTGATGAACATGTTGAACAAGGCTGAATCCAGCACTGACCTCTGGGGAGCACCACTAGCTACAGGTCCCCAGTTGGATTCTGCACCATAGATCACAATCCTTCAGGTTCTGTTGTTTAGCCAGTTCTCAATGCACCTCATCATCCACTCTTCTAAGACATGTTTTCTGAGCTTTCCCATAAGGATGTTATGAGAGACAGTGTCAAAAGCCTTAGTAAGTCAAGGAAGACAACTTCCACTGTTCTCTCTGCATCCACACATTCAAACACACCATCATAGAAGGCTTCCCCTTGGTAAATCCTTGTTGGCTGCTCTTGATAAGCCTTTTTTTTTTTCTTCCATGTGATTAGAGATGACATCCAGAATGAGCTGCTCCATCACCATTCCAGGGATGGAGTTGAGGCTGACTGGCTTTTATTTTCTTGGATCTACCTTCTTATAATTTTGAAGACTGGAGTGACATTATCTTTCTTTCAGTCCTTAGGGCACCTCTCCCATTCCTCATGATCTTTCAAAGACGATGTCCTGTGTATTTTCTGAGATACAGAAGGACAAGATAATTTGTTGACAGAGTGTGTTACTGGAAAACAACAAAAGAGACACTAAAATTATTACCTTAAATCTATATCTCAAATAGAGGTGTGCCTAAGAAGCAGGTGTATTTCTGTCCTTTTGCTTATAGCTTCTCTTATTGTAATTTCCCTCTGTCTCCTGTTCCAGTCCAACTGCTGCCCTCATCTGCTTTCTTTATCAATAAATTTCATGAGTTTTCATTATGCCACCACTTGACAACACGTATTCTGCCTTTGCATGCTCCACTTAGCAAACACCTCACTGATCAATACAGCAGCCAGCCCTCTGCATAGATCTCACTAGACAGAACAACCTTAAACCAATTTCAAGTTGCTCAACTACTGCCCTGCATCTCTTTGGAATCTAGAAGGAAAATTATAGAAAAGGCCTTGCTTGTTTCCTGAACAGAAAATGTCTGCTTCACCCAGCCCATGATATCTCTTTGGAAACTCAGCATGTACATGACAATTGATAGCGTAAAAAAATGTAGGAGTCAGTCTCTGATAATTTTTTTTCTGATGTCCCATGTCCTGAAATTTCAGACAGTTGTACTTTATTAAATCTGGACAACATTTTTTTGCAGTCTCAGAGGAAATTCACTCTGTGATTATTAGCTGGAATGTTAGCAAATGGCACCTCTTTTCTATACAAACATCTGAAATGGCATAACTGCATGAAGTTTGTCTGTCGTCTCATGCCCTTAAACACAGGCATAGACCCATGCACAAAGGCACTCACATACGCACTCAAATAAGCAGAGTGTACAGTGTACCCTTTTATTAATTCCCAGCATGAACATTCCATCCAGAAGCTGAGGTTGAGGGTCCCATAGTAGACATCATTAGAAAATTAATATTAAATATCATTGCCAGTGTCATCTGTTGCTTAAAACACTATTAGAAGAAAATAAAAATGCAATGCTGATGCAACATTATGTTTTAGGTAGAAATAGATCATGATACGAATGTCAAAACAAAATGTTTGAGGTGTGGGTTTCTTCCTTTTTTTCCCCCTTACTCTGCAGAAACATCATTCTTTCCATATATACCTGTCTCAGAAGCTCATGAAGCTCTTTGCCTGCCAATGCAACTTTGAACATCTTCAATAGTATACTCCTCAACTAGACATGGCACTTAAAGATAGAAGCTGAAGTTTTCTGACTTCTACAACTTCAATTTCACATGTACATCAGATTTCATCCCAGCTACAAACTCCAAACACAGTGTGTCACTTCAGTGTTGTCTAGTGCTAGACTCTGCATGAGCCATACAGATCTAATTTATTTCTTTTTGTCAGTTTAGTAATTGAAAATAACTCAATTACAGACAAATAACTCTTTTAGATTTGTCTGGTAGGAATTTGGTAGCAGGTGAGGAGTCTACCAGCAAGGCTTATGTAAGCAGCTTTGAGAAGCTCCCTCTATACTCCAAGTTGTCTTCTATGATCAGATGACCTGCCTAGTGGATGAGGGAAAGAAAGGTTGTGGGCATTTCAGCCTGGGCTTTTGTAAAGCCTTTGGCACCATATCTAACAGCATTCTTCTCAGGAAACTCATAGCCCACGGCAGAGACAAATGAACTTTTTGCTGGGTTAAAAACTGTCTGGAAGTCTAGTCTAAGAGTTGCTATATATGGAGTTATATAATAAAATCACAGAAATGTAGAATGGTTTAGGTTGGAGAGGAACTCAAAGGTCATCTAGTTCCAACCCTCCATCATAGACAAGGACACCTCCCACTAGAACAGGTTGCTCAAGGCCTCATCCAACCTAGTATTGAACACCTCCAGGGAGGGAGCAGCCACAACCTCCCTGAGCAACCTGTTCCAATGTTTCACCACCCTCACTGTAATAAACTTCTTCCTAGCATCCAGTTTAAATCTCCCTCTGCCAGTTTAAAACCATTACCCCTTGTTCTGTCATTGCAAGACCTTGTGAATAGTCCCTCCCCAGCCTTCTTGTAGGGCTCCTTCAGATACTGGAAGGCCACTACAAGTTCTACTCAAAGCCTTCTCTTCTGCAGGCTGAAAGCCCCCAACTCTTGTGGCATGTTCTCATAGGAGAGCTGCTCCAGCCTTCTGATCATCTTCATGGTTCTTTTCTGGACTCACTACAGCAGTTCAGTGTCCTGTGTTGAGAGCTCCAGAACTGTACACAGTACTTCAGGTGGGGTCTCACCAGAGATGGCAGCCAGTCACAAGTGGCGTTTCCCAGTTCTGTTTAATATCTTTATCAATGATTTGGATGAGAGGATCAAGTGCACCCTCAGAAAGTTTGCTGGCTACACTAAATAAAGCAGAAGTGTTGATTTCCTCAAGAGTAGGGAGGCACTGCAGAGAGGCCTGGAGAAATCAGTGCACTGAGAGCAAAGCAATAAAGTTTAAAAAGACTGAGTGCCAAGTCCTGCACTTTGGTCACAACAATCCCAAGCAACACTACACGCCTGGGGAAGAGTGGCTGCAAAGCAAGATGGTGGCAAAAGAACTGAGTGTGCTGGTGGATGGCTGGCGGATCATGAGCAAAACCAGTCTGGCCCTGTTGAAGCCACAGCTTGAGTACTGTGTCCAGTTCTGGAAGCCACAGTATAAGAAAGTTAGTGAGGTGCTGGAGCATGTCCAGAGATGAGCAAAAAAGCTGGTAAGGGATTTAGATATGTCATATGAGAAGTAACTGAGGGAGGTGGCATATTTTAGCCTGGAGAATAAAAGGCTAAGTGGAGATCTTATTGCTTGCTACCACTACCTGAAAGGAGGGTGTAGGGAGGGTGATGTTGCTCTCTTCTCCCAAGTAACTAGAACTAGGATGAAAGGAAATAGGTTAAAGTTGTGTCAGGAGAGGTTTGGATTGAACATTAGAAAAAAACTTATTTACAGAGAGTGAAGAAGCACTACAATAGGCTGCCCAGGGAGGTGGTGAAGATGACGTTTGCCGAAGCGTTCAAGAAGCATGTGGATGTGGTGCTTGAGGATATAATACAGTGACTATGGTAGCTAGGTTATGTTTGGATTTGATGGTCTTCAAAGTCTTCACTGATTGTAATGATTCTATGACTCTATAATTCTGTAAGTCAGACCTGCCTCTGGCCAAGATTAAGTCAATCAGCAGATCTGTGACAAAGTATTTAAAAGTATTTTTGTTTTGGAGTTTCTGTTTGGGAAAGGAGTGAGATATGAGAGAGGCAACAATGTGAATACCCAAGTCATGTAGTTGTGGAAAGAGAAGGAGATGTGTGCTGAGGAAGCCATTGATCTTTAGATCATGGTGAGAAAGCAGACTGAGCCCTTGTAATCCTTTGTTCTCAGATTCCAAAGGGGGTCTGTTCCCCATAGACCCATGCACAAAGGCACTCACATACGCACTCAAATAAGCAGAGTGTACAGTGTACCCTTTTATTAATTCCCAGCAGTTACATGTATACCTACCCAAATGCAATCATAGAAACAAAGATCCACTAGAAGTTACTGCTTTTCTCCATTGTAGCTATGCTGATAGGATGTTGGTAGGAGTGATTCTTCACAGGCGTCCCCATGGAGGTAATCATGGCCCTCAATACCACACTGCCCAAGCTCCTGGGGAGAAGTCTCCCATTTTATTGTATTATGGTCTGTCTTGGGTTCAAATGCAAGTTCCCAGAGACTCTTATAAATTTAATAGACCCAATGACAATTTATAGAATTTATAGAGTGCCCTCCCCTCTTCCCCCTCCTTTCCCCAAAAGACAGGGAGAGAGATAAAGGTAGGGACACCCAAATAAATCAATCTCACTCGATTTGGAAGTTAAAAAAGGAAAAGTTTAACAATAACTTAGAAAAAGGGATTGGAGGTAGGGGAGTTTACAAAGGATAAGGAAGGGAAAAACAGCAAAATACAAACAGGGATAGATACAACCCGAGTGTGTGATGGTGTCTCTGCCTCGTGGCTGCCACGTGGTGTGCTGGTATGCAGTATCAGTGTGTGTGTGATCATGAACACAGGAAAAAGAGAAAAAGGGAAGAGACAGGAAACTCCTGTCTCTTTTATACCACAGGAAGTGGGGGGAGTGGGCTAACCATCACCTGGAGTGTGGCCCACCCCTGGGGAGGGGCCAAGACCCCTAGGGTCAGGTTCAGGGTCACTCCCCCAGGAGTGTTAACCCTATACATGGTCCAACCTCTGTCCCTGCACGTATGGCCAGCATGCGCAGGAAGAGGTGCCAAACTCCACCTCCATGCACATAAGACCAAAGATTTATAGTAATCCCCCGTTTTGGGGTTCAATTGGGTAATGAATATATGAATCCCATTTGCATGCAGAATTTCAGAAAAGCAGAGAGAAGAGAATCTCAGAAGTCCTCTCAGAAGTCCTTTATTGCAGCATTGCAGAATCCCCAGCACTACAAAGTATCTATAACAGAATCTTAATCCATCCCTTACAGAAATAATCCCAGAAGCCTTTAGCAGAAGAATTAGCTAGCAGATGTAGAAGTCCCAAATATATCCCTACCAGAATCCCTAACCCTCAAATTCTACCCATTTAAATACACTTTCTTATCTTGCAATTAACCAGTAGAACCCAGCCCTGTATACAAATTCAAGCATTCCCCTATCAAAGATGCCAGTATGTCTGGAATGCTGGCTTCTGCAGGATATTTTGCCTGGCTCATGCAAACAAATTTTCAGATTGTAGTTGGTTTGCTAGGAAATATTTTGAAATCCTGTGTGTTCTGCATGTGTCCCTGAAGTTCATGTTTACAGAAGAGCAGATGAAACAAAGGCTCTTGTGCATGCATCCATTTTGTCTGGGAAGGGTGGGGGTGCTGCAGGCGCTAGTGGCATTTGTTACTAAATTCCCAGCTGTTGTTTCCCAACCAGCCTTGCATGTTTTCCCAATCAGCCTTTCCTCCAATGCTGTCTCCTGTCAGTTTCTTATCTTCAGCCTACACATTCTAAAGTATTTGTCAGACAACGGTGTACCATTTGTCAATTAATCCATTCTAATACATGGCCTGTTAATTTGTCCTAATATATCCTTAGAGACCAACACTGGAGCAAAATCCTGTCTACAGCCTGTGGAGGTGCCAACACCAGAGAAGGAAACTGCCTGAAAGAATTTGCATCTGAGGGGGAAGCCTGTGTGAGTAGTCTGTCTCCAAGAGTAACACAGTCTGTGGAAAATACCTATGCAGGTAGGAATAAATCAGTGAGACCTGGAAAAGACAGAGAAGTAGGCCCAGATGAATCTCAAGAGGTTCAACAAGGCCAGATGCAAGGTCCTGCACCTGGGTCAGACAATTCCCATTGTCAATACAGTCTGGGGGATGATTTGATAGAGAGCAGCCCTACAGAAAACGACATGGGGATACTGGTGAACAAGAAACCAGACATGAGCCAACAATGTATACTTGCTGTCCAGGCCAGTTATATTTTGAGCTGCATCAAAAGAACTGTGGTCAGGAGATCAGAAGAAGTGATTTTGCCACTCTATTCTGCTCTGAGGTTGCTTTGTTACCAGCTGAATGGGCTTAAACCAGAACAGTAAGTCAAAGGCTTAGAAACCTGTAAATGAAAGGAGAAAATGTTGGATTTATTTATTAATTTTATTGAAGTGTTGTGATTTCACTTGCTATTTGAAACTACTTTTAGTGACTTTAGAAACTATTTGACTCTAGAGACATAGATGGAAAACAAAAGCTACTAGAAAATATTTTATTAATGAAAGTGATGATTACCAGTGCTATATAACTCCATTTCTACTTTTCCCCAGAAAATATAAATGATCTTATACAGAATAGGCAGTTAATAACATTACAGGGATAAATGGTCCAATTTTTCTATCTGACATCCTTGTTAACTGTATGAATCCAATCAAGTACTCAAGATCCTTGTAAATGAACTATCACAGACTAACCTGGGATTTCAACATTGCAAACATAATGATTAGCAACTTCCTGGAACCTCTAGGAAAAAAAAACACACACACACAAAAAAAAAAAAAAAAAAAAAAAAAACCAACAAAACCAAAAGCCTACAAGAAACCAAAACCTTTCTTTAATTCTGTATTTTCATTGTGTAAATTAAGCCAACATGCTTTTATCTTTCTCTGCCTAACAAAACACAAGTGGAAAGGAGTCAAAGACAGAAAAATGAAAGCAAAAGAGGTAACTATCATTCTGGTGCTTATTTGGGACGTAAGTCAGTCTCATAAAACAATAAACACTAAGTCACTGAGTTTCCATAAACCGTCATGTTGCCAAATAAAAAAAAATACTTGGTTTATATCACCCTCCTCCTTGTCTTTTAAAGTAACCCCATACACAATTAAGTAGATAATGCCATATACCATAGCAAGACTGTGTTATCAAAATACTCTATTTAGGTCCTAAACGGCACCTACTCTGTTCCGGAAAACTAAATCTCTTCTTTTAATTTAACTCAATGTATTCATTTAAAATAATGTTGTGGGTTTAAGTGGAACAGATTGCTTTTTTACCTCCTCCAAACAGGCAAAAGAAAACTTCTCACTCAGAGAATTGGATAATTGGAAAATTTAAATGGAGAAGCAATTCTATAGCGATACAATGCTATAGCGATATAGTGCAAAGCATATAAAATACAAAGAAATGCATAGTCTAGCCTTAATGGGGCTTAACACAGAAGCTCATTAAGCCAAAACTTCACACGAAATTCCCTTTACACCAGGCCAAAATCCCCAAGTTTCCATGCTTTTGCCCTGCCCCTCTCCCTCCTGTTCCAGTACCACTCCATTTGTGACACAGCACAAAATTCAGCTAGACAACTCCAGGCCCCAGTTAGGCAGCTCCAGCCCTAATTGGTGACATTGCCATGGTTGAATAGGCCTTATTCCCCTGCCAGAGAGATAAGAACCTGCTCATAATTCCCAGGAGGAGAAAGAAAGGAAAAAAGGAAAGAATATAACTTTTCAGATGTATTTATAGGGAAGCAGGACTTAAGGGTATGAAATCGAAAGATTACACTTTCCAATACACCTCCTAGACTTTTCTAGCTTCTGGAGGTCTGAAACTCTGTGGTGCTCTTAAAGGCATCTAGCCTCAAACGGCCACAAATAAGAACAAATTTTGTGCAATGCAATGACAGTAAAAGGCAACAGAAATTTACAAAGTCCTAATATTTATTAATATTGACATGCAAAAACATGTATTTGTTTCCTTGCTGTGAATATTCTACCCACTCCTTTATATTTAACTTGAGCTCTTGCAATCAGAGAGACTTATTTCTGCTGAATGAAATTTGAATTCTTCACACCTCTCTTGTTAAAATGTATGATCTGACTCAGTTCAGTCTTCAATTATTACAAAATCTAGACATAACCATCCTTCTACTTAGCCAAGCCTATTTGATATGATAAAGAAACATAGGCTAGATGAATACAGTGCTCATTTACATCAGTGGATGACAGGATGAAGTCAAGATAGTCTTACAACTAATAGAGTTTCACCCCCTTATATCTCTGATTAAGAGAATTCTCGATAATAGGTGGCTACTGCTGCGTTCAGTTTAAGTTTTAAACATTCTTCTGCCGTACAAAATCCTGACTTTCAATACAGACACCTACAGACACCTTGACTATAGATCAGAGCAGAATTTGATGTCTGAAAATGTTGGAGAATTTCTTGCTAACAGGACATGAAATGGTAAACATGAGCAACCCGTGCTGGGATGTGTCCTTGAGCCCATCTTGGGAGTTAAGATACCAGGCACACGGTAGCACCCCCCACATGCAGCTGCAGGGGGTGGAGTGCCAGCTGCATGTGGGCAGAGTTAGCCAGCCCCAGAGGCTGACCCTCAGATCGTTATCACAGAAGCAGATGTAGGCATCAGGCCAGGTTGGTGTGGTAAAGGTCAGGCTGGTTTGGCTCCATGCAGGGAGAAGATCTAATGCAGTGTCCCCCTTCAGTCCCCTGTCACCTGCGTGGCTTGGCCGTCTGAGGTCTGGTTGGTGGACTGGATGAACATGGGCTGGGTGATGTCCTGGCCTGCAGGCATGGTCACTTGCTGGATCTGGTAAAGTTGCTGTCCATCTGTGAACTGGCTGAACTGCTGCTGTCCTTGCTGGACTTCTGTCTGTGTTATTGGGATCTGTTTAATCTCCCCAGTGTTGGTGATGATTTGCTGCATGACCTGCATGGTCTGCCCAGTGCTGCTCTGTGCCTGCTGGCTCTGCCCTTGGGGTTGGGCCTGCACGATCTGGACCTGTTGACCTTCTCCAACCTGCATGGTCACAGGGGTGCTCTGTCCCTGCTGAGGCTGGGCAATGATGATCTGTCCTGGCTGGATGGTTGTTGTAGAGGTGGTGGTCTGCTGGCCCTGCTGCTGGCCCTGAACCTGCACTGCAGCAGGCTGCTGAGCCAGGGTGAAGTAATACTGCACAGGCTCGGCAGGGGTGACAGCCTGACGGACTTCCTCCTGTCTCTTTGTAGGCTTCAGCTCATCTCTTGGGATGATGTCGATGAGGAAATCGAACTGATCAAACTTCGTGATGGCCACAGCGATGTCGTTCCTCTGCAGAGTCCTCGTCTTGTTGTCTTCTGTGTGTATCCAGGCTCTCAAAGTCAGTTCTGTTATGAATATCTGAGCTGCCTTGGCAAACAGCACAGGAGCTTCTGCACTGATCATCTTCACATCTTCATCCAGCTTCATGATCTTCTTGATGCGAGCCAGAGGCAGCTCCTGGACTCTGAAGTCTTTCACGGTCAGGTTGCGGATCTCCTCCATGACTCATGGACAGAAGGACTGGAGGCTTTGCTGGGCATCACTGTTGCCAGCTGTGCCAAAGCCACCATCTGTGGACATCCTGGTAGCCGGTTCCTCCACCTGTAGCCGTTGGGCTGTGGAGCCGCCGTGACCGGGCCACAATCACCGCTAGCCCTGCCTGACGATCGGGGGGAGGTTGCGGCAGGGGGCGGTATATGGTATATTACCTTATCCATGCCTCACATGTAACCCTGTACCCTCTATATGTAACCAATCTTAGTTGAGCACGCCTCTTGCAAGAAAGCATATAAGTCTCTGCATCACAAAAATAAAATGGACTATGATCATCTAACCATATTGGTGAACAAAGAGTCGTTTTACACAGGTGCTCCACCGGCAAATGGCTCCTGAACAGTGAATCAGGCATGCGGGCCAGACCACAGCAGGCCTGCAGGGGGAAAGACCATGTTCAAGAGGGCCGGCGTTGGCAAACATGCCAATCACCCTGCAGACATTTTTGTATCGAAATCTAATGTCAGCCAATAACACCAGACCGGAGGGTGTTGCCCGAGCAAGGGGGGCAATAGCTGGATGCTCAGGGCCGCAGCTGGGCACTCCAAGTTAAACAGGTAAGGCCGCTATGGAAATGGACGTGGCACTGTCCCCGCTGATGTGTTTACTCTCTGAGAGAGACGTTCCATCAGACGTGAAAAAGCTCCATGAGCTGAGCACATAGGAGGTTAGAGGACTCTGTGTACCGGATCTAGCCAGAGCACTGGAGAGACATGGGAGACTCACTAGGGACTGAATTGCTGATGACAGTAGAGCTGTTAAAATTGCTCAAATGCACAAATCCGCCTGGCAAGATGTAAATCATTGCCTTAGCAGACAAAAAAATGCTGCTGACAGGCAAAATGGCTGCCTCATTGTCTCATTAATAGCATATGTGCCCTCTCCTGGGTCATATTCCTTGTGGTTTAGTTGTTTCATTAGCCAAGTAATATCCTCAAGAATTAATTCACCTTCTTTGGTACACCCTGTCCCAGCTTTCCCTCCTCAACATCTGAACCACCATTATCTTCTGTCACTGCCTTCTGTTTAGCTTTCACTGGGGAAAACAAGTCTATAGCCTTAGAAGTTCCTTCATGTGGATCATCTGGGTCATCCAACACTTGTCTATTTGTCTTCTCTTTGTGTAGAGCAGGGACTAGACCTGTGGCTGCAGCTACAGCTGAAGCAACTGGATCAAGTGGGATCTCTCCTGCTGCTGGTGCAGCTGGGGCTAGACCTGCAGCAGCTGGAGCAGGCCAGGGCTAGGAATCTGTGGCTACTGCCATGACTGGAGCAGGCAGGACTGCTGCTATGGGACCAGGTACAGAAGAGTGTATACTTGCAGCAGCATCAGCAAGCACAGCTTCTGCTGACCCCATATGCAAATACATTTATGCATATAGAAGTAGACAATAGTCCAAGAAGTAGATGATAGCCCAGCTAATTCCCCTAGTCCAGAAGTCCAGACCCTCTGCCCTGTACAATTCCCAGCTAACAGAGTATTTTCTGTTCCCCACTATCAGCATTCTTACCAGCCTAAATAATTCTCAATACAGAGAAGCAGTCAAGGCCACAGGGATAGACAGAGGGAAGAAACAAGCAAGCAAGGGAGACTGAACATGAGAAAACTAGAAAACTCTGAATCTCAAATTACATAGGTAAATAACAACCCAATGAATTGGCAAAAATTTATAGCTGATGTTCTGTTCAGCCCCTTTTTGAGACATAGTTTTCAGTCCTCTCAAAAATATTATTTACTATTTATAATTAAGACACTAGGCTTTAAAGTAGTAAGAAGTTACTACCTATTTTTCTCAGCAGAAAACAATTAGTAAATCCACTGTATTTAATATGGTGAGAATATTCAAATGTGATTAACACATTAATGGAACACTCCACTCTTAGAGTAAGGTATTAGTAACGGGAAGAGCATATTCTCCAAATTCATATGGAAATTCAACTGTGCAATTCAAGCCTGATCTAGGGTAGGGTGTCCCTGCCCATGGCAGGGGGGGTTGGAACTAGATGATCCTTGTGGTGTCTTTCAACCCTAACTGATTCTATGATTATATAATTCTAATTTCCATAACCAACAAGACTCAAGCAATAGGTTTCAAATCAACTCAGCAAATCTATGAGCCAATTCAGCACAGATGATGGCACACGGAAACATAGAACCACTTATAAAGCAGATAAGTCACAACAAGATAAAGCAGATGTCAAAAACCCCAGAATAACATCATCTTAGCATCCTAATTCTGATTATCAATCAATCAGTCTCTAAATTATGATCAAGCCCCCACATTGGGAACACCAAAATTGTTGTGTGGTGGGTTTACACCACTCAGAACTTGGGATTTAGCCCCACAGATAAATAACCAAACTACTCGGAATTTTGGAAGTAAAATGAAACTATTATTTACAAAGTTGGCTGAATATAAAAGGTACTAAACATATACAAATACATATATGTTGGAAACTGGCTGAAGGAGAGGGGACAAGAGTCAGCTTGTACAATCAAGCCTTTGGCATGAGGTCTGAGTATACTGAAATGCAGCTGCAGTAGTGTATGTGAAGAAGCTCAAAGGAATTTGTCCTTGAGCCTTATGATAAACAACTTCTGTGGGACTGTGTCCAGATTAGGAGAGAAGTTATCTTCAGCAGAAACCACAAGTAGGAGGAACATGCAAATTCCAGTCTTTAGATTTGCCAATCACTAATTAACAATACTGTATTCCATTCTGGGTTTGCACTAACTGGGGTCACACTAACCTAAAAGTTGATGCTCTGTAACTTGAAGCCTGATGCTCTCAATAAATTTTGGATTGTCAAGCAAGCTAACTCATATTGAGTGGTCGCTGAATTTCCTGCCCCTGCACATATATACAATTGCAACTAGACAAAACCCCAGTTAATCCTCTTGTGCAAAAGTCCAAACATCTCTCTCTCTCGCACTTTGGACACTGTTGCTTGCAAGGCCATGTTGTATTATCTCACCACTGCAATGTAACCCAAACAATGTTTTGGCACTGAACAAGCCCAGAGGGCCAGAAACAGTGGGAAAAGGCAAGCAAGCAGGCAAGCAGGAGAACACTCTGAACTTCAGATTGTATGGAAAAATAATAGGCCATGAAATGAGATAAATATATCCCTTATGTTCTGTTCAGCCTGAATTGGAACATATCTTTGAATTGTCTCAAAATTCATGATTTGCAATTAAATCCCTAATCTTAAAACTGTAACAGAGAAGAATTACAGTGTAAAAGTCTTGCATGTTAGCCAGTCATGAGTTGAATTCATAGTGCAAAACCTCCTCAGATAAGTAAGCATTTTAGAGAACTCTTCAAGTCATGGGCAGAACATGTACAGATTGTAAGCTCTTGAAAGAAGTAAAATGGGGAAAAAAAAGGAATAAAGATCTTCAAAATAAATTTCCAAGATCACAGCATGATTAAGAGAGGTCTGATAATTTGTCTTCATTCTCTATGAAGTTTCTTTCATAGAATGTAATTTATTCCTTAGTCTGATGGTTTGGACTCTTACCCACCCCCCCACCCTATTGAAATTTTCCCCAGCTAACTCAGACGGCCTCTGGGAATATAAATGAAGCTATTTAATTTACAGCAGCAAATATACAAGCAGCTATTTACAATATATATAGTAATATACTATATATATATTAGAAATATATATTAGAATATATATATATATATTAGAAATATATATATATATTAGAAATATAATAGAAATATACAAAGGATAAACAATACAAAAGCACAACTCCCCTCCCAGAAACCTGAGTCCCCAGGAGGGGCTCTGAAACCACCCCAACATCTCCCATAGCCCTCTCAACCTTACCCCAGTTCTCAGAAAGAAGAGAGGTGCAGCCAAGAGGTTAGGGAGCAAGGTTAGTGGCAGCAGGGTTAATGAGATGTGACTAGGTCTGAAGGCAAAGGCAGAATGAAAGAACAAAATGGAGAATGTTTTACTTCTTCCCAGAGTTCTCAGCGTGACTGTGAGAGGAGACACAATTGTTTTCTTTTTCACTGCCCATTATCTAGTTCTTTTACCAAAACATTCTAGCTTGCTTCAAACTTAGGAAAGACAAATACTATCATTCCAGAGTAGGACAAAACTCAGTTAAAAAAAGTTATCATACTAGTGAAATTTGTGCTAGAATATCTGATGTCAATTCCATCCTATGTCAGATAAATCAAGAGATGACTTAAATAAGCCCATCTTTAGTTAAAAAAGTTGTGCAAGTATGATTTTAGACCTTTTTCATCAGCACTGAAAATACTTCCTCTGACTCACATATTTTTCCCTAAGTTCTCTCTCGTAAGAAGGCGCACATTAAAGACTGTTACTTGGCTACTAAGGCTCTGAATCAAGTGATGCTGCATATTAAGTGTGAACTCTCATTCATTTCCAACATTTCACTAGGGCCTGCAACTTTAATCTAAAGAAGTGAAATACAGAACAAGGGGGCACAGTCTCAAGCTGTGCCAGGGGAAGTGTAGGCTGGATGTTAGGAGGAAGTTCCTCACAGAGAGAGTGATTTGCCGTGGGAATGGGCTGCTCAGGGAAGTGGTGGAGTCACTGTCCCTGGAGGTGTTCAAGAAAAGCCTGGATGAGGCACTTAGTTGTCGTGGAGGGCCTGTAGGCCCAAAAATAGGCTTATTTATGCCTATCCTTGCCTTGCCTGGACATGTTTTTCTGCCTAAACCAGAGGTAAGCACATTAAATGGATAAAAGGGGCACAATAGGCCTGGTGCCACAAAGTCCAGTCTGCCCAGGACCCCTGTTTATAAACATGTTGTGTAAGCCCCACATGCCCAGCTCGTGCCTGCCTAGTGTAAGGTCCATGTGATTACCATATTTGGAAAGACCAAGTCAGTGGATTTTGCCTATTATGGTATTGTTTGGCTGACTGCCAAAACCTGATTCTAGTGGCCAAGGGGCCACTAATCTCGGCCCACATTCAATAAATAGGGGTACGCAGTTAAACAACATGCTCAGACTCCCTGCATTGCTTGCCTGTCTGCATACTCACTTGCAGAGCTCCCTTAAGCCTGCCTTGCACACTTGCACGACATTGTGGTGAGTTGTCAGAACCGGATCCTGTATTGCCTGCCTTTACCTATGGAGCTCAGATGCTCGAGCAGCCGTGTATGCTATTGCACACCTGCTGCCTTATCACTGCCCGGTAAGCGCACCACTGCCACTGAGTAACCAGGAGCAGACTCCACTTGTCTGCATGTGATTGGCCCCTGTAGCCAGCATGAGACTGTGCTCAGACCACATGGCACCATACTACTCCTGCACCTGAGGTCCTGCCAAGAGTCCCTGGACAGAGCATCCAGAAGAAGCCAGGAGACAAGGGCAGAGATTGCATCTGTCGCTCCGAGAACAAGGTCAGAGACCATCATTTTCCACAGAAGCCAGGAAGAATATCCTTTCCCCAAAGCCAGGAGGATTCCAGCCTCAAAGTTCATGGGCAAAGACACCCCTGAAGTTTGGACACTAGTAATAGGCTGTGACATAGCCCCAGAGGGTGTTTGAAAATTAATAAGAATTGAAAGTAAATGCATTAATGTCTCTGTAATCTTATTGTCACCTGCCATAGAGCAGAAAGAGCTTTCAGCCCACCTGCTGGGCAAATAGCAAATTGACCTCAAGCGGTATTTACGGCAGGGAAACTCCTCTCTCTGTTTATAATTTGAACTGTTTGCTAGTTGTTAATAAGTTACTGTTGATATTAATCCTAAAATGTCTTTCATAACCATATAGAATCCTTTTAATATTAAATTACAGTGGTTGGGGTTGGCGAGAGTTCAGAATATTGAGTTTAATAAATATATACTTTATAGAGTATTATCTCACACCAATTAATTTCTCCCCTCCACCACAATTGGTGTAGGAATCAGAATAACCATCCGTGACATTAGTGCCATGGTCTAGTTGAATGGATAGGGCTGTGTGCTGGGCTGGACTGAATGATCTTGGAGGTCTCTTCCAACCTGGTTGATTCTATGATTCTATATGTCTTATTTCTATAAATCATAGAATCAGAGAATCAACCAGGTTGGAAGAGACCTCCAAGATCATCGAGTCCAACCTATCACCCAGCCCTAACCAATCAACTAGACCATGGCACTAAATATCTCATCCAGTCTTTTCTTGAAGACCCCCAGGGATCGTGCCTCCACCACCTCCCTGGGCAGCCCATTCCAATGGGAAATCACTTTCTCTGTGAAGAACTTCTTCCTAACATCCAGCCTAGACCTCCCCTGGCACAACTTGAGACTCTGTCCCCTTGTTCTATTGCTAGTTGCCTGGGAGAAGAGGCCACCCGCCACCTGGCTACAATGCCCCTTTAGGTAGTTGTAGACAGTAATAAGATCACCTCTGAGCCTCCTCTTCTCCAGGCTAAACAGGCCCAGCTCCCTCAACCTCTCCTCATGGGATTTGTGCTCCAGGCCCCTCACCAGCTTTGTTGCCCTTCTCTGGACATGTTCCAGCACCTCAACATCTCTCTTGAATTGAGGGGCCCAGAACTGGACACAGTACTCAAGGTGTGGCCTGACCAGTGCTGAGTACAGGGGCAGAATAACCTCCCTTGTCCTACTGGCCACACTCTTCCTGGTGCAGGCCAGGATGCCATTGGCTCTCTTGGCCACCTGGGCACACTGCTGGCTCATCTTCAGCTTACTATCTATCAGTACCCCCAGGTCCCTTTCCTCCTGGCTGCTCTCCAGCCACTCAGTCCCCAGCCTATAGTGCTGCTTGGGGTTGTTGTGGCCAAAGTGCAGAACCCTGCACTTGGCCTTGTTAAATCTCATCCCATTGGCCTCTGCCCACCCATCCAGCCTGTCCAGGTCCCTCTGCAGGGCTCTCCTACCTTCCAACAGATCAACACCTGCTCCTAGCTTGGTGTCATCTGCAAACTTACTGATGCTGGATTCAATGCCCTCGTCCAGATCATCAATAAAGATATTGAATAGGACTGGGACCAGCACTGATCCTTGGGGAACACCACTAGTGACTGGCTTGCAACTGGATGTGGCACCATTCACCACCACTCTCTGAGCTCTGCCATCCAGCCAGTTCTTGATCCAGCACAGAGTGAATCTGTCCAAGCCATGAGCTGCCAGCTTGGCTAGGAGCTTCTTGTGGCAGACAGTGTCAAAGGCTTTGCTGAAGTCCAAGTAGACTACATCCACAGCCTTCCCCACATTCACCAGGCGGGTAACCTGATCATAAAAGGAGATCAGGTTGGTGAGACAGGACATGCCCTTCCTAAACCCATGCTGGCTGGGCCTGATCCCTTGGCTATCCTGTAGGTGCTTTGTGATGGCACCCAAGATGACCTGTTCCATGACCTTGCCTGGCACTGAGGTCAGGCTCACAGGTCTGTAGTTTTCTGGCTCCTCCTTACGACCCTTCTTGTGAATGGGTATCACATTGGCCAGTTTCCAGTCTTCAGGGACCTCTCTAGTGAGCCAGGATTGCTGATAAATGATGGAGAGTGGCTTGGCCAGCTCAGCTGCCAGCTCTCTCAGCACCCTAGTGTGGATCCCATCCGGTCCCATGGACTTGTGAGGATCCAAATGACGCAGCAGGTCCCTTACTGCTTCCTCATGGATTATAGGGGGACTGTACTGGTCCCTGACTCCTTCCACCACTTCAGGAGTCCACCTGTCCTGGAGACAACCTGTCCCAATAGTGAAGATTGAGGCAAAGAAGGTGTTAAGCACCTCTGCCTTTTCTCATCCTTTGTCACTATGTTCCCCTCTCTATCTAGTAAGGACTGGAGGTTGTCCTTGGCCCTTCTCTTGCCATTCATATATTTAAAGAAACACTTTTTATTTTCCTTGGCAGCCGTGGCCAGCCTGAGCTCCAAGTGGGCTTTTGCCTCTCTAATTTTTCCTCTACAAGACCTAGCAACTTCCTTGAACTTCTCCTGGGACACCTCCCCTCTTTTCCAAAGGTGATACACTCTCTTTTTAATCTTTAATTCCTTCAGCAGCTCCCTGCCCATCCAGCCTGGCTGCCTCTCTCGTCGGCTCCGCACCACCAGAAAACCTCTGGAAAAAAGAATTATTTCTCAGGATCTGTTACTGAGTTGAATTTGTTCAGAAAAGTATATTTGGTGGATTTAAATTATCCCCAAAATAAATTCACCAGACTAGCTCAGAAGGTTTGGAAGCAAAATGAAGCTATGTTTACAAGCAAGCTAAAATCTAGAAGCATAAAATACAATATATATTTACAAAATGTATTTACATGTATTTACAATTATTTAAAAAACAGAAATGATGCAAAGACCTCCTCAAATTGTTCCCCCTTTCCTCTGGACAAACCCAGAAGGGGCTACCAGCAACCTCCCTTCCTCCCCTCCCAATATCTCACATATGGCATCAGCAGAAGGTCAAGAAAGAGATAACGGAGCAGTGCAAAGCAGATTCACAGACAAAAGAAAGCAATAAAGGAGAAGGAACAATTTGTGCAGCAAATTGTATGTTAAATCAGCAAACAAATGGAATGATATAGAATTATCTATTATTTTTCTTTTGTATGCAGTCCTCTATTTTTTCCTTTTTTTCCAAATATGTTCAGAAAGTTTCTATGCCTTGTTTATAATTTAAAACAATGCTAGGGGGTTAGTTTAAGCTACCACAATATATTAAACAGATTGTAAGCTATATCTGTAAAGGGAAAGATATGAAATTAGGTATAGAGAGAGGTACTGAAAATCTAGTAGTTATTCTAAGAATCAAAAGGGACTCTGTAGGAAATACTTGCAAAACTACAGTAACGAGACAGTTTGGATGTTATTTTTTCAATTACTAATGAAAGCATCATGTAGTTAAAATGTAATGGTTTTTGTCTTAAAAGCCAACATATTATGATACTTCATTAAGGTGCCTGATGCCTCCATGTAAAATACATACAAGGAAGTGCAGAGAAATTGGAGGGCTCAATTCTTTGTTTCTTAAGATTGATGACAATGGTAACTCTGAGTATAGAAAAACTGGCTTATGTCACAACAGAGGGACGGGGAGACTCTTGGATGCCAAGAAAGTTCCATTTATTGTAACAAATCTACTATCTTTTATAGTCAATACAGTTCTGACTCCATACAGAAGGCTCTCAGTGATTGGTTCATTAAGCTTCTCACGTATACTGCTGATTGGCTATTCCAACTCAGCTTCTTGCTAAAATTTCACAATTTCTGCTTAGCTAAGATCTCTTATCAGTACAAGAAACCATACGTTCTGACTCCTTGTTAGTACAACAGACCCTGCAATAAAATTAGGTCAATGTGTCGTAAATTCCTCTTTCTTATCAGTTAAGTAGGTGTTATTTTGCGCAGCTCTAGCCCAAGGTTTATGGTGTAACTCCTCCAAGGTTATCAGTTGTTCCTGGCTCACAGCGCGCGACCCTACATCTCCCCCTTTCTGTTGTACAACAAAGATCTTAGCAGTAGCTCTATCAATCATTCTTTGCATGCATTGGAATATACAAGGCAATAATAAAAGCATTACTAACACTACAATAATAACATAGCAAAATGTTTTTACAAGACTTCTAATCCATCCCGAAAGACCCCATCCCAGAAATAGTTTGTCAAGCCAGTCCCAATTATCTTCCTGTTGCAGTCTCGTCACTCCATCCCGTATTCTTTGTATGCTGGCGTGGATCGATTCAGAGTGATCGGACAAGTTCATGCAGCACATTCCTTCGAAGTCTTCGCAACCATGTCCTTGAGCTAAAAGCAAGAAATCTATAGCAGCGCGATTTTGTAATGTAGCATGCCTAACACTATCTACATCCACTAGTAGTCCTGACAGTGCAATGCTAGTTGCATTGCTTTGTTTTGCAAGCCAACAGCCTAATTTATTTAAGGTGGCTAATGATTTGCTAGAGGCAACTCCTGGTGCAAAAATTGATGCAGCAACTATTTCTCCTCTATTCCAAAAATCAACATTATCATCGCAAGATTGATCAAAAGCATGTGTAGCTCTTTTATCTCTAATTTGCGGGTGCCTCTGATACTGTTTCCGCCACCGCAGAACAGTAGTGTCATTGGGTGTTAAAATTGTTAGCCTACCAATTGTACAGGGTCCTCCTATAATACGAGAAGGGATAGATTGCCAAGCTCTATCACCACAAATAAAAAAGACACCAGGAGGTAATTTAAGAGGCTTGTTGGAAGATTTAGAAATGTTTTTTGTTGTGTAATTACACCAAGCTGATTCATTCCTAAATATACCGTGAATTGGGGTAACATTCCAAGCTTTAGTTTTGTTTTGTCCCGTGTAGTTAAACCTAAGGCAATAATCTGCTTATATTGATCCCAATAATTCAAGTTCTTGGGGTTCTAAGGATGCCGGAGGTAAATATGGCACCCATCCATCCCAATTATCTACAACATCATTGCCCTGAATCATATCTCTCAGCGACTCAGGGACTGGCCATTGATCTACTGGTACCCCTACTAGACATGTAGAGAAAGGATTCTGAGGTGTGGCTGTAGCCAGACACAACGATTGTGATCCAGTAAGATTGGCCAGTGTGAACCAAACATTAGTTTTGGACAGGGTAAAAATACCAACTCTTAACTCAATTCCCCATATACAAATTAAAAATACTGTAACATTCTTCATTTCGTCGATGATGTTTGTGCATCAGATGAGGGTTCTATATATGGGTGTATGTTCTTTGCCGGAAACCACTTGGGTCCTGAATCTGTGGAAACACAAGCATAACCCCTTCCCCATGTTATTAGAGGGAATGGTCCTTCTATTTTTCCTGATTCCATGTTTCGTACCAAGACGGGGGGTTTTTCCTGAAATTTGAAAAGGTGATTACTTGCAAAACGCCGTGCAATAGGGGGGGGTATCTTCTGCAAAGCAATTAAAAAAATTGAAAGTGTACATGGCTTTCTGTAACCGTTCCTCCGGTGTGTCTATCATACCCCCTCCCCCTTTCTGTTTTCCTAATAGTGTTTTTAGTGTTTGGTGTGATCTCTCAATGATGGATTGCCCTGTAGGCGAGTGCGGGATGCCAGTAACGTGGCGTATCCCCCATTCCATAAAAAAGTTCTTCAAACACTGGGATGAGTAAGCTGGACCATTATCAGTTTTTATCATTTTTGGTACGCCTAAAGTGGCGAATGCTTTTAAGAAATGTCGTTTAGCATCTTTAGCTCTTTCTCCTGTATGACAGGAGGCAAAAAGTGCGCCTGAAAAGGTATCTATGGAGGAATGTATGTATTTAAGTCGGCCGAATTCAGAAAAATGTGTAACATCAGTTTGCCATAGCTCAAGGCTCTGTAAACCTCTGGGGTTGATCCCTGTGGCTTGAGATTGTACACTGAAGCACTGGCACTCTGGGCAGGCAGAGATGATATCTGCCGCCTGTTGTGCGGTTAGATCGAACTGCCTCCTTAATCCTTTCGCTTTAGTATGGAAAAACGCATGGCTTGCTCGCGCCTGCCCTAACCTATCAGGTAGGGGAGAGGCTGTCAAAACCGGCATGGCTAAAGAGTCAGCAACTCTGTTGCCTTCGGCTATAAATCCTGGAAGGTTTGTGTGAGATCGAATGTGCGTCACAAAAAAGACACATTTTCGGTTGTTAATAAGCGTGATCAAATCTTTAAGCAGATGGAATAGCTGTAAATTAGAAACTTCTTTAAGGGCAGAAGCCTCCACCCTCATTACAATACCTGCTACGTACACAGAGTCCGTTACCAGGTTAAAAGGCTGATCGTGGAACAAAGTAAAAGCTCGAACAACTGCAGCCAATTCCACGATTTGTGGAGAGCCTGGATGAAAAGTAATGTCAGATTGCCAATTCTCATCAGTAGAGCACTTCCAAGCGACAACTGCTTTATGAGAGGCTCCTGACCCGTCTGTAAAAAGAGTAACAGCCTCCAACGGTGTTTCACTTCTTTTCGGATGTTCAGTTAAAGTAAAAGATAAGTGGAAAAGTTTATGTGGCAAGGGATGATTAGAGAACTGTCCTGAAAATCCTTGAATTGCAATCTGGAAAAGGAATGAGTTCTGCATGAGAAAAGAGAGGTATGAGTCAACCACAGGCACATAAATAATTGCAAAGTCTTGGCCGGAAAGAGATAACATTCGGCTCCTGGCTTTCATAACAATGTGTGAAAGCATTTCTGGGAGTTGCCAAATTGCCTTTGAGGACTGATGAGGCAAGAAAACCCACTCTATTATCAACAAAGGATCTTTCATCTTAACGTCCCATTGGAAAATCATCCCTGAAAATTTGTCATCATCTTTTAAGACTATTAAGTTAACAAGTAAATCAGAATCCCACCGAAAAGCTTTTCGTTCTGAAATTGCATCATGAACCTTGCTCAATGCTGTTTCTGCAGAAGGCGTCAGTTTCCTCTGGGCTAACAAGTTAGTAACCCCTTTCAATAGGTCAAACAATGGGGCTAATTCCTGATTAGAGATCCCTAAGAGAGGTCATATCCAATTTATAGAGCCCAAAAGTTTTTGAACATTATTAAGGGTCTTAATTTGGACATCTATGTATATTTTTTGTGGTGTAATTGACTGATTTGTGATCCTCCACCCCAAATAATTGTACGGTTCTGTCTTTTGGATCTTTTCTAAAGAAACATGTAGATCTGCCCCCTGAATTGCCTGCATAGTAGCTTGTGTAGCATTTTTTAACTTGTCTTCTGATGCTGCAGCAATGAGCAAATCATCCATGTAATGATACAATATAACAGTAGGGTACTCTGAACGCACAGGAGTGAGTATCTTTGCCACATACCATTGACATATAGTGGGACTATTTTTCATGCCCTGAGGTAACACAGTCCAATGATAGCGTTTTAGCGGCTCACCCATGTTAATGCTTGGCACTGAGAATGCAAACCTAGGAGCGTCCTCAGGGTGCAGTGGAATGTCAAAAAAGCAATTTTTTTAAATCAATCACCATTAAATGCCAATCTCGGGGAATCATTGTTGGAGAAGGGAGACCCGGCTGTAAGGGTCCCATGGTTTCCATTGTTTCATTTATTTTTCGCAGGTCCTGAATTAAACGCCAATTTCCTGTTTTCTTCTGTATTACAGAAACAGGGGTGTTCCAAGGACTAAAAGTAGGAATCAGATGTCCTTTTTTCAATTGAATTTGGACTAGTTGTTCCAGGGCGCTAAGCTTTTCTTTTGATAAGGGCCACTGATTAACCCACACTGGGTCTTGTTTTTTCCATTTTAATTTTGAGGTCTCATGCCCTTCTTCAGTGGCCCCTATTAAAAAAGCGATTCCAATTGTATTCCCCATTGAGACAAAACATGTCTTCCCCACAAGACCAGTGGTATGGGCATTACATATGGTCGAATGTTAGCTATTCTACCCTCAGGTCCAACAATTTGAACAATCCCCACACTTTGATAGCTGTTTCCCACACCCCCCACCCCCACTAATGGCTGAGAGGTATGAGTGAGTGGCCACTGACGAGGCCATTTAGCTCGAGATATTACTGTAACATCTGCTCCAGTATCTATAAGTCCTGTAACAGAAACCTGCTGACCATCCTGTTTCATTATACACTGTTTCAGAGGTCGATCTTTTGATATTGTTTGTGTCCATAGAACCTGGGGTTGGCCCGTGGAACCAAAAGCACCTTGTCTGATAACACCTGTGGACGGAGAAACACTGTCCAAGGGAAACAAAATAAGTTGTGCGATCTTACTGCCTGCTGGTACCTCACAGGGCGGTGTAGGTGTCCATGCCATGATCTTGATTTCCAAGGCATCGTTGTCGATAATGCTGGGCAGCACAAAAAGACCCGTTAAAGTAGTCAATGATCTCCCTATTACGAGGGCGAACATCCCCTCTGGCAGTGGTCCCTGAAAAACTGTCTCTAAGAGATGCACAGAAGAGTCAGTTATGACAACTGTGTACTGGGTTGACAAATCCAATCCGGCACTGCTGCTGGTTGCTCGTTCGAGACCGAGTTTATCAGCGGTAGCTGTGTTGTCTGCAGCTGAGGGATTTGTGTCTGAGCACGGCGCCATCCCGCGCTCTGCCTCCAGTTTCCCTGCTGTGAGATCAGCTGACCTTGCTTGTTAAATTTCGAGCGGCATTGACTAGTGAGGTGTCTGCCCTTATGCATCTACTGCAGATGGGTGTTTTAAAGCAATTCTTTTTTATGTGGCCTCTTTGTCCACACCCATAGCAAGTCAACTCTTCTTTTGCTGCTTGTATTGGCCCCCTCATTGCCGCAAAGGCATTTGCCATTGTTTCAAATTTATATTCTGAAGTTCCGAAGCGGTTACATGCCTCCATCATCTCCACCAAGGTAGGATTTGGATTTGGTAGAGACTTTAGGAGTCTTTCGCAATCTGCATTGGCATTCTCGACTGCCAGCTTAAGCAGCAGAATATTTCTGGCTTCCAGATTATCGATCTGTTTCTCCAGAGCCTCTTGCAGTTTTGAAATAAAGTCCATGTAAGGCTCTTTAGGTCCCTGCATGATTGTAGTGAAGGCCCTCTGCGGTTTATTTACATCTGGAATTTTTAAGAAGGCTCTCTTAGCCTCTTGTGTGGTAGCGATTAAGGCTTCTCTTGGGCAGTCTCTCGCCTGAGCTGTCGGGTCCAAAAACTGCCCCGTTCCCAGGAGGTGGTCTGCGGTCATAGCCTGCAGAGCCTGATTGTTGCCGGCGGCAAATTGTTGCAGCACCTTCTCTACCCCCTGCCTCCAGGCAGATTCCCTGTGATGGTTTGGGGGTTACCCCGCCCCTCCCACACTTTTGTATTTGCCCCAGCTAACTCAGACGGCCTCTGGGAATATAGATGAAGCAATTTATTTACAGCTAGCAGAATTTACAAGCAGCTATTTACAATATATACAGTTATATACAGTTATATACAAAGGATAAACAATACAAAAGCACAACTCCCCTCCCAGAAACCTGAGTCCCCAGGAGGGGCTCTCAAACCACCCCAACACCTCCCCCCGTCCCTCTCAACCTTACCCCAGTTCTCAGGAAGAAAAGAGGTGCAGCCAAGAGGTTAGGGAGCAGGGTTAGTAGGAGCAGGGTTAATGAGATGTGACCAGGTCTAAGGCAAAAGCAAGAGTGAGAAACAAAATGGAGAATGTTTTCTTCTTCTTCCCAGAGTTCTCAGCGTGACTGTGAGAGAAGTAGACACAATTGTTTTTCATTTCACTGCCCGTTATCTAGTTCTGTTACCAAAACATTCCAGCTTGCTTCAAACTAGCACAATCCACCCCTTGTCTACTTCGCTCAGAGTATCGCTGAGAATTATCCAATCTAATCTAAACCAATATTTACACCAAAACAATATATACAAGTTCAGTTCACACTTCAATCAGATGTAGGTGATTCAAAAGCTCAGAACAGGGACTTCCAGGTGACATTGGGTTCGTGCTCACATACTGTAGATTTTTCTCAGTGTTGGGCGCCGATGTTACCTAGAACAGAAAAACTCCTAACAGCTTGAATTTAAACTCTCTCAGCTAAGGTTAGATTTCTCTGTGGAATACACTGGATTTCACCATTCTCCTGCATTACCCAGTATGTATGACCAGGACCCTCAGCAGAAACCACCCCTCGGACAGGTTTCCCTTCGCCCGAAGGAGAAAATACCCAAACAGTTTTCCCTAACAGATTCTTTTCATGTACAACAGGAACTTTATCACCGTCTACTGTTTGGACCAAATCTGATTGTGCAGGTCCTGCTCTGTTTACTGAACCTCTACTATTTACCAACCAGGTAGCTTGTGCTAAATGTTTGTCCCAGTTTTTCAGAGTTCCACCCCCCATGGCCTTTAGGGTGGTTTTCAGCAAACCATTGTAGCGTTCAATCTTCCCTGAAGCTGGTGCATAGTAGGGTATATGATAGATCCATTCAATACCATGCTCTTTGGCCCAGTTTTTCACAAGATTGTTCTTGAAATGAGTACCATTGTCTGACTCGATTCTCTCTGGAGTTCCATGTCTCCACAAGATCTGTCTCTCCAAACCAACAATGGTGTTACGTGCAGTAGCATGTGGAACTGGATAGGTTTCCAACCATCCAGTGCTGGCTTCTACCATCGTTAGCACATACTGCTTGCCAGAACGAGATCGAGGTAAAGTGATGTAGTCAATCTGCCAGGCTTCACCATACTTGTACTTTGACCATCTCTCACCATACCATAAGGGCTTGATTCGCTTAGCCTGCTTAATAGCAGCACAAATGTCACAGTCATAGATGACTTGGGTGATAGCATCCATGGACAAGTCAATTGACCTATCACGAGCCCATCGGTATGTTCCATCTCTGCCTTGATGTCCAGATGAGTCATGGGCCCACCGAGCTAAGAACAGCTCACCTCGGTGTTTCCAATCAAGGTCAATGTCAAGATCAGAGTTGGTATCAACTTGAGAAATCTTAGCAGCTTGATCTGCCTTCTGATTATGTTGATGTTCCTCAGTAGCTCTGCTCTTAGGCATGTGTGCATCTACGTGCCGCACCTTCACTGGAGTTTTCTCCAGTCGTGCATCAATGTCCTGCCATAGATCAGCACACCAAATAGGCTTTCCTTTCCTCTGCCAACCATTCTTCTTCCAGTCCTTTAGCCAACCCCATAGAGCATTGGCTACCATCCACGAGTCGGTGTAGAGGTAAAGGATAGGCCAATTCTCACGTTCAGCCACATCAAGAGCAAGTTGAACAGCTTTTACCTCAGCGAACTGACTGGATTCTCCTTCTCCATCTTTCGTTTCGGTAACTCTCCTGGTTGGACTCCAAACTGCTGACTTCCATATTCGCTTGTTCCCAACAAGACGACAGGAACCATCTGTGAACAAAGCATAGTTCTTTTCCTGATCAGAGAGATCACCATAGGGAGGAGCTTCCTCAGCACGAGTTATTATCTCCTCTGGAGGTTTGGAACAGTCTGTGCCTTCCGGCCAGTTGGTGATCACCTCCACCAGACCAGGTCGATCAAGATTACCCATTCGTGCTCGCTGGGTTATCAAAGCCATCCATTTAGACCAGGTTGCATCTGTGGCATGATGTGGTGATGAACCTTTGCCCTTGAACATCCAGTTTAGAACTGGCAGTCTAGGAGCTAAAAGCAATTGTGACTCAGTTCCAATCACTTCAGAAGCTGCTTTCACTCCTTCATAGGCTGCTAGAATCTCTTTCTCTGTTGCAGTGTAATTTGTCTCTGAACCTCTGTAACAACGTCCCCAGAAACCAAGAGGACGACCACGTGTCTCATTTGGAGCTCTCTGCCAAAGACTCCAAGTTGGACCATTGTCACTGGCAGCCGTGTACAGAATGTTCTTAATGTCTGGACCAGATCTCACAGGTCCCAAGCCCACTGCATGGACTACTTCTCGCTTAATCTGATCAAAGGCTGCTTGTTGTTCAGGTCCCCACTCGAAATTGTTTCTCTTACGAGTCACATCATGCAGAGGTTTGACAATCTGACTGAAACCAGGAATGTGTAGTCTCCAAAATCCCACCACACCAAGAAAAGAAAGTGTGTCCTTCTTACTGGTGGGAACTGCCATGGTAAAGACTTTGTTGATCACATCCTGAGGAATGTAACGGCGACCATCCTGCCACCGCACTCCCAGAAACTGAATTTCTCTGGCAGGTCCTTTGACCTTGTCTCTCTTAATGGCAAAACCTGCTTGCAACAGAATGTCAATGATTTTGTTACCTTTCTCGAAGACTTCCTCAGCAGTTTGGCCCCACACAATGATGTCGTCGATGTACTGGATGTGCTCTGGAGCTTTACCTTTCTCCAGTGCATTGTGGATGACTGAGTGACAGATGGTTGAGCTGTGTTTCCACCCCTGAGGCAAACGATTGAACTGGTACTGGATTCCTCTCCAGGTGAATGCAAACTGAGGCCTGCACTCCTTTGCTATAGGAATAGAGAAGAAAGCATTAGCAATGTCTATGGTTGCATACCATTTAGCCTCCTTCGATTCCAGCTCGTACTGGAGTTCCAGCATGTCCGGCACAGCTGCACTCATGGGTGGCGTCACCTCGTTGAGGGCACGAAAGTCAACTGTCAGTCTCCAGTCGCCCGTAGGTTTACGCACAGGCCAGATGGGACTGTTGAAAGGTGAATGAGCTTTCTCGATGACAGCCTGACTCTCCAATTGACGAATCAGCTGATGAATGGGCAACAAAGAGTCACGGTTAGTTCTGTACTGCCTATGATGAACAGTTTGAGTTGCAATTGGCACTTCCAGGTCCTCTATGTCATGATGTCCCACAACTGCAGATTCATCAGAAAGTTCAGGTCTAACAGACAATTTCAATTTATCATCCTCAATCTCTACAGATGCTATTCCAAAAGCCCATTTATGACCCTTAGGATCTTTGAAACAACCTTGTCTCAAAAAGTCAATTCCCAGAATGCAAGGCGCATCAGGACCAGTTACAATAGTATGTGTCTTCCACTCTTTACCAGTTAAACTGATCTCAGCCTGTACCTTAGTTAACTCTTGAGATCCACCAGTGATTCCAAAGATAGAAATGGACTCTGTCCCTTTGCAATTTGATGGCAATAAAGTACATTGAGCACCTGTGTCAACTAAAGCCCTGTATTTCCGAACTCTTGAACTGCCAGGCCACCTAATGAATACATTCCAATAGATTCGGTTTTCTCCACTATCCCTTTCCTCCTCCTGGCTGGAGGCAGGGCACCCCTAATGCTGAACATGGCATGTAGGGTGTACACAGTGATTGGTGTTGTTGTGAGAGGAACTGCAACTGTTGGAACAATTGCAATTGCTCTCAGGAGCTGAAGAAGTGACAGCTACTTTCCTGGCATTATTGCCTCTGTTTCTGCCACTCTGCAGATCCCTGACTCTCTTTGAAAGAGCTGAAGTAGGTTTACCATCCCACTTGTTCATGTTCTCACCGTATGTGTCACGCAGAAGTATCCACAGTGACGCACGTGATTGCTGCTGTCTGGGTGGAATTTGTCTCCTCCTGGGCTGGAATTGCCTTGCAGGAGGTGGGCGTCTGTTCCTGATTGCAGAAACATTCACCCATTCAGATGATGCAGGAACGGTATCTTTTACCAGATTTTTGAGATCCTCCTTCAGTTCTTTCATGCCATTTCTAATACCATTCTCAATACTATCCTTCATCTCTGTAGTCATAGTCTTAATGGCACAGATTATACCAGAATGTGACAAGCTATCCTCTATCTGCCTGAGTTGATCAGTGAATTCACCAACAGTGAAAGATCTTCCATTATCACTCCTTGCTAGAAACTTGCTGGCCAAGATGTTAGCATAGGATGAAGGAGCAAGCTTAATCAGCTTCTTCATGAGACCTGTTCCCAAAGGAATATCATCAGGCTCATGAGTGCCATGATCTCCATAAAGCACTTCCTTCACAGCAAACTCCTTCAGAAGCTTAATTCCCTGCTCAACGGTGTTCCACTTCTTGGCAGCCCATGGCAAATCATCTCGGGAAGGATATCTCATAGCCACAGCCAATAGAAGGCGTGTCCACAAGCTAACCCTACCAAGAGGACTTGCTAGGTGTTTGTCCACTCCACTCTCCTTAGTGAGTGGTCCCAGCTGCTTGGCAGACTTGTCTCCTACCTGCAGAGCATTAGCACCAATGCCACGGCATCTCACTAGCCAGCTTAGGATTGGCTCACCTGATTCCCTTGTGTACTCCTTCCTAACTTCCCTGACCTCTCTGAGTGGATCCTTGGAGCCTTGGATGTCATCTTCCTCCTCTTCTTCCTGTTGTTCTGGTGGTGCCTGGCCTAACACAATCTTCCTCATAGCATTCCTAAACTCATTTGAACCATCCTCTCTCCTGGCAGCTAACCTCACAGCACTCCTCTCACTTGAGTATTGTTGTCTCAGCACATCTACAAGGTCTCGCAGACTAACTGCCTCCTCTTCCTCCTCTTGCTGCTGATCACCAGATGTCCCCTGTCTTACATCCTCCTGCGAACCACTCTGTGTTTTAGCTTTTGCCTTAGCAGGTGCCAGAAGGGCCTGAGCAGCAACAGACTTGGATGTGTCTGCTGGAGGATTTGAATCTTTAGGAGTCTGACCTGAAGGGTTTGAATCCTTATGGGTCTGACCTGGAGCATTTGAATTATTGGAGGTCTGACTTGGAGCTTGTGAGTTCAAATCTGCCTTGCTTTTAACAGGAGGATTTTGGTTCTGGTCTGCTGGCTTGGGGTTTGAATTGGCTGAGCTGGTGTTATTAGGATTTGGACTGACTGGGCTAGCGTTACCAGCACTAGTAGTAGTATTAGCATTAGTGGGATTATTTGCCTGTCCTCCTGGGATGCCTGCCAACCCTGACGTGTTTTGATTGTTGCTAGGAACATTCTGATTTTGGGTACTTGCCTGTGCTCCTGAGGCTCCTGCTAAACTCTGCGGCTTGTTTTGGTTATCCTTATCATTGTTTACGTTAGTGGCGGGAACGCTGGCTGTGTTCCCAGAACCTACAGAGGAGGGTGGAGAGGCTGGCAAGGGGGAAGCCGATAACTGTGTTCCCTTGTTTTGCTGTGAAAGAGACTGCTTCTGAGACACAGAAATTTTCCTAGCTCTTACAGAAGCTGGTTTTGAATTTTTCACCAATAATGCCAAAATTAATATGAATATTAAAATCATGAGGCAAATATTAAAAACTGTGAGAAGAAAAACAGTTTTACACGAGCATGTACCTAGGCAAACAGTTGGAATTCCTGTCTTAGGCTGAATAACTCTCATTAGAGCCATATTTAAAGCAGAATTTCCATTGATTGTCACATTATTGACCAGAGCTCCTGTAATGTCCTTGGTAATATTCTCAGAGATATTAAAACCAGCATAACCAAGAATAAAATCACCCCAGCTCCAGAACATATCTGAAACCTTAGCTTTAGCCTTATTATAAGCCAGATCAATGAAATAAGCAACAATTTGAGCTTTTAACCAACTAAATACCAAGAAAACAAAACCAGACCAGAGCAATGCACCAACCAAATACAATAGCTGCTTGATTAGCTTCATCTTAATTCCCAGAGCTAATTTCCACTCACTGAAATATCTAGCCCCACGTTGGGCGCCAATTAAAAATGTGATGGTTTGGGGGTTACCCCGCCCCTCCCACACTTTTGTATTTGCCCCAGCTAACTCAGACGGCCTCTGGGAATATAGATGAAGCAATTTATTTACAGCTAGCAGAATTTACAAGCAGCTATTTACAATATATACAGTTATATACAGTTATATACAAAGGATAAACAATACAAAAGCACAACTCCCCTCCCAGAAACCTGAGTCCCCAGGAGGGGCTCTCAAACCACCCCAACACCTCCCCCCGTCCCTCTCAACCTTACCCCAGTTCTCAGGAAGAAAAGAGGTGCAGCCAAGAGGTTAGGGAGCAGGGTTAGTAGGAGCAGGGTTAATGAGATGTGACCAGGTCTAAGGCAAAAGCAAGAGTGAGAAACAAAATGGAGAATGTTTTCTTCTTCTTCCCAGAGTTCTCAGCGTGACTGTGAGAGAAGTAGACACAATTGTTTTTCATTTCACTGCCCGTTATCTAGTTCTGTTACCAAAACATTCCAGCTTGCTTCAAACTAGCACATTCCCACAGCATGTATTGCGATGAGTTTAAGAGAAGACGAGCCAAAGTTTTTAAATTGAAAGGAGTAAGTACCTGACCTTCACAAACTGATTCTAACAGTCCCGTGAAGTAATGCGAGCCCAAGCCGTTCTCAGCAGCAACTCTCCTCAGTTCTTTTGTGATGGAAAAGTTAAGCGGCCCCCAGACAGGGTCTCCTCTGGCAGGGTATGTTACCGGGGCTACAAAGGGATTATTTCGGCCAAACTTACGGCGTGGAGGACGTGGGGGAATTTGAATGGCAGAAGCCATGTCCACGTCCCCAGCCTCCAGAGCTTGCTTTTTAATCGTAGCCCATATCATGCCTGGGTCGTAGTCATCGGGAAACAAGTCTGGCTCTTGGTCAGGATCAAAGGGATCGGGTTCGAAGGGATCCTCACTAGGAGGTGTTGATTGAGCTGCAATAGTTGTATTTATGTGTTTGGTCTCTTTCTTTTTCTCCGGGGGGTTTAGAGCCCCACTCGGACTTTCATCGTTTAAAGGAGAAGCTGACGGTGGTGTCGCCTCCTTTCCTAGAGTCTGATGTTTAACTCCTTCATACACTTTCCGCCATGGGGAAAGCAGCTTTAGAGCATCAGAGTCTCCCCTCATCCCAAGGTCCCATAGTCGAACCCCCACACGATCCCAAAAGTCATGCTCAAAGATGTTTACCGAGATGACATCTGAAAATTTATCCCGGACCCAGTTTAGTATCAATTTCAGTTCATGGCCCGATATGTCCTTATTATGTTTCTTCATTAATTCTTTCATCATTTTATAAACGTCCCTTTCTTCATGGGAACTATGATTACCCATATTAAACGGTTTCTCCGAGCTCACCTGCCAATCCTTGGCGGGGACAAGACAGGTGGCCACCCTTTAAGACTTCTTTCAGTCTTCCTCCTCGGTCCTCGGACACTTGTGACCGGCCGCCTTATTTTCGCAGTTGATAGCCTGTCGTCACGTCAAGCTCCCTTCGTAATCACATCGGGGGTCACCATTTGTTGCAACAGAGGGACAGGGAGACTCTTGGATGCCAAGAAAGTTCCGTTTATTGTAACAAATCTACTATCTTTTATAGTCAATACAGTTCTGACTCCATACAGAAGGCTCTCAGTGATTGGTTCATTAAGCTTCTCACGTATACTGCTGATTGGCTATTCCAACTCAGCTTCTTGCTAAAATTTCACAATTTCTGCTTAGCTAAGATCTCTTATCAGTACAAGAAACCATACGTTCTGACTCCTTGTTAGTACAACAGACCCTGCAATAAAATTAGGTCAATGTGTCGTAAATTCCTCTTTCTTATCAGTTAAGTAGGTGTTATTTTGCGCAGCTCTAGCCCAAGGTTTATGGTGTAACTCCTCCAAGGTTATCAGTTGTTCCTGGCTCACAGCGCATGACCCTACAGGCTTAGACTTCCAGTGAGTTGGGTTCAAGGTTCATTGGTATAGTGGGAAACTGGGCTAGAAGAGGGAGAGGGGTAATGACAGACTTATCTGTGACAAGCCATGGGAAGACACTGTGTTGTTAGATGGACAAAGTGCAACAAGGGCCATCAGTCTATTGCTTCAAGCTATTCTGGGAACAATGCAGCACACTCCGTGTCTTACAGATGTGAACTGGAGTAAACTGGAGCCAACAGGGAAATATTGGTAAAGTCCTTCCAAAAGGTACATGGGAAGATTTTACAAGAAGGTGACATGGCTGACAACCCAGTTGAAGTCTCTCTATGTGAGCACATGCAGCATGGGCAACAAAGAGCAGAAGCTGGAAGCCACAATGCAGCTAGAAAGCTATAATCTGGTTACCGTTACTTAAACTTCATGGGACAGCGCCTATGACTGAAGTGTGGCTATGGTGACTACAGGATGTTCAGAAAAGAAGAGACAATGAGAAAGGATGGGCATAGGTATTACCTTCTATGTAAAGAAACAGGGTGTGAAGAGCTGTCCATGGAGAACAGTCATGAGCAGGTGTAAAGGTTGTAAGTAAGAATTAGAAACTGAGATAAAAAAGGAAGTCTGTACTTGAGATCTCTCCTACAGGCTTCCTGATCAGTGGGAGCTTATTAATTAAGAATTGTCACTCCAGCTGAAAGAAGTTTCACCTTTGCATACTCTCATCCTTCTAGGGATTCTCAATCAGAGAATCAAATCATCATTTTGGTTGGAAAAGAACTCCAAGATCACCAAGTGCAACCATCAACCTAACACCACGACTGTAGCTACTAAATTTTGCTGGTGAAATTGATACCTCAGCTCAAGTTCATCTACCCTAGTGTATGCATCATTAGCAGCAAATAGGAGGAGCTGGAAGCCATTGTGCAGCAGGATAGCTCTGGCTTAGTTGCCATCACAAAAGCATGGTCGTATGACTTTGTTGACCCGCGTGCTGCAGTGGGTAGATATAAGCTCTTCATAAGGGAAAAGTGAGGAGGGAGAGGCAATGAGGTAGCTCTATTTGTTAGGGAGTGTTTTGATTGTATAGAGCACAATGAATGTGATGGTAAGGTCCAGTGTTTGTAGCTAAGGATGAGGAGGAAGGCAAACAAGGTAGGTATCTGGCTGGAAGTCTGTTATAGACCATCCAACTGGGATTAAGAGGCAGTGAAACATTCTACAATCATCTGACAGAAGTCCCAGAGTCAATAGACATTGTCCTCATGGAGGATTTAAGTTTAGCAGATGACTACTTGTAGTACTTTGGGTGTTACCCGCCCTCCACACTTTGGAAGTCACCCAAACGAGACAGCTGGCTCTGAAAATTGAATGAAGTTTAATATTTACAGCTTAGCACAATATACAGGAGCTCTTGAAGGCACAGGAACTGGCAGTTCCCACGTGCCGAAAGATGAGCCACAGGGGGAGGCGACCAGCCTGGATGAGCAAAGAGCTCCTGAAGGAAGTGGGGGAGAAAAAGAGGGTGTATCGCCTCTGGAAGGAGGGGAAGGCTTCTCCTGATGTGTTTAAGGAGGTAGCCAGACTATGTAGGAGAAAAATTAGAGAGGCTAAGGCTCAGCTAGAACTTAGGCTGGCCACTTCCGTGAAAGTTAACAAAAAACACTTTTATAAATTTATCAATGCTAAAAGGAAGGGCAAGAAGAGCCTCCACTCCTTACTGGACCAGGAGGGGAACACTATAACTGATGATGAAGCAAAGGCAGAGGTCCTGAATGCCTTCTTCGCCTCAGTTTTCAACAGTAAGGAGAGAGGAGGAGGAGGCAAATGGCCTCTTAAACTGGGGGATGGGGTCGGGGAGCAGTGTGTTCCCCTGGAAATTCATGAGGAATTAGTTCAGGACCTGCTGAGCCATCTGGACACCCACAAGTCCATGGGACCAGATGGCATCCATCCCAGGGTGCTGAGAGAGCTGGCAGCTGAGCTGGCCAAGCCACTCTCCATCATTTTCCAGCAGTCCTGGCTCACCGGAGAGGTCCCAGGAGACTGGAAAATGGCCAATGTGGTCCCCATCCACAAAAAGGGTCGGATGGAGGAACCTGGGAACTACAGACCTGTCAGCCTGACCTCAGTGCCAGGGAAACTGATGGAGCAGGTTATCTTGGGGCCAATAACTGCGCACCTGAGGGATGGCAAAGATCTCAGGTCCAGCCAGCATGGGTTTAGGAAGGGCAGATCCTGCCTTTCTAACCTGATCTCCTTCTATGATCAGGTGACCCGCTTGGTGGATGTGGGGAGGCCTGTGGATGTAGTCTATCTGGACTTCAGCAAGGCCTTTGACACTGTCCCCCACAGCAAACTGCTGGCTAAGCTGTCAGCCCGCGGCTTGGATGGTAACACTCTGTGCTGGGTTAGGAACTGGCTGGAGGGCCGGACCCAGAGAGTGGTGGTGAATGGTGCCACATCCAGCTGGCGGCCAGTCACTAGTGGTGTCCCTCAGGGATCAGTGCTGGGCCCCATCCTCTTTAACATCTTCATAGATGATCTGGATGAGGGCATCGAGTCAGTCATCAGCAAGTTTGCAGATGACACTAAGCTGGGGGCAGATGTGACTGAGCTGGAGGGCAGAAGGGCTCTGCAGCGGGACCTTGACCGCCTGGACAGATGGGCAGAGGCCAATGGGATGGGGTTCAATAGCTCAAAGTGCAGGGTGCTGCACTTTGGCCACAACAACCCCATGCAGAGATACAGGCTGGGGTCGGAGTGGCTGGAGAGCAGCCAGACAGAGAGGGATCTGGGGGTACTGATTGATACCCGCCTGAACATGAGCCAGCAGTGTGCCCAGGTGGCCAAGAGAGCCAGTGGCATCCTGGCCTGCATCAGGAATGGTGTGGTCAGCAGGAGCAGGGAGGTCATTCTGCCCCTGTACTCTGCACTGGTCAGACCACACCTCGAGTACTGCGTTCAGTTCTGGGCCCCCCAGTTTAGGAAGGACACTGAGATGCTTGAGCGTGTCCAGAGAAGGGCGACGAGGCTGGTGAGAGGCCTCGAGCACAAGCCCTACGAGGAGAGGCTTAGGGAGCTGGGGTTGTTTAGCCTGGAGAAGAGGAGGCTCAGGGGTGACCTTATTGCTGTCTACAACTACCTGAAGGGTGGTTGTGGCCAGGAGGAGGTTGCTCTCTTCTCTCAGGTGGCCAGCTCCAGAACAAGAGGACACAGCCTCAGGCTGCGCCAGGGGAAATTTAGGCTCGAGGTGAGGAGAAAGTTCTTCACTGAGAGAGTCATTGGGCACTGGAATGGGCTGCCTGGGGAGGTGGTGGAGTCGTCGTCCCTGGGGCAGTTCAAGGCAAGGTTGGATGTGGCACTTGGTGCCATGGTCTAGCCTTGGGCACTGTGGTAAAGGGTTGGACTTGATGATCTGTGAGGTCTCTTCCAACCTTGGTGATACTGTGATACTGTGTGATACAAGCAGATATTTGCAGTATATACAGTTACAGACAGAAATACACAAGATAAAAGGTGTAAAAGTAATACATAAACACAACAGCCCTCCCAGAAACCTGAGTCTCTGTGGTGGAGGGGCAGCAGCCCCAAAACTGAGGCTTCTCTATGCCTCTACATGCCTGGACATGTTTTTCTGCCAGGGACCTATGGCAGTAAATAGGTTGTTTAACAAACACACGCCCAGTCCGTGTACCCCTGGGGCCCGCCCAGGTAATCCCCTATTGGGAGGGTCCAGGCTAACAGCTACTGCCTATGAAGGTAAGGTTTTGGGCTTACTGCCAACTTGATTGGTCACTTTAGATGGCCAAATGAGCCACGAATCTAGGCTCAGAGTCTATAAAGAGGGGTGCAAAGGAGCACCACGTGTTCAATGTGTTCAGAGCGTTCAGAGGATCAAGTTCAGCTCTCTGATCCATATAGCAGCACCCTGCTGCCCTGACCTGCTTGTATGGCCTAGACACAGTGTCAGGCCCTTACTCTCTCGTAAACATTACTGAGGCTCAGCCCTCTTGAATTGATCTCAAGACGCAATTATCCTGTCTGCAAATCCTTTGAGAAGCAGAGCGCATGCACGCCAGCATTTGGTACATATATGGGGAACCGAGAGCCTCCCGCTTAAGCCTAGAGCAGCCGTACATACTGGCTTGCTATCTTGCATTTATCTACAGAGCTCAAATCTCCTTGCTTGCCAGCTGCCCTGTAAGCCTGGAAAAATCTAGGCTCAGCAGACCCTTCCAGACTGTCTGCTAACCCACAAACACAGCCTACTAGCTGGTTGACAACTGTGCTAGAAGCTACATGGACAAATCCTTCTCCTGTACCTGGAAATCCTGCCAGCTGACCATCCCTGGACACACACTGCATCCAGAAGAAGCAGCACCAAGGAAGAGACCACTTCAAACCAGGAGAGAAGGTCAGAGAAATCCTGTTTACCCCAGAGACTGGGAACACCTTATCATTTTCCTGCAAGCCAGGACAGATTCCAGCTTCACCAAGACCCGAATACTGGGCACACGCTGTGACACAATCCCGGGAGGGTGGTTAATGATTAATACTTAAGAGCAACACATTTAAGCAAGCTTTAATTCCTTTGTAATATAAGGTACCTCTGTCTGAAGAGCACACAGAGCTTTCAGCCCTACTGGGCAGACAGTATAGTTGTTAAGAGGCATTAAGGCTAAGGGAATCTTTCTCTCTGTCTATAGTTGTTGATAATTTGATATTTCCATTTAATAATCCAATCCCTGTAAATATATCCCAACTGTTTTCATAACCTAGAACAGAAAACTCCTAAGAGCTTGTACTATACACTCTGAATTTAAACTTTCTCAGTTAAGGTTAGATTTCTCTGTGGAATACACTGGATTTCACCACTCTCCTGCATTACCCAATAGGTGTGACCAGGACCTTCAGCAGACACCACCCCTCAGACAGTTTTCCCTTCACCCGAAGGAGAAAATACCCAAACAGTTTTCCCTAACAGATTCTTTTCACGTACAACAGGAACTTTATCACCATCTACTGTTTGGACCAAGTCTGATTGTGCAGGTCCTGCTCTGTTTACTGAACCTCTACTATTTACCAACCAGGCAGCTTGTGCTAAATGATTGTCCAAGTTTTTCTGAGTTCCAACGCCCATGGCTTTTTGGGTGGTTTTCAGCAAACCGTTGTAGCACTCAATCTTCCCTGAAGCTGGTGCATAGTAGGGTATGTGGTAGATCCATTCAATACCATGCTCTTTGGCCCAGTTTTTCACAAGATTGTTGTTGAAATGAGTGCCATTGTTTGACTCAATTCTCTCTGGAGTTCCATGTCTCCACATGATTTGTCTCTCCAAACCAACAATGGTGTTACGTGCAGTAGCATGTGGAATTGGATAGGTTCCCAGCCATCTGGTGCTGGCTTCTACAATCATTAGCACATACTGCTTGCCAGAACGAGATCGAGGTAAAGTGATGTAGTCAATCTGCCAGGCTTCACCATACTTGTGCTTTGACCATCTCTCACCATACCATAAGGGCTTGATTCACTTAGCCTGCTTAATAGCAGCACAAATGTCACAGTCATAGATGACTTGGGTGATAGCGTCCGTGGACAATTCAATTGACCTATCACGTGCCCACCGGTATGTTCCATCTCTGCCTTGATGTCCAGATGAGTCATGGGCCCACCGAGCTAAGAACAGCTCACCTCGGTGTTTCCAACCAAGGTCAAGATCAGAGTTGGTATCAACTTGAGAAATTTTACCAGCTTGGTCTGCCTTCTGGTTGTGTTGGTGTTCCTCATTGGCTCTATTCTTAGGCATGTGTGCGTTTCTGTGCCGCACCTTCACTGGAATTCTCTCCAGCTGTGCATCAATGTCCTGCCATAGATCAGCACACCAAATAGGCTTTCCTGTCCTCTGCTAACCATTCTTCTTCCAGTCCTTTAGCTAACTCCATAGAGCATTGGCTACCATCCATGAATTGGTGTAGAGGTAAAGGATAGCCACTTTTCACGTTCAGCCACATCAATAGCAAGTTGGATAGCTTTTACCTCAGCGAACTGACTGGATTCTCCTTCGTCATCTCTCACTTTGGTAACTCTCCTGGTAGGACTCCAGACTGCTGACTTCCATCTTCACTTGTTCCCAACAAGATGACAGGAACCATCTGTGAACAAAGCATAGTTCTTCTCCTGATCAGAGAGATCACCATAGGGAGGAGCTTCTTCAGCACGAATTATTTTCTCCTCTGGAGGTTTGGAACAGTTTGTGCTTTCCGGCCAGTTGGTGATCACCTCCACCAGACCAGGTCGATCACGATTCCCCATTCATGCTTGTTGGGTTATCAAAGCCATCCATTTAGACCAGGTTGCATCTGTGGCATGATTTGGTGCTGAACCTTTGCCTTTGAACATCCAGTTTAGAACTGGCAGTCTAGGAGCTAAAAGCAATTGTGACTCAGTTCCAATCACTTCAGAAGCTGCTTTCACTCCTTCATAAGCTGCTAATATGTCTTTCTCTGTTGGGGTGTAATTTGCCTCTGAACCTCTGCAGCTACAACCCCAGAAACCAAGTGGACGACCGAGTGGCTCTCTGCCACAGACTCCAAGTTGGACCATTGTCACTGGCAGCCGTGTACAGAATGTTCTTAATGTCCAGATCAGTTTGCACAGGTCCCAAGCCCACTGCATGGACTACTTCTCTCTTGATCTGATCAAAGGCTGCTTCCTGTTCAGGTCCCCATTCGAAATTGTTTCTCTTATGAGTCACATCATGCAGAGGTTTGACAATCTGACTGAAACCAGGAATGTGTAGTCTCCAAAATCCCACTACACCCAAGAAAGATAGAGTGTCCTTCTTATTGGTGGGAACTGCCATGGTGGAGACTTTGTTGATCACATCCTGAGGAATGTAACGGCGACCATCCTGCCACCGCACTCCCAGAAACTGAATTTCTCTGGCAGGTCCTTTGACCTTGTCTCTCTTAATGGCAAAACCTGCTTGCAACAGAATGTCAATGATTTTGTTACCTTTCTCGAAGACTTCCTCAGCAGTTTGGCCCCACACAATGATGTCGTCAATGAACTGGATGTGCTCTGGAGCTTTGCCTTTCTCCAGTGCATTGTGGAAGACTGAGTGACAGATGGTTGAGCTGTGTTTCCACCCCTGAGGCAAATGGTTGAACTGGTACTGGATTCCTCTCCAGGTGAATGCAAACTGAGGCCTGCACTCTTTTGCTATGGGAATAGAGAAGAAAGCATTAGCAATGTCTATGGTAGCATACCATTTAGCCTCCCTTGATTCCAGCTCGTACTGGAGTTCCAGCATGTCTGGCACAGCTGTGCTCATGGGTGGTGTCACCTCGTTGAGGGCACGAAAATCAACTGTGAGTCTCCACTCTCTGTTAGGCTTAAGCACAGGCCAGATGGGACTGTTGAAAGGTGAATGAACTTTCTCAATGACAGCCTGACTCTTCAGTTGACGAATCAGCTGATGAATGGGCAACAAAGAATCACGGTTAGTTTTGTATTGCCTGTTTTGCACAGTTGGAGTAGCAATTGGCACTTCCAGATTCTCTATGTCATGATGTCCCACAACTGCAGATTCATCAGAATGTTCAGGTCTAATGGACAATTTCAATTTACCATCCTCAATCTTTACAGATGCTATACCAAAAGCCCATTTGTGACCATTTGGATCTTTGAAACAACGTTGTCTCAGAAAGGCAATTCTCAGAATGCAAGGCGCATCAGGACCAGTTACAATAGCATGTTTCTTCCACTCTTTACCAGTTAAACTGATTTCAGCCTGCAACTTAGTTAACTCTTGAGATCCACCAGTGATTCCAAAAATAGATATGGACTCTGTCCCTTTGCAATTGGATGGCAACAAAGTACACTGAGCACCTGTGTCAGCTAAAGCCCTGTATTTCTGAACTTATGAACATTTATGAGCATTTTGGCTGCCGAGCCGAGAGAGTGAAAAACTCCGCAGGGATTGCTGCTGTGTTCGGTTTTGCTGCTCCATTCTGCTGCTCTCCGTGGCTCTGAGACATGATAAGGTAAGCAGAGGGGACGGCTGGGCTGTGGTCTCGCACGAGAGAGCGAGACTGTGACGGGGCTGGTGACGTCATCCGTGGGAGATTTAAAATCCCGCCGCCTGCCGTGCCGGATGTCATTTTGGCTGCCGAGCCGAGAGAGTGAAAAGCCAGCCTGCCTGCGACTGGGAGCTTTTTTTTTTTTTTTTTTTTTTTTTTTCCTGTTTCTGACTGTCAATATCACTGTGCACTATGCCTGTCACTCGAACTACGAAGGGCAGGGGAAGTGTGTGCACACAGACTGACATGACCTGGGAAAGCACAGGAGTCCAGGCTACTGGATGCAGGGAGTGCTGGAGCCTCTCACTTGCTGCAGAAGGGGAAGGGGAGAACAATTGCACCAGGTGAAAGCAGGTGAACTTCCTTCTCACCTTGGTGGTGACGGAATTGAAAGATGAAGTGGCCGAGCTGAAGGATGAAGTGTCCAGGCTCAGGTCAATAAGGGAGAATGAAAGGGAGCTGAATCTGTGGGTGAGGGCTCTGCAGATCCCCCCTGCTAAGGAAGCTGCCCCTGGAAACAGTGAGGGATGGGTACAGATCCCTGCCAGGGGTAGTAAGGGAAATCCACCCTGGCCCTCTCCTCCTCTTCCTCTGCCCTTGCACAACAAGTATGAAGCCCTGCATGCAGAGGGCACAGAGGATGAGAGTGCTGAGGAGCATCCAACTGCGACATTGCCTAGGGTGGAGCAGTCGCCACCAACTGTGGTTGGACACTGGAATGGGCTGCCCGGGGAGGTGCTGGAGTCGCCGTCCCTGGGACTGTTCAAGGCAAGGTTGGATGTGGTACTTGGTGCTATGGTCTAGCCTTGAGCTCTGTGGTTAAGGGTTGGGCTTGATGATCTGTGAGGTCTCTTCCAATCCTGATGATACTGTGATACTGTGATAACTGCCAGGCCACCAAATGAATACATTCCAATAGATTTGGTTCTCTCCACTATCCTTTTTCTTCTCCTGGCTGGTGGCAGGGCACCCCTAATGCTGAATATGGCATGTAGGGTGTACACAATGATTGGTGATGTTGTGAGAGAAATTGCAATTGTTGGAATAATTGCAGTTGCTCTTGGGATCTGAAGAAGTGACTGCTACTTTTTTGACATTGCTGCCTCTTTTTCTGCCACTCTGCAGTTCCCTGACTCGCTTTCAAAGAGCTGAAGTAGGTTGACCATCCCACTTGTTCATGTTCTCACCGTGTTGGTCACGCAGAATTACCCACAGTGACACACATGATTGCTGATGTCTGGGTGGAATTTGTCTCCTCCTGGGTTGGAATTGCCTTGCAGGAGGTGGGTGTCTGTTCCTGACGGCAGAAACATGCACCCATTCAGATGATGCAGGAATGGTATCCTTTACCAGATTGGATATATTTCTTTGATCCTCCTTCAGGTCTTTCATGCTGTCTTTGATACCTTCTTTAAGCTCTGTAGTCATAGTTTGTATGGCAGAGACTAGGCCAGAATGTGACAAGCTCTCCTCTACCTGCCTGAGCTGGTCAGTGAATTCACCAACAGTGAATGACCCTCCATTACCACTCCTTGACAGAAACTTGCTAGCCAAGATGTTAGCATAGGATGAAGGAGCAAGCTTAATCAGCTTCTTCATGAGACCAGTCCCAAGAGGAATGTTATCAGGCTCATGTGTGTCATGATCTCCACAAGCACTTCCTTCACAGCAAACTCCTTCAGAAGCTCAGTTCCCTGCTCAATGGTGTTCCACTTCTTGGCCGCCCATGGCAGATCATCTCAGGAAGGATATCTCATAGCCACAGCCAACAGAAGGCATGTCCACAAGCTAACCTTACCAAAAGGTCTTGCTAGGTATTTGTACAATCCACTCTCCTTGCTGAGTGGTCCCAGTTGCTTGGCAGACTTGTCTCCTACCTGCAGGGCATTAGCACCAATGCTACAGCATCTCACTAGCCAGCTTAGGATTGGCTCACCTGATTCCCTTGAGTATTCCTTTCTAACTTCCCTGACCTCTCTGAGAGGATCATTGGAGTCCTGGATGTCATCCTCCTCCTCTTCCTCTTGCTGATCTGGTTGTTGCTGGCCTAGAAACAGAACTTTCCTCAGAGTACTCTTAAACCCATTGGAACTGTCCTCTTTCTTGGCAGCCAACTTCACAGCGCTCTCCTCATCAGAATACTGGGATCTCAGCATGTTCACCAGGTCCTGAAGACTAAATGCCTTCTCTTCCTCCTCTTGCTCACCAGAGGTCCCCTCTCTTACATCCTCTTTTGAATCACACTTTGTCAAATGCTGTGTCTTGGCTTTCGCTTTAGCAGGTGCCAAAAAGGCTTGCACAGCAACAGACTTTGACGTGTCTACTGGAGGTTTTGAATCACTGGGGGTCTGTCCTGAGGTCTGTGAGTTCAGATCTGCCTTACAGCTAACAGGGTTCTGGTCTGCTGGTTGGGGATTCGAACTGGCTGAGTTAGTGTTACTAGTATTATTGGTAGTAGTGGGAACATTCTGACTTTGATTATCTGCCTGTACTTCTGGGATGCCTGCTAATTCTGCTGTGTTATCATTCCCACTAGGAGTATTGGCAGCATTCCCAGAATCTGGAGAGGGAGCTGTCCCTGATTTTTACTGGGAAGGAGATGGTGTTCCCCCTGAGTTATCTTTGTTTTGATTTGGATTGCTTTGTTTTCGTGATACTGCCCCTTTCGTTTTGGACACAGAGACCTTCCTAGCTCTTACAGGCACTGCATTCGAATTTTTCACACAGAATGTTAAAAGTATTTTAAAATCAAAAATTATAAGACCTAAGATCACACACACCAAAAATGCCACAATCTGACATGAACAATATCCTGATCAAGGTTCTGGCATCTCAGTTCGTGGTAGGATAACTTTCATCAGGGCAGTAGATAAGGCAGTGCTTTGATTGCTTGTAAAATTATTGGTAAATACCCCTGTAATGTTACTAGTAAAATTTTCAGTGACATTAAAACCAGCATACCCAAGAATGAGATCACCCCAGGACCAGAAAACTTTTGTAACTTTAGCTTTAACCTTCTTAAAAGCTACATTAAGAAAGAAATAGACAATTTGGGCTTTGATCCAGTTGTACTCAAGAAAACAGGAAATTGGCCACACAATTGCCCCCACCAAGTAAAATAGCTGCTTCATTCGCTTCATTCTGATTCCCAGAGTTAATTAACAATCACTCCAAATGAATTAGCCCCACGTTGGGGGAGCCAAATAAAAATATGTAATGGTTTGGTTGTTACCTGCCCCCCCACACACACTTTAGAAATCACCCAGACTAGACTCAACTGGCTCTGGGAATATAAATGAAGCTATTTATTTACAGCTAGCACAATATGCAAGCAGATACTTACAATATATACAGTTTTATACAGAAATATACAAGGTAAAAGTAATACAGAAACACAACTCCCCTCCCAGAAACCTGAGTCCCCAGGAGGGGCTCTCAACCACCCCTGCACCTTTCTCCTGCCCCTCTCAACCTTGCCCCAGTCCTAAAGAAGGATAGAGATTCAGCCAAGAGGTTATGAAGCAAAGGTGGGTTAGTCCAAATGGAAGGTGAGGTTAGGGAGATGCAGTTCAGTCAGAAGCCCAAGGCAGAGTGCGACAAAATGGCCAGAGTGTTATCTAATGTTTTCGTTTCTTCTTCAGCAAGACTCTGAGAGGAGTAGACATCACCATTGTTTTCCTTTCACAGCCTATGATCTGGTTCTTCTCAACAAAACATTCTAGCTTGCTTCAAACTAGCACATGGATTAATCAGAGAGATGGAGGGTGAGGTGAGAGAGAAAAATGCAGCCCAGAGCTCAGGCAGTGCCCGAATGCCGAATGCCTTATATGTGTTTGTACTCTTGTTCTTATACATCTCAGCAAGCTTATGAGTGATGCAGACATCAACACTGTTTCTCTTTCACAGCCTGAGATCTAATCCTTCTCACCAAAACATTCTATCTAGCTTCAAACTAGCACACTACTGGAAATACACCACTGCACAGGGAAAATAGTCTAGGAGGTTCCTCAACTGTATGGAGTATGACTTCTTGACACACCTGGTGAGCAGGCCTGCCAAGGGAGGTGGCTCTCGTGACCTGCTGGGTTGGAAATGTGATCAGAAGGTATCTTAGAGACCATGAAATGATACGTTCCTTGATTCTTAGTGAAGTAAGAGAGAGGATCTGTAAAACCACTACCATGAACTTCCAAATAGCACTTTGGCCTGTTTAGAACAGAGGTTGAGAGACTTCTTTGGGGGACACTCCTGAAGAAGAAAAAGAGTCCAGAAAGGCTAGATAGTCTTCAGGAAGGATGTCTTAGAGGCACAAAACCAAATTACCAGTGTACCATAAGATGAACTAGAGAAGACAATCAGCTTGGCTGAGTAGGGAGATTTTTCTGGGATTCAGAAAAGGAGAGTTTACTATCTGTAGTAGAGTGATTCAGAACTCCCTTCCCCCATCTCTGTCTGTGGAGGTTTTAATGGAGGAAGAAAAAGGCATGAAATTCCTTTACTCTCCCCCTGTGAGCTTCAAAGGGGAAAGGCCTTGCCAGTAACAAAAGTCCCACATGTGTGCTCACGTGTGGAAATGCCCATGATGGGATCTGGAATTGTGATTGGCTGGGTTCTTCATGCCCAGTGTATATTGGCACTGGACTCACTGTATAGGGTAAAATTTAAACAGTGACCAGATAGCTCACGTGGATCCATTTTGATCCTTTGGATTCAAGAGATTTTTCTGCAACACCCAGACCCAGCTTCTCCTTGGGCCTGTGTGCACTGGCTTCCTGTTTCCTATCCACAAGCTGGAACAAGCCTGCCTCTGCTGTAAACTGCTGCTGCTCCCTGAAACATGCCAGCAGTATGTTTTTCCTAGCACTGCTAAAGCAGTGCTGCTTCCATGGGATCTGCATGATAGAAGCTGTGTCTGGAGACACTTTAACTTTGTCGGGTTCCTTTCTGATTGGATTTATGTCGCATGATTCACAAATTGGCTTATAAACTGGCAGTGTCCCGAAGGTGCCACAGAGGAGATCTAGTGACTGTTTCAAAATTCCTGCTTTGCCCTCACAAATAAATCCATCTCTCTCAGCTTTTCCCTAGGGTCTTGGTTCGTCTCTGATTTTTAAGTGAGGTAAAGCTATTTTGTGGCTTAGCCTTTTCCATTTTCTGGCTTTTCCAAATTTTCATCATTGCTTATAACCATCCTTGTGAAAATCCTGATCAAATTAGAACCTGTAAATAAAATTCAACTGCCTTTTATATTGCTTTGATGTGAGGTTTTTCAGGAAAATAAAATGATTATATTTTTACAATTCCTGTCCCATCAAATTATTTCCAACCAAATCACCACCTGTGGAAGAACATGGAGGTCTTGTGTTATAGGTTTAGGACTAATGTATTGTTGTAAATTAAAGTTTTCCAGAGTATTCCAGAATACAGGAGGATTGGACAGGATGTTATGAAATATTTTTCATCCTGTCTCATTTTCCTGCAAATCTCTGTATAATCTGAAGTTGTAGTTTGGTTTTAGTCTCTTTGTTCTCTCCTCTCCTGCAGTTCTCTCTTGCACTCTTGATCCTTCCTTGCTTATCTTTGTTTGGGTGTGGGAAGTAAGGCCTGGTGCAGTGGGAACAGAGAGGAAATGTTTCAACTGTGTAACACAGTCTCCAGGCCTTGTCCAGGGGGATCTGGGCTATTGTTGGGTTATGTTTGTATATATTTATATGTACATATTTATTACGTTTTTGCATTTACTCTGCTTTTGTAAACAGTAATTTCATTTAACTTCCAAATTCTGTGTAAGTGTTGCTATTTTATTCCTCTGGGGTAAATTCTACATTTTATCTGGTGCAGAACCACATATCTCATTAGGTTATGCAGGAAGATAATAAGGAAGGTAAAAGCCTGTATAGAGTGAAGTTTGGTCACTGTCATAAGAGATAATAAGTAAGGGTTTTCTAAATACATTAACATCAAAATGAGAGACAAGGAGAATATTCATCCTTTATTGAATGAGGCAAGGACAGCATTGCAACCAGGGATGAAGAGAAGGATAAGATGCTTAATGCCTCAATGCTTTAATAGTCATATCAGTTATACTCAGGGTGTTCAGCTTCTTGAGCAGGAAGATGGGAACAGAGAGCAAAATAAACACCCCACAATTCACAAAGAAGCAGTTAACTTGCAAAAGTCTTTGAGGCGGTATAGAACTGAGGCTGTAGAGACTTGACAGAACAGATTTCCAGGCCACTATCTCTGTCATTTATCAGCAATCCTAGCTCACAGAGAAGGTCCCAGGTGACTGGAGGCTTGCTAATATGTCAGTCATCTACAAGAAAGGGCAGAAGTAGGATTCAGGAAACTAAAGGCCTGCCATCCTTACCTCAATTCTGAGGAAGCTGTAGTGGTTTAAGGCTATTGGAATGTTCTAATAAAAGAAATTAGATCATCAGTTGTAAAAGAATCATGATAAAGTCTATATCATTCACAGGTTTGCTAAGAGGTGTAAAAAGCCAATCTGTAAACAATTCTTCCTTCTTTGCTTTTAGGCACTGGATACCTTCACTTCCATCTCTAATCTCTTCCACTAACCAGATTGTACAGGAGATTTACTAGGGGCAAATCCTGCCTGACTAACCTAGTAGCTTTGTATGAAAAAAATATTAGTAAGGGATGACATATAGATGTGATCTAGCTGAACTTCTGGAATGCCTTTGATATGATGCCTCATAATATCCTGTTGCCAAGTTGGAGAGATATGGATTTGATGAGTGCACTGTTCAGCGGATAAAAAAATCAGCTGGATGGCTGCATCCATCCATCCAAAAATCCTCAATAAAGCACTTAGTGCCATGATCTAGTTAATTGGAGAGGGCTGGGTGATAGGTGATAGGCTTCTTTCCAGCCACTCACTGCCCAGCCTGGATTTGTGCCTGACATTGCCTTCTCCCAGCTGCAGGACATTGCACTTGGTCTTGTTCAAGCTCATAAGGCTGGCTTGTGCCCACCTCTCCAGCCTGCCCAGGTCCCTCTGGATGGCATCTCTTCCCTACAGCATGTTTGCTGCACCAGACACATAATGAAGTTGATGGAGTGTGTACAGAGAAGGACAACAAAGATAGTGAAGAATCTGGGGGACAGATCTTCTGTGGAGCAGCTGGAGAGACCTGGGATTGCATAGTGTGGAGAAGACAAGACTAAAGGGAGATGTCATTGCTCTCTATAACTACCTTAGGTTATCATGGGATCAGTGTCAGTCTCTTCTCCTAAGTAACTAGGAACAAGTGGAGAGAAAATGGCCTCAAGTTGATGTGGGGAAATTTAGATTGGATATTAGAAGAAGCTTCTTCACTGACATTTGTTAAACACTGGAGCAGGATGTCCCGAGTGGTTGTGGAGTCGCCATCCCTGGAGGTGTTCAAAAAATGTGTAGCTGTGACACATGGTTAAATGGCCATGGTAGTGTTGTTCCAAAAATGGATTCTTCACCCGGTATGTAAAGTCCAATCCACACACAGAGATGAGACAGCAAGTTCTAACAGGTTAATAATCCTCCTGTTTCCCAACATCTGAGAAGAGAGTGAAAAGTAACAAACAAAAAGACTATAGGTTGAGATAGAGAGCTGAGATAAAAAGAGTTTGATAGAAATGAGATAATATAACTCAGAATTACCGTGACCTATTTGTAGAAAAAGCACAGCGAGATGCAGAAAATCAGCAGTGTGAAGTAGAAAACAAACCTAACCTTTTTCCACCTATCCCACCACCATTCCCAGGGAAAAGAAGCCAGTGTCCAAACCTAGAATCCAAAAGCAGCAACCTTAATGATTCAATGGTTCTATGATATTTTTGGCAGAGTCTGTTGTGACTGGACTGGGGGTGATGCTTCTAAAAAGAATAGAGATTCAAACTAGATATAAGGAAGCCATTTTTAACAATGACGGATGTGGAACACAGGAATAGGTTGCCTAGAAGACTGGTAGATGTCCATCCCCGAAAATATTCATGGACAAGTTAGATGGGACTCAGCATCCTGGTGTAGGTAAAGATGTCCCTGATCACTGCAGTGAGGTTAGACTAGATGAGCTTTAGATATTATTTCTGGTCTAAACCGTTCCATGATTCAACAATTCAATTCTGTAAACAAGCCTTTGCATAATGTAAGGCTGGCAGTTACTAAAAATGAAAGATAATTTGGTAGAAAATAGCACCTTCAAACTGTATTTTTAAAAAACAGTTATCAGTATTTTGTAAGATTTTCTCTATTTTTAATATTTGAATTTTCATAATTTATGAAACTGAAAATGTTCTGAATGCCTGGTGCATAGTGCACTGGCAAAAGAAAATTAATTTGATGAAATTTGCATGATTATTTCATTCTTGCAATTATATTGAATATATAACTTTGAATATATTGATATTATTGTGATTAAACTGAATTAAAAGATATTTCAAAACAGGAATGTTCTAAAAAAATAAACTCAGTGAAGACTTTTTTAATTACAGCAATGTTTTCATTAACTACAACTGACTTTTGTGAAACCATTTGTTATGATATGTCACTTTCTGAAAGAATACACCATTGGGAACTTCCAGTCAGCTACACTACAAATTTAAATAATCTTTAACCAATTTACATTAACACAACCCAGATGAAAAAAATGAACAACTTTCCATGTTTTCTGTCTATCCCACTAATAATAATACTACCAATGCTGGTAACGCTAGCCCAGTCAGTCCAAATCCTAATGACACCAGCTCAGCCAATTCGAACCCCCAGCCAGCAGACCAGAATCAAAATCCTCCTGTTAAAAGCAAGGCAGATCTGAACTCACAGGCTCCAAGTCAGACCTCCAATAATTCAAATGCTCCAGGTCAGACCCCTAAGGATTCAAACCCTCCAGGTCAGACTCCTAAAGATTCAAATCCTCCAGCAGACACATCCAAGTCTGTTGCTGCTCAGGCCCTTCTGGCACCTGCTAAGGCAAAAGCTAAGACAAAGAGTGGTTCACAGGAGGATGTAAGACAGGGGACCTCTGGTGATCAGCAGCAAGGGGAAGAGGAGGAGGAGATAGTTAGTCTGTGAGACCTTGTAGATGTGCTGAGACAACAATACTCAAGTGAGAGGAGTGCTGTGAGGTTAGCTGCCAAGAGAGAGGATGGTTCCAATGAGTTTAGGAATGCTATGAGGAAGATTGTGTTAGGCCCGGCACCACCAGAACAACAGGAAGAGGAGGAGGAAGATGACATCCAAGGCTCCAAGGATCCACTCAGAGAGGTCAGGGAAGTTAGGAAGGAATACACAAGAGAATCAGGTGAGCCAATCCTAAGCTGGCTAGTGAGATGCCGTGGCATTGGTGCTAATGCTCTGCAGGTAGGAGACAAGTCTGCCAAGCAGCTGGGACCACTCACTAAGGAGAGTGGAGTGGACAAACACCTAGCAAGTCCTCTTGGTAGGGTTAGCTTGTGGACACGCCTTTTGTTGGCTGTGGCTATGAGATATCCTTCCCGAGATGATTTGCCATGGGCTGCCAAGAAGTGGAACACCATTGAATAGGGAATTAAGCTTCTGAAGGAGTTTGCTGTGAAGGAAGTGCTTTATGGAGATCATGGCACTCATGAGCCTGATGATATTCCTTTGGGAACAGGTCTCATGAAGAAGCTTATTAAGCTTGCTCCTTCATCCTATGCTAACATCTTGGCCAGCAAGTTTCTAGCAAGGAGTGATAATGGAAGATCTTTCACTGTTGGTGAATTCACTGACCAGCTCAGGCAGATTGAGGACAGCTTGTCACATTCTGGTATAATCTGTGCCATAAAAACTATGACTTGTGAAATAAAGGGCATGAAAGATGGTTTTGAGAATACCATGAAAGAACTGAAGGAGGATATCAAAAATCTGGTAAAAGATACCATTCCTGCATCATCTGCATGGGTGCATGTTTCTGCAGTCAGGAACAGACGCCCACCTCCTGCAAGGCAATTCCAGCCCAGGAGGAGACAAATTCCACCTAGACAGCAGCAATCACGTGCGTCACTGTGGATACTTCTGCGTGACACATACGGTGTGAACATGAACAAATGGGATGCTAAACCTACTTCAGCTCTTTCAAAGAGGGTCAGGGAACTGCAGAGTGTCAGAAACAGAGGCAGCAATGCCAGGAAAGTAGCTGTCACTTCTTCAGCTCCCGAGAGCAATTGCAATTGTTCCAACAGTTGCAGTTCCTCTCATAACAACACCAATCACTGTGTACACCCTACATGCCATGTTCAGCATTAGGGGTGCCCTGCTTCCAGCCAGGAGGAGGAAAGGGATAGTGGAGAGAACCGAATCTATTGGAATGTATTCATTAGGTGGCCTGGCAGTTCAAGAGTTCGGAAATACAGGGCTTTAGTTGACACAGGTGCTCAGTGTACTTTATTGCCATCTAATTGCAAAGGGACAGAGTCCATTTCTATCTTTGGAATCACTGGTGGATCTCAAGAGTTAACTAAGGTACAGGCTGAGATCAGTTTAACTGGTAAAGAGTGGAAGACACATACTATTGTAACTGGTCCTGATGCGCCTTGCATTTTGGGAATTGACTTTTTGAGACAAGGTTGTTTCAAAGATCCTAAGGGTCATAAATGGGCTTTTGGAATAGCATCTGTAGAGATTGAGGATGATAAATTGAAATTGTCTATTAGACCTGAACATTCTGATGAATCTGCAGTTGTGGGACATCATGACATAGAGGACCTGGAAGTGCCAATTGCAACTCAAACTGTTCATCATAGGCAGTACAGAACTAACCGTGACTCTTTGTTGCCCATTCATCAGCTGATTCGTCAATTGGAGAGTCAGGCTGTCATTGAGAAAGCTCATTCACCTTTCAACAGTCCCATCTGGCCTGTGCTTAAACCTATGGGCGACTGGAGACTGACAGTTGACTTTCGTGCCCTCAACGAGGTGACGCCACCCATGAGTGCAGCTGTGCCAGACATGCTGGAACTCCAGTATGAGCTGGAATCGAAGGAGGCTAAATGGTATGCAACCATAGACATTGCTAATGCTTTCTTCTCTATTCCCATAGCAAAGGAGTGCAGGCCTCAGTTTGCATTCACCTGGAGAGGAATCCAGTACCAGTTCAATCGTTTGCCTCAGGGGTGGAAGCACAGCTCAACCATCTGTCACTCAGTCATCCACAATGCACTGGAGAAAGGTAAAGCTCCAGAGCACATCCAGTACATCGACGACATCATTGTGTGGGGCCAAACTGCTGAGGAAGTCTTCGAGAAAGGTAACAAAATCATTGACATTCTGTTGCAAGCAGGTTTTGCCATTAAGAGAGACAAGGCCAAAGGACCTACCAAAGAAATTCAGTTTCTGGGATTGTGGTGGCAGGATGGTCGCCGTTACATTCCTCAGGATGTGATCAACAAAGTCTCTATCATGGCAGTTCCCACCAGTAAGAAGGACACACTTTCTTTCCTTGGTGTGGTGGGATTTTGGAGACTGCACATTCCTGGTTTCAGTCAGATTGTCAAACCTCTGCACGATGTGGCTCGTAAAGGAAACAATTTCGAGTGGGGACCTGAACAACAAGCAGCCTTTGATCAGATCAAGAGAGAAGTAGTCCATGCAGTGGGCTTGGGACCTGTGAGATCTGGTCCAGACATTAAAAACATTCTGTACACGGCTGCCAGTGACAATGGTCCAACTTGGAGTCTTTGGCAGAGAGCTCCAAATGAGACACGTGGTCGTCCACTTGGTTTCTGGGGACGTTGCTACAGAGGTTCAGAGACAAATTACACTGCAACTGAGAAAGAGATTCTAGCAGCCTATGAGGGAGTGAAAGCAGCTTCTGAAGTGATTGGAACTGAGTCACAATTGCTTTTAGCTCCTAGACTGCCAGTTCTAAACTGGATGTTCAAAGGCAAAGGTTCATCACCACATCATGCCACAGATGCAACCTGGTCTAAATGGATGGCTTTGATAACCCAACGAGCACGAATGGGTAATCTTGACCGACCTGGTCTGGTAGAGGTGATCACCAACTGGCCGGAAGGCACAGACTGTTCCAAACCTCCGGAGGAGAAAATAACCCGTGCTGAGGAAGCTCCTCCCTATGGTGATCTCTCTGATCAGGAAAAGAACTATGCTTTATTCACAGATGGTTCCTGTCGTCTTGTTGGGAACAAGCGAATATGGAAGTCAGCGGTTTGGAGTCCAACCAGGAGAGTTACCGAAACGAAAGTTGGAGAAGGAGAATCCAGTCAGTTCGCTGAGGTAAAAGCTGTTCAACTTGCTCTTGATGTGGCTGAACGTGAAAATTGGCCTATCCTTTACCTCTACACCGACTCGTGGATGGTAGCCAATGCTCTATGGGGTTGGCTGAAGGACTGGAAGAAGAATGGTTGGCAGAGGAAAGGAAAGCCTATTTGGTGTGCTGATCTGTGGCAGGACATTGATGCACGGCTGGAGAAAATTCCAGTGAAGGTACGGCACGTAGACGCACACATGCCTAAGAGCAGAGCAACTGAGGAACATCAACATAACCAGAAGGCAGACCAAGCTGCTAAGATTGCTCAAGTTGATACCGACTCTGAACTTGACATTGACCTTGATTGGAAACACCGAGGTGAGCTGTTCTTAGCTCGGTGGGCCCACGACTCATCTGGACATCAAGGCAGAGATGGAACATACCGATGGGCTCGCGATAGGTCAATTGACTTGTCCATGGACGCTATCATCCAAGTCATCTATGACTGTGACATCTGTGCTGCTATTAAGCAGGCTAAGCGAATTAAGCCCTTATGGTGTGGTGAGAGATGGTCAAAGTACAAGTATGGAGAAGCCTGGCAGATTGACTACATCACTTTACCTCGATCTCGTTCTGGCAAGTAGTATGTGCTGACGATGGTAGAAGCCAGCACTGGATGGTTGGAAACCTATCCCGTTCCACATGCTACTGCACGTAACACCATTGTTGGTTTGGAGAGACAGATCTTGTGGAGACATGGAACTCCAGAGAGAATCGAGTCAGACAATGGTACTCATTTCAAGAACAATCTTGTGAAAAACTGGGCCAAAGAGCATGGTATTGAATGGATCTATCACATACCCTACTATGCACCAGCTTCAGGGAAGATTGAGCGCTACAACAGTTTGCTGAAAACCACCCTCAAAGCCATGGGGGGTGGAACTCTGAAAAACTGGGACAAACATTTAGCACAAGCTACTTGGTTGGTAAATAGGAGAGGTTCAGTAAACAGAGCAGGACCTGCACAATCAGATTTGGTCCAAACAGTAGACGGTGATAAAGTTCCTGTTGTACGTGAGAAGAATCTGTTAGGGAAAACTGTTTGGGTATTTTCTCCTTCGGGCGAAGGGAAACCTGTCCGAGGGATGGTTTCTGCTGAAGGTCCTGGTCACACCTACTGGGTAATGCAGGAGAATGGTGAAATCCAGTGTATTCCACAGAGAAATCTAACCTTAGCTGAGAGAGTTTAAATTCAGAGTGTCTAATTCAAGCTGTTAGGAGTTTTCTGTTCTAGGTAATATCGGCGCCCAACACTGAGAGAATCTACAATAGAATCTACAGTATGTGAGCACGAACCCAACGTCACCTGGGAGTCCCTGTTCTGAGCTTTTGAATCACCTACATCTGATTGAAGTGTGAACTGAACTTGTATATATTGTTTTAGTGTAAATATTGGTTTAGATTAGATTGGAGAATTCTCAGCGATACTTTGAGCGAAGTAGACAAGGGGTGGATTGTGCTAGTTTGAAGCAAGCTAGAATGTTTTGGTACAAGAACTAGATAACAGGCAGTGAAATGAAAAACAATTGTGTCTCCTTCTCTCACAGTCACGCTGAGAACTCTGGGAAGAAGAAAGACTTTTTCTCCATTTTGTCTCTCACTCTTGCTTTTGCCTTAGACCTGGTCACATCTCATTAACCCTGCTCCTACTAACCTTGCTCCCTAACCTCTTGGCTGCACCTCTCTTCTTCCTGACAACTGGGGTAAGGTTGAGAGGGCTGGGGGGAGGTGTTGGGGTGGTTTGAGAGCCCCTCCTGGGGACTCAGGTTTCTGGGAGGGGAGTTGTGCTTTTGTATTGTTTATCCTTTGTATATTTCTGTATATAATTGTATATAACTGTATATATTGTAAATAGCTGCTTGTAAATTCTGCTAGCTGTAAATAAATTGCTTCATCTATATTCCCAGGGTCCGTCTGAGTTAGCTGGGGCAAATACAAAAGTGTGGGGGGGCGGGGTAACCCCCAAACCATCACAGCAGACTTATGCATTCAATATTCTTTTAAGAAGACGTTTGGGTCTGTATACAAGATTAATTTTGCATAGTCAGATGACTAAGATGACTATTACTACTTCATAATTTAAAACTTCTTTTTTGGGACCTAGTCTTCACACCATTGACACAAGTAAGTAGATATCTGATGAACTAAATAATTAATTGTATCATTTCTAACATTGCATTGTTTGGGTAAGATACTTTAATATTTGAGTGTATGGGCTTAACGTTGAAAATAATGCTGAGAAGAAAGAACAGATTTCAGGTTTACAACTTTTATAATGCCATGTTTGTTTCACTAGATCCAAACTGCTATGCCATCTCTACCAGATTCCCTGATAGTGAGGAGCTTCTATGCTTCAGCTGTGGCTATGTGGAATCATGGAATCATTTCAGTTGGAAAAGATGTCTACACCACAATAAATCCTACAGTTATAGGCAATAGAATGGATTACAGCATGACATGGCTCATGATGCTTTGTAGGAATAATCCTGATAATTCAGAAACCCAGCAAAGAGAAAGTAATAAGAATTATTTCTCTGAGGGTTGTATCAGAGCTTCAGTTACATTGTGGAAGAGGGTAAGATCAAATAACAGTCTCTGTATTTCTGTAATGACTTTTCTCTCCATGCTTTAGTCATCATGGGATCACGGTATGTGTAATTTTTATTAAACAAAACCCTGCAATTTTGATATTCCAGACATTTTAAAATTGCTTATATCAATATATGACCAAGCTTAGTTTAGGAAAGCATTTTCTTTTGGAATCACTGTTGCTTTGACTGCAAGTGGTCAGTTTTATTTGTTCAAGCTACAACAAAATCAGGTATCATTACCTATGCATAGTGAAATTTTTTAACTATATTCATGCATGAACCACTGCAACAGCAACAAAAGGTAGGCATTTCACTGTATTCTAACCAGCTAAGTCTTGGTACATTCTAGCAGTAAGAAAATCATTGTCCATGCCTACTTGGCTCAAGATTGTTACCACAGTAGTAAAATATGGGCCAGTTAACTTAGTTCCTTTGTTTCTCACAAGAGAAATAATAATATTTTGGTAAAAACTTGTGATGAGAACTCCATGCATTTTACATGTCCTGTTTTTCTACACAGATTTTAAATCTGGAACATTTGCTGGAATACAATTCATTTCAGGTCTCCAAAACAGAAAAATTCACCTCAACCTGGCTGATAAGCAAACCTTCCAGTGTTCTTTTGTTTCATAGTGATTTACTAATACAAAAATTTGAAGTGCCTACCAAAATAAAGGTTATCAATATTCACAGTATCACACTATCACAGTATAATTGAGGTTGGAAGTGACCTCATAGATCATCAAGTCCAACCCTTTACCACCAGAACTAATTTTTCTGTCAATATAGTTCGGTCTCTCATACTTTCCTTCTCATTTCAGTATGCTAAAAGGGCACTTCATGTAGACAGATTCATCTATTCTGCCTATTCTAGTAATCTAACTTGGTTCTTCTTGGCTGTCTTCTGTTTCTTTTGGCTCACTCCATAAAGGGCATTGGTGTAACAACGCTCTCCTGTGAGCTGCAGCTAAAATGTGAAACATATTTTAAAAACTTAAATCAATATTTTTTTTCCCTAGGAAAAAATTAACACAAACTATCTAGTCAAACAGAATAACATAGAATCACAAAATGTTAGGAATTGGGAAGGTACTCTAGAGATCTTATCATCCAACTCCCCCCCCCACCCAGAGTAGGATCACCTAGAGTAGAATCATAGATTCATAGAATGGTTTAGGTCGGAAGGGACCCCAAAGATCATGTAGTTCCAACCCCTTGACAGAGGCAGGGACACCTCCCACTAGAACAGGTTGCTCAAGGCCTCATCCAACCTGGCCTTGAACACCTCCAGGGAGGGAGCAGCCACAACCTGCCTGGACAATCTGTTCCAGTGTTTCACCACCCTCACTGTAATGAACTTCTTCCTAATATCTAGTTTAAATCTCCCCTCTTCCAGTTTAAAACCATTATCCCTCATCTTGTCATTACAAGACCTTGTAAATAGTCCCTCCCCAACTTTTCTGTAGGCCTCTTTCAGATACTGAAAAGCTACTATAAGGTCTCCTTGAAGCCTTCTCTTCTTCAGGCTGAAGACTCCCAATTCCTGTAGCCTGTCCTCATAGTGGAGCTGCTCCAGGCCTCTGGACACACCTCAACAGTTCGATGTCCTTCTTGTGTTGGGTGCTCCAAAACTGCACACAGTACTCCAGGTGGGGTCTGATGAGAGCAGAGTAAAGGGAGAGAATCACATTCCTTGCCCTGCTGGCAACTCTTCTCTTGATGCAGCCCAGGACATGTTTAGCTGTCTGGCCTGCACATACACAGTGCCAGCTCATGTTGAGCTTTTCGTCAACCAGACCTCCACTAGAATGTCTCTCCCTAGTGTGTCTGCTTCCTTGAGGGCCAAATCCAAACTGTAGCCTGTGAGCATTTAAGTCCATTAAGAGTTCAGCCCACACCATTACATGCTCCTGTACATTTTTCAATCTACAGTTTCCTGCATTCACCCTTTTAATTGTCTCTATGTTTGCTGATGCTTGGAGCTGCAAACTTGCTGGCAACCCCTTCATGAGAGGATGAAATGGGTCAAATGGGGCACTTAAGGGACAGTCATACATTGCTTGCACACAGGCAAGTTTACAGAGTGCCATAGTTAGCTCAGACAAGCTGTTGACTTCCAACTCCATCAGTTAGAGCAGCACTGTCTCTTCCACCTGATTTGGTGGGGCTCCCTTCCCTTGAATTGTCCACTGGGACATTCTCTTCATTTTCCCCTGGTTCCCTCAGTTCCATATCACTTAGTTCATATGCAGAGAGAGGGGTTGCTGAACGGGCATCTGAGGACACTACGATTTTTCCTTCCACCCAAGCTCTTAAGGCATCTGTGAGGCTTCTAGACTGAATGAGCATATTTTCCCAAACATTCTGTCTCCTTGCCTTTTCCTCTAATAAATGCTTTTCCGAGGTCTGAATTCTTTTCTCATAAATTTCAAGTTTGACCTGTGCCTGCGTCATGACTGAACCCAATGCAATGGCATAATATTCTGCCATGGACTCACAAATCACAGTCAGAATTCTCAGCTAATTTATCTTCTTCATTTTTTTTTTCTGAATTTTTACAGTTTTGTTGAGCCCAAATGAAATCAAATAATGTGATTATGAGTCCTCCTTTGCAAAGAAATTCCACTATGGAATTATCCTGCATTAGCTGCATCATAATGTCATGGAGGCAGGAAATTAATGTGGCTGAGTCAGGAATTAGAACAATAGAATTATTTTATTTTCCCAAAATCCTTCTCCAAAATTATATACAAAACTAGTTTAGTTTTATTTACATATTCTAGTTCAATTGGGAATTCTTCAAACGGATTTTATGGGCAAATTTAGAGATTTCAGAAGTCAGGAAATGGAAAAGGCTAAGCTATAAACACAGTTTTACCCCACTATCAATCAGGCTGAGCAGAGAATTAAGGAAACAGCAGGTTTTACACAGACTTGAGATAGGAAATTTGAAATGATCCCTTTACTGGACTCCTCTGTGGCTCAGCTGCTTTCTGAGCTGCAAGCAATATCCAACAGTCTGGATCCACATGGCAGAAGCCCAAGGTGAATGGAAAAGCTGCCCAACTCAAAAATATCTCTGGACATGGCTTCCACAAGACAGGGATTCATGGAAGAGTCTCTTCCTCAGCAGTGGCAGGGGAGACTCAAACTGCTAGAGTTTGAGGGAGTAGACAGAAAGTTTGCTGTGATGCGGCCTGAGAGTAGCCAGGTCCAGGCGCCACCAACAGCTCTCTCAAAAGGATCCCAGAACTTGCCAAGCTTGCAAGTTAGCACAGAATAGTGCAAAAGTGGGAGAACCATCCAAGTGTAAAACCAAGAGGTGTGTAAAAAGATAGGATCTGTCCAAAAGAGAGGATGGTCCAAAATGAGAATTCTGTCACAGCAGGAACCTGTCCTGTCAGGAGGACTGTCAAGGCAAGAACTCTTTCAAGTCAGGAACCAACTCACACTTTCTCCCTTGCTCTATTTATGTTTTTCTAGACAAAGCGTCCATTTGCCATTTTATACTAGGCATGAAAACCCAGCCAACCACCATCCCAATTCCAGCATGGGCTTTCACATGGGTCAGTACACATGTGGAAAGGCACTTCCTGCTGTTCCCCCTTCAAGCCTACAGGGCATAGGGGGGAAAGCAGTTTTTGCATCACTTTCTTCTCCCCATTCAAACCCGTGGGGTAGGGGGTGGAGTAGAAAGGAATTTGGAGTGCTCCAGAACAATGACCAGTCTATAGTACCTGGGCCCTCCTTATTATACTCATGATGATCCACACTGCCACCTACTTTGGCATCAGCTGCTAGCTTGTTGATGACACATTATGTCTCCATCAAGGTCATCAATAAAGATGTTAAATAGAAGTGATCCTGACATTGACCCCTGGGGCGCATCACTTGTGACTGACCACCAGCTGGATTTAAATCCACTGACCACTCTCTGGGCCCTTTCATGCAGCTAGTGCTATGCTCATCCAAGCCATGAACAGTCAATTTGACCCTGAGAATTCTGTGTGGAGCAGTGCCAAAGGCTGTTTGAAAGTCTAGGTAGACAGTATCCACAGCCTTTCCCTCATTCAATAGCTGAGTATTCATATCATAAAAGCAGATTAGGTTTGTCAGGCAGCACCTTCCCATCATAAACTCATGCTGATTAGGCCTGATCCTCTAGTTGTTATCTATATGGTGTGCAATGGTGCTTGAGATACTCTGCTCCATGACCTTCTCTGGTACCAAGGTCAGACTGACAGATCTATAGTTTGCTGGATCCTCTTTTCTTCCTTTCTTGCACATAGGTGTCACATTTGCTGACCTCCATTTACTGTTCTCTGTCTGCTCTACTGTATTTCCAGCAGATATCCAGAAAGTTGAAGTGTCCCATGAGAAACTGGTGGAATGATTGTGAGACCTCTCTCATCTGCTTATAAAAAAATCATCAATATCTTCACCCTGTTTGAGTGGTCTGTAACAGATTCCCACCATGGAATCACTCTTGCTGGCCTTACTCCTCATTCTTACCCACAGGGACTCAACCTTATGATCACCTTTATTAATTTGTAGAGTTTCACATATGTTCTTAACATAGAGGGCCACTCCACCACCTCCTCTTCCTTGCCTATTCCTTCTGAAAAGTTGGTATCCATCAATTGTAGCACTCCAATTGTGGGAGTCATCCCCCAAGTTTCTGTAATGGCTAATACATCATAGTTTCCCTGTTGCATAATGGCCTCCAGCTCCTCCTGTTTATTAGCCACGATGCATGCATTGCTATATAAATATTTCAGGGATGGAGTTAAGTAAATAGATTTCAACCTTGAAGGGAGGTTATTTGAGATGCCAATACACTGCTCCACAAGCTACACCCAGGTTTCTCAGTGGCAAGGACATCTTCGTCCCGATCCCCCATCAAGACTAGTTTAAAGTCTTGTCAATTAGACCAGCCAATTCATACTGAAGAATTCTTTTCCCCTTATGGGACAGATGAACCTCATCTGTTGCCACTAGACTCAGTGCCAAGAAAACTTCTCAATGGTCAAAACCTCCAAAGTTGTGCTTGTGGCACCAGCCTCTAAGACATGTTTTAATTACATGGTTTTTTTTTCCTCCCTTCAATATCTCTTCCTGTCACTGGAGGGATTGAGGAGAAGATCACTTGTGCTCTTGAGCACTTGAGTAATCTCCCCAAAGCCCTGAAGTCTTTTTCAATTATTTTTGTACTCCTATCCACTGCCTGGTCACTCCCAGTTTGTATAGCCAGTAGTGGATAATAGTCTGGTGTCTGCATCAGACTGGAAAATCTCTTACAAATGTCCCCAACCCATGCCACAGGCAAAGCAGCAGCCATCCCTGTGGGATGGATCTGGCCTAAAAAACAAGAAAAAAGGTTTGGAAAAAATAATGGATCCAAATGCTCTGCAATTTAGAAAGAAGAGCAAACATCATGGTACAGGGTTCTAAAGAAATACTTAATGGAGGGTATGCTAAAAAATTATCAGTCGTCAAAAGGTTAGGACACGTTGAAAAGGAAATGCTTCAATTATGTTATGCGTGTTGGAAAACCAAACAGCAGATGAGTCCTCAGACTAAAACCTAAAGATGCTTAGATTTTTGTTTTAACATTGAGGCAAATCATGCAAGCTATTATATTGCGCTGTAGGATAGTTTCAATAACAATCTTGCTTTTATATTTCCTTTTTATAGGAGGCATATCACAGCAAAGGAGACTGAAAAGCTAAGAAAACAGTTTACATTTACCTGAACTTTAGTTATAAGAAGCTTATATTTGAAAACACAAAGAAACATAGTGATTGGATCAGCTTAATTGAAAACTGTCTTTTAAAAAACATTCAATAATACTGATAGGTATGTAACTGGCATGTTTGAATAGAGCTAAATTCTAAACATTCACTTAGTTTATGTATCTGGTTAGATTAAAGAGGTGTTGATGCATAACATTTTAAAAGAAAATGATGGATATATGATTAGTACATTCCAAGTCACTTTATGCATATTTTTATGCTACAAAAGACAAAACAAAATGAACAAAGCCAAACCAACAAAATAGACAAACCCCAATAAACAAGGAACCAAACCCCCCCCCCCCCCCCCCCAAAACCACCAGACAGTCTGTATCAAGGATTAAGTAATCATTTATTCCATGAACCAAAGATTGCTTTTTTATTTGTTGTTTCACTCTCTCTGTGAAGAACTTCTTCCTAACATCCAGCCTAGACCTCCCCTGGCACAACTTGAGACTGTGTCCCCTTCTTCTATTGCTGGTTGCCTGGGAGAAGAGGTCAACTCCCACCTGGTTACAATGTCCCTTCAGGTAGTTGTAGACAGCAATGAGGTCATGCCTGAGCCTCCCCTTCTCCAGGCTAAACAGGCCCAGCTCCCTCAACCTCTCCTCATAGGGTTTGTGTTCCAGGACCCTCACCAGCTTTGTTGCCCTTCTCTGAACACGTTCCAGTACCTCAACATCTCTCTTGAATTGAGGGGCCCAGAACTGGACACAGTACTCAAGGTGTGGCCTGACCAATGCTGAGTACAGGGGAAGAATAACCTCCGTTGTCCTACTGGCCACACTATTCCTGATGCAGGCCAGGATGCCACTGGCTCTCTTGGCCACCTGGGCACGCTGCCGGCTCATCTTCAGCCTACTATCTATCAGTACCCCCAGGTCCCTTTCTTCCTGGCTGCTTTCCAGCCACTCTGTCCCCAGCCTGTTTAGAGCTAGTATTTTAGTCTAGTTGCACACAAGAATTTTTAGAAATTTTGAGTAGAAAGTAAATAATAGTAGGGATAGGACACAAAACAATAATAACTGATTTATATAATCCAATTTCTTTACTGGCTATGTTGTACTTGGTAGTACAAACTCACTCTGCCCTTTTTCCTTCACTCTCTTTCTGCTGCTTCTTGACACTTTTGACCTTGCTTGCTGGTTATTTTGGTTACTGGGTTACTGGTAAAGATACAGGAAGATGGGGGATGTAGAGACAGCAGGCCCTCTAGGCCTCTTTGTGTCCAGAGGTAGGGAGAGTTGAAATATTGTACAAGGGGATATTGTGTTGGTTTTGAACTGTAAATATATGTAAATTTGCCTTGTTTATGTTTATTGCCTATTATACTTTCATATTTAGTACATTTTTGTAAATATACTTCCATTTTTCTTCCAAAATTTTGAGTATCGTGCTAAGTTTATGCCAAGGGTAAATTTTCCAATTTGTTGGGGTGCAAGTCCAAAACACAACTGGTTATTAAATTAAAATTATTTTAGATAAATATCAGCTAGATAACCTGTCTGACTCCAAAAAACTGCCAGAATATAGTTGTGGTTGAAGTAGCTCATTGTATCTGCAGTATATTCAGTCTGTTTAATTTTTGTTACTCAAAGATCTGTCATATTCCAGAGAAGTACTTCAGTTGTTTCATTGTAATCAGTGACTCTATGCACATGAAGAATTCGTTAAATACACTCTGATTAAAAGCTTGAATGGCATTTGAGAGCTTTCTATGCTGATTGCATTTCATGCAAAGTTTCCAATTCACAATAATAAGCACAGGGCTAAAGTTACAATGGGGAGGTAGAGAAAATATGCATTTTCCTGTGATTTAGTACTGTCCCTCCTGCCATGTGACCCAAAAATACACTAGTATTTTAAAAAAGATTATGTTTTTCCTTTTTTTTTCCCCCTAAGGAATATTTGGTATATGCATTTGTATGAAAGCAGGAGGATATTCTGTCTCAAAATTGAGAAGGTACTGGAAAATATGAAGAACTCTGCATTTTTTCTCCATTTAAATATCTGATTTTTAATCCGTGCTTTAGGAAAATCTTTCCCAGTGACAGTGAATAAACATTAGACTTTATTCCATTTAAAATATCTTTATCACATTAAAGAATTGGGTTATAAAGAATGGTCTGTAAGTTGTGTGCCTTTTACCTCTGTTGTGATGATTCCTAGTAAAAAACATAGAACCATAAGGTTTGCAGTTTGATGACATGTGTTCTATTTTTTTGACTGTTAATGCAGAGACAAAGTTGCTACAAAATCAAATGAATCTGAGGTATGAAACCCTGTTTACTAGCTAAAGTGAGTATATGCATCCAATCATTATGACTTAAAATCATCTGATCAGATGAAAAAATTTGAGCTTCCATTTAATTTTTTATGCAGAGAATCAAGTCATTCATCTGTTTATAAAAGTATATAAAAATAATTTGTTTTATATTGTCACATAAAAAGCCCAGTAGACAAGTATTTTTTAGGGACCAATACTTAGGAAAGATGGTGAAAACAAAGAAAGTTAAAAATATTTCTTTAGTGTATGCCATGATCCATGAAGGATTTTGTGAAATAGAGATGATCTCTTTGCAAATACTTTTTAGTAGCATGCAAAATTGAGAGCATAAATTACTGCTATGGTTTTGATAAAATGCTGGTAATGGAAGATGATACTTGGCTTACAAGAGACTTACAGGGTGCTCATTTAACTGCAGATTTTAACAGCACCCAAGTGCACAGACCTCTACTCACAAATGTTTCATGATGTTATAGAAGAATTTGGATAATTCACTATTTTTCCTAGCTCTCTTCTTGTCCTGGTCAGTTTGGAGCTTTTAAATTTATATGACAATCTATTCTGTAAAATAAACATCAATTTATGAGCTCATCTGATTAAAGAAGTGACAAATCAAACAAGGGATCAATTTTGTAGTGATTGTTGAAAGGACTCATAACAGCCCAAGAATATTACTCAAGTGAAAGTAAGTAGATTTTGGAAATTCTCATTAGTATTGTCTTTCTTATACAAAGAAAATGCACTTACATGTTTAAATGTATTCTATGTACGCATTGCTAGAAGTAAATTTGTTCTAGAATCACTTTTATGTTTAATCAGTCCCTTTTATTCCTAAGATAATGCACACTATATTTTTGACTTGCAGGGGAATGAACAAAGTAACATTGAAGGAAATAAATCTGGTAGTAGAATTACCATTGAAATAAAGGGCTTCTTCTGAGCCTATAGTTCTGTACAGACTTGTGTTTTGCACTAGGGGAAAGGAATGTCTTGGGAGAAAAACTGGAATTAACTGAAATTCCCTGTGAATATATGTATCTCTAGGAAAATCTATTAGAAATATCTTAGCAGTGTATATCGGGAATTTCAAAATAAGAGAAAATCAACATGCATATTTTTTTGTGTCATATAAACAGAAATTACCTGTAGAATTCCAGGTATAAATACTTCCTAGATCCTCTGATGTCAGATACCTTCCTCAATTAAGGGATTAAATGAGACGTAAATATCCTGTCTTTTCAGGATCTTTTATAAAGTGTCATGGAAGGGAAATCACCATGATCAGAAGTTCTTTCCCAGTTTCACTTATACAGCAAAAACATCAACAACAGGATCATAATTAGGTAATTTTCTTTACTTATGCAAGAATTACATGAGAGAGAGAATGGAACTTGCAAATAATAAACTCTGCTGTAATAACTCGATTGTACTGAAGAACTTCCACTAATCTTCCATTCTTCTGAAGAAGATACTGGCCTGCTGTATTGACTCTGCTCCTATTTTGGCCCTGAATATCTACTCTATTATTATTAAAAATAATAGAGAACCCAGATGTAATATATGACTTTAAAATCTATGGGAAACAACTATTTTTCATCATATTTCCCCTGATACAACCTCTGTTACAGTAGTTTTCATCAGTTTTATGTCATAGATATTCACAAAGGCACTAGGAGAAAAAAAAATAGAACCTCTCACAACTCTTTATTTTTTAACTAAATTAAGAATGAAATTAAATGGTTTAAGTGCACTTAAATATGACAAGCCAATGTTACTATTTTTTGTGATGTCTTTGATCTATCTATAGGTCAAAAGAAAAAAAATTCCTGGTCGTTGTCACCTGTTTGTGCTTTGGTGAACACTTTGTCTGAGCATACCTCCTAAAATCCTGATATAGGGTGATGCTTACTCAATAGCGTACAACAATCATGTTAAAGCAGGGTGGAGAAGCAGTTTACTACGTGGCACAACATTAAACATCTGGGAGAACAGCTTGCTTATTCTGATGATCTTGGTGCTGTCAGTAGCCTCTGAAAAAAAGCTTGCATGCTTCTACTGTTGCCACTTTGTGAAGTTGAGCATTGCCATTTGTATTGTCATTCTATGCCAAAAAATATTCTTCTTCCTTTAATGTGGAACATAAAATCAGGTCATGGAACTCTAGACATAGCTCTGTAGGATTGAAGTCTGTTAAGTAGAATAGAAGGAAAGAAAGAAAGGATCAGAACTACATTTTTTATATAAAGGTATTTATGCCCATTTTAAAACAGCAAATGTGTCACTAAGATCTCACTGCATTATGTATGTCAATATACAGAGACATTTTTTTTGTCTTCACATTCTTTGTTGGTATAGAAAAGCATGATGTTGGAAAACAAATATTCAGAAGGAAACCATATTTGTGCATGGCATGCTGGAGACACTTCTAAAGAACAGTGGAAGTAAGCAAGATTTCTGACAAAATCACTCTCTGTGTGAATTATCTCTGCATTTGGTAGTCACATAAATATAAAATTCACAGAATATTTTATTAACAATGGTGAATCACAGTTTGTGCTGGTTTGAAGCATCGTAGAATGTTTTGTTGAGAAGAACTAGATTACAGGCTGTGGAAAGAAAACAATGGTGATGTCTACCTCACTCACTGTCTCACTGAGGAGTATGGGAAGAAGCAAAAAAAAAAACACATTAGATAACACTCTTGCCATTTTCACTCTCACTGGGACTATTGGCTGAGCTGCATCTCTCTAACACACCCTCCATTGTGGGCTACCTCACTTTGCTTCTTACCCTCTTGGCCAAACCTCTATTCTTCCTCAGGACTGGAGTAAAGTTGAGAGGGTTAGGGGGAAGGTGAAGGGGCGGTTGGGAGCCCCTCCTGGGGACTCAGGTTTCTGGAGGGGGGTTGTGTTTCTGTATTATTTTTTACCTTGTATATTTCTGTATATGACTGTATATGCTGTAAATATCTGCTTGTATATTGTGCTAGCTGTAAATATAAGCTTCATTCATATTTCCAGAGCCAGCTGAGTCTAGTCTGGGTGATTTTTTGAAGTGTGGGGGGCGGGGAACACCCAAACCATCACACAGTTGCATCAAATTTTCTTAAGAAATCATATTCAAACAGATACCATCCATGGGTCCAGAAGACTTTTTAAAATCATTTTTTTGAATGGTTTGAGAGATTCAGAATTTATCTTTAATGAATCCCACAACAGGTTTAAGCACTTTCATATATAGGCTAAGAATCACTTTTCAAATTAATATGTATTTTCTTCGCAAGAAGAAAAAGTAAGACATCACACTCATTTGGCTTTTCTTTTAGAATAGAAAGAACAGTATACTCTAATTTTCACCACTTTTTCAATGTGGACAGCAGATGGAAACAATAGGATAACTAGTTTGTTAAATATAAATAATAAAATATGCAGCTTCACTGTGTGGAATCATTTGAAAAGAGAATACAACATTTATATATATTTTTATTACTATTTAATTTCATTATTCCAGAGCGTATTGACTTTGGGAATTTAGAGCACTAGGACACTTGAGAGGAATGACTTGCAATGCTGACTTTTATGATAAAGGATTGAATTTTTCAATTGTTTTGACTTCTAAAATTTTTAATGTTCATTCAGCATGACATTGATAATGGTTATTTATTATTTAGAAAATACTACTTGGGTTTATAGAATTTATTCACATTTTTAATCATTGACTAGCACATCTAGAGTGATTTTAATTCTAGCAGCATATGCTTCTGGAACAAAACCTACTGGCATTCCCAATAAATAAATGTAATTAAAATCACATTCTTTTGTATAATAAGAGACACTGACATATATGCACACAAGAATACACATATCATGCTATCTCAGCCTTGCCAGAAGGAGTACATTTAAAGATTCCATCAGTAACAATTTTCCTGGAACTACTGTCCTCTGGGAGTGTGGTTAGAGTTAGGGCCATAAATAACATTTGAAAGTTACTACACCTAATAAAGAGAATGAAGTTCTGATCACAAGCAGAATCAGCCTAACTCATACCAGCTAACTGCATGACCCAAATCATACTATATTAGCTCAACTTAGGCAAGAGTAAAGTTTTCCTGTTTCCAGCCTGTCACCTCCTGCCAGACGTGTTCTAGTGCTCCCAATTAAACAGAGTATTGTTACTGTCCAAGTAATAGTGACTGAGAATGCCAATTTTTGGGAATCTTGCCAGCAGCATAACTAATTTTTATTACTATTTTTTCAAAGAACCAAAATGTAAAACAAGCAAGTCATACAGAGGAAAAATCAAAGTTGAGTCCTGTGTCTTCTGTTTTTCTTATATAGTCTTACAGTAACTTTTTTTTCCCTTTGAAACATACACTCTGAAATATCATATGAAACTAACCTGAAGACCTTTAGAGAGGAGCCTCTCTAAATGTATGGTCAGCAATCTAAGGAAACTGATACACATAATTCCTGTTGATATGGATCCTTTAACTCATACTTTAAAATGTTATTATATTTTAATTTTTATTTTGTTAACTTTTCCCCACCTCTCAATGCCTGTAGAGAAAGAATATCTGGAAGGAAATAGTAATCTCTACAGTTTACAAAGAGTCCCTGAAGGAATTTGAGTTTTGGCTTGAGGCCTTGATAGGTAAGACAGAATTGTATGTTTGAAATGTTGATTAGATTGACAAGCAAGAGTTCAGCAACTTGTTCCATCACATAAATCATGTGTGACCATGGGCAAATTGCACTGCATCTCAGTTCTGTTTGTGAAATATGTAGTTTATAGTAGTTCTTTGCCTCACAGGGGCACTGTATGGGCCAATGAATCAATAATAATGAAACATAAAAATTTTCTAGCAACAGATGTCAGAAAGTATCATGGTTATTTTCTCCTCAATGTTAAAACCATTTTAACCACTAGCCCCTTAGTCTTATTTCAGATGCACTCCATTTCCACAAGCATCATCACCAGGTAATCAGTCTATGCTGTGTGTCAATAATGCTTTTCCAAAATATTTCACTAAGTAAACACTCCCTTATGCTGAGGTTTCATAAATATTATTCAATTACAAATGAAAAATAGAATTCTGGGAAATCAGTAAAAGTAAAGAGTAAAAACAACAAGACTATAGACAATTGAAATATTGTATGAAATTAATTCTAACAGTGTAGAAGTCTGCTTTTCATTGACATTAATCTCTTCACAAACTGGTTCCCTAGGCAACTTCAGAATTTTAACTCTTTCAGGATTATAACCTGTTACTCAAGTAAGAATTTCTTTCTCTTTTTATCTTCCAGAATGTTCATGTTCTAGGACAATACACAGGATTTTCTCTTTTCCTCAATGACAGAAAAAACAACTTATTTGGATTCTTCTCTACTGTCTCAGATTGAAAACTATAGGGTTAAAAGTCCTCTGGAAACTACAAGACTGTTATTCAATCCCATAATTCTGCTATCTCTTTATAAACTCACAATAAGGCCAGCTTGTGCTGCTTTTCTCCCCCTTCTGCCTTGTGTCAAGCACAAGTGTGATCGTTTGGGTGTTACCTGCCCCCCCTGCATTTAGGAAATCACCCAGACTAGACTCAGCCACTCTGGAAATTGAATGAAGCTTTTATATTTACAGTTTAGCACAACATACAAGCAGATATTTACAATATATACAGTTATAGACAGAAATATGCAAGTTAAAAGGTAATACAGAAACACAACAGCCCTCCCAAAAACCTGCGTCCCCAGAGGGCCTCACCAGCCACCCTTCCACCTTTTCCTACCCCTCTCCTCTTACCACAGACACTGTCTTGTGCCCAAGGAAGAATGGAGGGTCAGACGGGGGTTTAGGAAGCAGGTGGATTAATCAGAGACAGCAGGTGACGTTAGAGAGAAATGCAGCCCACAGCCCAGACAGAGAGTGAATGACTTATTTATGTTTATACTCTTGCTCTTATACTTCTCAGCACGTCTATGAGCAAAGTAGACATCACCATTGTTTCTCTTTCACAGCCTGTAATCTCATTCTTTTCAAGCAAACATTCTAGCTAGCTTCAATCTAGCACAATCCACCCCTGTCTATTTCACAGAGAGTATTGCTGAGAACTATCTGATCTATTCTAAAACAATATTTACATTACTTAATATCACAAGTTCAGTTCAAAATTCTTTCCTGCCTCCTCAGATGTAGGTGATTCAAAAGCTCAGAAAACAGCAGTTTGTCTCCTCACAGATGAAACGAGAACAGGGACTTCCAGGTGATGTTAGGTTCATGCTCCTGTACTGTAGATTCTTATGGGAATGCAGAATGAAGAAGAGTTGTGGGGTGCAGGTGCAGAAGAGTTGTGGGAAAGGATGTGAAGAGAATAACAACTGAAGCACTGGGAATTACAGGTTTAGTTTTAGGCTGGGGGAAAATTCAAGGGGATTTGCAATGCCTGTTGTATCTGCTTCTGTAATTTCTGTGTCTCTCCAAATATACTTCTGTGTTTTTTTCTCCAACTTGAGAGTTTCATTTCTGTTGGGTCTCTTTAAAACCACAATGTCTACCTCTTCCAACCAGAGATCTTCACAATCGTCCTGGTTTAATAACAATAATACTAATGAAAAAGAATATAACCCAATGAAAGGAAATAAAACCAAAGACAAGTGATACAGAATTTGGTTGTTCACCACTTACTGATATCCAAGCAATGATCTGCCTCTTCATCTGATTCTCCCCAGTTTACATAGAAGGTATGGAATATTTGTGTATGGCATGGAATATTTTTTCTACTGCTTTATGTCTGCTGTCCTCGCCATGCTGTATTCCATTTTCTCATGCACCTGCTCACTGACAGAGCATAGGAAACTGAAAAGTCTTTTATATAGAACAAGTCATAACTAAGACATCAAGTTGTCATCAACATTCTTGTCACATTAAATCCAAAATATAGCACTGTAGCAGCTACTAGGAAGAAAACTAATTTTATCCCAGCATAGCCAAGACAACTGTGCTCTTCACGATTCAGAACTCCAATTTTTAAGCAGGCCTCTTCTTTCCTACTCTATTTTACCATTAAATAGTTTCTCTTCATATGTGTTCCTCACTGTTTGAGGCTAATTGGAATATTGTAATGAGAGAAATTACATAATTGGTTGTAAAAAGAAAATAATGATGAAATCTATATCATTCACTGGTTTTCTGAGAGAGGGAAAAAGCTAAAATGTCAACAATTTGTCCCACTCTGGTCTGGGACACTGGAACTATATGCTTCCTCCTCACCTCTCTCTAATACCTTTTCTACTAATCTTGGCTAATAGAAAATAATGTAAGCTTTCATGGTCATTTTGTTAATCTGTCTGGGAAAGTAGATGGAGAAAGAGACGTACCTTTGAGCCCTTCGCATCAGCTTTATTTATCCAGAAGGGTGAGTACTCTTGTGTACATATGCTTGTGAATTTTGCTCTGCTGTAAGTATTGCTTCATCTTACTTCCAAGCCATCTGAGCTAGTCTGGTAAACTTCAGTAGTGGGGGTAGGGAAAGTTCCTAACCCACCACACTCAGCTTTCTTTGAACTGCATCATCAGTTATAGGTCCTTCATAAAATTTTTGTTTTGGACTATCAGAAACATATTTCCTTCTATATTTAATGAGAAACATATTTTGTTCCATAGTTCTTAATTCTTTTTGTTATAAAGAAAATCAGTATGCTGCATAGTCCACCTGATCTGTTTTTGCAGGTATCTTGACTTCAGGCCAGAAGTTAGAAGACATTGGCCTAAGAATGGGTTACAATGGGATAGCACAGGTCTAGTAGAACTTTAGATAATCATCTCTTTGAAGGTTTTCTCCTTTTTTTGTCCTTTACTCCAATTCTTGAATTAAGTCCCTTCTACACAGTAAAGTTTTACAGATGGCATCTACATTATCCTCTCTTTATTATGAAGCTTTTATTTTTCAGACACCTTCAAGCATGTGTGAAATGTTCCAGATGCTGGCTACAGGGATATAATGAGACCTAATTTCCCTATTTTAAATTATTAATTTCTCATTGGAAAAATTTAAATTATCTCTTATTGAAGTTGTATAATTTGATACTCAGACAAGTGACTAAAATTCATTTTGAACAGGTAAAAAATTAAGCATGTGTTTTATCCCTAAGTGTTATAACTTGGATTCACTCTTAATGCTGAATTCTGTGAGCAAAATGAAGCATAATTACAACTGTGTGATGCTGTGCCTGCCAATTGGTAACCAGACGCTATTACAGACTTTTCTAATTATCAAAGTTGCTTTTAAGTATATTTGCTTACTACACACAAATTAAGCCAAAAGTACAACTGACTCATATGGTTTGCAAATGTACCTGGGAAGCAAAAAATGTAGTCACTCTCTGTGTGTGTTGAGCTGTATTCACTATACTGTACAGAACATTGAGAGGCTTAGATTTTCTATTTCTACTCCTGTTAAAATGAACTAAATCTGGAATCGCACTACTGAACTCAGAGAAACTGATTTGTGATCTTCCAATATATATTTGACTATTTTGAGAAAGCTTTACATCTCTCATTCATCTACATCATTCACTCTAAATAAAGGCCTAACTATAGTTTTAAGAAAAAAAAATCTATCCTTTTAACTGTGTACATGAAATATATAACCCTGTGAGGTAGTTTGGTCCTGGCTGGGGACTAGATGCACACCAAAGCATCTCTATCACTCCTCTTTTTTAGATGGACAAGGGAGAGAGAACGTATATAAAGGGCTCATAAATTAAGACATAAGCTACTTAAAATGAAAAGCAAAAGCGAAGTCTGTGTGTGGATTCAAGGGTATTCAAGGGTAAACAAAGACATTACTCTTCACTTCCTATCAGCAGATGATGCTCAGTCACTTCCTGGGAAGCAGGGTTTCAATATGGGCAGTGGTTGCTCCAGAGGACAGATGCCACCAATAAATACCCCACACACTTCCTTCTTTCATTTAGCTTTTGTATCTGAGCTGACTTAATATATCATTAAATACTTCATTGGTCAATTTGGTTCAGCTGGCCTGGCTGTGTCCCCTACCGAGGTCTTGCCCGTCCCTCAGCCTGTCAGTGGTGGTGGAAATGCTCAAAAAGCACAATCTTTCAGACAAAACAGTGTTACCAACACTAGAAAGGTGTTCTGGGGAGAATTAATAGCAGCTCAGACAGCCTAATACACCTTAAAAACTTGTAGACTAATTATTCACAGTCACACTTATAATTAACAATGATGGAAAAGTTTATTTAATATTATCATGCATAAATGAAAGACTGATGGCAAAAATAATTAAGCAGTGTTAGAATCAGAAAGAGTCATTGGTGGCCAACATCAGATTGAGAAGATTTGATTTACATATTATAGAAAAAAGAAGTTGTAGAAAAGTTCTGAGGGTGCTTAAATTTTTATTATGTAGAATGACTGAGTCACTAAAATATGTCGGAATTCATCAGAAATTAAAAGACATAGGAAAAAATTATAAGGAAAGATAAATAAAAGCAAATGACTAGACAACAAGTTTGTTAATTAAATATGAGTAAATACACACCGCTCCTCTTTGCTGGTGTACTACATTTGAACTATGTTTAAATTATTTTATCTCAAGCACAACTTGTAACTTCAGGAGGATACATTGCAAATTGCCATCATGTCTAAGAGGGAAGATTGATACAATCCTACAGAATACATTCTTAATAGCATCATGGCATCCCCTAATACTCAGAAAGTCACATCAGCTGTTAAAATTGGTATGAAAAATACACAGGTGAAAGTGACCATATTTGTACACATATATATGTTTGGTTTTCAGATATCATGAAAATTCAGAACACCAGGGCAATATATGTAGTCCTCAAAAGTACCTCCTCACCATGTAGTGTCATTAATAGGATCATGTAGGGGCATCACATCTGTAACTTTAGAATAGAAATGAAAACAAAGTATTTAAGCTTTTGTGACTATTTGTCATGGAAGGTAGCAGAGCCCTTTTGCAGGCTCCATTTGTGCACAGGGTCGTGGCTCACATGAAGGCCAAGCTATCTCAAAATTAAAACAATATTTCTATCTGTTGTCCCAGCAGCTACAGAGCCTCTGAGAAGATTTCTCCCCCAGAGGGACAAAAGGTAAACATAGGCTATGTTGTGGAGTGAAAGACCTTGGTACCCATCACTCGATGAACATCTGTTGGGGGCTGACCCCTGGGTGGTTCTATAGGTTGTTTTTAGTAAGAATTGTCCAATTATATGAATTGATTATAACTTTGTACCAATCTGTAAAATTAACGTAAGTCCGCCTGAACTGTCTGAACATACCTCCTTTGAACACTATAAAAATGCTGCATTTGCCTTAATTGAGCATGCCCTTGCACCCATCTTCCAACTGATACCCTGCCTGCACACACATCACTCAGCATTCGCACCGCAGCATTAAAGTTACGGCCAGCTCGGGACAGTATGGCTGCACCCGACTCTCGTCAACTTCGGAAGCCAGCACTCAGCACAGCCCGGACTCGCAGAGGCTCGGACAACGCGCCTTAAATTCATAAATACTCTAAGACTCTTCTCTGAACTGCATTTGGACAGTGAGTAACTGATAAACATTATTTAGAGACTGAATAATCTCTCAAGACTGAAATGAACTCTCTTAAAATCACAGATTCTCTTAATTTTAGCCATTCTGTATTTTAAATCTGCAACCGCGAACGAAGAACTTACGTGGGATAGTTATAAATAAGTTTGGGGAAGGGAATTTATAGTGTTTTAGTAATAAATCATTTAAACTTTTTTATACATCGACCTTGCATGTTATTCCCTGAAATTCCCCTAAACTCTGTTCCACGACACTATTGCATACAGATTGAATTAAAAAAGAATGGAAGATTTTTCTACCAGAGGGATCAGTGAAGAAAAGTTCTCAATATAAACACCTGTCTGTGGTAGAAGAGGGATTCCCTGTGGCAGGAAGAGCAAATTTAATAATTAAATAATTATTAAATGTATTGTCACCTGGCATTCAGTAATGTATAAACCGTACCAGAAAAATGAATGCTTTTCTTGCAATGATGTCACTGGAATGTACTTCTACTTTGAAAAGCTATGATTTTAGTATGGGGTTTTTTTACTGGTTAAAATGTCCAGCCTATGTAGTTCCAAATTCATACCTTATTCCTTCAGCAAGCTTTTATTCAGATTTTAGCTTCACAAGCTTTTGTTCAGATTTTAATCTCAGAGCTGTCTACAATCAAAAAAGCTTAACGTTTTGTTGTTCTTTTTGTTCTGTTTTGCTCCGCTTTTTTTTTTTTTTTTTTTTTTTTCTTGGACCACAAGGTTTTTAATACTTCTTTCTTTACCTTAACCTTCCTGATGAGAAATCTGATTCTGAACATACTCTGGGCAGCTAGAAGTATCTTCAACTAACATGATAGGTATACTAAAAAATTTCCAGAGGAACAAAAAGTTCAGCAAATTATTATACACTTGCTGTCAAAAGGAGGCATTGATTTGTACCTGAAGCAAGAATGTAGTAACCTGTCTTTTGTATCTTCCATTATGTTGCTTTTCATCATCCCTCTCAAGATTTTAATCTCCTGAATGTATATAAATGCATTTTAAACACTTATGAGTGGTGCTCAAAACCAGTGCTGCTTGCCACCTATTGCTCTCTTATAGTCCTTGAATATTTCCTGTATCAGCAAATTGCTTCCTGTCAGAGACTAAAATAAACAATATGTCCCAACATCTCAGAAAAAAAACCTTGGTTTGAGCTAAATTTCTGAGAAGTGCTAAGTGAGCATCCTGTTTGTACTCACTGTCCTTAAAATCCCCTCCTGCATGAGCTTAGACCCCCAGGAGCTCTCAAATATGCAACAACTGGACAAGAAACCAACCAGGGAACAAAGTGAGCTTGTGTGTGCTACTATGAGACCGCCTGCCTGACTGCTCAGCTTGCGTGGACTGAAAGACCATTATTCTGAACCACCACACCTGGAACTGAGCTCCTGTCACCTATCACACATAGAAGGTGAAGGCTTCCTGTTGTGACAGATGATGCCAATTCTGACATAACCACAGTCTAGCAGCTCCTGGTTTATCAACAGCAGTGATCATTTTGGAGAAACCAGGCAGACAAGGAGAGCTCAACCCTGGAAACCCCCTACCACACTGATCATGCCCAACACCACTGGACAGTGGGCCTGGATAAGCAAATCATTCCTAGAAAATATTAAGTAATTATTAGAAAAACATGCATATTCATGAAGTAGCCGGGGAAAAGGAGAAGTTCTGACCTGCAGACAAAATGTTTCCCACCCGCTCTCTTCAAACAGTTTTTCAGGATGCTGAATGACTCTGGGGTGAGCTCTCTTCTCTCTGCATGGGAATATTTTTTTATTTTCTTTCTCTTTTCCCACCCCGAATCTCTTATTTTCTCCTCCTCCCCATCTCTATCCATGTGTGTGTATGTCGTGCACATGCAATAAAGCTAACCTGTGTGTTTGACACCATTTGTGCCTTAATTCTATTCCTGAGAATCCAAACCTCCCACACCAGGGATTCCTCTGGACTGGGACGCTGCCTTTAGTAAATTACTAATATTTGACTGTCATTCAAAAAAACAGAAATTGTATTCTTCTAAAGGATGCAGAGGAGCCCATGTAAGATGTAACACTATCTTTAAAATAGCTGGTAATTGATGTGGTGAGTATCATGCAAAAATAACAATTTAACAACTGGAAACACATAGCATGTCACACTAATATGACTCACTTGCTATTTTGCAACTAAACTCTTTGAAATGACTTCACAGATGGCTGTAGAAGCAGCTTATCAAAAGCCCTCAAAACCAGTTTTGAATAGAAATGTGCGGTGTAAATACATCCAAGCAATTTTGGCTGATCTGGGAAAGAAACATCAAAAAAACCAACACAAAATGTATTATTGTATGTATTTTAAAACTGTTTACAAGAAAACATGGAAAGATTTAAATCTACATATTTTGAGAGACATTTTGCTCTTGAAAAGCAATTTGTCTACAATAATAAGCAACTCAGTATTATCAAAACATACCACTCTTACTTTTTATTGAATGGAATATTTTTATCACAGAATTACACAGGGAATTAACCAGGATGGAAAAGACCTCTGAGATCATTGAGTCCAAATTGTCACTTAACCCTTCTAATTAACTAAACCATAGCACTGAGTGCCTCATCCAGCCTCCTCTTCAACACCTCCAGGGATGGTGATTCCACCTATCCCTGGGCAGCCCATTCCAATGGGCAATCACTCTTTCTGTGAAGAACTTCTTCCTCACAACCAGCTTAAATCTGCATTCATGACATTTTTTTTTTTTTTTTTTTTAGAGAAAGCACGTTAGTTTGTTCTATAAACCAAAGCTAAAAAACAGGAATCAATATGACACATTTGAATTGCATAAAAAGGTGGCACTTCACTGGCATTACTAGAACCACTTTGGCAGATGCATTTCCATTTTGTGGAAGATTTGGACTTCTTTGGGAATGTTTTTCAGTTGTGTGTTTGTCGCTGAGGAGCTTCTACAACCTGTGCCAGTTTGGGCGGAGGAGAGAAATTAAGCGGTGTGAGATGATATTCTATAAAAATATATAATTTATAAATTCAGTATTCTGAACTCTTGCCACCCCAACCACTGAATTTTAATATTAATATCTGTTCTGCATGGTTATGAAAGACATAACCTACCTCTACAACCTGATCTCCTTCTATTATCAAGTGACCCGCTTGGTGTATGTGGGGAGGCCTGTGGATGTGGTCTATCTGGACTTCAGCAAGGCCTTTGACACTGTCCCCCACAGCAAACTGCTGGCTAAGCTGTCAGCCCATGGCTTGGATGGCAACACTCTGTGCTGGGCTAGAAACTGGCTGGAAAGGTGAGCACAGAGAATGGTGGTGAATGGTGCCACATCCAGCTGGAGGCCGATCACTAGTGGTGTCCCTCAGGGATCAGTGCTGGGCCCCATCCTCTTTAACATCTTCATTGATGATCTGGATGAGGTCATGGAGTCAGCCATCAGCAAGTTTGCAGATGACACCAAGCTGGGGGCAGATATGGCTGGGTTGGAAGGCAGAAGGGCTCTGCAGTGGAACCTCGACTGCCTGGACAGATGGGCAGGGTCCAAGGGGATGGCGTTCAATAAGTCCAAGTGCAGGGTGCTGCACTTTGGCCACAACAACCCCATGCAGAGATACAGGCTGGGGTCGGAGTGGCTGGAGAGCAGCCAAACAGAAAGGGATCTGGGGGTGCTGATTGATACCCGCCTGAACATGAGCCAGCAGTGTGCCCAGGTGGCCAAGAGAGCCAGTGGCAACCTGGTCTGCATCAGGAATGGTGTGGTCATCAGGAGCAGGGAGGTCATTCTGCCCCTGTACTGGTTAGACCACACCTTGAGTACTGTGTGTGGACAGATAGGGCCCGGCAGCCAGAAGATATCGCACTGTAGGGCAAGATAGGGCCCCTCTCCATATTGCCATAACCAGTAATATTCAGCTTATGATGTAAGCAGGAAGAAATGATGTATTAACCCACACTATGTAACCCAGCATTGCCCACTAATAAACACCATTTGCTTTCCACTGCATTGGTGTCTGTGAGCTGATGGTCCGTGTGGCCAAGGACTGGTTGCCGTGACGTTCCTTAACCAGATCGCTGCGCACCCCTCAAGGGCAACAAGTAGTGCCGAAACCCCGGGAACATTGCCTGGGTTTGAGTGAACGGCGGTCACGGCAGCGGGACTGTTGTGAAGGGGTTTATCTGGGTTTTGGGGGGAAGAAATATGAGGCCGAATTTAAAAGGGTTTAAATAATTTAATATTATATACACAAGGAATTCCCCCCTTCCCCAAACTATATACAGCTACCCCACACAAGTTCTTTGTATGCGGTTGTGAAATTATATTACAGAATGTCTATATACAGCAAATTGGGAATTTAGCAGAGGTTTGGAAAGGTTTAGATAGAGAGTCTATGGCATAAATAAAAGTGCCATGGGTAAAGTTACTGAAAGTCTATGCTGGTTTAAATCGAGTTTGCTCAGTTACTCACTGGCTGGAGCCAGTTTCGGTGATCCCAAATATGTGTGGCAAAGCCACGTTGTTAACCCTCATGGGTCTGAATAGTTCACTTCAAGGATTATTGGGGTATGCTGTCTGAGGATTCCACAGGCACGATCAAGCTGGGAATGGCGGGCTGGAGCGGTGGCTGGCCAGGAGTGCCTTGGTCAGTTTCCCTGGGCTGGTGCGAGGTGCCATGGGCTGGAATCATGCAGCGGTGGTGGTCCCAAAAAGTGGTAAAGCGGCTAGGAGTGGTGGGTGGAGGAGGGTGGAGGAAAGAAGAGAGGTGGCAGGAATACTGAATTGTCCCTTTTTATGAGGTATGACCCCAAGATTGATGGTCTTTGGCCACAATTCCATCCAATAAGGGTCTGGCAGCAGGCCAAAACATACCAAATAAGGTGAAATCCATGGGTCTGGTACCCCCAAATATTGAGCTTACATAACGTGTTTACTCCAACCTTCAAGCAGGCCAGGCCAGACTTGAAGGCACCAGTGCTATTGTGCTCCTTTTTCCCCCTTAACTTGTTTTCCCCAAGTTTGGGCAGGATAACACCTTTTGGGGGGACAACATGTCCAGGCATGAATAGATTTGTAAACGTGGTCATTTGGGGCCTGTGCAACCCTCCACCACAGGGACCCACCCTGGCAGGGGTGAGAAGGGAGGACGCTCCCAGGACCCACAAGGAGGATGGAAGCTCTTGTGAAGGTTGTATCTCAATTACATAAACAGTGGCGTATTGACTGTAAACTCATAGATTTTACTCTCACAGTTGTGAGGCATTTACAAATTGGGAGTCGGGATCCCCTACGACGGGGATCCCTATGCGAGTGGCAAGCTCGGCAGCAAAAGCTCAGATATGGGTGGAGGTGAGAAAGTCTTCTCAATCAGAATTTCCATCACCGCCTCCTTCCCCAGAACCACTGGACTCAGGCTCCTTTGTGTCTCCTGTATCTGAGGAGCTCGATGAGAGCCTGGAGTGCAGAAGCTGGTGTAAGACCACACATAAAAAGGTAGCATTGTCTCACATGGAAGCAGGCACTTAGCCAGCAACAACATCGAAAGATTTCTCAGTTTAAAACGTTTCTCAGAACTCCTGCAGCTGTGCATACCAACTTTGATGAGTGTCACTGGTGAGCCACCCACAAGACTCTGCTAAGCATCTGACAATGCAGACCCCCCGTGCCTCCACCAAGAGTAACACAGGAAAAAGAAAAAAACACCAGAGAGACAGAGGGACGATCAACAGAGAAGCACCCTCCCCTTCTTCCCTCCCTCTCTCCATGTTTTTCTTTCCCTTGCAGTTGCTGTGAACAAAACTATTTCATTTCTTAAATAAACAGGCTGAATTTGTGCTGGCTATTTTGTGACTTGATGAGATGTTTATTTTAATAAGATAAATTTTACAATACTTTTAGAAGGGTAATTGTGATAAGACTTAAGTAATTAAAATAGAGTATGTTAAGTAGTTGATAGCTGCATGTTTAATAGTTAATATAATAGAATATTATAGTAAGAGTTATTTGTAAGTGTATTAGTTCTAATTTAAGATTCTTTTCCTTTTCTGGTACCAGAGTATTTTCACAGGAGCTCCATGAATGTAATATCTTCTTGATTTTCTTTTTTTTTTCTCAATACTGAGTTAATGGTTTCATTTCCTTTAGTTGATGTATTTTTTAAGTTGATGGATAATATAATTAAGGATAAGAGTTTGTAAATATAATTGTAGAATTTTAGGATATAAGGATATTGTAGAATATTTTAAAATATTTTTTCTGTATATTTAGATAGCACTAGGATTATGTATAACTCACAAAAAACAAAAAAAAAAAAAAGAGGGGAGAATATAGAGGAAGGAAGGAAAGGAAAGTAGGAGAAGGAAAAGAGAATGTTGAAGCTGTTGAGGTTTCTGTGGTTGCATTGTGTGGACAGGGTCAATGGATTTGTTAGCCTAGACAATGAATAATTGTGGCAGTGGTTGTATGTGTATAGATTATAAGGTTTTGATCACGGTTAATGAATTTGGGTGTTTCACAAGGTTTAATGGAATAGATAATTGTAAAATAAAGATCAGTCAAGCACCTGTTGTAAGGGACACAACCCACTTAATTGGCACAGATGGCAATGTGCTTGTTATCTTTTTGCAAGGGCCTTGCAGAAAGATGAGAAACACTGCCTTAAATTTTTAAGACAGATAAAGGACTGTGGGAAAAAAGCCTAATAGAATAACCTGAAAGCAACATCTAGGGCATATCTTTGTATCATATTTAGAAATAGGTAGTTCTTAAGCACAATAGACAGATGCATCTCACAGCTTAGGAGTGTGGTGAGAGCATCAAGATTCCTGAAAGTCATAGATTGAATCCAGAACAATGGGAGTCTGAGGAAGAATATTAGACATCAGCTACTCCTGTGAATCTACAACATCGATTGCTACACAGAGCCAATGAAGACATGGCACACCTGCACTCTCCTGTGACTGTGACATTCATCTGGACTTTTGGTCTTTTGAACAAATGACTTATTGTCACTTGCAGAAAAAGCTTTTAGGATTGTTAGCTAAGCCTAGGCTATTAGCTTGTCAAACTAATGCTACTAGTGAAAGCAAGCTCTAACAGGTTTATTCTCTTTCTGATTTTAGCACTATGGATTTGTAGCTGTATCATTTACCCCTGTGTTGAACAGCCTATGCAAAGTTGAAGATCAAGCCTGGGTTGCTCAAAAGAAAGAAAGGGAAAAAATGTTGGAGAGATTCTTGTTAGCAGAGGACACTAAATGATAAACATGGGCAACCCGTGCTGGGAAGTGTCCTTGGGCCCATCTTGGGAGTTAAGATACCAGGCGCTGGGTAGCACACCCCACATGCAGTTACATGTGGGCAGAGTTAGCCAGACCCAGAGGCTGACCCTCAAATTGTTACATCGATTTTTGTTTTCTAAGCAAGTTTGTGATATGTGCATTTTAGATTGTTGTAAAGCATAGAATAAGAACAGAATATTTTAGCTGGTTTAGTTATGCATTTAGCATGTTTTTATTCAAGATTATGATCTATATCTTCTTTGAGATTGTTATATTTCAGCCAATCCAAATTAAGCATAGGGAAGGGGGAAATATGGGCAGCTAGGGCCCGGCAGCCAAAAGATATTGCACTGTACGGAAAGATAGGGCCCCTCTCCATATTTCCATGACCAATAATATTCAACTTATGATGTAAGCAGATGGAAATGATGTATTAATCCACACTATATAACCCAGCATTGCCCACTAATAAGCGCCATTTGCTTTCCACTGCATCGGTGTCTGTGAGCTGATGGTCCATGCGGCCAAGGGCTGGTCACTGTGCCATTCCTGAACCAGCTCACTGCGTGCCCCTTAAGGGCAACAACTGTGTCCAGTTCTGGGCCCCTTAATTTAAGAAGGACATTAAGATGCTTGAACATGTCCAGAGAAGGGCAGCAAGGCTGGTGAGAGACCTCGAGCACAAGCCCTACGAGGAGAGGCTGAGGGAGATGGGATTGGTTAGCCTGGAGAGGAGGCGTCTCAGGGGAGATCTTGTTGCTGTCTACAACTACCTGAAGGGTGGTTGTAGCCAGGGGGAGGTTTCTCTCTTCTCTCAGGTGGCCAGCACCAGAATGAGAAGACACAGCCTCAAGCTATGCCAAGGGAAATTTAGGCTTGAGGCTAGGAGAAAGTTCTTCACTGAGAAAGTCATTGGCTACTGGAATGGGCTGCCCGGGGAGGTGGTGGAGTCGCCGTCCCTGGAGCTGTTCAAGGCAGGATTGGACGTGGCACTTAGTGCCATGGTCTAGCCTTGATCTCTGTGTTAAAGGGTTGGACTTGCTGATCTATGAGGTCTCTTCCAACCTTGGTGATACTGTGATACATTCTAGGAATAATATCAAACAGCAACTTGTTAATAACTAGCAAACATTCAAACTATAAACAGAGAGAGAAGTTTCCCCACGGCAAATACCGCTTGGGGTCAATATGCTGCTTGCCCAGTAGGTGGGATGAAGCTCTTTCTGCAACAGCAGGAAGTAATAGAAATTACAGAGGTATTAAGGCATTTACTCACAAATTCTTACTAATTATCAATCACCCTCTGGAGCTACATCACAGCCTATACAAATGTTCAATCTTCAGGGGAGTCTGCCCGTGGATGTTGAGGCTGGAATTCTCCCAGCTTCAGGGGAAAGGATGCAGATATGCAGACAATCTCTGATCTTGTTCTCCTGGCTTCTTCTGGACACGCTGTCCAGGGATCCTTAGGCAGGACCTTCAGGTGCAGAATGAGTACAATGTCGTGCAGTCTCGGCACGGTCTCACGCTGGCCATATAGGCCAAATGCTTGTGCAGACAAGTGGAGTCTGCTCCTGGTAACCTGTGGCTGGGGTTTACCAGGCAATGATAAGGCAGCAGATGTGCAATGGAGTGCATGGCTGCACAGGAGACTGAGTTTCGTAGATAATAGGATCTGGTTCTGGTAACTCACCGCAGTGGTGTGCAAATGTGAATGGCTGGCTGGGAAACTCTGTCTCCATAAAAGTAGATGCACTGTGGGTGAGCCCTGTGAGTGAGGCTTCAGAAGGCATAAACAAAAAAGCAGTGTGGGTGAGTCTAAGCAGGATAATGAGAGGAAGCAAGCATGTTGTTTACCTGTGTATCTCTATTTATCAAATGTGGGCTAAGGCTAATGGCCCCTCGGCCACCAAAATGACCAATGAGCTTGGCAGTTAGCCACAAGCCTAGACCTCCCAAATATCAGGATAGCATGGGCCTAGCACCCGGTGGGCCATGAGCTGGGCGCATGGGCTTATACAACCACTTACACAATCAGGGGTCCTGAGCAGGCCAGACTTTATGGCACCAGGTTTGTTATGCCCCTTTGTGTTCATTTAGTCTGTTTACCTCTGGTGTGGGTAGAAAAACATATCCAGGCAGGACAAGGCATAAATAAGCCTATTTTTGAGCCTACGGGCCCTCCATGACAGTGTTCTCTCTCAAGAAATATAATTCGAGTCCTGAAAAAAGGATCACCTGAGCAACAGCCAATCAAAATGTTGGATAGAAGAAAAAATATGGAGAGAACAAAAAGCACTACATTTGAATTTCACAATTGAATTTCCATAATTATTATGCTTTAGTCTGCTACTGTATTTTATATATATATAAATATAAATATATATATATATTTTTTAACTTGCACTTAGAATTGCCATGTTATTTTATTATTTAGGTGGAATTAAAGTTGTTTCCTTTCACCTGACTTCAAGTGTAATAATAAACAATGGGAAAAGATCTCAAAAATCTTCTAGTGTTTTAGATAGAAATGTGATCCTACTTTTATTTTTTTGTTCTGATAGAATTATGAAGTATTCCTTGCAAATCAGTTATTGTTTCGTTACTTCATTTCCTATCACATAAAATAAGGAGAAAGGACTTTCAGTTACTAGTAAAGTCATACTGGTATTAAGTGTTATGGGCATTCATATACAAGATACCCTGACAAAGAGCACACATGATAAAAATTAAACCAAATTGTGTGATGTAATCTTGAGCTTTTTAGTACATACAGTGCAAATTTGAGACTCAAATTGCTGGTGGCTGTTGAAGCATCATATGCACTACCATTAATAGCAGAAGTAACATATGTCACAGTCACTTCTTACTGCTATCTACAGAATCTGAATGATGATGATTTTGTGAGAATGAAGACAAGACATATATGTAATTTTCAGTGAAGGCTGACAAGCTGTTACCTTTAAATTATGATTAATTTGAGTAAAGTGGAATGCAATTAATGTTACATTTTGTATGTGTTGTTTTAATCAATTTGAAATTGAGTAAAAATTGCAGTTGAGCCAAATCCTGAGATTGCTATATTGATAGATTCCAGTTAAAGAGTACTTTTCCAAGGTTTTTATTATTCAGCTTTCACTTTAATTACTTTTGTAATCACAGAATCAGAGAATGTTAGTGGTTGGTGGAGTCCTCTAAGAGATCATAGAGTTCAACCCCCATGTCAAAGCAGGATCACCTTGAGCAGGCTGCACAGGAACACATGAAGGTGGGTTTTGAAGGTCTCTAGAGAAGGAGACTCCACAACTTCTCTGAGCAGCCCATTGCAGTGCTCAATCACACTCACCATAAAGAAGTTTCTCTGTTTGCTGAGAACACAGTTACTCTTTGAGCATGGAACCTTCTGTGTTCCAGCTTGTAGTTTTTGTTCCTTGCCCTACTACTGAGCATCACTGAAAAGAGAATATCAACTTTGTCATGGCACCCACTCCTCATATGTTTATAGACATTTTTAAGATGCCCTCTCAGCCTTATCTTTTCAAGACTGAACAGCCCAAGTTCTACCAGTCTTTCTTCAAACGAGAGATGTTCAAGTCCCCAAATCATCCTGTAGCTCTCCATTGGACTGTCTCCCATAGGTCTCTGTCCCTCTTGAATTGGGGAACTGGAAACTGGACATAGTATAACAGATACAGCCTCATAAGGGCAGATCTAAGCAGGAGGAAAACCTCCCTAGACCTGCTGGACACTCTTTTCTTGATACACCCCAAGGTATCATTGGTCCACTGGCCAGAAGGACACATTACTATTCCATGGATAACTTTCTGTCCATTAGGACTCTGAAGTCTTTCTCCATGGAGATGCTTTCCCAAAAAACAACTCCTAGTCTGTTCTGGTGCCTTGTGTTTTTCCTCCCCAGATGCAGAACCCTACACTTGTCCTTATTGAACTCCATTAGTTCACCTCTGCCCAGCTCCACAGCCTGTCCAGTGTTGCTGTGTCATTATGTCATTGCCCACATTCTCCACCAATTGTCACTGCCAGTAATCAGACAAATGCAATGCTCATCTTTAGATTGAAGCAGGTGCCCCTTATTCCATGTAAGTGCAAGCATAAGACCCATGTGAGACAAGTGTAACAAGTGTCAGTCAAGTGTTCCCCTATTACATCACAATGATTCATTTTATACCCTCATACAAACACCACAATAACAAGGCCAAGTGCAGGGTTCTGCACTTTGGCCATAACAACCCCCAGCAGTGCTACAAGCTGGGGACAGAGTGTCTGGAGAGCAGCCAGGAAGAAAGGGACCTAGGGGTACTGGTAGATAGTAGGCCGAAGATGAGGCAGCAGTGTGCCCAGGTCACCAAGAGAGCCAATGGCATCCTGGCCTGTACCAGGAACAGTGTGGCCAGTAGGATGAGGGAGGTTATTCTGCCCCTGTACTCAACATTGGTCAGGCCACACCTGGAGTCCTGTGTCCAGTTCTGGGCCCCTCAAATCAAGAGAGATGTTGAGGTGCTGGAACGTGTCCAGAGAAGGGAGACAAAGCTGGTGAAAGGCCTAGAACACAAACCCTATGAGGAGAGGCTGAGGGAGCTGGGATTGTTTAGCCTGAAGAAGAGGAGGCTCAGGCATGACCTCATTGCTGTATACAATTACCTGAAGGGATGTTGTAGACAAGTGGGGGTTGGCCTCTTCTCCCAGGCAACCAGCAATAGAACAAGGGGACACAGTCTCAAGTTGTGCTGGGGGATGTATAGGCTGGATGTTAGGAAGAAGTTCTTCACAGAGAGAGTGATTTGCCATTGGAATGGGCTGCCCAGGGAGGTGGCGGAGTCACCGTCCCTGGAGGTGTTCAAGGAAAGCCTGGATGAGGCACTTAATGCCATGGTGTAGTTGACTGGCTAGGGCTGGGTGCTAGGTTGGACTGGATGATCTTGGAGGTCTCTTCCAACCTGATTGATTCTATGATACTATGATCATCCAGATGATGTACCGCCCAGTCTTTAACATACTTCATGTCTTGGGTTTCATTTGGGCCAGGTGGCTCACTACCTCTCCTCCACTATGGGAAGCATCCTGAAGCTGTAAGAATGAAGGTCGAATGTTCATTACTTTTCTCACATGACTTCTTGCATTCTCATAGTCCAGATCATGTTGAATGGCAGCACAGTCTTCCAGCTGTCAGCCACATCTTTCCCCCACTGCCTAGTTTTGTATCATGAGCAAACTTGCTGAAAATACACTCAACCCTCTTACCTAGGTAGTTGATAAATATATTGAACAGAACTGGACTAACACTCAAAATTAAATTAATCTAAATAGCTGGTAGTTATAAACAGAGATGTTAAATACAGAAGCAATAATTAGCATGATTAAAACCTGTCTTCTGTGACTTTGTTTTACAGTCCAGAAACTATGATTAATGGAGTTTGTATAGGGTGAAAATGCTAAAGCCAGTGTACAATCCACAGAGCAGTTAATTTACATTTTATTAGTACTATACAACCTGTCAAATACTGTTATTCTTATCAAAGGTTATATTGAATATTATTATGTAGTGTGAATCCACTGGCTATAGACCTATTCACCAGTACTTTTTCTTCTCAAATACTTGTAGACAAATTGTTGCAGTCTTTTACTTCCAGAAATCAGTGCTTTGATTATATGTCCTTGGAAGAGACAATCAAATCCTATGTTAAGGATAATTTTGTCCCTGCTATCACAACTACAAATGATTTGACATTTCTTGCTATCATCTTTCTATCAGTGTCTAGCACCTTCTCCACTATTTTCTGGATCTTCTGTATCTCAATATGCTTGTCAACACACTTTGTTTCAGCAAAAGGGTAGAATGGATCAGTTGTCCTCTGAACAATTGTTGTACATACCTTCACTCTGACGAGAACTCTGTATGTTACTGCACATATCTACTGGACTTTCAGAGTGAGGAGAGAAGAATTGAATGGTGTCTTGGTGTACTGGTTTGAGGCTAACTGGGATATTTTTATGTGAGAAATTAGATTATTGGTTGTGAACAAAAAATAATGATGAAGTCTATATCATTCATTGGTTTCCTGAGAGGTATAAAAAGCCAAAATGTCACAATTTGTCTTACTCTCTGATCTGGGACTTTTCCCTGTTTGCTTCTTCTTCACTCCCCTCTAATATATCTCCACTAACAAATAACAAGTAAGCTTTGTTGACTGGTTGTTTTTGTTTCTCACTAGAAAGGGAGGTGAAGAGGGAGAGAGAGAGGGTATCTTTGAATCCATTCTAGGCAGTTTACTTTGTCCAGGAGAGAATCTAGATTTCTGTATAATTTCTAATTTGTATATAATTCTAAACACTTGTAAATATATAGTATATATATGCTTGTAAATTTTGCCTTGCTGTAAATATATCTTCATCTTACTTTCAAACTCTCTGATCTAGTCTGGTAATTCCAATAGTGGTGGTGGGGAAAGCTCCTAACCCATATTGCTTGTGATCCCATTTCCTACACATTTATATTAAAGAAATTATATAGACATCAGTGACAGTATTTCAGTCATGTGAGCTATCACACTGTGTTTGTGTAATTGCAATGAGATCTTGTCTATTCCTCATGCTGTGTGCATTTGCATATCAGCATTTCAGGAAGGGAATCGAGAGTGTAGTTTCCAAGCTTGAGAGGTGGTAATCCTTGTTTCTCAAAAATATGAGAACACTGCTCCACAAGTACTGAGCTACAATGCCCAGGCACATCTCTGGCAAACTCAGTTACATCCTCATTCCCCTTCAAATCTAAAGTTCTCTCAGCGAGCCCTGCCAACATTTGTCCTAACCCCCTTGAGCTTTCCTCATCTGTTACCAGCAAGTCTGATATATAGAAAATAAATCCATGGTCAGAGAACCCACAGTCCTTTTGTTAGCATCCGACTCAGAGTCAGGCACTGATCTCCTGGCTCTTGTTTACCACCTCATTATTCCCCACAACTAGAAGGACAGAAGATAATATAACTTGTGCTCCTGATTCTTGACCAGTCATCCTGAAGCCTTGAAATCTTTCTTCATTGTCCTTGGACTCTTCTCACCTCTTTATCACAGCCTAACTGAAAGAACAGAAGTACAACACAAGACAACAGAACTCACTAAGTTTTTATAGCTCTACTCTTAATGATCACATCTCTGAGTATTATTAAAGCATGGATAGTATACCAGCTGGCATTACCAATTATTAGTGCAAATAATTAATTTTTAAATTAACTCTTCTATTTTTCTTGTCAGCCTGTGCTGCAAACAAAAACTTTCAGTCAAATTTCTGTTCTCTAGCAATTGTATCATCCACTTTCTGATAAGGCAAAGAGTAATTCATGTTTATTGCTTGAGTTCAGCAACACAATTCCCTGATGATGTTTTGTCAATGTAATACATAACTCATAGTTATATAAATTTACATGTTTTGTGTAATGCTGTTTCTATGAAATATGAATATATTCAAATTAAATTTGCTGGTATTTGCAAGTTTTTTGCTTTTGTCAAATTATCTTTACAAGGTCTTGTTAAGAAGTTTTATTTGCCTGTAAAAATAGAGGAAGCAACTTGAGCTTTATTGCCCCCTTTTATGAATTTGTTATACAGTAACTAGTTAATCATTATTCTTAATATTCCACTTCACATTTCTGTTGTAGTCTTGTATTTATGAAATTTGATAGTTAAAGGTAAACCACAGTCCAGAGAAGTCCTGTATCTCACTCTCATTGCTACACAAGAAAGCACAATTGGTAGAAAGTAGTAGTATTTTTTAGTAAATATAAGCATCATGACAGATGTGAGTTTTGGTCCCTGTGCTTATTCCAGGCTCTGCTACCAGTCTATGGGGGCACTTCAATCAAGACAAAATTATTGGCCTTCATAGTCAGTAGGGAAGAAATAAGGGTTGGAATTCAGTAGAAATAATGCCTCCTTCAAGAGAAAGCTGTCCCACTTGTAGTACAATCAGAAAAATATGTTCTGACTTCAAAACTTTTATTCAACACATGCACTGCATAGAGATGCGAGATGCAAACAAATTTAAGACAGATATATAACTCAAATAGACAAATGTTGCTGCTTTAGAAATGTCATGTTCAGAGAGGAATGGGCATCCAGGATCTGTGGGCAAAACAGCAGGTCTGAAACTGCAATTTTCTCATGCCAGGAATAAACTGAAGATTGTTGCTTTTGGGAAGCAAGAACTGGAAGGCTGTGATTATGTAGTACTACAGAATGTAACTTGGTAGCTTCATCTAAGGCATACTATCCTTGTTCTGTGGGATGCAGATGTAATGAGTTTTTATCCTTTCTGTCATGCTGTGTAAGAACTTACCTCCATGTACAAAACCCTGTAACTCTTATCTCCTGAAAGGCTAGCAATGGTTTGTTTTGTTTTTTTGTTTTTTTTTTTTTGTTTTTTGTTTTTTTTTTTTTTTTAAGTGTTCATGAAGCAGTGCTACTTCAAATGTCCACAGTAGCACTCTAAGAACTGGAAGGGGAAACACAAAGTGAGTCAGCACCTTCCTTAGAATCCAGGATGCTATCAATGGTCTGCCAAGGCAGTGCACTGAAGCAATATATATCATGAGCAGACTTTTCTGGTGTGATTTCCACAGATTAAGTCAAAGATTTTCTTTTAAACAGAATCCATCCCCTCACATCAGAAAATAAAATAAAATAATCCAGAGGACTTGCCTGAGGAATAGCAAGAGATTCAGTCCATTCACACTGCTCTTTAATAGCTGATGGGTAGTAGGTAGGTGTGTCAAGGGCATAATGCAGCCCCTTACTGTCAGTTTGGAACAAAGATTTCTTCTGGTTCTTGATAAAAGCTGTTTCCATTTAAACTGAGCAATTTTGACCTTTAATCTTTTTTTCCACTGTGTTGAAAAGTGTAAGTCACAGAACCATGCAGAATGATCAAATACAATCTGGACTGAATTAAGTGTGGAGAATTTATCTTCTTTTTATTAAAGAAGAAACCTGATTCTTTAAAACTGTCAGGATTCTCTCCTCCCCCTAAGTAAATAATGGTAAGCCATAATAAAAACATTGTCATTTAAAGCATAGCATTCATATAGATGTGCATAATAAATTATTTCTGGCTGAACAAAGTCCCTAGATTATTCAAAACATATGCCTGTGCTGAATTTGATATTTTCTTTGCAGTGGACACAACTCTTTACTGACAGCTGTGGTTGAAAAGTACATACTTGGTACACAATTGTCATATTTTGCAAGTAACATACCAAGTATTTAAAACTAGAGACTTATGGCTCTAGCTATAAGACATTTACAGAATATTTCATTGAAAAAGCATCATCAGTCCCCTTCTTTTCTTCTCTCTTTAGATTTCTTACATCCTTGTTGTGGAGTTGTTAACTGCTTAGCAAATCAAAATGCTAACTGTCTCATGCTGTTTTCTGTAAAAAAAAAAAAAAAAAAATCTATATTTTCCATGTTGGGATGGCTTAAATGCTGTAGGATTAATTGTCATTACAGGATCAGAGAGCATTCATGGTAAAAAAATAAATACAATAGAGATTTTGTCTGAAACTAGTCATGGAAGATAGTGAATGGTACCTGAAAGAATTTGGGCCCAAGACAATAAAAGTGCTCAACGCTTTCAGTGATTGCTCTTTTACATAGGTCACACAAAAAGATTAACACAAAGATCAGTAATGTGTTTGATTTTCATGGTTTTCTGCTGTGTTTCATCTCAACTATGACAATCTATGTGTGCTTTACTTGTGGTTTTCTGTCCTTTATTTTGCAAATCCTCTATCTAATGTTCTGCTTCTGATAATTTTACTGTGTTCCTCAGTGGTATGTTAAGCCAGTAGTGTGCTAGGATGTGTTGCAGGATGTTCACAGGCTATTAATTGAAGACTTTATAAAAAAAATATTCTTTGTGAAAAGTAAACTACAAGGTGTATGTAAATGACTGTAAAAGATCCTATATCACTCTTTTATCATGTCAAACTTCCTACATTGCAATACCAGAGCCAGTCCTGAGAACACTGAATGCCATAAAAATAAGAGTATGACAGCATTTTAATCAGCTGATAAGTCTTCACTAACTGACTCTTACTTGTTTTTACCCTTGGTACAAATATAATAATTAACTCCTTGGGGTTTTTTTCAACAATGACACTTGAACAGCACTGATATTCACCTCTGTCTGCTTCAGGCTCTCTGTCTCATTTTCGGCTTTAATTTGCTATTGGAAAGTTATTAATATGATGTACTTTTGTAAACAAAAGTTTATTCAAGAATGTACTACAAGATCATAAAATAGAAATACGTGGTGGTTTGGGTGTACCCCCCCACACTTTAGAAGTCACCTAGCTAGACTCAACCAGCTCTGGGAATATAAATGAAGCTATTTATTTACAGCTAGCACAATATACAAGCAGATATTTACAGTATATACAGTTATATACAGAAATATACAATGTAAAAGTAATACAGAATCACAACTCCACTCCCAGAAACCTGAGTCCCCAGGCGGGGCTCCCAACCACCCCTGCACCTTCCCCCTGCCCCTCTCAACCTTAGCCCAGTGCTAAGGAAAAATAGAGGTTCAGCCAAGAGGCTAAGAAGCAAAGTTAGTGGAAGGTGAGGTTAGGGAGATGCAGTTCTGTCCGAAGTGAAGGAAAAAAATGGCAAGAGTGTTATCTAATGTTTACAATCTTCTTCAGCAAGACTCTGAGGAAAAGTAGACATCACCGTTGTTTTTTTTTTTTTTTTCCCTTCCCAGCCTATGATCTAGTTTTTCTCACCAAAACATTCTAGCCTGCTTCAAGCTAGCACAAAATAGAATAGAAAATCTTTCTGCTTTGTAAAAGTCTGGGCTTCTCTTCTTTCTTTGTTTCAGCTGTGTTGTGGAGGAGACTCTGCTGCCTATGCCAAATGTGGTGGAGGGAGAAATTAATTGGTGTAAGAGGATATTCTATAAAATATATAATTTATTAACTTCAATATTCTGAATTGTTGCCACTCCCAACCACTGTTTTAATATTATTTTGGATCTTACATGGTTATGAAAGACATTCTAAGACTAAAATCAAACAGTAACTCATTAGTAACTAGCAGACTTTAAAAATACAAACAGAGAGGAATTTTCCCATGGCAAATGCTGCTTGGGGTCATGTCATGGAGGGGTTTTCTCTAATCCTCCCCTGTTAGGGGGAGGTGAGAAATTAATTTGAGTCAATTTTTATTTTTTATAAAATTATTTATTAAAAATTAATATTTACAAATTACACCACCCCAACCACTATGAAATCCAAGGTTTGTTTGCAAGATTATGAAAATAGCTTTGGGATATATATATATTTACAGGAATTGACTGTTAAATGAAAATTTCAAATTATCAACAATTATTGACAGAGAGAAATATTTCTTAGGCTTAATGCCTCTTCACAACTCTAGTGTTTGCTCAGCAAGGGCTGAAAGTGTGTGTGCTCTTTAGATAGAGACAACTTATATTACAAACGTATTAAAGCTTACATAGGTGTGATGCTCTTGAGTATTATTCATTAAATCACCCTTCCAGGAATCTGCCTCAGCTTGTACCTCAGTCTCTGGGGACTTGATGGAGCTGGAGATTAGTCCCGGCTTGCAAGGGGAATTGATAAGGGTTTTCCCAGTCTCTGGGGTAACAGTATTTCTCTAACCTTCTCTCCTGGGGTGAAGGTAGTCTCTGCCTCAGTGCTGCCTTTCTTCTGGAAGCCGTGCATGTCCAGGGATGATCAGCTGGCAGGTTTTTTCCTGATGCAGGAGGAGGATTTGCCCGTGTTGCTTCCGACACGGACTGGCAGCTAGCAGGCTGCGTTTGCAGGTTTGCAGACCATCTGGAAAGGGGCCTGCTGGCTCTGAGTCTTTCCAGAGTCACAGAGTAGCTGGCAAATAGTATTTATGCAGGGCTGCAGGGTCTATGCCGTGCTGCAGGGAGATTTAACTCCATATGAATCAAGATAGTTCTAGGCTAGGCAGGGGGTTCTCGGCTCCCAATATATGTATGGTGCAGACATGAATATACTCTGCTTCTCAAAGGGCTTGCAGATAGCTTGGCTGCGCCTTGAGATCAATGAATGAGGTCTAAGCCTCTGTAATGCTTGCAAATGAGCGAGGCCTGATCCTTTGTCTAGGCCAATGCAAGCGGGTCAGTGCAGCAGGATGCTGCTGTGGATCAGAGCTGAGTCTATGTGCTCTAAGCTCCTGAACTGATACACGGTCTGGATCGTCTGACCGGACCGAATGACCACGTGGTCCTGCTATGCACCCCTCTTTATAGGCTCTGGGGCTGAGATTCGTGGCTCGTTGGACATCTAACATGACCAATCAGCTTGGCCATAAGCCAAAGGCAAATGTTGCCCCAATAGGCAACAGAGATATGCCTGGACACTCCCAACAGGGGATTACCTGGGCAGACCCCAGGGGCACACGGGGTGGGCGTGTGTGTGTTATGCAACTTGTTTGCTGCCTCATGGGTCCTGGCAGAAGAGCATGTCTGGGCATGCAGAGGCATAGAAAAGCCTCTGTTTTGGGGCTGCTGCCCCTCCACCACAGGTCAATATGATGTTTGCCCAGTAAATGAGCTCAAGCCCTTTCTGCTCTATGACAGAAGGGAATAGAGAACTACAGAGGCATTAAAACATTTACTCACAAATTCTTATTAACTATCAAACACCCTCTGGGGCTATGTCACAGCCTATACAAGTGTCCAATCTTCAGGGGACTCTGCCCGTGGACGTCACGGCTGGAATTCTTCTGGCTTCAGGGTGAAAGGACAGTCTCTGACCTTGTTCTCCTGGCTTCTTCTGGATGCTCTGTCCAGGGATTCTTAGGCAGGACTTTCAGGTGCAGAGGCAGGATGTCATGCAGTCTCAGCACTATGTCATGCTGACCACAGAGGCTGATCGCATGCAGACAATCTAGGGCCTGCTCCTTGTAATTTGGCAGCAGTGGAGCTCACCAGGCAGTGATAAGGCAGCGGGCATGCACGTCTGCACAGGAGACTGAGCTCCATAGATAAAGGCAGGCAGTACAGGATCTAGCCCTGGTAACTCACCCCAGTGGTGTGCAGGAAGCAAGTAGGCATTAGAGTGAGCACTGTGGATGAGTAGGCCGGCAGGCAAGCAGGCAGGCATAAACAAAAAGCAGTGCAGGTGAGCCTAAGCAGGATAATGAGAGCAAGCAAGCACTATGTTTACCTGTGTACCTCTATTTATCAAATGTGAGTGGAGATTAATGGCCCTTTGGACACCAAAATGACTAATCAGCTTGGCAGTTAGCCAAAGCAATACCATAATAGACAAAATTTGTGTTGGTTAAAATCATAGAACCATAGAATCAACCAGGTTGGAAGAGACCTCCAAGATCATCCAGTCCAACCTAGCACCCAGCCCTAGCCAGTCAACTACACCATGGCATTAAGTGCCTCATCCAGGCTTTCCTTGAACACCTCCAGGGACGGTGACTCCACCACCACCCTGGGCAGCCCATTCCAATGCCAATCACTCTCTCTGTGAAGAACTTCCTCCTAACATCCAGCCTATACATCCCCCGGCACAACTTGAGACTGTGTCCCCTTGTTCTATTGCTGGTTGCCTGGGAGAAGAGGCCAACCCCCACCTGTCTACAACATCCCTTCAGGTAATTGTAGACAGCAATGAGGTCATGCCTGAGCCTCCTCTTCTTCAGGCTAAACAACCCCAGCTCCCTCAGCCTCTCCTCATAGGGTTTGTGTTCCAGGCCTTTCACCAGCTTTGTCTCCCTTCTCTGGACACGTTCCAGCACCTCAACATCTCTCTTGATTTGAGGGGCCCAGAACTGGACACAGGACTCCAGGTGTGGCCTGACCAATGTTGAGTACAGGGGCAGAATAACCTCCCTCATCCTACTGGCCACACTGTTCCTGGTACAGGCCAGGATGCCATTGGCTCTCTTGGTGACCTGGGCACACTGCTGCCTCATCTTCGGCCTACTATCTACCAGTACCCCTAGGTCCCTTTCTTCCTGGCTGCTCTCCAGACACTCTGTCCCCAGCTTGTAGCACTGCTGGGGGTTGTTATGGCCAAAGTGCAGAACCCTGCACTTGGCCTTGTTATTGTGGTGTTTGTATGAGGGTATAAAATGAATCATTGTGATGTAATAGGGGAACACTTGACTGACACTTGTTACACTTGTCTCACATGGGTCTTATGCTTGCACTTACATGGAATAAGGGGCACCTGCTTCAATCTAAAGATGAGCATTGCATTTGTCTGATTACTGGCAGTGACAATTGGTGGAGAATGTGGGCAATGACATAATGACACAGCAACACTGGACAGGCTGTGGAGCTGGGCAGAGGTGAACTAATGGAGTTCAATAAGGACAAGTGTAGGGTTCTGCATCTGGGGAGGAAAAACACAAGGCACCAGAACAGACTAGGAGTTGTTTTTTGGGAAAGCATCTCCATGGAGAAAGACTTCAGAGTCCTAATGGACAGAAAGTTATCCATGGAATAGTAATGTGTCCTTCTGGCCAGTGGACCAATGATACCTTGGGGTGTATCAAGAAAAGAGTGTCCAGCAGGTCTAGGGAGGCGATACACTCTCTTTTTTAAATCCTTCAGCAGCTCCCTGCCCATCCAGTCTGGCTACCTCCCTCATCAGCTCATCTTCCGGTACAGTTGCACAGCCTGCTCCTGTGCCTTTAGGAGTTCTTTCTTGAAGTAGGTCCAACCTTCCTAGACTCCTTTGTTTCTAAGGGCTCTTTCCCAAGGAACTTTCTAAGTTAGTTCCTTAAATAGGCTGAAGTCTGCCCTTCAGAAGTCCACTGTTGAGGTTCTGCTGATGCCCCTCCTGGTTTCTCCATATATTGAAAACTTTGTGATTTCATGGTCACTGGACTCCAGGCAGCCTCCAACCACCACATCCCCTACCAGCCCCTCTCTACTTGTGAGCAGCAGGTCATGCAGAGCTGTCCCCCCAGTAGGCTCACGTAACAGCTGGGATAAGAAGTTGTCTTCCACACACTCTAGAAACCTTCTAGACTGCCTCTTCTGTGAAGTATTTAAATCGCAGCCTATGTCAGTTGCCCACAAGAACAAGGGCAGGTTATGTGTTTACCTCTGGTGTGGGCAGAAATACACGTCCAGACAAGACAAGACATATATAAGGTGTTCATCGTTGGAAGGTAGAAGAACCCTGCAGTGGGATCTAGACAGGCTGGATAGGTGGGCAGAGGCCAACGGGATGACATTTAACGAGGCCAAGTGCAAGTTTCTGCACTTGGCCACAACAACCCCCAGCAGTGCTACAGGCTGGGGACTGAGTGGCTGGAAAGCAGCCAAGAGGAAAGGGACCTGGGGGTACTGATAGATAGTAGACTGAAGATGAGGCAGCAGTGTGTCCAGGTCACCAAGAGAGCCAATGGCATCCTGGCCTGCATCAGGAATAGTGTGGCCAGTAGGATAAGGGAGGTTATTCTGCCCCTGTACTCAACATTGGTCAGGCCACACCTGGAGTCCTGTGTCCAGTTCTGGGCCCCTCAAATCAAGAGAGTTGTTGAGGTGCTGGAACGTGTCCAGAGAAGGGAGACAAAGCTGGTGAAAGGCCTGGAACACAAACCGTATGAGGAGAGGCTGAGGGAGCTGGGATTGTTTAGCCTGAAGAAGAGGAGGCTCAGGCATGACCTCATTGCTGTCTACAACTACCTGAAGGGATGTTGTAGACAGGTGGGGGTTGGCCTCTTCTCCCAGGCAACCAGCAATAGAACAAGGGGACACAGTCTCAAGTTGTGCCGGGGGATGTATAGGCTGGATGTTAGGAAGAAGTTCTTCACAGAGAGAGTGATTTGCCATTGGAATGGGCTGCCCAGGGAGGTGGCGGAGTCACCGTCCCTGGAGGTGTTCAAGGAAAGCCTGGATGAGGCACTTAATGCCATGGTGTAGTTGACTGGCTAGGGCTGGGTGCTAGGTTGGACTGGATGATCTTGGAGGTCTCTTCCAACCTGGTTGATTCTATGATTCTATGATTCTAAGCCTAATTTTGGACCTATGGGCCCTTCATAACAAGTTATTGAAGTCTGACTTTTTTCTTAGATCCCTGCTTGAAGACCCATTCCTTTAGATTACTGTGGATTGTTTGGAAAATATTGTTAAACACTTCAAATTCCACCATTATCTCCTCAAAAATGGTAGTATTTTATAAAAACTTGTCAGATGTCCAAGAATTATTTCTGAACAAACCTATATTTAGGAATAAACATATACTAGGTGCAGTCAGAATTCTCGCTGTACTCCCTCATTATTCACAAACTCATACTTGAAAAAGTTCATTGTACTCTGTCAGTAATATTCCTACAAAGGAATTGTAGGATCCACACAAAGTTGTGATTATTCACATTCTGGGAAATAAATATATATATGTATAATGTACAAATAGAGAGGTTAAATTTACTTTTTAAGATACCATCTCTTTGTCTTGAAATGTGTTCTTGTAAAACTAGTTTCTTTATTTGAAACTCTTATTTCTCTGGGGATTTATTTGAATGAACAAAATTTTTTTAAAGGTTCATTTAAGCATTTTGGATTCTTTGGCACCAATGCCAGTATTTTCACAGTATCACAGTATCACCAAGGTTGGAAGAGACCTCACAGATCATCAAGTCCAACCACAGTGCCCAAGGCTAGACCATGGCACCAAGTGCCACATCCAACCTTGCCTTGAACAGCTCCAGGGATGACGACTCCACCACCCCCCCAGGCAGCCCATTCCAGTGCCCAATGACTTTCTCAGTGAAGAACTTTCTCCTCACCTCGAGCCGAAATTTCCCCTGGCGCAGCCTGTGGCTGTGTCCTCTTGTTCTGGAGCTGGCCACCTGAGAGAAGAGAGCAACCTCCCCCTGGCAACAACCACCCTTCAGGTAGTTGTAGACAGCAATAAGGTCACCCCTGAGCCTCCTCTTCTCCAGGCTAAACAATCCCAGCTCCCTCAGCCTCTCCTCGTAGGGCTTGTGCTCGAGGCCTCTCACCAGCCTCGTCGCCCTTCTCTGGACACGCTCAAGCATCTCAGTGTCCTTCCTAAACTGGGGGGGCCCAGAACTGAACGCAGTACTCGAGGTGTGGTCTGACCAGTGCAGAGTACAGGGGCAGAATGACCTCCCTGCTCCTGCTGACCACACCATTCCTGATGCAGGCCAGGATGCCACTGGCTCTCTTGGCCACCTGGGCACACTGCTGGCTCATGTTCAGGTGGGTATCAATCAGCACCCCGAGATCCCTCTCTGTCTGGCTGCTCTCCAGCCACTCCGACCCCAGCCTGTATCTCTGCATGGGGTTGTTGTGGCCAAAGTGCAGCACCCTGCACTTCGAGCTATTGAATGCCATCCCATTGGCCTCTGCCCATCTGTGCAGGTGGTCAAGGTCCCGCTGCAGAGCCCTTCTGCCCTCCAACTCAGTCACATCTGCCCCCAGCTTGGTGTCATCTGCAAACTTGCTGATGGCTGACTCCATGCCCTCATCCAGATCATCAATGAAGATGTTAAAGAGGATGGGGCCCAGCACTGATCCCTGAGGGACACCACTAGTGACTGGCCGCCAGCTGGATGTGGCACCATTCACCACCACTCTCTGGGTCCGGCCCTCCAGCCAGTTCCTAACCCAGCACAGAGTGTTACCATCCAAGCCGCGGGCTGACAGCTTAGCCAGCATTTTGCTGTGGGGGACAGTGTCAAAGGCCTTGCTGAAGTCCAGATAGACCACATCCACAGGCCTCCCCACATCCACCAAGCGGGTCACCTGATCATAGAGGAGATCAGGTCAGAAAGGCAGGATCTGCCCTTCCTAAACCCATGCTGGCTGGACCTGAGATCTTTGCCATCCCTCAGGTGCACAGTTATTGGCCCCAAGAGAACCTGCTCCATCAGTTTCCCTGGCACTGAGGTCAGGCTGACAGGTCTGTAGTTCCCAGGTTCCTCCATCCGACCCTTCTTGTGGATGGGGACCACGTTGGCCATTTTCCAGTCTCCTGGGACCTCACCGGTGAGCCAGGACTGCTGGAAAATGATGGAGAGTGGCTTGGCCAGTTCAGCTGCCAGCTCTCTCAGCACCCTGGGATGGATCCCATCTGGTCCCATGGACTTGTGGGTGTCCAGATTACTCAGTAGGTCCTGAACTAATTCTTCATGAATTTCCAGGGGAACACACTGCTCCCCGATCCCATCCCCCAGTTCTGGAGGCCACTTGCCCGGAACTCCTCCCTCCTTACTGTTGAAAACTGAGGCGAAGAAGGCATTCAGGACCTCTGCCTTTGCTTCATCATCAGTTATAGTGTTCCCCTCCTGGTCCAGTAAGCAGTGGAGGCTCTTCTTGCCCTTCCTTTTAGCATTGATAAATTTATAAAAGTGTTTTTTGTTAACTTTCACGGAAGTGGCCAGCCTAAGTTCTAGCTGAGCCTTAGCCTCTCTAATTTTTCTCCTACATAGTCTGGCTACCTCCTTAAACACATCAGGAGAAGCCTTCCCCTCCTTCCAGAGGCGATACACCCTCTTTTTCTCCCCCACTTCCTTCAGGAGCTCTTTGCTCATCCAGGCTGGTCGCCTCCCCCTGCGGCTCATCTTTCGGCACGTGGGAACTGCCAGTTCCTGTGCCTTCAAGAACTCCTGTTTAAAGTAGGTCCAATCATCCTGGACCCCTTTGTTCTCGAGGACTGCTGCCCAGGGGACATTGGAAATAAGTTCCTTGAGCAAATTGAAGTTTGCCCTCCTAAAGTCCAAGGTATAGGTTTTGTTGTAGTGCCTCCCTACCTCCCTGTATATTGAAAACTCCACTAACTCGTGATCACTACATCCCAGGCAGCCTCCTACTATCACATCTCCTACCAGCCCTTCTCTGTTGGAGAGCAGCAGGTCAAGCTGAGCTTGACCCCTAGTAGGCTCACTTAACAGTTGGGTCATGAAGCTGTCCTCCATGCACTCCAGAAATCTCCTGGACTGCCTCCTCTCTGCTGAATTAAGTTCCCAGCAGGTATCTGGCAGGTTAAAGTCACCCACAAGGACAAGATCTGAAGATCTTGAGACAGCCTCCAACTGTTTGTAAAATATCTGATCTGTTTCCTCATCCTGGTTGGGTGGTCTGTAACAGACTCCAACCAGGATGTCAGATTTATTAGTCCTACCTCTGATTTTAACCCACAAGCTCTCAACCCCTTCATCCCTCACCTCAAGCTCAGTGGCATGGAGTAACTCTCTAATATACAGGGCCACCCCTCCTCCTCTTCTCCCTTGCCTATCTCTCCTGAAAAGGTTATATCCCTCCAGTATAACAGCCCAGTCATGCCTGTCGTCCCACCAAGTTTCTGAAATGGCAACTACATCGTAGTCCCCCTGGTGGACCAGGACTTCCAATTCCTCCTGTTTGTTACCCAAGCTGTGTGCATTGGTGTAGATACACTTCAGCTGGGCTCTCGATTCAATTGTCCTTAGTTTCCTTCCATCTCTCTCCTTCTCAGAGAGAGTAATTTCCTCACCCACCCCCTTCAGACCTAGTTTAAAGCCCGCCTAATGAGCCCTGCCAACTCCATTGTCAGGACTCTCCTGCCCTTCCTAGATAACTGCACCCCATCACAAGCCAGCAGGTCCGGCGCAGTAGAAGTTCCCCCATGGTCAAAGAACCCAAAATGCCGCCGCTGGCACCATCCCTTCAGCCATTTGTTGATATCGTTGGTTCTGCTATTCCTCTCTGTGAACTCCCTTGCCACAGAGGGAACTGAGCAGAACACCACCTGCGCTCCCGCCCTGTCTATCAATTTCCCTAGGGCTTTAAATTCCTTTTTAATTGCCCTGGTCCCCTTCTTTTCAAATTCATCCCTGCCAGCCTGTATTACCAACAAGGGGTAATAATCAGAGGACTGGATTAGGTTAGGGATTCTCCTGGTGATGTCCCTAACCCGGGCACCAGGACATCACCAGGAGAATTTTCTAAGATTCTTACCTTCACAGTATTATCACATGCGAAGACCTCTTTTATTAACTAAAATACCATTTTATTACACACTTCTCTGTAGCAACACCCATCCTCACTTGGGTTCTAGCTTGCATGGTCTGTAGAACAGCCACAAGAGACTCACTACATACTTTTTAAGAAAAAAAAAAGTTGGTTTTAAATGCTATAATTTGTTTAGTTCTTGACGTTTCTTATTTCTTGGAGCAGTTTCTAACATGACCATTTTCTATGTTTCTGTGTTCTGAAAACTTTTTTTCTTGTTTGTGTGTAGTCTTTTGTGGCTTCTTTGATACTAAAAGAACTAGCAATTTTTGAAGTACAAGCATAAAAAAAAATTGTCAAAACTTGCTAGTCTACTATTTTTTTAAAACTTGTTTAGCTAGGGTTCTGCTTAGTAGATACTCTATGGACAAATATTTTGACTGAATTGCATAGCTTTACTAAGTATCCTCCCCCTTAGAAAGATAACTTCAAAGACCGTATTATAAATACACTCATTTTAGTTCTAAGAACCCACAGAATTTTTTTTAAGCCAAATTGTATCATAGAAATACTTCAGAAGTTTTTAAATTCTCCAGAGCAAAATCCTACCATAGAAATATTTCAAGAATATTACAGATATTTTAGCATTTTCTGAAGTATCCTTAATGTTGATACACTGAACTTTAGAGTTTCGAGACATAGCCACTTCATAAACTAATAGTTTTTCATTTTTTTTAAACAAATATAATAATATAAATAATTAATACTTGTAGAATTTATGGAAAAACATTAATTTTTGTAAAAAATATTTTACTCCACACTGTTCCAGAAGATCCTTTCTCTGGTTGCATAAAAATATGTCCTTAAATCCTCTATAAGTCAATCTTGTCAACCTTTTTTCACTTTTTAAAAAACTTCTACACATATAAATGTTACTGATTTTACATTGTGTCTCTGTGTGAATATTATATAAATATCATAAAAATATAAAGTGCCTCTCTGTCTGACTATGTCTGAGAAAAGGAAAGGACATTAACAAGAATAACTCAAGGCAAGAAAGAGAGCAATCAAAATGACTCCTATGAACAATATTAAAGATTTTTACTAGGAGGTAAGCTTTTACATTTTCAGATTTAACAATCTAGGTATTACAATGAGATACATAGAAACTAACCTAACTGTGGTGGTTTAGGTGCTACCTGCCCCCCCCACACTTTAGAAAGGTACCCACTAGACTCAGACGGTTCTGGGAATATAAATGAAGATATTTATTTACAGCTAGCACAATATACAAGCAGATATTTACAGTATATACAGTTATATACAGATATATACAATATAAAAGTAATACAGAAACACAACAGCCCACCCAGAAACCTGAGTCCCCAGGAGGGGCTCTCAACCACCCCTGCACCTTCTCCCTGCCCCTCTCAACCTTACCCCAGTCCTAAGGAAGAATAGAGGTTCAGCCAGAGGTTAAGGAGCAAGGTTAGTGGCAGATGAGGTTAGGGAGATGTACCTCAGCCCGAAGCCAGAAGCAGAGTGAAGACAAAATGGCAAGAGTGTTATCTAATGTTTACATTCTTCTTCACAAGACTCTGAGGGAAGGAGACGTCACCATTGTTTTCCTTTGACAGCCAATTATCTACTTTTTCTCACCAAAGCATTCTACCCTGCTTCAAACTAGCACACTAACAGAATTGTATATTAATCACAGAGTTAACCAGGTTGGAAACGACCTCTAAGATCATTGAGTCCAACCTATCAACTAATACCTTCTAATTAACTAAACCACGACACTAAGTGTCTTATTCAGTCTCTTTTTAAACATGTGCAGGAATGGTGAATCCACTGCCTCCCTGGGTAGCCCATTCCAACAGCAAATCAGTCTTTCTGTAAGGAACTTCTTCCTAACATCTAGCCTAATCCTGCCCTGGCACAGTTTGAGACTGTTTCCTCTCATTCTGTCACTGATTGCCCAGGAGAAGATACTGTCCCCCATCTGACTACAACCTCTGTGTTAGTTTGAAGCTAGCTAGAATGTTTTGGTGAGAAGAACTAGATTACAGGCTGTGAAAGAGAAACAGTGGTGATATCTACTTCATTCATAGGCTTGCTGGGATGTATAAGAGTAAGAATTCAAACATAGATGAGACAGTCAGTCACTGCCTGGGCTTTGAGCTGCATTTCTCTATCTCTAACCTAACCTGATTAATCCACCTGCTTCCTAATCCCCCCTGGCTGACCCTCCATTCTTCCTTGGGCACAAGGCAACATCTGGGGTAAGGTAGAGGGGTGGCAGAAGGTGGAAGGGCAGTTAGGATCCCCTCCTGGGGACTCAGGTTTCTGGGAGGGCTGCTGTGTTTCTGTATTGCCTCTTAACATGTATATTTCTGTATATAGCTGTATATACTGTAAATATCTGCTTGCATATTGTGCTCAGCTGTAAATATAAGCTTCATTCATATTTCCAGAGCCGGATGAGTCTAGTCTGGATGATTTCTAAAGGGGGGGCAGGGGGGAAGGTAACACCTAAACCGTCACAAACCTCCCTTCCAGTAGTTGCAGAGAGCAATAAGTTCTAACCTGAGCCTCCTCTTCTCCATTATGAACAACTCCAGCTCTCCTCGTAGGGCTTTGCTCCAGCCCCCTCACCAGCCTTGTTGCCCTTCTCTGGACACATTCAAGCACCTCAACATCTTTATTCAATTGAGGAGTCCAGAACTGAACATGGTACTCAAAGTGTGGCCTAACCAGTGCTGAATACAGGTTGTTTATAGCATCTAGTAGAGTCTGTTCTACTTCTCATCCAAGGTTACCTGTAAAGTTCTTAAAAGAATTTAGTTCCGAGGGCTAGATGTGTGAACAAGATGGTCCTTTAGCTTTGGTTCCTAGGACAATGTTATCAATTTTCTCCAATTGTTTTCCTGAAAGACAACATATATTTGTAGATAAGAATTCCCCACTTGATAACCCACAAAATATTTCAAAATGAACTTAATTCCTTTTTGATCCTCATGCTCCAAGTAATGCAATTTGGGCTATGTTTTCTTTGACATATGATTACATGTCTTTATTTGCCCACTGGCCTGTAATTTATAAGGTACGTGCAATCACCAATTAGTTTTCAAAATTATCTACCTGTTGCATTACTTGAGTACAGGAATGAGGACCTCAGTCTGAGGAACTGACCATAGGTGTCCTAGAGAAAACCTCTGAAAAGATTATATGAAAAATATACCATCTGAAAAGGGTATAAGTGATCACTAAAAGATACATATATCCCCTTTCTTTGACAAACTCCCAAGTTACTCATTTTTTTAAATGCTGTTTCTATTATTCCAGGTCAAAGAGTATCCCTTCAATGTGTTTTCTGCTGTCTTTAGTCTCAGAATCAGCCAATCTGTGACTCTTTTCCTGGATCAGTATTGCCCTTTGGTGTGCTTAACAAAGCATAGAAGCAACCTCGACCTGTGATAGGACAGCTTCCAATAGATAGAGTTTGCTTTTCCTCAAGCTGCTAATCATCCTTCAAAACTTGTTGGTGACAGTTTTGGTGAAATGTCTCCAGATGTCCTCTGCATTCTTCAAGGCCCTTCCCCAGGTCTGGTCTGCTCCAGTATACAACTTCTGTAGTTTTTGAGGCAGCCATACCACTAGGGAAGGAAACTAGATTTAGAATGTTAGTATTTTAATCATGTGATAGTCAGTGACTCTCCTCCTGTTCCAAAGCAGCTGAATTAAGTGAGCTGCTGCCCATTTGTGTGGTAAAGCAGCCAGAGAAATTCAGATTGTATCACCACTTCCAGAAAGGCTCTCGGGTTCTGTTACCATCACCATCCGGAAAAAAGTTCTTTGTCAGCTGTTTCCGATGCTAGGTGGATTGCTTGCTGCTGCAAGAGACAGACTTGAGATCTATTTAGTTCAGAAAGTTTACTTGTGCTTCAGTTTCCTGACCTTAAATTCTAATTCTAAGTTCCCAAAACTGTAGGGCTTGTCTTAAACCCTTAAAGTAACACTGTTCAGGTAACTGATTTTTCTTACCCATCATAAGGCTTTTGCATTCAAATGCAAATTCTCACAAGTCAAGACAGACAGACAAACACATCTTTAGATCTATCTTCATAAATGCCCTACAATCTACTGGACATCTATAAATTCCTTAAAACCAAACTTAAAGCATTCAGTGACTATTCTGCACCTTAGTATTATTCTTCCCTGCTTAAAGATTATCACAGCGTGCAGCTGTTCTAACAGTTCCTTGCCTAACAATAGACTCATAGAATCATAGAATCAATAGTTTGGGAAAAAATCATAAATATAAAGCTGATCCATTTCAATATGTTTTTCCACTTATATTTTTAAAGTTTTAAGGAAAAAAAACTCTTTCCTTCTTGCCTTTTAAAAAATAATTACATACTTCAAAGAAAATAATTCTTTTACAGTCCTCCTTTTTATCTCAAGGTCTTACACCAGCTTCAGCTTCTCAGCCTCCCCATATAGGAAGGGAGAAAAGTGAAAACCGTGTTTTGCGTAACACAACAAAAGATAAACCAGACTTTTCAGGCTTAACACTGCACAAATTCACGCTCTTTTCTCCAGCAATTTCAACATAGTAAAATACAATTTTAATACTTTTGTCAGGAGGCTAGAAAGAGCCCACAAGCAGCTTCCCCCTCTCCTGCACTAGGAGTAGAGAGGAGGAAGCCACATGATGCTTCTCCCCACTCTCCTCACTTTTTCAAAAAAATATTTTTACTATTTTCTTTTTACTTTTTCCTATTTTCTTAAAGCAACAACCCAATAAACTAAAATAGCATTACAAAGCAATAAACAAGACATAAAACAAATGGTTACTTACTATAATACTATAATTACAATCAATTCACATGCAAAAGCAATCAGCAAGAGCCAGCCTATCTGTGGTACAGAAACTGTGAGAGATTGCATTCTCAATCACATACTTCCCACAAACAACAAACTTTGTACAGAGGACATATATATACTGGTGGCATGGCTGTAGGCAGCTTAAAGCATCTTGTTGCATTGGGGGTGCAAGAAGCTCTTCTCTCAGCTCCCTCTGGTTCATAATCCAGCAGGAGCCTTCACTGATTCAAAGATCACACACCAGGTACTCAGGAGTGACACAGCTCCTTTTTGTCTTGGTATCAGCATCACAAAGCTGTGATCCCCATAGGATCTCAGAGATGACCTCAGGGTTGTTCTTAGAAAGCCGTAACAATATCTTTTGTAGAGCATCGTTACCGACAGTTTTCCCTGTTCTTTAACAGTATCCTTGTTATTATTTATACAAAAATTAATATGTTATATTAATATTGATATTCAGGCAAAATATTAATAACTATGAAAATTGTTTATTAATATTAAATCTCACAGGAAAACTTATTTACAAGGTTCAAGCTCATGGTTGTATTTTTACACACAGGAAAAACAGGAATTTAGAACAATTAAGGAAAGCTGGGAATAATAAACATTTTAAACAGTTTAAAAGAGAATCTTGTGATCTATATGCTGCTTGCCCTCTAGGGAGACCTGAGAGGCTCCTTTCTGCTAATGCAGAAGGCATTGTAGAATTTAGTTACAAAATGAGGAATTTAATTACAAAGAGGCTTTTTAGGATATTTACTCACAAGCTAGTATCTCCAGATTTCAGGGGCTGCACTATAGTATCAGTACTCAAAGCACGTGGAGGCATTGCTGTCAGTGGTTTCAAAGCCATTGGAGGCTTTTACAGTTTCTCCAGGGCTCTTCTCTCAGGAAGCTGGGGTTTTATCACAGTCTCTGACCTGTTCTTGACTTCCTTCCAGGATGGACAGTGTGCAGGCAGACACAATGTCTTGCTGGTGGCTTATTCTTACCATGGAGTGAAGGCACTTAATGTGTAAGCACTTACCCCAAAATAGGTTTATGAAACCTCACTTGTAGGGATGTGGACAAAACTTTGTCGTGGAACCAGCTAGAAACTTTGAGAACAACTTGTTGTATTTTGTCATAACATACTATTTCCTAAAATAGCTCTTCTGGAGTGTTGTGGCCTGAAGCCATTGAAGTGAAACAATCTATGCAGGGAGTAGTCAAAAGTCTTGCTTTTATGTTTATTGCTTTAATGTGATAGGTTGCCAGTAGGATCTGAAAGTTATGTTGCGTTTCTGAAACTGTGGAGCACTACTAGCATAAACATACAGGTCACATTTTTCTCTATTCATGATTCACTCATTCAAATTTTATTACCATAAAAGTCATATTGACATGGCTGAAGCAAATTCAGTCTTACCACTAAGCACTTGTAAAGCTTTCTTTGATATAAAGCTTTAGCCTATCTGCATTTATCATTTCACATGTCCCTAAATCCTTTGTTTGCCCCTGAGAGAATTCGCTCTTGAAAGTGTAAATCACCTCTCGATCTTGACAATTACATTAAGAATTGAGAAGCGTCTCAACAAAGATGAGATCATCCTGAATAGCTTGTCTAATGTGTCATCTCTGCCCACTGAGACAGGAACTGCTCAGGGGGTTGGTGGACAGCGGACAGCAAAGAGGGATGAGGGATGGAAGCCTCTCAGCACTGATTGTCTAGGGTACTCAAAAAATCCCTTCCCCTGGCCTCTCTCTGCAGAGGTTTGAATGGGTGCAGACAAATGCATGAAAGTTCTTTCCCCTCTGTGCTAGTTTGAAGCAAGCTAGAATGTTTTGGTAAAAGAACTAGATAATGGGCAGTGAAATGAAAAACAATTGTGTCTCCTTCACTCACAGTCACGCTGAGAACTCTGGGAAGAAGAAGTAAAAACATTCTCCATTTTGTCTTTTATTCTGCCTTTGCCTTCAGACCTAGTCACATCTCATTAACCTTGCTCCCATTAACCTTGCTTCCTAACCTCTTGGCTGCACCTCTCTTCTTCCTGAGAACTGGGGTAAGGTTGAGAGGGCAAGGGGAGGTGTTGGGGTGATTTGAGAGCCCCTCCTGGGGACTCAGGTTTCTGGGAGGGGAGTTGTGCTTTTGTATTGTTTATCCTTTATATATTTCTGTATATAACTGTATATATTGTAAATAGCTGCCTGTATATTTGCTGCTGTAAAATAAATAGGTTCATTTATATTCCCAGAGGCCATCTGAGTTAGCTGGGGCAATTCCAAAAGCGTGGGGGGGCGGGTAAGAGCCTAAACTACCGCATTTTTAATTGACTTTCCCAACATGGGGCTCGATTTACTTGAGTAATTGGTAATTAACTCTGGGAATTAAAATGGAGCTAATAAGGTAGCTATTGTACTTGTGTGGGGCGTTACTCTGGTCTGGTTTTGTTTCCTTGGCATTTAGTTGTATAAAAGCTCAAATTGTTGCTTATTTCATTGATTTAGCTTATAAGAAGGCTAAAGCCAAAGTTTCAAGCATGTTCAGGGCCTGGGGTGATTTTATCCTTGGTTATGCTGGTTTTAATGTCTCTGAAAACCTTACCAGTAATATTACAGGAGCTCTTGTCAATAATGTTACAATCAATCGAAGTTCTGCTTTATCTACTGCTCTCATAAGGGTCATCCAGCCCCAAACTGAAATGTCAAGTCCATGCAAGGATTTTTACAGAAAAGAAACCGTGGCGGGATTGCTGTGCATTAATCTGGCTCTGATGATTTTAATTTTCATATTAATTTTGGTATTATGTGTGAAAAATTCAAAACCAGTTTCTGTAAGAACTAGGGAAAATTCTGTGTCACAATGCAGTCTCTTTCACAGCAAAACAAGGGAACACAGTTATCTGCTTCCCCCCTGCCAGCCTCTCCTCCCTCCTCTGTAGGTTCTGGGAATTCTGCCAATGTTCCTGCCAGTAATGTAAACAATAATGATAACAATGGGCAGAGTTTGGTAGGAGTCCCAGGAGCACAGGCAGGTACCCAAAATCAGAATGTTCCTAGCAACAATGATAACACATCAGGGTTGGCAGGCATCCCAGGAGGACAGGCAAATAATCCCACTAATGTTGGTAATGCTAGCCCAGTCAGTCCAAATCCTAATGACACCAGCTCAGCCAATTCGAATCCCCAGCCAGCAGACCAGAATCAGAGCCCTGTAAAAAGTAAGGCAGATTTGAACTCACAAGCTCCAGGTCAGACCCCTAATAATTCAAACCCTCCAGCAGATACGTCCAAGTCTGTTGCTATTCAGGCCCTTCTGGCACCTGCTAAGGCAAAAGCTAAGACAAAGTGTGGTTTGAAGGAGGATGTAAGAGAGGGGACCTCTGGTGATCAGCAAGAGGAGGAAGAGGAGGTAGTTAGTCTGGTAGACCTTGCAAATGTGCTGAGACACCAATACTCAAATGAGAGGAGTGCTGTGAGGTTGGCTGCCAAGAGAGAGGATGGTTCCAATGAGTTTAAGAGTGCAATGAGGAAGGTTCTGTTAGGCCTGGTACCACCAGATCAACAGGAGGAAGAGGAGGAAGATGATATCCAGGACTCCCATGATCCTCTCAGAGAAGTCAGGGAGGTTAGAAAGGAATACTCAAGGGAATCAGGTGAATCAATCCTAAGCAGGTTAATAAGATGCTGTGGCATTGGTGCTAATGCCCTGCAGGTAGGAGAGAAGTCTGCCAAGCAGCTAGGACCAGTCACTAAAGAGAGTGGAGTGGACAAATACCTGGCAAGTCCTCTTGGTAGGGTTAGCTTGTGGACACGCCTTCTGTTGGCTGTGGCTATGAGATATCCTTCCCGAGATGATTTACCATGGGCTGCCAAGAAGTGGAACACCATTGAGCAGGGAATTAAGCTTCTGAAGGAGTTTGCTGTGAAGGAAGTGCTTTATGGAGGTCATGGCACTCATGAGCCTGATGATATTCCTTTGGGAACAGGTCTCATGAAGAAGCTGATTAAGCTTGCTCCTTCATCTTATGCTAACATCTTGGCCAGCAAATTCCTATCAAGAAGTGATAATGGAAGGTCTTTCACTGTTGGAATTCACTGATCAGCTCAGGCAGATAGAGGACTGCTTGTCACATTCTGGCCTAGTCTCTGCCATAAAAGCTCTAGGTACAGAGATAAGGGATGGCATCAAAGAGAATATGAAATAACTGAAGGAGGATCTTAAAAATATTACCAATCTGGTAAAGGATACCATTCCTGCATCATCTGAATGGGTGCATGTTTCTGCCATCAGGAACAGACGCCCACCTCCTGCAAGGAAATTCCAGCCCAGGAGGAGACAAATTCCACCCAGACAGCAGCAATCACATGCGTCACTGTGGATACTTCTGCGTGACACATATGGGGAGAACATGAATAAATGGGATGGTAAACCTACTTCAGCTCTTTCCAAGAGAGTTAGGGATCTGCAGAGTGGCAGAAACAGAGGCAGCAATGCCAGGAAAGTAGCTGTCACTTCTTCAGCTCCTGAGAGCAACTGCAATTGTTCTAACAGTTGCAATTCCTCTCACAACAACACCAATCATTGTGTACACCCTACATGCCATGTTCAGCATTAGGGGTGCCCTGCCTCCAGCCAGGAGGACGAAAGGGATAGTGGAGAGAACCGAATTTATTGGAATGTATTCATTAGGTGGCCTGGCAGTTCAAGAGTTCAGAAATACAGGGCTTTAGTTGACACTGGTTCTCAGTGTACTTTATTGCCATCAAATTGCAAAGGGACGGAGTCCATTTCTATCTTTGGAATCACTGGTGGATCTCAAGAGTTAACTAAAGTACAGGCAGAGATCAGTTTAACTGGTAAAGAGTGTAAGACACATACTATTGTAACTGGTCCTGATTCACCTTGCATTTTGAGAATTGACTTTTTGAGACAAGGTTGTTCCAAAGATCCTAAGGGTCACAAATGGGCTTTTGGAATAGCATCTGTAGAGATTGAGGATGATAAATTGAAATTGTCCATTAGACCTGAACTTTCTGATGAATCTGCAGTTGTGGGACATCATGACATAGAGGACCTGGAAGTGCCAATTGCAACTCAAACTGTTCATCATAGGCAGTACAGAACTAACCGTGACTCTTTGTTGCCCATTCATCAGCTGATTCGTCAATTGGAGAGTCAGGCTGTCATCGAGAAAGCTCATTCACCTTTCAACAGTTGCATCTGGCCTGTGCGTAAACCTACGGGCGACTGGAGACTGACAGTTGACTTTCGTGCCCTCAACGAGGTGACGCCACCCATGAGCGCAGCTGTGCCGGACATGCTGGAACTCCAGTACGAGCTGGAATCGAAGGAGGCTAAATGTTATGCAATCATAGACATTGCTAATGCTTTCTTCTCTATTCCCATAGCAAAGGAGTGCAGGCCTCAGTTTGCATTCACCTGGAGAGGAATCCAGTACCAGTTCAATCGTTTGCCTGAGGGGTGGAAGCACAGCTCAACCATCTGTCACTCAGTCATCCACAATGCACTGGAGAAAGGTAAAGCTCCAGAGCACATCCAGTACATCGACGACATCATTGTGTGGGGCCAAACTGCTGAGGAAGTCTTCGAGAAAGGTAACAAAATCATTGACATTCTGTTGCAAGCAGGTTTTGCCATTAAGAGAGACAAGTCAAAGGACCTGCCAAAGAAATTCAGTTTCTGGGATTGCGGTGGCAAGATGGTCGCCGTTACATTCCTCAGGATGTGATCAACAAAGTCTCTACCATGGCAGTTCCCACCAGTAAGAAGGACACACTTTCTTTCCTTGGTGTGGTGGGATTTTGGAGACTACACATTCCTGGTTTCAGTCAGATTGTCAAACCTCTGCATGATGTAACTCGTAAGAGAAACAATTTCGAGTGAGGACTTGAACAACAAGCAGCCTTTGATCAGATCAAGAGAGAAGTAGTCCATGCAGTGGGCTTGGGACCTGTGTGATCTAGTCTGCACATTAAAAACATTCTGTACACAGCTGCCAGTGACAATGGTCCAACTTGGAGTCTTTGGCAGAGAGCTTCAAATGAGACACGTGGTCATCCACTTGGTTTCTGGGGACGTTGTTACAGAGGTTCAGAGACAAATTACACTGCAACTGAGAAAGAGATATTAGCAGCCTATGAAGGAGTGAAAGCAGCTTCTGAAGTGATTGGAACTGAGTCACAATTGCTTTTAGCTCCTAGACTGTCAGTTCTAAACTGGATGTTCAAATGCAAAGGTTCATCACCGCATCATGCCACAGATGCAACCTGGTCTAAATGGATGGCTTTGATAACCCAACGAGCATGAATGGGGAATCTCGACCGACTTGGTCTGGTGGAGGTGATCACCAACTGGCCGGAAGGCACAGACTGTTCCAAACCTCCAGAGGAGAAAATAACTCGTGCTGAGGAAGCTCCTCCCTATGGTGATCTCTCTGATCAGGAAAAGAACTATGCTTTGTTCACAGATGGTTTCCGTCATCTTGTTGGGAACAAGCGAATATGGAAGTCAGCGGTTTGGAGTCCAACCAGGAGAGTTACTGAAGCAAGAGATGGCAAAGGAGAATCCAGTCAGTTCGCTGAGGTAAAAGCTGTCCAACTTGCTCTTGATGTGGCTGAACGTGAGAATTGGCCTATCCTTTACCTCTACACCTATTCATGGATGGTAGCCAATGCTCTATGGGGTTGGCTGAAGGACTGGAAGAAGAATGGTTGGCAGAGGAAAGGAAAGCCTATTTGGTGTGCTGATCTGTGGCAGGACATTGATGCACGGCTGAAGAGAATTCCGGTGAAGATGCGGCACGTAGATGCACACATGCCTAAGAGCAGAGGTACTGAGGAACATCAACGCAATTAGAATGCAGATCAAGCTGCTAAGATTTCTCATGTTGATACCAACTCTAACCTTCACATCGACCTTGATTGGAAACACCGAGGTGAACTGTTCTTAGCTCAGTCGCCCCTTAACTCATCTGGACATCAAGGCAGAGATGGAACATACCGATGGGCTCGTGATAGGTCAATCACTTGTCCATGGACGCTATCACCCAAGTCATCTATGACTGTGACATTTGTGCTGCTATTAAGCAGGCTAAGCGAATCAAGCCCTTATGGTATGGTGAGAGATGGTCAAAGTACAGGTATGGTGAAGCCTGGCAGATTGACTACATCACTTTACCTCAATCTCGTTCTGACAAGTAGTATGTGCTGACAATGGTAGAGGCCAGCACTGGATGGTTGGAAACCGATCCAGTTCCACACGCAACTGCACACAACACCATTCTTGGCTTGGAGAGACAGATCATGTGGAGACATGGAACTCCAGAGAGAATTGAGTCAAACAATGGCACTCATTTCAACAACAATCTTGTGAAAAACTGGGCCAAAGAGCATGGTATTAAATGGATCTATCACATACCCTACTATGAAGATTAAACGTTACAACGGTTTGCTGAAAACCAACCTAAAGGCCATGGGCGGTGGAACTCTGAAGAACTGGGACAAACATTTAGCACAAGCTACTTGGTTGGTAAATAGGAGAGGTTCAGTAAACAGAGCAGGACCTGCACAATCAGATTTGGTCCAAACAGTATACGGTGATAAAGTTCCTGTTGTACATGAAAAGAATCTGTTAGGGAAAACTGTTTGGGTATTTTCTCCTTCGTGCGAAGGGAAACCTGTCCGAGGGGTGGTTTCTACTGAAGGTCCTGGTCATACATATTGGGTAATGCAAGAGAATGGTGAAATTCAGTGTATTCCACAGAGAAATTTAACTTTAGCTGAGAGAGTTTAAATTCAGAGTGTCTAATTCAAGCTGTTAGGAGTTTTCTGTTTTAGGTAACATCGGCGCCCAACACTGGAATAATCTATGAGAGAGTCTACAGTATGTGAGCATGAACACAACGTCACCTGGGAGTCCCTGTTCTGAGCTTTTGAATCACCTGCATCTGATTGAAGTGTGAACTGAACTTGTATATATTGTTTTAGTGTAAATATTGGTTTAGATTAGATTGGATAATTCTCAGCGATACTTTGAGCGAAGTAGACAAGGGGTGGATTGTGGTAGTTTGAAGCAAGCTAGAATATTTTGGTAACAGAACTAGATAATGGGCAGTGAAATGAAAAACAATTGTGTCTCCTTTGCTCATAGTCTCGCTGAGAACTCTGGGAAGAAGAAGTAAAAACATTCTCCATTTTGTCTTTCCTTCTGCCTTTGCCTTCAGACCTAGTCACATCTCATTAACCTTGCTCCCACTGACCTTGCTTCCTAACCTCTTGGTTGCACCTCTCATCTTCCTGAGAACTGGGGCAAGGTTGAGAGGGCAAGGGGAGGTGTTGGGGTGATTTGAGAGCCCCTCCTGGGGACTCAGGTTTCTAGGAGGGGAGTTGTGCTTTTGTATTGTTTATCCTTTATATATTTCTGTATATAACTGTATATATTGTAAATAGCTGCCTGTATATTTGCTGCTGTAAAATAAATAGCTTCATTTATATTCCTAGAGGCCGTCTGAGTTAGCTGGGGCAATTCCAAAAGTGTGGGGGGGTGGGTAAGAGCCCAAACTATCACACCCTCCAACTGTGGGCTTGAACAGGGAAAGGCAAAAGCTGCTAAGGTATCACACATGTACTCACTCTTGGGAAAGCCTGCACTACGATTTGGAACTGCATTTGGCTAGGTTCTTCACAGCCAGTATATATTGGTACTGGACACATTCTCTAGTGAAGGTTTTAAAAAGAGTGACCAGAAATTTGTCTGCAGCACCCGGACTTTTTGCTTTTTGAAACAAAGAAATTTGCTCTTACTGAGCAGTAGAGAACCTAGCAAAACTCTCTGTGCCATATGCTTACCAGTGCTGTGTATTTTGGGATTGTGATTCTTCTTTAAACTCTAATGCTGAAGATTCCAGTCACCAAGATCAAGATTCCTTGATGGACCATCAGAAGAGGACTTGTCTTCTAACAATATAAAAGCCCTCTCAAGATTTACAGGCTGCCACTCCTTGGAATTTCCTTATAACATAATCAAATCCATGAATTCACAGAAGATACATTTGAAAGACTGTCCTCCCCTCACATCCTTGATCTTAGCAGAAATCATATCCACCAGATCCACAAGGAAGCTTTACCTAATTTTCAATGAACTCACTTCAGTTCCTGAAGGGGACAGACCTGGGAGGGCTGGGATATGGACTTGTTTCTCTGGCTTCCTGGAGGACCATGGGCAAAATGAATTTTGTTCTGTTTGTTGATTTGGCATTGTTACTCTTTTCTTTGTATAATTCCCTTTTTATACAGTTGATTTGACGTGCAGTTTCTAATACACATTTTGTACCCACTGTTTTACCTGTCAGTGTAAAACAGATTTATGCCATCACATGAATATTGTAAAAATGGCATAAAACATTTTTATCTTTTTTGAAACTGTTTTCTTTAGACAGCACCGTTGCTAATAAAACACATTCTTCTTAATTATGGGTGTTGAATCCACCATGGATCATCCTGTAATGATCTGACATGATTCAGTCTGGGTATGAGATCTATGGACAGTGGCTGGATCAAGGTGCAAAAGTTTCATCCTTAGAGTGAGACGAAAGGGATCTACAGGAAAGAGTCTAATGAAGAGGATCAAGAATGATTAAGGGACTTGAAGTTCTGCCCTATGAAGAAAAACTGAGACTTGGGCTGTTTAGACTTAAGAAGAAAGACTTAGAGGGGATCAATGTCTATAAATATCTGAGGGGTGGGTGTTGCATGGATGGGGCCAATCACTTTTTGGTGGTGCACAGTTGACGTGGAGGGGGTATTGTCCGTACGCCAGTTGTGGCGGAGGGGAGAAATTAATTAATGTGAGAGAATATTTATAAAAATATATTTATTAAACTCCAATATTTTCAAATCTCGCCACCCCCAACCACTGAACTTTAATATTAAATTGTTCTTTACATCAGAGTATCACAGTATCACAGTATTATCAGGGTTGGAAGAGACCTCACAGATATCAAGTCCAACCCTTTAACACAGAGCTCAAGGCTAGACCATGGCACTAAGTGCCACGTCCAATCTTGCCTTGAAGTGCCCCAAGGATGGCGACTCCACCACCTCCCCAGGCAGCCCATTCCAGTGTCCAATGACTCTCTCAGTGAAGAACTTTCTCCTCACCTCTAGCCTAAATCTCCCCTGGCGCAGCCTGAGGCTGTGTCCTCTCATTCTGGCGCTGGCCACCTGAGAGAAGAGAGAAATCTCCTCCTGGCCACAACTACCCATCAGGTAGTTGTAGACAGCAATAAGGTCTGCCCTGAGCCTCCTCTTCTCCAAGCTAAACAACCCCAGCTCCCTCAGCCTCTCCTCGTAGGGCTTGTGCTCAAGGCCTCTCACCAGCCTCGTCACCCTTCTCTGGACACGCTCAAGTATCTTCTAAACTGGGGGGCCCAGAACTGAACGCAGTACTCGAGGTGTGGTCTAACCATTGTAGAGTCCAGGGGTAGAATGACCTCCCTGCTCCTGATGACCACACCATTCCTGATGCAGGCCAGGATGTCATTGGCTCTCTTGGCCACCTGGGCACACTGCTGGCTCATGTTCAGGTGGGTATCAATCAGCACTGCCAGATCCCTTTCTGTTTGGCTGCTCTCCAGCCACTCTGACCCCAGCCTGTATCTCTGCATGGGGTTGTTGTGGCCAAAGTGCAGCACCCTGCACTTCGAGCTATTGAATGCCATCCCATTGGACTCTGCCCATCTGTCCAGGCGGTCAAGGTCCTGCTGCAGAGCCCTTCTGCTCTCCAACCCAGCCACATCTACCCCCAGCTTAGTGTCATCTGCAAACTTGCTGATGGCTGACTCCATGCCCTCATCCAGATCATCAATGAAGATGTTAAAGAGGATGGGGCCCAGCACTGATCCCTGAGGGACACCACTAGTGACCATCAGCCAGCTGGATGTGGCACCATTCACCACCACTCTCTGGGTCCAGCCCTCCAGCCAGTTCCTAACTCAGCACAGAGTGTTGCCATCCAAGCCATGGGCTGACAGCTTAGCCAGCAGTTTGCTGTGGGGGATAGTGTCAAAGGCCTTGCTGATGTCCAGATAGACCACATCCACAGGCCTCCCCACATCCACCAAGCGGGTCACCTGATCATAGAAGGAGATCAGGTTAGAAAGGCAAGATCTGCCCTTCCTAAATCCATGATGGCTGGACCTGAGCTCTTTGCCATCCCTCAGGTGCACTCTTATCACCCCCAAGATAACCTGCTCCATCAGTTTCCCTGGCACTGAGGTCAGGCTGACAGGTCTGTAGTTCCCAGGTTCCTCCGTCTGACCCTTCTTGTGGATGGGGACCACGTTGGCCATTTTCCAGTCTCCTGGGACCTCTCTGGTGAGTCAGGACTGCTGGAAAATGATGGAGAGTGGCTTGGCCAGTTCAGCTGCCAGCTCTCTCAGCACCCTGGGATGGATCCCATCTGGTCCCATGGACTTGTGGGTGTCCAGATGGCTCCTGAATTAAATCTTCATGAATTTCCAGGGGAACACACTGCTCCCCGACCCCATCTCCCAGTTCAGGAGGCCACTTGCCTCCTCCTCCCTCCTTGCTGTTGAAAACTGAGGCGAAGAAGGCATTCAGGACCTCAGCCTTTTCTTTGTCATCAGTTATAATGTTCCTCTCCCGGTCCAGTAAGGAGAGGAGGTTCTTCTTGCCCTTTGTTTTAACATTGATAAATTTATAAAAGTGCTTTTTATTATCTTTCATGGAAGTGGCCAGCCTAAGTTCTATCTGGGCCTTAGCCTCTCTAATTTTTCTCCTACATAATCTGGCTATCTCCTTAAACACGTCAGGAGAAGCCTTCCCCTCCTTCCAAAGGCAATACACCCTCTTTTTTCCCCCCAATTCCTTCAGGAGCTGTTTGCTCATGCAGGCTAGTCGCCTTCCCCACTGGCTCATCTTTGGGCACATGGGAACTGCCAGCTCCTGTGCCTTCAAGAGCTCCTGTTTAAAGTAGGTCCAACCATCCTGCACCCTCTTGTTCTCAAGGACTACTGCCCAGGGGACTTTGGAAATAAGTTCCTTGAGCAAATTAAAGTTTACCCTCCAAAAGTCCAAGGTGTAGGTTTTGTTGAAGTGCCTCCCTACCTCCCTGTATATGGAAAACTCCACTAACTCGTGATCACTACATCCCAGGCAGCCTCCCACTGTCACATCTCCTACCAGCCTTTCTCTGTTGGAGAGCAGCAGGTCAAGCTGAGCTTGATCCCTAGTAGGCTCGCTTAACAGCTGGGTCATGAAGCTGTCCTCCATGCACTCTAGAAATCTCCTGGACTGCCTCCTCTCTGCTGAATTAAGTTCCCAGCAGATATCTGGCAGGTTAAAGTCACCCACCAGGACAAGATCTGATGATCTTGAGACAGCCTCCTAATTGTTTGTAAAATATCTCACGTTTCCTCGTCCTGGTTGGGTGGTCTGTAACAGACTCCAACCAGGATATCAGATTTGTTTGTCCTCCCTCTGATTTTAACCCACAAGCTCTCAACTCCTTCATCCCTCACCTCGAGCTCAGTGGCATAGAGTGACTCCCTAATATACAAGGCCACCCCTCCTCCTCTTCTCCCTTGCCTATCTCTCCTGAAAAGGCTGTATTCCCCCAGTATAGCACTCCAACCATGCCTGTCATCCCACCAAGTTTCTGAAATGGCAACTATATCATAGTCACCCTGGTGGACCAGGACTTCTAGTTCCTCCTGCTTGTTACCCAAGCTGCGTGCATTGGTGTAAATGCACTTCAGCTGGGCTCTCGATTCCCCAGTTGTCCCTAGTTTCGTTCCCACTCTCTCCTTCTCAGAGAGAGTAATTGCCTCACCCACCCCCTTCAGATCTAGCTTAAAGCCTGCTAATGAGCCCTGCCAACTCCAATGCCAGGACTCTCCTGCCCCTCTTAGATAACTGCACCCCATCGTGATCAAGCAGGTCCGGCACAGTAAAAGTTCCCCCATGGTCGAAGAACGTGTTTGGGAATATATATCTACAGAAACTTATTAATAACTAGCAAACATTCAAACTATTAACAGGGAGATAATTTTTCCCCACGACTTAATGCCGCTTGGTGTCTTACACTATTTGCCCAGCAAAGCTGAGCTGAAAGCTGCTCTCTGCTTTATGACAGAGGTACTAGAAATTGCAGAGGCATCTACTCACCATTCCTATCAATCACCCTCCAGGGCTGTGTCAGCCTGTGCCTAGTATCTAATTCTTCATGGTCTCTGCCTGTGGACTTTGAGGCTGGAATCCTCCAGCATCAGGGGAAATGGCAGTCTCTGGCCTTACTGCTGCTGGATTCTGCTGGCTGCCCTCTCCAGGGGTACGCAGGCAGGATCTCCAGGTGCAGAGACAGGATTCCGTGCAGTCTGAGCACGCAATCCTCAGGCTGAACGAATGTAGAGAAGTGGGTCTGCTCCCGGCAATCCACGGCAATGGTGTACACCAGGCAATCATACAAAAGCAGGCATAAAGCTGCAAGGAAGTACGCAGGCAGGCAAGCAAGCATGTGGCAGAGCCGCAAGTAATGTGAGGAAGGCTGCACATGAGCCTGTGCACCCCTATTTATTAAATATGGGATCATTGGCCACTCGAATGACCAATCAGGTTAGCAGTCAGCCAAACCTTACCACACTAGGTAAAACCCACAGGTCTGGACTCCAAATATGGGAATAACGTAGGCCCAGCACCAGGCAGGCACAAGCTGGGCATGTGGGGACTTACACAATCAGGTGTCCTGGGCAATTGACTTTATGGCCCTGGTCTGTTGTGCCCCTTTGTGCTCGTTTATCCCTAGTGCAGCAGACACGTCAAGGCAGAGCAGGCATAAATAAGCCTGCTTTCGGGCCTATAGGCCCTCCACAACAGCAGTAACAAGACAAGGAACAATGGATACAAACTTGAACATACAAGGTTTCACCTTAACATGAGGAGAAATTTGTCAAGGTCCAGAGAACAAAGATTAATAATATCTCTGTCCAGAGGAGCAAGATCTGTTCTTATACATTCTTGTATTGTGAAATTAAGGTGCAAGCAAGACCATATATCACCACAAAACTATTTATTAAGGATAAAGTTGAACAAAACAGAGGAAGAGATAGAAGGGGAGAGAAATAGAACAATGGATAAAAAGAGAAGAATCAGGGAAGAAAAAAAGCAGGGATTATATTACCATCATCTGTAGATGGGGTGGAGCAAGACAGACAGGTGTGTGGCCCAGGGATGTTCTTCTGTGGAGTTTGTCAGGAGCTCTTCTGGTGGAGGTGCATGGATGGAAGTGCATGGGTGAAGGTGCACACCTAGAGGTCCACCCTTTGGCAGGCATTACTCATGTCTTTTTATACATTTTTTTATATCAGTGTCCAGGTGCAACTCCACAGGAAATCTTTCTATGTATTCATGAATTTCCAAGGTTACGGTGGCAGCACTTGGGAGGGCCTCTGCACCCTCCCTGCGCTGCTTACCTGTCCATACCCTGAATACACATAAACCTTTTCTTTTTAGGGTAGCTAACATATCCTCAGCATTAGAGCCAGTCTGAGATTCGGGAAGTCCTCAAAGGAACTGCATGTTGATTTTGCATCCCTGATTTTTTTCAGAAGGTTAACAAAGTCAGTCTTTATGTTTGCTGATTTACAGGGGAGAGACCATATCTTTGTTGATTAACAAGGGAGAAATGATGGCAATCTTTGTTGATGACCAAGAAAGAGAAGATCTAGCCTTTCACAAAACTTATTTACAGTGAGAGTGATAGAGTACTGGAACTGGCTGCCCAAGGGGGTTTCAGAGTCTCCTTCTCTGGAGACTTTAAAAACCCTTCTGGACGCAAACTGCCCTAGGTGATACTGCTTTTAGCAGGGAGATTGGACTCAATGCTCTCTGAAAATCCCTTTGAACCTGTAATATTCTATGTTTCTATATGTGAGTAATATGTGCCATTTGTCAAATGAGTCCAGCTTGGGCACAGAGTGAAACAGCTTGACTGCAGGGCTGAACAATGCAGCAGAGAAATCAGAGATTGTGCTAGTTTGAATCAGGCTAGAATGTTTTGGTGAAAAGAACTAGATCATAGGCTGTGAAAGGAAAACAATTGTGATGTCTCCTTCCCTCAGAGTCTCCCTGAAGAAGAATGTAAACATTAGATAATACTCTTGTCATTTTGTCTGCACTCTCGGGCTGGGCTTTGACTGAGCTGCATCTCCCTAACCTCATCTGCCACTAACCTTGCTCCTTAACCTCTTGGCTGAACCTCTATTCTTCCTTAGGACTGGAGTAAGGTTGAGAGGGGCAGGGGGAAGGTGCAGGGATGATTGGGAGCCCCTCCTGGGGACTCAGGTTTCTGGGAGTGGAGTTGTGTTTCTGTATTATATTTTACCTTGTATATTTTTGTATATTTCTGTATATATTGTAAACATCTGCTTGTATATTGTGCTAGCTGTAAATAAATAGTTTCATTTGTATTCCCAGAACCGGCTGAGTCTAATTTGGGTACCTTCTAAAGTGTGGGGGGGTGGGGAACACCTAAACCACCACATATTTTAATTTGGCTTCCCTAACGTGGGGCAAATTCATTTGAGTGACTGTTAATTAACTCCGGGAATCAGAATGAAGCTAATAAAGCAGCTATTACTTGGTGGGGGCTATTGTGTGGCCTGTTTTCTGTTTTCTTGTGTCCAATTGGATCAAAGACCAAATGGGTTATTTCTTGCTTCATGTAGTTTTTAAGAAGGTCAAAGCTAAACTTACAAGCATTTTCTGGTCCTGGGGTGATTTCATTCTCTGGTATGCTGGTTTTAATGTCACCGAAAATCTTACTAGTAACATTACAGTGGTATTTGCCAATAATATTACATCCAATCAAAATACTGCTTTAACTACAGCCCTCATGAGGGTAATTAACCCCAGAACTGAGATGCCAGATATTTGTTCAGGATTATGTTCATGTAAGAGCATGTTGTTACTCTTAAGTGTCAATTTATGTCTTTTAGTTTTAATTTTCATATTAATTCTGGCATTATGTGTGAAAAATTCAAATGCAATACCTGCAAAAACTAGGAAAACCTTTGTGTCAAAGCGTCTCAAATACAATCTAATTCCCAGCCAAATTCAGGGGCACAACAATCTCCTTCCCAGCCAGGGACAACTTTGCAGCAACCAAACCAAAGCACAGATAATAAAGGAAAAAAATCTCCTTCCCAGCAAAATTCAGGGGCACAGCCAGAGACAGTTATGTCTTCCTCTTCAGATTCTGGGAAAACTGCCAGTGTTCCTAACAAAGATGACAACAAACAAGGTTTGGCAGGCATCCCAGGAGTACAGGCAGGTACTCAAAATCAGAATGTCCCCTCTACTAATAACAATACAAAAAACAGCTCAGCCAGTTCAAATCCCCAGCCCCAGCCACCAGCAGACCAGAATCCTATTACTTCTAAGTCAGATCTGAACTCACAGACCCCAGGTCAGACCCCCACTGATTCAAAATCTCCAGTAGACATGTCCAAGTCTGTTGCTGTGCAGGCCTTTTTGGCACCTACTAAGGCAAAAGCCAAGACACGGTTTTTGACACCTGTGGTGAGCAGGAGGAGGAAGAGAAGGCATTTAGTCTTCAGGACCTGGTGAACATGCTGAGATCACAGTACTCAAATGAGAAGAGTGCTGTGAGGTTGGCTGCCAAGAAAGAGGATAGTTCCAATGAGTTTAAGAGTGCTATGAGGAAGGTTCTGTTTCTAGGCCAGGGACATCCAGATCAACAAGAGGAAGAGGAGGATGATGACATCCAGGAGTCCAATGATCCACTCAGAGAGGTCAGGGAAGTTAGAAAGGAATACACAAGGGAATCAGGTGAACTAATCCTAAGCTGGCTAGTGAGATGCCGTAGCATTGGTGCTAATGCCCTGCAGCCAGGAGACAAGTCTGCCAAGCAGCTAGGACCACTCACTAAGGAGAGTGGAGTGGACAAATACCTAGCAAGTCCTCTTGGTAAGGTTAGCTTGTGGACACACCTTCTGTTGGCTGTGGCTATGAGATATCCTTCCCGAGATATCTCATATCTCGGGATATGAGTAGGGGGTGCATCCATAAGTTCCTTGACCTATTGTCAAATATTTAGCCAGTCCTGATCCTGGTTTCCAATATGTGGCTATAGTTTCACACCCCCAGTAGGCACAAAAGTGATGATTGGGAAGGTTAAAATAGGGTTTGCCTGGGTTAGAGCTGGGGCAAACATAAAAGATCACCTCTTGATAACATGGACTAACTGGAATTAACTTGCACAAAGAGACCTGAAAGCTAGGGGGTCCTGGGGCAATCTTCTTTTGTATTACCTTTTGATCCTCGCACCTCATCAGTACCCACTCCCATGGTTGGTGGTCATATGAGCCATTGGATTGTCTTACCATACCCAGAATCAGAATCACACAGAGACATTGCAACCCTCCCTTTTGAGGGCCTTCTTGCTGTTGCTTGGATCTTGTTGGTTCAACACTTTCTGGTGTGGGTGAAGCGCCTTTCGGGTTGTCATCATCCTCTACTACTAGGACGTATGCTTTACAGGGGTGCCCAATCAAGTGGTCCTGTGGACAGAAACTCACAGTTTTCTTTAGTTTTATTCTGAAGGTCTGGTTTAATAGACTTACGTGGACATCACTTAACCTTGCCATCTTTTTTGACCGTGTCATACCCTCACTCTGTTAGAGCTAGTTTCCATCCTGATTCCCATTCTCCTAACTCATTTCTAACTATGACTGGCAGACCCTCTTCTAATGCCCGAGTGGTCCAATGTTTCTGTGAAGGGCTGTTTGTTTCCTCCCCTCTGGGGAATTGGTTTAATGCTAATAAGGCAGTTGCCAGTAGGTGTGCTTAATCTCCTGAGGAAATAGCATTGTCAAATCCTTCTGAGTTCTCTAACACCTCTAATTTTGTTTTCACGGTTTGATTTGCTCATTTGACTATAGCCTGTCCTGTGCTGTTATACGGAATGTCATGAATTAGACTAATATTCCATTTTGAAACAAACGTTTGAACTGACTTGGAGACAAAATTTGGACCATTGTTTATTTTGATCTGACTGGGGGTACCAAGCCATGCCATGGTTGTTAAACAGAATGGTTGCTTTGGAGTAGCTTTAAGATATTGTGTGGCTACGATCATTCCACTGTAGGTCTCTACAGTCACTACCAGTGATGCTCGTGGCTTCAGTAATTGGCAAAGTGTGAAGTCTGTTTACCATATTTTGGAGGCTTTAAACCCTCTGGGGTTGACTCCGCTTGACCACAGTGGTGTTTTTTGACAGTGAGGGCATGTAGCTACTACATGTTTAGCATCTGTGATTGAGATCTCGCACTTCTTTGCTAGTGCTTTGGCTCCGATGTGAAGACACTCATGCAGTTCGCGTGCATCTTTTAATGTCCACAATCCTTTCACTGTGGCATCTGCTCTGTCATTGCCGGTTTGAAAAAATCCTTTTATTGGGTTGTGGCTATTGACATGGATGACTGATGTAGTGCCTTTTCTGGAGAATAGTGCTTTTCCCAGCATCAGTGTTGCTGGAGATGTTGTTACACTGGGCCCTGACATGGCTAAGCAAAGTTTTGCCGCAAACATGAAGTCAGTTAAGGTGTTCTGTTGGGAATAGTCCACATGCTAATACTTTGGCTGTTACCTCTAGCTGCTGAACTGAGAGTGTATTGCCAGTTGCTTTGACACTGTGCCATTCTTCTCCCAACTGCCACACTGCTACCACAGTGAAAGTTGTTGAGGATGCACCTGTGAAAACTGTCGGTCCCTCTAACAGCTGGTCCATGACTTTTTGCGGGAGATTGACATCAACAATTGACAGCATTTGGGTCCAAGGAGGTTTTGTAGCTTACTGGATTTCTCCGCCAAATCCTACAAGAGCCATGGCTAGATGCTCTGACATTGCCACTGATTGTGTCGGAAGCTGTTTTCGGAAGGGCAGATATATTATGGAACGTTCTGTGCCCAGATGTCTTAGGGCAAACTTTCCTTCTTTCATGATGAGGTTACCAAGGCACTCAACCCCTGGAGAAAATGCACGTGACACCTTTCCCAGAACTACCCACTGAATTGGTTGAGCTTTCTCAGGGGGCCCTTGGCCTAGTGCTCCTATTCCCCCGCCGTCTGTGAAATGTATGTACAGATCGAGTGGTACATCTGGATTCCATCTGGTGAGCATGCTTGATGATATTTGTCGCTCGATAAAGTCAAGGGAATTCACTGCTTCTGTTGTCAGGGTCTTCTCCTCCCATGGATTTTTTCCTTTCACTAGATCGTAGAGGGGGGCCATGACTTCGGGAGGAATCATGACAATATTCCTAAGCCACTGCAGGGATCCTACCAGTTGTTGCATATCATAAAGTGTCTTGGTGTTTTGGTGGATCTTCATTTGAGGGGGGTCACATATGATCTTGTGATTCCAACTCCCAAGAAACTCACATGTGGTCCTTTCTTAACTTTAGAATCTGTGATTTCGAATCCATTTGACTTTAAGTTTTCTGATACGGTGGACACCAATTGATCTACTTGATTTTCTGATGGTGCGGCGATCAGGATATCATCCATGTACTAAATGATGGTTGTGTTTGGGTTGTCTTGCTGAACTGGTGCCAATGCCTGATCCACAGAAATTTGGCAGATAGTAGGCAAATTAATCATTCCTTGAGGTAGTACTTTCCATTGGAAGCACAAATTGGGCGCTGGCTGTTCGGAAACACAACTGAAAAGGCAAACTGCTCTTTGTCTTCTTCATGCAGAGGTATCAAGAAAAAACAGTCTTTAATGTTGAGGATGGCACAGGGTTGTTCTTTTGGTATCGTCAAATTCATAGGCAGCATTGTTTGGAAGGGACTCATAGGCTGGATTCTCTTATTTACCTTGTGCAAATCATGCAGAAGATGGAATCCTTTGCCACTCCTTTTTGATAGTACGAAAACTGGGGTGTTCCATGGGCTGGTAGAGGGTTGTATGTGGCCTCGTTGTAATTCACGATCTACTAGTTCCAAAAGAGCATCCATTTAAGGCTTTGATAAGGGCCACTGCTCGATCCACACTTGGTCAGATAATTTCCATGTTAGCCTGATTGGTGGGAGTGGGAATGAGGCAGTGGCCCTTATGGTAAATTTGTCACCCTGGCTTTTAGTAGGACTAGAGCATCTCTTCCCATCAGGGGTGGGATTCCAGACATGACATATGGCAGGATAGTAATACTTTTCTCTGGTCCTTTTTTAGTGTAGAGTGTTATTGCTATCAGTCCAGCACTCTTCTGAGCTTTTGACAAGCCCCCCACCCCTCCCACCATGGGGGCTTCCATCAATTTCCACTTTGGTGGCCAATTTGCTTCAAGGATGACTGTAACGTCTGCTCCAGTATCGATTAGGAAGGGGATACTAATGGTAACACTATTTGGAGTATTGTGAAGAGAACAGATTCCCCAAAGTACTGGTCGATCACTATATTTTATTATCAATGCCACCCTGAGGTCCCTTCCCCAGGACGTGGTTGTGTCTGCCTCTCGTATGGAGGTGTTTGGGCTGTTGGCTGAGCTGTGAAACTGGGGGGCGACGGGTATGTGATAGGTGGGCTGGGGTACGCCTTGTCCCATGCTGGGTAGAGGTAGTTGGGCTGCCTCATGCTCCAACCGGGAGAGGGCTGGATGCAGCCTGGGTGCCCTCTCCTTCCCCTGTTTCCCAAATTCTTTAGTCTACAGTCTTTAGCAAAGTGTCCTTTTTTTACTGCAGTTCCACCTTATCCCTCTAAAATGGTTACTGCGTGGGGAAGGTGTTGGTGATGATTCCCTATTTTGGGGGCAATCTGCTTTTACATGACCCATCTGGCCACATTTAATACACACCATTGTATTGGTCACCGTACTATGTTTAGCATTCACAGTTTCCTGTGTCTTAGCCATCTCAGTGCGTACAACCTCTTGGGTTGGAAGCTCTTGTTCTTCCTTCACGACGTGCTTGATCATATCTGCAATAGTTTCTGTCTTTGGCAGTGATCACAATATTTCTTTGGTTGTTGGACCTTTTGCTTCTGCGGGTAGGGCTGAGGAATCGATCGCGGCTTGAAGGCAATCCACAAATTTTTTTAAACTTTCATTTTCACTTTGCCTTATTGTAGTCCGTGCTGATGATTTTGTGACAGCTGCAAAAGTTGTGCGGAGAGCTTCTCTGGTTGCACAAGTAGTTGTCAGGACTTCATGAGGCTGCATGCCTGCAGCTTGCAGCTGGGGGGAGGGTGTCACGGAAGGTAGTTTGGGAGGTTATGGGGAAAATACGTGGAGACTCACTTGTGGATTTTCAAGTGATTTATTGCTCAAACACGGAGATCCCCCTCCCGAACTAAATTCCCCACGTGAGTTCTTTTAGGATTGAAGTTGTAGAATAACAGTTCAGAAAATAGCAGATAAAGGAGAGTCTGTGATTTCTTTAGAGTTCATTTGAGTCTTTAAAGTTACTCAGTCTTTAGGTAAAGAGTTCTTTCTCCAATTCACTCACTGTTCGTAGTTCAGTTCAGCAAAGTTTGAAGTTTTGGGCGGTGTCCCTTTGTTCGTCAGGATTGGGCCCAAGCAGGTTTCAGGCCTCTGCGAGCCCCTCGTCAGGCAGGGCCGATCAGGAACGTGAGGTCACCGCGGCAGGAATGAGGCAGGCAGGCAGGCTAGCGAGCGAGCAGGTAGGAGCAGGTACCAGCAAGCTCAAGCCAGCAAGCGCCCCGATCCAGGAAGGCACACCATTTTTATAATGTTCAAAAGAGGTGTAACCCTCCAGTCCATGCTATTTTACGTTATTCTTACAGATTGGCACAAAATTACAATTAACCTATATAATTGGACAGTTCTTACCAAAACAACCTGTAGGACCACCCAAAGCTCAGCCCATCAGCAGGTGGTCAGTGTGCATGAGAACCAAGGCCAAAAGTTGGAAAACAAGGCCGATGTTTACCTTTTATCTCCTCTAGGGAGGAAACTTCTCATGGGACTAGAAGATTGTTTTGGTTTTACGATGCTTCTGGCTTAAAATGTGAGACACTGCAACTTCTACAACAGGGAGGCCTGCTAAGGGCTTCTGCTACCCTCCATGACAGAGGGCATTGTTGGGTCTCTGCCCATTAGCCACTGTACATTGGAGCCATGTAACGGGTGATCTGCCCCTGTTATTTCAGCTATTTTATTTGTACAATTCTCCGCCCATTCTTGTTTAAAAACAATCATCTCTAATCCATCAAGCATCATTCTACAGGCTTGTCTTATATCAAATGGGATCATGCCATCATTCCCAAAGAGACCATCTATGAGGTTTGTGTCGTGAAGGGCCTCTAGGCCCAAAAAGAGGCTTGCTTATGCCTTGCCTTGCCTTGGCTGGACAAGTTTTTCTGCCAGGACCCCTGGTTGTAAACAAGTTGTCTAAGTCCACACACACCCAGCTGGTGTCTCCCTGGGGCAAATCCATGTGATCACCATATTTGGGAAAGTCCAGGCAAGAGCTTCTGCCTATTATGGTAAGGTTTGGCTAACTGCCAACCTGATTGGTCATTCTAGTGGCCAAAGAGGCCATTAATCTCAGCCCACAGTCAATAAATAGGGGTCCACAGGTAAACAACATGCTCTGACCCTACCCACAGCTCAGCTCTGACTCACCTGCACAGCTCAGACACAGCTCTGACCCTCACTCACAGCTTACCTGTCTGCGTACCTTTCTTGCAGAGCTCATTTAAGCCTGCACATATATATATATATATATATATGGAGTCTATAGCCTCCTAAGCCAGTCGTGCACATCTGCACGCTATCGTGCTACCAGGACCAGATCCTGCATTGATTTACCTATGGAGCTCAGACTCCCAGCAGCTGCACACACTTTGCATGTCCGCTGCCTATCATTGCCTGGTAAGCACAGTTGCCGCTGAGATAACCAAGAAGCAGACTCTGGATTGTCTGCACACATGGCTGGAAACTGTGAAGAACCATGCCAGAGATAGCACCGATATTCTTCTCCTGTTCCTGAAATCCTGCCAAGCTCAGAATCCCTGGATGCAGCATCCAGAAGAAGTCAGCAGCACCAAGACAGAGACCACATCCTCGCCAGGAGAAAAGGTTAGAGAAAACCAATATTTGCAGCCTCAGAGTCCACAAGCAGATATCCCTGGAGAACTGGACACTAGGCACAGACTGTGACACAGCCCTGGAGGGTGATTAATAATTGATAAAGAGTTGTGAGTAAAAGCTTTGATACCTCTGTAATACAAGTTGCCTCTGCTGTAGAGCAGAAAGAGCTTCAGCCCACTCTGCTGGGCAAATAACATAAAGATCCCAACTGGCATTAAGCCTTGGGGAAAACTCCTCTCTCTGTTTATAGTTTGAATGTTTGCTAGTTAAAAAACAAATTCCCTGTATATATTTTATCCTAAATTGTTTTCATAACCGTGTACTGAATGTAAATATTAATATACAGTGGTTGGGGGTGGCGAGAATTCAGAATATTGAATTTAATAAATATATATTTTTATATAAAATTTGTATAACCCCAATTAATTTCTCTCCTCTGCACTGAGAAATCACCCTCTGCAACAGGTGGACACCATGGCTGAGTTAAGGCCTTTGTCTGTGATCGCTTTAACAATCGCTTGCATCTCCTTGGGATTCACCGGAGAGTAGGTTCTTTGTCCCCCCTCTGCCACCTGGACCGGGTATGCTAACTTGGATGGTGGGACCCACTTGGCACATACGGCATTCACTTCTCTCCAGTTTGTGACAGGCAGTTGTTTCCCTAACACCTCTTTTTTATTTTGATTAGGAATCTCTTGATGTTTATTTTTATTTATTTCCACCTCCTCACTCCCTGGGTTCGAATCACTGGACCACTCGTCCTCTCTGGTGTCTTTTGCCACCCCCAGACACTGCGTATCAATATTTAGTTCTGTGCAAGATTATGAAAACAATTTAGATAGGATATATACAGGGATTTGGTTAATAACTAGCAAACATCAAACTATAAACAGAGAGAGGAATTTCCCTTTGGCTTAGTGCCACTTGGGAGCTTATGCTATTTGCTCAGCAGAGGGGCTGAAATTCTTTCTGCTCTAAGGCAGAGGCAACTTATATTACAGAGGTATTAAAGCTTTACTTATAAGTGTTGCTATTTATTATTAATCACCCTCCCGGGGCTGTGTCACAGCCTGTGCCCAATGTCCGAACTTCAGGGGCTCTGCCTGTCAACTCTTGGATGCTGGAATCTTCCTGGCTTGAGGGAAAATGACAGATCTTCCCAGTCTCTGACATCTCAGGTTTCTCTAACCTCTCTCCTGGCAATGGACGATCTCTGCCTCAATGGTGCTGTCTTCTTCTGGATGCCATGTCCAGGGATTATCAGCTTGGTAGGATTACAGGAACAGGAGAAGAATATCCATGCTGGCTCCGGCACAGTTCTCTTTATGGATTCAGGCCGTGGGTGTGTGGGTATGCAGACAATCCAGAAGTCTGCTTCCTGGTTCTCTCCAGGCAATAAGCTGGGAGTCTGTCTTGGGTTCAAATGCAGGTTCCCAGAGACTCTAATAAATTTAATAGACCCAATGACAATTTATAGAATTTATAGAGTGCCCTCCCCTCTTCCCCCTCCTTTTCCCAAAGATAGGGAGAGAGAAAAGAGATAAGTATACCCAAATAAATCAAGCTCACTCGATTTGGAAGTTAAAAAGGAGAAGTTTAACAATAACTTAGAAAAAGGTATTGGAGGTAGGGGAGTTTACAAAGGATAAGGAAGGGAAAACAGCAAAATACAAAAAGGGATGGATACAACCTGAGCAATGTGATGGTGTCTCTGCCTCGTGTCTGCCACGTGGTGTGCTGGTATGCAGTATGAGTGTGTGTGTGTGTCAAGAGGTAGCCAAGGGAAAAGAGAGGATGAGGAGCAGGAAGTGCTCCTCTTTTATACCACAGGAAGTTGGGGGAGTGGGCTAACCATCACCTGGAGTGTGGCCCACCCCTGGGGAGGGGCCAAGACCCCCAGGGTCAGGTTCAGGGTCACTCCCCCAGGAGTGTTAACCCTATACAGAGTCTGAGCTCCATAGATAAAGCAAAGTAGCTTGCAGATATGCACAGCTGGTGCGGGTTTAGGCGACTATTGGCTCCATATATATATTATGTGCAGGCTTAAATGAGCTCTGCATCTAAAGTATGCAGACAGGTTATCTGCGATTGAGATCAGTGCACGAGGTCTGAGCCTCAAAGAGCATCAGAGCTATGCAATGGCATCCAAGCATGTGAGTATGAGTGGCTGAGCGCTTCAGGTGAAGGCCAGAGCTGAGTCTGATCCTTGCAGGTGGGTCAGAGAGCTGAGCTGAGATGAACTGAACTGAACTGAATATGTGGTTCTCCTGTGCACCCCTCTCTATGGACTGTGGGCCAAGATTAATGGCTCTTTGGCCACCAGAGTGACCAATCAGGTTGGCAGTAAGCCAAATCTTGCCATAATAGGTAGGAAGCTCTTGCTTGGACTCTCCCAAATATGGGGATCACATGGGCTTGCCCGATGGAGACATGAGTTGTGTGTGCGTGTGTTACACAACTTGTTTACAACCAGGGGTCCTGGCAGAAAAACATGTCCAGGCATGTAGAGGCATAAAGAAGCCTCTGTTCGGGCCTACAGGCCCTCCACCACAGCACCTTCGCCCCTCCCTTCCCCTTGCCACTCAGCGCCATCTTTAGGAGCATAGGTTGGTGGCTTAGCCCAGGTTTCTTCAGACTCTCCTCCCGCCTCCACATTCCTAGCCTCCTGAATCAGCTTGTCCCAGAAGGACTTCGCTGGCAACTGTTCCTCCTTTGGTGGGTCAGGGTTTGGCAGTTGAGGGGGGGTTGCAGAGGGATGTTACCCTCTCAACCATTAGACTCAGCAAGATTATTTTCGCTGAGGGGGTCTGTGATCTGTGTGACCACCCTGACTCCCAATTTCAGACTGGCTAACAGATACTCCTTAGTCGCCTTCCAAATTTCACAGTATCACAGTATCACAGTATCATCAGGGTTGGAAGAGACCTCACAGATCATCAAGTCCAACCCTTTACCACAGAGCTCAAGGCTAGACCATGGCATCAAGTGCCATGTCCAATCTTGCCTTGAACAGCTCCAGGGATGGTGACTCCACCACCTCCCTGGGCAGGCAGTTGTAGACAGCAATAAGGTCATCCCTGAGCCTCCTCTTCTCCAGGCTAAACAAGCCCAGCTCTCTCAGCCTCTCCTTGTAGGGCTTGTGCTCAAGGCCTCTCAGCAGCCTTGTCGCCCTTCTTTGGACATGGTCAAGCATCTAAATGTCCCTTTTCCTCAACCCTATAGATGTTTTGCACTGCCCATGGACTTAGTTTCATCAGCTAATGCCGTAGCACGCCTAAGCCACACCTCTGTGTGGAGGATAGCCAATAGATGGTCAATGATCCCAATTTGCAAAAGTCTTGCAATGGTGAGAGTAAAACCTCTAGCCTTATAATCTATACGCCACTGTTTTTGTAATTGAGATACGACCTTCACAAGAGCTTCCATCCTCCTTGTTGGTCCTGGGAGCTGCCGGGTGGGTCCCGCTGCTCTGACTGCCATTCACTCAAATCCAGACAACGTTCCCGGGGTTTTGGTACCACTTGTTGCCCTTGAGGGGTGCGTAGTGACCTGGTTCAGGAACGGCACGGCAACCAGTCCTTGGCCGCATGGTCCATCAGCTCACAGACACCGATGCAGTGGAAAGCAAATGGTGTTTATTAGTGGGCAACACTGGGTTATATAGTGTGGGTTAATACATCATTTCCATCTGCTTACATCATAAGCGGAATATTATTGGTTATGGCAGTATGGAGAGGGGCCCTATCTTTCCCTACAGCATGATATCTTCTGACTGCCAGGCCCTGGCTGCCCACAGGGATAACATACATGGCCTGATGCCTCCCTCGTGTTGGATTTGTCCCACTGGAAAGTGAATTTCACCTGTGAGTTCCACAGTTAACTTTTAACCTACAACACCAGACCAGCTAAGATATGTAAGGGTGAGCGTGCACGTTTATTTTTGTTGACTTACCATCAACTCAAGACAACAAAGATGAATACAAGGATGGATTCTCCTCTGTTTTTGGATAGATGTCACCTTGATTATTCTAATTTTTTATATAAGAAAAGAACTCTGATTAAGTGCCTTTATCCATAACACTTAGATAGTCATAGATAGTAAAAAAAAAAAAAACAAATTCATTGTTTAGCATTTTTCCTCAAGGTTGTGGTCATGACTCTACTACTGTTTTGTTCCCTGCTGAGCAAGAAGAACCCTTTTTCAGCCAAGTGGAAAGGTATTTGATATAGGTATTGTTCCTCAGAGTCATCGTTGTGACTCTTAACCACCATTGTGACCCTGACAAGTAGGGTTAACCCATTCAGGTTACAAAGATTCACCTCCCTTCTTGCTCACTGAGTAGGATGAGGCACAAGGCATTCTTTAAGCAAACAGGGTTGAGCACCTGTGTTTAGCTGCTGCTTTAAAAAGTGTTAAAGTGACAGTAAAGATAAACCATCATGATCTCCAAAATGTCCAAGCATTAGTGACCAAAGACTTCATGCAAGGCACTTTCTGGAATCACAGTGATGCACAGGGAATTAAACAGAGGAAAACAAGAGACCTAAATCCCAAAGAAAGTTTAATGGCTAGGCTGAGTATTGCCCTATAAACTCTCCTACTGCTGCCTGTAGGGATGGTCTAATTTCTGAAATTCCATATTCATTTTACTTCTAGAAGATTGCTCAGACTATCTTTGCAAATACGAGTTTATATTTGTAGGAAATAATTAACCAAAATGAACCAATATGCACAGCTGGAGGATGTTCTTTCCCCAGGCTGGTCACATTGTTATTTCTCTCTATAAATATCCCTTCCTTTTACAAATCTGTGGAACACTTTCAAAGACATGATGCAGTGAAGATTAGAGTGATGAGACATACAGTGAGAGGCAAATAGCCACAATTCAGGTTCCTAGCTCTGGAAATTGTCATGCAAGTGCATCTAATTGAAAAGGCGAAATAGCACAATTTAAGAACACTCCCTTCCTGGACTGGTGAAAGAGTATGATTTTACACTTTTTAAAACTGTGCAAACCAAATTGTAGGCAATTTCTATATTTATTCTACTGTAAGAAAGCACCCACCTGGAATTCTCAGTGAAAGTAACATAATAGAATAGTAGAGCAATATAGAAATTGTAGAGTTGGAAGTCATCTCTGGAGCTGGAATGATACACTTCTGAAGAAATCTCTGACAGCACAAAGCAAGTGACCTAATTGTTAGTAAAAGAATCCTTTCTGCTGCACACTTGATGGCTGACAGTTTAAGTCATCCTTACTCACCTTTTCACTCTGTCAAATAGACTAGAAAGCTGAATGAGTAACCTGATAACAACCTCTGAAGTAAGACTGTGAAAGTGGCATTTTCTAGGGCAACAAAGAACCAAACCATTTGACCTTTTAAAGATCAGATTTAATGTCAGTAAGAAACCAGTTGGAAGCCATGAAGGAGAGCTGTTATGCCTCCCTATGAGTGCACCTCAAAGTAGATGGATAGTCCTGTTTTTTTCACTAATGTATGTCCATAGAACAGGTATAACTTTTCCTCAAGTATACAGGAAACAATGGAGAAATCCAAATTAAAGAGGAAAGTGATTGTAAACCCAATATTTTTCACAGTTTTAGTTATTTAGTAGCTAAACAAAGTCGTTGAAAAAAATGTTTACAAATAAAAGAAGTTCAGAACATTTCTACACAGTACAAAATACCCTCAATTAAGAAGCTCATCATTTAAATGAGTGTACTCTAGTAAAGTCTTTAGTATTTTTTTCTTTTGCTTCCTCTGCTATTTAAAAACCCAAGAGGAGAACAGTTGTAGATGTAGCCATCTAAAAGATACCTAAAGTTATCAAGTTTACACACCAAATTTTCATTGTTTTCCATCAAATTCCATTTCAAAGACTAAGTTTAGATTTGACATCTCTATATTTTCTATTATTTCAAAGACTGAGTTGAGGAATAGATGAGGATAGTTAGGCCTCATGCTAAATATAAAATTATGTGAAGCCACCTGTTTTCATTCCCATTTTATTTAACGATCCTTGAGACTTGTATCTTTGTAAGAGGAATAAGAAAACAATACCAAAGGTAAAGAAGCCTGTGTTCTAACATCAAATGAAAATGGTAGTGTCAGAGAGTAATTGTTTTTCTTTTTTACCCAAATTTCTAAGTTGTCCATATTTCCTGTCCCTTCCTTTTTCTAGAATCAGACATATGGGAACCTGATAATTTTAATAATTAATGTATCTAAGAAATTTTTTTTAAATCTCCAACCTGAACTACATTCATGTAATTAAGACACACAGATTATTGACTTGCTTCATAATGTAATTTTCAGTTTTGTTTAGTTACACGGTTTTATTGTATTCTGCTATTATCTTTTCCTGTTGTGGTTTTTAAAGAGCCAACAGAAATGAAACTCTCAGATGAATTGGAGAGAAAGCTGAATTATATTTGGAAAGAGAGATACAGAAATAGATTACAAGGCAGATACAAAATCCTTAGCAACTCCCTTGAATTTTCTCCTAACCCAAAACTAAGTCTATAATCCCCAGTGCTCCAATCTTCCCTTCCCAGCACCTCTGTCATCCTGCTTTATTACAGGCAGAACTACTTTTCATACTATAACATGGACAGAGCATTAATATAATAGAGATGATGTACAACCTTGTTTTTCTAACACACTTTTCCTTTTCATCTCCTGTTTTCCCACACCATCTGGCCTGTTATCTCTTTCTCTACTTCTCTTCCACGAAGGAGGCATCCTGTAATGTTTGGGAACCAGCACAGCTTACTTTCTACACAGATAATTAGTCTTCTTCTTTGCATTCCTCTTTCTTGCATTCCCACATAGGAGATGATTGTCCTGACTATCAACAGTTGCATCATTGCCACTGGCTGAAGCACAAAGGGCTTCTTCATTTATCAGCTGTATCTGTTTTGTGAGTAATTTAATTATTCCAAACAACGTGAAAGAAAGAAGAAGTAAAGTCTGCAATCATATTTCAGAATGCAAATGATAGCAAATGTGCACAAGGGTAGGGTAGGATGTTTTGAATTGATTTAATTTTGTTTGGTTTTCCTATAGATATCATAAATTAAGCCTCTGGTCTATCCAGTGCAATATACTTTCTCCAACAATTATAAGATGATTATGGAAAAGAAACTGTGTAACAAATGAGGATATTAGTTGCAAAGCAGTTTCTCATTTGAAATTATTTTGCCCTCCAAGCCTTCTTTTGTTGTTAAGTAAAGAACTTGAAAAGATTGATTCCATAACCTGTGACAATGTTTATCCACTCATGTTAATGGAAACTTGTATGGAGTTGAGGTAGCTATCATAATTTTGGCCTTAAGCTTTATAAACAGTTGCAGCATGTCAGATTGTGTTTCTAAACTAAGAACATGGTATTTTTTTTTTTTGTCTTTAGTAACCTGTGGATCATTATGTTGCATGTACAAGATCTTGTTACTTGCAATTTGTACAACAACTTCACCATGAGAGTAGTGAGAGTCTGGAATGGGTTGCCCAGGGAGATGGTTGAGGTCTCATCCCTGAAGGTGTTTAAGGCCAGGCTGGATGAGGCTGTAGGTAGCCTGATCTAGGGTGGGGTGGAATTAGATGATCCTTGTGGTCCCTTTCAACCCTGACTGATTCTTTTATTAAGCAAAGCTTATTTCTATGCACTTAGTGGTCCAAATACGGTTTCACTGCTTGGTTCTATGTTTCATTTTATTTTCCCCTGAAGGTAATGAAGGTGTTTTGTCAATTTTTTTCTTGGAAGATTAAATTTAGCAGACAACTTTCTACAAAGTATACATCTCCCTACTGAACTTGGTATTGGCTTACTCTATGTAGCCACAGCGACCACATTCAAGTGATTCTTCCCTCCTTTAGTTTCTGTGTTTTCCAACATAATCAGATTATGATTGAGTGTAACATTAGTTCAAGTTGTATTAAAGCTTAAGAAGTATTCAAAATCAGTCAAATCAAGCTGTGTATCCATTTCAGTCATGCTAAGCTACTTCTGTAGGCAATAATAGTTTTGTTCTTTATAACAGGTATAATAACGTTATGTTTGTAACATTGAGGGAAGCATGGTGCAGGAAAGATAACACATGGAAAAATTTCATAGACTTTTCTTTCCAGCTTTTAAAACTGTTTAGGGTTCTAATTAAAATTCCCAGAGACTCTAACCAATAACAGTTGTTATTGTTGATCAATAACAATTTGTAGAGTACCCTCCCCTCATCCCCCTCCTTTCCCAAAGAGAGGGATTAGATATAGGGAGAGAGAGAGGTAAGCACACCCCAATAAATCAATCTCACTTGATTTGGAAGTTAAAATGAACTGTTTAACAGTAACTTAGAAAGGTATCTGAGGTAGGGAAGTTTACAAAGGGTAGGGAAGGGAAAATAGCAAAATACAAAATGTATAAATACAACCCGAGTTGTGTGATGGTGGCTTTGTCTGCCTCGTGTCTGCCACGTGGTATGCTGGTATGCAGGCAGAGATGTGCAGAGTGAGGTGCAGGGTGAGAGAGAGAGAGGAACAGGAAGTCCCCTCCTTTTATGGGACAGGAAAGGGGGAGTGGGCAAACCGTCACCTGGTGGTGTTCAGACCCACCCCTGGGGAGGGGTCAAGACCCCTAGGGCCAGGCTCAGGATTACTCCTGGAGTGTTAACCCTATACAAAAAATTATTCAGTATAAACATAAAACTGCCTTCATTCTTTGCTTGGCATCAATGCCATTTATGTTAGTCACCGACATGACACTAGGTCATAGGAGATAGCCACAATCACCAAAACACTATGGATAGGTGGTCTTTAAAAAGGCATACAGCAGGGAATTTACCTGCTGTCTTTGAGGAATCTGGGAATTGTCACAACTGAGAGCAAGCAATGCATCAGCCATGAAAATCAGCATTTCTAATCTGGGAACAGTGTCATGGTCGGCCTAAACAGGCCAAAATAGACTTATATATGTTCTGGCTTGCCCAAACGTGTTTTTCTGCTCTTCCCTCATGTTTTGGGGAGAAACAACCACAGGAAAGAGGACAAAGAACCTGAGTCTAAGGACCCTGTCTTGCCCAGACTTATTTTGCTCCTGTTTACATCCTGTGGTGAACAAGGTAGGTACATTTGGCTTGTGCCTGCCTCGTGCGAGGCCTATGTTTTTCCCAAATTTGGCTAATGTAAGCCTATGGTTTCACTTAATATGGTCAAGCTTGTCTAACTGCCATTCTGATTGGCTATTTTGTGTCCAAATGTCTATTAGTCTTGGGCTACATTGATAAAAAGAGATGAGTAGGCACCACAATGTGCTCTGCTGTCATATTCAAGCTTGTCACTTGCAACTGATAGCTGTTGCTTGCCGCCATTGTTCTTTGTTTCTGGCAGTGCTCTGCCTCACTGCGTTGTTGCAACCTGAAGTGTATGGAAACTGCCTGCCTCGAATTTACCAAGAACAGATTCTAAATGACTCCACATGATAGGTCTGCATAACCATCATAACATCCATGATGTGATGGTTTGGGTGTTCCCCCCACACACACACTTTTGGAAATCACCCAGCCTAGACTCAGCCAGCTCTGGAAATATGAATGAAGCTTATATTTACAGCTAGCACAATATACAAGCAGATATTTACAGTATGTACAGTTATATACAGAAATATACAAGGTAAAAAGGTAAAACAGAAACACAACTCCCCTCTCAGAAACCTGAGTCCCCAGGAGGGGCTCTCAACCTTACCCCTGTCCCAAAGAAGAGTGGAGGTTTGGCCAGAGGGTTTAGGAAGCAAAGTAGATTAGAAAAGAAATGGAGGATGAAGTTAGAAGAGCAGATGTGGCTCCAAGCTTGCCAGCAACAGAAGAGAAGACTCCCTTATCTATGTTTTGCTTTTATTCTTACACATCTCAGCAAGCCTATGAGCGAAGTAGACATCACCTTTTATTTTTTCCTTTCACAGCTTGTAATCTAGTTCTTCTCACTAAAACATTCCATCTATCTTCAAACTAGCACACATGATAAGACTGCACATTGCAACACATCCTGCCTACATCTGTCAAGATGAGGATCCCTGGAAGCAACACACAGATTGTCCAGAGATATAAGGACCAGATCAGAGATTGTCTGCCTCCTTTCCCCAGCACCCTGTAAAGCCTGGGAAGAATAGGAAACCTCAATGGATGACCAGACACCAACAGAATTCCCTGAAAACATTTTGCCACAGGCTGTGATACAACAGTATCAGGGGGTAATAACAGACAGGGCAAAGGCCTGATACAAGTCAATCCAAATCCATTTATTGCACCCCAAGCTTAGGTTTATATACTTTTCTATCAGAAGGCTACACAAGAAGGTTCCAAATAATCTCAGACTCGAATTGGTTACATGCACCTGTGTTAGAACTATGTTAGGATTACACACTACTTGGCGTAGACATTCTTCATATTCTTTCAACAGTACGTATATTGTGTCTGGCAATTCTACATCAGCAGAGAGAGGCAAAAAACACAGGCTCCAGGCTTACACTTGTTTACATTTGCTACACCAGTCTCTAAAGTCATTCCAACCTTCCATTTTATCTCTAACTCAGCACTTACTGAACTCTCTCCTGTCCATAGCTGGACAATAGCTGCACCACAATCACACAACTCTATAAAATCACTGCATTTAATATTACTATATCCAACATCTCCCCTTTTTCTGTTTTGTTTGTTTGTTTGTTTATTTTTGCCTTTTTTTTTTTTTTTTTTAATAAAGGCAGTGCTTTCTATCTCCTTGCAAGGTGACTTTTACCAAAAGATAACAAGTACAGCACTTTAAGCATTGCTACCAAAATAGTTGTTTCCCATCTTTATCTATGAGTAGGAATTGTTGAAAACTCAAGAAAATACCTAGATTCATTAAGCATTACATATGCAAGCACAACCATTATCTCAGCGTTCAAGTTCTTGCCACAGTATCTGTCTTCTGAGCTGTTATCCATCAGAAGCCTGTAAATATACATGAACAATTGCATAAACCAGAAAAAGAGAATCTAGGGTTAATCTCTCTGCATGGTGTGACCACAGAATTTTCGATTTTTTTATTCTCTCTCTCTTCTTAAAAGAATTGTTGGCATTACAATTTCTGATAATCAGGGGTTGTTATCCATAAGAAAGCAGTTTTAAAAAGTAAAAATGTATAAGGTTTTCTTTTTGCAGTTCCTGTTTCTTGTACCCTCTTTTTTTTAAAAAAAATTGTTTTTATATAATCCTTATCCTATAATGCTATGTTAATATACAGAAAAGACTTAAGAAAAAATATTTTATAATATTCTTTTAAAAACTCTTAACTATATTATCAACTTAAAAAATCTAAACCAGTGAATCATTACTGAGGAAAGAAAGCAAGAAAATCTAAGAAGATGATACATTCATGGAGCTCCTTGAAAATACTATGGTAAAAAGAAAAGAACCTTAAATCAACATAAAGGAGATAATCATTAGCCTATACATCCATAAAACAAATTCTTTTCACAATATTCCTTTATATTCCACCACTTACTTAGTTAAACTCCACCAGTGCTGCGTATAGGGGCACAACCACTTCCCTACCACTGCTGGCTACAATGTTCTTGATGAAGGCCAGGATGTTGCTTGCCTTCTTCGCCACCTGAGCACGCTGCTGGCTCAAACAGCACTTAGCAGGAGAGCATCTTCTATGTAATTCATGCTCATTGGTATAATATACACTGCTGTCTACAGATCTCCCTGGCCTAAAAAAGTGCCTTCTGTACTTCCCGTAACACAACCACGCTGATTCGGTACCTTGCTGCTTTGATGGTTTTGAAAAGCCGAGGGATAAAAAAAAAACCAAATAAAAAAAAAATCTTTGTGAAGAAATCTTTGTGAAGAAAAAGAGACCAACAAAATAAGGATCCTCAGTACAACATTCATTATGAATTATTAATGTTGTTTGTGATATGCTTTATGAGAATGTAAATATAGGCAACAGAACAACTGCATGAAAAGAAATGCAAAGAACTCCTTCACTGATGAATATGACTCATTTAACTGACTACCAAACCAACTACCTCTCTCATGGGTGGGATGATTCATGTTGGCACATGTGAGCAAAAAAGCTTTTTCCTGTTAAACATTTGTGTTTGGGGTTGTCGGGGATGATACAATTCACGCCTAAAACAAATCAAGTTCCCAGTCTGACATGCATCTTTGGGGCTAGCCACAATCTATTTCTTAATGGGAACTTGATCCTGGCTCCTCAGACAGGATTTTTCTGGAGATTGTGATATTTGAAATAAGGAGGTACAGGAGAAAAAACTGCAGGCCCTGAGAGATGGGGTATCTGCTCCTTTGTGACAGAATCATCATCTTCTTTATGAGGTTTGAGCTAGAGCAGAACCAGGCACTCAGTCCCCAGCCTGTGGCGCTGCTTGGGGTTGTTGTGGCCAAAGTGCAGAACCCTTCACTTGGCCTTGTTCAATCTCATCCCACTGGCCTCTGCCCACCCATCCAGCCTGTTTAGGTCCCTCTGCAGGGCTCTCCTACCTTCCAACACATTCACACCTGCCCCTAGCTTGGCGTCATCTGCAATCTTATGGATGCTGGACTCAATCCCCTCGTCGAGATCATCAATAAAGCTATTGAACATGACTGGGCCCAGCACTGATTCTTGAGGCACACCACTAGTGACAGCTGCCAACTGGATGCGGCACCATTCACCACCACTCTCTGGGCCCAGCCCTTCAGCCAGTTCTTGATCCATATCAGAGTGAAGCTATCCAAGCTGCCAGCTTTGCTGGGAGCTTCTTGTGGCAGACAGTGTCAAAAGCTTTGCTGAAGTCCAGGTAGACTACATCTACAGCCTTCCCCACATTCATCAGGTGAGTAACCTGATCATAAAAGGAGACCAGTTGTCAAGTTCAGGGTGGGTTTGCACAGGCAGTGGCTGCTTCTAGCAATGAGAGCACTGATAAGGAGTTACTGTCAAGGGCTGGGCTGCAGACTATGTGCAGACCAAAGGCACTGGCACGTCTTGTGCCCCACCCTGGGCAGCAGGTGGTCAGAGGTGGCACCACTGGGGAGGAGTGGACAGGACAGGTGACGATCAACTGACCAACAATGGATCCCACGGATGTCATCTTCAGGATCAAGCTGAAAGATGACCCAGGTCAAGTCAATAGCTGGTGTCCCAGGAGGACTCTATCCCTTCCGCTTTCAATCCTGATCTGTGTGCTCCTGAATCCAATTCCAGGATCTAGGTCATGGACCTTGTGACTCAGTTCCAATCACCTCAGAAGCTGTTTTCACTCCTTCATAGGCTGCTAATATCTCTTTCTCTGTTGCAGTGTAATTTATCTCTGAACCTCTGTAGCAATGTCCCCAGAAACCAAGAGGATGACCACGTGTCTCATTTGGAGCTCTCTGCCAAAGACTCCAAGTTGGACCATTGTCACTGGCAGCCGTGTACAGAATGTTTTTAATGTCCGGACCAGATCTCACAGGTCCCAAGCCCACTGCATGGACTATTTCTCGTTTGATCTGATCAAAGGCTGCTTGTTGTTCAGGTCCCCACTCAAAATTGTTTCTCTTACGAGTCACATCATGCAGAGGTTTGACAATCTGACTGAAACCAGGAATGTGTAGTCTCCAAAATCCCACCACACCAAGAAAAGAAAGTGTGTCCTTTTTACTGGTGGGAACTGCCATGGTGGAGACTTTGTTGATCACATCCTGAGGAATGTAACAGTGACCATCTTGCCACCGCAATCCCAGAAACTGAATTTCTTTGGCAGGTTCTTTGACCTTGTCTCTCTTAATGGCAAAACCTGCTTGCAACAGAATGTCAATGATTTTGTTACCTTTCTCAAAGACTTCCTCAGCAGTTTGGCCCCACACAATAATGTCGTCGATGTACTGGATGTGCTCTGGAGCTTTACCTTTCTCCAGTGCATTGTGGATGACTGAGTGACAGATGGTTGAGCTGTGTTTCCACCCCTCAGGCAAACGATTGAACTGGTACTGGATTCCTCTCCAGGTGAATGCAAACTGAGGCCTGCACTCCTTTGCTATAGGAATAGAGAAGAAAGCATTAGCAATGTCTATGGTTGCATACCACTTAGCCTCCTTCGATTCCAGCTCGTACTGGAGTTCCAGTATGTCCGGCACAGCTGCGCTCATGGGTGGCGTCACCTCGTTGAGGGCACGAAAGTCAACTGTCAGCCTCCAGTCACCATTAGCTTTGCGCACAGGCCAGATGGGACTGTTGAAAGGTGAATGAGCTTTCTCGATGACAGCCTGACTCTCCAGTTGACGAATCAGCTGATGAATGGGCAACAAAGAGTCACGGTTAGTTCTGTACTGCCTGTGATGAACAGTTTGAGTAGCAATTGGCACTTCCAGATCCTCTATGTCATGATGTCCCACAACTGCAGATTCATCAGAAAGTTCAGGTCTAATGGACAATTTGAATTTACCATCCTCAATCTCTACAGATGCTATTCCAAAAGCCCATTTGTGACCCTTAGGATCTTTGGAACAACCTTGTCTCAAAAAGTCAATTCCCAAAATGCAAGGTGAATCAGGACCAGTTACAATAGTATGTTTCTTCCACTTTTTACCAGTTAAACTGATCTCAGCCTGCAACTTAGTTAACTCTTGAGATCCACCAGTGATTCCAAAGATAGAAATGGACTCTGTCCCCTTGTAATTTGGTGACAATAGAGTACACTGAGCACCTGTGTCAACTAAAGCCCTGTATTTCCGAACTTTTGAACTGCCAGGCCACCTAATGAATACATTCCAATAAATTCGGTTCTCTCCACTATCCCTTTCATCCTCCTGGCTGGAGGCAGGGCACCCCTAATGCTGAACATGGCATGTAGGGTGTACACAATGATTGGTGTTGTTGTGAGAGGAATTGCAACTGTTGGAACAATTGCAGTTGCTCTGGGGAGCTGAAGAAGTGACAGCTACTTTCCTGGCATTGCTGCCTCTGTTTCTGCCACTCTGCAAATCCCTAACTCTCTTGGAAAGAGCTGAAGTAGGTTTACCATCCCATTTATTCATGTTCTCCCCGTATGTGTCACACAGAAGTATCCAGAGTGACGCACGCGATTGCTGATGTCTGGGTGGAATTTGTCTCCTCCTGGGCTGGAATTTCCTTGCAGGAGGTGGGCGTCTGTTCCTGATGGCAGAAACATGCACCCATTCAGATGATGCAGGAACGGTATCCTTTACCAGATTGGTAATATTTTTAAGATCCTCCTTCATTTCTTTCATGCTCTCCTTAATACCATCTCTAATACCATCTTTAAGCTCTGTAGTCATAGTCTGTATGGCACAGATTATACCAGAATGTGACAAGCAGTCCTCTATCTGCCTGAGCTGATCAGTGAACTCCAACAGTGAAAGACCTTCCATTATCACTCCTTCATAGGAATTTGCTGGCCAAGATGTTAGCACAAGACGAAGGAGCAAGCTTAATCAGCTTCTTCATGAGACCTGTTCCCAAAGGAATATCATCAGGCTCATGTGTGGCATGATCTCCATAAAGCACTTCCTTCACAGCAAACTCCTTCAGAAGCTTAATTCCCTGCTCAATGGTGTTCCACTTCTTGGCAGCCCATGGCAAATCATCTTGGGAAGGTTATCTCATAGCCACAGCCAACAGAAGGCGTGTCCACAAGCTAACCCTACCAAGAGGACTTGCCAGGTATTTATCCACTCCACCCTCCTTGGTGAGTGGTCCCAGCTGCTTGGCAGACTTGTCTCCTACCTGCAGGGCACTAGCACCAATGCCACGGCATCTCACTAGCCAGCTTAGGATTGGTTCACCTGATTCCCTTGAGTATTTCTTTCTGACCTCCCTGACTTCTCTGAGAGGATCCTTCGAGCCCTGGATGTCATCCTCCTTCTCTTCCTCCTGTTGATCTGGTGTTACCGGGCCTAACAGAACCTTCCTCATAGCACTCTTAAACTCTTTGGAACCATCCTCTCTCTTGGCAGCCAACCTCACAACTCTCTTCTCATTTGAGTATTGATGTCTCAGCACATTTGCAAGGTCTCGCAGATTTACTGCCTGCTCTTCCTCCTCTTGCTGATCGCCAGAGGTCCCCTCTCTTACATCCTCCTTTGAACCACACTTTGTCTTAGCTTTTGCCTTAGCAGGTGCCAGAAGGGCCTGAATAGCAACAGACTTGGACGTATCTGCTGGAGGGTTTGAATTATTAGGGGTCTGACCTGGAGCTTGTGAGTTCAAATCTGCCTTGCTTTTAACAGGAGGATTTTGGTTCTGGTCTGCTGGCTGGGGATTCGAATTGGCTGAGCTGGTGTCATTAGGATTTGGACTGACTGGGCTAGCGTTACCAGCATTAGTGTTACCCGCATTAGTGGGATTATTTGATGTCCTCCTGGGATGCCTGCCAACCCTGATGTGTTATCCTTGTTGCTAGGAACATTCTGATTTTGGGTACCTGCCTGTGCTTCTGTGACTCCTGCCAAACTCTGCCCGTTGTTATTGTTATCATTATTGTTTATATTACCAGCAGGAACATTGGCCGTGTTCCCAGAATTTGGAGAGGAGGGAGGAGAGGCTGCAGGGGGGAAGCAGATAACTGTGTTCCCTTGTTTTGCTGTGAAAGAGACGTCATTTGAGGCACAGAATTTTTCCTAGTTCTTACAGAAGCTGGTTTTGAATTTTTCACAAATAATGTCAAAATTAATATGAATATTAAAATCATGAGACATACATTAAAAATTGAGAGAGCTAAAACAGTTTTGCACTAGCAATTTCCTAGACAAACCCCTGGAATCCCAGTCTTGGGCTGAATTATTCGTATCAAAGAATAAAGCAGAATTTTGATTGATTGTAACATTATTGATAAGTGCTCCTGTAATATTACTGGTAAGGTTTTCAGGGACATTAAAACCAGCATAACCAAGGATAAAATCACCCCAGCTCCAGAAAATGCTTGAAAGCTTAGCTTTGACCTTCTTATAAGCTACATGAAGCAAGAAATAACAAATTTGATCTTTGGTCCAATTGTACACAAAAATCCAGAAAACAAGCCACACAATAATCCCCACCAAGTACAATAGCTGCTTTACCAGCTCTATTTTAATTCCCAGAGTTAGTTACCAGTCACTCAAATAAATTTAGCCCCACGTTGGGAAAGCCAATTAAAAATGTGATGGTTTGGGCTCTTACCCGCCCCCCCACACTTTTGGAATTGCCCCAGCTAACTCAGACGGCCTCTGGAAATATAAATGAAGCTATTTATTTTACAGCAACAAAGCAGATATTTACAATATATACAGTTATATACAGAAATATACAAAGGATAAACAATACAGAAGCACAATTCCCCTCCCAGAAACCTGAGTCCCCAGGAGGGGCTCTCAAACCACCCCAATACCTTCCCTTGCCCTCTCAACCTTACCCCAGTTCTCAGAAAGAAGAGAGGTGCAACCAAGAGGTTAGGGAGCAAGGTTAGTGGGAGCAAGGTTAATGAGATGTGACTAGGTCTGAAGGCAAAGGCAGAATGAAAGACAAAATGGAGAATGTTTTACTTCTTCTTCCCAGAGTTCTCAGTGTGACTGTGAGTGAAGAGACACAATTGTTTTTCATTTCACTGCCCATTATCTAGTTCTTTTACCAAAACATTCTATCTTACTTCAAACTAGCACAGACCTGATTCATGCTGCTGAATCCAGTTTAGGATTTCCCCACTGCCTGCCCCCAGTATCAATGGTGACATCATTACCATCAGTATTTGGTTTGGATATTCATTTGTATGTCTTTGTCTCTGTTTCATTGGATTATTCTCTCTACCCCAGATGGTTTAGTTTCTTTCCCAATCCATCAGTCTCCTTATTCCCTTTCTCTTCCCTTTGGGAAGGCAGAGGGCTTCATAGAGAGCCTCTGACACTCCTCTGGTGGCCAGCCCAGACCTAACCCCTGACAACTTTTCTCCTAAGTCTTCTTTTCCCCTTTTCTCTTATTGAAGGAAATTTAAATCAGTAAAATGCATAAAGTAAGATTCTTACTGGGGGAAAGAAAGTGTAATTCCTCATGCTTTGATAGCACTGAAATCATCTTTAAAGCATGCTCAAAAGTTACACCACAACCAGAAATTAAAACCAAGAACATACCAACATGGTGTACTTCCTTCTTGCAGATAAATAATTTCCTGAGAGAAAAAAAAAAATCTGTTCTTTGGAATGTCAAGCTTTAAAATGAACATACATGGTTGCCACACACACTTTAGTCTATTTCATGGAGAAAAAAACCCCAAACTTGTTACTTATTTATAAATTGCCAGCAGATCACCTCACAGCCTGCACCAGTATAGGCTGAGAGGTGATCTGCTGGAGAACAGTCCTGTGGAGAGGGACCTGGGGGGTCCTGGTGGATAACAAGTTACCCATGGCACAGCAATGTGTCCTTGTGGCCAAGAAGGCCAATGGGATCCTGGGGTGTATGTATTAGGAAGAGTGTGTCCAGCAGATCAAAGGAGGTTCTCCTCCCCCTCTACTCTGCCTTGACGAGACCCCATCTTGAACACTGTGCTCAGTTTTGGGCTCTCCAGTTTAAGTGGGACAGAGATCTGCTGGAGAAGGGTCCAGCAGAGGGATAGAAGGATGATAAGGGGACTGGAGGGCATGGCCTGTGAGGAGAGGCTGGGGCTGTTTAGTCTGGAAAAGAGAAGACTTAGAGGGGATTTGATAAACGTCTATAAGTATCTGAGGGCTGGCCAGGCGGGGGGGACAGGCTCTGCTCACTTGCTTCCTGGGATAAGACAAGGAGCAATGGGTGCAAATTGCAGCAAAAGAGGTTCTGCTGCAACACAAGGGGGAACTTCTTTACTGTAAGGGTCACAGAGCACTGGAATAGGCTTCCCAGAGAGGTTGTGGGATCTCCTTCTATGGAGACTTTCAAGGCCTGCCTGGATGTGTTTCTGTGTGATGTGTGTTAGATAGTATTGTCCTTGTCATGGTTTGGGCTCTTAACCCACCTTTGTAGGTACCCAGCTAACTCAGACGGGCCTCCAGGAATATAAATGAAGCTATTTATTTACAAGCAGCAAATATACAAGCAGCTATTTACAATTATGCAGTTATATACAGAAATATACAAAGGATACACAATACAAAAGCACAACTCCCCCCCAGAAACCTGAGTCCCCAGGAGGGGTTCTCAAACCACCCCAACACCTCCCCTTGCCCTCTCAACCTTACCCCAGTTCTCAGAAAGAAGAGAGGTGCAGCCAAGAGGTTAGGGAGCAAGGTTAGTGGCAGCAAGGTTAATGAGATGCAGCTTCGTCAAAGCCCAGAAGCAAAGTGAGAGACAAAATGGAGAATGCTATCAAATGTTTTCTTCTTCTTCCCAGAACTCTCAGCGAGACTGAGAGGAGGAGATACAACCATTGTTTATCTTTTCACAACCTGTTATCTAGTTCTTTAACCAAAACATTCTAGCTTGCTTCAAACTAGCACAGTCCTGCTCTATCAGGGGGATTGGACTCGATGATCTCCCAGGGTCCCTTCCAACCCCTAACATCCTGTCAGCCTGTGTGAGCCTGTGAACTCTATTTAACTACTTAAGCCTTATTACTATTATTCTACTGAAACTATTCCTAAACTTAATATTGTTATACAATTATGATATGCTATTGCAATTCATAACTATTTAATATCTTATCCTATTGCAATTAAAAACTTACCCAGTAAACTCCTAAAACTCTAAGGTCTATTACAATCAAAATTAGAAACATTATCAGGATTTTAATTTGCAAAGAAGCTATCAGAAATGCAGTCTGGTCCCTTTAAGAAAAGACGTTTATTCTTCCCCCCGGAGTCTGTAAATAAAAAAAATTAGGAGAAGGTATGGTGAGCCCCCACAAGTTCGGCCAGCAGGTGGGCAAGCAGGCAGGCAGGTGGGGGAGTGGAGGGTAGGGGGGCTGTGGCAGTAGCCATAGCTGTCCTGAAAGCTCAAAGCATCCCACACAGAGGTCCCAGATCCCATCCATACTCAGCCTCCTGGGGGTCTGCCTGAATCTTTAGCTGTGCGTCTCTTAGTCCTGGGGGATGAGCCACAAAGTCTGGGGAATGATAAGAGTCAATCTGAGACTGCTTCTTTCTTGGAAGTTCTGTGATCGGAAGAAGGTGATGAGCAGTAATGGCATGCAGCTTCTGTGTCCTGTCACTTTTTCCTTCTTCCTTTCCTCTTCTTCGTCCCAATGCTCCATTTTTGCAACTCGAAAGAAAAGCTTCTTAAGTAGACACTTTTTTAGAGCTGCAGATGCTTAAAGGAGTTGGCAATTAATCTTGTAAGACTTTTTAAGGCATTCACCTAATTAGAAATTCTTCAAATACCTCTGCTTTGCTAACTGTGTTACTTTCCTCTGTTTTGCTGTTCATTTCTTCTCTTATCAGCAGGTTTACGAGCCTTTTGAAGATTTTTCTCACCACATCTCAAGTGAATTAAAAAGCAGACTTTTTGAACTGCAAAAATAACTTTTAAAGCTTCAATGTCCATCTCTCACAGAGAGAAAAAGTTCTGAGCTCTTTTTTTTTTTTTTTTTTTTTTTTTCTTTTGGTCTCTTCCTTCTCAGACCTCAGCAGATTTATGACTTTCAGCCAATACAGCTTTCCTGATGTTTATCCCTGTCATAAATCTTCTGCTTTCATGCAGACCTCTGTTGTTAAAACAGCTGGCTTAAGTCCTTTAAAAGTCTGAAACAGTTCATAACAGCAACTTTTCATGCTTCTTAATGATCTCTTTTCATAAGTAATATGTCTCTTTCTGCAGAAGAAGCTTGAATCCCCACAGTACAACCTCTAGCTCACCTTTTCATTCAGCGGTTAAGATGTCAATTAGATTCAATTCGGGCCCGATTCTGCTTCCTTTCAGCAGACTGATCCAGAGGTGCCCTATGACTGGCTGTCTTTCTGACAGTCAAATTTCCCCACAAGTAGGGGTCACCATTTGTCACAGGCTGTGATACCATAGTATCAGGGGGCAATAAGAGATGGGGCAAAGGCCTGAGGCAAGTCAATACAAATCCTTTTATTGCACACCAAGCATGAGTTTATATAGAATCATAGAATCAACCAGGCTGGAAGAGACCTTGAAGGTTCCAAATCATCTCAAACTCGAATTGGTTACATGCACCTGCATTGGGACTATGTTAGGATTACATGCTACTTGGCATAGACATTCTTCATATTCTCTCAATAACATGTATATTGATTCTGGCAATTCTAAGTCAGTAGAGATAGGCAAAAACCACAGGCTCCAGGCTTACACTTGTTTACATTTGCTACACCAGTCTCTAAGGTCATTCCAATCTTCCATTTTACCTCTAACTCAGCACTTACTGAACTCTCTCCTGTCCATGGCTGGACAATAGCTGCACCACAATCACACAACTTTATGAAATCACTGCATTTAATATTACTATATCCAACAACATTTGGGGTACAGTGTGAAGCTGTAGCTAGCCCTCCAAGTAGGGAAACAGTATTTTGTGAGTAAATACTTAAAGCCTCTTGTAATTCACTAATTGCCTTCTGCCATAAGCAGAAAGCTGCTCCTTGAGTCCATCCAGTGGACAAGGGGTATAATTAACTGCAAGCAGTAACCTCTTCCAATTCAAATGAGTTCAAATAATATTGCATTATTGCTCATTATTTAATCTAGATCCTACATTATTCCTCTGTATAATGTTTCCATGACCGTTGCAACAGAATCCGATTATTGTTAAAATTAGTGCTTGGGGAAGGCAAGATTTCTGGATATAAAAATTAATAAACAATACTAATTTTGGAAAAAATGTCATCTCACATTAATTACCCTTCCATCACAAACAGTCAAGAATTGAGTGGCTTAAAGTATAGGAATCAAACAAAATCTGATGAAAGCCAACAATGAAACTTGAAGTCTTACTGCAATACCATCTGCAAAAATTAGCAGAATAATTCTCTTTCCCTGTATATGAAAGTGATGTTGTCTACCAAAAGGTGAGAATGTTGTGAAGATTGTGCTGTTCCTCATCCCTGCAAGGAAGAATTTTTTTCCAAAGAGGGCTGGCATAACCTGAAACTACTTGTTTCCATCCTCGGTTAAGTTTTTGTTCTAGCAATAATAAAGTCCTTGAGGTACTTGAGTGATGATTGAAATTACTTCTTTTGGAAAGGTCTTTAGGAAGGATCCAGCAAAGAGCAGTCTTAGACTGCTAATGGATGTGGCTAAAGTGGATCTGTGGGTCACTCTGTTATATTTTTACAAGTCATCATCGAGGTGAATATTAGCTTCTGTTGTTGGCATCTGCACAATCAACACTTTCAGAAAGCTGAGGAACCTCTGATCTCACAAGCAGGAGATGTCTGAAACACCCTTTTCTGACAGTCATTCATATACTCCCATCTTTAAGTCAATACCTGAACTCTTGGTGTGACTCAGAAAAATTGCTCTGTTCTGTTGAAGATGATTTGAAAATAATTATGTTTTATGTTTATTATTTACTCATGAAAATCTATTTAGAGACCACAAACAGCAAACGTTGTTATCTGTAGTTCAATTGCCAGAACCAGTAGCTCAGCTCCTCAAAATCAAGACATTTATCTAAGAGCTTTAAGAATGAGTAAAGCTATCCAGCATCAGCCCAAATTTTGACTTTTCTTTCTAACTGCTTTTTTATTTTGTTGTAAATGGATGTTTCAAAATGCCAACTCACACTCTGTCCTGGAAGTCCTGTGTACCCCTAAATTCCTCCCTCTCCGTGGCTTGAATGGGAGGGGGAACGCTGTCTGGTTCCCCCCCCCACCCACCCCTTGCCTGCCCCGCAGCCATGAAGAGGGTGAGCAAAGGGGTCCTGCCTGCACGAGGAGTGCCCCGTGCAGTGCCCGCGCTGGGATCTGGCTGGGATTGGCCATGCGCTTTCGCGCCTAAGGTGTGGTAACTCTGCTCTTTGTCTAGCAAAGGTATAAACTGGGGAGCTTACTGCCTTTGGGGGTTCTCGCCTTGGACTTGGTTACTGCCTGGACATTTGTGTCTGCCTGAGACTCCCCCCCCACCTCGCCCGCCTAAGCTGAACGCAGAAAGCTTCAAAGAACGGCTTCCCCATTGACACCTTTGTAAGAGCTTAACGACTCTTAACGATCCACCTACAGCCGCTGAAAAGGGAGCGAGAAAGACAGACCGCAAGAGGAAGCCTGATTGTGAGTTACTTTGGCTCAACTTTATTAGTAAGAAAACCGCTATTAATTAATAGCTAAAACCTTTTCCAACTTCTGACTTCCAAAATAATCAGATTATTGATGGTATCCCTGTAGATAATTCTCATATTGTATCACAGTATCACAGTATCACCAAGGTTGGAAGAGACCTCGAAGAACTAGATAATAGGCTGTGAAAAGGTAAACAATGGTTGTGTCTCCTTCCCTCATCAGTCTCGCTGAGAGTTCTGGGAAGAAGAAGGAAAACATTTGATAACATTTTCCATTTTGTCTTTCATTCTGCTTTGAGCTTCAGACCTAGCCACATCTCCTTAACCCCACTGCCACTAACCTTTCTTCTTAAACTCTTGGCTGCACCTTTATTCCTTTCTCAGGATTTGGGGTAAGGTTGAGAGGGACGGGGAAGGTGTTGGGGTGGTTTGAGAGCCCCTCCTGGGGACTCAGGTTTCTGGGAGGGGAGTTGTGCTTCTGTATTGTTTATCCTTTGTTTATTTCTGCATATAACTGTATATATTGTAAATAGCTGCTTGTATATTTGCTGCTGTAAAATAAATAGCTTCATTTATATTCCCAGAGGCCGTCTGAGTTAGCTGGGGCAATTCCAAAAGTGTGGGGGGGCGACCGAATGTGACCGAATCTACTCATTAAACTAAATTAACCTTTGTATGTATAGTTTTGGAGGTGGGTTTTTGGGAAAATAAAATAACTATTTTTGTATAAAATTCCTGACTCGGCCACACATTAATTCCTGCCTCCACAACACACTCACATTATGCATTGTCACGGAAGGTAGTTTGGGAGGTTGTGGGGAAAATACACGAAGGCTCACTTGTATAGTTCAAGTGATTTATTGCTCAAACACGGAGATTCCCCTCCCAAACTAAATTCCCCACATGAATTCTTTTGATCTGAGGTTGTAGAATAACATTTCAGAAAATAGCAAATAAAGGAGAGTCTGTGATTTCCTTAGAGTTCTTTTGAGCCTTTAAAGTTATTCAGTCTTTAGGTAGAAGAGTCTTTTCTTTGATTTACTCACTGTTCCGCAGTTCAGTTCAGCAAAGTTCGAAGTTTTGGGCGGTGTCCCTTTGTTCATCAGGATCGGGCCTAAGTGGGCTTTAGGGCCTCTACGGCCTCTTCATCGGGCAGGGACGATCAGGAGCGAGAGGTCACCAGGGCAGGAACGAGGCAGGCAGGCAGGCTAGCAAGCGAGCGAGCAAGTACCCTGATCCAGGCCGGCACACCATTTTTATAATGTTTTCAAAGAGGTGTATCCCACCAGTCCAGGCTATTTTACGTTATTCTTACAGATTGGCACAAAGTTATAATCAATCCATACAATTGGAGAATTTTTACCAAAACAATTTCTAAGACCACCCCAAGTTCGGCCCACACCAGGTGCACAGCGGGCATGAGAAGCAAGGCCAACAGTTAGGAAAACAGTGGCCAATGTTTACCTTTTATCTCAACTAGGGAGAGACTTTCTCATGGGACTGAAGGACTGTTTTGGTTTTGTGATGCTCTTGGCATTAATGTGAAACACTTAACTTTCACAACAGGGAGGCCTGCTAAGGGCTTCTGCTACTCTCCATGGCATGCATTTAACTATATCAACACATCATCTGAAGTAGGGATTTTTTCAAATTGCCTTTCATTTTCCTTCTTCATAGTTAGTGAGATTGCATGCTATTTCAAAAATTAACAACAGCTTCTAACCTGCTGATTCATTTGCAAGGGCAAAAGGTGAATGTTCAATGACTTCCATCATAGTTAACCAAACCATTGACCTGTTCAACTGCAATGCTCTCTCTGTGCCACAGCATAGCCACAGATTCATCATTCCTGCCTCAACTTTGACCAGAATATTGACTAAAAAGCCCAGACCAATGTCTGCTTTTATCTTCTTGTTCTGATTTTCATACTGCAGCACTTTACTAGACCTGTACTCATGCCCACCTGCTACAAAAATTCCCTTGTATATCAATTCTTACCTTCATTTCTAAAGAATTTAATATGACAATAATGACATAATAGAAATTTCCAAGTCAGATGTAAATGCCTTTGCTAAAACAAAGTTAGGTCTGTAAAATCTGATACAATGAAAACATAGAATAATTCAAAACATATATGACAAGGATAACAAACTGGAATTTGACCTGTTATTATAGATATTTTCAACAATATTCAACATTGACCTTTCAAGTCTGTATAAATCATGGTTTCAACATTCTATAACTGGTAGCAAGGTCAGGTCACCTATAAACAATTTTGAAAGTCAAGGTACTTTCCATTTGAAAATCCTTGTAACTAACTAATAATTATATTTTACTTGATCAATTCATGTAATAGCTAAACAAAAAAGTGTTAACCAAAAAGGGTACGTTTCATTATTTGCAGCACAAACTAACAAACACCTACATTAAAATGCCACCTTATTGCATTACACACTCAGATCAAATTAATAATCCTAAACAATGTAATCTTTTATTTATCATACATCCTTTAATGCTAGAGGGTATGTTTTTATGTCTTGACCCTGTAATACTATCTTAGTGAAAAACAAATCCTGACCATAATTTGTTGGTTTTTTTTGCTATGTCCTTACTAGCTGAAGAGACAACAGTGATGTGAGAGCTCTAGTTTAGTAAGCACCAATGAGTGGAAATTTAAATCAATTAAAACTGTAAAATAAATTAATTTGTTGGAGCAGACAATAAATGAACAATCTAACAGTTAAAGGTTTAAATCACAGAATCATAGAATCAGCCAGATTGGAAGAGACCTCCAAGATCATCCAGTCCAACCTAGCACTCAGCCCTAGACAGTCAACTAGACCATGGCACCAAGTGCCTCATCCAGGCTTTGCTTGAACACCTCCAGGGACAGTGACTCAACCATCTTCCTGGGCAGCCCATTCCAATGGCAAATCACTCTCTCTGTCAAGAATTTCCTCCTAACATCTAGCCTATACTTCCCCCAGCACAACTTGAGACTGTGTTTTCTTGTTCTGTTGCTGATTGTCTGGGAGAAGAGACCAACCCCCACATGGCTACAACCTCCCTTCAGGTAGTTGTAGATAGCAATGAGGTCACCCCTGAGCCTTCTTTTCTCTAAGCTAAACAACCCCAGCTCCCTCAGCCTCTCCTCATAGGGTTTGTGTTCCAGGCCCCCACCAGCTTTGTTGCCCTTCTCTAGACATGTTTCCAGTAAATGTATTTCTTAATTATATACAGCAATTTAATAGCACATTTAAAGCTGGAACCTTTGGATGTTGAAAGTGAGCCAACTAATCTATAATGCATAATAATCCAATGTGTAGTGTTTACTAAACATATCTAACTAAAGCAGTTCAGTTGTAGTAATGTGTTTTTGTTAATAAGTTAAGTGGCTGAACTCAAGGGAGATGTGGAACACCTCAAGGCTGAAAGGGAATGTAAAAGAGAGCACCATGCTCTGACGCCCCCCTTGCCAGAGGGAGATGAACTAAGTAACCAAGGAGAATGGATGCAGGTACCTGCCAGAAGGGGCAAGGGTAAACACTTCCAGCCATCCTCACATCCTCAGTTGCCCTTACATAACAGATATAGGGCACTAGAGGTTGAGGATGAGGTGGCTTTGGAGCAGGCAGAAGCATCACCGACTGGAAGGGCAACTGAAAGAAATCAGTTGCCCCTCGCATCAGAGCAAGTACCCAGAAGAAAGAGAGGAAGGTAATTGTTATTGGTGATTCCTTTCTGAAGGGAACAGAGGGCCTCATATGCCAGCCAGACCCCTTATAGAGGGAGGTCTACTGCATCTCTGGGGCCCGGGTCAGGGATGTTATCAGGAGGCTGCCTACTGTAGTGAAGCCCTCTGATTACTATCCTTTATTAGTTATACAGGCAGAAAATGATAAGGTTGATAACAGAGGGCTAAAATCTATCAAAAGGGATTTTAAGGCACTGGGAAAAGCAGTTGAGGGAGCAGGGGCTCAGGTAGTCTTTTCATCTTTACCCTTAGTCACAGGTTGGAATGCAGAGAGGAATAGGAAAGCGTATTTGATGAACAAGTGGCTCAGAGGTTGGTGCCTCCAACACAACTTCAGATTCTTTGATATTGGGGAAATTCATCTTGCTGCAGGTCTGCAAGCAACAGATGGGCTACAACTGACACAGAGGGGGAGAAGGACCCTGGCACATGAGCTGGCTGGGCTTGTTGAGAGGGCTTTAAACTAGAGTAGAAGGGGGAGGGGGTTAAACATGACACCACTAGAGATGAATCAAAGGAAATTGAGGATGGTAGGCTAGAGATAGGGGTAAAAGCAGCAGCCCAGCTGAAGTGCAGTACACTAATGCACGCAGTATGGGTCACAAACAAGAGGAGCTGGAAGCCTTGGTGCTGGAGGAAAACTATGATATTGTTGCCATCACAGAAAAGTGGTGGGATCAATGGCTACAGACTCTTCAAGAGAGACAGGCAAGGGAGAAGAAGTGGGGGAGTGGCTCTGTATATAGGAATGCTCTGGATGTCATGGGGGTAGAAATCAAGGATGATCAAGTTGAGTCATTATGGGTGAGAATTAAGGGCAACAAGACTGATATCCTGGTTGGAGTCTGTTACAGACCACCCAACCAGGAAGAAGAGGTTGATTTTTTACTCTTTAAGCAGCTGGAGGCTGCCTCAAGATCACCTGCCCTTGTTCTGGTGGGCAACTTTAACCTACCAGACATCTGCTGGGACTTAAACACTGCAGAGAAGGAGCAGTCTAGAAGGTTTCTGCAATGTGTGGAAGACAACTTCTTATCCCAGCTGTTACGTGAGCCTACCAGGGGGGCAGCCCTGCTTGACCTGCTGCTCACAAATAGAGAGGGGCTGGTAGGGGATGTGGTGGTTGGAGGCTGCCTGGGGTCCAGTGACCATGAAATTATAGAGTTTTCAATACATGGAGAAACCAGGAGGGCCATCAACAGAATCTCCACACTGGACTTCCGAAGGGCAGACTTCAGCCTATTTAAGCAACTAACTCAGAAAGTTCCTTGGGAAAAAGCCCTTAAGAACAAAGGGTTACAGGAAGTTTCTTCTGTTTCAAGAACTCCTGAAAGCACAGGAGCAGGCAGTGCCATTGAGCCTCAAGATGAGCCGACGAGGGAGGCAGCCAGACTGGATGGGCAGGTTGCTGATGAAGGAATTAAAGACTAAAAAGAGAGTATATCACCTTTGGAAAAGAGGGAAGGTGTCCCAGGAAAAGTTCAAGGAAGTTGCTAGGTCTTGTAGAGGAAAAATTAGAGAGGCAAAAGCCCATTTAGAACTTAGGCTGGGCATGGCTATCAAGGAAAATAGAAAATGTTTCTTTAAATATCTGAATGGCAAGAGAAGGGCCAAGGACAACCTCCAGTCCTTGTTAGATAGAGAGAGGAATATAATGACAAAGGATGAGGAAAAGGCAGAGGTGCTTAACACCTTCTTTGCCTCAATCTTCACTAGTGGGACAGGTTGTCTCCAGGACAGCTGGACTCCTGAAGTGGCAGATGGAGACAAGGACCAGTATAGTTCCCCTCTAATCCGTGAGGAAGAAGTAAGGGACCGGCTGAGACATTTGGATCCTCACAAGTCCATGGGACTGGAGGGGATCCACCCTAGGGTGCTGAGAGAGCTGGCAGCTGATCTGGCCAAGCCACTCTCCATCATTTGTCAGCAGTGATCTCAGGGGTGACCTCATGTGGTGGAGGGGCAGCAGCCCCAAAACTGAGACCTCTCTATGCCTCTACATGCCTGGACATGTTTTTCTGCCAGGGACCCATGGCAGATAACAGGTTGTGTAACACACACATGCCCAGTCTGTGTACCCCGGGGGTCCGCCCAGGTGATCCCCTATTGGGAGGGTCCAGGCAAACATCTACTGCCTATTTGGGTAAGGTTTGGCTTACTACCAGCCTGATTGGTCACTTTAGATGTCCAAATGAGCCATGAATCTAGGCCCAGAGTCTATAAATAGGGGTGCAAAGGAGCACCACGTGGTCAAACGGTTCAGACTGTTCCTTAGTTCAGAGCATTCAGAGCATTCAGACTCTGCTCTGATCCACAGCAGCACCTTGCTGCCATGACCTGCTTACATGGCCTAGACACAGGATCAGGCCTTACTCACTTGCAAGCATTACTGAGGCTCAGACCTCTTGCATTGATCTCAAGGCGCAAACCTGCAAACGCAGCCTGCTAGCTGTGAGACCAGGTCAGAAGCTGCATGGACAGATCCTTCTCCTGCACCTGGAAATCCTGCCAGCTGATCATCCCTAGACACAGCATCCAGAAGAAGCAACAGCTCCAAGGCAGAGACCACTTGACCCCAGGAGAGAAGGTTAGAGAAATCCTATTTACCCCAGAGACTGGGAACACTCATTCCCCCTGCAAGCTGGGACAGACTCCAGCCTTCACCAAGACCCCAAATACTGGGCACATGCTGTGACAATCCCGGGAGGGTGATTAATGATTAATACCTAAGAGAAACACATTTAATCAAGCTTTTATTCCTTTGTAATATAAGTTACCTCTCCCTTTAGAGCATACACAGTTTCAGCCCCTACCGGGCAAACAGTATAGTTGTTAAGAAGCATTAAGCCTAAGGGAATCTTTCTCTCTGTCTGTAGTTGTTGATAATTTGATATTTCCATTTAATAATCAATCCCTGTAAATATATCCCAAGCTGTTTTCATAACCTTGCAATATGAACCTAGATTTCGTAGTGTTTTGGGGTGGTACAAATTTGTAAATATTAATTTTAATAAATACTTTTATAAAAAATTCATACAGCCTCAAATTAATTTCTCACTTCCCCCTAACAGAGGAGGAATAAGAGAAACCCCTCCACAACACCTCATTGCTGTCTACAACTACCTGAAGGGACATTGTAGCCAGGTGTCATGGAAGGTAGCAGAGCCCTCCTGCAAAACCCTCATTTGTACACAGGGTTGTGGCTCACATAAAGGCCAGCCATCAAAAAAGTCTAAACATTTCTTTCTATCTGCCTGCATGATGGCAGCTGTTGTCCCAGCAGCCGTACAGTCTCTGGGAAGATCTCTCCCCCAGAGGGGCAAAAATATAAACATAGGGTATTGTTTTGGAAAAAAGGCTCAGATTCTCAGACATTGTGACCACCCATTGAACACCTGTTGGGGGCTGACCCCTGGGTGGTGCCACAGGTTGTTTTGGTAAAAATTATCCAATGTATGAATTGATTATAACTTTGTACCAATCTGTAAAGTTCACGTAAGTCCACCTGAGTTGGCTGAACACACTTCTGGACACTATAAAAATGCTGCATTTGCCTTAATTGGGCACCCTTCCACCTCTTTTGCTTGTTACCCTGCTCTGCTTGCTCTCCTTCTGACTGATACCCTCGCACATGCATCGGCACAGACCAGCATTTGCTCAGCATTTGCAGCATCAAAGCTACAGCCAGCTCGGGACGGCACGGAACTTGGCAGCATCCCAATCCCCGCCAGCCTTCGGAAACCAGCGTTCAACTTGGCTCGGACTCACGGAGGCTTGGACAATGCGCCTCAATCCATAATACTCTAAGACTTCTCTGAACTGCATTTGGACAGTGAGTAACTAATGAATTTAATTTAAAGACTGAAATAATCACTCAAGATTCCAGTGAACTCTCAAAAATCACAGACTCTCTTCATTTTAGCCATTCTGTATTTTAATTTGCAACCACGGACCAAGAACTTATGTGGGATAGTTACAAATAAGTTTGGGGAAGGGGATTCTTAGTGTTCATAGTAATAAATAATTTTAAACTTTTTTATAAAATTCGGCCTCACATTTAATTCCCCAGAAAACCCAAACAAACTTTTCCCCTCTGCAACACCAGGTGGGGGTTGGCCTCTTCTCCCAGACAACCAGCAACAGAACAAGGGGACACAGTCTCAAGGTGTGCCGGGGAAAGTATAAGCTGGATGTTAGGAGGAAGTTCTTCACAGAGAGAGTGATTTCCCATTGGAATAGGCTGCCCAGGGAGGTGATGGAAGCACCGTCCCTGGAGGTGTTCAAGAAAAGACTGGTTGAGGCACTTGGTGCCATGGTCTAGTTGACTGGCTAGGGCTGGGTGATAGATTGGACTGGATGAGCTTGGAGGTCTCTTCCAACCTGGTTGATTCTATGATTCTATGATTTCTGTGACAGCAAACATTTAGTTAAGATTTATTTTTGATTGGAGAGGGAGATTCTTAGGTGACCTACATCAGTAGAGAATGTAGGACTCTCAGTTTATGCCTCTAGAGGTAAAAAGATTCTCTTTTTAGTCCTATATGACATACCAGGTATATGAAGAGCCTTTGAAAGAGTAATAGGAAAATGCCTGTGGAGGCTGAAGTAGACATCAAAACTTTTTTTTTTTTTTTTTTTTTTTTTTATGGCAGAAAGTGTTTTATTTGATAAAACTAAAATATTTGTGATGGACTTCTGCTTTCCATGACATTCTTTAGTTAATCACAATATAATTGAAAATAAGGAACAATTATGTCTGCTAAATGATGTCCCAGGTTGAGACTATAGGGTTAAAAAATCTTCTGAGTACTAGAAGTTTGTTATTCTATCTCATGATTCTGCTATCTCTTTATAAACTTGCTCAAGTCAGCTTGATCTCCTTTCCACCTCCTCCTGCTCTGTGTCTGGTGGGAGCCATTTCATGGGGAAGAACATGTAAGCTGTAGACCTGTTTTGAGGCCTCCAGAGGCTCGTTTAGGCCTCTTGGATGGTGGAGGCATTGGAGGGGGGAGGATTGGAGCAGTGGAGAGTATTAGCTTTAGTTCTTGGGTTGGAGAAAAATTCAAGCAGGTTTGCCAGGGTGTGGTGGAGGGGCAACAGCCCCAAAACTGAGGCTTCTCTATGCCTCTACATGCCTGGACATGTTTTTCTGCCAGGGACCCATGGCAGATAACAGGTTGTGTAACACACACATGCCCAGTCCGTGTACCCCTGGGGTCTGCCCAAGTAATCCCCTATTGGGAGGGTCCAGGCAAACAGCTACTGCCTATTTGGGTAAGGTTTGGGCTTACTACCAGCCTGATTGGTCACTTTAGATGTCCAAATGAGCCACGAATCTCGGATCAGAGTTTATAAAGAGAGGTGCAAAGGTGCACCACATGTTCGGAGTGTTCAGAGCATTCAGAGCCTTCAGAGCCTTCAGAGCGTTCAGACTTAGATGTTCAAGCTCAGCTCTCTGATCCATATAGCAGCACCCTGCTGCCATGACCTGCTTGCATGGCCTAGACACAGGATCAGGCCTCACTCACTTGCAAACATTACTGAGACTCAGCCCTCTTGCATTGATCTCAAGACACAGTTATCCTGTCTGCGAACCCTTTGAGAAGCAGAACGCATGCACACCTGCAATCCAGGACAGATTCCAGCTTCACCAAGACCTGAATACTGGACACACCCTGTGACACAATCCCGGGAGGATGATTAATGATTAATACTTAAGAGCAACACATTTAAGCAAGCTTTAATTCCTTTGTAATATAAGTTACCTCTCCCTTCAGAGCACACACAGTTTCAGCCCTTAATGGGCAAACAGTATAGTTGTTAAGAGGCATTAAGCCTAAGGGAATCTTTCTCTCTGTCTACAGTTGTTGATAATTTGATATTTCCATTTAATAACCCAATCCCTGTAAATATATCCCAGCTGTTTTCATAACTTTGCACATCGAATTTAATTTCATAGTGGTTAGGGGTGGTACAAATATGTAAATATTAATTTTAATAAATACTTTTATAAAAAACTCATACAGCCTCAAATTAATTTCTCACTTCCCCCTAACAGAGGAGGAATAAGAGAAATACCCTCCATGATACAGGGATGCAGTAATTCCTTTGTAATCATAGAATCATAGAATCATAGAATCAACCAGGTTGGAAGAGACCTCCAAGATCATCCAGTCCAACCTATCACCCAGCCCTAGCCAGTCAACTAGACCATGGCACTAAGTGCCTCATCCAGTCTTTTCTTGAAGACCCCCAGGGACGGTGCCTCCACCACCTCCCTGGGCAGCCCATTCCAATGGGAAATCACTCTCTCTGTGAAGAACTTCTTCCTAACATCCAGCCTATATCTACCCTGGCACAACTTGAGACTGTGTCCCCTTGTTCTATTGCTGGTTATCTGGGAGAAGAGGCCACCCCCCACCTGGCTACAATACCCCTTCAGGTAGTTGTAGACAGTAATAAGATCACCCCTGAGCCTTCTCTTCTCCAGGCTAAACAGGCTCCCTCAACCTCTTCTCATAGGATTTGTACTCCAGGCCCCTCACCAGCTTTGTTGCCCTTCTCTGGACATGTTTCAGCACCTCAACATCTTTCTTGTATCCCTGTACAAATATAATTCTGTATTTCTTTCTCCAATTTCATTTGAGAGCTTAATTTCTGTCAGCTGTCTTTAAAAACCATGACAGTTGATTACTCCATACTTGAAAAATTAGTAACAAGTAGTAATCAGAGGGCTGAGACAGAGTGAAAGTTTTGTTTTTACATCCTTGACCTCATGAGGCAGCAGACTTACCAAAGAAGTGGATCTGGTCTGCAAATAGGACTATCGTTTCTCTTCAAAAGGGAGTCCCCTATGACAGGGACACAGTTTTTTCTTTTTACTGAAACGGTTTTGATACAATGCTTAGTCCAACAGAGTGTGGTGACTCCATTAAGTTAAGTGATTAGAAGGTGTTTGATTGTGCCTGCAGGGCAGTGTATCTATTTAGCAAGGGCACCTGTGGAGGTGCAATAGGTACTGAGGTGACACGTATACCACACTTGACAGGAATTTTTTGACACTGTTTCCTGTCCTTTAAGTTAGCCTATACAAGAAGATGGAGAGAAGATAGGGAGACTTCTGAATCCTTAGTGGTCTGTGCCAGTTAGGACTGTTTCAAAGAAGAGTTTGGGTGCACCTCTCTATCTCTCTCTCACACTTCCCTATAGTCCTCAGCCTTTCAACCTTTCAGACAAAACTATAGAAGGAAGGTTAATATCCAAACATAATTTCTTCCAGGCTTAGAATAGGTACATTATTTTGAGTGAAAAATCAAATAGATCAGACAGGAGACCTGCATGGATAAGAATAGAACTGTTGAGAAAGTTTGTGGAACAAAGAAGTTCACAGTATGTGGAAAAAGAGACTGTTCACTTAGGACAATTACAGGTATGTAGGCAAGGTATGTAGAGATGCAACAAGAAATACCAAGGCCCTCTTAAAATTAAATCTGGCAAAGGAAGTGAAAGGGAAAAAAAAGGGTGCTGAGCATTGCATCCACAGTAACACATGGACTTTTGTTATTGTCAGAACCATCTCTAGGGTGATTTGAGTCACCCTAGGAAATTGAGGCATCTATCCCTTCAGTAGTGTTACCTCTGGTGTTGCTACCTTGCCGTTCCTACATTCTTTTCAAAAGATCAGAGGCAGCCTGACTATTTATTCATGTTCTCAACATGTTCATGCAGAATTCTCCACAGTGAGCCATGTGATTGCTTGAACTACCTAGTTTGCACTGGTATTCTAGGAGGTCATCTGTTTCTGATGTCTGAGTATCTCAATCTGGAGGACAGAGACTAAAAATGTCTCTTTCCAGAGAAGAGAGATTTGTTCTTATACATTCCTGTATTTTGAAATTGAGGCATTAGCAGGGCCAAATATCAAAAGCAAGACTGTTTATTAAAGAATAGAGCAAATGGAACAGGGAAAGAGAGAAAAAAAAAAGGGGGGGGGGGGGGGAAATATCTGAGAAGAGTAAGAAAGGAGCTATATTACCACCCTCCTCAGCTAAGTCTCTTTCTTTAGCTGGAGGAGGCCCAAAGAAGAATGCTGCTGCTTTGGCTTGGACAAGGTGTTTCCAGGTTCATCCTTGTTAGCATGTACTCTGTTCAGCTGGAGGAAGGTGTGGACAGATTTCTTGCAAACAAAGGACATGAATTGATAAACAATGAGCAACCCGTGCTGCAAAGTGTCCTTGAGTCCACCCCCACATGCAGCTGCAGGAGGCGGGATCTGCTGGCTGCAGGAGGCTGACCCTACAAGTTGTTTAAGTTTAATCTACCTGTACCTCACACATAGCCTCAAGCCTATCTGTGCCTTTCACATGTACCAATGTTAACTAAGCTAGCTATGCACACCTCTTCCAAGTTGTCATATAAGTCACTGTACCATTGCAATAAAGAGATTATCTGGAGAACGATATCTAACCACATTGGTGTTACAATTGTTACTCTGGGGGTGCAACATCAGCAGAAGGGGAGGCAGAGACCATCTGTGATGGTCATCCCTTCTCTGAGCAGTTTCCAACATGTACAGTTTCTAAGTGGAATTCTCTCTTCTCCAGTAGATTTTTCCTTCTTACAGCAGGCAAAACCTAGGGCATGGCATGGTTGGTCATAGTGGTGGAGAGAATGCTCCTGGGTTGCTGTTTTCATGCTGGATGTTCATAACAATGTCTTCTCCCATTCATTCATACACTCACTCACTCTCTAAAGCTGGTATAGGCTCAGTGTCTTTTATTAATTTTTTGCAGTTCCCCCTAGCCACCCTAGTCACATTAATGCACAAGTGACTCCCAGGTATGTGGAGAAAGTGGGCAGAGCTGACACATCAGGCAGGTCATTTACAGCAATTGCTGCACAATTGTGCCTGCAAGGGATCAATGCTGGCAGTAGGATTTCGCCCCTCACCCCTCCACCTTTCATTTCTCCAATATGCATCCCTGGGCATTCAGGCAAACCACCACGCCTCCTGAGCAGCTGTTGTTTCAGGGGAGCAAAGACGATTTTATCTTTGTTGATTTACACATACAAGAGAGACAAGATTTAATCTCTCACATTGAGACAGTGTGATAGTTCGAAGCAAGCAGGAATGTTTTGGTAGAAGAACTAGATAACGGGCAGTGAAATGAAAACAATTGATGTCAGCTTCTCTCACAGTCTCGCTGAGAGGTCTGGGAAGAAGAAGTAAACGCTCTCCATTTTGTCACTCTCTCTTGCTTTTGCCTTAGACCTAGTCACATCTCATTAACCCTGCTCCTACTAACCTTGCTCCCTAACCTCTTGGCTGCACCTCTTTTCTTCCTGAGAACTGGCGTAAGGTTGAGAAGGCCGGGGGAGGTGTTGGGGTGGTTTGAGAGCCCCTCCTGGGGACTCAGGTTTCTGGGAGGGGAGTTGTGCTTTTGTATTGTTTATCCTTTGTATATTTCTGTATATAATTGTATATAACTGTATATATTGTAAATAGCTGCTTGTAAATTCTGCTAGCTGTAAATAAATTGCTTCATCTATATTCCCAGGGTCTGTCTGAGTTAGCTGGGGCAAATACAAAAGTGTGGGGGGACGGGTAAGAGCCCAAACCATCACATTTTTAATTGGCGCCCAACGTGGGGCTAGAGATTTTTGAGTGATTGGAAAATTAGCTCTGGGAATTAAGATGAAGCTAATCAAGCAGCTATTGTATTTGGTTGGTGCATTGCTCTGGTCTGGTTTTATTTTCTTGGCATTTAATTGGATAAAAGCTCAAATTGTTGCTTATTTTATTGACCTGGCTTATAATAAGGCTAAAGCTAAGGTTTCAGATATGTTCTGGAGCTGGGGTGATTTGATTCTTGGTTATGCTGGTTTTAATATCTCTGAGAACATTACCAAAGACATTACAGGAGCTCTGGTCAATAATGTGACAATCAATGGAAATTCTGCTTTAAATATGGCTCTAATGAGAGTTATTCAGCCTAAGACAGGAATTCCAACTGTTTGCTTAGGGACATGCTCGTGTAAAACTGTTTTTCTTCTCACAGTTTTTAATATTTGCCTCATGATTTTGATATTCATATTAGTTTTGGCATTATTGGTGAAAAATTCAAAACCAGCTTCTGTAAGAGCTAGGAAAAATTCTGTGTCTCAGAAGCAGTCTCTTTCACAGCAAAACAAGGGAACACAGTCATCGGCTTCCCCCTTGCCAGCCTCTGCCCCTCCTTCTCCAAGTGCTGGGAACACTGCCAGTGTTCCCGCCGCTAACATAAACAATAATGATAACGAGCAGAGTTTGGTAGGAGCCCCAGGAGCACAGGCAGGTACCCAAAATCAGAATGTTCCTAGCAAAAATGGTAACACCTCAGGGTTGGCAGGCATCCCAGGAGGACAGGCAAATAATAACACTACTAGTGCTGGTAACGCTAGCCCAGTCAGTCCAAATCCTAATGACACCAGCTCAGCCAATTCGAACCCCCAGCCAGCCGACCAGAACCAAAATCCTCCTGTTAAAAGCAAGGCAGATTTGAACTCACAAGCTCCAAGTCAGACCTCCGATAATTCAAACCCTCCAGGTCAGACCCCTAATGATTCAAATGATCCAAGTCAGACTCCTAATGACTCAAATGCTCCAGGTCAGACCCCTAATGATTCAAATCCTCCAGCAGACACATCCAAGTCTGTTGCTGTTCAGGCCTTTCTGGCACCTGCTAAGGCAAAAGCTAAGACAAAGAGTGGTTCGCAGGAGGATGTAACAGACGGGACCTCTGGTGATCAGCAGCAAGAGGAGGAGGAGGAGATAGTTAGTCTGCGAGACCTTGTAGATGTGCTGAGACATCAATACTCAAGTGAGAGGAGTGCTGTGAGGTTAGCTGCCAAGAGAGAGGATGGTTCCAATGAGTTTAGGAATGCTATGAGGAAGGTTCTGTTAGGCCCAGTACCACCAGATCAACAACAGGAAGAGGTGGTGGAAGATGACATCCAAGGCTCCAAGGATCCACTTAGAGAGGTCAGGGAAGTTAGGAAGGAATACTCAAGGGAATCAGGTGAGCCAATCCTAAGCTGGCTAGTGAGATGCCGTGGCATTGGTGCTAGTGCCCTGCAGGTAGGAGACAAGTCTGCCAAGCAGCTGGGACCACTCACCAAGGAGAGTGGAGTGGATAAATACCTGGCAAGTCCTCTTGGTAGGGTTAGCTTGTGGACACGCCTTCTGTTGGCTGTGGCTATGAGATATCCTTCCCAAGATGATTTGCCATGGGCTGCCAAGAAGTGGAACACCGTTGAGCAGGGAATTAAGCTTCTGAAGGAGTTTGCTGTGAAGGAAGTGCTTTATGGAGATCATGGTACTCATGAGCCTGATGATATTCCTTTGGGAACAGGTCTCATGAAGAAGCTGATTAAGCTTACTCCTTCATCCTATGCTAACATCTTGGCCAGTAAATTCCTATCAAGGAGTGATAATGGAAGGTCTTTCACTGTTGGTGAATTCAGTGACCAGCTCAGGCAGATTGAGGAGAGCTTGTCACATTCTGGTTTAATCTCTGCCATACAAACTATGACCACAGAGATTAAAGATACTATGAAAGAACTGAAGGAGGATCTTAAAAACATTACCAATCTGGTAAAAGATACCGTTCCTGCATCATCTGAATGGGTGCATGTTTTTGCAGTCAGGAACAGACGCCCACCTCCTGCAAGGCAATTCCAGCCCAGGAGAAGACAAATTCCACCCAGACAGCAGCAATCACGTGCGTCACTGTGGATACTTCTGTGTGACACATACGGGGAGAACATGAACAAATGGGATGGTAAACCTACTTCAGCTCTTTCAAAGAGGGTCAGGGAACTGCAGAGTGGCAGAAACAGAGGCAGCAATGCCAGGAAACTAGCTGTCACTTCTTCAGCTCCCCAGAGCAACTGCAATTGTTCCAACAGTTGCAATTCCTCTCACAACAACACCAATCATTGTGTACACCCTACATGCCATGTTCAGCATTAGGGGTGCCCTGCCTCCAGCCAGGAGGAGGAAAGGGATAGTGGAGAGAATCGAATCTATTGGAATGTATTCATTAGGTGGCCTGGCAGTTCAAGAGTTCGGAAGTACAGGGCTTTAGTTGACACAGGTGCTCAGTGTACTTTATTGCCATCCAATTGCAAAGGGACAGAGTCCATTTCTATCTTTGGAATCACTGGTGGATCTCAAGAGTTAACTAAGATACAGGCTGAGATCAGTTTAACTGGTAAAGAGTGGCAGACACATACTATTGTAACTGATCCTGATGTGCCTTGCATTTTGGGAATTGACTTTCTGAGACAAGGTTGTTTCAAAGATCCTAAGGGTCACAAATGGGCTTTTGGAATAGCATCTGTAGGGATTGAGGAGGATAAATTGAAATTGTCTATTAGACCTGAACTTTCTGATGAATCTGCAGTTGTGGGACATCATGACATAGATGATCTGGAAGTACCAATTGCAACTCAAACTGTTCATCATAGGCAGTACAGAACTAACCGTGACTCTTTGTTGCCCATTCATCAGCTGATTTGTCAACTGGAGAGTCAGGCTGTCATTGAGAAAGTTCATTCACCTTTCAACAGTCCCACCTGGCCTGTGCGTAAACCTACGGGCGACTGGAGACTGACAGTTGACTTTCGTGCCCTCAACGAGGTGACGCCACCCATGAGTGCAGCTGTGCCAGACATGCTGGAACTCCAGTACGAGCTGGAATCGAAGGAGGCTAAGTGGTATGCAATCATAGACATTGCTAATGCTTTCTTCTCTATTCCCATAGCAAAGGAGTGCAGGCCTCAGTTTGCATTCACCTGGAGAGGAATCCAGTACCAGTTCAACCGTTTGCCTCAGGGGTGGAAACACAGCTCAACCATCTGTCACTCAGTCATCCACAATGCACTGGAGAAAGGCAAAGCTCCAGAGCACATCCAGTACATCGACGACATCATTGTGTGGGGCCAAACTGCTGAGGAAGTCTTTGAGAAAGGTAACAAAATAATTGACATTCTGTTGCAAGCAGGTTTTGCCATTAAGAGAGACAAGGTCAAAGGACCTGCCAAAGAAATTCAGTTTCTGGGAGTGCGGTGGCAGGATGGTCGCCGTTACATTCCTCAGGATGTGATCAACAAAGTCTCTACCATGGCAGTTCCCACCAGTAAGAAGGACACACTTTCTTTTCTTGGTGTGGTGGGATTTTGGAGACTACACATTCCTGGTTTCAGTCAGATTGTCAAACCTCTGCATGATGTGACTCGTAAGAGAAACAATTTCGAGTGGGGACCTGAACAACAAGCAGCCTTTGACCAAATCAAACGAGAAATAGTCCATGCAGTGGGCTTGGGACCTGTGCGATCTGATCCGGACATTAAGAACATTCTGTACACGGCTGCCAGTGACAATGGTCCAACTTGGAGTCTTTGGCAGAGAGCTCCAAATGAGACACGTGGACGTCCACTTGGTTTCTGGGGTCGTAGCTACAGAGGTTCATAGACAAATTACACTGCAACTGAGAAAGAGATTCTAGCAGCCTATGAAGGAGTGAAAGCAGCTTCTGAAGTGATTGGAACTGAGTCACAATTGCTTTTAGCTCCTAGACTGCCAGTTCTAAACTGGATGTTCAAGGGCAAAGGTTCATCACCACATCATGCCACAGATGCAACCTGGTCTAAATGGATGGCTTTGATAACCCAACGAGCACGAATGGGTAATCTTGATCGACCTGGTCTGGTAGAGGTGATCACCAACTGGCCAGAAGGCACAGACTGTTCCAAACCTCCAGAGGAGAAAATAACTCGTGCTGAGGAAGCTCCTCCCTATGGTGATCTCTCTGATCAGGAAAAGAACTATGCTTTATTCACAGATGGTTCCTGTCATCTTGTTGGGAACAAGCGAATATGGAAGTCAGCAGTTTGGAGTCCAACCAGGAGAGTTACCGAAACGAAAGATGGAGAAGGAGAATCCAGTCAGTTCGCTGAGGTAAAAGCTGTCCAACTTGCTCTTGATGTGGCTGAACGTGAGAATTGGCCTATCCTTTACCTCTACACCGACTCGTGGATGGTAGCCAATGCTCTACGGGGTTGGCTGAAGGACTGGAAGAAGAATGGTTGGCAGAGGAAAGGAAAGCCTATTTGGTGTGCTGATCTATGGCAGGACATTGATGCACAGCTGGAGAGAACTCCAGTGAAGGCGCGGCACGTAGATGCACACATGCCTAAGAGCAGAGCCACTGAGGAACATCAACACAACCAGAAGGCAGACCAAGCTGCTAAGATTGCTCAAGTTGACACTAACTCTAATCTTGACATTGACCTTGATTGGAAACACCGAGGTGAGCTGTTCTTAGCACGGTGGGCCCAGGACTCATCTGGACATCAAGGCAGAGATGGAACATACCGATGGGCTCGTGATAGGTCAATCGACTTGTCCATGGACGCTATCACCCAAGTCATCTATGACTGTGACATTTTTGCTGCTATTAAGCTGGCTAAGCGAATCAAGCCCTTATGGTATGGTGATAGATGGTCAAAGTACAGGTATGGTGAAGCCTGGCAGATTGACTACATCACTTTAGCTCGATCTCGTTCTGGCAAGCAGTATGTGATAACGATGGTAGAGGCCAGCACTGGATGGTTCGAAACCTATCCAGTTCCATATGCTACTGCACATAACACCATTGTTGGTTTGGAGAGACAAATCTTGTGGAGACATGGAACTCCAGAGAGAATCGAGTCAGACAATGGTACTTATTTCAACAACAATCTTGTGAAAAACTGGGCCAAAGAACATGGTATTGAATGGATCTACCACATACCCTACTATGCACCAGCTTCAGGGAAGATTGAACGCTACAACGGTTTGCTGAAAACCACCCTAAAAGCCATGGGGGGTGGAACTCTAAAAAACTTGGACAATCATTTAGCACAAGCTACCTGGTTGGTAAATAGTAGAGGTTCAGTAAATAGAGCAGGACCTGCGCAATCAGATGTGGTCCAAACAGTAGACGGTGATAAAGTTCCTGTTGTACGTGAGAAGAATCTGTTAGGGAAAACTGTTTGGGTATTTTCTCCTTCGGGGGAAGGGAAACCTGTCTGAGGGGTGGTTTCTGCTGAAGGTCCTGGTCACACCTACTGGGTAATGCAGGAGAATGGTGAAATCCAGTGTATTCCACAGAGAAATCTAACCTTAGCTGAGAGAGTTTAAATTCAAGCTGTTAGGAGTTTTCTATTCTAGGTAACATCGGCGCCCAAAACTGAGAGAATCTACGATAGAATCTACAGTACGTGAGCACGAACCCAACATCATCTGGGAGTCCCTGTTCTGAGCTTTTGAATCACCTACATCTGATTGAAGTGTGAACTGAACTTGTATATATTGTTTTAGTGTAAATATTGGTTTAGATTAGATTGGATAATTCTCAGCGATACTCTGAGCGAAGTAGACAAGGGGTGGATTGTGCTAGTTTGAAGCAAGCTAGAATGTTTTGTTACAAGAACTAGATAACGGGCAGTGAAATGAAAACAATTGATGTCTACTTCTCTCACAGTTATGCTGAGAACTCTGGGAAGAAGAAGTAAACGCTCTCCATTTTGTCACTCTCTCTTGCTTTTGCCTTAGACCTAGTCACATCTCATTAACCCTGCTCCTACTAACCTTGCTCCCTAACCTCTTGGCTGCACCTCTTTTCTTCCTGAGAACTGGCGTAAGGTTGAGAAGGCCGGGGGAGGTGTTGGGGTGGTTTGAGAGCCCCTCCTGGGGACTCAGGTTTCTGGGAGGGGAGTTGTGCTTTTGTATTGTTTATCCTTTGTATATTTCTGTATATAATTGTATATAACTGTATATATTGTAAATAGCTGCTTGTAAATTCTGCTAGCTGTAAATAAATTGCTTCATCTATATTCCCAGGGTCTGTCTGAGTTAGCTGGAGCAAATACAAAGTGTGGGGGGGCGGGTAAGAGCCCAAACCATCACAGACAGGAAACCATTCAGAAGGGGAATGGGTGGTATTATTCCCTGTCACCAACGTGGATATAGAGGTCTTAAATTCCTACTTCAGCTCTCTTGTGACATCCTTTATCTCTACAGACAAAGTTTTTATAGATGCGATCACTGCATTTTGTATATCTTATAGTTACCTCATTTTGTCAGCAAAATCACCAATAGTAGGAGGTATTCCTTCACCATCTTTTCCCACAATTCTGCACTCTAAAACATGAGCATAGTGGGGAGGAACAAGCTTAACAAGCTTCAGATCCTTTGTGACAGAATTTTCCTAAATTATCTCTCTCACAGCTAGTTGTCACAAATGCTTGATACCCTCCTCAATAGTGGCCCACTGTGGAGGATTCCAAGGTAGATAATCTCTGGAAAGTTGCCCAATTAGCATAGTCAGTAGAAGGCATGTGCATAGTGCAACTTTACCAATAACAATCCCTATATTCTTTTCAATTCCAGCGCCTCTGCCTATGGAACCCAGCTGCCTAGCTGACTTGTCATTCATTTCTGTGGCTTCTGCACATGGCAGTTGTGGTGGAGGGTTGCAAAGGCCCCAAATGACCGTGTTTACAAATCTATTCCTGCCCGGACATGTTGTGCCCCGTCAAAAGGTGTTGTCCTGCCCAAACTTGGGGAAAACAAGTTCAGGGGGACAAAGGAGCACAATAACACTGGAGCCTCTGAGTCTGGCCTGTGCACTTGAAGGTTGAAGTAAACATGTTATGTAAGCTCACGTGCCTAGGGTGGGGATCCACCTGACCCCTCTCCATATTTGGGGGTACCGGACCCATGGGTTTCACCTTATTTGGTACGTTTTGGCCTGCTGCCAGACCCTTATTGGATAGAATTGTGGCCAACGATGATCAATCTCGGGGTCAGACCTCATAAAAGGGACAATTCAGTGTTCCTGCCACCCCTCCTCCACACACTGCTTCCAGCCGCTTTTGGGGACCACCACAGTGCCTCGCACCAGCCCAAGGAAACTGACCAAGGTGCTCCTGGACAGCCACCACTCCAGCCTGCCATTCCCAGCTTGATCGTGCCTGTGGAATCCTCAGACAGCACACCCCAATAATCCCTGAACTGATTAACAACGTGGCTTTGCCGCACATATTTCGGATCACCGAAACTGACTCCAGCTAGTGACTAACTGAGCAAACTTGATTTAAACCAGCATAGACTTTCAGTAACTTTACCCGTGGCACCCTTATTTATGCCACAGAACTCTATCTAAACCTCTCCATAACCTTTGCTAAATTCCTGATTTTGCTGCAAATAGACATTCTGTAATATAATTTCACAACCTCATACAAAGAACTTGTGTGGGGTAGCTGTACATAGTTTGGGGAAGGGGGGAATTCCTTGTGTATATAATATTAAATTATTTAAACCCTTTTAAATTCGACCTCATATTTCTTCCCCCCAAAACCCAGACAAACCCCTTCACAATAGCAGTTTACTAACCAACTCATTACTGATTAATTTTTTTCTCTTCAAATAATCTCATCTCATATGTCTCAATTCCTTCCTAGGTATAGCTTGTGCGTCACCATCATCATCACAGCATCACAGTGTCACCAAGGTTGAAAGAGACCTCATAGATCATCAAGTCCAACCCTTTACCACAGAGCTCAAGGCTAGACCATGGCACCAAGTGCCACATCCAATCCTGCCTTGAACAGCTCCAGGGATGGTGACTCCACCACCTCCCCGGGCAGTCCATTCCATTATCTAGTGACTCTCTCAGTGAAGAACTTTCTCCTCACCTCAAGCCTAAATCTCCCCCGGCACAGCCTGAGGCTGTGTCCTCTGGTTCTTGTGCTGGCCACCTGGGAGAAGAGAGCAACCTACTCCTGGCCACAACCACCCTTCAGGTAGTTGTAGACAGCAATAAGGTCACCCCTGAGCCTCCTCTTCTCCAGGCTAAACAATCCCAGCTCCCTCAGCCTCTCCTTGTAGGGCTTGTGCTCAAGGCCTCTCACCAGCCTCGTCACCCTTCTCTGGACATGATCAAGCATTTCGATGTCCCTCCTAAACTGGGGCGCCCAGAACTGAACACAATACTCAAGGTGTGGTCTAACCAGTGCAGAGTACAGGGGCAGAATGACCTCCCTGCTCCTACTGACCACACCATTCCTGATGCAAGCCAGGATGCCACTGGCTCTCTTGGCCACCTGGGCACACTGCTGGCTCATGTTCAGGCGGGTATCAATCAGCACCCCCAGATCCCTCTCTGTTTGGCTGCTCTCTAGCCACTCCAACCCCAGCTTGTATCTCTGCATGGGGTTGTTGTGGCCAAAGTGCAGCACCTGGCACTTGGAGCTATTGAACACCATCCCATTGGACTCTGCCCATCTGTCCAGGTGGTCAAGGTCCCACTGCAGAGCCCTTCTGCCCTCCAACTCAGTCACATCTGCCCCCAGCTTGGTGTCATCTGCAAACTTGCTGTTGACTGACTCGATATCCTCATCCAGATCATCTATGAAGATGTTAAAGAGGATGGGGGCCCAGCACTGATCCCTGAGGGACACCACTAGTGACTGGCTTCCAGCTGGATGTGGCACCATTCACCACCACTCTCTGGGCCCAGCGCTCCAGCCAGTTGCTAATCCAGCACAGAGTGCTGTCATTCAAGCCATGGGCTGACAGCTTAGCCAGCAGTTTGCTGTGGGGGACAGTGTCCAAGGCCTTGCTGAAGTCCAGATAGACCACATCCACAGGTCTCCCCACATCCACCAATCGGGTCACCTGATCATAGAAGGAGATCAGGTTGGAGAGGCAGGATCTGCCCTTCCTAAATCCATGTTGGCTGGACCTGGTCCCTTGGCCATCCCTCAGGTGCGCAGTTATTGGCCCCAAGAGAACCTGCTCCATCAGTTTCCCTGGCACTGCGGTCAGGCTGACAGGTCTGTAGTTCCCAGGTTCCTCCCTCCAACCCTTCTTGTGGATGGGGACCACGTTGGCCACTTTCCAGTCTCCTGGGACCTCTCCAGTGAGCCAGGACTGCTGCAAAATGATGGAGAGCAGCTTGGCCAGCTCAGCTGCCAGCTCTCTCAGCACCAGCATCATCATCCTGTCACCATTCTTATTTTAGTCTCCAAAGTATATCCCTAAGACTAAAATCAGATTCTCTGCTACGTGGTCTCTCAAGTTTAAAAGCATCCTAATCTCTATATGTGCCCTCTCCTGGATCAAATTCCATATGTTTTAGTTGTTTCACTAAGAGAGGCATATCCTTAAGTGTCAATCCACCTTCCTTGGCATTGGTATTGCCCTGTTTTTACTTATCCTCCTCAATATCTAAACCACACTTACCTTCTTTTACTGTCTTTTTTTTGAGATTTTGCTGGGATAGGTAAGGCTGTAACATTAGAAGTTCTTTCAGGTGGATCATCTGGGCCATCCAGCACTTGTCTATTTATCTTCTGTTTTGCCTTGCATGGAGCTGGAACTGTATCTGGGGCTGTAGCTACAGATGAAGCAATTGGATCATGTGGGACCTCTCCTTCCACTAGCACAGCTGGAGCTAGAGCTGAAGCAGCTGGAACAGGTAGGGGCTGAGACACTGTGGCTGCTGCCACAGCCAGTGCAGGCAGGCCTGCTGCTATGGGACCTGAGCCAGAGGCGTGTGTACTCACAGCAGCATTGGCAGGCATGCCTGCCACTGCTGCCAACCTAGCTCCTGGTCCATCTGCCATGGGTGAAAATGCCTTTGCCTCAGTAGCCTCAGTAATGTACTGGAGTGCCATATAGTTGTGGATGCAACTGCTTATGTCAGATGCAGCACTACTCTGTGCTCCGTACAGATCACATGCATCACTGGCACTGTGCCATTGCCGCCATTTTCTGCTTGTCCCTCTTCAGCTTGCTCTCCAATCTGGGATTTTGCTACTGCTGCAGCCCTGACCCATGTCGCCTGCCACTTCTACCTCAGTGTTGTGGTATTGTTATTTAATACGAATTATGCTAAGACAAATATAAAATTATTAAATATTACTTACTAGTATAAAATAATTTCCTCGAACTTATTTACAGTTAATACACAGATTAAGAGATTAGGTTGGAAAAGCTATCTTTGCAGAATGCATATGCATGCAATCAGAACAACTCAAGCAACATTAGAAAATTTAGAAACCGTAATCAGTTTGAAAGAGATTCCTTTGATGCAATATGCTGCTTGCTTATAAGAATGCTACTGTGAGTGTTAAATGTGATTTAATATAGTTGTGTGATATATGGAGATTTGGCTTTTGTACAATAAAGTAGTCATAGGAATTAATTAGTAAAATGACAAGGTAGCTGGTGGTGGTAGGAGTTGCCTGGGGTGTCCTTGACTGAAGTAACAGTGTTGCAATGAAGTCGGGCGGAACCAGGAGGCCCCTCTGATTGATGTTCAAACCAAAGACAAGAGGGCAACTTCATCTTGTAAAGAAAACCAGCTGTTGCTTTGATCAAATGGACCCATGGGTGGGGGTTATGGAGGTTAGGGGTAGTGCTTAGAATATGTAAAAGAATATTAATGAGTATATATAAAGCTAACCATAGAATCATAGAATCAACCAGGTTGGAAGAGATCTGCAAGACCATCCAGTCCAACCTATCACCCAGCCCTATCCAATCAACTATACCATGGCACTAATAATGTAATCTTATCTAGTTCTTATCCTATATAAGCAGTATTAACTCTCATTAGGGTGTGCCTCTAGTAATTTTATTATTTGCTATGCATCCAGCACTGTTTGCTGGTATATTATAATAAACTTGTTATACTTAAATTTTAGAGTGAGTGAATTTCTCACAGCTGGTTCTTCCCGTGAATGCAGGAGATTTTGTGGAACAGCTGGACTCCAATGTTTTTTGGAAGTAGTACTGTTGTGTGCCTTTTATGTTTAATCCTAGTCCTTATAATTTTAATAATTGGATTATTGGTAGCTTATTGTGTAGAAAAATAATGTAATGCCACTTTAAGGAATGGCATTAACTACAGACCTGTGAGCCTGACCTCAGTGCCAGGCAAGGTCATGGAACAGGTAATCTTGGGTGCCATCACAAAGCACCTACAGGATGGCCAAGGGATCAGGCCCAGCCAGCATGGGTTTAGGAAGGGCAGGTCCTGCCTCACCAACCTGATCTGCTTTTATGATCAAGTTATCCACCTGGTGAATGTGGGGCAGGCTGTGGGTGTAGTCTACTTGGACTTCAGCAAAGCCTTTGACACTGTCTGCCACAACAAGCTCCTAGCCAAGCTGGCAGATCATGGTTTGGACAGATTCACTCTGTGCTGGATCAAGAACTGGCTGGATGGCAGAGCTCAGAGAGTGGTGGTGAATGGTGCCACATCCAGTTGGCAGCCAGTCACTAGTGGTGTTCCCCAAGGATCAGTGCTGGGCCCAGTCCTGTTCAACATCTTTATTGATGACCTGGACGAGGGGATTGAGTCCAGCATCAGTAAGTTTGCAGATGACACCAAGCTAGGAGCAAGTGTGGAGCTGTTGGAAAGTAGAAGATCCCTGCAGAGGGACCTAGACAGGCTGGATAGGTGGGCAGAGGCCAGTGGGATGAGATTTAACAAGGCCAAGTGCAGGGTTCTGCACTTTGGCCACAATAACCACGAACAGCGCTATAGGCTGGGGACAGAGTGGCTGGAGAGCAGCCAGGAGGAAAGGGACCTGGGGGTACTGATAGACAGTAAGCTGAAGATGAGGCAGCAGTGTGCCCGGGTGGCCAAGAGAGCCAATGGCATCCTGGTCTGCATCAGGAACAGTGTGGCCAGTAGGTCAAGGGAGGTTATTCTTCCCCTGTACTCAGCACTGGTCAGGCCACACGGTGAGTACTGTGTCCAGTTCTCGGCCCCTCAATTCAAGAAGAATGTTGAGGTGCTGGAACATGTCCAGAGAAGGGCAACAAAGCTGGTGAGGGGCCTGGAGCACAAATCCTATGAGGAGAGGTTGAGAGAGCTGGGGTTGTTTAGCCCGGGGAAGAGGAGGCTCAGGGGTGATCTTATTACTGTCTACAACTACCTGAAAGGGCATTGTAGCCAGGTGGGGGGTGGCCTCTTCTCCCAGATAACCAGCAATAGAACAAGGGGACACAGTCTCAAGTTGTGCCAGGGTAGGTATAGGCTGGATATTAGGAAGAAATTCTTCACAGAAAGAGTGATTTCCCATTGGAATGGGCTGCCCAGGGAGGTGGTGGAGGCACCATCCATGGAGGTGTTCAAGAAAAGACTGGATGAGGCACTTAGTGCCATGGTCTGGTTGATTGACTAGGGCTGGGCGATAGGTTGGACTGGATGATCTTGGAGGTCTCTTCCAACCTGGTTGATTCTATGACTTGGGCACCAAAGGCTTCTATGACTTCACCTTCTTCCCACCCCTCTACCCTACACAAGACTTTGCCTTATGCTCAAGGTAGTTTGGAGGGTCAGCCAGGGGGTTAGGAAGTAGATGGATTAGTCACACAGATGGCAGGTTAGGTTAGAGATTGAAGTTCATCCCCAGAGAGGCAGAGAGTGACTCTGTTGCCTAGGTTTGTGTTCTTGTTCTTATACATCTCAGCAAGCCTGTGAGTGAAGCAGACATCATCATTGTTTCCTTTTCACAGCCTATAGTCTAATTCTTCTCACCAGAATATTCTAGCTAGCTTCAAACTAGCACAGGTGCCAGTGTTCCAGAGGTTAGTGACAGGTCTGCAAATTAAATGAGACCACTCACAAAAGAAAGTGGAATTGACAAATACACATGCCTCCTGTTGCTCCTGCGTTAATGAGGTATCCTTCAGAGATTACTTGCCTTGGGCATCTAGAAAGTGGACCACAAATGAGCAGGGAATTAGACTTCTGAGAGAGTCTGTTGCAAAGGAAATACTTTATGGAGATCATGATACACAGAATCCTGATGAAATTGGTGTTGGAACAGGTTTCAAAGAAGTTTATTTAAACTTGCTTCTCTATCTTATGCTAATATTCTGGCAAGCAGATTTGTGGGAAAGAACAATGATTGAAGGCTTTCTACTGTTGGTGAATTTGCAGATCAAATGAGACAACTAGAGGACAGTTTGTTTCACATTTTCATTGTTTATGCCATAAAAACTATGTCTGTTGAGATAAAAGATGGCATAAGAGACAGCATGAAAGACATGAAGGAGGAACTTAAAACTTCCATATCCAAGTTGGCAAAGGAAAAAGACACTACTCATTCACCTTCTAAATGGATGTATGTTTATTCCGTCAGAAACAGACGTTCACCTCCTAGAAGGCAATTTCAACCTAGGAGGCAAATTCTACCTAGACATCATCGATCACGTGGGTCTCTTTGGATAATCCTGAGTGACCAATTTAGTGAATAGAATGCGAGAACTGTAGAGAGGCAGAACCAGAGGTAACAATGCCAGAAAGGTAGCTGTCACTATCTCAGTTTTCCTAAAACAACTGCAATTATTCTAACAACTGCAATCATTCCCACCATAAGACTAATCACTGTGTGCTAAATTCAATATTGATGGTCCCTGTCTGCATCTGAGAAGAGGAAAGGGATGATGAAGATGACAAAATTGATTCGAATGTATTCATTAGGTGGCCTGGCAGTTCAACAGTTCAGAAATACAGGGCTTTCATTGACACAGGTGCTCAGTGTATTTTATTGCCATCAAATTGCAAAGGGACAAAGTCTATAACTATTTGAGGAATCACTGATGGATCTCAAGAGTAACTAAGCTGCAGGCTAAGTAAGTCTAACTGGGAAAGAGTGGAAGAAACATACTGTTGTAACTGGTCCTAATGTGCCTTGCATTCTTTGAATTGACTTTTTGAGACAAGGTCCTTTCAAAGATCCCAAAGGTTACAAATGGACTTTTGGAATAGTGTCTCTAGATATTGAGGATGGTAAATTGAAGTTGGCTATTATACCTGAACTTTCAGAACAAATCTGCAGTTGTGGAACATCATGACTTATAGCATATGAAACAGCCAATTGCTTCTCAGACTGTGCATCTGTTCTGGTAGGCCTGATAGGCTGAAAATGGACTTATACATATCCTGTCTTGCACAGGCTATGAGGATTTGCTGAAAGCCACCCTAAAAGCCACGAGGGGAGGAACTTTGAAAAACTGTAGTAACCTGGTTGGTAAATAGCAGAGGTTCAGTAAACAGAGGAGGACCTGTACAATCAGATTTGTTACAAACAGTAGTCACTGATAAAGTTTCTGTTGTATGTGAAAAGAATCTCTTAGGAAAAGCTGTTTGGATATTTTCTCCTTTGGAATGAAGGAAACCTGCCTGAGGGGTGGCTTCTGATGAGGATCCTGGTCATACATACTGGGCAATGCAAGAGAAGAGTAAAATTCAGTGTGTTCCACAAAGAAATCTAACTTCAGCTGAGAGTGCTTAGTACAAGCTGTTAGGAGTATCTGTTTCAGGGACAAGAGGGCGTCTAAGGAAGAAACTACAAGGAATCTCTGGTGCACTAGTATGAACCCTAAGTCACCTGGGAGTCCCTGTTTTCACTTCATCTGTGGAGAGACAAAGTGTTTCTTGTGTTCTGAGTTTTTGAATCACCTACCTCTGAGACAGCCAGAATGAAAAATAAAAACATGGACTTTACTACTCATCATTTCAAATATTATTTTAGATTAGACAAATAATATTATGTAAAATGATTAATAATATAGAGGGATGGATTGTGTTGGTTTGAAACTAATTGGAATATTTTAATGAGAGAAACTAGGTCATTTGTCATGAAAAGATAATAATGGTGAAGTCTATATCATTCATTGGTTTGCTGAAAGACATAAAAAGCCAAAATGTAAATAATTTGTCCCACTCTGCTCTGGGATGCAGCTTTCTTTTGCTTCTTCATTCTCCTGATTGCATGGGAGAAGAGACCGACCCCTCTCTGGCTACAACCTCCCTTCAGGTAGTTGTAGACAGCAATGAGGTCACCCCTGAGCCTCCTCTTCACCAGGCTAAACAGGCCCAGCTCCCTCAGCCTCTCCTCATAGGTCTTGTGCTCCAGGCCCCTCAATAGCATCGTTGCTGTTCTGTGGACACATCCTAGTACCTCAACACCTCTCTGAAGTGAGAAGCCCAGAACTGGACACAGGACTCAAGATGCGGCCTGAGTACTGCTGAATAAAATGGAAGAATACCTCCCTTGTCCTATCGGCTACACTGTTCCTGATCCAGGCCAGGATGCCATTGGCTCTCTTGGCCACCTGGACACACTGCTGGCTCATGTTCAACCTATCTACCAGCACCAGGTCACTTTCTGCCTGGTTGCTTTCCAGCAACTGTCCCCAGTCTGTAGCGCTGCTTGGGACTGTTGTGGCCAAAGCGTAAAACCCTACACTTAGACTTGTTAAATCTTATCCCACTGGCCTCTGCCCACCCATCCAGCCTGTCCAGGTCCCTCTCCAGGGCCCTCCTACCCTCCAGCAGATCAACATCTTCTCCTAACTTGGTGCCATCTGCAAACTTAATGATGATGGACTCAATCCCCTCATCCAGATCATCAGTAAAGATATTGAAGGATCAACACTAAATCATGGCCCTAAGTGCCAGGTCTACTTGCATCTTGTGCACCCTCAGGTATGGTGACTTGAATGCAGATGATTCCAATGTTTGATAACCCTTTCAGTGAGGAATTATTTCCTAATATCTATCCAGGGGAGAATTCTTGTAATAATTTCTTCTAGTCTTGTTTCTTGCCATTGAGGAGAAGAGGCTGCCCTCTCCTTGCTGCAGCTTCCCTTCAGGTAGCTCTAGAGAGCAATACAGTCTTCTCTCAGTCCTTCAATTTAAAACATTCCTTACCATGTTGATTACGTCACTGCCAAAGATTTCCCCACCTCTTTTAGAGAGGTGAATTCCATTCCTTCCTTGTAGTTTGTAGTCATAGAATCATAAAATCAACCAGATTGAAAGAGATCTCCAAGATCATCCTGTCCAACCAATCATCTAGCCCTATTCAGTCAACTAGACCATGGCACTAAGTGCTTCATCCTCATAGAAGGTCCCAATATCATAAAAGTCAAAACACTCACAGGAACACCAACTTTGTAATTTGAAGTTGATCTGCATTATGTGTACAGTTTTGGAGCCCCCAACACAAGAAGGACATCAAACTGTTAGAGTGTCCAGAAGAAGACCATGAGGATGATCAGAGGGCTGGAGCACGTCTTTTATGAGGACAGGTTACAAGAGTTGGAGCTCTTCAGCCTGGAGAAGGGAAGGCTTCAAGGAGACCTTGCAGTAGCCTTCCAGTATCTGAAGAGGACCTACAGGAAGGTTGGAGAGAGACTATTTACAAGATCTTGTAATGACAGGATGAGGGGTAATGGGTTTAAACTGGAAGAGGGGAGATTCAGTCTGAATGTTAGAAAAGGATTCTTTACAGTGAGGGTGATGAGACACTGGAATAGATTGCCCATGGAGGTTGTGGCTGCTCCCTCCCTGGAGGTGTTCAAGGCCAGGCTGGATGAGGCCTTGAGCAACCTGTTCTAGTGGGAGGTGTCCCTGCCTATGGCAAGGGGTTGAAACTGGATGATTCTTAGGTCACTTTCAACCTAACCCATTCTATGACTCTATGTGTCTATTTCTGCCTTCCCTCAATCCTTGAATTGGTAATACAAAAGAAAGGATGGTTTGGGTGGCAAGATCCTTCACTTTCTCCTCTAGGGCCTTAAAATGTATCTTGATTTTGCCTGAGTATGGTCTTATAGTGTCATTCATGACAATGTGAAAGAGTAATAATGGATAGTAGTCCGTGCTTTTGATGAGTTGTGGCACTGTCTTTGCAATGTCATGGACATTAACTCTGAGAAGTCATCAGCCATCGCGTGACTCTACTAGGTCTACAGATAGGTACTCTGGTGCCTTTTAATAGGGAATTTCTCACTATGAACCCACTTCTTTTTGTGATATCTGTCATGTGCTGTTGGTTTATTTGCACCTTGTGGATCTTGCTCCTGTGTCTGTTGTGCAGTTAAACTTCAAATCTGTTTTCATCTGAGATGATAGAAGGTAGAGACAGTGGAAGAGATCTGCATTTGTTTGATACCAGAATCCAAAATGCTTTATCTTCATTTGTGTCTGTTATGGGAACTTGGTTTTGAAACTATCTATCGATCTCTGCCTCTGCTCCTCTAATGCTGCATATCCTAGTTACTGTTTCCTGTAATTCTGCCACTTGAAATAACAGGTCATCCACCTGTTTGCAGCTTGTGCAATCATTTTCCTTTTCACAGGAGAGGGGTTTTGGCAATCACTTCAGCTTATGACTTGCACTGAAGTTACCTCAGTTTCCAGTTCCATCTTGGAGGATACCTCAGATACTACTGGGTCTTTCACTGAAGAAGCAGAGGTTTAAGACTTGAGGCAAGTTTGCTCTGTTCAGGAGAGAATTTGGATTTCTGTATTGTTCCTAACTTGTACATAATTGTAAATACTTTTATATATTGTATATATATTCTTGTAAATTTTGCCATGTTGTAAATGTAGTTTCATCTTGCTTCTAAGCCACCTGAGTTTCAAATAGTGGGGAGAGAAGGTTCCTAACCCATGACACAAACGTATGGATACTTTGCAGAGCAGAGGGAATTTTACACTGGGTTAATCTATTTAATTTCACATGGAAAAAACATTGGCAATGGATCTTGCAAGCAAGACAAGCATGTACAAAATGTACAAAACCTTAGTGATGTTTTAGGAGTAGATTGTGAATCTTACTGCTTTTATCTGTATTTTTCTGAATATTGGGCAGAATGTAAAAGGATGAAAGGATGAGTTTATGGAAGCTTTTTAAAGGTATTCAGTTTGAAGGATTTTGAAAGTAGGCATGTGAATTTCCAACATTTCTCTGAAGAAGGTTTTGTTTTGTTTTGGTTTGGTTTTGGTTTTTTCCTGAGTTGAATTGAGCTGAATAAGATGAAAAGAGATCTTGTCCACTCAGCTCTGAAAACATTCACATCTTACCAGCAGCTAGCATTAAGCCTGTAGTTGCCGAGGAAGTCTGAATTTCAAGTTTGTAGGGTTACATCAAACTTTTTTCTCTGACCCTCGGTTATGTGACCAAAGTGTTTCTAACCACTTCAGTTGTGACAGCAGCTTAAACAGCAGCCTAACCTAGGAAAGGAGAGATAGTGTCTTTTTGGGAAATAAGTTGATGGAGCGCTATGGAAAAATGACTCTTTGTTCATCAATATGGTTTAGATGGTCAAATCCACTTTATTTCTGTGATACAGTGACTTATATGCATTCTAGCAAGAGGCGTGCTCCACCAAGATTGGTTACAGTCAGAGGGTCCAGTGTTACTTGTAATGCGTGCATAGGTTAATATATCATAACAATCTGAGGGTCAGTCTCTGGGGCTGGCTAAACTCTGCCCACCTGCAGCTGCACTCCACTCCCCACAGCTGCATGTGGGGGGAAACTCCCTGTGCCTGCTATCTAAGCTCCCAAGATGGATCCAAGGACGTTCCCAGCACGAATTGCTCATGTTTATCAGTTCTTGTATGCTCTGCTAACAAGAATTTCTCCAACAATGTCTCAGACAGGTAAAGGCTAAGTCATCCACTGTTATCAACAGTTGGATTATTATCAGCATAAGCTGATTATTGATCCTAGCTGGGACCATGGCAAGAAATAACTATGATGTTTCTCTTCCTGACTACAGAGAGAGAAAGGACAGAAAGAGAGAAAAAAGGGGGAAAGAAAGAAAGAAAAATAAAAGGAGAAAGAGTAAGAAAGTGAAAAAAAAATGGCAGAAAGACAGGGGAAGAGAGGAAAAGGAGAAATTGAGGAAAAGGTGGGAAATGACGAGTGAGCAAAAGGAAAAAAAATCAAGAAGGAAGAACAGGGAGAAAGTCAGAAGAGAAAAAAGGATATTTGTACTTAACAGAATTTTATTTCCCCCCCCCTCATAGTTCTGTGATTTTATAGGAGAAAAATAAATTCCTTCCCTCTTTGATTCTCTCGTTAATCTCATTCATTCTGTTTCTTCAGTTTCTCTCAAAATAAAACTCATTCTGTAAGTGATAACAGAAGCAGTTACCTTAATTCATATTTGGATGGATCCAGTTATTTTGGTTCAAACCTGTGCTGTCCAAGGTAGGAGTTAACTATTATAATTTAATTATCTTTTCCATTTGAATCTCTCAAAATTTGTGATGCAGATTTTGCATTTACATATGTGACAAAACCAGAAGTTAATACACCCTTCCTTCTCTGTGCTATGCTATTCAGGTTGATGATGTAAGGCAGCCACAACCACTTTCTCACCCAATCACCTTTGGCAATCACCCAAGTATACCCAAAAAAGGAAGAACTCATAGGCTGTTCTCCTCCAAAAATGGGGGCCACATATGCCTTGCACGCAACAGGGGTGTGGGTCTTATGAAAGCCCTCTTATGCTACTGGATTAAACCAGACTAGGTTGTTTAGGTTTCTTTTGTCCTGTTTTCCCGCCTCTAGCTGCAGAGCAGACAGGCAGTTAAATATGTCTGGACAAGACAGGACATGCGCAAGCCCATTTTGTGACGCCTGGGACTCTACACCACACCAGTGCACTGAAGCATACATCTGCCATAGGCCACTTCAATTCCATCTCAGTATTAACTAATAAACAATAATAGATATTTAAAAGAAAAAAACCCAAACAAATATTTATCCTGTATAGTTTAGAACTACTTTTTGTCTTTAGAACTTTCTTTAACATATGTCTGAAATTAAAAATTTGTAAACAGATTTCTGTTGTAAGAGAGACAGACCTAAAGCCATAAATGTTTATTTTGTTTAAAAACATCAGTTATCATAAAAAAGTATTTAAATGACAATTAAAAAAAACAGTTAGTAAGTAACAATGGGAATATGGAGAAAGACTGAATAATTTATTTTAAAATATGTTTATTCTTATGTAAAAAAAAAAAAAAAAGACTGACTAGACATCCTAGAAAAACAGAAAAGAGAAAGGTGTATTGAAGAAAAGTTTCAACACTTAAAAGAATAAGATTGGCTCATAATTAAAATCATTAGAAAACAGAAATTACGCCTGTGGTTTTAGTTTTCTATTTTAAGGTCACAGGGAAAACATAACCCTTATCTCCTTTTCAAAGATGGGGGGAGGAGACCAAAAGAAAAAAAAAATCAAATAAAGATGTCTTGACTGTTTCTAGACACAAAAATTAAAAGCAGAGAGATGGTCAAATTGAATTAACAGAAACAGAACAAAAGGAAAATCCCTAAAGGAACAAGAAAACAACCACCCAAAAAAAGGACAGAAATTACTAAGAATAACCACAATAAAGATCTAACAATATGATAAATTATTCATTAATTTTACATAAAAGAATGTGTTTGACTATCAGAGAAACTGCTCTCTCCATAAGACATACATTTTCTCCAAAACTATGCCATTTATATATATTGTTTTAACGATTTAAAGATATTTATTCAAAGCTTATTAGTTACACTGAATTTCTCAGAGATGTATTTCCATCAGGTATTTAACGAAGTCTCTGCATCAGTTTCAGGAAGCTTGTACTTAGAACTCTGTTACTGAAGGTGAAAGACATGTCATGATTTTAAGATCTATCATTCTCATATACCTCTCCTAATGTGCACAGTCTAGAAGGGAGAAGAAAAAAAAAATAAGAAGAGTAATAGCTGGTTGTGAAATAGCTGCAAGAGAGAATATGAACCCATTTTTTGAAGGTCCTCCTCAGTCGAGCAGATAGTGAGCTAATTGAATTTTCTTAGTGCATACTTCCTCTAGTTCTGTGTCTTAAAGTTGCTGAAGCACTAGGAGTGTGATTTGCCAGGTGACACAGTAACTAATCCAAAACCATTTTTATAGGAGACAAATGGGCCTCATCTAACTTTCAGCTTTCTCTGATCATCAGTCGCTTCAGGGATGTCTTGCCATACAAATACTATGTGAGACTGAGGCAGTGGATTGGTCAGAAAAATAGGGGGGGTTCTGCTCCAACCCCAACCGGACTCAAAAAATGTTTGTTAACACTGTTTTCATTTACTTTTTCAAGAGCAGTCTTTGATTTCTGCTGGACACAACAGGTGCAAATGCAGATCTACTTTGAAGGAAAAAATTTATCTTAACCTTTCTGTGTTTTAGAGCAGTCTCAAGACCTGACTGACCCTTCACTCCCACTGAGATTTGCTAAAAGAATACATATTTTGAGTAGCAGAGATGGTTATTAGAAATATGTGCTCCATTAACTCAGTATATTTTTTTTTTCCATTATTGTTTGCTGAGGAAAGAATTTTCTCATTAAATACTATACATATACACTTCTAAATTAATCTCACTCTTCAGTATTATGCAAGGAATAAGTATGTTTGGTTTCTTTTTAATCATGGTGCATGTTACATAAAGTTACTAAGATTTCCTCCTTAGTAATTGTTTTTTATTTCAACAGAAACCATATTAGTAATTCAGAAAGAGGAAGAAGAAAAAAAAAAAGAAAACAAAGACTTTGTGTTTGCTAACCCTACACTAATTATGGCGGCAATTAGCCACCATCACCACTGATGTTCTGGCAGAAGTCTCAGAGAGGACTCAGCAGCAGACAGGAATTGGATTCAAGAGATAGATTCTAGAGCTCGATTTAGGATTAATTTAGGATGGCTTCCGTATTGACTGGAGTCAAGGGCAGAGTAGATTCTTCCTTGGATTCCATCCAGTGAAAAGGAAGAAGAAGAGAGCTTGATTCTCATTGACCCATCAACTTTCTACTAAATATGACATATATGAAATGGAGTCACCATCCCTGGAGATGTTTAAGCAACCTCTGGATCTGACATTTAGGGACATGGTTTAGTGTTGACCCCTCTGAGGGCTGGACTGGATGACTTTTGAGGTCTCTTCTAATTGGATATATTCTGTGATTCTGTGAATACTTCACTGGTCATTTTAAGGTCATCTGAACTATTTACTCCTTGGACCTGCAACCTTTTACTCTGCACACCCAATATAGTACATGAGATTTAACAATGTTATTGGACTGTATGTCAACCCATGGTACTAACAAGAAATATTGAGCATTACCACTACTAGGTGCCAACACAGTCTGTGAAAACATGTTATTCAATGCAGAAAGTGCAGTTATTTAGAGGAGATTGAACTGAACTGGCTGAAGCACTTAGTGCCATGGTCTAGTTGATTGGATAGGGCTGGGTGATAGGTTGGACTGGATGATCTGGGAGGTGTCTTCCAACCTGGTTGATTCTATGATTCTATGAATTAATTCTGTTCTAACTCAAACTAGGACAGCTTGGAATGAAGAAATGCATTACTAGATAGAGTTTGATTTTTCCATGCTTTTTTTTTTTTTTTTTAATTGCTTTAAAAGATAATGTATTGTACACTAAAAGTGAAGTATTTTGTGCCTCTTTGTGAAGAAGTTTCTTTACATGCATACACTTAAATTCAATCAGGCTTTTAATTAATTCTTTACATTTAAAATGAGTCACACAGCAGTGGTGTAAAATGTTATTAGCAACATGCAGTTGTCACTGTATAGAAAGTATTTTATGTAGTGTTTGAAAACTGGTTGAACTAAAGAGATATGTCTTGTTATAGTAAATGAAAATATGTAAGACAGATAGGTTAAGGATTATCAATTGTTTCTTTTAACAATAAAGTACAAGCCATTTACACTACAGCTATTCAATGAGCTACAAAAACTGCATCAACATGTGTTGTCACCTACTAAAACATGCAGGGTTACTAGCTTGTCTTCTATCAGTTGCATATACCATTTCAATGCCTAAATACTCCCTAACTCCCACTCCACATGCTCTCTGAGGGGGTGTCTTGGGTTCAAATGCAGGTTCCCAGAGACTCTAATAAATTTAATAGACCCAATGACAATTTATAGAATTTATAGAGTGCCCTCCCCTCTTCCCCCTCCTTTTCCCAAAAGACAGGGAGAGAGAGGAAAGGTAGGGACACCCAAATAAATCAATCTCACTCGATTTGGAAGTTAAAAAGGAAAAGTTTAACAATAACTTAAAAAAGGTATTGGAGGTAAGGGAGTTTACAAAGGATAAGGAAGGGAAAACAGCAGAATACAAAAAAGGGATGGATACAACCCGAGCAATGTGATGGTGTCTCTGCCTCGTGTCTGCCACGTGGTGTGCTGGTATGCAGTATGAGTGTGTGGGTCAAGAGGGAGCGCAGGAAAAAAGAGAAAGAGACAGGGAGCTCCTGTCTCTTTTATACCACAGGAAGTGGGGGGAGTGGGCTAACCATCACCTGGAGTGTGGCCCACCCCTGGGGAGGGGCCAAGACCCCTAGGGTCAGGTTCAGGGTTACTCCCCCAGGAGTGTTAACCCTATACATTCCACCCCTTGGTTAGACCACTTCCACCTTCCTATGAACAGTCTTCTTCTCCAAAGATGGGAAAAGTGTCCATGAGTTAAGAGTTCTTGAAGTCCTTCTTGGTCCCTGGCTGTATCCCAAGGTGATGTGCTCCTCTGGTCCGGTGCAGGTTTGTGAGGTGTGAGCAGGACAGGAACGGAAGAAAAGTCAGTGAAACAGGAACAGTTCTTGTTGGAACTCAGGAAAGAGTCTTTTCCCTCTGTGAAGAAAACATCAGGAACAGTCTCTTGGTGTCTGGCATCAGGGGAACAGGTGTAGATGAGATGGCTGTAGACATCCTCTGGAGGGAAATTAGCAACAGTCTCTCACTGCAGGGCATCAGTGCCGAATCAGGTGCAGGGTTCTGGTTGGACGCCTCCTTGTGATGCGATGTTGTCGGACTCTGGATAGCTGCTGGTGTGATGTAGGTTCTGTTGGACGCCTTGTAGTGGTGAGGGTATAACTACAAAAGCAACTTGTAACCCCTTATGAACTATAATACAAGTATTACACAACTATGATACAACTATGATACAACTATGATACAACTATAATACAAGATAACCTGAAATATCTGGAACACATGGAATCAATTTTGAGATTTCAAAACCTTTTCAGCTAAAGAGAGATTTCTCTGAGGGACACACTTGATAACACCTGTTTCCAGCATTACCCAGTATGTGTGACCAGGACCCTCTGCAGATACCACCCCTTTGATAGGTTTTCCCCCACCAGAGGCAGGAGCAACCCACACAGTCTTTCCCAGTAGATTCCTTTCACAAACTACAGGAACTCCATCTCCTTCAACTATGGGCAGTAGGGCAGACTGAGCAGGACCAGCTCTGTTAACTGATCCCCTGCTGTTCACCAGCCAAGTGGCTTCTGCAAGGTGCTTCTCCCAGTTTCTGAGAGTTCCACCTCCCATAGCCTTCAGGGTGGTTTTCAGCAGGCCATTGTGTCACTCAATCTTTCCTGCAGCTTGTGGGTAGTATGGGATGTGATAAACCCATTCTATCCCATGCTCTTTTGCCCAGTTGCTTACAAGGTGGTTCTTGAAATGGGTCCCGTTGTCTGACTCAATTCTCTCTGGGCTACTGTGTCTCCACAGGATGTGGCTCTGCAGGCCCAGAATGGTGTTACGGGCAGTAGCATGAGGTACAGGGTAGGTTTCCAGCCACCCCGTGCTTCCCTCCACCATGGTTAACACATACTGCTTGCCACTGTGAGACCGAGGCAGAGTGATGTAATCAATCTGCCAGGCCTCCCCATACCTGTACTTTGACCACCGTCCCCTGTACCACAAAGGCTTCATGCGCTTAGCTTGCTTTATGGTGGCGCAGATGTCACATTCATGGATAACCTGAGTTATGGCCTCCATGGATATGTCCACAGATCTGTCTCGGGCCCATTGGTATGTGGCATCTCTTCCTTGGTGGCTAGAAGAGTCATGTGCCCACCGAGCTAAGAACAGTTCACCTTTGTGTTTCCAGTCCAGGTAAATCTGGCAGATGTGGGCAGCCAGGTCAGCTTGGTGGTTATGCTGCTGTTCTTCAGTGGCTCTGCTCTTTGGGATGTGAGCACTGATGTGTCGGATTTTAACTGGTGGTTTGTCCAGGCGTGCAGAAATGTTTTGCCAGAGATCAGCAGCCCAAATAGGCTTCCCTTTTCTCTGCCAATCATTTCTCTTCCACTCCTTCAGCCACCCCCATAAGGCATTTGCTACCATCCATGAGTCGGTGTAGATGTATAGCATGGGCCACTGCTCTCGTTCTGCAATGTCCAGGGCCAGCTGGATGGCTTTCACCTCAGCATACTGGCTGGATTGACCTTCTCCATCTCTTGCCTCTGCAACCCTGCGTGTGGAGTTCCAGACAACAGCCTTCCATCTCCGCTTGCTGCCTACCAGGCAGCAGGATCCATCTGTGAACAGAGCATATGCCTTTTCCTCCTCAGGAAGGTCACTGTATGGGGGGGGCCTTCCTCAGCACTGGTCACTGCCTTCTCTTCTGCTGGCTTTCCAAAGTCAGTGCCCTCTGGCCAGTTGGTGATGAGCTCCACAATGTCTGGGCACTCGAGAGTCCCCATCTTAGCCCTCTGAGTTATCAGAGCCATCCACTTACTCCAAGTGGCATCTGTGGCATGGTGCGGAGTTGAACCCTTCCCTTTAAACATCCAAGTCAGGACTGGAAGCCTTGGAGCTAAAAGGAGTGGTGACTCCGTCCCAATCACCTCAGAGGCAGCTCTAACTCCTTCATAGGCAGCTAGGATTTCTTTCTCTGTGGGGGTATAATTGGTCTCTGAGCCTTTGTACGCCTTGCTCCAGAACCCGAGTGGGCGGCCTCGTGTTTCATCAGGAGCTTTCTGCCATAGGCTCCAGCTAGGGCCATTCTCACTGGCTGCTCTATAGAGAATGTTCTTAATCTCTGGGTTGGTTTGAACTGGTCCCAAGGCTATGGCATGGACCACCTCTCGTTTGATCTGGTCAAATGCCACCTGCTGCTCAGGTCTCCACCCAAAGTTATTCCTCTTTCTTGTAACGGCAAAGAGGGGTTTCACAATTTGACTGTACCCGGGAATGTGCATCTTCCAAAAGCCCACAAACCCCAGGAAGGATTGTGTCTCCTTCTGGTTAGTAGGTTCCACCATGGTGGCCACTTTATTCACCACATCCATAGGGATGTGGCGTCCGCCATCCTGCCATCGAACTCCCAGGAACTGGATCTCTCTGGCAGGCCCTTTCACTTTGCTTCTCTTAATGGCAAAACCTGTATCCAACAGGATATTAATGATCTTCTCACCCTTCCCGAAGACCTCCTCTGCTGTCTCACCCCATACAATGATGTCATCGATGTACTACAGATGTTCCGGGGCTCCACCCTTCTCCAGTGCAGTCTGGATGATGCTATGGCAGATTGTAGGGCTGTGCTTCCACCCTTGAGGCAGTCTGTTCCAGTGGTACTGGACTCCTCTCCAGGTGAAGGCAAACTGTGGCCTACATTCTTCTGCAATGGGGATGGAGAAGAAAGCATTAGCAATGTCGATTGTGGCATACCATTTGGCCTCCTTCGTTTCCAGTTCATATTGGAGCTCCAACATATCAGGCATGGCTGCGCTGATTGGAGGAGTCACTTCGTTCAGGCCTCGGAAGTCCACAGTCAGTCTCCATTCCCCCGTCTCCTTTCGCACTGGCCATATCGGGCTGTTGAAGGGTGAGTGGATCTTGCTGATGACAAGCTGCTGCTCCAGGCAGCAAATCAGCTGCTGTATGGGTAGCAGGGAGTCTCTGTTGGTGTGGTATTGCCTACGATGAACTACACGAGAAGCAACAGGTAACTTAACATCTTCCACCTTGTGGGTACCAACCACGGAAGGGTCATCTGACAAGCCAGGCACGATAGACAGCTGCTCTTTATTGGCAGTCTCTACAGCTGCTATGCCAAAAGCCCACTTGTTCCCTTTCAGATCTTTAAAGTACCCTTCCTGGAGAAAGTCGATCCCCAGGATGCAAGGTGCATCAGGGCCAGTTACTATGGTGTGCTTCTCCCACACATTCCCGGTGAGGCTTATCTCAGCCTGCAGCACAGTCAACTCCTGAGACCCCCCTGTGACTCCTGCAATTGTAATAGTTTCTGTCCCCCTGTGGCTGGAGGGGATCAGAGTGCATTGGGCACCGGTGTCTACCAACGCTCTGTACTTCTCAGCTTCAGAAGTGCCAGGCCATTTCACAAACACATCCCAATATACTCTCTTATCCCTGGCCTCCACCTGGCTAGAGACAGGGCACCTCTAATTCTGAGCAGTGTGACCGCATGAGGCACATGGACCTGAGTTACTGGCCTCACCACCCCTTGGGCGAGAGGGCTGCCTGCGGGACACTGGGGCAACCCCTCTTCTGGAGGAGTTATTCCCTGTGTTTGTCCCCTGCAGTTCCCTTACCCTGGCCCATAGAGCTGAAGTGGGCTGGCCATGCCATCTGTCCATGTTTTCCCCATGCTCACACAGTGTTCTCCAAGGTGAATCCCTGTGTGTACCCTGTCTGCTCTGGGCTAGTCTCCTGTGGGGAGGAGGAGGAGCACGGCGGCATGTGTTCCTGACAGCTGAGACTAGCACCCATTCTGAAGGTGAAGAGCAGTCGTCCTCTGCCTTCTGCAGTTCAGAGAAAGAGGCTTTCAGCTCATTCACTTCCTGGGTGAGGGTCTCTACAGTGGCAATTAAGGTTTTCCTCGATGAACTGTCTTCAAACTGTCTCAGGTCATTCACAAACTCCCTGATTGTGGGAAGGTTGTTGGGGTCTCTGCCCAGCAGCAGTGCTCCCAGTGTAGGGGCATATGTGGAAGGGGCACACTGGGTCAGTTTCTTTAAGAGGGCTGGCTTCATGCGGACATCATCAGGGTCCGAGGACATCTGGCCAGCTCCATAGATTATCTCCTGTACAGCCATTTGCCTCAGGTATGAGATACCCTGTTCCATATCTGTCCATTTAAGGGGATGGAAAATCATGTCATCCTTGGTGGGATATCAGTATCTCACAGCTATGAGAAGCCTGGCCCAAAGTGAGTGGGTACCATTGCGCCTCCCCAGCTCTTTATCTACACCCCCATCCCTCGACAAGGATCCCAGCTGCTTTGCCTCCCTCTGATCTAGGTCCACGGTTTCTGCTCCTGCATCCCAACATTTCAAAAGCCAGGCTAAAAGGGACTGTCCATTTGCCCTTGCATACTCCTGCCTTGTGTGCCTAATTTCCTTTCTGGGTGTGGAGCTGATAAAGATAACTCCAGTATCAGGTCCATTTCCAGCTGGTTGCTGTTGCTAGGGGGTGCTGGTTCCCGAAGAGGTCCCTTGCCCTGGATCTGTGTCTGTGGGAGGGTTCGGGTTTGATCTGACTTGCCGCGTGGTAAGGGGAGACAGATGGAGGGGGCTGGGCTGTGGTGGCAGGGTCCGGGGGGCTGCCCTGGGCGGGACCGGAGGCGGAGTTCAGGGCGGAGCCGTGCTAGGGGCGGTGCCTGCGCTCGGGGCTGCCGGACCCTTCGGACCGGTCTGACCTGTCTCCCACCCCCTGCAGCTGCAGCCAGGGCAGTGTGCACCTCTCCCCCTAAGCATCCTAATGGCGGCACCCACCCGGGGTCTCCACGTGTTCCAGCTCAGAGCTACATTGTAAATTCCCGAACCCACATTTACACACAGTGAAATAACAGCTATCCAGTACCATTTCTCCCCCAAAATATCTGGAGCTTCTGTGTCCCAAAACATATACTCAGATTGATTCCATGTTCCAGAAACATTTCTAAACACAGTTAGATTACTAACAGAATTCAGGAAATAGGCATAGACTCGGACAGGCAAATGCTTAGAGTATTCCCAAACCATATCAATGACAATCCAGAAGACGTGATAACGTATAAACTTTAACAGCCAGGACCAAAACAGCCATGCAAAAATGTGAATGATTAAGACTCTCAGAGTATCCATTTTTTAACTTCCAAATCTTCTCTGAAAGAATTCTTTCTACCTAGCCCCACGTTGAGACGTCAAATAAATCAATCTCACTCGATTTGGAAGTTAAAAAGGAAAAGTTTAACAATAACTTAAAAAAGGTATTGGAGGTAGGGGAGTTTACAAAGGATAAGGAAGGGAAAACAGCAGAATACAAAAAAGGGATGGATACAACCCGAGCAATGTGATGGTGTCTCTGCCTCGTGTCTGCCACGTGGTGTGCTGGTATGCAGTATGAGTGTGTGGGTCAAGAGGGAGCGCAGGAAAAAAGAGAAAGAGACAGGGAGCTCCTGTCTCTTTTATACCACAGGAAGTGGGGGGAGTGGGCTAACCATCACCTGGAGTGTGGCCCACCCCTGGGGAGGGGCCAAGACCCCTAGGGTCAGGTTCAGGGTTACTCCCCCAGGAGTGTTAACCCTATACAGGGGGTTGGACTCTTCTGTGAAGTCTTTTAGGGACACATGGAGTAAACTAGATGCTCAAATTAATAAAAGCATTTGCAAGACCCTATTAACAACAAATATTCATAAAGTCAAATATTTTCATAGAAAAACTTCTTGAACATTTCACTGGCACCTACTGAACAGCTAATAATGGAAATGAAAACTATGCTTTTCATTAGTAGACATCTTATGGTTTCTATAGTGTGAGCTGTAAATCAGCTTTACACAACATCCAACAAGTAATAAGTAGAATACGCAATCATTATGAATAAAGGGGTGTAAACGGGGAATTAATAAAAATATAAATTATTTTATCTCTGAATTTATAAATCCTGCCACCCATGTAACTTGCATACAAAATGTTATATACTGGTTCACTGCTTGGTTGCATAATATCTCAGGATACAGGAATGGGTATCAAGACTTTAAAGATCAGTATTTGGAAAATGATGGAATCCATGAGCAGTATATTGTCCCTCTGTAAGAGGGAAGAGTTAGTATGTGTTTGATCAGACTTTGCAATGGATCAATAGTTGCTAGATTACCAAGAGATAAAACTGAGGAAAACAGGGCCTGCAACCTCTAAAGAGACAAAACTAAGAAAAGTACAGCCTGCAAGTGTGCACACGAGCAGTAGGAAAAGATATTATGTAACAAATTGTGAAACAATGGAGGATCTCCACTCTCCTTGGTTCTGCCTTCTGGGACATCCTAGCCATACAGCACAGAATGCTGAGCCCATGTACATCAAGAGCCTTCTGTCATGGAGGGCCTGTAGGCCCGAAAATAGGCTTATTTATGCCTTGCACGGATATGTTTTTCTGCCCAAACCAGAGGTAAACACATTAAATGCACAAATGGGCATAACAAATCTGGTGCCATAAAGTCTGGCCTGCCCAGGATCCCTGCTTGTAAACATGTTTTGTAAGCCCCACATGCCCAGCTCCTGCCTGCCTAGTGTAAGGCCCATTTGATTTACCATACTTGAAAAGTCCAGGCCTGTGGCTTTTGCCTATTATCGTATTGTTTGGCTGACTGCCAACCTGATTGGTCATTCTAGTGTCCAAAGGGCCATTAATCTCAGACCACATTTGATAAGTAGGGTTGCACAGGTAAACAATGTGCTCGGACTCCCTGCATTGATCACTTGCTTGCACAGGGTCCCTTGCTCACACTCACTTGCTCTTTACTAGGCTTAGCAGAGTTCAGACTCCCAGCCAGCTGTGCACATTTGCACGCCACTGCAGTGAGTTATCAAGACCAGATCCTGTAGTGCCTGCCTTTACCTATGGAGCTCAGACTCCTGTGCAGCCTCATATACTGTTGCACACGTGCTGCCTTGTCATTGCCTGGTAAGGGCCATTGCTGATGAGTTACCAGGAAGCAGACTCTGAATTGTCTGCATGTGATTGGCCTATGTAGCCAGCATTACATTGTGCTGAGACAGCACGACATCCTGCCTCTGCACCTGAAGGTCCTGCCAACAGTCCCTGGACAGGTCATCCACAAGAAGCCAGGAAACAAAGGCAGAGATTGCATCCTTCACCAGGAGACAAGGTCAGGGACTGTCATTTCCCCAGAAACCGGGAAGATTCTCCTTTCCCCTGAATCCAGGAGGATTCCAGCCTCAAAGTCCCTGGGCAAAGACTCCTCTGAAGTTTGGACACTTGTAATAGGCTGTGATGTAGCTCTGGAGGGTGATTAATAATTAATAAGAATTGTAAGTGAATGCTTTAATGCCTCTGCAATTTCTATTGCCACCTGCCATAGAGCAGAAAGAATTTTCAGCCCACCCACTGGGCAAACAGTATATAAACCCCAAGCAGCATTAAGCCGCAGGGAAACTCCTCTCTCTGTTTATAGTTTGAACTGTTTGCTAGTTATTAGCAAGTTACTGTTGATATTATTCCTAGAATGTCTTTAATAACCGTGTGTAATTATTTTAATATTAATGTACAGTGGTTGGGGGGGGTGAGAGTTCAGAATATTGAATTTAATAAACATATATTTTTATAGAATATTATCTCACACCAATTAATTTCTCCCCTGTCCTGGAGTCCTGTACCCCTAAATTCCTCTTCTGCCCGGACTTCGGGGGGAAAGGGGAAAAGCCGCCTGGTTTCCCCCCCCCCCCCCTCATCTGCCCTGCAGCCGTGAAGGGGGGGAGGACTGCCCCGTGAAGGGGGCGACTGCCCCGTTAGTTCCGGCGCTGGAGCCAGGCTGGGATTGGCCGTGCACTTTCGCACCTAAGGTGTGGTAACTCTGCCCTTTGTCTAGCGAAGGTTATAACTATTGGGGGTCTTCCCGCCTTTGGGGTTCCCGCTTTGGATTTTGCCCGTGCCTGGACGTATGTGTCTGCCTGAGCTCACACACTCCCCTGTGGCTGGACTGCAGAGACCTTCAGGAATTTGCTTTCCTACTGACACCTTTGTGTGCCTAACGACCCTTAACGACTGTTAATGATTCACCTGCAGCTGCTGGAGGAGGAACACAGACCGCATGAGTCAGCCTGAGTGAGTTATTTGGCTTAGCTTAATTTAGTAAGAAACCGCTATTAATTAATAGCTGAGTCCTTTTCCAACTTCTGACTTCCAATATAGTCAGATTATTGATGGTATCCGTGTAGATTAATTCTCATGCAACTGAATCTGCTTATTAAACTAAATTAATCTTTGTATATATAGTTGTGGGGGGAGGTTTTTGGGAAAATAAAAAATAACTATTTTTGATAAATTCCCGACTCGGCCACGAATTAATTCCTGCCCTCCACAACATCCCCTCCGCCACAAATTGTCGTAGGCAGCAGAATACCCCTCAGCGACACCCCCACATCTAGGTTGAGCAGCATCAATCTTACCAGCAGGACTGTGTTGTTTCCAGTGGGGATCCCTGCCTTAAGATGAGTGCTGACGGGCATCTCAGGAGTATTACTGTCTGGTTGGTTAGGGCAAGTATAATCTGTTTGTTGACTAATCACAGAATGGTCTAGTCATAAAGGACCTCAAAGATCATCTAGTTCCAACCTCCCACCAGAGACAGAGACATATCTCATTAGAACAGGTCACTCAAGGCCTCATCCAAACTGGTCTTGAATACCTCCAGGAAGAAAACAGCCTCAACTTCCGTGGGCAACTTGTTCCAGTGTTTCACCACCCTCCCTGTAAAGAACTTCTTCCTAACATCTAGTTTCAATCTCCCCTCTTTCAGTTTAAACCCATTACTCCATGTCCTGTCATTACAAGGGTAAATAGTCCCTCTCAAGCCTTCCTACAGGCCCCCTTCAGAGACTGTAAGGCCACTATAAGGTCTCCCTGAAGTCTTCTCTTCTCCAAGCTGAAACACCCCAACTCTTGTAACCTATCCTCATAGCAGAGGTGCTCCAGCTGTTTGATCATCTTTGTGGCCCTTCTTTGGGGTTGCTTCAACAGTTTGATGTCCTTCTTGTGTTGGGAGCTTCCAAATTGCACACAGTATTCCTGGTGGGGTCTCATGAGAATCACATCCCTTGCCCTGCTGGCATCACTTCTCTTGGAACAGCACAGGACATGGTTGGCTGTCTGGGCTGCACACACACACTGCTAGCTCATGTTGAACTTTTCATCAACCCAGACCCCCAGGTCCTTTTCTTCAGAGCTACTCTCCAGCCATTCACCATCCAGCCTGTATTTGTGCTTGGGATTGCACCAACTTAGGTGCAGGACCTTACACTTGGCCTTGTTGAGTTTCATGAGGTCGGCCTTGGCCCACCTCTCCAGCCTGTCCAGCTCCCTGTGGATGGCATCCCTTCCCTCTAGGAAGTCAACTCGCAGGTTACTTGGTAGTCTTTATCATATTCCATTCAGTATTTTAGTTTCCAGTATATGTCTCTCTTAATTATTCTACTATTTGAGTTATAATAAAGTGTTGTAATTGTACCCAAAGGGCATTTGTGTGCTCGCTTCCTGGATCCCAAAGTACTCATTGGAACATCCTACTAACAAGAGAAGGCATTTGCCAGAGTTGGGTAAATTCCATGTATATTTGCAATGCTGCTTCCAGTTGTAAGAAGTCCTCTTGGTGTCTCTGTTTCTCAAACTGGAACTCCAACTGTGATGTGTGACCCACATGTGCAGGGGGAGAAAATCCCAAGAAGAGCCAGCATTCTCTCTATCAGACCCATTTTATATCAGCTCATGACTCAAATGATCTACGTCATGGACACTACAAATCGTATTCTACATGCAAAAAAAGGCAGAAAACTGGTCAGCATCAGAGTCTGCATTGTCCACTTTGCCCTTAACATGTGGCATGAAGGAAGGGGCTCAGGTGTCAGCTGATGTGGCCTTCAAAGGAGAAGGTGTCTTCTTCCTTGTCCATTTTCCTACACTTCTGATCTTCACCCTCATCCTAGCTCCGCAGGAACAGGGGAAGGGGTTTTCCATGCATTGCTACAACAACCTGAAAGAAAAATATGTTTAAGTGTATTTGGAGGCCTCCATACTTTAAACATGTAAAGCTCCTGTGTTTCTGAATATGCAGCTTATAATTTTCTTAGTTTAAAGTAAAAATAAATTTGATCATTGTTGTTGTAAAGGAATAAGTGCATGTATTGATTTAATTCAAGGGTTAACCTGCTTGTTTGCCCAACGCAAAGGCGAGTGTAGGGTTTTACACCTTGGCCAAAACAATCCCAAGAAGCACTACAGGCTGGGGACAGAGTGGCTGGAGAGCAGCCAGGTAGACAGGGTCCTGGGGACGCTGGTAGATGGTAGGCTGAACATGAGCCAGCAGTGTGTCCAGGTGGCTGTGCATGACAAATACGGTGACAACATGAACAAGTGGGATGGTCAACCTACTTCACCTCTTTCAAAGAGAGTCAGGGAACTGCAGAGTGGCAGAAACAGAGGCATTGATGCCAATGCCAGGAAAAGTAGCTGTCACTTCCTCAGCTCCCGAGAGCAACTGCAATTATTCCAACAGTTGCAATTTCTCTCACAACAACACCAATCATTGTGTACACCCTACATGCCATGTTCAGCATTAGGGGTGCTCTGCCTCCAGCCAGGAGGAGGAAAGGGATAGTGGAGAGAACCAAATCTATTGGAATGTATTCATTAGGTGGCCTGGCAGTTCAAAAGTTCAGAAATACAGGGCTTTAGTTAACACAGGTGCTCAGTGTACTCTATTGTCACCAAATTGCAAGGGGACAGAGTCCATATCTATTTTTGGAATCACTGGTGGATCTCAAGAGTTAACTAAGATACAGGCTGAGATCAGTTTAACTGGTAAAGAGTGGAAGACACATACTATTGTAACTGGTCCTGATGCGCCTTGCATTTTGGGAATTGACTTTTTGAGACAAGGTTGTTTCAAAGATCCCAAGGGTCACAAATGGGCTTTTGGAATAGCATCTGTAGAGATTGAGGATGGTAAATTGAAATTGTCTGTTAGACCTGAACTTTCTGATGAATCTGCAGTTGTGGGACATCATGACATAGAGGATCTGGAAGTGCCAATTGCTACTCCAACTGTGCACCACAGGCAGTACAGAACTAACTGTGACTCTTTGTTGCCCATTCATCAGCTGATTCGTCAACTGGAGAGTCAGGCTGTCATCAAGAAAGCTCATTCACCTTTCAACAGTCCCATCTGGCCTGTGCGCAAAGCTAATGGTGACTGGAGGATCACAGTTGATTTTTGTGCCCTCAACAAGGCGACGCCACCCATGAGCACAGATGTGCCAGACATGCTGGAACTCCAGTACGAGCTGGAATCAAAGGAGGCTAAACGGTATGCAATCATAGACATTGCTCATGCTTTCTTCTCTATTCCCATAGCAAAGGAGTGCAGGCCTCAGTTTGCATTCACCTGCAGAGGAATCCAGTACCAGTTCAACCGTTTGCCTCAGGGGTGGAAACACAGCTCAACCATCTGTCACTCAGTCATCCACAACGCACTGGAGAAAGGTAAAGCTCCAGAGCACATACAGTTCATCGACAACATCATTGTGCGGGGCCAAACTGCTGAGGAAGTCTGCAAGAAAGGTAACAAAATCATTGACATTCTTTTGCAAGCAGGTTTTGCCATGAAGAGAGACAAGGCCAAAGGACCTGCCAGAGAATTTCAGTTTCTGGGAGTGCAGTGGCAGGATGATCGCCGTTACATTCCACGGGATGTGATAAACAAAGTCTCTACCATGGCAGCTCCCACAAACAAAAAGGACACTCTCTCTCTCTTAGGAGTCTACACATTCCTGGTTTCAGTCAAACGTCTGCACGATGTGACTCGTAAGAGAAACAATTTCGAGTGGGGACCTGAACAACAAGCAGCCTTTGATCAAATCAAGCGAGAAGTAGTCCACGCAGTGGGCTTGGGACCTGTGCGATCTGGTCCAGATGTTAAGAACATTCTGTACACAGCTGCCAGTAACAATGGTCCAACTTGGAGCCTTTGGAAGAGAGCTCCAAACGAGACACATGGTCATCCACTTGGTTTCTGGGGATGTAGCTACAGAGGTTCAGAGACAAATTACACTGCAACTGAGAAAGAGATACTAGCAGCCTATGAAGGAGTGAAAGCAGCTTCTGAAGTGATTGGAACTGAGTCACAATTGCTTTTAGCTCCTAGACTGCCAGTTCTAAACTGGATGTTCAAAAGTAAAGGTTCATCACCACATCATGCCACAGATGCAACCTGGTCTAAATGGATGGCTTTGATAATCCAACGAGCATGAATGGGTAATCTCAACCGACCTGGTCTGGTGGAGGTGATCACCAACTGGCCGGAAGGCACAGACTGTACTGTTGCAGAGGGCAGGAATTAATTTGTGGCCGAGTCGAGAATTTATCAAAAATAGTTTTTTTTAATTTTATTTTCCCAAAAACCCACCCCCACAACTATATATACAAAGATTAATTTAGTTTAATAAACAGGTTCAGTTGCATGAGAATTCATCTACAAGGATACCATCAATAATCTGTCTATATTAGAAGCCAGAAGTTGGAAAAGGACTCAGCTATTAATTAATAGCGGTTTCTTACTAAATTAAGCTAAGCCAAATAACTCACTCAGGCTGGCTCGTGCGGTCTGTGTTCCTCTTCCTTTCCAGCAGCTGCAGGAGTCGTTAAGGGTTGTTAAGGGTCGTTAGGCACACAAAGGTGTCAGTAGGAAAGCAAATTCCTGAAGGTCTCTGCAGTCCAGCCACAGGGGAGTGTGTGAGCTCAGGCAGACACATACGTCCAGGCACGGGCAAAATCCAAAGCGGGAACCCCAAAGGCGGGAAGACCCCCAATAGTTATAACCTTCGCTAGACAAAGGGCAGAGTTACCACACCTTAGGTGCGAAAGTGCACGGCCAATCCCAGCCTGGCTCCAGTGCCGGAACTCACGGGGCCGTCGCCCCTTTCATGGGGCAGTCCTCCCCCCCTTCACGGCTGCAGGGCAGGCGAGGGCGGGGGGGGAAACCAGGCGGCTTTTCCCCTTTCCCCCCGAAGTCCGGGCAGAAGAGGAATTTAGGGGTACAGGACTCCAGGACACGTACCAAACCTCCAGAGGAGAAAATAACTCGTGCTGAGGAAGCTTCTCCCCCTATGGTGATCTCTCTGATCAGGAAAAGAACTATGCTTTATTCACAGGTGGTTCCTGTCATTGGGAACAAGCGAATATGGAAGTCAGCGGTTTGGAGTCCTACCAGGAGAGTTACTGAAGCGAGAGATGGAGAAGGAGAATCCAGTCAGTTTGCTGAGGTAGAAGCTGTCCAACTTGCTCTTGATGTGGCTGAACGTGAAAATTGGCCTATCCTTTACCTCTACACCGACTCATGGATGGTAGCCAATGCTCTATGGGGTTGGCTGAAGGACTGGAAGAAGAATGGTTGGCAGAGGAAAGGAAAGCCTATTTGGTGTGCTGATCTATGGCGGGACATGTTAGTTGTTAGCCAAGATTAGAGAAGAGATATTAAAGCAGATTGAGGGTGAAATGAATAAGGCAACATTCCAGGACAGAGTGGGGGGAAAATTGTTTACATTTTGGCTTTTTATGCCTCTCAGCAAACCAATGAATAATATAGAGCTTATCGTTATTTTCTTTTCACAACCAGTGATCTAATTTCTCTCATTAACATTTTCCAATTAGTCTTAAACCAGCACACCGTGGCAGGGGAGTTGGACTAGGTGGTCTTTGATGTCCCTTCCCCTTTTGTAATCCCATCATCCTTGTCCTTGCCCACAGTGAGTCAGAACTTCTCTTACCAGGGGAAGGGGGGTGGGGTACTCTCTTTCTCTCACATTTTTCAGTTTGTTCTTTGACCAAAGTCTGCCACTCTATGATGGTAGCCCCACCACAATCCTCTGCTCTGGAGTCCTTTGCCTTGGTGATATGATGTGGAAAACATCATGAAGCAAGAAAGCTATCAGTTTGATGAACTAGATTCTATTTTTTTAATTGTTTTGTTTTTGTGGATTTTTTCCTGTTGTTTTGTTGTTGTTGTTTATTTTATTTTTTGTTTCTTTGTCTGTTTTGGCAATACAATAGAATCTATTCCTTGAGAAGGGAATTTTTCATTAAAACCTGCAGGGATTTTTGGAGACATTTTCAACACAAAATCTTTCCAATCTACCCACATCAAGAAAATAAAAAAAGTTCAACAATGTACCTAGATGTTTCCATTTTTTAATATTGGTGAGAAAAATGTTTTGACTGAGTTATTTTGCAACTATTTTTCAAATGGCATGCTGTGTAATTAAATATAGTTCACTTAGAACTTGATCTTGTTTTATTTTAATGTATATGTGGGGACTAGTCAAAGTGCTGCCTGTCCAGATCTCATTGAATGACAGCATAACCTGATGGGCTGTCAGCCACCCTCACAGTTTTGTATCATCAATCAACTTGCTGAGGGTACACTCAATGGCCTCATCCAGGTCACTGATAAAGATATTGAACAAAACTGAAACCAACATTGATCCCTGGGAAACACCACTAGCTACAGACCTCCAACTGGATTCTGTGCTTCTGAAGACAACTTTCTGAACTCTGTTGGGGAGCCAGTTTTCAATCCTCTTTACGGACAAGCCATCTATGCCACATTCCTTGAGCTTATCTATGATGTTATGGGAGACAGTATCAAAAGCCTTGCTGAAGTCAAGGTAGATGACATCCATAGTCCTTCCTTCATCTCTCCATTTGGTTATGGGATCACAGAAGGCTATCAGATTAGTCAAGCAAGACCTCCCCTCAGTAAATCTGTGTTGGTTACTCCTGATAGCCATCTTCTATTCCATATGGTTAGAGATGGCCTCCAGAATGAGCTGCTCTGTCACCTTCCCAGGGATGGAGGTGAGGCTGTTCCTGTTCTCCATGACTTTTCAAAACTGGAGAGAGGCTCTGCAACAATAGCAGCCAATTCTCTCAGCACTCATGGCTACAACCCATTGAGGAAAATGGATTTGTGTGTTCAGTTGGTACAAGTGATGTCTAACCTAATCCTGACTGACTAGTGGAATGTCTTCTCTCAAGCTGTCGTGGAACGCAGTTTCATGGGAAATTTATGGGGAAAACATGCGAGGCTGACTTGTAACGACCAGGTGGTTTATTGCTAAAATACTGAGATCCCCTTCCCGAAAACTAAATTACCCACGTGAATTCTTTGATAAGGCTAGAGTAACATTTCAGAAAATGGTAAATAAAAGAGAGGCTATAATTTTAAGAGTTCTTTGAGTCTTTGGAAGTTTCTCAGTCTTCAAGTAAAGAGCCCCTTGGTTACTCACTATTAAGCAGTTCAGTTCAGCAAGTTTGGAGCTTGGGCGTTGTCCCTTCTTCTATCAGGATCATGCCCAAGCGGGCCTCTGGCCTTTGAGACTCAGACGCTGCACGGGAGCGAAAGCGGCAGGCTGAGGATGAAGCAGGCAGCAGGCTGGAGCAAGTAGGGCAGGCTGAGCAGGGTGAACAGGCTGAACAGGCTCCCGATCAAGGCAGACGCACCATTTTTATAATGTTCAAAAGAGGTGTGCTCACCAGTTCAGGCCACTTTTATGTTATTTTTACAGATTGGTACAAAGTTATAATCAACCTGTATAATTGGACAATTCTTACCAAAACAACCTGTAAGACCACCCAAAGTTCGGCCCATCGACAGGTGATCAGTGTGCATCAGACCCAAGGCCGATAGCTGGAAAACATTGGCCGACGTTTACTTTTTATCTTCACTAGGGAGGAAACTTCTCATGGGTATTGAAGATTGTTTTGGGTTTTATGATGCTTTTGGCTTACAATGTGAGACACTGTAACTTTCACAACATGGGGACCTGCTAGGGGGCTTTGCCACCCTCCATGACACAAGCTCTGCTACTTCGCTTCCAGAGACTGAGTTTGCTGAGGGCTGGTCTTAGCAGTAAGGACTGAGGTAAAGAAGGCATTCAACAACTCTGTTATTTCTGTGTCTTTGGTTAACATATTTCCTGTGTTGTTGTGGCCGTTTGAGCTGATTCTCTAGCTCAGACATAGGGGAGAGATGAATATTCCAGGGATAGGCCACATAAATGGCAACAATAGATAAATTAATATAATTTCATTGGAGCATCAAGAACTTAATGTCTAAAAGCACAGTTTGTTTTCCCCTTCTCCCGCTGGCTTCTGCTGCTGCAGCTTCGCCTATCTTCCCCGGCTGCTGTTTTGGCTACTGCTGCTTCTGCTGCTTCGCCGCCACTTGACTCTTCCCCCATCTCCCTTAAGGTTATTGTATTGTTTTTGTGTTTTGGTTTTTTTTGTTTTTTTTTGAAAGTCAGGGAAAGATGAAATTTTATTTTCTTATAGTATAAGTATAACAATGTAAACAGAAATAATAACTAGAGAAGGAAGGAAGGAAAAAAAACCAATACAATTAAAAAAACCCCACAAAACTGCAGCAGCAGAAGCCAGCGGGAGAAGGGGAAAACAAACTGTGCTTCTAGACATTAAGTTCTTGATGCTCCAATGAAATTATATTAATTTATCTATTGTTGCCATTTATGTGGCCTATCCCTGGAATGTTCATCTCTCCCCTATGTCTGAGCTAGAGGATCAGCTCAAAAGGCCACAGTTGTTCAGTATTTGGTCCATTTTGTCCTTGACCTTCCTTCTGTTATTAATGTATTTGAAAAGGCTTTTGTTTTCTTTCAACTTCCTGATAAGTCTCAGCTCCAAGAGGACCTTGGCCTCTCTTGTCCCATCTCTACATTCTCTGGCAATATTTCTATAATCCTCCCAATTGACCAGACCTTTTTTCCACATATTGTAAACGTCCTGTTTCTTTTTTTACTTTTTCCAAGAGCTCCTTGTTTATCCATGCGGGTCTTCTGCCTCCCTTACTTGATTTCTTTTTCAATGGAATACATTTTTTTTGAGCCTGGAGGAGGTAATGCTTGAATATTAACAAGGTCTCTTAGGTCCCCTTTCCTTCTAGAGCCCTAGTCCCCTGATATTTGTGAGTGAGTTTTGAAGAGGACAAAGTTAAGCCTCATTAACTCCAGAGTTGAAATTTTACTTATTATCTTGCTTCTTTCTCTAGTGATACTAAACCCTAACATGTCATAGTCACTATAGTCAAGATTACCCCCCATCTTAATATCTACGACCAGACCTTCATTTTTTGTTAAGACAAGGTCCAGTATCACATTTCTCCTTGTTGGTTCTTCCACAACCTGCAGGAGAAAGTTGTCCTCAATGCACTGCAGGAAACTTTTAGACTTTTCACACTTGGCTGTGTGGTCATTCCAATTTCCAATCAGAGTGATTGAAGTCACCCATGAGCACCAGAACACTTGATCTTGAGAATACTTCCAGTTGCCTGTAGAAGACCTCAGCAGCAGATTCTTCTTGGTTTGAAGTAAATGCACAAAACCATGTAATTTGTGTTTGCATGTCCCTCGTCTCTTACCCATAAACTTTCAATGCTTTCATCATCTTCCTCTGGGTTAAGCTTAATATATTCAAGTTGCTTACTCACATAGAGAGTAATTCCACTACCTCATCTTGTCAGTCTATTCTTCCTGAAAGGTACGTAGTCATCCATTACAACATTCCAATCATGCGAGCTGTCTCACCGTGTCTCTATAAATGCGATGAGATCATAGTCTCATGACTGCTCTCAGATCTCTAATTCATCTTGTTTGTTTCCCATACCTCTTGCATTGGTATAGAAGTACTTCAGAGACTTACTAAAGGAGCATCTGTTACCATTGTGGGTATAACATAATCCACCATATCCTATGTTTCAGTGGGTTATTTGGGGTCCAGGAAGCACACACACACACACACACACACACACACACACATGGGTACCCCCCCTCTGAGTACAGTTGCAACACTTCATAGCTCAAATACTAAAATCATAGAGGGAAAGGTATATTGTAAACTACAACACTGAATAAGATATGACAAAGAATGCTGGGTAACTTCCTTGATCAAAGATCAGGTTAGACTCACTCTATCCAACTGCCTAGAAAAACTCCTGATATGCACAGATAGCAGAGCTGGCAGGCAATTATCTTCTTAAGATAGTTGTCCCCACTGGGAACTGCACTGTCATGGTGGTAAGACTGGTGCCACTCAAGCCCGTCTACATAGTGTCCTGTTAGGGCATAAATCCTGTCAGGTAGATGTAACCCTGGCTCTCCTTCTCCTGTCATGCTGGGGTCTGAGAGTGAGTAGATGAGCAAAGCCTTGAGGGTTAGGGGGCTTAGCACCTTGTGTTAGCTGTCTTGTCCTGCCCTCACCATGCCTGCGTGGTCAACGGAGGCACAAAGCTTTGAATTCATTGGCCAGAGCAATGGTGCAAGAGCCTATTGGCCAGTTTTATTTCAAAGATCAAGTATATAAAGGGGGATAATTTAAAAAGCATGCCTTTTTACACTAGCCTTTTCCACAGTAGCCTTTCTACACTAGCCTTTCTGTGTCCTGCTTTTCTGCACCGTGTCTTTGCCTGCAGGGAGGCTCTCCTTGTTTGCAGCTTGTTAGCAGGCAGACACATGTTGCAGCAAACATTACTAAGCTAGCAGCATCTCCTTCCTCCTCTGCCTGAAATATTTGTATATTACCCTGGGATCATAATGAGTTTGAAAACATCTTTCATACAGGACACTTACTCAGGGACCAAAGAGTCTTGAGTACATATGCTGGAGTGAATGCCAAGACTCCATAAACATACCTAGATTTTTTCCTGGTTTTGCATTACCATTTTCCAAATTCTGGTTGCTTAAACTGTTTAATTCTGTGCAATTGCTTCCTGTGGACTGAGAATCTAAAGAACCTCAGAGAATTTGCCCATTTAAAAAATTATTAATAACAAAAATATACATACATGAATTAATAGTAATAATTAATAACTGATTATTAATTTCTGATACTCCTAGGCTCTCAGTATATATGTGTGCAGGACTCTGTGATGTGTGGCCAATGAAGGCTGAACGAAGGAGAATGGAGCTCATTTATTTTGGAATCTATTACATAACATCTTTCCCTACTGCTCATGTGCATACCTGAAAGCCCTGCTTCCCCTAGGTCTTATCTTTTGTTAACCTAGTGACTACTGGCCTGTAGTAACTTCTGATCAAACACATATAGACTCTTCCCTCTTACATTCTACCACCTCTGGGATAGCAGTGGAGCTGGTACCCTGCCTCACAATTGTCTCAGGTTTTTCTTAAGCGGACCTGTTTTTTTCCTGTACCCCTTTCAAAATTAGTTTAAAGAACTATCAATCAGCCCTGATAGTTCTTGCCCCAGAATTCATTTTTTCCCTTAGACATAAACATTTCCTATCTGTGATCAGTAGTCTGAGGGTTTTATGGAATAACTTGTTATCAAAGAACCCAAAATTTTGCCTTCAGAACCAATCCCATGTCCAGGCATTTATCTGCTGTGTTTTCACATCCATGCCCTCATCAGGCACAGGTGGCACAGGTCATGCGCTCCACAACCTTCACAAGTCTTGTTGCCTTTCTCTGGACATGCTCCATGACTCCAACATCCTTCCTATACAGAGAGACCCAGAACTGAACATAGTAGTTGAGGTGTGGGCCACACCAGCACTGAGTGCAGGGACATAGAATATAATCACAGAATCATAGAATCAGTCAGGGTTGGAAGGGACCACAAGGATCATGTAGTTCCAACACCCCTGCCATGGACAGGGACACCCTACCCTAGAGCAGGCTAGCCAGAGTACCATCCAGCCTCGCCTTAAACACCTCCAGGGGTGGGGCCTCAACCACCTCCCTGGGCAACCCATTCCAGCCTCTCACCACTCTCATGCTGAAAAACTTCCTCCTCACATCCACTCTGAACCTACACATCTCCAGCTTTAAAAAATGACATAAATCATGACATGATCATCCCTGTACCTTCTGGTCACAGTGTGCCCTCAGAAACAGATTTTTGTTTGTGAAAGACCAGCAGAAAAGAGGCATATTATGTGAAGATATAGTCAAAACAGTTGTGCCTAGGTTCATGTATACTGACTTCATCTCTACCTGAGCAATCCTCCATGCAAAATGTTTTCAAAGCACAGAAAAAGAGAAGAGATTCCTTCCAATCTGTCTCACCATCAGTACACCTCTGTGCTGTCTTGACTAATTGAAATACTTTAATGAGAGAAATTAGATGAATGGTTGTGAAGAGAAAATTATTGAGTCTGTATCATTCATTGGTTTGCTGAAAGGGATAAAAAGCCAGAAAGTGAACAAATTGTCCCACGACAAACAGCTTTGCTGGTTGTTTTTGTTTGTCTGGGAAAGTAAAGGAAGAGAGGGTAGAGAGGGCAGCTTTGAGACCCTTCTGGGAAATTTTTTTTAATCTGGGAAGGAATCTGGATTTCTGTATTTCTTATTTGCATGTAATTGTAAATACATTTAAATATATTATAAATATATGCTTGTAAATTTTGTTGTGCAGTAAATATAGCTTCATCTTAGTTACAAGCCGTCTGAGCTAGTGTGGTAAATTTCAGTAGTGAGGTGACCCATCCTGACCCACATATTCTTTATTTGGTACCCAAGGTGGGGCTAGCTCGAGTTGATTTATTGCTGACTAATTTCAGACGATAAGAGGAAGCTTTTATGGGTCATGTGGCATTTCATTTACCCAGCAATATTGTGGTTATTCTATAAATGATTGTGATCAAATGTTTATTAAAAATGGTTACTTTTTTATTAATTTAATATGGGAAAAACTGAATCCATGTTTGCAAGGTTTAGTAATTATTGTTTTAGTTTCTAGCTCATCACAACCTCAAATATCAAAATCATGATACCTTAAGGAGGCATCAAAGATGTCAATATAACCATCCTTGCTACAGATTTTTCTTTCATTAAATCCACTATTGATTGGCTGAATCAGAAAAATATTTTTGCCAGAATCAGCATATTTCAGTGTAGTTGATCCAGGAGGTTCATTTTAGAAGGGAGAGGTGAAATATGGAAGACCATTACCAGAAGTTTCTTTTGTATTTTTGTCCCAAATTCTTTTTCCATACACAACCAACTGATCCAAAATGCCTCTAGAAGATATATTACAAAATCACATAATCACAGAATTATTGAGACTTGAATACATGTTTGAGATTATCAAGCCCAGCCTATGACCTAACATCACCACATCAATTAGACAATGTCACTAAGTGCCACATCAAATCTTTCCTTAAACACCTCCAGGGATGGCGACCTCACCAGCTCCCTTAGCAGTTCACTCCAGTATATAATTACCCTTTCCATCAGGAAATGCTTCTAAACATTCAACCTTAACCTCCCCTGCCACAGCTTCACGCCATGCCCTGATGTCACAAGTTGCTGGCAGAAGAGCCCAACTCCCATCTTTCTACAACTTCCTTTTGCATAGTTGTAGTGCATGATAAGGTCCCCCTTGAGTCTCCTCTTCTCCACGATAAATAACCCCAGCTCCCTCAACCTCTCCTCATGAGATTTTACCTCCAGTTCCTTCACCAATCTCACTGCTCTCCTCTAGATTCACTCCAGCATCTCACTATCTTTCTTGAAATGAGGGACGCTGTGGTGGAGGGCCAAACAGCCCCCAGATAGTCCAAAATATGTCCACACTGTATTCAGGACACATCTCTGCATGTCACAAACAAACTCCCCTTCCCCTCTCTCTCTTTCCCAGGTCCGGGCAAGGTGGGAAACAGACAAAGGAGTTTGGTATCTAGGAATCTGAATAAAAAGGTCTAGATTGGACTTGCTTTAGAACCTACCTTTGTGTTGGTGGTAAACAGAGATCATGCAATGTACCTGTGGATGGCCTGAGGTTGAACTGCATCTTCTATTGTGGGTAAAAATAGCTCACTGTTGGAGGCCTGTGACTAGTGGGGTCCCACAGGGGTCAGTACTGGGACCATAGAATCATAGAATTAGAATCAACCAGGTTGGAAGAGACCTCCAAGATCATCCAGTCCAACCTAGCACCCAGCCCTAGCCAGTCAACTAGACCATGACACTAAGTGCCTCATCCAGTCTTTGCTTGAACACCTCCAGGGATGGTGACTCCACCACCTCCCTGGGCAGCCCATTCCAATGCCAATCACTCTCATTGTCAAGAACTTCCTCCTAACATCCAGCCTAGACTTCCTCCACTACACCTTGAGACTGTGTCCCCTTGTTCTATTGCTGGTTATCTGGGAGAAGAGACCAACCCCACCTGTCTACAACCTCCCTTCAGGTAGTTGTAGACAGCAATGAGGTCACCCCTGAGCTTCCTCTTCTCCAGGCTAAACAACCCCACCTCCCTTGGCCTCTCCTCAGTTATGTTCAATATATTCATCAATGACCTGGATGAGGACACTGTCAGCAAGTTTGTTGATGACACCAAATCTGCCTTTTGAAGAGCTAAAGAAAGGAACCTTATGAGGATTAGACAGCCCTATTTTCAATGAAGCTGATGAAGCAAGGCTCAAATAACATAAATGCCCAACTTCAAGGGAACTTTCAAGGGTTAGAATGTCAAAACCACAACCTTTTCTTAATACCCCTCTACATATTAATCAGGAATATCTAATACATTTTAAACATATGTGACTATACTATTCAACATTCTTCCCAAGTCATGCTAGAAAGAAGGGATATTCTGTGCCGGGGTGTAAAATCTATGAGGGGAACTTTTCAGGGTGCTGCCTCTGTCATCAGAAAGCGCACATACACAAATATTTTTTTCTCTATACAGAACTTTCCAGAAGAAATTCCAGAATGAAATTCCAGCAGTGACTTCAAGACAAAAAAGCTAATTGTGACCAAAATGTCATCCCTTAATTCACACAGCTGTGTAAATATGAACTGATTAATACATAATTCAAAACTTGAGACACATGACTTCAAACTATCTGTTCCCTTGAGAAATAATTAGTTGTATATTAATTGTGCACTCTGGGACGGAGAGCACAATGTCAACAAATCTTTGAGATCTTGAGAGCATTATTACAGAAGCATGTTATTTCTCCTGAAAATTACTGGGAGATCATTATTCTAGATGAGTATGACATCCTATCAAGTTCAGTAACCTATGTAAGAGGCTAAATAATTCAGTAAGGGGCTAAATGAGTCTTCAGAATTGTGAGTATCCACTCTATAAGAGAAAAACATTAGTAAGTAGTTGACAATATGTAGACATAGAAAAATATTCCCGCTTGTTCCATGACACCTTATAACTGGTGGTTGGATATTCATATTTCTTTTTTTTTTTTTTTTTTTTTAATCAAATCCTGTTTATTATTTTTAGTGTGGTAATTCAGGATATTGACTTCCTAAATCTGGTTCTATGATAACAGCAATTGTGATGGTTTGAATGTTCCCCACCTCCACACACTTTAGAAATCACCCAGACTAGACTCAGCCAACTCTGGGCAACAAAGCTGGTGAGGGGCCTGGAGCACAAACCCTGTGAGGAGAGGTTGAGGGAGCTGGGCCTGTTTAGCCTGGAGAAAAGGAGGCTCAGGGGTGATCTTATTACTGTCTACAACTATCTGAAGGGGCATTGTAGCCAGGTGGGGGGTGGCCTCTTCTCCCAGGCAACCAGCAATAGAACAAGGGGACACAGTCTCAAGTTGTGCCAAGGTAGGTATAGGCTGGATATTAGGAAGAAGTTCGTCACAGAGAGAGTGATTTCCCATTGGAATGGGCTGCCCAGGGAGGTGGTGGAGGCACCGTCCCTGGGGGTCTTCAAGAAAAGACTGGATGAGGCATTTAGTGCCATGGTCTAGTTGATTGGATAGGGCTGGGTGATAGGTTGGACTGGATGATCTTGGAGGCCTCTTCCAACCTGGTTGATTCTATGATTCTATGATATAAGTGAAGCTATTTATTTACATCAGCACAACATACAAGCAGATATTTACATTATATACAGTTTTATACAGAAATATACAAGGAAAAAGGTAATACAGAAACACAACTCCCTTCCCAGAAACCTGAGTCCCCAGGAGGGGCTCTCAACCACCCCTGCATCTTCCCCCTGCCCCTCTCAACCTTACCCCAGTCCTAAAGAGGAATTGAGGCTCAGCCAGAGGTTAAGAGGCAAAGAGGGTTAGTCCAAATGGAAGGTGAAGTTAGGGAGTAAGATGTTGCTCAGCCAGCAGCCCAAGTGAGAGTGAGCAAAAAAATGGCGAGAGTGTTATCTAATGTTTTCATTTCTTCTTCAGAAAGACTGCGAGTGAAGTAGACATCACCACTGTTTTCTTTTCAGAGCCTGTAATTTACTTCTTCTCACCAAAACATTCTACTCTGCTTCAAATTAGCACAGTAATAATAATTTCAAAGTTTTACTCATACCCATAACTTACATCACAAGTAAGTAGGTGCTTTACAGCAGAGTGAAATATATACATATTTTAACATAGGAGTTGGAAAAGATGTCAAAGACCAGAGTTACTTAGGTATTTTTTTGCTGACAGATTCTTTTCAATGATGTCAGTAAAATGAAAGCTCTATGCAGATTTTTTTTTTTAAGAAGGTGGATAGTAATAACCTTGCATTATGAATAGGCAAAAGAAATTTTAAAATGCAATTTTATTTCCTCTTGAATTCTCAATCAGGGAAGGAGCAAAGTGTCTTGAAAAGTATGGAAATTCAAATCATTTGAGTACCTTTCTTTCTGCCTCTTACACAGAGTTTTAGAAGGATATGAAATTGCCTGATTGAGTCCAGCACAGATCCACAAAGATAATTAAGAGAGTGGAACATTTACCTTGTGAGGAAAGGCTAAGGGAGCTGTGTCTCTTTAGGATTGAGAAGAGGAGACTGAGGGGTGACCTCAATAACATTTGTAAATAGATGAAGAGCAAGTACTCAGAGGATGCAACCAGGCTCTTCTCAGGGAGGTCCAATGATAAGAGAAAGGGGCAACAGGTGCAAGCTTAAGTATAGGGGGTTCCACATTTTCATAGATTGAGTTGAATCTACTGTTGTTATTTATATCACGCTGCAGTCATGCCACCTTAAAAAGATGCCTGGAGAATAGCATTATGGGACTTGAACTTCAGATTGTAACATGGGAGGCTTCCTGTTCCAGTTGCTGCTTCTGGGTTCCAAGTTCTTGGGTGTTGGTACTTTCAACACCCAGAAAATTGTCAATGGGACAGAGAGAAGGAGAAGTTAAGCTGCTCTTTAGGTTGGACTCATTTTGTTTTAATTTAAACCATTATGCTTATTAACGCAAGGAAAAATGTTTTCACTGTAATGGTGACAGAGTACAGGAATTTGCTGCTTAGCAGTAGGTGCTACTTTCTGTTAGAGAATTTGCCATAGGATCAATGTTTTTCGTATTCTCTGTTGAGTTTTTAGTGCCATGAGAAGTACACTAATAACATAGAAATCATACAGCATTAGTGACTTTCCGTCATGTCGGAGAAATGAATTCTTGTGTCATCAAAGACAGAATTCCGATTGCCACAGCAACTGGCAAAAATGGGAAAAAAAACCGAACAAACTCTTATAAAAATCAGGGGAGAGTCTTTGTACTTGTATTTTTTGTGGTTTCCCAGCTAGCATGGGTTTAGGAAGGGCAGGTCCTACCTCATCATCCTGATCTCCTTTTATGATCAGGTTACCCACCTGGTGAATATGGGGAAGGCTGTGGATGTAGTTGACCTGGACTTCAGCAAAGCCTTTGACACTGTCTGCCACAACAAGCTCCTAGCCAAACTGGCAGCTCATGGCTTGGACAGATTCACTCTGTGCTGGGCCAAGAACTTGCTGGATGGCCGAGCCCAGAGAGTGATGGTGAATGGAGCCACATCCAGTTGGCAGCCACTCACTAGTGGTGTTCCCCAAGGATCAGTGCTGGGCCCAGTCCTGTTCAACATCTTTATTGATGATCTGGATGAGGGGATTGAGTCCAGCATCAGTAAGTTTGCAGATGACACCAAGCTAGGAGCAAGTGTGGAGCTGTTGGAAAGTAGAAGATCCCTGCAGAGGGACCTAGACAGGCTGGATAGGTGGGCAGAGGCCAGTGGGATGAGATTTAACAAGGCCAAGTGCAGGGTTCTGCACTTTGGCCACAATAACCACGAACAGCGCTATAGGCTGGGGACAGAGTGCCTCGAGAGCAGCCAGGAAGAAAGGGACCTGGGGGTACTGATAGATAGTAGGCTGAAGATGAGCCAGCAGTGTGCCCAGGTGGCCAAGAGAGCCAATGGCATCCTGGCCTGCATCAGGAACAGCGTGGCCAGTTGGATGAGGGAGGTTATTCTTCCCCTGTACTCAACAGTGATCAGGCCACACCTTGAGTCCTGTGTCCAGTTCTGGGCTCAATTCAAGAGAGATGTTGAGGTGCTGAACATGTCCAGAGAAGGGCAACAAAGATGATGAGGGGCCTTGAACACAAACCCTTTGAGGAGAGGCCAAGGGAGGTGGGGTTGTTTAGCCTGGAGAAGAGGAGGCTCAGGGGTGACCTCATTGCTGTCTACAACTACCTGAAGGGAGGTTGTAGGCAGGTGGGGTTGGTCTCTTCTCCCAGATAACCAGCAATAGAACAAGGGGACACAGTCTCAAGGTGTAGTGGAGGAAGTCTAGGCTGGATGTTAGGAGGAAGTTCTTGACAATGAGAGTGATTGGCATTGGAATGGGCTGCCCAGGGAGGTGGTGGAGTCACCATCCCTGGAGGTGTTCAAGCAAAGACTGGATGAGGCACTTAGTGTCATGGTCTAGTTGACTGGCTAGGGCTGGGTGCTAGGTTGGACTGGATGATCTTGGAGGTCTCTTCCAACCTGGTTGATTCTATTATATGATTCTATGACTTTTGTGATTTTTTTGTATGTTTGTTTGTTTTGTTTTGTTTTGTTTTGTTGTGATTTTTTTTGTTGTTTGGGGGATTTTTCTGTATTTGTTTGGGGTCTGTGGGTATGTTGTTTTGTTGTTTTGTTTTGTTCTTTTTCTTTTTTTCCTGGATAGTTAATACAGACCTTGTGTTGTCAAATTCAATGCTCTCTGGAATTGTATTTGTACATTTTTTTTTCTTTTTAATCAATAGCATTTCGATCTTGAGGGACTCTTAATCATGAGCTGATTTGTTAATAAAGATGTTTTAAAAATTCCAGCAAAATACTCAATTATGTGAACAAATTTGTTGTAATATTTTATCAGCTGCCCTTCTAAATTTTTGCTATGATTGATCCCTGTATAGGGTTAACCCTCCGGGGGGATTGTGCTATTTTGAAGCAGGCTAGAATGTTTTGGTGAGAAGAACTAGATTACAGGCTGTGGAAAGAAAACAATGGTGATGTCTACTTTGCTCATAGGCTTACTGAGAAGTATAGGAATAAGAAATAAAAACATGGATAATCACTCTCACTTGGGCTGCTGGCTGAGCTGCATCTTACTTTCTAGCCTCACCCTCCATTTTGGACTAATCCATTTTTCTTCCTAATTCTCTGGCCGAAACTCCATTATTCCTTGGGACTGGGATAGGGTTGAGAGGGGTAGGGAGAAGGTGAAGGGGTGACTGGGAGCCCCTCCTGGGGACTCAGGTTTCTGGGAGGGGAGTTGTGTTTTCTGTATTACCTTTTACTTTGTATATTTCTGTCTATAACTGTATATACTGTAAATATCTGCTTGTCTATTGTGCTAGCTGTAAATATAAGCTTCATTCATATTTCCAGAGCTGGCTGAGTCTAGTCTGGGTGATTTCTAAAGTGTTGGGGGGTCAGGGAACACCCAAACCATCACAGGGAGTAACCTTGATCCTGACCCTAGGTGGTCCTGACCTCTCCCCAGGGGTGTGCTTGAACACTACCAGGTGGTGGTTAGCCCACTCCCCCTTCCTGTCTAAAGAACCATAAAAGCAGAGGGACTTCCTGTTTCTCTCTCTCTACACTCCCCGCCTCCATGCTTTACACCATCACCATCCTGTTCCTGTTTTCTCTTTGTTTTACCACGTGGCCATCACCCGCAAGGTGGAGAAAGCCATCACCATCAATATTGGGTTGTATTATACATTCTGTATTTGATTTCCCTTCCCTATACCTTTCAACTTCCCTACCTCAGATACCTTTTTTAAGTTATTGTTAAACTTTTCTTTTTAACTTCCAAATAAAGTGATATTCATTTATGTGGGTGTGCTTACCTTTTCTCTCTTTACATCTAATCCCTTTCTTTTGGGAAAGAAGGAGGGAGAGGGAAGTGCACTCTATAAAATTTGTTATTAGTTCTATCAAATTTATTTCAGTCTCTGGAAATTTAAATTAGAACCGAGACAATCCCTTGCATGGATAGAAAGTTCTTGTTTGTGACAAACACCACTCTGCTATGGAGTTTTGATTGGTTTATAAACTGCACATTCATTTTTCATACAAGAAATAAGGAACAAGCTGTAGTAATGTGAGATGAATATTGGAGGAAATACAGAAAGCACAACACTTCTTGTATTCTTTGTAATATGATTAATCAGTGTGTGTCCATCTGGAATTGCTACATAGTGTTGCAAGTCATGCAGAGAACATTTAGTCACACAGCTGTCCAATAATGCAAAGTTTTGATCGATTTTTTTGTTTTAACTCTAGCACATCATCATATAGTGAAGTAAAAATTCTCAATTCACCACTCATTCTGATCACATCATTGTGTTTTAGTACAGAATCTTAAATTACCTAGATTAAGTTCATATTGACTGACTCTGTGTGTGTAAGTGAATCTTTGCATGTGTAAACACAAGTGTAGTACATGTTGTACTACTATACATTCCTCTAAACTTCGGCTTCTTACTATTCTTCCTGTTTCAACTGAGAATATATTTCCATCAGGTACCAGCTGGAGCAATTATATTGCTCAGAAAATTCCAAGTATCTGCTCATACTTACTCAAAATAGTTTGGAAATGTTATGGAAAGAACATCTTGTGGTTTGTCAGAAATTAATTTCTAGTTAGAATACTAGCATTGCAAAATTTGAGAGTAAGGAGTCATAGGGTACTCCAAACTCTCTCTCCCCTCTGTCAGTGGTGGTTTGAACGGGGGAACATGAACGTGTGAAATTGCTTTCCCCTCTCTCCTGTGGGCTTAAATGGTGAAAGGCAAAAGGTGTCCTTTTCCTCCCACTCCCACATGTGTAATCACTCATGGGAAAGCTTGCACTGGAATCTGAGATTATGATTGTCTGGGTCCTTCATGCCCAGTATACATTGGCACTGGACACACTGTCTAGAGAAGACTTCAAATAGAGTGATGATAAAGCACACAGGTCCATGCAATTCCATTCAGATTCATTTGGAGGGATTTGTCTGTGGCACCAAAGACCTAACTTGTCCTTGGACTTGCGTACCCTGTCTTCCTGCTCCCTACTCCTCAGCTGGAACAACCCAGCCTCTATCGTAAACTGCTGCTATTCACTGAAACATGCCAGCAGTGTTGCTTTCCCTGCGCGGCTAAGGCAGTGCAGCTCCACAAGATTGTCCTAGTGGAAGCTGTGTCTTGATACATTTTGACTTTGATGGGATTCATTCTCATTGGATTTATGCTGTGTGTTCCACAACTGGATTACAACTTGCATTTTCCAGAGGCTGCCATAGAGGAGATCCAAGGACCATCTCCAAACTTCTACTCCACCCTTGTGAGTAAATCTGACACTCTATTGGCTTTTCCCTAAGCCTCTGGTTTGCTTCAATTTCTAAGTGGGATAAAGTTATTTTGTGGCTTAAGTTCTTTCCATTTTCCAGCTTTCTAAATTATCAAAATTGTCCATAAGCATCCTTGTGAAAATTCCTGACCAAATAGAAATGGTAAATAAAATTTATCTAGTTTTGTATATAGTTTTCAATTGAGGGTTTTCAGGAAAAATAACTGTATTTTTATAACTCTTGCCTCATCAAATCATTCCCAATGAATTCACATATGTTCTGACATCATATTGTATCTTATACATTCTGACATCAAAGTATTATTCTAAAAAATCTGAAGTTTGAAAAATAAATATGCTCTAGCTCACTGAACAGCATTTATGAATTGGATTTTAATAATGGAAATGAAAAACCCACCATAACAATAAGCTCAGACGTCTTAATGCTCTTATTTCTACATGTCTTTATTTGGTCAAATCCCATGTTATTTGCTGAGACATTCTTTACTCCATTGCAAGGGTCAGCAAGAGCATCAGCAAGATTACCATTTCCAGATCTCCTTCGACTGTCTGCTACTCATTTTCTCACATGATGAAGTTTTCCACTAAGCGATGTTTTCACAGCTTATGTGAGAAACACTCTGTTTTTCGCACATTTTCACACATGCACGTGCCTCACACTTCCTGCTTCCAAAACTTCTTTATTAACTTCATATTTTGCACATGTCTTCTTGAGTGTTCTGTTCTTGAAACATACAAGATTCTCACAACTTCTGCTAGCCTAAGACACACACTTGTACAGACTGCTTCATATTCTTCAGCCATACTATCATATCTGCTTCTTTAGCTAGTTTCACATTGATCTTGTTAAGACGTTTTCCTTTAAAATGGTAAGTTATATACAGCATGGTTCTATGAAAAGTTAAGAATTGATTTATATAATATTTATATGTTAAATTGTACAATATGATTTTTCAGTGTCTGCAGACAACACAAAAAAAAAAAAAAAGATCTTGCATATAAACAGGTATTATTTAGTAAGTTGCATTTCCTATAATGAAATGCAAGTGTACCAGTGCTATTAAGTGATTTAATAACTACCTGGCTTGACTCTGAAATAGCTGATCTACACAGAAATAAGCAGGTAGTAGGATTTATAACTTCCAACATCATTACAGAAGTCTCTTTTGGAAGCAGTGTCAGGCAAAGTAAAGAGTTCTATTGTTATCAGAGGTATTCAGTAGTACAAAGTAGAAACACAACTTACTGTAACTGAAAATAAAAACTTTACAACCCAGACATTCCTTCATCTTGTGAATTAATATTTTGAAAGCTACTATGAAACCAATGTGAGTGTTTATTTCTACAGTGCATGTTAGCAAAGCTCAGAATGAAAAAAAAAAAAGAAGCTGAAACTTCTATTTAACATGTTGTGATATAATGGCTGACAGTCATAGTTCAATAGAACAGGGAGTGATAAATAGATCCTGCATCAGAAAGTTAGTAAGCATTAGACAGACAACTCTGTGTGTATCATGACTATAGTTCTTTCTAAGAAACAGAAGTATATTTTGATAGTTTAAAGGCAAATAATGATAGAACATTAATGACCTAATGATAGGTCTTGTAGAGCAAAAATTAGAGGCAAAAGCCCATTTGGAGCTTAGGCTGGCCACGACTATCAAGGAAAATAAAAAATGTTTCTTTAAATATATGAATGGCAAGAGAAGGGCCAAGGACAACCTCCATTCCTTATTAGCTAGAGAGGGGAACATAGTGACAAAGGATGAGGAAAAGGCAGAGGTGCTTAACACCTTTTTTGCCTCAATCTTCAATAGTGAGACAGGTTGTCTCCAGGACAGCTGGACTCCTGATGTGGTGGATGGAGTCAGCGACCAGTATAGTCCCCCTCTAATCCATGAGGAAGAAGTAAGGGACCTGCTGAGATACTTGTATACTCACAGGTCCATGGGACCAGATGGGATCCATCCCAGGGTTCTGAGAGAGCTGGCAGCTGAGCTGGCCAAGCCACTCTCCATCATTTATCAGCAGTCCTGGCTCACTGGACAGGTCCCCGAAGACTGGAAACTGGCCAATGTGATACCCGTCCACAAGAAGGGTTGTAAGGAGGACCCAGAAAACTACAGACCTGTGAGCCTGACCTCAGTGCCAGGCAAGGTGATGAAACAGGTCATCTTGAGTGCCATCACAAAGCACCTACAGGATGGCCAAGGGGTCCTGCCCAACCAGCATGGGTTTAGGAAGGACAAGTCCTGTCTCACCAACCTAATCTCCTTTTATGATCAGGTTACCTACCTGGTAAATGTGGGTAGTAGTCTACCTGGACTTCAGCAAAGCCTTTATGACACCGCCTGCCACAAGAAGCTCCTAGCCAAGCTGGCAGCTCATGGTTTGGACAGATTCACTCTGTGCTGGATCAAGAACTGGCTGGATGGCTGAGCCCAGAGAGTGGTGGTGAATGGAGCCACATCCAGTTGGCAGCCAGTCAATAGCGGTGTTCCCCAAGGATCAGTACTGGGCCCAGTCCTGTTCAACATCTTTACTGATGGTCTGGGTGAGGGGATTGAGTCCAGCATCAGTAAGTTTGCAGATGACACCAAGCTAGGAGCAAGTGTGGAGCTGTTGGAAAGTAGGAGATCCCTGCAGAGGGACCCAGACAGGCTGGATAGGTGGGCAGAGGCCAACGGGATGACATTTGACAAGGCCAAGTGCAGGGTTATGCACTTTGGCCACAATAACCCCAAGCAGCGCTATAGGCTGGGGACAGAGTGGCTGGAGAGCAGCCAGGAGGAAAGGGACCTGGGGGTACTGATAGATAGTAGGCTGAAGCTGAGCCAGCAGTGTGCCCAGGTGGCCAAGAGAGCCAATGACATCCTGGCCTGCATCAGGAACAGTGTGGCCAGTTGGATGAGGGAAGTAATTCTTCCCCTGTACTCATCACTGGTCAGGCCACACCTTGAGTCCTGTGTCCAGTTCTGGGCCCCTCAATTCAAGAGAGATGTTGAGGTGCTGGAACATGTCCAGAGAAGGGCGACAAAGCTCGTGAGGGGCCTTGAACATAAACCCTACGAAGAGAGGCTGAGGGAGCTGGGCCTGTTTAGCCTGGGGAAGAGGAGGCACAGGGGTGACCTCATTGCTGTCTACAACTACCTGAAGGGACACTCTAACCAGGTGGGGGTGGGCTTCTTCTCCCAGGCAACCAGCAATAGAACAAGGGGACACAGTCTCAAGTTGTGCCAGGGTAGGTATAGGCTGGATGTTAGGAAGAAGTTCTTCATAGAGAGAGTAATTTCCCATTGGAATGGGCTGCCAGGGAGGTGGTGGAGGCACCGTCCCTGGGGGTCTTCAAGAAAAGCCTGGATGAGGCACTTAGTACCATGGTCTAGTTGACTGGCTAGGGCTGGGTGCTAGGTTGGACTGGATGATCTTGGAGGTCTCTTCCAACCTGGTTGATTCTATGATTCTATGATTCTATGAACAGGAGGGAATGGCCTCAAGCTGTGACTAGGTAGGTTTAGATTAGATATTAGGATTTTTTTTATTTCCCAGAAAGAGTGGTCAGGCATAGGAATGGGCTGTCTGTTCCAGTAAGTTGGATCACCAACCCTGGATGTGTTTAAAAGTTTTTTTGATGTGGTGCTTGAGGATATGGTTTAGGGTGCACCTTCTAGAATAAGTTTATCAGTTAGACTCAGTGATTCTGAGGGTTTGTTGCAGAGGGGGGTTTTCGGTACCTACGCCTATTCTGGCATAGGAGAGAAATTAATTGGAGTGATATAATTTTATATAAAAATATAGATTTATTAAATTCAATATTCTGAACTCTCACCACCCCCAACCACTGTATATAAATATATATTTCACAATGTGGTTGTGAAAACAATTTAGGATAATATACGTACAGGTGTGATGGTTTGGGGGTTACCCTGCCCCTTCCACACTTGGTATTTGCCCCAGCTAACTCAGACGGACCCTGGGAATATAGATGAAGCAATTTATTTACAGCTAGCAGAATTTACAAGCAGCTATTTACAATATCACAGTATCACAGTATCACAGTATCACCAAGGTTGGAAGAGACCTCACAGATCATCAAGTCCAACCCTTCACCACAGTGCCCAAGGCTAGACCATGGCACCAAGCGCCACATCCAACCTTGCCTTGAACTGCCCCAGGGACGGCGACTCCACCACCTCCCCAGGCAGCCCATTCCAGTGCCCAATGACTCTCTCAGGGAAGAACTTTCTCCTCACCTCGAGCCGAAATTTCCCCTGGCGCAGCCTGAGGCTGTGTCCTCTTGTTCTGGAGCTGGCCACCTGAGAGAAGAGAGCAACCTCCTCCTGGCCACAACCACCCTTCAGGTAGTTGTAGACAGCAATAAGGTCACCCCTGAGCCTCCTCTTCTCCAGGCTAAACAACCCCAGCTCCCTCAGCCTCTCCTCGTAGGGCTTGTGCTCGAGGCCTCTCACCAGCCTCGTCACCCTTCTCTGGACACGCTCAAGCATCTCAGTGTCCTTCCTAAACTGGGGGGCCCAGAACTGAACGCAGTACTCGAGGTGTGGTCTAACCAGTGCAGAGTACAGGGGCAGAATGACCTCCCTGCTCCTGCTGACCACACCATTCCTGATGCAGGCCAGGATGCCACTGGCTCTCTTGGCCACCTGGGCACACTGCTGGCTCATGTTCAGGTGGGTATCCATCAGTACCCCCAGATCCCTCTCTGTCTGGCTGCTCTCCAGCCACTCCGACCCCAGCCTGTATCTCTGCATGGGGTTGTTGTGGCCAAAGGGCAGCACCCTGCACTTTGAGCTATTGAACCCCATCCCATTGGCCTCTGCCCATCTGTCCAGGCGGTCAAGGTCCCGCTGCAGAGCCCTTCTGCCCTCCAACTCAGTCACATCTGCCCCCAGCTTAGTGTCATCTGCAAACTTGCTGATGACTGACTCGATGCCCTCATCTAGATCATCTATGAAGATGTTAAAGAGGATGGGGCCCAGCACAGATCCCTGAGGGACACCACTAGTGACTGGCCGCCAGCTGGATGTGGCACCATTCACCACCACTCTCTGGGTCCGGCCCTCCAGCCAGTTCCTAACCCAGCACAGAGTGTTACCATCCAAGCCGCGGGCTGACAGCTTAGCCAGCAGTTTGCTGTGGGGGACAGTGTCAAAGGCCTTGCTGAAGTCCAGATAGACCACATCCACAGGCCTCCCCACATCCACCAAGCGGGTCACCTGATCATAGAAGGAGATCAGGTTAGAAAGGCAGGATCTGCCCTTCCTAAATCCATGCTGGCTGGACCTGAGATCTTTGCCATCCCTCAGGTGCGCAGTTATTGGCCCCAAGAGAACCTGCTCCATCAGTTTCCCTGGCACTGAGGGAAATATACAAAGGATAAACAATACAAAAGCACAACTCCCCTCCCAGAAACCTGAGTCCCCAGGAGGGGCTCTCAAACCACCCCAACACCTCCCCCCCGGCCCTCTCAACCTTACCCCAGTTCTCAGGAAGAAGAGAGGTGCAGCCAAGAGGTTAGGGAGCAAGGTTAGTGGGAGCAGGGTTAATGAGATGTGACCAGGTCAAAGGCAAAAGCAAGAGTGAGAAACAAAATGGAGAAAGTTTACGTCTTCTTCCCAGACCTCTCAGCGAGACTGTGAGAGAAGTTGACATCAATTGTTTTCATTTCACTGCCCGTTATCTAGTTCTTTTACCAAAACATTCTAGCTTGCTTCAAACTAGCACAATCCACCCCTTGTCTACTTCGCTCAGAGTATCGCTGAGAATTATCCAATCTAATGTAAACCAATATTTACACTAAAACAATATATACAAGTTCAGTTCACACTTCAATCAGATGTAGGTGATTCAAAAGCTCAGAACAGGGACTCCCAGGTGATGTTGGGTTCGTGCTCACGCACTGTAGATTTCTATCGTACATTCTCTCAGTGTTGGGCGCCGATGTTACCTAGAATAGAAATCTCCTAACAGTTTGAATTTAAACTCTCTCAGCTAAGGTTAGATTTCTCTGTGGAATATACTGGATTTCACCATTCTCCTGCATTACCCAGTATGTATGACCAGGACCTTCAGCAGAAACCACCCCTCGGACAGTTTTCCCTTCGCCCAAAGGAGAAAATACCCAAACAGTTTTCACTAACAGATTCTTCTCACGTACAACAGGAACTTTATCACTGTCTACTGTTTGGACCAAATCTGATTGTGCAGGTCCTGCTCTGTTTACTGAACCTCTACTATTTACCAACCAGGTAGTTTGTGCTAAATGTTTGTCCCAGTTTTTCAGAGTTCCACCCCCCATGGCTTTTAGGGTGGTTTTCAGCAAACCATTGTAGCGCTCAATCTTCCCTGAAGCTGGTGCATAGTAGGGTATGTGATAGATCCATTCAATACCATGCTCTTTGGCCCAGTTTTTTACAAGATTATTCTTGAAATGAGTACCGTTGTCTGACTCAATTCTCTCTGGAGTTCCATGTCTCCACAAGATTTGTCTCTCCAAACCAACGATGGTGTTACGTGCAGTAGCATGTGGAACTGGATAGGTTTCCAACCATCCAGTGCTGGCTTCTACCATCGTTAACACATACTGCTTGCCAGAACGAGATCGAGGTAAAGTGATGTAGTCAATCTGCCAGGCTTCACCGTACTTGTGCTTTGACCATCTATCACCATACCATAAGGGCTTGATTCGCTTAGCCTGATTAATAGCAGCACAAATGTCACAGTCATAGATGACTTGGGTGATAGCGTCATTGGACAAGTCAATTGACCTATCGCGAGCCCATCGGTATGTTCCATCTCTGCCTTGATGTCCAGATGAGTCCTGGGCCCACCGAGCTAAGAACAGTTCACCTCGGTGTTTCCAATCAAGGTCAATGTCAAGATCACAGTTGGTATCAACTTGAGCAATCTTAGCAGCTTGGTCTGCCTTCTGGTTATGTTGGTGTTCCTCAGTGGCTCTGTTCTTAGGCATGTGTGCATCTATGTGCCGCACCTTCACTGGAATTTTCTCCAGCCGTGCATCAATGTCCTGCCATAGATCAGCACACCAAATAGGCTTTCCTTTCCTCTGCCAACCATGCTTCTTCCAGTCCTTTAGCCAACCCCGTAGAGCATTGGCTACCATCCACGAGTCGGTGTAGAGGTAAAGGATAGGCCAATTCTCACGTTCAGCCACATCAAGAGCAAGTTGAACAGCTTTTACCTCAGCGAACTGACTGGATTCTCCTTCGCCATCTTTCGTTTCGGTAACTCTCCTGGTTGGACTCCAAACCGCTGACTTCCATATTCGCTTGTTCCCAACAAGACGACAGGAACCATCTGTGAATAAAGCATAGTTCTTTTCCTGATCAGAGAGATCGCCACAGTGAGGAGCTTCTTCAGCACGAGTTATTTTCTCCTCTGGAGGTTTGGAACAGTCTGTGCCTTCCGGCCAGTTGGTGATCACCTCCACCAGACCAGGTCGGTCAAGATTACCCATTCGTGCTCGTTGGGTTATCAAAGCCATCCATTTAGACCAGGTTGCATCTGTGGCATGATGTGGTGATGAACCTTTGCCTTTGAACATCCAGTTAAGAACTGGCAGTCTAGGAGCTAAAAGCAATTGTGACTCAGTTCCAATCACTTCAGAAGCTGCTTTCACCCCTTCATAGGCTGCTAGAATCTCTTTCTCAGTTGCAGTGTAATTTATCTCTGAACCTCTGTAACAACGTCCCCAGAAACCAAGTGGACGACCATGTGTCTCATTTGGAGATTTCTGCCAAAGGCTCCAAGTTGGACCATTGTCACTGGCAGCCGTGTACAGAATGTTCTTAATGTCCGGACCAGATCGCACAGGTCCCAAGCCCACTGCATGGACTACTTCTCGCTTGATTTGATCAAAGGCTGCTTGTTGTTCAGGTCCCCACTCAAATTTGTTTCTCTTACGAGTCACATCGTGCAGAGGTTTGACAGTCTGACTGAAACCAGGAATGTGTAGTCTCCAAAATCCCACTGAACCTAAGAAAAGAAAGTGTGTCCTTCTTACTGATGGGAACTGCCATGGTAGAGACTTTGTTGATCACATCCTGAGGAATTTAACGGTGACCATCCTGCCACCGCACTCCCAGAAACTGAATTTCTTTGGCAGGTCCTTTGACTTGTCTCTCTTAATGGCAAAACCTGCTTGCAACAGAATGTCAATGATTTTGTTACCTTTCTCGAAGACTTCCTCAGCAGTTTGGCCCCACACAATGATGTCGTCGATGTACTGGATGTGCTCTGGAGCTTTACCTTTCTCCAGTGCATTGTGGATGACTGAGTGACAGATGGTTGAGCTGTGTTTCCACCCCTGAGGCAAACGGTTGAACTGGTACTGGATTCCTCTCCAGGTGAATGCAAACTGAGGCCTGCACTCCTTTGCTATGGGAATAGAGAAGAAAGCATTAGCAATTTCTATGGTTGTATACCATTTAGCCTCCTTCGATTCCAGCTCGTACTGGAGTTCCAGCATGTCTGGCACAGCTGCACTCATGGGTGGCGTCACCTCGTTGAGGGCACGAAAGTCAACTGTCAGTCTCCAGTCACCTGTAGGTTTACGCACAGGCCAGGTGGGACTGTTGAAAGGTGAATGAGCTTTCTCGATGACAGCCTGACTCTCCAATTGATGAATCAGCTGATGAATGGGCAACAAAGAGTCACGGTTAGTTCTGTACTGCCTATGATGAACAGTTTGAGTTGCAATTGGCACCTCCAGGTCCTCTATGTCATGATGTCCCACAACTGCAGATTCATCAGAATGTTCAGGTCTAATAGACCATTTCAATTTATCATCCTCAATCTCTACAGATGCTATTCCAAAAGCCCATTTGTGACCCTTGGGATCTTTGAAACAACCTTGTCTCAAAAAGTCAATTCCCAAAATGCAAGGTGAATCAGGATCAGTTACAATAGTATGTGTCTTCCACTCTTTACCAGTTAAACTGATCTCAGCCTGTACTTTAGTTAACTCTTGAGATCCACCAGTGATTCCAAAGATAGAAATGGACTCTGTCCCTTTGCAATTAGATGGCAATAAAGTACACTGAGCACCTGTGTCAACTAAAGCCCTGTATTTCTGAACTCCTGAACTGCCAGGCCACCTAATGAACACATTCCAATAGATTCGGTTCTGTCCACTATCCCTTTCCTCCTCCTGGCTGGAGGCAGGGTGCCCCTAATGCTGAACATGGCATGTAGGGTGTACACAATGATTGGTGTTGTTGTGAGAGGAATTGCAACTGTTGGAACAATTGCAGTTGCTCTCAGGAGCTGAAGAAGTGACAGCTACTTTTCTGGCATTATTGCCTCTGTTTCTGCCACTCTGCAGTTCCCTGACCCTCTTTGAAAGAGCTGAAGTAGGTTTACCATCCCATTTGTTCATGTTCTCCCCGTATGTGTCACGCAGAAGTATCCACAGTGACGCACGTGATTGCTGCTGTCTAGGTGGAATTTGTCTCCTCCTGGGCTGGAATTGCCTTGCAGGAGTTGGGCGTTTGTTCCTGATGGCAGAAACATGCACCCATTCAGATGATGCAGGAACGGTATCTTTTACCAGATTGGTAATGTTTTTAAGATCCTCCTTCAGTTCTTTCGTAGTATCTTTAAAACCATCTTTAAGCTCTGTAGTCATAGTCTTTATGGCACAGATTATACCAGAATGTGACAAGCTGTCCTCTATCTGCCTGAGCTGGTCAGTGAATTCACCAACAGTGAAAGATCTTCCATTATCACTCCTTGCTAGAAATTTGCTGGCCAAGATGTTAGCATAGGATGAAGGAGCAAGCTTAATCAGATTCTTCATGAGACCTGTTCCCAAAGGAATATCATCAGGCTCATGAGTACCATGATCTCCATAAAGCACTTCCTTCACAGCAAACTCCTTCAGAAGCTTAATTCCCTGCTCAACGGTGTTCCACTTCTTGGCAGCCCATGGCAAATCATCTCGGGAAGGATATCTCATAGCCACAGCCAATAGAAGGCGTGTCCACAAGCTAACCTTACCAAGAGGACTTGCTAGGTGTTTGTCCACTCCACTCTCCTTAGTGAGTGGTCCCAGCTGCTTGGCAGACTTGTCTCCTATCTGCAGAGCATTAGCACCAATACCACGGCTCTCCTGATTCCCTTGAGTATTCCTTTCTAACTTCCCTGACCTCTCTGAGTGGATCCTTGGAGCCTTGGATGTCATCTTCCACCTCCTCTTCCTGTTGTTGATCTGGTGGTACTGGGCCTAACAGAACCTTCCTCATAGCATTCCTAAACTCATTGGAACCATCCTCTCTCTTGGCAGCTAACCTCACAGCACTCCTCTCACTTGAGTATTGTTGTCTCAGCACATCTACAAGGTCTCGCAGACTAACTATCTCCTCCTCCTCTTGCTGCTGATCACCAGAGGTCCCATCTCTTACATCCTCCTGCGAACCACTCTTTGTCTTAGCTTTTGCCTTAGCAGGTGCCAGAAGGGCCTGAGCAGCAACAGACTTGGATGTGTCTGCTGGAGGATTTGAATCTTTAGGAGTCTGACCTGGAGGGTTTGAATCCTTAGGAGTCTGACCTGGAGCATTTATATCCTTAAGGGTCTGACTTGGAGCTTGTGAGTTCAAATCTGCCTTGCTTTTAACAGGAGGATTTTGGTTCTGGTCTGCTGGCTGGGGATTCGAATTGGCTGAGCTGGTGTCATTAGGATTTAGACTGACTGGGCTAGCGTTACCAGCACTAGTAGTGTTATTATTTGCCTGTCCTCCTGGGATGCCTGCCAACCCTGAGGTGTTACCATTTTTGCTAGGAACATTCTGATTTTGGGTACCTGCCTGTCCTCCTAGGGCTCCTGCCGAACTCTGCCCATTATTGTTTTTGCTATCCTTATCATTGTTTATGTTAGTGGCGGGAACACTGGCTGTGTTCCCAGCACTTGGAGAAGGAGGGGCAGAGGCTGGCAAGGGGGAAGCCGATGACTGTGTTCCCTTGTTTTGCTGTGAAAGAGACTGCTTCTGAGACACAGAATTTTTCCTAGCTCTTACAGAAGCTGGTTTTGAATTTTTCACCAATAATGCCAAAACTAATATGAATATCAAAATCATGAGGCAAATATTAAAAACTGTGAGAAGAAAAACAGTTTTACACGAGCATGTCCCTAAGCAAACAGTTGGAATTCCTGTCTTAGGCTGAATAACTCTCATTAGAGCCATATTTAAAGCAGAATTTCCATTGATTGTCACATTATTGACCAGAGCTCATGTAATGTCTTTGGTAATATTCTCAGAGATATTAAAACCAGCATAACCAAGAATAAAATCACCCCAGCTCCAGAACATATCTGAAACCTTAGCTTTAGCCTTATTATAAGCCAGATCAATGAAATAAGCAACAATTTGACCTTTTAACCAATTAAATGTCAAGAAAACAAAACCAGACCAGAGCAATGAACCAACCAAATACAATAGCTGCTTGATTAGCTTCATCTTAATTCCTAGAGCTAATTTCCAGTCACTCAAAAATATCTAGCCCCACGTTGGGCGCCAATTAAAAATGTGATGGTTTGGGGGTTACCCCGCCCCTCCCACACTTTGTATTTGCCCCAGCTAACTCAGACGGACCCTGGGAATATAGATGAAGCAATTTATTTACAGCTAGCAGAATTTACAAGCAGCTATTTACAATATATGCAGTTATTTACAATTATATACAGAAATATACAAAGGATAAACAATACAAAAGCACAACTCCCCTCCCAGAAACCTGAGTCCCCAGGAGGGGCTCTCAAACCACCCCAACACCTCCCCCCCGGCCCTCTCAACCTTACCCCAGTTCTCAGGAAGAAGAGAGGTGCAGCCAAGAGGTTAGGGAGCAAGGTTAGTGGGAGCAGGGTTAATGAGATGTGACCAGGTCAAAGGCAAAAGCAAGAGTGAGAAACAAAATGGAGAAAGTTTACTTCTTCTTCCCAGACCTCTCAGCGAGACTGTGAGAGAAGCTGACATCAATTGTTTTCATTTCACTGCCCGTTATCTAGTTCTTTTACCAAAACATTCTAGCTTGCTTCAAACTAGCACAACAGGGAATTTGTTAATTAACTAGCAAACATTCAAACTATAAACAGAGAGAGGAGTTTTCCCTGCAGCTTAATGCTGTTTGGGATTTTTATGTTATTTGCGCAGCAGAGAGGGCTGAAAGTCTTTCTACTCTATGGCAGAGGCAACTCTTATTTATAGAGGTATTGAAGCTTTTACTCACTATTCTTATCAATTGTTAGTCACCCTCCGGGGCTGTGTGACAGTCTATGTCTAATGTCCAGACTTCTGGGGTGTCTGCCTGTGGACTTTGAGGCTGGAATCTTCCTGGCTTGAGGGGAAAGGATAAATCTTCTCATCTTCTGAGGAAATAGGTTTTCTCTAACCTTTGTTCTCCTGGTAAGGGACGATCTCTGCCTTTGATGCTGCTGGCTCCTTCTGGATGCTGTGTCCAGGACTTCTCAGCTGGCAGGATTTCAGGAGGATATCATGCTGTCTCTGGTACGGTTGTTCATGGCTAGCAGGCCGAGTGTGTATGCAGACAATCCAGAGTCTGCTTCCTGGTTATATCAGAGGCAGTGGCTTTTACCAGGTGATGATAGGCAGATGGCATGAAAAGTGTGCATGGCTGCTGGGATTCTGAGCTCCGTAGGTAAAGGCAATGCAGGATCTGGTCCTGATAACACGATAGCATGCAGATGCAGATGTGCACAGCTGGCTGAAGGCTATAGGCTCCTTATATATATATATATATATATATATATATATATATATATATATATATATATATATATATATATATATATATATATATATATGTGTGTGTGTGCAGGCTTAAATGAACTCTGCAAGAAAGATACGCAGGCAGGTGAACTGTGAATGAGTCAAAGCATGAGGGTCTGAGCCCCTGAACATCGGAGCTATGCAATGGCGTCTGAACGTGGGGGTCTGATTGGCTGAGTGCTGCAAGTGAGGGTCAGAGCACGTGTCTGAGCCATGCAGGTGAGTCAGAGAGGCAGGGCGCTGCAATGGGGTCCGATCTAAGCACGTTGTTTACCTGTGCACCCCTATTTATTGACTGTGGGTTGAGATTAATGGCCCCTTGGCCACTAGAATGACCAACCAGGTTGGCAGTTAGCCAAACCTTACCATAGTAGGTAGAAGGCTCTTACCTGGACTTTCCCAAGTATGGGGATCACATGGGCTTACCGCAGGGAGACATGAGCTGGGTGTGTGGAGGCTTACACAACCTGTTTACAATCAGGGGTCCTGGCAGAAAAACATGTCCAGGCATGCATAGGCATAAATAAGCCTCTTTTCGGGCCTACAGGCCCTCCACGACAGGGTCTTTTTCAGTCTGAATATTTCTGTGAATCTGCGATACAGAAATCTTTATATTATCTGAGTCTAGAAACTTGAAGGTGGTTATCTTCAGTGTAATGCTTGCTTGTTGATAGTAAAATATTGCTTTATTACTTTAGCATAATGTCTGCAGCAAGAAAAGCCTATAGAGAGGGGAGTATGAGATGTGGGAGCGAACTAATGTAATCTTTAATGTGTAAAAGAGTGTGCTAGTTTGAACCAGGCTAGAATGTTTTGGTGAAAAGAACTAGATAATTGGCTGTGAAAGGAAAACAGTTGTGATGTCTCCTTCCCTCAGAGTCTCGTTGAAGAAGAATGTAAACATTAGATAACACTCTCATCATTTTGTCTGCACTTTAGGGCTGGGCTTTGACTGAGCTACATCTCCCTAACCTCACCTTTGCTTCTTAACCTCTTGGCTGCACCTCTATTCTTCCTTAGTACTGGGGTAAGGTTGAGGGGGGCAGGGGGAAGGTGCAGGGATGATTGGGAGCCCCTCCTGGGGACTCAGATTTCTGGAAGGGGAGTTGTGTTTCTGTATTACTTTTACCTTTGTATATGCTGTAAATATCTGCTTGTATGTTGTGCTAGCTGTAAATAAATAGCTTTATTTACATTCCCAGAACTGGCTGAGTCTAGTTTGGGTACTTCTAAAGTGTGGGGGGGGCGAGGTATACTCAAACCACCACATATATTTTAATTTGGCTTCCCCAATGTGGGGCAAATTCATTTGAGTGACTGTTAATTAGCTCTGGGAATCAGAATGAAGCTAATAAAGCAGCTATTGTACTTGGTGGGAGATACTGTGTGGCCTGTTTTCTGTTTTCTTGTGTCCAATTGGATCAAAAACCAAATTGGTTATTTCTTGCTTCATGTAGTTTTTAAGAAGGTCAAAGCTAAACTTACAAGCACTTTCTGGTCCTGGGGTGATTTTACTCTCAGGTATGCTGGTTTTAGTGTCACTGAAAATCTTACCACACAGAACCACACAGAACCACAGAACTTCTTAGATTTTGTGGTTCTGTGTGGTTCTGTGTGGTAAGATTTTCAGTGACGTTAAAACCAGTAACATTACAGGGGTATTTGCCAATAATATTACAAGCAATCAAAATACTGCTTTCTCTAGAGCACTGATGAGGGTAATTCAACCCCGAACTGAGATGCCAGACATTTGTTCAGGATTATGCTCATGTAAAATTGTGATGCTTCTCTCACGTGTCAACTTATGCCTTATAGTTTTGATTTTCATATTAATTCTGGCATTATGTGTGAAAAATTCAAATACAGTGCCTTTAAAAACTAGGAAAATTTCTGTCTCGAAAGGAAACGGCTCAGTGTCTCAGAAACAGTGTACGAGTGGAAACCAAAACAAAAGGACACAACAATCTCCTTCCCAGCCAAATTCAGAGACAGTTTCTCATCAACAAACTACCAATGGAAATATAAACAAAGATAAGCAAGGGGCACAACAAGAAACACCATCTACTTCACAACAGGGAGCTATTATTATAGTCCCTATACCTCCTTCTCCAGATTCTGGGAAAACTGCCAATGTTCCTAACAACAACGATAACAAACAAGGATTGGCAGGCGTCCCAGGAGTACAGGCAGATACTCAAAGTCAGAATGTTCCTAATAACAATGATAACAATAATGACACCAGCTCAGCCAGTTCGAGTCCCCAGCCAGCAGACCAGAACTCTGTTAGCTCTAAGGTAGATCGGAACTCACAGACCCCAGGTCAGACCCCCAATGATTCAAACCCAGCAGTAGACACGTCAAAGTCTATTGCTGTACAGGCCTTTTTGGCACCTGCTAAGGCAAAAGCCAAGACACAGTTTTTGACAAAGTGCGAATCAAAGGAGGATGTAAGAGAGAGGACCTCTGGTGAGCAAGAGGAGGAAGAGGAGGCATTTAGTCTGTGAGATATGATGAACATACTGAGATCGCAGTCCTCAAATGAGAAGAGCGCTGTGAGGTTGGCCTCCAAGAAAGAGGATGGTTCCAATGAGTTTAAGAGTGCTATGAGGAAGGTTCTGTTTCTAGGCCAGGGACAACCAGGTCAACACGAGGAAGAGGAGGAAGATGACATCCAGGACTCCAACGATCCACTCAGAGAGGTCAGGGAAGTTAGAAAGGAATACTCAAGGGAATCAGGAGAGCCAATCCTAAGCTGGCTAGTGAGATGCCGTAGCATTGGTGCTAACGCCCTGCAGGTAGGAGACAAGTCTGCCAAGCAGCTGGGACCACTCACTAAGGAGAATGGAGTGGACAAATACCTAGCAAGTCCTCTTGGTAAGGTTAGCTTGTGGACACGCCTTCTGTTGGCTGTGGCTATGAGATATCCTTCCCGAGATGATTTGCCATGGGCTGCCAAGAAGTGGAACACCATTGAACAGGGAATTAAGCTTCTGAAGGAGTTTGCTGTGAAGGAAGTGCTTTATGGAGATCATGGCACACATGAGCCTGATGACATTCCTCTTGGAACATGTCTCATGAAGAAGCTGATTCAGCTTGCTTCTTCATCCCATTCTAACATCTTGGCCAGCAAGTTTCTATCAAGAAGTAATAATGGAAGGTCTGTTGCTGTTGCTGAATTCACTGACCAGCTCAGGCAGATTGAGGACAGCTTGTCACATTCTGCCCCAGTCTTTGCTATAAACACAATGACAACAGAGATAAAGGGAATGAAAGATATCATGAAAGAATTGAAGGTGGATCTTAAAACCTCAATTTCCAAACTGGTAAAGGATAACGTCCCTGCATCATCTGAATGGGTACATGTTTCTGCCATCAGGAACAAACGCCCACCTCCTGCAAGGCAATTCCAGCCCAGGAGGAGACAAATTCCACCCAGACAACAGCAATCACCTGCGTCACTGTGGATACTTCTGCATGACCAATACAGTGAGAACATGAACAAGTGGGATGCTCAACCTACTTCACCTCTTTCAAAGAGAGTCAGGGAACTGCAGAGAGGCAGAAACAGAAGCATTGATGCCAGTGCCAGGAAAGTAGCTGTCACTTCTTCAGCTCCCGAGAGCAACTGCAATTGTTCCAACAGTTGCAATTCCTCTCACAACAACACCAATCACTGTGTACACCCTACATGCCATGTTCAGCATTAGGGGTGCCCTTCCTCCAGCCAGGAGGAGGAAAGGGATAGTGGAGAGAACCAAATCTATTGGAATGTATTCATTAGGTGGCCTGGCAGTTCAAGAGTTCGGAAATACAGGGCTTTAGCTAACACAGGTGCTCAGTGTACTTTATTGCCATCCAATTGCAAGGGGACAGAGTCCATATCTATTTTTGGAATCACTGGTGGATCTCAAGAGTTAACTAAAATACAGGCTGAGATCAGTTTAACTGGTAAAGAGTGGAAGAAACATACTATTGTAACTGGTCCTGAAGCCCCTTGAATTCTGGGAATTGACTTTTTGAGACAAGGTTGTTTCAAAGATCCTAAGGGTCACAAATGGGCTTTTGGAATAGCATCTGCAGAGACTGAGGATGGTAAATTGAAATTGTCTGTTAGACCTGAACTTTCTGATGAATCTGCAGTTGTGGGACATCATGACATAGAGGATCTGGAAGTGCCAATTGCTACTCAAACTGTTCACCACAGGCAGTACAGAACTAACCGTGACTCTTTGTTGCCCATTCATCAGCTGATTCATCAATTGGAGAGTCAGGCTGTCATCGAGAAAGCTCATTCACCTTTCAACAGTCCCACCTGGCCTGTGCGTAAACCTACGGGTGACTGGAGACTGACAGTTGACTTTTGTGCCCTCAACGAGGTGACGCCACCCATGAGCGCAGCTGTGCCAGACATGCTGGAACTCCAGTACGAGCTGGAATTGAAGGAAGCTAAATGGTATGCTACCATAGACATTGCTTTCTTCTCTATTCCTATAGCAAAGGTGTGCAGGCCTCAGTTTGCATTCACCTGCAGAGGAATCCAGTACTAGTTCATCTATTTCCCTCGGGGGTGGAAACACAGCTCAACCATCTGTCACTCAGTCATCCACAACGCACTGGAGAAAGGTAAAGCTCCAGAGCACATCCAGAACATCGACGACATCATTGTGTGGGGCCAAACTGCTGAGGAAGTCTTCGAGAAAGGTAACAAAATCATTGACATTCTGTTGCAAGCAGGTTTTGCCATATAAGAGAGACAAGGTCAAAGGACCTGCCAGAGAAATTCAGTTTCTGGGAGTGCGGTGGCAGGATGGTTGCCGTTACATTCCTCAGGATGTGATCAACAAAGTCTCCACCATGGCAGTTCCCACCAGTAAGAAGGAGACTTTGTCTTTCTTAGGTTCAGTGGGATTTTTGAGACTACACATTCCTGGTTTCCATCAGATTGTCAAACCTCTGCATGATGTGACTCGTAAGAGAAACAATTTCGAGTGGGGACTTGATCAATAAGCAGCCTTTGATCAAATCACATGAGAAGTAGTCCATGCAGTGGACTTAGGACCTGTGCGATCTGGTCCAGATGTTAAGAACATTCTGTACACGGCTGCCAGTGACAATGGTCCAACTTGGAGCCTTTGGCAGAGAGCTTCAAATGAGACACGTGGTCGTCCACTTGGTTTCTGGAGTCATAGCCACAGAAGTTCAGAGGCAAATTACACTGCAACTGAGAAAGAGATATTAGCAGCCTTTGAAGGAGTGAAAGCAGCTTCTGAAGTGATTGGAACTGAGTCACAATTGCTTTTAGCTCCTAGACTGCCAGTTCTTAACTGGATGTTCAAGGGCAAAGGTTCATCACCACATCATGCCACAGATGCAACCTGGTCTAAATGGATGGCTTTGGGAACCCAACGAGCGCGAATGGGTATTCTTGATTGACCTGGTCTGGTGGAGGTGATCACCAACTGGCTGGAAGACACAGACTGTTCCAAACCTCCAGAGGAGAAAATAACCCGTGCTGAAGAAGCTCCTCCCTATGGTGATCTCTCTGATCGGGAAAAGAACTATGCTTTGTTCACAGGTGGTTCCTCTTGTTTTGTTGGGAACAAGCAAATATGGAAGTCAGCAGTCTGGAGTCCGACCAGGAGAGTTACCAAAGCGAGAGATAGAGAAGGAGAATCCAGTCAGTTCGCTGAGGTAAAAGCTGTCCAACTTGCTCTTGATGTGGCTGAACGTGAGAATTGGCCTATCCTTTACCTCTACACCGACTCATGGATGGTAGGCAATGCTCTATGGGGCTGGCTAAAGGACTGGAAGAAGAATGGTTGGCAGAGGAAAGGAAAGCCTATTTGGTGTGCTGATCTATGGCAGGTCATTGATGCACAGCTGGAGAGAACTCCAGTGAAGGTGCGGCATGTAGATGCACACATGCCCAAGAACAGAGCTACTGAGGAACATCAACACAACCAGCAGGCAGACCAAGCTGCTAAGATTGCTCAAGTTGATACCACCTCTGATCTGGACCTTAGTTGGAAACACCGAGGTGAACTGTTCCTAGTTCGGTGGGCCCATGACTCATCTGGACATCAAGGCAGAGATGGAACTTATCGGTGAGCATGCGATAGGTCAATTGACTTGTCCATGGATGCTATCACCCAAGTCATCTATGACTGTGACATTTGTGCTGCTATTAAGCAGGCTAAGCGAATCAAGCCCTTACGGTATGGTGAGAGATGGTCAAAGTACAAGTATGGTGAAGCCTGGCAGATTGACTACATCACTTTACCTCGATCTCGTTCTGGCAAGCTGTATGTGCTGACAATGGTAGAGGCCAGCACTGGAATGGCTGGAAAACTATCCAGTTGCACATGCTACTGCACATAACACCATTCTTGGCTTGGAGAGACACACCATGTGGAGACATGGAACTCCAGAGACAACTGAGTCAGACAATGGCACTCATTTCAAGAACAATCTTGTGAAAAACTTGGCCAAAGAGCATGGTATTGAATGGATCTATCACATACTCTACTATGCACCAGCTTCAGGGAAGATTGAGCACTATACCGGTTTGCTGAAGACCACCCAAAAAGCCATGGGGGGTTGGAACTCTGAAAAACTGGGACAAACATTTAGCACAAGCTACCTGGTTGGTAAATAGTAGAGGTTCAGGAAACAGAGCAGGACCTGCACAATCAGACTTGGTCCAAACAGTAGACACTGATAAAGTTCCTGTTGTACGTGAAAAGAATCTGTTAGGGAAAACTGTTTGGGTATTTTCTCTTTCGGGCGAAGGGAAACCTGCCTGAGGGGTGGTGTCTGCTGAAGGTCCTGGTCACACCTACTGGGTAATGCAGGAGAGTGGTGAAATCCAGTATATTCCACAGAGAAATCTAACCTTAACTGAGAGAGTTTAAATTCAGAGTGTCTGATGTGACACAAGATAGAGAATAAATAACATACTTCTCTTCTGAATTCATGAGCCCAGTTGCTCAACAATAAAACTTAATTTGATCAATTGTGGTGGAGGGGCATCAGCCCCAAAACTGAGGCTTTTCTATGCCTCTACAGGCCTGGACATGTTATTCTGCCAGGACTCACAAGGTAGTAAACAGGTTGTGTAACACACACACACACAGTCCGTGTACCCCTGGGGTCCGCCCAGGTGATCCCCTATTGGGAGGGTCCAGGCAAACATCTACTGCCTATTAAGGTAAGGTTTGAGTTACTGCCAACCTGATTGATCACTGTAGATGTCCAAATGAGCCATGAATCTTGGCTCAGAGTCTATAAAGAGGGGTGCAAAGGAGCACCGCGTGTTCAGAAAGTTCAGAGCATTCAAGAGTATTCAGAGGATTAAGCTCAGCTCTCTGATCCACATAGCAGCACAGACCTGCTTGCATGTCCTAGACACAGGATCAGGCCCTTACTTACTCACTTGCAAGCATTACTGAGGCTCAGACCTCTTGCATTGATCTCAAGGCGCAGTTAAGCTGTCTGCGAATGCTTTGAGAAGCAGAGCGCATACACACCTGCATTTGGTACATATATGGGGAGCCGAGAGCCCTGTGCTTAAGCCTAGAGCAGCCGTACATACTGGCTTGCTATCTTGCATTTATCTACGGAGCTCAAATCTCCCTGCATCCCGGCAGACCCTGCTTGCCCAGCATATACTGTTTATCAGCTGTCCTGTAAGCCTGGAAAATTCTAGGCCCAGCAGACCCTTTCCAGATAGTCTGCAAACCTACAAACACAGCCTGCTAGCTGTGAGATGACACAGACAAATCCTTCTCCTGCACCCGGAAATCCTGCCAGCTGATCATCCCTGGACACGGCATCCTGAAGAAGTAACAGCTCCAAGGCAGAGACCACTTCACCCCAGGAGAGAAGATTAGAGAAATCCTGTTTATCCCAGAGACTGGGAACACCTTATCATTCCCCTGCAAGCCGGGACTTCAGCTTCACCAAGACCCGAATACTGGGCACACACTGTGACAGAATCCCGGGAGGGTGATTGATGATTAATACCTAAGAGCAACACATTTAAGCAAGCTTTAATTCCTTTGTAATATAAGTTACCTCTGTCTTAAGAGCAGACACAGTTTCAGCCCCTGCTGGGCAAACAGTATAGTTGTTAAGAGGCACTAAGCCTAAGGGAATCTTTCTCTCTGTCTAGAGTTGTTGATAATTTGATATTTCCATTTAATAATCCAATCCCTGCAAATATATCCCAGCTGTTTTCATAATCTTGAACAACGAACCTAAATTACATAGTGGTTGGGGGTGGTACAAATTTGTAAATATTAATTTTAATTAAAATAATTTATAAAAAATTAATACCACCTCAAATTAATTTCTCACCTCCCCCTAAGAGAGGAGGAATAAGAGAAACCCCTCCACGACATAATGGCGCAGCGATTGGGTTGCATAATGTTGAAAATATTTCATAATTTGGGATATGATTTGAAGGGATATGATTTGCAGTGGGCAGCCCAGATTTCAAGGCAGCCTGAGCTTTTGTTTCAAACCCTATCAATTAATGCTCATGAAACACATGCCTTAATCTTAGCCACATGTCTGGCACAAACATTGGCAGAGCTGAAAATTGCCGTTGAAAATATTATTTGCTTAGAGGGAGAGAATGAAAAATTGCAATTTCAAAATCTGAGGTTTCTGGACCTAATATCTGTATGCTTAATAAGAGATGCAGCTCTGCTGCAGCAGGGAGGAGCCCTTGACGGGCCATTAACTGACATAATAGGTCACAGAAAGGACCTGCCCGAAAGTAAGGCAGAGTCGTTAGCAGAGACAAAGGAACGGCCAGGCTCATTAGCATTCCATTCAGAGCCCAGGCTAGAGCAATTAAGCTTCTATAGAAAGTGGGTGCAAGTCACCGCCCACTCCTCACAGGAAACCCAGAGTGTACACAGCTCTGAGCAGGGAGGGAACAGCCTCCAAATCCCAGCTGCCCTTGCCAGTGCAGCACCGGAAACGGAACACTGCCATCTTGGCGCAGGACTGGGATACCGGAGCTGCGGGACCCAGACCGGCACAGTGAATGGAGCCACGCCCAGCAAATCTAAGCCAGATAAATGGCATATAGACATTTGTGCTTTCGCATGCACAAAGCCAGCGCCCGTGCCGTGCAGCAGCCACGAGCAGTGAGTCCCACTCCACCGCGAAGGCGAGCACAGCGCAGCTGCCGCGCCGAGTGGTAGAACATCACACGGCGACCGCACAGCTGCCACCAGACGCGGGCAGAATAAACTGACAAACGGCAAGCCCCATAGACACCGCCACACCGAGGGAACCTCACCAGCAACTGGGAGCCAGCCGCCGGTCCGTGCCATGGTCCAGCGTGCCAGCCGAGCAGCTGCGGAGATACCAGGGCAGACCCAAGCCATGATGCAGGTCCACGGGTAAGAATCGCAATGCTCCACCATATAACCCTAAGGCAGAACCCCAAAGGGAAGCCATGAGCCCCCAACAGCACAAAGATGATGAGCCAGCTGCAGCCCCAGCCATGGCAGGGAACATAGGCACAGACAAAAGCCGTGATGCAAAGCCACAAGGCGGGAAGCAGATCTGCTTCAGAAATTCATCCCCAGATCACTCGGAACCTGGGGAGCAGCACCACCAGCAGGACGAGAAGGCACATCGCACCATGAGGATCAGTGACAGCGACCCCACCTGGCCAGACTACAGCAGTGACAATGATTCCTGCCATTCAGAGGAATATATCTCCAGGGAGGATTTTCTGCAACTAGCTATTGAGGTGCAGATGGTGAACGACAGGTATAAAGAGATGATTGACATATTAAGCCCCATAATGGACCAATCAGAAGCTCAACTCGGCGGTCTAGACTCCAGCTGTCCATATTTCAGCATGAGCAAGGAGGAGTTCCTAAGCTGCCTTCGAGGGAATGGTCCAATGAGAGAATATTGCATTGAAGAACTCCGTGATCTTGCTTCATTTGGTGGAATAAAAAATTTTGAGACAGAGAGAATAAACATGAGGCTGTTGAAGGCATTAGCAACACATTTCACAAGAGAAGCTCACCTCAACAACGACGACGAATACCCCAGTTCATGCTACTCAAGTGACTATGAAGAGAGCTATCCAGAATATCAGCTCAACAACAAGAAGTCCTCAAACCATCTTAAATGGTGCCACGGATCAGAATTCAATCATTGGTGTTCAGAAAGAGAGCAACTGTCTCCTCAACTTAATATTGAGAAATAGCTGTCACTGACAGTATACCCACTTCATCAAAGCACAAAGCTTTGAATTTGTTGGCCAGAACAATGATGCTAGTGCCTATTGCCCAGTTTCAATTTCAAAATGACATATTTATTGAGGAGTGATTTAGAAACTGCGCCTTTCTACACTGATCCTCCACCGAGAGCAGCACCCCATTCGTGGCTCATTAATGATCTCAGCAGCAGCATCTCAGTTCTTCTCTCCTTCCTTCTGCCTGGAATATTTTGTATTTTACCTCGGGATCATTATCATGAGTTTTTGAAGATTTTTTTACAGAAAATTTATGCTAGAGTTAATACTAAGTTAATAATAAGCATAGTTAGAATTTTTCTGTTCTCACATTCCAATTTTTCCCAAGTTCTGATTCTTTAAACTGTTTAATTCCATGTCCATAAATACACCTGGTGCAGTTAATTCCTGTCAACTGAAAATGCAAAGAATCTCAGGGAATTTTCCAGATTTTAAAAATTTTATTAATAGAATTAATATGCATACAGAAATTAATAATTTATAACCAATTATTAATTTCCATAACAATCTTGTGGAAACAGGACAAGAAATAGATAAAACAGCCCATTTATAGAAGCAAGTATACAATGCAAATGTGACATTTTCAGGCACAAATTAAGTCATTGGCCCTTTCTCACTGCTTCTATCTGCAGATAAAGGTCTATAAACAATAATGCAACAAACAGTGAAAAGAAATTGAAAACGACAGAGTTCTTGCTTTGACTGTCTAGTTTCAAAATCTAGTTTGCTCAAGCTGAGTCATAATTACTTGTACTTTCAGGCTTTGCATACAAATCCAAATGTTTCTGTTGCCAAGTTTGAAAGTAAGACAGGCCACATGTATGATGTCTGGCATTTTTAGGCTGATAATATAGACATATTTCCTGTAATAGGAACCTTGTTGGTAGTTATATATCTTTGTTGGGAAAAAGTACACAACTAGATCATAGTGAGTAGCTATATTGTAACAAAAAATCCTTTGTCTTGACAGTTGTCCATGTTTATTTCATGATCCTTTTTTTTTTTTTTTTTTTTTTTTTTTTTTTTTTTTTTGTGATAGAAAGTGGATTATTTCACCTGGTCCAGAAGTCAGTTATCCGGTTTAATTTGATTCCAGAGATTAGTCTCTGGTGACATATGAAATACTTGACTTTGCACCTGAATTAAAAAGGTAATTGGCCAGTTTTTCATTGTGAGGTTGGCTGTATTACTGCAGAATAGAGTATTACTGCTGGCAGTACAACAGGTCATTTGAAAGGCTTCATGAGAAGGATGACATATGAGAGGCAAGAACAGCAGCTGCAGTTCTGTGGAGTAGCACCATGCTCTCTTTTACCAGAAGAGTGCTACAGACACCCAACTTAGTTTTCCCACCAAAATGGATTACCACAGGCAACAAATAAACTCATGAGGGAAACATAAAGGAATATATTTATGTCCAGTGATACCAGAAAATGACATCATGGTCTTCCCTCCATCATATACATGAACATTTTATAGGAGGTGGATTTCAAAAGGAGCAGGGACTGGTTTAAGTTCAGCTCTTTACCTTAGCAGATCTATGTCAGATACCAAACTCTCCACAAAACCTGTATCTGGACTCTGAACGAGTAAGTATCATACTCTTCAGAGTTACAGTTTAAAAAAAAAAAAAAGGAAAAATAAAGAAAAAATGACTTTTTGAAAGACAAATCTAGAAAAAAAATAGGAATACTTATTATATTTATTATAACTTGCATGGTTTAGTGCACTTTCAGATGTAAAAGATGTGTGTAATAATTTGCAGTAACTCTTGGCATGTATTTCTGTAGTAGGTTTGGGCTGTTCTCCTCAAAACATCTAATGCTGTGTTTTGCAGTGCTGTAAGGGAGTGTTGATAACACAGAAGTGTTTGGGCTATGGCTGAGCTGAGCACCTATGCTTTTTTTATTTTCAGCACCCCTTGCCCTAAGATGCTGAGACAACACAGTCAAACCAGCTGACCCAGACAGGCCAAAGGGATATTCCATGTCACATGATGTCAGCTTGGATATAAGAACACAGTGAAAGAAGGAAGTTTGGAAAGGTTCATCTATGGAATCTGCTCTCCAAAAGTAACTACAAAGTATAGAGAGTTCTGCTTCCCCGAGACCAAACATCATCTGCTGATATGAAGAAGAGATTAACAACTTGCCCAGGTGGGCAAGACAGCCAGTGGCATCCTGGCCTGTATCAGGAACAGTGTGGCCAGTAGGATGAGGGAGGTTATTCTGCCCCTGTACTCAGCACTGGTCAGGCCGCACCTTGAGTACTGTGTCCAGTTCTGAGCCCCTCAATTCAAGAGAGATGTTGAGGTGCTGGAACATGTCCAGACAAGGGCAGCAAGGCTGGTGAAGGGCCTGGAACACAAACCCTATGAGGAGAGGCTGAGTGAGCTAGGGTTGTGCAGCCTGCAGAAGAGGAGGCTTAGGGGTGACCTCATTGCTGTCTACAACTACCTGAAGGGACACTCTAGCCAGGTGGGGGTTGGTCTCTTCTCCCAGGCAACCAGCAATAGAACAAGGGGACACAGTCTCAAGTTGTGCTAGGGTAGGTATAGGCTGGATGTTAGGAGGAAGTTCTTGCCAGAATGAGTGATTTGCCATTGGAATGGGCTGCCCAGGGAGGTGGTGGAGTCACAGTCCCTGGAGGTGTTGAGGAAAATACTGGTTGGGTCACTTAGTACCATGGTGTAGTTGACTGGCTAGGGCTGGTGCTAGGTTGGACTGGATGATCTTGGAGATCTCTTCCAACCTGGTTAATTCTATGATTCTATGCTTCTGTATGATCTATTGCTTTGCTTATTGTTATTACTAAATTGCTTCTATCTTATAACTAGTTTTTATCATCTTTCCCCCCTCTCCTGCCCATTTAAGAAAGGGAGTGATAGAGTGACTTTGGTGGGCATTTGGCCTGCAACCAGGGCCGAATCACCACACTTTCACCTTAAACCATTCCATTTTATTATATAAATCAGTACTTGCAGATATAAATACAAATGTCTGCAAAAAATGTCGTAGTGAAGGTCACTGTCAGAGCATAAAGCTTTGACAGATCATGCATATAGATTATGCAAGGAAAATGGTCATGAAAACTCCTGCATTGATAGAAATGTATGAGGAACAACTAATAAGTGTGGAATCTTTATCCTCTTTCTGTTTCCTTCATAAAAAACATCACTATCACAAGCAACATAAAATGCAAATAGTGGCTAAGAGCAGTAGACATAATTACTTTAAAATAATAATTTATGTTGTTTACCATGTGATTTAGAAAGAGTGTTAGGGGATATTTTATTACTAAGCTTCCAATACTTATCTTTCAAATTCTTTTGAGCTTTAGGAATTTAAACCTATGCTATACACTGGAATTAAATTACAGATTAACGTCTTTTACAGTGAGTTGGACTGTTTCTGCACTAGCATCTGCCATTTCCTCCTCTGCCCTTGCCCTATGAGTTTATTAGTGTAGTAAGCGGACAATAACTGAATATATGATAGGACAAATGTGGTGGTTTGAGAGGTTCTAGATTATCTCAGACTCCCTAAAAAGTTATATTTACAGCTTAACACAATTTACAAGCTTATATATATACATACACACACAATATACATAGATATTTACAGTTATATACAAGTTAAAAGTAATACAGAAACACAAAATCCCTCCTGAAACAGTCAGACTGAAGAGAAGGCTCCCAAGCCAACCGCTCCCCCTCTTCCTCCCTTCTTTCCCCCCAAGACATATCCAAATCAATCTCTGCATAGCTCACATGACAAATCTGCAGAGATCTGAGATAAGATGTCAAAAAGACAACAAGAAGGTTAGAGGAAAAGGGTTAGATCAGGTTACATTGGTTCTTATGGAAAAGGAAAGAATGTCAAGATGCAGCCAGACCCATGCAGACTGAGAAAAAGGACTGAGAACTAAAGACGTATGTTCGTATGTTAGAATTAAGTGCCTTATCTATGTTTTACTATTTGTGTCTCACAGCAGAAGAATGAGAGATATAGCCATTGCTGTTATTTTCTTCTCACAGCCAAGGTTTTAATTTCTCTCAGTAAAATATTCCAATTAACCTCAAACCAGCACAACAGCCTGTGATCCTGTGAATGTATACAGGGAACTCAGCTGCACACTGATTCACAAAGTATGGTTTTCATGGACCATGTTCTTGGTGTAAGTGTATACACTTTTAATAGAACAATTGCAATTTAGTAACCTGAAGATAATATTAAAATTAGAAGCATACCTCATTTTTAAGTTGAAGTTATTTTTATAATCATATTAACAAAAATAGTCTTGCATGTGGGAACTTACTTGTATGTGATTTTGCTGAGATGGATTTAGTTCTCCCCACAATATTTTCTATAGTAATGTGTTTTGTAGTGGTAGCTCGAAGAGTGTTGATGACACACCAGTGTTTTGGTTACTGCTGAATAGTGCTCACACAGCATCAAGGCTGTGCTTTTCCAGCATTCCCCAAGTAACAGTAGGCTGAGAAGTAGACAAGTTCCTGAGAGGGGACAGAGCTGGGTCAGCTAACCCAAACTGGCCAAAATGGTATTCCATGCTGTATGACATCATCTCCAATACAAAAACTGTCAGCACAGAAGTAAATTTTAATTCAATTTTTCACAGTATCACGGTATCACAGTATCACGGTATCACATTATCACAGTATCACCAAGGTTGGAAGAGACCTCACAGATCATCAAGTCCAACCCTCCACCACAGAGCCCAAGGCTAGACCATGGCACCAAGTGCCACGTCCAGCCTTGCCTTGAACTGCCCCAGGGACAGCGACTCCACCACCTCGCCAGGCAGCCCATTCTAGTAGCCAATGACTCTCTCAGTGAAGAACTTTCTCCTCACTTCGAGCCTAAATCTCCCCTGGCACAGCCTGAGTCTGTGTCCTCTTGTTCTGGTGCTGGCCACCTGAGAGAAGAGAGCAACCTCCCCCTGGCCACAACCACCCTTCAGGTAGTTGTAGACAGCAATAAGGTCACCCCTGAGCCTCCTCTTCCCCAGGCTAAACAACCCCAGCTCCCTCAGCCTCTCCTCGTAGGGCTTGTGCTCAAGGCCTCTCACCAGCCTCGTCGCCCTTCTCTGGACATGCTCAAGCATCTCAATGTCCCTTCTAAACTGGGAGGCCCAGAACTGAACGCAGTACTCGAGGTGTGGTCTAACCAGTGCAGAGTACAGGGGCAGAATGACCTCCCTGCTCCTGCTGACCACACCATTCCTGATGCAGGCCAGGATGCCACTGGCTCTCTTGACCTCCTGGGCACACTGCTGGCTCATGTTCAGGTGGGTATCAATCAGCACCCCCAGATCCCTCTCTGTCTGGCTGCTCTCTAGCCACTCCGACCCCAGCCTGTATCTCTGCATGAGGTTGTTGTGGCCAAAGGGCAGCACCCTGCACTTGGAGCTATTGAACACCATCCCATTGGACTCTGCCCATCTGTCCAGGCGGTCAAGGTCCCACTGCAGAGCCCTTCTGCCTTCCAACTCAGTCACATCTGCCCCCAGCTTAGTGTCATCTGCAAACTTGCTGATGACTGACTCCATGCCCTCATCCAGATCATCTATGAAGATGTTAAAGAGGATGGGGCCCAGCACTGATCCCTGAGGGACACCACTAGTGACTGGCCGCCAGCTGGATGTGGCTCCATTCACTACCACTCTCTGGGTCTGGCCCTCCAGCCATTTCCTAACCCAACATAAAGTGTTGTCATCCAAGCCATGGGCTGACAGCTTAGCCAGCAGTTTGCTGTGGAGGACAGTGTCAAAGGCCTTGCTGAAGTCCAGATAGACCACATCCACAGGCCTCCCCACATCCACCAAGCGGGTCACCTGATCATAGAAGGAGATCACGTTGGAGAGGCAGGATCTGCCCTTCCTAAACCCATGCTGGCTGGATCTGAGCCCTTTGCCATCCTTCAGGTGCGCTCTTACCACCCCCAAGATAACCTGCTCCATCAGTTTCCCTGGCACTGAGGTCAGGCTGACAGGTCTGTAGTTCCCAGGTTCCTCCATCCAATGCTTCTTGTGGATGGGGACCACATCGTCCATTTTCCAGTCTCCTGGGACCCCTCCGGTGAGCCAGGACTGCTGGAAAATGATGGAGAGCAGCTTGGCCAGCTCAGCTGCCAACTCTCTCTGCACCCTGGGATGGATCCCATCTGGTCCCATGGACTTGTGGGTGTCCAAATGGCTCAGCAGGTCCTGAACTAATTCTTCATGAATTTCCAGGGCAACACACCGCTCCCCGATCCCATCCCCCAGTTCAAGAGGCCACTTGCCTCCTCCTCCCTTCTTGTTGTTGAAAACTGAGGTGAAGAAGGCATTCAGGACCTCATCCTTTTCTTCATCATCAGTTACAGTGTTCCCCTCCTGGTCCAGTAAGGAGTGGAGGCTCTTCTTGCCTTTCCTTTTAGCGTTGATAAATTTATAAAAGTGTTTTTTATTGTCTTTCATGGAAGTGGCAGCCTAAATTCTAGCTGGGCCTTAGCCTCTCTAATTTTTCTCCTGCATAGTATGGCTACCTCCTTAAACACGTCAGGAGAAGTCTTCCCCTCCTTCCAAAGGCGATACACCCTCTTTTTCTCCCCCACTTCCTTCAAGAGCTGTTTGCTCATCCAGGCTGGTCGCCTTCCCCGATGGCTCATCTTTCAGCACATGGGAACTGCCAGCTCCTGTGCCTTCAAGAGCTTCTGTTCAAAGTAGGTCCAACTGTGCTAGTTAGAAGCAAGGTGGAATGTTTTGGTAAAAGAACTTGATAACAGGCAGTGAAATGAAAACAATTGATTTCAACTTCTCTCACAGTCTCGCTGAGAGGTCTGGGAAGAAGAAGTAAACTTTCTCCATTTTGTTTTTCACTCTTGCTTTTGCCTTAGACCGAGACACATCTTTCTAACATCACTGCTTTCTAACCTTGCTCCCTAACGTCTTGGCTGTACCTCTCTTCTTCTTGAGAACTGGGGTAAGGTTGAGAGGGCCGGGGGAGGTGTTGGGGTGGTTTGAGAGCCCCTCCTGGGGATTCAGGTTTCTGGGAGGGGAGTTGTGCTTTTGTATTGTTTATCCTTTGTATATTTCTGTATATAATTGTATATAACTGTATATATTGTAAATAGCTGCTTGTAAATTCTGCTAGCTGTAAATAAATTGCTTCATCTATATTCCCAGGGTCCGTCTGAGTTAGCTGGGGCAAACACAAAGTGTGGGGGGCGGGTGGAAGCCCAAACCATCACATTTTTAATTGGCTTTCCCAAAGTGGGGCTAGATATAATTGAGTGATTGGAAATTAGCTCTGGGAATTAAGATGAAGCTAATCAAGCAGCTATTGTACTTGGTGGGGATTATTGTGTGGCCTGTTTTCTGGGTTTTGTGTACAATTGGATCAAAGATCAAATTGGTTATTTCTTGCTTCGTGTAGTTTTTAAGAAGGTCCAAGCTAAGCTTTCAAGCATGTTCTGGAGCCGGGGTGATTTTATTCTTGGTTATGCTGGTTTTAGTGTCACTGAGAATATTACTAGTGATATTACAAGAGTTTTTGTCAATAACGTTACAATCAATCGAGAGTCTGCTTTATCTACTGCTCTCATGAGGGTCATGCAGCCCCAAACTGAAATGCCAAGTCCATGCAAGGATTTTTACAGAAAAAAGACTGTGGCGGGGTCGCTGTGCATTATCATGGCTCTTATGATTTTAATTTTCATATTAATTCTGGTATTATTTGTGAAAAATTCAAAACCAGCTTCTGTAAGAGCTAGGAAAAATTCTGTGTCTCAGAAGCAGTCTCTTTCACAGCAAAACAAGGGAACACAGTTATCGTCTTCCCCCTTGCCAGCCTCTGCCCCTCCTTCTCCAAGTGCTGGGAACACGGCCAATGTTCCCGCCACTAACATAAACAATGATAAGGATAACAAAAATAATCCCACTAGTGCTGGTAACGCTAGCCCAGTCAATCCAAATCCTAATGACACCAGCTCAGCCAATTCAAACCCCCAGCCAGCAGACCAGAATCAAAATCCTCCTGTTAAAAGCAAGGCAGATTTGAACTCACAAGCTCCAGGTCAGACCCACAGTGATTCAAACCCTCCAAGTCAGACCCCTAATTATTCAAACCCTCCAGCAGACACATCCAAGTCTGTTGCTGTTCAGGCCTTTCTGGCACCTGCTAAGGCAAAAGCTAAGACAATGAGTGGTTCACAGGTGGATGTAAGAGAGGGGACCTCTGGTGAGCAGCAAGAGGAGGAAGAGGAGATAGTCTGCGAGACCTTGTAGATGTGCTAAGACAGCAATACTCAAGTGAGAAGAGTGCTGTGAGGTTAGCTGCCAAAGAGAGGATGGTTCCAGTGAGTTTAAGAGTGCTATGAGGAAGGTTGTGTTTTTAGGCCAGGGACAACCAGGTCAACATGAGGAAGAGGAGGAAGATGACATCCAGGACTCCAATGATCCACTCAGAGAGGTCAGGGAAGTTAGGAAGGAATACTCAAGGGAATCAGGTGAGCCAATCTTAAGCTGGCTAGTGAGATGCCATAGCATTGGTGCTAATGCCCTGCAGGTAGGAGACAAGTCTGCCAAGCAGCTGGGACCACTCACTAAGGAGAGTGGAGTGGACAAATACCTAGCAAGTCCTCTTGGTAAGGTTAGCTTGTGGACACGTCTTCTGTTGGCTGTGGCTATGAGATATCCTTCCCGAGATGATTTGCCATGGGCTGCCAAGAAGTGGAACACCATTGAACAGGGAATTAAGCTTCTGAAGGAGTTTGCTGTGAAGGAAGTGCTTTATGGAGATCATGGTACTCATGAGCCTGACGATATTCCTTTGGGAACAGGTCTCATGAAGAAGCTGATTAAGCTTGCTCCTTCATCCTATGCTAATATCTTGGCCAGTAAGTTTCTAGCAAGGAGTGATAATGGAAGATCTTTCACTGTTGGTGAATTCACTGACCAGCTCAGGAAGATAGAGGACAGCTTGTCCCATTCTGTCTAATCTGTGCCATACAAACTATGACTTCTGAAATAAAGGGCACGAAAGATGGTATTAGAGATGGCATTAAGGAGAGCATGAAAGAACTGAAGGAGGATCTTAAAACCTCAATTTCCAATCTGGTAAAGGATACCATTCCTGCATCATCTGAATGGGCGCATGTTTCAGCGGTCAGGAACAGACGCCCACCTCCTGCAAGGCAATTCCAGCCCAGGAGGAGATAAATTCCACCCAGACAACAACAATCACGTGCGTCACTGTGGATACTTCTGCGTGACACATACGGGGAGAACATGAACAAATGGGATGGTAAACCTACTTCAGCTCTTCCAAAGAGGGTCAGGGAACTGCAGAGTGGCAGAAACAGAGGCAATAATGCCAGGAAAGTAGCTGTCACTTCTTCAGCTCCCGAGAGCAACTGCAATTGTTCCAACAGTTGCAGTTCCTCTCACAACAACACCAATCACTGTGTACACCCTACATGCCATGTTCAGCATTAGGGGTGCCCTGCCTCCAGCCAGGAGGACGAAAGGGATAGTGGAGAGAACCAAATGTATTGGAATGTATTCATTAGGTGGCCTGGCAGTTCAAGAGTTCGGAAATACAGGGCTTTAGTTGACACTGGTTCTCAGTGTACTTTATTGCCATCCAATTGCAAAGGGACAGAGTCCATTTCTATCTTTGGAATCACTGGTGGATCTCAAGAGTTAACTAAAATACAGGCAGAGATCAGTTTAACTGGTAAAGAGTGGAAGACACATACTATTGTAACTGGTCCTGAAGCCTCTTGAATTCTGGGAATTGACTTTTTGACACAAGGTTGTTTCAAAGATCCTAAGGGTCACAAATGGGCTTTTGGAATAGCATCTGTAGAGACTGAGGATGGTAAACTGAAATTGTCCATTAGACCTGAACTTTCTGATGAATCTGCAGTTGTGGGACATCATGACATAGAGGATCTGGAAGTGCCAATTGCAACTCAAACTGTTCACTGCAGGCAGTACAGAACTAACTGTGACTCTTTGTTGCCCATTCATCAGCTGATTTGTCAACTGGAGAGTCAGGCAGTCATTGAGAAAGCTCATTCACCTTTCAACAGTCCCATCTGGCCTGTGCGTAAACCTACGGGCGACTGGAGCCTGACAGTTGACTTTTGTGCCCTCAACGAGGTGACGCCACCCATGAGCGCAGCTGTGCCAGACATGCTGGAACTCCAGTACGAGCTGGAATCGAAGGAGGCTAAATGGTATGCTACCATAGATATTGCTCATGCTTTCTTCTCTATTCCTATAGCAAAGGAGTGCAGGCCTCAGTTTGCATTCACCTGGAGAGGAATCCAGTACCAGTTCAACCGTTTGCCTCAGGGGTGGAAACACAGCTCAACCATCTGTCACTCAGTCATCCACAATGCACTGGAGAAAGGTAAAGCTCCAGAGCACATCCAGTACATCGACGACATCATTGTGTGGGGCCAAACTGCTGAGGAAGTCTTCGAGAAAGGTAACAAAATCATTGACATTCTGTTGCAAGCAGGTTTTGCCATTAAGAGAGACAAGGTCAAAGGACCTGCCAAAGAAATTCAGTTTCTGGGATTGCGGTGGCAGGATGGTCGCCGTTACATTCCTCAGGATGTGATCAACAAAGTCTCTACCATGCAGTTCCCACCAGTAAGAAGGACACTCTTTCTTAGGTGCAGTGGGATTTTGGAGACTACACATTCCTGGTTTCAGTCAGATTGTCAAACCTCTGCATGATGTGACTCGTAAGAGAAACAATTTCGAGTGGGGACCTGAACAACAAGCAGCCTTTGATCAGATCAAGCGAGAAGTAGTCCATGCAGTGGGCTTGGGACCTGTGAGATCTGGTCCAGACATTAAAAACATTCTGTACATGGTCCAACTTGGAGCCTTTGGCAGAGAGCTCCAAATGAGACACGTGGTCATCCACTTGATTTCTGGGGACGTTGTTACAGAGGTTCATAGACAAATTACACTGCAACTGAGAAAGAGATTCTAGCAGCCTATGAGGGAGTAAAAGCAGCTTCTGAAGTGATTGGAACTGAGTCACAAGTGCTTTTAGCTCCTAGACTGCCAGTTCTTAACTGGATGTTCAAGGGCAAAGGTTCATCACCACATCATGCCACAGATGCAACCTGGTCTAAATGGATGGCTTTGATAACCCAACGAGCACGAATGGGTAATCTTGACCGACCTGGTCTGGTAGAGGTGATCAACAACTGGCCAGAAGGCACAGACTGTACCAAACCTCCAGAGGAGAAAATAACCCGTGCCGAAGAAGGTCCTCCCAATGGTGATCTCTCTGATCAGGAAAAGAACTATGCTTTATTCACAGATGGTTCCTGTCGTCTTGTTAGGAACAAGCGAATATGGAAGTCAGCGGTTTGGAGTCCAACACCGAAACAAAAGATGGAGAAGGAGAATCCAGTCAGTTCGCTGAGGTAAAAGCTGTCCAACTTGCTCTTGATGTGGCTGAATGTGAAAATTGGCCTATCCTTTACCTCTACACCGTCTCGTGGATGGTAGCCAATGCTCTACGGGGTTGGCTGAAGGACTGGAAGAAGAATGGTTGGCAGAGGAAAGGAAAGCCTATTTGGTGTGCTGATCTATGGCAGGACATTGATGCACGGCTGGAGAAAATTCCAGTGAAGGTGCGGCACGTAGATGCACACATGCCCAAGAACAGAGCCACTGAGGAACATCAACACAACCAGAAGGCAGACCAAGCTGCTAAGATTGCTCAAGTTGATACCAACTGTGATCTTGACATTGACCTTGATTGGAAACACCGAGGTGAGCTGTTCATAGCTCGGTGGGCCCAGGACTCATCTGGAAATCAAGGCAGAGATGTAACATACCGATGGGCACACGCTAGGTCAATTGACTTGTCCATGGATGCTATCACCCAAGTCATCTATGACTGTGACATTTGTGCTGCTATTAAGCAGGCTAAGCAAATCAAGCCCTTATGGTATGGTGAGAGATGGTCAAAGTACAAGTATGGTGAAGCCTGGCAGATTGACTACATCACTTTATCTCGATCTCGTTCTGGTAAGCAGTATGTGCTAACGATTATAGAAGCCAGCACTGGATGGTTGGAAACCTATCCAGTTCCACATGCTACTGCACGTAACATCATTGTTGATTTGTAGAGACAAATCATGTGGAGACATGGAACTCCAGAGAAAATCGAGTCAGACAATGGTGCTCATTTCAAGAACAATCTTGTTTGCTGAAAACCACCCTAAAAGCCATGGGGGGTGGAACTCTGAAAAACTGGGACAAACATTTAGCACAAGCTACCTGGTTGGTAAATAGTAGAGGTTCAGGAAACAGAGCAGGATCTGCACAATCAAATTTGGTCCAAACAGTAGATGGTGATAAGGGTCCTGCTGTACGTGAAAAGAATCTGTTAGGGAAAACTGTTTGGGTATTTTCTCCTTTGGGTGAAGGGAAACCTGTCTGAGGGGTGGTTTCTGCTGAAGGTCCTGGTCATACGTACTGGGTAATGCAGGAGAATGGTGAAATACAGTGTATTCCACAGAGAAATTTAACCTTAGCTGAGAGAGTTTAAATTCAGAGTGTCCAACATAAGCTGTTAGGATTTTTCTCTTCTAGGTAACATCGGTGCCCAACACTGAGAGAATGTATGATAGAAATCTACAGTACGTGAGCACGAACCCAACATCACCTGGGAGTCCCTGTTCTGAGCTTTTGAATCACCTACATCTGATTGAAGTGTGAACTGAACTTGTATATATTGTTTTAGTGTAAATAATAGTTTAGATTAGATTGGGTAATTCTCAGCGATACTCTGAGCAAAGTAGACAAGGGGTGGATTGTGCTAGTTAGAAGCAAGGTGGAATGTTTTGGTAAAAGAACTTGATAACAGGCAGTGAAATGAAAGCAATTGATGTCAACTTCTCTCACAGTCTCGCTGAGAGGTCTGGGAAGAAGAAGTAAACTTTCTCCATTTTGTTTTTCACTCTTGCTTTTGCCTTAGACCAAGACACATCTTTCTAACATCACTGCTTTCTAACCTTGCTCCCTAACCTCTTGGATGCACCTCTCTTCTTCTTGAGAACTGGGGTAAGGTTGAGAGGGCTGGGGGAGGTGTTGGGGTGGTTTGAGAGCCCCTCCTGGGGATTCAGGTTTCTGGGAGGGGAGTTGTGCTTTTGTATTGTTTATCCTTTGTATGTTTCTGTATATAATTGTATATAACTGTATATATTGTAAATAGCTGCTTGTAAATTCTGCTAGCTGTAAATAAATTGCTTCATCTATATTCCCAGGGTCTGTCTGAGTTAGCTGGGGCAAACACAAAGTGTGGGGGGCAGGTGGAAGTCCAAACCATCACACCAACCATCCTGGACCCCTTTGTTCTCAAGGACTGCTGCCCAGGGGACTCTGGAAATAAGTTTCTGTGATGGTTTGGCGGTTACCAAACACAGAAATATACAAAGGATAAACAATACAAAAGCACAACTCCCCTCCCAGAAACCTGAGTCCCCAGGAGGGGCTCTCAAACCACCCCAACACCTCCCCCCCGGCCCTCTTAACCTTACCCCAGTTCTCAGGAAGAAAAGAGGTGCAGCCAAGAGGTTAGGGAGCAAGGTTAGTAGGAGCAGGGTTAATGAGATGTGATCAGGTCTAAGGCAAAAGCAAGAGTGAGAAACAAAATGGAGAAAGTTTACTTTTTCTTCCCAGAGCTCTCAGCGTGACTGTGAGAGAAGTTGACATCAATTGTTTTCATTTCACTGCCCGTTATCTAGTTCTTGTACCAAAACATTCCAGCTTGCTACAAACTAGCACAGTTTCTTGAGCAAATTGAAGTTTGCTCTCCGAAATCCAAGGTGTAGGTTTTGTTGTAGTGCCTCCCTACCTCCCTGTATATGGAAAACTCCACTAACTCGTGATCACTACATCCCAGGCAGCCTCCCACTGCCACATCTCCTACCACCCCTTCTCTGTTGGAGCGCAGCAGGTCAAGCTGAGCTTGACCCCTAGTAGTCTTCATTAACAGCTGGGTCATGAAGCTGTCCTCCATGCACTCTAGAAATCTCCTGGACTGCCTCCTCTCTGCTGAATTAAGTTCCCAGCAGCTATCTGGCAGGTTAAGGTCACCCACAAGGACAAGATCTGATGATCTTGAGACAGTCTCCAACTGTTTGTAAAATATCTCATCTGTTTCCTCATCCTGGTTGGGTGGTCTATAAAAGACTCCAACCAGGATGTCAGATTTATTAGTCCTCCCTCTGATTTTAACCCACAAGCTCTCAACCCCTTCATCCCTCACCTCAAGCTCAGTGGCATGGAGTGACTCCCTAATATACAGGGCCACCCCTCCTCCTCTTCTCCCTTGCCTGTCTCTCCTGAAGAGGTTATATCCCCCCAGTATAGCACTCCAGTCATGCCTGTCATCCCACCAAGTTTCTGAAATGGCAACTATATCATAGTCACCCTGGTGGACCAGGACTTCCAGTTCCTCCTGCTTGTTACCCAAGCTGTGTGCATTGGTGTAGATGCACTTCAGCTGGGCTCTCAATTCCTCAATTGTCCCTAGTTTCCTTCCCACTCTCTCCTTCTCAGAGAGAGTAATTGCCTCACCCACCCCCTTCAGACCTAGTTTAAAGCCCGCCTAATGAGCCCTGCCAACGCCAGTGCCAGGACTCTCCTGCCCCTCCTAGACAACTGCACCTCATCACAATCAAGCAGGTCTGGCACAGTAAAAGTTCCCCCGTGGTCGAAGAACCCAAAATGCCGCCGCTGGCGCCATCCCTTGAGCCATTTGTTGATATCGTAGGTTCTGCTGTTCCTCTCTGTGAACTCCCTTGCCACAGAGGGAACTGAGCAGAACACCATCTGCACTCCCGCTCCATCTATCAATTTCCCCAGGGCCTTAAATTATTCCTTTTTAAATGCCCTGGTCCCCTTCTTTTCAATTTCATCCCTGCCAGCCTGTATTACCAACAAGGGGTAATAATGAGATATATATTTTTATATATGTAAACCAGTTAAATCACCTTCTTGTCAATTGTTGATTTTTTTTAAAAATGTCTCTAACTAAAATTCCACGTGTAACAGACAATATGTTAAATAAACAGTGTTAACCTCTTCACAAATCCATTATGTTTATATATTGCTCATTCTGCCTTATCAGAATGGAGTAGACTCCATCTATTAACTGTATGTGACACTTAGCCCAACTAATAAAATTTTATTGTTACAGTACTCTTATGCACTTCACATGCATTTGGGAGATTGAAATGTAGATTGTTGTAAACTAAATCTGTCTTGTTATAGACTTCTGAGAAAATGAAATTTACATAATTGAAAAAAATAGAAGTATTCTCTCAATATATGAAGAGCTATCATTTTCCCCACCATGATCATGGAATTTCAGAAGCAAAGGAGGAGAAAATGAGTCCTTAATCTTCTTCACAGACTGCAGTACTGCTTTTATTTATGAAATTTCTCAGTAATTAATATTCTTCTGATTTTTTTCCATGTTAATTATTCAAGATGATCAGTAAGTCATAATAACAACAACGCTGAAAAAGTAACTATAAAAGGTGATACTGGTGCTTTATGTAACAGTTTGGCAGTTCAAAAAAATTGCATCTGTTCTTCCTCTACTTCATTCTAGACATGGTGCAAGTGAAATTAATGTAAACCTGTACCACTGTGAGTGTTGCCTTGAAAAAGAATGGAGAGGGTGGAGAACATACTTTAGAAAGAATGCCACATGTACTAGCACATGAGTCATAGCTGTATAGTACTTATAACAGTGACATATCTGTAGAGCTTTTATGACAGTGAATTTCAGTAGGTTCACTTGGTATATGGAAGCTATTGTAGGGAATGGAAAACATATCTATAAATAATAAGGAAATATCTGTACTATAATGAGCACAGTTCATTAATTCTAAAGATCTTGCACTATTGATACTTATAAGCTATCTTGCTCCCATCATTATTCATAGAATCATAGAGTCGACCAAGCACCCAGCCCGAGCCAATAAACCAGACCATAGCACTAAGTGCCTCCTCCAGTCTTTTTTTTAAACACCTCCAAGGATGGTGACTCCACGACCTGTGTGAGCAGCCCATTCCAATAGGAAATCACTTTCTCTGTGAAGAACTTCCTCCTAATATCAAGTCTATACCTCCCCCAGCACAGCTTGAGACTGTGTCCCCTTGTTCGGTTGCTGCTTGCCCGGGAGAAGAGAACGACCCCCACCTGGCTAGAACCTCTCTTGAGGTAGGTGTAGACAGCAATGAGGTCACCTCTGAGCCTCCTCTTCTCCAGGCTAAATAACCCCAGCTCCCATAGTGCATAGTCTCAACCTATTGCCTGCCTTCACATTAGGTGGCTTTTTCAATGCGGTGGTTTGGCTGTTACCCGCCCCCCTCCCCACTTTAGAAATAACCCCAGCTAACTCAGACGGGCTCTGGGAATATAAATGAAGCTATTTATTTACAGATAGCACAATATACAAGCAGATATTTACAGTATTTACAGTTATAGACAGAAATATAAAAAGTAAAAGTAATACAGAAACACAACTCCCCTCCCAGAAACCTGAGTCTCCAGGAGGGGCTCTGAACCACCCCTGCACCTTCCCCCTGCCTCTCTCAACCTTACCCCAAATCCTAGGAAGAAAAAGAGGTTCAGCCAAGAGGTTAAGGAGCAAAGTTATTGGCAGTGAGGTTAGGGAGATGTAGCTCAGTCTGAAGCCAAAAGCAGAGTGAAAAAAAAAATGGAGAAAGTGTAATCTAATGTTTACTTTTTTGTTCCCATACATCTCAGCGAGACTGTGAGGGAAGGAGACCACCAGTGTTTTCCCTTCATAGCCAATTATCTACTTTTTCTTACTAAAACATTCTACCCTGCTTCAAACTAGCACAATCCACCCCTGTCTACTTCGCTCAGAGTATCGCTGAGAATTAATTGATCTAATCTAAACCAATATTTACACTAATGGATATTACAAGTTCAATTCACACTTCATTCCAACTATCTCAGATGTAGGTGCTTCAAAAGCTCAGAACAGTTTGTCTCCTCACAGATGAGACAAGAACAAGGGACTCCAAGGTGACATTGGGTTCGTGCTCACGTGCTGTACATTCTCTTGTAGATTCTTTCAGTGTTGGACGCCGAAGTTACCCAGAACAGAAAAACTCCTAACAGCTTGTATTATACACTCTGAGTTTACACTCTCTCAGCTAAGGTTAAATTTCTCTGTGGAATACACTGGATTTCACCACTCTCTGGCATTACCCAGTAGGTATGACCAGGACCTTCAGCAGACACAACCCCTCGGACAGGTTTCCCTTCACCCAAAGGAGAAAATACCCAAACAGTTTTCCCTAACAGATTCTTTTCACATACAACAGGAACTTTATCACTGTCTACTGTTTGGACCAAGTCTGATTGTGCAGGTCCTGCTCTGTTTCCTGAACCTCTACTATTTACCAACCAGGTAGCTTGTGCTAAATGCTTGTCCCAGTTTTTCAGAGTTCCACCCCCCATGGCTTTTAGGGTAGTTTTCAGCAAACCATTGTAGCGCTCAATCTTCCCTGAAGCTGGTGCATAGTAGGGTATGTGGTAGATCCATTCAATACCATGCTCTTTGGCCCAGTTTTTCACAAGATTGTTCTTGAAATGAGTGCCATTGTCTGACTCATTTTTCTCTGGAGTTCCATATCTCCACATGGTGTGTCTCTCCAAGCCAAGAATGGTGTTAGGTGCAGTAGCATGTGGAACTGGATAGTTTTCCAGCCATTCCAGTGCTGGCCTCTACCATTGTCAGCACATACAGCTTGCCAGAACGAGATCGAGGTAAAGTGATGTAGTCAATCTGCCAGGCTTCACCATACTTGTACTTTGACCATCTCTCACCATACCGTAAGGGCTTGATTCGCTTAGCCTGCTTAATAGCAGCACAAATGTCACAGTCATGGATGACTTGGGTGATAGCGTCCATGGACAAGTCAATTGACCTAGCGTGTGCCCATCGGTATGTTCCATCTCTGCCTTGATGTCCAGATGAGTCATAGGGCCACGGAACTAGGAACAGTTCACCTCGGTGTTTCCAACTTAGGTCCAGATTAGAGTTGGTATCAACTTGAGCAATCTTAGCAGCTTGGTCTGCCTTCTGTTTGTGTTGATGTTCCTCAGTAGCTCTGTTCTTGGGCATGTGTGTGTCTACATGCCGCACCTTCACTGGAGTTCTCTCCAGCTGTGCATCAATGACCTGCCATAGATCAGCACACCAAATAGGCTTTCCCTTCCTCTGCCAACCATTCTTCTTCCAGTCCTTTAGCCAACCCCATGAGCATTGCCTGCCATCCATGAGTCGGTGTAGAGGTAAAGGATAGCCAATATTCATGTTCAGCCACATGAAGAGCAAGTTGGACAGCTTTTACCTCATCAAACTGACTGGATTCTCCTTCTCTATCTCTCGCTTTGGTAACTCTCCTGGTCGGACTCCAGACTGCTGACTTCCATATTTGCTTGTTCCCAACAAGACAAGAGGAACCACCTGTGAACAAAGCATAGTTCTTTTCCCGATCAGAGAGATCACCATAGGGAGGAGCTTCCTCAGCACGAGTTATTTTCTCCTCTGGAGGTTTGGTACAGTCTGTGCCTTCTGGCCAGTTGGTGATCACCTTCACCAGACCAGGTTGGTAAAGATTATGCATTCGTGCTCGTTGGGTTATCAAAGCCATCCATTTAGACCAGGTTGCATCTGTGGCGTGATGCGGTGATGAACCTTTGCCCTTGAACATCCAGTTTAGAACTGGCAGTCTAGGAGCTAAAAGCAATTGTGACTCAGTTCCAATCACTTCAGAAGCTGCTTTCACTCCTTCATAGGCTGCTAATATCTCTTTCTCTGTTGGGGTGTAATTTGCCTCTGAACCTCTGTAGCCACATCCTCAGAAATCAAGTGGATGACCATGTGTCTCATTTGGAGCTCTCTGCCAAAGGCTCCAGGTTGGACCATTGTCACTGGCAGCCATGTACAGAATGTTCTCAATGTCTGGACCAGATCACACAGGTCCTAAGCCCACTGCATGGACTATTTCTTGTTTGATTTGATCAAAGGCTGCTCATTGTTCAAGTCCCCACTGAAAATTGTTTCCTTTACGAGTCACATCATGCAGAGGTTTGACAATCTGATGGAAACCAGGAATGTGTAGTCTCAAAAATCCCACTGAACCTAAGAAAGAGACTTTGTTGATCACATCCTGAGGAACATGATGGTGACCATCCTGCCACCGCACTCCCAGAAACTGAATTTCTCTGGCAAAAGTCCTTTGACCTCGTCTCTCTTCAAGGCAAAACCTTCTTGTAACAGAATGTCAATGATTTGTTACCTTTCTCGAAGACTTCCTCAGCAGTTTGGCCCCACACAATGATGTCGTCAATGAACTGGATGTGCTCTGGAGCTTTACATTTCTCCAGTGCATTGTGGATGACTGAGTGTCAGATCGTTGAGCTGTGTTTCCAACCCTGAGGCAAACAATTGAACTGGTACTGAATTCCTCTCCAGGTTAATGCAAACTGAGGCCTGCACTCTTTTCCTATGGGAACAGAGAAGAAAGCATTAGCAATGTCTATGGTTGCATACCATTTAGCCTCCTTCGATTCCAGCTCGTACTGGAGTTCCAGCATGTCCGGCACAGCTGCACTCATGGGTGGTGTCACCTCATTGAGGGCACAAAAATCAACTATGAGTCTCCAATCGACATGAAGTTTGCACACAGGCCAGATGGGACTGTTGAAAGGTGAATGAACTTTCTCAATGACAGCCTGACTCTCCAGTTGACGAATCAGCTGATGAATGGGCAACAAAGAGTCACAGTTAGTTCTGTACTGCCTGCAGTGAACAGTTTGAGTTGCAATTGGCACTTCCAGGTCCTCTATGTCATGATGTCCCACAACTGCAGATTCATCAGAAAGTTCAGGTCTAATGGACAATTTCAATTTACCATCCTCAATCTCTACAGATGCTATTCCAAAAGCCCATTTGTGACCCTTAGGATCTTTGAAACAATCTTGTCTCAAAAAGTCAATTTCCAGAATTCAAGGGGCTTCAGGACCAGTTACAATAGTATGTTTCTTCCACTCTTTACCAGTTAAACTGATCTCTGCCTGTATTTTAGTTAACTCTTGAGATCCACCAGTGATTCCAAAAATAGATATGGACTCTGTCCCTTTGCAATTTGGTGACAACAGAGTACACTGAGCATCTCTGTCAACTAAAGCCCTGTATTTCCGAACTCTTGAACTGTGAGTCCATCTAATGAATACATTCCAGTAGATTTGGTTCTCTCCACTATCCCTTTCCTCCTCCTGGCTGGAGGCAGGGCACCCCTAATGCTGAACATGGCATGTAGGGTGTACACAGTGATTGGTTTTGTTGTGAGAGAAATTGCAACTGTTGGAACAATTGCAGTTGCTCTCGGGAGCTGAAGAGGTGACAGCTACTTTCCTGGCATCAATGCCTCTGTTTCTGCCACTCTGCAGTTCCCTGACTCTCTTTGAAAGAGGTGAAGTAGGTTGACCATCCCACTTGTTCATGTTCTCCCCGTATGTGTCACGCAGAAGTATCCACAGTGACGCACGTGATTGTTGTTGTCTGGGTGGAATTTGTCTCCTCCTGGGCTGGAATTGCCTTGCAGGAGGTGGGCGTCTCTTCCTGACCGCTGAAACATGCACCCATTCAGATGATACAGGAATGGTATCTTTTTGCCAGATTGGTAATGTTTCTGAGATCCTCCTTCTGTTCTTTCATGCTCTCTTTGATGCCATCCTTAACGCTATCTTTCATCTCTGTAGTCATAGTCATTATGGCATAGATTATACCAGAATGTGACAAGCTATCCTCTATCTGCCTGAGCTGGTCAGTGAACTCACCAAGAGTGAAAGACCTTCCATTATCACTCCTTGAAAGGAACTTTCTGGCCAAAATGTTAGAATAGGATGAAGGAGCAAGCTGAATCAGCTTCTTCATGAGACATGTTCCAAGAGGAATGTCATCAGGCTCACGTGTGCCATGATCTCCATAAAGCACTTCCTTCACAGCAAACTCCTTCAGAAGCTTAATTCCCTGTTCAATGGTGTTCCACTTCTTGTCTGCCCATGGCAGATCATCTCGGGAAGGATATCTCATAGCCACAGCCAACAGAAGGCGTGTCCACAAGCTAACCTTACCAAAAGGACTTGCTAGGTATTTGTCCACTCCACTCTCCTTAGTGAGTGGTCCTAGCTGCCTGGCAGACTTGTCTCCTACCTGCAGGGCGTTAGCACCAATGCTATGACATCTCACTAGCCAGCTTAGAACTGGCTCACCTGATTCCCTTGAGTATTCCTTTCTAACTTCCCTGACCTCTCTGAGTGGATCGTTGGAGTCCTGGATGTCATCCTCCTCCTCTTCCTCTTGCTGATCTTGATTGTCTCTGGCCTAGAAACAGAACCTTCCTCATAGCACTCTTAAACTCATTGGAACCATCCTCTTTCTTGGCAGCCAACCTCACAGCGCTCTTCTCATTTGAGGACTGTGATCTCAGCACATTTGCAAGGTCTCGCAGACTATATGCCTCCTCTTTTTCCTCTTGCTCACCAGATGTTCCTTCTCTTACATCCTCCTTTGAGTCACACTTTGTCAAATGCTGTGTCTTGGTTTTTGCCTTAGCAGGTGCCAAAAAGACCTGTACAGCAACAGACTTTGACATGTCTGCTGGAGAGTTTGAATCATTGGGTTTCTGCCTGAGGTCTGTGAGTTCATATCTTCCTTAGAGCTAACAGGGTTCTGGTCTGCTGGCTGGGGATTCAAACTGGCTGAGCTGGTGTTATCAGTGTAATTATTACTGGGTACATTCTGACTTTGCGTACCTGCCTGTACTCCTGGGATGCCTGCCAATCCTGATGTGTTTTTGTCTTTGTTATCATTCCCGCCAGGAACATTGGCAGTCTTCCCAGAATTTGAAGAGGGGGGTATAGTAACTGTAATAGGAGCTCCCTGTTGTGATTTTGAGACAGAAATTTTTCTAGTTCTTACAGGCACTGCAATCGAATTTTTCACACATAATGCCAGAATTAATATGAAAATCAAAACTATAAAACATAAATTGACATACATCAGTCCTGTCAAAATTTCTTTTGAGTAAAAATCTTTGCAAGGGTCCGGCATCTCAGTTTGGGAGTAAATTAGCCTCATAAGGGCTGTAGATAAAGCACTATTTTCATTACTTGTAATATTATTGACCAATACCCCTGTAATGTTACTAGTAAGATTTTCAGTGACATTAAAACCAGCATACCCAAGAATGAAATCACCCCAGGACCAGAAAATGCTTGTAACTTTAGCTTTAGCCTCCGTATAAGCTAAATTAAGAAAATAAGAGAAAACAAGCAACAATTTGGGCTTTTATCAAATTAAATGCCAAAAAACATAAGCCAGACCAGAGTAGAGCCTCTCCCCCCCTCCCCCCCTCCCCCAGGTACAATAGCTGCTTTATTAGCTTCATTCTGATTCCCAGAGTTAATTAACAGTCACTCAAATGAATCTGCCCTACGTTGGGGAAGCCAAATAAAAGATGTGGTAGTTTGGCTGTTACCTACCCCCCACACTTTAGAAAGAACCCCAGCTAACTCAGACGGGCTCTGGGAATATAAATGAAGCTATTTATTTACAGATAGCACAATATACAAGCAGATATTTACAGTATTTACAGTTATAGACAGAAATATAAAAAGTAAAAGTAATACAGAAACACAACTCCCCTCCCAGAAACCTGAGTCCCCAGGAGGGGCTCTGAACCACCCCTGCACCTTCCCCCTGCCTCTCTCAACCTTACCCCAAATCCTAGGAAGAAAAAGAGGTTCAGCCAAGAGGTTAAGGAGCAAGATTATTGGCAGTGAGGTTAGGGAGATATAGCTCAGTCTGAAGCCAAAAGCAGAGTGAAAAAAAAAAAAAATGGAGAAAGTGTAATCTAATGTTTACTTTTTTGTTCCCATACATCTCAGCGAGACTGTGAGGGAAGGAGACCACCAATGTTTTCCCTTCATAGCCAATTATCTACTTTTTCTTACCAAAACATTCTACCCTGCTTCAAACTAGCACATTCAATAATGTGAACACACAGTCAGCTGGAAAAATTCATATAAACTTGCCTTTACAGTAAAGAAAAATATTAGTCTCTGCAACTCTGTATGTCACATCTTCGAGCAGTCAAGCTTTGATATCTTAAAGTGCAATGCAAAACCTCAGAAGGTCTCATAGACTACACAGGACACTTGGACAACTTTGAATAACACCAAAAAGAGGAAAAAAAATCACTTAGAGAAGACTTACCAGAAATGAAGTTGTTCAAGACAAAGCTAGCTACAACAAACCAAATGGGAAATGCTGAGGATGGAAGAATATCTTAAATTACATTCAAATGCAGGCTGGAAGTCACAGTTTTCTTCCAGATATAAGTAAGGAATTACATATCCTAAAAGAAAACACACATTATTTGAGTTTGATGTACTTATCCAGCTGTAAAGCTAAGTCAGTGATTTAATGATAAACAGCAAGCAGAGAATGGGTCTAAATTTGGGACTTACTGATACATTTTCTTAAAAGAAAAATGTATACAACATACACAAAGAGTACTGTAGAAAGTTATCTTCCAGTACTGAGCTATTAAGATAGCATACAGTTCCAGTGGAAAACAGCATCTGTGTGAGAGAAAGAAAACACAAAAACCTGGGTGTCTTAAGTCTTTCAGGTAAATATTACATTTAAATCTACCCTAGAGCAGGCTGGCCAGAGCCCCATCCAGTGGGATTGACTTGTTGTCTACCTGCTGATATCTTTATGTACTTTGGCACTGAAATTCACACAGCTATAAGAGAGAAATGTCATAGATCATAGCTTACGACTTCACTGCACAAAACTTGTTGTTTGTATTTTTTACTTGTATTGGTCTGATCTAAGCTTCCTGGAGCCCAGAAGCCTAACAGAGCAATAACATAAATAGGATGCCTTCCCCCGCCTTTGGAAGAAAATAGGTAGAGAGACTGAAAAGGGGTTAAATGCCCAAAGAATAGTCTTGCTTTGATTTGTAAGTTAAATGAAAGAAACTTTATCAATAAATAAAAGGTATTTAAGGTAAGGGGAGTTACAAAAGTATAGGGAAGGAAAACAAGATACAATATATATACACAAAACCAGATCGATGACAACAGGTGGAGATAGATTCTGGAGATGGTTGTCCCACAATGTGGTAGGGTGGCCACATGACAAAGCAGGAGCAGCAGGAACTAGGGTGCTGCTGGCAGGCAGGCAGGGCAGAGAGAAAGAAACTTAAGTTCCTCTGTTTTTGTAGGGAGGTCTAGGCAGGAAGTGGAAGTGGGCTAACCATTGCACTTGGGATCAGACTCAGACCACCCCCAGGAGGGGTTAACCCTTTATACTTCTACTCATCAAACTGTAATAGCAGCACAATGTTTTTGCAACCACTGCCATTTTGGTGCAAGAACTCCATGATAACTCATTTATCCATACATTATAAGACACAATGTATAATTCATAGAACACCAAGACAATTTTATAATTTATTTCCATTCACTTTCACCTCTTATTTGTACAACCTGCTTCAGAATTTCTCATCATAATATTCAGTGTCAATAACGTTAACAGACCTCAGCTACACATTTCTTCAGCATGTAACAGCTGTTAGAGAATTTGCAGTGCATGGTGTACAACTACTGATGAGCAACTCAATATCTTTTTAGTCTTTTCACCTGCAGGCAAGCATTACCATTGAGATAAGTGAATGAAGTACTTTTCTGATCTAAGAGCTATTCAATCACACATGGAGAAATAAGTCACTTATAACATGCACACAAGGCAAAAGCTACAGTAGAGATCTTTCAAGATATCTGGAACCGACTTCTTACAACTTCGTTGGAAGAGAAAAGTCTGGATAAGAGGACAATATCTCTTTCTGTCCTCTTTTCTTCCCAACCTTCTAGTCTTTCCTCTGGATTTATACTTTGAGTCTGCAGAACCTCAGAAAGTTCTTTTGCAGTCACACTGAAAACAAACAAAACACTCTCAATTCTAGATTATCTAACAATTTATCTAGTGGCATTATGGGTTTTTTTTTCAGAGAACTACATCACTGCAAGATAATTCATTTCAAGAGAAGCAAAAAAAAAAAAAAAACAAAACCCAAACCCACAACAACAAAACAAAACAAAACCAAAAAACAAACAAAGCCTTGTCAATGTATTGGTCAATAGAATATCAAGGGAGGAATTTGGCTAGAGATAAGAAAAAACTTCACAAATACTCCCTCCTCCTGTTGTGAAGTGTCCTACTGCTGCTGCAAGACTTCTTTAAGTAGACAAGAAAAAAGTGGTGCAAGATATATTATTTCTATCTATGGTGTATCAGGCTTATCAATGTATACATGTGGTGTTTTAAGTGATGCAGAATCTAGTCTTACTGAGGATATGATTAAGCTTGCTCCTTGATCCTCGGTTCCTTCATGGTCCCCATTTGAACTGTACAGAAAACACTAATTACTATGTGAAGTATTTGAAAAAGGAACTTATATTATCTAGGAAATGCTCACAGTTCCAGGATGTCTTTCATGTAGCTGTGATAGAAATGTCTGATGAACACCTGAGAGACATGGGATTGTTTAGTCTGAAGAAGATGAGGTTAAAGAAAGATCTTACTGCTCTCCACAACTACCAGAAAGTAGAGTAGGATAAGCAAAAGGATAAGAAGAAATGGGACATGATTTAGGGGCGTGGTAGGTTTGGGCTGACAGTTGGGTTAATGATCTTATAGCACTTTTCTAAGCTGAAAGTGTGTGTGATTCAATGATTAATTGTTGTGTGTAATTTAATTATGTTGAAAGGACCACTGAATAATTTTGGTTACAATATATACAAAGTTTTGAATGTTTGTCACTGTCTGTTTTATGGGTGCATCAGTAGCAGACAGTAATTAAAGTAAGTTCTTTTATCTGTTCTGTATGTAGCAGAAGAAGAGAGAGGATAGAATTCCTGTTTAACATGATAAATTTGGTTATTTCATGGGTTATTCTACAGAGACAAGGTAAGATATGAGGCAACTCCCGTTTGTTCGTTATGGGAATGGAACAGGTTAATATGCTGTAAATGAGTTAACCTGCCTGGTTCCCTTCCATTGCAGGAGTGAGGGAGAAGTAACACACAAAACTCTGGGCCGAGATATAGGCAGTGAGATTATATAGGATTTTAATATAAGTTAAATAATATAATGAACAGTTATCTTAGCTCGTGATACAATGTACAACTATCTTATGTTATTTGCAGAGAAAGTACAACAAAATGCAGAAAAAATAACCTAGTATAAAGAAGAAACCCCAGTTGCTACCCAACTCACACTTGTCTTGCTGCCAAATCTGGAACCTAAAACCAGCAACTGAAGCAAGAAGCCTCTCATGTTACAATCTGAACTTCAAGCTCCATAACACTTTCCTCCAGTCAGCATTTTCATTTCTAGTGTGGTATGACTGCAGCATAGTATTGCATGTCAGCAGCAGGTTCAACTTAACCCATGACAGTTAATTGTAAAAAAGCATCTCTTGTCTTGTAAAACCAAAACTAATTAAAGCAAGTTGACTGTGTCAGCTTGGAGTTGTAGAAATCATACAAAGCAAACAATGTGCATTAAATCCAAAGTGAATAGTCTTTTTCAGAGAGAAGTGAATTTGGCTTTGATCTTGACTGTGACGTCTCCTGACTTCTATGTATTGAGGACATATGGGAACTCAAGAAGTGTGAATTCATTGAACAAGCAGGGGAGAAATAATTGTTTAACTAAAGTAAGCAGAACAGAAAGCCTTCCACAAGAAAAAGAAGTTAAACTTGTTTATTCTCCTCTCAGACTTTCTTTCTAGTTCAATTATTATAAATGTTATTTCATTTCATGTGGGAATCACAAAACACTAGTTTTTACTCAAATTGTCTGAAATATGAGAATTTAGAAAATTAATTATTCTTTTTTCTTAGAGTTTTGTCCATTCCATGATATCAGCGGGAATTTCTGTGAATTTCTTTTAGTCTTGTTCAACATTTACATTACTTCTGAAGAAACAGGTGAAAGAGCATTAAAGGAAATTTACTTCTGATAAATTTGAAATATATTTAAGGGCAAGCAGTGAATACTGAACATCCTATATTTTTTAAGGTTAACAGAAACAGTTGTCTTTAATTGAAATTCATTCATGACATTTGTGGGTTTTGCATTATAAATTGACACATACTTTTCAAATGTGATTCTAAAATATACACATACATGTGTGTATGTGCTAAATATTTTGTGCAGTTTTGGGCCCCACAATTTAAGAATTAATATAAGGTAGGGGTTGGAAGTGACCTCTGAAGCTATTCAAGACCAACTGCTCTGCCAAAGCAGGATCACCTAAGGCAGGTCACAGAATAAAACACCAGATGTTTCTTGAAAATTTCTGGAGAAGACTGTACAATCTCTCTGAGCAGATAGTTCAGTGCTTCATTACTTTACAATAAAGTTCTTCTTCACGTTGAGGTGGAACATTCTATGTTCTAGTTTGTATCCATTGACCTTTCTCCTATCAAACAACACTACTGAAAAGAGACTTCTACCTTCTTGACACCCACTCTTCAGGTATATATAAACATTAGTAAAATCCCCTCTCAGTCTTCTCTTTTCACAGTATCACAGTATCACAGTATTATCAGGGTTGGAAGAGACCTCACAGATCATCTAGTCCAACCCTTTACCACAGAGCCCAAGGCTAGACCATGGCACCAAGTGCCACATCCAATCCTGCTTTGAACAGCTCCAGGGATGGTGACTCCACCACCTCCCCGGGCAGCCCATTCCAGTGTCCAATGACTCTCTCAGTGAAGAAATTTCTCCTCACCTCAAGCCTAAATTTCCCCTGATGTAGCTTGAGGCTGTGTCCTCTCGTTCTGGTGCTGGCCACCTGAGAGAAGAGAGCAACCTCCTCCTGGCCACAACCACCCTTCAGGTAGTTGTAGACAGCAATAAGGTCACCCCTGAGCCTCCTCTTCTCCAGGCTAAACAATCCCAGCTCCCTCAGCCTCTCCTCGTAGGGCTTGTGCTCGAGGCCTCTCCCCAGCCTTGTCACCATTCTCTGGACATGATCAAGCATCTCAATGTCCTTCCTAAACTGGGGGGCCCAGAACTGAACACAGGACTCAAGATGTGGTCTAACCAGTGCAGAGTACAGGGGCAGAATGACCGCCCTGCTCCTGATGACCACACCATTCCTGATGCAGGCCAGGATGCCACTGGCTCTCTTGGCCACCTGGGCACACTGCTGGCTCATGTTCAGGCGGGTATCAGTCTGCACTCCCACTTCCCTTTCTATCTGGCTGCTCTCCAGCCACTCCGACCCCAGCCTGTATCTCTGCATGGGGTTGTTGTGGCCAAAGTGCAGCACCCTGCACTTGGAGCTATTGAATGCCATCCCCTTGGACTCTGCCCATCTGTCCAGGCAGTCAAGGTCCCACTGCAGAGCCCTTCTGCCCTCCAACCCAGCCACATCTGCCCCCAGCTTGGTGTCATCTGCAAACTTGCTGATGACTGACTCAATGCCCTCATCCGTAGTGAAGATCCTCAAGTCTCTCAGCCTTTCCTCGTAAGGCAAATGTTCCACACTCTCAATTATCCTTGTAGCCTTCTGTTGGACATTACCTATTACATTCCTTCCCTCTTGAACCAGAAAGCCCAGAACTGGACACAATACTCCAGATGTCGTCTCACCAAGGCAGAGTATAGCAGAATATTCATGTCCTTGAATGTCTTCAGGGGTCAACAAAGCTGATGGAAGGGGCAAAAGCAAGTGCTGCGAGGAACATCTAAGGATTCTGGGCTTGTTTAACTCAGAGAAAAGGAAGCTGAGGGATGATCTTACTGTTCTCTACAGCTTCCTGATGAGGGGATGTGCTAATCCTTTCACTATGGGCTTCTGTGACAGGATGTTTGGGAATGGGTCTAAGCTGTTCAAAGAGATGTTTGCACTTGAGGTTAGGAAACATTTCCATCAGTGTGGTAGAAAGCTGGAATAGGCTTCCTAGAGAGAAGTTCAATGTCTGATGCCTGTCAACGTTCAAGAGGCATTTGGATAATGCCCTTAATAGCACACTTCCTCTGGACTTGCTCTGAAATTGCACTAACTCAGGTGCAGGACAAGAACCAGAGCACACAGAAAGCTCTACTATTCTGAATTTCAAACAAGATGCCTATACATGTTAGTATGACAGTGCTGGATGATAGCCTGAAATGCTTCACAAGATAAGGCCTTAAGGAAGCTTAAAAGGAGACAACATATTGTGAACAGGTTAATGGTTTCTCTTACTAATTACAATGTGAATACCCCATCCCTCAGACCCAATGTGTTGTCAAGAGGAGAGGGGTTAACAAGGGATTTCATAACCAGGTGTGGAGAGTGGGAGACAGTATCACACCTGAGTAAACACCAGATGGTCCTGAAAGACAGCAGGAGAGTGATAATGTTGTGTCTTCATATATAAGTTGGCAGTGATGAAGTGGCTTTCTGATTTGTTACTGTTTTCTGTATAAGATGCAGCTTATGTCCTAGAAGGTGTGTTAGTTTCTTGACATCATACTGCCAGTACCCAGTTCTCCTCAGGATCTTAATGAAATTGGTATTTTGTCTGTTTGTGGATTCAACTTTGCACACTGGGTGAAGAACCAATTTTTGGGATGACTGTAATACAGACAAGCAGCGGTCCTTAAGTATGCAAAATATAAACCCGCATCAAGTAACATCAGCACTAGTGATTCACCTGTTCTGAATTACATAGATCTCATTACTGTTATCAATATGCATTAAATCCATGTTATTACAGGATCACAGGATATTAGAGGTTGGAAGGGACCCAAGGAGATCATCAGGTCCAACCTCCCTGACACAGCAGGATCACACAATCTGGCACAGATCACAGAGGAATGCATCCAGACAGGCCTTGAAAGTCTCCAGAGAAAGAGACTCCACAACCTCTCTGGGCAACCTGTTCCAGTACTCTGTGAACTTTGCAGTAAAAAAGTTCCCCCTTGTGTTGAGGTGGAACCTCTTGTGCTGTAATTTACATCCATTGCTCCTTGTCCTATCACAGGGAGCAAGTGTGAAGAGCCTGTTCCCTGCCTCCTGACCAGCCCTCAGATGTTTATACACGTTTATTAAATCCCCTCTCAGTCTTCTCCAGATTAAAAAGTCCCAGGTCTCTCAGTCTCTCCTCATAAGTCATGTCCTCCAATCCCCTAATTGTCCTTGTCTGCCAGACCCTCTCCAGCAGAACCCTGTCCCTCTTAAACTGGGGAGCCCAAAACTGAATGCAGTATTCCATATAAGGTTTCATTAGGGCAGAGTAGAGGGAAAGAAGAACCTCCCTTGATCTGCTGGACACATTCTTCCTAATACACCCCAGGGTCTCTTTGGCTTTCTTGGCCACAATAGGACATTGCTTTCCACAGTTAACTTGTTATCCACCAGGACTCCAAGATCCCTCTCTACGGGGCTGCTCTCCAGCAGATCACCTCCCAGTCTGTACTGGTGCAGTTTATTATTCCTTCCCAAATGCAAGACTCTGCACTATTAGTTTCACGGTAACATCAGAAAAAAGAGACACACGTTCATTCTTTCTAAATTTAATTCTACTTTAAAGCTTCTCTGCAATGTATACTTCAGAACTTCTTAAAACTCCTTGAATTTAATTTAAAATAAATAATTCATGTATTAAATTTATACATTTACATTAAATTATTGATTTGTACAGATCATGAACCAGTCAATATAAAAGTCTCCTATGATTCCTTCAAATCTATTTTATCAATACAGAAGATCCCAAGGGAACACTCATTACAAGAAATACTTTCAGAAAATGGAAAAAGTCACCTTTTGTTAACTTATTTTTAACAATACCTTCTCTAACAAGTGGTCTCTGAGGTAGTGTACAATGTGAAGTCTAAAGCCAAGTGCCAATGTAATTTTATGCACATCTCAAACCTATTTAATATGAAGGATAACATTCCTCAGATGTGTTTAGCACATTGCTATATCTTTCTCATGAAATATATGTAATATACATTTTAGACTGCATTATACTTCACATCCATCTCCTGTGAATCATTTCCCATCCATTTCACTTTCACTGAAAGCATTGACTTATTAAGATCATTGAACAATTACTTGAATTTTAAATACAATAAAGGAGAAATGAATGTGCAGTCAGCCACAGCTGCTGTGATTGTACATATGTAGCCATAGATTTTTTTTTTATTAGAAAAGAATACTACAATTGAGTCCTACCACTGGCCCACCATGGTCATAATCATGAAATCATGTCCCAAAGCACCATGTCAACACATTTTTGTAACACCTCCAGAGACGGTGAAGTCACCACCTCCCTGGGCAGCCTGTTCCAATGGCTGTCCACCCATTCAGTAAAGATTTTTTTCTTAATAACCAATATAAACATTCCTTGGATCAATTTGGGACCACTTCCTCTCTTTTCATCACTGGATTCTAAGAAAAAAAGCTTGATGTAATTAGAAACATAGAAAATGTTGAACACTTCTTCTAAGACAAATTTATAATATATTTTCTTCAGTTGGTTGTAATTTTTTTGTTTGTTTGTGGATTTGGGGTTTGTTTTGTTTCTTGGGGTTTTTTTCCCCCCTTCAGTTTGGTTTGATTTGTTTGTGTTGTTTTTCCTTTGTAAAGAATATTATTGACACTAAATACATGAGTCTGGATGTAGTTATGCAAATGCAATATCAACAAATTTATACATTATCTATTTCTTTAAAAACAAATAAACAATAAAACCAAAACCAAAATGAATTTATCTTCATATGTAACCAAAATGCTGCCTGGATCTTGTGGTGAATTGTCCTAAAGGACATAAAATGGGCTTAAGCATGTCCTGTCTTATTTACCTGCCTGTCTGCATTGCAGCCAGAGGTGGGAAAACAGAACAAAAGAAACCCAGGCAACTTAGTCTCTTTGCCTGAGAGGGGTTTCATGGGGACCATGCCCCTGTCCCGGGTAGGCCTATGCGCACCCCCATTTTATGGAAGACAACAGCCTGTGGGTTCTTCCATTCCTGTGTCTACTTGGGTGATTGTCAGATGTGATGGTTTGGGCTCTTACCTGCCCCACACACACTTTTGAATTTGCCCCAGCTAACTCAGACGGCCTCTGGGAATATAAATGAAGCTATTTATTGTACAGCAGCAAATATACAAGCAGCTATTTACAATATATACAGTTATATACAGAAATAAACAAAGGATAAACAATACAGAAGCACAACTCCCCTCCCAGAAACCTGAGTCCCCAGGAGGGGCTCTCAAACCACCCCAACACCTTCCCCGGCCCCTCTCAACCTTACCCCAGTTCTCAGGAAGAAGAGAGGTGAAGCCAAGAGGTTAGGGAGCAGGGTTAGTGGCAGCAGGGTTAATGAGATGTGGCTAGGTCTGAAGGCAAAGGCAGAATGAAAAAAACAAGATGAAGAATGTTTACTTCTTCTTCCCAGAGTTCTCAGCGTAACTGTGAGAGAAGGAGACACAATTGTTTTTCATTTCACTGCCCATTATCTAGTTCTTTTACCAAAACATTCTAGCTTACTTCAAACTAGCACATCAGAGGTGATTGGGTGATTGTGCGGTCAATGAGACCATTAGCCTCGGCCATTACCCTATAAATGGGGGTGAACAGGGGAAAAGGTGCTGGCCTGCTCGTTCATTCCTCACTGATCTGCCACTTGTCCGCCCGTGCCTCAAGCCACCTCAGCCAGCAGCTCACATGGAATTTGCCCCAGGACTTCTGTTGAATATTTTCCTGCCTATGTTTTTGGGCCACGGACATTAGGACTAATGGGTATTCTCCATTCTTTGTTCAAGTTGCTAAAGGATTTTAATCAACCTCACAAGTGGTGAATGAAGCCAACAGACTCTCTATCAAAGACATTTTCTGAAATCAGTCAAAATTCAATTGTATAGAGACATTCTGTAAAATAGTTCTGCTAACCGCATCCAAGAACTTGTGTGGAGAGTTTTAAAAAAATTTGGGGGAATTATCTTGGGTATATTAATAAATATTTCATAACTTTTAAATCTGCCTCATTGCATTTTACCCCAAACTCAGATTTCAACTAGCCCCATTTACAACAAACCTGCTTTCTCTCACAATGCAAACTGCACTGAAGTCTGTGTAAATGAGCTCTCAAGCTAAAAGCAACTTAATCACTTTCAGTAGCTGTAACTGCTAGTAGCAGTAACACAGTTTGCTTAGGGGCACTTGGCTCCCTTGGTCTTACCCCTTCTGCATGGTCTAGGCTGTTGTTACCTGTCAGAGGGGCTATTCGCGTTTGGGTTGGCTGTAGTTTGGGGCAGCTTTCAGCAATGACTTGTTGCCTACTATATGGACTCTTGTGCTTCTCCCTGTTAAACTGAGGCACAACAAAGTTTCCAGACAAGTTAAGACTTGAAGCATAAAAGCTTGATATAGCAGCAAGGCTGGGTATAGCAAGGCAAGGCTTGGTAAAATAAGGGGAGATGAGGCATAGTATAGCAAGGCAAGGCAAGCTGTTTACAGCTTCTGTTCTGCTTTTATCAATTGTCTGAGTTTTAATTACTCCAACGGGCAATGGAGATTAACAGATCAGAATGGCAATTTGCCACAACTAACCATATTCGGTAAAGCTGTGGGCTTGCATCATCCAAATTTAGGAAAACACAGGCCTTGCACAAGGCAACCACAAGCTAAGTGTATGTAGTCTATTTACCACAGGATGTAAATAGGAGCAAAATAAGTCTGAACAATCTCTGGTCTTTCAACTCTGTGCCTCCAGGTTTTTGTCCTCTTTCCCACATCTCTCTCCACTTTAGAAGGAGGATGGGGAGTGCAGGACTGTACCTGGATATGCCAGGATGCACATTAGGCCTATTTTGGCCTACCATCACAGACTCACATAGTTATTTCAGAATATATTCTCTTTTATCACAAATCAGGAATCTCCCCTTTCTAAATCCCAAATGCAAATCAAATATGTATTGCCAGACTGTTCAATATACAGAATAAGCATAGGTTAATTATTTATGCAATTGAAATTTACATCTTTGTAAGATTATCACAGTATCATAGTATCATCAGGGTTGAAAGAGACCTCACAGATCAAGTCCAACCCTTTACCACAGAGCTCAAGGCTAGACCATGGCACCAAGTGCCACGTCCAATCTTGCCTTGAACAGTCCCAGGGACGGCGACTCCACCACCTCCCCGGGCAGCCCATTCCAGTGTCCAATGACTCTCTCAGTGAAAAAATTTCTCCTCACCTCAAGCCTAAATTTCCACCTGATGTAGCTTGAGGCTGTGTTCTCTCGTTCTGGCGACGGCCACCTGAGAGAAGAGAGTAACCTCCCCCTGGCCACAACCACCCCTCAGGTAGTTGTAGACAGCAATAAGGTCTGCCCTGAGCCTCCTCTTCTCCAGGCTAACCAATCCCAGCTCCCTCAGCCTCTCCTCATAAGGCTTGTGCTCGAGGCCTCTCCCCAGCCTCGTCACCCTTCTCTGGACATGATCAAGCATCTCAATGTCCTTCCTAAACTGGGGGGCCCAGAACTGAACACAGTACTCAAGGTGTGGTCTAACCAGTGCAGAGTACAGGGGCAGAATGACCTCCCTGCTCCTGATGACCACACCATTCCTGATGCAGGCCAGGATGCCACTGGCTCTCTTGGCCTCCTGGGCACACTGCTGGCTCATGTTCAGGTGGGTATCAATCAGCACCCCCAGATCCCTCTCTGTCTGGCTGCTCTCCAGCCACTCTGACCCCAGCCTGTATCTCTGCATGAGGTTGTTGTGGCCAAAGGGCAGCACCCTGCACTTGGAGCTATTGAACACCATCCCATTGGACTCTGCCCATCTGTCCAGGTGGTCAAGGTCCCACTGCAGAGCCCTTCTGCCCTCCAACTCAGTCACATCTGCCCCCAGCTTAGTGTCATCTGCAAACTTGCTGATGACTGACTCCATGCCCTCATCCAGATCATCTATGAAGATGTTAAAGAGGATGGGGCCCAGCACTGATCCCTGAGGGACACCACTAGTGACTGGCCGCCAGCTGGATGTGGCTCCATTCACTACCACTCTCTGGGTCTGGCCCTCCAGCCATTTCCTAACCCAGCATAAAGTGTTGTCATCCAAGCCATGGGCTGACAGCTTAGCCAGCAGTTTGCTGTGGGGGACAGTGTCAAAGGCCTTGCTGAAGTCCAGATAGACCACATCCACAGGCCTCCCCACATCCACCACGCGGGTCACCTGATCATAGCAGGAGATCAGGTTGGAGAGGCAGGATCTGCCCTTCCTAAATCCATGCTGGCTGGACCTGAGCCCTTTGCCATCCCTCAGGTGCGCTCCTATCACCCCCAAGATAACCTGCTCCATCAGTTTCCCTGGCACTGTGGTCAGACTGACAGGTCTGTAGTTCCCAGGTTCCTCCATCCAATGCTTCTTGTGGATGGGGACCACGTTGGCCATTTTCCAGTCTCCTGGGACCTCTCCAGTGAGCCAGAACTGCTTGAAAATGATGGAGAGCAGCTTGGCCAGCTCAGCTGCCAGCTCTCTCTGCACCCTGGGATGGATCCCATCTGGTCCCATGGACTTGTGGGTGTCCAAATGGCTCAGCAGGTCCTGAACTAATTCTTCATGAATTTCCAGGGCAACACACCGCTCCCCGATCCCATCCCCCAGTTCAAGAGGCCACTTGCCTCCTCCTCCCTCCTTGTTGTTGAAAACTGAGGTGAAGAAGGCATTCAGGACCTCATCCTTTTCTTCATCATCAGTTACAGTGTTCCCCTCCTGGTCCAGTAAGCAGTGGAGGCTCTTCTTGCCCTTCCTTTTAGCGTTGATAAATTTATAAAAGTTTTTTTTATTGTCTTTCACGGAAGTGGCCAGCCTAAATTCTAGCTGGGCCTTAGCCTCTCTAATTGTTCTCCTGCATAATCTGGCTATCTCCTTAAACACGTCAGGAGAAGCCTTCCCCTCCTTCCAGAGGTGATACACCCTCTTTTTTTCCCCCAATTCCTTCAGGAGCTGTTTACTTATCCAGGCTGGTCGCCTTCCCCGACGGCTCATCTTTCGGCACATGGGAACTGCCAGTTCCTGTGCCTTCATGAGCTCCTGTTTAAAGTAGGTCCAACCATCCTTTGTTCTCAAGGACTGCTGCCCAGGGGACTCTGGAAATAAGTTTCTTAAGCAAATTGAAGTTTGCCCTCCGAAATCCAAGGTGTAGGTTTTGTTGTAGTGCCTCCCTACCTCCCTGTATATGGAAAACTCCACTAACTCGTGATCACTACATCCCAGGCAGCCTCCTACTGCCACATCTCCTACCAGCCCTTCTCTGTTGGAGAGCAGCAGGTCAAGCTGAGCTTGACCCCTAGTAAGCTCCATTAACAGCTGGGTCATGAAGCTGTCCTCCATGCACTCTAGAAATCTCCTGGACTGCCTCCTCTCTGCTGAATTAAGTTCCCAGCAGGTATCTGGCAGGTTAAAGTCACCCACAAGGACAAGATCTGATGATCTTGAGACAGCCTCCAACTGTTTGTAAAATATCTCATCTGTTTCCTCATCCTGGTTGGGTGGTCTATAAAAGACTCCAACCAGGATGTCAGATTTATTAGTCCTCCCTCTGATTTTAACCCACAAGCTCTCAACCCCTTCATCCCTCACCTCAAGCTCAGTGGCATGGAGTGACTCCCTAATATACAGGGCCACCCCTCCTCCTCTTCTCCCTTGCCTGTCTCTCCTGAAGAGGTTATATCCCCCCAGTATAGCACTCCAGTCATGCCTGTCATCCCACCAAGTTTCTGAAATGGCAACTATATCATAGTCACCCTGGTGGACCAGGACTTCCAATTCTTCCTGCTTGTTACCCAAGCTGTGTGCATTGGTGTAGATGCACTTCAGCTGGGCTCTCAATTCCTCAATTGTCCCTAGTTTCCTTCCCACTCTCTCCTTCTCAGAGAGAGTAATTGCCTCACCCACCCCCTTCAGACCTAGTTTAAAGCCCGCCTAATGAGCCCTGCCAATGCCAGTGCCAGGACTCTCCTGCCCCTCCTAGACAATTGCACCCCATCACAATCAAGCAGGTCTGGCTCAGTAAAAGTTCCCCCCGTGGTCGAAGAACCCAAAATGCCGCCGCTGGCGCCATCCCTTGAGCCATTTGTTGATATCGTAGGTTCTGCTGTTCCTCTCTGTGAACTCCCTTGCCACAGAGGGAAATGAGCAGAACACCACCTGCGCTCCCGCCCTGTCTATCAATTTCCCCAGGGCCTTAAATTCCTTTTTAATTGCCCTGGTCCCCCTCTTTTCAATTTCATCCCTGCCAGCCTGTATTACCAGCAAAGGGTAATAATCAGAGGGCTGGATTAGGTTAGGGATTCTCTTGGTGATGTCCCTAACCTGGGCACCAGGAAGGGAGCAGACCTCCCTGTGAGATGGGTCGGGACGACAAATGGGTCCCTCTGTCCCCCTCAAGGTGGAATCTCCAACATCTATGGCCCTTCTCTTTTTCTTGTTTTTTGTCGAGCTAGTAACCACTGTTGGTGGCGACTGCTCCACCCTAGGCATCATCACAGTTGGATGCTCCTGAGCGCTCTCATCCTCTGTGCCCTCTGCATGCAGGGCCTCATACTTGTTGTGCAAAGGCAGAGGAAGAGGAGGAGAGGGCCGGAGTGGATTTCCCTTACTACCCCTGACAGGGATCTGTACCCATCCCTGTTTCCAGGGGCAGCTCCTTAGCAGGGGGGATTTGCAGAGCCTGCACCCACAGATCCAGCTCCCTTTTGTTCTCCCTTATTGATCTGAGCCTGGACACTTCATCCTTCAGCTCGGCCACTTCATCTTTCAATTCTGCCACCAAGGTGAGAAGGAAGTTCACCTGCTCACACGTGGTGCAATTGTTCTCCCCTTCCCCTTCTGCAGCAAGTGAGAGGCTCCAGCACTCCCTGCATCCAGTAGCCTGGACTCCTGTGTTTTCCTGGGTCAAGTCAGTCTGTGTGCACATGCTTTTCCTGCCCTTCATAGCACGAGTGACAGGCATAGTGCACAGTGATATTGACAGTCAGAAAACAAACAAACAAACAAAAAAAAAACCCAAAACAAAACAAAAGAAAGCTCCCAGTCGCAGGCAGGCTGCTCTCTCCCTCTCGGCTTGGCAGCCAAAATGGCGGCCGGTGCGGCACACGGTGGGGTTTTAAATCTCCCGTGGCTGACGTCACCAGCCCCTGTCACAGCCTCGCTCTCTCTCACGAGACAACAGCCCTGCCGTCCCCCTCTGCTTACGTTATTGTGTCTCAGAACCACGGAGAGCAGCAGAATGGAGCAGAAAAAATGATTCCAGCAGCACTACCAGCAGTGCTCTCTCCCTCTCGGCTCAGCAGCCAAAATGGATATATTAATTTATATTTGTTTTACTCTTTTTGCCATTCTGTAAGTTTATCTTCTTGCTGTCATGTATCAGAGAGTTGCATTCTCTGAAGTCAATGGATCTCATCCTAAATTAACGGCATAATTCTTATTTAACCAATTGAATCTGGTTAGAGTCAAATAGGAGTGCAACACAAATTTCTGACAGCAGAACATAGGCATTAGTTATCGCAATACTGCTAAGTTTTAGCTCTCCCTTTCTGCAACCCACTCCCTTGTAATGCGAGAGCAGTTCTCCTAATACACAAAGTTTTTAACTGAAAAAGAGAAGTTAGTTCCTGCAGACTGGTGTGGTCCTTGACCTTGAGCAGGATTGTCAAAGGAAACAGTAAGTTGAATTTAGAAATAAGAGAAAAACTAGGGCAGCATAACTTGGAGAAAGATCCTTGTAATTATTGACCAAATGTCCATTCCTACACAGACATTCTTCACTAAAGTGATTGTTAATATCCAGCCATATTCCTCAAGTGCAGACTTCTCTTATAGCAAGGATAGAGAGGGAGGAAGCAGGCCTGGAAAGTAGCTTCTGGATTCTGGGAAAAGAGACATTTGGCTTCCCATTGTATCAGATAGTACTTCATAAAATTCAGGTGTAAACAGATGAGAGAAATCTTCACTGGGGAGCATTACTTTGAAGATCAATCCCAATGCACGTTGGTGTGCTGGAGTAAGGGAATGTTACTTCAGCGCTGTGACAGTGTGTAACAAAGTTTGATTCCTGGTTTCAGTGACATATTTGATGACCCAGATGGGACACTGCTTCTGAACCTCAAATACTTAGGATTGAAGGACCTTCAGCTGTCACTGAAGGATTACTAGAGACAACCCCTGATCCTTGACAGAAGATCAAGAGCACAACCCCTGGGAGAGGAGAAGGGATTTCTTTTATTAAAGAGACTGTGTTCCTGTAAGTTCTGTGAAAATCTCCTAAAGTTGGTCTGCTGTATGTATCTCAGAGGGAGACATCCTGCTGTAAGACACAGGAAAAGCTTCATGTGGTTGGATTATAAAGGTACCTAGGGAGGAACTGTCTGTCAGAAAGGAAGAATTTGATCCTACTGAATGGAAGTCTGTAGGGATACACATCTGGTTAAAGGCTTGTTTGCACACTGTTATGAGGATGTCCAGAGTCCAGGCAAGGTATCAGGAAAGAGTTGAAGGTTCAAAAAAGGTTTACAAATTGTTTGCCATAGATCCACTCAAAAGTCTCACTTGGAAAAAGGTGAGGTTTGTAATCTGCTGACAGTGGTATAGGAACTTGAGACTGGTTTAGGGTTGTTGGGTATCTTGTCTGTGTATTTTGTTTTGTGTTATTGGGTCCTGAGCAATCTCAGAGTGAAAGGATTTTGGAAGCTAGACCTTTGGATTTACATTAGGACATGGAAAAGATCTGAGGGAAGACTTGTTGATGCGAAAGCAGTTGATTAAATGCTGAAGTAATTATAGCCAATGTATAAATTGAAGGAACATCAGAAATGGAGGGTTCACAAAGCAAGAAACTGTTAATAATGATAATAATGTAAATAATGTTAATAATGTGAGTACGTTAATAATACATGATACTGTGAACTGTTAATATTGGATTGAAAGATGTTAGTGATCATAAATGGTAATCCACAGCTAAAAATCAACAGGATTTGAGATACAAACTTTTGTAGTGATGTTATTATATGGTAGTAGTAAAAAAACCATAGTTGTTACTGGGAGAATAAAAACTGTCCTGGAAGGAGGGGTGGGAGAGCAGTCCCTCAATCATTCTCATCTCTGCTATGTTATGTGTTTTGCATTTTTTTCTGTATTTTGCCCTGGATGTCTCTGTTTTCTTGTGTTCTGTTTGATTAATTATCATACTTAAGAGTGTAAATTTGGTGTTTGTTTTGAAGTTAATGAAGCAAATGTTATTGCTGTGGCACCATAGCCTGCAGAATTTGTTTTGAAGCTACATGGATTTGGTTGTAGACTTGCTTTTGTGGTTTTGGTTGAACTAGGCCTTCTTCGACTGCTGGTAAATGCCCTATTCCTGAGACAAACAGAATTAAAATCCCCTAGTGAGGAAGAAACTGAAGCTGCTGTCAGTCTAGTGCCTGGAAGAACTTGGGGAAAACAATTTTTGGGGAGATTTGGGGGTTGAGGCTTGTTATTTTTTTGTCATTTCTTTTTTACTGTTTCATATATATTTTTATGGGTCATTTGGCATCGCTGTCGTGGAGGGCCCATAGGCTCAAAATAGGCTTATATATGTCTTGCCTTGCCTGGACATGTTTTTCTGCCCACACCAGAGGTAAACACATAAATGAACACAAAGAGGCATAACAAACCTAGTTCCATAAAGTCTGGCCTGCCCAGGGCCCGGGTTGTGTAACAGTGGTTGTATAAGCTCCACACGGCCAACTCATGTTTGCTGGGTACAAGGCCTATGGGCCTCCCCAAATTTGGGAGGTCCAGGCTTGTGGCTTTTGCCTATTATGGTAAGGTTTGGCTAACTGCCTGTGACAGTTTCGGTCTCCCCCTCCCACCCCCAACTTTAGAAATCACCCAGACTAGACTCAGCCAGCTCTGGAAATATGAATGAAGCTTATATTTATAGCTAGCACAATATATAAGCTGATATTTACAGTATATACAGTTATATACAGAAATATACAAGGTAAAAGGTAATACAGAAACACAACAGCCCTCCCAGAAACCTGAGTCCCCAGGAGGGGCTCTCAACTGCACCTTCACCTTCCCCCTACCCCTCTCAACCTTACCCCAGTCCCAAGGAAGAATGGAGGTTTGGCCAGGGGTGTTAGGAAGCAAAATGGGTTAGGAAAAAAAATGGAGGGTGAGGTTAGAGAGAAAGATGCAGCCCAGCCAGCAGCCCAAGTGAGAGTGGTTATCTGTGTTTTTATTTTTTTGTTTCTATACATATCAGGAAGCCTATGTTTTCCTTTCAGCACCATTGTTTTCCTTTCATAGCCTGTAATCTAGTTCTTACTAAAACATTCTAGCTAGCTTCAAACTAGCACACTGCCAAGCTGATTGGTCATTTTAGTGTCCAAAGGGTCATTAATCTTGGCCCACATTTGATAAATAGAGGTACACAGGTAAACAACTTGCTTAGGCTCATCCTCACTGCTTTTTCTGGCTCTTGCTCTCTGCTTTCTGCGTGTCTGCCTGCCTGCTTGCCTGTCTGCCTGCTCACCCACAGAATCTCTCATGGGCTCCCAGCCAGCCATGCACACCTGCACACCACTGCGGTGAGTTACCAGGACTAGATCCTGTACTGCCTTTATTAATGGAGCTCAGTCTGCCATGCAGCCGTGCACCCTATTGCATGTCCACTGCCTTATCACTGCTTGGTAATCTATCACTGCTGTGAGTTACCAGGACTAGACCCTGGATTGTCTGCATGCGGTTGGCCTGTGTGGTTAGTGTGATCGTGCTGAGACTGCACGACATCTGCCTCTGCGCCTGAAGGTCCTGCCTAAGAATTCCTGGACATACACACAGATCGTCCAGAAGAAGCCAGGAGAACAAGGTTTATAGTTTAAATGTTTGCTAGATAATAATTGTTATTAACAAGTTTCTGTTTGATATTATTCCTAGAATGTCTTCCATAACCGCGTAAGAACAGATATTAATATTAAAATTCAGTGGTTGGGGTTGGCGAGAGTTCAGAATATTGAATTTAATAAATTATATATTTTTTATCTCATACCAATTAATTTGCCCCCTCTTCCACAATTGGTGTAGACGGCAGAACTCCCTCCACGACAATCACAGGATAAAAAGAAACTGCAAAAGGTAGATGGAAGAGGACAAATAAAGTTGTAGAAAGAATCAGAAGAAATGTTAGTGGAAAACTGAAAGGCAGAGGTAGAGGTCATGCAAGCAGTACTGGTTGAGACCTTCATTTAGGAATCAATTAAAGTGCTTACTGTAGAATGGAAAGACATTGGAAAAGAGAATGCCAGTGTCTTTTGGATGGACAAAGAAAAAAAGTAGAGGGAGCAGTTGGAAAAATGGCAGGAATCAAATCAGAATGAAGGAAATTGGATGAATATTTTTACGTCTTCCAACTGTTCCCCTGGTTTCATTTAAGATGGGGAATGAAATAACAAAATTTGCAATAAATATCAGAGATACTAATTTAATATCAAGCACCTTTGAGGGAACTATAAGGAAAAACAAAGTAAATTTTGTTATTGTCCAACATTGATGTAGAGACTCTAGGCCGTTTTTACATCCTATTTTCATCTAGAGACATTAAACTACCACATGGCTTTCTTTGTATGCTAAAATATCATGGAGTCATTTATGTCAGAAAAGACCTTCAAGTTGAATCCAACCATTAACACTACTCTACCAAGTCTACCACTAAGCCACATCCTGAAGTTTCACATCTACATGCTTTTTAAACACTTTTGAGGTTACTGACTCAACCAAATCCCTGGGCAGCCTATTCCAATGTGTGACAAACAAATGCAGTGTCTTAGTGTCTATACTAAACCTCTTCTGGTGCAGCTCAGGACCATTTGCTCATATTCTATCACTAGTTACTTGAGAGAAAAGAATAACACACATTTTACTACAATGTTTTGTCAGGTAGTTGTGGAAAGCAATAATATCTTATCTCAATCTCACCTTTTCCAAACTAAACAATCCTAGCTCCTTCCTTGTTCTTCTCTGGGGACAATCCAGCACTTCAATGTATTTCTTGTATGGGGGTGCTGAAGACTGTACACAATGCCCAAGGTGTACCCTCATTAATGGTGAAAGGGATAATCACTGTTCTGGTTCTGCTTGCTTGTATTCCTGATGCAGGCCAGGATGCTGTTGGTGTTTCTGGCCACCTGGGCACACTGCTGTCTCAAAGTCAGTTTCCTGTCAGTAACCTCTGGGCCCTTCTCACTGGACCTAAGTCCTAAAGAACTAGTACTAGAAATAAAATTTTAAGGCCCTTCATCAAGTCAGATACTTGAATATTCCCTGAATCTCAGAGTAAACAGTTTTAGTATCTGATTAGTCCTGAATCTCACTGATATCTGCATCTGCAAATCACATTACTAAAGTTTTCTTCAAAAACTTCTATTGATGGGAAATTCACATGGCTCTTGTGTATACTTTTTGACTACACTGAAGATTGTTTCCTGAACAATCATACATACATTTCTGCAATGTTGATTTTAAATCTGTAAAAATAATTATTAGATTTAGACTTCTCTTCTTATCCTGCAGAGCTTTTAAAGAGAATAAAAGAGAAATAAATTCTGGTGTTTATTCACTTGACAGAAACACAAAAATAAAAAAAAGTTCAGAAATTCAGATTAATGTTTGCTAATTTATTTGTATCTTCATGTCTTTACCCATTGAAGTAATAATGTCACAATATTAGATGATATTATTCATGGAGCCCTGAATCCAGAAAATCTAGGAGACAGATTGTGTGATAAGAAGATAGCAGTTTATAAAGAACTTTCAGATTTAGCCTTGTTGCCCACAAAACTTTGAAATATTTTAAAGGATGAGATTTACATTATGTAAATATTATACTTTAAAAAAAATTATCCAAAAGTTTGTGTATTTGTTTTTCTACAAGTCTAGAGATGGCAGTAAATGGAGTAAACATTATTTTATGTCTTAGTGCTGATAAAATTATAAAATACACTAAAATCAGTGTTAGGGAGGGGAAATTAATTGATGCAAAATGTTATTTTCCAAAATTAATATTGTTTATTAATTTTACTATTCAGAACTCTCTCCACCCCTGACCAATAATTTTAATCATGTTTTGGTTCTTACACAGTTATGGAAACATTCTATGGATAATATCTACATCTAATATAACCAGCAAAATATATAAACATTCATTGAACTGGAAGAGACTATTCACACAGTCAAATTCTGCTTGCGGTCAATACGCTGTCTGCCCAGTAGCTGGGCTCAAGCTCTTTCTTCTCTATGGCAGAAAACAGTAGAGAATTACAGAGGCATTTAACCATTTACTCACAAATTATTATTATTCACTCGTTGGGGCTAGCCACAGTCTAGACAGTGCCCAAATGCTTTCAGGGGATTCTGTCTTGTTGGACGTTGAGGCTTGAATCCTCCTGGCTTCTGGGGAAAGGATGCAGACAGTCTCTGACCTTGTTCTCCTGACTTCCTCTGGACAATCTGTGTATATGTCCAGGAATTCTACTCAGGACCATCAGGTTCAGAAGGCAGATGTGGTGCAGTCTCAGCACAATGTCAGGCTGGCCACACAGGATGATCGCGTGCTGCCGGAGGGCGGAGACCGGTGCGGCGAGAGATCGGGGCACTGCTGCGCAGAAGCCACAGAGTCGACTCTCAGTGCCCCGATCTCTCGCCGCACCGGTCTCCGCCCTCCGGCAGCGTGCAGACATCCAGGGTCTGCTCCTGGTAACTCGCAGCAGTGGAGTTTACCAGGCAAATCAGAAGGCAGTGTGCAACAGCAGCACAGCTGGGCACAGCAGAGAGGGCAGAGCAAGGAGCAGGGAAGCAGAGCAAGGAAGCAAAAGCATGTTGTTCACCTGCGTATCTACTTTTATGCATGCGGGCTGAGATTAATTGCTGTGCTAGTTTGAAGCAAGCTAGAATGTTTTGGTGAGAAGAACTAGATCACAATCTGTGAAAGGAAAACAATGGTGATGTCTACTTCCCTCAGAAGTCTCACTTTGGAGTTTGGGAAGAAGAAATGAAAACATTAGATAACACTCTGGCCATTTTCTTTCACTCTGGCTTGGGCTGCTGACATTTTACTCCTTAACCTCACCTTCCATTTGGCCTAACCCACTTTGCTTCTTAACCTCTTGGCCAAACCTCTATTCTTCTTTAGGACTGGGACAAGGTTGAGAGAGGCAGGGGGAAGGTGCAGGGGTGGTTGAGAGCCCCTCCTGGGGACTCAGGTCTCTGGGAGGGGAGTTGTGATTCTGTATTACCTTTTACCTTGTATATTTCTGTATATAATTGCATATATTGTAAGTATCTGCTTGTATATTGTGCTAGCTATAAATAAATATCTTCATGTATATTTCCAGAGCTGGCTGAGTCTAGTCTGGGTGATTTCTAAAGTGTGGGGGGGATGGAACACCGAAACCATCACATTTGCCCTTTGGACACAAGAAGTGCCAATCAGGATGGTAGTTAGCCAAACCTTATCATATTAGGCAAAGCCACAGGCTTGCTTTCCCTAATTTGGGAAAAACACGGGCCTTGCACTAGGCAGGCACAAGCTAAGTGTGTGTACCTTGCACCACAGGACTCTGGGCAGGCCAGACTCTCTGGCTCCAGGTCATTTTGTGTCTGTTTCCCTTGTTTGCCTCTCTGGTGGAGCAGAAAAAACATGCCTAGGCAATGCAGGACATGTATAAGCCTATTTTAGGTCTATGAGACTTACCACAACAGCCACCCTCACAGTGAAAAAAATAAGTCTTCTTCATTTTTACATGCCTCAACTTTCACCCATTACCCCTTGTCTTGTCATTGGACATCACCAAGAAAAAATTGGCTCCAATCTCTTGACACTCACTCTGTATTTATAAACATGAATAAAGTCACCCCTCAGTATTCTCTTCTCCAAACTAAAGAGCCCCAGCTCCCTCAGTCTCTCCTCATAAGGAAGATGTTCCATTCCCTTAATCATTTTTCTGGCTCTGCACTGTATTCTTTCAAGCAGCTGCCAACCTTATTGAACTGAGAATCCCAGAACTCAGACAATATTGCAGATATGGCCACACCAGGGCAGACTAGAGGGGGAGGAGATCCCCTCTCAACCTATTAACCACATTCCTTCTAATGTACCACTGAATGGCATTCACGTTTGTGGTCAGAAGAACACATTGTTGGTTCATGGTCTTCATTCCATCCACTAGGACCCCCAGGTCCTTTTCCCCTTTTCCTGGTGTTATGAGAGAGTAGTTTGACATTGGCTTCCACCAGTTCCCTCAGAACCTGTGGCTGTATGCCATCAGGACCCATGGATTTATGGATGTCCAGATTACTTAACTGTTCCCTAAATCTATCCTCAGAAACCCAGTCCTCATTAACCAGGGAAAACTTCTCCGTCATGCCTTCCTCTGGCACCTCAGGGATCTGGGGCTCCTGAGGACAGTCTCCAGCAGTATAGATGGAGAAAAAGAAGGCATTTAGTAACTCAGCCTTTTTTGTGTCCTTCATCACCAAGGCACTTGCTTCATTCAGCAGTGGAACTACATTGCCTCTATCATTAGTTCTTCCTGCGAGGTATTTGAAGAAACCCTTTCTGTTATCTGTGACATCCCTTGCAAGACTGAATTCTTGGGAGACCTTAGTCTTCCTATTTGCCTCCCTGCAAATAGGGTGGCTCGACAAGCATACTCCTCTCACGTGGCCAACCCCTCCTTCCATGATTTATAACAGGGGTCCTCAAAGTACAGCCCACAGGCTGGATACAGCCCCCCAGGGTCCTCAATCTGGCCTGACGGTATTTACAGAACCTCCCCACACCTCCCCTGCCAGGAGTTGGGGAGGAAACCAAGCAGCCACTCCCTGCCACTTAATCCACTCACAAGCCTCCGCAGTCCACCAACACCCTCCAGGACTGGGCTGGAACCAAACTATAGTCTGTCCCCCGACAAACTATAGTCTGTCCCCCAACAGTGTCTGAGGTACAGTGAACCAGCCCCCTGTTTAAAAAGTTTGAGGACCCCTGATCTATAGGCTCTCTTCTTCCACTTGTTTGCTCAGAAGTTCCCTACTTAACCAACTTCTTCATCTTGATCTGGTGATCTGTAATAAACACCTACGACAGTATCAGTCATGATAGCTTTCCCCTTAATTCTGATCCACAAACTCTCAACTCAACCCTCATCCACCCCTGGACAGAACTGAATACATTCTTGTTGCTCCCTCATGTAAAGAGCAGCCCCACCACCTTGCTTCCTTGACCTGTTTTTCCAAAAAGGACATAGTCATTCATGATCACATTCCAGTCAAGTAAACTGTCCCACCACATTTGTTTAGTTGCCACCAGAAGGGAGATGTTCCACTCCCTTAATCAGCTTTGTGGATGTGATCCAGACTCTTTCAACCAGTTCTCTGTCCTTGAACTGAGAGGACTAGGACTCAAGGCAGTATTCCAGGCCAGAGCAGAGAGGGAGAAAAACACCTACTAACCACACCCCTTCAAATGCACCCCAGGATATAATTTGCCTTCTTGGTCACAATGGTACACATTGCTGGTCACCCTTCTGTATACGAATACTCACAGGACCCTCTCCTCTGCACTACTCTCCAAAGAGTTAGTCCCCAACATATTCTGGTACCTGGGGATGTTCTTTCCCAGAACCAAGATTCTACATGTACTCTATATACATTCAAATTAAACAAAAAGTTTTCAGGCAAATATGAAAGGAAAAATGAAAACATACAACTGAAGCTGTATAGCTTAAATATTGATTTATAAATTATTTCAATTATTCCTACTTATCTTAGATATTCATAGATATTCTTCCTCATCTTCTGCTTTAGTTTTTCATTACTAACATTTTTACATTTGCCTTCAAAGAGCTTTTGAGGGACTAGATCAATATTTGTGTAGAGTTTCTGTTGTTCTTGTGGAAAAATATTACAAAAATTGATGCATATTCTCCTATTTTCAGAATATGATCAATATTTGTTACACTCAGAAATAACTGCATAGATTAACATCTGAAAGTTCTGTTCAACTTGAGCACAAAACAAGCTTTGCTCTGGGCGTCCTCTGATAACACTGGATTTACACCTCATACTTTTGAATCAGCTTTTACATTTCAGCACTGATGTCTTTCAAGGAGTTTCTGAAAGGATGTGACCTTGTTGAATTTCCATTTCAGGAGGATAAGGAAAACACATCTAAATTTTTCCAGGTTAATTCTGCTTCTACCAAAATTCATAACATTTCTATATAAGAGTATCAGTGCTATCCTGTATTCATTATGAGATTTCAGTATGGCAGTATGTACTTAACTTTATTAAACTGCTACTTTACATTTTCTGGGTATTCTGATTTTACAGGTGGATTAATTTCAGTGGGTGTTAAGAATGAGCTGTACCTTTAGGAAAACAACTAGGGATCTCAGGGTTCTTTAATAAACACTGTTTGGGGATTGTAATATCATGAATAAAATTAATAATGTGAAAGTCATCCAATACAGTGTTCTTGTAATAAACATTTAACTAGTTTTCTCAGACAAGTATAAGAAAATGGAAAATACAAACTCAGTGAAGAAAATCTCTGATATCCTTACATGAACACAAGGAATAATCTATACAATGGAAAAGTACGTATAGGAATCAACTTGATTGCCAAATAAGCCAAATATGGCCCGAAATTTGTGTAAGGCACGTTGAAATACTTATTTGTCCACAATGATATGTGACAAAATGTACATGAGCTTGTGTCTACCTATTTATCTTTAGATATGGAATTGAGCTGTTCAAGTTATTAGTGTAATTGACATTGTTTATTATTACTGGAAAGGATTAGATTTCTTTACAAAGATTTCTTCCATCTTGAAAATCACATTTTTAGTTTACTGATTTGATAATGTTTGAAATCATAAGAATCTAAATTACAGAAAATAAAACCTTGAGACTTCATGCTAGATCAAATAAATAAATTGTATAAGATTCGAAAAATCTTGCTTTCCTATCCATACAATTGATCTGTCTTTACAAATTTAGTGGCACTAAAGCAACTTTGATTTGCAGAAAAATAACTTCTATTTCTAGATTAGTATCTATAGATTAAATGTGGTTGACATTAGATGAAGACCTTCAGAGTTAGGACTACTTGAATATGGAATAAAACATGAGTAATTACTGACTTCTGCCACAGATGAGACATAAGTATTTTCAAAAATAATTGGAAATATATCCCATTTTTCTTCTTCCTTTTTCTTTCTGATTTTAGAAAGGTTAAAAATTTCCTGTGGATTCAAAAATGACACATATTTTTATATGACAAGTAAAGTTTTGCTTGCACATTAAAAGAGGCAGAAGACATGAACATTCAGCATAACACTTGAAGGTACCCAAATATACATACGGACTGAAGGAGCGTAAATGTAGGACACTTAATGCCTTAGACACCCAGAAGAAAAATGTACTGTGGTGTGAACCACAGGTTTACATCTCACTTGAGGAATAAACGGCACATAAACTAGAAGAGATTCTTCTCTTCTCTTCCAATTCATTCCATTCCATTCTAATTCTATGGTCATTTTCTCTGTTTTAAAAATATCTTGGCTTTCCCACATTTATTACAGAATCACAGCACCACAGAACTTCAGAGGTTGGAAGTGACCTCCAGAAATCATCGAATCCAACCTCCCTGACAAAGCAGCATCACCTAGGGTAATTCACATGGTAATGCATCCAGGTGGGTTTTGAAAGGCTCCAGAGAAAGAGACTCCACAACCTCTCGGGGCAGCCTGTTCCCAGTGCTCTGTCACCCTCACTGGAAAGAAGTTTCTCCTCATGTTGAGCTGAAACCTTCTATGTTCCAATTTGTTGCTGTTTTCCCTTGTCTTATTGCTGCTGACCACCAAAAAGATATTGATCCCATCCACTTGACACCCACCCCTTAGATATTTGTATACGTTGATTAAATCTCTTGTCAGGCTTCTCTTCTCCAGACTAAACATCCCCTGATTTCTCAATCTCTCTTCACAGGGAGACACTCAAGTTGCCCAGTCATTCTCATGTCTCTCTGGACTCTTTCCAGCAGGTCCCTGCATCTCTTGAACTGCGGAGCTCAAAACTGGACACAGTGTTGCAAGCGTGGTCTCACCAGAACAGAGTAGAGGGAAAGAAGAACCTCCCTAGACCTGCTGGCCACATTTTCCTGATGCAGCCCAGGATGCCATTGACTCTTTTGGCCATAAGGGCACAATGCTGGCCCATGCAGAATTTACTGTCCACAAGGACTCCAAGATGTGTTTCTCCATGGAGCTGATTTCCAGCAGGGTATCCCGCAACCTGTACCGGTGCCCATTGGTATTCGTCCCCAGATGCAAAACCCTGCATTTATTCTTATTGAACTTCTTAAGGTTTGCCTTCACCCAGCTCTCCAGCCTGTCCAGTTCTCATTGGATGGTAGCACAGCCTCATGGGCTGTTGGCCACCTCTCATCATTGTGTCCCCCGTCCCCCACCAGTTTCATATCATCAGCACATTTCCTGAGGGTACACTCAATGCCTCATCCAGGTCACTGATAAAGATATTGAACAAAACTGAACCCAATATCAATCCCTGGGGAACACCACTGAGTACAGTCCTCCAACTAGATTCTGTCCTTCTGAAGACAACTTTCTGAACTCTGCTGGGGAGCCAGTTTTCAATCCACATGGAATGGTTTGGGCTCTTACCTGCCCCCCCACACTTTGTATTTGCCCCAGCTAACTCAGATGGCCTCTAGGAATATAGATGAAGCAATTTATTTACAGCTAGCAGAATTTACAAGCAGTTATTTACAATATATACAGTTATATACAATTATATACAGAAATATACAAAGGATAAACAATACAAAAGCACAACTCCCCTCCTGCCGCAATGAAGGGACGGGGCAACGGCTTGATGCAAGCCAAAAATCCACTTTATTAGAAAAATAGGCAGGTATATATTGTATCAGAAGGGCTAGCATGTTACTCACTGATTGGATAGAATTACAGTAAAAGTTAGTAACTACTATATGATTGGCTGATACTCTGCTCAGGCCGAAGATGCTGTTTCTACTTTCTTCTCTGCTCCTTGATATAAGTTGCTGTGCAACTATCTGAGCAGTCCTGACCGCAGGATCTTACTTATCTTACTCTTCTGAGGTCTGTCTGACCCACACATTACATGCCTAATTTTTAGGAATCATTGTGGGAGAGGGGAGCCCTGGTTGCAATGCTCCCATGGATTCCATAGCATCATTAATTTTTCTTAAATCGTGAAGCAAACGCCATTTGCCAGACCTTTTTTGAATCACAAAAACAGGAGTATGCCAGGGACTAAAAGAAGGCACTATGTGCCCTTGCTCTAGCTGCTCCTGTACTAACTGTTCCAAGGCGCAAAGTTTTTCCTCAGGGAGGGGCCACTGATCTACCCATATAGGAATTTGTATTTTCCAAGATAATTTTGGGGTATCGCGCCCATCAGCAGCCCTCTCTAAAAATGTGTTTCCAATGTGAGACCCCATTGCGACAGGACATCTCTCCCCCACAGGACCATAGGTACCGGCAACACAAAAGGTTTAACAGTTGCAATCCTTCCCTCAGGCCCAACAATCTGTATAAATTCCAGCAGGTTGTTTTAAATGGCATTATTGATACTGGTGCTGATGTCACTGTTATTTCTTTGGCCAAATGGCCCCCGGTATGGCCACTGGCAAAAATCTTACAGCCACTGGCAGGAATAGGGGGTGTGGGGAAAAGTCAGCAGAGTGTGGAATGCAGACGAATGCTCCGATTCAACCCTCTGCCCCTCCCTTGCCTTTTGATGCTAACAACTTGCCTACTCTATCGGCGCCTAAGCCGCGAGTGCGATTTAAGCCCGCTGTGGGAACTTCGCAATCAACATCATTTAGCGAAGATCATTTTGAGTTAGATCCCTTTGATCCCAAAAAGGAACCAGACCCGTATCTACTGGATGGTCATGATCCCCGTGTGGTGTGGGCAGCAATTAAACAACAAGCTTTAGACGAAGGGGATGCCGACATGGCAGGGTGTATTACGATTCCGCCCCGACCTGCCACAGTACCAGCCCGCATTATCGCAGCACCAGTGATCTATCCAGGGTGTGGCGGCAACCCCCAGTGGGAAGCTGTCAGCTTTTCAGTTACCAAAGAACTGCGCCGTGTTGCCGCTGATAATGGACTGGGTTCACATTATTTCGTGGGACTGCTTGAGTCCGTTTGTGAAAGTTACGTTTTAACACCTTATGATCTGAAGACAATAGCCAAATTGCTTTTAAATTCTTCTCAATACATGCTTTGGGAGTCGGGATGGCGTCAGAGTTTAGAAACTGTTTTACAAAGGTTTGCAGCGGGGAATAATCCAGCCCTGCAAGCCTTAACTATGGATCATCTGATGGGCACGGGGCCGTTAGCCGATCCCGTTGCCCAGGTGAGAGATTGTCCGAGAGAAGCTCTGGATGCCACTAAGGAGGCTGCTAAGCGAGTGCTCCTTAAGATTCCAGACACCCGTAAACCCCAAAAGGCTTTTACGACTATCATGCAAGGACCAAAGGAGTCGTTTATGGACTTCGTAGCAAGATTGCAGGAAGCTCTTGGAAAGCAGGTTGAAAACGAGGAAGCTAGAGAGATTTTACTTCAACAATTAGCAATTGAAAATGCCAATGTGGACTGTAAGAAGTTGCTGAAATCGTTACCGAATCCAAAACCCTCCCTGGTTGAGATGATGGAAGCTTGTAATCTCTTAGGGATGTCCGATTTTAAATGCGAGACTATGGCGGCTGCTTTTGCCGCTGTGAACTCAGGGGGGAGGGCGACGGTTTGTTTTGGCTGCGGGAAGCCAGGTCACATTAGGAAGAACTGTTACGCTCAAAAGGGGCAAGTGAATAAGCCTGTATCAATATGCCCTCAGTGCCAGAAAGGTCGCCATTATGCAGCTCAGTGCCACTCTAGATACGATAAACAAGGGAAGCCGCTTCAGGGAAACTGGCGGAAGAGCGCAGACCGGTGCCGCGCTCCAACACAAATGATGCAGCCGGCATACCAGCTCTCCGAACGCCAGTCTGCGGCTTGCAACGAGCCACAACAGGCAGTGCAGGACTGGACTTGGAAACCAAATACGCAGTGACTTTACTCGATTCTTCAGTTCACTTATTAGACACGAACTTTCAGGGACCTTTTCCAAAAAATACAACAGCTTTGATTTTGGGAAGATCGTCAACTACCCTGACTGGTCTTTTTGTATTACCAGGAGTTATTGATAGTGATGCAAAGGAAGTGAAAATTATGGTTTGGACACCACTCCCTCCCTGTACGATTGCAAAAAATAGCCGTATAGCTCAGTTGCTTTTACTTCCTAGGGATCCATTTAATCCTCAAACAGTGAAGAAACGTGAAGGAGCTGTCGGTTCAACAGGACTTCCAGAGGTCTATTGGACTCAGTTGGTGTCTAATGAAAGACCTATACAAAAATGCATAATGAAAAAAGCAGACCAGCAGGTTGTTTTAAATGGCATTATTGATACTGGTGCTGATGTCACTGTTATTTCTTTGGCCAAATGGCCCCCGGTATGGCCACTGGCAAAAATCTTACAGCCACTGGCAGGAATAGGGGGTGTGGGGAAAAGTCAGCAGAGTATGGAATTTATACAGATTGTTGGGCCTGAGGGAAGGATTGCAACTGTTAAACCTTTTGTGTTGCCGGTACCTATGGTCCTGTGGGGGAGAGATGTCCTGTCGCAATGGGGTCTCACATTGGAAACACATTTTTAGAGAGGGCTGCTGATGGGCGCGATACCCCAAAATTATCTTGGAAAATACAAATTCCTATATGGGTAGATCAGTGGCCCCTCCCTGAGGAAAAACTTTGCGCCTTGGAACAGTTAGTACAGGAGCAGCTAGAGCAAGGGCACATAGTGCCTTCTTTTAGTCCCTGGCATACTCCTGTTTTTGTGATTCAAAAAAGGTCTGGCAAATGGCGTTTGCTTCACGATTTAAGAAAAATTAATGATGCTATGGAATCCATGGGAGCACCCTCCCAGAAACCAAGGTCCCCAGGAGGGGCTTTCAAACCACCCCAACACCTCCCCTGGCCTTCTCAACCTTACCCCAGTTCTCAGGAAGAAGAGAGGTGCGGCCAAGAGGTTAGGGAGCAAGGTTAGTAGGAGCAAGGTTAATGAGATGTGACTAGGTCTGAAGGCAAAGGCAGAAGAGAAAGACAAAATGGAGAAAGTTTACTTCTTCTTCCCAGAGTTCTCAGCGTAACTGTGAGAGAAGGAGACACCATGTTTTTCATTCCACTGCCTGTTATCAAGTTCTTTTACCAAAACATTCCAGCTTGCTTCTAACTAGCACACCACATTACAGACCAGCCATCTATGCCACATTCCCTGAGCTTATCTGTGAGGATGTTGTGGGAGACAGTATCAAAAGCCTTGCTAAAGTCAAGGTAGATGACATTCACAGCCCTTTCTTCATTTACTCATTTGGTTATGGGATCATAGAAGGCTATCAGGTTAGTCAAGCAAGATCTCCTCTCGGTAAATCCATGTTGGTTACTCCTGATAGCCATCTTTTCTTCCATGTGGTTAGAGATTGCCTCCAGAATGAGCTGCTCCATCACCTTTCCTTGTATGGAGGTGAGGGTGACCGGTCTGTACTTGCCTGGGTCTCCCTTCTTGCCTTTTTTTGAAGACTGGAGTGACACTGGCTTTCTTACAGTTGTCAGGCACCTCTCCCATTCTCCATGTCTTCTGAAAGATGACGGAGAGAGGCTCCGCAACAATATCATCAAGTTCTTACAGCACACATGGATGCAACCCATTGGGGACAGTGGATTTGTGTATTTTCAGTTGGTAAAAGTGATCTCAAACCCAGTCCTGACTGACTAGTGGTGTGTGTCTTCTCTTAAGTTCTGCTCCATTGCTTCCAGAGACTGAGATTGCCAAGGCCTGGTCTTCGTAGTAAAGACTGAGGCAAAGACAGCATTCAGCAGCTCTGCCATCTTTGCATTTTCAGTTCCCATATCTCCCACATTGGTCAGTAGTGGACCCACTTTTTCCTTGATCTTCCTTTTGTTATTGATGTATTTGAAAAAAACCCTTTGACGGCGTTGTACTCCAGAGTAACAAGTTGTTACACCAATATGGTTAGATCATTGCTCTCCAATTTATTGCAGTAATACAAAGACTTATATGTTAACTTGGAAGAGGCATGAATAGCTAGCTTAGTTAAGATTGGCAAATGTGGAGGGCACAGATAGGCTTAAGGCTATGTGTGAGCTACAGATAGGTTAAACTTATATAAACTACTTGTAGGGTCAGCCTCCTGCAGCCAGCAGACCCTGCCTCCTCACAGTTGGATGTGGGGGTTTGCTTCATCATCTTAGTTCCTGCCTCCAGGATGAGCTCAAGGACACTCTGCAGCATGGGCTGCTCATGTTCATAAATTCATGTCCTCTGTTAGCAAGAAATCCATCCACAGCCCTTCTTGTTTTCTTTCACTTCCTTGACAAGTCTCAGCTCCAAAAGGACCGTGGCCTTTCTTGTCACTTCTCCATATTCTCTGGTAATATTTCTATAATCCTCCCAACTGACCAGACGTTTTTTCTCACATATTGTAAGTCTCCTTTTTCTTTTTGACTTTTTTCCAAAAGCTCCCTGCTTATCCATGCAAGTCTTCTGCATCCCTTACTTGTTTGTTTTTTTTTCAAGGGAAGATATTTTTCCTGATCTTGAAGGAGGTAGTGTTTGAATATTAACAAGCTCTCTTTCCCCTCCTTTCCTTCTAAAGCCCTGTTGAGTCTCATTTTGAATATCTCTAGAATAGGGCCCCAACTGCTTCTCTGGCAACCTGTTCCACGACCCTCATAGCAAAGAACCTGCTCCTAGCATCCAATCCAAATCTACTCTTCTCTAGTTTGAAGCCATTGCCCCTCATCCTATCACTGCAGCCCTCTGTAAACAGTCTCTCTTCATCCTTCTTGTAGCCCCCCTTCCAGTACTGAAAGGCTGCTATTAGGTCACCCTGGAGTCTGCTCTTCTCCAGGCTGAACAATCCCAGCTCCCTCAGTCTGTTCTTGGAGCAGAGATGCTTCAACCTCCTGATCATTTTCATGCCCCTCCTCTCAACAGGCTCCATCAGGTCCATGTCCTTTCTATACTGAGGACTCCAGACCTGGACACAGTACTCCAGGTGAGGTCTCACCAGAGCAAAGAGGAAGAATCACCTCACTTAATCTGTTGGTAATACATCATTTGTTGCAGCCCAGAATGTGATTGGTCATACGGGCTGCAAATGCACATTGCCTGCTCATATCTAGCTTCTCGTCCATCAGCACCCCCTATTTGGAATAGTAATATTAAATGTAGTGATTCTATAGAATTGTTTGATTATGGTACACTGAAGTATATATCATGGGCTTGAAAGCAGGACACTGAGCTGGGTGAAAGTGCTGGGTCAAGGTGATCTTAAAGGAATGCGATGTGTGTAAAACAAGAGGCCTCAAGTCTTATCTTATTGTTTTATGGTTTTATGGCTTCACAGCTCAGTACAGTTTGGTGCCTGTCTCTTTTACCTAGACGCTATATCTGTCTCCTTAGGATTAATATGATATATTCTGCTGAAGGACTTGATAGCATATGCTTTTTTAAGAAAATTTATTATGTGTCTTGTTAGGAGACAAGAAATAAGTAATTAATATATCCTAGCAATTAGTGTGTAATCCTAATGTAATCCTTAACACAAAATATGTAACCAATTGCAGTCTAATATGATTTGCAACCTTCTTATGCAGCCTTTTTGATGAAAAGTATATGAAACCATGTCCCGGGTTTGGGCTGATCCCTCCCCTGGGAAGAAAATTCACAACACAAACCCCCCTCCTTTTTGAAAATCAGGGAAAGATGAAATTGTATTTTCTTATAGTATAAGTATAACAATGTAAAGAGAAAATAATGACTAGAGAAGGAAGGAAGGAAGGGAAAAAAAAAAATAACCTTAAGGGAGATGGGGGAGGGGTCAAGCGGCGGCGAAGCAGCAGAAGCAGCAGTAGCCAAAACAGCAGCCGGGGAAGATAGGCGAACCTGAAGCAGCAGAAGCCAGCGGGAGAAGGGGGAAAACAAACTATGCTTCTAGACATTAAATTCTTGATGCTCCAATGAAATTATATTAATTTATCTATTGTTGCCATTTATGTGGCCTATCCCTGGAATGTTCATCTCTCCCCTATGTCTGAGCTAGAGGATCAGCTCAAACGGCCACAAAGCATGATTGGGGTATGTGGCCGTTTGAGCTGATTTTCTAGCTCAGACATAGAGGAGAGATGAACACTCTAGAGATAGGTCATATAATGGCAACAATAGATAAGTCAATATAATTTCATTGGAGCATCAAGAGCTTAATGTCTAGAAGCACAGCTTGTCCTGCCCCTTCTTCTACTGGCTTTCTCTGCTTGAGGTGTGCCTGCCTATCTTCCCTGGCTGCTGTTTTGGCTGCTGCTGCTTCTGCTGCTTTGCCATTGCTTGACCTCCTTCCCCATTTCCCTTAAGGTTATTGTATTTTTTTTTTCCTTCTCTAGTTGTTATCTTACTTTACACTGTTATAGTTACACCATAAGAAATACAATTTCATTTTTCCCTGACTTTCAAAAAAAATCTGTGTTTGTGGTGAGTTTATTTTCCCTGGTGGAGGAATCTGCCCTAACCCGGTACAGGGTACAATAAACGGAACTTGCTTGCATCAAGTGTCTCCCCATCTCTTCTGATACCTGTGGGATCGTAGCCCATGGCAATCCCCTAGCCCTGTTTCCACAGAGATGCTTTCTATCCCCTCGTTCTACAGCCTGTACTGATAGTGAGGATTGACCCACCCTAGGTGCAGAAACTTGCATTTCCTCCTCTTGGATGTCATGAGGTTCAGCTAAGTCCATCTTTCCAGCTTGTCCAGGTCCTTCTGGATGAAAACCCATCCCTCTTGTGTATTGACAGCACCACTCATATTGGTGTCATCTCCAAACTTGCTGATTGTGTACTTGATCCCATTGTCTCTGTCATTAATAAAAATACATTGTCATTTAAGTTTTCCCAGAGCTCACAGGCCCAAAAGTACAGAATTTAGGATGCCTACCCTCTCCTCTTCTCCCCATATGGAAAAAAAAACAGGCAGAAGAAGAGTAAAAGGGGTAAACCAACCAAAGAACAGCTTTGCACTGATTTGCAACTTAAAAAAAAATAATTTTAACAAATATGCGAAGGTATTCAAGAGAAAGCAAGACTAAAGAGATATAAGGGAAGGGAATAAATACAGATACATTAAAAAAAACAGGTTGGATGGCAGTGGATTAACTACACTGGAATGGACTCTCCTTTGTGTGCAGGCCCTAACATGAGGTAACAGATTTGGCCATGTGTTCAGGCCAGCCACATGGTTAAGAGGAGCAGCAGTAGCAAGGAGATGTATCAGAGGTGAAGGCAGGAGCAAAAGAGAGCAGGAAGTTGATTGCCTCTTAAATAGGGTTGTAGACAGGAAGTGGGAGTGGAATAAACTTTGAACTTGGGGGGGATTCCCACCAGGAGGGGACAGATTTCCCTGCCCTCCTGAGGTCAGGTTTCCAGTACACTCCTCCACCTCAGGATAGTCTTAACCCAGCACAAACTATTAAACAGCACTGGTCTCAGTACGGACTCCTGAGGAACACCACTTGTCACTACTCTTCATCTGGACTTCAAGCCATTAAGCATTACTCTGTGAATATTAATTCCTTGTCCACTGAATAGCCCATGCACCAAATGCTTATCTCTCCAACAGGGTGAATAGAGTGTTCTAGGGGACTGTGTCCAAGGTCTTGTAGAAGTGCAGACAGATCACATCCTTAGGTTATCCCATAGACACTGACAGTCACTTTATTATAGAAAGCAACTACATTAGTCAGGCAGGATTTGCCGGTAGTAAAACCATCCCAGCTATCTTAAATCTCTTCCTGGCATCTAAGAGGATCTGTTCGATGATCTTCCCAGGCACAGGGATGAGGCTGACAGGTCAGTGGTTGTCAAGGTCCTCCTTTCTACCATTTTTTAAAATGAGTGTAAGGTTTCATTTTTTCCAGGCCCAGGGATTTTACCTAACTTCCATGACTTTTTAAATGTCATGGAGAGTGGCTTGGCAACTGCATCAGCTAGTTTCCTCAGGACTCTGAGATACAGTTTGTAAGGTCCCATGGAATTGTTTATCTTTGAGTTCATCAGATGATCATGTACCTTGTCTTCACTTACACTGGGAGGGGCTTTGTTTCACTGGTCTCCAACTTGTGGGCTATCAACATGACAGCCATGAGACTAAGAGCTGCCAGTGAAGAGTAAGGCAAAAAAGTTGTTGAGGATCTCTGCTTTCTCCTCTTCCATTGATACTGGTTCACTACCGTTGCTCATCAGGGAGGATATGAGTTCTTTAAACTTCCTTTTATGGTTAATGTATCTGTAGAAGCTTTTCTTGTTTTTCTTTGCATTCCTTACCACATTCATTACCAGCTCTGCCTTGGTCTTGCTGACTTCATTCCTATACAAATAGGCAACGTCCCTACACTCTTCCCAGGATGCCTGTCCCTTCTTCTATTTGCTATGTAGTCCCAGCTTGCCTTTTACTTTGGCCTTTTAATCTGAGTTCTAGAACAACAAGCCTTAATCATCACAGAGATATCTGTCAGATAAAGGAACAATAAAAACATTGTGTTTTGTGGACATGTTGAGCAGAGTCCTATAATATGCTGGGATAGGAATTAGGAAATCACAGGTGGATACAGAATAAATAAACTCTTCCCCTCCCCCACCCCCCTGCCCCTTAAATTTGTTCTTAATTGTCTAGACTGCTAAAGTGCTTAATTGATGTGGGAGATGAGCAAGTAATTTTGAAGGTCATTCATGGGAAGAGCATTTTTTATTTCAACTAGTGTGGAGGAGTCACTGTGGCTGGCTTTCAAGTGCCCTCCAAGCAGCTCTGCTACCCTTCCTCCTCAGTAAGACAAAGCAAGATTATAATATGAAAAAGTTGTCAGTCAAGGTAGGAGACATCACTCACCAATTATTGTCATGGGCAAAACAGACTCGAACTGGGGAAGGCTGATGTAATTTATTACATAGCAGAACAGTGAGGAAACAAAACAAAAAAAAGCACTTTTTACTGAAATTCCCATCCTCTCAGGCTCAACCACACTTCTGATTCTTCTACCTAGTCCCAACAAGCAGCACAGGGGGATGGAGAATCAAAGTTGAGGCCAGTCCATAACTCTTATTCTCTGATATCCCTTTCTTCCCATACTCTTCCAGTACTCTAGTGTGGATCCCATTCACAGGATACAGTCCTTCACAAACTTCTCCAGTATGAGTTGGATGCTGTTCTTCAAGAATTGCTACAACATAGGTCTATTCCACACATTACTGTTTTGACTCAGCTGGCAGCTGAGTTCCAACAGTCCCTCAGAGACTGAGTTTCAGCAGTCACAAAACTCTGTGGCTGTCTTGACTTATATTTCCTTACTGGAAACTGTACCCAGGCCATGTGGATGAAATGCAGGAATCCTAAACGCTAGACCACCAAGGACCAGTCATACTGGCTGAATTCCAAAAGGGTTGCTCATATAAGCCTCCCACTTGGGAGTGAAAGAAATTCAAAAGAAGCCCAGTGGTTTGAGATAATATTTTAATGGGGGAAAAAAATAAAAAAGAAGAAAAAAGTTACCATATTTTCAGCAGGAAGCACAGCAAAAGCAAAAATGAGCCAGTTAGAAAACAACTCCAAGACAACAGCCAGCAGGAAAAAACCAACAGCCCAAGGCCCTAGAAACAGGAAATATCTCCTGTCACGCAGTCTGAAATCCATGCCCCATCATCCTTTGCCTTGGCCAAACCTTTCCTTGTACTGTGGACGTGATGTCACCATAGTATTGAATATTAATTAGCTGGACACAATAAAAAACTGTCCTTCAGGATCAGACTGCTCCAGCGTGAGTGCAGTGCAAGGCTACAAGTCCTGACAGAGAACTGGGCTTGTCTTTACTCCCCTTCTCTGAACTTGGTGCTTGCAGGACTGTTTCTCCCGAGTTTTTCCCACACTACTCTTACAGATATTATGAATTTTTTTTTACCCATTCATGAATATGTTATGACACAGAGGCATCATCTTTATGAAATCAACTATATTAACAGTCCTTAACTTTCATCTTCATAGCATCTACTCACACTCAAGTATTCTTAGTTGAAACCTCAACAACATAAAGGTTATCTTCTTATTTTATCTACTTTATATTGTTTTAGAATTCTCTATCATTTTAAAGTTTAATCTTAGAAAGGAGAAATAAAGTATTACATATGATGAACATTACCAGCTTGGAAATTTAATGATTCAGAATTACTATGCGTGCTTCAAAGAATAATAGTCCTCAAATGAACCTGACTAATCTTTCTTGACAAACAATTAAAGATGGAAATTATTTTTAGTTCCTCTGCTGCAGAGTGCCATTTGTGACAAATGATGCACAAAACCCATTGCTGCTGCACAACAGAATTCCAGAAATGCAGAAAGTAGAGAATCTCAGAAGTCCTCTCAGAAGTTCTTTATTTCAGCATTACAGAATCCCCAGAACCTCAGAGTGTCTCCATTGCCCAAAGTGTCTGAATTTTATAGCATATCTTATCCTACCCATTACCCCACTTACAAATGGAATTCAGCCTTGCAGACAAGCTAAAAATATTCCCCTATACAAAGCACTAAAAATAGTTCCTTAAAAAAGCAAGTCCAGCATGTCAGAAAGTCCAGCCTCTGCATAATGTTTCTTTTGGCACTTATACAATGTTTTGTTTCATCCTCCATAAAAAAATTCTCAGCTTGTAGTTATCTGCAGAAAGAGCAGCTGTTACAATCATTGGTTTATATATCTAAGTGATTATGAAAGAGATTAAACCTCAGGCCTATATCCTAGTGGAAAGCATGACATTAAATCTGTTTTGGCTGACCTCCCATGATGATTTGAGTGGAAGTCAGTGAAAACAAAAACAATTTTACAGAACAGGAACAATTTTTCATCGCATTTGTTCTTATTTATATTAAAATTTAAATCCAATGTAAAAAATACACTAAAAGAGGACCTGTTTTTTTTAAGCTTCTAGTGAGTCTTTTCATTAGAGCCCATTTTGCATAATCCAGTAAAGGACTATAAAAAGTAAATTGTTGCAGAAATCTGTTTAGCTTGCCACAGGAAATGTGGTCAAGGCCCCACAGATCAATGTGGTCAAGGTGATGCCACATGATTCAATGTGAGTTATACCAGAGATGCTTACTGATCATTTTGGCTCTCAATATATACCCTCAGGGCATAAGGCACACACCTACACATTAGCATAAATTGTCAAGGATAATCTACTCCATCAGCATAAACCATGCCTTGTTTTCCTCATTAACGAGGTGTCCATTATCTATCCTTTCTGAGATAAAGTAGCCAGCAGGTGGTGGGAACCAAGGTCAGCATCCACCTGTTATTATCCTTCTTCACTTCACATTCTCACAGTAAGTATTTTAGAAACAATGTAGACAAACATGGAGAAAGAAATAAATGCAGGATAAAACAAGGGTCTGTGTCCCACAATACTGTTTTTCCATTGCAGAGATAATCACACTGAAAAGAGCTAGAGAAGCTACTGACTTTGTGTTGATCATGTGTCTAATACTGAGAATAAGCTTATTCTGTACTTTACTGAATTAAGCCTGGAATATTTTTGTTATAGGCTGTACCTTACATTAAAAATATTGTTCGCAACTGTAATTTTATTGTACTAATAAAAAGGATATGAAAAGGTGCTATAGCCATATTTAATGTCCACTCTTTTATTTTTATTTTTCAAAATCTTTTACTCATAGCATTGCTGGGGAGAAGCTGTATCTACAAAATCTGAGAAATAGTTTAGTTTAACTGCAGAGCCTATAAAGCCCTACATTCTGAAACACTTTGTTTATGTATCTGGTTTTCCTTTTTGCTTAGCAGATGTATGAGAAAACAAAGGAGGAGGTGAAAAAAGAAGATCAAGGTGTGACTGTTGTCTCAACAAACTGAAATTTGATGTCTCAATTCTCATCAGTTTGCATTTGACTTGAAAATCCACATCACAGATCTGCACCATTGAATAACATTCCTCTACCCTATATCTGTGACTTTTCTGATCTATGTTTACACAGAAATGGCAAAATTTGCATCTTGGTGGGAGATGAGAAGCCAGACACTTTTTAAATGTTACAGGCACCTCATTGTCAGTATTTCTGAACTTCCTAGTATCTGTAAAATCTGACTCTGTAAATGTCTGAGTGATAAAACAAAGAAGTTTTTTACGCAAACATTACATAGAAGGGCTACTTTCACTGTCAGAACAGATTAATTATTGACTCCAACAGTGGAAAGACTGTGGATGCCATCTACTTGGATGTCCACAAAGTCTGTCATACAGTCCATAACATTCTTACCATTAAATTGGAAAAGTATGGATTTGATGGGTGGAGCATCAAGAATTGGCTGAGTCTAAAGAATTATAGTCAATGTCTCAGTGTCCTAGTGGAAAACAGGAGCAACTAGTTTCTCTCAGGGTTCTACACTGGGACCAGTATTACTTAACACATTCATCAACAACACAACATAGACAATGGGGTTCAGAGTGTCTTCAACAGCTTTAGCAATGACACCAGGATGAATGGGGCAGCTGATTCTGTGAAGTCAGACAGACAGATCTTGGCAGACATGAGAAGTTGGCATATGTAAGACCATGTGTAAGGTCCTATAAATGAGTTGGAGAGTCTCCAGTATAAAGAGAAACTGAGAGATTAATGGATTGAGAGTAGACTGTAGAGAAGGACTTAAGCATAATAGAGGGTGAAATACTAGACATGATCAGCCAGTGTGCACACTGGTAATATGTGCTCAGAACTCATAAAACAACTATATTTTGGGTTGCATAAAGAAAAGCATAGCCAGTAGTTTGTGAGAAGTGATCCTCCTCCTCTACTCCACTGATGTGAGATACCATGTGAAGTGCAGTGACCAGCCCTGGGGTCTCCAGTACTAGAAAGACATAGATCTGTTAGAACAAGTGTAGAGGAGAGGTATTAAAATGATCACAAGATGAAATATCTCTCCTAGGAAGAGACTGAGAGATGTGGAGTGGTTCAGTCTGCAGAAAAGGGGTTGGTCTCTTTTCCCAGGCACCCAGTGACAGAACAAAAGGGCACAGCCTCAAGCTGCACCAGGGCAGGTTCAGGATGGATGTTAGGAAGAAGATCTTCACAGGAGTGATTGGCATTGGAATGGGTTTTTCAGGGAGGTGGTGGAGTCACTATTCCTCTAGGTGTTTAAAGGGCACCTGGATGAGGCACTTAGTGCCATGGTTTAGTTAATGGCATGGTGCTAGGTGATAGGTTGGACTTGATGATCTTAGAGGTCTTTTCCAACATGGTTAATTCTATGATTCTGTGAAAAGCTTTAAATTAAGGAAGGTTTAAGTTGGATGTGAGAAAGGAATGTTTTACAATGATGGTAACGAGATACCATAATGGGTTTCCCAGAGAAGCTGTGTATGTCCCCTCACTGGTCTTTTTCAAGGTCAAATGGAATGGGCGGTCACCCTTTCAGAGCAATTGTATATGCCACTTCAGATGGCACTAAGGACTGCATAGTAGATCAAAACTAGACCAAGATATATAAGTGGTTTTCCCAGCAATTGACAGGCAGCGTTCTTTAGCATGACATCACCAAGTAGGAAATTGGCAGCACTACCCACAACAGCTGATGCAGCACTGAAGGGGCATTGCTTTCACCCAGCACAAGCTATTTACATGCTCCCAGGGAGCAGCGTGACTGAAAATGCTGGCTGACAATGTAGATGAACAGGGTGTTGTCTTAGTCCAAAAACTGGTAAAGACACTAGGTTCTTTTTAAAACATTCCTGTGTGTGAAATTAAGACACAAATGAGGGCAAATACTAAAAAGTGAGGCTATTTATTAACGGATAAAGTAAATGAAACAGAGGAAGGGAGAGAGAGGGTGAGGGAAAATTGGTGAGAGAGAGAGAGAGAAAGAAATTTCATTAACCCTGCAAGGTCTTCCACCAGAGGAGTAGGGGGAGAGAGGAATATCCTAGGGTTTGTATTTTCTTTTTGCCTTGTGCTGCCTACATTCTTTCCACCTTGTGATATCTTTGGCCAGAGGGGAGAAGACAGAGAGATCTGAGTGGCTTCTGTGGTGTTTTCCCCTCCAGCAGTCTCCAGCAACCTCCATCACGTACTTTTTTTTCACTGGAGTTCTGTTGTCTCTTACAGCAGGCAAAGCTTAGGGCTTTTATACAGCTTATTAATCACAGCTCGCCTTGGTCCCTTGCCATAGTCATATTATTCATATTGTGTCTTCCATGCGTTACCTCCAGAGAGTATTTCCTGTGTGCTTATTGGAGTCAGAAAACAGAGTGGGCCTCTGCCCCCTCCTTTGTCTCCCACTTGTCCACTACACATCCCTGGTCTTATCAGGCCAGGAGATGCTCTATTACACATTCCAGGTTTCTCCACCACACCCCCTCTGCCCAGTGGCAGCTGCTGTCTCAATAAGCAGAGATGATCTTTATCTTTGTTGAGACATTCCTCAGTTTGAAATTCTATCACACCCATCACAAGTCCAAACAGGCATGGAACATCAAGAAGGGCATGGCAAGGAAATTTGTGCAGGCTGGGCAAGCAGGCAGGGCTAAATCTTTCTCCAAGACCTAAGTTCAGCCTCCCACAGCATTCTCCTGGAAAAACTGGCAGCCTATGGCTTGGACAGGTGCACCCTTTGCTGGATTAAAAACTGGCTGGATTAGTGGGCACAGAGAGTGGCTGTGAATGGTGTGACATCCAGTTAGTGTTCAGTGACCAGTGGTGTCTCTCAGGGATCAGTACTGAGCACAGTTCTGTTCAGCATCTTTATTGATGACTGGGATGAGGGGATTGAGTCTGCCATTAGTACATTTGCGGATGACACCAAGTTGAAGGGGAAGTGTAAATCCATGAAAGGTAGGAAGACACTTCATAGACATCTGGACAGAATGAATTGATGGGCTGAGGCCAATGCTATGAGGTTTAACAAGGCCAAGTACAAGGTCTTACCCTTTGGCTATAATAACCATAGCTCTACAGATTGGGAGATGAGTGGCTGGAGAGCGGCCTGGCAGAGAGAGAACTGGGAATGCTGGTTGACAACCAGCTGAACATGAGCCAGCAGTGTGCCCAGGAGGCACAGAAGGCTAATGGTGTCTTGGCCTGTATCAGGAATAGTGTGGCCAACAGGACTAAGGATGTAATTCTGCCCCTTCACTGAGAAGGCCTCACCTCAAGTACTGTGTGTAGTTCTGGTCCACTGACTTCAAGAAGGATATTGAGGTGCCGGAGCGAGTCCAGAGGAGAGCAATGAGACTAGTGAAGAGACTGGAGGGAAAGTCTTATGAGGAGAGACTGGGGGAGCTGAGGTTATTTTAGACTGGAGAAGAGGACACTTAGAGGGTACCTTATCACACTCTATAACCACCTGAAGGGAAGTTGTAGTAAGGTGGGGATTAGGCTCTTCTGCCAGTAGTTTGTGACAAGATGAGAGGGTGTGGGCTGAAGATGTAACAGGGGAGGTTTAGTTTGGATATAAGGAAGCACTTCCTCACAGAAAGGGTAATTGGACACTGGAATGGACTGCCCAGTGAGATGGTGGAGTTGCTATCCCTGGAACTGTTTAAAGACACATTAGTGTTGACCACTTGGTATCTGGAGTAGAGGATATAGAAGGTCAGAAGCAAACTATACACCAACGGAGAAAGAGATCCTTGCTGTTTATGAAGGTGTGAAAGCTGCTTCAGAAGTAATTGGAACAGACTCTCAGATTCTTTTGGCTCCCAGATTGCCAGTTTTGAACTGGATGTTTAAGGGAAAGGGGTCATCGCCACATCACGCAGCCGATGTTACCTGGTCTAAGTGGATGGCTCTCATAACACAGCGAGCACGCATGGGGAGCCTTGAACGACCTGGCATAGTGGAGATGATCACCAACTGGCCAGAAGGTACAAACTGTATAAATCCTCCAGAGGAGCAAATAAATCGGGCTGAGGAAGCTCCACCTTACAGTGATTTTTCTAAAGAAGAAAGGAACTATGCTCTATTTACTGATGGTACCGGTTGCCTTGTTGGAAACAAGCGAGAATGGAGAGCTGCAGTTTGGAGCCCTGTGCGAGCAGTGGCTGAAGCAAAAGCTGGAGAAGGTGAGTCAAGCCAGTTTGCAGAGGTAAAAGCTATCCAACTTGCTCTTGGTGTGGCTGAGCGTGAGAACTGGCCCGTGCTTTACCTCTATACTGATTCATGGATGGTGGCTAATGCCTTATGGGATTGGCTAAAGGACTGGAAAATAAATAATTGGCAATGGAAAGGAAAGCCAATTTGGGCTGCTGACTTATGGCAGGACATTGCTACCCATCTAGAGAAAATCCCTGTCAAGAGTATGGCGCATAGATGCTCACATGCCCAAAAGTAAAGCTACTGAGGAACATCAGCACAACCATCAGGCAGATTTGGCTGCCAAGGTGTTTCAAATCGATGTGAATTGTGATTTGGATTTAGATTGGGAACACCGAGGTGAACTGTTCTTAGCCTGGTGGGCCCATGATTCCTCAGGACATCAAGGCAGAGATGCTACCTACTAATGGGCACGGGATAGAGCAATCAACATCTCCATGGACGCTATAACAGAAGTTATACATGACTGTGATGTTTGTGCTGCTATTAAACAAGCCAAGCATCTGAAGCCCTTGTGGTATGGTGAGCGATGGGCACAGTACAAATACGGTGAAGCATGGCAGATTGATTACATCACTCTACCTCGTTCTCGGACTGGAAAGCAATATGTGCTGACCATGGTAGAAGCAAGCACCGGATGGCTGGAAACCTATCCAATTTCCCATGCTACTGCACATAACACCATTTTATCGTAGTATCATAGTATCGTAGTATCATAGTATCATAGTATCATAGTATCATCAGGGTTGGAAGAGACCTCACAGATCATCAAGTCCAACCCTTTACCACAGAGCTCAAGGCTAGACCATGGCACTAAGTGCCATGTCCAACCTTGCCTTGAAGTGCCCCACAGATGGCGACTCCACCACCTCCCCGGGCAGCCCATTCCAGTGTCCAATGACTCTCTCAGTGAAGAACTTTCTCCACACCTCCAGCCTAAATCTCCCCTGGCGCAGCCTGAGGCTGTGTCCTCTTGTTCTGGCGCTGGCCACCTGAGAGAAGAGAGCAACCTCCTCCTGGCCACAACCACCCCTCAGGTAGTTGTAGACAGCAATAAGGTCTGCCCTGAGCCTCCTCTTCTCCAGGCTAAACAACCCGAGCTCCCTCAGCCTCTCCTCGTAGGGCTTGTGCTCGAGGCCTCTCACCAGCCTCGTCGCCCTTCTCTGGACACGCTCAAGCATCTCAATGTCCCTTCTAAACTGGGGGGCCCAGAACTGAACACAGCACTCAAGGTGTGGTCTAACCATTGTAGAGTACAGGGGCAGAATGACCTCCCTGCTCCTGCTGACCACACCATTCCTGATGCAGGCCAGGATGCCATTGGCTCTCTTGGCCACCTGGGCACACTGCTGGCTCATGTCCAGGCGGGTATCAATCAGTACCCCCCAGATCCCTCTCTGTCTGGCTGCTCTCCAGCCACTCTGACCCCAGCCTGTATCTCTGCATGGGGTTGTTGTAGCCAAAGTGCAACACCCTGTACTTGGAGCTATTGAACACCATCCCATTGGACTCTGCCCATCTGTCCAGGTGGTCATGGTCCCGCTGCAGAGCCCTTCTGCCCTCCAACTCAGTCACATCTGCCCCCAGCTTAGTGTCATCTGCAAACTTGCTGTTGACTGACTCCATGCCTTCATCCAGATCATCTATGAAGATGTTAAAGAGGATGGGGGTCAACACTGATCCCTGAGGGACACCACTAGTGACTGGCCACCAGCTGGATGTGGCACCATTCACCACCACTCTCTAGGCTCGTCCCTCCAGCCAGTTCCTAACCCAGCACGGAGTGTTGCCATCCGAGCCATGGGCTGACAGCTTAGCCAGCAGTTTGCTGTGGGGGACAGTGTCAAAGGCCTTGCTGAAGTCCAGATAGACCACATCCACAGGCCTCCCCACATCCACCAAGCGGATCACCTGATCATAGAAGGAGATGATGTTAGAAAGGCAGGATCTGCCCTTCCTAAATCCATGCTGGCTGGACCTGAGCCCTTTGCCATCCCTCAGGTGCGCTCCTATCACCCCCAAGATAACCTGCTCCATCAGTTTCCCTGGCACTGAGGTCAGGCTGATGGGTCTTGGAAAGACAAATCCTGTGGTGACATGGCGCTTCAGAGAGAATTGAATCAGATAATGGTACGCACTTTAAAAATAATCTCATAAAATCTTGGGCCAAAGAGCACGGCATTGAGTGGATTTACCACATCCCCTATTATGCACCTGCCTCAGGCAAAATTGAATGCTACAATGGCTTGATAAAAACAACTTTAAAGGCAATGGGGGGAGGAACCTTAAAGAACTGGGAGAAACATCTAGCCCAAGCCACTTGGGTAGTGAATAGTAGAGGTTCCACCAACCGAGCTGGCCCAGCTCATTCAGAGGTCTTACAAAAGGTAGAAGGTGACAGGGTTCCTGTCATTCGTGAAAAGAATTTGTTGGGCAAGTCTGTTTGGGTATTCTTCCCTTCTGGGGAGGCTACAATGGTCCGAGGGGTGGTTTCTGCTGAAGGACCTGGTCATACATATTGGGTTATGCAGAAGAATGGTGAAATACAGTGTGCCACAAAAGAATCTGACATTGGCAGAAAGAATGTAGATATGTTGTTATGAGTTCTTTTGCAGATGATTGTGGTGCCCAAAAGCCATGAAGAGCCTGCTATCCATGAGCGTGAACCCTGAGTGTGCCAAGAGTCCTGTTCTATTCCATTCATCGAAGAAAACATCTGACTTTTCTAGAAAACCATTGAGCTAGCCAACGCCTGAGACAGATGGAAATGAGAAGATGAACGACCAGAAATCGAAGAAAGATGTTTGAAGCCTGGAAAATGACCATCTACGATACTGATGTTATCCCTAGTTACATAGAATGACTTGATGCTGCAATAGTAAATTTATATTAAGGGGGTGGATTGTGGCCATTTGAGCTGATTTTCTAGCTCAGACATAGGGGAAAGATGAACACTCCAGGGATAGGCCACATAATGGCAACAATAGATAAATTAATATAATTTCATTGCAGCATCAAGAGCTTAATGTCTAGAAGCACAGCTTGTTCTTCCCCTTCTTCTGCTGGCTTCTGCTGTTTCAGATGTGCCTACCTATCTTCCCCGGCTGCTGTTTTGGCTGCTGCTGCTTCTGCTGCTTCGCCACCGCTTGACCCCTCCCTCAACTCCCTTAAGGTTATTGTATTGTTTTTTTTTTCCTTCCTTCTCTAGTTATTCTCTCTCTTTACATTGTTATACTTATATTATAAGAAATACAATTTCATCTTTCCCTGACTTTCAAAAAAATCTGTGTTGTGGTGAGTTTATTTCTTGCGGTGGAGGGATCTGCCCTAACCTGGGACAATGTGGCACTTAGTGACATATGATGATGTTAGGTCATAGGCTGGACTTGGTGATCTCAGAGGTCTATTTCAGCCTCCATAATTCTGTGATTTATGAAAGGTAAGCCAGCAAGCTCAGCAGGAGTGAGGAAGTTTACTAATGGTGTTCACTTGGAGAAAGGGCACAACCTTCACTGCACTCATCACATGGGATGCATCTGTTCAGACTGGGCTTCATAAAAAAAAAAACAACATAGCTTTCAGGCCTCCAGCTGCAGGGAATGCCGCAGTGCCATGTTTTTTTAAGGAGCAGGCAGAATAATCTTACTCCCCTGTAAGAGTAAAATCAAAATGCTCTCAAATTGGAAAGAAATACAGAAAAATATTTGAAAAAAAAACCCAAACAACAACAAAAAAAAAACCCAAAAACAATCAGAAAAATTACAGAGCATATGCAGGATACATGACAGGCCCCTTAAACTGAAACCAACTAAACTACAACCCCAGTGCTCCTCTTCTTTTCCTCAGAACCTCTGCTGCCTACAGTCCCAAATAGGGCTCTTCAGGCCATAAAGGCCCACTCTCTACATGTTTACATAGATAAGTAACTCCTGCCAGAGACTGCAGGCAGAAGGGTAATATAGGAAAGTGGTAAAGGGGAGATAGAAAATATAGAATGCAGTGACTTAAGTAACCATTAACTGTATAAAGCATCATAAATCAGGTATAAACAAAGCAAGGTGATTTAAGCATGAAGAGACACAGGAACACTTCCATGGAAAGAGTAATACTGTATTTAAAGAGAAAAGTATCAGTAACTTTGGCCAAGAATGTGACCCATAGTTGGTGCCAGATAAGCAAAACTGGTCAAAAGGTAAAAAGGACAAACCAAGGAAGACATCGGGCCTTCATCAGACAGACTCAAAATACAACCACCAGGTGGCAATGAACATGCATGAAGAGGAGGGACATTATGGAAATTAGTTCCAAGAACTAATTGTAATAATCCCACCTATTCTTACCATATCCATGTATTGAATATGTGTGTGTTTGTAGCATAAATAGCTACCTAAGCAGGTGCGCTTTGTGAAGGTTTGGTGGAGAAATCCCCCCTGTCACATCATCTGGCACCGTAATAAACATACCTATTTCATATCTCTCTACGAATTGTGGGGTTCTTTCCACAAGTCAAGAGAGAGAAAAGGGTTGTGAGTCAGCCTTGATGGCAGCTTATAAAGGTGTAGCAGAATTATGGGATTGCATAACTGTATTACACTTTCCTAGGTCCATCTCCTAGAGAATTTTCTTTAACTCTGTAATTCTTAAACCTGCAACACACAGCTTCTCTGAAGAAGCAGATGGAAGTGGATAAATGGTTGTGTGAGATGTAAGAGGGGGAGTATTTTATCAGTCTGTTGGTAGAGCTAAGAGAGGAAGTGGATAGGCTAAGGAATATCAGGGAGTTGGAGAAAGAGATAGGTGTGTTGAACCACAATATTTCCTCCTGGAGACAGGAACATAGACAGGAACAGTCACCAAAAGAACCTCAGAATCAAAGGAATCCAACATCCTTTCCCCACCAGGATATAGATAGGGTCCCAAAAGAAAGTAGGATGTGAAAAAAAATTCCTGTTAGGGAAAGCAAATGAAATCTCTCCTTGCCCACTATTCCTCCCTTGTACCAGTATACAATGGGTACAAGGCTCTAGAAGTGGAGGATCAGTTAGCAGACTATGTGAGCATCAATTCAATCACCCTGAAGTGTTCACAAATATAAAAAATAATCACCTCTACTTAGCAGCACCTGCACGAAGAAGAAAAGGAAAGTTATTGTTATAGACGACTCTCTTCCGAAAGGAACATAGGGCCCAGTATGCCTTACAGATCCTTCTCATAGGGGGGTCTATTTCCTCCCAGGAACGTGGATTAGAGGTATTATCAGGAAACTCATAAATTTAGTGAGGCTCACAGACTACTACCCATTATTACATTCCCATGTGCACAGTGAAATGCAAGGTCATGGAACAGGTAATCTTGGGTGTCATCACAAAGGACCTACAGGATAGCCAAGGGATCAGGCCCAGCCAGCATGGGTTTAGGAAGGGCAGGTCCTGCCTCACCAACCTGATCTCCTTTTATGATCAGGTTACCCGCCTGGTGAATGTGGGGAAGGCTGTGGATGTAGTCTACTTGGACTTCAGCAAAGCCTTTGACACTGTCTGCCACAACAAGCTCCTAGCCAAGCTGGCAGCTCATGGTTTGGACAGATTCACTCTGTGCTGGATCAAGAACTGGCTGGATGGCAGAGCTCAGAGAGTGGTGGTGAATGGTGCCACATCCAGTTAGCAGCCAGTCACTAGTGGTGTTCCCCAAGGATCAGTACTAGGCCCAGACCTGTTCAACATTTTTACTGATGATCTAGAGGAGGGGATTGAGTCCAGCATCAGTAAGTTTGCAGATGACACCAAGCTAGGAGCAGGTGTTGATCTGTTGGAAGGTAGGAGAGCCCTGCAGAGGGACCTGGACAGGCTGGATGGGTGGGGAGAGGCCAATGGGATGAGATTTAACAAGGCCAAGTGCAGGGTTCTGCACTTTGGCCACAACAACCCCAAGCAGTGCTACAGGCTGAGGACAGAGTGGCAGGAGAGCAAATGAGAGGAGAGGGACCTGGAGGTACTGATAGATAGTAGCCTGAAGATGAGCCAGCAGCAGTGTGCCCAGGTGGCCAAGAGAGCCAATGGCATCCTGGCCTGCATCAGGAACAGTGTGGCCAGTAGGACAAGGGAGGTTATTCTTCCCCTATACTCAACACTAGTCAGACCACACCTTGAGTCCTGTGTCCAGTTCTGGGCCCCTCAATTCAGGAAAGATGTTGAGGTGCTGGAACATGTCCAGAGAAGGGCAACAAAGCTGGTGAAGGGCCTGGAGCACAAATCCTATGAGGAGAGGTTGAGGGAGCTGGGGTTGTTTAGCCTGGAGAAGAGGAGGCTCAGGGGTGATCTTATTACTGTCTACAACTACCTGAAGGGACATTGTAACCAGGTGGGGGGTGGCCTCTTCTCCCAGGCAACCAGCAATAGAACAAGGGGACACAGTCTCAAGTTGTGCCAGGGTAGATATAGGCTGGATGTTAGGGGGAAGTTCTTCACAGAGAGAGTGATTGGCATTGGAATGGGCTGCCCAGGGAGGTGGTGGAGGCACCATCCCTGGAGGTCTTCAAGAAAAGACTGGATGAGGCACTTAGTGCCATGGTCTAGTTGATTGGATAGGGCTGGGTGCTAGGTTGGAGTGGATGATCTTGGAGGCCTCTTCCAACCTGGTTGATTCTATGATTCTATGATTCTATGATTTAATTTTGCTTACAAACCTTTTGAGCTAGTCTGGTGATTTATTCTGGGGATAATTTCAATGCACTACACTCAGTCAGCCTAGCAGGCACCCAGCAGACAAGAAGCTCACCCATGATCTGAACCTGGCACAAGGATAAGCTCCCATCACTTAGCAGTGTACATGTGGGAGCTCAAACAGAGCTCCCATGAAAACATATAACTGCCCAGGTGACAGGCTGCAGGAAATGTGAGAGACGCTTACTGGCAGTGAGTGGAGGTTGAGACAGCTACTGTGTGCACTGTGAGCAGATGAATGACCTCTTCTGCTGAATGGCATGGAGGAAATTGAAAGACTGGGGAATATTGGGGAAACTGAACAAGAGATAGATAAATGGAGCCAGGCTCTTCCCTGCACAAGAGAACATTGGAGCAGCCCATGTACCAGACGGGCCCCATGCACTGTCCCTGCCAGACCCGAGGCAGTAACCTGGAAAAGGGGAATGAATGAAGGCAGGTTCATGGCTGAGGCAACAGATGAACTGCTTCCTTGCCCACCTCGCCCATACAAGGGCCACTGAAAAACAGATATGAGTCTCCAGTCAAGAGAGACCAGGCAAATGAAGTTGTGGATGGTGAACAACCCACAACAGAGATATGTCCTTGGTCTACCACTTGCTATAACATTATCCAGAAGGGAAAAAGGAAGAGTTATAGTTGCAGCTGACTCCTTCAAAGTCCAGTATGTAGTATGGACCCTCCCAACAGGAAGATATGCTGTCTTCGTGGAACTCAGATAAAAGACATCACTAGGAAAGTTTCTGGTTTAGTATAGCACTCAGATTACTATCCCTTATTTATCTTCCACATGGATGAGGAGCAAGCTGCAACTAGTAACCTAAAAACAATTAAAAGAGATTTTCATGCCCTGGGATGGATGGTGAGGAATTCAGGGGAGCAGATTGTCTTTTTGTCTCTTCTCCAAGTTCAAGTAGTGATGATGGAATAAACAAATTAATTCAGTCCATTAATACATGACTCCGTAGCTTCTGTAACAATGGGTTAATGTACAGGACACTAGGCATGCTGACAACAGGTAGAGAAAGCTTAAGTTGAAGGGGAAGAAGTACCTCAGGATGATAGTTAGCAGGACTTGTTAAAACTGCTTTAAAGCAGGTTTGAAGGTGGCCGGGGAAACTACAATTACTAGAATCGTGCCTGAAAGAAGCGTGACAGTGATTATACATGAAAATGCTAGCAAGGATTTGCAACTTTCTGTCTTGGTGGAGAATGGTAATCCATTTGGTAGCAAAGACATGAAAGCTAGTGACAGGTTTGTAACTACAGAAGAGTCTGTGTGCCATCAGGTGGAATTTAGGGCTTGTTTCTCCAGAAATGTGGCAGGACAATTAACCCAGATGAAGTGTGTCTATCTGAATGCACATAGCATGGGCAAGAAACAAGAGGATTGGGAGGTCATTGTACAACAGGAGAACTATGATATAGTCGTCTTCACAGAAATGTGGTGGGATGCCTTATACTACTAGAGTGTTGCAATCAATGGCTACCAACTTTTCAGGGATAGGAGGGGAAAAAGAGGAGGTGTGGTGGCTCTCTGTATTACAAATACATACCTATAAATTAATGAGTGATGATGATGATGAGTCCCTGTGGGTAAGGATCAGGGGGAAGACCAACAAAGCAGATATTGCCGTGGGAGTCTGTTATGGATCACCCAACCAGAATGAAGAGGCAAATAAAACATTCTATAAGCAGTTAGGAGAGGTTTAACAATTGCTCCCCCTTGTCCTGTTAGAAGATTTCAATTTCCCAGATACCTGATAGAAATACAATACAATCGAGAGATAAAAGTCCTGAAGGTCCTTAGACTGTGTAGAGGATAACTTCCTAATCCATATGGTGAAAATGCTCTCCTGGACTTACTGCTTGTGAACAGAGTAGAGCTTGTGGAGGAAACTGTAGGAATAGGGGAATGGTCTGTTAGTAAGGAACAGTTGCCCGAGATGAAACAAATAGAGCATAGACCTTGGCATGGAGTGTGTGAGTCAGACAGACCTCAGAAGAGAAAGATAAATAGGATCCTGCAATCAGGACTGCTCAGATAGTTGCAGGAGCAGGGAAAGTAACAAAGAAAGTAGAAACAGCGTCTTTCGCCTGAGCAGAATATGTTAGCCAATCATATAGTAGTTACTAACTTTCTTACTGTAATTTTAACCAATCAGTGATTAACACGCTAGCCCTTCTGAGAAAATATATACCTGCCTATTTTTCTAATAAAGTGGAATTTTGGCTTGCATCAAGTCATTGCCCCATCCCTTCATCGTGGCAGGAAGTGATGGCTGGAGGCTGTCTCTGGCATAGTGATCATAACATTATAGACCTTTCAATTCTTGGGGAAGTGAAGACAGTGGTTAGTTAAAGTGCTGTCTTCTAAAGGGCACACTTTGATTTGCTCAGCAGTCGGATTGACAAAGTCCATGGAAGGACTCTCAAGGGTAAAGGAGTCCAGGAAGGCTGAACATATTTCAAGAAGGAAATATTACAGGCCCAGGAGCAGGTTGTGCCCATGTGCTGAAAGACAAGTTGGTGAAAAAAAAGACTGGCCTGGCTGAACAGACAGCTTCAGCTGGAACTCAGGAAGAAAAGAGTTTATGGCCTTTGGAAGAGGATGCAGGCCTCTCACAAGGACTACAAAGTTGTAGTGAGGTTATGCAGGGAGAAAATTAGGAGCGCCAAAGCCCAATTAGAACTCAACTTAGCTACTGTTGTTAAAGGCAATAAAAAAATGTTTCTCTAGCTGAAGTACTTAACACTGCCTTTGCTCTATTTTTTAGCAATAGAACTATCTGTTTCATAGTCACCCAGCCCCGTGAATTGGAAGACAGGGAGGGAGGCAGAATGAGACTTTCGTAATCCAATCAGTGACTTGCTACACTACTTAAACATGCACAAGTCTATGGGTACAGATGAGTTGCACTCAAGGATACTGAAGGAGCTGGTGGATGTACTCGCCAAGCCACTTTCTATCATTTACCAACAGTCCTGGGTCCCTGGGGAAGTCTCAGTGGAGTGGAGGGTAGAAAATGTGACTCCCATCTTTAAGAACAGACAAAGGGAGGATCTGGGGAATTGCATGCCTATCAGGTCACAGGATCACAGGACATTAGGGGGTTAAAATGGACCTCTGGAGATCTTCAAGCTGAATCCCCCGACAGAGCAGGATGATATAATCCAGTGTGGGTCACACAGGAATGCATTCAGATGGGTTTTGAAAGTCTCCAGAGAAAGAAACTCTTTGACCCTTACAGTTAAGATGGTCTTTCTCATGCAGTGGGTTTCAGACAAGGGCCACAAAAATATTCAGGTGGCTGGAACACCTCTCCTACAAGGACAGGCTGAGGGAGCTGAGGTTGTTCAGCCTGGAGAAGACTGGCGAGATCATTAGGTTTTCCAGTACCTGAAAGGGACCAATAAGAAGGCTGGAAAGGGACTGTTTACAAAGGCCTGCAGTAATAGGACAAAGGGGCAATGATTTTAAATTAGGGAAAAGTAGATTTAGGGTAGATACTAGGAAGAAGTTCTTTGCCATGAGGGTAATGGAACACTTAAACAGATTGCCCTGGGCAGTAGTTGAGAGTCTCATCCTTCGAAATATTCAAGGTCAGACTTAATAGGGATTTGGGCAACCTGATCTAATGGGCGATGTTCCCTGCTCACTGTAGGGAAGTTTGTCTAAGTGACCTCTGGAGTTCCCTTCCAACTCAAACCATTCTGTGATTCTATGAGCAGCCAGATATAGTTAAAGATGTTCCTGCTCACATCAGAGAAGTTGGAGCAGATGATCCTTGAGGGTCTGTCCATTCCAACCCAATCTATTCAGTAGTTAAATACTTGGTTTCTATTATTAAATATTTGCTGTGCATATAGTTAGAGTTTTCAGCTGTTGCAGCATGTACAGTTAAGACACAGAGGGAAAATACAATGAATTGGTGTAGATACATCACCCTATGCAGCCACTTCCGAAAGAGAAAGAAAAGAGCAGAATAGTGCAAAAACACCTTGCTGTTCTTCTTAACACCTCACATCTCAGATGGCTAAAAGGAAGTATTTTAATCTATCAAATTTAAAAAGCGTGTACCAATGTAAATAACATCCAAACACAAACAAGTATTTCAAGTTCAGCTTAAAATAAAAGGCTCACAGTACAAGAAATTTTATCCTGTCCCTGCCTGCCTTCAATTGATTAGAAAAGTTTTTTCCTCATGTGTGTTAGGTGGGCTGTGACATTTTTGTGTGTGTCTCACAGTGAATTCTAATAAGGCATTCTGCACACATAGTGTCTGATTTTTATTTGTGTATCATCCTCGTTAATAATGCATCTAATGAAGACATCCATTAAAAATCAATAACATTAATTTAATGGAAAATTTCTTATAGAGTCCTATTAGGCTTTCCCTGCTAGTTTAACATCACATGACTTTAACAAACACCTTAATTATATGTTGGTAATGAAAAGAATAAGTAAAACTGTCTCATATTTAAAGAGTACTGCTCCTGAGTCCTAGTGTTTCATTTGTCATGAATTATATCTGTATTTGTAAGTTTGAGATACTTGTAATTTTCATTGTCCTCTAGCTTGGCTATCAAACAGGATTCTTTTCCAGGTCAAGAGAAATACATGAGTTCTTTGAAAATAAATTTAGTATGTATTAAGATATATTTACTTGGAAAAACAATTTTTTTAGTTCTTTGGGGAAAAAAATTGCATACATTTAGCATTATGTTTAGAGAGTTTTAAAATTACTGCACAGCTCTAAGGCAGAAGCAAGGAGAAATTATGAGAAGTTCAGAAAAATTCTTGTCCAAAGGATAGTGCCATCAATCCAATTTTGGGTTCTTCAGTTATTGGGAAGTGTACAAAACACCTGACCTTCTGAGAATAGGTGGGGTTCCGATGACTGTGACGGGGAAAGGATCCTGGATCACTCACTGTCAGGAAGTGGAAGGCTTATAATCAAATATGAAGAGGAAAGGGGACAAGAACATCCTGACTAAGGATAGCCTTAGGACAATAAGCAAGAGGAGTGGGAAATATGAGTATGCCTGCAGTGCTATGATTCAATCAGTGTGATTGAAACTTTAATCCTATGGTTGATGTATTATCTAGAAGGGTACAAGCCCTTCAAGAAGTACAGGCAGGGGAGACACAGAGGAGGCGTTGCCCTCTACATCCATGACCAGCTAGAGTGCATAGAGCACACCTGGTAAGTGATGGAGCAAAGATGAAGTGGCTGTGGGCCAGGGTGAGAGGAATGTTAGAGGACATGACAGTGGGGCCCTGATACAGACAACCTAACCAAGAAGACCAAGCAGACAAAGCCCTTCACTGACAGACAGGAGATGTTGCTCATTCACAAGTCCTGGTCTTCGTGGATGATTTTAACCACCCTGATATCAGTTAGAGAGACAACACTGACACTTAAGGGCATAAGCAATCCAGAAAATTCCTGGAATGTATTGATGATAGCTTCCTCCTCCAAACACCTGAATAATTAGCAAAGAGAGGTGCCATGAATGATCTTGTCCTCACCAGCAGAGATGGGCTAGTGGGTGTATTGGAATGCAAGATGGTATGTTTTCAAAATTAATATTGTTTATCAATTTTGATATTCAGGACTCTTGCTATCAGACCATTTTTTTAAATAATATTTAAGTTCTTTGCTATGGTCATGAAAACATTATACATATGATAAACAGAGTCTAGAACATTTAAGAAGTAACTAGCAATAATACAAATATTAAACATAATTGAATTGGAAGACAGGTTCTTGTGGTCAGTTATATCACTTGCTCACTAGATGGACTTGGGAAGCTCCTTTCTGCTTAGGCAGAAGGCACTCAAAATTAAATTTTTACAGAGTTTTGCTATAGAGGCTTATGAATATTTACTCACAAAAGTCACCTCCAGATTTTCCAGGGCTGACTACCATTCCCAGACAGTACCCAAACATTTGCAGGGAGTGTTGTGAAATGTAGTTTAGGGGAATTTATGAGGAAAAACATGCGAGGCCGATTTATAAAAAAGATTAAATGATTTATTACTAACATACGAGAAATCCCCTTCCCCAAGCTTACCTATAACTATCCCACGTAGATTCTTGGTTCGTGGTTGCAGATTAAAATATAAAATGACTAAAATAAAGAGTGTCTATGATCTTAAGAGAATTCATTTGAGTCTTGAGAAATTACTCAGTCTCTAGATAAAAGTTCATCAGTTACTGACTGTCCACAAGTAGTTCAGCAGGGTTTTGAAGTATTATGAAGTTCAGGCTGTTGTCCAAGCCTTCTGCAGGTTCAGGTTGAGCTGGGCCCTGGCCTCCGAGGCTTACGGTGATCGGGCTTTGCTGAATTCATGCCGATCGTGCATTGCGGAGTTCATGTCGAGCTGGCTGTAGCTTTTAATGCTGCGGTGCGAATGCCGAGCGGTGCATATGCAGGAAGGGTGTCATTCAGCAGGGTTGAGAGCGAGAGGGTCTCGAGATGCAGAGGAAGGGTAAGTAGGGTAGAGTAGGGGTCGGAGAGGTGCTCGATTAAGGCAAATGCACCACCCAGGGTTCAGCCCCTAACAGGTGTCCAGCGGGCTATGGGAACCAAGGTCTTTTGGCTCAAAACATAGCTAATGTTTACCTTCTACCCCTCTGAAGGAGGAGTCTTCTCAGGGGCCCTGTAGCTACTGGAACAGTAACTGGAAATATTGTTTTGATTTTGAGATGACTTGGCCTTCATATGAGCCACGACCCTGTGCAGAAATGAGGCCTGCTAAAGGGCTTTGCTACCTTCCATGACAGGGAGTTCTGTTGTTGTCTTATCAGCTGTTGAGAGGCTTATAATCTTCCCAGGCTCTTAACAGGAGTGCTGGCAGAGAAGCAGATGATCTCTGGCCTGATCCTGGTTTCTCTTGGCTCCCAACTTGGCAGAAGACATTTGCAAAGGGGTAGGCAGAGATGTCTTATGGATGTGCAGAAGGGCACAATGTTGTGCTGACTAAGCAAGCCTACCACGTGGAGGCTTTTAAACCCTGGTAAACTCGAAGCAGTTTCCAGTTAGACAAGCCCAAAGTATCAGGGCTTGTTATTATGTAGCAGAGTTATTTTATAGCTTAGCAGAGCATGGCAGCTACAACAGGAGTGAGACAGAAGCACTGAGAGAAGCAAAGAGCACGTTAATGCAAAGGCAATTGTGGGAGCACATTGTGTTAGCTGCTCATCTCTTTTATCAATGTGGTCCAAGTCTAATGGACCTTTGGAGACAGGCAATCAGAATGTTACTTTTCCAAGTTTAACCATATTAGGTGAAGTCAGGGCTTGCTTTTACCTTTTAGGGCCAAACACAAACAAGTGCATAAATGTGTGTGAGTATCCTGTAAAAAAGTTTGGATAGTCATGGAGGCACCAGGCCCTTTTGTCTTCCTTTCCTGCAGTTGCTTCTCTCATCAGCAGAAAGAGGGCGAGTAGAAAACATTTCTGGGTGAGCCAGGACATGTTTAGGCCTAATTTGATCCATTTTTGCCTCCCATGATGGTGGGGAATTGGAAGCTTACAGGCAGCCTTGGCTGCAATGACCACGAGATGGTGGAGTTTGAGGCCCTCAGGGTGGCAAACAAGAGGTTTCAGCTTGATTGAAACCCTTGACTTCAGAAGATGCAACACTGGCCTTCTCAGGAACTTCCTTGGTAGAGTACCACAGTATGAAGACCTGCAGAGATTGGGAGCCCTGGAAAGATGGCCGATCAGATTGTCCAAGCTCAAAGGAAAGGCATTCCTAAAAACAAGAGATCAAGAAAAAATGCCAGGTGGCCTATATCGATGAAAAGGAACTCCTGGTCAAAATCAAACATGAGAGGGGAACCCACAAAGGGTGAAAACAAGGACAGATCACCTGTGACAAATACAAGGAAATTGTTCATGATACCATGTGATGGTTTGAAGCTGGTACTCTAACCAAATTTGTATTTATAAAAAAGAATAGAAACTTTCTGGAGGTCTTTAAGTAAAAGGTAAATAAAGTAAGGAATTGGATACAACAGAACACTAATAGATAGGTCTAAATCATCCCACGGGATTATCAGTTAGAATACATTTTGCTGTACAAACTAGTCTTTTTTTTTTCTCCTCTTTGCTCTGGCTGCTGCTGGATGGTGCTTTTGCATGGCTTTGCTGAGCTTGGCTGCGATTCTTGTTATGGCTAAGTAGCAGTGGGGATTTTTGTTTTCTCTCTCTTTTCCCTTGTAAAGATGTGTGAGGGGAGAGTGATGCTTCCTCTTCCATTATCCAGGAGTGTGTGAATCACAGAACCGTAGAATCAACCGGGTTCGAAGAGACCTCCAAGATCATCCAGTCCAACCTATCCCCAGCCCTAGCCAGTCAACTAGACCATGGCACTGAGTGCCTGATCCAGGCTTTGCTTGAACATCTCCAGGGATGGTGACTTCACCACATCCCTGAGCAGCCCTTTCCAGTGCCAATCACTCTCTCTCGAAAGAACTTCCTCCTCACATCCAACCTGTACCTACCCCAGCACAACTGGAGATTGTGTCTCCTTGTTCTGTTGCTGGTTACCTGGCAGAAGAGGCCAACCCCCACCTGGCTACAATGCCCCTTCAGGTAGTTGTAGAGAGCAATGAGGTCACCCCTGAGCCTCCTCTTCTCCAGGCTAAACAACCCCAGCTCCCTCAGCCTCTCCTCATAGGATTTGTGCTCCAGGCCCTTCACCAGCCTTACTGCCCTCCTCTGGACACGTTCCAGCACCTCAACATCTCTCCTGAATTGAGGGGCCCAGAACTGGACACAGGACTCAAGGTGTGGCCTCACCAGTGTTGAGTATAGGGGAAGAATAACCTTCCTCGTCCTACTGGCCACACTGTTCCTGATGCAGGCCAGGATGCCATTGGCTCTCTTGGTCACCTGGGCACACTGCTGCTGGCTCATCTTCAGGCTACTATCTATCAGTACCTCCAGGTCCCTCTCCTCTCATTTGCTCTCCTGCCACTCTGTCCTCAGCCTGTAGCACTGCTTGGGGTTGTTGTGGCCAAAGTGCAGAACCCTGCACTTGGCCTTGTTAAATCTCATCCCATTGGCCTCTCCCCACCCATCCAGCCTGTCCAGGTCCCTCTGCAGGGCTCTCCTACCTTCCAACAGATCAACACCTGCTCCTAGCTTGGTGTCATCTGCAAACTTACTGATGCTGGACTCAATCCCCTCCTCTAGATCATCAGTAAAAATGTTGAACAGGTCTGGGCCTAGCACTGATCCTTGGGGAACACCACTAGTGACTGGCTGCCAACTGGATGTGGCTCCATTCACCATCACTCTCTGGGCTCTGCCATCCAGCCAGTTCTTGACCAATATGAGACTAAATCTGTCCAAACCATGAGCTGCCAGCTTGGCTAGGAGCTTGTTGTGGCAGACAGTGTCAAAGGCTTTGCTGAAGTCCAGGTAGACTACATCCACAGCCTTCCCCACATTCACCAGGCGGGTAACCTGACCTTAAAAGGAGATCAGGTTGGTGAGGCAGGACCTGCCCTTCCTAAACCCATGCTGGCTGGGTCTGATCCCATGGCCATCCTGTAGGTGCTTTTCAATGGCACTCAAGATGACCTGTTCCAGTACATAAGAATCCTTGTATTGTTTATTAATTGTAAATATAGGTGAATATACCCTGTATATATTTATTGCCTTTTATACCTTATATATTTACTTCACCTTTGTAAAATATTTGCTTCCAATTTCTGAGTTTGCTTGGTAATTTACTCTAGGGGTAAATTCCAATTCATTGAGGCTCAGGTCTATCCCACAACAGACCAGAAACTGGATTAGGAAAACAAAAGCCGTGGGATAATTTAATCTGTCCAGGGGTGTTGAAGGTAGCAGAAAAATTTTTTACAGTTATGTCAAGGAGAAAAAGAAGACAAGAGAAAATGTAGGGCCCCTCTAGAGGGACACAAATGACCTGGTTATTGATGATGTGGGAAAGGCTGAAGTGCTCAATGACTTCTTTGTTACAATCATCACTCGAGCTTCATCAATGAAGTCATGGCATAGGGTGGCAGTGAGGGAGAGGCTTTGGCTCTACTGCCACAGACTCATTAGAGGGAAGGGATGCCAACACAGAGGACCTTGACAGGCTTGAGAACTGGGCTCATAGCAGCTGCATTAAGTTCAACAAGTCAAAGCTCAAGGTCCTGAAACTGGGTTAAACCAATCCCAGGCAGAAATACAAACTGAGTGCACAGTAGGTTGAGAATAGCTATGAAGAAGAGATTTGAGCGTATAAACTGATGAGAAATTTAACATGAGCCACCAGCATGCTTATGCAGCCCAGAAGGCAAATAATTTCCTAGGCTGCATCAAGAAAAATGTGGCCAGCAGGTCAAGAAAGGCGATTGTTCTCCTCTTGTGAGACCTCACCTTGGGGTCACAGAACTGTTGGAGGAAGCTCAATGGAGGATGATAAGGATGATCCAAGGCCTGGAACACCTCTGTTCTAAGGATAGGTTGAGAGAGGTAGGGTTGTTTCACCTGGAGAAGACTTGTGGGGACACCTCATAGCTGCCTTCCAACACTTGAAGGGACCTTACAGGAAGACTGGAGAGGAATTTTTTTTCAAGGATGTCTAGTGATAGGACAAGGCTGAATGTTTTTAAGCTGAGGAAGAGTAAGTTTGAACTGGATCTCAGGAGGAACTCTGGAATAGGCTGCCTAGGGAGGCTGTAGATGCCTCCTCTCTGGGGGTATTTAAGGATGGGCTGATTGCAACCTTGAACACCCAAGCCTACTTGGGAGGCATCCATGTCCATGATGACGAGGTTGGAGTATGTGATCTCCAAGGTTTCTTCCAACATAAAACATTCTATGCTGTTGTGATTAGTGTGTTAAGGTACTGTTTAGGCTGGTATTAAGATTATGCATTTTTAATATCTGCTGGTGCTTCAGTACAGCCAGATGAGTTACTAGGAGTGAAATGGTTAAAATTTTTCTGATTTAGTTTGAAGTTCTAGTTTAGTTTCAAGTAGGAATATAGGATGTTATAAAAAAGAAAATATTTATTTAAAACAGAAATATTGCAAAAGTGCTGTAGCATCATCATAAGAATTAGGAAGAAATAGGGAAGGGAAGGGAAGGGAAGGGAAGGGAAGGGAAGGGAAGGGAAGGGAAGGGAAGGGAAGGGAAGGGAAGGGAAGGGAAGGGAAGGGAAGGGAAGGGAAGGGAAGGGAAGGGAAGGGAAGGGAAGGGAAGGGAAGGGAAGGGAAGGGAAGGGAAGGGAAGGGAAGGGAAGGGAAGGGAAGGGAAGAATGACAATAAGAGTGAAATTATACACTTGTAAAAAAGTAAATGTCATTGCAATTTTATGCATGTCTACCTGGAAGACACATCAACAATCAGTAGGAATTATTTTTAACATAGTTGATACAAAGTAAGGAATAAACACAAGCAGACTTGTAATTTTGCTTTTATTACTTTTAAAAAATTTCTGTCTGTACACATGGGGTATTAATTTTGTGTTACTATCAGTGACAGATGAACTGACAAACTAGATCACATCCCTGCATACCACAAAATAAAGCTTTCATGAAACTACGCTAGCATACACAACATTTTTTTGTTTGTTTTTACTGTACTCAAACCATCATTGAAATACTTAATGAATCAGTCATGTCATGTATTCACCCAATGTACTAGCAGTACTTCTGCTATTTTTCCTTCTTCCTCTTCCTTTCATTGTTGTATATTATTCAGAGTTTTTGTTCTTACTTATATTTTCATAAATGCCTCATCGTGAAGTAGGGTGCTTCAAGACAGACTTTATGGACAGTCTTACTGAAAGTCATGATTATAAAAGAAGAGGAAAAACTTTTTACAAATCCACTTGAAACACAAAGGCAAATCCCATCACTAGTTAGAAAGCATAAGTGACAATACAGAAATTTACAGTGAATGACTACACAACAACCATTGGAGATCATGCTTCTCTAGGCTGTGCAGAACAATTCAAATCTAGAGTTAAAAATAGTATATCTTTCTGTTCCTTCAAGGAATAAAGAAAGATTGAGAAGCTACAAATATTTTGCTTAATTATACTACTGTCCTCCATATTTTATACTTAGCAGGCCATGGTAGCCTTCCTGCTTCCAAGTACTATTTTTGGTCCATTAATGCCTCTTGATCAATATCTGACTGACACAGATTATGCACTGAACTTCTGAGAAGTTATCATTCCCATCTTTCTGGAAAAAATAATAATTATATTCTTTCCAAACCTGTCCAGTAGGATAGCTGTGCTTCCATTGATGAGTTGGTGCACAGCCATGCATGGCTTCAATATTATCCTTAGCCACAGAAAATCTCAGAATTGGTGGTATATCCACAGGGCCCTACAATTTTCTTTCAGGTACCATATTCCTTTTGTCTTTTGTTTTCAGTTTAACTTGAGGTAAATGCTATGATCTGCTCTAGGTGAGGAAGCAGAAGATTGTTTTAATGCCATGTGGAAATCACTGGGTATTAAAATTCCTTTTTGACTTCAACAGTATGCCACCTTGAGAAGTAAAGTAGCATTTCATTATCTCTTGAAGGGTATAAAGGAAAAAAAATCTAAATTATTTTCAGACATCAACATTCTGGTTCAATAGCTGATGATGTTCTGATATTTCTTTCTCTTAGCCAAAAGATTAAAAGTGTATCAGTTTCCTTAACACTAATAAAAAAGAAATATGACAAGCATTTGAAACTGTTCTCAGAAAAATCAGTCACAGGAGGAAAATTGCTCTGAGGATTATTTTATTCAAATAAGAGGAGTATTCAGAGATTATCTGTGCTGAGAAAAAAAAGAACTAGAAAGTCTTAATGTTTTCAGTTTTCTTTTCTGAATAGTATCTACTTAAAAGACCCCAAAACTACATCCTGCCAGAGGAAAGTTCACAACAATTTTCTACAGAATTGGTGCAATAAAATTCTGGTTTGTTCTGTACATCTGAACAACAGAGAAGTTTTTCAATGGGTACTGGAAGATTTTATGAATCAGAGCATATACAGTGACCTGGGTAATATCGTTCCAGTGTTACCTGTATGCCATCAGTCTGAATGTTGCAATGTGTGCCTTTGCTAGTGCACAGGATCTGAGCAGCATGTATGCATGTATGCTATAAAGACAGTAATGATTCAATGGTTTTAAAGGTAATTCTTAACTTTGTATTTGGGTTTGTTTTTCATCTGCGCTTAGCTGGACTATGAGCTTTAGCTCTAGATTTCTGGAGATTCCAGTTGTAATTCTTTCCGTATAATCTAGGTGTACTGCATGCATGGTGTAAGAGTTCTAAACTTAGGAAAGTTTTTGGTTGGTTTTTTGGTGCTTTTTTTTTTTTTTTTTTTGGTATCTTTAATGCCTTTGGAAATCATATTTGTTACAGTAATAGGACCATTAGTTTTGCATTATTATGGAATGATGTATTAAGTTTTGCTATGTTAAAACTTTTTTTTAAAATAATTGTATCTTATCTGTTAAAACAATCTTGGGAATAATTTATTGTCTTGTTTCAGGCCTCTAGGCCCAAAAATAATCTTGTTTATGCCTTGTCCTTCCTGGACATGTTTTTCTGCTCAAACCAGAGGTAAACACATTAAATGGATAAAAGGGACACAATAGGCCTGGTGCCATAAAGTCTGGTCTGCCCAAGACTCCTGTTTGTAAACATGTTGTGTGAGCCCCCACATGCCCAGTTTGTGCTTCCCCTCAAGCCAGGTGCTTGGCCCATGTGATCACCATATTTGGACAATGCAGGCCTGTGGCATTTGCCTATTATGGTAAGGTTTGGCTGACTGCCAACTTAATTGGCCATTCCAGTGGCCAAGGGACCATTAATCTCAGTCCACATTGAATAAATGGGGGTACACAGGTAACCAACGTGCTCGGACTCCCCTGTCTGTGTACTTACTTGCAGAGGTCACTTAAGCCTGCCTATATATATGTGGAGCCCATAGTCTCTCAGCCAGCTGTACACACTTGTGTTATCAGGACCAGATCCTGTATTGCCTGCCTTCACCTACTGTCGTGGAGGGCCTGTAGGCCCAAAAATAGGCTTATTTATGCCTTGCCTTGCCTGGACATGTTTTTCTGCCCAAACCAGGGGTAAACATATTAAATGAGCACCAAGGGGACAACAAACCTGGTGCCACGAAGTCTGGTCTGCCCAGGACTGCTGTTTGTAAACATGTTGTGTAAGCTCCCACACGCCCAGCTTGTGTCTTGCCTGGTGTAGGCCCATGTGATTCCCATATCTGGGGAAAGTCCAGGCAAGTGGCTTTTGCCTATTATGGTAAGGTTTGGCTGACTGCCAACCTGATTGGTCATTCTAGTGGCCAAAGGGCCATTAATCTTGGCCCGCATTCGATAAATAGGGGTACACAGGTAAACAACGTGCTCGGACTCTCCCTGCATAGCTCGGACCCTGTCCATTGATTACCTACTTGTGTACTTACTTGCAGAGCTCACTTAAGCCTGCCTATATATATGTGGAGCTCGTAGTCTCCCAGCAGACGTGCACACCTTGCATGTTCACTGCCTTATTACTGACTGGTAAGTGCCACTGCCACTGAGTTAACCAGGAGCAGGCTCTGGATTGTCTGCACAAGACCGGCCTGCTAGCTGCATGAGAACCGTGCTCAAACTGCACAGCATCCTTCTCCTGCACCTGAGATCCTGCCTAAGAATCCCTGGACAGAGCCTCCAGAAGAAGCCAGAAGACAAGGGCAGAGATTGCAACCGTCGCTAGGAGAACCAGGTCAGAGACTATTTCCCCAGAAGCCAGGAAAATTCATCCTTTCTCCTGGAGACGGGAAGATTCCAGCCTCAAAGTTCACAGGCAAAGCTCCCCTGAAGAACTGGACACTAGACATAGGCTGTGAGGTAGCCATGGAGGGTGATTGATAATTAGTAAGAACTGTGAGTAAATGTTTTAATGCCTCTGTAATATCTGTAGTCTCTGCCATAGAGCAGAATCAGTTTCCAGCCCGCTCTGTTGGGCAAATAGCATATAGACCCCAAATGGTATTTGCCACGGGGAAAACTCCTCTCTCTGTTTATAGTTTGAATTTTTTGCTAGTTATTAATAAGTTACTGTAGATATTTATCCTAGAATGTTTTCATGACCGTGTAGAATCTTTTTAATGTTAAATACAGTGGTTGGGGGTGGGGAGAGTTCAGAATATTGAGTTTAATAAATATATATTTTTATAGAATATTATCTCACACCAATTAATTTCTCTCTTCCACCAAAATTGGCACAGGCAATACCAGCAGAATACCCCTCCACAACACCTACAGAGTGCAGACTCCATGCAGCCATGCACACCTTGCATGCCCACCTCCTTATCATTGCCCGGAAAGTGCCTTTGCCACCGAGTTACCAGGAAACAGACCCAATTGTCTGCACATGATCAGCCTGCTAGCCAGCATTAAATCGTGCTGAGACAGAACGATAGCTTGCCTTTGCACCTGAGATCCTGCCTAAGAATCCCTGGACAGAGCATCCAGAAGAAACCAGCAGCACAAGGTCAGAGACAGTCATTTCGCCACAAGCTGGGAAGATTCTCCTTTCCCCAGAAGCTGGAGGATTCCACCCTCAAAGCTCACAGGCAAAGACTCCCCTGAAGTTTGGACACTAGTAATAGGCTGTGATGTAGCCCTGGAGGGTGATTGATAATAAGAATTGTAAGTGAATGCTTTAATGCCTCTGTAATATCTGTTGCCACTACCACTGCCATAGAGCAGTGTCATGGAGAATAGCAGAAGCCCTTAGCAGGCCTCCCTGTTGTGAAGGTTATAGTGTCTCACATTAATGCCAAGAGCATCGTAAAACCAAAACAGTCCTTCAGTCCCATGAGAAAGTCTCTCCCTAGTCGAGATAAAAGGTAAATAATGGCCACTGTTTTGGCTAGGGGGAATGGCAGTTCTCATGCTCGCTCGACACCTGGTGTGGGCTGAGCTTGAGGTGGTCTTAGAAATTGTTTTGGTAAAATTCTCCAATTGTATGGATTGATTATAACTTTGTGCCAATCTGTAAGAATAACGTAAAATAGCCTGGACTGGTGGGTTTTGAACATTATAAAAATGGTGTGCCTTCCTGGATCGGGAGCTTGCTTGCTTGTTTGCTTGCTCCTACCTGCTCCTACCTGCTCGCTCGCCTGTCTGTCTGCCTCGCTCTTGCCCCGGTGACCTCTCATTCCTGATCAGCCCTGCCCAAAGAGGGGCCCGCAGAGGCCCGAAACCTGCTTGGGCCCGATCCTGATGAACAAAGGGACACCGCCCAAACTTCGAACTTTGCTGAATTGAACTGCTGAATCATGAGTAAATCAAAGAAAGACTCTTCTACCCAAAGACTGAATAACTTTAAAGACTCAAAGAACTCTAAGAAAATCACAGACTCTCCTTTATCTGCTATTTTCTGAAATGTTATTCTACAACTTCAATCCAAAAGAATTCACATGGGGAATTTAGTTCGGGAGGGGGATCTCCGTATTTGAGCAATAAATCACTTTAAATTCACAAGTGAGCCTTCATGTATTTTCCTCACAACCTCCCAAACTACCTTCCGTGACAAGCAGAAAGGGTTTTCAGCCCACTCTGATGGGTGAATAGTACATAGACCCCAAGCGGCATTAAGCCACAGAGGAAAATCCTGTCTCTGTTTATAGTTTGAATGTTTGCTAGATATTAATAAGTTACTGTTGATATTAATCCTAGAATGTTTTCATGACCGTGTAGAATCTTTTTAATATTAAATACAGTGGTTGGGGGTGGTGAGAGTTCAGAATATTGAGTTTAATAAATATATATTTTAATAAAATATTATCTCACACCAATTAATTTCTCCCCTCCACCAAAATTGGTGTAGCTGGCAGAATACCCCTCAGCGACACTTGTCTTTTCTTAAAATCAGATGTTTTATTTTCAGTGAGTGTGACCTTTATTCTCTCAAGTTTGTCTAATCTGTAAGAGTGAAACATGTTCTTTAAAGTGTCAAGAGCAGGCAGAGTGCAAGCACACATGTTTGTAATTTCTACTGTAGAAAGACTGTAACTAGAGCTGGCACCACTCAGCAAGACTAAGACAAAATTGACTAAGTAAAGACAACAGCTAAGTAGAAAAGAGATAGGAGAGTTTAACTGGAAAACATGCCAAGAAATATCATATAAACAACATTAAAATAAATAAACTAATTTCCAAAGCAATATCTAGCTGCTGGTGGTGACTGTCCTGCACCAATATTGTTGAAGGTAACAAAGCGTTGGTGAGTCGTGCTAAAACAGAGTAATGGTAAAGGTTATAAGGAAAGTCGTGTGGTCTCAAAACACATGCAGAGGTAATAGCTTTATATACATTTAAAGTGTTTCCAAGAGCAAGGTAAGAAGTAGTCAGAAGTACCTGCATCATTTGTTTCTTCTATTTTCTTAGATTTCTTTAGCCATCATACATGATATTATTTTCTCAAACATTAAATAAAACAAATACTCAAAGAAAATACCCTAACCAAAAAATCATTTATGGGCAGAACCTTTAGACATTATGCTCAATCCTTACCTTGCATTTATGAAGTCCCACAACATTCAAAGTATTAACCTTCTTCCATGCAATACTAACTGTTCTTGTTAATAACTCTGCCATTTGAATATATAAAATACTTTAAGAATGGTCATTTGTGAGATTAAATATTTCGTGATGGGCAAACAAATGAAGAAAAGTGATGTGGCGAAGATTTCATGTGATAACTCAAACTAATACTGGTTTTGACACAGGTGAAGGACATGAAGTTATTTACTTCACATTCTTATGCCAAGTTAACACCTTCTAACAGAGTCAAATAAGAACATGATCACGATTTTGGGGAACAGGTCTTTAATAATGTATCCATGGCCACATCACATTTTCTATACAAGGTGAAAGGTAATATGCTTTCCTATGATAGAGGTATTTATATTTCTGCAACTATCTATTCACCTTCCCAACTGTTTCCCCTACAAACATAACCCCACCACTAAAATATCAGATATCACACTTGTCTCATGAATAATCTTTTTCAGTCTTTTATCCCAAGATTGTAGCAGCTCACTATGTTTTCTTTCTTACTGATAAACTTCATTTTCTACTCTGTTGGCCAAACTCTGTCTTCTCAGACAATTATGCAATATAAAAATCAACACAATGCATTAGCTGTTACGACTTTGTAGGAAAAAAAGACCACAGACCTGGTAACTAGTTGCAACTACACAATGCCAGAAGACACAGCTTCTTATTAATTAGGCTTTCATGTTGCTAAGGCATGGTTAGGAAAATAAGGAGAAATGAGTTTCTAGATAAATTAATCTTCTCTTTCTGACTCTACAATCCCATGCTTGTGTCCACTTCTTGTTTCCCAATTCCCTTCAGTTATGACCCTTAGACTTACCAATTAAACAACCAAGAACCATTTCAGTAAGCAAAATTTCTTGCACCTATTTCAAATGTACAAAATAATCCACAACTCTATGAAAAAAGACTTCATAAACAAAGTAATAGAAGAAATTCCTTTATTGCTACAATTATGGACTTTTTATTAAAAAGACAGTCGGAAGGAGGTATTATTCATAGTTACTCTGGTGTGAAGAACTGTTCTCATACACATAATGAAACTACACTGTTTCACAACTGCTTGTCTTTCATCGTAGGCCTACATGCATGAAAAAGGTGTACATATAACAATGGTGATTAAAAAATAACAAAAGAGACACTTCACATTAGAATTAATATTCCTGAAATAATATATTTTTCCAGATGGTACTTCCATTTCAAAGCTGTCATGATAACAGGATGGTTTTGAATAACATCAGATTTAAACACAACTCATTACAGACTTAAATAATCTGGCATTTCTTATCTAATTCCCATCTCCCTATCTAATCATAATTGTGAAAATCTAAATCGTCTCTCCTTTGTTCATGTAAAACAACAAAGACAAAGATCTGCTTTGGTGCCTTCCTGGACTCAGCTGCCCAGGTGCCTGGCTTGAATGTCCAGGATATGTATGATGACATCTTACATCAGCTACCCTGAAAAGAAAGGATGGTGTAAAAGGCTTATGGAATATGCAATAGACTTGCCACCTGGCTTCATTAGGCCCTGGGTGTGTATTCAGTGTATGTACAGCTAATTGGTTCAGGAGGACTGTGGAGTCCCTCCTTGGTGCTGCTGAACCTCTGCAAATGCCTCAGAATACATAGGAAGATTCTCTGGTGGGCTGCACCTCGACACCTACCTGTGACTGGGACTAAGAAAACTTATAAAAAAAACTAAGCAATCCCTGAGCAGAAGAGCAACTCCAGAAGAACAACAACTAAGAAGAAAACCAACTCATCAGAAGTCTCAAAGAACATCTCTGGATCACACACATGCTGAGAAGGACTTGGACTCTGGAAACTCCATCTCTCCCCTTGCTCCATCTCCGGCTGATGATAATATAACCCCTGCTCTTATCCTCTCCTCTCTTTTCTCCATTGTTCCCTCTCCCTCCCTCTCCTCTTCTCTTTCTCCCCCTGTTTTGTTCAACTTTATCCTTTAATAAATAGTTTTGTGGTGATGTATGGTCTTGCTTGCACCTTAATTTCACAACAAGGAAATCTATAAGAACAGATCTTGTTCCTCTAGGCAGAGATATTGTTAATCTCTGTTCCCTGGACCTTGACAATAATCTAATAATATTTAGAAATGATCAAAAAAAGTTGTTCTATTTGTGAAGTTAAGAAAATTTTCTAAACTTTTCTAATAAAAAACCACCATAAACCACAAAAAAATTAATACTTCTATTCGCAACAGGTCTCTGCATAAAAATTCTAATATATCTTCCATCCCCATGTGTTAGCTTGGTATCTGCAATATGTAAGTTTTGGGTGGGGGATTGTACGAATGACATTTTTTATCAAGCTATAGTCAGTCTTAGAATCTGAATAAAGTCTTAGTTTCTACTTATAACAGAGCCTTTGCCCCTTTAGCAGTAGATTCTTAACTGGTAGTTACTCTTTTTAGTAGTCAATGATAAATATATCAAATACTCTATTCATATCTTCCTCAGTGATTAATAAGTTCATGATATTATACGACAACATTATCAGAGGCCGCTCCATCCACTGGTTTGACCATCCATTGACATGGATTCTGAGCTATTGTGGTGGAGGGGCAGTAGCCCCAAAACTGAGGCTTCACCATGTCTCTACATGCCCGGACATGTTTTTCTGCCAGGATCCACGAGGCAGTAAAAAATTGTGTAACACACACACGCCCAGCCCATATATCCCTGAGGTCTGGGCAGGTAATCCCCTATTGGGAGGGTCCAGGAATGTCCCTGCTGCCTATTGGGACAAGGTTTGGCTTACGGCCAGCCTGATTGGTCATTTTAGATGTCCAACGAGCCATGAACCTCGGCCCAGAGCCTATAAAGAGGGGTGCAAAGCAACACCACGTGATCAGATGGTTCATTCTGTTCATTAGTTCAGAGCATTGAGAGCATTCAGGCTCAGATCTGACCCACAGCAGCACCCTGCTGCCCTGACCTGCTTGCATGGCCTAGACGCAGGATCAGGCCTTACTCACTTGCAAGCATTACAGAGGCTCAGACCTCTTGCATTGATCTCAAGGCGCAGTCGAGCTATCTGCAAGTCCTTTGAGAAGCAGAGCACATTCATGCCTGCACCATACATATATGGGGAGCCAAGAGCCCCCTGCCTAAGCCTAGAGCTATCTTGATTTATCTACGGCGCTTGTCTCCATGCAGCATGGCATAGACCCTGCTTGCCTGGCATAAATACTGCTTATCAGCTATTCTGTAACTCTGGAAAGACCCAGAGCCCAGCAGACTCTTAGACTGTCTGCAAACCTGCAAACACAGCCTGCTAGCTGTGAGACCGTGTCAGAAGCTACACGGGCAAATCCTTCTCCTGCACCTGGAATCCTGCCAGCTGACCATCCCTGGACACACATCATCCAGAAGAAGAAGCATCATTGAGGCAGAGATCACCCCAGGAGAGAAGGTTAAAGAAAATTCTGTTTAACTCAGAGACTGGGAACACCTTATCAATTCCCCTTGCAAGCCAGGACAGATCTCCAGCTACATCAGGACCCCAAACACTGGGCACACGCTGAGACAGAATCCCGAGAGGGTGATTAATGATTAATGCTCAAGAGCATCACACCTAAGTAAGCTTTGATTTCTTTGTAATATTAGTTACCTCTATCTAAAGAGCACACATAGTTTCAGCCCCTACTGGGCAAACACTAGAATTGTTAAAAGGCATTAAGCCTAAGGGAATTTCTCTCTGTCTGTAGTTATTCATAATTTGATATTTCCATTTAAGAATCAATCCCTGTAAATATATCCCAAAGCTATTTTCATAAACTTGCAATACGAACCTGGATTTCATAGTGGTTGGGGGTGGTACAAATTTGTAAATATTAATTTTAATTAAAAAAATATAAAAAAATCAATACAGCCTCAAATTAATTTCTCACCTCTCCCTAACAGAGGAGGAATAGAGAAAACCCCTCTACGACAGCTATAAAGGCTAAACTTTCTTTCTATTTACAAATAAATTTCAGCAAATACAAATTGTCCAAAAAACTTTTATCAAATGTATTATACTATTTATAGAAGCAATAATATCTATTGAACAAAAGATTTTGACTAAAAAAAAAACATTAAGTTTAGCTCTTAATTTAAAGAGCTGTGTTTTGAGCAAACTTTTCATTCAAAACCTGATAAGCATAAGTCACCCTAGAAAATGAGAATGACATGAAAAAGTCAAGTAGACAATATTTTTAGAAATCATCTGTTACTTTTTGATCTAGACATCAGTTATCAAGGCTAATCTTTGTAGGTATCAGTGGAAAACTACCCACAAGGCATGCATTTTTAAATTAATATGATTCTAGTCTGCTTAATATACCATATTTAAGAATTTCCTGAAATATACTCTTAGCTTACAATTATTCAGACTAAAATTCAGGTGTCTGAGTGTGGAGCATTGAACTTGTTAAGATAAATGTATTGAATCAAAAGTGTGATTTTTTCAAAATAAAATTGCATTCCTTTTCCCTACAACATAAAATAATAATAAAAATAAAATAAAATAGCAATAATAATAATAATAATAATAATAATAATAATAATAATAGCAATAATTATGTGTGTACTGGTTTGAGGCTAATTGGGATATTCTAATAAGAGTAATTAGGTCATTGATTGTGAAAAGAAAATGTCTATTTCATTCATCAGTTTGTTGAAAGATAAAAAGTCAAAACACAAACAATGTCCTCTCCCTTTGTCCTGGGACATTGCCCTGTTTGTTTCTCTGTCTAGTCTATGACTTTCCATCTTATCACTTCCTTTTAACCCTGATCTGCTTTGATATCTCACCTCTAATCTGGGCAGTTAATGCGTAAGCTTCGCTGGCTGCTGCTTTGCTTTTGTTGTCCACTTCAGATAGAGGCGGAGGAGGTGGGAAGATGGAGTGGTAACTTTGAGCCCTTCTGGGAAGTTTACTTTGTCCGAGACAGAGTTCATATTTCTGTATTATTTCTAAATTGTATATAATCAAAATATTTGTAAATACTTGGAAATATGTATTATGTATGTATGCTTGTAAATTTTACCATTCTGTAAAAACAGCTTCATCCTGCTTCCAAACTGCCTGAGTTAGGCTGGGAAATTTCAAATAGTGGGGGGGAAAGTTCCTAATTCACCATAATACAAAGTAAATTAACAGGGAAATTGCATAAGTTATCTTTTTTTCAAGGAGACTGCTTAAAAATTAAGTAGACTGAGAACAAAATAAATATTTGTTCTTTTTATTTTTTTTTTGTGACCAAAAATAAGGAAGTGTGGATTTGGGGGTTTTGTTTGTTATTTGTTTGGTTTTCTGGGGGGTTTTGGTTGGTTGGTTTGATTTGGTTTTTTTCTCATTGCTTTATTTTGAATATTCTTGGAAGTTTAACTGGCACTAAGACCTGGAGCTTGTGAAAAAAATCTTTGTTGCTCACAAATGTATTTATTCTTAAAATAGTGTAAATGTGCTCAAAACAGAGAAAAATATGTAAATAAAAACAAATTAAAAATTGAGCTTGCAAGGCAAAAAGAGATATGTTCATTCTCAGGACATTTCTTTTTATTTTTTTCTTATCTGCTCTACTAACATCTTTTTTTTTTTTTTAAGAGAGAGCTCTAATAATTCATTAAATTAAAAAATAAAAAATGCTCAGTTTGTGATTACGATTGAACCAATTTCAATGAGAATGAGAAATAATTAAGGACATCAGTGTAGTAATCAAAATTTCATTCTTTCTAATTAGTTTTAGTTTTGATCATCCTGTTAGGATGTGTCTGGCTGTTTCAGTGAGTTCTTTGTGGCCAGGGAATGCTCTCACAAATGGGTATCCCACTAGGTCTTGTAATTTCGATTTTCATATTAATCCAAAATAAAAGGATGTGATGATTTGGGTGTCACCCGCCACCCTACACTTTGGAAATCACCCAGACTAGGCTCAGTCGGCTCTGGAAATTGAATGAATCTTATATTTACAGCTTAGCACAATATCCAAGCAGATATTTACAGTATATACAGTTATATATAGAAATATACAAACTAAAAGTTAATATAAAACCACAACAGCTCTCCCAGAAACCTGAGTCCCCAGGAGGGGCTCACAACTGCCCTTCCACCTTCTCCCTTCCCTCTCTACCTTACCCCAGATGTTGCCTTGTGCCCCAAGGAAGAATGGAGGGCTGGTCCGAGGGTTAGGAAACAGGTGGATTAATCAGAGAGACGGAGGGTAAGGTTAGTGAGAAATTCAGACCACAGCCTGGACAAAGACCGACAGCACAGCTGGTCATCTGCTATCTCAAAAGATAGATGTCCCCATCGGGAACCACACTATCATGGTGGTAAGACTGGTGCCACTCCAGAGCCCCTACTTATGCTCTTGGTTTATATGTGTTCAGAATTTTGAGATGTGTGTCCAGTACGTCCCAGAGGTTGAACCAAGGAGAACCAAGCTCCTCCCTTATTTCAAAATTTGTTAGATAAAAACTTTCCCTACTGTCCATGTGCATTGTTGACTTCAGTGGTAGCACGACCCCCTAGCGAGAGGAACCTTCATCATTCTTCAGCTCCCTCTGCAGTTGGTTGCCTTCTGCGGAGCCTTTCGAGGTAATTGCTGTCTGTACATACTGTTTAGCTAGCACTGCATTCTGGCCTCTGATTACAGGGGTGGTACTTGCAGGGTTTATTTATTACTTGAGAACTCAAAGACCCTGTAGTTCTCAGGTCTTGTCTTCTGGTAACCTGGCAAGTATTTGGCCTGTTGTCTATTTCTGATCAAACACATACCAACTCTTTCCTCTTACAAAGGTGGCTAGTAAAGAAGGGTTAAAATATCTTGCAAGGACTTAGTAATTCTAGATATTGATTACTTGTAGACATCATTGAGCTGTGAGAACAAGAAAAGCCCTCTTGCCTCATTGTTTGATCCTTTTATTTCTCAAAAGATTGATGAGTTAATAAACAGGGATCAAACATTCACATAAATTCAGGATCTGTAGTATTTGTCACCTTCTGAATTACTTGGATGAGAGAAATATCTTTTATGTGAAATCACCAGAGAAAGCCAGCAGACCTAATCTGCAACCTGTACTCTCTTCCTGTGATTAATACTGTATTGATGTTTACTGAGGCAGAACCATTAGGTGAATGTAGCATAAATTAATAATCCTTTATGAATTATGAACATTAATTTCTGAATGAACATTATTTTTTTAATATAAAAAAAGGAAAAACTCCTTGAGACTCTTTGGGTTTTCAGTTGACAGGAAGTAGTTGCAGAAAGAGTATTTATAAACACTAAATTAAACAGTTTAATTAATCAGAACTTGGAAAATAGGAACACAAAACCAGGAAAAATTCTAACTATACTTCTGGAGTCTTAGCATTAACCTCAGCATATATACTCACAATGCTTTGGTCCTTGAGTAAGTTTGCTGTACAAAGACGCTTCCAAAATGTGTGATAATGATCTCGGGGTAAAACAGAAAATAATCTAGGCAGAGGGAAGGAGAGAACTGAGTTACTGCTGCTGAGCTGGTAGTGCTAGCTGCAAACACGTGGCCACTGTGATTCCCAGTTAACAAGCTGCAAATAGGGTGCTTGTCTTGGTGAAGGTTCAGTGCAGAAAGGTGCAGTTTCTAAGTCATCACCCTTTAAATATGCCATTTTAAAAAAGAAACTGGCCAATAGATATTAGCATCATTGTTCTGGCCAATGAATTCAAAGCTTTGTGCCTTGTGTGAGCATGCAGGCATGTTGAAGGGCAGCACAAGACACCTGATGTATGATGCTAAGCCCCTAGCCGTCAAGGCTTTGCTAAGGCCAAATCCGCTATTGTTTGTTCATTCAATTCCACTCCTGGACCTAAATCAGGAGGAGGAGAGCAAGGGTAAAACAGTCCTGGCTGAATTTATGCCCTACCAGGACACTGAAAACTCAAAAAAAAGTAATTGTGTTCCTGCAAGTGGGGTCTCCTGCTATGCTATGATGTTTTTCCCTGTTTCTAAAAATGTATATTCTTCATATACTTGCCTGTCATTTTCTATAAACACTGTATCTAACCTCAAACACACAAAACATGCTTCCTAATGTAACTTACTGTTTTTCTTGCATGTTTTACTCCACTTATTTTGGTATAAAATGAATCAAGAAACTGAAATTTATTACATCTATTTAGTTATAAAAGTAATATGTTGCCTCCTGATCTCCCCTATTTTCCCAGTTGCCCGTACATGATGGGTATGGGGCTCTAGAAGCAGATGGCCAGATGAACAAGGCTGGAGATGGAAGACCATCAACATAGTTGCCCAGAGTGTATCAGCCAGTCACAGATTTAGGACCACTACTAACAAGACAAAAAAAAAAAAAAAAAAAAAAAAAAAAAAAAAAAAAAAGATGATAATAGTAGGAATAGTAGGGAGTTCCCTTCTCAAGGGAACTGAGGGCCTCAGAAGCAGTCAGATATGTCCTGCAGGGAGATCAGCTGCCTATCTGGAGCATGAGTTAGGGACATTTCTAAGAAAGTCCCTAATCTGGTGCAGCCATTAGATTATTACCCACCACTGGTTGTGTAGACTGGGAGTAATGAGGCTATGGAGAGGGTCATTAGGAGCAGTCAACATAGTTTTACCAAAGGGAAGTCACATATGACCAAGCAGATAGACTTTTATGAGGACATAACCAGGTGGATAGATGGTAGTAGAGCAGTGGATGTGGTTTAACTTGATTTCTGTAAAGCATTTGACACTGTCTCGCACAGCATCCTTGCACCTAAACTGAGGCAGTGTGGTCTGGATGATCAGGTAGTGAGGTAGAGTGTGAACTGGTTGAAAGAAAGAAGTCAGAGAGTTATGGTCAATGAGATGGAGTCTAGTTGGAGGCTGTTAAGGAGGGATTTGAATCTGAGTTTGCGGTGAAATATAATAAGGCAGATGTAAAAGTTATTAAATAATTTATTAATATATTGTGGTGGAGGGGCAGCAGCCCCAAAACTGAGGATTCTCTATGCCTTTGCATGCCTGGACATGTTTTTCTGCCAGGGACCTATGGCAATAAACAGGTTGTGTAACACACACATGCTCAATCTGTGTACCCCTGGGGTCCGCCCAGGTAATCCTCTATTGGGAGGGTCCAGGCAAACATCTACCACCTATTAAGGTAAGGTTTGGCTTACTGCCAGACTGATTGATCACTTTAGATGGCCAAATGGGCCACGAATCTTGGCTCAGAGTCTATAAATAGGGGTGCAAAGGAGCACCACGTGTTCAGAAAGTTCAGAGCATTCAGAGCATTCAGACAGCTCTCTGATCCATATAGCAGTGCCCTGCTGCTATGACATGCTTGCATGGCCTAGACACAGGATCAGGCCTCACTTGCAAACATTATTGAGGCACAGACCTCTTGCATTGATCTCAAGGCGCAGTTAAGCTGTCTGCGAACCCTTTGAGAAGCAGAGTGCATGCACGCCTGCATTTCAGACATATATGGGGAGGCAAGAGCCCCCTGCTTGAGCTCAAGAGCAGCCGTACATACTGGCTTGCTATCTTGCATTTATCTATGGAGCTCAAGTCTCCCTGCACCCTGGCAGACCCTGCTTGCCCGGCATATACTGCTTATTAGCTGTTCTGTAAGTCTGGAAAGATCCAGGCCCAGCAGACCTTCAGACTGTCTGCAAACCTACAAACACAGCCTGCTAGCTGTACAGATGACAAATCCTTTTCCTGCACCTGCCAGCTGATCATCCCTGGACATGGTTTCCAGAAGCAGCAGCACCAAGGCAGAGACCACTTCACTCCAGGAGAGAAGATTAGAGAAATCAGCTTCACCAAGACCCGAATACTGGGCACACACTGTGACAGAATCCCGGGAGGTTGATTGATGATTAATACCTAAGAGCAACACATTTAAGCAAGCTTTAATTCCTTTGTAATATAAGTTACCTCTGTCTTAAGAGCAGACACAGTTTCAGTCCCTACTGGGCAAACAGTATAGTTGTTAAGAGGCATTAAGCTTAAGGGAATTTTTCTCTCTGTCTATAGTTGATAAGTTGATATTTCCATTTAATAATCAATCCCTGTAAATATATCCCAAGCTGTTTTCGTAATCTTGCACTACGAACCTGATTTCATAGTGGTTGGGGGTGGCACAAATTTGTAAATATTAATTTTAATAAATAATATTTGTAAAAAAATATTACCACCTCAAATTAATCTCTCACCTCCCCCTAACAGAGGAGGAATAAGAGAAACCCCTCCATGACATATATACAGAGAAAATTTTCCCAAACTTATTTACAATTAACCCCCACAAATTCTATGATGAGAACTATTTTTGCAGAATGTCTGTGTACAGTCAAATTAAATGATTTAGGAGAAATCCTTAGAAAAGTTTGTAACTAGTGACACTTGCAGCACAAACTGCCGCTGAAAGGTCAAGCATAAACTTTTAGCAACTTGAGTAAAGAGAGTTAGGTTACTCACTGGTCAATGTCACCATATTTGCGCTCCAAAAGCATAAGCAGGAAAATATACATAGTGAAAGCCACGTGGTGGACTTCACATGGTGATGGTGCAATGGGGCTTTGCTTCTTGTTCTATCCCAGATTGAGCACGCCATCTGAGAATGGTTCATGGGCATTGTAGGGATCTTCTGTGGCTCTCAGGAAGTCATCGGGTGGTCACTAGCCACCTGGGAAAGCAGGGTTCCAGGTCTGTGGGCTGGAGCAGTCCGATTGAGTGCTGTGCACAGCAAGGAGGCAGCCCTCGGGCTGGCACCAGAGGCTGGAGCTGTGGGCCGGCCAGAAACGCATAGTTCAATCATCTGCTGGATTGATGCAAAGTATCGTGGCACACAGAGGCATGTAAAGCAAACAGGTAGCTGTCGTGGTGGGCCTGTAGGCCCAAACAGAAGCTTCTTTATGCCTCTACTTCCCTGGACTTATTTTTCTGCCAGGATCTCTGACTGCAAAGAAGTTGTGTAACACACACACACAGAGCCCGTGTATCCCTGGGGCAAGCTCAGGTGATCTCCATATTTGGGAGAGTCCAGGCAAGAGCCTCCTGCCTATTATGGTAAGGTTTGGCTTACTGCCAACCTGATTGGTCACTGGTGGCCAAAGGACCCCATTAAACTCAGCCCACAGTCCATAAAGAGGGGTGCACAGGGGAGCCACGTGTTGTGTTCAGGTTAGCTTAGCCCTCTCTGGCTCTGCCTGCAAGGATCAGCTATAGTTCTGACCTTCACCTGAAGCCCTCCACAACAGAGGCCTGTATCTAATGGAGTCCCTCAAGGGTCAGTGCTGGCACCAGTACTATTCTATATATTCATCAACAACCTGGGTAAAGGAGCAGAGAGCACTGTCAGCAAGTTTGCTGATGACAGGAAACTGGGTGGAGTGGCTGATACACTAGAAGGTTGTGCTGCCATTCAGTGAGACTTTGGCTGGAGAGTTGGACAGGGAGATATTTAATGGCATTCAACAAGGGCAAGTGTAGAGTTCTGCACCTGGGAAAGAACATTTCCATGTGTTAGTATAGGTTGGAGACTGACCTGTTGGAGAGCAGTGAAAGGGAAAAGGACCTGAGGGTCCTACTGAATAGAGAGTTGAACATGAGTTAGTAATGTGCTTTTGTGTCCAACAAGGCCAATGTTGTTCTTGGGTGTATTAGAAAGGTGTGGTTCATAGGTTGAGAGAGATTCTCCCTTCTCTCTTCCCTAGTGAAGCCACATCTGGAATATTGTCCCCAGGTCTGGGCCTCTCAGTTCAAGAAGGACAGGGAACTGCGTATAAGAGTCCAGCACAGAGTCACAAAAATGTTGGAGAATTAAAGAATGGTCTGGGTCAGAAGAGATGTCCAAAGGTCATCTAGTGCAGCCCACTCTATCAATCAGGGGCATCCTTGACTAGATCAGGCTGCCCAGAGCTCTGTAAACCTTCACTTTGAATATCTCCAGGAAAGAGGCCCCAACCACATCCCTGGCAACTCGTTCCAGTGTTCCACAATCCTCACAGTAAAGAACTTGCTCCTAACATCCAAACTAAATCTACTCTTCTCTAGTTTGAAGCCATTACACATTTTTAAACATTTTTTCTCAATTTTTCATGTAGTCCCCTTTCAGATCACAGTATCACAGTATCACAAAGGTTGGAAGAGACCTCACAGATCATCAAGTCCAACCCTTTACGACAGAGCTCAAGGCTAGACCATGGCACCAAGTGCCACATCCAACCTTGCCTTGAAGTGCCCCAGGGACGGCGACTCCACCACCTCCCCAGGTAGCCCATTCCAGTGTCCAATGACTCTCTCAGGGAAGAACTTTCTCCTCACCTCCAGCCTAAATTTCCCCTGGCGCAGCCTGAGGCTGTGTCCTCTCATTATGGCGCTGGCCACCTGAGAGAAGAGAGCAACCTCCTCCTGGCCACAACCACCCTTCAGGTAGTTGTAGACAGCAATAAGGTCACCCCTGAGCCTCCTCTTCTCCAGGCTAAACAATCCCAGCTCCCTCAGCCTCTCCTCATAGGGCTTGTGCTCGAGACCTCTCCCCAGCCTCGTTGCCCTTCTCTGGACATGATCAAGCATCTCAGTGTCCCTCCTAAACTGGGGGGCCCAGAACTGAACACAGGACTCAAGGTGTGATCACATAAATATCCAGAATGTATGACAAAGTTTGGCAGCCCAGTTAGGCATTATTGGGTTGTTGATTGAGAGCTCACTCAGAGAAAATTCTATTACATATGTTTGTTAAATGTAAAATACATTTACAAGTTCACTTTAAATCAATGTTGAAGTATCAGTTGTAGATGAAAATGTAAATAAAATTTTCTTAACATAATTTCAAAGCAATGAGTGAATAGCTGATTATGCAGTATAAAACTTCGGTGAAACTTGTGTACTGAAGCAAGTTGTGGGGGAGGATATGTTAAAGTCAATTTAATTTAATAAGGTAGCTGCCTCTCTATGTTCCACTTGAGCCTTCTAAGGTGATACTTGTCACCTTCCTTTCTTTCTTCTCAAAACCTTTACAAAAGTCTTCAAAAGCCTTTTTAAAAGCAGAGAAGGATTAGTTTTAGCATATTGTAGTAGTAATAATGAAAATTAAATGTCTTATATATCCTGTTTCATTACATGACCACTGTCAGTAACTCCTTTTCATCTGTTCTAATAAAAGTATTCCTTCAACTTTTAAGAACAGAAGGCAAAGAATTCTGGAGAAGGTAGTGCAGTGGTGAAGTAGGTCACATACTGTGAATGTTATATTACATATCCAGCACCATTTTTTAGTATTCTGTAAAACAGACAGAAGTATATATGCACCTCTAAGTGCATGGAAGAGAAGAAGGTTGTCTGAAGTAGTCAGAATGGACTTTCCAGCAGAAAATCGTGCCTGACTAATCCTGACAAATTCTATGAAAGGGTAGATAAAGGGTGTGATGATTTGGGTGTTACCCTTCCCCCCACCCCCCCCCCCCCCCCCCCCCCCCCCCCCGCCCACTCTTATGAAATCACCTGGACTACATTAAACTGAGCTGGAAATTAAGAGTGAGTTATATTTACAGCTTAGCACAATATACAAGCAGATACACACAAATAAATACAGTTATATACAAATTAAAAGTAACACAGAAACACAATATCCCTCCCAGAAAACAGAGTCCCCGAGAGTGCTCCCAACCCAAACTCCCTTCCCTCTCCCTCTTTCCCTCCCTTCAGAAACAACCAGATCAATCCACGTATACCTCACTTGATAAATCTGGAGATCTGAGGTGAGATGTCAAAAAAAAAAAAAAAAAATACTACAAGGAGGTTAGAGGAAAAAGAGTTAGGTAGATTAGAGAGTTAAGGCAGAGTCAGCCAGAGAGACCAGACCACCAGAAAAAAGGCTCAGCCCAAAGTGAGACCTGAGCAGTGTGTGTGTGTGAAGTGACCATCTTATCTATATTTTGACTAGTTGTGTTTCTCAGCAGAAGTGATAGAGGGCACATGTTTTTCTTCTTTCTTCTCATATATGAGGTTTTAATTTCTCTTAGTATAAATCAGCTTCAAACCAGAACAGAGGTAGACCAATGGATGTAGTCTACCGTGATCTTATCAAGGCTTTTGACACTGTCTCATGTAACATCCTGGTGAACAAGCTCAGGAAGTGTGGGATTGAAGAACGGGTGGTGAAATGGATTAGGAACTGGTTACGCAATAGAGTGCAAAGATTAGTGATCAATGGTGTGAAGTTCAGCTGGAGACCTGCAAATAGTGCAGTCCCCCAGGGATCAGTGAGTCCTGTCCTGTTCAACATCTTTATCAGTGACATTGATGAAAAGACAGTCTTTTCTCAGCAAATTTGCTGACAGTACGAAATGGGGAGGCTTGGCTGATACACCTGCAGATTTTGTGGACATTCAGTGAGACTTGGACAGACTGGAGAGCTGGGCAAAGAGGAACCTAATGAAGTTCAAACAGGATAACTGCAGAGTCCTGTGGGGCAGAAAGAGAGAAACCTTTTTGAATGAGAAGCATAGGTATCGTGGAGGGCCCGTAGGCCTGAACAGAGGCTTCTTTATTCCTCTACTTCCCTGGACTTATTTTTCTGTCAGGACCCCTGGTTGTAAACAGGTTGTGTAATACTCACACTCCCAACTCATGTCCCCCTGGGGTCCGTACATGTGATCCTCATATTTGGGGGAGTCCAGGCAAGAGCCTCCTGCCTATCATGGTAAGGTTTGGCTTACTGCCAACCTGATTGGTCACTCTGTGTCCAAAGGGCACATTAATCTCATCCCACAGTCCATAAAGGTGGATGCACAGGAGAACCACGTGTTCAGATCTGTTCAGCTCAGCTCTCTGACCCACCTGCAAGGATCAGCTATTGCTCTGACCTACACTTGAAGCGCTCAGCCACTCATACTTACATGCTCGGAAGCCATTGCATAGCTCCAGTGCTCACTGAGGCACAGACCTCATGCTTTGATTTAATTTGCAGCTAACCTGTCTGCGTACTTTAGGTGCAGAGCTCATTTAAAGCCTGCACATAATACATATATAAGGAGCTGATAGAACATCCTAAACCATCTGTGCATATCTGCAAGCTATAGTACTATCAGGACCTGATCCTGATCTTGCATTTATCTATGGAGCTCAGTCTCCCAGTTTATTGCTTGGTGAAAGCCATAGCAGCTAAGAGAACCAGGAAAACAGACTTCTGGATTGTCTGCTAACCCACACACACATGGCCTGAACCGGTGTGAAGAGGACCATGCCAAGGGCCAGCACGGATATTCTTCTTCTGTTCCTGGAATCCTGCCAGCTGATAATCCCTGGATTCAGGAGATTTCTAGAGTGCATGGAGGACAGCTTCATGACCCAGCTGTTAATGGAGCCTACTAGGGGTCAAGCTCAGCTTGACTGGCTGCTCTCCAACAGAGTAGGGCTGGTAGGAGATGTGATAGTGGGAGGCTGCCTGGGGTGTAGTGATCACGAGATAGTGGGGTTTTCAATATGCAGGGAGATTGGGAGGAACTATAACATAACCCACACCTTGGACTTCGGGAGGACAAACTTCAATTTGCTCAAGAAACTTATTTGCAAAGTCCCCTGAGCAGCAGTCCTTGCGAACAAGGGGGTCCAGGATGGTTGGACCTACTTTAAACAGGAGCTCTTGAAGGCACAGGAACTGGCAGTTCCCATGTGCCGAAAGACCAGCCGGTGGGGAAGGCAACCAGCCTGGATGAACAAACAGCTCCTGAAGGAATTGGGGGAAAAAAAGAGGGTGTATCACCTCTGGAAGGAGGGGAAGGCTTCTCTTGATATGTTTAAGGATGTACTCAGATTATGTAGGAGAAAAATTAGAGAGGCTAAGGCCCAGTTAGAACTTAGGCTGGCCACTTCCATGAAGGGTAATAAAAAGCACTTTTATAAATTTATCAATGCCAAAAAGAAGGGCAAGAAGAGCCTCCACTCCTTACTGGACCAGGAGGGGAATATTATAACTGATGACAAGGAAAAGGCTGAGGTCCTGAATGCCTTCTTCACCTCAGTTTTTAACAGTAAGGAGGGAGGAGTTCAAGGCAAGTGGCCTCTTGAACTGGGAGATGGGGTTGGGGAGCGGTGTGTTGCCAAGGAAATCCAGGAGGAAATATTTCAGGACCTACTGAGCCACCTGGACACCCACAAGTCCATGGGACCAGATGAGATCCATCCCAGGGTGCTGAGAGAGCTGGCAGCTGAGCTGGCCAAGCCACTCTCCATCATTTTCCAGCAGTCCTGGCTCACCGGAGGGGTCCCAGGAGACTGGAAAATGGCCAACGTGGTCCCCATCCACAAGAAGGGTCAGATGGAGGAACCCGGGAACTACAGACCAGTCAGCCTGACCTCAGTGCCAGGGAAACTGATGGAGCAGGTTATCTTGGGGGTGATAGGAGCGCACCTGAGGGATGACCAAGGGCTCAGGTCCAGCTAACATGGATTTAGGAAGGGCAGATCCTGCCTCTCCAACCTGATCTCCTTCTATGACCAGGTGACCCGCTTGGTGGATGTGGGGAGGCCTGTGGATGTGGTCTATCTGGACTTCAGCAAGGCCTTTGACACTGTCCTCCACAGCAAACTGCTGGCTAAGCTGTCAGCCCATGGCTTGGATGGCAACAGTCTGTGCTGCGTTAGGAACTGGCTGGAGGGACGAGCCTAGAGAGTGGTGGTGAATGGTGCCACATCCAGCTGGTGGCCAGTCACTAGTGGTGTCCCTCAGGGATCAGTGTTGACCCCCATCCTCTTTAACATCTTCATAGATGATCTGGATGAGGACATCGAGTCAGTCATCAGCAGGTTTGCAGATGACACCAAGCTGGGGGCAAATGTGACTGGGTTGGAGGGCAGAAGGGCTCTGCAGTGGGACCTTGACCGCCTGGACAGATGGGCAGAGTGCAATGGGATGGTGTTCAATAGCTCCAAGTACAGGGTGCTGCACTTTGGCCACAACAACCTCATGCAGAGATACAAGCTGGAGTTACAGTGGCTGGAGAGCAGCCAAACAGAAAGGAATCTGGGGGTACTGATTGATACCTGCCTGAACATGAGCCAGCAGTGTGCCCAGGTGGCCAAAGGAGCCAGTGGCATCCTGGCCTGCATCAGGAATGGTGTGGTCATCAGGAGCAGGGAGGTCATTCTGCCCCTGTACTCTACAATGGTTAGACCACACCTTGAGTGCTGTGTTCAGTTCTGGGCCCCCCAGTTTAGAAGGGACATTGAGATGCTTGATCATGTCCAGAGAAGGGCGACGAGGCTGGGGAGAGGTCTCGAGCACAAGCCCTATGAGGAGAGGCTGAGGGAGCTGGGATTGTTTAGCCTGGAGAAGAGGAGGCTCAGGGCAGACCTTATTGCTGTCTACAACTACCTGAGGGGTGGTTGTGGCCAGGAGGAGGTTGCTCTCTTCTCTCAGGTGGCCAGCGCCATAATGAGAGGACACAGCCTCAGGCTGCGCCAGGGGAGATTTAGGCTGGAGGTGTGGAGAAAGTTCTTCCCTGAGAGAGTCATTGGACACTGGAATGGGCTGCCCGGGGAGGTGGTGGCGTCACCGTCCCTGGAGCTGTTCAAGGCAGGATTGGACGTGGCACTTGGTGCCATGATGTAGCCTTGAGCTCTGTCGTAAAGGGTTGGACTTGATGATCTGTGAGGTCTCTTCCAACCTTGGTGACACTGTGATACTGTGATTCTGTAAGTGTTTTGCCAGTTATTGACCAAATCCCTGTATGTATTATAGCCTAATTCTTTTCATAACCTTGCACAAAAGAACTAAATATTAATACACAGTGGTTGGGGGTGGCAAGAGTTAATAAATATTAATTTTAAGAAATTATATTTTTATATAACATTTATACTGCCTCAAATTAATTTCTTACCTCCGCCAAATAGGCGTAGGCATAGAGAACCCCCTTCTCAACAATAGGAAAAGTTGGTCAATGCCTAGATAACAGTTTTCAAGCTTTGATGATCCTAGGTCATGTCTATTAGTTTTAAATGAAAATAAATTTAGTATCATTGGAATACACAATCAGTGAGTGTTTTTTTCTGTGTTGTAAAAGCATAATCTGTCGATCTTAGCTCCTGAATCATAAGAGATATTCTATACATTCTATAAAAGACCTCAAATAATCTATTTAGATATCCCAAGGGAAACATGTGTGAAAGTGAGGGAATTTCTGACAGATTATTTTCCCCTGTCTTTGAAATCACTTTGAAATCTCTGTGTTATGTACTCGTTTATCAGATAAATGTATTCATTTAATGTGCTTTCTCCAGGAGTAACACATCTCTGGAAATCATGATACTTCACTCTGTTTGCAGCATTTTCAATATACTTCATTTTTAATGTCATGTACTACCTTGTCTTTTTTTTTTTTTGTTTAAGTTTCTGTGATTTCTATTGTGAAATTTACATTCTGTGATTTTGTGATAATTCTTGCATTGAAAATTATATAATTTCTGTAAGGTTAACACAGCAGTAGATTGCTGGATAACTAAATATGATTTAAACTTCCTAAAAGCTAATTAGGTGAAATATTAACAGCATTACTTGAACTAATTTTTATGTTAAGCCATGCATTGTTCAAAGTATGTAGCAGTGATATGCAGTAAAATGAGTATCATTTCTTGATAATTCAGCTTTTTAAGTTAAATGCAGACAACCCATTTGCAGATACTGTTGAGTTTAAATATGCCTGGTGAGTATTTTTCATGGTAATTTTCTATACATATTAGACTAATTTAGTGCATGACAACTATACACTATTTTTAATTATCTGAAAAATATTGTGTATATTTTTAAAATTCTTGTATTCATAAAAGAAAAAGGCCAGATATAGAAGAAAGATTATTCTAATCTGCATATGTTAATTAGGATAACATTAATTCAATCATTTAGAAATTAATTTAATAGTATGGTGAAGATATTACAGTATTTGCAATTATTTACATTATATAACTTCCAAATGATGAAGTTTAACAATATTTCTTCCAGAAAATTTTATCATTAATATCATTATGGATTGTTGATTGACCTCTGCTGCATCAATATATTCTTGGTTTGGTGTTAATCTTCCTTCTCCAGAGTCATGACCAGTCATTAATATCTCTTAATGAAAAACACTGAGTATTCCCTTCACTACAGAGCAAAAACTCATTAAAAAAAACACAGGTGAAGTACTTATGAACAATTCTAATTGCTTAGGCATAGTGTTTGAAAATATCAAATAATTTGCCATCAAAATAACAAATAGCATAACCTGCAGTTTTCCATAGTATTTAACTTCTGTCAGTACCATTATTTTTCATTCATTATAGATGAAAGAGAATTAAGGATCATATTCGGGAACAGATGTGTGAAATTGTCTCTGAGATTTTTTAGCTGCACAGGTAGAGAATGTCCAAGAAAGACTGGAAAAATCACATTTATTCAAATTATTGTGTGTGGTATCTAATATTTTAATGAAAAACACCATGATCAATGGGAAAACAAAACACAATAAAACAATATAAAAAAACAAATGGAAACATTTTCTGGCTTATAGCTACAGGAAGTTAGGAAACAACCTGACAGCAAAACTCATTGGGATTTGGTTTTGGTTTTGGCTTTGGCTTTTTTTTTTTTTTTTTTTTTTTTTTTTTTTTTTTTTAATGAAAAACTCTAGCTGCATGCTGTGAAGTGCTATGCCTCAAGTTAATTAAAGACTATTTTATGAAATATTACTTAGCTCCTTAAATGGTGCAGGTTTGGGGATTTTCATAATTGGTTTTGTTTTGTTGTTGTGTTGGTTTTGCACCTTTGTTAAAGGAGATCATTTGGCATGATGAAGGAAAAATAAAATTGTATACTTTCAGATGTTTTCTGTGTTGAGTCCATATCTTCAACAAGTTTGCACTCAAACAATACACAATCAAAACGTATTTTTTTAAATCCTGCAGGATTCTGCCAAATCATGAATCATGTTTTACAAAAGAATATTCAAACTATAGTCCTCTCTGTGCCTTCACCTAAGCTCTTTCCTATGCTATGTTACTTAACTACCTCATGAACATCTATTATATGATTATATTAATAAAACTTAATGTTTTCTAATCAAACCAGAATGATAGATTTATGTTGGTAAGGACTTATGTAGGTATTCTGATCCAATTCCCTGAACAATTTGATTTTTACTTCAGCTATAAATCATGTTCATCAGGGTCCCATCCACATGAATTTTTGGAATCTCCAAAGATTGAAATCACCGATTTCTGAAAAACCTGTGGCAGTACTTAACATCTCCATTGTACATGTCATAAAAATGTGTCATAAAAAGAACTAATGGATGTAGATGATGTTTAGAAGAAATTTACTAAAACTAAACAGCTATATTAAAAAATGATTCAAAATCTCTTTCAAATGGAATGTTTTTATAAGAATAACATTAATATATTTTATATGGCTAGACATTTTCCTACCATTATTAAAGCTTTTACAAAAAGAAAATAATTTTGAAGCAATATTTCAGCTTATGTACACTCTGAGCTAAAACCTACAACCTGAAGTTAGATTTCTGTATAATCAATTTCTAAAATGCTATAATTAATATGCAAACTTTTTGAGATTGCCAATTCTCTGCTTGTGTGTCTCTCTATGTTAGTACATATGCTTCAGCATATACGTGTGTTGTGTTATACGTATATTGAATCTGTAGTCATTCACCTAAGGACAGTAAAGTTAAAGAATAAACCATCAGCCTGGTACTTTATCAGCATTCAATGATGAATGCTTAAACTACAGCATAAACACTCACAGAGCCAGAAAACTTAAAACTCTTTCAAAAGATTTTCAGTCTTAAACCACTAAAATTAGACTCTGAAGTAGTTTAAAAAAAGCAAGTACAAAAGAAACATAAAACATTCATGACAAATTTTGTAATGTGGAAAACATTTCCTATGCACTATTGAAACACAACAATCACTGGGTAAGATGATAACTTTAATAATGTATAAACTTCACATATAATCTTTCTTTATACAACGTTACAATTATATTTAGCTTCTGTTTGTTTGGTTTTGTTCCAAGAATTTTGAACAAAAAAAGGTCAAAAATATTATAAAATACAACAAATGAATAATTTCTGAATGCGTTTGAAAATGGAGGCAAGATATTTCAGGGAATTTTTCGGTAAACTACATGCAATATTCAGCATAAATTAACAGCTCTCATAGCTGTCCCTCTCAAGGTCACTGTCCTTTTTCGGAGAACTCAGATTTTTGTAAGACTTTTTTATGTATGGGAAAATTCTTAAATACTAACTATTTCAAATATATTTATGGATGAAAACAGTTGCTTAAAAAACTCTAGAACATAAATATCAAAAATTAATTAAAATAAATCAAATTATTTAAAAAGAAAGTGATAGTAAAATTTTATTAGTTGTCTTTCCCATGTAATATAATCAATGTTTTTACTTACATTGCTTCAGTTTTCAACTGGTTAACATTTCCTGTCTGTAGAGGTGTGCCTTATTTCCCCTGAATAACTCCAACTTTTGATAAGAAGTCCAGGTAGATTGCATTCATAGGCTATTCTTTATACCATCTCTTTATTACAGAAGACCACTAGTCAGGCAGGATTTGCCACTAGTAAAGCCATGCTGGCTGTTTTAAATCACCTCCCTGTTCTCCATGTGCCTTAGCATGGCATCTAGGAGGATCTGTTCCATGATCTTCTCAGGCACAGAGGTGAGGTTGACAGGTTGATACTTCCCAGAGTCCTCTTTTCTACCTCTTTAAAAAAAATGGGCATAATGTTTGCTTTCTTTCAGTCCCCAGGGACTTCATCTGACTGCCATGACTTTTCAAATGTCATGGAAGAGTGTCATGGCAAATACATCAGCTAGTTCCCTCAGGACTCTGAGATGCATTTTGTCAGGTCCCATGGAGTTGTGTATCCACATGTTCCCCAAATGATCATGCACCTTGTCTTCACTTACATTAGGAAAGACTTTGACTCTCTGGTCTCCAACCTGTGAGCCATCAATATTACAGCCATGAGGAGAGAGGTTGACAGTGAAGACTGAATCAAAAAAGTTTTTGAGATTCTCAGCCTTCTCCTTGTCCACTGATACAAGTTCCCCAGTATTGCTCATAAAAGGCGGTGTGATTACCTTAACATTCCTTGTCTGAGAGTCTTTCTTTTTTTTATTTACATCTCTTGACAAGTCCAGTTCCAGCTCTACATTGGCCTTCCTAACCTTATACCTACACATCCAGAAAGTGTTCCTATAGTCTCCTCAGGATGCCTGTCCCTTCTTCGATTTCCTATTGTAGTCCCAGCTTTCCCTTTAGTGACAAAGAGGTCATAGCTCAGCCATGGTGGTCTCTTGACTTCTTTGCAGATTTCTTACATGTGGGGATCAAGATCTCTTGCACTCCATAGAAAACATCCTCAAATATCTGCCAGTTTTAGTCCATTTCCTTGTCCCTGAGGGCTATTTCCCACAGGGTCCTAATTACTGACTCTTTGAAGAGAAGGAAATTTTTCTTTCATAAAATTTTAGTCCTAACTGTGCTTCTCATGGGCTTCATACTCCTTAGGAAAGTGAAATATACTTGCAAATGATCACTGCAGCCCAGTCTGCCTTCAACTTTGACATCCCTGATGACTTCACTTGCATTATATACAACATTACCACAAAAATGATGTGATTGTCATCTTAATGAAATAGTTTTGCTGCATATATCTTCGGTATTCTGCTAGGTAATGTATTTTGTTTGAAAACAAGTACCATTATTGTAAAATAATGTATGCTTTAAATAAATTTGCTGCAGGGGAATCACGATGGTGAAGAGCATTTCTTTCTATAATTGCTTATGCTTCAAATGCAGCCTAGAATGGACAAAAAATCTTACATAAATAATAAGTGAGTGAGTTACATGAGTCAGTATTTGAATCACAAAAGAACACATAGAAATGATTTCATTATTTTATGTTAAATAAAGATAAATCTCAGAAAACTGTAAAAATGAAAATGTCCCTACAGATGCTATGACACCACCACATATTTTTTAAAAGTATTCTTCAATATTTAAATATTTAATTTGATCTATGTCCTGGAGTCCTGTATACCCCTGAAATTCCTCTCCCTCTGTGGTTTGAATGGGAGAGAAAAAGGTGTGAAAAGACCTGTTTTCTCCCCTTGCCCTGCAGGTGTGAAGGGGTGGAGCAAAGGGCCCTTCCAGCACAAGGGGTGCCCCGTGCCGTGCCCACGCAGGAATCGGGCTGGAGATTGGCTGTGGTCTTTGAGCCTAGGAAGTGGTAACTCTGCTCTTTGTCTAGGAAGAGTATAAATATTGGGGGCTTCCTGCCTTTGGGTTCCCGACTTAGAATTCTCCCCTGTCTGGATATATTCTTCAACAAAGAATCCCCTGACGCTCTGAAGGACAAGCTCCTGAGGGACAGGGCTGTCTCTGTTTTGGACGGTTTCCACCATTAGCACGTTTTATGCAGGCTCAATAGTCCTTAACGATCCTTGGACGGCTTCTGAAAGACAGCAAGGAGACAAGCATCTGGACTGCCCTTCCTTTCAGCCAGCCTGACTCACCTGTGAGTAAACATTAATGGATCAGCCTGATTAGTAGTGGGGGATGCTATAATTAACAGCTTATCCTTTTCCAACTTCTGACTTCCCAAATAGTCAAAATTACCTATGGTATCCTTGTAGATCTTCTCAATCTAACTGAATCTGCTAGTTAAAACTACATTAATGTCTGTATATAGTTTTGGGGGTGGCGTTTTGGGAAAATAAAAGAATTCTATTTTTCTATAAAATTCCTGACTCAGCTGCATAAATTCCCTGTCTCCACAACAATCTGTGGGCCCAATTTTTTGTAGTTTAAACTCAGGCACTTATCTGTAAGTATTGTAGTTTACATCTGCTAAGAAACTGGATTCTCAATAAATTCAAACTCACATTAAGTCATTGGAAGGAGGACTAACAATACTGTCTCATTCATAATCAAGTTTTGACTTTCCCAACTACTTAGGCAGATTGTTCTAGTATCATGTGCATAGCCCATAGGTAGAAGATCTGAGTTTTCCAACAGCTTTGATCAATACATTTATAGAGGCTTTATAATCCTCGTATTGATTATATCTCAGTATTCCAATTCCCTTGTTGAATTCACGTAATTCAATGTCTATTCTCAGCATGATAGAAAAAAAAAAAACTTTGACATCATCTCTCATAGCATCCTCCTGGAGAAATTGGCAGCTTATGGCTTGGATAGGCAGATGTAAAGAACTGACTGGGCGGCTAAACTGAAAGAGTGGTGATCAATGGAGTTTAATCCAGTTGGTGTTTCTCAGGGCTCAGTATTGGTGCCATTTCTCCTTAATATCTTTATCAATGACCTGGACAAGGGAATTGAGTGCACCTTTAGCAAGTCTGCAGATAACATTGAAGTGGGTGAGAGTGCCTATCTCCGTAAAAGTAAGAAAAGAGATCTGGACAGTCTGGATCTATTGGTAAAGGTCTGTTGTATGAGGTTTAACAAATCCAAATTCTGGGTCCTGCACATAGGTCAAATCCACCCCATGTGAAGCTACAGGCTTGGGCAGAGTGTCTGAAAAGTTGCCTGATGGAAAAATATGTAGGCATGCTGATTGATAACCAGTTGAACATGAGGCAGCAATATGCTCAGGTAGCCAAAAACACCAATGGCATCCTGGCCTATATCAGGACTAGTGTGACCAGTGGGAGTAGGGAACTGATCACGCCCCTCTATTTGGCACTTGTGAAGCTACAACTTGAATCCTGTGTTCAATTTTCAGCCTCTTTCTACAAGAAGGGAATTGAGTTGCAGGAAGATGTTCAGAGGATGGTAAGAAAGCTGGTGAAGGGCATAGAGACCAGGTCTTACAAAGAACAGAAGAGGCAAATGAGATTGTTTAGTCTGAAGGACAGCAGGCTGAGGGGAACTACCTAAGGGAAGATTGCAGTGAGGTGAGGGTGGGTGTGGACAGATTTCTTGCTAACAGAAGGACGTGAATTGATAAACATGAGCAACCTGTGCTACAAAGTGTCCTTGAATCCACCCCAGAGGCAGGAACTGAGACGATGAAAACAGTCCCCCACATGCAGCTGTGAGGATGCAGGGTCTGATGGCCACAGGAGGATGACCCCACAGGTTGTTTATGTAAGTTTAACCTATCTGTACCTCACACATAGCCTTAAGCCTATCTGTACCTTCCACATATACCAGTCTCAACTAAGCTAGCTATGCACACCTCTTCCAAGTTGGTATATAAGTCATTATATCATGGCAATAAAGAGATTAATTGGAGAACAATTGTTACTCTGGGGGTGCAATGCCAGCAGGTGGTTCTCTTCTCTCTAATATAGGTGATAGGACAAGAGGAAATGAACTGAATCATGCCAGCCATTGAAAGAGGTTGCCCAGAAATCAAAGAATCATATAATCAACTAGGTTGGAAGAGACCTCCAAGATCATTCAGTCCAACCTAGCAGCCAGCCCTAGCCAGTCAACTAGACCATGGCACTAAGTATGCCAACCAGGCTTTTCCTCAACACCTCCAGGGACATTGTGGAGACACCTCCCTGGGCAGCCCATTCCAATGCCAATCACTCTCTCTGGGAAGAACTTGCTCCTGACATCCAGCCTAGACTTTCCCTGTTAAGACGTGAGACTGTGTCCTCTTGTTCTGTTGCTGGTTGTCTGGAAGAAGAGACCAACCCCCACCTGGCTACAACCTCCCTTCAGGTAGTTGTAGACATCAATGAGGTCACTCCTGGGCCTCGTCTTCTGCAGGCTAAATAACCCCAGCTCCCCCAGCCTCTGCTTGTAGGGTTTGTGTTCCAGGCCTTTTGCCAGCTTTGTTGCCCTTCTCTGGACATGTTTCAGCACCTCAACATCTCTCTTGAATTGAGGGGCCCAGAACTGGACACAGTACTCAAGGTGTGACCCAACCAGTGGACATGGCATTTCAGGATGTGTTTTACAGGTCATGGTGGTGTGAGGTGATAGGACCTGATGTTCTCAGAGGTCTTTTTCAACCAAAACAATTCAATGAGAAGAAATGTAGCAAAATGAAAAAGAGGCACATTCACACATGTTAATATTAGACATCCTTCAGTTTTGCAATACGTGTCTGTTGATCCCCTTTTTGTTTGGTTGTTTGAGTTTTTTTGGCTGTTTGGTTGTGGGGTCTTTTTTGTTGAAACTTATGCCAAATACTTTCAAATACAATTAAAGTAAAACAATAATATCACTTACTGTGAACAGAAAAACATTCTACTTAGGAATGAAATTATAACTACAGGTATCAGCTGTGTCTGCGAAGCACAGAAACATTGTAAACATTGTAAATTGGTTTGATGATTGAACACAATGATGGTCAATTGCTTGATATCTAAGTGAAGAATACTGATGAGTGGTGTTCCTCCGGGGTCAGCGAAGGGATCAGTGCTGTTTAACACCTCTGTCAGTGACACAGACAGTTGGATTGAGTGAGTCTTCAGCAAGTTTCAAAATGACACCAAAGTTTGTGGTGCTGTCAACATTCTTGAAGGAAAGGATGCTGCACAGAGAAAAATTTCAGGATTCTGGTTGCTCAACACAGGCCAGCAATGTGTGCTTGCAGCCCAGAGAGCCAACTGAATTTTGTTCTACATCAAAAGAAGCATGATCAGCAGATTGAGATCCACAGAAGGTCCTCTTGTGAGAATGCGTCTGGAGTGCTGTGTCCAGCTCTTTATCTCCCAACACAAGAAGAACACAGAACTATTTAGAGTGTGTCCAGAGGATGGGTAAAAGATGCTCAGAGATCTGAAACACTTCTTAAATGAAGAAAGCCTGAGCGAGTTAGGATTGCTCAATCTGGAGTAAAAAGGTTTCTAGATCTTACAGCACCCTTCCAATATTTGAAGGAGGCCTACAGGATAAGTGGAGAGTGACAGGATGGCAGTGACAGCTTTAATTGAAAGAAGTTTGTTGGGGAAGCTGTTTAAACTGAAAGACTGTGGACGTCTCAAGACTGGAACTGTGGGAATGAAATGTGAGCTGCAGGTTACCTTATCTAGGGGAAGGATAGATAAGTGGGCATCTCACTAATAAGAAAAATAAGGAATGATGTATATAAAAGACTGGGTTGTTCTTGCTTAGATTATGCTAATGTGTAAGTGTGTGCTCTATGCTAAAGGCTATACAAGGGGAGCCAGAATGACCAATAAAGGTCTCTGGTAGAATTCACATTGAATTGTGTGGAGTCCAAGTGACATCGCTCTGATCATACTGGACTGTGTGGGCCTTGACCACATTGTCCCACAAACTGCTACATGGAACTATTCAAAATTGGACTGCACTGAACTTGGAGCAACCTGATAGAGTGGTGTCCCGGGTTAGGGCAAATCCCTCCCCCGGGGAGAAATAAACTCACAACAACACAGACCATTTTTTTTTGAAAGTCAGGGAAAGATGAAATTGTATTTCTTATAGTATAACAATGTAAAGAGAAATAATAACTAGAGCAGGAAGGAAAAAAAAACAATAAAATAACCTTAAGGGAGATGGGGGAGGGGTCAAGCGGCGGCAAAGCCGCAGAAGCAGCAGCAGCCAAAACAGTAGCCGGGGAAGATAGGCGCAGCTGAAAGCAGCAGAAGCCAGCAGGAGAAGGGGAAGAACAAGCTGTGCTTCTAGATATTAAGCACTTGATGCTCCAATGAAATTATATTAATTTATCTATTGTTGCCATTTATGTGGCCTATCCCTGGAGTATTCATCTTTCCCCTATGTCTGAGCTACAGAATCAGCTCAAATGGCCACAATCCACCCCCTTAATATAATTTACCATTGCAGCATCAAGTCATTCTATGTAACTAGGGATAACATCAGTATCGTAGATGGTCGTTGTCCAGGCTTCAAACATCTTTCTTCAATTTCTGGTCATTCATCTTCTCATTTCCATCTGTCTCAGGCGTTGGCTAGCTCAATGGTTTTCTAGAAAAGTCAGATGTTTTCTTCGATGAATGGAATAGAACAGGACTCTTGGCACACTCAGGGTTCACGCTCATGGATAGCAGGCTCTTCATGGCTTTTGAGCACCACAATCATCTGCAAAAGAACTCATAACAACATATCTACATTCTTTCTGCCAATGTCAGATTCTTTTGTGGCACACATTGTATTTCACCATTCTTCTGCATAACCCAATATGTATGACCAGGTCCTTCAGCAGAAACCACCCCTCGGAACGTTGTAGCCTCCCCCGAAGGGGAGAATACCCAAACAGACTTGCCCAACAAATTCTTTTCACGAATGACAGGAACCCTGTCACCTTCTACCTTTTGTAAGACCTCTGAATGAGCTGGGCCAGCTCAGTTGGTGGAACCTCTACTATTTACTACCCAAGTGGCTTGGGCTAGATGTTTCTCCCAGTTCTTTAAGGTTCCTCCCCCCATTGCCTTTAAAGTTGTTTTTATCAAGCCATTGTAGCATTCAATTTTGCCTGAGGCGGGTGCATAATAGGGGATGTGGTAAATCCACTCAATGCTGTGCTCTTTGGCCCAAGATTTTATGAGATTGTTGTTAAAGTGGGTACCATTATCTGATTCAATTCTCTCTGAAGCACCATGTCACCACAGGATTTGTCTTTCCAAGCCCAAAATGGTGTTATGTGCAGTAGCATGGGAAACTGGATAGGTTTCCAGCCATCCAGTGCTTGCTTCTACCATGGTCAGCACACATTGCTTTCCAGTCCGAGAACGAGGTAGAGTGATGTAATCAATCTGCCACACTTCACTGTATTTGTACTTTGCCCATCGCTCACCATACCACAAGGGCTTCAGACGCTTGGCTTGTTTAATAGTAGCACAAATATCACAGTCATGTATAACTTCTGTTATAGCGTCCATGGAGATGTTGATTGCTCTATCCCGTGCCCATTGGTAGGTAGCATCTCTGCCTTGATGTCCTGAGGAATCATGGGCCCACCAGGCTAAGAACAGTTCACCTCGGTGTTCCCAATCTAAATCCAAATCACAATTCACATCGGTTTGAAACACCTTGGCAGCCAAATCTGCCTGATGGTTGTGCTGATGTTCCTCAGTAGCTTTACTTTTGGGCATGTGAGTGTCTATGCGCCATACTCTTGACAGGGATTTTCTCTAGATGGGTAGCAATGTCCTGCCATAAGTCAGCAGCCCAAATTGGCTTTCCTTTCCATTGCCAATTATTTATTTTCCAGTCCTTTAGCCAACCCCATAAGGCATTAGCCACCATCCATGAATCAGTATAGAGGTAAAGCACGGGCCAGTTCTCATGCTCAGCCACACCAAGAGCAAGTTGGATAGCTTTTACCTCTGCAAACTGGCTTGACTCACCTTCTCCAGCTTTTGCTTCAGCCACTGCTCGCACAGGGCTCCAAACTGCAGCTCTCCATTCTCGCTTGTTTCCAACAAGGCAACCGGTACCATCAGTAAATAGAGCATAGTTCCTTTCTTCTTTAGAAAAATCACTGTAAGGTGGAGCTTCCTCAACCCAATTTATTTGCTCCTCTGGAGGATTTATACAGTTTGTGCCTTCTGCCCAGTTGGTGATCATCTCCACTATGCCAGGTCGTTCAAGGCTCCCCATGCGTGCTCGCTGTGTTATGAGAGCCATCCACTTAGACCAGGTAACATCGGCTGCGTGATGTGGCGATGACCCCTTTCCCTTAAACATCCAGTTCAAAACTGGCAATCTGGGAGCCAAAAGAAGCTGAGAGTCTGTTCCAATTACTTCTGAAGCAGCTTTTACACCTTCATAAACTATACATCTCCATTGATGTATAGTTTGCTTCTGACCCTCTATATCCTCTACTCCAGAAACCAAGTGGTCGACCAGGTGTTTCTCCTGGGGCTCTCTGCCATAGGCACCAGGTTGGACCATTATCACTCGCAGCTGTATACAGAATGTTCTTAATGTCTGGACCAGTTTGAACAGGCCCCAAACCCATTGCATGAACTACTTCCTGTTTTATCTGATCAAAGGCTGCTTGTTGTTCAGGTCCCCACTGAAAGTTGTTCCTATTTCGAGTTACATCACATAAAGGTTTTACAATTGGGCTGTACCCAGGGATGTGCAGCCTCCAAACTCCAACTGTTCCCAAGAAAGACAATGTGTCCTTCTTATTTGTGGGATTTGCCATGGCAGAAACTTTATTTATCACATCCATTGGAATGTGACAGCGACCATCTTGCCAATGAATTCCCAAGAATTGAATCTCTCTAGCAGGTCCCTTCACCTTGTCTTGCTTTATGGCAAAACCTGCCTTCAGCAGAATGTCAATTTTTTTGTTACCTTTCTCAAAAACTTCTTGTGCTGTGTTCCCCCAGACAACGATGTCATCACTGAACTGCAGATGCTCTGGAGCTCCACTTTTCTCCAATGCATCATGGATCACTGCATGACAGATTGTTGAGCTGTGCTTCCACCCCTGGGGCAAATGATTAAATGTATATTGAATCCCCCTCCAAGTGAAAGCAAATTGAGGCTTGCACTCCTCTGCTACTGGAATAGAAAAGAAAGCATTAGCAACATCTATGGTTGCATACCATTTGGCCTCCTTGGATTCCAGCTCATACTGGAGTTCTAGCATGTCTGGCACAGCAGAACTCATGGGCGGAGTCACTTCATTTAGGCCGTGGAAATCAACTGTAAGTCGCCACTCTCCATTTACATTTCACGCAGGCCATATGGGACTGTTGAAAGGTGAATGTGTCTTTTTAATGATGTCCTGGCACTCCAGATGATGAATCAGATCATGTATGGGCACCAAAGAGTCACGGTTTGTTCTATATTACCTGTGGTGTACAATTTGAGTGGCAACTGGCAACTTCACATCCTCTACATTATGCTGCACAACAACTGCAGACTCATCTGAGAGCTCAGGCCTAGCAGCCAACTTCAGTTTATCTCCAACAGCTTCTACAGTTGCTATTCCAAAGGTTCACTTAAAACCCTTGGGATCCTTAAAACGCCCTTCTCTCAGAAAGTCAATTTCCAAGATACAAGGTGCATTTGGACCCGTTACAATGGCATGCCTTCGCCAATGACTCCCAGTCAAACTCATCTCTGCCTCTAACCTTGTCAATTCTTGAGAGCCTCCTGTAATTTCAGAAATAGTAATAGACTCCATTCCTTTACAGTTCGAAGGCATCAATGTGCATTTTGCACCCATGTCCATTAGAGCCCTGTATTTCTGAATTTTCAAGGTACCAGGCCATTTAACATATACATTCCAGTATATCCTGTTGTTTTCCTGGTCCCTGGCCTCCACCTGGTAAGAGATAGGGCCCCCCTAATGCTGGCCGTTACAAGCGCAATTGGCACAGTGTTTAATGGTGTTAGTTGAATCATTGCGAGAACTACCTGAGTCATGCGGGGAAACCAAGGAAACTACTCTTTTAGTCCTCTCACTCTGCAGCTCTTTCACTCTTTTTAGGAGAAGTGAGGTAGGTTTTTGTGCTAGTTTGAAGTAAGCTAGAATGTTTGGGTAAAACAACTAGATAATGGGCAGTGAAAAGGTAAACAATTGTGTCTCCTTCTCTCACAGTCACGCTGAGAATTCTGGGAAGAAGAAATAAACATCTGATAGTATTCTCCATTTTGTCTCTCACTTTCCTTCTGGGCTTTGACGAAGCTGCATCTCATTAACCTTGCTGCCACTAACCTTGCTCCCTAACCTCTTGGCTGCACCTCTTCTTTCCAGGAACTGGGGTAAGGTTGAGAGAGGCCAGGGAAGGTATTGGGGTGATTTGAGAGCCCCTCCTGGGGACTCAGGTTTCTGGGAGGGGAGTTGTGCTTCTGTATTGTTTAGCCTTTGTATATTTCTGTATATAACTGTATATACTGTAAATAGCTGCTTGTATATTTGCTGATGTAAAATAAATAGCTTCATTTATATTCCTGGAGTCCCTTCTGAGTTAGCTGGGGCAATTCCAAAAGTGTGAGAGGGTGGGTAAGAGCCCAAACCATCACATTTTTTAATTGGCTTTCCCAATCTGGGGCTAAATTTATTTGAGTGACTGGTAATTAACTCTGGGAATTAAGATGAAGCTAGTGAAGCATCTGTTGTACTTGTGTGGGGTGTTACTCTGGTCTGGTTTTGTTTTCTTGGCATTTAGTTGGATAAAAGCTCAAATTGTAGCTTATTTTATTGATTTAGCTTATAAGAAGGCTAAAGCCAAAGTTTCAAGCATGTTCAGGGCCTGGGGTGATTTTATCCTTGGTTATGCTGGTTTTAATGTCACTGAAAACCTTACCAGTAACATTACAGGAGCACTTATCAATAATGTTACAATCAATTGAGATTCTGCTTTATCTGTGTCTTTGATGTGAATAATTCAGCCTAAGACTGGGATTCCAGAGATTTGTTTAGGAAACTGCTCGTGTAAAACTGTTTTAATCCTCTCAATTTTTAATATATATGTCTCATGGGATTAATATTCATATTAATTTTGGCATTATTTGTGAAAAATTCAAAACCAGCTTCTGTAAGAACTAGGAAAAATTCTGTGTCAAAAGCAAATGGTACAGTTCCTCATCAATCTTCTTCCCCCCTGCCAGCCTCTGCTCCCTCCTCTCCAGATTCTAGGAAGTCAGCCAATGTTCCTGCAGGGAATGTAAATATAAACAATGGGCAGAGTTTGGCAGGAGTCCCAGGAGCACAGGCAGGTACCCAAAATCAGAATGTTTCTAGCAACAATGATAACACGTCAGGGTTGGCAGGCATCCCAGGAGGACAGGCAAATAATCCCACTAATACTAATAACACCAGCTCAGCCAGTTCGAATCCCCAGCCAGCAGACCAGAATCAGAGCCCTGTAAAAAGTAAGGCAGATTTGAACTCACAAGCTCCAGGTCAGACCCCTAATGATTCAAATCCTCCAGCAGACACATCCAAGTCTGTTGCTGCTCAGGCCCTTCTGGGATCTGCTAAGGCAAAAGCCAAGACAAAATGTGGTTCACAGGAGGATGTAAGAGAGGGGACCTCTGGTGATCAGCAAGGAGAGGAGGAGGAGATAGTTAGTCTGCGAGACCTCGCAAATGTGCTGAGACATCAATACACAAATGAGAGGAGTGTTGTGAGGTTGGCTGCCAAGAGAGAGGATGGTTCCAATGAGTTTAGGAATGTTATGAGGAAGGTTCTGTTAGGCACGGTACCACCAGATCAACAGGAGGAAGAGGAGGAGGATGACATCCAGGGACCCAAGGATCCATTCAGAGAAGTCAGGGAGGTTAGGAAGAAATACTCAAGGGAATCAGGTGAGCCAATCTTAAGCTGGCTAGTGAGATGTCATAGCATTGGTGCTAATGCCCTGCAGGTAGGAGACAAGTCTGCCAAGCAGCTGGGACCACTCACTAAGGAGAGTGGAGTGGACAAATACCTAGCAAGTCCTCTTGGTAAGGTTAGCTTGTGGACACATCTTCTGTTGGCTGTGGCTATGAGATATCCTTCCTGAGATGATCTGCAGTGGGCAGCCAAGAAGTGGAACACAATTGAGCAGGGAATTAAGCTTCTGAAGGAGTTTGCTGTGAAGGAAGTGCTTTATGGAGATCATGGCACACATGAGCCTGATGATATTCCTTTGAGAACAGGTCTCATGAAGAAGCTGATTAAGCTTGCTCCTTCATCCTATGCTAACATCTTGGCCAGTAAGTTTCTATCAAGGAGTGATAATGGAAGGTCATTCACTGTTGGTGAATTCACTGACCAGCTCAGGAAGATAGAGGATAGCTTGTCACACTCTGGCCTAGTCTCTGCCATAAAAACTCTAGGTATAGAGATAAGGAATGGCATCAAGGATAGCATGAAAGAACTGAAGGAGGATCTTACAACCTCAATTTCCAATCTGGTAAAGGATACCATTCCTGCATCATCTGAATGGGTGCATGTTTTTGCAGTCAGGAACAGACGCCCACCTCCTGCAAGGCAATTCCAGCCTAGGAGGAGACAAATTCCACCCAGACAGCAGCAATCACGTATATCACTGTGGATACTTCTGCGTGATACATACGGTGAGAACATGAACAAATGGGATGGTAAACCTACTTCAGCTCTTTCCAAGAGAGTTAGGGATCTGCAGAGTGGCAGAAACAGAGGCAGCAATGCCAGGAAAGTATCTGTCACTTCTTCAGCTCCCCAGAGCAACTGCAATTGTTCCAACAGTTGCAATTCCTCTCACAACAACACCAATCACTGTGTACACCCTACATGCCATGTTCAGCATTAGGGCACCCTGCCTCCAGCCAGGAGGAGAAAAGGGATAGTGGAGAGAACCAAATCTATTGGAATGTATTCATTAGGTGGCCTGGCAGTTCAAAAGTTTGGAAATACAGGGCTTTAGTTGACACAGGTGCTCAGTGTACTATATTGCCATCAAATTGCAAGGGGACAGAGTCCATATCTATTTTTGGAATCACTGGTGGATCTCAAGAGTTAACTAAGTTGCAGGCTGAAATTAGTTAAAATGGTAAAGAGTGGAAGACACATACTATTGTAACTGGTCCTGATACGCCTTGCATTCTGGGAATTGACTTTTTGAGACAAGGTTGTTTCAAAGATCCTAAGGGTCATAAATGGGCTTTTGGAATAGCATCTGTAGAGACTGAGGATGGTAAATTGAAATTGTCTGTTAGACCTGAACTTTCTGATGAATCTGCAGTTGTGGGACATCATGACATAGAGGATCTGGAAGTGCCAATTGCAACTCAAACTGTTCATCACAGGCAGTACAGAACTAACCGTGACTCTTTGTTGCCCATTCATCAGCTGATTCGTCAACTGGAGAGTCAGGCTGTCATCGAGAAAGCTCATTCACCTTTCAACAGTCCCATCTGGCCTGTGCGCAAACTTAATGGTGATTGGAGACTCACAGTTGATTTTTGTGCCCTCAACGAGGTGATGCCACCCATGAGCGCAGCTGTGCCGGACATGCTGGAACTCCAGTACGAGCTGGAATCAAAGGAGGCTAAATGGTATGCAACCATAGACATTGCTAATGCTGTCTTCTCTATTCCCATAGCAAAGGAGTGCAGGCCTCAGTTTGCATTCACCTGGAGAGGAATCCAGTACTAGTTCAACCGTTTGCCTCAGGGATGGAAACACAGCTCAACGATCTGTCACTCAGTCATCCACAATGCACTGGAGAAATCACAGTATCACAGTATCACAGTATCACCAAGGTTGGAAGAGACCTCACAGATCATCAAGTCCAACCCTTTACCACAGTGCCCAAGGCTAGACCATGGCACCAAGTGCCACATCCAACCTTGCCTTGAACTGCCCCAGGGACGACGACTCCACCACGCCCCCAGGCAGCCCATTCCAGTGTCCAATGACTCTCTCAGTGAAGAACTTTCTCCTCACCTCAAGCCGAAATTTTCCCTGGCGCAGCCTGAGGCTGTGTCCTCTTGTTCTGGAGCTGGCCACCTGAGAGAAGAGGGCAACCTCCCCCTGGCCACAACCACCCTTCAGGTAGTTGTAGACAGCAATAAGGTCACCCCTGAGCCTCCTCTTCTCCAGGCTAAACAACCCCAGCTCCCTCAGCCTCTCCTCGTAGGGCTTGTGCTCGAGGCCTCTCACATCCAGTATATCGACGACTGTATAGGATTAACACTCCTGGGGGAGTAACCCTGAACCTGACCCTAGGGGTCTTGGCCCCTCCTCAGGGGTGGGCCACACTCCAGGTGATGGTTAGCCCACTCCCCCCACTTCCTGTGGTATAAAAGACAGAGGAGTTTCGTGTCTCATCCTCTTTTCCTGCGTTCACTCTTGACCCACACACTCATACTGCATACCAGCACACCACGTGGCAGCCACGAGGCAGAGACACCATCACATTGTTCACGTTGTATCCATCCCTTTTTTGTATTTTGCTGTTTTCCCTTCCTTATCCTTTGTAAACTCCCCTACTTCCAATACCTTTTCTAAGTTATTGTTAAACTTTTCCTTTTTAACTTCCAAATCGAGTGAGATTGATTTATTTGGGTGTCCCTACCTTTCTCTCTTTCCCTGTCCTTTGGAAAAAGGAGGGGGAAGAGGGGAGGGCACTCTATAAATTCTATAAATTGTCATTGGGTCTATTAAATTTATTAGAGTCTCTGGGAACCTGCATTTGAACCCAAGACAACGACATCATTGTGTGGGGCCAAACTGCTGAGGAAGTCTTCAAGAAAGGTAACAAAATCATTGACATTCTGTTGCAAGCAGGTTTTGCCATTAAGAGAGACAAGGTCAAAGGACCTGCCAAAGAAATTCAGTTTCTGGGATTGCAGTGGCAGGATGGTCGCTGTTACATTCCCCAGGATGTGACCAACAAAGTCTCCACCATGACAGTTCCCACCAGTAAGAAGGACACACTTTCTTTTCTTGGTGTGGTGGGATTTTGGAGACTACACATTCCTGGTTTCAGTCAGATTATCAAACCTCTGCATGATGTATCACAGTATCACAGTATCATCAGGGTTGGAAGAAACCTCACAGATCATCAAGTCCAACCCTTTACCACAGAGCTCAAGGCTAGACCATGGCACCAAGTGCCACATCCAACCTTGCCTTGAACTGCCCCAGAGACGGCGACTCCACCACCTCCTCGGGCAACCCATTCCAGTGTCCAATGACTCTCTCAGTGAAGAACTTTCTCCTCACCTCAAGCCTAAATCTCCCCTGGCGCAGCCTGAGGCTGTGTCCTCTTGTTCTGGCGCTGGCCACCTGAGAGAAGAGAGCAACCTCCTCCTGGCCACAACCACCCCTCAGGTAGTTGTAGACAGCAATAAGGTCTGCCCTGAGCCTCCTCTTCTCCAGGCTAAACAATCCCAGCTCCCTCAGCCTCTCCTCATAGGGCTTGTGCTCAAGGCCTCTCACCAGCCTCGTCGCCCTTCTCTGGACATGATCAAGCATCTCAGCGTCCCTTTTAAACTGGGGAGCCCAGAACTGAACACAATACTCAAGGTGTGGTCTAACCAGTGCAGAGTACAGGGGCAGAATGACCTCCCTGCTCCTGATGACCACACCATTCCTGATGCAGGCCAGGATGCCACTGGCTCTCTTGGCCACATGGACACACTGCTGGCTCATGTTCAGGCGGGTATCAATCGGCACCCCCAGATCCCTCTCTGTCTGGCTGCTCTCCAGCCACTCCGACCCTAGCCTATATCTCTGCATGGGGTTGTTGTAGCCAAAGTGCAGCACCCTGCACTTGGAGCTATTGAACCCCATCCCATTGGACTCTGCCCATCTGTCCAGGCGGTCAAGGTCCCGCTTGACACTGTCCCCCACAGCAAACTCATGGCTAAGCTATCAGCCCATGGCTTGGATGGCAACACTTTGTGCTGGATTAGGAACTGGCTGGAGGGCCGGACCCAGAGAGTGGTGGTGAATGGTGCCACATCCAGTTGGCGGCCAGTCATTAGTGGTGTCCCTCAGGGATCTGTGCTGGGTAATGCAAGAGAATGGTGAAATTCAGTGTATTCCATAGAGAAATCTAACCTTAGCTGAGAGAGTTTAAATTCACAATGTATAATACAAGTTCTTAGGAGCTTTCTGTTCTAGATAACATCATCATCCAACACTAAAAGGAATCTACAGTACATGAGCACGAACTCAACGTCACCTGGGAGTCCCTGTTCTGAGCTTTTGAATCACCTACATCTGATTGAAGTGTGAACTGAACTTGTATATATTGTTTTAGTGTAAATATTGGTTTAGATTAGAACGGATAATTCTCAGTGATACTCTGAGTGAAGTAGACAAGGGGTGGATTGTGCTAGTTTGAAGTAAGCTAGAATGTTTTGGTAAAAGAACTAGATAATGGGCAGTGAAAAGGTAAACAATTGTGTCTCCTTCTCTCGCAGTCACGCTGAGAATTCTGGGAAGAAGAAGTAAACATTTGATAGCATTCTCCATTTTGTCTCTCACTTTCCTTCTGGGCTTTGATGAAGCTGCATCTCATTAACCTTGCTGCCACTAACCTTGCTCCCTAACCTCTTGGCTGCACCTCTCTTCTTTCTGAGAACTGGGGTAAGATTGAGAGGGGCCGGGGAAGGTGTTGGGGTGGTTTGAGAGCCCCTCCTGGGGACTCAGGTTTCTGGGAGGGGAGTTGTGCTTCTGTATTGTTTAGCCTTTGTATATTTCTGTATATAACTGTATATACTGTAAATAGCTGCTTGTATATTTGCTGATGTAAAATAAATAGCTTCATTTATATTCCTGGAGTCCTTTCTGAGTTATCTGGGGCAATTCCAAAAATGTGGGAGGGTGGGTAAGAGCCCAAACCATCACAGTTTTCCTTTCCATTTATCCATGTTTTCACCAAACTGGTCACGTAACATTAGCAAAGAGACCCACATGACTGTTGTCTATTTTTTAGTGAGTTAGGCTGAATTGGTCTTCTAGGAGGATGCCTATCCCTGACAGCCGAGACATGTACCCACTCTGATGGTGAAGAAGAAAGTTCACTGTCCTTTGTCATGTGGAATATGGAGGTTTTAAATTCCTCCTTGAGTTGTTTCATGATATCTTTAATCTCTTCAGTCATAGTATTTATGGCTGACACCATAGCATTAATGGTAAGACTATCCTCCATTTGCCTCATTTGATCAGTGAATTCACCCACAGTCAGAGAAGTTGTTGCATCATCTTTCCCCACCATCTTTCTTGCCAATGTATGGGCATAATTAGAGGGGGCAAGCTGAATAAGTTTCTTTAGGAGAGCTCGGCTCATAGGTATCACCTCAGGGTTCTCCGTTGTGTAATCTCCATAGATTAGCTCTCTTATGGCCATCTCTCACAAGCACTGAACCCCCTGTTCAATTGTATTCCAGCATAAGGGTCTCCAGGGTAAATCATCCCTATTAGGGTACTGCAGTACCACAACTGTCAATACGTATGACCAGAGGTTAGAGTTGCCACCGAGATGTCCTAAGTGCTTATCTATGCCATTGTCTCTTGAGAAAACTCCCAACTGCCTTACTGTCTGAGGGTTTATTTCTATGGTGTCCATGCCTCCATCCCAGCATCTGTTCAGCCAACTCATCAGCAGTTCTCGCTCTTTCCGGGCATAGTCTTGCCTAATATGCCTGACCTCCTTTCTTGGCAATGGGGTTTTCTCCTCATCATCACTATCATCCGTCTCCTGAGTATATTTTCCCTTCGCTCTAGCCTTTCCATGCCTTGTGTCCACAAGGGTACTGGCCTTCACACCAGCCGATGTACCTCCTCCTGGATCCTCTTCCCTTTGCTTCATGAGTTGAGCAGACTTCTGAAGCTCCTCATCCACAGCAAAAGGGTTACCCTGCTCTGGTTTATCCCCATCGTCATCTGAGCTATCTTGACCCCCAAGGCCAGCTGCCATTTTTCTCCTCCTTTTAATCGGAGCAAGGGAGACCTTATCTAAAGTAAACTGTGTCTTACTCTGGGAGGTGGCTTTTACTGAATCATCTGAATTTTGTTTGTCTGCCTGGCTCTGTTCCTCACGTGGTAGTGGGGCTGAGGCTGAGGCAGAAGGACCCTTCCTCACAGCAGCAACAGCAGCCGGCTTGGCAGAGACAAGCGGGGCTAAGGCAGGAGCAGCGGCATTAGCAGGCTCGATGGCATTAGTGGACTTACCCTCTGAGGTCCCCACCGCACCCCCTGGTACCGCTTCCGGTCCCCTGGTTGCAGGCAAAAGAACCTTTGCCTCAGCAGCCTCTCTACTGGCAGAGGCTCTGGTGTCAGCGACCCTCCTACAGATCAAAACATTCGAGCCTCATTTTCCACAAACCAGTTCCTCAACTTTATCTGTGTCAGGAACTTTGCCATAGCGCACACCGTCTGCAGCCAGATCCGCCGCAGCAGCCCTTTGTGACTGCACTTCTGCAGGGGTTCCATCGCCTCTACCTTTACTTTCCTCCGTTCTATTAGGTATGAATGGGAACCAGATAGTTTCCTGCCTCCATGCTTCAGGGTCAGTGGGGTACGGGCCATGTCCAACCATTTTTCCTCCTCTCAAAGGTTCCGAGGCAGGACGTTTTGCTGCTCTGTGAGCAGTCTGTCTGCCCGGTGCCGTGGTCCTCCCTCCCCCACTTCAATCACAGACTGTTCCTTTAACCCTTAGCTCCCTGATATTGCCTCTGGAAAAGGCAAAAACCTCACTTACAGCCTGTTTGTTCCTGCATCTCTCTTGTCTCCAAACTACAACCCGACCTACAACAGCAGCCAAAAACATCAAATTCACATATATTAGGCAGGCTACTGGGTAGCTCATCTCTTCCAAATAACACCTAGACACCAATGTAACATATGGAACACCCTAAACGACATTCCTAAGCCCTAAAACATTCCTAACAACACCTCCAACCTTCATTAGCACAGCTTTTAGCAAGTCCCAGACCACCTTAGCGAAGAATGAACACACCTGGTAGTGCACCATAGCTATAAAACACTGCTGAACTGATAAAGTCAGAATTGAGGCAATAGCAGGCCAGAATACATCAAACAACTTCATTTTTCCCTGATGTTCTTATTCTTAGTATCAATCAAAAGGGAAAAAAAAAAACAAAACAACAAACAAACCAAGATCGTGCCCCACATTTGGAAAAGTGCCAAAATTAATGTCCCGGGTTAGGGCAAATCCCTCCCCCAGGGAGAAATAAACTCACAACAACACAGACCCTTTTTTTTGAAAGTCAGGGAAAGATGAAACTGTGTTTCTTATAGTATAACAATGTAAAAAGAGATAATAGCTAGAGAAGGCAGAAAAAAAAAACAATAACCTTAAGGGAGATGGGGGAGGGGTCAAGCGGCGGCAAAGCCGCAGAAACAGCAGCAGCCAAAACAGCAGCCGGGGAAGATAGGTGCAGCTGAAAGCAGCAGAAGCCAGCAGAAGAAGGGGAAGAACAAGATGTGCTTCTAGACATTAAGCACTTGATGCTCCAATGAAATTATATTAATTTATCTATTGTTGCCATTATGTGGCCTATCCCTGGAGTGTTCATCTTTCTCCTGTGTCTGAGCTAGAGAATCAGCTCAAACGACCACAAGTGGAAGGTGTTCGAAGACCTTCATGGAAACCTTTTCATGTTTTAAGGCCCTTCCAACACAAAATGTTCTGTGATTCTGTGTTACTCCACCTTGAGTTTTGATTTAATTGCTCCGGTGTGAATAAGATTGGTCTTGTGATGACAGAATCAAGGGCTAAATTTAATTCAGCATTTACAGTGCTGTGAAATACTTGAAAACAGATAAAAAAGTCACAATTACTGATTTTTAAAATACTTTTCCTTTCTTTATTTGAAAAAATGACAGTTATTACTATTGTCCTTTATAAAGTGACAAAGAAGACATTATATTGTATTATCTGTCTCTCAAAACCAGTTTGCTCACCAAGCTCACACTAATATTTAAGCTGCAACACTCTAGTGCTGTGCCTCTGCTACACCACATCTCCTTGCTATAAACTACATAACCTTAACATAGTAGGAGGACATGGCTGCAGATGACACCAAGCTGGGTGGCTGGGTCAATCTGGCAGGGGGTAGTGAAGATTTACAGTGGCATCTAGAATCATAGAGTGAATCATAGAACTATAGAATGGTTTAGGTTGAAAGGGACCTCAAAGATCATCTAGTTCCAAATCCCTGCCATAGCCATGGACATCTCCCATAGAACAGGTCACTAAAGGCCTCATCCAACCTGGCCTTGAATATCTCCAGAGAGCGAGTATACATACTCTCCCTGGGCAGTCTGTTCCAGTGTCTCACTACTCTCACTGTAAAGAGCTTCTTCCTAACATCTAATCTAAATCTCCCCTCTTCCAGTTTAAACCCATTACTCCTTCTCCTGTCATTACAAGATCTTGTAAATAGAACCTCCCATCATTCTCCAATCAACTAGACCTTGGCAATAAGTGCCTCATCCAGTCTTGAACACTTCCAGGGACAGTGCCTCCACCAGCTCCCTGGGCAGCCCATTCCAATGTAAATCACTCTCTCTGGAAAGAACTTCCTCCTAACATCCAGCCTAGATTTTCACCGGCACAACTTGAGACTGTGTCTCCTTGTTCTGTTGCTAGTTGCCTGGGAGAAGAGACCAACTCTCACCTGGCTACAGCTTCCCTTCAGGTAGTTGTAGACAGTAATGAGATTGCCCCTGAGCCTCCTCTTCTCCAGGCTAAATGATGCCATCTTCCTCAGCCTCTACTCATATGGTTTGTGCTCCAGGCCTCTCACCAGCTTTGTCGCCCTCTTCTGGAGACATTCCAGTAAGTCAACATCTCTCTTGAACTGAGGGTTCCAGAGCTGGACATCTGACTCAAGGAATCACCTCCCTTGCCCTGATGGCCACGCTTCTCTTGATGCAGCCCAGAATACAGCTGGCTGTCTGGGCTGAGTGTGCACACTGCCTGATCGTGTTGAGCTTTTCATCAACCAAGACACCCACATCCTTCTCCTCAGGGCTCCTCTCCAGCCATTCAAGACCTGACTTGTATTTGTGCTTGGGATTGCACTGACCCGAGTGCAGGACCTTTACACTTGGCCTTGTTGAGTTTCATGTGGTTGGCCTGGACCCACCTCTCCAGCCTGTTCAGGTCCTTGTGGATGGCATCCCTTCCCTCTAGCAAGTCAACTGTGCCATACAGCTTGGTGTCATTATCAAACTTGCTGAGGATGCACTCGATTCCCCTGTCCATATCACTGACAAAGATGTTAAACAGCACTGGTTCCAGCGCTGACCCCTGAGGGATGCCTCTTGTCTCTAGTCTCCAGGTGAACATTGTGCCGTTGATCACAACTCTACGTGTGACCATCCAGCCAATTCTTTATCCAGTGAGTGCTCCACCCATCAAGTCCATGTTTTTCCTGTTTGATGACCAGGATGTCGTGTGGGATAGAGTCAAATGCCTTACTCAGATCCAAGTAGATGATGTCAGTTGCCCTTCCCTTATCCAGTGTTGCTGTGACTTCATCATAATATGCCACCAAATTTGCCAGGCATGATTTGCCCTTGGTGGAGCCATGATGACTACCACCAACCACATCTTCTTTGTTTTCTATTTGCTTAGTAGAGCCTTCAGGAGGATATACTCCATGATCTTGAATACTGTGTTCAGTTTTGGGGTCCTCAGTTTAAGAGGGACAGGTATCTGCTGGAGAAGATCCAGTGGAGGGCTACGAGGATGATTAGGGGACAGGAGGGCATGACTTATGAGGAGAGGCTGAGGGACCTGGGGATTTTTAGTCTGCAGAAAAGAAGACATAGAGAGGATTTGATAAATGTTTATAAGTATCTGAAGGCTGGCCGGGGAGGGTGGGACAGGCTCTGATCACTTGCTCCCTGTGATAGGACAAGGAGCAATGGGTGTAAGTTGCTCAGGAGAGACAGGCAAGGGAGAAAGGGCGGGGGAGTGGCTCTGTATATTAGGGATGCTCTGGATGTCATGGAGGTAGAAATCAAAGATGATCAAGGATGATCAAGTTGAGTCATTATGGGTGAGACTTAAGGCGAAGGCCAAGAAGGCTGATATCCTGGTTGGAGTCTGTTACAGACCACCCAACCAGGAGAAGAGGTTGATTTATTACTCTTTAAGCAGCTGGAGGCTGCCTCAAGATCACCTGCCCTTGTTCTGGTGGGCGACTTTAACCTACCAGACATCTGCTGGGACTTAAACACTGCAGAGAAGAAGCAGTCTAGAAGGTTTCTGCAATGTGTGGAAGACAACTTCCTATCCCAGCTGTTACGTGAGCCTACCAGGGGGGCAGCCCTGCTTGACCTGCTGCTCACAAATAGAGAGGGGCTGGTAGGGGATGTGGTGGTTGGAGGCTGCCTGGGGTCCAGTGACCATGAAATTATAGAGTTTTCAATACATGGAGAAACTAGGAGGGGCATCAACAGAACCTCCACACTGGACTTCCAAAGGGCATACTTCAGCCTATTTAAGGAACTAACTCAGAAAGTTCCTTGGGAAATAGCCCTTAGAAACAAAAGGGTCCAGGAAGGTTGGACCTACTTCAAGAAAGAACTCCTGCAGACACAGGAGCAGGCAGTGCCACTGAGCCGGAAGACGAGCCGACAAGGGAGGCAGCCAGGTTAGATGGGCAGGGAGCTGCTGAAGGAATCAAAGATTAAAAAGAGAGTATATCACCTTTGGAAAAGAGGGGAGGTGTCCCAGGAGAAGTTCAAGGAAGTTGCTAGGTCTTGTAGAGGAAAAATGAGAGAGGCAAAAGCCCACTTGGAGCTCAGGCTGGCCATGGCTGTCAAGGAAAATAAAAAGTGTTTCTTTAAATATATGACTGGCAAGAGAAGGGCCAAGGACAACCTCCAGTCCTTATTAGATAGAGAGGGGAACATGGTGAACATAGGAAAAGGCAGAGGTGCTTAACACCTTATTTTCCTCAATCTTCACTAGTGGGACAGGTTGTCTCCAGGACAGCTGGACTCCTGAAGTGGTGGATGGAGTCAGGGACCAGTACAGTCCCCCTCTAATCCATGAGGAAGCAGTAAGGGACCTGCTGCATCCTTTGGATCCTCACAAGTCCATGGGACCGGATGGGATCCATCCCAGGGTGCTGAGAGAGCTGGCAGCTGATCTGGCTAAGCCACTCTCCATCATTTATCAGCAGTCCTGGCTCACTGGAGAGGTCCCTGAAGACTGGAAGCTGGCCATTGTGATACTCATTCACAAGAAGGGCTGTAAGGAGGACCCAGAAAACTACAGACCTGTCAGCCTGACCTCAGTGCCAGACAAGGTCATGGAACAGGTAATCTTGGGTACCATCACAAAGCACCTACAGGATAGCCAAGGGATCAGGCCCAGCCAGCATGGGTTTAGGAAGGGCAGGTCCTACCTCACCAACCTGATCTCCTTTTATGATCAGGTTACCCGCCTGGTGAATGTGGGGAAGGCTGTGGATGTAGTCTACTTGGACTTCAGCAAAGCCTTTGACACTGTCTGCCACAAGAAGCTCCTAGCCAAGCTGACAATGGTTTGGACAGATTCACTCTGTGCTGGATCAAGAACTGGCTGGATGTCAGAGCTCAGAGACTGGTGGTGAATGGTGCCACATCCAGTTGGCAGCCAGTCACTAGTGGTGTTCCCCAAGGATCAGTGCTGGGCCCAGTCCCATTCAATATCTTTATTGATGACCTGGACGAGGGCATTGAGTCCAGCATCAGGAAGTTTGCAGATGATACCAAGCTAGGAGCAGGTGTTGATCTGTTGGAAGGTAGGAGAGCCCTGCAGAGGGACCTGGACAGGCTGGATGGGTGGGCAGAGGCCAATGGGATGAAATTTAACAAGGCCAAGTGCAGGGTTCTGCACTTTGGCCACAACCCCAAGCAGCGCTATAGGCTGGGGACAGAGTGGCTGGAGAGCAGCCAGGAGGAAAGGGACCTGGGGGTACTGATAGACAGTAAGCTGAAGATGAGCCAGCAGTGTGCCCAGGTGGCCAAGAGAGCCAATGGCATCCTGGCCTGCATCAGGAACAGTGTGGCCAGTAGGACAAGGGAGGTTATTCTGCCCCTGTACTCAGCACTGGTCAGGCCACACGGTGAGTATTGTGTCCAGTTCTGGGCCCCTCAATTCAAGAAGGATGTTGAGGTGCTGGAACATGTCCAGAGAAGGGCAACAAAGCTGGTGAGGGGCCTGGAGCACAAATCCTATGAGGAGAGGTTGAGAGAGCTGGGGTTGTTTAGCCCGGGGAAGAGGAGGCTCAGGGGTGATCTTATTACTGTCTACAACTACCTGAAGGGGCATTGTAGCCAGGTGGGGGATGGCCTCTTCTCCCAGGCAACCAGCAATAGAACAAGGGGACACAGTCTCAAGTTGTGCCAGGGTAGGTATAGGCTGGATATTAGGAAGAAGTTCTTCACAGAGAGAGTGATTGGCCATTGGAATGGGCTGCCCAGGGAGGTGGTGGAGGCACCATCCCTGGAGGTCTTCAAGAAAAGACTGGATGAGGCACTTAGTGCCATGGTCTAGTTGATTGGTTAGGGCTGGGTGATAGGTTGGACTAGATGATCTTGGAGGCCTCTTCCAACCTGGTTGATTCTATTCAGGGTTGCAGCAAAAGAGGTTCTGCCTCAACACAAGGGGGAACTTCTTTTCTGTAAGGGTCACAGAGCACTGGCACCCAGCCCTAGCCAGTCAACTACACCATGGCACTAAGTGCCTCATCCAGTCTTTTCTTGAAGACCTCCAGGGATGGTGACTCCACCACCTCCCTGGGCAGCCCATTCCAATGCCAATCACTCTCTCTGGGAAGAACTTCCTCCCAGCATCCAGCCTAGATTTCCCCCGGCACAACTTGAAGCTGTGTCCCCTTTTTCTGTTGCTGGTTGTCTGGGAGAAGAGACCAACCCCCACCTGGCTACAACCTCCCTTCAGGTAGTTGTAGACAACAATGAGGTCACTCCTGGGCCTTCTCTTCTCTGGGCTAAACACCCCCAGCTCCTTCAGCCTGTCCTCATACGGTTTGTGTTCCAGGCCCTTCACCAGCCTTGTTGCCCTTCTCTGGACACGTTCCAGCACCTCAACATCTGTCACAGAGGGGGTTTCTCTATGCCTCCCTTATTAGGGGGAGGTGAGAAATTAATTTGAGATGGTATTAATTTTTTATAAAAATACATTTATTAAAATTAATATTTACAAACTCTTGTCACCCCCAACCACTGATTAGTTCTCTTGTGCAAATTTATGAAAACAATTTGAATATGATATATACAGGGATCTGGTTAATAATATAGTCAGAGAGAGATTTCCCTCAGGCTTAATGCCACTTAAGAACTATGATGTCTGCCCAGCAGGGGTTGAAACTGTCTGCTCTAAGGCTGAAGTAACTTATATTACAGAGGAATCAAAGCTTACTTAGATGTGTTGCCCTTAATTATTAATCACCCTCCCAGGGTTGTGTCACAGCCTGTGCCCAGTGTTCGGACTTTGTGGGGCTGGAATCTTCCTGGCTTGAGAGGAAATGATAAATCTTCCCAGTCTCTGTGGTAAACAGGTTTCTCTAACCTTCTCTCCTGGTGTGAGGTGGTCTCTGCCTCAATGCTGCTGGTTTTCTGGATGTTGCGTGTCCAGGGATGATCACCTGGCAGGATTCCAGGAGCAGGAGGAGAATGTTGTCCATGCAGCTTCTGGCATGGTCCTTTCACAGCTATCAGGCTGTGTTTATGGGTTTGCAGACAATCTAGAAGGTCTGTTGTCCTGGCCCTTCTTACCAGGCTAAAGCTGGGAGACTGTGCTCCACAGATAAATGCTAGAAAGGTGGCTGGTATGCACGGTTGGCTCTCGGCTTAGGGGGCTATCGGCTCCCCATATATGTCTCAGGTGCAGGCTTGAATGTGCTCTGCTTCTAAAGGTTGGCAGACAGGTTAACTGCGAGTTCAAATCAATGCAAGAGGTCTGAGTCTCGGAAAGCATGCAAATGAGGGCCAGACTCTGTCTAGGCCTTGCAAGCAAGTCAGGGCAACAGTTTGCTGCTATGTGGATCAGAGAGCTGAGCTGCACTGCAGGCAGGGTCAGAGAGCTGAGTCTGAACAGATCTGACCAGAGCTGAGTCTGAGCAGCTGAGTCTGACTACTCTGAGCAGCTAAGTCAGAACACTCTGAACATGTGGTGCACCTTTGCACCCCTCTTTATAGACTGTGGACCGAGATTCGTGGCCCCTTTGGCCATCTAAAGTGGACCAATTAGGTTGGCAGTAAGCCAAACTTTACGTTAATTGGAGGAGCAGTTTGCCTGGACCCTCCCAAATATGGCAATCACATAGGCGGACCCTAGGGATACACGGCCTGGGTGTGCGTGTGTTACACAACCTGTTTACTACCATGGGTCCTGGCAGAAAAACATATCCAGGCATGTAGAGGCATAGGGAGGCCTCTGTTTTGGGCTGCAGCCCTCCACCACAACATCTCTCTTGAATTGAGGAGCCCAGCACTGGACACGGCACTCAAGGTGTAGCCTCACCAGTGTTGAGTACAGGGGAAGAATAACCTCCCTCATCCTACTGGCCACACTGTTCCTGATGCAGGCCAGGATGCCATTGGCTCTCTTGGCCACCTGGGCACACTGCTGGCTCATCTTAGCTACTATCCACCAGTATCTCCAGGTCCCTTTCTTCCTGGCTGCTTTCCAGCCACTCAGTCCCCAGCCTGTAGTGCTGCTTGGAGCTGTTGTGGCCAAAGTGCAGAACCCTGCACTTGGCCTTGTTCAATCTCATCCCACTGGCCACTGCCCGCCCATCCAGCCTGTCTAGGTCCCTCTGCAGGGCTCTCCAACCTTCCAACAGATCCACACCTGCTCCTAGCTTGGTGTCACCTGCAAACTTTCTGATAATGGACTCAATCCCCTTGTCCAGATCATCAGTAAAGATGTTGAATGGGTCTGGGCCCAGCACTGACCCCTGGGACACACCACTAGTGACTGGCTTGCAACTGGATGTGGCACCATTCACCACCACTCTCTGGGCTCTGCCATCCAGCCAGTTCCTAACCCAGCACAGAGTGAATCTGTCCAAACTATGAGCTGCCAGCTTGGCTAGGAGCTTCTCATGGCAGACGGTTTCAAAGGCTTTGCTGAAGTCCAGGTCAACTACATCCACAGCCTTCCCCACATTCACCAGGCGGGTAACCTGATCATAAAAGGACCTGCTCTTCCTAAACCCATGCTGTCTGGGCATGATCCCTTGGCCATACTGTAGGTGCTTTGTGATGGTGCTCAAGATGACCTGTTCTGTCACCTTGCCTGGCACTGAGGTCAGGCTGACAGGTCTGGAGTTTTGTGGCTCCTCCTTACGACCCTTCTTGTGGATGGGTGTCACGTTGGCAGCTTCCAGTCTTCAGGAACCTCTCCAGTGAGCCATGACTGCTGATAAATGATGGAGAGTGGCTTGGCCAGCTCAGCTGCCAGCTCTCTCAGCACCCTAGGATGGATCCCGTCCAGTACCATGGACTTGTGAGGATTTAAGTGTCTCAGCAGATCTTGCCAGACACAGAGGTGAGACTGTTTGTAGTTCCTGGGGTCTTCCCAGGTATAACTAGACCCAGAAAATTATTTGTAGGGAATTATAACCTAATTAGTGGATTGTTAGCAGTTTAACGTCCTTAAAAACTTAATATCAAAATTTCAGTTCCACCAAGAATACAAAAATTCAAGAGAAATATATAAAATTAACTAAGAAGAAGCAGTAGATGTGTTAAAATCCAAAATGATCTCACTAAAGAGCAGAGCTAATCAGAAAGAAAAACGGGATATGCAGGAGTTTAAATGTCTGTCTGCAAATAAATATGCTTTAGAGCAGTCTGGTTATCTAAGACCTACACTCTGTTGCTGAAGTCTGCTCTTCTGATTAAATTCCACTATACGCTTATTGTCATGTCAACATGTCCTGAATGGTGCAAGTGTGAATCCTGAGTGAAATTCAGGCTGGAACAGCCAGAAAAAAGGAGATAAGGTGCACCTAGAAACAGTCAAGATCTGAACCGGTGATCAAGTAAGGAGTAGTTGTTTAATGGTGTCACGGAAGGTAGTTTGGGAGGTGGTGGGGAAAATATGTGGAGACTCACTTGTGGATTTCAAGTGATTTATTGCTCAAACACGGAGATCCCCCTCCCAAACTAAATTCCCCATGTGAGTTCTTTTAGGATTGAAGTTGTAGTATAACATTTCAGAAAATAGCAGATAAAGGAGAGTCTGTAATTTCTTTAGAGTTCTTTTGAGTCTTTAAAGTTATTCAGTCTTTAGGTAAAGAGTTCTTTCTCCAATTTACTCACTGTTCTGTAGTTCAATTAGCAGGATTCAAAGTTTGGGCGGTGTCCCTTTGTTCGTCAGGATCGGGCCCAAGTGGGTTTCAGGCCTCTGCGGGCCCCTCGTCAGGCAGGACCGATCAGGAACGTGAGGTCACTGGAGCAGGAGTGAGGCAGGCAGGCAGGCTAGTGAGCAAGCAGGTAGGAGCAGGTACCAGCAAGCTCAAGCAAGCTTCCGATCCAGGAAGGCACACCATTTTTATAATGTTCAAAAGAGGTGTAACCCACCAGTCCAGGCTATTTTACGTTATTCTTACAGATTGGCACAAATTATAATTAACCCATGCAATTGGAGAATTCTTACCAAAACAATTTCTAAGACCACCCCAAGCTCGGCCCACACCAGGTGTCGAGCGGGCATGAGAACTGCCGTTCCCCCTAACCAAAGCAGTGGCCATTGTTTACCTTTTATCTCGACTAGGGAGAGACTTTCTCATGGGACTAAAGGATTGTTTTGGTTTTGCAAGGCTCTTGGCATTAATGTGAGACACTATAACTTTCACAACAGGGAGGCCTGCTAAGGGCTTCTGCTACCCTCCATGACAAATGGTTATTAAAGTTACTGAGGGATTTGTGAACAACTGTGTACATACAAAGGAGGCAAAGAGGTTTATGTTTTCAGTGGGCAAGTCAGTATTTACCAGTTGGAAAAAACAAACAGAATTGGACCAAATTACTCATACATAATTTTCCCAAGCGCTGATGAAAGCATTGCTTTCTGCAGGTTTGCATGGGTGACTGTGTTTACAGAGTAACTTTTGATTTTTCTATTTCTTTAGGTGTGGATATCACAATGAACTGTGCAATTTTGAATATGATTGTAATGAAATACCTTTAAAAATATTTTTAAAATAACTGATATGTAAAGAATGATATTCAGAATATTTAGTATAAAACACCTTCCATACATTTATGTACCAGTCTATCACCTCATACATCTGTAAAAGTAAGAAACAAAAGTAAAAATTGAGACTGGATTAAAATTGATACATGATTAAAATCTCCATTACTGGAATTCCCATTGCCAATAACTGTTTCTGAGATGAAGTAGAAATATGTTAATTCTTTTTAATACTCCTGCTACTCTTAAATATTTTGCGGAAATTAACCAAATTCTGTCAACATTTGTTTATTTGACTTTAATGGTTCCTTTTGGAGAATTTCTACAAGTTGTCATATAGTAGCAAAATTTTCATATCACAACACCCTGTGAATGCCTAGCTCAACTTTTGTGTTTTTCTTTCAATTAAAAAAAAGTGTTTTCAGAATCCAATTTTCTATTTAATTCTGTTTATTATTTTCAATACATTTGTTCTATTGCAGTTAAGTAATTTCAAATCCTTCTTTCTCAGTGTAATATACTTCCATTTGATTCTGACTGGTCAAAGTGTCATCTTCAATAGTATTAGGCTTTCATTTCAATATCACAGAATCACAGAATGCCATGTGGAAAGACACCTCATGTATCATCTGGTCTAACATTTCTAAATGATAAGGTAGTTTAAATGAGAAGGCTCAGAACCCTGTCAAGTCTTTAAACTGTCCATTGTAGGGGAATCCAGTACTTCCCTTAGGACATTGGAATACCAGAGTCTAACTGTTCTCATTGTGAACAATTTTCTTATGGAGTCCAATCAGAATATCCCCAGGAATAGCTTGTACTCATTATCCCCTGTCTTTTCTGTAACTCCTTGTAAAAAGAGAGTCTCCATCTGCTGGTAGCCAGCTTTTATATACTGGTACATGGCTCCTCTAAGCCTTACCAGTTCTCTCAGCCTTTCTTCATACAGCAGGTCTTCCAATTATCTGATAGTTCTCATGGTCTTCTGAACAATTTCCAGACTGTATGCATCTTTTTCATATAATGGGCTCCAGAATTGACAGTATTCCAGGTGTGGTCTGACTAGCACTATGTAGAGTGTCATAATGACTTCTTTATCTCTGTTGGTGATGTCCTTGTTGATACAGCACAGCATTCTGTTTGTTTTCTTTGCCATTGCAGCCCACTGTTCATTCATGCTGACCTTGTTGTCCAATAAGACCTTCAGTTCCCTTTCCACAAGTGTCCCTCTCCAGGCAAGTGGATCCCAGTGTGACCTGCACTTCTGGGTTGAGTATTCCCAGGTGCATGACCCACTTTCCCCCCCTGAAATTCACAAGGTTCTTGCTAGCCCACTCCCTTAGCCCACCCAGGCCTTCCTGGAGGGTATTTCTCTCTTTTGGAGTGCCAAGCTCCCCACTCATTTTGTTGTTATATGTAAACTTCATTAGAGTGACCTTGATTCCAACATCCAGATCACTTATGATGATAGCTGTGCTAGTTTGAAGCTAGTTAGAATGTTTTAGTGAGAAGAACTAAATTACAGGCTGTGGAAAGAAAACAATGGTGATGTCTGCTTCGCTCACAGTCTCTCTGAGAAGTATGGGAACAAGAAATGAAAACATTAGATAACACTCTCATAATTTTCTCTCACTCTTGCTTGGGCTGCTGACTGAGCTGCATCTCTCTAACTTCACCTTCCATTTGGACTAACCCACTTTGCTTCTTAACCTCTTGGCCAAACCTCTATTCTTCCTTGGGACTGGGGTAAGGTTGAAAGGAGTAGGAGGAAGGTGCAGGGGTGATTGAGAAGCCTCTCCTGGGGACTCAGGTTTCTGGGAGGGGAGTTGTGTTTCTGTATTACCTTTTACCTTGTATATTTCTGTATATAACTCTTTATACCATAAATATCTGCTTGTACATTGTGCTAGCTGTAAATAAATAGCTCCATTCTTATTTCCAGAGCCAGCTGAGTCTAGTCTGGGTGATTTCTAAAGTGGGGGGGGGGGGGGGGGGGGGGGAGGGGCGAGGAACACCCAAACTGTCACAATAGTAAACATCTTTGATTCTAATATCAATCTACTGAGATTAACAGCACTTGTGACTAGCTGCCAGTTTGAGAAACAACTATTTACTACCACCCTCTGGGTACAGCCTGTCAACCAGTTCCTCATCAAATGCACAGACTCTTACCTAGGTCACAACATGTTAGTTTCTCCAGCAGGAAGTTGTGCAGAACAGCATCAAAAGTCTTGGAGAAGTCCAGGTAGGCAACATCAGTTGTTTGTGCTGTATTGACCAAGAAAGTTACTTTATCACAGGAGGCAGTCGGGTTTGTCAAGCACTATTTGTTCCTGGTGAACCCAGGTTGGTGTGCTGGTTTGAGGATAATTGGCAATATTTTAATAATGGAAATTAGATTATAGGCTGCAAAAAGAAAACAACGGTGATGTCTATTCCACTCATAGGTTTGCTGAGACATATGAAAAAAACAGAATACAAACATAGATAAAGCAGCCAGTATCTCTCCCTGGGTTCTGCCTGACCCTGCACATAATCCAACTAATCATTTTTCTTCTAACTCCCCTTGACAATTCTTCCAACTCACCTTGCACATAAGGCAGACTATGGGGTAAGAGAGGGGGGTGAAAAGAAGATGGAAGGGTGGTTGGGAGCCCCTCCTGGGCACTCTGACTACTGGAAGGGGTATTGTGTTTCTGTATTACTTTTAATTTGTATGTAGTTGTAAATACTTGTTGTATTTGTAAATGTTGTAGTTGTAAATATTGTAAATATATGTTTGTATATTGTGCTAATCTGTGAATATAAAGCTTCATTCCTTAACTTCCATCCAGGTGAGTCTAGTCTGGCTGAATTCATTGGGGGGGGTGAGGGGTGTTGTGTAATGCCCATAAACAATATGCTTATTTTTTAGCACTTCCAAGTAGGGCTAATGAAATTTAATTTATTACTAATTAAGTTTTGAAGTTAGAGATGAAGTTGATCTGGTTACTGGGTAGTATATTTTACCCATTGGGCTTGTGGTACCTACATTGTTGGATTGTTGCCAAGCTAGCTTCCTTGATCTTTGATATGATATGGGGAAAGATAACACTGACATTTCTGGATTTCAGAGACTATTGTCTAGCTGGATTTGCTTTAATATTACTGAAATTATTACCACATCTTTTTTCAATGAGTCAGGAACTGCTGCAACTCCTCCTACATCCCTAAGGAGAAATATTCTGCCAAAAACTGATCTTTCAGACCCTGAAGTGAGTTCTACACATGTAACAAAATGATAATATTTGAGAGCGAGGGTGGGGACACCATGTCCATAACTACACCTCCCCCTGCAGAATCTGGGGTAAGAGAGGAGGGCGGTAAGAAGATGTAGGGGTAGTTGGGAGTCCCTCCTGGGCACTCAGACTTTTGGTAGGGGTATTGTGTTTCTGTATTACTTTTAACTTGTATATTTCTGCACATAGCTGTAAATATCTGTAATATGTTGTAAATAAATGCTTGTATATTGTTCTAAGCTGTGAATAGAGAGCTCGATTCCTTAACTTCCAGCCAGCTGAGTCTAGTCTGGGTGAATTCATTGTGTGTGCGGGCATGTAATTCCCAGAACCACTGAAGATGGCTTTTCCCAATCAAGTGCTTCAGATACATTTTGACAGTTCACAGAAGGATGCGTTTCATAATTTTCCCAAGGACTGAAGTGAGAATAATGGCTCTGTAGTCAACCTTAGCCTTCTTCCAGTCTGAAAGTATGTCTTCTGATCGCTATGACATCTCAAAGATTATGAAGATCAGTCCTGCAATGACATCAGCCATCTCTTTTAACAGCTTTGAATCACAGATTTAATCAGGTTGAAAGAGACCTACAGTCCAACTGTGCTAGTTTGAAGCTAGCTAGAATGGTTTGGTGAGAAGAATTAGATTACAGGCCATGGAAGATAAACAACGGTGATGTCTACTTCACTCGTAGGCTTGCTGCATTGTATAAGAACAAGAATCCAAACATAGACAAGGCACTTCTGCTTGGGAGCTCCAAGCTGCATTTCTCTCTCTAGCCTCTTTGATGCCTCTCTGATGCTTCTCTGATTAATTCACTTTGCTTCCTAACCCCCTGGCCAAACCTCCATTCATCCTTGGGACTGGAGTAAGGTTGTGAGGGGTTGGAGGAGGTGGAAGGGCAGCTGGGAGCCCCTCCTGGGGACTGAGGTTTCTGGGAGGGGAGTTGTGTTTCTCTATTACCTTTTACCTTGTATATTTCTGTATATAACTCTATACACTGTAAATATCTGCTTGCATATTGAGCTAAGCTGTAAATATAGGCTTCATTCAAATTTCCAGAGCCAGCTGAGTCTAGTCTGGGTGATTTCCACAGTAGGGGGGGAGGGGGGGGGGGCAGGTAACACCTAAACTATCACACCAACTTGTTACCCAGACCTGTCCAATTAACTAGACCATGGCACTAAGTGCTTCATCCAGCCTTTTCTTCAACACCTCCAGGGATGGTGCCTCCACCACCTCCCTGGACAGCCCATTCCAATGCCAATCACTCTCTCTGGGAAGAACTTCCTCCTAACATCCAGTCTATACCTCCCCTGGCATGACTTGAGTCTGTATCCCCTTGTTCTATTGCTGGTTGCCTGGCAGAGGAGACCAACCTCCACCTGGTGACAACCTCCTTTCAGGTGGTTTGGATGCATAAGATTTGGGCTCATTGATTTCTGTAAGTCAAGCTCCCACCATAGTTAACGCACAAAATCATCTTTCACTGAAGGTGGGCTTGTGTGCACATCATCCTGTGTTTTTATTCCCATGATCTGGGATCCAACAGTGTTTGCAAAGACAGAGATGAAGAAGGTGTTGAAGACTTCTGTCTTTTCAGTGTTGTTGGTGATGAGATCATCTGTCCTGCTCAACAGTAGATCTGTCTCTTTCTGTTTCTGCCTATTGTTAACACATCTGAACAATCTTCTCTTGAAGTATTTTACATCTCTGTCCAATTTTAGTTCAAACTCAGCTTTTTGCTTCCTGTCTGCATTTATGCATAGTTTTGTAGTGGTCAACACGTAACATTCCACTTGTCCATCACTGTCTAAAGGGTTAGCACTCCTGGGAGTGGTCTAAACCTGACCCCAGGTGAAATGGTTGGCCCACTCCCATTTCCTGTCTAGACCCCTATAAAACCAGAGGAACTCCCTATTTTTCTCTCTCTGCCCTCCCTGCCTGTCATCAGCACCCTGGTTCCTGTTGCTCCTGCTTTGTCACATGGCCATCCTACCACATGGTGGGACAACCCTCTTCTGAATCTACCTCCATTCATTGCCATCAGTCTGGCTGTGTTCATATTTTGTATCTTGCTTCCCTTTCCTATAGCTTTTCGTAACTCCTTTCACCTTAAATACCTTTTATTTATTGTTAAAGTTTTTCTTTCAACTTCCAAATCAAAGCAAGACTATTTTTTGGGTGTTTTACCCCTTTTCACTCTCTACATCTAATTCCTTTTCATTCCAAAGTGGGGACAGTGGAAGGCATGCTATTATTGCATTGTTCTGTAAGGCTTTGATCTCCAGGAAGCTTAAACTAGAACCAGTGAACACTGATACATTTACCTTTTGTTCATAAGCAGACCTAGAAGCTCACAATTAAGCAAAGGGTGACTCTTGTTTCTCTCCTTTTATTTTCCTTAGAGGGGAAGAACAAATCTTTCATGTCTAGGAGAGTGCTCTTGGAAAACTCCCAGCACTTGCTAACTCCTTTGTCCTTATGGAAACTTCCCATGGGACTCCTTACAGCTAAGCCCAGAGTACACTGAAGTTTGCTCCTTTAGCATGCTTAAATTCCACAATACTGTGATCACTGCAGCCAAGGGTGTCTCTAACCGAGATACTGCAAAGCAAGTTTCCTTGGTTAGTGAGCGCAACTCTACATTGTCTTATTCCTGGATAGCACATCTAATATTTGTGTGAGGAAAGAGTTCTCTACGTATTCCAGAAACTGGATGGATTTCACTGATCTGCATATCGACTACTTGTTTATCGTTATCTTTATATATACCTGTCGATTTTTACCAATCATGTTTTCTCATGTGTATTGAGTGGTCTCAGGTGTCTCTAAAATTAGAAATTTTGAGATTATTATGACTACATTTTAAGTTGCTTTAATCTCTTAACCATTAAAATTAAAATGTGACTGCTGGTTCTCAGCTGATTTCCAGTATTTTTCTTCAGAACCATTATGTTGGACCACTGTGGCTGTTTGAGCTAGATTTCTCACTGAGACATAGGGGAGAGGTGAACATTCTAAGGATAGGCCATATCATGGCAACAATGGATAAGCTAAAATAATTTCATCAGTGCATCAAGAGCTTTATGTCTGGAAGCACAGCTTGTACTTTCCCCTTGATGGCTTCTGCTGCTTCAGCTGCACACGCTGCTGTTTTGGCTGCTGCTGCTTTGCGGCTTTGCCACTACTTGATGCCTTCCCCATCATTGTTAAGGCAATTATATCTCTATAGTAGTTTATTTCTCCTCTTACTGTTATATTCAAACTATAAGAAATGCAATTTCACTTTTCTCTGACTTTACAAAAAAATTCATGGTGTGGAGAGTTTACTCTATGGGGGGAGGGATCCATTGTAACCTGGGACAACCACATCATTTTTGTCTATTCAAATGATATAACTACTCAACATTGGTGAATAATAGAACAGTGAAATTAAATGAATACATGAAGCTGAAATCAAAACTATGAGGAAATATTTCCTTCAAATTATTTGAAATAAAATTAGTAGAATAAAAATATAATAGAAATATGGACCAAAAATATATATCTTAGAATCATAGAATCAACCAGGTTGGAAGAGACCTCCAAAATCCTCCAGTCCAACCTAGCACCCAGCCCCAGCCAGTCACACACAGTATCACAGTATCATCAGGGTTGGAAGAGACCTCACAGATCATCAAGTCCAACCCTTTACCACAGAGCTCAAGGGTAGACCATGGCACCAAGTACCACGTCCAATCTTGCCTTGAAGTGCCCCAGGGACGGCGACTCCACCACCTCCCCGGGCACCCATTCCAGTAGCCAGTGACTCTCTCAGTGAAGAACTTTCTCCTCACCTCCAGCCTAAATTTCCCCTGGTGCAGCCTGAGGCTGTGTCCTCTCGTTCTGGAGCTGGCCACCTGAGAGAAGAGAGCAACCTCCTCCTGGCCACAACTACCCATCAGGTAGTTGTAGACAGCAATAAGGTCTGCCCTGAGCCTCCTCTTCTCCAGGCTAAACAATCCCAGCTCCCTCAGCCTCTCCTCGTAGGGCTTGTGCCCTTCTCTGAACATGCTCAAGCATCTCAATGTCCCTTCTAAACTGGAGGGCCCAGAACTGAACACAGGACTCAAGGTGTGGTCTAACCAGTGCAGAGTACAGGGGCAGAATGACCTCCCTGCTCCTGATGACCACACCATTCCTGATGCAGGCCAGGATGCCAGTGGCTCCCTTGGCCACCTGGGCACACTGCTGGCTCATGTTCAGGCGGTTATCAATCAGTACCCCCAGATCCCTTTCTGTTTGGCTGCTCTCCAGCCACTGTAACCCCAGCTTGTATCTCTGCATGAGGTTGTTGTGGCCAAAGTGCAGCACCCTGTACTTGGAGCTATTGAACGCCATCCCATTGCACTCTGCCCATCTGTCCAGGTGGTCAAGGTCCCACTGCAGAGCCCTTCTGCCCTCCAACCCAGTCACATTTGCCCCCAGCTTGGTGACATCTGCAAACTTGCTGATGACTGACTCCATGCCCTCATCCAGATCATCGATGAAGATGTTAAAGAGGATGAGGCCCAGCACTGATCCCTGAAGGACACTGCCAGTGACTGGCCGCCAGCTGGATGTGGCACCATTCACCACCACTCTCTGGGTCCGGCCCTCCAGCTAGTTCCTAACCCAGCACAGAGTGTTGTCATCCGAGCCATGGGCTGACAGCTTAGCCAGCAGTTTGCTGTGGGGGACAGTGTCAAAGGCCTTGCTGAAGTCCAGATAGACCACATCCACAGGCCTCCCCACATCCACCAAGCGGGCCACTGTCATGGAGGGTAGCAAGGCCTTTTAGCAGGCCCCTGTTGTGCATGAAGGCCAAAAGCAATCGCAAAACCAAAACCAATATTTCCAGCAGCCACAGGGCCTCTGAGAATGTTCCTCCCTAGGAAGGGTAAAAGGTAAACATTGGCCTTGTTTTGAATTGAGGGGACCTTGCTTCCCATGCCCGCTGGACATCTGTTGGGGGCTGACCCCTGGGTGGTCCTACAGGTTGTTTTGCCTTAGGAATTGTCCCATTGTATAGATTGATTATAATTTTTGTACCAATCTGTAAAAATAACATAAAGTCGCCTGGACTGGCTAAGCACACCCCTTTCAAAGAATATAAAATGGGGTATTTTGCCTTAGTCGGGAGCACTCTAGCTGTCTCGCCCTTCTCTTCCTCTGCACCTTGATGTCCTCTCAACTCTGCTGAAGGACACACCACCTGCTCGGCCTGCTTGACACAAGTCCAGCGGACACCCGATCCTCTGAAGCCAGTGGCTACCTAGGCCCAATCCTGCGGAGGGCTCGGACAACACCCTGAACTTCATAAACACTTCGAAACTCTGCTGAAACTGCTTTGAACAGTGAGTAACCAATGAACTTTTACTTAAAGACTGAGCAACTTATAAAGACTCAAAGAACTCTCTTAAAATCACAGACTGTCCTTATTTTGCCATTTTCTGCATTTTTACCTGTGACCGCAGACCAACGAACGTACGTGGGATAGTTATAGATAAGTTTGGGGAAGGGGATTTTCTGTATCTTAGCAATAAATCATTTAATCTTTTACAAATCGTCCTTGCATGTTCTTCCCCATAAATTCCCCTAAACTGCATTCCCTTAACAGTCACCTGATCATAGAAGGAGATCAGGTTGGAGAGGCAGGATCTGCCCTTCCTAAACCCATGCTGGCTGGACCTGAGCCCTTTGCCATCCCTCAGGTGCACAGTTATTGCCCCCAAGATAACCTGCTCCATCAGTTTCCCTGGCACTGAGGTCAGGCTGATGGGTCTATAGTTCCTGGGTTCCTCCATCCGGATGGAGGATCACGTTGGCCAGTTTCCAGTCTCCTGGGACCTCAAGGTGTTGCCTGACCAGTGTTGAGTACAGGGGCAAAATAACCTCCCTTGTCCTACTGGCCACACTGTTCCTGATGCAGGCCAGGATGCCATTGGCTCTCTTGGCCACCTGGGCACACTGCTGGCTCATCTTCAGCCTACTGTCCACCAGTACCTCCAAGTCCCTTTCTTCCTGGATGCTTTCCAGTCACTCCATCCCCAGCTGGTAGAGCTGCTTGGGGCTGTTGTGGCCAAAGTGCAGAACCTTGCACTTGGCCTTATTAAATCTCATCCCACTGGCCACTGCCCACCCATCCAGCCTGTCCAGGTCCCTCTGCAGGGCTTTCCTACCCTCCAACAGATCCACACCTGATCCCAGCTTGGTGTCATCTGAAAACTTTCTGATAATGGACTCAATCCCCTTGTCCAGATCATCAATAAAGTTATGGAACAGGACTGGGCCCAGCACTGACCCCTGGGACACACCACTAGTGACTGGCTTGCAACTGGATGTGGCACCATTCACCACCACTCTCTGGGCTCTGCCATCCAGCCAGTTCCTGACCCAGCACAGAGTGAATCTGTCCAAACCATGAGCTGCCAGCTTGGCTAGGAGCTTGTTGTGGCAGACAGTGTCAAAGGCTTTGCTGAAGTCCAGGTCAACTACATTCACAGCCTTCCCCACATTCTCCAGGCAGGTAACCTAGGAGATCAGGTTGGTGAGACAGGATCTGCACTTCCTAAGCCCATGCTGTCTGGGCATGATCCCTTGGCCATCTTGTAGGTGCTTTGTGATGGTGCTCAAGATGACCTGTTCCATTACCTTGCCTGGGATTGAGGTCAGGCTCACAGGTCTGGAGTTTTGTGGCTCCTCCTTACGACCCTTCTTGTGGATGGGTGTCATGTTAGCTAGCTTCCAGTCTTCAGAAACCTCTCCAGTGAGACAGGACTGCTGATAAATGATGGAGAGTGGCTTGGCCAGCTCAGCTGCCAGCTCTCTCAGCACCCTAGGATGGATCCCATCCAGTCCGACAGACCCAACCTGTCCCGCTATTGAAGATTGAGGCAAAGAAGGTGTTAAGCACCTCTGCCTTTCGCTCATCCTTTGTCACTGTATTCCACTCTCCATCTAATAAGGACTGGAGGTTGTCCTTGGCCCTTCTCTTGCCATTCAGATATTTTTAGAAACATTTTTTATTTTCCTTGACAGCCATGCCCAGCCTAAGCTCCAAATGAGCTTTTGCCTATCTAATTTTTTTCCAACAAGACCTAGCAACATCCTTGAACTCTTCCTGGGACACCTCCCCTCTTTTCCAAAGGTGATATGTGGGAAGCTTTCTCCTGCAACGAGGTATGGAATGTAAACATCAGGCCCTGTGATGGGAAGTGTCCTTGGGTCTTACTGATTCCCAGGGGCCTAAGCTGGCAACCATGAGCAACCCACGCACAGCTGTCAGGGGGTGGAATCTGCCGGCCCCCGGGGCGGACGCAGCCCCAAGGGGGCTGACCCTGGCCAGCCCCCCTGGGTGGTACTCACAGGTTGTTTACCACAGGTAACCTATCTCTGCCTTACACATAACTTGGGGCCAATCTGTACTGTCCACTCCTGCCAGCCCCAGGCTGGCTGGAAACACCTCCTCTGAGCACTATATAAGACACTGCACTACCCTAATAAAGTTGTACTGATGTACTCATGCACAGATGCCTAGAAGCTGCTGTCTCGAGTCGTCAGTACCCCGATCTTGCCTCTCGCCAGCCTCCGTACCCCGACAAATGGTGCTCGAACAGGCTAATTGGACCACTGTATCACTGCGGCCAAGCACTGAGGCCTGCATAGTGACCACCGGCAGGCCTCCAGGCCGCGATCGACAGAACTCTAAGCCGGCCCTTGAGCCGCTGGGGCTCCGGGGAGGGGCCGAGACATTGCTTCACCTCCGTGCGTAAGGAGCTGGCAGAACCGTAAGAGATCGGACACTACTATACACCCTGCTGGGGAAACGTGCTGTTTTCCTCTTTTTTTTTTCTTTTTTTTTCTTTCTTTTTTTTTTCTTCTCTTCCCCTTCGCTTAACCCGTTACTAACCACGAGGGATAGGTGTCTGCTGATACGGGCGGCCTATATAGATAGGCGTTTATTAAAGAATAACGCCACTCATAAATATGAGGGTGCTTTAATAACGGTAACTGTCATGACGACGGGTGTGACCATATAGATGGGCACTTCTGGGGGCAGTGATCGTGCATAGTCAGGTCCCCCCCGGAGCAGTTGTTGCCGGAAGGCAGGAACACACACCCATCCCCCCCGCCCCCCTCTTTCTCGCTTACAGAATTTTTCCGGGGAAGTGCGCTGGTTTTCCTTTTTTTATCCCCTCCCTAACCACGGGGGACAGTGTCTGCTGGTACGGGCGGCCTATAGAGATAGGCGTTTATTAAAGAGTAACCCTGCTCATAAATATGGGGGACTTTAATAACGGCAACTGTCGTGACGACGGGTGCGACCATACAGATGGGCACTTCTGGGGGCGGTGATCGTGCATAGTCAGGTACCCCCTGGAGCAGTTGCCGCTGGAAAGCAGACCACCCCCTTCCCCCCCCCTTCCCTTTTTTTTTTACTTTCGGCGGAATAGCGACCGCGCGGCGCCGGTGGCCGCTCCCACCACCCCGTGATGGCAATTGCCGAGGGCCGTCCGGCGGTGGCAAACTGCCAAAGTTTCTCAGCCTGTAAAAGTTTTTCGGGACTGCCATCCAAAGTGGCTGCTTCCAGCCGCCACTGCCAGCCGCTACGGCGCTTTCCTTCTGCGTTCCGTCATCAGGATGGCAGCTCCCCCACCACTGTGTCCTCGATACAGAAAGAACGAAAAGCAGACAGAGAAAGCAGAAACGGCAGCAGCGCCCGTGCTTCCCGAGTCTCGCCGCCGGCGGGAAACGCCCCTCCTCAACTGTGGAGCCCGGCGGAACCCAAACCCCCCCCGTGCCCCCCACCAATCGTGGGTACAGGACATGAGAACACCAAAGAGACAGACGGATGAACAGAAAGACTCTGGGGGACCGAGCTCGAAGACCAGCCTGCGGAGATCAGCGAGAAGTCGTCTGGAAGTCTGAGCCGCCCTCTCCTTTCCCCCCCCCACCCCCGGCCGGCAGCAGAGTTCGGCAGGGTCCCTTTCCCGTCCCGGCTTGGAAGGTTTGAAAATGGCGTTGGCTCCGCAGGTCACGGGACACACCCCCCCCCACTCCCCCACACCTCCCCTCCTTCTTCCCCCGCCTCCCTCCCCTGGCACGGGCGGCGAGCTTGGCTCACAGACCCCCCCTCCCTGCACTTCCTCAGCGAGAAACAAACAGCTTAGTTCTTACTGTAACAAACTCGTATTGTTGTATCTTTCTACCTATATGAACTACTGACGTCAGTATTAATGCTCTTTTTTAATTGTACTGGATCTTACAGGTTAGGAGTGTACTGAATAGGATGTTAAATGATTGTTAATTGTATCAGAATTTCTAGGAAGATCTTCTTTTCCCCTCTGTTCTAATTCTGACTCTCCTGTGGTACCACACTTCTTGAGTTTTTCTTTGCCTTTTTTTTTTCTCCTATTTCCTTCATTTCCTAGACCTCTCAGCTGCTACAATAGTATAGTTAAGGGTCAGAGTTTGTAATATGACAATTATGGGATTTTTTTTTCATATGGGGAAATCATGGGATGTTTTGATTTTAGGTTCTTTCCGTATATCTGGGTTTTTTCTGGAATAAAAAAAAAAAAAAAAAAAAAAAGAGGGGGAAAAAGAGGTAGAAAGACAAGGGAGCAGGTATAAAAAATTTCTGCAGACAAGATCAATGGGTCTGTTAGCCTAGGCACTCAATATGTTTGTGTTTGTTTCTGTATTTGTTTCTGTATTTGTTCACTTACATTTGTCTCTGTATTTGTTTGTGTTTGATCCCTTATCTTCACAGGCATTGTAAGATGGGGACCATCTTGAGTATGATTAGCCTGTCCTTTCCTAAGGTGAGCAGGAATCCTGCTCAGATGGCAGAATTGTGGTAAGATCTTGAAAGGAGTACTGAAATGATGGCTATATGTGTCTATGGATGATGAGGTCTGATCATGGTCAGTGAATTTGAGTATTTTCATGAGTTTCAGTGATTGTGGTTTAATGGAATAGATTCAGTTTAGCATCCTTTTGTAAAGGCCAAAGCCCACTCAAATTGGCATAAGATGGCAATGTGACCTTTCATCTCTTGCAAGGGCCCTGCAAGAGATAAAAGACACTGCCCTAAATTCTTAAAGTAGATGAAGAACTGTGGGAAAAGGCCTAAGCAGAATACCCTGAACGCAATATCTAAGGCATATCCTTGTACTATATTTAGAGGCTAGTAGCTCTTAAAGCACGATGGACAGATGCAGCTCACAGCGAAGAGGTGTGATTAGAACATCAAGATTTCTGAGAACTACAGACTGAATCCAGAACTGTGGGAGTCTGAGGAGAAATACTGGACAGCTTGGTGCATCTGCAGCTCTACAACATCAGCTGCCATGCTGAGCCAACGAAGACGACGGATTTGCACTCTCCAGTGACTGTGATGTTCGTCTGGACTTTTGGGCTTTGAACATTTGACTCACTGTCACTTACAGGAATAGCTTTTGGGATTGCTAGCTGAGCTTGGGTTGTTAGTTTGCCAGACTATTGCCACTAGCAAAAGGGTTCTTCACAGATACATTCTCTTAACTTTAGCATTGTTAACCTGCAGTTGTATCATCCATACCTGTATCAAACACGGCCTGTATAAGATCGAACGTGGGTTGCTCAAAGAAAAGAAGGGGGTATTGTGGGAAGCTTTCTCCTGCAACGAGGTATGGAATGTAAACATCAGGCCTTGTGATGGGAAGTGTCCTTGGGTCTTACTGATTCCCAGGGGCCTAAGCTGGCAACCATGAGCAACCCACGCACAGCTGTCAGGGGGTGGAATCTGCCGGCCCCCGGGGCGGACGCAGCCCCAAGGGGGCTGACCCTGGCCAGCCCCCCTGGGTGGTACTCACAGGTTGTTTACCACAGGTAACCTATCTCTGCCTTACACATAACTTGGGGCCAATCTGTACTGTCCACTCCTGCCAGCCCCAGGCTGGCTGGAAACACCTCCTCTGAGCACTATATAAGACACTGCACTACCCTAATAAAGTTGTACTGATGTACTCATGCACAGATGCCTAGAAGCTGCTGTCTCGAGTCGTCAGTACCCCGATCTTGCCTCTCGCCAGCCTCTGTACCCTGACAGTGATACACTCTCTTTTTAATCTTTTAATTCCTTCAACAGCTCTTTGCCCATCCAGTCTGGCTCCCTCCCTCTTTGGTTCGTCTTCCGGTGCAGTGGCACTGCCTGCTCCTGTGCCTTTAGGAGTTCTTTCTTGAAGTAGGTTCAACCTTCCTGGACCCCTTTGTTTTCAAGGGCTCTTTCCCAGGGAACTTTCTGAGTTAGTTCCTTAAATAAACTGAAGTCTGCCCTTTGGAAGTCCAGTGTGAAGGTTCTGTTGATGCCCCTCCTAGTTTCTCCATATATTGATGTGAATGTTTGGATGTTCCCCACTCCCACACACTTTAGAAATCACCCAGACTAGACTCAGTCAGCTCTGGAAATATGAATGAATCTTACATTTACAGATAGCACAATATATAGGCAGATATTTCCAGTATATATATATATATATATATATATATATATATATATATATATATATATGCAGAAATGTAAAAGGTAATACAGAAACACAACTCCCCTCCCAGAAACCTGAGTCCCCAGGAGGGGCTCTCATCCTCCCATTTACCTTCCCCCTACCCCTCTCAACCTTACCCCAGTCTCAAGGAAGAATGGAGATTCAGCCAGAGATTAAGAAGCAAAGTGGATTAGCACAAAATGGAGGGTGAGGTTAGAGAGATGCAGTTCATCCAGCAGCCCGAGCGAGAGTGAAGTGCTGAGTGTGATTTTCAAATGTTTTTATTTCTTGTTCCTATACTTCTCAGCAAGACTGTGAGCGAATTAGACAACACCATTGTTTTCTTTTCACAGCCTGTAATCTAGTTTTCTCACCAAAACATTCTAGCCTGCCTCAAACTACCACAATTGAAAACTATAATTTTGTGGTCACTGGACCCCAGGCAGCCCCCAACCACCACATCCCCTGCCAGGCCCTCTCTATTTGTGAGCAGCAGGTCAAGTAGAGCTGCTCCCCGGTAGGCTCACGTAACAGCTGGGATAAGAAGTTGTCTTCCACACATTGCAGAAACCTTCTAGACTGCTTCTTCTCTGCAGTGTTTAAGTCCCAGCAGATGTCTGGTAGGTTAAAGTCGCCCACCAGAACAAGGGCAGGTGATCTTGAGGCAGCATCTCATTGTTTGAAGAGTAATAAATCAACCTCTTCTTCCTGGTTGGGTGGTCTATAACAGACTCTAACCAGGATATCGGTCTTGTTGGGCTTCCCCTTAATTCTCACCCATAATGACTCAACTTGGTCATCCTTGATTTCTACCTCCATGACATCCAGAGCATCCCTAATATACAGAGCCACTCCTCCACCTCTTCTCCCTTGCATGTCTCTCCTGATGAGTCTGTAGCCATTGATTACAGCACTCCAATCATGTGAGTCATCCCACCACATTTCTGTGGTGGCGACAACATCATAGTTTTCCTTCAGCACCAAGGCTTCCAGCTCCTCTTGTTTGTGACCCATACTGCGTGCATTAGTGTACATGCACTTCAGCTAGGCTGCTGCTTTTACCCCTATCTCTAGCTTACCATCCTCAATTTCTTTTGATTTATCTCTAGTGCTGTCATGTTTAACCCCATCCCCCTTCCACTCTAGTTTAAAGCCCTCTCAACAAGCCCAGCCACCTCATGTGCCAGGGTCCTTCTCCCCATCTGTGTCAGTTGTACCCCATCTGCTGCTTGCAGACCTGTGGCAATATAAAGTAGTTGTTTTTTTTTTCTCCATTAACTCCTCTGCCTGAATCTGCACATCTCCAACTAATCATTCTGCTTCTAATAACCCTTGCTGACCTTTCTGGCTCACCCTGCACATAAGAGAGATTCTGAGATAAGGGAGAGGATGAAAAGAAGGTGGAGGAGTGGTTCAGAGACCCTCCTGGGTGCTCTGATTGCTGGAAGGCAGCCTTGCATTCCTCTGTTACTTTCAACCTTTGTATTACTGTATATAATTCTATATACCTCTAATATAGTATATACATATGTGTGTATATATATATATATATATATATATATATACTTGTAAACTGTACTAAGCTCTAAATATAAAGCTTCATTCATTAACTTCCATCCAGCTGAGTTTAGTCTGGGTGAATCCTTGAAGGTGGGGGCAGCAGGTAACACCCATAACCACCACAGGTGTGTTCCATTGTACACAGTAAGTCTCAAAGGAATAGACTGAGGGTGCTTACTAGCACACTGACATTATTCCTTTCCCCTTTTAAGTATAATTTAAAGCTCTTAAAACTAGCTTCACTAGTCCTGAGCAAAGGCCTTCCTTCAAGAAAGGTCAACCCCATTTGATATCAGTAAGTCTTGTGCTGTGTAGACAATCCCATTTTCACCCCAGCCCACCAGAAAACAAACAAACAAACAAACAAACAAACAAACAAAACAACAGTGGTGGTGATACAAGCTACAAGGCCATGTAATAGTAGATAGAGTCCATCATCTATTTCTTCCAGTATTACTTTGCACAATTGAAAGGGTAGAGGAAAAAAATTAATATGTCTCAGTAGCTGTACATGAATGATGTCTGAGGAAAGGACATAAAACCTTTTTTTTACCTCAAGACATATGTAATGGGAAATGCAATATTTTTATCCTATGGGCTTTTATATCAATACTAGCACAGTAACATTCATATGAGTGATACCTCTGTTTTCTCATTAGAAATCATTTTGTCATGCATTTCTCATTAAGATAATTGATGTTTAAAACACCAGGAATAAAGTTAACTCAAAAAATTCCAGATTATGCTACAAATATTGTAAATTATAATCAACTTTATTCTGTAAGTAGCCTACTATATCTCAATTAACAATTAACTATTTACCTCTTTCTAAATTGAACAATTATATTGAACAATTACAAAACTTAATCTTTGAAACTATTCAAAACTCTTAGTCAAAATGAGGTTTCTCTAAGACCTCTATCTCATACAAATAGTTAAATGACCATATATTATCATATAAATATTCCCAGAACTGTTCAATGTTTTTATTTATGGTATAGACATTGGGATCAAGTGTGCCATCAGCAAGTTTACAGGTGATACCAAGATGAGTGGTGATGTTGATATGCTAGAGGGATGGGACATCATCCAGAAGGACCTGGAAAAGCTGAAGAGATGGATCCAGATGAACCTCATGAGGCTCAAGAAGGCCAAATGCAGTGTTTTGCATCTGAGTCAGAACAACTGTCATTGTCAAACAGGCTGGTGGGTGAGGGTGGGAAACAGGCTTGTGGAAAACAACTTGGGAGTTCTGGTCACTAAGGATCTGGACATGAGTTGATAATGTGCACTTGTAGCCCAGAAGGCAAATCACATTCTGGTCTGAGTCAAAGGAAGTGTGACTAGATTCTGGCGCTTTACTATGCCCTGGTAAGATATCATCTGGAGAACTGTGTCCAGCTCTGGAATCCTTAGCACAGGAAGGACATGGTGGTTGAGTCGCCATGCCTAGATGTATTTAAAAGCCATATAGACCCCGTGCTTGGGGACTTGGTGTAATGACAGACTTGATAGAGTGAAGAGATGATGGGACTTGATGATCTTGGAGGTCCTTTCTGACCTGGATGATTTTGTGGTTCTGTGATTCCATGACCTCATCTGAAATATTGTGTTCAACGCTGGAGCCCTCCACACAGGTGTTGCGGAGGGGTATTCTGACACCTACACCGATTGTGGCGGAGGGGAGAAATTAATTGATGCGAGAGGGTATTTAAAAAAAAAATAAATATATATATATATATATTTATTAACTTCGATATTTTGAGCTCTCACCACCCTCAACCACTGAATATTAATATTAATATGGATCTACACGGTCATGGAGGACATTATCGGAATATCTCAAACAGTAACTTGTTAATAACTAGCATACATTCAAACTATTAAACAGAGAGAGGATCTTCCCCGTGGCTTAATGCCTCTTGGGGTCAGTATACTGCTTGCTCAGCTGAAGCACTTTCTGCTCTGTGGCAGGAGGCAGTAGAAATTACAGAGGCATCAAAGAATTTACGCACAATTTCTGCTTAATCAATAATCACCCTTTGGGGCTACATCACAGCCTGTATGAGTGTCCAATCTGCCCTTGGACATCAAGGCTGGAATCCTCTGGCTTCAGAGGAAAGGACAGTCTCTGACCTTGTGCTACTGGTTTCTTCTGGATGCTCACTCCAGGGATACATAGGCAGGATCTCAGGTGCAATGGCTGTACAATGCTGTTGTCACGGAGTGGGGTTCTCAGAACCTACGCTGGATTTGGCAGAGGGGAGAAATTAATTGGGGTGAGATAATATTATACAAAAATATAGATTAATTAAACTCAATATTTTGGACTCTCACCAACCCCAACCACTGTATATTAATATTAATATTCTTCTACAAGGTTTTGAAAGCATTCTAGGATAAATTACGTGCAGGAACTTATTAATTACTAGCAAACATTCAAACTATAAACAGAGAGAGGAGTTTTCCCGTTTAGGGTCTGTACACTATTCGTCCAGCCAAGAGGGCTGAAACAGATTCTGCTCTACGGCAGAGGCAACAGATATTTACAGAGGTATTTAAGCTTTTACTCACTATTTTTATTAATCATTAATCACCCTCTGAGGCTACGTCACAGCTTATGTCAGTGTCCAAACTTCAGAGGATCTCTGCCTGTGGACTTTGAGGCTGGAATCCTCCTGGCTTGAGGGGATTGGATGAATCTTCCCAGTTTGTGGGGAAATTGTGGTCTCCAACCTTGTTCTCCTGGTGAGGATACAATCTCTGCCTCTCTGCTGCTGGCTCCCTCTGGATGCTTCTGTCCAGGGATTCTCAGCTGGCAGGATTTCAGGTATAGGAGGAGAATATCGTGCTGTCTCTGGCATGGTTCTTCACACAGCTAGCAGGCCGTGTGTGTGTGTGCAGACAATTCAGAGTGTGCTTCCTGGTTAACTCAGCGACAGTGGCATGCTTTCCAGGCAATGATAGGCAGCGAGCATGCAGGATGTGTGTGGCTGCCAGGAGTCTGAGCTCTGTAGGTAAAGGCAACCAATACAAGATCTGGTCCTGATAACACAGTGGCATGTAGATGTGTACAGCTGGAGATATATATATATATATAAGCAGGCTTAGGTAAGCTCTGCAAGAAAGGTACGCAGACAGGTGAGCTGTGAGTGAGGTCAAAGCATGAGGGTCTGAGCCTCTGAGCATTGGAGCTATGCAATGGAGTCCGAGTGTGGGGTTCTGAGCGGCTGAGCTATCAAGGTAGCATCCGAGAGGCTGAGTGTCTGAGCTGCAAGTGAGGGTCAGAGTGGCTGAGCTAGCAAGGTAGCGTCTGAGCAGCTGAGCTATCAAGGTAGCATCTGAGCAGCTGAGCAGCTGAGCTGCAAGTGAGGGTGTGCTAGTTTGAAGCAAGCTAGAATGTTTTGGTAAAAGAACTAGATAACGGGCAGTGAAATGAAAACAATTGATGTCAACTTCTCTCACAGTCTCGCTGAGAACTCTGGGAAGAAGAAGTAAACTTTCTCCATTTTGTCTCTCACTCTTGCTTTTGCCTTAGACCGAGACATATCTTTCTAACATCACTGCTTTCTAACCCTGCTCCCTAACCTCTTGGCTGCACCTCTCTTCTTCCTGAGAACTGGGGTAAGGCTGAGAGGGCTGGGGGAGGTATTGGACTGGTTTGAGAGCCCCTCCTGGGGACTCAGGTTTCTGGGAGGGGAGTTGTGCTTTTGTATTGTTTATCCTTTGTATGTTTCTGTATATAATTGTATATAACTGTATATATTGTAAATAGCTGCTTGTAAATTCTGCTAGCTGTAAATAAATTGCTTCATCTATATTCCCAGAGGCCGTCTGAGTTAGCTTGGTACCTACAAAGTGGGGGGGGCGGGTAAGGGCCCAAACCATCACATTTTTTAATTGGCTTTCCCAACGTGGGGCTGGAGATATTTGAGTGATTGGAAATTAGCTCTGGGAATTAAGATGAAGCTAATCAAGCAGCTATTGTACTTGGTGGGGATTTTTGTGTGGCCTGTTTTCTGTTTTTTTGTGTACAATTCAATCAAAGATCAAATTGGTTATTTCTTGCTTCATGTAGTTTTTAAGAAGGTCCAAGCTAAGCTTTCAAGCATGTTCTGGAGCTGGGGTGATTTTATTCTTGGTTATGCTGGTTTTAGTGTCACTGAGAATATTACTAGTGATATTACAAGAGTTTTTGTCAATAATGTTACAATCAATCGAGAGTCTGCTTTATCTACTGCTCTCATGAGGGTCATGCAGCCCCAAACTGAAATGCCAAATCCCTGCAAGGATTTCTACTCAAAACAGAGCATGGCAGGGTTGCTGGGCATTATACTGGCTCTTGTATTTTTAAATTTCATATTAATTTTGGCATTATTGGTGAAAAATTCAAAACCAGCTGTAAGAGCTAGGAAAAATTCTGTGTCTCAGAAACAGTCTCTTTCACAGCAAAACAAGGGAACACAGTTATCGTCTTCCCCCTTCCCAGCCTCTGCCCCTCCTTCTCCAAGTGCTGGGAACATGGCCAATGTTCCCGCCACTAACATAAACAATGATAAGGATAACAAAAACAATCCACAGAGTGTGGCAGGAGCCCCAGGAGCACAGGCAAATACCCAAAATCAGAATGTTCCTGGCATGGAGGACATTATCGGAATATCTCAAACAGTAACTTGTTAATAACTAGCATACATTCAAACTATTAAACAGAGAGAGGATCTTCCCCATGGCTTAATGCCTCTTGGGGTCAGTATACTGCTTGCTCAGCTGAAGCACTTTCTGCTCTGTGGCAGGAGGCAGTAGAAATTACAGAGGCATCAAAGAATTTACACACAATTTCTGCTCAATCAATAATCACCCTTTTGATAGCTTTTAGCCCTCTGTTATCAACCTCATAATTTCCTGCCTGTATAACTAATAAGGGATAGTAATCAGAGGGCTTCACTACCATAGACAGCCTTCTGATAACATCCCTGACCGATGCCCCAGGGAGGAAGCAGAGCACCCTGTGGGAGGGATCTGGCTGGCATGATTCCCTTCAGAAGGGAATCACCAATAACAATTACCCTCCTCTTTTTCTTTTGGGTACTTGTTCTGATGCGAGGGGGCAACTGATTTGTTTCAGTTGCCCTCCCATATGGTGATATTTCTGCCTCCTTCAAAACTACCTCACCCTCAATCTCTAGTGCCCTATATCTGTTGTGTAAGGGCAGCTGAGGATGTGAGGATGGCTGGGAGGGTTTTCCCTTGCCCCTTCTGGCAGGCACCTGCATCCATTTTCCCTTGTTACTTGATTCATCTCCCTCTGGTAAGGGGGACTGCAGAGCATGGTGCTGTAGGTCCAAGTTTCTTTTACATTCCCTTTCAGCCTTAAGCCTTTCCACTTCGCCCTTGAGTTCAGCCACTAGGTTAAGCAGACTATTAATCTGCTCATATGTAATGCCGCCATTGCTTCTGTCTCCCTCAACTTCGAGTGCCAGGCTCCAACACTCCTCACAGCCAGTTGCCTGAACATCTGCATTCCTATGGGTGGGTTCTGTTTGGGTGCCCACAGTTTTACAAGTCTTTACACATATTTGCTGGGAATCATAGGATTTTTAGTGCTGTACAGCTGCTTGATCTTGATACACTGGAACACAAGCCATGGGTTCAGAATGTGTAAGTTGAAAAGTACTGAGTAAAATAGAAGGTCAAAATGACCTTAGAGCATGTTGCAACAGATGAAACAATGTAAAGCATGAACCTGTGGTTTTCGTTAATCCTTGTTTATCTAGTTGCTAAGGTATGATGTCTGTCTTGATGTCTGTACTGACGTCTGTACTGAGGTCTGTCTTAATGACCAATTAGAATTTGGCATGATTTTTTAGCGTGTATGTGGAGGTATATAACCAAGTTCTGAAAGTACAATAAACGGAACTTAGCTTGCATCAAGCTGCTCACTGTCTCTCCATCACGACACATATTCAATACTCACCTGACTGTTCCAAATTCTTTCTTAGACAGCTGCCATTTTTATCACCAAAGTTACCATTTTGTCCTGTGTTGAACTGTTTTCTTCATTATTAAAGATATCAAAATCTGAGCTAAACTCTTAACCACATTGCTAAATCACATGCAATTTGGTTAGAAGTTACTGTATAATTAGTATATCTTAATTTTAGCTATTGAGTTCCACATGTAAGAAATATACATGCAAGGCCAATTTTCAGCTAGTTTATTTCACTAGTAGGAGTTTTCCTTGTGCAATATTAAAATACTATTTCTAAATTAACCTTTGTAAAGAGGACTGTATTAGTCTACTTTAAGTTAAAATGATCACATCTAATCTTGTAGAAATATTTATGAGGCAATAGGGACAGAAAAATGTAAAAGCACCTGCTTGAAACCAAGAAAATTGATTCAGAAGACTAATTTCAGTAGGCACGTGCACATGCATGTGTATGTCTCCATGGAGACATATGGAAATCATAACAACAACAAAATCTCATTTCATGAAGACTGGAATCCCTCAGGAAGAGTAGCTTTGTACTGAGAAATTTTCTGGTTTTATTCAGACCTACAGGAATGTTTAAAAATTACTCCTTATAGTCTCAGTAACCTTTGCAAGCTTCTGTGTTGTAGAAACAGGACACATTTTAACGAACTGGTCTTCCAAGCAGATAGCCTTTGGAGGCAACATAAATCAGTCTCTGCATTTTGATTGTACTTATTTGCCCATGGGAAACCCGAAAGAACAATCCTGTTCCTGTTAGGAAAAAAAAAATGTAATGTCAAATCTGAGTAGCCAGGGCAGGTTCATTATCTAGTATTGTGATTTTCCCTTCCAGGGTAAGGAACCAATTTATTTTTACCAAAGTTTTAACTCAGAAGTTTGATACCTACATGAACTAAACAATTGATAGAAGCAATTAGAGGAAAAGTTGCATAGGTCACAGCAATCCGAAAGTCAGAAAACAGACAAAGGAATTGGACAGAAGGAAATAAGAAAAGAGAAAGCAAAAATGAGCAAAATAATGAGCCCATCCAGAGCTCAAGGAAAGGGATTGAGTCTTTGAAAGAGAGGGAAATGTTTTTATGTTCTCCATTATCAATTGCCTTTAGCTTAACTCACAGACACACATGCGCCACACTTCAGAATGTCCTTCTGGAGCATCTGCTGCAGATGGCCCACTCAGCAGCCTCTCAACTGGTTTTTGCAGATGAGCCAAGACCAGGGCAGAAAATTCCCATATGCAGTCAGTTACTTACTGTCAGTCAAGTGACACATACAGAAACATGACTTCATGTATGCAGGTGCACAACACATCCAGAACTAGACTTCTGTTCTACAAATGTTATTTAAATATATTTTTGCATTAATGCTTTTTCATAATTACATTGCTAATGAAGATAAATTATTTTTATATTAATTTATCTCAGCTGGATTTTGAATCATTAATGTGATTTATGAGCTCACACTAATTTTTGCTCCTGCCCAGAATAAAGGAAGCAAATGCAATTTGACTTGATGCCCTCTTTTAAGGGCAAATAGAAGCCCACAACAAAACAGAAAAAAAGGTGGGGTTTTTTTCCAGCAATTTGTCATAATAAAACTAATGAGAAACTGAACAGAAAATAAAGTAAAATTTCTTCAACACCATCCTTAATAATTCAGTGTCAAAATTTAGTTGGAACATAAAGCCACAAGATAAGCAAAAACATAAAAATATTTGTGTCTTTGTTCAGAGTTAGACAATATTAAGTACTAGGGAGATACAGAAAGATGCTATTTAGTGGATGAAAGAGGCCAGGCTTTTCAAGAGAGAGGTTATTTATGGGTTAAAGCGGATCTCTCCCCCAATAACTTAATGTAAATCTGCTCCAGAGAGCAAATTCACCACAACTCAGGATTTGGAAAGTCGGAAAATTAATTTGTATTTTTACAACTGGACTAAATATAACAAATAAGCTTTTACAGAATATAGTCAGCCTGGAGGGAGTAGAGATGAAGTAAAATAGTGCAGCAAAGCCAAAACTGCAATTGCACAGTGATAGAATTGAGCAGAAGCAAAGTCAGAGAGAGATACACGTTGTGCTTCCAGATATAAGGTTTTAATGTTTCAATGAAATTATACTATCTATTGATGCCATTTGATGGCCTATACTTGGTATGTTTACCTTTTTGCTCAGAGACCCCAGTACTTTTCCTCTTAGACACTTTACAGTGTCGAAGTTTCTCTATTCCTAATTCTTTTGCATCTGAGCTAGAAATCTAGCTCAAATGGCACAAATCCCCACCTTTATTATTCCATTGAAGCATCATGTCATCCATCTAATTAAAGACAGTATCAATGTGATGAGCAGTAATCATCCAGGCTTCAGGCCAGTCTCCATTCTGGCCATCACTTCTCCATCAGGGCTACTTCAGATCACAGGATTACAGGATCACAGGATGTTAGAGGTCTGAAGGGACCCAATGAGATCTTCGAGTCCAACCCCCCTGCTGGAGCAGGACAACACTATGTAGCACAGATCACAGAGGAACACATCCAGACAGGCCTTGAAGGTCTCCAGAGAAGGAGACTCCACAACCTCTCTGGGGAGGCTGTTCCAGTGCTCTGGGACCCTTACAGTAAAGAAGTTCCTCCTTGTGTTGAGGCAGAACTTCTTTTGCTGCAATTTACACCCATTGTTCTTGTCCTATCACAGAGAGCAAGTGAGCAGAGCCTGTCCCCCCCCTCCTGGCCAGCCTTTAGATACTTATAAACATTTATCAAATGCCTTCTAAGTCTTCTCTTTTCCAAACAAAAAAGCTCCAAGCCCCTCTGTCTTTCATCATAAACCATGCCCTCCAGTCCCGTAATCATCCTTGTAGCCCTCCACTGGACACTCTCCAGCAGATCCCTGTCCCTCATAAACCGAGGAGCCCAAAACTGAACACAGTATTCAAGACAAGGTCTCACCAGGGCAGAGTAGAGGGGGAGGAGAACCTCCCTTTATCAGCTGGACACACTCTTACTAATACACCCCAGAATATCATTGGCCTTCTTGGCCACAAAGGCATATTGCTGTGCCATGGTTAACTTGTTATCCACCAGGACCCCCAGGTCCCTCTCCACAGGACTGCTTTCCAGCAGATCACCTCCCAGCCTTCACTAGTGAAGTTCGTTATTCATCCCCAGATGCAGCATTCTTCGCTTGTCCTTGTTGAACTTCATCTGGTTCTCTAGTCTGTCCAGGTCTCTCTGGATGGCCACACAACCTTCAGCTGTACCAGCCAAGCCTCCTAGCTTGGTGTTTCCAGCAAACTTGCTGAGCAGACACTCTCTGCCCTCATCAATGTCATTGATGAAGATGTTGAACAGGACCGGCCCCAGCATTGATCCCTGGGGAACACCACTAGTCACAGCTCTCCAGCTGGACTTGGCATCATTGTTCACCACCTTCTGAACTCCATTTTGCAACCAGTTCCTAACCCATCTCACTGTCTGCTCTTCCATCCCACACTTTCTCAGCTAAAATGTCATGGGAGACGGTGTCAAAGGCCTTGTTAGGGTCAAAGTCGACTATATCCACTTGTTTCCCTGAATCTACCCATTCAGTTATGGCATCATAAAATGCCATCAGGTTAGTTAAGCATGACTTTCCCCTGGTAAATCCATGCTGAAGACTACTGATAACCTTCTTCTCTTCCAAGTGCCTTGAAATGCCCTCCAGCAGGAGCCACTTCATCATTTTTCCAGGGATGGAGGTGAGGCTGACTGGTCTATTAGTTAGAGATTCAGGAAACAGTCAAGTGATTCTTCAGCGAAAAGGACAAAACAGGGCTCTTTTGGGACCATAGGGTTCATGCTTATGTATCGTGGGTTCTTCATAGGTTTTACAGGCACCATGACTATCTGTGAAAGAACTCATGACACCTATGCATACTCTGAATCTAGGTTCTTTCAGCTAAAGTTTTTTTTTTGTGGAATACATCATATATCACCATTTTTTTTTGCATATCTCAATATTCATGACCAGGTCTTTCAGCAGAACCTATCCCCTGTACAGGTGTAGCCTCATTTCAAGGAGAGAATACCAACCAGTCTTTCCCAACAGACAGTTTTCTTGAATGACATGAACTCTGTCATCTTCTACCTTTTGCAATAGATCTGAGTGTGTGTTGTGGAGGGGGTTTCTCTATTCCTCCCTTATTAGGGGGAGGTGAGAAATTAATTTGAGGTGGTATTAATTTTTTATAAAATTATTTATTAAAATTAATATTTACAAATTTGTGTCACCCCCAACCACTATGTAATAAGTTCTAGTGCAAATTTATGAAAACAGTTAGGATATTATATATATATATATATATATATATATATATATATATATATATATGTACAGGGATTTGATTATTAACTATCAAATTATCAACTATAGACAGAGAGAGATTTCCCTCAGGCTTAATGCCTCTTAACAGCTATGCTGTTTGCCCATCAAGGGCTGAAACTGTGTCTGCTCTAAGGCAAAGATAAGTTATACTACAGAGGAATCAAAGCTTACTTAGATGTGTTGCCCTTAATTATTAATTACCCTCCCAGGATTGTGTCAAAGTCTGTGCCCAGTGTTCGGATCTCTGTGAGGCTGGAATCTTCCCAGCTTGAGAGGTGAAATGATAAATGTTCCCAGTCTCTGGGCTAAACAGGATTTTCTAACCTTTTCTCCTGGTGTGAGGTGGTCTCTGCCTTGATGCTGCTGGTTTTCTGGATGCTGCTCTGGATGCTGCATGTCCAGGGATAGTCAGCTGGCAGGATTCCAGGAACAGGAGAAGGATTTGTCCGTGCAGCTTCTGGCACAGTCCTTTCACAGCTAGAAGGCTGTGTTTGTGGGTTTGCAAACAATTCAGAGGTCTGCTGTCCTGATTCTCCAGGCTAAAGCAGTGGGTATCCAGTGTGTGCCAGGCTGCTGGGAGACTGAGCTCCGCAGATAAATCGAGATAGTTGGCTGGTATGCCTGGCTAACTCTAGGCTTAGGGACTATCGGCTCCCCATATATGTATCAAGTGCAGGCGTGAATGTGCTCTGCTTCTAAAGGTACACAGACAGATTAACTGCACCTTGAGATCAAAGTAAGAGGTCTAAGCTTCAGTGAGCATTGGAGTGGTGCTTTGGCTTCCAAGCATGTGGGTGTGAGCGGCTAGATGCTTCAGGTGCAGGTCAGAGCTGCAATGTGGATCAGAGAGCTGAGTCTGAACAGCTAAGTCTGAACACATGGTGCACCTTTGCACCCCTCTTTATAGACTGTGGGTTGAGATTTGTGGCCCTTTTGGCCATCTAAAGTGACCAATCAGGCTAGCAGTAAGCCAAACCTTACCTTAATAGGCAGGAGGTGTTTGCCTGGACCCTCCCAAATATGGGGATCACCTGGGCGGTCCCCAGGGATACACGGACTGGGTGTGTGTTACACAATCTGTTTACTACCATGAGTCCTGGCAGAAAAACATGTCCAGGCATGTAGAGGCAAAGGGAGACCTCCGTTTTGGGGCTTCAGCCCCTCCACCACAGTGTGTTAGTTTGAAGCTAGCTAGAATGTTTTGGTGAGAAGAACTAGGTTACAGGCTGTGGAAAGAGAAACAATGGTGATGTCTACTTCACTCATATGCTTGCTGAGATGTATAAGAGCAAGAATCCGAACATAGATAAGGCATTCAGGCACTGCCTGGGCTTTGAGCTGCATTTTTCTCTCTCTAACCTAACCTGATTAATCCACCTGCTTCCCAAACCCCCTGGCCGACCCTCCATTCTTCCTTGGGCAAAAGGCAACATCTGGGATAAGGTAGAGAGGGGTGGGAGAAGGTGGAAGGATAGTTGGGAGCCCCTGATAGGGACTCAGGTTTCTGGGAGGGGTGTTGTATTTCTGTATTACCTTTTAACTTCTATATTTCTGTGCATACTGTAAATATCTGTTTGTATATTGTACTGATCTGTAAATATAAAAGCTTCATTCAATTTCCAAAGCCAGCTGAGTCTAGTCTGAGTGATTTCTAAAGTGCGTGTGGGGGCAAGTAACACTCAACCACCCCACATCCTTTTATTTTGACACTCCAATGTGTGGCAAATTAAATTTGTATGATTGTTAATTAACTCTGGGAATCAGAATGAAGCTAATGAAGCTATTGTACTTAGTGGGGCTATTGTGTGTCCTATTTTCTATAATAGGATCAAATCCCAAATTGGTTACCTTTTGTTTAATCTAATTTTGAAGAAGATTAAATTGAAGATTAAATCAATGATTACATCAATTTTTTGGAATTTTGGGGACTACATCATTGGATATGTTGGATTTAATATTACAGGGTCTTCTACCAGTAACAGTACAGGAAATGGTACATCTACTGCTTTATCCACAGCTTTAGTGAGAGTAATTTTGCCTAAGACTCAGGTACCTAACACTTGCTCTAAATTTTATTCACATAAGACTATGTTATTTCTGTTGTGTGGGATCTTAGGTCTTATAATTTTTGAATTTATTATAATTTTGACATTACATATGAGAAACTTGAGTGTGATACTTTTAAGAAACCAAAAGAAGAAGCAGTGTTCCCTGGCTAGAGAAATAAGCAGCAGCCCAAGCAATGTAAATATTCCTGGCATGGAGGGAGAGCAAGTGGGGGCTGCTGCTACATCTCCTCCCATAGATTCTGGGAAAGCTGCCAAAGTCTCGAGTAATAACAATAACACGGCAGGCAGTCGATGAACAGAGATAACTACTCAGGCTCAAGATGTTCCTTCAGCTAAATTCACTTCTCAGGCAGAAGAAACCCCTAACTCTAAGCCAGATTCGAACTCACAGTCCTCAGGTCAGACCCTCAAAAATTCAAACCTGCAAGAAAGGTCATCAAAGTCCATCTCAGCTCAAATTATCTTGGCCCCAGCCAAAGCCCAGGAAAAGATAAAACATTTGTCAAGGAGTGATTCAAAAGAGGACTTAGGGGAGGAGACCTCTGGTGCACAAGAGAAGGAAGAGGAAACATATAGTCTTTGAGATTTGGCCAACACACTTAGATCCCAGTACTCTGATGAGAGGAGTGCTGTGAGGCTGGCTGCCAAGAAAGAGGATGGTTCCAATGAGTTTAAGAGTGCTCTCAGGAAAGTTCTGTTTCTAGGCCAGGGACAATCAGAAGAATAAGAGGAAGAGGAGAAGGATGACATCCAGGAATCCAACGATCCCCTTAGAGAGGACAGGGAAGTTAGAAAGGAATACTCCAGGGAATCAGGAGAGCCAATCCTAAGCTGGCTGGTGAGATGCTGTACTTTTGGTGGAAAATGCCCTGCAGGTAGGAGACAAGTCTGCCAAGCAGATAGGGCCACTCATCAAGGAGAGTAGCCAAATACCTAGCAAGTCCTCTTGGTAAAGTTAGCTTGTGGACACACATCCTGTTGGCTGTGGCTACGAGATATCCTTCCCAAGATGATCTGCAATGGGCAGCCAAGAAGTGGAACACCATTGAGTAGGGAATTAAGCTTCTGAAGGAGTTTGCTGTGAGGGAAGTGCTTTACTGAGATCATGGCACACATGAGCCTGATGATATTCCTCTTGGAAAAGGTCTCATGAAGAAGCTGATTAAGTTTGCTCCTTCATCCTATGCTAACATCTTGGATAGCAAGTTTCTATCACGGAGTAATAATGGAAGATTTTTCACTGTTGGTGAATTCACTGATCAGCTAGCGCAGAGAGAGGACAACTTGTATCATTCTGAAATAATCTGAGCCATAAAAACTCTGGGCACAGAGACGAAAGAGATAAAATATGGCATTAAAGACAGTATTAAAGATGGTATGAAAGAACTGAAGGAGGATCTTAAAACCTCAATTTCCAATCTGGTAAGAGATAACATCCCTGCATCATCTGAACGAGTGCATGTTTCTGCCATCAGGAACAGATGCCCACCTCCTACAAGGCAATTCCAGCCCAGGAGGAGACAAATTCCACCCAGACATCAGCAATCATGTGCATCACTGTGGATAATTCTGTGTGACCAATACAGTGAGAACATGAACAAGTGCAATGATCAATCTACTTCATCTCTTTCAAAGAGAGTCAGAGAACTGCAGAGTGGCAGAAACAGAGGCAGCAATGCCAGAAAAGTAGCTGTCACTTCTTCAGCATCCCAGAGCAACTGCAATTATTCCAACAATTGCAATTTCTCTCACAACAACACCAGTCACTGTGTACACCCTACATGCCATGTTCAGCATTAGGGGTGCCCTGCCTCTAGCCAGCAGGAGGAAAGGGATAGCAGAGAAAATAGAATCTTTTGGAATGTATTAATCAGGTGGCCTGGCAGTTCAACAGTTTGGAAATACAGGGCTTTAGTTGACGTAGATGCACAGTGTACTTTATTACCACCTAATTGCAAAGGGACAGAGTCTTTCACTATTTCTGGAATCACTGGTGGATCTCAAGAGTTAACTAAGTTGCAGGCTGAGATAAATTTAACTGGTAACGGTCACAAGTGAGCTTTTGCAATAGCATCTGTAAAGGTTGAGGATGGTAAATTGAAATTGTCCATTAGATCTGAACTTTCAGATGAATCTGCAGTTGTAGGACATCATGACATAGAGGATCTGGAAGTGCCAATTGCAACTCAAACTGTGCATCACAGGCAGTACAGAACTAACCGTGACTCTTTGTTGCCCATTCATCAGCTGATTCGTCAACTGGAGAGTCAGGCTGTCATCGAGAAAGCTCATTCACCTTTCAACAGTCCCATCTGGCCTGTGCGCAAACTTAACGGCGATTGGAGACTCACAGTTGATTTTCGTGCCCTCAACAAGGTGACGCCACCCATGAGCGCAGCTGTGCCGAACATGCTGGAACTCCAGTACGAGCTGGAATCAAAGGAGGCTAAATGGTATGCTACCATAGACATTGCTCATGCTTTCTTCTCTATTCCCATAGCAAAGGAGTGCAGGCCTCAGTTTGCATTCACCTGCAGAGGAATCCAGTACCAGTTCAACCGTTTGCCTGAGGGGTGGAAACACAGCTCAACCATCTGTCACTCAGTCATCCACAATGCACTGGAGAAAGGCAAAGCTCCAGAGCACATCCAATTCATCAATGATATCATTGTGTGGGGCCAACCTGCTGAGGAAGTCTTCGAGAAAGGTAACAGAATCATTGACACTCTGTTGCAAGCAGGTTTTGCCATTAAGAGAGACAAGGTCAAAGGACCTGCCAGAGAAATTCAGTTTCTGGGAGTGTGGTGGCAGGATGGTCGCTGTCACATTCCACAGGATGTGATCAACAAAGTCTCCACCACGACAGTTCCCACAAATAAAATGACACTCTGTATTTCTTGGGTGCAGTGGGATTTTGGAGACTACACATTCCTGGATTCAGTCAAATTGTCAAACCTCTGCACGATGTGACTCATAAGAGAAACAATTTCGAGTGGGGACCTGAACAGCAAGCAGCCTTTGATCAGATCAAGCGAGAGATAGTCCATGCAATGGGCTTGGGACCTGTGCAATGTGGTTCAGACATTAAAAACATTCTGTACACGGCTGCCAGTGACAGTGGACCAACTTGGAGTCTTTGGCAGAGAGCTCCACATGAGACACGTGGTTGTCCACTTGGTTTCTGGGGTCGTGGCTACAGAGGTTCAGAGGCAAATTACATCCCAACAGAGAAAGAGATACTATTTGGTGTGCTGATCTATGACAGAACATTGATGCACAACTGGAAAGAATTCCAGTGAAGCTGTTGTATGTAGGCGCACACATGCCTAAGAGCACAGCTACTGAAGAACATCAACACAACCAGCAGACAGACCAAACTGTTGGGAATGGCAGGACTTGACAGCTGTTTGATCCTGACACACTGGAACGTAAGCTATGGGTTCAGAATGTATAAAGGCGAAAAGTACTGAGTTAAGTAGATAGAGGGTCGAAATGACCTTGTAGAATGATTATAGCAGACAAAACAATGTAAAGCATGAAGTCACGTTTTTTTGTTAGTCTTTGCTTATCTAGTTGCTAACATACAAGGTCTGTCTTGATGAAGTATGTACTGAGGTCTGTCTTAACAACCAATTAGAATTTGGCATGATCTTTTTCTTGTATGTTAAGATAAATAACCAAGTGCTGAAAGTGCAATAAACAGAACTTAGCTTGCATCAAGCTGCTTCACCATCTCTCATCACAGCACCAAGCTGCTAAAATTTCTCAAGTTGATATCAACTCTGATCTTGACCTTGATTGGAAACACCAAGGTGAACTGTTCCTAGTTCGGTGGGCCCATGATTCATCTGGACATCAAGGCAGAGATGCAACATACCAATGGGCACGCAATAGGTCAATTGACTTATCCATGGTTGCTATCACCCAAGTCATTCATGACTGTGACATTTGTGCTGCTATTAAGCAGGCTAAGCCAATCAAGCCCTTATGGTATGGTGAGAGATGGTCGAAGTACAAGTATGGTGAAGCCTGGCAGATTGACTACATCACTTTACCTCGATCTCGTTCTAGCAAGGTAACAATAGTAGAAGTCAGTGCCGGATGGCTGGAAACCTATCCAGTTCCACATGCTAGTGGGCGTAACACCATTCTTGGCTTGGAAAGACAAATCATGTGGAGACATGGAACTCTAGAGAAAATCAAGCTAGACAATGGCACTCATTTCAAGAACAATCTTGTGAAAAACTGGGCCAAAGAGCATGGTATTGAGTGGATCTACCAAATACCCTACTATGCTCCAGCTTCAGGGAAGACTGAATGCTACAACAGTTTGCTGAAAACCACCCCCAAAGCTATGGGACGTGGAACTCTGAAGAACTGGGACAAACATTTAGCACAAGCTACCTGGTTGGTAAATAGTAGAGGTTCAGTAAACAGAGTAGGACTTGCACAATCCGATTTGGTCCAAACAGTAGACGGTGATAAAGTTCCTGTTGCATGTTGAAAAGAATCTGTTAGGGAAAACTGTTTGGGTATTTTCTCCTTTGGGTGAAGGGAAACCTGTCTGAGGGGTGGTGTCTGCTGAAGGTCCTGGTCATACCTACTGGGTAATGCAGGAGAATGGTGAAATCCAGTGTATTCCACAGAGAAATTTAACCTTAGCTGAGAGAGTTTAAACTCAGAGTGTATAATACAAGATGTTAGGAGTTTTCTGTTCTAGGTACTATCGGCATCCAACAATGAAAGAATGTATGAGAGAATCCACAGAACGTGAGCACAAACCCAATGTTACCTGGGAGTCTCTGTTCTTGTCTCACCTGTGAGGAGAGAAAGTGTTTGCTGTTTTCTGAGCTTTTGAATCACCTACATCTGAGATAGCTGAAAGGAAGTGTGAACTGAACTTGTAATATTCATTAGTGTAAATATTGATTTAGATTAGGTCAGCAATACTCTGAGTGAAATGGACAGGTGTGTATTGTGCTAGTTTGAAACAGGCTAGAATGTTTTGTTGAGAAGAACTAGATTACAGACTGTGAAAGGAAAACAAAGGTGATGTCTCCTTACAGGTTAAAGACAGTCAAGGGCCAGTTCCTGACCAGCACCTGGAAAAGGGAGAGCCAGCTACACCAGAGATGGAGGCATATCACTGGGGTGGCCAGTGGATGATGACATCAAGACCCATGGACTGTGACCTCCAGCCATGGACTCAGAGCATATAAGGCTCTGCCATGAATTTTGTTGCTCTACCAGGAACAGAGCAATTTTCAAACTGACTGTGTAGCTTTATTTAATATTGTTTGGGCTATTGTTAAGCCTTGTTAAGTATTGTTAAATATTGTTGGGGCGATTAATGTGTTGTTATATATTGTTAATGTTGGAAAAGGCTAAGCTATATATATATTAATAGGTTACTAAATTGCAAGGGGGATCACCTACCACTCAATTTCTAGACAAAGATGCTCATTACCACCAGGGTGGGATGTCCTGGAGTCCTGTGTACCTCTAAGTTCCTCTCCTGTCGTGACTTCGGGGGGAGAGGGAAAGCTGCCTCAACTACTTCCCTGGGAATCTGTTCCAGTGTTACATCACCCTCATGGTAAAGAACTTGTTCTTAACATCCAATCCAAATCTACTCTTCTCTATTTCAAAACCATTATCTCTCATACTAGCACTACAGGACCTTGAAAACACCTTTTTTTTTTTTTTTTTTTTTTTTTTCCCCCATTTCAGGTATTGGAAGGCTGCTACTAGGTCTCTGGAGACTTCTCTTCTCCAGCATGAACAAACTCAGCTCCCTCAGCCCATTCTTGCAGGACAGGTGTTCCAGCCTCCTGATAATTTATGGTCCTCCTTTGAATCTTGCTCCACCAGGTCCATGTCCTTCCTGTTGTTGGGGAGGGCCCATAGGCCCAAAAATAGGCTTATGTATGCCTTGCCCTTCCTGGACATGTTTTTCTGCCCATAACAGAGGAAAACACATAATGAGCACAAAGTGGGATTGCAGACCTGGTGCCATGAAGTCTAGTCTGCCCAGGGCCCCTGATTGTATAAGGTGTTGTGTAAGCCCCCACACACCCAGCTCATGCCTGCCTAGTGTAAGGCCTGTGTGATTGCCATATTTGGGACATCCAGGCTTGTGGCTTTTGCCTATTATGGTAAGGTTTGGCTGACTGCCAATCTGATTGGTCATTCTAGTGGCCAACGAGCCATTAATCTCGTCCCATATTTACTAAATAGGGGTACACAGGTAGACAATGTGCTTGCTTCCCCACATTGCTTGCCTGCCTGCATACTCACTTGCAGAGCTCACTTAAGCCTGCCTGTATATATGTGGAGCTCAGACTCCAGTGCAGCCATTCACCCTATTGTATGCCCGCCGCCTTACCATTACCTGGTAAGCATGCCACTGCCACTGAGTTAACCAGAAGCAGGCTCCATTTGTCTGCATACAATCGGCCTATGTAGCCATCATGAAATTGTGCTCAGACTGACTGCACAGCTGTTGTGGAGGGCCTGTAGGCCTGAAAGCAGGCTTATTTATGTCTTGCCATGCCTGGACATGATTTTCTGCCAGGGGTCCTGGTTGTAAACAGATTGTGTAAGCCCCCACACACCCAGCTCGTGTCTCCCTGGGGTAAGTCCATGTGATCCCCATATTTGGGAAAGTCCAAGCAAGTAGCTTTTCCCTATTATGGTAAGGTTTGGCTAACTTCCAACTTGATTGGTCATTCTAGTGGCCATTAATCTCAGTCCACATTCAATAAATGGGGGTACACAGGTAAACAACATGCTTCGACCCTCTAGTGATGGTTTGGGCTCTTACCCGCCCCCCCCCACTTTGTAGGTACCAAGCTAACTCAGACGGCCTCTGCGAATATAGATGAATCAATTTATTTACAGCTAGCAGAATTTACAAGCAGCTATTTACAATATATACAGTTATATACAATTATATACAGAAACGTACAAAGGATAAAAAATACAAAAGCACAACTCCCCTCCCAGAAACCTGAGTCCCCAGGAGGGGCTCTCAAACCACCCCAACACCTCCCCCGGCCCTCTCAGCCTTACCCCAGTTCTCAGGAAGAAGAGAGGTGCAGCCAAGAGGTTAGGGAGCAGGGTTAGAAAGCAGTGATGTTAGAAAGATGTGTCTCGGTCTAAGGCAAAAGCAAGAGTGAGAGACAAAAAGGAGAAAGTTTACTTCTTCTTCCCAGAGTTCTCAGTGAGACTGTGAGAGAAGTTGACATCAATTATTTTCATTTCACTGCCCGTTATCTAGTTCTTTTACCAAAACATTCTAGCTTGCTTCAAACTAGCACAATCCACCCCTTGTCTACTTCGCTCAGAGTATCACTGAGAATTATCCAATCTAATCTAAACTAATATTTACACTAAAACAATATATACAAGTTCAGTTCACACTTCAATCAGATGTCGGTGATTCCAAAGCTCAGAACAGGGACTCCCAGGTGATGTTGGGTTCATGCTCACGTACTGTAGATTCTATCGTAGATTCTCTTAGTGTTGGACGCCAATGTTACCTAGAACAGAAAACTCCTAACAGCTTGAATTACACACTTTGAATTTAAACTCTCTCAGCTAAGGTTAAATTTCTCTGTGGAATACACTGAATTTCACCATTCTCCTGCATTACCCAGTAGGTATGACCAGGACCTTCAGCAGAAACCACCCCTCAGACAGGTTTCCCTTTGCCCGGAGGAGAAAATACCCAAACAGTTTTCCCTAACAGATTCTTCTCACGTACAACAGGAACTTTATCACCATCTAATGTTTGGATGAAATCGGATTGTGCAGGTCCTGCTCTGTTTACTAAAGCTCTACTATTTACCAACCAGGTAGCTTGTGCTAAATGTTTGTCCCAGTTTTTTAGAGTTCCACCCCCCATGGCTTTTAGGGTGGTTTTCAACAAACCGTTGTAGCACTCAATCTTCCCTGAAGCTGGTGCATAGTAGGGTATGTGATAGATCCATTCAATACCATGCTCTTTGGCCCAGTTTTTCACATGATTGTTCTTGAAATGAGTACCACTGTCTGACTCGATTCTCTCTGGAGTTACATGTCTCCACATGATTTGTCTCTACAAACCAACAATGGTGTTACGTGCAGTAGCATGTGGAACTGGATAGGTTTCCAATCATCCAGTGCTGGCTTCTACCATCGTTAGCACATACTGCTTACCAGAACGAGATCGAGGTAAAGTGATGTAGTCAATCTGCCAGGCTTCACCATACTTGTACTTTGACCATCTCTCACCATACCATAAGGGCTTGATTGGCTTAGCCTGCTTAATAGCAGCACAAATGTCACAGTCATAGATGACTTGGGTGATAGCGTCCATGGACAAGTCAATTGACCTATTGCGAGCCCATCCGTATGTTCCATCTCTGCCTTGATGTCCAGATGAGTCATGGGCCCACCGAGCTAAGAACAGTTCATCTCGGTGTTTCCAATCAAGGTCAATGTCAAGATCAGAGTTGATATCAACTTGAGCAATCTTAGCAGCTTGGTCTGCCTTCTGGTTATGTTGATGTTCCTCAGTAGCTCTGCTCTTAGGCATGTGTGCGTCTACGTGCTACACCTTCACTGGAGTTCTCTCCAGCCGTGCATCAATGTCCTGCCATAGATCAGCACACCAAATAGGCTTTCCTTTCCTCTGCCAACCATGCTTCTTCCAGTCCTTCAGCCAACCCCGTAGAGCATTGGCTACCATCCACGAGTCGGTGTAGAGGTAAAGGATAGGCCAATTTTCACATTCAGCCACATCAAGAGCAAGTTGGACAGCTTTTACCTCAGCGAACTGACTGGATTCTCCTTCTCCATCTCTCGTTTCGGTAACTCTCCTGGTAGGACTCCAAACTGCTGACTTCCATATTCGCTTTTTCCCAACAAGATGACAGGAACCATCTGTGAACAAAGCATCGTTCTTTTCCTGATCAGAGAGATCATCATAGGGAGGAGCTTCCTCAGCACGAGTTATTTTCTCCTCTGGAGGTTTGGAACAGTCTATGCCTTCTGGCCAGTTGTTGATCACCTCCACCAGACCAGGTCGGTCAAGATTACGCATTCGTGCTCGTTGGGTTATCAAAGCCATCCATTTAGACCAGGTTGCATCTGTGGCGTGATGCGGTGATGAACCTTTGCCCTTGAACATCCAGTTTAGAACTGGCAGTCTAGGAGCCAAAAGCAATTGTGACTCAGTTCCAATCACTTCAGAAGCTGCTTTCACTCCCTCATAGGCTGCTAGAATCTCTTTCTCAGTTGCAGTGTAATTTGTCTATGAACCTCTGTAGCTACGACCCCAGAAACCAAGTGGACAACCACGTGTCTCATTTGGAGCTCTCTGCCAAAGACTCCAAGTTGGACCATTGTCACTGGCAGCCGTGTACAGAATGTTTTTAATGTCCGGACCAGATCTCACAGGTCCCAAGCCCACTGCATGGACTAATTCTCTCTTGATCTGATCAAAGGCTGCTTGTTGTTCAGGTCCCCACTCGAAATTGTTTCTCTTACGAGTCACATCATGCAGAGGTTTGACAATCTGACTGAAACCAGGAATGTGTAGTCTCCAAAATCCCACCACACCAAGGAAAGAAAGTGTGTCCTTCTTACTGGTGGGAACTGCCATGGTAGAGACTTTGTTGATCACATCCTGAGGAATGTAACAGCGACCATCCTGCCACTGCAATCCCAGAAACTGAATTTCTCTGGCGGGTCCTTTGACCTTGTCTCTCTTAATGGCAAAACCTGCTTGCAACAGAATGTCAATGATTTTGTTACCTTTCTCGAAGACTTACTCAGCAGGTTGGCCCAACACAATGATGTCATCGATGTACTGGATGTGCTCTGGAGCTTTGCCTTTCTCCAGTGCATTGTGGATGACTGAGTGACAGATGGTTGAGCTGTGTTTCCACCCCTCAGGCAAACGGTTGAACTGGTACTGGATTCCTCTGCAGGTGAATGCAAACTGAGGCCTGCACTCCTTTGCTATGGGAATAGAGAAGAAAGCATTAGCAATGTCTATGGTTGCATACCATTTAGCCTCCTTCGATTCCAGCTCGTACTGGAGTTCCAGCATGTCCGGCTCAGCTGCACTCATGGGTGGCGTCACCTTGTTGAGGGCACGAAAATCAACTGTGAGTCACCATTCTCTGTTAGGCTTGCGCACAGGCCAAATGGGACTGTTGAAAGGTGAATGAGCTTTCTCGATGACAGCCTGACTCTCCAGTTGACGAATCAGCTGATGAATGGGCAACAAAGAGTCATGGTTAGTTCTGTACTGCCTATGATGAACAGTTTGAGTTGCAATTGGCACTTCCAGGTCCTCTATGTCATGATGTCCCACAACTGCAGATTCATCTGAAAGTTCAGGTCTAACAGACAATTTCAATTTACCATCCTCAATCTCTACAGATGCTATTCCAAAAGCCCATTTATGACCCTTAGGATCTTTGAAACAACCTTGTCTCAAAATGTCAATTCTCAGAATGCGAGGCTCATCAGGACCAGTTACAATAGTATGTGTCTGCCACACTTTACCAGTTAAACTGATCTCAGCCTGTATCTTAGTTAACTCTTGAGATCCATCAGTGATTCCAAAGATAGAAATTGACTCTGTCCCTTTGCAATTAGATGGCAATAAAGTACACTGAGCACCTGTGTCAACTAAAGCCCTGTATTTCCGAACTCCTGAACTGCCAGGCCACCTAATGAATACATTCCATTAGATTCGGTTCTATCCACTATCCCTTTCCTCCTCCTGGCTGGAGGCAGGGCACCCCTAATGCTGAACATGACATGTGGGGTGTACAAAGTGATTGGTGTTGTTGTGAGAGGAATTGCAACTGTTAGAACAATTGCAGTTGCTCTCAGGAGCTGAAGAAGTAATGGCTACCTTTCAGGCATTACTGCCTCTGTTTCTGCCACTCTGCAGATCCCTAACTCTCTTTGAAAGAGGTGAAGTAGGTTTAACATCCCATTTGTTCATGTTCTCCCCGTATGTGTCATGCAGAAGTATGCACAGTGATATACATGATTGCTGCTGTCTGGGTGGAATTTGTCTCCTCCTGGGCTGGAATTGCCTTGCAGGAGGTGGGCGTCTGTTCCTGACCGCAGAAACATGCACCCATTCAGATGATGCAGGAATGGTATCTTTTACCAGATTGGAAATTGAGGTTGTAAGATCCTCCTTCAGTTCTTTCATGGTATTCTCAAAACCATCTTTCATGCCCTTTATTTCAGAAGTCATAGTTTGTATGGCAGAGATTAGGCCAGAATGTGACAAGCTGTCCTCAATCTGCCTGAGCTGGTCAGTGAATTCACCAACAGTGAAAGATCTTCCATTATCACTCCTTGCTAGAAACTTACTGACCAAGGTGTTAGCATAGGATGAAGGAGCAAGCTTAATCAGCTTCTTCATGAGACCTGTTCCCAAAGGAATATCGTCAGGCTCATGAGTACCATGATCTCCATAAAGCACTTCCTTCACAGCAAACTCCTTCGGAAGCTTAATTCCCTGCTCAACGGTGTTCCACTTCTTGGCAGCCCATGGCAAATCATCTCGGGAAGGATATCTCATAGCCACAGCCAACAGAAGGCGTGTCCACAAGCTAACCCTACCAAGAGGACTTGCCAGGTATTTATCCACTCCACTCTCCTTGGTGAGTGGTCCCAGCTGCTTGGCAGACTTGTCTCCTACCTGCAGGGCATTAGCACCAATGCCACAGCATCTCACTAGCCAGCTTAGAATTGGCTCACCTGATTCCCTTGTGTATTCCTTCCTAACTTCCCTGACTTCTCTGAGTGGATCCTTGGAGCCCTGGATGTCATCTTCCACCTCCTCTTCCTGTTGTTCTGGTGGTACCTGGCCTAACACAATCTTCCTCATAGCACTCCTAAACTCATTGGAACCATCCTCTCTCTTGGCAGCTAACATCACAGCGCTCCTCTCACTTGAGTATTGTTGTCTCAGCACATCTACAAGGTCTCGCAGACTAACTATCTCCTCCTCCTCTTCTCCTTGCTGCTGATCACCAGAGGTCCCGTCTCTTACATCCTCCTGCGAACCACTCTTTGTCTTAGCTTTTGCCTTAGCAGGTGCCAGAAGGGCCTGAGCAGCAACAGACTTGGATGTGTCTGATGGAGAGTTTGAATCATTAGGAGTCAGACCTGGAGCATTTGAATCATTAGGGGTCTGACCTGGAGCTTGTGAGTTCAAATCTGCCTTGCTTTTAACAGGAGGATTTTGGTTCTGGTCTGCTGGCTGGGAGTTTGAATTGGCTGAGCTGGTGTCATTAGGATTTGGACTGACTGGGCTAGCGTTACCAGCATTAGTAGTATTGTTTGCCTGTCCTCCTGGGATGCCTGCCAACCCTGAGGTGTTATTGTTGCCAGGAACATTCTGATTTTGGGTATTTGCCTGTGCTCCTGGGGCTCCTGCCACACTCTGTGGATTGTTTTTGTTATCCTTATCATTGTTTATGTTAGTGGCGGGAACATTGGCCATGTTCCCAGCACTTGGAGAAGGAGGGGCAGAGGCTGGGAAGGGGGAAGACGATAACTGTGTTCCCTTGTTTTGCTGTGAAAGAGACTGTTTCTGAGACACAGAATTTTTCCTAGCTCTTACAGCTGGTTTTGAATTTTTCACCAATAATGCCAAAATTAATATGAAATTTAAAAATACAAGAGCCAGTATAATGCCCAGCAACCCTGCCATGCTCTGTTTTGAGTAGAAATCCTTGCAGGGATTTGGCATTTCAGTTTGGGGCTGCATGACCCTCATGAGAGCAGTAGATAAAGCAGACTCTCGATTGATTGTAACATTATTGACAAAAACTCTTGTAATATCACTAGTAATATTCTCAGTGACACTAAAACCAGCATAACCAAGAATAAAATCACCCCAGCTCCAGAACATGCTTGAAAGCTTAGCTTGGACCTTCTTAAAAACTACATGAAGCAAGAAATAACCAATTTGATCTTTGATTGAATTGTACACAAAAAAACAGAAAACAGGCCACACAAAAATCCCCACCAAGTACAATAGCTGCTTGATTAGCTTCATCTTAATTCCCAGAGCTAATTTCCAATCACTCAAATATCTCCAGCCCCACGTTGGGAAAGCCAATTAAAAAATGTGATGGTTTGGGCCCTTACCCCCCCCCCCCACATTGTAGGTACCAAGCTAACTCAGACGGCCTCTGGGAATATAGATGAAGCAATTTATTTACAGCTAGCAGAATTTACAAGCAGCTATTTACAATATATACAGTTATATACAATTATATACAGAAACATACAAAGGATAAACAATACAAAAGCACAACTCCCCTCCCAGAAACCTGAGTCCCCAGGAGGGGCTCTCAAACCAGTCCAATACCTCCCCCAGCCCTCTCAGCCTTACCCCAGTTCTCAGGAAGAAGAGAGGTGCAGCCAAGAGGTTAGGGAGCAGGGTTAGAAAGCAGTGATGTTAGAAAGATATGTCTCGGTCTAAGGCAAAAGCAAGAGTGAGAGACAAAATGGAGAAAGTTTACTTCTTCTTCCCAGAGTTCTCAGCGAGACTGTGAGAGAAGTTGACATCAATTGTTTTCATTTCACTGCCCGTTATCTAGTTCTTTTACCAAAACATTCTAGCTTGCTTCAAACTAGCACACCCTCACTTGCAGCTCAGCTGCTCAGCTGCTCAGATGCTACCTTGATAGCTCAGCTGCTCAGACGCTACCTTGCTAGCTCAGCCACTCTGACCCTCACTTGCAGCTCAGACACTCAGCCTCTCGGATGCTACCTTGATAGCTCAGCCGCTCAGAACCCCACACTCGGACTCCATTGCATAGCTCCAATGCTCAGAGGCTCAGACCCTCATGCTTTGACCTCACTCACAGCTCACCTGTCTGCGTACCTTTCTTGCAGAGCTTACCTAAGCCTGCTTATATATATATATATATCTCCAGCTGTACACATCTACATGCCACTGTGTTATCAGGACCAGATCTTGTATTGGTTGCCTTTACCTACAGAGCTCAGACTCCTGGCAGCCACACACATCCTGCATGCTCGCTGCCTATCATTGCCTGGAAAGCATGCCACTGTCGCTGAGTTAACCAGGAAGCACACTCTGAATTGTCTGCACACACACACACGGCCTGCTAGCTGTGTGAAGAACCATGCCAGAGACAGCACGATATTCTCCTCCTATACCTGAAATCCTGCCAGCTGAGAATCCCTGGACAGAAGCATCCAGAGGGAGCCAGCAGCAGAGAGGCAGAGATTGTATCCTCACCAGGAGAACAAGGTTGGAGACCACAATTTCCCCACAAACTGGGAAGATTCATCCAATCCCCTCAAGCCAGGAGGATTCCAGCCTCAAAGTCCACAGGCAGAGATCCTCTGAAGTTTGGACACTGACATAAGCTGTGACGTAGCCTCAGAGGGTGATTAATGATTAATAAAAATAGTGAGTAAAAGCTTAAATACCTCTGTAAATATCTGTTGCCTCTGCCGTAGAGCAGAATCTGTTTCAGCCCTCTTGGCTGGACGAATAGTGTACAGACCCTAAACGGGAAAACTCCTCTCTCTGTTTATAGTTTGAATGTTTGCTAGTAATTAATAAGTTCCTGCACGTAATTTATCCTAGAATGCTTTCAAAACCTTGTAGAAGAATATTAATATTAATATACAGTGGTTGGGGTTGGTGAGAGTCCAAAATATTGAGTTTAATTAATCTATATTTTTGTATAATATTATCTCACCCCAATTAATTTCTCCCCTCTGCCAAATCCAGCGTAGGTTCTGAGAACCCCACTCCGTGACAACAGCATTGTACAGCCATTGCACCTGAGATCCTGCCTATGTATCCCTGGAGTGAGCATCCAGAAGAAACCAGTAGCACAAGGTCAGAGACTGTCCTTTCCTCTGAAGCCAGAGGATTCCAGCCTTGATGTCCAAGGGCAGATTGGACACTCATACAGGCTGTGATGTAGCCCCAAAGGGTGATTATTGATTAAGCAGAAATTGTGCGTAAATTCTTTGATGCCTCTGTAATTTCTACTGCCTCCTGCCACAGAGCAGAAAGTGCTTCAGCTGAGCAAGCAGTATACTGACCCCAAGAGGCATTAAGCCACGGGGAAGATCCTCTCTCTGTTTAATAGTTTGAATGTATGCTAGTTATTAACAAGTTACTGTTTGAGATATTCCGATAATGTCCTCCATGACCGTGTAGATCCATATTAATATTAATATTCAGTGGTTGAGGGTGGTGAGAGCTCAAAATATCGAAGTTAATAAATATATATATATATATATTTATTTTTTTTTTAAATACCCTCTCGCATCAATTAATTTCTCCCCTCCGCCACAATCGGTGTAGGTGTCAGAATACCCCTCCGCAACACCTGTGTGGAGGGCTCCAGCGTTGAACACAATATTTCAGATGAGGTCATGGAATCACAGAACCACAAAATCATCCAGGTCAGAAAGGACCTCCAAGATCATCAAGTCCCATCATCTCTTCACTCTATCAAGTCTGTCATTACACCAAGTCCCCAAGCACGGGGTCTATATGGCTTTTAAATACATCTAGGCATGGCGACTCAACCACCATGTCCTTCCTGTGCTAAGGATTCCAGAGCTGGACACAGTTCTCCAGATGATATCTTACCAGGGCATAGTAAAGCGCCAGAATCTAGTCACACTTCCTTTGACTCAGACCAGAATGTGATTTGCCTTCTGGGCTACAAGTGCACATTATCAACTCATGTCCAGATCCTTAGTGACCAGAACTCCCAAGTTGTTTTCCACAAGCCTGTTTCCCACCCTCACCCACCAGCCTGTTTGACAATGACAGTTGTTCTGACTCAGATGCAAAACACTGCATTTGGCCTTCTTGAGCCTCATGAGGTTCATCTGGATCCATCTCTTCAGCTTTTCCAGGTCCTTCTGGATGATGTCCCATCCCTCTAGCATATCAACATCACCACTCATCTTGGTATCACCTGTAAACTTGCTGATGGCACACTTGATCCCAATGTCTATACCATAAATAAAAACATTGAACAGTTCTGGGAATATTTATATGATAATATATGGTCATTTAACTATTTGTATGAGATAGAGGTCTTAGAGAAACCTCATTTTGACTAAGAGTTTTGAATAGTTTCAAAGATTAAGTTTTGTAATTGTTCAATATAATTGTTCAATTTAGAAAGAGGTAAATAGTTAATTGTTAATTGAGATATAGTAGGCTACTTACAGAATAAAGTTGATTATAATTTACAATATTTGTAGCATAATCTGGAATTTTTTGAGTTAACTTTATTCCTGGTGTTTTAAACATCAATTATCTTAATGAGAAATGCATGACAAAATGATTTCTAATGAGAAAACAGAGGTATCACTCATATGAATGTTACTGTGCTAGTATTGATATAAAAGCCCATAGGATAAAAATATTGCATTTCCCATTACATATGTCTTGAGGTAAAAAAAAGGTTTTATGTCCTTTCCTCAGACATCATTCATGTACAGCTACTGAGACATATTAATTTTTTTCCTCTACCCTTTCAATTGTGCAAAGTAATACTGGAAGAAATAGATGATGGACTCTATCTACTATTACATGGCCTTGTAGCTTGTATCACCACCACTGTTGTTTTGTTTGTTTGTTTGTTTGTTTGTTTGTTTGTTTGTTTTCTGGTGGGCTGGGGTGAAAATGGGATTGTCTACACAGCACAAGACTTACTGATATCAAATGGGGTTGACCTTTCTTGAAGGAAGGCCTTTGCTCAGGACTAGTGAAGCTAGTTTTAAGAGCTTTAAATTATACTTAAAAGGGGAAAGGAATAATGTCAGTGTGCTAGTAAGCACCCTCAGTCTATTCCTTTGAGACTTACTGTGTACAATGGAACACACCTGTGGTGGTTATGGGTGTTACCTGCTGCCCCCACCTTCAAGGATTCACCCAGACTAAACTCAGCTGGATGGAAGTTAATGAATGAAGCTTTATATTTAGAGCTTAGTACAGTTTACAAGTATATATATATATATATATATATATACACACATATGTATATACTATATTAGAGGTATATAGAATTATATACAGTAATACAAAGGTTGAAAGTAACAGAGGAATGCAAGGCTGCCTTCCAGCAATCAGAGCACCCAGGAGGGTCTCTGAACCACTCCTCCACCTTCTTTTCATCCTCTCCCTTATCTCAGAATCTCTCTTATGTGCAGGGTGAGCCAGAAAGGTCAGCAAGGGTTATTAGAAGCAGAATGATTAGTTGGAGATGTGCAGATTCAGGCAGAGGAGTTAATGGAGAAAAAAAAAACAACTACTTTATATTGCCACAGGTCTGCAAGCAGCAGATGGGGTACAACTGACACAGATGGGGAGAAGGACCCTGGCACATGAGGTGGCTGGGCTTGTTGAGAGGGCTTTAAACTAGAGTGGAAGGGGGATGGGGTTAAACATGACAGCACTAGAGATAAATCAAAAGAAATTGAGGATGGTAAGCTAGAGATAGGGGTAAAAGCAGCAGCCTAGCTGAAGTGCATGTACACTAATGCACGCAGTATGGGTCACAAACAAGAGGAGCTGGAAGCCTTGGTGCTGAAGGAAAACTATGATGTTGTCGCCACCACAGAAATGTGGTGGGATGACTCACATGATTGGAGTGCTGTAATCAATGGCTACAGACTCATCAGGAGAGACATGCAAGGGAGAAGAGGTGGAGGAGTGGCTCTGTATATTAGGGATGCTCTGGATGTCATGGAGGTAGAAATCAAGGATGACCAAGTTGAGTCATTATGGGTGAGAATTAAGGGGAAGCCCAACAAGACCGATATCCTGGTTAGAGTCTGTTATAGACCACCCAACCAGGAAGAAGAGGTTGATTTATTACTCTTCAAACAATGAGATGCTGCCTCAAGATCACCTGCCCTTGTTCTGGTGGGCGACTTTAACCTACCAGACATCTGCTGGGACTTAAACACTGCAGAGAAGAAGCAGTCTAGAAGGTTTCTGCAATGTGTGGAAGACAACTTCTTATCCCAGCTGTTACGTGAGCCTACCGGGGAGCAGCTCTACTTGACCTGCTGCTCACAAATAGAGAGGGCCTGGCAGGGGATGTGGTGGTTGGGGGCTGCCTGGGGTCCAGTGACCACAAAATTATAGTTTTCAATTGTGGTAGTTTGAGGCAGGCTAGAATGTTTTGGTGAGAAAACTAGATTACAGGCTGTGAAAAGAAAACAATGGTGTTGTCTAATTCGCTCACAGTCTTGCTGAGAAGTATAGGAACAAGAAATAAAAACATTTGAAAATCACACTCAGCGCTTCACTCTCGCTCGGGCTGCTGGATGAACTGCATCTCTCTAACCTCACCCTCCATTTTGTGCTAATCCACTTTGCTTCTTAATCTCTGGCTGAATCTCCATTCTTCCTTGAGACTGGGGTAAGGTTGAGAGGGGTAGGGGGAAGGTAAATGGGAGGATGAGAGCCCCTCCTGGGGACTCAGGTTTCTGGGAGGGGAGTTGTGTTTCTGTATTACCTTTTACATTTCTGCATATATATATATATATATATATATATATATATATATATATATATATACTGGAAATATCTGCCTATATATTGTGCTATCTGTAAATGTAAGATTCATTCATATTTCCAGAGCTGACTGAGTCTAGTCTGGGTGATTTCTAAAGTGTGTGGGAGTGGGGAACATCCAAACATTCACATCAATATATGGAGAAACTAGGAGGGGCATCAACAGAACCTTCACACTGGACTTCCAAAGGGCAGACTTCAGTTTATTTAAGGAACTAACTCAGAAAGTTCCCTGGGAAAGAGCCCTTGAAAACAAAGGGGTCCAGGAAGGTTGAACCTACTTCAAGAAAGAACTCCTAAAGGCACAGGAGCAGGCAGTGCCACTGCACCGGAAGACGAACCAAAGAGGGAGGGAGCCAGACTGGATGGGCAAAGAGCTGTTGAAGGAATTAAAAGATTAAAAAGAGAGTGTATCACTGTCAGGGTACAGAGGCTGGCGAGAGGCAAGATCGGGGTACTGACGACTCGAGACAGCAGCTTCTAGGCATCTGTGCATGAGTACATCAGTACAACTTTATTAGGGTAGTGCAGTGTCTTATATAGTGCTCAGAGGAGGTGTTTCCAGCCAGCCTGGGGCTGGCAGGAGTGGACAGTACAGATTGGCCCCAAGTTATGTGTAAGGCAGAGATAGGTTACCTGTGGTAAACAACCTGTGAGTACCACCCAGGGGGGCTGGCCAGGGTCAGCCCCCTTGGGGCTGCGTCCGCCCCGGGGGCCGGCAGATTCCACCCCCTGACAGCTGTGCGTGGGTTGCTCATGGTTGCCAGCTTAGGCCCCTGGGAATCAGTAAGACCCAAGGACACTTCCCATCACAAGGCCTGATGTTTACATTCCATACCTCGTTGCAGGAGAAAGCTTCCCACAATACCCCCTTCTTTTCTTTGAGCAACCCACGTTCGATCTTATACAGGCCGTGTTTGATACAGGTATGGATGATACAACTGCAGGTTAACAATGCTAAAGTTAAGAGAATGTATCTGTGAAGAACCCTTTTGCTAGTGGCAATAGTCTGGCAAACTAACAACCCAAGCTCAGCTAGCAATCCCAAAAGCTATTCCTGTAAGTGACAGTGAGTCAAATGTTCAAAGCCCAAAAGTCCAGACGAACATCACAGTCACTGGAGAGTGCAAATCCGTCGTCTTCGTTGGCTCAGCATGGCAGCTGATGTTGTAGAGCTGCAGATGCACCAAGCTGTCCAGTATTTCTCCTCAGACTCCCACAGTTCTGGATTCAGTCTGTAGTTCTCAGAAATCTTGATGTTCTAATCACACCTCTTCGCTGTGAGCTGCATCTGTCCATCGTGCTTTAAGAGCTACTAGCCTCTAAATATAGTACAAGGATATGCCTTAGATATTGCGTTCAGGGTATTCTGCTTAGGCCTTTTCCCACAGTTCTTCATCTACTTTAAGAATTTAGGGCAGTGTCTTTTATCTCTTGCAGGGCCCTTGCAAGAGATGAAAGGTCACATTGCCATCTTATGCCAATTTGAGTGGGCTTTGGCCTTTACAAAAGGATGCTAAACTGAATCTATTCCATTAAACCACAATCACTGAAACTCATGAAAATACTCAAATTCACTGACCATGATCAGACCTCATCATCCATAGACACATATAGCCATCATTTCAGTACTCCTTTCAAGATCTTACCACAATTCTGCCATCTGAGCAGGATTCCTGCTCACCTTAGGAAAGGACAGGCTAATCATACTCAAGATGGTCCCCATCTTACAATGCCTGTGAAGATAAGGGATCAAACACAAACAAATACAGAGACAAATGTAAGTGAACAAATACAGAAACAAATACAGAAACAAACACAAACATATTGAGTGCCTAGGCTAACAGACCCATTGATCTTGTCTGCAGAAATTTTTTATACCTGCTCCCTTGTCTTTCTACCTCTTTTTCCCCCTCTTTTTTTTTTTTTTTTTTTTTTTTATTCCAGAAAAAACCCAGATATACGGAAAGAACCTAAAATCAAAACATCCCATGATTTCCCCATATGAAAAAAAAATCCCATAATTGTCATATTACAAACTCTGACCCTTAACTATACTATTGTAGCAGCTGAGAGGTCTAGGAAATGAAGGAAATAGGAGAAAAAAAAAAGGCAAAGAAAAACTCAAGAAGTGTGGTACCACAGGAGAGTCAGAATTAGAACAGAGGGGAAAAGAAGATCTTCCTAGAAATTCTGATACAATTAACAATCATTTAACATCCTATTCAGTACACTCCTAACCTGTAAGATCCAGTACAATTAAAAAAGAGCATTAATACTGACGTCAGTAGTTCATATAGGTAGAAAGATACAACAATACGAGTTTGTTACAGTAAGAACTAAGCTGTTTGTTTCTCGCTGAGGAAGTGCAGGGAGGGGGGGTCTGTGAGCCAAGCTCGCCGCCCGTGCCAGGGGAGGGAGGCGGGGGAAGAAGGAGGGGAGGTGTGGGGGAGTGGGGGGGGGTGTGTCCCGTGACCTGCGGAGCCAACGCCATTTTCAAACCTTCCAAGCCGGGACGGGAAAGGGACCCTGCCGAACTCTGCTGCCGGCCGGGGGTGGGGGGGGGAAAGGAGAGGGCGGCTCAGACTTCCAGACGACTTCTCGCTGATCTCCGCAGGCTGGTCTTCGAGCTCGGTCCCCCAGAGTCTTTCTGTTCATCCGTCTGTCTCTTTGGTGTTCTCATGTCCTGTACCCACGATTGGTGGGGGGCACGGGGGGGGTTTGGGTTCCGCCGGGCTCCACAGTTGAGGAGGGGCGTTTCCCGCCGGCGGCGAGACTCGGGAAGCACGGGCGCTGCTGCCGTTTCTGCTTTCTCTGTCTGCTTTTCGTTCTTTCTGTATCGAGGACACAGTGGTGGGGGAGCTGCCATCCTGATGACGGAACGCAGAAGGAAAGCGCCGTAGCGGCTGGCAGTGGCGGCTGGAAGCAGCCACTTTGGATGGCAGTCCCGAAAAACTTTTACAGGCTGAGAAACTTTGGCAGTTTGCCACCGCCGGACGGCCCTCGGCAATTGCCATCACGGGGTGGTGGGAGCGGCCACCGGCGCCGCGCGGTCGCTATTCCGCCGAAAGTAAAAAAAAAGGGAAGGGGGGGGGAAGGGGGTGGTCTGCTTTCCAGCGGCAACTGCTCCAGGGGGTACCTGACTATGCACGATCACCGCCCCCAGAAGTGCCCATCTGTATGGTCGCACCCGTCGTCACGACAGTTGCCGTTATTAAAGTCCCCCATATTTATGAGCGGGGTTACTCTTTAATAAACGCCTATCTCTATAGGCCGCCCGTACCAGCAGACACTGTCCCCCGTGGTTAGGGAGGGGATAAAAAAAGGAAAACCAGCGCACTTCCCCGGAAAAATTCTGTAAGCGAGAAAGAGGGGGGCGGGGGGGATGGGTGTGTGTTCCTGCCTTCCGGCAACAACTGCTCCGGGGGGGACCTGACTATGCACGATCACTGCCCCCAGAAGTGCCCATCTATATGGTCACACCCGTCGTCATGACAGTTACCGTTATTAAAGCACCCTCATATTTATGAGTGGCGTTATTCTTTAATAAACGCCTATCTATATAGGCCGCCCGTATCAGCAGACACCTATCCCTCGTGGTTAGTAACGGGTTAAGCGAAGGGGAAGAGAAGAAAAAAAAAAGAAAGAAAAAAAAAGAAAAAAAAAGAGGAAAACAGCACATGCTGAGAGAGCTGGCAGCTGAGCTGCTCACAAATAGGGAGGGGCTTGTAGGGGATGTGGTGGTTGGAGGCTGCCTGGGGTCCAGTGACCACGAAATTATGGAGTTTTCAATACATGGAGAAACCAGGAGGGGCATCAACAGAACCTCCATGCTGGACTTCCAAAGGGCAGAGTTCAGCCTATTTAAGGAACTAACTCAGAAACTTTCTTGGGAAAAAGCCCTTGAAAACAAAGGGGTCCAGGAAGGTTGGACCTGCTTCAAGAAAGAACTCCTAAAGACACAAGAGCAGCTGTGCCATTGTGCCAGAAGACGAGCTGATGAGGGAGACAGCCAGACTGGATGGGCAGGGAGCTGCTGAAGGAATTAAAGATTAAAAAGAGAGTATATAATCTTTGGAAAAGAGAGGAGATTTGCCAGGAAAAGTTCAAGGACGTTGCTAGGTCTTCTAGAAAAAAAAATAGCTAGGCAAAAGCCCATCTAGAAGTTAGGCTGGCCACAGCTGTCAAGGAAAATAAAAAATGTTTCTCTAAATACATGAATGGCAGGAGAAGGGCCAAGGACAACCTGCAGTCCTTGTTAAATAGAGAGAGGTAACAAAATAAGCCTTGGGGTTAGTATCTACTACAGGCTGCCTGGTCACGGCATGTCTGTTAAGGAAGCTTTATTACTGCAGCTACAAGAGGAACCATGCTTTCAGACACTTATCATACTGGGGAACTTCAAACGTGCAAACATCTGCTGCAAAAATAACATGATTAATTGCAGGCAACCTATGGAGTACATCAAGGACTTCTTGTAGGGTCTGTAGTGACAGGACAAGAGGTAATTGTTTTGAATTAAGTAGAGTAAATTCATATCAGGAATAAAAAAAATCACAACCAGAATGCACCTCTTCCCTTCTTTCAGTACAACAGATCTCTCTGACTTTGTAAAACAATTCCATATGCACTCCTGAATTTTACAGGCAATAAGTATAGTTTACTACACAAACAATGATTTGGTCATTTGAGACACAATAAACAGGCCATTTCACAAAAAATTGTGCTGGGATAGATTTTTTTTTTTAAATTTTGCTGTTGTTTTTTTTTTAAATGTGCTGTAAATGAAGTAATCTATTATGTTTTAAGCACTGGGGAAAGCAATTAATAGTATAATGCAATGGCTTCATAAATACAATTTTGCACAGGCAGTGTGCAAGAAAGCAGTGGAAAGCAGATCTCTATGACTGGCATTTGTATTGATAACTGTAATGTTACAACTGTCTTGCCATTGCTATTCCTTTTATTGCTTACAAGACTAAAATAAAAGCAAGTTAGAAAAATACAACATGCCTGTATTTTGATATGTTGATATTTTGATACGAGATATGTTGACATATTATTTACAGATGACTCAAAAATCAACTAAAATATTGCCATTGAACAATGCTGCATTATTTAAAGAAACAAACACATTAAAAGTGAATCACATAGAGTAGAAGTATTGCATTCATTATTCTAAAGGATAGGCAACCTGCTTTATGTTATCCGGTGTCTTGGGAGTATTTTCACAGTTTCCTTTGGATAATTCTAGTTTTAACATTATTTAGATTTTTGAGGAGATTTCCCCTAGTCCAGACCCAGACAATGAAGAACTGATCTATGTATGTATTGTAACCTCTGTGCCAATTAAAGGAATATTTATTATAACAGAAGATAACACATAAGCAGGACAACTCCAGGCTATTTTAAAGTACTGAAACTTCAGTACACTTTTCGTTTTTCCTTTCTTCCTCTTGTTTTAGAAAGGTGTTCAGCAGAACCTATTTAATTTTTAAAATTTCTAAGTATAAAAACCTTCAGGAATTCTTTCTGGAAGACCAAAACATGTTTGAAACATTAACTTTACTTAATAAAGACAACTAAATAATTTTATTAATCAAAAGTATTAAGCAAAGCACTATTTTTTTTTCTTCCCAGAAAGTGTATATGTATGCAAATCTGTACATTTCTGTAGAGTCATAGGTGAAGGCATATAACATTAAACATGAGATCTGCATGAATGGATGAAAATCAAGCTCTGAAAAAGGCCAAAAAATGCCTTATTTCATATACTGATGAACCACAAACTAATTTCCTAAGGTATAAGTAGGTGAATCAAACCTTAAAAGTCTTTCATAAGAATCTTTGCAAATATTTTCAGGAAACACTTCCAATTCCTGAATTTTGTTAATTTGTTTTCTCTCTTAAAATATTGAGATGGGGGGGGGGGGGGGGGGGGGGGGGGGAGGCGGAAATAGACATGTAAACAAGATAAAAAATGCAACTCCTTAGAGCTATTGTTCAGTCTTTTACATAGCCCTATTAATATATCACAGTCACAGTTCTGGTCTGATGTGTTTCTATCACTGCTGAAGAGAAGAATGGATACTTCAACTCTTGCAAAAGCATGCCATCTTCAGGGAATGTTTGCCATGTAGATGGATTTTTAGGAAGGTAATTGTGTTTTTTTTTTCAACTGAAGTGAGCATCTGAATCTATCTTGTTGGTGCTAAAATCCTTTAAGAACAATAAATCGTCAGAGATATTAATCCACTAGTTCCTGGATTTTAAAATATTTTGCTTAACAGAATGCTATCTTTCCCTATGAAAAGCCAATTGTTTATATAACACATTCAAAAATTATTCATTACAATGTCAACAGCAATGTGTTCGCTGGGTGAGAGAGAAAACACTGCACTCATTCCTATTGACATGTGCGAACTTTGCCTTTCATTTCAGAGGTATTTAATTTATGTTCCCGTACTATTTATTGTCTGAATAGGTCAAGGTTTCTGCAAGCATAAGTTTCAGTGTTTAGCAAACACAAATACTTCAAAAGTTTTTTTTAAATTTAGAATTCTTTGTGAAAACAAATCAGGCAAGGGAATGTTATAATGAGTGTTGGCTTGATAAAGATTCATTTTTACTTAAAATATACAGGGAATTTCCATTTATTATGTCAAAGACTACAAATAAGATTTATAAGTTGGACTGGATGATCTTGGAGGTCTCTTCCAACCTGGTTGACTCTATGACTCCATGATTTATTCTAGTTATTGTCACATGACCGAGTTTGTTATTTTGCTGTAAAATCTATTTCTGCTATTTTGTTGTGGCTTGAAAATTGTAAAGATGCTGAGAAACCTAATTTTTTTTCTCTTGCTATACCATGTGTGAAGCCTCAGAGGTGCTTCACACTAAACATATAGCTACCACCATGTTACACTCAGCTTTTTAAATCGAATAATAGAATATTTAGAAATTAACTTCTTAATACTAATGTGAGTGACACTTCAGTCCTTTTGTTAGAAATAGTTGTGTCATGCATTTTTTTCATTAGGATAACTGATGTTTAAAATACCAGGAATTCTGAAGTTATGTTGCAGGCCCCTCACCAGCTTCATCTCTCTTCTCTGGACATATTCCACTACCTGAACATTTCTCTTGAATTGAGGAGCCCAGAACTGGACACAGGACTCAAGGTGTGGCCTGACCAGTGCTGAGCACAAGGGAAGAATAATCTCCCTTGTCCTATGGGCCACACTGTTCCTGATGCAGGCCAGGATGCCATTGGCTCCCCCTGGCCACCTCGGCATACTGCTGGCTCATCTTCAGCCTACTATCTATCACTACCTCCAGGTCCCTTTCCTCCTGGCTGCTCTCCATCCACTGTCCCTAGCCTGTAGTGTTGCTTGGGATTATTGTGGCCAAAGTGTAGAACCTGCACTTTGCCTTGTTGAATCTCATTCCACTGGCTTATGCCCACCCATGCAGCCTGTCAAGATCTCTCTGCAGAGCCCTCCTACTTTGCAACAGATCGACACCTGCTCCTAACTTAATGTCATCTGCAAACTTACTGATGGTGGACTCAATCTTCTGGTCCAGATCATCAATAAAGATATTTAACAGGATTGGACTGTATTGGAAATTAATAATAAGTTATCAATTGTTAATATTAATTTCTGTATTAATATAAATTTTACTATTACTATTCAATAATTTGGGAAAATTGCCTGAGATTCTTCAGATTTTCAGTTGACAGGAAGTAATTCCATAGAATTAAACAGTTTAAACAATCATAACTTGGAAAATAGGAATGTGAGAAGAAGAAAAATTCTAATTATGCTCATGGAGTCCTGGCATTAACTCCAGCATATATGCTCACAATGCTTTTTTGGTCCCTGAGTAAGTCTTCTGTACCAAGAACACATGACAATGATCCTGAGATTAAATGCAAGATATTCCAGGCAGCAGGAGAAGAATTGAGTTGCTGCTAAAGCGGTGGGTGGGAGCTGCATACATATGGCAGCCTTGATTCCAGTTAACAAGCTGTAAATGAGGAAAGGCAGAGAGGCTCAGTGTAGAAAGGCTGAATGCAGAAAGGTGTGGTTTTTAAATCAGCCCCCTTGAAATACTTCAATTTGAAAATCAAACTGGCCAATAGGCACTAGCATCATTGTTCTGGCCAATGAATTCAAAGCTTTGTGTCTCGTTTGACCACGCAGGTATGTTGAAGGTGTTATGGAGGGTGGCAAAGCCCCTGAAATGGTCCCCATGTCATGAAGGTTACAGTGTCTCACATTTAAGCCATAAGCATCGTAAAACCAAAACAATCGTCTAGTCCCATGAGAAGTTTCCTCCCTAGAGGACATAAAAGGTAAACATTGGCCTTGTTTTCCAACTTTCGGCCTTGGTTCTCAGGCACACTGACCACCTGCTGATGGGCTGAGCTTTGGGTGGTCCTACAGGTTGTTCTGGTAAGAACTGTCCAATTATATAGGTTAATTATGACTTTGTACCAATCTGTAATAATATCATAAAAATTGTCAGAACTGGTGAACACACCTCTTTGGAACATTATAAAAATGGTGTGTCTGCTTGGATCGCTGTTCGGACCGTTCTGATCACTCGGACTGTTCGGAATCGTTCGGATTGTTCAGATCGGCTGGTGAAGTTAGTATGCTACCAACCTGCCTGCGGCCCGTTCCACTTTATCAGCCTGCTCCAGCGTGCTTGCCTGCTTCGGTCTGCCTGCTTGCTTCGGTTTCAGCCCGGCGTAAGACTGCTGACGCCTGACTCTCAGAGACTGAGGGCCTGCATGGACTCGATCCTGGCCAGGGGAAAAGGGACAACGCCCTAGTGGTGCACCGAAACCCTGCTAAGCTGCTGACTGTGAGTAAACTGATGAACTTTTAAATCGAAACTGAACAACTTCAAAGACTCAAAACTTTTCAAAGAACCATAGACTCTCTTTTATTTACCATTTTCTGAAATGTTACTCTTGCCTAATCGAGAATAATTCACGTGGGTAATTTGGTTTTTGGGAAGGGGATCTTCACTTTTAGCAATAAATCACTTGGTCTCTACAAGCCAGCCTCGCGCGTTTTCCCCATGAATTTATTGTGAAACTGCATTCCATGACAGAAGGGCAGTACAAGACACCTGACATGTGGTGCTAAGCCCCTAGCCTTCAAGGCTTTGGTCATCTGACTCAGCTTCCCAGACATTGAACAGGAGGAGGAGACCAAGGGTTAAACTGGCCTGGCAGGATGTGTGCCGTACTAGGACACGAGCCCAACACCAGTCCCTGGGACACACCACTAGTAACTGGACACCAACTGGATGTGGCACCATTCACCACCACACCCTGGGCCTGGCCAGTTCTTGATGCATTTCCGAGTGAATCTGTCCAAGCCATGAGCTGCCAGCTTTGCCAGGAGCTCCTTGTGGCAGACAGTGTCAAAGGCTTTGCTACAGTCGAGGTAGAATACATCCATAGCCATCCCCACATTCACCAGGTAGGTAACCTGATCATAGAAGGAAATCAGGCTGATCAGGCAGGACCTGCCCTTCCTAAACTCATGCTGGCTGAACCTGATCCCTTGGCCATCCTGTAGGTGCTGTGTGATTGCACTCAAGATGACCTGTTTCATCACCTTGCCTGGCACTGAGGTCAGGCTGACAGGTCTGTAATTTCCTGGTTCCTCCTTCTGGCCCTTATTATGGATAGATATCACATTGGCCAGATTCCAGCCATTAGCAACCTCTCCAGTGAGCCAGGACTATAAATGATGGAGAGCATCTTGGCCAGCTTATTTACCAGCATCTTGATCTGATGATCAAGATTACCCTTATTTTGCATTGTAGATGTTATTTTGCATCTAGAATTAACCTCATCTCAGAAACAAAACAATATCAAAAAACACACTAGAGTGAAGGTATTTTACAGTAAACAGTGATCACCTATTTTTGCATTATCACATGGAGCTTACCAAATGCCTTCTCATGCATCAATAGCAGGAAGAATACTGGAAAGAAATGTGGCCTGTAACTTGATGAACAAGGATAATCCTTTCTGAACTCCAGAGTTTGTAATCACTCATCTCTTAGAGTGAATAAACAAGGCTGTTGTATTAACAGTTAAGACAATTAAGACTCTAAGGCTGCTAACATTCCTCCTGATGCTTCCTTTGTTTTTTTTTGGGAGTTGGTTTTTTTTGGGGGGTTTATTTACCTTTTTTTGTTTGTTTGTTTGTTGTTGTTGGGTTTTTTTGTAATTAAAGATGCTCTTTCCTTTTATGTAACTTAAAAAGGTGGCATTCCCTATCATTTAACTATAAGCTCAAACAATTATTTCAAAGTAAGCACTAAATTCTCTTATCTTGAAGCTACTATCCTGGAATTAAGATTATTAACATTTAATTTAATTTTAAATTTTAGTAGAAGATTCATTGGTTAAGGTTCTATAGTGGTCTCTGCTCTCACAATTAAAATTAACAACAGACTGTGAGTTTAGGACTCTGTTTACTGAGATTGAGACATTATTTTCCATTAAATTCTTTTCCATTCTGACACTCATACTAATCAGTTCAATGACTGATCAGTTTTGCATTATGGTGGCTATTCAGGCTAAAAATTATAAATACAGAGGTACTTAGTGGCCCAAGGCACTACTGTGTTTCTACCAAGCTAATACAAACATTATTAATATCTTAGCCCAGCTGCAAAATAGCAAAATTCATTTGCGTAAGCAATGTCACCAGAAAACACATCCCCAAAATTAACTTAAAATAGTTATTTTCACAGCAGGAGCAAAGACATGGCAACATCTTCATGTCTTTCTGTAGCATCTTAAACTACTAACTGATGGCACATAGATGAACACAGCAGTAGCAGTTAGAAAATTTCAGTACGTGTGCTCTGGATTTTTTCAGTCACATCAAATGCTTATATTTTATATTATTAAAATAGTAAACTTGGAATTACAACAATAAATTCAGAGACAAGAATTTCTAACCTTGCTGTAGGGAATCATCTGTAGTGTTTCTTGTCTCCTATCTAATAAAAATGACATTTGACTAAAAGGTTAGAAAGCTACTCTCTTTAGGCTGCTTATATAGTGTGAAGAGCCTACATCGTTGGATATAATTATTCATTAATTTATAACTCAGTGTTATGTATTTGTAATGTTTCACTGTAGTCACAACAGTCACCTTGCTGTAAGAAGAATAAGAAACCCCATGTACTCCACACTCACATCACAGGTAACAAGCATCTTGTTTGGTACATAGCTAATTCCTAACAGGATGAAAATCATGAGGTATGCTCTTCATGCATTTCAGAACCCTAAGATTCTGGAACCTGTTATGGACTAAGGATTAACTGATGTGCCCTGAGGAGGAATTCAGCACCAGTGGGCAAGTGGGAGTTATTGGATCATGTTATTCCCTTCCCTTTCCTGCCTACCATCTATTTAAGGGGCAGCAACTTCTGGGGAGTTGCCTTTCTGGCATTTTGCCTTCCTGCCTGGTGGAGAGTTGTGGGGGTTTGGATTTTTGATTTTTCATTTGTTTGTTTTGAGATTTTTTTTGTTGTTGTTTTTGCTGTGCAGCTAGGCCTAATTCATCAGCATCTGTGATTTGGTTTTGTAAGGATATATGTATATACACATATATATGTATATATCCCTTTCCCCAATATTTCCCTTTTCCCTTAATACCTCCTATTTTTGTTAAAATTACTTTCTTAACTTCCAATTTTGTACAAATAATTTTGCTTAACCCTTTTCTTCCCCTGCTTATTTTTTCCCAAACTGGGGAGACACAGGGGACATAGGGGGGTGATATACATTCTGTCTAATGAGGTTCTTGCCCTGGGAGTCTTGAACATCAACACAGTAAGTTGATGCTCAAAAAACCATGGGTCTTGAACACAAAATAATATTTCTTTGTATGGGAAAAAAAAAAAGAAAAAAAGAATTGGAAGTTTAATTGAAACTTCAGTTTCTGTACACTGTGGTGTTTCATGCTGCTAGTGTTTTTTGTTTTGTAACTGATTGACTTCCTCTGTGTACTACTACGTTTTGGCTAATCATGAATACGGGATATTAAGATGGATTAGAGGTATGCCTGGGGATGTATTTTGTGGGTGCCATCAGCAGGGGGAGCTGATAAGTTTTCTTACTAATTTGTTTTCCCAGAGGAGATGATGTCAGGGAGAGATGGCATTATATATTAGTGTTTTCCCTTGTGTTTGAATGTAATCTAAACAATGGTTATAATCATATGGATTATGGCCACATTGGGCAAGAGTAGTGCTGGGTCTTTAATATCTTCCCCCACTAGCTGTGGTGGTGGGTTGGCCGCTGCCAGCCATGTAGGCTGTGGTTTCTCTTTCTCTGGCTGCTCCTGCCATGGTTTGCCTTACCTGAATTACTACCCACAGGAAATGGTTAAGAAAAATAGATTGACAGTTAAAGATACCTCACATGGTGAGGCTGAGGAAGGTACATCTGCAGGGCTGGGCACATCTCAGAAAATACCATCAGATGACAGTGATTCAGATGCTGAGATGATTGTAAATTCCATTCCCAGGAAAGAGCTGAGACATGTCAGACAAGATTACACACGAGGGGATGGTGAATCTTTAATGTCTCGTTGTTGGGACAGAGGGGCAGAAACCCTAGAACTTGAGGACAGAGGTCAAGCAGTTGGTATCCATGTCCAGGAATGGGGATATTAATAAACACCTATGGAGGCTTGATGGCATCCATACCCTCTGGGCACATCTCCTTGTTGCAGTGAAACATCTTTACCTTTCCAAAGATGACATGGTATGGCACCTTTCAAAATGGACCATCGTACAGCACTGTTTAAGTGAGATGACCATGCAAGATATAATCTACAGAAATGGCCAGATCCCTCTGGAATCTGATGAGGTATCACGTCAGTGGTCTTTCTTAAAGAAATTTATTCGGCGTGTCACTCCTACATGTGCTTACACTTTGGGAGGGAGGATCTTGGGAGGAGATGGTGGAAATCCCCCAACTATCAGTGAATTTGCCAACTGGCTGACGAAATTCAAAGATGGAAGGTGTCTCATGCACAGCATGAATTTCAGCTATAGAGACTCTGGTTGAGGACATGAAGTAGTTTAAGGCAAAGGTGTCCAAACTGGAGAAGCGGAATAGTACCTCTCCTTCTGAATGGACCCATGTTTCAGCCATTAGAAATAGATGTCCTCCTAGGAGACCATCTTGAGCTGGGTAAGGGGTTGTTAAGGAGGGATATGAATCTAGGTTTGGGGTGAAATGCACTGAGGCCGATGTAAAAGTTATTAAGTAATTTATTGGTATATATAGAGAAAATTTCCCCAGACTTATTTACAAGTAACCCACACAAATTCTATGATATCATTGGTAGAAGTGTTTTGCAGAATGTCTATATACAGTCAAATTAATTGATTTCGGAGAAATCTTTAGAAACATTTATAACTTGCAGAGAGACTTGCAGCACAAACTGCTGCTGAAAGGTCAGGCATAAACTTCTACCAACTTGAATAAAGAGAGTTAGGGTACTCACTGGTCAAAAACCTCAATATTTGCACTCCAAAAGCATAAGCAGGGAAAATATAGATAGTGAAAGCCATGTGGTGGACTTCTTGTGGTAATGATGTGGTGGGGCTTTGTTGCTGGTTCAGTCTAAAATGAGCAAGCTGTCTTAGAAGGCCCATGGGCATGAGAGAGGTCTCCTGTGGCTCTCAGGAAGTGATCGGGTGGTCAGCAGCCACCTGGGCAAAGCAAGGTCCCAGGTTTGTGGGCTGGAGCATTCTGATTGAGTGCTGTGCATGGCAAGGAGTTGGCCCTCAGGCTGGCACGGCAGGCTGGATAGGCGGACCGTCAAGTCCCAATGTCAAAACTCTTTGCTAGGTTGTTGCTGGGTCGTTACCTGTATTCAGGCTCGATTAGGCAGAGTCAAGCTGCCAGTCATAGGCAAGTCCTTACTGTCGTGGCACATGGAGGCACACAAGGCAAACAGGTAGTGAACAGAGCAAAAGCAGCAACTGGCAGTGAACAAGCAGGGAGAGGTGAGCGGTGAGGATCTTATTTACCTGGATTGTCCTATTTATCAGTTGTGGGCTGAGATTAATGGTCCTTTGGCCATGATGTTATCCAATTGGCTTTTTGCAGTCAGCCAAAACATACCAAATTAGGAAGAGTCCACAGGTCTAGCTCCCCCAGATATGGGAAGAGCACAGGCCTTGCACCCGGTGGGCCATAAGCTAGGTGCATGGGCTTCCACAACCACATTACACAACCTGAGCCCTGGGCAGGCCAGACTTTATGGTGCCAGGCCCTTTGTGCTCCCTTATGTCTGTTTGTGTGTTTACCTCTGGTATGGCAGTTTGGTAAACATATCCAGGCAGGGAAGAACATGTATAAGCCTATTTTGGGTCTATGGGCCCTCCATGACAGGGATAACACAAGGGTCACTGTGGTGAACCTTGTGTGGCCATGGTGAGAACATGAAGAGGTGATATGGTCAACCTACCTCTGTTCTTTGGGCAACAGTACAGAAACTTCATAGTGGCAACAATAGAAATAATTCTTGCAGGGGAGTGGCTGCCTCAGTTTCCCAAGGAAATTCTATTTGACCAATGGATGGTCCTCAGAGACAAATGTGAACAGAAGAGAGGGCTCTGGCAGTGATCCAAGTCCATGTGTTATCTGTGGACACCATTCTCAGCATTAGAGGAGCCCTGACTCCAGGCTGAGGAGAGGAACAAGAGTCTATTGAGAGGTACTTTTTAGATGGCCTGGTTAAATAGAGGTAAAGAAGTACTGAGCTCTGGGGGACACAGAGGCACAACGCATCCTGATGTCTTTGACTTAGAGAGGGGCAGAAGCTGTGACTATCTCAGGAGATACAGGAGGGTCACATCCACAAGAAGGGTCATAAGGAGGAGCCACAAAACTACAGAGCTGTCAGCCTGACCTCAGTCCCAGGCAAGGTGATAGAACAGGTCATCTTGGGTGCCATCACAAAGCACCTACAAGATGACCAAGGGATCAGGCCCAGCCAGCATGGGTTTAGGAAAGGTAGGTCCTGTCTCACCAACCTGATCTCCTTTTATGATCAGGTTCCCTGCCTGGTGAATATGGGGCAGGCTGTGGATGTCATCTACCTGGACTGCAGCAAAGCCTTTGACACTGTCTGCCACAAGAAGCTCCTAGCCAAGCTGGCAGCACACGGTTTGGACAGATTCACTCTGTGTTGGATCAAGAACTGGCTGGATGGCAGAGCCCAGAGAGTGGTGGTCAATGGTGCCACATCCAGTAGGCAGCCAGTCACTAGTTATGTGTCCCAGGGGTCAGTACTGGGCCTAGTCCTGTTCAACATCTTTATTGATGATCTGGACAAGGGGATTGAGTCCAGCATCAGAAAGTTTGCAAATGACACCAAGCTAGGAGCAGGTGTTGATCTGTTGGAAGGTAGGAGAGCCCTGCAGAGGGACCTGGACAGGCTGCATGGGTGGGCAGAGGCCAATGGGATGAGATTTAACAAGGCCAAGTGCAGGGTTCTGCACTTTGGCCACAACAACCCCAAGCAGCAATACAGGCTGGGGACAGAGTGGTTGGAGATAAGCTGAGAGGAGAGGGACCTGGGGGTACTGATAGATAGTAAGCTGAAGATGAGCCAACAGCGCAGCAAATGCCACCATCACCACTGTTATCACCGCAGGTGATTATCCACCACTCTGCCCCAATTCAGACCAAAACCGACCATCAGAACGGGCAGCCGCCATCTTCAGAGCTGCCAGCGCCTTCCCAACCAGCGCCATCTGCTGAGTTGTCACCATTACAGAGTGAGGGAAACCACACGCCTGCACAGCCCCACCCCAAGTCGCCGCTGAGAGATCACGTGTCTGTGCCGTCATGCCCCAAGTTGCCACCCAGAGATCCCACACTTGCGCTGCCTCACCAGAAGGAGAAAGACCTCGCGCCTGCGCAGCACCACCCTAAGTCACCACCCGGAAACACGCCGATTAGCAGAGACATGTAAATGGAGGAGATATGTGGAAGCATGAAATCATTCTCCCTGAATCCTGTCTTCAAGTCAGAAACTGTTCAAGGCAAACGGGGGAAATGCACCACGACCACATGAATCTGACCATACACTACACTGCAGATTCGTGAGTTAAGGGAAATTTATTCTCGTATGCCTAATGAGACTATAACTGATTATGTTTATAGGGTGGTGGACAATGGTGCTGATTCAATAATTGTGTCCCGCAATGAGGTATGGGGAAGCACTTGGGGACCTGAAGTGTTCCTTGGGGGTGGTCCCGAGGGGGATCTTGCCTTAAGTTCTATAATCTTTTATTGAGCTGGTTCTTTCGATCCTACAGATAGAGATGAACTGACAAAATTTCGTGTTACAAATAGTGATGAATTGAATGAAACAGTTACAAAGCTGGCATGTATGCAGGCTATGAGCCAGAGAAGGATTCATCCAAATCCTATGGATGCCCTGATAAAACCACACAGGCTAAGACCTTTAGTAAAAGGACTGCCAGGAGTTTTAAGGGGTGCATGTAATGCAAGAAGAGAGCAAATTGAGGAGGTATTGCAAGAGAGTATGCAATCAGGGGAGAGCTTATCCCATCACACTATGTGGGGGGAGATGCTGGAGGAATTAACCACTAAAGGGTGAGATTTAGGTTATTCTGATACTACGCCTTTACCACCATCCTTCTTTAAAAAGAAGACATCTGAAAATAAGAGCAGCCCTGCAGTCGCCTCACATGGAAAGAAACAAGAAGTGAGACATGCCAAGGCATCTGGTAGTCCTAAAGGGAGCCCCAAAGGGAGTCCAGGAACAAGCTTACAGTCGAGTCCCAGGGGAAGCCCTGAGCTCAATCGTTGCTTCAGTTCGGGAATATCCTGGGGGCAAAGTTCCTATTATGGGTCAGGTGTACTCCTAAAGCAAGAGCACAAATACAGGATAAAACCTCGTGATTTGTTGAAAAAGAGCCGGGTAGAATACAACCCTATGAAGGCTGAATTCAATACTCTGAGTAAAATCCTCATTGGTGAGATGAAAAAACTATTAGATCAGGCATTTAAAGAAGGGACTGCAACAAGGCTTCCAGAGCCACCTCTCCTAACATGTCTGGTCAGCCTTTCACTTCTGATCAGCAGGGGGCTAAAAGCAAGTCAAAAAACTAGAAGTAGCGATGAATGCTTCAGGCCTCACTCATTGCTTTATTTTTGCCTGCCAGTGGTCTGAAAAACCTGAACCCTTCATTATGATTCCAAGAGGACTGGACAGAACTGCTGTGAAGTACCTGGTAGATACAGGTGCACAGATTACAGTGCTAAATGTGCAACTGGCAAAGCATCTGAGAATCCTGCCATCCAGAAGGAAGGTAAAAATAACGGATGTCACAGGACAGCCCGACATATGCCACTTAGCTAAAACAAGACTGTGGCTACCTGGGGAGAAAAGAAGCACCCTGGTAGAGGTGGCATTAGGTACCTGTCAACAGAATATTCTTGGATTTGATGTTTCAGCAGGTAGAAGGTGGCATCTTCCAGATGATACATTATGGAGCTTTGGTTGTTATGGAGTGGGGAGTAAAGGGGCAAAATCAGCCCATGCTCGTGTTCATTTGTTGCAAACCCCTCCTCCATTACCAAAATCACAAATTAGTTGTGTTGCACAATATCCATTACCAGCAGCAGCTAGGCAAGGCATTACTGACGTGATAGTTGACCTGGAGAAAAGAAAGATTATCACCAGAACTCATTCTCCTTACAATTCACCTGTCCGGCCAGTTCAAAAACCAGATGGCAGGTGGAGACTGACTATTGACTTTAGGAAACTTAATAATAACACCCTTCCTCTCACTGCAGCAGTTCCAAGTCTCTCATCCACAGTGACAGCAATTCAAGCAGCTTCCCATGCCTGGATGGCAACTTTGGATGTGAAGGACATGTTATTCATGGTGCCGCTTAGAGATGAGGACAAACCGCAATTTGCATTCACTTGGCAAGGTATTCAATACATATTCAACAGTCTTCCACAAGGGTACAAACACAGTACAACTATTGCACATAACACACTGGCAGCCTTGCTTGACACCGTTCAATTTCCTAAAGATGTCAAGGTGTATCATTACACTGACGACATCTTAGTGGGACGGAATGACAAGGAGCAAGTTGCTGCAGTAGCTGAGGACATTTGAAAGTTATTGACTGATGTGCTAGTTTGAAGCAAGCTAGAATGTTTTGGTAAAAGAACTAGATAACAGGCAGTGAAATGAAAAACAATTGATGTCAACTTCTCTCACAGTCTCGCTGAGAACTCTGGGAAGAAGAAAGACTTTTTCTCCATTTTGTTTCTCACTCTTGCTTTTGCCTTAGACCTGGTCACATCTCATTAACCCTGCTCCTACTAACCTTGCTCCCTAACCTCTTGGCTGCACCTCTCTTCTTCCTGAGAACTGGGGTAAGGTTGAGAGGACCGGGGGAGGTGTTGGGGTGGTTTGAGAGCCCCTCCTGGGGACTCAGGTTTCTGGGAGGGGAGTTGTGCTTTTGTATTGTTTATCCTTTATATATTTCTGTATATAATTGTATATAACTGTATATATTGTAAATAGCTGCTTGTAAATTCTGCTAGCTGTAAATAAATTGCTTCATCTATATTCCCGGTGTCCGTCTGAGTTAGCTGGGGCAAATACAAAAGTGTGGGGGTGGGCGGGGTAAACCCCAAACCATCACATTTTTTATTGGCGCCCAACGTGGGGCTAGATATTTCAGTGAGTGGAAATTAGCTCTGGGAATTAAGATGAAGCTAATCAAGCAGCTATTGTATTTGGTTGGTGCATTGCTCTGGTCTGGTTTTGTTTTCTTGGTATTTAGTTGGTTAAAAGGTCAAATTGTTGCTTATTTCATTGATCTGGCTTATAATAAGGCTAAAGCTAAGGTTTCAGATATGTTCTGGAGCTGGGGTGATTTTATTCTTGGTTATGCTGGTTTTAATATCTCTGAGAATATTACCAAGGACATTACAGGAGCTCTGGTCAATAATGTGACAATCAATGGAAATTCTGCTTTAAATATGGCTCTAATGAGAGTTATTCAGCCTAAGACAGGAATTCCAACTGTTTGTATAGGCACATGCTCGTGTAAAACTGTTTTTCTTCTCGCAATTTTTAATATTTGCCTCATGATTTTGATATTCATATTAATTTTGGCATTATTGGTGAAAAATTCAAAACCAGCTTCTGTAAGAACTAGGAAAAATTCTGTGTCTCAGAAGCAGTCTCTTTCACAGCAAAACAAGGGAACACAGTTATCGGCTTCCCCCTTGCCACCCTCTGCCCCTCCTTCTCCAAGTGCTGGGAACACAGCCAGTGTTCCCGCCACTAACGTAAACAATGATAAGGATAACCAAAACAAGCCGCAGAATTTAGCAGGAGCCCCAGGAGCACAGGCAAATACCCAAAATCAGAATGTCCCTAGCAAAAATGAAAACAAGTCAGGGTTGGCAGGCATCCCAGGAGGACAGGCAAATAATCCCACTAATGATAATAACGCTAATGCTGGTAACGCTAGCCCAGTCAGTCCAAATCCTAATAACACCAGCTCAGCCAATTCAAACCCCCAGCCAGCAGACCAGAACCAAAATCCTCCTGTTAAAAGCAAGGCAGACTTGAACTCACAAGCTCCAGGTCAGACCCCTAAGGATACAAATGCTCCAAGTCAGACCTCCAAGGATTCAAATGCTCCAGGTCAGACCCCTAAGGATTCAAACCCTCCAAGTCAGACTCCTAAAGATTCAAATCCTCCAGCAGACACATCCAAGTCTGTTGCTACTCAGGCCTTTCTGGCACCTGCTAAGGCAAAAGCTAAGACAAAGAGTGGTTCGCAGGAGGATGTAAGAGATGGGACCTCTGGTGATCAGCAGCAAGGAGAAGAGGAGGAGGAGATAGTTAGTCTGCGAGACCTTGTAGATGTGCTGAGACAACAATACTCAAGTGAGAGGAGTGCTGTGAGGTTAGCTGCCAAGAGAGAGGATGGTTCCAATGAGTTTAGGAGTGCTATGAGGAAGGTTCTGTTAGGCCCAGTACCACCAGATCAACAACAGGAAGAGGAGGAGGAAGATGACATCCAAGGCTCCAAGGATCCACTCAGAGAGGTCAGGGAAGTTAGGAAGGAATACACAAGGGAATCAGGTGAGCCAATCCTAAGCTGGCTAGTGAGATGCCGTGGCATTGGTGCTAATGCCCTGCAGGTAGGAGACAAGTCTGCCAAGCAGCTGGGACCACTCACTAAGGAGAGTGGAGTGGACAAATACCTAGCAAGTCCTCTTGGTAAGGTTAGCTTGTGGACACGTCTTCTGTTGGCTGTGGCTATGAGATATCCTTCCCGAGATGATTTGCCATGGGCTGCCAAGAAGTGGAACACCGTTGAGCAGGGAATTAAGCTTCTGAAGGAGTTTGCTGTGAAGGAAGTGCTTTATGGAGATCATGGCACTCATGAGCCTGATGATATTCCTTTGGGAACAGGTCTCATGAAGAAGCTGATTAAGCTTGCTCCTTCATCCTATGCTAACATCTTGGCCAGTAAATTCCTAGCAAGGAGTGATAATGGAAGGTCTTTCACTGTTGGTGAATTCACTGACCAGCTCAGGCAGATAGAGGACAGCTTGTCACATTCTGGTTTAGTCTGTGCCATACAAACTATGACTGCTGAAATAAAGGGCATGAAAGATGGCTTTGAGAATACCATGAAAGAACTGAAGGAGGACCTTACAACCTCAATTTCCAATCTGGTAAGGGATACCATTCCTGCATCATCTGAATGGGTGCATGTTTCTGCAGTCAGGAACAGACGCCCACCTCCTGCAAGGCAATTCCAGCCCAGGAGGAGACAAATTCCACCTAGACAGCGGCAATCACGTGCGTCACTGGATACTTCTGCGTGACACATACAGGGAGAACATGAACAAATGGGATGGTAAACCTGCTTCACCTCTTTCAAAGAGAGTCAGGGATCTGCAGAGTGGCAGAAACAGAGGCAGTAATGCCCGAAAAGTAGCTGTCACTTCTTCAGCTCCCGAGAGCAACTGCAATTATTCCAACAGTTGCAGTTCCTCTCACAACAACACCAATCATTGTGTACATCCCACATGCCATGTTCAGCATTAGGAATGCCCTGCCTCCAGCCAGGAGGAGGAAAGGGATAGTGGAGAGAACAGAACCTATCGGAATGTATTCATTAGGTGGCCTGGCAGTTCAAGAGTTCGGAAATACAGGGCTTTAATTGACACAGGTGCTCAGTGTACTTTATTGCCATCTAATTGCAAAGGGACAGAGTCCATTTCTATCTTTGGAATCACTGGTGGATCTCAAGAGTTAACTAAAATACAGGCTGAGATCAGTTTAACTGGTAAAGAGTGGAAAACACATACTATTGTAACTGGTCCTGATGTGCCTTGCATTTTGGGAATTGACTTTTTGAGACAAGGTTGTTTCAAAGATCCTAAGGGTTACAAATGGGCTTTTGGAATAGCATCTGTAGAGATTGAGGATGATAAATTGAAATTGTCTATTAGACCTGAACTTTCTGATGAATCTGCAGTTGTGGGACATCATGACATAGAGGATCTGGAAGTGCCAATTGCAACTCAAACTGTTCATCATAGGCAGTACAGAACTAACCGTGACTCTTTGTTGCCCATTCATCAGCTGATTCGTCAATTGGAGAGTCAGGCTGTCATCGAGAAAGCTCATTCACCTTTCAACAGTCCCATCTGGCCTGTGTGCAAACCTACGGGCGACTGGAGACTGACAGTTGACTTTCGTGCCCTCAACGAGGTGACGCCACCCATGAGTGCAGCTGTGCCGGACATGCTGGAACTCCAGTACGAGCTGGAATCGAAGGAGGCTAAATGGTATGCAACCATAGACATTGCTAATGCTTTCTTCTCTATTCCCATAGCAAAGGAGTGCAGGCCTCAGTTTGCATTCACCTGGAGAGGAATCCAGTACCAGTTCAATCGTTTGCCTCAGGGGTGGAAACACAGCTCAACCATCTGTCATTCAGTCATCCACAATGCACTGGAGAAAGGTAAAGCTCCAGAGCACATCCAGAACATCAACGACATCATTGTGTGGGGCCAAACTGCTGAGGAAGTCTTCGAGAAAGGTAACAAAATCATTGACATTCTGTTGCAAGCAGGTTTTGCCATTAAGAGAGACAAGGCCAAAGGACCTGCCAAAGAAATTCAGTTTCTGGGAGTGCGGTGGCAGGATGGTCGCCGTTACATTCCTCAGGATGTGATCAACAAAGTCTCTACCATGGCAGTTCCCACCAGTAAGAAGGACACACTATCTTTTCTTGGTGTGGTGGGATTTTGGAGACTACACATTCCTGGTTTCAGTCAGATTGTCAAACCTCTGCATGATGTGACTCGTAAGAGAAACAATTTCGAGTGGGGACCTGAACAGCAAGCAGCCTTTGATCAAATTAAGCGAGAAATAGTCCATGCAGTGGGCTTGGGACCTGTGAGATCTGGTCCGGACATTAAGAACATTCTGTACACGGCTGCCAGTGACAATGGTCCAACTTGGAGCCTTTGGCAGAGAGCTCCAAATGAGACACGTGGTTGTCCACTTGGTTTCTGGGGACGTTGTTACAGAGGTTCAGAGACAAATTACACTGCAACTGAGAAAGAGATTCTAGCAGCCTATGAGGGAGTGAAAGCAGCTTCTGAAGTGATTGGAACTGAGTCACAAGTGCTTTTAGCTCCTAGACTGCCAGTTCTTAACTGGATGTTCAAGGGCAAAGGTTCATCACCACATCATGCCACAGATGCAACCTGGTCTAAATGGATGGCTTTGATAACCCAACGAGCACGAATGGGTAATCTTGATCGACCTGGTCTGGTGGAGGTGATCACCAACTGGCCGGAAGGCACAGACTGTTCCAAACCTCCAGAGGAGAAAATAACTCGTGCTGAGGAAGCTCCTCCCTATGGTGATCTCTCTGATCAGGAAAAGAACTATGCTTTGTTCACAGATGGTTCCTGTCGTCTTGTTGGGAACAAGCGAAGATGGAAGTCAGCAGTTTGGAGTCCAACCAGGAGAGTTACCGAAACGAAAGATGGAGAAGGAGAATCCAGTCAGTTCGCTGAGGTAAAAGCTGTCCAACTTGCTCTTGATGTGGCTGAACATGAGAATTGGCCTATCCTTTACCTCTACACCGACTCGTGGATGGTAGCCAATGCTCTATGGGGTTGGCTAAAGGACTGGAAGAAGCATGGTTGGCAGAGGAAAGGAAAGCCTATTTGGTGTGCTGATCTATGGCAGGACATTGATGCACGACTGGAGAAAACTCCGGTGAAGGTGCGGCACGAGGATGCACACATGCCTAAGAGCAGAGCCACTGAGGAACATCAACATAACCAGAAGGCAGACCAAGCTGCTAAGATTGCTCAAGTTGATATCAACTCTGATCTTGACATTGACCTTGATTGGAAACACCGAGGTGAACTGTTCTTAGCTCGGTGGGCCCATGATTCATCTGGACATCAAGGCAGAGATGGAACATACCGATGGGCTCGCGATAGGTCAATTGACTTGTCCATGGACGCTATCACCCAAGTCATCTATGACTGTGACATTTGTGCTGCTATTAAGCAGGCTAAGCCAATCAAGCCCTTATGGTATGGTGAGAGATGGTCAAAGTACAAGTATGGTGAAGCCTGGCAGATTGACTACATCACTTTACCTAGATCTCGTTCTGGCAAGCAATATGTGCTAACGATGGTAGAAGCCAGCACTGGATGGTTGGAAACCTATCCAGTTCCACATGCAACTGCACGCAACACTATTGTTGGTTTGGAGAGACAGATCTTGTGGAGACATGGAACTCCAGAGAGAATTGAATCAGACAATGGTACTCATTTCAAGAACAATCTTGTGAAAAACTGGGCCAAAGAGCATGGTATTGAATGGATCTATCACATACCCTACTATGCACCAGCTTCAGGGAAGATTGAGCGCTACAATGGTTTGCTGAAAACCACCCTAAAAGCCATGGGGGGTGGAACTCTGAAAAACTGGGACAAACATTTAGCACAAGCTACCTGGTTGGTAAATAGTAGAGCTTCAGTAAACAGAGCAGGACCTGCACAATCAGATTTGGTCCAAACAGTAGACGGTGATAAAGTTCCTGTTGTACGTGAGACGAATCTGCTAGGGAAAACTGTTTGGGTATTTTCTCCTTTGGGCGAAGGGAAACCTGTCCGAGGGGTGGTTTCTGCTGAAGGTCCTGGTCATACCTACTGGGTAATGCAGGAGAATGGTGAAATCCAATGTATTCCACAGAGAAATTTAACTTTAGCTGAAAGAGTTTAAATTCAAGGTGTTAGGAGTTTTCTGTTCTAGGTAACATCGGCGCCCAACACTGAGAGAATCTACGATAGAATCTACAGTACGTGAGCACGAACCCAACATCACCTGGGAGTCCCTGTTCTGAGCTTTTGAATCACCTACATCTGATTGAAGTGTGAACTGAACTTGTATATATTGTTTTAGTGTAAATATTGGTTTAGAATAAATTGGATAATTCTCAGCGATACTCTGAGCGAAGTAGACAAGGGGTGGATTGTGCTAGTTTGAAGCAAGCTAGAATGTTTTGGTAAAAGAACTAGATAACAGGCAGTGAAATGAAAAACAATTGATGTCAACTTCTCTCACAGTCTCGCTGAGAACTCTGGGAAGAAGAAAGACTTTTTCTCCATTTTGTTTCTCACTCTTGCTTTTGCCTTAGACCTGGTCACATCTCATTAACCCTGCTCCTACTAACCTTGCTCCCTAACCTCTTGGCTGCACCTCTCTTCTTCCTGAGAACTGGGGTAAGGTTGAGAGGACCGGGGGAGGTGTTGGGGTGGTTTGAGAGCCCCTCCTGGGGACTCAGGTTTCTGGGAGGGGAGTTGTGCTTTTGTATTGTTTATCCTTTATATATTTCTGTATATAATTGTATATAACTGTATATATTGTAAATAGCTGCTTGTAAATTCTGCTAGCTGTAAATAAATTGCTTCATCTATATTCCCAGGGTCCGTCTGAGTTAGCTGGGGCAAATACAAAAGTGTGGGGGTGGGCGGGGTAAACCCCAAACCATCACAACTGATCAAGGACTGACTATCCCAAAGGAGAAGTGCCAAGGCCCAAGACAGGAGGTTAAGTTCTTAGGATCCTGGTGGGTAGCAGGTGCAGTGTCAGTACCAGAGGATACCTTACAAGAAATTGAAAAGGACCAGATACCCCAAAACAAAAAGGAGTTACAACAACTGTTGGGCACCTTGGGTTACTGGAGGAAACACATCCCAGGTTTCTCTGTAGTTGCTCATCCTCTGTATGATTTGGTCAAGAAGCACAAAGTTTGGGACTGGACTCCATGACATTCTGAGAGCCTGAGAGTTCTCAAAGATGAGCTGAAGGCATATCAGAAGTTGGGGCCCCTGCACCCAAAGGGTGCCCTAAGGGCTGAATGGGTTTTTTCCGAGCATGCCTCGTACTGTGGAATATTCCAAAGGGGACCCAATGGTCCTAGCAGATCTCTTTTGTTTTAATCAACAGCATTCAAATAGACTGAGACATGGTATTCAGAATGGGAAAAGGGACTCCTTTCCCTAACTCGGGCTGTCAAGGAGGCAGAGAAGCTTCGCACAACACAAGACATTGTGGTGCAAGGCCCGTTTCCACTGTGGAAATTGATCCTTAAAGGATCTCCTCTACCAGAAGGAATTGCCCAAAAGGCCACTGTAAGGAAGTGGTATGCCTACCTAGAGGGAATCTCACAGCTTTTGCCACTGAAAGAGGGACCTACAAAGGTATCCAAATTACAGCAGCCCATAAACCCTGATAAAGCACTGCTTGGTCAGCCATATAAACCTTCTCATATGACCGCAGACTCAGATAAGTCAGGAGTGTGGTTTACAGATGCATCCTCTCAGAGGGTGGGGTCCAAATGGCATTATAAAGCCGCAGCCCTGGAGATTGGTACAGGTCAAACCATCGTTGAAGAGGGTGATGGTAGTGTACAGATAGGGGAATTACGTGCTCTCATGCTAGCAGCAGAGCATGGAGCAACGACTATTTACACTGATTCCTACTTCACTTTCAAAGGCGCCACTGAGTGGATCTGCTAGTGAGAAGCAAATCAGTGGAAGGTTTCAAATGTGGAAGTTTGGAGGGCAGATGACTGGAAAAGGCTATTGGAAATAGGCCGATCCAGACCCCTTAAAGTAGGTTGGGTTAAAGGGCATTCCAAACAGCAAACTCCAGCTGCAACCTGGAATGATCAGATAGATTACTTGGCAAAAATAAACATGGTCAATGATGAAAAAGATGATTGGTGGAGATTAGCTGAATGGCTACATATTAAAAGAGGCCATTCAGGAAAGGCAAACCTCTACTACGAATGTAGATCTAGAGGATGGCCAATTTCTATGACTACCTGTGAGGAAATCATTTCAACCTGTCCACAGTGCAAGATTAGGCTTAAAGCCAATCACCCCAATTTAGCACCAGCTCAACACATCAGAGGAGACAAGAAGTTATGGAGCACATGGCAAATTGACTATGTGGGCCCATTTAAACCCTCACATGGGAAGAAATACATACTGGTGGGGGGTGCAAGTGATCTCAGGATTGGTCATGGCTACAGCAACTAGTGCTGCCACAGGCACTCAAACTATTGAGGCTTTGAAGCAGTGGTTTAGTTTTCTGCCAATGCCAGAATACATTCACAATGATAGTGGATCTCACTTTACAGCATCATCTGTACAAGACTGGGCTAAAGGTGAGGGAGTTACATGCATATTCCATACTCCCTACTATCCTCAAGTTAATGGTATAGTAGAAAGAACAAATGCTCTAATTAAGAAGCATGACGTCATATCAAAAGGTAACTGGAATAAACGTTTACCACATGCAGTCTTCATTGTGAATAACCAATGGAGTAATTATGGTAGTCCAAAAATCAAAGCATTTTGTCCTGATAAACCAATGGAAAATGTTAACCAGCCACCAGATAAACCTCAACACCCTCAACAATCATTACACAAGTTACAGGTGAGAAAACCAGTAATGGTAAACTTACCTTCGATTGGAGTTGTGCGTATGACTTTAACAAAACCGAATGGGTTGTATGCGTGGGAAGTGACCGATGTAAGTGGGAAAACTCATCGCATCAGTGTACGATGGATTCTCCCAGACTTCTGAAGTTGCTTTTACATATAACAGGTTTTCCTTGCTTTGTAAATACTTAATAAAGTTATCTTGTTATTCAGGGGGTGGGTATATGGGATTGATCTGTCTTAAATTGGTTTAGGTTATAGTTATGCTTATGTACTAGTTACCTTGTTTATATATTTTAAGGTTTAAAGGTATTGTATGTATAATGGTGAAGGTATAATCTGAGTATTTCATCTCATTTTTCGATTTTTGGCTTAATGTGAGCCAGGGGGTGGAATATGTCATGGAAGGTAGCAGAGTCCTTTAACAGGCCTCATTTCTGCACAGGATCGTGGCTCACATGAAGCCAAACTATCTCAATAACCAAAACAATATTCCTATCTGCTAATCTAGCAGCTACAGGGCCCCTAAGAAGATTCCTTGCCAGGAAGGGTAAAAGGTAAACATTAGCTCTGTTTTGAGCCAAAAGACCTTGGTTCCCATAGCCCGCTGGACACCTGTTGAGGGCTGACCCCTAGGTGGTCCTGTAGGTTGTTTTGGGTAAGAATTGTCCAATTGCATGAATTGATCATAATTTTGTACCGATCTGCAAAAATAACGTAAAATTGCCTGAACTGGTTTGATCACACCTCTTTTGAACACTATAAAATGCTGCATTGACCCTACTCTACACTCTCTCTGCACCTCGAGACCCTTTCGTTCTCAACCTGCTGAATGACACCCTGCACACGCATTGATCGGCAGCATTAAGAATTGCGGCATGCTTGGCATGAACTCGGCAACACCCGATCCTCGGAGGCCAGGGCCTACCTTGGCCTGAATCTGTAGGAGGCTTGGGCAATGCCCTGAACTTCGTAAATACCTCAAAACCCTGCTGAACTTCTTTTGAACAGTGAGTAACCAACAGGCTCTTTATCTAGAGACTGAATAATTTCTGAAGACTCAAAGAACTCTCTTAAAATTACAGACTCTATTAATTTTTGCCATTTTCTATTTTAATCTGCGACCATGAATCAAAAACTTATGTGGGATAGTTATAAATAAGTTTGGGGAAGGGGATTTCTCATATTTTAGTAATAAATCATTTAGTTTCCTTTATATATCGGCCTCGCATGTCTTTCCCCATAAATTCCCCTAAACTGCGTTCCTCAACATCTGGTGTGCACACTGCCGTGGGTTGCCAGGAGCAGACCCACTTGCCTGCGTTCGATCGGCCTGAGAAGTCAGACTGCATGGAATCCTGCCTCTGCACCTGGAGGTCGAGAGAAGCCAGCAGAATCCAGCAGCAGTAAGGAGCAGAGCCTGCCATTTCCCCTGACACCGGGGGATTCCAGCCTCAGTCCACAGACGGAGATTCTGAAGAACTGGACACTTGCAATAGGCTGACGCAGCCCCAGAGGGTGATTAATAATTGATAAGAATTGTGAGTAGATGCCTCTGCCATTTCTATCGCCTCTGCTATAAAGTAGAGAGCAGTTTCAGCTCAGCTCTGCTGGGCAAACAGTATAAGACCTCAGGTGGCATTGAGCCACAGGGAAACAATCTCTCTGTTCATAGTTGAATGTTCGCTAGTTATTAATAAGTTTGCTGTAGATTTATATCCTAGAATGTCTTCATAACGGTGTAAGAACCCTGTAAAATCAAAGTTCAGTGGTTGGGAGTGGCAAGAGTTGAAATATTGGAAGATAATAAATACTTATACTTTTATAAATCCTCTCACATTAATTAATTTCTCCCCTCCGCCATATCGGGTGTAGACGCTGAGAAACCCATCTGCAACACTCAGACTCCCGTGCAGCTGTGCATCCTATTGCACGCCCACTGCCTTATGATTGCCTGGTGTGCACCATTGCCACAAGTTGCCAGGAGCAGACTCTCTTATCTGCACACAATTGGCCTGAGTAGCCAGCGTTACATCGTGCTGAGACAGCACAGCATCCTGCCTCTGCACCTGAGATCCTGCCTGTGTATCCCTGGAGAGAGCATCTTCCAGCATCACAAGGTCAGAGACTATCTCCCCTAAATCCAGAGGATTCTAGTCTCAAAGTCCACTGGCAGACACCCTGAAGAATTGGACACTTGTATAGGTTGTGATGTAGCCCCAGAGGGTGATTATTGATTAAGCAGAAATTGTGAGTAAATGCTTTATTGCCTCTGTAATTTCTATTGCCTCTGCCTAGAGCAGGAAGAGCTTTCATCCCACCTGCTGGGCAAATAGTATAGGACCCCAAGTGGCATTAAGCCACAGGGAAAAATCTCTCTCTGTTTAATAGTTTGAATGTATGCTAATTATTATAATAGTTAATGTTTGATATATTCCCATGATGTCTTCATATCCGTGTAGAGCAAATATTAATATTAAAGTTCAGTGGTTGGGGGTGGCGAGAGTTGAAAATATTTAAGTTAATAAATACATCTTTTTTATAAAATATCCTCTCACATCAAATAATTTCTCCTCTCTGCCACAATCGGTGTAGGTGGCAGAATACCACTCCACGACACATGGTTACTGGTCCAGACACACCTTGCATCCTCAGAATTGACTTTCTGTGGGAGGAGTACTAAGAGCACCCAAAAAGGAATAAGTGGGCTTTTGGGATAGCAGCTGTGGAGACCAAAGGAGGAGACCAGATGTCTACTGGGACCAGCCTTACAGATGACCCTTCTGCAATGGGCCTACATAAGGTGCAGGATTTGAAACTACCAGCTGCTTCTTTATTGTACACTGCAGGCAATACCAAACTAACAAGACTCCCTGCTCCCTATACATCAACTGATCTGGTGACTAGAGTGTCAAGATGTCATCTGCAAGACTCACTCACCCCTCAACAGTCTGATATATCCTGTGCAGAAGCCAGATTGAGAATGGAGATGAACAGTAGATTAACATGGCCTGAATGAAGTTACTTCTCAGATCAGTGCCACTGTACCAGACATACTGGTATGAAGTGGAGTCCAAGAAGGGTAAACAGTATGCCACAATAGATGTAGCTAACACTTCCTTCTCTATTCCCATCTCAAAAAAATGCAGGTTTCAGTTTCTTTCACTTGGAGAGGCATCCAGTACACCTGGAATCCATTACCCCAGGGAAGGAAACACAGTCTGACCATCTGTCATGAACTGATCCAGACTTCACTGGAGAAGGGTGGAGCTCCAGAACATCTGCAATATGTCGATTGCATCACTGTATGGGGTAATACAGCAGATGAAGTCTTAGAGAAAGGTAACAAGAGAACTTATATTTTATTGGAAGCCAGTTTTGCCATAAAGAGAAGTAAGGCAAAGGGACCTGTCAGAAAAATCCAGTACCTGGGAGTTTGGTGTTTTTTTATGATTCTAAGATGGTCGGCGTTGGTAAATAAGGTAGACTTCTTGTCTATTGTGTGAAAAATTGGAGAAGAGGTCTTCGCAGTGAGAGCATAAATAAGTCTGATTTCATGGTCCAGTAAATGTGATGTCCAGATGTGTTTTAAGTAGTAATACAACACCCCTTTAAAATGCATTTTCTTCTTCACACTGACTATGATTATGTGATTTTCTCTGGAATTAATTCAAGTTTAATTTCTTGTTATTTTTTTAATTTCATATTGTCAGCAGAAGACTGACTGTGCAGTTTTATGAAATATCACTCTGTCTGAAGAAATACCATAACCTGTGTCAACCTGACTCTACAAAATTATTAACAAGGAGTTAATAGTTTTCTTATGATTCCTTATCGTTACATTGTGTACCATTGTAATATATCTCAGTGCTTTGTTACCGAAGTTGTTAAGTATAAAAACATGCAGAATATCTGTACCTTGGGAACATGAGCATGAGGAAGAGAATCATGGCTGGGGTCCAGTTTGGGTGTTGAAGTGTTGTGAGAAACAAGTTAACAAATTTGAACTAATGAGGTAAGCCTGTCTCCTGGCTAGCATTAATGAAAGTGCTCCTTTACAGTCTAGTTAGTAACTGTAAGGTGAACTGCACAGAGAAATCATACAACTGTTATTTCATTGAGACAGTAGTTATTTTAAATCTCCAATTTAAATAATTTTTTCTGCATAAGACATATTCAACAGTGTTTGATGGAATATAAAAAACAGTTCTGAATTATAAGGCTCTGCATGAAAAATACCTTTCTATAACTTCTGATAGAGTCACTGTGGTGGAGGGTTGCATAGGCCTCAAATGACTATGTTTACAAATCTATTCATGCCCGGACATGTTGTCCCCCCAAAGGTACCCCTGCTTATACTTGGGGTAAACAAGTTAAGGAGGACAAAGGGACACAAAAGCGTTGGTGCCTTTGAGTCTGGGTTGCCTGCTTGGAGGTTGAAGTAAACACATTGTGTAAGCTCACGCACCTAGAGTGGGGAATCCACTTGAGTCGTCTCCATATTTGGGGGTACCGGACTCTCGGACTTCACCTTATTTGGTATGTTTTGGCCTGTTGCCAGGCCCTCATTGGACAGAATTGTAGCCCAAGGACCATCAATCACGGGGTCAAAACTCATAAAAAGGGACAATTCAGTGTCCCTGCTATCTCTCGCATCTTGCACCTCACTCCTCTCCTGCCACCCTCTACCACCCACCTGCTGCTCCTAGCCGCTTCCAGCCACTTTTGGGGACCACCGCCGCTGCATGACTCCAGCCTATGACACCAGCCCCTGGAAACTGACCAAGATGCTCCCAGACAGCCGCCGCTCCAGCCGCTGCTCCCATCTTGACTGTGCCCATGGAAGCTCCAGACAATGCACTCCAATAACCCCTGAGCTAATCTATTCAAACTCACAATATTTGGGACCATCGAAACTGGTTCCAGCCAGTGAGTAACTGAGCAAACTCGGTCTAAGACAGCATAAACTTTCAAACTTTACCAGTGGCACTTTCATGCCACAGACTCTCTTCCAAAAATCCTTTCAAACTCCTGGAGGTTCCTGGAGTGTGCAGAGGATAACTTCTTGGCACAACTGGTGAGGGAGCCAACCAGGCCAGGGGCCCTCCTGGACCTCCTTCTTCTGAACAGGGAAGAACTTGTGGGAGAAGTAAAGGTCGGTGACCATCTGCAGCTCAACTATCATGAGATGATTGTGTTCTCTATCCTTGGGAAACAAGGAGAGGGGTTATTAAAACTGCCATCTTTAATTTCCCGAGGGCAAACTTTGGCCTGTTCAGAAGACTGATTGACAAAGTCCCTCGGAAGGCCACTCTGAAGGATATAGGATTCCAGGAAGGCTGGATATACTTCAAGAGGGAAGTCTTAAAGGCACAGGGGGTGGAACTCTGAAAAACTAGGACAAACATTTAGCACAAGCTACCTGGTTGGTAAATAGTAGAGGTTCAGTAAACAGAGCAGGACCTGCACAATCAGATTTGGTCTAAACAGTAGACGGTGATAAAGTTCCTGTTGTACATGAAAAGAATCTGTTAGGGAAAACTGTTTGGGTATTTTCTCCTTCGGGCAAAGGGAAACCTGTCCTAGGGGTGATGTCTGCTGAAGGTCCTGGTCATACCTACTGGGTAATGCAGGAGAATGGTGAAATCCAGTGTATTCCACAGAGAAATCTAACCTTAGCTGAGAGAGTTTAAATTCACAGTGTCTAAGATGAGCTGTTAGGAGTTTTCTGTTCTAGGTAACATCGGCGTCCAACACTGAGAGAAATCTACAGTACATGAGCACGAACCCAACGTCACCTGGGAGTCCCTGTTCTGAGCTTTGGAATCACCGACATCTGATTGAAGTGTGAACTGAACTTGTATATATTGTTTTAGCGTAAATATTGGTTTAGAATAAATTGGATAATTCTCAGCGATACTCTGGGCGAAGTAGACAGGGGTGGACTGTGATAGTTTGAAGCAAGCTGGGATGTTTTGGTAAAAGAACTAGATAACGGGCAGTGAAATGAAAAACAATTGTGTCTCCTTCTCTCACAGTCACGCTGAGAACTCTGGGAAGAAGAAGGAAACATTCTCCATTTTGTTTTTCACTTCTGCCTTTGCTTTCAGACCTGGTCACATCTCATTAACCTTGCTCCCACTAACCTTGCTCCCTAACCTCTTGGCTGCACCTCTCTTCTTCCTGAGAACTGGGGTAAGGTTGAGAGGGCAAGGGGAGGTGTTGGGGTGGTTTGAGAGCCCCTCCTGGGGACTCAGGTTTCTGGGAGGGGAGTTGTGCTTTTGTATTGTTTATCCTTTGTATATTTCTGTATATAACTGTATATACTGTAAATAGCTGCTTGTATATTTGCTGCTGTAAAATAAATAGCTTCATTTATATTCCCAGAGGCTGACTGAGTTAGCTGGGGCAAATTCAAAAGTGTGGGGGGGCGGGTAAGAGACCAAACCATCACATAGGTGCCTATTATGTTTATATATAGTAGATTCTCAAATATTGTGGGCCAAAGATGCTCACAGATACGTTACATGTATAAATCTTCAAACAAATTGTACAAGAAAGGTAACAGGCCAATTGTCAGTAGAATGTGTTCAAAACACAAAGAAAGTGCTATGATATTAACTTACTGCACTTTTGAAAGTAAAGTTAAATGAAATTTCCAATAAATTAAACTTTCTTTAAACATGATTGACAGATAAGAATAACTCCTTTTAAGCCATATTTATTACACTGTAAATATTGAGGAAGGGGGAAGGTGCTTTTCTTTATTGCCATTACAGTTAATTAATCTTGTTACAAAGGTCACAGTAACTACCTAGTAGCCAGAGCCTGAGTTTTCTGCCTTAAACACTTTATTCTAGGAAAGTGAAGCCAAATTTCCTTCTGTTTGAAGATGGGTTGCATAGTTTAGTAAAGAATGAAGTTTTGATACATCAAATATCCATTTGGTCTAATAAGTCTTTTAACTGAGTTGAATTATTTATGCTACAATATGCCTAAAAGAATGTGCTAGTTTGAGGCTGGCTAGAAGGTTTTGGTGAGAAGAACTAGATTATAGGCTGTGAAAGGAAAACAATGGTGATGTCTACTTCCCTCACAGGCTTGCTGAGATGTGTAAAAATAAAAGCACAACATAGATAAATTGGTCTAACTTCTGCTGGGGAAGTGGCTGAGCTGCATCTTACTCTCTAACCTCACCCTCCATTTTGGACTAATCCATTTTACTTCCTAACCCCCTGGCCAAACCCCCATTCTTCCTTGGGACTGGGGTAAGGTTGAGAGGGGTAGGGGAAGGTGAAGGGGTAGTTGAGAGCCCCTCCTGGGGACTGTGGTTTCTGGGAGGGGAGTTGTGTTTCTGTATTACTTTTACCTTGTATATTTCTGCATATAACTATACATACTGTAAATATCTGCTTGTATATTATGCTAGCTGTAAATATAAGCTTCATTCATATTTCCAGAGCTGGGTGATATCTAAAGTTGGGGGGGGGGGCGGCGGGGGGGGCGGGGGAGGGTGCTGCAGGGAACACCCAAACCATCTAAAGAGGCTCAATGACAATTTTTTAAACATATTGCTATTAATGCAGGAAGTTGTTACAGACTTCTGAAAACCGAGGAATTTAAAAGTGTTAGGCTTCTGCCTCAAACTGTGTAATGCTAAAGCCCAATCACCATAAATATAAATTAGCTCCAAGGCAGTATTCATAGAATCACAGAATCAACCAGGTTGGAAGAGTCGTCCAAGATCATCCAGTCCAACTTAGCACCCAGCCCTAGCCAGTCAATTAGACCATGGCACTAAGTGCCCCATCCAGTCTTTCCTTGAAAACCTCCAGGGATGGTGACTCCACCACCTCTCTGGGCAGCCCATACCAATGGCAAATCACTCTCTTTATCAAGAACTTCCTCCTAACATCCAGCACAACTTGAGACTGTATGCCTGTCATTGAGGGCCTGTAGGTCTGAAAAGAGGCTTATTTATGCCTATGCATGCCTTGACATGTCTTTCTGCCAGGACTCCTGGCTGTAAACAAGTTGTGCAAGCCACACACACCCAGCTCGTGTCTCCTTGGGGCAAATCCATGTGATTCCCATATTTGGGAAAGTCCAGGCTAGAGCCTTCTGCCTATTATGGTAAGGTTTGGCTTACTGCCAACCTGATTGGTCACTCTAGTGGCCAACGGGCCCATTATTCTCGGCCCAAAGTCAATAAAGAGGGGTGCACAGCTAGACACGTGCTCAGCTCTCTGACTCACACACATGGCACAGATCCTGCAAAGCTCAGACATAGCTCTGACCCTATCCGCAGCTCAGCTCAGACCCACACTGCAGCACTCAGTCGCTCAACTCACACGCTTGGATGCCATTGCATTGCTCTGATGCTCAGAGGCTCAGATCTCATGCTTTGACTCAATTGCAGCTCACCTGCCTGTGTATCTTAGATGCAGAGTTCATTTAAGCCTGCACATATAGATAAAAGAAGCCTATAGCCTCCTAAGCCAGCTGTGCACATCTGCAAGCTGTATTGCTATCAGGACCTGATCCCACATTGATTTACCTATGGAGCTTAGACTCCTAGCAGCCACGCACACATTGCATGCTCGCTGCTTATCATTACCTGGTAAAAGCCACTGCCACTGAGATAACCAAGACACAGACTTTGGATTGTCTGCACACACACATGGCCTGCTACCCATGTGGAGACCTGTGACAGAGACAGCATAGATGTTCTCCTGCGCCTGAAATACTGCCAAGATGATATCCCAGGACACAGCATCCAGATGAAGACAGCAGTATCAAAGGCAGAGATCATCCCTCGCCAGGAGAACAAAGGTTAGAAAACCTAAGACCGCAGAGATTGGGAAGATTTATCATCTCCCCTCAAGCCAGGAAGACTCCAGTGTCCAAGTTCACGAGCAGCGATCCCCTGAAGTCTGGACATAGGCTGTAACTCAGCCCTGGAGGGTAATTACTAATTGATAAAGAGTTGTGAGTAAAGCTTTAATACCTCTGTAATATAAGTTATCTCTGCCATGGAGCAGAAAGAGTTTCAGCCCACCCTGCTGGGCAAATAGCACAAAGATTCCAAGCAGCATCAAGCCACAGGGAAAACTCGTCTCTCTGTTTATAGATTGAATATTTGCTAGTTAAATAACTAATTCCCTGTATATATTTTGTCCTAAATTGTTTTCATAATTGTGGATAGAACATTATTTTAATATACAGTGGTTGCGGGTGGCGAGAGTTTATAGATATTGAATTTAATAAATTATATATTTATATAAAATTTATATCACCTCAATTTAATTTCTCACCTCCGTCAAATAGGTGTAGGCATTGAGAACCCCCTCCCCGACAATGCCTTTGTCCTATTGCTGGTTGTCAGGGAGAAGGGACCAACCCCCACCTGGCTACAATCTCCCTTCAGGTAGTTGTAGACAGCAATGAGATCCCCCCTGAGCCTCCTCTTCCCCACGCTAAACAAACCCAGCTCCCTCAGCCTCTCCTCATAGGGTTTGTGCTCCAGGCCCCTCACCAGCTTTGTTGCCCTTCTCTGGACACGCTCCATCACCTCAACATCTCTCTTGAATTGAGGAGCCCAGAACTGGACACAGCACTCAAGGTGTGGCTTCACCAGTGTTGAGTACAGGGGAAGAATAACCTCCCTCGTCCTACTGGCCACACTGTTCCTGATACAGGCCAGGATGTCATTGGCTCTCTTGGCCACCTGGGCACACTGCTGGCTCATCTTCAGCCTACTATCTATCAGTACCTCAGATCCCCTTCTTCCTGGCTGCTTTCCAGCCAATCAGTCCCCAGCCTATAGCACTGCTTGGGATTGTTGTGGACAAAGTGCAGAACCTTGCACTTGGCCTTGTTCAATCTCATCCCATTGGCCTCTGCCCACCCATCCAGCCTGTCTAGTTCCCTCTGCAGGGATCTCCTATCCTCCAACAGATCAACACCTGACCCCAGCTAGGTGTCATCTGCAAACTTTCTGATGCTGGACTCAATCCCCTTGTCCAGATCATCAGTAAAGATGTTGAACAGGTCTGGGCCCAGCACTGACCCCTGGGGCACACCACTAGTGACTGGCTGCCAACTGGATGTGGCACCATTGACCACCACTCTCTGGGCTCTGCCATCCAGCCAGTTCTTGATCCAGCACAGCGTGAATCTGTCGAAACCACAAGCTGCCAGCTTAGCTAGGAGCTTCTTGTGGTAGACAGTGTCAAAGGCTTTGTTGAAGTCCAGGTAGACTACATCCACAGCGTTCCCCATATTCACCAGGCAGGGAACCTGATCATAAAAGGAGATCAGGTTGGTGAGGCAGGACCTGCCCTTCCTAAACCCATGCTGGCTGGGCCTGATCCCTTGGCCATCCTATAGGTGCTTTGTGATGGAACTCAAGATGACCTGTTTCATCACCTTGCCTGGCACTGAGGTCAGGCTGACAGGTCTGGAGTTTTCTGGGTCCTCCTTTTGACCCTTCTTGTGGATGGGCAACACATTGGCCAGCTTCCAATATTTCGGGACCTCTCCAGTGAGCCAGGACTGTTGATAAATGATGGAGAGTGGCTTGGCTAGCCATCTGCCAGCTCTCTCAGCACCCTAGGGTGGATCCCATCCAGTCCCATGGACTCGTGATGGTCTAAGTGTCTCAGCATATCCCTTACTTCTTCCTCTTGAGTTACAGGGGGAGTGTAGTGGATCCTGACTCAATCCGCAACTTCATAAGTCCAGTTGTCCTGCAGACAACCTGTCCCACTAGTGAAGATTGAGGCAAAGAAGGTGTTAAGCACCTCTGCCTTTTCCTCATCCTTTGTCACTTTATTCCCCTCTCTATCTAATAAGGACTGAAGTTTGTCCTTGGCCCTTCTCTTGCCATTCATATATTATTAGAAACATTATACAGAAACAGGATTAACAAGCCAGAGAAAATACTTTTAAATGAACACAGAATATATAGCATCAGACAAATTCCAGTGAATCAGAATGAGGGAAACATTTTCTTCATGAATGAAAAATCTGTATCTTCTGCTGGAGATCTCTGAAAAAAAGATGTTCTTTCAGTGATGTAGTTTATTTTCTCTTCTGAGAGAGGTGATCTGGTGACTGTATTTGTTTATAAGGTATTTTGAGCAGGATGCCCAGAGAAGTATCTCTGACACTTTCCTTTACAGGAAAGTTGTCCTGTGTTATACTTTGATGTATGCTTCTGTTAATATGCTGGATCGAGGAGAACCAGACAGAAACTAAAATAAATATCACAAAGAAGACAGAAGGAAATGAATAGCAGGCAAAGGTAAATTAATGAGCGCTTAATAAATCTAAATCCTAGAACTCAGTATATTTAAAAGCAGAAAGAGAAATCAGGGAAAGAATAGGACATGTAATGAATACAGATTAAGAGGTTTGCTAATACCAAAGGCAGTAGATTAACCTCAAACTTCCAACATTTGAAAAAATGTGTAAGTGTATTGAAAATGAAAGGAAAATCATGCAAGACAAGAGGACACATAATGAAGGATTTTCCAGGCTCATCAGAAACATAAATTGGAGGAGACTGTAAGCTCATTAAGAAAGAAAAAGACCCTTCTAGCAAAGAATATGTGCGCTTCTTAGAAGCAGTGCTTGTTTTGCTTTAAGCCAGGGAGACAGTGAGGTCTAGTGAATTACAAGTTAAAAGTTTCGTATCTTGGACCATGAAAGATAGTGTGGAAGTGCAACAAGATTTTGATTTTTTTTTTGTTTTATTATTATGATCCTTATTATTATTAATTAGGAAAGACTTTGCAGTCTATGATATGTCTAGAATAATTATATATTAAGATTATGCTTTGGGTCCAGTTCTGTCCAACCAGAACACCTTGCTAGAGGTACAGCTGAAGTACTACAGTACTACAGCAGTTGCTTAGTCTGAGTTGTCATACATTTTTGTTTCTAACTGCAGGAAAACTGAAGAACTGAAAACACACACATACATGCAGAGACCCCACAGTTTAAATCATTCTGCTATAACTACAATTCAGTTAGACCCCTGTGCTAGTTTGAAGCAGGCTAGAATGTTTTGGTGAGAGAAAGTAGAAAATTGTCTGTGAAAGGAAAACAATGGTTATGTCTCCTTCCCTCACACTCTCGCTGAGAGGTATGGGAACAAGAAAGTAAACATTGGTGTGATGGTTTGGGCTCTTACCTGCCCCCCACACTTTGTATTTGCCCCAGCTAACTCAGACGGCCTCTGGGAATATAGATGAAGCAATTTATTTACAGCAAGCAGAATTTACAAGCAGCTATTTACAATATATGTAGTTATATACAATTATATACAGAAATATACAAAGGCTAAACAATATAAAAGCACAACTCCCCTCCCAGAAACCTGAGTCCCCAGGAGGGGCTCTCAAACCACCCCAATACCTCCCCCGGCCCTCTCAGCCTTACCCCAGTTCTCAGGAAGAAGAGAGGTGCAGCCAAGAGGTTAGGGAGCAAGGTTAGTGGGAGCAAGGTTAAAGAGATGTGACCAGGTCTGAAGGCAAAGGCAGAAGAGAAACAAAATGGAGAAAATTTACTTCTTCTTCCCAGAGTTCTCAGCGAGACTGTGAGAGAAGTTGACATCAATTGTTTTCATTTCACTGCCCGTTATCTAGTTCTTTTACCAAAACATTCTAGCTTACTTGTATATATTATTTTAGTGTAAATATTGGTTTAGATTAGATTGGATAATTCTCAGCGATACTCTGAGCGAAGTAGACAAGGGGTGGATTGTGCTAGTTTGAAGCAAGCTAGAATGTTTTGGTAACAGAACTAGATAACGGGCAGTGAAATGAAAAACGTTGTGTCTCCTTCGCTCACAGTCACGCTGAGAACTCTGGGAAGAACTTTCTCCATTTTGTTTTTCACTTCTGCCTTTGCCTTCAGACCTGGTCACATCTCATTAACCTTGCTCCCACTAACCTTGCTCCCTAACCTCTTGGCTGCACCTCTCTTCTTCCTGAGAACTGGGGTAAGGTTGAGAGGGCCGGGGGAGGTGTTGGGGTGGTTTGAGAGCCCCTCCTGGGGACTCAGGTTTCTGGGAGGGGAGTTGTGCTTTTGTATTGTTTATCCTTTGTATATTTCTGTATATAATTGTATATAACTGTATATATTGTAAATAGCTGCTTGTAAATTCTGCTAGCTGTAAATAAATTGCTTCATCTATATTCCCGGTGTCCGTCTGAGTTAGCTGGGTACCTACAAGTGTGGGGGGGCAGGATAACCCCCAAACCATCACACCCCCACTCGAAATTGTTTCTCTTACGAGTTACATCATGCAGAGGTTTGACAATCTGACTGAAACCAGGAATGTGTAGTCTCCAAAACCCCACCACACCAAGAAAAGAAAGTGTGTCCTTCTTACTGGTGGGAACTGCCATGGTAGAGACTTTGTTAATCACATCCTGAGGAATGTAATGGTGACCATCCTGCCACCGCACTCCCAGAAACTGAATTTCTCTGGCAGGTCCTTTGACCTTGTCTCTCTTAATGACAAAACCTGCTTGCAACAGAATGTCAATGATTTTGTTACCTTTCTCGAAGACTTCCTCAGCAGTTTGGCCCTACACAATGATGTTGTCGATGTACTGGATGTGCTCTGGAGCTTTACCTTTCTCCAGTGCATTGTGGATGACTGAGTGACAGATGGTTGAGCAGTGTTGCCACCCCTGAGGAAAACGATTGAACTGGTACTGGATTCCTCTCCAGGTGAATGCAAACTGAGGCCTGCACTCCTTTGCTATGGGAATAGAGAAGAAAGCATTAGCAATGTCTATGGTTGCATACCATTTTGCCTCCTTCAATTCCAGCTCGTACTGGAGTTCTAGCATGTCCGGCACAGCTGCACTCATGGGTGGTGTCACCTCATTGAGGGCACAAAAATCAACTGTGAGTCTCCAGTTGCCCGTAGGTTTGCGCACAGGCCAGATGGGACTGTTGAAAGGTGAATGAGCTTTCTCGATGACAGCCTGACTCTCCAATTGACGAATCAGCTGATGAATGGGCAACAAAGAGTCACGGTTAGTTCTGTATTGCTTGTGATGAACAGTTTGAGTTGCAATTGGCACTTCCAGATCCTCTATGTCATGATGTCCCACAACTGCAGATTCATCTGAAATTTCAGGTCTAATAGACAATTTCAATTTACCTTCTTCAATCTCTACAGATGCTATTCCAAAAGCCCATTTGTGACCCTTAGAATCTTTGAAACAACCTTGTCTCAAAAAGTCAATTCCCAAAATGCAAGGCACATCAGGACCAGTTACAATAGTATGTGTCTGCCACTCTTTACCAGTTAAACTGATCTCAGCCTGTATCTTAATTAAAACTTGAGATCCACCAGTGATTCCAAAGATAGAAATTGACTCTGTCCCTTTGCAATTAGATGGCAATAAAGTACACTGAGCACCTGTGTCAACTAAAGCCCTGTATTTCCGAACTCTTGAACTGCCAGGCCACCTAATGAATACATTCCATTAGATTCGGTTCTCTCCACTATCCCTTTCCTCCTCCTGGCTAGAGGCAGGGCACCCCTAATGCTGAACATGGCATGTAAGGTGTACACAGTGATTGGTGTTGTTGTGAGAAGAATTGCAACTTTTGGAATAATTGCAGTTGCTCTTGGGAGCTGAAGAAGTGACAGCTACTTTTCTGGCATTGCTGCCTCTGTTTCTGCCACTCTGCAGTTCCCTGACCCTCTTTGAAAGAGGTGAAGCAGGTTTACCATCCCATTTGTTCATGTTCTCCCTGTATGTGTCACACAGAAGTATCCACAGTGACGCACGTTATTGCTGATGTCTAGGTGGAATTTGTCTCCTCCTAGGCTGGAATTGCCTTGCAGGAGGTAGGCGTCTGTTCCTGACTGCAGAAACATGCACCCATTCAGATGATGCAGGAATGGTATCCTTTACCAGATTGCTAATGTTTTTAAGGTCCTCCTTCAGTTCTTTCATGCTGTCTTTAATGCCATCTCTAATACCATCTTTAAACTCTGTAGTCATAGTCTGTATGGCACAGATTATACCAGAAGGGTACACACTGCTGGCTCATGCTGATCTTTTCACCAATCAAGACCCTCCAGTCCTTCTCCTTAGGGCTGGTCTCCAGCCATTTGCCACCCAGCCTGTATCTGTGATTGGGAATGTGTTGACTCAGGTGCAGGATCTTACACTTGACCTTGTTGAATTTCATGAGGTTGGCCTGGGCTCACCTTTCCAGCCTGTCAGGTCCCTCTGCATGGCATCTCTTCCCTCTAGCAAGTCAACTGTGTCACACAGCTTGGTGTCATCATCAAACTTGCTGAGGGTGCACTCAATTCCTCTGTCCATATCGCTGACAAAGATGTTAAACAGCACTGGTCCCAGCACTGACCCCTGAGGGATGCCTCTTGTCTCTGGTCTCCAGGTGAACATTGCGCCATTGATCACAATGATGATGCAACCATCCAGTCAACTCCTTATCCAGTGAGTGGTCAACCCATTAAGTCTGTGTTTTTCCAGTTTGGTAACCAAGATGTCATGTGCGACAGAGACAGATCATGACACTAGTGGAATTTACAGTCCAAAGGCATACAAGCAGCAGAGTCAGGACACTTAATTTTAGAAAAAAAAAAATTTCATCTCTTCAAGGAGTTAGTTGATAGGATGCTTTGAGAAACAGGCCTCAGGAATAAGGGAGCAGAACAGAGCTGGCAGAACGTTAAGGAGGAATTCCATAGAATCTAAGAGCACTTGATCTCTGGATGTAAGAAATCAGGTAAGTAAAGGAAGAGACCACCATGGCTGAATGGAAACCTGCTGGTCAAACTTAAAGGCAAGAAGGAACTGCACAAGCAGTTCAGGCAATTGTAAGTTAGCAACATCAAATGAGGCAAAGTTTGTGGTTCTTGACAACAGTTTTCCCTTGGTCTTCATGGGCAACCTCTCTTCCCACACTTTCTGAGTCCAATCACCACAAGATGGGGACCAGGGGGAAAGAGTCCCTCCCATTATAAGTGAAGACAAAGTTCATGACTTACTGAGAGACCACCCAAGGAAACTTCCTGTCATAGAATTCATGTAATATGAAACACTGCTGGGCACACTCATCTTAATGCACCCCACAATATCACTGTCTGCTGTGGCCACAGAGGGGCATGTTGCTGGTTCACAGTGCATTTGTCCACCAGCACTTCCAAGTCCTCCACAGAGCTGCTCTCCAGCAGGTCAATCCCTAACCTGTACTGATACATCAGGCTATTCCTCCCCAGATGCTGGCCTCTACATTTGCCCTTGTTGAACTTCATGAAGTTCATTGTTGCCCAACTCCCCAGCCTGGATAGTTCTCACTGAATTGTAGCACAGCTTCTGGTGTGTCAGCTGCTCCTCCCAGGTTTGTATCAACAGCTGTTTTGTTGGTTCTCTGTATATTAATGTTCAAAGTGCCATGGTTGTTGCCTTATTGCAAGGGCCCTGCAACAGATGATAAATGCTGCCTTTGTTGTAAAACAAAAAGGGTGAATTGTGGGAATGCAGTGTAAGAAGGAATAATATCAAGCAGTGTATAAGCATTTGACCTTCATTCCCACAGCTTCAGGATGCCTCCCGTGGGGGAGGAAAGATTGTGAGACAACTGGCTAAGAGGAAAACCAAGGTGTGATGTAAAAGACTGGACTGTACTCACCTAGATTATGCTAATGTGTAGGTGTGTGTTCTATGCTCTATGTGTGCAGAGCCAGTAATCGATGTCTCTGGTGGGACTCATATTGAATCGTGTGGAAACTCTGTTTTCTCGCACCCACAGAACCCTGTATCTGTTGTCAGGGCAACCTTTTCTCTTCACTCATTTGCTGAGGTTTAGCCACTTCAGGAAACAAAATTTTTATATTAAAAAAAAAATAATTGAGCCAGCAGTGTGCCCAGGTGGCCGAGAGAGCCAGTGGCATCCTGGCCTGCATCAGGAATGGTGTGGTCAGCAGGAGCAGGGAGGTCATTCTGCCCCTGTACTCTACACTGGTTAGACCACACCTTGAGTACTGTGTTCAGTTCTGGGCCCCCCAGTTTAGAAGGGACATTGAGATGCTTGAGCGTGTCCAGAGAAGGGCAACGAGGCTGGGGAGAGGCCTTGAGCACAGCCCTACAAGGAGAGGCTGAGGGAGCTGGGATTGTTTAGCCTGGAGAAGAGGAGGCTCAGGGGTGACCTTATTGCTGTCTACAACTACCTGAAGGGTGGTTGTGGCCAAGAGGAGGTTGCTCTCTTCTCTCAGGTGGCCAGCACCAGAACGAGAGGACACAGCCTCAGGCTGCACCAGGGGAGATTTAGGCTTGAGGTGAGGAGAAAGTTCCTCACTGAGAGAGTCATTGGACACTGGAATGGGCTGCCCAGGGAGGTGGTGGAGTTGCCGTCCCTGGGGCACTTCAAGGCAAGGTTGGACGTGGCACTTGGTGCCATGGTCTAGCCTTGAGCTCTGTGGTAAAAGGTTAGACTTGATGATCTGTGAGGTCTCTTCCAACCCTTATGATACTGTGATACTGTGATACATGCAGTTTGGAGTTTTAAAGCTACTTTCTAAAAGTCAGATCCTGAAAATATGCTAAATCTTACTGCATCCTTTTATTGAATTAACACTAATATTTTCTTTCATTGATTTATCTGATTAGTTTCTGAACCAGTGTAAGCTTTGTACATTTGTAAGATTCAACACATGGTGACAAGCTCTACCAATTCATCCCCCTACATAAAATGGCATTTGATTTTTGTCATTTTAAAATGGATAATTTTGTGTGATTACTGTTTATTCTTGTACAACAGAATGAACATAATTTATAAGTAATTTTCTTCACAATGCTTGTGATTTTTTTGTACATTTTTCCGGAGTTATTTCTCATGAATGGAGAAATGGGAGAGGTCATACAGCAATTGTGAAAAACTAGTAAAGATTCATGATGAAAACAAGTTAGTAGAGAAAATGTGTCATGATTTTGACCTTTTAAGTCTTTTCTGATTCGTGCAGCTTTGCTTTAGATAAATGTCCAAATAAAGACTTTATTATCTGCTTCAAAACACCGTTTATGCAATGTTCATGGAGGAAAGGAAAAGAAGTCTTCATTTGTTCTTTTTTTAACAAGAGACCCCTTTCTACTTTTAAGAAAGAAGTAATTCAGTCATATTTCCATCTTTGGGAAGCCTGTTTCCCTTCCCTCTTTGTCTCCTCCTGAGACCTTCTTTGTAGTTCTGAGTTTAGGAATACAATGTGAAGATTACAGAAGAGTTGGGTACAGCATTTTTAGATGACTACTACATATATATATAATATTGTACATTCTCACACATTGTAGGCCATAGACACTCACAAATATGTTACATGTATAAATCTTCAAACAAATTGTACAACAGGAAAGATAACAGGCCAATCATCAGGAAATACCCTTTAATTTCAAAATAAAGCCCAATCAGTAGAATGTGTTTAAAACACAAAGAAAATGCTGTGATACTCACTTGAAACTTTGAAGCTTATAATTTTGCATGATTACTGCTTATTCTTGTACAACAAAATAAACATATTTTGTAAGTAATTTTCTTCACACTGACTGTGATTTTTTTATACTTCTTTCAAGAGCTATTTCTCATGAATAGAGAAATGGGAGCTATCAGATATAATCTGTGGCAAACTAAAAAAGATTCATGATGAGGAGAAGACAGTGCCGAAAAAAAATCATGATATAATGAAGTTCTTTACTACAAGGATGGTGAAACTCTGGAACTGATTACTCCAGAACCTAGTGGAGATCCATCCCTGGAAATATTGGACATCAGGATTGATAGAGCTCTGAGCAGCCTGATGTAGCTGGAGATGTCCTTGCTTAGAGCATACTTGGACTATATGAGCAGTGGTGGTCACTGCCAACTACTGTATTCTATAATTCTATGATTCTATGGTATATGGCCACAACTGAGTACAGTTCTGGGCTACTCAAGAGAGATGTTGAGGTACGCAGGGGGCGTTTAACCTGAAGAAGAGGAGGCTCAGGGGTGACTTCATTGCTGTCTACAACTATGTGAAGGGAGTCTGTAGTCAGGTGGAGGTTGGTCTCTTCTCCCAGACAACCAGCAAGAGAACAAGGAGAAACAGTCTCAAGTTGTGCTGAGGGAGGTATAGGCTGGATGTTAGGAGGAAGTTCTTCAAAGGGAGAGTGACTGGCATCGGAATGGGCTGCCCAGGGAGGTGGTGGAGGCACCGTCCCTGGAGGTGTTCAAGAAAAGAGTGGATGGGGCACTTAGTGTCATGGTCTAATTGACTGGCTAGGGCTGGGTGCTAGGTTGGCCTGGATGATCTTAGAGGTCTCTTCCAACTTGGTTGATTCTATGATTCTAGGACATATATGCCATGCATGGAATGGAATACCATTATTCTCTCTCTCTCTCCGCCCCTTTTTTTTTTTTTTTTTTTTTTTTTTTTTTTTTTTTGGTGGTGGCACAAAGAATAATAGTCTGCATTAGTCACACAACTGCCATGCAGATTTAAACTGTAACATGCATCCCTGCTTTTGGAAAACTTAGACACTGACTAATGTTTATGTTTGTTTTTGTTGTTGAGTTAAAAACAAAGCAAAACAAAACAACAAAAATGCAACACCTGGAAATACCCCAAGACTAACAAACAAACAACAAACAAAACACAAAACACTGTATTTGGATATTGAATTCAATGTACCTCAGTGAAAAGAACTGTCTTCTGGTATAAGCTAATCCATCAGATGACTGCCATGAGAAGCAACATCCTTATTTTAGTTTCTTTCTTTCCCTTAGCTGATACAGAGATTTGTTTGGCTCTATAGTAAGCTGAGCACTAAGAAGCCTAGGGAGATTTTTGAGCTTTCTTGTTTTGGCTTAGAAACCTGAACCAGATGATTACTAGGCAGTGGGAAACAACAATTTCAACAGTTTAGGGTTTCATAAAGCAGAGTTATATACGTAAAAGAAAACGACAAGAAGGTAGAAAGAGCCATTCTTTTCCCTCTTTGCTCTTCTTTCCTGTTGCAAAGAATGAGATACTTTTACTGAGAGCAGTCCTATCTCTTTTTTTCCCTGTAAAGAATTTATCACCTGGCTCACACTGTTTTGTGGAATAGTTGCCTGACATTTAGGAGAAAAGTAGATTTATTAATATTTTTTTATGAAGTTTTGCTTTCTATGGGATCTGAACTTAAGCAGTTTTTATTCTGAATATAAGTGACTCCAATTTGATTGTACCAGTGTGACACATAGTCTACTGTCCTGCAACACAGAAGTGCAAGGAGTACACATGAAAAAAAAAAAAAACTTCAGGCTGAGATAATGAGCTTTAATGAGAAAAATAAGATAATGCAAAGCACAATCATCTTAACCTATTTGCAAAAAAAAAAAAAAAATCTCAGCAGAATGCAGAAAGTACCTGCAAGTAGAATCCAGTGAGCTAGCCCCCCCACCCCTTGCTGTCCTATCAACATTCCAGGGGACAAGACCAACACTCCAAACCCAGAAGTCAAAAGAAGCAATCAAAGCAGGAAGTCTCTCATGCTACAATTTGAACTTCAAACCTCATAATACTTTACACCAGCCAGCACTTTCATTTTGAAGGTGGCATGACAGCAGTATGGTATGAATATCAGCAGCAGATTCAGCTCAACCATAACACTAATTTTTTGCCCTTAATGATGAAATGATCTCCTAAGAGTATTTAGATATTTGTTCTTTAACAAAATCTGAGATGACTCTGTTTACTTAATTCTGTGTCAGTTATGTTGGAAGCATAATTTGTACTTTTTTGTTGTAATGCTGGATGCTCACAGCTTAGACAGGTGAACACTTTGCAGACTTAAAAATCTGTCTGGATAGCCAGACCCAGAGTGATGCTGAACAGTTAAATCCCCCTGTTTGCCAGTCACGAGTGGTGTTCCTATCTGGTTTCCATCATTAGATTGGAGAAATCTAATTGCTCAGACTTAGAAATATAGCCTGTTCTCGAATTAATGATACAAGCATGCATTTAGTAGGTATTAGCCACAGGTATTCATTATTGGAGGAGATTTATGTAGATAAAATATCCTCATGGGGAAAGTAACACAGTTTAATCATAGGTTTCTTTTAGTGAGAGTCCTGCCGTCTGGTAAAGGCATCACTTATTTCTCACTACCCTGAAGGCTGCCTAAGAAAGACCTCCTTGCTTGGAAAACTCTTTAATATTAATCACGTACTCATTACTGGGTTTTTTTTACATTAGTTTTACCTCAGCTAAACAAATGAGGCTATTCCAGGAGTATTTCAGAATTTGTAATATAGTCAGCATTTTCTGTCATCTTCTATATGAAATTGATAACAAACACAGGAAGAGTAGATGCTTATTTAAATTGTAAAATCATAGAACCATATAATAGTTTGAATTGGAAAGGAACTTACAGGCTGTCTAGTTCCAACACTCTTACAATGAGCAGGAGCACCTTCCATTAGATCAGGTTGTTCAAAGCTCATCCAACTTGACAACAAACACTTCCTGAGAGGTGGCTTTCACAACTTCTCTGGGCAATCTGTTTCAGTGCCTTATCACCCTTATGGTGAAGAACTTCCTAATATCTAATCTAGTTCTACCTTCTTTCAGTTTAAAACCATTACCTGTTGTCTTGCCACTACATACCCCTGTAAAAGAAGGAGAATGGTCAAAATTTAAAGCTTACTTTCATATGATGCAGCAAATTATACTGTATCACTGAGTATTATGAGTATCACTGAAGTAGACCAAGTCATACAGGTCTGGGAATAGAAGCTACAAATTTTTCACAGCTGCAGGATGGCATTTTGTTGTGTGTCTAATGCATGGACACAGATATTGATAGCAAAAATACTATCTGCTCCTGTCATAATGGCTAAATTACCTATTTTTTAATGATGAATAATGAAGGCTGTACTTTAGTGTTTGCACGATTATTTGTTCAATTTCCCTCTGAAAATTAATATTACAGGATACTTTAAAAACTATTTCACAGCAAATGAAATGCCAAAAACAATATATTATATTTCATAAGTCATACTCCTAAAATCTTAATGCTGATTTATTGCTCTGATCTACTATTTAAAGCCTGAACAAGAGCTATTAAACTCATGTTCCAGAGGGGCTGTTTTATTGCTAACAGATGCATGCTCACTGCAAAGTCTCACTCAAATATGAAACTTTAATCTTATTTCAACACACCTTTAGTGATTATACACCTACTGGAATTCAAAGATGGGTTCATTGTCAGCTGAGGCCTTAAATTTTTGACACATGTTGTCATCAGATCTGTACTTTCTTCTGGTCATGTTGTCTGACTATTGTTATCAGACTTTTTCTTGTATAAATAAAAACTATTCTGCTTCCCTTAAGAGTACAAGTTTTTTTCTCTTCTTTTTTTGTTGTAGTTGTTTCAATAAAAAATGCCTTTTTTTTTTTTTTTTCTAAAATGGGAGGACATTTTCTTCCCCACATAATTTTTAACAACAGAATCATGGCATTTCAAATTTTTTACATAAACAAAAATTTCTATTTTTCATACTGACATGAAAGAGCAGTGATGCATGAACCTGAAAGCATTACCCATGATGATACTTCAAAAAGTCTTCATATATTTTTTAAGCAAGTCAAAATAGTTTCTTTTGGCAATGCATCAAAATCCTTGTTTTTCATGTTGCAATGTTTTGGGTTGAATTTCTATGGTGTGGATCTATCTTTACAGATTAGAATTGTTTGGGTTTTTTTTAAATGCAGTAAGAGGTTTCACAGTAGGCAAAGTAGTTTTAAAATGTTAATGTTATTATCCCTTTATTTATGTCTAAGTAGTGGTTTCCATTCTGAGCTACGTCTATTCACAGAAATTTGCATTTAGTGTTAGTTAACCAAGCCTAAATTGTACATCATATTAATGAGAAATTTATTGCAAAGTTTGTGGCACATACTGTTAAAAAATATAATAGCATCATCCTTAAATTTCAATTAAAAATGATTTAACCATAAAAGAAACTAGGAAAAGTTCATACTTATTAGATGTGTATTAATTTATTTAACTGCTTCACTTTCAATATATCTCTTAGTGCTTCTTATAAGAGCAAGAAGTGATGAAAATGAAACACCGATTAAATAAATATGAAAATTAAGCTCATAAGTGCTGGCACAAAATCCTTGTCATAAATAAATGTTCATCTGTTCTGTATCAGCTTTTTTTCTCTCCACTCTTTTCAAAGAGCAGTATGACGTGAGACAGGGATGTCACTTACAGTTCTGTCCATGATGGCATCACTCAGCATTTGATGATTTTGTCAAATTGATTTACTCCTAAACTTGAATATCAGTTCCATAATTCTCCAGAAAATTTTTAGATGAATACTTTGCAGTCAATTCCTTCCTTAGCTGTAAGTGTGGGGTACGATGTTTACATTTCTGTAATACATTCACACATTTGGAAAAAAAAAAAAAAGTGAATGTCTCTGCTGGACTTATCAACTTTAACCTAAGGTCTGAGGGCTGGAACTAAAATGTGAAATGGTCTAAAACTAAATAAAACATTCATGCTACACACAGACAACTAGCAAAAAAAAAAAAAAAAAAAGAAGTGTTAAAACAAATTCTGATTAGAAACTGACTTATCAGAGTAGTTACTAGTTGCCAAAATCACTTGGAATATGAGCAATAAGGAAATAAATATAACTCCTGTTCGCATTTAGCTGAGATTCTGAGACTGTGATCTTTGGTTGTTTTTGCTTTCAGAGTACTTTTGCATTTATATAATGGCAGAGTTACAGAGGGATTCAATGACATTAAATGTTATGCTTGGATTTGAGAGTCAGTATTACAGATTTAAGAAGGAATGGTACATTACTTAGAACATAGCATTAGTCAGGGGGACAGGGAAAAGAAAGATAGAATGAATAATACTCTGACTCTCAAGATGCCCAGACAAACAGAAAAATAGTTCAGAATGATTGCTGTCAATACAGCATTTGGAGAAGCTAAGATTTCTGAGGCAGATGATACTATACAGTTCCCTGTCAATGCAGCTGTCATCTGATATTGTTTCTTTGTGAAGAGTATGTCACCTGAGAAAGCAAAAATCATGTCATGGCAATTTTTAATTTACCTTGGTAAAGAACTGCACTTATCTGAACTAATACAAAGGACATCTGTATAACACCTTGAACAGAGCATCCTGCAGTTTGTGGCAATTAGCAGTGGTATCATGAAAACAGTCAAAAATAAAGAGCCCTTATTTCACTTGTAGAAAGTCTCTCTATTTTTCATAAATGTGTGGGAAATAACCGTAATGTTAGTAATAACTGTGCAGATAAATTAGACTGGAAACAGTCAAAGGAAACAAGGTAAGTACAAAGATACCTGGAATAACACATCCTACTAGGGCAGTCAGAAAACTGGTAACAGAGTTGTAGAAAAATAATCATACATTTTTAAGGCAATTATTTCCATACATACTGAAACCTCTTTAATTCCTGATATTAATAGTATAGATGACTAGTAACTTCTATATTCTGTCACACTCAAAATATCTGAATTACTAGGGACAGGTAGTTTCTGTTCTGAGTTTGTAACCAAGATCTTTACCAATGAAGGGAAGGGGAAGGTGGAAAGGAGCTGGTAACCCTGTAGCAACTTACATGGAGAGGCAGGAACTGCAGGCCAGCTGTTTATTGTCTTCTGCATATTGCAAATTTATTTATGATTTCCCAACAATATTGGGAGGCTGATTTAGAGGAAGCCATTTAGAGAAATCTTGTAGGGTGGAGACTCTTATATTCAGTTTATTATGAACATTCTTGCCTTTCTGAAGGACTTGGAGGATTTAGGCAGTGTGGTAGGGGTATCTTATAGTGGTATTTTACCACATAATCTGTGCCATAATACATATTGGCCTAATTAAACAAACAAACAGAAACAATCCCACCTCCATGCTTTATTTTTATATTCTCACACACATCCAAAATATCACATAACTTTGTAAATTCACATGAAGGAAGTGCTCAGCATGTATTTGAAACAGTATAATAAATGCTTTAGGTGTTTTGTTGTTTGTTTTGTTTTGTGGTTTGTTTTTTTTTTTTCGAGTCTTATACTTAAGTGGTGACATTTACAAAGGACTCTTCACTTTATAAGGGTAAGGACCTTTATGACATCATTTTCTTCTCCAGATGCTAATGAAGAGCACTTTTTCCATCCTTCAAACTAAAGTCCTTAGTACTGCATCCATTAAGAGCATAATTGTAAACAGGTGTTACTTTAAGAAATAGAAACCATACGTATCTTCCTCTTTCTCTGCTGCTATTACAGTGTTCTTAATTCCTTCTATCTTCTTGAAGACAGATCAATGATCAGGAAAAAAAAATTAAAAAAACAACCTTTTTAGGTAGATAGTGTGATCCTGTCCTATACTGTATAATACACGATTATACTCCTATAAATAGTTGCTTAAAAGATCAGAGAACTCTCATTCTGTTTCATGAAATCAGTAAAAATGTTGAGGCATAATTAAATGCAAGTATATGAACAGTATACTGTCCTGGAGTCCTGTATACCCCTAAATTCCTCTCCCTCTGTGGCTTGAATGGGAGAGGAAAAACCTCCTGTTTCCCCCCCCCCCCCCCCCCTCCCGCCTTGCCCTGCAGGCATGAAGGGGGAGAGCAAGGGGCCCTTCCAGCATGAAGGGTGCCCCGTGCAGTGCCTGCGCTGGAATCGGGCTGTAATTGGCTGTAGCCTTTGTGCCTAGGAAGTGGTAACTCTGCCCTTTGTCTAGGGAGGGTATAAATATTGGGGGACTTCCCGCCTTTGGGGTTCCTGCCTTGGAGTTCATTCCTGCCTGAGCGTTCATGCCTGCCTGAGACTCCTCCCCCACCTCTCACCTGGCCTGGATACAGAAAGAGTCCAACGCTCCAAAGGACTGCTTCACCCATTAACATCCTTTGTGCAGACCTTAACGACCCTTAACGACTCTTCCATGGCATCAGAAGAGAGTGAGAGTACAGGCCATGGGACCAAGTCAGCCTGATTGTGAGTTATTTTGGCTCAGTTTTATTATTAAGTGGGAAACGCTATTCATTAACAGCTAAAGCCTTTTCCAACTTCTGACTTCCAAAATAGTCAGATTGTCAATGACATCCTGTAGATCTTCTCAAAGGAACTGAATCTGGTAATTAAAACTAAATTAATTTCTGTATATAGTTTTGGGGGCGGGCTTTCAGGAAACTAAAATAACTTTATTTTTGTATAAAATTCCTAACTTGGCCACTTTAATTCCCTGCCTCCACAACATGCACCTATTGAAATAATTATTACAAGGCAGCAGAAAAATTGCATATATATTGGATAGTACAGAGTAGAATAGAATACAATAGAAAATAGAAAATAAATAGTCAATATATGGCTTTTTAACATATAAATTTATTATAATGATTATTCGGTTTTGTAGTATATCTTCTATCATATTTCAAGTAAAATTACACTTACATAATATCTGTCAAAAGATATCAAAGAAAGTCACGTACCATTACTGCTGTGGTAGGTCTGATAGGTCCAAAATAGGCTTACATATGTCCTGCCTTGCCTAGGCATGTTTTTCTACTCCACCAGAGAGGCAAGCATGGGAAACGGACACAAAAGAGCCTGTAGCCACTGAGTCTGGCATGCCCAGGGTCCTATGGTAAGGTACATACACTTAGTTTGTGCCTACCTGGTGCTTTTCCCAAATTAGGAAAAAATGAGCCTATGGTTTTGCCTAATATGGTATGGTTTGGCTAACAGCCATCCTGTTTGGCTATTCTGTGTCCAAAGGTCAATTAATATCAGCCCATAGTGATAAAAGGAGATATGCAGTTAAACAATGGGCTTTGCTTTCCTGCTCTTTGCCATGCTTCTCTGCTGTGCTCAGCTGTGCTCTGCCATTGCCTACTGCTTGATTGTTTGCCTGGTAAACTCCACTGATGTGAGTTACCAGGAACAGACCCTGGATGCCTGCACACAATCGTCCTGTGTGGTCAGTGTGACACCATGCTGAGACTGCACAACATCTGCCTCTACACCTGAAAGTCCTGCTTAGCAGTCCTGGACATGTATACAGATAGCCCAGAAGAAGCCAGGAGACAAGGTCAGAGATTGTCTGTCTCTTTCCCTAGAAGCCAGGAAGAATTAAGTCTCAATGTGTGCTAGTTTGAAGCAAGCTGGAATGTTTTGGTAAAAGAACTAGATAACGGGCAGTGAAATGAAAACAATTGATGTCAACTTCTCTCACAGTCTCGCTGAGAGCTCTGGGAAGAAGAAGTAAACTTTCTCCATTTTGTCTCTCACTCTTGCTTTTGCCTTAGACCGAGACATATCTTTCTAACATCACTGCTTTCTAACTCTGCTCCCTAACCTCTTGGCTGCACCTCTCTTCTTCCTGAGAACTGGGGTAAGGCTGAGAGGGCCAGGGGAGGTGTTGGGGTGGTTTGAGAGCCCCTCCTGGGGACTCAGGTTTCTGGGAGGGGAGTTGTGCTTCTGTATTGTTTATCCTTTGTATATTTCTGTATATAATTGTATATAACTGTATATATTGTAAATAGCTGCTTGTAAATTCTGCTAGCTGTAAATAAATTGCTTCATCTATATTCCCGGGGTCCGTCTGAGTTAGCTGGGGCAAATTCAAAAGTGTGGGGGCGGTGAGTAAGGAGTAAGAGCCCAAACCATCACACAATGTCTGGCAAGATAGAGTCCCTTGAAAGCATTTGGGCACTGTCTGGACTGTGGCTAAGCTCAGCAAGTCAGGACATAATAATTTGTGAGTAAATGCTTAAATGCCTCTTTGTAATTCTCCATTGTCTTCTGTCATAGAGCAGAAAGAGCTACTTGAGTCCATCAACTGGGCAAGTGGCATATTGACCACAAGTGGCATATGACTGTGGCGACCTTCTCTTCCAGTTCAAGTAGTGTTTAAATATTTTGCTAGTTGTTATTAGGTCTAGATATTATCCATAGAATGTTTCCATGACTGTGTAAGAACCAAAATATTACTAAAATTAGTGGTCAGGGGTGGCCAGAGGTCTGAATAGCAAAATAAATAAACAATATTAATTTTGGAAAAATAGTGTCTTGCATTTAATTAACTTTCCTCTCCACAACAATTACCTGTATTATGTCATTACACCTGTTTCACTAATCTACGTAACAAAAGAAAGTATTAGCTTGAATTTGAGTTCTGAAATAATTAGAAACAATGCCATTGCAGTATTAACACCAACTCCAGTGTGTCCTTTGACCTTCTTATACCTTCCTGTGATACCCCTTCAAATTCTTTCATCCTTATATTTCCTTGTTTATTTTTTCATGAGGAAATTAAATTTCCTTCCTTAACTAAGATGGCCTTGAAATGATGCTTGGAGTAAAATATGTTGGCAAGTACTTATGCTCAGACTCTGTGCACAGTTTCAAGCACACTCAGAAATAGAGGGCTTACCTCAGAAAACCTGCTATTTTTTTTTTCAGTAGGTGAATAATAGATCTCTTTTTCAGTATTTAAATCTGGGTTAGGTTGAACAGAAATAAACTTGGATTTTTTTTCTCTCATAGTTTCTTCCTAAAGGCTGTTTACATTAAAGTTTTCTCTAAGTCAATAAGTTTTCATATTACTTTCATTTCTAAATACTGTTTTTATTAGTGTTTAAATGAAAACAAGCAAAGAGACAACAGAGATTTTTCAATGGAGATACCAGTTTCTTGTTTTAGAAATTATCAAAACAAAAGATTACATTGCTCAAAGCCACATGCAACATGACTCTGAACTTTCGTAGATTTGTAGTGTGATTTTGGCTAGAAGGGAGCTTAGAGGTCGTCAATTTCCAGCCTCCCTGCCTTTGTCAGTGACACTTTCCACTAGGCCGTGTTGCTCAAGGCCTTATCCATCCTGCTTTTGAACATCTCCAGGGAAGAGGTGTCCATGACCTCCCTGGGCAACCTACTCCAAGGTCTCATCATCCTTGCTATAAATATATACATATGGTCAAAATCTGCCCTCCTCAAGCTTAAAGCCATTCCCTTTCATGCTATTACTACAAGCCATTATAAAAAAGTCCCTTTCCAGTTTTCTTGTAGGGGCACCTTTAAGACACAGGAAGGCTACTATAAGGTTTCCCTTGAATCACCTTCTTGCTGGGTTGAACAGCTTCAACTCTTGCAGCTTGTGCCTATAGGATAGATGTTTCAGCCCTCTAATTATATCTATGTAGCCCTGTCACGGAAGGTAGCAAAGTCCTTCAGCAGGCTTCTTTTCTGCACAGAGCCATGGCTCACATGAAGCCAGCAATCGCAAAAATCGAAACAATATTTCCAGCTACTATTCCAGCAGCTACAAGGCCCCTGAGAAGATTCCTCCCTAGGAAGGGTGTCACAGAAGGTAGTTTGGGAGGTTGTGTGGAAAATATGTGGAGACTCACTTGTGGATTTTCAAGTGATTTATTGCTCAAACACGGAGATCCCCCTCTCGAAATAAATTCCCCACGTGAGTTCTTTTGGATTGAAGTTGTAAAATAACAGTTCAGAAAATAGCAGATAAAGGAGGGTCTGTGATTTCTTTAGAGTTCTTTTTGAGTCTTTAAAGTTATTCAGTCTTTAGGTAAAGAGTTCTTTCTCCAATTTACTCACTGTTCGTAGTTCAGTTCAGCAAAGTTCGAAGTTTTGGGCGGTGTCCCTTTGTTCGTCAGGATCAGGCCCAAGCAGGTTTCAGGCCTCTGCGAGCCCCTCGTCAGGCAGGGCCGATCAGGAACGTGAGGGCACCGCGGCAGGAGCGAGGCAGGCAGGCAGGCTAGCGAGCGAGCGGTAGGAGCAGGTACCAGCAAGCTCAAGCCAGCAAGCGCCCTGATCCAGGAAGGCACACCATTTTTATAATGTTCAAAAGAGGTGTAACCCTCCAGTCCATGCTATTTTACGTTATTCTTGCAGATTGGCACAAAATTACAATTAACCTATATAATTGGACAGTTCTTACCAAAACAACCTGTAGGACCACCCAAAGTTCGGCCCACACCAGGTGTCGAGCGGGCATGAGAACTGCCGTTCCCCCTAGCCAAAACAGTGGCCATTGTTTACCTTTTATCTCAACTAGGGAGAGACTTTCTCATGGGACTAGAGGATTGTTTTGGTTTTACGATGCTTCTGGCTTAAAATGTGAGACACTGCAACTTTTACAGCAGGGAGGCCTACTAAGGGCTTCTGCTACCCTCCATGACAAAGGGTGAAAGGTAAACATTAGCTCTGTTTTGAACAAAAGGCCTTGGTTCCCATGGCCCACTGGACACCTGTTAGGGGCTGACCCCTGGGTGGTCTTACAGGTTGTTTATGGTAATAATTGTCCAATTGTATAGATTGATTATAATTTTGTACCAATCTGTAAATTTAATGTAAAATTGCCTGAACTGACTGAGCACACCTATTCAGAACACTATAAAAATGGTGCATTTACCTTAGTCGAACACCCCTACCCTACCTTACTCTCTCTGCACTTCGAGACCCTCTTGTTCTCAACCCTGCTGAATGACACCGTGTCTGCACATCGCTCGGCATTCGCATCACAGCATTAAGAATTACGGCTGGCTCGGCATGAACTAGACAACGCCCGATCCTCAGAGGCCAGGGCCCAGCTTGGCCTGAACCTGCAGGAACTCAGACAACGCCCTGAAATTCATAATACTTCGAAACCCTGTTGAACTACTTGTGGACAGTGAGTAACTGATGAACTTTTTACTTAAAGACTGAATAACTTCTCAAGACTCAAAGAACTCTCTTAAAACCACAGACTCTTTTATTTTTAGCCATTCTGCATTTTAATCTGCAACCGCGAACCAAGTATCTACGTGGGATAGTTATAGATAAGTTTTGGGAAGGGGATTTCTCGTATGTTAGTAATGAATCATTTAATCTTTTTTATACTTCGGCCTCACATGTCTTTCCCCACAAATTCCCCTAAACTACATTCCACAACAAGCCCTCCACTGAGGCTGCTCCCACAGTTCCATGTCCTTCTTTTGCTGGAGGCCCCAGAAGTGAATACAGTATTCTAGACTGAGTCTCACAAGAGCAGACTAGAGAGGGACAATCATCTCTCTCTTCCTGCTGGCCATAGTTCTTTCGATGCAGCCCAGGCTACACTTGGCCCCATGAGCTGCAAGCACACATTACTGGATCATGTTGAGTATTTCATCAACTCACACGCTTGAGTCCTCCTCTTTGACATTGGTCTTGAGACACTCCTCACTCAGCTTATATTTGAGATTGCCCAGATCTAGATATAGGACTTTGCATTTGGCCTTGTTGACCTTCATAAGGTTGGCTTAGACCTACCTTTCAAGCCTGTCCAAGTGGCTCTGGATGGCATCCCTTCTCTCAAGCATGGAGTATGCACTGAATTTCACTGTCCATATAGCTGACAAGGATGTTAAACACCACTGGTCCCAGTACTGACCCCTGAGGGACACCACTTATCACCAGTCCTCATTTGGATATTAAGACATTGACCACGACTCTCTGAGGGCTGTCATGTAGTCAGTTACTTACTCAGCAAGTGGACCACCACTCAAGTTCATACTTTCCTGATTTGGTGACCACGATATCATGTGCAACAGTGTCATATTGTTTGCACAATTCCAGGTAACATTAGTTACTTTTCCCTTATCCACTAATCCTGTAACTTCATTACAGAAAGACACCAAGTTTATAAGGTATGATTTTCCTGTGGCAAAGCCATGTTGGATACCACTAACCACCTCTTCTTTATTTTCTGTATGCCTTAGCAAGGCCATCAGGTAGATCTGCTCCATGATCTTCTATGATTCTATGATTTCAGGTTGAAATGAATTGTTACCCAAGATTATATATCATATTCTCTGTCTTCGAATTGTATATTAAATGAAATGGGAATATACAATATCAAGAAGTGTAGGCATTATAGAAAGTATTTTTTATTTAAATTTGCACTTAGAAATATTCACAGAACAGAAGCAACTGAAAGTTGTTCCTGGATAATATGGGTTTTTTTTTTCATCTTCAAAGAAGGAAGGTGTGAAAAGACTGATATCTCCTTGCTAAGTACATTTTTTTGGTGAAAATATTTTGGTATTTGTCGCCAAAAACCAGTATAAGTGTTGATCATAACATTAGCAAAGTATGTTCATACTGTAGTGAGATTGTGTTTCCTAGAAAAAGACAATTAAAAAGATCAAAAAGTGACCAGATAAAATAAATAGAACTACAAAGGAACAATGAAACATTAAATGCCGTAAAAGAAAAAAAATGCCACACTTAGTTTGTACCCCCTTTTTATGTTGACTTTTCCAAAATCATAAAGCATAAAGTGCTTTAACACATAAAACACTATCAAAGTGTCTCTGAAAAACTATGAGCAACATTTTAAAGATTAACTGGAAGAGGAAAATGACCAGGAAGACTGTAGTAAGAAACATGGTTTATGAATTTAGTAGTGCAGCTTTGGTATGGCATCTCAGAACTCCCAGAATCTCAAAGTTATTTTGGTAAAAAATTAGATAGAGTATTTGGTGAAATACTGTATAACAAATTACACAAATGTAGTAAAATTACACATATGAAAGTAAATGTATTTTCAAAACATTAATATAGTGATAGAAAGATTATAGATTCTAGAATAATTATGAAATTCAATATTGTGTTCCGGTGTGGCCTGCCCTAGGCTTTGGCAGGGGGATTGACTCCATAATATCTGGAGGTAACTTTCAACCTCTAAAATTCTGTGAATATGTGATTCTGTGATTATCTCACTCATTTTGACATACTAGGAAGGATTTAATCTACATGGTAAACTATTATTTCATCATTAAAACAGTGACCTGAATACATATTATGTGTAAAATTGAAGATTGAAAAAACAGGCTGTATTGTTAGTTACATCACTGGCAGAGAAGGAGGAAAAAACCCAGCTAACAGTATCACAGTATCACAGTATCACCAAGGTTGGAAGAGACCTCACAGATCATCAAGTCCAACCCTTTACCACAGTGCCCAAGGCTAGACCATGGCACCAAGTGCCACATCCAACCTTGCCTTGAACTGCCCCAGGGACGACGACTCCACAACCTCCCCAGGCAGCCCATTCCAGTGCCCAATGACTCTCTCAGTGAAGAACTTTCTCCTCACCTCGAGCCGAAATTTCCCCTGGCACAGCCTGAGGCCGTGTCCTCTTGTTCTGGAGCTGGCCACCTGAGAGAAGAGAGCAACCTCCCCCTGGCCACAACCACCCTTCAGGTAGTTGTAGACAGCAATAAGGTCACCCCTGAGCCTCCTCTTCTCCAGGCTAAACAACCCCAGCTCCCTCAGCCTCTCCTCGTAGGGCTTGTGCTCGAGGCCTCTCCCCAGCCTCGTCGCCCTTCTCTGGACACGCTCAAGCATCTCAGTGTCCTTCCTAAACTGGGGGGCCCAGAACTGAATGCAGTACTCGAGGTGTGGTCTGACCAGTGCAGAGTACAGGGGCAGAATGACCTCCCTGCTCCTGATGACCACACCATTCCTGATGCAGGCCAGGATGCCACTGGCTCTCTTGGCCACCTGGGCACACTGCTGGCTCATGTTCAGGTGGGTAGCAATCAGTACCCCCAGATCCCTCTCTGTCTGGCTGCTCTCCAGCCACTCCGACCCCAGCCTGTATCTCTGCATGGGGTTGTTGTGGCCAAAGTGCAGCACCCTGCACTTTGAGCTATTGAACGCCATCCCATTGCACTCTGCCCATCTGTCCAGGCGGTCAAGGTCCCACTGCAGAGCCCTTCTGCCCTCCAACTCAGTCACATCTGCCCCCAGCTTAGTGTCATCTGCAAACTTGCTGATGACTGACTCCATGCCCTCATCCAGATCATCTATGAAGATGTTAAAGAGGATGGGGGTCAACACTGATCCCTGAGGGACACCACTAGTGACTGGCCGCCAGCTGGATGTGGCACCATTCACCACCACTCTCTGGGTCCGGCCCTCCAGCCACTTCCTAACCCAGCACAGAGTGTTACCATCCAAGCAGCGGGCTGACAGCTTAGCCAGCAGTTTGCTGTGGGGGACAGTGTCAAAGGCCTTGCTGAAGTCCAGATAGACCACATCCACAGGCCTCCCCACATCCACCAAGCGGGTCACCTGATCATAGAAGGAGATCAGGTTAGAAAGGCAGGATCTGCCCTTCCTAAACCCATGCTGGCTGGACCTGAGATCTTTGCCATCCCTCAGGTGCGCAGTTATTGGCGCCAAGAGAACCTGCTCCATCAGTTTCCCTGGCACTGAGGTCAGGCTGACAGGTCTGTAGTTCCCACGTTCCTCCATCCGACCCTTTTTGTGGATGGGGACCACGTTGGCCATTTTCCAGTCTCCTGGGACCTCTCCGGTGAGCCAGGACTGCTGGAAAATGATGGAGAGTGGCTTGGCCAGCTCAGCTGCCAGCTCTCTCAGCACCCTGGGATGGATGCCATCTGGTCCCATGGACTTGTGGGTGTCCAGATGACTCAGCAGGTCCTGAACTAATTCTTCATGAATTTCCAGGGGAACACACTGCTACCCGACCCCATCCCCCAGTTCAAGAGGCCACTTGCCTCCTCCTCCTCTCTCCTTACTGTTGAAAACTGAGGCGAAGAAGGCATTCAGGACCTCTGCCTTTGCTTCATCATCAGTTATAGTGTTCCCCTCCTGGTCCAGTAAGGACCCAACTCAACAAACAGAAAACAGAACCAGGTGATTTAAATAGCTAAGCAAATCCTGGTGAATGAATCAATGCACATTCAGAACCTGAAGGTGATGTTCCATATGTGTAACAACTCAGGTAAGGTACATGCTTTACTTATTAATTGAAATAAGGACTAGACTCATGAAAACTCATCCTAGCTACACTGACAGAGAAATCTGTGTGGTCATGTGTAAGCATACTTTCTTAAAATACCCTTCAGATAGAAAATATTCTGTAAAGTGTTTCATCTGTGATCAGAACTTGTGGGTTTTTGGGGTTTTTTTGTTTTTTTTTGTTTTTTTTTTCAAATGGACTTGAAACTCCGATCAGTTTTCCTGGAAATTACTTCCTGATTTGGGAACCCGTCAGAGACAGCAAAGTGTAACTTACAGAGAACATGTATCTTCTTATGGTTTTGCAAACAAATTCTGAACTCAGTTGCACTGAGTGTAGGAGCAAAGGTGCTGGCTGGAGGGAGAGAGACAGAGATTGCCCCAAAGTGGACACATTCAGTTCCAAAAAGCTCAAATGGGTCCAATACAGGACACAGTTTGGGTGTTCCCCGCCCCCCTTCCCCCCCCCCCCCCCCCCCCCCCCCCCCACACACACTTTAGAAATCACCCAGACTAGACTCAGTCAGCTCTGGGAATATGAATGAAGCTATTTATTTACAGCTGGCACAATGTACAAGCAGATATTTACAATATGTACAGTTATATACAGAAATATACAAGGTAAAAGGGTAATACACAAACACAACTTCCCTCCCAGAAACCTGAGTCCCCAGGAGGGGCTCTCAACCACCCCTGCACCTTCCTCCTGCCCCTCTCAACCTTATCCCAATCCTAAGGAAGAATAGAGTTTCGGCCAAGAGGTTAAGAAGCAAAGTGAGTGAAGGGTGTGTTAGAGGGACACAGCTCAGCCAGCAGCCCAAGTGAGAGTGAGAGAAAATGACAAGAGTGTTATCTAATGTTTTCATTTCTTCTTCCCATACTTCTCAGAGAGATGATGAGTGAAGTAGACATCACCATTGTTTTCTTTTTTACAGCCTTGTTGTGAAGGTGTCTTGCTGGTGTTCAGGGGATTGATTATGAGGCCGAATTTAAAAAGGTTTAAATAATTTAATATTATATACACAAGGAATCCCCCCCTTCCACAAACTATATACAGCTAGCCCACACAAGTCCTTTGTATGTGATCATGAAATTACTTTACAGAATGTCTATTTACAGCAAAAAATCAGGAATTTAGGAGAGGGTTTTGGGGAGGCTTGGATAGCGAGAGTCTAGCGACATAAACATCCCATAGGTAAAGTCTAGACGTCTATGCTGCTTGAATCCAGGTTGCTCAGTTACTCACTGGCTGGAGTCAGTCTCGGGGATCCCAAAATAAGTATAGCAAAGCTGCGCTGTTGACCCTCGTGGGCTTAAATAGTTCAGTTCAGGGACTATTGGGGTGCACTGTCTGAGGGACTCCATGGGCACGGTCAAGCTGGGAACGACGGGCTGGGGTGGCAGCTGGCTAGGACCGCCTTAGTCAAATTTTCCCTGGGCTGGTGTGAGGCACCGTGGGTCAGAATCATGCAGCGGCGGTGGTCCCCAAAAACGTCAAAGCGGCTAGGAGTGGTAGGTGGAGGACGGTGGCAGAAACACTGAATTGTCCCTTTTATGAGGTCTGACCCCGAGATTGATGGTCCTTGGCCACAATTCTGTCCAATAAGGGTCTGGCAGCAGGCCAAAACATACCAAATAAGGTGAAATCCATGGGTCTAGTACCCCCAAATATGGAGAAGGCTCAGGTGGATCCCCACCCTAGGTGCATAAGCTTACATAACATGTTTACTTCAACCTTGCAAGCAGGCAGGTCAGACTCAGAGGCACCAGGCTTATTGTGCTCCTTTGTCCCCCTTAATTTGTTTTCCCCAGGTTTGCGCAGAGCAACACCTTTCAGGAAGACAACATGTCCAGGCATGAATAGATTTGTAAACATAGCCATTTGGGGCCTGTGTAACCCTCCACCACAAGCCTGTAATCTACTTCTTCTCACCAAAACATTCTAGCTAGTTTCAAACTAGCACAGGAATTAAGAAAGGGTAAGCTGATGAACAGGAAATAAGAAGTAAGGAAAAAAGTGTTGGGAAATAACCCCGTAAGCACCAAGGTGAGAGGTGAAGGAGAGATGTTCCAGGCACTAGGGCAGAGAATTCCCTGCAGCCATGAGGGTCTCCATGCCAGAATAGGTGGATATTCTCTGAAGGAAATGCAGAGCATGGAGACAGCCCATGCTGGAGAAGTTTTACCATGAAGAACTATAGACCATGAGAAGGAATCACAGTAAAGCAGGGAAACAGTATGAGGAGGCAGCAGCTGCAGAGGGGAGCTGTTGCGTATTGATCACAACCACTATTCTCTATCCCTCCGCATTACTCTTGTTGGAGAGGGAGATAGAAGAGCTGGAAATTGAGTGAAATTGAGCCTGAGGAAAGGTGTATTAGCTTAATCTTTGTCTTTCACAATTCTTCTCTACCATAATTGGCAGTAACATTTCATTTTCCCCAAGCTGATTCTGTTTTGGCTGTGACAGTAGTTGATGAGTGATCTGTTTGTCCTTATTTCAGCCCATGAACTTTTCCATGTTATTTTCTCTTTTGTGTCTTGTTGAAGATGGGGAGTGAGATGTAACCATTTAAACTGAAAATAAGTACTGGAAGAAATTCACAGTAGTATTTACCTTAACTAGCCAGGATTGCCACCAAAGAACAGGGATCTTTATTCTCAGATGTTTAAATGGAAAGTTGGCTCAAAACTTAGGAACTAATTAAAAAAAAAATGACTCCATACTGGGGAAGGTTTAAAAAAAAAAAGGTTCAATGTTGATGTTTATTATCACTACAAATTTGTCAGAGTTCTCCAGGAACATTGTTCAAAATACATGTACATATGACAACTCATCTGTTTATTTTTGGCTGCAAATTCAGCCCTAATTAATGAAGCTAACTTCTTTCTCCACACCAAAACAACATTATATCTAATATTTTTCTTCTTTCTTCCTATATATTAGTGGAAAATCAGTTCAAACACTAAAAGTAACTTTGTGACACATGATCTCTGTTTGCCCATCTGTGTGATGGGCAAAACCGCTGAACTGAGAGTCTTTAACGTAAACTCTGAAGCTTTCCTAAGGAAAAGTGTAATTTCTGGACAGAGTAACAACACTAGTTCCTTTTGGCAGTTTGTTATCTCAAATCTGCATTCAAACACTCTTTCCTCACTACTGTTGTTGAATACAGTAAGTTATTTTGGGTTTAGTTTGTTTATGTAATGTTTAAAGCAGACTTTAAGGTAGGTAAATCTTTTGGTTCAGTGACTGTTATGGCACTGCCCCACTCTAAGATTTCACATTATTGAGCTCTGGGATATATACAAGGAAATCTCCCTGCAAATAGCCACAGGCAGCTAGCGCTGAAATATATCTGATTCCTTCTCTGCTGTCATTTTAAAAAGCCATGCAAGATCCTGTCTTCATCTACTGAGTCACTTATGCATGTGCATATACACACTTATGATCAAGGAAAGCAAAATACAAACATTTGCACAAAATACTGTTTTTGTTTTGCTGAGACCGTATTTTACATATCCTAAAAAATCACATAATGGAAGTTTTTGGAGAGATTTTTCACCTGCATCTAGTATTACAAAATGCAATGCATTTTTTAATGGAGTGAAAATGAAAGAATATCTCCTTATCTTAAATACTATTATGAATAGGAAACTAGCACTATATATGTTGATTCAATCAGATCAAAGGCTTGTACCAGAAAGGAAACACAAGACACTCTGTATTGAAGTTATCATTTACATGTGATTTTGCATTATCACAGACTTTTCCTACAGCTGGCACTGAACAGAATCTACAAATATTTTGTTTCTTTTGAGAATAATATAGCATAAAATAGTATCTGTAGCATATATAATATGCATTTATTTAGGTGGCATTTATGGAATTATTAGCATATACAAGAAATAAATTCAGCCATTTCAGTTCTCTCAATTCATACCAAAGATTTTTTCCAATCACTATTTATTTTTTAAAAGTGCATTTTTATTATTCCCCAAGACAAGGGAAATTGTAACATTCCTGTCATTTTCATTGATAGTTTTTATTCCTTTAAATTGAGGATCTTTTCATGGACAATGTTCAGTTTGGTTTTGCTACGGATCTTGAAGCATCATCACCAGAGATATGGAAATGCAGAATATGCAACTGAATATGCATTTTTTTATTATTTTAAAGATTTAAGGAACAGTAAAATTGCAGAGTAAGATAGAAACTTCGCTGAACCTCAGAGTTAGTCTCCAATCACTATTATTAATATGGATATCTGAGGAAGAAATACTCAACTATAGTTTTGAAAGTTATTCAAAGGGCAGAATAGAGCTCCAACACAATATAGGAAAACACAACTCTAAGAGAAAAATACATTTTTGTTGCTTCTAGTATTAGTCCATTATTTAGAGTTCCCCTACTTCAAGTGATCATTGAAGTAGCAAAATTTCTTGGATGAGGTAGTGCACTCTAGAGATCTAGTTATTACAGATGGTAAGAAAAAAGGTGCCTTTTAATTATTATCTGAGACTAAGAGGCTGGTATATGAAGTGCTGAGACTTTTTTTTTTTTTTTTGACAGCAAAGAAATCACAAGAATAATAGTCTTCTAAGTATTACAGCACTAACTTTCAGAAATCAACAATTATGCAAATCACAATATCAGAGTATCACAGTATCATCAGGGTTGGAAGAGACCTCACAGATCATCAAGTCCAACCTGTCACCACAGAGCTCAAGGCTACACCATGGCACCTAGGGCCACGTCCAATCTTGCCTTGAACAGCTCCAGGGACGGCGACTCCACCACCTCCCCGGGCAGCCAGTTCCAGTGTCCAATGACTCTCTCAGTGAAGAACTTTCTCCTCATCTCCAGCCTAAATCTCCCTTGGCGCAGCCTGAGACTCTGTCCTCTCGTTCTGGCACTGGCCACCTGAGAGAAGAGAGCAACCTCCTCCTGGCCACAACCACCCCTCAGGTAGTTGTAGACAGCAATAAGGTCACCCCTGAGCCTCCTCTGTCTGGACACTGGGCATAGCCCTGGAGGGTGATTAATAATTAATAATAAGACTTGTGAGTAAAGCTTTAATACCTCTGTAATATAAGTTATCTCTGCCATGGAGCAGAAAGAGTTTCAGCCCACCCTGCTGGGCAAATAGCACAAAGATCCCAAGCGGCATCAAGCTGCAGGTAAAACTCATCTCTCTGTTTATAGTTTGAATATTTTCTAGTTAAATAACAAATTCCCTGTATATATTCTGTCCTAAATTGTTTTCATAATCGTGGATTGAACATTATTTTAATATGCAGTGGCTGGGGATGGCGAGAGTTTATAAATATTGAATTTAATAAATTACATTTTTATATAAAATTTATATTGCCTCAAATTAATTTCTCACCTCCGCCAAATAGGCGTAGGCATTGAGAATCCCCCTCCGCGACAAAGACATGGATAGCATATTGAGACACCAATACTGTTGACCTTTTTAATGATATTAAAAGTTAAGTAAATAAAAGAAAGTAAAATAGTGAGGTAGGACTGTAAAAACATAAGTAATTATTCTTTTAAAACACTGGCATACAGAATCTATTTCTTGGAAGTTGTCAACTAGTGAGTGGATACAATAATTTCCCATGGTAAATCTCATTGAGCTAAGTCCTAATGAAACAGGATCTGATGTTTGTAATACTTCTCAGTATGAATACAAACATTACATGTTTGAGCTCTTCCAGATTTATGACTTGTCAGAAAAAAATCTTTGTAGAGAACATTTGGAGCCTGATATGTAAGTTAAACTTCTGTCTTGTGTATGCAACCTCGTAGCCTATAAAATTATTGGTTTTCATAGTATCACAGTATCACCAAGGTTGGAAGAGACCTCATAGATCATCGAGTCCAACCCTTCATTTTGCAGTTTGAAGGCTCTAGGTAACGGCATTCAAATTTCTTATTTTCACATTCTCTTTTTCCTTTTCTTCAGCCTTCCTTTCACTTCAGGAATTTTTCTTCACTGAATTGTGTCCTGTCACAATGCAGACTTTAGTGAATTGTCTCTTCAACAACTCAACTCTCTAGTTAGTGATTCTCTTTCCCTCCCAGTCTATTGAACACGTAGTCTGCACCTGTGGTACTGTTACCTCAGTTTTGCCTCAAGCTCTTCACCTCCATTGATTGTATGTCTAATGTCTTGGCTTCAAATGTCCTTTGACAAAGCAGTTTTCTACTCATTGTAACATTTTCTATTTTGCCATTCTAAAAAATGTCCACAAATTGCTTCTGCAATGATTACCACCTTTAAAAGTGCAAATGAAATGTTTTACCTTGCCTGAGAAAGTTTCTTCTATCAGGAATGGCAGCTTGTAAGCAGGTACTTGACCAAAATGAAATAATGGTTGCAGTCATTCTTTAAGCTTTATTATTCTATTTCTTACCAGACCATGCAATTCAGCATGCAAGTGGAAGAATTATACAAGAATCAGTATTTTTATGCTAATAAAATCAACAAAAACATAATAAAAAAGAGACAAAAGTAGACCTGCTGATTTTGATGATGTTTCTGGATCATCTCTGCATAATCTTCAGAGTAGATAAATCTGCTGGTTTGAGGCTAATTGAACTATTTTACTGAGAGAAACTAAATCCTTAGTGGTGAGAAGAAAGAAACAAAATAACATGTACCCTATATCACCCATTCTTCTGCTGAGAAATACAACCAGTCAAAATACCAATAAGACACTTCTCACACACTGCTCAGCTCTCACTTCTGGCTGTGCCTTCTTTCTGGTGGTCTAGTCTCTGTGGCTGTCTCTGCCTTAACTCTAATCTGATCTAACTCTTTTTCCTCTAACCTTCTTCTCAACTTTTCTTGACATCTCACCTCAGTTCTCCAGATTTATCAAGTGAGATATACATGTGTTAATCTGGTTATTTCTGAAGGGAGGGAAAGAGAGAGAGAGGGAAGGGGTCAGGAGCCCTCCTGGGGACTCTGATTGTTTCTGGGAGGAGTATTGGGTTTCTGTATTAACTTTAACTTGTATATAACTGTATATATCTGTGTATATATGCTTATATATTGTACTAAGCTAGAAATATAGCTTCATTCTTTAATTTCCATCCGTCTCTGTCTAGTCTGGGTGATTTTCTTAAGTGCAGGGGTGGGTGGGTAACTCCCAAACCATCACAATAACTATAACTCCCAAACCCTCACAATAACTGACAGATTGTTTAAGTAATAATCTCATGTGTTTATTTAAACTTTTTTAAAGATCATCCAATGATAATGTTACATTACACACTCTTTTGTTTGTTTGACTAAGCACCTCATCAAAAAAATGCATTCTGATATCTTTCAGCAATTAACATTCTGCCTGTGTAGCTTTAGCACAAGCATAAATTAGTAGTAGTAACAAGTAACTCTGATGGTACATGGGAAATTAATACCAGGGTGCCTTGGAGGGGCCATAGGCCCAAATAGGCTTATACATGCTTTGCCTTGCCTGGACATGTTTTTCTGCCCACACCAGAGGTAAACACATAAACAAACACAAAAGGGCATAACCATCCTGGTGCCATAAAGCCTGGCCTGCTGAGGGCCCCTGGTTGTGTAACGTGGTTGTATAAGCCCATACGCCCAGCTTATGGCCCACCGAGTGCAAGGCAAGGGTTATTCCCATATTTGGGAGGTCCAGGCCTGTGGCTCTCGCCTATTATAGTATGCTTTGGTTAACTGCCAAGCTGATTGGTTATTTTGGTGGCCAAAGGGCCATTAATCTGGGCCCACATTTGATAAATAGGGGTACACAGGTAAACAACTTGCTCATCCACTCTCACACATGCTTGCCTGCCTGCCTGCTTACCTACCTGACTGTTCACCTGCAGAACATCTACTTTACTCTACGGAGACAGAGTCCCCCATGGGCTCTCAGCCAGCCGTGCACACCTGCATGCCACTGCAGTGAGTTACCAGGACTAGATCCTTTATTGCCTGCCTTTATCTATGAAGCTCAGTCTCCCATACAGCTGTGCACCGTATTGCACGCCCGCTGCCTTATCACTGCCAGGTAAATTCCACTGCCGCCAAGTTACCAGGAGCAGACCCTGGATTGTCTGCACACGATGGGCCTGTGTGGTCAGCGTGACATTGTGCTGAGACTCCATGACATCCTGCCTCTGAACCTGAAGGTCCTGCCTAAAAATTCCTGGACAGAGCATCTAGAAGAAGCCAGGAGAATAAGGTCAGAGACTGCCCTTTCCCCTGAAGACAGGAGAATTCCAGCCTCAAAGTCCACGGGCAGAGTTTCTGAAGATTGGACACTTATAATAGGCTGTGACATAGCCCCAGAGGATGATTGATAATTAATAAGAATTTGTGAGTAACGCTTTAATACCTCTGTAATTCTCTACTGCCTTCTGCCATAGAGGAGAAAGAGTCTGGGCCCATCTACTGGGCAAACAGCATATTGACCCCAAGTGGCATCTGACCATGGGGAAATTCCTCGCTATGTTTATAGTTTGAATGTTTGCTAGTTATTAACCAGTTGCTGTTTGATATTATTCCTGGAATGTCTTCCATAACTGTGTAAGATCCAAAATAATATTAAAATTCAGTGGCTGGGGGTGGCAAGAGTTCAGAATATTGAAGTTAACAAATTATATATTTTTATAGAATATCATCTTGCACTCAATTAATTTCTGCCCTCCGCCACAATTGGCATAGGCAGCAGAATCCCCTCCACAACACAGGGAGTGCAGAATTCTTTTGGATGGATAAGCATACCGAAAGTATTAGAATACAAACTAGTTCTTGTTCAGAAATGAATTTACAGCACAACTTTAATTTCATTCTCTCTTAATAATTTTTTTTAGACTTCATTACACTAACGTCACACATGCTAAGGGTATATAGAAGCATACTGATATCCCTGAAGCAATATGAATTCTTATTTTGTGCTTGAGTTACCGATAGTCTTGATTGTACTTGCTGAGAATGAAATGCTAGTAACAAGTTGCCTTGGACATTTTCTTTGTTGATTAATACCTGTTTTGTTTCAGTGTCTTTCCTTAATTTCTGTGGCTATATTTTCTTAGCAAATTTAGACTGTCTGTTCTACTTACTATTGTAATAATAATGTTTGTGCTTTCTTCTGCCAGTTTCATATTCCGCCATATTCATATTTCAACATGTTTACTGCAGCTCATGACATATGTATGAGAACACTACCTTCTTTCCTTTGTCTCTTAAATTTTATTTGTTTGGTTTTTTTGTTGTTTCAGTTTTGTTTCTTTTTTTTTTTTTTTTTTTTTTTTATTTCTTATTAGTGGTTTTGCTATCTCATTTTCAGGGTTCTGGTTGGTTGCAACTACAGGTTTTCCAGTTGGGACTTTGTTTCATCTTCCTTGGTCTTTGTGACAGACTGTTCTTTTTGCAAGTGTAGTTCAAATTGTTTTGACTCTGTATTTCAAATTTTCTCCATACACAGTATTAATGATGACACTGCAGATCTTCTTCTGTTCAGAGTTTTGGATTTAAACAGTAATTATAAAAACTGATAATACTCTGTGATATGTTATATCACAGAGAAGAGATTCCCAAATGGGGTTTGCAGAAAAATGTCAATGTCTATAATCTACAGGAGGCCAGAAAACTCGAAAAAGCTACTCAAGCTGTCATTACATTACACAGAAAAAAAATCTACTTTGAGTGTGGGTGATAAGTGTAGATCTCAAGAATTGTAAATTTCCATTTAGTTTTGTACTTTTAACTTTGAGTAAGATTTTTTTACTGTCATTATAATTGAAAGTTGTTGCAGTCCTCTAAGCTTGTAATGTCATCATCTTGGGTACAGCAACTGCTTTGTCTAAGTCTGGAAAGCGATGTATTTGATGAGCCTTACTCTATTAAGGTTGTCTCCAGGACAGCTGGACTCCTGAAGTGGTGGATGGAGTCAGGGACCAGTACAGTCCCCCTCTAATCCATGTGGAAGCAGTAAGGGACCTGTTGCGTCATTTGGATCCTCACAAGTCCATGGGACCGGATGGGATCCATCCTAGGGTGCTGAGAGAGCTGGCAGCTGAGCTGGCCAAGCCACTCTCCATCATTTATCAGCAGTCCTGGCTCACTGGAGAGGTCCCTGAAGACTGGAAGCTGGCCAATGTGATTCCCATCCACAAGAAGGGTCATAAGGAGGAGCCAGAAAACTACAGACCTGTGAGCCTGACCTCAGTGCCGGGCAAGGTGATAGAACAGGTAATCTTGGGTGCCATCACAAAGCACCTACAGGATAGCCAAGGGATCAGGCCCAGCCAGCATGGGTTTAGGAAGGGCAGGTCCTGCCTCACCAACCTGATCTCCTTTTATGATCAGGTTACCCGCCTGGTGAATGTGGGGAAGGCTGTGGATGTAGTCTACTTGGACTTCAGCAAAGCCTTTGACACTGTCTGCCACAAGAAGCTCCTAGCCAAGCTGGCAGCTCATGGTTTCGACAGATTCACTCTGTGCTGGATCAAGAACTGGCTGGATGGCGGAGCTCAGAGAGTGGTGGTGAATGGTGCCACATCCAGTTGGCAGCGGTCACTAGTGGTGTTCCCCAGGGATCAGTGCTGGGCCCAGTCCTGTTCAATATCTTTATTGATGATCTGGACAAGGGGATTGAGTCCAGCATCAGTAAGTTTGCAGATGACACCAAGCTAGGAGCAGGTGTTGATCTGTTGGAAGGTAGGAGAGCCCTGCAGAGGGACCTGGACAGGCTGGATGGGTGGGCAGAGGCCAATGGGATGAGATTTAACAAGGCCAAGTGCAGGGTTCTACACTTTGGCCACAACAACCCCAAGCAGCGCTATAGGCTGGGGACTGAGTGGCTGGAGAGCAGCCAGGAGGAAAGGGACCTGGGGGTACTGATAGATAGTAAGCTGAAGATGAGCCAGCAGTGTGCCCAGGTGGCCAAGAGAGCCAATGACATCCTGGCCTGCATCAGGAACAGTGTGGCCAGTAGGACGAGGGAGGTTATTCTGCCCCTGTACTCAGCACTGATCAGGCCACACCTTGAGTACTGTGTCCAGTTCTGGGCTCCTCAATTCAAGAGAGATGTTGAGGTGCTGGAACATGTCCAGAGAAGGGCAACAAAGCTGGTGAGGGGCCTGGAGCACAAATCCTATGAGGAGAGGTTGAGGGATCTGGACCTGTTTAGCCTGGGGAAGAGGAGGCTCAGGGGTGATCTTATTACTGTCTACAACTACCTGAAGGGGCATTGTAGCCAGGTGGGGGGTGGCCTCTTCTCCCAGGCAACCAGCAATAGAACAAGGGGACACAGTCTCAAGTTGTGCCAGGGTAGGTATAGGCTGGATATTAGGAAGAAGTTCTTCACAGAGAGAGTGATTGGCCATTGGAATGGGCTGCCCAGGGAGGTGGTGGAGGCACCGTCCCTGGGGGTCTTCAAGAAAAGACTGGCTGAGGCACTTAGTGCCATGGTCTAGTTGATTGGATAGGGCTGGGTGATAGGTTGGACTAGATGATCTTGGAGGTCTCTTCCAACCTGGTTGATTCTATGATTCTATGACTCCATGATCAGAGTTATGAACTGCTGTTCATGAGTATGTGCATGCTGTAATTTATGAAGAGATATATAATTTAGCAACACAAGATAAAGAGAGTTACGGAAGAAGGCACAGACCTTGTTGGGGGGTTTCTTTTATTTTGGTTTATTTTTTCCCCAAAGAATGCAGCTTGACAAGCACTAAAAAGCACTCACTATGGCTCTTGGTTTCAAGTCTTCAGTCCAAATGCTCATTACTCTGTTTAATCGTGGCCAGCTAGTCAGAGGAAGAGACTTTTTTAGATGGACATGATATGAACACTTGTGGAAATGTAAGATTCAATTTATATGTGTCTTCAAAAGTCTGGTCTTGCAAAGGCTGTTTTGAAAAACAGTGGGAGTTTTTTCAAAAACTTCATTTGGATTTGGAGAAGGTACATAGATCAATCATAGTGTATAGATTTGTTAAAATTTATAGGATTGTAGTAGGATATGCCCCTGCCCCCACTACCAAAATTTACCAGACCAGCTCAAATGACTTGGGAGTAAGATAAAGCTATGTTTACAGCAAAGCTAAATTTGTAAGCATATATACACAATATATTTGTAAGTATTTACAATCATATACAAACTAGAAATAATCCAGAAATCCAAATTCCTTCCTAAACAAAAGAAACTGCCAAGAAGGGGCTGTCTCTCAAACAGAGTCTCTCCCAAATCAGCAAAGCTTATTTGCTATCTGTTAGTGGAATATATTAGACTGGAGCAAACGAAAAGTGAAGAAACATCCCTGGGCAAAGAAGGACAAAATATTTACATTTTGTCTTTTTATACCTTTTAGCAAACCAATGAATGATAGAGATTTTATCATTATTTTATTTTTACAACCAGTGATCTAGTTTCTCTAATTAAAATATTTCAGTTAGCCTTACACCAGCACAAGGGCAAAAGGTCTTAAAACGCAGGATAGAATAAAAAAGTATAAACATACATAATGTCATAAAATAATGAACTATATGATGTCTTATTTATTTATCCAGTTTGGGTCCATGTTCCATAGTTCTGCTAGATAGTGGAATTTCAGTGAATATTGTCAATTGTAATCTTCGCTAATCTGCATTAAATTTCAGTAGAAGCAAATCTAGTTCTACAATAACAAGAATAGTACCAGAGATGCTTACAAGTGTCCAAATATTTCTGATTTTTTTACTTTCAATCTGTGCAAGTGGCTTAGTTCCAGGAATTTGTGCAATACAATACATAGGCACTGTATTTGCCTTTCTTTCTAAGAATTGCATGCCAAACAGAGTTACAAGTCAGTTGTGTCAAAATTTAGTTCAATAACACTGAAAAGATGACGCAAGACAAAAAAAAAAAAAAAAAAAAAAGAAAAAGAAAAAGAAAAAGTATTTTCTAGTTATTTTAATCCTGTTATTTTAATCCATTAAGTTATTTTAATCCATGAAGTGAATTGTGAACTTTTACTCACTTTCTTGGAGTCTCATGGGAGTCACCCTTTAATATACAATGTAAGAGTGTACATATAGCACAAGATAATCAGTCTTTTGGGTTTACTCTTGCACGATTCAATTCAGGTGCAACTTTGTTTATGATTCTGCACTTTATGTGGGATATAAGAGACATTAATTTTGATAAAAGACAATATTTAGTTGAATGTCTAATTTTAAAGGGAGATATGATGTATGCTTTGACACTGTCACCAACTAATGAGCTGAGAGAGTACTTGTGTTCAAACATAGACAGTTTACGGACATATAATTAGGAGAAGTTTACTTAAGCATTTGATTTAGGATTCTGCTGTTGTAAGAAACTAGACAGCACTCTCATCTAGATTAATTTTAAAACTACCTAAAGGTTTTTCCTCTGTTACTCTGATTAAAGGCCAGTCCTTAATCTTAGTCTTCTAATGATTAGTAACTTTCATCTAATTTAAATTCTAAATATATTCATGATACTTTTATAATCATGTGCTCTTGTGTCAATATTGCCTTTTGGCTTAACTAGTTTTATTCTTTCCCCAGTTTAACTGCTAGTCTGTTTGTAGCAGGTAATCACATCCCCACTTTTTGTTTTCCAGTCTTTTGGAAAAGAGTGTTTTTTGTCTTCTCTTGGAAATCAGTGCAAATCAGTGTTAGATGTTATACAAAGTCAGGTTCAGACCTTCAGCATTAAAATACTGTGTATGGAAATCTAAGCAATATTATCAGTAGTGTTTTTTGTTCCAGAGAATAACAGACTCACACCAGAACTTATCATGATGGTACCGGAGACTGAACTAGTTAGACCGGTACATGAGGGTGCTAAGATAATCATTAACTCACTGCAATACCAGTGTGACATATATGACTGCTATAAAGAAAGAGCTGCTCATTATTTTTACTTATAAAACAATATTTCAGAAAAATGTGCCATTCTAAAGCATATTTTCAAGGCCCAAATCATGCATCCTAAATCGTGCCATTCATTACATGAACATGGCTACATATGAAGCCTGGCTATATCTCATAGAAGAATTAAGCACTATTCCCTCAATTCTTCCATTTCTATGGAAAAAAGCATTATTATTTAATGTGACAAATTAAATTATTTATGGAGGCAGAGTGATTTATATTTATACACATATATTTTCCATGCATATATGTATCTTTATATTTTTTTCAATGAACTTTTATATATGCTGTATAGTGATGCTTTGATTGTTACTAACAGATGAGAAAAAATATTCATATCAGGATGAAAAATTAAATAGATAATTTTAATATCATTTTTTTTTCTGTCATCTAAAAGGCAAGCTACATTTTGCACAGGTGAATTCAAACAGAGTACATTTATTGTAGGTACTGTAAAAAAAATCAAAGCTCCCTCTTTTGTTTACTTGTGAGATTAGTGCTTTATTTGGGTACCAGCAGGCCAGAAGAAAGGAATCATGAATGGGACTGAAATAGAGATAGAGGGACTATATGGTCTACAAGTTACAAGAAAAGATTCTAACAAAGAAATAGAATCATAGAATCAGTCAGGGTTGGAAGGGCACAAGCATCATCTAGTTCCAACCCCCCTGCCATGGGCAGGGACACTCTACCCTAGATCAGGCTGCCTAGAGCCCCATCTAGGCTCACCTTAAACACTTTCAGGGATAGGGCCTCAACCACCTCCCTGGGCAACCCATTCCAGCCTCTCACCACTCTCATGCTGAACAACTTCCTCCTCATGTCCAGCCTGAACCTATCCATCTCCAGCTTTGCTCCATTCCCCCTGGTCCTGTCACTCCCTGATATCCCGTAAAGTCCTTCCCCAGCTTTTCTGTAGGCCCCTTCAGATACTGGAAGGCCACGATAAGGCCACCTGGGAGCCTCCTCTTCTCCAGGCTCAACAACTCCAACTCTTTCAGTCTGTCCTCATGATTCTTGTATTTAAAGTATGTTGAAATTGTATGGGGGGTTACTTTTGCATTTTACTTTCTTCTCTCTTTTAGTTTCAATCAGACAGAAATAAGCTATAGTATCATGTGTGGCTAGGATATCTGATAACAATTGGTAGTTAAAAATTCTGTATAACTATGAAGAACTCTTGAAATATCTTCTTTATGCCTATGAATATTCCTTCATTCCTCATTCTATTTTTACATTCCTCTGGTTTAAATGCAGTTTTTGTACTTCCTCAACAAAGGTGGATATATTTAAGGAACACATCCTTGCCTCACTGTGCTTTGTAACATCCGGTAATTTAGAAAGTTAATGTGTTATTTCTACCATTGGAAACCAAATGTATACTTTGAAATCTCACCAAACATATTACAAATACTTTAATGTATTTCCTCAAGGGTTCCTAAGAATAAACTAGGTCACAAGATCTGGAAAACTAATTGGAAAACATGGAAAAGTGTTAGCTTAAGATTAACGACTTTTACTTACTTATTATCAACATTTATATTTAATTTTTCTACCTTTCACATCATATTATATTTAAAAGCCACCATCTTGATTACCCTGTTTTTTTGTTTGTTTGGTTGGGGTTTTTTTGCCTGTTTTTTTTTTCTTTTTTGTCTTTCAATCTTTCGCACCTATGGTTCCCTACAAAAGTGATCAGTTGTGTCTGATTAACATTTCATTTTCTTCAGATGAAGAAACTTCAGGTTTTCTAAACTTTTCATGTAGTTGAAACATCCTGGATGTTTTATCATTCTGTACAATATATTTTTTTTCTTTTTAATATACTTATAGTAAAACATGATAGATAGATATATAAAATAGACATAAGCATTAAAATATCAATCTGTACAATATTTATCTTTTTCTTTTTCATATACTTATATTAAAATACAATATATATTACATATAATACATTATATATATTACATATAAAAGTATTAAAATAAATACTTGTATTCCCTTTTAATATACTGTGCTAGTTTGAAACAGAGTAGAATGTTTTGGTGAGAAGAACTAGATTATAGGCTGTGAAAGGAAAACAATGGTGATGTCTACTTCCCTCAGAGTCTTGCTGAAGAAGAAAGGAAAACATTAGATAACACTCTCGCTGTTTTGTTGCTCTCTGCCTTAGGCTTCTGACTGAGCTGCATCTCCCTAACCTCGCCTTCCACTCACCTTTGCTTCTTAACCTCTTGGCTGAACCTCTATTCTTCTTTAGGACTGGGGTAAGGTTGAGAGGGGCAGGGGGAAGGTGCAGGGATGGTTGAGAGCCCCTCCTGGGGACTCAGGTTTCTGGGAGGGGAGTTGTGTTTCTGTATTACTTTTACCTTGTATATTTCTGCATTTAACTGTATAGACTGTAAATATCTGCTTGTATATTGTACTAGCTGTAAATAAATAGCTTCATTTATATTCCCAGAGATGACTGAGACTAATCTGGGTGATTTCTAAAGTGTGTGAGGGGCGGGTAACACCCAAATCTTCACATATACTTATATATAAAATAGAATCAGTTGAAATTATGACAGAATAACATTTCTTCTAACAACCTTGTAATTCATGAAACCACTTTGGTTCTGGTAGCAGAAAAATGTTATAATCAGAAATATTGTTCAAGATCACATGCTTACTTTAAAAAAATACTTGTAGGAAATTTTTTATTTTAAATTTTATACCTTTATTTTTTACAAAGACAATTACTTTTATTTTTTATTGCATTATCTTTATTTCAGTGCCTAGAATCACTGTTTGGCATATTTGTTAAAATAAAAAGATTAGTGGAAAAATAGTTTGGGGAGCAATATAGGAAGGTAATGGAATAGACTAATAATCTTGAGCTAGAAACAAACTAAATCATTCCTGTGTGAGGTTTGTCTCAGGTCATAAAATTTTCTAATAGTAGAAACTCCACATTCTCCCCGAACAGCAAAGTTGACCTAATGCCATTAGAAAGTTTATCTTGCTGTCTGGTTTAAATCTATTTTTCTGCAATTTGAGACCATTGTTCTCTCTCATTGACAGTGGACATGGAGGAAAAAGAAATCACTCCTGCTTAAAGATTGAGGTTTTTTTTTTCACTTCAGTATATTTCCCTCTGAGACAATATATATCAAATAGCAATACAATTCAGTTCAGAAAAGTCAGTTTTATGTGGTAAACAAAATAATATATATACTGTACTGTATTATTAATAGGTCCTAAATATGGCCAATGACTTTTCATTATCATTTCACATAAAGAAATAATTCCATACTCATAAATATACTGGCTATATGCCAAATAGGCACTATTCTCCATCATCCCTCTTTGTGTATCCCTTTGTGATCAGGCTAGGAGACATGACTTCAACTAATGCTTTGAAAGTAGGCAGCTTTTTATAAGAAGACCTTCCTTTTTACAGAATGATAGAAAGACTGGCTAACCAATTCAATAGCTGTGAACTGCAGTGTTAAAATAGACATTATTTTGCAGAAAATCTTACGTTACAGTTCTGGAAGCAGTAAGATTGAGAGTTCATTTATATTAAATAGTCTTGTCTTTGTTTGCTTCTGCAATAGACTGCACTTAAAAATGCAAAACCCATAAATGTATTTGCATATATATGAATTCATATGACCAGCAACTGGATAATATTTAAGCTACCAAGTTACAAAAGAATTACTAGTTCATGTTCAGCTGGTTTATATCAGTGTGTATATTTCAGCAAATGCCAGTCTGTTCTACTTTCCAAATGCTCTAAGATTAAAGAAATTCCCAAAAATCTGTCCTAAGAATGTAGTACAAAACACAGAAACACACATCAGATCATTATTTTGACATCTCAATGGCAGAGATACTCACAAAACCCTGTAGGCACTTTAAAAATCCTTCCTTGTGTCTGAATGGAGAAAAGTTCTTTTTCACTGAAGGACAACCACATGAGGGATGTGGTCTTTTTAGATGTGGTGCTTAGGGATATGGTTTAAGGTGAATCTTGTAGAGTAGGGTTATAGATTAGACTTGGTGATCCTGAGAGTCTTTTCCAACTGGGGTGTTTCTGTAGGATTCTATGATTCTGAGGGATTCAGATGCCAAAGTTTGAGCTATGTGAAAAATACAACATACCACACCTGCAGTTCTATTAACATTTATAACTGTGTCCCGGGTTAGGGCAGATCCTTCCCTTGGGGAGAAATAAACTCACCACAATACAGACCCCTTTTGTTTGAAAGTCAGAGAAAGAAGAAATTGTATTTCTTATAGTACAACAATGTAAAGAGAGATAATAACTAGAGAAGGAAGGAAAAGAAAACAATACAATAACCTTAAGGGGATGGGGGAGGAGTCAAGCAGCAGCGAAGCAGCAGAAGCAGCAGCAGCCAAAACAGCAGCCGTGGAAGATAGGTGAAGCTGAAGCAGCCGAAGCCAGCAGGAGAAGGGGCAGAACAAGCTGTGCTTCTAGACATTAAGCACTTGATACTCCAATGAAATTATATTCATTTATCTATTGTTGCCATTATGTGGCCTATCCCTGGAGTATTCATCTTTCCCCTATGTCTGAGCTAGAAAATCAGCTCAAATGGCCACAAACTGTTAATAATTTTTACTTTTGTTAAGTCGTGTTTAAAATACAAAAATTCTTATATATTTATATGGCTCTTTACCTAAAGATGTCAGTATTTTTTGCCTCAAAATCAGCATTTTTGTAAACTTCTATTATCCATCAAGGCAGAATTTATTCTTTTTCTGTTACTGCTGTGTGATTTTTTTTTCTCTCAGTAATTTTGAGGAATGAAAATGTCAACATTTCTGCCTTTTCCAGATTATATCAACTACCACTGTTTCAATATCACATTGTCATTAAAAATCTGGCAATCATTCCCATAGGTATGCTATGTTTGTACACAAAGACCAAAATATGTATTTTGAATTTAAATAGTTTACTAGTATGCATTGAAGAAAATTACAAGTTAAAATAACAGTTACAAAATATACAAAATCTATAACCGACTGCAGAAATATTAAAAGTTATATGTCTGCTGTCTCAACACATCAACAAAATTAAGGATGAAATTAAAAAAAATAGCAATATGCATTTTCAGGTTACACACAACACAAAATCATTTTTCAGAATTAGTTGCTTTATAGGTGTTCTGTGGTTTTTTGCTTTGGAGGATTTTTTAGATTTTTTTTTTTCTGAAACATCTGTCAACATTATTATTGTAGACAAAACATTATTTCCTCCATTATGGCATTTCTTATGGTCATATACAGGCCTTAAAAATTATTGTTATCTTGGTTCCTATGATAGTTTGGGTGTTACCTGCCCATCTCCACTTAAGTAAAATCACCCAACTAGACTCAGTGTCTGGACAGTTGGAAGAATGAAGCTGTATTTACAGTTTAGCAGAATATACAAGCAGATATTTACAATCTGTAGAGCTATAGACAGATATATACAAGTTAAAAAGTGATACAGAAACACAACACTCCTCCCAGAAATCAGAGTCCCCAAGAGGGGCTCTCAACCACCTTTCTACCTTCCTCCTACCCCTCTACCGCAGACTTTGCCTTAAATTCAAGGTGAGTCTGGAGAATTGACCAGGGGGGTTAGGAAGCAGAAGGATTAGTCAGGCAGGTTAGAGAGAGACATGCAACCCCCCTCCTCCCCCAAAAAAAAAGCCCAGAGAGAGACTCTGTTATCTATGTTTGTGTTCTTGTTATTATACATCTCAGCAGACATCACCATTGTTTCCTTTTCACAGCCTATAATCTAATTCTTCTCACCAAAATGTTCTAGCTAGGCTTAAACTAGCACAGTTCCTAAAAGAAATAGCCAGACCAATATTGATATTGCCTGCCCTTCTTTTCTATTTTAATTGTGTTCCTCGCTGTATCCTAAATGAATGATGGAGTTTGTTTCGTATTCCCAGCAACAAGAACGTACTGGTTTTATGATTCATTTCAAATGCCACAAATTTCCATTTTCCATTGTTCTCTTTCTGGATAATATTAGCAACATTCTTAATTTCACAACAGAATAAAACAGCACATTTCAAAGGAAAAAGAAAACTAATCATTCAGACATGGAAAGACTTCCTTAATAGACTTTAGCTCTGATTTTTAGAAAAGACTAGTTTTGTGAAGGAAAATAACACCATCATTACACTTAGTGGATTTTTTTCAGTTTGTAGTCAACTTGAAGCAAAGTCTTGAATGAAGACTTTGTTTTTACGTCAAATATGAGATAATAAAATATGAAGAACACAGTGTGTTTAATGGAACAAAGTTTCTAAGAAAGGGAAAAATACATATTTATTGACAATTGCTGCTTAATTTGTTTAATGTCTAACAGTGTATGACAGCACTGAAGGGTGTATGTCATGGAGGGTCCATAGGTCCAAAAATAGGCTTATATATGCCTTGTCTTGCCTGGACATGTTTTCTGCCCATACCAGGAGTGAACACATAAACAAGCACAAAGAAACACACCAGACCTGGTGCCATGAAGTCTGGCCTGCCCAGGGCCCAGGTTGTGTAACATGGTTGTATAAGCCTATGCACCCACCTCATGCTTACTGGGTGGAAGGCAAATGCTATCCCCATATTTTGGAGGTCCAAACTTATAGATTTTGCCTATAATGGTATTGTTTCGTTAACTACCAAGCTGATTGGTCGTTCTGGTGGCCAAGGCACCATTAATCTCGGCCCACATTTGGTAAATAGGGGTACAAAAGTAAACAATTTGATTTTTCTCTTGCTTTTGCTTCTGCTTTTGCTAATGCCTGCTTATGCTTGCCTGCCTACCTGCATGCCTGCTTGCTTTCCTGCTATTTTTCTGTGCATCTACTTTTCTCTACGGAGACAGTCTCCCATGGGCCCTCAGCCAGCTGTGAACACCTGCATGCCACTGCAGTGAGTCACCAGGACTAGAACCTGTATTGCCTGTGTGCTAGTTTGAAGCAGGCTACAATGTTTTGGTAAGAAAAAGTAGATAATTGGCTGTGAAAGGAAAACAATGGTTATGTCTCCTTCCCTCACAGTCTTGCTGAGAGGTATGGGAACAGGAAAGCAAACATTAGATAACATTTTTGCCATTTTGTTTTCACTCTCGGGCTAGGCTTTGACTGAGCTGCATCTCCCTAACACCTCACTGCCACTAACCTTGCTTCTTAACCTCTTGGCTGAACCTCTTTTCTTCTTAGGACTGGGGTAAGGTTGACAGGGGCAGGGGGAAGGTGCAGGGGTGGTTCAGAGCCCCTCCTGGGGACTCAGGTTTTTGGGAGGGGAATTGTGTTTCTGTATTACTTTTAACTTGTATATTTCTGTATAAAACTGTATATACTGTAAATATCTGCTTGTATATTGTGCTAGCTGTAAATAAATAGCTTCATTTATATTCCCAGAGTCCGACTGAGTTAGCTGGGGTACCTTCTAAAGTGTTGGGGGGGTGGATAACAGCCAAACCACCACAGCCTGCTATTTATCTACACAGCTCACTCTCCCATGCAGCTGTGCACCCCATTGTATGCCCTCTGCCTTATCACTGCCTGGTAAGCTCCACTGCCATGAGTTACCAGGAGCAGACCCTGGATTGTCTGCAGGTGATCACCCTGTGTGGCCATTGTGCTGTGACATTGTGCTGGGACTGCATGGCATTGTACTCCCTCTGCACCTGAAGGTGCTACCTAAGAATCCCAGGATAGAGCACCCAGAAGAAGCCAGGAGAATAAGGTCAGAGACTGCCCTTTCCCCTGAAGCTGGGAGGATCCACATCCTCAACATCCACGGGCAGAATTCCTTGAAGATTGGACACTTGTAATAGACTGTGATGTAGCCCCAGAGGGGGATTGATAATTAATAAGAATTTGTGAGTAATGCTTTAATACCTCTGTAATTTCTACTGCCTTCTGCCATAGAGCAGGAAGAGCTTGAGCCCATCTACTGGGCAAACAGCATATTGACCCCAAGTGGCATCTAAGTGCGGGGAAATTCCTCTCTATGTTTATAGTTTGAATGTTTACTAGTTATTAACAAGTTACTGTTTGATATTATTCCTGGAATGTCTTCCATAACCACGTAAGAACAAATATTAATACTAAAATTCAGTGGCTGGGGGTGGTGAGAGTTCAGAATATTGAAGTTAATAAACTTCAGAGAGTGGTGGTGAATGGTGCCACATCCAGCTGGTGGCCAGTCACTAGTGGTGTCCCTCATAGATCAGTGCTGGGCCCCATCCTCTTTAACATCTTCATAGATGATCTGGATGAGGACATGGAGTCAGTCATCAGCAAGTTTGCAGATGACACTAAGCTGGGAGCAGATGTGGCAGGGTTGGAGGGCAGAAGGGCTCTGCAGCGGGACCTTGATCGCCTGGACAGATGGGCAGAGGCCAATGGGATGGCATTCAATAGCTGAAAGTGCAGGGTGCTGCACTTTGGCCACAACAACCCCATGCAGAGATACAGGCTGGGGTCGGAGTGGCTGGAGAGCAGCCAGACAGAGAGGGATCTGGGGGTACTGATTGCTACCCACCTGAACATGAGCCAGCAGTGTGCCCAGGTGGCCAAGAGAGCCAGTGGCATCCTGGCCTGCATCAGGAATGGTGTGGTCATCAGGAGCAGGGAGGTCATTCTGCCCCTGTACTCTGCACTGGTTAGACCACACCTTGAGTACTGTGTTCAGTTCTGGGCCTCCCAGTTTAGAAGGGACATCGAGATGCTTGATCATGTCCAGAGGAGGGTGATGAGGCTGGTGAGAGGCCTTGAGCACAAGCCCTACAAGGAGAGGCTGAGGGAGCTGGGATTGTTTAGCCTGGAGAAGAGGAGGCTCAGGGGTGACCTTATTGCTGTCTACAACTACCTGAAGGGTGGTTGTGGCCAGGAGGAGGTTGCTCTCTTCTCTCGGGTGGCCAGCTCCAGAATGAGAGGACAGAGCCTCAGGCTGCGCCAAGGGAGATTTAGGCTGGAGATGAGGAGAAAGTTCTTCCCTGAGAGAGTCATTGGACACTGGAATGGGCTGCCTGGGGAGGTGGTGGAGTCGCCGTCCCTGGGGCTGTTCAAGGCAGTATTGGACGTGGCCCTAGGTGCCATGGTGTAGCCTTGAGCTCTGTGGTGACAGGTTGGACTTGATGATCTGTGAGGTTTCTTCCAACCCTGATGATACTGTGATACTGTGATACTGTGAAATTATATATTTTTACAGAATATCATCTCGCACCAGTTAATTTCTCCCCTCCGCCACAATTGGTGTAGGCTGCAGAATCCCCTCTGCAACAGGGTACTGTTTAGATACACTCTCTTAAGTACTTAAGTTCAACAACAAAACTTTTTTTCTGGATATAAGATATTAGCACACTTTGCAGCCTCAAGTGGCAGTAGACTCAATAATTCTCAGACATCTTGATTCTGCAAAGCTATGCTCTGGTTCTACGAGGAGGCGGCCAGGCTGATGAATCACTGTCCTTGAAAGGAAGAACATAGGTTGCAGGATTTCTGGTAGGGTGTAGAAAATATAAAATTCTTATCCAAGTCAGCTGAGATGACAAAGTTCCTTGAAATTTTATCAACTTGGAACTACAGACTGGTATGTTTATTTAAATAAAATTGAGATTAAAGTCAAAACATAACACTTCATTATTTTATTTCAAATGTTAAAGAGGTTCTGTTAGCACTCATCTAGAAATGTGATTTATTGTAAACACAGGTAAACCGGGAAATACAAGAAAAATATTGAAGACAGCTATTTGTAGGAGATTCTCAGTGTGATTTCTTGAAGTGTTGTAGGGGGTATATTTATACTGCCTTGAGAATACTTTGGACAGAAAATAAAATGTGATTCAGGGAACCTAAGTGTACAAGTTTCAGTTCTGCAGTCAAGAGGTTCTTCTACAGAGCAACTTGGAGCGTGAACCCCTCATTCCCTCAAAGAAGGGTACGCATAAAAATTAGTCTCAAAGGCATGCCAAGGAGACAACACTTGGGAGCTAAAGCAGCATTCAGAGTGCTTCACTGTTGAAACTGCCCATGAGGGACAGGTTTCTATGAGTAAGAGGTGAAAAGCTCTACTTCTGAAAGTGAGTTCTCTGATTCTGAAATCACCCCGAATTATTGCTATCAATTTTGGTATTTCTCAGGATTATTTTTATTTTCATTTCTCTTTACAGTTTTTGTTATTTGTAAAGTGGCAAATATGTACATTTTAATATTTTGTACATAATTTTAGTCAAGATGTGGTGGAGGGCCCATAGGCCTGAAAATAGGCCTATTTATGCCTTGCCCTGCCTGGACATGTTTTCTACCCATAACTAGAGGTAAACACACAACGAGCACAAAGGGGTACAAGTAGGCCTGGTTCCATAAAGTCTCGCCTGCTCAGGACCCCTGATTGTGTAATGTGGTTGTGTAAGCCCCCACATTCCCAGCTCATGTTTACTGGGTGCTAGGCCCATGTGATAGTCATATTTGGGTGGTTCAGGCTTGTGGCTTTTGCCTATTATGGTATTGTTTTTACTAACTTCCAACCTGATTGACCATTCTAGTGTCCAAAGAGCCATTAATCTCAGCCCACATTAGATAAATAGAGGCACATAGGTAGACATCATGCTCAGACTCCCATGCTCACTTGCTCATTATTAGGCTTTTGTTTATGCCTTCCTGCATGCCTGTTTGCTTTGCTGTTATTGAGACAGAATCTCCCATAGTCTCCCAGCCAGTTTGAACTGTTTGCTAGTTATTAATAAGTTATGGGTTTATGTTAATCCTAGAATGTCTTTCATGACTGTGTAGATCCTTTTAATATTAAAATTCAGTGGTTGGGGGTGGCGAGAGTTCAGAATATTGAAGTTAATAAATTATATATTTTTATAGAATATCCTCTCACACTCAATTTATTTCTCCCCTCTGCCACAACTGGTGTAGGCAGCAGAATACCCCTCCATGACACAAGAAAACTACGAAAAAGTATAAATCTGAATTTATATTGCTTGCATTGTAAGACTTAAAATGTATTTAGTTTATATATCTGATTTAACTATTTTCATTAAGATCAAGATGAGAAAAAATACAACACATACCTTCAGCAAACTAAAATGAAAATACATATTTATATTAGATTGTCATATTAATAATTGTTGGCCTCTAATATCTGATAATTCTGGTGAAAAATGTGTACTAAATTAACTGGGAGATAGAACAAAGAATAAAAAATGTAAACACATATCTGCAGGCATCCCATGACCTCAGACTTATTTAATTAAATATAGATTGCTGTATAAAGAAATTATATTTTGGAATGTATTATTTTATGTTTGAGCTCAGAACTGCATTAGTTCTGTTTACTTGTGCTCTACCAAAATTTTACTAAAGATTGTATTTGCAAGCTGAAATACACTTCTGTTCTTTGAAATACAAAATCTTTGGCAACTGATTTGTACATGATGAGCAAATCTGTAATGTGCAAAAATGACAAAATGATGATAAGCCTTTTTACATTCATACACTGTAGTTAAGAGGACTAGTCCATACACTAGACAAGTGACAGATGTCTTCTATTAATCCCTTTCCCTTTCCAAAGAGGAAGAAGAAGGAAATAAAGGAGATGACTTGTTACATATAGAAAACCTAATCCAGCTTTGATGAAAATAAGAGTAAAATGAAGTATATACAAACATAATACTGAACCCAACCACCCTAATGGCAATTACATCATCATCACCTCTGATGCTGTGAAAGGCACTAGACTCAGTGGCAGAGGAGAACAGGATTTAAGAAAACATACTTGGGAACTGAAGGCAAAACCAATGTAGCTCTCCTCAGACACAGGTCATTGAGAAAGAGAATTTGACCCTGATGATCCCTCAGCTTTATACTGGAACTGAATACTTTGTTGGTCAGTTAAAGATAGCCTGTCCTGTTCATTTCTCCTCACAGCTGTAGCCTTTTTCTTTCTGTGCCCTCAAGGTGGCACACAGGATTTAGCAGAGACCTTGACAGATCCTTGATATTGACTATAAACATTGAGTATTATCATTACTAGAAGCAGATGTTGTTTGTGAAAATATGCTGTGAACTCCAGAAAGTGCAGTTACTTAAAAGAGAATAAGCTGAAAGGTAAAATCACTGAATAGAATTTGGTCTGTTCTAATTCAGACCAAGACGACTGCTTTTCTTATTGCTCATATAAAAGATATACAATGGAAAGTTGCAATAACTACCTCACAAAGAAGGAGTAGCAGATTCTAGATTAATGCATGGACACATGGAATTGCAGGGTCTTGAACTCAGTTGTGCAGCAGTTTACAGCTGCCTTGCTTTGTAAAATTGGTGCAAAACCCAACCAACCAAAAATAATCAAAACAAACAAACAAACGAAAACTCCAAACAAAACAACAGCAGATTGAAAAGGTGAAGAGCTGATGTTGCCTTTGTAACCCTTTGTAGCCAAGAAACAGGACTCAAGGGATTAATGTATACCTACTTGAAAATAAAAACTGAAGCACAACCAGGATCCTCAGACTTTCTGGATTTTGTCCAAAGGGCTACAGTCAAAGCATATAGCCAGGAGCAGTGTTTGTGTGCATGTGTGTGTACAAAGGTGTGAATGTGCATGTGCAAGAGACAGTTCAAAGTAATGGTTAGGTGCATAAATACAAGGAAAAGCAACTGAAATAATACCAGCAAGATAACAGGCATGCCTATGCTTGCTAAAAACTGTAAGTAGTTTATTTCCAGCCATGTCACAAAAGAGCCCTGTGAATGGAGTCAGATTCTCATTAAATTATCATTTTTTCCCTACCTCAGTCTTCCAATCTATATGCAATCATGCAGGCCCCAGTACCTGAAAAAACATCACATACAGAGATATGTTTTGGCTGTTTGCAGGATTTGTTTCATTTGAGATGGGACATTATGGAAGAGGGATTATCACCTGAGCTTCCCTAACTGAGAGAGTGAACTTTTATTTCTGAATGATGAATATGACCAAGTAGAACTAATGTATTAAGATAAGCTGTGAGCATTGCTTTCAGAATGTCTGTGTTTTCTCTCACTTTTGAATTTGTCTGCACAAAATATTTTGTTTTCTTAGGAGCATCTGGTTTATTTGTCTGAATAAATTCACAAACTGATATGGAAGAAGCTAGGTGTCCAAGAGTGGGTTGTCACACTTCTTTTGATAAATCAGATTTCAATAAACACAATTTTTAACAATTTTATCACTTTCAGTACTTGGCAGAGCAGAAACAGTGCCTTTCCCCCACTGCATAATTATTATTAAAGGGGAGGACAGAATCATTGAAGAAATTGCCATTGTCAACAAGTTTGCTGACAGGTGACAACTCTGTTACAAAGCGAGGAAGATGAATGAAGACAGGTAACAGATTGTAAAAGATTCACTAAAAAATATAAGTGATAATATAAGTGTACTCTTAATCTTCCCACTGCATGCTTGGTCGAATGGGATTTCATTCAATAAAAGATACTAAAGCATGAGAGATCTTTTGTGTAGTACATGTATTAGTCTATGAGAAAAACTAGTTAGAAAACACAATTTTGACTCATGTTCTATATACGAGTAATACAAAAAGACATTGAAAAGGAATGGGGAAATGAAAAACACTCTACTTTGGAAAGCAGCAATTTTGAGAAGAGGAAATAAGTTTGAAAACTTTGGACAATTCACATGGAAGAGCTCTATATCTGACTCATCAGTGGAGGACCAGAGCAGTAAAAATAAAGCTAAAACTATCATCAGAAGTTAAGTTTGATTTGTGATTTTGGAGTCCAAATATATAGTTCAATTTTAGAGCCCAAATGCATATTTCAAACACAGTTTCATGAACTGCAAACTCAGAGGGATGGAATCAAAAGGTAATGTTTGCACAAAGCAAGTACAAAATTAAACTTATCCTTATACTGGTGCATTATTGGAAAGAAGGAAGCATTTGCTCAAGAAGCATTTGCTGTGTTTGGTTTTAGTGTATTTATTTGTGAATTATCATTTATTTAGGATTCTATTAATGAACAGAAAAACATTTTCATTTCAGATAATGTGCATATTTGTGTCCAGTTGGTATATGTATGTATGCTTGGGAAATAAATTCAAATGGATATGATACATCAATATCTCTATAAAATTGTAATATTAATTATAATTTGCAAACAAGTAGTAAAATATGAATTTAGATCAAAATTAATTCAATCTATTTGGTTATTATCTAAAAATGTTTTTCATTTTACAACATAAGTTTTATAGACTCTTATTAGCACTTATTTACCAGCACACTCCACATTCATTCGTGTTCTATCTCCTTTAAGCATACTAGAAGCACTACACACTTGTGAGCATTACAATGTATCTTGGTTGCACCAACAATGTTGTACATCTGAAAAAAAGAAATGATTTTAATTTTTATTTTTATTTTCTATTCTATTTGAAAAGAAAATTCCATCTAGGTTAAAAAACAAACAAACAAACAAACTTTTATTAATAAATCAATTTATTTCTACATACAATTAGAAAACTCTAATTTTTATGAAGAAAGGGGACCTAAAAATAGACAGATTTTTGTACAAAAAAATCAGCTATATTTTGAATCCATTTGCATATAATAATCTTCAATTAAGCCTATTTCAAATTCTTTTGCAAACTGGTCTTACAGGATCATAGGATGTTAGAGGTTGAAAGGGACCCAAGGAGATCATCGAGTCAAATCCCTCTGTCAGAGCAGGACTATACTATCTAACACAGATCACACAGGAGCACATCCAGGCAGGCCTTGAAAGTCTCTATAGAAGGAGACTCCACAACCTCCTTGGGAGGCCTATTCCGATGCTCCATGACCCTTATAGTAAAGAAGTTCCCCCTTGTGTTGAGGCGGAACCTCTTTTGCTGCAACTCATTTCAGTCAATTTTACTGTGACAAAATTGTTAGTTATAAACCTACTGTTCCAAAAAAAATGCAGTCAATTTTGCACTTCACCCCATTTCTGTGTAGAAAATATTTTCAAATACATTCTTCTAAATGCAAACATTTATTTTGAGCAAATTGTTTGAAAATGTTATAAAAACAATAAATCCATATTATATTACTGTGTCTCTAAGAAACATTTTATTGTTGCAAGTACATTGTAGTTTCCTCAGGTACCTGTCCTGTTTGTCATGATTTTGCAAAAAAATGTAGGGAATGGTAGAGTGACAACATCAGGCAATTCTTTCAACATTCTTTGCTGCATCCCACCAGGGCCCATGGACTTGTGTATATTCAATTTGTGTAACTGATCCCAAACCCAGTCTTCAATGACACTTCATCCAGTGTCTATAGTTCACAGCAGCTGGTCTTCGGAGTAAAGACTGAAGTAAAGAAGGTATTTAGCAACTCTGTCTTCTCTGTATCTTTGGTTATCAGAGTTGCCACATGATTTGATTTGGAATAATTTGATGAGGCAGGCATTACAAAAATGTAGTTATTTTTATTTTCCTGAAAAGCCTTGACCCAAAACTATATACAAAACTCATTAAATTTATTTTATGGATTCTAATTTAGTCAAGAATTTTCACAAGGATGCTTATGAGCAATGTTGATAATTTAAGAGAGTCAGAAAATGGTAATGGCTTAGCCACAAAATAGCTTTTCCCTACACAGAAATCAGAGGTTATCCAGAGCCCTAGGGAAAAGCTGAGAGAGTGCTGGATTTACTCACGAGGGCAGAGAAGGAATTTGGAAACAGTCCCTAAATTTCCTTTGTGGTGGCCTCTGGAAACCGCAAAGTTATAATCCAGTTTGGGAACCACGTGGCATAAATCCAATGTGAATGGAACCCACAAAAGTCACAATGTCTCCAGACCGCTTTCATAAGGCAAATCTCATGGCATGGCACTGCCTTAGTAGCGCCAGGAAAGCAGTGCAAGGAAACTGCTGAAGTGTTTCTGCAAACAGTGGCAGTTCACAGCAGAGGCAGGGTCATTTCAGCTTGGGAGTAGGGTATAGGAAGCTAGGATATACTGGTTCCAGGACAAGTCCGGTCTGGGTGCCACAGGGAAATCTCTCCAAATGGAAACATGTGGACCAAATGGACCAAATGGACCTAATGGACCTGTGTGTGCTTTTTGTTCACTCTATTTAAGATAAAGTCTTTCCTAGACAATATGTCCAGTGCCAATATATATTGGGTGTGAAGAATTCAGCCAATCACAATCCCTGATTCCAGTGTAAGCTTTCCCATGATTGAGTATGCATGTGGGAGTGGGAGAAAAAGGGCAATTTTTGCCTTTCCCTGTTCAAGCCCACAGGGGGAGGGGGAAGCAATTTTGTGCCTTCATCTTCCCTCATTCAAACCTCCTCAGACAGAGAAAGGGGGAAGCACTCAATGATTTGGAGCACCCAGTGACACACCTCATTCAGCAGTGGGCTAACAGTTTCCTTATTCCTCCTTTCTCTACTGATATGTTTGAAGAAGCCCTTATATATGCATATTAGGAAATGACTGATGATACTTTCAATTATTTATAATGAAAGTAACAAAAATAAACAGTAACTATACCTATTATTGATATAATTATGCATATGCAATGCATCATTTTATGTAACCATTCTACTAAAACGGGCCAAACATAGAGCCACTGTGCTATTTTGTGGCTAATTCAGTTGACTGCTGTGGTTTAACTCCCAGCAGAAAATAAGTACCCAGCTCTCTCAGTCTTCCTCCTCCCAGTGTAGTCGGAGCAAAATTAGGAAAAAAAACAACAAAACCAACACAAAAATGTTGGGAGTTGAGATCAGAGCAGTAAACTAACCTAAAGTAAACTGTAATAACAACCAAATATTGTAATGATAACAACAATAACAATAATAGTAGTAGTGAAAAGGAAGATTAAAAAAAAGAGAGAGAGAGAAAAATATAACCCAAAGAAAAGACAAGTGATGCAATTGTTCAATTGACCAATGCCTGAGCAGCTATTCATCCTCCCAGCCAAATCCTCTGAATTTACATACTGAGCATGGCATTCTATGATAAAGAGTATCTCTTTGGGTAGTTTGGATCTGCTACACTGGCCGTACTTCTTGTACACCTGAACACTGGCAAAGCATGGTAAATTGTGCAGTACTTTATTTCCTAACAACAGCTGGAAACCAATGTATTATTAACATTCTTCTCAAATTCATTCTAAACCATAAATTATTCTAGTTACTAAGAAGGATAATTAAGTCTATCGCAGACACGACCAGGACTTTGACAGAAGGTCCTTTCTCCAAAGATGCATCTTTTAGCACTTAAAAAAATGTTAATACTTAGTAGTTAAATTAGATATTTCCAAAGTCCCCTGCTTATAAATTTATGTCAGAGCCTATTGCAGGGTAAGACATTGCAGAAGAGAAGAAAAATTACACTAATTCTCATATTAGTTTAAAAAATTATGAATGCCAAAGTGCTCTTCTGATATAAAGCATAAATAGCTATACTCTTTTTTTTTTTTCACTTTTTTGTTTCCTGCTTTCAAGTCTGTGCAGTGTTTAGCCACTGTTTTCAGTATGCTGACATAGTTTACTTCTGGCATAAGGACAGTAAGTGAACAAAACAAGCATAGATCAAAAGCATAAAACATTCTAACTGAAGATTTGCTCCCAACTGATTTTATTAGAGAGTAGGATGACCATTAGCCAGAATAAATATGAGATGGTTTGGGCTCTTATCCGCCCCTCCACACTTTTGGAATTGCCCCAGCTAACTCAGACGGACCCCGGGAATATAAATTAAGCTATTTATTTTACATCAGCAAATATACAGGCAGCTATTTACAATATATACAGTTATATACAGAAATATACAAAGGATAAACAATACAGAAGCACAACTCCCCTCCCAGAAACCTGAGTCCCCAGGAGGGGCTCTCAAACCACCCCAACACCTCCCCTTCCCCTCTCAACCTTACCCCAGTTCTCAGGAAGAAGAGAGGTGCAGCCAAGAGGTTAGGGAGCAAGGTTAGTGGGAGCAAGGTTAATGACATGTGACTAGGTCTGAAGGCAAAGGCAGAATGAAAAGACAAAATGGAGAATGTTTTACTTCTTCTTCCCAGAGTTCTCAGCGTGACTGTGAGCAAAGAGACACAATTGTTTTTCATTTCACTGCCCATTATCTAGTTCTTTTACCAAAACGTTCTAGCTTGCTTCAAACTAGCACTAGCACTAGGATTCATAAAGAGGGCATTTGCAAATAAATGTAAAAGAGCTGAAAATGTTGTTTTAGCAGAGGTAAAAAATAGAGTGAAAGTATCTATAGCCACAATGGGCATGAAGCTGTCAGGAATCGATGTGTGAGTGGTGTGAGGGAGAAGTGCATTTGGGTGGGAAGATAGCTCTTGCTGTCAAGTAACTCTGTGCACAAAGGCATGTGCATCATTAAACTATACTAGGCACAGTTAAAAAAAGGTATGTAGAAATTTCTGCATTGACATTAAGTCTTTTAACAGTCTAGCATTTTGGTGCTATCTACTCTGTTACTGATTTGATCCTGAAAATATAGTTCAGTAATTGCAGCTTAAATACATATTGTTAATATAATAAACCACTCTGGTCCTTGATTTGGTTCAAACTACATTACTGAAAGTTTTATTGATGTAACAAATGGTGGAGTTGTAGAACAGGACTAAAAATAACTGTGTTACAGTAAAATGGCTGAAAGGTTGTCCACCCAGACCAGGCAAAACACAAAACTCTCATGTAATAGACAAAAAAAAATCAAAAATGTAAGCTTTAAATTAGTTGTCAGAGTATATTAACGATTATGTGTTCATAGACTAGTCCTTTCTTCAAATTTATAATTTCCAAGTCTTTCTGATGGCATAACAGGAACAAAGATCTTTCTGTCTTTTCAAAACTCACATCAATACTAGAGCTGTGCCTTGATTAAATGAGCCTCGTCACTCAATCGCAGCAGCTCTTAGGGATTTTGCTTATGTTTCTTGCTTTAAGAGAAAATAAGTTTTGTCCAACTAGCCAATACAAACTAACTTATTTCTTTATGAAGCACATTATAGTGTCAAGGTAATCTGATGGGAAAAAAAGTATATATTATTCAGATTGGACATTAGGAAGAAATTCTTCACCATAAGGGTGGAAAGACACTGGAACTGGTTGCCCAGGAAGGTAGTAGAAACCCCATCTCTGGAAGTTTTTGAGACCAAGCTGAATGTGACTCTGAGCAACATGATCTATTTAGAAGTGTCCCTGTCCATGCCAGGAGGATTAGAACAAAATCATAGAATCAGTCAGGGTTGGAAGAGACCACAAGGATCAACTAGTTCCAACCCGCTGCCATGGGCAGGGACACCTCACACTAGAACAGGCTATCCAGAGCCTCATCCAGCCTGGCCTTAAACACCTCCAAGAATGCAGCCTCAACCACGTCCCTGGGCATCCCATTCCAGCCTCTCACCACTCTCATGCTCAATAACTTCCTCATCATACCCAGTCCAAATCTACCCGCCTCCAGCTTTACTCCGTTCTCCCTTGTCGTGTCACTACCTGAGAGTCTAAAAAGTCCTTCCCCAGCTTTTATGTAGGCCCCCTTCAGATACTGGAAGGCCACAAGAAAGTCACCTGGGAGCCTCCTCTTCTCCAAACTGAACAGCCCCAAATCTTCCAGTCTGGCCTCATAGGAGAGGTTCGCCAGCCCTCTAATCATCCTTGTGGCCCTTCTATGGAAACGCTCCAGCATCTCCGCATCCTACTTGTAATAGGGGCTCCAGAACTGTATCACAGTATCACAGCATCACCAGGGTTGGAAGAGACCTCACAGATCATCAGGTCCAACCCTCCACCACAGAGCTCAAGGCTACACCATGGCACCTAGGGCCACGTCCAATCTTGCCTTGAACAGCCCCAGGGATGGTGACTCCACCACCTCCCCAGGCAGCCCATTCCAGTGCCCAATGACTCTCTCAGTGAAGAACTTTCTCCTCATCTCCAGCCTAAATCTCCCCTGGCACAGCCTGAGGCTGTGTCCTCTCGTTCTGGAGCTGGCCACCCGAGAGAAGAGAGCAACCTCCTCCTGGCCACAACCACCCCTCAGGTAGTTGTAGACAGCAATAAGGTCACCCCTGAGCCTCTTCTTCTCCAGGCTAAACAATCCCAGCTCCCTCAGCCTCTCCTCGTAGGGCTTGTGCTCGAGGTCTCTCACCAGTCTCGTTACCCTTCTCTGGACATGCTCAAGCATCTCAATGTCCCTTCTAAACTGGGAGGCCCAGAACTGAACACAGCACTCAAGGTGTGGCCTAACCAGTGCAGAGTACAGGGGCAGAATGACCTCCCTGCTCCTGCTGCAGCACTCCAAGCAGTGCCTCAGCAGGGTGGAGTAGAGGGGGAGAATCACCTCCCTTGACCTGCTGGCCACACTTCTCTTAATGCAGCCCAGGATTTGGTTGGCTTTCTGGGCTGCAAGTGCACACTGCTGGCTCATGTTGAGCTTCTTGTCCACCAGCACCTCCAAGTCACTCTCACAGGGGTGGCTCTCCAGCCAGTCACTGCCCAGCCTGTATTGGTGCTTGGGGTTGTCTTGACCCAGATGCAGGACCTTGCATTTGGTCTTGCTGAACCTCATGAGATTGGTTAGTGTCCACCTCTCCAGACTGTCCAGGTTCCTCTGAATGGCATCCCTTATCTCCAACGTGTCTGCTGCACCACACAGCTTGGTGTCATCAGCGAACTTGCTGAGGCTGCACTCAACGCCTCTGTCCATGTCACCGATAAAGATGTTGAACAAGGCTGTTTCCAGGACTGATCCATGAGAGACTCTGCTTGTCACTGGTCTCCACTTGGACATGCACTCATTGACAGCCACTCTTTGGCTGGCTTGCGGTCCTTGAGGTCCCTTCCAGTCCGGATATTCTATGATTCTATGATTCTAATTTACAAACACACAAACAAACAAACCAAAAAAACCTTCCATTGGAATGGATTGCCCAGGGAGAGAGAGGAGTCATCATCGCAGTAAGTGATCAAGAAACAGGCAGACATGGCACTTTGGGACCTGGTTTAATGGTCATGGTGATGTTAATTATTTTTCAATCAAAACAGTCCTGATTCTGTTGTTCTCACTGACCTTCACTTTTTCATTTCTTATGGCCACTAAGAAAAAGAAAATGCTCATTCTAATAATTTTCATTTTATTTTTATTTACACGTACATGTCAAAAACTTAAAAATTAGTTAGACTTTATGTCTAATGCTGCAGTTGTGAAAGCCAATGATACTGTTCTTTTAAAGTTCTTTATGTGCTAAAGCAAATAGCAAATAATTCTTTAAAATGGATTTGATTTTTTTTTAACAAAATGTGGAATAGTAAAGAGGGAAGACATTTTAAGTTTTGAATAATTCTTAAGCAACTTAAATTCTGACTGCATATTTTTTTCACCTGATTCCTACATCATTTATTTCAAGCTGCCAAAAATAAGTTCAGAAAAAAAAACCCTTCAGAATTTGTATCCTTCCTTTAAATATTTTCTATCTGTACTGGCTTCAAAGTCTTCAGTATTTTTCCAACGATATACATTACAATAAAAACAGAAACAATTTACGGCTCTATCTGAAGCATAATATTATTACTAGAGAAATTATTGTTTATTGGCCAACCTTTTCAAACTTATGTCATCGGTAACGAAAGACTATTTATGTTAACAGTATTGGTATTTTTTTACTTTAATTCCTAGATATTTCCTTGATTTATATGAGTCCCCAGTTAATTTAGTTTGTAAAAGTCCTAGATGTGGATTGTTATAAAGTTTTATAAATTATGCTGTCTCTTTTAATTTATAAAATGTAACATTGCTTTTGCAAAATCATAGAATAATAGAATCAACCAGGTTGAAAATGACCTCTAAGATCATCCAGTCCAAACTAGCACCCAGTCCTAGCCAGTCAACTAGACCATGTGTGATGGTTTGGGGGTTACCCCACCCCCGCACACTTTTGAATTTGCCCCAGCTAACTCAGACCGACCCTGGGAATATAGATGAAGCAATTTATTTACAGCTAGCAGAATTTACAAGCAGCTATTTACAATATATACAGTTATATACAATTATATACAGAAATATACAAAGGATAAACAATACAAAAGCACAACTCCCCTCCCAGAAACCTGAGTCCCCAGGAGGGGCTCTCAAACCACCCCAACACCTCCCCTGGCCCTCTCAACCTTACCCCAGTTCTCAGGAAGAAGAGAGGTGCAGCCAAGAGGTTAGGGAGCAAGGTTAGTAGGAGCAGGGTTAATGAGATGTGACCAGGTCTAAGGCAAAAGCAAGAGTGAAAAACAAAATGGAGAAAAAGTCTTTCTTCTTCCCAGAGTTTTCAGCGAGACTGTGAGAGAAGTTGACATCAATTGTTTTCATTTCACTGCCTGTTATCTAGTTCTTATACCAAAACATTCTAGCTTGCTTCAAACTAGCACACCATGGCACTGAATGCCTCATCCAGGCTTTTCTTCAACACCTCCAGGGATGGTGACTCCACCAGCTCCCTGGGCAGACCATTCCAATGCCAATCACTCTCTCTGTCAAGAACTTCCTCCTAACATCCAGCCTATACTTTCCCTGGCACAACATGAGACTGTGTCTCCTTGCTCTATTGCTGGTTGTCTGGGAGAAGAGCCCAACCCCCACCTGGCTGCAACCTCCTTTCAGTAGTTGTAGAGAGCAGTGAGGTCCCCCCTGAGCCTCCTCTTCCCCAGGCTAAACAACCCCAGCTCCCTCAGCCTCTCCTCATAGGATTTGTGCTCCAGGCCCCTCACCAGCTTTGTTGCCCTTCTCTGGACACATTCCAGACATGTTCCAGCACCTCAACATCTTTCTTGAATTGAGGAGCCCAGAACTGGACACAGCACTCAAGGTGTGGCCTGACCAGTGCTGAGTACAGGGGAAGAATAACCTCCCTTGTCCTACTGGCCACACTGTTCCTGATGCAGGTCAGGATGCCATTGGCTCTGTTGGCCACCTGGGCACACTGCTGGCTCATCTTCAGCCTACTATCTGTCAGTACCCCCAGGTCCCTTTCCTCCTAGCTGCTCTCCAGACACTCTGTCTCCAGCCTGTAGCGCTGCTTGGGGTTGTTGTGGCCAAAATGCAGAACCCTGCACTTGGCCTTGTTAAATCTCATCCCATTGGCCTCTGCCCACCCACCCAGCCTGTCTGTGTCCCTCTGCAGGGCTCTTCTACCTTCCAACAGATCAACACCTGCTCCTAGTTTGGTGTCATCTGCAAACTTACTGATGCTGGACTCAATCCCCTCATCCAGATGATCAATAAAGGTGTTGAACAGGACTGGACCCACCACTGACCCCTGGGGAACATCACTAGTGAGTGGCTGTCTGTGGTAGGGGGGCAGCAGCCCCAAAACTGAGGCTTTTTTATGCCTCTGCATGCCCAGACATGTTCTTTTGCCAGGACCCATGAGGCAGCAAACAAGTTGCATAACACACACACGCCCACCCCGTGTGCCCCTGGGGTCTGCCCAGGTAATCCCCTATTGGGAGGGTCCAGGCATATCTCTATTGCCTATTGGGGCAAGGTTTGGCCTACGGCCAACCTGATTGGTCATGTTAGATGTCCAACGAGCCACGAATCTCGGCCCAGAGTCTATAAAGAGGGTGCACAGCAGCACCACGTGGTCAGATGTTCAATCAGTAAGTCTGGTCAGACGATCCAGACTGTTTACCAGATCAGAAGCTTACAACATATAGACTCAGCTCTGATCCACAGCAGCATCCTGACGTCCTGACCCACTTGCATTGGCCTAGACAGGATCAGGCCTCACTCACTTGCAAGCATTACAGAGGCTTAGACCTCATTCATTGATCTCAAGGCTCAGTCAAGCTATCTGCCAGCCCTCTGAGAAGCAGAGCACATTCATGCCTGCACCATACATATATGGGGAGCCGAGACCCCCTGCCTAAAGCCTAGAGCTATCTTGATTCATACGGAGTTGAATCTCCATGAAGCACGGCATAGACCCTGTAGCCTGGCATAAATACTACTTGCCAGCTATCCTGAAACTCTGGAAAGACCCAGAGCCAGCAGACCCCTTTCCAAATGGTTTGCAAACCTGCAAACGCAGCCTGCTATCTGCCCAGGCCGTGTCAGAAGAAACACGGGCAAATTCTCCTGCACCTGGCATCCTGCCAGCTGATCATCCCTGGACACATAGCATCCAGAAACCACAGCACCGAGGGCAGAGATCACCCCAGGACAGAAGGTTAGAGAAACTCTATTTACCCCAGAGACTGGGAAGATTGGGAAACTTTATCATCCCTTGCAAGCCAGGACAAATCTCCAGCTCCATCAAGTCCCAGAGACTGAGGTACATGCTGAGGCAGATCCCGAGGAAGGGTGATTTAATGATTATTACTTAAGAACAGCACACATAAGTAAGCTTTAATACCTTTGTAATATAAGTTGTCTCTAAAGAGCACACACAGTTTCAGCCCTTGCTGGGCAAACACTAGAGCTGTTAAGAAGCATTAAGCCTAAGAAATATTTCTCTCTGTCAATAATTGTTAATAATTTGATATTTCCACTTAATAATCAATCCCTGTAAATATATATATCTCAAAGTTATTTTCATAATCTTGCAAACGAACCTGGATTTCATAGTGGTTGGGGATGGTGTAAATTTGTAAATATTAATTTTAATAAATAATTTTATAAAAACTCAAAACCACCTCAAATTAATTTCTCACCTCCCCCTAACAGGGGAGGAACAGAGAAATCCCCTCCATGACACTGTCTACTGGATATGGCACCATTGACCACCACTCTCTGGGCTCTGCCATCCAGCCAGTTCTTGACCCAGCTGTGGTGGAGGGCCTGAAGGCCCGTACAGAGGCCTCCCTATGCCTCTGCATGCCTGGACATGTTTTTCCGCCAGGTCGCATGGTAGTGAGTAGGGCTGTGTAACACACACACACACAGAGCCCATGTATCCCTGGGGTCTGCCCATGTGATCCCCATATTTGGGAGAGTCCAGGCAAACAGCTCCTACCTATTAAGGTAAGGTTTGTCTTACTGCCAACCTGAATGGTCACTTTGGATGGCCAAAGGGCCATGAATCTCGGCCCACAGTCTATAAAGAGGGGTGCAAAGGTGCACCATGTGTTCAGACTCAGCTGTTCAGACTCAGCTCTTGTCAGATCTGTTCAGACTCAGCTCTCTGACCCTGCCTACAGAATAACTCAGCTCTCTGATCTACATTGCAGCGTCCTGCTGCCCTGACTTACTTACAAGGCCCAGACACCGAGTCTGGCCCTCACTTGCATGCTCACTGAGGCTCATACCTCATGCTTTGATTCAATTCACAGTTAACCTGTCTGTGTACTTTAGATGCAGGAGCTCATTCAAGCCTGTACATGATACATATATATAAGGAGCCAATAGCCTCCTGAGCCTAGAGCCAGCGGTGCATATCCACCAGCTACCTTGCTTTATCTACGGAGCTCAGACTTCCAGCTTATTGCCTGGTAAGACAACCAGGAAAGCAGACCTTTTGGATTGTCTGCACCCATGAATATAGCCTGCTAGCTGTGAAAGGACAGGGCCAGAAGCTGCATGGACAACATCAATCTCCTGTTCCTGGAATCCTGCCAGATGATCATCCCTGGACACACAATATCCAGAAACAACAGCTTCGAGGCAGAGACCATCCCACGCCAAGAGTACAAAAGGTTAGAGAAACCTGTTTACCCCCAAGACTGGGAAGATTTATCATTCCCCCTCAAGCCAGGAGGATTCATCTAGTTTCCCTCTCAAGCCAGGGAGATTCCAGCCCCTGGAAGTCCAGACGCTGGGCATAGACTGTGACACAACCCCGGGAGGGTGATCAATAATAAGAGCAACACTTATAAGTAAAGCTTGATTCCTTTGTAATATAATTGGTCTCTGCCTTAGAGCAGACACAGGGTTTCAGCCCACCCTGCTGGGCAAACAGCATAGCTCCTAAGTGGCACTAAGCCTGAGGGAAATCTCTCTCTGTCTATAGTTGATATTTCCAGTTATTGACCAAATCCCTGTATATATCATATCCTAATTGTTTTCATAAATTGGCACAAAGAACTAAGTATTACTGAATAGTGGTTGTGGGTGGCAAAAGTTTGTAAATATGAATTTTAATAAATATATTTTTATAAAAAATTAATACCGCCTCAAATTAATTTCTCACCTCCCCCAAATAAGAGAGGCATAGAGGCCCCCCTCCATAACACCAGCACAGTGTGAATCTGTCCAGACTATGAGCTGCCAGCTTGGCTAGGAGCTTGTGGCAGACAGTGTCAAAGGCTTTGCTGAAGTACGGGTAGACTACGTCCACAGCCTTCCCCACATTCACCAGGCGGGTAACCTGATCAGGCTGGCTAGGCCTCATCCCTTGGCCATCCTGTAGGTGCTTTGTGATGGCACTCAAGATGACCTGTTTCATCACCTTGCCTGGCACTGAGGTTAGGCTGACAGGTCTGGAGTTTTCTAGGTCCTCCTTTTGACCCTTCTTGTGTATGGGTATCACACTGGCCAGCTTCCAGTCTTCAGGAACCTCTCCAGTGAGCCAGGATTTTTGGTAAATGATGGAGAGTGGCTTGGCCAGATCAGCTGCCAGATCTCTCAGCGCCCTAGGGTGGATCCCATCCAGTCCCATGGACTTGTGAGGATCCAAATGTCGCAGCAGGTCCCTTACTGCTTCCTCATGGATTAGAGGGGGACTGTACTGGTCCCTGCCTTCATCCGCCACTTCAGGAGTCCAGCTGTCCTGGAGACAACCTGTCCCACTAGTGAAGATTGAGGCAAAGAAGGTGTTAAGCACCTCAACCTTTTCCTTATCCTTTGTCACTATATTTCCCTCTCCATCTAACAAGCACTGGAGCTTGTCCTTGGCCCTTCTCTTGCCATTCAGATATTTACAGAAATATTTTTTATTTTCCTTGACAGCCGTGGCCAGCCTGAGCTCCAAGTGGGCTTTTGCCTCTCTAATTTTTCCTCTACAAGACCTAGCAACATCCTTGAACTTTTCCTGGGACACCTCCCCTCTTTTCCAAATGTGATACACTCTCTTTTTAATCTTTTATTCCTTCAGCAGCTCCTTGCCCATCCAGTCTGGCTGCCTCCCTCGTTGACTCGTCTTCCGGCTCAATGGCACAGCCTGCTCCTGTGCTTTGAGGAGTTCTTTCAACCTTCCTGGACCCCTTTGTTTTAAGGGCTTTTTCCCAAGGAACTTTCTGAGTTAGTTCCTTAAATAGGCTGAAGTCTGCCCTTCCAAAGTCCCGTGTGGAGGTTCTGTTGATGGCTCTTCTGGTTTCTCTATGTATTGAAAACTCTATAATTTCGTGGTCACTGGACCCCAGGCAGCTTCCAGCCCCTCTCTATTTGTGAGCAGCAGGTCAAGCAGAGCTGCCCCCCTGCTAGGCTCACGTAACAGCTAGGATAAGAAGTTGTCTTCCACACACTCTAGAAACCTTCTAGACTGCCTCTTCTCTGCAGTGTTCTACTAATTCTTTAGCAATTTCATAGTAGTGTGACATATTTTTTCCTATTAAATATCTTTTAATCTACTATATGTAAAATCTTTTTAAACATATGTACTAGAGGTCAAGGCTCAGATTCCATCAATATTACCTCTCTGTTAAATCCATTTTCAATGACTACAGCAGTTCTACAAAGTAGAGGTTTCAATTCAAGGGAAAAAAGCTTGAACAAACTGTCCTTATTCTAATTCCATCTCTAACTCATAAAAGGTGATAACCAATCCAGAAATATACTTTTTAAAAACACATAAATTATTCTCAGATAAATCAATTTCTGAAGCTAAACTAGAGATGTGAATATTTAGCCTTTCACATGACTTTCCAATCTTATTTATAGAATAGCAAGAAAATTAGAGTACAAAGAATCGGTATCCAAAACATACATTGCATGTATAAACTTTATGTAAAGTAAATTACTACTCCTTTTAGAATTTGATTTGTTATTAAGTATAGGTGGTGATCATTTTAAGTTATGCTGGTGCTTCAGATGTTCTTAGTTACAGTAAAACAAACCAAATCTGATATCAGATATTTAAGTATTTAGTCTGTGAAGCTACACAGCTAACTAACTGCCATTAAAAGTATTCTGAACACAGATTACATGCAATGGTGTGATGGTTTGGGCTCTTACCCACCCCCCACACTTTGTATTTGCCCCAGCTAACTCAGAAGGGACTCCAGGAATATAAATGAAGTTATTTATTTTACATCAGCAAATATACAAGCAGCTATTTACAGTATATACAGTTATATACAGAAATATACAAAGGCTAAACAATACAGAAGCACAACTCCCCTCCCAGAAACTTGAGTCCCCAGGAGGGGCTCTCAAACCACCCCAACACCTCCCCTTGCCCTCTCAACCTTACCCCAGTTCTCAGGAAGAAGAGAGGTGCAGCCAAGAGGTTAGGGAGCAAGGTTAGTGGCAGCAAGGTTAATGAGATGCAGCTTCATCAAAGCCCAGAAGCAAAGTGAGACACAAAATGGAGAATGCTTTCTTCTTCTTCCCAGAGTTCTCAGTGTGACTGTGAGAGAAGAGTAGACACAACCATGTTTTCATTTCACTGCCCGTTATCTAGTTCTTTCACCAAAACATTCTAGCTTGCTTCAAACTAGCACAATCCACCCCTTGTCTACTTCGCTCAGAGTATCGCTGAGAATTATCCAATCTATTTTAAACCATTATTTACACCAAAATAATATATATACAAGTTCAGTTCACACTTCAATCCAGATATAGGTGATTCAAAAGCTTAGAACAGGGACTCCCAGGTGATGTTGGGTCCGTGCTCACATACTGTAGATTTCTCTCAGTGTTGGACGCTGATGTTATCTAGAACAGAAAACTCCTAACAGCTTATATTATACACTCTGAATTTAAACTCGCTCAGCTAAGGTTAGATTTCTCTGTGGTATACACTGGATTTCACCATTCTCCTGTATTACCCAGTATGTATGACCAGGACGTTCAGCGGATACCACCCCTCGGACAGGTTTCCCTTCACCCAAAAGGTGAAAATACCCAAAGAGTTTTCCCTAACAGATTCTTTTCACGTACAACAGGAACTTTATCACCGTCTATTGTTTGGACCAAATCGGATTGTGCTGGTCCTGCTCTGTTTACTGAACCTCTACTATTTACCAACCAGGTAGCTTGTGCTAAATGTTTGTCCCAGTTTTTCAGAGTTCCACCCCCCATGGCTTTGAGGGTGATTTTCAACAAACCGTTGTAGCATTCAATCTTCCCTGAAGCTGGTGCATAGTAGGGTATGTGATAGATCCATTCACTACCATGCTCTTTGGCCCAGATTTTCACAAGATTGTTCTTGAAATGAGTACCATTGTCTGACTCGATTCTCTCTGGAGTTCCATATCTCCACAAGATTTGTCTCTCCAAACCAAGAATGGTGTTGCGTGCAGTTGCATGTGGAACTGGATAGGTTTCCAGTCATCCGGTGCTGGCCTCTACCATTGTTAGCACATACTGCATGCCAGAACGAGATTGAGGTAAAGTGATGTAGTCAATCTGCCAGGCTTCACCATACTTGTACTTTGACCATCTCTCACCATACCGTAAGGGCTTGATTCGCTTAGCCTGCTTAATAGCAGCACAAATGTCACAGTCATAGATGACTTGGGTGATAGCGTCCATGGACAAGTCGATTGACCTCTGGTGTGCTCATCGATATGTTCCATCTCTGCCTTGATGTCCAGATGAATCATGGGCCCACCGAGCTAAGAACAGATCACCTCGTTGTTTCCAATCAAAGTCGATGTCAATGTTAGGGTTGGTATCAACTTGAGCAATCTTAGCAGCTTGATCTGTCTTCTGGTTATGTTGATGTTCCTCAGTAGCTCTACTCTTAGGCATGTGTGCGTCTACGTGCTGCACCTTCACTGGAATTCTCTCCAGCCGTGCATCAATGTCCTGCCATAGATCAGCACACCAAATAGGCTTTCCTTTCCTCTGCCAACCATTCTTCTTCCAGTCCTTTAGCCAACCCCATAGAGCATTGGCTACCATCCATGAGTCAGTGTAGAGATAAAGGATAGGCCAATTTTCACATTCAGCCACATCAAGAGCAAGTTGGACAGCTTTTACCTCATCAAACTGACTGGATTCTCCTTCGCCACCTCTCGCTTCGGTAACTCTCCTGGTTGGACTCCAGACTGCTGACTTCCATCTTCTCTTGTTCCCAACAAGACGACAGGAACCATCTGTGAACAAAGCAGAGTTCTTTTCCTGATCAGAGAGATCACCATAGGGAGGAGCTTCCTCAGCACGAGTTATTTTCTCCTCTGGAGGTTTGGAACAGTCTGTGCCTTCCAGCCAGTTGGTGATCACCTCCACCAGACCAGGTTGGTCAAGATTCCCCATTTGTGCTGTTGGGTTATCAAAGCCATCCATTTAGACCAGGTTGCATCTGTGGCATGATGCGGTGATGAACCTTTGCATTTGAACATTCAGTTTAGAACTGGCAGTCTAGGAGCTAAAAGAAACTGTGACTCAATTCCAATCACTTCAGAAGCTGCTTTCACTCCTTCATAGGCTGCTAATATCTCTTTTTCTGTTGCAGTGTAATTTGCCTCTGAACCTCTGTAGCAACGTCCCCAGAAACCACGTGTCTCATTTGGAGCTCTCTGCCAAAGACTCCAAGTTGAACCATTGTCACTGGCAGCCGTGTACAGAATGTTTTTAATGTCCAGACCAGATCACACAGGTCCCAAGCCCACTGCATAGACAATTTCTCGTTTGATCTGATCAAAGGCTGCTTGTTGTTCAGGTCTCCATTTGAAATTGTTTCTCTTACGAGTCAAATCATGCAGAGGTTTGACAATCTGACTGAAACCAGGAATGTGTAGTCTCCAAAATCCCACCACACCAAGAAAAGAAAGTGTGTCCTTCTTACTGGTGGGAACTGCCATAGTAGAGACTTTGTTAATTACATCCTGAGGAATGTGACGGCGACCATCTTGCCACCGCACTCCCAGAAACTGAATTTCTCTGGCAGATCCTTTGACTTGTCTCTCTTAATGGCAAAACCTGCTTGCAACAGAATGTCAATGATTTTGTTACCTTTCTCAAAGACTTCCTCAGCAGGTTGGCCCCACACAATGATGTCGTCGATGTACTGGATGTGCTCTGGAGCTTTACCTTTCTCCAGTGCATTGTGGATGACTGAGTGACAGATGGTTGAGCTGTGTTTCCATCCCTGAGGCAAACGATTGAACTGGTACTGGATTCCTCTCCAGGTGAATGCAAACTGAGGCCTGCACTCCTTTGCTATGGGAATAGAGAAGAAAGCATTAGCAATGTCTATGGTTGCATACCACTTAGCCTCCTTCGATTCCAGCTTGTACTGGAGTTCCAGCATGTCCGGCACAGCTGCGCTCATGGGTGGCGTCACCTCGTTGAGGGCACGAAAATCAACTGTGAGTCTCTAGTCGCCATTAGCTTTACACACAGGCCAGATGGGACTGTTGAAAGGTGAATGAGCTTTCTCGATGACAGCATGATCCTCCAGTTGACAAATCAGGTGATGAATGGGCAACAAAGAGTCACGATTAGTTCTGTATTGCTTGTGATGAACAGTTTGAGTTGCAATTGACACTTCCAGATCCTCTATATCATGATGTCCCACAACTGCAGATTCATCTGAAAGGTCAGGTCTAACAGACAATTTCAATTTACCATCCTCAATCTCTACAGATGCTATTCCAAAATCCCGTAGACCCTTAGGATCTTTGAAACAACCTTGTCTCAAAAAGTCAATTCCCAAAATGCAAGGCACATCAGGACCAGTTACAATAGTATGTGTCTTCCACTCTTTACCAGTTAAACTGATCTCAGCCTGTATCTTAGTTAACTCTTGAGATCCACCAGTTATTCCAAAAATAGATATGGATTCTGTCCCTTTGCAATTGGAGGGCAATAAAGTACACTGAGCACCTGTGTCAACTAAAGCCTTGCATTTCTGAACTTTTGAACTGCCAGGCCACCTAATGAATACATTCCAATAGATTCTGTTCTCTCCACTATCCCTTTCCTCCTCCTGGCTGGAGGCAGGGCACCCCTAATGCTGAAGATGGCATGTGGGGTGTACACAGTGATTGGTGTTGTTGTGAGAGGAATTGCAATTGTTGGAATAATTGCAGTTGCTCTCGGGAGCTGAAGAAGTGACAGCTACTTTCCTGGCATTGCTGCCTCTGTTTCTGCCACTCTGCAAATCCCTAACTCTCTTTGAAAGAGCTGAAGTATGTTTACCATCCCATTTGTTCATGTTCTCCCCGTATGTGTCACACAGAAGTATCCACAGTGACGCACGTGATTGCTGCTGTCTGGGTGGAATTTGTCTCCTCCTGGGCTGGAATTGCCTTGCAGGAGGTAGGCGTCTGTTCCTGACTGCAGAAACATGCACCCATTCAGATGATGCAGGAATGGTATCCTTTACCAGATTAGTAATGTTTTTAAGATCCTCCTTCAGTTCTTTCATGCTGTCCTTAATGGCATCTCTAATACCATCTTTAAACTCTGTAGTCATAGTCTGTATGGCACAGTTTATACCAGAATGGGACAAGCTGTCCTCAACCTGCCTGAGCTGGTCAGGGAATTCACCAACAGTAAAAGACCTTCCATTATCACTCCTTGATAATAACTTGCTGGCCAAGATGTTAGCATAGGATGAAAGAGCAAGCTTAATAAGCTTCTTCATGAGACCTGTTCCCAAAAAAATTTCATCAGGCTTATAGAATCATAGCATCATAGTATCAACCACTTTGGAAGAGACCTCCAAGAACATCCAGTCCAACCTATCACCCAGCCCTATCCAGTCAACTAGACCATGGCATGAGTGCCATGATCTCCATAAAGCACTTCCCATGCCCATGGCAAATCATCTCAGGAAGGATATCTCATAGTCACAGCCAACAGAAGGCGTGTCCACAAGTTAACCCTAACAAGAGGACTTGCCAGGTATTTGTCCACTCCACTCTCCTTAGTGAGTGGTCCCAGCTGCTTGGCAGACTTGTCTCCTACCTGCAGGGCATTAGCACCAATGCCACGGCATCTCACTAGCCAACTTAGGATTGGCTCACCTGATTCCCTTGTGTATTCCTTCCTAACTTCCCTGACTTCTCTGAGTGGATCCTTGGAGCCCTGGATGTCATCCTCCTCCTCTTCCTCCTGTTGATCTGATGGCACCGGCCCTAACAGAATCTTCCTCATAGCACTCTTAAAGTCATTGGAACCATCCTCTCTCTTGGCAGCCAACCTCACAACACTCCTCTCATTTGAGTATTGATGTCTCAGCACATTTGCGAGGTCTTGCAGACTAACTATCTCATCTTCCTCCTCTTGCTGATCACCAGAGGTCCCCTCTCTTACATCCTCCTGCGAACCTCACTTTGTCTTAACTTTTGCCTTAGCAGGTGCCAGAAGGGCCTGAGTAGCAACAGACTTGGACGTGTCTGCTGGAGGGTTTGAATTATTGGGGGTCTGACCTGGAGCTTGTGAGTTCAAATCTGTCTTACTTTTAGCAGCAGGGCTCTGATTCTGGTCTGCTAGCTGGGATTCGAACTGACTGGGCTAGCATTACCAGCATTAGTGGGATTATTTGCCTGTCCTCCTGGGATGCCTGCCAACCCTGACGTGTTATCATTGTTGCTAGGAACATTCTGATTTTGGGTATCTGCCTGTGCTCCTGGGACTCCTGCCAAACTCTGCCCATTGTTTATATTTACATTCCCTGCAGGAACATTGGCTGACTTCCTAGAATCTGGAGAGGAGGGAGCAGAGGCTGGCAGGGGGGAGGAAGATTGATGAGGAACTGTACCATTTGCTTTTGACACAGAATTTTTCCTAGTTCTTGCAGAAGCTGGTTTTGATTTTTTCACATATAATGCCAAAATTAATATGAATATTAAAATCATGAGACATACATTAAAAATTGAGAGAATTAAAACAGTTTTACATGAGCAATTTCCTAAACAAACCTCTGGAATCCCAGTATTAGGCTGAATTATTCGCATCAAAGATGCAGATAAAACAGAATCTCAATTGATTGTAGCATTATTGATAAGTGCTCCTGTAATGTTACTGGTAAGGTTTTCAGTGACATTAAAACCAGCATAACCAAGGATAAAATCACCCCAGGCCCTGAACATGCTTGAAACTCTGGCTTTAGCCTTCTTATAAGCTAAATCAATGAAATAAGCAACAATTTGAGCCTTTATCCAACTAAATGCCAAGAAAACGAAACCAGACCAGATTAACGCCCCACACAAGTACAATAGCTGCCTAATTAGCTTCATCTTAATTCCCAGAGCTAAGTAACAGTCACTCAAATAAATTTAGCCCCACGTTGGGAAAGCCAATTAAAAATGTGATGGTTTGGGCTCTTACCCACCCCCCACACTTTGTATTTGCCCCAGCTAACTCAGAAGGGACTCCAGGAATATAAATGAAGTTATTTATTTTACATCAGCAAATATACAAGCAGCTATTTACAGTATATACAGTTATATACAGAAATATACAAAGGCTAAACAATACAGAAGCACAACTCCCCTCCCAGAAACTTGAGTCCCCAGGAGGGGCTCTCAAACCACCCCAACACCTCCCCTTGCCCTCTCAACCTTACCCCAGTTCTCAGGAAGAAGAGAGGTGCAGCCAAGAGGTTAGGGAGCAAGGTTAGTGGCAGCAAGGTTAATGAGATGCAGCTTCATCAAAGCCCAGAAGCAAAGTGAGACACAAAATGGAGAATGCTTTCTTCTTCTTCCCAGAGTTCTCAGTGTGACTGTGAGAAGAGTAGACACAACCATGTTTTCATTTCACTGCCCGTTATCTAGTTCTTTTACCAAAACATTCTAGCTTGCTTCAAACTAGCACAAATGGTGAAACTCAATGACAATAAACCATGTTGCTAGGAGACCAGAACCAGAGAAATTTGAAATAACAATACTTGTTAAATCACTCCCTACTTATAATGAATAAAGGTGTCAGATGTATCTGTTGTGCCAAAGATCACACAGAACATTAATCTGTAAGACAGAGCAAAATAACTCTATGTTTAACAACAGGCAATTCACCATAAAAATGTCAGGATGGGCATGGAAGCTAACAAAACTTTAGACCCTGTTTAGATCAGAGTTGTAGTACATGATATTACAGCTGCAGGAATTCTACATTTATATATTGATGTTTTATCTCTAAGTTAATTTTAAAATTGCTACAGAGACAGCCAGTTCTGTAGTTTAAAGAGCACATACAGGCTCTGAAGAACAAAGATGACCTCAAACTGTAAAAATATTGGCATGAATGTTAAAAATGCATACAAATCATCTCTATTTAAAAAAATAACAATCACTCTTAAGTTCCTTTATTAATAATAATGTATTAACTACATGAATGTATGTATTCATTTATAAATCACAGTAAGCAGAGAAATTCTCACAAAATTTCAAAATTAGAACTTCAAAGAAGTAAATTTTTTGAAGCAGAACTTTGACCCTGTAGTGGTTTAGTGTGTCACTCACCCCTCTACACAACAAATTCATCCAGACTAGACTCAGCTGGCTGGAAGTTAAGGAATGAAGCTTTACATTCACAGTTTAGCACACTATACAAGCAGATATTTATAATATATTACAATTATTTATAACTATATTGGTATTATACTAGTTAAAAGTAAAACAGAAACACAATACCCCTCCCAGCAGCCAGAGTTGCCTAAGAGGGGCTCCCAACTACCCTCCCATATTCCTTCCACCCCCTCCCACCCTCTCCCTTATCTCAGGATCTCTCTCTTACATGCAAGGTGAGTTGGAAGAGGTTGACAAGAGAGGCTAAGAAGGAAATTATTAGTTGGAAAGTGTGAAAGGTCTGGCAGAAGGAGTTAATGCAGTAGAGGTCAGGCAAAGACTGTCTTATCTATGTTTGTCTCCATGTTTTTATACGGCTCAGCAAAACAAAAAGGTAGTATAGACGTCACTTTATTTTTCTTTTTCACAGCCACTGATCTATTTTCTCTCATTAAAATATTCCAGTTAGCCTCAAACCAGCACAGATCCTGAGCAAGAGAACTACAGTATGTGCATTCAGTCACCTCAAATCCAGGAATCTGAATCTCAGATGTTTTGTGTGTATAAACTAAATGCATGGTTCTGCTTTTCCTCATATTTGCTGGTTTAACAGAAATTCTTCTAGTTAAAAGGCACAATTTCCACATTCTCAAAAAGAATATTCTTTTGTCTGTCAAGTTGTCCTCTAGCTGTTTGTTATCTGTCCTTGTATGTTGGATTAAAATATAGAACTTAGAAATTGTAAAGTCTAGATTTTTTTTTTTTCTTTAAGTATGTGCCTGTTGAGGGCTATTCTCTCCAGTATGAGAGTGGGGGGGGGAAAGGTGGGCTGTGTTTGTTTTTCTTTACTGTTTCTTTTTTTATTAATTTTGTCAGAAAGTAGGAATGTTGACACTGAAAGGTCTGAAGATGTTGATTGCTTGCTTTTGGTGGTTTTGTTTTTTTTTTTTTTCTCTTTGCTTGCTTGTTTTTTGTTATGTTAATTCTATTGATGATCCTAGAACTATCATAGACAGGAAAGATGTGAGGCTATTTAATTATAATGTTAGTGTCTGATATAAGATTTCAATCTTTGCCACTAATGTTGTTATATATCATTGTGCCACCAAATATTAAAAAAAATAATTTGCTTGTTTATATTTTTATGGAATATTGCCATTGCTGGTACATGCTAAAATAATTCCAGAAATTTATTGTTCAGAGTACTTCAGATAACTGCAATGGAAATAATTGTTTTCCCATTGAATTCCTTTGTCAGCAATTTTTATTTTGGATTAATTCCAGAATTAGGAAAGACAAAGTGAAAGTCCTTCATCTGGTTATTTTGTGTCAGTGTCTCAGTTCTAATTTAAATTTTCCAAAGACTCAAATATAGTTAATTGAAACAATAACAATTTATAAGTTGCCTTTCTCTCGTCCCTCCCCCCACACCTTTTTTCCAAAGAAAGGGAATTAGATGTAGAGAGGAAAAGGTAAAACAAACCCAAATAAAGTCTCACTTAAATTTGGAAGTTAAAAGAAGAAAATTTTAACAATGAATAAAAAGGTATTTGAGATAGGGGAGTTACAAAAGGTATAGGGAAGAGAAAACAATATGCAAAATATGTAAATACAACCATATTAGTGGCAATGGTTTTGTCCACCTTATGGATTATGGCCACGTGGTAAAACAAAAAGTATCAGGAAACAGGATGGTGATGCTGGCAATCATGGAAGCAAGGTGAGAGAGAGAGAAACAGGAAGTTCCTCTGGTTTTATAGGGGGGCTAGACAGGAAGTGGAAATGGGCTGATAGTGTTTGGAACCACTCCTGGGGAGGGATCAGGAGGACCTGGGGTCAGGGTCAAGACCACTCTGCAGGGTTAACCCTTTTCAGTCAGAAATATATCAACCAATTGTTTGTTGCAAATAAAACCCAGGGGGCTACAGATCAGTCAGTCTCACTTTGTGACAATTTCAATCCATCCCCATTGTCTCAAGCAAAGCCAGGATAGAGGGAGCAGGAGAAGTCAGTTTGCTGGGTCAGGGGGTGATACCTTCCCCCAGAGCCACTTCCAGCAGACTCAAAGGCGCCCCCCTCCCAGTCCAACTGCTGATGTGTGTGGTAATAGAAAGAGCCCATGTTGGAGTGAAAACTAGAGGTTTGGACAGGAATTGATATTTATCTTGTTTCTGGTCCCTCTTTTTGTCTTGTCTTTGAGTGGGCTTGAAATGCTCTCTAATGACTCTGACTGCAGAGCAGATTTGATTCTGGATAAAAATTGAAACATTTCAGAGAACAAAGGCTTTTTTTTGTTTTCTTCACTCTCTCTGATTTCCCATTTGCCTGCTGGATCCTCCTCTCCACATGGCATAGCAGCTATAGCATTTGAGAGAGAATTTCTCCACCAAACAGACTTTAACAGGAATCTCACACTATCAGTGAACTGGTTTTTATGAGTATATATATTTCTTAGTCCCTAGGAAGATTATTTTCCTTTATGACTGGGTTATCATTAGTTTTGGACTCATCTTTTCAAATACTGTTTCTCTAATAATGTATGATCATTATCAATTGTAAAGCAATCTCTCAACCAAACAGCAAGTCAATAGTCTGTATTATATTGCAAGAAGGGCAGATCTAATTGTACTTTAAACAATTTTCCTGGTTTGGTCTTTGCTCTGCTCCCCTTTGCAATACAGCTCTGCACCAGGTGAGATCATGGAGCAAATAATTCTGGTAACAGTGTTAAGGCACATGGAAAATAATGAAGTGATCAATGGCAGTCAACATGGCTTCACGAAGGGCAAATCAAGTCTTACATATCTTCTGACCTTCTACAACAGAGTTACATCTCTTGTAGATATGTGAAGAACAACTGACGTTATCTATCTGGACTTCTGCAAGGCATCTGATGCTGTCCCATATGACACTCTTGTCTTTAAGATGGGGACATAACCTTGATGGATGAACCACTCAGTGAATAAGAAACTGACTGCACAGTCATGCTGACAAAGTTGTGATCAATGTCTTCATGTCCCGGTGGAGACCAGTGATAAGCAGAGTTCCTCAGAGACCTGTAGTGGGTCCAGTTCTGTTTAACATCTTTAACAGCATGTCGTGGAACGCAGTTTAGGAGAATTTATTGGGAAAACACGCGAGGCTAATTTGTAAAGATCAAGTAATTTATTGCTAAAATACGGAGATCTCCTTCCCCAAAACTAAATTACCCATGTAAATTCTTTTGCTCCGAGGTCGCAGATAACATTGCGGAAAATGGCGAATAAAGAGAGTCTGTGTTTTAAAAAGTTCTTTGAATCCTGAGAAGTTACTCAGTCTTTTGGTAAGAATTTGTTGGTTACTCACTGTTCAAAGCAGTTCAGCAGAGTTTCGAAGTGTTTATGAAGTTCAGGGTGTTGTCCAAACCTTTCCACGGGATCGGGCCCAGGCAAGCCTTGGCCTCAGAGGATCTGGTGTCCGCTGGTCTCGTGGCAAACAGGTTCAGCTGGAGCAGCAGGAGCGGCAGGGGCGAGAGCGAGCGAGAGCTAGAGTAGCAAGCTGAAGCAGGCTGAAGCTGAAGCTCCCGATCAAGGCAGACACACCATTTTTATAATGTTTTAGAGAGGTGTGCTTAACCAGTTCAGGTGACTTTACGTTATTTTTACAGATTGGTACAAAGTTATGATCAATTTGTACAATTGGACAGTTCTTGCCATAAACAACCTGTAAGACCACCCATATATCGGCCCCCTGGCAGGTGTTGAGCGCACATGGGAGCCAAGGTCCCCTCAAACCAAAACAGAGCCTATGTTTACCTTTTACCCTTCCTAGGGAGAAACCTTCTCATGGGTACTGGAAAGATGGTTTTGGTTTCACGATTGCTTTTGGCCTTCAATGTTAAGACACCGTAACATGCACAGCAAAGGCCCTACAAAGAGCTTTACTACCCTCCATGACACAGCAACATCGACAGTGGCATTGAAGGCACCTGAATCAAGTTTGCTGATGACTCTAAGCTGTATGGTACAGTGGAACCACTTGAGAGAAGGCATGTCATGTAGAAATATCTTGACAGGCCAGAGAAGTAGGACAGTGCAAACTACATGAGACTCAACAAATCAAAGTACAAGGTCTTGCATTTGGGTCAGGCTAACCCCAGGCACAAATACAGGCTGGGTACAGAGAGGGTTGAGAGTATGCCTGACAGAAAGACTTTGGGGTGTTGAATGATGAGAAGATCAAATTAGCTAGCAGTGCACTTGTATAGCCCAAAAGGCAAATCATACCCTAGACTGAATCAAGAGGAGTGTGGTCAGCAGGCCAACAGAATATTCTTCCCCTTTAATCTGCTCTTGTGGGACATCACCAAGTCTGTGGGTGGGCATACATCCACATGAATTGGCAGGTGACATAATAAAACTGCTCTCTTTTATATTCCAACAGTCATGGCAGTTTGATGAGGTCCCCACTGAATGGAAAAGCGGAAACAAAAGTCCCATTTTTGAAAAGGGAAAGACTGATAATCCAGAGAACTGTAGAACAGTCAGTCTCACCTTGAAGCCTGCTAAGACAATGGAGCAGATAATCCTGGAGGCACTGCTGAGAAATAATGAAGAGGTGATTGGGTGCAACCAACACAGCCTCACCAAGGGCAGATAGTACCTGACAAACCTAGTGGCTTTCTATGACAAGGCACCAATACTGATAAAGAGTGGGTGATCAACTGCTGTCATTTATCTAGACTTGAGCAAAGCCTTTGACAGTGTCCTACATGACGTCTTGATCCCCAAGCTGGTAAAATATGGGTTTGATGGATCAACCACTCAGTGGATAAAGAACTGACTTGACAGTCACACCTGAAGAATGGTTATCATTTGGTCCATGTCCAGGTGGACAGCAGTGATAAATGAAGTACCTCAGGGATCAGTAGTGAGACTGGTAAAGGATGCCATCTAGAGGAACCTTAACAGCCTGGAGAGGTGGGCGCAAGTCAGCCTCATGAAATTCGACAAGACCAAGTGCAGGATCCTGCAACTTAGTCAGGGCAGTCTTAGACACTAATATAGGCTGGGCTTGAGAGTTGTCCTGAGGAAAAGGACTTGGAGGTGCTGGCGGATGAAAAGCTCAATATGAGCCACCAGTGTACACTTCCAACCCTGAAAGCCAATTGTATCCTAGGATGCATCAAGAGAAGTGAGACCAGAAAGTCGAGAGCGGTGATTCTCCTCCCTACACTCCTCTTATGAGACCCCACCTTGAATACTCTGTCCAGTTCTGAAGCCCTTATTACAAGAAAGATATGGGTGTGCTGGAATGTGTCCAGAGAGCAGCCATGAGGATGATCAGAGGCTGGAGCACCTCTTCTATGAGAACAGACTGAGAGACCTGGATTGTTCAGTCTGGAAAGGAGAAGGTTCTAAGGAGACCTTATTGTGAACTTCCAGTATCTGGAGGGGACCTATAAGAAAGCTGATGAGAGACTTTTTTGGATGTTGGGTAGTGATGAAATTAGATGGAATGGATCCAAACTGGAGGAGAGTAGATGTAGATTAGATGTTAGGAAGATGTTCCTAACTACAAGGGTAATGAGATATGGGAAAGAGGTGGTGAAAGACCTAAGAGGTGGTGGAAGCCCCACCCCTGAATATTTTTAAGACCAGGCAGGATGAGGCTCTGGGCAATGTGATATAGTGGAAATTGTCCAAGTCCATGGCAAGAAGGGTTAGAATTAGATGATCCTTGAGGTCACTTTCAACTCTAGCAATTCTGTGATTCCATGAATACTGCATGCATTTCTAATGTCCACATCATAAGGACAGAACTGTTGGAGCCAGTCCAGAGAAAGATTACAAGGATGACTGAAGGGCTGGAGCATATCTGCTGTGGGGACTGGCTGAGAGAGCTGGGATTGTTCATCTTGAAGAAGGGAAGACTCCAGGGAGACCTCATATCTGCATTCAAATACCTGAAGGGAGCCTACACAAAAAGTGGAGATGGACTCTTTGTAAGGATGTCTAGCAATGAGTAGAAGGAATGGTTTTAAACTGAAGAAAAGTAGATTTAAATGAGGTATTAAGAAGTTATTCAGTACAAGGCTTGTGAGATTCTGGAATATGTTGCCCAAAGTGGTCATGGATTCCTCTTCCCTAGATATATTTAAGGCAAGATTAGATGAGGCCTTGGACAACCAAGTCTAGTTTAGATATGTTACTGCTCATGGCAAGGGGTAGGTGGTCTCTGTGTTCCCTTCCAATTTAAGCCATTCTATGATTACATGACATTTCAGACTTGAAAGAAGTTATGGAGTTTATTGCAGAATACATGCTCTTCACAACCCTCGCTACCATTGCCTAGACACTCTCCAGCACCTCAATGCCCTTCTTATAGAGAAGGGCCCAGAACTGAACACAATGTCACAGCTGTGGCCTCAGCAATGAAAAGGATCAATCACCTCCCTGTTCCTAATGGCCACAGTGTTTCTAATACAAACTATTGGCTTTCTTTATGCACTGCTGACTCGTATTCAGTTGACTATAAATGCAATAACCTCAAGTCCCTCTCCAAGCTGAATCTTTGAGGGGGAGAGAGAAAACATGAGAGAGTGAGAAAGAAGAATGGTGAGAAAAATGAACTAAGATCAGCAATGGGAAGAGAAAAGTATCACCACTCTAGGTTCCAGCAATGTCCATCATGCTCCATGTCATCTTGGTGGTGGGTGTGCTTGCTTACAACTTGTGGAGCTCTATTTTATTCATAGAATCATAGAATCAACCAGATTGAAAGAGACCTCCAAGATCATCCAGTCCAACCTATCACCCAGCCCTATCCAGTCAACTAGACCATGGCACCAAGTGCCTCATCCAGTCCTGAATTCCTCCTCATTTCCCACCAATGGGTAGTTGATAGAGGTGTTTCCTAACCAGGGCAGATTGTGTGATGATGAGGCATACTGGGCACAGTAGTGGTCTCAAAACATTAAATGCCTCTAATATTCTGGGTGACTATTGCTTCACTTTTTCTTGTGCAAGCTCAACTGTAAAGCAATGGCCTTGAGCCAGTGCAGATTAGGTGAATGCACCCAAGAGGTGCCTGAACTGCAATGTACATGAGCAGCTTACCACAGATGCTTGAATACAGGGAAAGGGAAGCAAAGAAGCAGTGTTTGAGACAAACTTCTGTGATAACAGTGAAACTGTTTGTACATAGCAAACTTCTCTTGTTTGTTGTTTTTCATCACGGTGGTTCTGTTTGGTTCAGTTTAGTTTAGTTTGGCTTGGCTTGTTTTTTTTAATTGAGATGGTAGTTAAAATATAAGTGCAAAGTGGATCCCCTAGTCAAAAAATGGGTAGAAGAACTAGTGGTTAGGATATACAGATAAGGGGAAAGAACACTGTTTAGGCTAAGCTCTTTTCCCTCAGTAATGCAGTTTGGCCTGCAGTAGTGCAGCCACAAGACTTTTACAAAGAACTGGTGATCCATGTGCTTGATTTTTCATGTATACAGATTCAGTTTGAATAGCCTATGAAAAGTTGCTAGGTTCCCATATGATGGATAGCATGTGACTGCTCTATATGATGGTGTAGTTAAGTGACACACAGCGAAGCAATGCATTTACCCAATGTGTACTCATTCATAAGGTATATGGATAACACTTTGTCTTGCTGATTTGAAGCATTATATGCACCTGATGAGGAACAGTAACTTCACTGTTTTATTATCCAAGGCTCTCTTGAAAGTTGCATCCATATTCCAGACATGTCTGCTATCAGTGACTGATGAATCTGTGATGTGCATGAGACACTATAAAACTGCTAGAACAGTTGCAGCTGGTGTACCTCATTAAGGATGGGAACCCTCTGCAGTAGGTCACAATCTGTGAAAAGGAAATTACCTGCTGTTATGACAGTCATGATTCACAGCAGCAGAAGGCAATTGGGGTTGCTATTATATTTTCTACATGTTACATCCCTTAGCTAATAAATTAGTAAGGTATTTTTGAGTATCTGTGCTTTTTTACTGAGAAGTGACACTTCTGCAGTGTAAAGCAGTCTCTCAGAAACTCTGAAAGAATGTTAATTCTGTGAAACATGCTCTTCTTGAGTAAACCAGAGTAGAAAGTATATGCCTCAGTAGGCTTTCTTAAAAGTTTGTTACCAGGTTGAATTTAGTTAAAATTTGAAATATTTCCCATACTAATAACTATAGAAAAATACAGTGCAATTTTCAAGACCTAAGTTTAACAACCAATTATTTTATGTCTATCTAATGTTGCTGAAAGCAGCGCTCATTTTCGCTTCATGCTCTCAAGGCATATAAAAACAGACTTGATAAGTTTTTTTTCTTAGGTATCAAAGGCTAAAAATAGATAATGTCCAGCTAAATAAGGCTGAGAATGCCAGAAATTTTATTTCTCTTCTAAATTGTGGCAAAACTTTTTTTACAACTAAGCACAATATATGGCTTAGTACAATATATGGCTTAAGTATATCTTGTTATTAATATGCCAGCACTAAAGCACTATAAGGACATTAGTTAAAAATCATCAGAATATACTCCATTTTCCTCTTCCCACTCAGAAGTGTCTGCAACAAATGGTTCCCTGTTCTTCAACAAATGTGCAATCTGAACTGAGAAACATGCAAGAAATTAAAGAACTGAGTTTTCATCAGCTCTGGTCCCTGTATTCCCACTTGCATTTTAAGACATAGTACTTTGACTGAGAAATGGATTAATACTTGCACAAGATCAGAGAGAGAAAATTTACACCTTGCATAACAGATAACAAGTTGAGGAGGAGGAGGGAATGTTGAGATTTCAAGGTCCACATTTAAAGTCTGTCCTGTGGTGGCAACAAATATCAGAAAATTAGCACAGTGATATTCTCTTTTAATGCAGTAAGACTCGCATAATGTGTAAGAGTTTGAAAATATGAATGTTAATATTCACATTAATTAAATAATGTCCTTGATTTTACTTGTAGGTGACTTTTCTGCATGTTTGATAGGTTATTCAAAGATATACTGAAAGAAAACTTCAACCAGCTGTTCCTTTCCCCATCATATTTGCTGGGAAGGTTTTGTGAAGTAGCGGGAAGAGAAGGAAAGTTATGGCAGTTATAGTCTTAAGCATGAGAGAGTGGCCTTGGTGGAGGGGGTTTGTGTGGAGGGGGCCTTGGTGGGTGCATGTGTCCAAATACTTCACTGAATCACACTCCACGAGTATGTAATAGGTAGGAGAAATAATTGTCTTAGGTAGACGTGACTTTGTGAAAGCTCTTGCATAAGTAACTGTGGAAAGCTCACTTTAGAGCCCATGGGACTTTTGGGAATGATGTGCCTTATCAAACACTAAATAAATAGGAATGCCACTTCATGTCTATGAATTTTTTTCAATTCCAGCACTCATCTGGATGGGACACAAATTCTCAACAGCTCCATGGAATTGAAGGACCTCCAAAAAAACCTGTGAACCCAGAGTTCTTGGAGAGAAACTTTGATACCCAAGAGCACTGGGAACTGAAGAAAGACTCTTGGAAGAAGTAAAGGCATTGACTAAAGAGAAATCTTGCTCTTAAATCATGTGAAATGTAAAGTCTGTAGAGTCACGGTTGTTATATACCTGCAGTGGGGAGCGCTCACCTCAAATAAGAAGGGAGTGGGGAGGCCCAAATCTGCTCCTTAAGTCAGTGACAAAAGCTGTGTGTGGGTGGCAGAAAAGACAATGTTGAAGAGAAACTGCAGGGTGGGGGTGAAAGTAGTTTTGTGAAGCCCAAAAAGGGAGGTTGTATTTGAGTATCAGTCAAGGTATTGGAAGGCGGTTTGTGAGCACTAGTCTGAAGGAGGCTGGGGAGAGTGAGTTCAGGTTCCACCAGAGGGTCCAGTATTAGCAGAGCCTAAGGGGTTAAAAGAATCTAAAAGTTGATATTTGGGACCTTCTGAAAGTTGTCATAATATTCCTTGAATGTCTAAAAGGGAGAGGGTATTGTCTAAAGTAGTATATTGAGGACTCCCTTGCAAGTCTGAAAAGTGAGAGGTAGAGGAGTTTACAATCTGACTTGTCTCATTTGTGTATTCTGTTCATCTTACTAACTTGCTAAATATGTATCTCATTCTGTGTTCTGTGTAAGATTGCAGCTGTTCAGCTGTGCATTCTAGACAATTTCAGTTTAGAGGAGTTTTGAAAACTGTCCCTCTGAGGTCTATACTGCATCAGCAAGATCTGGGGATGGAGGATGTTAGCACCACATGTCATATTTTACTTTGCAAAAACATAATTTGATTATATCAGACCTGATTGTAATAACATTGGAAAGAGAGGAAATGAGGAGATTAGCAAATGAAAAGGTGTTGTTTTTCTACATATGGTATTGGGAAAAGGTATACTAGACATGCAAAGGCTGTGGATTTCATGGTCAGCCCAAGAGTTCCAGCCCCAGATATGGGCAGTCTTGACAAGGAATGTCAGACCCATAGAGGGAGTTCAGGGATTCAGGGAAACAACAGAGGGAAGAGAGACAGAGAGTGCTGTAAAGGCACATAGAATCATAGAATCAGCCAGATAACACTCTTGCCATTTGTCACTCTCTAGCTGGGCACTGACTGAGCTGCATCTCCCTAACTTCACCTGCCACTCACCTTTGCTTCTTAACCTCTTGGAGGAACCTCTGTTCCTCCTTAGGGCTGGGGTAAGGTTGAGAGGGGCAGGGGGAAGGCGCAGGGGTGGTTGAGAGCCCCTCCTGGGGACTCAGGTTTCTGGGAGGGGAGTTGTGTTCCTGTATTACCTTTTCATTTGTATATTTCTGTATATAACTGTATATACTGTAAATATCTGCTTGTATATTGTGCTGGCTGTAAATAAGTAGCTTCATTTATATTTCCAGAGCCAACTGAGACTAGTCTGGGCAATTTCTAAAGTGTGGGGGGTGGGGTACACCCAAACCATCACATATTTTTTATTTGGTGCCCAACGTAGGGCTAATTCATTTGGATTGATTGTTAATTAACTCTGGGAATCAGAATGAAGCTAATGAAGCAGCTATTTTACTTGGTGGCAGCTATTGTGTGGCCTGTTTTCTGTTTTCTTGTGTACAATTGGATCAAAGATCAAACTGGTTATTTCTTGCTTAATGTAGTTTTTAAGAAGGCTAAAGCTAAACTCACAACCATTTTCTGGTCCTGGGGCAATCTCATTCTTGGGTATGCTGGTTTTAATGTCACTGAAAATCTTACCAGTAACATTACAGGAGTATTTACCGATAATATAGCAATCAATGGAAGTATTGCTTTATCCACTGCATTGATGAGAGTAATTTACCCCAGAACTGAGATGCCAGACACTTGTTCAGTATTTTGTTCATGTAAAACTGTGATGTTTCTCTCAGGTGTCAATTTATGCCTTGTCATTTTGATTTTCATATTAATTCTGGCATTATGTAAGAAAAATTTGAGTGCAATGCCTGTAAGAACTAGGAAGGTCTCTGTGTCGAAAGAGAAAGGGACAGAGTCACAAAAACAATGTACCAGTGGAAACCAAAACAAAGATAATACAGGGGCATAGCAACTACCTTCTCCCCAGCAAGATTCAGGGATAGTCCCTACACCTCCCTCTGTGGATTCTGGGAACACTGCCAACACTTCTAGCGGGAATGATAACACGGCAGGATTGGCAGGCATCCTAGGAGGGCAGGCATCCTAGGAGTACAGGCAAGTAATCAAAGTTAGAATGCTCCCTCTACTGATAATACTATTAACACTAACTCAGACAGTTTGAATCCACAGTCAGCAGACCAGAAACCTGTTAATTCTAAGGCAGATCTGAACTCACAGACCCCAGGTCAGACCCCCAATGACTCAAACCTTCCAGTAGACACGTCAAAGTCTGTCGCTGTGCAAACCTTTTCGGCACCTGCTAAAGCAAAAGACAAGACACAGCATTTGACAAGTGTGACTCAGAAGAGGATGTAAGAGAGGGGTCCTTTGGTAAGCAGGAGGAGGAAGAGGAGGCATATAGTCTTCAGGACCTGGTGAACATGCTCAGATCCCAGTACTCTGATGAGAAGAGCACTGTGAGTTTGGCCGTCAAGAAAGAGTATGGTTCCAATGAGTTTAAGAGTGCTATGAGGAAGGTTCTGTTTCTAGGCCATGGACAACCAGATCAACAAGAGGAAGAGGAGGAGGAGGAGGATGACATCCAGGACTCCAACAATCCTCTCAGAATGGTCAGGGTAGTTAGAAAGGAATACTCAAGGGAATCAGGTGAACCAATCCTAAGTTGGCTGGTGTGATGCCATAGCATTGGTGCCAGTGCCCTGCAGGTAGGAGACAAGTCTGCCAAGCAGCTAGGACCACTCACTAAGGAGAGTGGAGTGGACAAATACCTAGCAAGTCCTCTTGGTAGGGTTAGCTTGTGGACACGCCTTCTGTTGGCTGTGGCTATGAGATATCCTTCCTGAGATGATTTGCCATGGGCTGCCAAGAAGTGGAACACCATTGAGCAGGGAATTGAGCTTCTGAAGGAGTTTGCTGTGAAGGAAGTGCTTTATGGAGATCACGGCACACGTGAGCCTGATGACATTCCTCTTGGAACAGGTCTCATGAAGAAGCTTATTAAGCTTGCTCCTTCATCCTATGCTAACATCGTGGCCAGCAAGTTCCTATCAAGGAGTGATAATGGAAGGTCTATCACTGTTGGTGAGTTCACTGACCAGCTCAGGCAGGTTGAGGACAGCTTGTCACATTCTGGCCTAGTCTCTGCCATAAAAACTATGACCACAGAGATCAAAGATAGCATGAAAGAACTGAAGGAGGACCTCAAAACATCCATTTCCAATCTTTTAAAGGATACCATTCCTGCATCATCTGAATGGGTGCATGTTTCTGCCATCAGGAACAGACGCCCACCTCCTGCAAGGCAATTCCAGCACAGGAGGAGGCAAATTCCACCCAGACATCAGCAATCACGTGTATCACTGTGGATAATTCTGCGTGACAAATATGGTGAGAAAATGAACAAGTGGGATGGTCAACCTACTTCAGCTCTTTCAAAGAGAGTCAGCGAACTGCAGAGGGGCAGAAACAGAGGCATTGATGTCAGGAATGTAGCTGTCACTTCTTCAGCTCCCCAGAGCAATTGCAATTATTCCAACAATTGCAGTTTCTCTCACAACAACACCAATCAATTTGTACACGCTACTGTCATGGAGAGTAGCAGAAGCCCTTAACAGGCCTCCCTGTTGTGAAAGTTATAGTGTCTCACATTAATGCCAAGAGCATCGTAAAACCCAAAACAATCCTTCAGTCCCATGAGAAAGTCTCTCCTGAGTACAGAGAAAAGGTAAACGCTGGCTATTTTTTGGAACTATTCATCCTTGCTTCCCAGGCACGCTGGCCACTGTTTTGGTTAGGGGGAATGGCAGTTCTCATGCCCACTCAACACCTGGTGTGGGCCGAGCTTGGGGTGGTCTTAGAAGTTGTTTTGGTAAAAATTGTCCAATTATATGGGTTAATTATAATTTGTGCCAATCTGTAAGAATAACGTAAAATTAGCCTGAACTGGTGGGATACACCTCTTTGAAAACATTATAAAAATGGTGTGCCTCCCTGGATCGGGCTCTCACTCACTCACTCGCTCGCTCGCCTGCCTGCCTGCCTTGCTCCTGCCCCGGTGACCTCTCACTCCTGATCGGCCCTGTCCGACGAGGGGCCCGCAGAGGCCTAAAGCCCGCTTGGGCCTGATCCTGACAAACAAAGGGACACCGCCCAAACTTTGAATCTTGCTAATCTGAACCGCTGAATCGTGAGTGAACCAAAGAAAAGACTCCTCACCTAAAGACTGAATAACTTTAAAGACTCAAAAGAACTCTAAAGAAATCACAGACTCTCCTTTATTTGCTATTTTCTGAAATGTTATTCTACAACCTCAGATCAAAAGAATTCACGTGGGGAATTTAGTTTGGGAGGGGGATCTCCATGTTTGAGCAATAAATCACTTGAATTATACAAGTGAGCCTTCGTGTATTTTCCCCACAACCTCCCAAAGTACCTTCCGTGACAGCCACATGCCATGTTCAGCACTAGGGGTGCCCTGCCTCCAGCCAGGAGGAGGAAAGGGATAGTGGAGAGAACCGTATCTATTGGAATGATGTCCTGGAGTCCTGTACCCCTAAATTCCTCTCCTGCCTGGACTTTGGGGGGAAAGGGGAAAAGCCTCCTGGTTTCCCTTCCCCATCGCCTGCCCTGCAGCTGTGAAGGGGGGGAGGCCTGCCCCATGAGTTCCCGCACTGGAGCCAGGCTGGGATTCGCCATGAGCTTTCACGCCTAAGGTGTGGTAACTCTGCCCTTTGTCTAGCGAAGGTTATAAATATTGGGGATCTTCCCACCTTTGGGGTTCCCGCTTTGGAGTTTGCCTGTTCCTGGACGTATGTGTCTGCCTGAGCTCACACACTCCCCTGTGACTGGACTGCAGAGAGACCTTCAGGGATTTGCTTTCCTATTGACATCTTTGTGTGCCTAACAACCCTTAAAGACCTCTTAACGATTCACCTGCAGCCGCTGGAAAAGAAGAGGAAGACAGACCGCACGAGTCAGCCTGAGTGAGTTATTTGGCTTAGCTTAATTTAGTAAGAAACCGCTATTAATTAATAGCTGAGTCCTTTTCCAACTTCTGACTTCCAAAATAGTCAGATTATTGACGGTGTCCTTGTAGTTTAATTCTCAAGTGACTGAATCTGCTTATTAAACTAAATTAATCTTTGTATATATAGTTGTGGGGGCGGGTTTTTTGGGAAAAATAAAAATAACTATTTTTGATAAATTCCCGACTCAGCCACGTATTAATTCCTGCCCTCCACAACATTATGGCGCAGTGTATACAGGGTAGTTCAATCGTAGAATTTCTACATGAAAAGGGATGCCTAATCACAGGACTTGATTTAATCTGGACTCAGCAAAATTGTAAAAACCCAGAGAAAATCCTGGAGAAATTAGCTGAGCGCTCAGACCCTGTGATTACTGAGTCTCAAACAGATCATTTATCTGTTGTTCTGGGGTCAGTCGTGACTCAGACTCTGGCTGAATTTGAAAATTATGAAAAAATATTTCAAGCCTTGGAAAAGGATTTATTATCAGAAAAAGCTAAGAGCCAAAATATCTGGGAAAACATGCTGGCACAGACAAAGAGCCTGACCACCGCACTGACTGCACAGATGAAAGAAAGGCTTGTAATGACTTCAGACGCTACCTCTTCTGTCTCCATATCTGAATGTGAATTGACTGATTCGTGAGAATCGGGGAGAAAAGCAGAGAATGCCCCGAGGGGCTCTTTGGGGGAAAGGAGTTCCCCAAAACCAGGCAGAAAAGACCCTGCTAGTGACTCAGAGAATTCCTCTGCATGTGCCTCTGTGTGACAGAAAGCCTCAAAGCCATGCTGAAAGTGCAGGTCCCAAACCGGACTCCCCCGTGGCTAGTGGAGAAGAGAGCTCTGGTGAGGACACTATGGTGCAGAAGCACATGCTGCCTGTAATAAAGACTCAGTCTGTGAAGGGCAGAAAAGGCAGTGCAGGGACCACCATTACCAAAAAGCAGTTTACAGACGCACAGCTCAGTGACTTACAAGTCAAATACGTGAGAGATCCTGGGGACTCAATTGCTGATTATGTGTATCGAGTGTCCCGAGCCAGTGGGGACCGGATCCTTCTAGATTCACAGGAAGCGGCTGGAGACTGGGGGGATGATGTGTTCCTGACACATGAACCCAAGAGGACACACAGCCTTACCGCCCGGGTAGCTTTACTGGGCAAGCAGCGTCCGCCCAGCCTACCGGGGGGAGCCGACGGAACTAAGGGTTACCAGCTCCTCTGAGCTCATCACTGCTCTCTGCAGACTTGCCTGTGTCCAGGCTATCTATGATAAGGGACATTATGATTGCCCGTTTTATGCCCCTGTGGACCCGGAGAGACTGCACCCTATTATGAAGGGTTTGCCAGCAACTCTGCAAATCCAAGTAATGAAGAAAGTTGAGAAAATTCAACGGGTGATTGCAAAAAATGCAGAGAACAATGCCAAAGAGCATGTAATGACTTGGGCTGAACTGTTAACCAACTTAAATGCCCATGGGCTGCAGTTTGGGTTTGGGTCTCCCAAAGGAAAAGGGGCTGGGAAGACACAGTCTTGTGCTTCTCCCCCAGAAAATTCCAGGACTCTGTACAGGCAGGTCCGTCCAGTGCAGGACTGCCCCCCCAGGGGGATGGGTCCTGCAGGCTTCTCCTCGAGGGGAAGGGGCAGAGACCAACAGAGTGACTGGGGACCCAGAGAAAACAACAGTTGGTATAGACAAGTCCTGACTTTAGGGGTACCAAAAACGGTCTTAAAGCAGCTGGCAGACTGGCATCTGAAGGATTTAGTGTGGTGCCTCCAGAGATCAGCTACGAAGCCCAGAGGCAGCCGTGAGAAGCCCAGGGCCAGAGGCAGTGGCACGCCCAGCGGTGGCTCCTGGAGCGGCTTGCCAGGAGTGGCAGCGCCCCCGCTGGGAACTGCAGCTCACCCCCAGACAGAAAGGTTAACCCTTTCTCGTCTACCACACGGGAGACAAAACACTGAATTACTGTAATAGTGGCTCAGCACCTTTTAATGGTCAGCAGTCATGGAGAGAGCTACAGAAGCCCCCAGAATAAAGACTTGCTGCCTGAGGGAGTTATTTGGCTTAGCTTAATTTAGTAAGAAACTGCTATTAATTAATAGCTAACGCCTTTTCCAACATCTGACTTCCAATATAGTCAGATTATTGATGGTATCCTTGTAGGTTAATTCTCATGCAACTGAATCTGCTTATTAAACTAAATTAATCTTTGTATATATAGTTGTGGGGGCGGGGTTTTGGGAAAATAAAAAATACCTATTTTTGATAAATTCCCGACTCAGCCACATATTAATTCCTGCTCTCTGCAACAAATGAATTCATTAGGTGGCCTGGCAGTTCAAAAGTTCAGAAATACAGGGCTTTAGTTGACACAGGTGCTCAGTGTACTTTATTGCCCTCCAATTGCAAAGGGACAGAGTCCATATCTATTTTTGGAATCACTGATGGATCTCAAGAGTTAACTAAGATACAGGCTGAGATCAGTTTAACTGGTAAAGAGTGTAAGACACATACTATTGTAATTGGTTCTGATGCGCCGTGCATTTTGGGAATTGACTTTTTGAGAAAAGGTTGTTTCAAAGATCCTAAGGGTCACAAATGGGCTTTTGGAATAGCATCTGTAGAGATTGAGGATGGTAAATTGAAATTGTCCATTAGACCTGAACTTTCAGATGAATCTGCAGTTGTGGGACATCATGACATAGAGGATCTGGAAGTGCCAATTGCTACTCAAACTGTGCACCACAGGCAGTACAGAACTAACTGAGACTCTTTGTTGCCCATTCATCAGCTGATTTGTCAACTGGAGAGTCAGGCTGTCATTGAGAAAGCTCATTCACCTTTCAACAGTCCCATCTGGCCTGTGCGCAAGCCTAATGGAGACTGAAGACTCACAGTTGATTTTTGTGCCCTCAACGGGGCGACGCCACCCATGAGCGCAGCTGTGCCGGACATGCTGGAACTCCAGTACGAGCTGGAATCGAAGGAGGCTAAACGGTATGCAACCATAGACATTGCTAATGCTTTCTTCTCTATTCCCATAGCAAAGGAGTGCAGGCCTCAGTTTGCATTCACCTGGAGAGGAATCCAGTACTAGTTCAATCGTTTGCCTCAGGGATGGAAACACAGCTCAACCATCTGTCACTCAGTCATCCACAATGCACTGGAGAAAGGTAAAGCTCCAGAACACATCCAGTACATCGACGACATCATTGTGTGGGGCCAAACAGCTGAGGAAGTCTTCGAGAAAGGTAACAAAATCATTGACATTCTGTTGCAAGCAGGTTTTGCCATTAAGAGAGACAAGGTCAAAGGACTTTTGCCAGAGAAATTCAGTTTCTGGGAGTGCTGTGGCAGGATGGTCACCGCCACATTCCACAGGATGTGATCAACAAAGTCTCCACCATAGCCATTCCCACAAATAAGAAGGACACTGTCTCTTTCTTGGGTGCAGTGGGATTTTGGAGACTACACATTCCTGGTTTCAGTCAGATTGTCAAACCTCTGCATGATTTGACTCATAAGAGAAACAATTTCGAGTGGGGACCTGAACAACAAGCAGCCTTTGATCAAATCAAGCAAGAAGTAGTCCATGCAGTGGGCTTGGGACCTGTGCGATCTGGTTTGGACAGCAATAACATTCTGTACACAGCTGCCAGTGACAATGGTCCAACCTGGAGCCTTTGGCAGAGAGCTCCAAATGAGACACGTGGTCGTCCTCTTGGTTTCTGGAGATGTGGCTACAGAGGTTCAGAGGCAAATTACACCACAACAGAGAAAGAAATTCTAGCAGCCTATGAGGGAGTGAAAGCAGCTTCTGAAGTGATTGGAACTGAGTCACAATTGCTTTTAGCTCCTAGACTGCCAGTTCTAAACTGGATGTCCAAGGGCAAAGGTTCATCACCACATCATGCCACAGATGCAACCTGGTCTAAATGGATGGCTTTGATAACCCAACGAGCACAAATGGGGAATCTGGACTGACCTGGTCTGGTAGAGGTGATCATCAACTGGCCGGAAGGTACAGACTGTACCTAACCTCCAGAGGAGAAAATAACTCATGCTGAATAAGCTCCTCCCTATGGTGATCTCTCTGATCAGGAAAAGAACTATACTTTGTTCACAGATGGTTCCTGTCGTCTTGTTGGGAACAAGCGAAGATGGAAGTCAGCAGTTTGGAGTCCAACCAGGAGAGTTACCAAAGTGAGAGATGGAGAACGAGAATCCAGTCAGTTTGATGAGGTAAAAGCTGTCCAACTTGCTCTTGATGTGGCTGAATGTGAAAATTGGCCCATCCTTTACCTCTACACTGTCTCATGGAGGGTAGCCAATGCTCTATGGGGTTGGCTGAAGGACTGGAAGAAGAATGGTTGGCAGAGGAAAGGAAAGCCTATTTGGTGTGCTGATCTATGGCAGGACATTGATGCACGGCTGGAGAGAATTCCAGTGAAGGTGCGGCACGTAGACACACACATGCCTACAAGTAGAGCCACTAAGGAACACCAACACAATCAGAAGGCAGACCAAGCTACTAAGATCTCTCAAGTTGATACCAACTCTGATGTTGACCTTTATTGGAAACACCGAGGTGAACTGTTCTTAGCTCGGTGAGCCCATGACTCATCTGGACATCAAGGCAGAGATGCAACATACCGATGGACTCACGATAGGTCAATTGACTTGTCCATGGACGCTATCACCCAAGTCATCTATGACTGTGACATTTGTGCTGCTATTAAGCAGGCTAAGCGAATCAAACCCTTATGGTATGGTGAGAGATGGTCAAAGTACAAGTATGGTGAAGCCTGGCAGATTGACTACATCACTTTACCTCGATCTCATTCTGGCAAGCAGTACGTGCTAATGACAGTAGAGGCCAGCACCGGATGGCTGGAAACCTATCCAGTTCCACATGAAACTGCACGTAACACCATTCTTGGCTTGGAGAGACAAATCTTGTGGAGATATGGAACTCCAGAGATAATCGAGTCAGACAATGGTACTCATTTCAAGAACAATCTTGTGAAAAACTGGGCCAAAGAGCACGGTATTGAGTGGATCTACCACATACCCTACTATGCACCAGCTTCAGGGAAGATTGAACGCTACAACGGTTTGCTGAAAACCACCCAAAAAGCCATGGGGGTTGGGACTCTGAAAAACTGGGACAAACATTTAGCAGAAGCTACCTGGTTGGTAAATAGTAGAGGTTCAGTAAACAGAGCAGGACCTGCACAATCAGACTTTGTCCAAACAGTAGATGGTGAAAAAGTTCCTGTTGTATGTGAAATCAATCTGTTAGGGAAAACTCTTTTGGTATTTTCTCCTTTGGGCGAAGGGAAGCCTGTCCGAGGGGTGGTGTCTGCTGAAGGTCCTGATCATACCTACTGGGTAGTACAGGAGAATGGTGAAATCCAGTGTATTCTACAGAGAAATCTAACCTTAGCTGAGAGAGTCTAACTTCAGAGTGTATAATACAAGCTGTTGGGAGTTTTCTGTTCTAGGCACCATTAGCGTCCAATGAAAGAATCTACGAGAGAATCTACAGTATGTGAGCACGAACCCAACGTCACCTGGGAGTCCCTGTTCTCATCTCATCTGTGAGGAGATAAACTGTTCTGAGCTTTTGAATCACCTACATCTAAGATAGTCGGAATGAAGTGTGAACTGAACTTGTAATATTCATTAGTGTAAAAATTGGTTTAGATTAGATCAGTTCTTAGCAATACTCTGAGTGAGGTATACAGGGGTGGATTGTGGTAGTTTGAAGCAGGGTAGAATGTTTTGGTGTAACGAACAAGATCATGGGCTGTGAAGGGAAAACAATGGTGATGTCTACTTTCCTCAGAGTATTGCTGAAGAAGAAAGGAAAACATTAGATAACACTCTTGCCATTTGTCACTCTCTAGCTGGGCACTGACTGAGCTGCATCTCCCTAACTTCACCTGCCACTCACCTTTGCTTCTTAACCTCTTGGAGGAACCTCTATTCCTCCTTAGGGCTGGGGTAAGATTGAGAGGGGCAGGGGGAAGGTGCAGGGGTGGCTGAGAGCCCTTCCTGGGGACTCAGGTTTCTGGGAGGGGAGTTGTGTTTCTGTATTACCTTTTCATTTGTATATTTCTGTATATAACTGTATATACTGTAAATATCTGCTTGTATATTGTGCTGGCTGTAAATAAGTAGCTTCACTTACATTTCCAGAGCCAACTGAGACTAGTCTGGGCAATTTCTAAAGTGTGGGGGGTGGGGTACACCCAAACCATCATGCAAGGTACCACAAGGATCATCTAGTTCCAATATCCCTTCACAGGCAGGGATACTTCACTCTAGATCAGGCTGTCTAGAACCTCATCCAGCTTGGTCTTAAACACCTCCAGGGATGGGGCTTTCACCACCTCCCTGGGCAACCTATATCAAGGTCTCACCATCTGCATCATAAAGTGTTTCTTCCTAACATCCAGTCTGAATCTAACCATTTCTAGCTTTGTTCCATTACCCTTAGTCCTATCTCTACCTGACACACTAGAAAATCTCTCACCAGATTTCTTGTAGGCCTCGTTCAGACACTAGAAGGCTAAAATAAGGTCACCTCAGAGCCTTCAGTCTCTCCTCATAGGAGACGTGCTCCAGCCCTCTAATCATCCTCATGGTGCTTCTCTGGACACATTCCAACACATCCATATCCTTCTTGTAATAGGGGCTCCAGAACTGGATGTAATACTCCAGGTGGAGTCTCATCAGTGTGGAATAGAGGGGGAGGATCACTTCCCTCAACCTGCTGGTCACACTTCTCTTGATGCAGCCCAGGATCTGGTTGGCTTTCTGGGATGCAAGTGCATACTGCTGGCTCATATTGAGCTTCTCATCCACCAGCAACTCCAGATCACTCTCACCGGGGCTGCTCTCCAGCCAGTCACTGTCCAGCCTATATTGGTGCTTGGGATTGTCTTGACCCAGATGCAGGACCTTGCACTTCATCTTGTTGAACTGCATGATGTTGGCTTGTGCCCACCTCTCCAGCCTGTCTAGGCTCTTCTGGATGGCATCCCTTGGTGTCATCAGTAAACTTGCTGAGGGTGCACTCAATGCCTCTGTCCACATCACCAACAAACTTATTGTACAAGATTGGTCCCAGGACTGATCCCTGAAAGACTCCACTTGTCATTGGCCTCCACTAGAACAAGGGGCCATTGACAGATGCTTTTTGGGTGTGGCCATCAAGCCAGTTCTTTATCCACCTAGTGGTCCATTCATCAAACCCGTGTTTCACCGGCTTGGAGATCAGGGCATCATGTGGGACAGTGTCAAAGGCTTTGCTCAGATCTAGATAAATGACATCAGTTGCTAGCCTCTCACTGATTAATATTGTGACATTTTCATAGAAGGCTACCAGGTTTGTCAGGCAGGATTTGCCCTTGGTGAAGCCATGCTGACTGTACCTAATCACCTCCTCACTGCTCTTCTGTCTCAGTAGTGCAATCAGGAATATCTGCTCCATGATCTTACCAGGCACAGAAGTGAGACTGACTGGCCTATAGTTCCCTGGTTCTTCCTTCTTACCTTTTTTGAGAATGGGGGTGTTATGGAGGGTGGAAAAGCCCCTGAAAGGTCCCCATGTCATGAAGGTTACAGTGTCTCACATTGTAAGCCAGAAGCATCATAAAACCAAAACAATCTTCTAGTCCCATGAGAAGTTTCCTCCCTAGAGGAGATAAAAGGTAAACATTGGCCTTGTTTTCCAACTTTTGGCCTTGGTTCTCATGCACACTGACCACATGTTGATGGGCCGAGCTTTGGGTGGTCCTACAGGTTGTTTTGGTAAGAACTGTCCAATTATACAGGTTAATTATAACTTTGTACCAATCTGTAATAGTATCATAAAAACTGTCAGAACTGGTGAACACACCTCTAAGCTGCTGACTGTGAGTAGACTGATGAACTGTTAATATCGAAACTGAACAACTTCAAAGACTCAAAGAACTCTTTAGAGAATCACACACTCTCTTTTATTTACCATTTTCTGAAATGTTACTCTAGCCTAATCAAAATAATTCACGTGGGTAACTCGGTTTTTGGGAAGGGGATCTTCACATTTAGCAATAAATCACTTGGTCTCTACAAGCCAGCCTCGCGTGTTTTCCCCATGAATTTCTCGTGAAACTGTGTTCCACGACAGGGGGTTATGTTCCCCCTTTTCTAGTCAGTGAGGACTTCACCAGACTGACATGACTTTTGAAATATAATAGAGAGGAGTTTAGCAATCTCAGCTGCCAGCAACCTCATCTGCCACTTACTCGAATGAGTGAGTGTGGGTAGCAGTAGCTGTCTGATGGATCGCATGTATTAATGGGTCGTTAAAGTTTCTTTTTCTCTGACTGAACTTAATGTTTGGAAAGAGGTATTAGTCACAGGGTAAATCCTGTGCCAAGGACTAAAAGAAATCTAAACTGGTAGAATATACACATGGGATTGGATGTCTTATTAGATAGTATGGGAAACAGATAGTGATTAACACCACCTGGTGATCAGTTGAGATTTTGTTAGTGGAAGTGAGAGGGAGGCACTTACAAGGAGTGTTAGACACCAATTTCCCTTCATCAGAGCCCTGGTGGGACCCAAATAAAATGAGAAGGAAGCTTTAAGGAGATATATAGATTATGTATGGGGTCAGGTATACTATGAGGCAATGGATTGTTTTGAAATCTGAGGCCCCAGGAGTCCCCCACCCAGTCTTTCTGGAGGTCAAGGAAGCTATCTGAAAGTATAGCATGCCTGACTTGGACCTGTCAGAAAACAGACCAGTGGTGACATTAAGTTTTATGGAGCAAATCAGCACCAGATATCCAACAGGAATTACAAAAGTTACAGGGGGAAAACTTTGAGGGATTTAAGCAAATTGCTAGATGTAGCATGGACTGCCTTTAGTAAGGGTAAGAAGGGGCACAAACTAACTCAGAAATGGATTGGACCTTTAACTACACTTAGCCAGGCCCTGAAGGGGTAGGGGATATGGGTAAACCAAACTTCAAAATAAGAGCCAAGACTCAACATTTTGAAACAAGCCTGTAGAAGAGCACCAGTGCATACTCTGAAAGAAGAAGGGACACTGGAAAAGAGAGTGCCCACATAGGGAATTGGACTTCATTTTGAGTAAAGCAAGTCACCAAAGCGAGGTTCTCAAAGTGTGAGAATAAGTTGCTCTTGTTACCAGTGAAATAAAAGATGCCAACCTTAGATAAATGTGCAAATTACCTTAACTATAAAATCAAGAAAAAAACGTGAAGATTGTACCTCGAAGCCAAGACTAACAGGCCACTTACAGACCACACTGTGCTGGTTTGATGCTAATTGGAGTGTTTTAATGAAAGAAATTAGATCATTGGTTGTAAAAATGTAATAACAATGATGTCTATATAATTCACTGGTATGCTTAGAGGGATAAAAAGTCAAACCATAAACAATGTCCTCTGACTTTGTCCTGGGACATTGTCCTGTTTGATTCTCTGTCTAGCTTGTGTCATTAGATCTAATCACCTCCTTTTTAACCCTGGTATGATCTGATATCACACCTCTAATCTCAGCAGCTAGGACATAAGCTTTGCTTTGTTTGTGTTTGTCCATCTGAGATAGAGGGGGGAAGGAGCAGAGCGGGGGCTAACTTTGAGCCCTTCTGAGCAATTTTCTTTTTCCAGCAAGGAATTCTAATTTCTCTGTTATTTCTAACTTGTATATATATTGTGTTTATATGCTTGTACATTTTGCCATGCTGTAAATACAGCTTCATCTTACTTCCAAACCACCTGAGTTAGTCCGGGATATTTCAAAAAATGGGGGGAAAGTTCTTAATCCACCACACACACAAGGCCAGTCCAGACAGTAAAAGAGCAAATGCCTCCAAAAAGATCAACTGCTCAGTCCTGGTGAGGAGCCTTGAACTACAGGAGTATTTGCAGCATCCTTGCTGGGCTTGTGGGTGATGGCTTATGACATAGACTATCAAAAGGGGGTTCTCTATGTCTATAGTCCATGAAATGTGATCTAGCTGCTGCTAAAAAAAAGACGATGGGCTGTGTAGTAGTACTGGAAAACGTAATATAATAGTTTGAGAGACTTGTTTTGGTGAATCTTCATGTAAGCCGTAACTCTACAGCGAGGCACAGCATTTGGATCTGTGAATAAAACAGAGAATAGGAGGAGGAGCTTTGGAACTGAACACTACTACTGCAAGGAGAGCAGCTGCATACACAGAAAAGTATAACCTCGAGTCTAGGAAGCATCTCTGATAGGCAGCAAGAAGTGGGGAGCACCATCCCACTTGGGAAATCATCATGGGATGTACTAGACTCTGAAGCTGAGGAACACTGAAGGTGGGTATAGGGCAGAGACATTTCAAATTAATTCTGTCTGGAAAAAAAGCTGGAATCACCACACTGGAGTGTGAGACAGAGGATCTCCACAATCACCATCATGCTACTTGAAAGCAAAAGGACCAGACTGAAATGATAAGGTAACTGCAGTCATCAGTGAAACATGAGAATGAGGGAAATAAGCCAAGATTCTGCACAGGGTGCAGGAGGAAGGCACCTGGAGATTCTCAAAAGTCTGGAACTGGATGTCATTGTGGATTCCTGATTTACACTTTAGTTGAAACAAATTAATTGACTCAATATTCCTGAATTTCAATTAATATATGTTGTAACATAGTGCATATGTAAGTATTGTTCTGCTTTAGGGAGCACAAAATGAAACAGAACATATAAGGGAACAGTGTATATATATGTATATATATATATATGTATATATATACATATATATATATATATAAATAAAAGTATATACAATAGCATATATATTAAGAGAATACTATATATAAATAGGTGAGATCTCTCTATGAAACAAAATAACCCCAAAAGAGGGGAAACACCATCTTAAAAAGCAGGCCCTAAGACCCTGAACTTGCATTACTCAAGCTCTCATTTCAAAGGCATGGGCCCTACATTTCAAGAATCATATAATCAACTAGATTGGAAGAGACCTCCAAGATCATCCAGTTCAACCTAGCACCCAGCCCTGTCCAATCAACTAGACCATGACACCAAGTGCCTCATCCAGGCTTTTCTTGAGCACATCCAGGGACGGTGACTCCACCACCCCCCTAAGCAGCCCTTTCCAATGGCAAACAACTCTCTCTGAGAAGAACTTTCTCCTAATATCCAGCATATAACTTTGAGACTGTGTCCCCTTGTTCTGTTGCTGGTTGCCTGGGAGAAGATATCAGCTCCCACTTGGCTACAGCTTCCCTTCAGGTAGTTGTAGACAGTAATAAGATCACCTCTGAGCCTCCTCTTCTCCAGGCTGCACATCCCCAGCTCCCTCAGCCTCTCCCCACAGGGCTGTGTTCCAGGCCTTTCACCAGCTTCATTGCCCTTCTCTAAACATGTTCCAGTAATTCAACATCTCTCTTGAATTAAGTAGACCAGAACTGGATCCCAGGCTTGTATATTTTTTCTCTTTGCTCTGTTCTTCATCAGCTCTGGAAATATCAGACATATTCCCATGTTTTGTTGCTTGTTTTGGAATGTATTGGGTTGGTTTGTATGGTTTGTTGAGGTTTTGTTTTTTTTGTTTTTTTTTTTTTTTTTTTTTGTCACAAGAATTTTCTTTTGTTTAGTATGTAAGTTAAACATGGATAAGAAAGGAAATTATGGTCTTATGTGTGAGAGAGTGGCCTTGGTGGAGGGGAGTTGAAGAATGTCAGTCTGTGTGAGTGCATTTGTCTATATACTTCAATGAGTCATACTTGATGAGACATAATAGGTAGGAGGAATAACTGAATTAGGTCAATGTGACTTTATGAAAGTTCCTGTATAAAGGACCACAAAAACGTTGTTTCAAAGCCCATGTGACCTATGAGAATGATCACCCCATGTACTTTATCTAGTGTTAAATAAATGGGAATGCCACTTCTTGTCTAAGAAATTTTTAAATTCCAGTGTCAAATCAAGAAAAACTTCAGCTTTACTAATTCGGTTCAGTTTAAATAGTGATTTGGCTTTATATGGTGATAGGTTGGACTGGATGATCTTGGAGGTCTCTTCCAACTTATTTGATTCTATATGACATATGATTTTTATAGAAACCAAATTCACATGAACAATTTTATGGGGAAAGTAAAGGTGTTGAGAAAAAAGGCACTGGTTCTCCTAATGAAGTAATAGAATCTAGAAAATAAGCAGTGGATATAACATTTCACAGAGGTTGATGACTGTTGTTTCATAGGAGCATATTTCTTATGCCGTAAATCACATACATTTCAAATGCCTTGTGACAGAGATATTTTTTTTTTTAAATGGTTTTAAATGGATACCTGATTGAATGTGATGGTAGTTTTTAATTTCTGCAAATAAGGCAATTGTCAAGTAAGAACAAGGAAGGAAATGAACAAGAAAAACAACTAAAAGCGTTCTAGTCTTTTTAAAATAAGCACAATAATTGTGCTATTTTTCTTTTAATATTGTTTTGAAAGTGAAATATATTCTATTATATTTGAGATAATTATTGTCTTTCCCCAAGCCATCTGAAGCTTTTAAACTGAGAGATGGAACAGTTAAGAAAGCAAGGGTTCATAGTAGTGGCCACTAAGCTTTACACTAAGGGACTAAGCAACTGCTCTCAGTGATGTGGAATTCCAGAGTTAAGTTCTCCAGCATGACTTGGAAGATTTAGGCTAATTTTGTTCTAGCTGGAACAATTTAAAACTTTATATGTGAGACTATTGCAGCCTGAGATTAAAATCAACTAAGGATCAGATAGTCCTTCCTGAAGTCTAACCACAATAGAAAAGGGAGCTTTTTGTGTCTGTGCTCCGTACTGTGATTTGCTCTTTGTTGGTATAAAGAAGATCTTTATAACTATTAGAATACATAAAATCATCAGAAAAGCCAGCTTGCACTACTTCTAGCACTTTTGGCTTTGTTTATCTTTCTACATTTTATGTAGGAAACATCATTTTGATTCCTGTTGTCTGAAGAACATGACATTCCAGTAAGTGAGATATATACAAGTGAATACATGTATGCATGTGTTAGAATTCACGTAGACTTTAAAGTGCCATTAGTTATCATATTGAGACTGTACTACTTTTTTCTTCATATGACTGCAGAACTACCTAACAGTATGTACTTTACAGTAGTTCTTCAAATGCACTCATTTCTATTGATTGAGACCTATCTGTAGAAACTCATACAGAGAATTTCCCATAACATGGGTAGAGATTACAAAAATGCATATCCATCCACACGTAAGTAAAATCACCTAGACTAGACTCAGATGACCTGGAAATTGAATGAAGCTTTGTATTTTCAGCTTAGCACAGCACAATATGCAAACAGGTATTTACAATATCTACAGCTACAGACAGAAATAGACAAGTTAAAAAGTAATGCAGAAACACAACAACCCTTCCAGAAGCCAGAGTCCCCAGGAGGGACTCTCAACCACCCTTCCATCTTCTTTCCACCCTTCTACCGTACCCCAGACTTTGCTTTACACTCAAGGTAGTTTTGAGGGTCGGCCAGAGTGGTTAAGAAGCAGGAGGATTAGTCAAGCCAGTTACAGAGAGCAAAGTGCAGCCCCAAAGACAGAGAGAGACTCTGTGTTATCCATGTTTATGTTCTTGGCCTTATATATCTCAGCAAGCCTGTGAGTGAAATAGTCATCACAGCCTATAATCTAATTCTTCTCACCAAAATATCCCAGCTATGCTCAAACTAACACAATCATTTTTTTCTGTAGCAAAGCCTAATCAGGCTTGAATCTTTGAATGGAAAATTACTGTGTTAATACAGTTAAACTATTTTAAAACAATGTTTCTGAAAGTAAATGTTACTTCATATTTCCTAGTCACTCCCATAAATTAATATTCTCATTAATAGAAGTAATTATTTTATTTTTAACAGTTTTTCTCACATACTGTCCTGATAGGGCATAAATCCTGCCAAGCAGTTTTAACCCTGACTCTCCTTCTCCTGTCATGCTGGGGCCCAGGAGTGAGTAGATGAACAAACAATAAGGGTTTCACCCTAGCAAAGCCTTGAGGGTTAGAGGGCTGTGCTAGTTTGAAGCTAGCTAGAATGTTTTGGTGAGAAGAATTAGATTACAGGCTGTGAAAGGAAAACAATGGTGATGTCTGCTTTACTCATAGGTAGGCTTGCTGAGATGTATAGGAACAAGAAATAAAAACATGGATAAGCACTCTCACTTGGGCTGCTGGCTGAGCTGCATCTTACTCTCTAACCTCACCCTCCGTTATGGACTAACACACTTAGTTGCCTAATCCCTTGGCCGAACCTCTATTCTTTCTTGGAGCTAGGGTAAGGTAGGAAGATGAAGAGGGGTAGGAGGAAGGTGAAGGTGCAGTTGGGAGCCCCTCTTGGGTACTCATGTTTCTGGGAGGGGGGCTGTGTTTCTTTTTAGCTTGTATATTTCTGTCTATAATTGTATATACTGTAAATATCTGCTTGTATATTGTGCTAGCTGTAAATAAATAGCTTCGTTCATATTTCCAGAGCCGGCTGAGTCTAGTCTGGGTGATTTCTGAAGGGGGGGGGGGAGGGAGGGGAGGGGCAGAGAACACCCAAACCGTCATAGGGTCTTAGCACCCTGCGTAAGCTGTCTAGTGCTGACCTCACCATGCCTGCATGGTCAAAGGAGGCACAAAGCTTTGAATTCATTGGACAGAACAATGGTGCTAGTGCCTATTGGCCAGTTTAATTTCAGAAACCAAGAGGACGACCACGTGTCTCATTTGGAGCTCTCTGCCAAAGGCTCCAGGTTGGACCATTGTCACTGGCAGCAGTGTACAGAATGTTTTTAATGTCCAGACCAGATCCCACAGGTCCCAAGCCCACTGCATAGACAATTTCTCATTTGATCTGATCAAAGGCTGCTTGTTGTTCAAGTCCCCACTCGAAATTGTTTCTCTTACGAGTCACATCATGCAGAGGTTTGACAATCTGACTGAAACCAGGAATGTGTAGTCTCCAAAATCCCACCACACCAAGAAAAGAAAGTGTGTCCTTCTTACTGGTGGGAACTGCCATGGTAGAGACTTTGTTAATCACATCCTGTGGAATGTAACGACGACCATCCTGCCACCGCACTCCCAGAAACTGAATTTCTTTAGCAGGTCCTTTGACCATGTCTCTCTTCATGGCAAAACCTGCTTGCAACAGAATGTCAATGATTTTGTTACCTTTCTCGAAGACTTCCTCAGCTGTTTGGCCCCACACAATGATGTCGTCGATGTTCTGGATGTGCTCTGGAGCTTTGCCTTTCTCCAGTGCATTGTGGATGACTGAGTGACAGATGGTTGAGCTGTGTTTCCATCCCTGAGGCAAACGATTGAACTGGTACTGGATTCCTCTCCAGGTGAATGCAAACTGAGGCCTGCACTCCTTTGCTATGGGAATAGAGAAGAAAGCATTAGCAACGTCTATGGTAGCATACCATTTAGCCTCCTTCGATTCCAGCTCGTACTGGAGTTCCAGCATGTCTGGCACAGCTGCACTTATGGGTGGAATCGTCTCGTTGAGGGCGCAAAAATCAACTGTGAGTCTCCAGTCGCCATTAGCTTTGCGTATGGGCCAGATGGGACTGTGGAAAGGTGAATGAGCTTTCTCGATGACAGCCTGACTCTCCAGTTGACGAATCAGCTGATGAATGGGCAACAAAGAGTCACGGTTAGCTCTGTACTGCCTGTGGTGCACAGTTTGAGTAGCAATTGGCACTTCCAGATCCTCTTTGTCATGATGTCCCACAACTGCAGAGTCATCTGAAAGTTCAGGTCTAATGGACAATTTCAATTTACCATCCTCAATCTCTACCGATGCTATTCCAAAAGCCCATTTGTGACCCTTGGGATATTTGACACAACCTTGTCTCAAAAAGTCAATTCCCAAAATGCAAGGTGCATCAGGACTAGTTACAATAGTATGTGTCTTCCACACTTTACCAGTTAAACTTATCTCAGCCTGTATCTTAGTTAACTCTTGAGATCCACCAGTTATTCCAAAAATAGATATGGACTCTGTCCCTTTGCAATTGGATGGCAATAAAGTACACTGAGCACCTGTGTCAACTAAACCCTGTATTTCTGAACTTTTGAACTGCCAGGCCACCTAATGAATACATTCCAATAGATTTGGTTCTCTCCACTATCCCTTTCCTCCTCCTAGCTGGAGGCAGGACAGCCCTAGTGCTGAACACAGCATGTAGGTTGCACACAGTGATTGGTGGTGTTGTGAGAGGAATTGCAACTATTGGAATAATTGCAGTTGCTCTCCGTTGCTGAAGAAGTAATGGCTACTTTCCTGGCATTGCTGCCTCTGTTTCTGCCACTCTGCAGTTCCCTGACTCTCTTTGAAAGAGCTGAAGTAGGTTGACCATCCCATTTGTTCATGTTCTCACCATGTGTGTCACGCAGAATTATCCACAGTGATGCACATGATTGCTGCTGTCTGGGTGGAATTTGTCTCCTCCTGGGCTGGAATTGCCTTGCAGGAGGTGGGCATCTGTTCCTGACTGCAGAAACATGCACCCATTCAGATGATGCAGGAATGGTATCACTTACCAGATTGGAAATTGAGGTTTTAAGATCCTCCTTCAGTTCTTTCATGGTATTCTCAAAACCATCTTTCATGCCCTTTATTTCAGAAGTCATAGTTTGTATGGCAGAGATTAGGCCAGTATGTGACAAGCTGTCCTCTACCTGCCTGAGCTGGTCAGTGAATTCACCAACAGTGAAAGATCTTCCATTATCACTCCTTGATAGGAACTTGCTGGCCAGGATGTTAGCAGAAGATGAAGGAGCAAGCTTAATAAGCTTCTTCATGAGACCTGTTCCCAAAGGAATATCATCAGGTTCATGTGTGCCGTGATCTCCATAAAGCACTTCCTTCACAGCAAACTCCTTTAGAAGCTTAATTCCCTGCTCAATGTGTTCCACTTCTTGGCAGCCCATGGCAAATCATCTCAGGAAGGATATCTCATAGCCACAGCCAACAGAAGGCGTGTCCACAAGCTAACCCTACCAAGAGGACTTGCCAGGTATTTGTCCACTCCACTCTCCTTGGTGAGTGCTGCTTGGCAGGCTTGTCTCCTACCTGCAGGGCATTAGCACCAATGCCACAGCATCTCACTAACCAGCTTAGGATTGGCTCACCTGATTCCCTTGAGTATTCCTTTCTAACTTCCCTGACTTCTCTGAGTGGATCCTTGGAGCCCTGGATGTCATCCTCCTCCACTTCCTCCTGTTGATCTGGTGGCACCGGCCCTAACAGAACCTTCCTCATAGCATTCCTAAACTCATTGGAACCATCCTCTTTCTTGGCAGCCAACCTCACAACTCTCTTCTCGTTTGAGAATTGATGTCTCAGCACATTTGTGAGGTGTCGCAGACTAATTGCCTCCTCTTCCTCCTCTTGCTGATCACCAGAGGTCCCCTCTCTTACATCCTCCTGCGAACCACAGTTTGTCTTAGCTTTTGCCTTAGCAGGTGCCAGAAGGGCCTGAGCAGCAACAGACTTGGACGTGTCTGCTGGAGGGTTTGAGTCATTGGGGGTCTGACTTGGAACTTGTGAGTTCAAATCTGCCTTACTTTTATCAGGGCTCTGATTCTGGTCTGCTGGCTGGGGATTTGAACTGGCTGAGCTGGTGTTATCAGAAACATTCTGATTTTGAGTCTGCTCTCCTGGGACTCCTGTCAAACTCTGCCCGTTGTTATTGTTATCATTATTGTTTACATCCCGGTGGGAACATTGGCAGATTCCCCAGAATCTGGAGAAGGAGGGGCAGAGGCTGGCAAGGGGGAAGCAGATAATTGTGTTCCCTTGTTTTGCTGGGAAAGAGACTGCACTTGAGACACAGATTTTTTCCTAGTTCTTAATTTTGGCATTACATTTGATTTTTTCACACATAATGCCAAAATTAATATGAAGATTAATCCCATGAGACATATATTAAAAATTGAGATAATTAAAACAGTTTTACATGAGCAGTTTCATAAACAAACCTCTGGAATCCCAATTTTAGGTTGAATCATTCTCATTAGCGCAGTGTTTAAAGCAGAATTTCTATTGGTTGTAACATTATTGATAAGTACTCCTGTAATGTTACTGGTAAGGTTTTCAGTGACATTAAAACCAGCATAACCAAGGATAAAATCACCCCAGGCCCAGAACATACTTGAAACTTTGGCTTTAGCCTTCTTATAAGCTAAATCAATAAAATAAGCAACAATTTGAGCCTTTATCCAATTAAATGCCAAGAAAACGAAACCAGACCAGAGTAACGCCCCAACTACATACAATAGCTGCTTTATTAGCTTCATTTTAATTCTCAGTGTTAATGAACAGTCACTCAAATCAATTTAGCCCCACGTTGGGCACCAATTAAAAATGTGATGGTTTGGGCTTTTACCCCCCCCCCCCCCCCCCCCCTCCACTTTTGGAATTGCCCCAGCTAACTCAGAAGGCCTCCGGGAATATAAATGAAGCTATTTATTTTACATCAGCAAATATACAAGCATCTATTTACAGTTTATACAGTTATATACAGAAATATACAAAGGATAAACAATACAGAAGCACAACTCCCCTCCCAGAAACCTGAGTCCCCAGGAGGGGCTCTCAAACCACCCCAACACCTTCCCCGGCCCCTCTCAACCTTACCCCAGTTCCCAGGAGGAATAGAGGTGCAGTCAAGAGGTTAAGAAAGAAGGTTAGCAGTAGTGAGGTTAAGGAGATGTGACTAGGTCTGAAGGCAAAGGCAGAATGAAAAACAAAATGGAGAATATTATCAAATGATTTCCTTCTTCTTCCCAGAACTCTCAGCGGGACTGTGAGCAAAGAGACACAACCATGTTTACCTTTTCACTGCCCGTTATCTAGTTCTTTTACCAAAACATTCCAGCTTGCTTCAAACTAGCACATATGCTATTCACCCAGCAGAGTGGGCTGAAAACTGTTTCTGCTCTATGGCAGAGGCAACAGACATTACAGATGCATTAAAACATTCACTTACAATTCTAATTAATCATCAATCACCCTCCGGGCCTATGTCACAGCCTATTACTAGTTTCCAAATTTCAGGGAAGTCTTTGCCTGTGGACTTTGAGGCTGGAATCCTCCTGGCTACAGGGGAAAGGAGATTCTTTCCAGCTTCTGGGGAGATGACTGTCTCTGACCTTGTTCTCCAGACGAAGAGTGCAATCTCTACTCTTGTCTCCCCAGATGCAGAGGGAGGACGCTGTGCTGTCTCACAGTATCACCAAGGTTGGAAGAGACCTCACAGATCATCAAGTCCAACCCTTTACCACAGTGCCCAAGGCTAGACCATGGCACCAAGTGCCACATCCAACCTTGCCTTGAACTGCCCCAGGGACGACGACTCCACCACCTCCCCAGGCAGCCCATTCCAGTGCCCAATGACTCTCTCAGTGAAGAACTTTCTCCTCACCTCGAGCCGAAATTTCCCCTGGCGCAGCCTGAGGCTGTGTCCTCTCGTTCTGGAGCTGGCCACCTGAGAGAAGAGAGCAACCTCCTCCTGGCCACAACCACCCTTCAGGTAGTTGTAGACAGCAATAAGGTCACCCCTGAGCCTCCTCTTCTCCAGGCTAAACAACCCCAGCTCCCTCAGCCTCTCCTCGTAGGGCTTGTGCTCGAGGTCTCTCACCAGCCTCGTCGCCCTTCTCTGGACACGCTCAAGCATTTCGATGTCCCTCCTAAACTGGGGGGCCCAGAACTGAACGCAGTACTCGAGGTGTGGTCTGACCAGTGCAGAGTACAGGGGCAGAATGACCTCCCTGCTCCTGATGACCACACCATTCCTGATGCAGGCCAGGATGCCACTGGCTCTCTTGGCCACCTGGGCACACTGCTGGCTCATGTTCAGGCGGGTAGCAATCAGTACCCCCAGATCCCTCTCTGTCTGGCTGCTCTCCAGCCACTCCGACCCCAGCCTGTATCTCTGCATGGGGTTGTTGTGGCCAAAGTGCAGCACCCTGCACTTGGAGCTATTGAACCCCATCCCATTGGCCTCTGCCCATCTGTCCAGGCGGTCAAGGTCCCGCTGCAGAGCCCTTCTGCCCTCCAGCTCAGTCACATCTGCCCCACATCTGTCTCAGCATGATGTAACGCTGGCCAGACAAGCCAATTGCATGCAGACAATTCAGAGTCTGTTGCCTGGTAACTTGGTGACAGTGGCACTTACCAGGCAATGATAGGTCAGCAGGTATGCAAGGTGTGCACAGCTGCTTCGGATTCTGCGCTCCATATGTAAAGGCAAGCAATACAGGATCTGGTCCTGATAACACAGTGGCGTGCAAGTGTGCACAGCCATCTGGGAGACTATGGGCTCCACATATATATAGGCAGGCTTAAGTGAGCTCTGAAAGTAAGTACACAGGCAGGAGAGTCTGAGCTATGCAGGGGAGTCCGAGCTAGCAAGGGAGAGTCCGAGCATGTTGTTTACCTGTGTACTCCTGTTTACTGAATGTGGGCTGAGATTAATGGCCCCTTGGCCACTAGAATGACCAATCAGGTTGGCAGTCAGCCAGATCTTACCATAATAGCCAAATGCCACAGGCCTGGACTTTCCCAAATATGGTAATCACATGGGCCTACGCTAGGCAGGCATGAGCTAGGCATGTGGGGACTTACACAACCTGTTTACAAACACATCATACAACATAGACCGTGGGCAGGCCAGACTTTGTGGCACCAGGCTTATTGTGCCCCTTTTTTCCATTTAATGTGTTTACCTCTGTTTTAGGCAGAAAAACATGTCCAGGCAAGGCAAGGCATAAATAAGCCTATTTTTGGGCCTACAGGCCCTCCACAGCACTAACATGAAGAACACTTTAGAGGTAAAGCCTATTCTGTATAGTCTAAGCACCCTAAAATTATATGAAAAAATCTAATTCAATAGTATTCCAGTCCCTGCTGACAACCTCTTACAGAGATTAGTTAAAAATGTTAGAAATTTAAGATGCTTATGACTAGACACCCAGCTTCTTATGGAATAAGTCTTACATCTATTTGCTTGTAATTTGGATTTGGATTTAAAATAAATCAAATAAGTGTAACTAGTAACTTTAAAATTAAAGCTTCATATTAACTCATTGTTCTTGAGTACAGAAGAGTGTGAGTCAATGTTTTCTCATCTTCCATATTCATGTTATGTCTGCACCTATGTAATTTAGCCTGGTTTTATAAACAGATTTAAGGAATTGAAAAAACAAAACAAAACACTTTTTTTTCTTTTGATTGCAGCAGATGCAGCATAGAAATAAGCTTCATTTGAAGTACATGAGAAACATTAATACCATTACTTCTATAAAATATTTAATTAATAATAAGCTTATAGACTGATGATTTACTAGGGTTGAGAAAGGGACACTTAAATAGGCAATATGCAGTTGTGCTAACCAAGTCAGATGTCCTAATAAGAATTTCTTTCCATCATTATAGTACATAGTAATTCTACAAAGTACATTAGTCTCTGAAGAACTGACAGCAGATTATTATTAAAGACATGATTAGTTACCCATTTGTGACTTTTGCAGTGTATTTGAGAAAAAAAAACCAACAAACCGGATAATTAAACAAAACCAGAACCAAAACCAACCAACAAACTAAATAAGTCAGAGAAAATGCCACTGAGCTTGTAAAGTTGCTGAAATTAATAAACTTGAGCTTAAATCTTGGCACAGGGAATATTAGATGCTCAGTATCTTTGGGAATAACCTAGGCTCGATCTATATCTGTATCATTAGAGTTTGTAGAAAATTGAAAATTAAGATCTATGAAAAATGAAGAACTCTGCAGCATCCCTACGGAACTCATCTCTGGGACAAATACAGAATTCAGAACTCTGTAGTAATACGTCATTTTTCTTGAGGCTACGGGGTAGATCTGTGTGAATCTACTGTCCCTGCAAGTGTTCCTATGAGTTGACAGTATAAATAGGCAATTAAGCTCCACTGAAATTCATCTTAGTAGTAGAAAGTAATGGGAACATCTCTCCTATGAGGACGTGATGAGGAAGTCAGGTCTGTTCATCCTGGAGGAGAAGACTCCACAGGGACCTTATAGTGGCCTTCCAGTGTCTGGAGGGTGCAGGAAAGCTCTTTATAAGCACCTGTGGTGATAGGACAAGGGCCAGTGGTTTCAAATTAAAGCAGGGTAGACTTAGATTAGATACTAGGAAGAATTTCTTTTTTTTATGAGAAAGGGTGAGGCACTGAAGCAGGTTGCTCAGAGAAATTGTGGATGGCTTATCCCTGGAAGTGTTTAAGATCAAACCGGATCAGCAGCTTTCAGCATCGTGGTCCAGTTGCAGATGTCCATGCCCATGGCAGGTGTGGTGAAACTAGACCACCTTTAAGGTCCCTTCTAACTCAAGCTATTCTACAATTCCATGAAAACTTATCGAAGAAAACATGTATTTTTATGGCCAGGGCCACAATCATCCTTACTCAGCTGTGACACTTTGAAGGAACCACATCTACATATTTGAAGTATTCTGTGCAGAGCTGGAGTAATTTCTAATAGATTTTGTGTAGATGTGGCAGTTTTAGCATGAACACTCTAGTTTCATTTGAAATTTTAAATAAGGTATTGTATAGGATGCAGAAGAAAAAAAATAAGATAAATCTATATAATTTCTTTTTTTTTTTTATGGACTAGTATATAATCTGCTGTATAAATAATTTCCTTCCATTTGCCTTTCTGCCTCCTCCTTTGCTTTTGCTCTTCCCTCCTTCATTCTGCACTAACCTTGGCTGAGAAGACAACAGTTTGGGTCTTTCTGGTTTTCTCACTGCCGAAGGAAGAAGATGGTCCTTGGCCCCTTCTGGAGTTTGTCCAGAGGGATTTTAGTGTTATTTCTAAATTGTAAAAAATTGTAAATATATTTTTGTACACATGCATTGTATTATATTCTTTTAGATTTTAGCTTGCTGTAAGCACATATCTTTGTTTGCTTCCAAGACTTCTAATCTATTCCAGTGATTTTATTTGGGGTTAATTTTCAATCCACCACAGTATAGTGAGAGTATTATAAGCAAAGTATTTAGGGATTATATACCTGATCTTTTAAAATGCCATTGGCCTACCATCGTCTCTGGGAATACAACACATCTGTTCCTTGCATTTTTTCAATAAAATGCTTTTAAGCATATTCTTGAAGTCTCAAAAGAGTAGCCAATTTTTTAATGTCTCTCAGCTATTCTGACCTATAAAAAGTAGGGTATTTTTTAAATGTAGCATGTAGCATTTACTTTTTAAGAGTTTGATGAGACTTTTATAATGTGATTATCTAAACCATTGTTTATAATCTAAATTATTATATGCTCCATGTAAACTGCATTAGTTACAGATTTCTAAGACTGAGGCACACTGCATCTTCTAATGAGAAAAAAATGTTTTTGCTCTTTCAGTCAAAGAATATTCAGATACATAATAATATTTCTGGATTAAACAAGGAAATGATACCTACTGATGTTTGCCTTCCTCTTGTTTCAGCTTCATTTATAATCATTGACTACATTCATAAGCAGTGAACAGAAAATGCTTTTATGCTTGAGATGTCTCCTAAATAGAGCAATTTATGGGACAGTAGATTTCAGTTGTATCGGTGGATTTTTGTCGTTGACATGTCCTCTATAAATTGGATAAAGGCTATAAGCTTGCTTTACATTTGTGCCGAGTGATAACAAAAACATTATTGAAATGGTAATGAATTGCTGTGAGTACATCATGTGTCATACTCATATCTGTGCATGGCTGTTTCTACTCTTTTGAGCTACATGTCCCTTGATGATGAAAGCAAAATGTTCCCTTTCATTATTTATACATTTAATAAATAATTCAAGGAAAATGACACTTTGTATCTTTTTTGTCTAGTCAATAAATGACACTTTGTACTTGTGTTGTCTAGTCAATAAATCTGCTTTATAAAAATGTAGAAGCAACCTATGCTTACTCTCCAATATACAAGACTCTCAAGTATTTTATATTTTTACAATCCCAGAATAGTATGTCCAGAATTTGGGGCAGTTTGCTTTGTCTGTGAGGGATTCAGGAGTTCTGTATTACTTCTAACTTGTTATAATTGTAAATACTTGTACATATTGTGTATATACTCTTGTAAATTCTGCAATGCTATAAATAGAGCTTCATCTTACTTCCCAAACCATCTGAGTTAGTCTGTGTAATTTCAAGTATTAGGGGGAAGGTTCCTAACCCTTAATGTCCAGATGAATCATGGTCCCACTGAACCAAAAATAGTTCACCTCGGTGTGTCAATCAAGGTCAAGATTACCATTTGTGTTGATTTGAGAAATTCTGGCAGCTAGATCTGCCTGATGGTTGTGTCAATGTTCCTCAGTAGTTTTGCTCTTAAGCGTGTGTGTTGCGCTTTCACTGGAATTTTCTCAAGATGAGGATCATCTTGCCACAGATCAGCACACCAAATGAACTTTCCTTTCCTCTGCCAACCATTCTTATTCCAGTCTTCTAGTCAACCCCACAGAGCATTGGCTACCATCCATGAATTGGTGTAGAGGTAAAGGATAGACCAATTTTCACATTCAAATACATCAGGAGCAAGTTGGACATCTTTTACCTCAGTGAATTGGCTGGATTCAACTTCTTCAACTCTTGCTTCTGTAACTCTTCTCATTGTACTCCACAATGCAGACTTCCATCTTCACTTATTTCCAACACATACTTTTATATCTGTCTATCCATCCATCCATCCATCACTATTATTTTCTTTTCATAGGAAATGATCTAATTTCTCTCATTAAAATATTCCAGTTAGCTTCAAACCAGCACACTAACCTTCACAAATAACAGTAAGAATGGATTAAAATAAAAGGCAGTTGATAATAGGCTCATTTACTTCTCCCAATCAGAGGGCAGTTTGGAACAGCAAATATGCTGTAAAGCTGATAGCCTGACTTGAAACTGTGCAGGTGTTTCGTGTTTCTGAAGGTTAAACTATATTTGCCTTTAGTGTGATTTTCTCTTCAGTATGAAGTTATATGTAGAGGGACATCTGGGTAGTCAAGGGGGAAGTTCTGTACTGCTGATGCAGGACATAAACATCTTGATTCTGGTGGTAAAAATCCTTGGGAACAGCAAACAGATGTAGCTCAAGGTGTAAGAAAATTACATAATGCTTTGTCTTGAGGAAATTGAGCAAGACAACAATGTAACTGTTGAGCAACTAGTGGATAAATCCCCTTGTTGTAGTATCAATAAATTTGTCTCTGTGTTTGCATCATGTCAGATTCCCATCTCTCAATCTCCATCAGTTATATTTGATCTAAACTCTGGGATTTACTCTTCATAAATCAGCATTTTTTTCACATTTTGAGCAACTGAAAAATGTAGTTTAATTTTATAGGTTCCTAAGCAGAGGATTTTGTTCTCCACCCAAGAAGGAGCTTCTGAGCTACTAAAAATATCCAAAGTGCCTATCTGTAAAGAAAACATTTATATACAATAATGACATTATCAACTCTGGTCACATATTTTTTGTGCTTCTGAAATGGTAGGAGAAAGTAAACTTTTCTAACTGACAGTTGTTAGTGCGTATCATAATACACTTGTGGTAATGTACCTCCTCATCTTCACTGTCCCAGCACACAAACAAGTGGCAAGGAGCAGAGTGAAATCAGTAAGGCAGTATACAAAAATACATGGATGTTCAGAAAATTTTCTGTGTGACATATATATTCAAGACAGTTGTCATCACGTAGAGGAGCCTCTAGGATAACGACAAGGTGCTTTGGGAACCAGGAAGACAACACCTATTCCTGTCTGACTACTGATTCCCACCTCTTACAGAGCTTATCCTAGTGGTGGTAGTCATCAGCCTTCTAATTTTTCTAGCAAGTATTTCTCTTGGAGCTGTGTGTGGTGGAGGGCTGCAGGACCGAAAACAGAGGCCTCCCTATGCCTCTACTTGCCTGGACATGTTTTTCTGCCAGGACCCATGGCAGTAAACAGGTTGTGTAACACACACACACACACACACACAGAGTCCGTGTATCGCTGGGGACTGCCCATGTGATCCCCATATTTGGGAGGGTCCAGGCAAACAGCTCCTGCCTATTAAGGTAAGATTTGGCTTACTGCCAGCCTGATTGGTCATTTTAGATGGCCAAAAGGACCATGAATCTCAGCCCACAGTCCATAAAGAGGGGTGCAAAGGAGCACCACATGTTCAGAGTGTTCAGACTCAGCTGTTCAGACTCAGCTCTCTGACCCTGACTGCAGCACATTTCAGCACTCTGATCCACATTGCAGCTCTGACCTACACCCGAAGCACTCAGTCGCTCACACCCACATGCTTGGAAGCCAAAGCACTGCTCCAATGCTCACTGAGGCTTAGACCTCTTACTTTGATTTCAGCACGCAGTTAACCTGTCTGCATACCTTTAGAAACAAAGCACATTCAAACCTGCACCTGATACATATATGGGGAGCCCATAGCACCCTAAGCTGAGAGCCAGCTGTGCATACCAGCCATCTGTCTGGATTTATCTACTGAGCACAGACTCCTAGCTTCGTCCTGGTAAGAAGGACTAGGATAGCAGACCTTCTAGATTGTCTGCAAACCCACAAACACAGCCTGCTAGCTGTACAAAGGACAGTGCTAGAAGCTGCATGGACAACATCCTTCTCCTGTTCCTGGAATCCTGCCAGCTGATCATACCTGGACACGCAGCATCCAGAAAATGAGCAGCATCGAGGCAGAGACCACCTCACACCAGGAGAATAAAAGGTTAGAGAAAACCTGTTTACCCCAGAGACTGGGAAGACTTATCATTTCTCCTCCAGCCAGGAAGATTTCAGCCCCACAAAGTCCAAACACTGGGCACAGGCTGTGACACAACCCCGGGTGGGTGATTATTAATAAGAGCAACACTCCTAAGTAAAGCTTGATTCCTCTGTAATATAAGTTGCCTCTGCCTTAGAGCAGACACAGTTTTCAGCTCCTGCTGGGCAGACAGCATAGTTCTTAAACAGTCCTTAAGCCTGAGGGAAATCTCTCTCTGTCTATAGTTGATGATATTTAACAATTATTAACCAAATCTCTGTACATATATATATCAGATCCTAACTGTTTTCATAACCTTGCACAAAAGAACTAATCGGTGGTTGGGGGTGGCGAGAGTTTGTAAATACTATTTTTAATAAGTAATTTTTATAAAAAATTAATACCTCCTCAAATTAATTTCTCACCTTCCCCCTAATAAGGGAGGCATAGAGAAATCCCCTCTGTAACACTGTGGTATGGTGTAAATAGAGGTATTGTTAAAACATCGTTTTGATATTTGCAAAATGAAGCTGAAAGACAAATAAGGCAAGCTTAGAAAAACTCCATTCGTATTCTTTTTTTTCCCAGTATCATAGCTGTTTTTATTGTGAAGCTTCTTCTAAAAAACAAACAAACAAACAAAAAATTCTTTCCAAACTTCTTTGCCTGTTTTGATTGTACTCTCTAGCTAGTGAAAAAAACATCCTCTTCCATACAAATGTAAAAAACTAATATCTATTAAATATATCATCATTTTATTTTTTTTAATGTACAACCTGTGGACAAAAATAGATATGGTTATAACACACTTAACAAATTACAAAACAGACAGACTCCTTTTGTGGAAGGAAAGGCCTAACTGCCCGTCCAGTCATACTCAGAGGGAAATTATGCCAATATTTTGCTTCTGCATAGCTGTAGGAACAAAAAGATTATTTCACTGTTGTTGTCTTGTGCAAATGTTTTTGCAATCAATTGAAGGCACATCTCACATGTAATTTCATTTTATCTGGTTTGAAAGGGAAAAGAATATTCAGTGTTCTATTTTTTTCTTGAAGATAAGGACTATGGTGTGTGTGTAAAAATACTTATTATGGAACCAGGGGCAACAAAAATATTTCCACTGATAATTAGACTGTGTTATGTGTTTCTATGAAACAAATATGTTCTGTACATTCCACTTCCTTACTTTTTTTTCCCCTCCCATAATGCACCTATTCACAGTGAACAAACTGAAATGCCTTCTGAAGAACAACATAGTGAAACTATGTCTGCACCATGTACTTCAATGATACTTTGATGCAGGACTGCTATTAATGAATTTATAATGATGCACAATTTAGCATGCCTAAATATTTTTCACAGTCCCATACACAAACACATACTTTGTAATGGTTTCTGATTGTTATAGTTATATGTGTACTTAATAAGATAGATATTAACATGATATTAACTATTGTTATTAATTAAAAAAAAAAAAAAACAACTTTACTTGTTTATAGGATTGCTGTCCAGTTGTGAAAGACATTTACAATGGATATGTGCAATACATGGACAGTATTAAACAATTAAAACAATTTAAACAAAACCAGAAAATGTAAATAGTTAACTAGGGAGGTTATCTGTGGCACAATATACCTCTTGCCCTCTATGGGAAGACTCAACAAATTGAGATAGCTATGCACAAGTCAAACAGAGAACCTTTACAAAGAGGCTTTGTGGAAATTATTCCATTTTACTCACAGATTAGGGTCTCTGGAAGCTTTCTGGGGCTGCAATTATAGCCCAGATACTATACAAGGTAGAAGTGAGTTCCACCCATGTGTAGGCTTGGCTACGGTCCAGGAGGCTGTGCCAGAGAGTATGTAGGAAGCAAGTGGTGACTCCTCTCTCTGCTTAGTTTAGTTGGTGGCACAGTTTCAAACACCTGTTCATTGTTGTCTGAGTTTCCTGGGACTCGTAGGATGTCCAGGGTCTCAGACTCTTGAATGGTAGACTGATACATTCAGCACTTGATTGTGATGAGGTCTGGGCACAAAGCTCCTTCTGCTTGTGGGTTGTAACTGAGAGTTGCAGCGACACAGCTTCCTGGGGTGCTTGGCTCTCCCAATCTCTTGGCTCTCCCTTTCTGCATGGCAAGACACTTGCACCTACTGGAGGGGGCTGGATCATGTTGAGTCTGTTGTAAATACAGCTTTCATTAAGGCTTCTTACCTATGGTGCTGGAGTATCAATGTCTCCTTTCAGCCCAGCAAGATGATTCTGTCTGCTCCTGAGCTTTTACTAGTTGCTGTGGCTGGCCATGGTTTTGGACAGCATTTGGCAAAGCCTACTTCCCAAAGTATTCTTGTTCTTTTCTGGGTAAACTGAGACACATCAAAGATTCTGGGTAGACAAGAAATATTGTTTGCAACCTTAGGTTATACTAATCTGTTACCCAAAAATCAATTTGGCCAATGGCAACTTGGAGTAAACAAAAACAGTAACCAATGGAATAGCATTAAGCCAGACTTTAACCATATTTGGCAAAGATGTGAGCTTTCCACAAGATGAGCACAGGCCAGGTACCTACACCTTGTTTACTATAACATGTGGACATGAGCAAAACATGGCCAGGCAAGTGCTTCTTTATCAGACTGGATAGTGCTTCATCCTTTGTCTGTTTCCTGTGTTCCTCCAGACCCCAGAAATGAGGAGGAGGAAAGGGAGATTGTTCTTGGACATGCCAGAACTTGTTTTTGACTTATTTAGGGCCACTTTGTCCCTACCACCACACTAGGTTATGGTGATTTTTAGAGCTAGCCAGGTATGCTGACAGAAGCTACAATCTTACTTCTCACAACAGTACAGACAGAATCATAGAATGCATCAGGTTGCAAGTTCATTTTGCTCAATGGTCTGCAGTGAGAACATTTTTAACTAAATCAGATATCCTGGTTCACATGCTTGCTTACATATTCTGGAGGAATTTAAAAGTGGAAATTGAAAAATAACCAACAAAACAAAAATTCCCACTAAAAACTGTAGGAATAGGGGAATGGCCTGTTAGCAGGGAACAGCTGCCCAAGAAGAAACAAAACACAGTATAGACCTTGGGCATGTAATGTGTGGGTCAGACAGACCTCAGAAGAGTAAGATAAGTAAGATCCTGCGGTCAGGACTGCTCAGATAGTTGCATAGCAACTTATATCAAGGAGCAGAGAAGAAAGTAGAAACAGCATCTTTGGCCTGAGCAGAGTATCAGCCAATCATATAGTAGTTACTAACTTTTACTATAATTCTATCCAATCAGTGAGTAACATGCTAGCCCTTCTGATACAATATATACCTGCCTATTTTTCTAATAAAGTGGATTTTTGGCTTGCATCAAGTCGTTGCCCCGTCCCTTCATTGCGGCAAATGGTGACTCCCGATGTGATATCGGTGCTTATCGTCCGGGATATGAGGACGACCGGCCGCAAGCCTCTGGGAACTGAAAGCTGCTGAAAGGAAGCAGATCGCGGGCCTGCACTTCATCACCTCCTCGAGATTGGTAGGTGAGCTCAGAGGAACTTAAACATGGGGAATCAAACCTCATATGAAGAAAGGGACGTTTATAAGCTCATGAAAGATTTTGTACATGAACATAAGAAAGACGTATCTGGTTATGAGCTGGAATTACTTATGAGATGGGTCAAGGATAAATTCCCTGACACTACAGAAATTATGGTTTTTGAGTCGAAACTATGGGACAATGTAGGGGTCTGTTTATGAGATCTTTCTACAAATGGTGATTTAGAAGCACAGTGCTTGCTTGCACCGTGGCGAAAGGTGTTTGAGGCTGTTAAAGAACAGGAGGGGAAGTCGGGGAGAGCATTTAATCCCTTAGACTTAAAGAAGAAGGGAATGCAGACGAATGCTCCGATTCAACCCTCTGCCCCTCCCTTGCCTTTTGATGCTAACAGCTAGCCTACTCTATCGGTGCCTAAGCCGCGAGTGCGATTTGAGCCCGCTGTGGGAACTTCGCAATCAACGTCATTTAGCGAAGATCATTTTGAGTTAGATCCCTTTGATCCCGAAAAGGAACCAGACCCATATCTACCGGATGGTCATGACCCCGTGTGGTGTGGGCAGCAATTAAACAATGAGCTTTAGACGAAGGGGATGCCGACATGGCAGGGCGTATTACGATTCCGCCCCGACCTGCCACAGTACCAGCCCGCATTATCGCAGCGCCGGTGATCTAACCAGGGTGTGGTGGCAACTCCCAGTGGGAAGCTGTCAGCTTTTCAGTTACCAAAGAACTACGCCGTGTTGCCGCTGATAATGGACTGGGTTCACATTATTTCGTGGGACTGCTTGAGTCCGTTTGTGAAAGTTACGTTTTAACACCTTATGATCTGAAGACAATAGCCAAATTGCTTTTAAATTCTTCTCAATACATGCTTTGGGAGTCGGGATGGCGTCAGAGTTTAGAAACTGTTTTACAAAGGTTTGCAGCGGGGAATAATCCAGCCCTGCAAGCCTTAACTATGGATCATCTGATGGGCACGGGGCCGTTAGCCGATCCCGTTTCCCAGGCAAGAGATTGTCCGAGAGAAGCTCTGGATGCCACTAAGGAGGCCGCTAAGCGAGTGCTCCTTAAGATTCCAGATACCCGTAAACCCCAAAAGGCTTTTATGACTATCATGCAAGGACCAAAGGAGTCGTTTATGGACTTCGTAGCAAGATTGCAGGAAGCTCTTGGAAAGCAGGTTGAAAACGAGGAAGCTAGAGAGATTTTACTTCAACAATTAGCAATTGAAAATGCCAATGTGGACTGTAAGAAGTTGCTGAAATCGTTACCGAATCTAAAACCCTCCCTGGTTGAGATGATGGAAGCTTGTAATCGCTTCGGGACGTCGGATTTTAAATGCGAGACTATGGCAGCTGCTTTTGCCGCTGTGAACACAGGGGGGAGGGCGACTGTTTGTTTTGGCTGCAGGAAGCCAGGTCACATTAGGAAGAATTGTTAGCTCAAAAGGGGCAAGTGAATAAGCCTATATCAATATGCCCCCGGTGCCAGAAAGGTCGCCATTATGCAACTCAGTGCCACTCTAAATACCATAAACCAGGGAAGCCGCTTCAGGGAAACTGGCGGAAGAGCGCGGACCGGCGCCGCGCTCCAACACAAATGATGCAGCCGGCATACCAGCTCTCCGAATGCCAGTCTGCGGCTTGCAACGAGCCACATCAGGCAGTGCAGGACTGGACTTGGAAACCAAATACGCAGTGACTTTACTCGATTCTTCAGTTCACTTATTAGACACGAACTTTCAGGGACCTTTGCCAAAAAATACAACAGCTTTGATTTTGGGAAGATCGTCAATTACCCTGACTGGTCTTTTTGTATTACCAGGAGTTATTGATAGCGATACAAAGGAAGTGAAAATTATGGTTTGGACACCACTCCCTCCTTGTACGGTTGCAAAAAATAGCCGTATAGCTCAGTTGCTTTTACTTCCTAGGGATCCATTTAATCCTCAAACAGTGAAGAAACGTGAAGGAGCTTTCGGTTCAACAGGACTTCCAGAGATCTATTGGACTCAGTTGGTGTCTAATGAAAGACCTATACAAAAATGCATAATGAAAAAAGCAGACCAGCAGGTTGTTTTAAATGGCATTATTGATACTGGTGCTGATGTCACTGTTATTTCTTTGGCCAAATGGCCCCCGGTATGGCCACTGGCAAAAATCTTACAGCCACTGGCAGGAATAGGGGTGTGGGGAAAAGTCAGCAGAGTGTGGAATTTATACAGATTGTTGGGCCTGAGGGAAGGATTGCAACTGTTAAACCTTTTGTGTTGCCGGTACCTATGGTCCTGTGGGGGAGAGATGTCCTGTCGCAATGGGGTCTCACATTGGAAACACATTTTTAGAGAGGGCTGCTGATGGGCGCGATACCCCAAAATTATCTTGGAAAATACAAATTCCTATATGGGTAGATCAGTGGCCCCTCCCTGAGGAAAAACTTTGCGCCTTGGAACAGTTAGTACAGGAGCAGCTAGAGCAAGGGCACATAGTGCCTTCTTTTAGTCCCTGGAATACTCCTGTTTTTGTGATTCAAAAGCGGTCTGGCAAATGGCGTTTGCTTCACGATTTAAGAAAAATTAATGATGCTATGGAATCCATGGGAGCATTGCAACCAGGGCTCCCCTCTCCCACAATGATTCCTAAAGATTGGGCTTTAACTGTCATAGATTTGAAAGATTGCTTTTTTAGCATTCCTCTTCACCCTGAAGATGCTCCTCGATTTGCCTTTTCCATCCCAAGTGTTAATATGCGAGCACCTCTAAAGCGTTATCAATGGACTGTATTACCACAGGGAATGAAAAATAGCCCCACAATTTGTCAATGGTATGTGGCTAAAGCATTGTCTCCAGTACGTGAGCAATCTCCTCAGGTATTGCTGTATCATTACATCGATGATTTGCTTATTGCTGCCAAAGATCCATTTGACATGGAACGGGCGGTACAGGAGGTTTGTACAGCCATTGAAAAAGCCTGTCTTTGTATCTCTAAAGAAAAGATACAGAGATTTGAACCTTGGCAATACCTGGGATGGAAAATAAGAGCTCAAACAATAACACCTCAGAAGGTTCAGCTGCAAACTCAAGTGAGCAATTTGCATGACATTCAAAAACTACTAGGTTCTATAAATTGGCTACGGCCTCTTCTGGGTATTTCTAATTCTGATTTGGCCCCACTATTGGAACTCCTAAAAGGTGACATTAACTTGTCTGCCCCCCGTTCTTTGATTCCAGAAGCAAAGAAAGCCATTCAAAAAATCTGTGAAGCCATACAATCACGACAGGCTCATCATTGGGACCCTGACCTGCCACTGTTTCTGATAATTTTGTGGGATGATGTTAAACCTTTGGGTCTCATCTTTCAATGGGATTTGAGCCTGAAAGATCCATTGCTGCTTCTTGAGGGGGTCTTTTTACCCCATCAGCCTTCAAAAACTATTTATTCCCAGCCAGAAATGTTTGTTCATATTATCATGAAAGCCAGGAATAGGGTAGTTACCCTAACGGGCAAACAATTTTCAGTCATTTACACCCTGCTTACAGATGCTTATTTTATCTGGCTGATGCAGAATTCCTTACCATTTCAAGTGGCAGTCCAGGGGTATGTGGGTCAGTTTTCAAATCACCCGCCACCCCACAAATTGTTTCATTTATCTTTTGCTCTGGCAGAGGAACCTAAGAGAAGCTTTCAACCACTGGATGCAATTATCTTTTTTACAGATGGGTCAGGAACATCACAAAAGTCAGCAATAGTTTGGTGGGATGTTAATATGCAAGGTTGGAATTCAGAAGTTTCTTTATGTCCAGGTTCCCCTCAAATAGTGGAATTAGCAGCAGTAACACGTGTGTTTCAATTACATCATGATAAGCCTTTCAATTTAGTCACTGATTCTGCCTATGTGGCAGGGATTGTTATACGTGCTGAAGCTGCTGCACTTAAAGATGTTTCCAATCCTCACCTTTTTGATTTGCTGCAGAAATTGATTTTTCTTTTAAATAACAGACAACATTCATTTTTCATTATGCACATTAGATCTCATACTGACCTCCCAGGATTTCTTGCAGAAGGGAATCGTCAAGCAGATTTACTAACTTTACCAGTTTTGACTTTACCTGATCGAATGGCTCAGGCCAACCTCAGTCACATGTTTTTCCATCAAAATGCAAAAGGCTTAAGAAGGCAATTTGAATTGTCTGCTCAACAAGCAGCAGATATCATTGCATCCTGTCCAGATTGCCAACGTACCATTGTACCTACAGGTAGCGAAGGTGTTAACCCTCATGGATTAAACAGCTTAGAAATCTGGCAATCAGATGTGACCCATGTTCCAGAATTTGGATTGTTTAAATATGTACATTCTTCTATTGATACCTTTTCTGCAGCATTATATGCCTCCTGTCACAAAGGAGAAAAAGCAAAGGATGCAAAAAAGCATTTTCTTAGAGCCTTTGCCATGTTAGGAGTGCCTCGAGCTATTAAAACTGATAATGGCCCTGCCTATATTTCTCAATTCTTGCAAAGCTTTTTTTCAGAATGGGGAATTCGGCATGTCACTGGGATTCCATACTCCCCTACAGGGCAATCTATCATTGAGAGAGCACATCAGACTTTGAAATCTCTTTTGCAGAAACAAAAAGGGGGAGGAGGGATTTCAGTGACACCTGAAGAAAGATTACAAAAGGCTCTTTATGTTTACAACTTTATGAATTGCACAAGGACAGATAATAATCCACCAATAGTGCGGCATTTTGCAAATAATTGCCTTTTTGAGCTTCAGGAAAAGCCACCAGTTTTAATTCATGATTTAGAATCAGGTAAAGTCAAAGGTCCTTATCCTTTAATAACATGGGGAAAAGGATATGCTTGTGTTTCCACAGAGTCAGGTCCTAGATGGATACCAGCAAAATATGTTCGTCCTTACTGTCACGGAAGGTAGTTTGGGAGGTTGCGGGGAAAATACGTGGAGATTCACTTGTGGATTTTCAAGTGATTTATTGCTCAAACACGGAGATCCCCCTCCCGAACTAAATTCCCCACGTGAGTTCTTTTGGATTGAAGTTGTAAAATAACAGTTCAGAAAATAGCAGATAAAAGAGAGTCTGTGATTTCTTTAGAGTTCTTTTGAGTCTTTAAAGTTATTCAGTCTTTAGGTAAAGAGTTCTTTCTCCAATTTACTCACTGTTCGTAGTTCAGTTCAGCAAAGTTCGAAGTTTGGGCGGTGTCCTTTTGTTCGTCAGGATCGGGCCCAAGCAGGTTTCAGGCCTCTGCGAGCCCCTCGTCGGGCAGGGCCGATCAGGAACGTGAGGGCACCGCGGCAGGAGAGAGGCAGGCAGGCAGGCTAGCGAGCGAGCGGTAGGAGCAGATACCAGCAAGCTCAAGCCAGCAAGCGCCCCGATCCAAGAAGGCACACCATTTTTATAATGTTCAAAAGAGGTGTAACCCTCCAGTCCAGGCTATTTTACGTTATTCTTGCAGATTGGCACAAAATTACAATTAACCTGTATAATTGGACAGTTCTTACCAAAACAACCTGTAGGACCACCCAAAGTTCGGCCCACACCAGGTGTCGAGCGGGCATGAGAACTGCCGTTCCCCCTAGCAAAACAGTGGCCATTGTTTACCTTTTATCTCGACTAGGGAGAGACTTTCTCATGGGGCTGAAGGACTGTTTTGGTTTACGATGCTTCTGGCTTAAAATGTGAGACACTGCAACTTTTACAGCAGGGAGGTCTGCTAAGGGCTTCTGCTACCCTCCATGACACTTACAAGGGATCGATTCAAGAAGATCAGACGGACAAGGACAAAGTAACAGCTTTGACTCTAGGATGAAAGTTGCAGTTATTGTGATCTTGGGATTGTTAGTTTACTTTAGTTAATGTCACTGAATTAGAATTGCTTTGTTTAGTTATGGTCACTTTTTAGAATTTATTTTTTATAAAATCTTTTGTGGGATGGGGACTAATTGGATTTATTTGTAGTGTGTAAAAATGCTTTGTTATGTATTGCTTATAATATTCTTGCTACTTATATTGCTATTATGTATTTTGCTGTGTATTTAACGAATGACCGGTTGTGCTACTGTTAGGTTCTCCTTTGTATAACAAAAAGGGGGAGATGTAGGAATAGGGGAATGGCCTGTTAGCAGGGAACAGCTGCCCAAGAAGAAACAAAACACAGTATAGACCTTGGGCATGTAATGTGTGGGTCAGACAGACCTCAGAAGAGTAAGATAAGTAAGATCCTGCGGTCAGGACTGCTCAGATAGTTGCATAGCAACTTATATCAAGGAGCAGAGAAGAAAGTAGAAACAGCATCTTCGGCCTGAGCAGAGTATCAGCCAATCATATAGTAGTTACTAACTTTTACTATAATTCTATCCAATCAGTGAGTAACATGCTAGCCCTTCTGATACAATATATACCTGCCTATTTTTCTAATAAAGTGGATTTTTGGCTTGCATCAAGTCGTTGCCCCGTCTCTTCATTGCGGCAAAAAACAACATTCTAAAAACAGCCATCATGGACTGTGTATTTCTGTCTTTAGCTACATAATTAGATTTTTTTTCATAAACTGATAAAATTTTCACAGTGCTTTTGAATATCCTTTCAAAAAAGGTGTGACATGGAAAGTAGAAAAAGAAGTGTAGCTTTAGAATTATATAACTGTCCCTATTTTATTATGTTATCTTTTATCGATCATATATTTGTAAGTTTGGTATTTAACAACATCATTCTTTCATGGAATGATAACTATAAAGAATTCAGGTTCCATATTAAAACTTTACATTCCATGCTAAGGTGGAAGAAAACGCCTTGAGCTCCATTTTTCTAGGTTCAATAAGTGGATTTAGCACTTCAATTCTTATTACCAATAAATTTCTTGTTTGTGTATCTAAGATGGTTATGCATTTCTAGTACTTTATGAGGGGTATATGTGACAATGTGTATTTGGAAAAGAAGGGGATAGGGGTTTAGAATAAAAGCACATAGAGACAAATTTGCAACATACACTTTTAAAATAAATAAAAAATGTCAACAGTTAGAATCAAGACGATGAAAAAAACTTGCTTTTGAACAAATTTTAACAGATGTCAGCCATCTTATTTACCACTGAACAAGCCACATTTGAACTAAGCAGCTCAGTATCACATTGGGGGATGTGGCTGCTGATTGAACACAGGTGAAATGGTTGATATTCCATCATATGGTCTGATGTTAAACCTAAGATATTTGTTGAAATACTTATTACTTATGACATGAAATGTAATTGCAATTTTTTTGCCTGAATGACTACATATTTTCTCCAAATATTAGGTATTATTCATTCTTTTTCCACTACCCATTTCTCAGAGTTTAAGACAGAGGCGTCACTGGTCAACAGACCAGTAATTGAACCTGTCACTTGCAATCTACTGACTTCATCCCTCAGACACGTATCCAATGCTTCATTCATTTTCCTGTTTATTTTTTTGTAGGCATCAAATGTTCAACTTAAACCAATGCTAACAGATAGTCACTGCTTACCTTGCAGATTTCTGGTCACAGAGCAAAGCATTCAGGAACTATCTGGGCTGATTATTGCTTTATATTCATCACAAAAATGCTTGTTTAAAATAAGCTGTCCATTAAGAGGGTGATTTTAGCAAATTAATCAATCATATTTCAGGAGTTAGAGTAAAGCAAACTGGAACAATATGCACAACTAAATGACTACATAAAATTCAAACCCATTGAAATGTCATTGATTCTTCCCAAAACAATGTGGATATAGGAATTTGTATCCAATGGATAACTAAAGTTACACAGCTTCAGTAATCAATGCTTTGAAGATAGTACAAAGAACAGGTCTGTCTGCAGAAACTTCTAAAGGGAGTGCTGCAAAAGAGTCAGCATCACACTATAAAATAATCTTGAAATAGGTTATTAGCTACATAGTAATATTGGGTGCTTTCAGGTCCTAGTGTGTAGATGTATGTATGGATATCTTAGTAAATGTACCTGTGATAGTATTCATATAATCAAGGCCAAGTAGCTGGAAAAGCAGGAGTAACTGGTAACATATTATTGAAGCACTTAAGTTTCCAGATAGTTCAAGCCCAAAACATCAGGGCTAAGCTGATCTGAAGCATGAGGCAAAGCAAAACACATTGTCCAAGAACAATGATGCAGAGACAGCAAGGCAAAAGCAGCATGTACTGAGGCAGAGCAATGAGGGAGAAGCAGCTCAGCTGCTTGCAGCTTAGCACAATTTATATTAGTTGCCTGAGTATAATGGCTCTTTTGTCCACAGAGCTTCACCAATCAAAATGGCATTTGCAAAACTGACAATATTAAGTGAAATCAGGGCTTGTTCATTCTTATTTGGGCAAGACACCAATAAGTGCCTAAATCCCTGTGAGTACCTGTTTAACACTCTGGGAGGGGATATAATGACCCAAGCCTTTGTTTTTCTCCTGCCTTTACCTCCCCCCTCAGCAGAAAAGTGGGGCAAGCCAGGACATATAATAGGCCTATTAATCTTACAGGACAAGAGGTCTACAATTTCCTTTGCTATTCTACTGTTGCCACGAGTGGTGCTATAGTGAGGTAGGATGTTTTCTTCTAACATTTGTGTCATAAGTAAACAGATAGTCTCCATAAATCAGTGTCTGCCTGTACTACTGTCGTGGAGGGCCTGTAGGCCCAAAAGCAGGCTTATTTATGCCTGCTCTTCCTGGACGTGTCTCTCTGCCTGCACCAGGGGTAAACAAGACCAAAGGGACATCTGATTGTGTAAGTCCCCACACACAGAGTTCGGGCCTGCCTGGTGCTGGGCCCACATGATTCCCATACCTGGTGTCCAGGCCTGTAGGTTTTACCTAGTGTGGTAGAGTTTGGCTGACTGCCAACCTTATTGGTTCATTTGAGTGGCCAATGAGACCATTAACTCTCGGCCCACATTTGATAAATAGAGGTGCACAGGCTCATGTGCAAAGGCCTTCTCCACATTACTTGCATCTCTGCCACATGCTTGCTTGCCTGCCTGCCTGCATGTGTGCTTCCTTGCAGCTTTATGCCTGCCTTTGTATGAGTGCCTGGTGTGTACATTGTCGTGGGTTGTCGGGAGCAGACCCACTTGTCTGTGTTCGATCAGCTTGAGGAGCAAGCATTGGACCCGTGCTCAAACTGCACGAATCCTGCCTCTGCACCTGGAGATCCTGCCTGTGTAACCCTAGAGAGAGCAGCCAGCAAGATCCACCAGCAGTAAGGCCAGAGCCTGCCATTTTCCCTGATGCTGGAGGATTCCAGCCTAGAAGTCCACAGGCAGAGATCCTGAAGAATTGGACACTTGCAATAGGCTGACACAGCCCCGGAGGGTGATTAATAATTGATAAGAATTGTGAGTAGATGCCTCTGTAATTTCTATTACCCCTGCCATAAAGCAGAGAGCAGTTTTCGGCTCAGCTTTTCTTAGCAAACAGTACAAGTCCTCAGGCAGCATTGAGCCATGGGGAAACTCTCTCTCTGTGTTAATAGTTTGAATGTTTGAATATTTGCTAGTTATCAATAAGTTTTCTGTAGATTTATATCCTAGAATGTCTCCATAACAATGTAAAGAACCCTGTTAATATTAAAGTTCAGTGGTTGGGGGTGGCGAGAGTTGAAATATTGGAAGTTAATAAATACTTTTTTTTATAAGTATCCTCTTGCATTAATTAATTTCTCCCCTCCGCCAAATAGACACAGGTACTGGGAAACCCCATCTGCGACAACTACTGAGGTATTTTTCGAGATCAGGTGAGTATTATTCAAAAGGTCCTGAGAGCTCCTGTGAATTGCGCACACAGCTCTGAACTCTGGATTCCTGATTTGTCAAATGGCTCTTTTTTTTTTTCCTGAAAAAAAAATATAGTGTGTATTAACTTGTATTCAACTAATGTGGCAACACAGCACTCTCCAAGAAGTTTGAAGGGGAAATTCTTAGCAGTAGTAATTTGTGACTGAGAAATGATCTAGCATGGAGGTCAAGAAGATTGAACTACAAGCGGGAGTTAAACTGAATGGAAGCAGGAGTGTCAGAAACAGAACAGATTCCTTCCAAGGAAGTGAAATTTCCCTCAGTGATAAGAAACATTCTCAGTATTGTGTTGTACTCATCCTGGAATGAAGGCATTCAGAGGATAAGGCTTAGGGCACAATTTTGGGCAGCAAAGCTGGGCTGAGGTGTCACATGCAACGATGGGAACCAAGGAAAGGAGTCATCTAGAATGAATCCCTGTCTACCCTTGAAGCAGGAAGATTAAGGTTAGAAACATAGTAAATTTGTATACCTGCATTTGCGTAACACCTGTATAGAGACATAGTAAACTGGTATGCTTGCCTTGTGTAACATTTGTACAGAAACTTAGTAAATTTAGAACAAAGAACTGAAAGTAGTCTGTGCCAAGATAGCAAAAACCTCACTGCTCTCCAATAAGAACGTTAAAAACAGTATTTTATCCAATCATTGTATTCCACAAGTCGTAGAGTTACCACAATCTGTAGAGTGGCATACAAAGAGGCTGCTGCTATAGCAATAAATGGCTTTGGCTACTTTGACGTCCACATATCCTTGTCCTTGTATTGCTGTTTGTGTCTGTCACTAATACAACAGCAACAAACAGCTTCTCTTGTGATCAGTGCTGCTGCGAGTGTACAGAAGGAAATTGCCTGTGATGCCTCTTTGAAGACTCCATGTGGAGGCAGGTATTGTAATAGGATGATGCTGATGCATTGTTTGTTTGTTGTTTTTTTTTTTTCTTTAAACACAGATGTGGTTTTAGTTCACTTCAAGGGGCGCCATATGAATTTCCCAAAATTTCATAGGTCATGGCTAAATCACACTGTTTGTGTTCTGCCTGTCTTTACAGGCTTTGAGGATGCCAAGAACCCCTCTAGATGCCAGCTCCAAAGCTCTCTCTATATATAGACCTCTGAGATCATTGAGTTCAGCCTATGACCCAATACCACCACATTAACTAGACCACGTCATAAAGTGTCACAACCAGTCTGTCCTTAAACACCTCCAGGGATGACAAGACCACCACTTTCCTGACAGTCCATTCTGGTAACTAATTACCCTTTCCATGAGGAACTGCTTTTTAACATACAACATAAACCTCCCCTGGTGCAGCTTTAGGCCATGCTCTTTTGTCTTGTCACAAATTGCCTAGGAGAAGAGCCTGACCCCCACCTTACTACAGCTTCCCTTCAGGTAGTTCTAGAGCATGATAAGGTCCTCCTCTTCTCCAGGCTAAAAAAAACCTGTACATCTCAACCTCTCTTCGTAAGACTTTTCCTCTAGTCCCTTCCCCAGTCCCATCACTCTATTCTGGAGCCGCACCTCAATACCTTTCTTGAAGTGAGGCATCCAGAACTGCACACAGGTGAGGCCTCATGAGTGCCAAGTGCAGGGACAGAACTACATTCCTAGTCCTGCTGTCCATGCTATTCTTGATAAAAGCCAAGATGGCCACAACAACCCCAAGCAACACTACAGGCTCAGGACAGAGTGGCTGGAGAGCAGCCAGGAAGAAAGGGACCTGGGGATACTGGTAGATAGCAGACTGAACATGAGGCAGCAGTGTGCCCAGATGGCTGAGAGAGCCAATGGCATCCTGGCCTGGATCAGGAAGACTGTGGCCACACAGGACAAGAGAAGTTATTCTGCCTCTGTACTCAACACTGGTTAGGCCACACCTTGAATACTGTGTCCAGTTCTGGACTACTCAATTCAAGAGAGATGTTGAGGTACTGGAATGTGTCCAGACAAGAGCAATGAAGCTGGTGAGGGGCCTGGAACACAGCCCTCTGAGGAGAGGCTAAGGGAGCTGGGGTTGTTTAGCCTGAAAAAGAGGATGCTCAGGGGTGACCTCATTGCTGTCTACAACTACCTGAAGGGAGGCTATAGCCAGGAGAGGGTTTGGTCTTTTCTGCCAGGCAACCAGCAACAGAACGAGGGGCCACAGTCTCAAGTTGTGCCAGGGGAGGTGTAGGCTACATGTTGGGAGGAAGTTCTTCCCAGAGAGTGTGATTTGCCATTGGAATGGGCTGCCCAGGGAGGTGGCGGAGTTGCCGTCCCTGAAGGTGTTCAAGAAAAGCCTGGCTGGGGCACTTAGTACCATGGTCTAGTTGACTGGCTAGGGCTGTGTGCTAGGTTGGACTGGATGATCTTGGAGGTCTCTTCCAGCCTGGTTGGTTCTATGATTCTATGCCATTTGCCTTCTCTGCTGTCTGGGCACACTGCTTGCTCATGTTCAGCTGTCAATCAGCACTCTCAGGTGCCTCTCTGCCAGGCTGCTCTCCAGCTACTCATGACCCAGTCTGTAGAGATGCATAGGGTTATTGTGGTCGAAGGGTAGGACCCTGCACTTGGTCTTGTTAAACCTCATACCACTGGCCTCAGCCTTTTGACCCATCCAGTATAGGTCTCTCTGAAGTATCTTTATCACTCCCTTCCAACTTAGCAATAGATTAAATCCCTTCATTAAAATCATCAATAAAGATGTTGAATAGAACTGGGCCCAGTACTGATCCCCGGGGGACACCACTGGTCACTGGACACCAACTGGATGCAGCACCATTCACAATAACTCTGTGTGCCTGATCATCCAGTCAGTTTTTAACCCAGCAAAAGGCGTGCCTGTCCAAGCCATGGGTTGCCAGCTTTTCATGAGGATGCTGTGGGAGACTGGACTGTCACAGCCTTTGCTGAAGTCTAGGTAGACCACATCCACAGCCTTGCCCTTAAGTAGCATGTGGGTCATTCAGTCATAGAATGAGATCACACTGGTTAGACAGGATCTTCCTTTCCTAAACTCATGTTGGCCAGGCCTAATGCCCTGGTTGTCTTGTACAGCCACTCAGTAGCACTAGAGATGACCTAGTCTATAACCTTGCCAGCCACTGAGGTCAGGCTGACAGGCCTATGGTTATGTGAATCTTCTTTTGGTCCTTCTTGTGTTTGGGCATCACATTGACCAAATAGGTAGATGAAGGCAGGGTTGTGGATGCCATCTACCTTGACTTCAGCAAGGCTTTTGTTACTGTCTCCCACAACATCCTGGACTTTATGATCTTGGAGGTATTTTCCAATTGATAGAATTCTGTTTCTATGATTTTATAATTTGTTTCAAGTATTCAATTTAAAGGTAACTTTTAAAATATATAGTTTAAAGTAACAGTTGAAATATCAATAAATTAGGGCAAAAGAGAATTTCTTATATTTTCAAATTGCTTTTAAAACTCAGATTATTCTGATATGCCTGACATTCTTGTGGGACAGGGAACCTGGATACTGCTGGTACTGTAGTTATCCAGTTAATCTTCAGTTTTACCTTGCAATATTTCCACTTTCATATTGTTCAAAGACACCTTAAATTAAATTAATTACAAATAGTTCAGATTACTATTTTGCTAAGGACTTACTTTCAAGTCAGGAAAGTAATTTTCTGGTGAGTTGGTGAGACATAAAATCTGAGGCTCTGTCATTGAAACCAAAAGTAGTATACTTGTTAGCACCACATGTTGAAATGTGCTATGATGTAACTTTTAGAATAACCTGAACTGTCTCTCAGTTGTGAGATCTTATGAAGCCATAATACAAAGGTTTTCAAGACCAAAGTACAGCTAACAAACTTAATCACTTTTTGTTTCCCAAAATGATCTGACAAGATTTGGACAAAATGGTTACTTTGAGAGAGTTATGCAGTTACTGAGACAGTTTGCAATGTTATTCTTCTGTGTAGCTGTCTGTAGCATCATGAAATATGAGCCCAAGATGGAATTGTAACTAGATAATGAGTAAATGATTAGTGATTGGGACTTCTGATTGAATAAGTTAGCATCACACTACAGAAAAAGATCCCAGAGAAAGAAATAGTTGTGAATTCATAACTGTATCCAGATTAAGCTGAAAGAAAATGGTGTTACCATTCTGAATTCCTCATGATCTAGAAGGTTTATCAGACAAGTGGAAAGACAGGTTCAGAGGGAAACGCACCTGACAATGCTGACAAATCCAGATCTTTGTGTAAAAAAAAAGTAGGGAAAAAAGCCCAAACCCAACCCATATTCCTCACTCTGGTAACTGCTGCAGTAATTGACACTTGTTAGGAAATTTCACTTCGGATACAGTAAACTTAAAATCATACTGAATTGCATTTTGCAAAGAACTACTTGTAACAATGCCATAAAAATGAAGATCTTGCTCATTTTGTCAGCTATTTTGAAGATTGTGATAAAAGCAGCAGGTGTTTGAAAGCCTCTATATGTTATCTCCATGATCTGGAGCACTGAAAGAGCTCTCTACAGCATCCTCACTTATTCTAGGTATGTCCCAGACTTTTTAAGTACCATCTGGTTGCAATCAAGTCTCTCAGTGAGTATGACTGCACAGACTCACAATGTTTGTGTGGGCAGATGTCTAACATGTAGAATTATCGATAAAACGTGGGACCTCAAATGATTCTATTATATCTGGTTCTTATAAATTATAAAGCAGCTCTCAGGAGTCAGCAAACCCCAAATGCTCAGTGGCTTTTGGCTGTCAACATTCCAGAGGAACTGGTGATAGCTAAGATATTAAGTCATAGGCAGAAATCTCATCTAGCTTTAGCTACAGGTATTCTTCCTTTTAGCATATATTCTGTCTCAGACACTACAGTAATTACACAGCCATAATACTCCCCAGAAAACAATGAGATTCTGCTTTCATTGAAGATTAGCAGAACTTGACTGTGTACTGTCAAGCTAAGACAGGAACTGTGAGAAATTTAAAACGTTCTTTAAACATGTCAAAGAAGAATGAAGTTTTCGTTTCAGAATAACAAAAACAATGACAGTTGGATATCTGGTCATTTTGGAAGAAAGCTCTCAATTCAACTTGTATAGTTTATTGCAGGACAGATACTAAATGGAAATTAATACTTCAAATGATCCGAATCCTATTTTTCATCTAACAAGATAAAATACTTCTTTAACATTTATTGCTGCAAGGTCATGAACATCCTGATTTTGTTACACATGAGTTGCAGAAATAGTCTTTGGCTCTGCAGCCCACCATCTTTTCAAACTCATTAAAAAAGGCTGCAAGGAATAGCAACACCATCTGCAACAAAGGAAGAGGTCAGTAACGTTATTCTCAGACCTTTTTGCAGGTCACTATATTTGAGAATTATGTGGCTAAAAGAACTTAGCAAGACTGTTGATCTGTGCAGTATTATTGATCAGTACATCACAAAAGTGATCCACACAATGGTGTGAGGTAGTTCTGAAAAGACATGCAATAGTGGGACATAATCCATATGTGATTATATTTTTACTAATGTAGTACTTACTTTATTATTACTAATGACATTTGATGTGGGTTAGGTACTCTTACCCCCCACTATTGAATATTAATTAGACTAGCTCAGATGGCTTGGAAGTAAGATGAAGCTGCATTTACAGTGTGGCAAAATTTACAAGCATATACATATAATATATTTACAAGCACATACAATTATATACAAATTGAAAAAAATAACACAGAACTCCAAACTCCCTTCCAGACAAAGAAATTTCCCAGAAGGGGCTCAAAGCTACCCCCTCTTTTTACTTCTCTATCTCCCATCCCAGACAGCCAATCAAAAGCAGAAAATCTTACACTGTTATTTGTTAGTGGAGAAATTAGAGTGGAGTGAATAGCAAAATGTCCCAGGACAGAGGGAAGATTATTTACATCTTAGCTTTTTATCTCTCTCAGCAAACCAATGGATGATATAAACTTCATCATATTCTTTTCACAACCAATGATGTAATTTCTCTCATTAAAATATTCCAATTAGCCTGAAACCAGCATACATTATTATTACTAATTACATTTTGTTATTGTTAATTTATATTGCCCTAGGGATGTACACATCATTCTAACTGTTATAGTTTTTTTATGAGTTTCTTTTTGGAAGGAGACTTTATCTGGATGTTCTTTCTGTGGATGACAATAGAAATTCCAGGAAAAATCTGGAAATCAAACAAAGTAACTTCTAATTCAGCTCAGGGATTAAAAACAGAGCAACCAATCCCCCCACCCCCCCAAAAAAATAAAGAAAAAAAAACACCAATTAAAAAAAAAAAAACCCAAAACACCCAACCAAACAAAAAATCCAAGCAAACACATACATAAAGAAAACTCCTTACATGTAGGAATTAATAGAGTGAACTGTTATTCATAGCAATTCTTAGCTAGTAAGCTAACTAATATCATATAACTGCAGTTGGTCCTTGATTAATTCTATATATAAGAATACTGCTGAGGCACAAACTCTGTTTAGGCAGTTCACAGGCCATCTCTTTACTCTTTCCTTTTTTGCAGTTCCTCTATCCATAATAGTTCAAAGGAGACATACATTTTTTTCAGATATGACAATGTAACTGTGGCTGCATATACATGGAAAAAGATTATCCAGTGGAAGCAAGAATTAGCTGAAGGTTTGAGATAGCACTGCTGAGCTATGATTCTGGGACATGTCAATGGAAGCTGTAACAAGACCTGTAGAGATGAATAATTTACCTCTAAATAATGGTATAGTAAAGTAGTTTTAGTATCCATGTCATAATGACAGAAGAGTCTGCAATTGACTAACACTCTGATAAATTTACAGAATGTAGAGAAGTCCAGTTAAGACCTACAGGATCATGACCACCAGACAGGCAGGAAGATCAGACTGCTGTGAAGGGGTTTTGTCTGGGTTTTGGGGGGATGATATATGAGGCTGAATATAAAAGGGTTTAAATAATTTAATATTATATACACAAGGAATTCCCCCCTTCCCCAAACTTATCTACATTTACCCTACACAGGTTCTTTGTATGCAGTTGTGAAATTATATTACAGAATGCCTATTTACAGCAAAAATCAGACATTTAGTAGAGGTTTGGAAAGATTTAGATAGTCTTGTGGCATAAGAGTGCCAGTGGTAAAACTGCTGAGAGTCTATGCTGCCCTAATCGAGATCACTCAGTTACTCACTGGCTGGGTTCACAGTTTCGGTGATCCCAAATATATGCTATGGCACATAGAGAACAGGGAGGTGATTCAAGACAGCCAGTGTGGCTTTACTAGGGGCAAATCCTGCCTGACCAACCTAGTGGCTTTCTATGATAAAGTGACTATAACAGTGGACAAGAGACGATCTACGGATGTGATCTATCTGGACTTCTGCAAAGCCACAATTAACTAAGCTTTCATATCAGAGAAGAAATACAAAGAATTTATTAAAAAATATATGGTTTTGTTCAGAACAAAATTTTCTTCTGTCCTATTAGTGGGTTAGTTTGTTTGTTTTTCATTTTGCTTTGGTTGGTTTCTTGGTTTTGGGGTTTTCCCCATCTGCTAGGGCCTTTCAAGTCCTCTTGTCAGCTTTCTTTCTATGATTTATTCAGTTAGAAAGGAAAGTGTCAGGAATTAAATAGATTTTAAGCAGTATGGAAAAATAAAAATTACTTTGATAAACACAACACTCTGCAACTTAGATAAATCTCTATACAGCTGAATGTTGATCTGTAAAGGTCAGAGAATCATACAATCATAGAATCAACCAGGTTGGAAGAGACCTTCAAGATCATCCAGTCCAACCTACCACCCAGCCCTAGCCAGTCAACTAGACCATGGCACTAAGTGCCTCAGCCAGTCTTTCCTTGAACACCTCCAGGGACAGTGACTTTGCCACCTCCCTGGGCAGCCCATTCCAATGCCAATCACTCTCTCTGTCAAGAACTTCCTCCTAACATCCAGCCTATACATCCGCCAGGCAGGTGATGTGATGATACAACCACACATGTGATGGATGTTTTTGCTTTGTATTTCTTCTGAAGAATATATCATACCAAATTTAAAGAGAGTCTGATTTTACTGTCCAGGAAGCCTCTACATGGGTGTATTTTTAACATTGGCTTTTGTCTGACTAAGGAACATGGGCTAAAATTTTGCTCTCATGCGTGCACATCAATCACAAATAGACCGTGGTATCATCTAACTTCTCAGATCTTATATTTTGTTTTCAGAATATGTAGGCATAAAAGGGGAAAGACTAGAAGTGAATTATTCCCTTCCCTCAATACAAAATAGTCCTCTACTTGCTGACACCAAGCTCTGTCAAGCAACTAGGCTGAATTCTCTAATAACACCATGTCCAAACATCTGCTCCTGCACCCTGTAAAAATGATCCATACACTCTCTCAGTGCGACCTGCTTCCTCTTCTGCTGCAGTGCTCCCAGCTCCTGCCTGTAGTCCAGCTGCTCTTTTCAAAATGCTGAGAATTATTTTCAATGTTTCCTGGCTGGCAGGAAGTAACTAACCAAAGCCTGACTGCAGAGTAACCAGGTAGTACATACATACATACTAGCCAGGAGGTTAAACCAAGTTACTGTACATCCTAATCTTTCATTTTCAGCAGCAGCAGTTGACAGTTAACATTAAAAATACAGGGACTTGTAAAGACCTCACTTCCACTGCTGAACACAGTTCAAATAGTGAACTTTTCAAAAGTTACTGAAGAGCACTGCAAAAATGGTCATATGAAACACACACCTCAGTAAACCAGGCTAAAAGCAAGACTACTGATTAATCTCACATTTTTCATCTTAAAATCATCTTAGAGTCTGCTTAGTAGGCAGATTTTTTCTCTGTTCTCTTTTGCCACTGTACTTGAAAGATTGCACATTTCAGCATGATGTGTAATTCAGCTTTCAATATTTTCTTAGTTTTACTCAAATATGCATTTTTTTGTTGATCCTATTCTTTACCATGTAATGTGTGTATGTGTGTTTTTAACACTTTTCAGTTCTTATTTATTATATCACATTACTTAATAATGTTGGCCTTTTCCAATCTTTAAATTTTATGGATTTCAATTACAGTCTGTTAAAGTATTTCTTAAATATTTACAACTTCTACTCAGTACGTTTGCCATGCGTCACAGAATTTTTACAAAAAATTACACCAGGTACTTTATATGGTTTCAACATAGCCTTTCCAGAATTTAAAACAAACAAACAAACAAACAAACAACACCAACCTGTATATTTTTCTAGAAGTGCTTACCTGATTTTAAAATCCATTAATGCTATAATTTCAGTTCTTATATTGTTTTGAGTTTGCTATAAATTACAGCGTTAATTTTGAGTGAAAATCTTAAGAAGGTCAAAGAATCAATTTGTCTACTTTTTTTCCTGATTGTGGGGCTAAGTATACTTGATAATATAAATCCTATCCCTTTTCATATCACATACACTTTAGGAAATGTTCTTTTAACTATTGCTAAGTATCCAACACAATTTATACATTTTTACATCAGTGCACTTTTCAGTGGCTTTAAAATAGGAAGAAACTGATAAGGCCATCAGTGGTTGCAGACTTAACGCAGAAGTCTGAAACACAATTGTGAAATCTAGAATTCAATTATGACTTCATTTTAAAACTGTATTTTTCAATCATAGATTGTTTTCTACTTGGCTACTGTTATGAAATTATTAATATTTATTCAGATGAAGACATTAACAAAATTATAACTAGAAAAACTCTTCTCATAACTTATTTGCAGATTCATTTATTTAGTAACCTATGTGGTTAGGTCTTTACACAAAATATACATATAAAACAATTTAAACAATTTAAGTAAACCCAGTAATTCCCAAACAGTAATTTAAGTTAGGAAAGAGATTCATGGCAACATGCCATCTTACTTACAAGAGAATTCTATGGCTACTAAGCAAAGGTGGCTGGCACAAACCTGACCTGCAAAATAACCCTTACATCTTTTGCAGAGTTATGAAGCAGAAATGTTTATTACAGCACCAGATGACAGGGGAGATATCTCTGCCAATCCTGCACACCCCATGCTGGCACAAGCCACAATTTATGTTACAAGTGCATACATATTCACAATAAGAGGTAGAGTTATTAAAATTATTTTTTGGAACTCATTAACATAGGTGTTTTCTCATTCTCTGCCCCAGTTCTACCCCTGCAGTGGTCTTGGGTGGTCATCTTGGACGAAGGCCAGCAGTCTTCCTCACAGAGTTTTTTCATCTTTGATCAGCAGGTCTCCCTTAATTGTTTTATTGGTCTGAAGTCAGGGTATCTCTGCTCCTCCTTATCTCCTTGCTGTTTTCCTTAGTCAAAAGAATGGAGACTTGGACCTTTTCAAATTTACATATCACAAATCTTCAGCTAGTAGCTACGAACTGCTGCAAATGTTGTTGTTTGTGGTTACATATTACAACTGTTCAACTGTCCGATATAAACAAACACTTCTACAAAGTTTGGTATTTATGATTTCCTACAGACCTCTTCAAGAATGTGCATGCGGTCTGTAAGGCTCTTTACCAGCACTCCTTGATTTTATATTTTTCTTTAATCAAACCTTTACAGAGATTTTATAGACAAAATATCTCATTTACTCACAATCTTAGTTTTCAGAATCTTTCCAGAGCCGCAATATTTTATAGTCAAAAACTCTGTGCAGTTGCACAAGTAAACAAAGATGCTGTCCACCATGTGGAGGCTATGCTCCATGGAGGCTGCATGCTGGAGAAAACTTTGCCTTACAGATAGTCTGCAGCTTTGCTTTTTCTGTAACGGTCTTCCTATTGAAGTGAGAGTAGTCTTGACGGAAAGCTTTACCATTGAGGGCATTGTAGAGCATGGCGAGGTGTCCTTGTGGGCTGCAGATGATGCTCTTGGATGATACTCTGTACCCACAATTTGTATGGCAGAGACTAGGGCAGAATGTGATAAACTGTCCTCTATCTGCCTCATTTGGTCAGTGAATTCACCAACGGCAAGGGGCCATCTGTTATCATTCTTTACTAGAAATATGCTAGGCAAGTTATGAGCACGAGATGAAAAAGCAAGTTTAATAAGCTTCTTTGTGAGATCTGTTCCAAGAGGAATGTCATCAGGATCCTGTGTACCATGATCTCCATAAAGTACTTCCTTCACAGCAAACTCCTTCAGAAGCTTAATTTCCTGCTCAATCTTGTTCCACTTCCTAGCTGTCCATGGCAAATCATCTGGGGAAGGATATCTCATTACCACATTCTACAGGATCTGAATCTCTGAGGGTCTGAGCTGCTATGTGGGGATTTGAACTGAGTACAGATTCAGAAACATCAGAGACCTGGTGTGTGGCTCTCTGACATGTTACTGTCAACAGAAAAGACTTTGGCAGTTGTCCCAGAATATGCAAGAGGTGTCTTTGCCACAGTGGAAGTGAGTGACCCCCATTTGACTTACTCTGCAGAGCTTGTTTGAGAAAGTTGCTCATTATCTCCTCCAGGACTTTGGCCAAGTCCTCTGGTTATCTCTCTCTCCCAGACACTTGCAAGCCTTTAGAAACCTACTTTCTACCTGCCAGTGGAGCACCTGGGTAGAAATGACTCTTGGTTCACCAATTTAGTTAGATGGTCATTCTCCGATTTATTTCCATATTACAGTGAGTTATATGCTTACTTGGAAGAGGCGTGCATAGCTAACTTAGTCTAAGATTGGCACACATGGAAAGCACAGATTGGCATAGGATTGTGTGTGTGGTACAGATAGGGTGATTTACAATAACAATCTGAGGGTCCATCCCCTCTGGCTGGCTAACCCTGCCCCCTGCAGCTGCATGTGGGATGCTTACTGTTTACTGCTTGGGGTCCTGTGCCCGAGATGGGCCCAAGGACACTTCGCAAAATGAGTTGCTCATGTTTATCAATTCGTATCTGCTGCTGGCAAGAAATTCATCCACATCTACCTTTACATAACTGCTTTTCTCAAGCAACCACACTCAATTTTTTTCACATATAATGCTGCAATTAGACCTAAATCTAGAATTTGACACAGTCTGCCACAACAAGCTCCTAGCCAAGCCGGCAGCTCATGGTTTCGACAGATTCACTCTGTGCTGGGTCAAGAACTGACTGGATGGCAGAGCCCAGAGAGTTGTGGTGAATGGTGCCACATCCAGTTAACAGCTGTCACTAGTGATGTTCCCCAAGGATGAGTGCTGGGCCCAGTCCTGTTCAATATCTTTATTGATGACCTGGACAAGGGGATTGTGTCCAGCATCAGTAAGTTTGCAGATGACACCAAGCTAGGAGCAGGTGTTGATCTGTTGGAAGGTAGGAGAGCCCTGCAGAGGGACCTGGACAGGCTGGATGGGTGGGCAGAGGCCAATGGGATGAGTTTTAACAAGACCAAGTGCAAGGTTCTGCACTTTGGCCACAACAACCCCAAGCAGCGCTACAGGCTGGGGACTGAGTGTCTGGAGAGCAACCAGGAGGAAAGGGACCTGGGGGTACTGATAGATAGTAGGCTGAAGATGAGCCAGCAGCAGTGTGCCCAGGTGGCCAAGAGAGCCAATGGCATCCTGACCTGCATCAGGAACAGTGCGGCCTGTAGGACAAGGGAGGTTATTCTTCCCTTGTACTCAACACTGGTCAGGCCACACCTTGAGTCCTGTGTCCAGTTCTGGGCCCCTCAATTCAAGAAAGATGTTGAGGTACTGGAACGTGTCCAGAGAAGGGCAACAAAGCTGGTGAGGGGCATGGAGCATAAACCCTGTAAGGGAAGGCTGAGCGAGCTGGGGTTGTTTAGCCTGGGGAAGAGGAGGCTCAGGGGGGACCTCATTGCTGTCTACAACTACCTGAAGGGGCATTGTAGCCAGGTGGAGGTTGGCCTCTTCTCCCAGACAACCAGAAACAGAACAAGGGGACACAGTCTCAAGTTGTGCCAGGAGAAGTATAGGCTGGATGTTAGGAGGAAGTTCTTGACAGAGAGCATGATCTCCCATTGGGTTGGCCTGCCCAGGGAGGTGGTGGAGTCACCGTCCCCGGAGGTGTTCAAGAAAAGACTGGGTGAGGCACTTGGTGGCATGGTCTAGTTGACTGGCTAGGGCTGGGTGATAAGTTGGACTGGGTGATCTTGGATGTCTCTTCCAACCTTGTTGATTCTATGATTTTATGATTTTATGATTATTAGGGCTACAATTAGATGAACAGACTACCATGTTACATGTGTAGAACAGGCTACAGAGATCTGGAAGTTCTCTTTTTTGGCCAGATAATTTTCATTAGAGATGTAGAAGGAGGTATAGAAATTGTAACATTTCCTGACTTAGTAAATGGAGAATTGGTAATTGTTTCAGTAATATAAACCCAAATCCAACCAAGACAACAGTTTCCAAAAGCCACAAATGTTGTTTTTATCCTTCTCCAAAACATCAAAAATTAAGGCTTCAGTTTTGACTGTCAATCAACAATGGAAGTGAAAGAGGAAAAGTGGCCATAGGACTGCCCAAAGTATATAAAACAACTTTGTCTTTACATCCAAATACAATTGCAAAACTCTAAATTGAATTAGCCCCACGTTGGGTGCCAAAGTAACTATGTGCAGGTTTGGGAGTTACAGTATGTGCTCTCCCCTCTAACTGCTAGGAATTTGCTAGACTAATTCAGCCAGCTGGAAATTAAGGAATGAAATGGTATTTATAGCATGGCACAATTTACAAGCATATATATATATATATATATATATACACAATATATACAGATATTTACAACCAGATACCATAATATACAAGTTAAAAGAAATACCAAGATAGAAACCCCCTCCTGGGCAGCCAGAGTGCCCAAGAGGCTTTCAAACCAACTCTTCTCTTGCTTTCCACCCTTTCCACCCCTTATCTCAGAATCTGTTAAGTGCAGGGGGTGAGAATGCAGGAAGCCAGATAAGAAGTTAAGAGAAGATTGATTAGTTTAAATTATGCAGGTCCAACCAGAGATAGCGAAGCAGTGGCAGCAGCAAGAAACTGACCTATCTTTCTTTGTGTCCTTGTTTTTATATCCCTAAGCAAAACCAATGAGTGAGTTAGACATCATTATATTTTCTTGTCACAGCCAATAATCTAATTTCTCTCATTAAAATATTCCAATTGGCCTCAAACTAGCACACTATGTCTACCAAAGCTTTGTACTTTTGTACTTTGAACTACCAGGCTACATAATGAACACATCCCTATAGACTCTGATGCCTTCAAGGTGTCTCTCCTTCACCTAGCTAGAAGGAGGGCCCCTCTGATTTTGAGCATGGCACGCACAATTAACACAAGAACTTGCGTTAGTGTGAGAATCATCTCTTTGATGAGTAGAGTTGCTCCAGAAAACTGAGGCAGCCACTGCCTTGGTAGTATTACCTCTGGTGTTGCCACTTTGCAGTTCCTGAACTTTTGCTAAAAGACCAAAGGTGGGCTGGGCATGCAATCTGTCCATGTTCTCACTGTGGTCATGCAGAGTTCCCCAAAGAGACGATTGTGATTTCTTCTGCCTAGCTTGTACTGGTCTCCTAGGAGGATATCTATTTCTAGTGTCTGAATGATACCTTCCATTCCCCTTCTGAGTGGATTCACTCAGAAGGGGAATGGAAGGTATCATTCCCCATCAGTAATCTGGATATGGCGGCCTTAAACTCCTCCTTAAACTCTCTTACACCATCCTTTATCTATTCAGCAGGAATCTTTATGGCTGACACCATAGAGATGCTGTCTTCTAGTAGCCTCATTTGGTTGGCAAAATTACTGACAGTAGGAGGGACTCTCCTATCAGCTCTTCCCACAATTCTATTTGCCAAAGTATGAACACAGAGAATGTAGAATTTATCTCAAAAGAGGTACAATAGCAACACTTGCACAGAATTTGGAAGTTAAATGAAAATAATATTTACAAAAGCACATAAAAACACAAAATGTAATAAAAGAAAACAAAATGTATATACAGTCCTGCAAAGTTCTAGAACAGACCCATATCCAGGCCACATAGTGCAGTAAAAATTATCTCTCTCTGTCCCTGCCACACTAGCCCTACCTCCCACAGAGCAGACTCAAAGAAAGATAAGAATAGAGAGCAAGAAGCAAGGGAGAATACAAAGAGCAAGAGCGAGATACTTGGAAGGTTGTATAGGGAAAATACAAGATAAGAAATGTCATAATGAATTATGATATCCTGTTCCTTCTCTCTGGTACTCTGTCCCCTTGGAGGAGTTTTCTTCTCTACAGTTTTACAATTACTCTCTAACTTACAACAACAATCTACAGGAAAAAGTGACTCTGGCAAAGGGAATGCCCACAGGTGGAACTGGACCCTGCTTTGAGAGCAATTAAATTAATGATGATGGGGGAGATGAGAAGTAATGGGGACTGGGGCATTCAACCCCAGCTGAACATCTACTTACCTTAAAGCTGAGGATTTAAAATGTACCTTTCTTGGCTGACACAAAAGCTCCATACTTGTTACTTCACAAATGTAAAGGAACAATTAATAAGGATAAAAAACAAAGTTATTGGTGCTGTTGGGAAAAATCAAAATCTTTCTGGAACCCCTCCAGGTTATGAGTAGCTAAGCACCAATTTTTATATGTGCCTAAATGCCCGTGAAATTTGTTGGAGTGAGAGATGCATTCAATAGAGAAAAGTATAATATGAAATACTGAGGTAAAACTGGCTAAGGACAGAGTTTTTATGTCATAGGAGAGAATACAGACTGATGTGCCCTTGGAGATGGGGAAAGAAGTGAACTCTGGTTTTAGGGCAACTCAAGTGTCAGGAAAATCAAGAAAAGAGTTAACAGTTGAACTGCAGCCTGGGATTAAACCAATAAGATTAAAACAATATCCTATTCACAGAATGGCTAAAGAGAGGTTGTAAGAATTGATAGATATATTTCTTAATTATACTCTCTCAGCAGAGTGTGAATCCCCTTTCAATATCTCAGTACTGTCTGCTTAAAAGCCCAGAGGAAGCTATAGAATGATGAGGGATTTATAGACTCTAAAGAAGATAACAAATTATTTACCCTGTAGTAACAAACCCCTTTTTTGAGTGACAGCCAAGAGCGATTCTCAGTATTAGACCCTAAGGATACTGCCTTCTAAATATCCATTAGCCCAGAAAGCCAGCTAGTATTTTGAGTGAGAGAACTGTAACACACCATGGAAGATGCTGATCACTTGATCAGTGCTGATGCTAGGATTCAAAACCAGCTCTATCCTATTTGTTAACCATCTGGTGAAGGAACTGGAGATCTGGAGACTGAAGAATACACAAGGAGTTTTACTCCAATATGTGGAGAACATCATTACCGCAACACAGGAAAGGAGCCAGTGCTGGTTATTAACCATGAGTCTCTTGAATTTTTTGAGCCAGTCAAGATACAAGGTATTAAAAAATAAAGTACAAATACTCAAGACTATGTTGTATAACAGGATTTAAATTAACATAGGGAGAAAGAAGACTGGGACAGGGCTGGAAAGAGGCCATTTGTCAGACTCCTGAGCCCTCCTCTCCTAGAGAACTCAGGGCATTTTAGGGGTGACTAGGTGGTGTAGATTGACACTTCCAAACAATGGGCTCATTGCAAAAACCCTCTGTGAAGCACTTAGTGGAGCAAGTCTTTGCTTGGAGTGGACCGAAGAGTCTCTATAGGCATTTAAAGAACTGAAGGTTACCTTGATGAAGGCCACAGCTTTAGGATTGTCCAGTTTAAATAAGCCATTTGAATTGTACGTTTGGGAAAGGTCCCACCTAGCTCTGGGAGTTTTTATGCAGTATCTTGGGAGCTATAAGAGATCAGCTGGATACTTCTCCAAACAACTGGATGTGGTAAGCCAAGGTTGGCCACGATGTCTGTGAGCAGTAGCTGCAGCCATCCTCCCAATAGAAGAGACTTGGAAATTAACTATGGCACAAAAGATTACCAGTTTTGTCCACACATGCTAGCATCTGGGTTAGTGCAAAATGGGGGGTGATTGGCTATCTCCCAGTGCTAATGTGGAATTAAAACCAACATGATGTAAACTCTACCATGTTTCTGGCTTCTACACATTGCAGATCTGGCACATAGAATCATTCAGGTCAATAAGGGCCTCTGAAATCATCAAACCCAGCTATTTCTCCTGCTCCATCAGCCTCTCACTACACAATGTTCCCAGTCACTTAATCTATACAGCTTTTAGTTGTAGAGAGTTGTAGCCCACACAGCTCCAGTTCCCCCAGCTGCTTCTTACAGAACTTGTTCTCTACACCCTTCACCAGAGTAGTAGCCCTTCTGTACACCTACTCCTGTACTGCGGTGCTCAAAACTGAACACAGTACTCTAGGTGAGGCCTTGCCAATGCTGAGTACAGAAGGAAAATTCACTTCCCTGGTCCTGCTGGCCACAATTTTTCTAATACAAGCCAGAATATCTTCGCCTTCCTTGGCCACCTGGGCACACTGCTGGCTCACATTCATCCACTTGTCACTCAGTACTCCCAGAAATCTCTAGCCATCACAGAAATCTCTAGCCATTCTTCCCCAAACTTGTAGTGTTGCATGGAGTTGTTCTGGCTGAGGTGTAGGACCTGGCACTTGGCCTTGTTGAAGCTCATACAGTTGACCTCAGCCCATTGGTCAAGTGTATTCACGTCCCTCTATAGAGCCTTCCTACTCTAAAACATATCAACAGTTCCATCTAATTTTGTGTCATCTACAAAATTACTAAGGGTGCATTCAATCTCCTCAACCAAGTAACTGACAAAGAAATTGAACAGGACTGGTGCCAGTACTGAGCCTTGGAGAACACTACTCATGACTGGCCTGTGGGTGTATTTAACTACATTGATCACTACTTTCTGAACCCAGCCATCCAGCCAGTGCTTTACCCAACAGAGCATGTGCCTATCTAAGCCATGAGAAGCCATTTTTTATGCCATGCCGTGAGAAACTGTGTTAAAGGCCTTACAGAAGTCCAGATAAACAACATCCACAGCATTTCTGTCATCCGCTAAGCAGGTGGTCTTGTCATAGGAGATCACATCTGCCGAGCAGGACATATTCTTCATAAACCTATACTCACTGGACCTAATTATCTGGTTGTCTTGTATATCGTGTGTAATGGCACTAAAAATGAACTTCTTCATGACCTTCCCTGGTACTGAGGCCAGACTGACAGGGCTGTAATTCTCCAAATCCTCCCTTTGTCCCTTCTTGTAGATGGGAGTCACATTTGCTACCCTCCAGTTCACTGGGACTTTTCCAGAAATCCAGGTCTGCTCCTTCAGTACCTTTGGTGCAAGCCATCTGGCTCAATAGACATGTGTTTAAGTCGTGTAGCAGGTCACTGATCATCTCATTTTGGATTGTGAAGGTTTCATTCTGCCCCTCCTCCCTGTCTGCCATCTCAGAGGGGGCTAGATGACTAAGAAACAGCTAGTTCTACTACTGAAGATTGAGGCAGCAGTGGTATTAAGTACCTCAGCCTTTTCCTCATCCTTTGTTGCTATGTTACCCACTGCATCCAGTAAAGATGAAGATTCTCCCTAGTCTTCCTTTTGTTGTTAATATGTTTATGGAAACATTTTTGCTGTCTTTAACACTAGTAGGTTAAGTTCTAATTGGGCTTTGGCCCTCCTAATTTTCTCCCTGCATAATCTCACCACATCTTTGTTGTCCTCATGAGAGATCTGCCCCTTCTCCTAACAGGACAAGGGGAAGTGTAACAGTTTAACACAAGGGCTAAACTCCCCCAGTTCTTCTCCTGTCTCCTCTCTCCTTACCAGGAGATTAGAAAGGGAGGGGGGAAAAAATCCATAGGAAAAATTTTCAGTTGATTTACACAGAATATTTTACTCACCTGATACAATCTATGGGACTACACATATAGAGAGAGAACAGAAGGAAAAGGGAAATGAATACCCATCCAAATCCTGGAGCAAGCAAAAATGCAGCTGCCTGCTTAAGGACTGGAAAAGCCAGAAGGCTACCAGTCCCCCATCTCCAGGGATGTAAATGCACAGCTGTAAATGATGGAGTTGTAAATTCATGATTTTGATAGTGGAGAATATACATATACCCCATGTCACTGCACTTAGACACTTCTGTAGTTATCAACCTATCACTAGCATTCATGTCTTTGATTCTAAATAGATCACCATCCTCTGCCAAAACAACAGTCTACAAGTCCTTGGTAGCCCTTTTACCTACAACCACTTGAATGTTACTCCCAGGCCCCCCTCTAGTAATGGTGGTTTTATCCTGAATCTTTCTCAAACCTAGCTTAATGCCATTTTAGTGAACCCTGCTAACTCATCTTCAGATCTTTCTTCCCCTTTGGGTTAGGCATTCTCCACCTGTTGCCAGCATACCTGGTGTCCTGTATATTAACCCGTTGTCAAAGAAGACAAAAGTATTGGAGTGGCTCCAGCTATAGAGCCATGTATTATCAGGCCGGATTTGGCTGTTTATTCTACCATCACTCCCTACAACAGAGAAGAGATAAAAAGATAACCTATACCCCTGAAATCCTCACTACCCATCTCAGAATGTGAAAGTCTCTTTTGTTTGTTTTTAGGTTACCAGTCACAGTCTGCTCCCCATCCACATGGAAGATAGGTAAGGATAGTAATCTAAGGGCTGCAGTGATATCCTTTACCTGACCTCCAGGAAGACAGCACACCTCCCTGTTGGGAGGGTCCACTTGGCATATTGGACCCTCTGTTTCCCTCAAGGAGGCATCACCTGAGGCTATAACCTTTCCTTTCTTCCTTCTGGATGATGTTGTAACAGGAGCAGTAGGACTTTTTTGACTGAGGACATACCTCTGGTATGGGTTGCCCACCATCCAAATCTTGATTTGCCTGGTCTCTCTTGACCAGAAACTCATATCTACTTTTCAGTGGTGCTTGGTGGGGTGAGGTGGGCAATGTAGCAGTTTGTCTGTTGCCTTGGCCAGGAGCTTGACTCCATTCAATCCCCTCATGAGGCCTCTGGTCTGGCAAGGAGAGAATGTGGGGCCTAGCTGTTCCTGTGTTCCTGTTGATAGCTCCTCCCAAGCTTTTCTCATATAGAGCAGACTGTGACTCCACCAATCTATGTATTGTTCAGCTTCCCTGATACTCCTCAAGCATTCAGTTTCCCAATGCAACTCTGCCACTTGGCAGAGGAGGTCATTCATCTGCTCACAGCAGACACAGAAGTTGTATAACTACCACTTGCTGCCAGGAAGAAGCTTTCATATTCCCTGCAGCCTGTCACCCAGATATCTGCATGCTTCTGTGGGAGCTCCGTCTCCATATGTACCCTGTCAAGTGATGGGAGCTTATCCTTGTGCCAAGTTGAGAACATGACTGAGATCCTTGTTTGCTGTGCACCTGGCAGACTGGCAGAACCTCTGTATCTTTGTATGTGCCCCTTCCCACTGTTCAAACAGCACCCACATGTGCAACTTCACTGCACACACAGCTGCTCACATTCCAGTGGCTGAGAAGTTGAGATGTCCTGCTTTTTGCAATCTGAGAGCTGCTTTTGGTTTTACCATGCTTAAATCTCTCACGGTGTCCCTGACAATGCCCCCAGCCATATCTCACTCTCATGCTCACCCACAAGAGATGCCAGCTGCTGCTGGATGTCTAGTTTCTCAATCAGACTTCCCTGGTTCAGGTAACCCGTTTCCAGCATTGCTGCTGTCCTCCCATCATTCACAATCTGAGAATAGTTTCCTGTTTAACCATGTTTAAATCCACTGTGATTTCCCCAGCAGACTATGTATCTGCAGACTATAGAAGCAGTTTATGCTATCCAATTAGACTTCAGGGACCTGTAAATAAAAAGTGTTTCTTTAAATATAAGAATAGCAAGAGAAGGGCCAAGGACAACCTCCAGTCCTTATTAGATAGAGAGGGGAACATAGTGACAAAGGATGAGGAAAAGGTAGAGGGTGATTAGCACCTTCTTTGCCTCAATCTTCAATAGTGGGACAGGTTGTCTCCAGGACAGCTGGACTCCTGAAGTGGTGGATGGAGTCAGGGACCAGTACAGTCCCTCTCTAATCCATGAGGAAGCAGTAAGGGACCTGTTGCATCATTTGGATCCTCACAAGTCCATTGGACCGGATGGGATCCATCCTAGGGTGCTGAGAGAGCTGGCAGCTGAGCTGGCCAAGCCACTCTCCATCATTTATCAGCAGTCCTGGCTCACTGGAGAGGTGACTGGAAGCTGCCAATGTGATTCCCATCCACAAGAAGGGTCGTAAGGAGGAGCAACAAAACTCCAGATCTGTGAGCCTGACCTCAGTACCAAGCAAGATGATGGAACAGGTCATCTTGAGTGCCATCACAAAGCACCAACAGGATGGCCAAGGGATCAGGCCCAGCCAGCATGGGTTTAGGAAGGGCAGGTCCTGCCTCACCAACCTGATCTCCTTTTATGATCAGGTTCCCTGCCTGGTGAATGTGGGGCAGGCTGTGGATGTAGTCTACTTGGACTTCAGCAAAGCCTTTGACATTGTCTGCCACAAGAAGCTCCTAGCCAAGCTGGCAACTCATGGTTTGGACAGATTCACTCTGTGTTGGATCAAGAACTGGCTGGATGGCAGAGCCCAGAGAGTGGTGGTGAATGGTGCCACATCCAGTTGGCAGCCAGTCACTAGTGATGTGCCCCAGGGATCAGTGCTGGGCCCAGTCCTGTTCAATATCTTTATTGATGAGCTGGACAAGGGGATTGTGTCCAGCATCAGTAAGTTTGCAGATGACACCAAGCTAGGAGCAGGTGTTGATTTGCTGGAGGGTGGGAGAGCCCTGCAGAGGAACCCAGACAGGCTGGATGGGTGGGCAGAGGCCAATGGGATGAGATTTAACAAGGCCAAGTGCAGGGTTCTGCACTTCGGCCACAATAACCCCAAGCAGTGCTACAGGCTGGGGACTGAGTGTCTGGAGAGCAGCCAGGAGGAAAGGGACCTGGGGATACTGATAGATAGTAGGCTGAAGATGAGCCAGCAGTGTGCCCAGGTGGCCAAGAGAGCCAATGGCATCCTGGCCTGCATCAGGAACAGTGTGGCCAGTAGGACAAGGGAGGTTATTCTTTCCCTGTACTCAGCACTGGTCAGACCACACCTTGAGTCCTGTGTCCAGTTCTGGGCTCCTCAATTCAAGAGAGATGTTGAGGTGCTGGAACATATCCAGAGAAGGGCAACAAAGCTGGTGAGGAACCTGGAGCACAAATCCTATGAGGAGTGATTGAGGGAGCTGGGCCTGTTTGCCTGGAGAAGAGGAGGCTCAGGGGTGATCTTATTACTGTCTACAACTACCTGAAGGGGCATTGTAGCCAGGTGGGGGGTGGCCTCTTCTCCCAGGCAACCAGCAATAGAACAAGGGGACATAGTCTCAAATTGTGCCAGGGTAGGTATAGGCTGGATATTAGGAAGAAGTTCTTCACAGAGAGAGTGATTTCCCATTGGAATGGGCTGCCCAGGGAGGTGGTGGAGGCACCATCCCTGGAGGTCTTCAAGAAAAGACTGGCTGAGGCACTTGGTGGCATGGTCTAGTTGATTGGATAGGGCTGGGTGGTAGGTTGGACTGGATGATCTTGGAGGTCTCTTCCAACCTGATTGATTCTATGATTTTATGATTCTATGACCTGATATGGAACTCTACAATGATAGGAGCAGCCTTGTTAAAAACAGAACACAGATGGCTTGCTTTGCAGTGGTAACTACAGAAAGGGTAATAGAGGCTGGGAAGGTTCCAAACAGCAATTTCATACAGAAGGTAGAGCTGATAGTTCTAACCAAATCATTGTAATTCACAGAAGAAGAGTGGGTAAATATCTGAACAGATTCAAAATATATTTTTGAGGTAGTCTATGGTCATGGGATAGAGGTGTACTTTCTACTCAAAGCTCACCAATGAAGGACTGTGAAGAGAGTCTGAAGTTGCAAGTTGTGAAGAACCTGAAATGAATGGCTGTCATGTTTTGTAAAGCACATCAAAAAGGTAAATATTGGTAGTCTTCTCCAGATATTATGGCTAAAAACATAGCAGAATAAAGAATTTTATCTTTAGAGACAGTACAAGTTCAATAAATTCCCAAAATAAAGTTTAAAATCTCAATGTAGTGACATAGGTGATCACCTAGCTGAAACATTAGGAGCCAAAACAGAAGGGGAATGGTGGATAGTCAAAGCATAAAAAGTCATAATTCCTCCTCCCTTATGGTTGAATTAACAAGGCAAAACATGAAAAAAACACACTGGGAAACCAAATAAATGTTCATTGAATTACAGAAACAAACAATAAATGTAGGGATGATGAAAATTATTTAATCAATAGTAGGGAAGCATGAAATATGCCTAATAAATAAGCCCCTAAATCTTAAAAGACCTCCCTATTGGATAGTGTGTCCCATAGAAACAAGGAAATTCACTAGGAGCCTATTGGCAGGTGGATGTTACTGAATTACCTCAAAGGGAGTTTAGAAATATCTTTTGATGTTTGTAGACACCTTTTCAGAATGATCAGAAGCTTCTCCAACTACCACCACCAAAGCTTAGGAAGTAGTAAAATCTGTTTTGAAAGAGATAACACCTAGGCTTGGAGTCCCTTTAGGAATGTCATCAGGCATCATTTTGTTGCTGAAATTGTATGAGACGTGTAGACAGATTTTAAATAGGATTTACATGCTCTATGGAGACCCCAATGTAGTGGGAAAGTGAGGAGAATGAATTATACTTTGAATCAACAGATAAGTAAAATCTATCCAGAAACTTCACTAAGCTAGATGAAGGCTTTTCCGTTAGCTCTCCTGATAGTGAGAATTCAACTGAAATATAAACTAAAGCTTAACCCACACAAAATTTCATCTGAGAGGCCCTATCAAACAGTAGTGGTGCCAGGAGAAGAAGGAATAAGAGGTCCAAAGGATTTGAAAGAACACGTTATCAAAATAGGTAAAAATCTAAATGAGTTTGGAAAACATGCAGCATGAACTGCATCCCTAAAGTTAGATCACAAAGTTTAGCCTTTTGAATGTGGAGATTTGGTGTATATTAAAATAGAGAATCAGTATTCCCTTTCAAACAAAATGGAAAGGACCATATCAAGTTCTATCAAGAGCTTACACTTCTTTGAAGGTAGTTGGACTTTCTGTGTAGATACCTTATACAAGACCAAAGAAGAACCCAACAGGTCAATGGGAAGCACCTGCAAAAGGACCCTTGAAGATCAAGATCAGACACACTTCATGCTTTGTTATTTCATATCAGGATATCAGGATATCCTTTGCATTCAGAGATGTGTGACAATTGTTACATAAGTATTTGAAGTTTTATATTATTCTGTAAATATGTGTTGTTCAAACTTCCTCTGCTTAATCCAAGGCTCCAAAGATTTTCAGGGTATTCCTCTTAATCATATGCATACTATCCCACTCAATCATAGGTACCCTATCCCATCAGGTGCAGAAGTAATTCTATACAGAAAATAAGAATAAAGGGAACTTAAAATATCATTACCTAAATCTGGAAAGAAGACGATAGAAAGAAAATGTCTCTTATGAATTGATGTAGAAAACAACGCAAATAGTTGATAAGAGCAGTTGTTGGGTACAGATCCATTTCCCTGAAAATGCTAAGAAAAGCCATATAGGTGTGAAGAAAAGTGTGAAGAAAAATCTTACCAGAAAGCTTAGCACGTATTTTCCCAACAAGCTGTCATCTCAGGTTCTAAAACAGTGATTACAGTACATTCTAAAACTATAATTACAGTAAAGTAATTACTGGTAAACAGTCTGGGTCCATATAATACTGTAACAATTAAATATAATTCATGAATATAATCTGTACCAAATTACTTCTGTAAAAAAAGAAAAACCAACATAAGTCAGTTCAGCCTTTAAATACTTTTTCATACATATGCAGAGAACAGTCAAAATGCAGGGAAAGAATGTTCTTGTAAGAAGAAAGAACAGTGAAATAGAAAGGGCTGTGAAAAAAATGTTTACCTACAATGACTTATTAAAAAAAAAACACATGCATGTACATAATTACCTCTTTTTTCTTCTACTTCTTGTTTTTTTCTTAGCATGAGAACTTTTAAGAGGTGAAAGCAAAGCACTCTATGTGAAGATGTTTTCCACTCAGTGAAATATCTATATTTAGCACAGTTCTTGACCTAAAGATGGAAAAAAAAAATGTATTTAATAGAAAAAGAAGCTCATCTGGATAAAGAGATTGCTTTGTCTTATGTACAATATTGAAAAGCAAGAAGTTTCCATTTTGCAACCAATGTTTTTAGAAAAAAAGTTCAAGAAGAAGGTCTTCTGTGTATTATTTTATTTCAAATGAGCTCTAATAGTTCCCAGATGTTTCAAAAACATTATGATGCTATTTCAATTTTTACCCGCAAAGCCTTCTATTAATCTACTAAATATTTACATGAGCTAAATAATTTGAGAAATTAGAAGAAATAAATTCCCACTTAAAAATAAATTACTATAAATACCTCCTCGAAGAGCTTCTATAAAATACAATTTATTAACCAACCATAAAAGGATCATTAAATGTTACAATACAGTCTTTTTTAAAATGTCTCTATATTTCAGGTAGCTTATAGGATTTAACTCTTATTTGGCATAAAATTCTGAAGTTAACTACAAACTAAAACATCATGTAAGTTGTTTAAAATACATCTATTTTATTTGATTTCTTCCCCTCTTGAGTATAACTTGTAAATTTTGCATTGTTACACCAATATTAGAATGCAGGCCAATGGAACTTCTCCTTCTTTTGGAGAAATTTAAATTGTCTTTTTAATGTGATATGAAAAGATGAAAATAATGCTTTGAAATACACTATACAAGAGCGTTATACAAACCAAGCCAATCATTCATTGTGCAATAAAGTAGAAACTGAAAAAAAAAAAAAATTACCAGTATCTCTCAGAATATTTAAACTCATGCCTACTTTTGATCCAATTTATAGTTAAAAACACACTAGAAGAGCCTATTGACTGATAAAGCATATGAGCAAACCACTGAAAGAGAAAGCAACTTTAAAAAATGCCTTCATTTAAATTTTTATATTGATGAATTAGAGATATATAGAAAAGACATTTTTAATGAATTATATTAGCAAAATGTTTGTGAAGTATGCAATGACAAATTTCCCCATACAACTGGAAGAGAAAGTTTCCTTTTCATGTCTCAGAACATATTCATTTACATAGTATGTATTTAGATAATTAGTTCCAAATTAACATAAAATGTTAATTTGTGAAAGATGACTGTAAATTAAGGCACTCACAATAACACCTCAGAAAAAGTTCTTCTTAAATCTAAAGCAGTTAAAAGGCGATTAGAAAAAGTCTGCTTTATTTATGGCACATCTTTGTGTTTCAGCATACAATAAGTATTTTGCATGGTACATGCTGGGCCCCACATAGGCAAAACTAGTCAAGAGATTAGCTGGTTGAAATACTACTGTGCTTTTTACTTTTTACACAGATTTTTGTATGTCAACAGGCCTGTCCTGAGCAAACTTTTTTTTTTTTTCCCTTTTTGTTTAGTCTACATGTGAAGTCATTATGTGGGTATAGAATCCATGTTTACCGAATCTACCTTTTCCAGGACGCTTCTTTAGAAGCAGGACTGACATACCTACAAACAAAATATGGGACAAATTCTGAACAATAATGACCTTGCATAGCAGATTTTCCTTAGTATTTCTTATCCCAACTTCAAGAACAGCACTCAGAAAACTCTAAATCAAAGTTGATTAGGTGCAGCTACATGAATGTATATGTTTCTCACTTTTATAATGTCAGCAAGTTATCTCTGAGTCTTTGGTATCAGTTACTTTTCTATGAAAGTCATTGAAATAGTTAATTGAAGGAGAACAGATAATCGCTTTTTTTCACTTAGTGTATACTATCTTATTACATGGATAGCATACTAAAGTTAATCAGCAATAACAGACTAGTGCTGTTTTTTTCATCACAAATTCTGTCATGCCTCTCGGTTGAATAAAAAGAACCTTTCCATGGAAAACTACTTGATTATACTGAATAGATTTATATTTTAATTAAAATATATTATTGCCATTCACTGCAAAATCACTTTTTGTGGTAGGTTTCTTCCTTCCTCCCAACTTAGAAACTTTGTCCTTCTCATTATATTTGAAATTGCTTTATTACACCAAAGATAATTTGATTTTAGATAATGAAGCACAATTCCTGTAGGCTTTTTTATGAGATTTTATCTTGCGCTTAAAACTTCCATATCAGTTCTCCAGTGGAACTAACAGTAAGAGGTAATATTTAAACAGCACTCTCTGCAATAGAACAACTTTTAATCAACTAAATATGGCAAATTTCTTATTGAAACTGAAGATATGTGCTTGCCACTGATTTATGACACTTTCCAATGACCCTGAAATTGCACTAGCTATCATACCTTCATTTCTTCGTAGCAGCTCCGTTGATATAAACCCGTATGATATGACATCTATATTAACCCATTTTAGCTTCATGGAATCAAATAGGTTGGAAGAGACCTCCAAGATCATCCAGTCCAACCTAGCAACCAGCCCTAGCCAATCAACTAAGTGCCTCATCCAATCTTTTCTTGAGCACCTCCAGGGATGGCGACTCTACCACCTCCCTGGGCAGCCCATTCCAATGGCAAATCACACTCTCTGTGAAGAACTTCCTCCTAATCTCCAGCCTATACCTCCCCCAGAACAACTTGAGACTGTGTCTCTGTGTTTTGTTCCTGGTTGCCTGGCAGAAGAGACCAACCCCACCTGGCTACAGCCTCCCTTCAGGTAGTGGTAGGCAGCAAGGAGGTCACCCCTGAGCCACCTCTTCTTCAGGCTAAACAACCCCAGCTCCCTCAGCCTCTCCTTACAGGGCTGTGTTTCAGGCCTCTGACCAGCTTCGTTGCCCTTCTCTGGACACATTCTAGTATCTCCCCATCTCTCTTGAATTGAGGGACCCAGAACTGGACACAGCACTCAAGATGTGGCCTGACCAGTGCTGAGTACCGGGGAAGAATAACCTTCCTTGTCCTACTGGCCACGCTGTTCCTGATACAGGCCAGGATGCTGTTGGCTCTCTTGGCCACCTGGGCATGCTACTGCCTCATGTTCAGCTACTATGTAGCAGTACCCCCAGGTCTCTTTCCTCCTGGTTGCTCTCCAGACACTCTGTCCCAGGCCTGTAGCACTGCTTGGGGTTGTTGTGGCCAAAGTGTAGAGCTCTGCACATGGTGTTGTTAAATCTCATCCCTTTGGCCTCTGCCTACCTATCCAGACTGTCAAGGTCCCACTGCAGGCTTCTGCTACCCTCCAACAGATCAACACCTTCTCCTAGCTTGGTGTCATCTGCAAACTTACTGATGCTGGACTCAACCCCTTCATCCAAATCATCAGTAAAGATATTTGGATGGGCCCAGCACTGATCCCTGGGGACTGGGCCCAGCACTGATCCCTGGGGAACACCACTAGTGACCGCTGCCAACTGGATGTGGCACCATTCACCACCACTCTCTGAGCTCTGCCATCCAGCCAGTTCTTCATCCAGCACAGAGTGAATCTGTCCAAACCATGAGTTGCCAGCTTGGCTAGGAGCTTCTTGTGGCAGACAGTGTCAAAGGCTTTGCTGAAGTCCAAGTAGACTACGTCCACAGCCTGCCCCACATTCACCAGGCAGGGAACCTGATCATAAAAGGAGATCAGGTTGGTGAGGCAGGACCTGCCCTTCCTAAACCCATGCTGGCTGGGCCTGATCCCTTGGCCATCCTGTAGGTACTTTGTGATGGCACTCAAGATGATCTGTTCCATCACCTTGCCCGGCACTGAGGTCAGGCTGACGGGTCTGGAATCTTCTGGTTCCTCCCTCTGACCCCTCTTGTGGATGGGTACCACACTGGCAGCTTCCAGTCTTTGGAGACCTCTCCAGTGAGCCAGGACTGTTGTCAAATGGTGGAGAGTGTCTTGGCCAGCACATCTACCAGATCTGTCAGCACCCTAGGTTTAATCACATGTGGTCCCATGGACTTGTGAGGATCCAAATGATGCAGCAGGTCCCTTACTGCTTCCTCATGGATTAGAGGGGGACTATACTGGTCGCTGACTCCATCTGCCAGCTCACAGAGACCTGTCCTACCATTTAAGATTGAGGCAAAGAAGGTGCTAAGCACCTCTGCCTTTTCCTCGTTCTTTGTTACTATATTCCGCTCTCCATCTAATAAGGAGTGGAGGTTGTCCTTGCCCCTTCTTATGCCATTAATATACTTGCAGAAAAAAACCCTATTTTCCTTACCAGTAGTGGCCAGCTTAAATTCTAAATGGACTTTTGCCTCTGTAATTTTTTTCCTTCAAGACCTAGCAGCATTCTTGAACTTTTCCTAGGATACCTCCCCTTTTTTCCAAAGACGATACACTCTCTCTTTTTTTTTTTCCTTTAATTCTTTTAGAAGCTCCTTGCCCATCCAGTCTGGCTGCCTCATCTTCCAGGACAATGGGACAACCTGCTCCTTCAGGAGTTCTTTCTTGAAGTAGGTCCAACTTTCCTGTACTCCTTTGTGTTTAAAGGCTATTCCCCTTTCCAAGTTAGTTCCTTAAATATGCTGAAGTATGCCCTTTGGAAGTCCAGTGTGGAGGTTTTGTTGATGCCCCTCCTGGTTTCACCATATATTGAAAACTCCATGATTATTATTTGTCTATGAAATAGACAAATTATTAATCTCTGAAATAAAGGAGAAAGGGCGCATCAAATTTAACTATGTTCTGTGCACATGACACTATATTGTTTGTGTTATTTAATTCTGGAAATCTTTTAAAATAAAATTCACTTTCATTTGTCCTCTCTAAGCCTTTGTAGTTTTCAAACTACTGAAATATGTGAAATATTTTAATTAATTCTTATTAAATATATTTGAGTTCTGACCTAAGGTGTTACTTCCTGCCCAATTTTAATATAATTTATAGCTTCTCTATTTTTTTTCCTGCAATGCTTGTACTTAAAGGAGAACTAAAATATGGAAAAAGCAACACAATTGCAAACCTCAGTCCTAATGCTCTTTCACTTGCTTACAGAGCTTTTCAATAGCTCTGGGATGAGCATCTGAGTAATAAATTTGCTGAGATCTTGAGCAAAACATGAATGGAATAATTCACAGTCTTTCCCGGCAAGAATACCTTGAGACTTTTTTTATCACTTAAGTCTCTTCAAGGGGGAATTAATTATACAATGATATTCTCCAAAATTTTCAGGTCTTCTTTTAATGTAACAATGATTCAGTCCTAGCAGAATAAACCCCACTGGCTTGTAAGAACTTTTTTTTTTTTTTGAGCTGGAAGTCCTTTTCTAGGATTGTTTCACCCTCTGTAAACCCCTACAAACTCTGATACATGCTTAAACCTCCCATGAAGGTTTCTGGACAGGGCATGTTGAGGTGTTAACTGTTCTCTTCTTAAGAGATTAAAAAATCAGGAAAAAGAACAGAAAGTTTCTCAAATAGGCTACTTTCCTCTCATTTCCAGAGAGACTAGGACAGGAAATCTCTGCTGGTAGATTTTCTCATTCCATAATGCACCAACAGGGAAACAGCTGGTCGTGCTTTGTATTTGGTAAGGAGCATAATGACCAGATCAAGACTAGAACTGCAGATACAGAAACATCTTAGCAGGAAAAGGGTGCTGTAATCAATTCATAGTTAGTCTTAGGAGCAGGAAAGGATTAAAAATTGTTGTTTCCTCTACACTGAATAACTAGTGCTCAATCCTTGTCAAAATTAACATATGTGCAGATTCATGCTAGTTAAATACTTCACTGCTTTTTACCCCAATTTGTAGATACACTCATCTCACATGGTTACTCACTAAAACTATGAAATATTACCTTCAAAGTAAATCTAAGTAATATTTAGCATACATAGTACAGGAAATTACATAATTCTTTGGGGAATACTGTATACTCTGGATATTTGGTCACATATGTGCATGAGCCAACTGCTGAATAATTCTATTAATTTAGAACTAATATTTCACTAAGGCCCTTGTTTCTCTGTTCCCAAAATTAGAAAATTCTTGCTCTCAGAATTACATGATTCTATATAAAATTCCTGGGAAAAAAAAAGAAAAAAGAACAAAAACCAAAACTACGATAAGTGTCTGGATTCTTGTCCACAAACAAGCATATTCCTACTATCAATTTCCACTAATATCTAGGTTTGAGCTTTAAGATTCTTTATCCAGAAACATTATTATTAAATCAGCTTCAGTTATTTCTGCATAGTTTTGTGGTTTGTTTTTTGGTGTTTTTTTGTTTGTTTGTTTGTTTGTTTTTAATTTATTGACCTCTACAGGGCATGGATAAGACATTTAGTACATTATTCAGGAGTAGCACTCATTTTAGGAACAAATGTTGGCATTTAATTCCCCCTAACCAAATCTTCATTGTCAGTACAGTGATGGAACATAAAGGTTCTGGCTCCTGGAGATAGGAATGTTTGAGAAAATTGTCTTGAAAATGTGACCATCTGGCATTTAATTTGATAACACTTCAGCAGACTAGATGAGTTTCTGAAAAAAATATTTTGCATATTTCCATAGGAAGAGACAGTAGATGTGCTACCACATTACTGAATTTTCCCTGTTCCGCAGCTCACATACGTAAATAACAAATACATCCAGATCTTGGTTTTCTGAAGTCAAATTAGTATTTACTTAAGTATAAAGAATCAGTCCTACAACAGGACAGGAATGGTTCCTGCTATAGGTATAAGAATGTGGAAAATATATACAGAACAAGTGTCCTGAAAGCATTAGGTATCTCTAGATAAAAATACTATGTAAAACCAATTATGACTGGTAGGAGTTTTGCAGATGCAAAAGCTAATCTAGGAAAAAAAAGAGAGAATATAAATATTTCATAATTTACCTGAACTGAGAAATTGAGTGGGATGGTAGGATGTTTCAATTAAATAAGTTTTGCCTTGGATAACTATAAACTCTCCAGAAGTGATAGGCCAGGAAGGAGAAGCAACAGAGTGACTCTGTACAATAGTGAGTTTTGCTTGTCTTAGTGATGGTGATTACAGAATCATAGAATGGTTAGGTGTTACGGAGGGGATTTCCTATGCTTCCCTTATTAGGGGGAGGTGAGAGAGTAATTTGAGGCTGTATTAGATTTTTATAAAAATATATTTATTAAAATTAATATTTACAAACTCTTGCCACCCCCAACCACTGTGTAATAAAATATAGTTCTAGTGCAAAGTTATGAAAACAATTAGGATATGATATATATATAGGGATTTGGTCAATAACTGGAAATATCAACTATAGACAGAAAGAGATTTCCCTCAGGTTTAGTGCCCCTTGCGAACTATGCTGTCTGCCCAGCAGGGGCTGAAACTGTGTCTGCACTAAGGCAGAGGTAACTTATATCACAGAGGAATCAAGCTTCATTTATAAGTGTTGCTCTTAATTATTAATCACCCTCCCAGGGCTGTGTCTCAGCCTATGCCCAGTGTCCGGACTTCCAGGGGCTGGAATCTTCCCGGTTTGAGAGAGAAACTAGGGGAATCCTCCTGGCTTGAGGGGAAATGATAAATCTTCCCAGTCTCTGGGGTAAACAGGTTTCCTCTAACCTTTTGTCCTGGTGAAGTTATCTCTGCCTCGACGCTGCTGCTTCTGGATACGGTGAGTCCAGGGATGATCAGCTGGCAGGATTCCAGGAACAGGAGAAGGAGGTTGTCCATGCAGCTTCTGGCACGATCTTTCACAGCTAGCAGGCTGTTTATGTGGGTTTGCAGACAATCTAAAAGGTCTGCCATCCTGGTCCTCTTACCAGGCAAAGCTGGGAGTCTGAGCTCCATAGATAAAGCAAGGTAGCTGGCCAATATGCACAGTTGGCTCTAGGCTTAGGGGGCTATCGGCTCCCCATGTATATAAATGGGTGCAGGCTTGAATGTGCTCTGCTTCTAAGGTACGCAGACAGGTTAACTGTGAATTGAAATCAATGCACGAGGTCTAAGCCTCAGTGAGCATGTAGGTGAGAGCCAGACTCTGTGTCTAGGCCTTGCAAGTAAGTCAGGGCAGCAGGACACTGCAGTGTGGATCAGAGAGCTGAGCTGCGCTGCAGGCAGGGTCAGAGAGCTGAATCTGAACAGATCTGATGAGAGCTGAGTCTGAAGCTGAATCTGAACACATGGTGCTCCTTTGCACCCCTCTTTATAGACTGTGAGTCGAGATTCATGGCCCTTCGGCCATCCAAAGTGACCAATCAGGTTGGCAGCAAGCCAAACTTTACCTTAATAGGTAGGAGCTGTTTGCCTGGACCCTCCCAAATATGGCAATCACCTGGGCGGACCCCAGGGATACACGGACTGGGTGTGTGTGTTACACAATCCTATTCACTGCCAGGGGTCCTGGCAGGAAAACATGTCCAGGCATGTAGAGGCATAGGGAGGCCTCTGTTTTTGGGCCTATGGCCCCTCCACCACAGAAGGGACCTCAAGGATCATCCAGTTTCAACCCCCTGCCACAGGAAGGGACACCTCCCGCTAGAACAGGTTGTTCAAGACCTTATCCAACCTGGCCTTGAACACTTCCAGGGAGGGAGCATCCACAACCTCCCTGGGCCACCTGTTCTAGTGCCTCACTACCCTCATTGTAAAGGACCTTTTCCTAAAATGTAGTTTGTATCTCCCCTCTTCCGTTTAAACCCATTACACTTCGTCTTGTCATCATAAGACCTTGTAAATAATTCCTTCCTTCCCATCCTTCCTGTAGGTCTTTTTCAGATACTGGAAGGACTTTTATTCTCCAGGCTGAAGATCCCCAACTCTTATAGCCTGTCCTCACAGGATAGGTGCTCCAGCACTCTAATAATCTTTGTGGCCCTCCTCTGGACTCACTTCAACAGTTTGATGTCTTTCCTGTGTTGGGGGCACCAGAACTTCACTCAGAACTCCAGGTAGGGTCTGACAAGAGCAAAGGGGGAGAATCATCTCGCTTGCCCTGCTGGCAATGCTTCTCTTGAATGCAGCTCGGAGCATGGTTGGCTGTCCGGACTGCATGTGCACTCTGGTGGCTCATGTTGAGCTTTTCATAAACCCAGACCCCCCAGGCCCTTTTCCTCAGGGCTGCTCTCCAGCCATTCGCTACCCAGCCTGTACTGATGCATGGAATTGTGCCGACCCAGGTACAGGACCTTACAATTGACCTTGTTGAATTTCATGAGGTTGCCATGGCCCACCTCTCCAGTCTGTCCGGGTCCCTCTGAATGGCATTTTTTCACTCTAGCAAGCTGACTGTGCCACACAGCTTGGTGTCATCTGCACACTTGCTGAGGGTGCATTTGATTCCTCTGTCCATATCACTGACAAAGATGTTAAACAGCAGTGGTCCCAGAACTGACCCCTGAGGGATGCCACTTGTCATTGGTCTCCAGGTGGACATTATGTCATTGATAACCACTCTTTACATGCAATCATTCAGCCAATTCTTTATCCAGCAGTGCTCCACCCATCAAGACCATGATTTTCCAGTTCACAGTATCACAGTATAGCAGTATCATCAGGGTTGGAAGAGACCTCACAGATCATCAAGTCCAACCTGTCACCACAGACCTCAAGGCTACAGCATGGCACCAAGTGCCACGTCCAATCTTGCCTTGAACAGCCCCAGGGACGGCGACTCCACCACCTCCCTGGGCAGCCCATTCCAGTATCCAATGACTCTCTCAGTGAAGAACTTTCTCCTCACCTCAAGCCTAAATTTCCCCTGCCGCAGCCTGAGGCTGTGTTCTCACGTTCTGGTGCTGGCCACCTGAGAGAAGAAGTTCAGTGACAAGGATGTCATGTGGGATAGAGTCGAATGCCTTACTCAGATCCAAGTAGATGATGTCAGTTGCCCTTCCCTTGTCCACCATTGCTGTGACTTCATCATAAAAAGCCATTATATTTGTCAGGCATGATTTGCCCTTGGTGACGCCATTGCTGGTTACCACCAATAGCCTCTGCTTTGTTTTCCATTTCCCTTAGCAGAGCCTTCTGGAGCATCTGCTCCACAATCTTGCCAGGCACAGAGGTGAGACTGACTAGCCTGTAGTTGCTAGGGTCATCCTTTGTTCCCTTCTTAGAGTCATAGATTAATAGAATCAAGCAGGTTGGAAGAGACCTCCAAGATCAGCCAGTCCAACCTAGCATCTAGCCCTGTCCAATCAACCAGACCATGGCACTAAGTGCCTCAGCCAGGCTTTTCTTGAACACCTCCAGGGACAGTGACTCCATCACCTCCTTGGGCAGCCCAGGTGTCCCGGGTTAAGGGCAGATTCTTCCCCCGGAAGAAATAAACTCACCACAACACAGACTTTTTTTGAAAGTCAGGGAAACATGAAGTTGTATTTCTTATAGTATAACAGTGTAAAGAGAGATAATAACTAGAGAAGGAAATAAAAAAGAAACCAATACAATAACCTTAAGGGAGATGGGGGAGGGGTCTAGTGACGGCAAAGCAGCAGAAGCAGCAGTAGCCAAAACAGCAGCCGGGGAAGATAGGCGAACCTGAAGCAGCAGAAGCCAGCGGGAGAAAAAGGGGAGAACAAACTGTGCTTCTAGACATTAAGTTCTTGATGCTCCAATGCAATTATATTAATTTATCTATTGTTGCCATTTATGTGACCTATCCCTAGAATGTTCGTCTTTCCCCTATGTCTGAGCGAGAGAATCAGCTCAAACGGCCACACCAGAATTCTTGAAGATGGGCATTATATTTCCCCTTTTTTCAGTCAGCAGGAACTTCACCAGTCTGTCAAGACCTTTCAAGTATGATGGATAGCGGTTTAGCAACTTCACTTGCCAGTTACCTCAGGACTCATGGGTGGGTCTTGCCAGACCCCATGGGCTTATGCACATGCAAATTCCTTGGGTGCTCACGAACATGATCTTCAATTATAGGTGGCAGATCTTCCTTCCCCCAGTCCTTACTTTTGCCCTCCGGGATTTGGACATTATGGTTGAAGTCCTTGGCATTGAAAACTGAGGCAAAGAAGTCATTGAGCACCTCAGCCTTGTCCACATCCGTTGTCACCATTTCTCCATTCACCTTCTGGAAGGGTCTCTCATTCTCCCTAGTCCTCCTTTTCTCACTAATATACCTGAAGAAGCTCTTCTTGTCCCCATTAATGTCCTAGTTAGATTGAATTCTAGCTGTGCTTTAGCTTTCCTAACCTGAGCTCTGGTTGCATAAACAATTTCTCTGTATTAATCCCCAGGTTACCTGTCCTTCCTTCCAATGTCTGTAGGCTTCCTTCTTGCATCTAAGTGTGTTCCAGAGCTCTCTATTCATCCATGCAGGCCTCTTGGCATTCTTACCTGCCTTCCTCTTTTTTGGGATGCATTACTCCTGGGCCTGGAGGAGGTGATCCTTGAACATTGACAAGCTTTCCTGGGCCCCCCTTCCTTCCAGAGTTTTTTTCCCATGGCACCCTGCCAAGGATGTCCCTGAAGAAGTTGAAATCTGCTTTTCTGAAGTCCAGAGCAGTGAATTTGCTATGCACCCTCCTTGATTCCTTGAAGATCTTAAACTCTACCATTTCATGGTCACTGCAGCCAAGGCAACCCTTCAGCTTCACTTCACACACCATCTCCTCCTCATTGATGAGGACTAGGTCCAGCATAGCACCTTTTCTTACAGGTTCCTCTACCACTTGGAGGAGGAAGTTATCATTAATGCATTCCAGGAACCACTTAGATTGCTGGAACCCTGCTTTGTTGTCCTTCCAACAGATGTCAGAGTGTTTGAGGTCCCCTATGAGGACCAGGGCCTGTAATCATGAAGATTCTCCTATTTGTTTGTAAAGGGCCTCACCTGCTTCACCTTCCAGATCAGGAGGTCTGTAGCAGACTCCTTCTATGATGTCACCTTCCCCTGCCTTCCCTTTAACCTTTACCCATAAGCTTTCTGGTTTTGCATTGCACATCCCCAGGTGGAGCTCCATGGACTCTAGTTTATCGTTAATGTAGAAGGCAACACCCTCTTCCCTTCTCCCCTGCCTATCCCTCCTGAAGAGTCTATAACCATCTGTCCCCAAGCTCCAATTGTGAGATCCATCCCACCAAGTCTCAGTGATGTCAATGACTTCATAACCCTGTAGGCTTTCACATATTTGCAATTCTTCCTGTTTGTTCCGCATGCTCCTTGTGTTAGTGTAGAGGCATTTCAGTTGTGCCTTTACTGGAGCTGAACTTACTGGCTGCCTGATCTTTGAGATCTCTTTTCTCAGTCTGTACTCAAATCCATGTCCATGCTCAGGCACCTCTGTAGCTACCAACATATCTCTACCCCTCATGTCATCACTACCACATGATGTTTTCCTGTTGGCAGCTACTGTTTGAAGGGGATCTGGCTCATCTCTGCAAGACTTTCACTGCATTATTTTGTCCCCTGCATGCTTCTGGGCAGCAAGTTGAGAGCCCTTACTAGTCCCCCATTAGTCCCACACTGGTGTGTCCTTCCACATACCTTGCCACATAGAAGTCTGATTACTTTATTCCCTTCCCCCTTCATATCTCTTTTAAAGCCCTGTCAGCTAGCCCTGCAGTCTCCTCTGCAAATATCCTCTTCCCCCTTCAAGAGAAGTGTCTCCTGTTTGGTGTCAAAAACCCTAGTGCTGTATAGATCATACCACTGTCAAAGAACTTAAATTTATGGTGGCAACACCATCCACAGAGCCATGTATTAAAAGACTGTAAGTGTCTGTTTAATCCAATGTCTCTGGCATCGGTTGTAATAATGGAAGAGATGATTTGTGCCCCTGAGTCTTGTACCATTTGTCCCAAAATCCTGAAGTCTTTTATTGATTGTTCTGAGACTAGCAGTCATTATTTCTTCTCCTCTTACATGGAAGATCAATAATGGGTAGTAGTCCGTAAAGCACACTAGGCTAGGAATTTTCCTAATAACATCCCTAAGTTGGGCTCCAGGTAGGCAGCACACCTCCCTATGAGAGGGGTCTGCCTGACATATTGGTTCCTCTGTTCCTTTCAGAAGTGAATACCCTACAACTATCACTCTCCTTTTTTTCTTTGTTGCACTAGTCCTAATTCTTGGTGCTGACCAATATGCCCTGAGCAACTGAGTAGATGGACTTTCCCCTCCATCCTCCTCTACTCAATCCTAAGTTTCTAGTGCCCCATATCTGTTGTGCAAGTAAGACTGGTAAGCTGGTAAGTAAGACTGGTAAGCTGGTAAGACTGAGAAGACCAGGAGGAGGCTCTTCTGTCTCTGAAATGGGGGGGGGCACCTGTATCCACTCCCCCTTATCTCCTGGGTCTCCTTCTTTACCCATTTTGTCTGGGTAGCAAGAAGAAACGGAATCCTCCACTACTTGTGTAGCCCTCACCTGCTGCCCCTCTGTTGGGGATGGTATAGCCTGGGTCCACCAGTCAATTTCCCTTCCACAATCCCATACAGACCTTAATCTCTCAACTTCCTCTTTTAGCCCAGCCACCATACTGAGCAGTTCACTCACCTGCTCACATCTCACACAGATTTCATACCCATCATCTTCAATTCCAAAGGCTAGGCTCAGGTATTCTGTGCAGCTAGGGGTCTGTTTACTCACATAGTTGCATGAGGCATCAGTCTGGGTGCTCACAGTTTTCTTAGCCACAGTATTTGCCTGGGTTACAACCATGGCTAATAATTTGTTGTTTACCAGCCATGTTTTGGTGTTACTAGCCATACTGGTTAATCATGTAGGAGTTAGTTCACTGGAAATCAACAAATTTGACACCCATTTATAAGAAGGTCTGGAAGCAGGACCTATGAAACTACGAGACTATCAATGTGACCTTGGTGTTTGGGAAGGTTATGGAGCAGATGATCTTGAGTGTGATCACATGGCATGTACAGAACAAGCAGAAGACGGACTAGTAGGCATAGTTCTATGAAAGGCAGGTCCTGGTTGACTAACTTGATCTTTTACAAGGTGACATGCTTAGTAGATGAGGGAAAGGTTGTAGACAACTTAGACTTCAGTGAAGTCTTTGATACTGTTTCCCACAACATTCTCCTGTCAAAAATGGCTGACATGGCTTCGACAAATCCACTATTTGTTGGGTTAAAAAAAGAGAGCTGAGCTCAAAGAATAGCCATGAATGGGAGTAAATCCAGGTGATTAGCCACATAGCTGTGCTCCCCAGGGCTACTAGGATAGGTTTTTTGAGTTTAATGCCTCCTCAGTATGACATCAAGTTGGGTGACAGCTTTAATCTGCTTAAGAGTAGGAAGGTTCTACACAGGAATCTGAATAAGGTAAATGAATGGGCTGAGGTTCAACAAGTCTGAATGTTAAGTCCTACACCTGGGTCACAACAACTTCATGCAACACCATGGAACTGAGGAAGAGAAGATGGAAAGCTGCTTGACAGAAAAGGACTCACATGATGGATGACAGTCAGCTGATTATGAGCTGACAGTGTGATCAGAAGGCCAGTAGCATTATGGTTTGTATCAGAAATAGTGTCACAAGAAGGACTGGGGAAGTCCCCCTTCACTCCACATTAGTGTGGCTGCAACTTAAATACTGTGTTCAATTTTGGGCCCCTCACTGCAAGAATTATGTTGAGTTGCTCAAGCCTTCCCAAAAAGCAACAAAGCTGGTGGAGGATTAGTCTTATGAGGAGTAGGAGAACTGAAGTTCTTTAGTCTGGAGAAAAGGAGACTCCAGTGAGACTATACTGCTCTCTACAAATACCTGAAAGGATGTTGTAGTGAGATGGCTGTCAGTCTTTGCTCTGAAGTCACAACAAATAGGATGAGATGAAAAGTCCTCAAGTTACACCAGAGGCAGTTTGGGCTGACTGGGAAGAAAAATTGCTTTTACTTGTCAAGTACAGAAACAGGTAGCCCAAGGAAGAAGCTGACTCATCATCTGTCGTGTCCTGCCTATGGGGAACGAAGAGTGACTAAAACTCACAAATCATTTTCTTATAGATTAGGGTGAACTAACACTCAAGGTTCCTGAAAAAAAAAAATCAGTTTTAGAGGAAGACCTCTACAGAAAAAAAATATTACATAATTGTTGGCACTGTCACAATTTTATCCACCTAAACTATGCTCTTTTATGAGAATTTGAGCTATAATTATGTTACCTTGTTTTAGAGAAAGAAGAGAGAGAGAAAAAGAGGACACTTTTCCTTCCCTTCCCTTCCCTTCCCTTCCCTTCCCTTCCCTTCCCTTCCCTTCCCTTCCCTTCCCTTCCCTTCCCTTCCCTTCCCTTCCCTTCCCTTCCCTTCCCTTCCCTTCCCTTCCCTTCCCTTCCCTTCCCTTCCCTTCCCTTCCCTTCCCTTCCCTTCCCTTCCCTTCCCTTCCCTTCCCTTCCCTTCCCTTCCCTTCCCTTCCCTTCCCTTCCCTTCCCTTCCCTTCCCTTCCCTTCCCTTCTCTTCTTCCCCTTAGTAACTTTTCCTAACTCTAATCCTATCTGATTTAAAGGAATTCCTTGTCACACCTCAGAAACCTCAGAGCATTAGCACCCGCCCCCAGTTCCTGAAGCATGATTTCTTTCAGAGGTACTTTTTCATTAAAGTGTCTGTGCCTTGAAGCTCTTCTAGATGCTTCAATATCTCATGGCTCTTTGGAATAGAGTGCCTTGCTGGAAAAGGTTAATGACTTATCTCAATCAGATATCCTACCTGGTTCATACTTTCCAGAGGCAATAATCCTTTTGACTGGCTTGGCAACTCACTGATAATTGTGCTAAGCTGAGACTAATGAGTGAAGAGGAGATAAAAAGGAATCAGGCAGATATTGTTTTTCTGCCTTTTGAAAATGAAACTTTGAGTTAGACCTCCTGTAAAGACAAAAGTATTAAAAGGTTGTATTGGTTTAATCTGACTGGCCTCACTAGAAGGCACAAGGGACAGAGAATGGGGGATGGGGCTATCTCCCCAACCTCTCAGTGGCACATAGCAATACAGCATGGTGAATCATCTATTCCACGCTGTGTCTATGTCATGCTTACTGTATGAAAGGAAAGGCACAGGTGAGGGTTTATGGGACTTGTAGTATATTTTGTAGTTTATATAGCTTGCTGTTCCAGGTCTTTTGTGTTTATTCCCGTTTCTGGGCCAGGGTACTGCCTTTTTGTTCTACTTTTGGTTTGGAGTGTTTCCTGGCAGATTTTGTTGGATGATGGATTTTTTTTTCTTGTTTTCATTTGTGTGATCTGCTCTCCCTGTATTAGTCAATTGTCCTTATCTCAGCTAACAACTCTACATCCTAAGCCACTTCTCCCTGTCAGCAAGGGTAGAGGTGTGGAGGGTGTGAGATCAGCTGTGTTAACCCAGGGCAAGGGTATAGTGTTATGGTATGAGGCAGGTGCTGAGGGGTATATACCACCCTTGTTTATAACTTGTTTTTTGAATTGTATGTTGAGGTGGTTAGGATGTACCCCACCACCCCACACTTTAGAAGTCACCCAGACTAGACTCAGACGACTCTGGGAATATAAATGAAGCTATTTATTTACAGCTAGCACAATATACAAGCAGATATTTACAATATATACAGAAATATACAAAAAATATACAAGGTAAAAATAATACAGAAGCACAACTCCCCTCCCAGAAACCTGAGTCCCCAGGAAGGGCTCTCAACCTTACCCCAATCCTAAGGAAGAACAGAGGTTCAGCCAAGAGGTTAAGAAGCAAAGGTGAGTGGCAGGTGAGGTTAAAGAGATGCAGCTCAATCAAAGCCCAGCCCGAGAGTGAAGAAAAATGGCAAGAGTGTTATCTAATGTTTTCCCTTCTTGTTCCCACGCCTCTCAGCGAGACTGTGAGGGGAGTAGACATAACCATTGCTTTTCTTTCATAGCCTATGATCTAGTTCTTTTCACCAAAACATTCTAGATTGCTTCAAACTAGCACATATGCTGTAGTTTTTTTAATTCAGCAGCATAAATGCAGAATGTGACCTCACAAGTGCATAACCTCACAAGTTTATGGGACCAGATGCGATCCAACATAGGATGCTGAGAGAGCTGGCAGATGAACTGGCCAAGACACTCTCCATCATTTATCAACAGCCCTGGTTCATTGGAGAGGTCTCCAAAGACTGGAAGCCGGCCAATGTGATACCCGTTCACAAGAGGGGTCATAAGGAGGAACCAGAAAATTCCAGATCTGTCAGCCTGACCTCAGTGCCAGGCAAGGTGATGGAACAGGTCATCTTGAGTGCCATCACAAAGCACCTACAGGATGGCCAAGGGATCAGGCCCAGCCAGCATAGGTTTAGGAAGGGTAGGTCTTGTCTCACCACCCTGATCTCCTTTTATGATCAGGTTCCCAGCCTGGTGAATGTGGGGCAGGCTCTGGATGTCGCCTACCTGGACTGCAGCAAAGCTTTTGACACTGTCTGCCACAAGGCAGACAGCCAAGGGAGAAAAGGCGGGGGAGTGGCTCTGTATATTAGGGATGCTCTGGATGTCATGAAGGTAGACATCAAGGATGATCAAGTTGAGTCATTATGGGTGAGAATTAAGGGGAAGCCCAACAAGACCGATATCCTGGTTAGAGTCTGTTATAGACCACCCAATCAGGAAGAAGAGGTTGATTTATTACTCTTTAAACAACGAGACGCTGCCTCAAGATCACCTGCCCTTGTTCTGGTGGGCGACTTTAACCTACCAGACATCTGCTGGGACTTAAACACTGCAGAGAAGAAGCAGCCTAGAAGGTTTCTGCAATGTGTGGAAGACAACTTCTTATCCTAGCTGTTACATGAGCCTACCAGGGGGGCAGCCCTGCTTGACCTGCTGCTCACAAATAGAGAGGGGCTGGTAGGGGATGTGGTGGTTGGAGGCTGCCTGAGGTCCAGTGACCATGAAATTATAGAGTTTTCAATACATGGAGAAACCAGGAGGGGCATCAACAGAAACTCCACACTGGACTTCCGAAGGGCAGACTTCAGCCTATTTAAGGAACTAACTCAGAAAGTTCCTTGGGATAAAGCCCTTGAAAACAAAGGGGTCCAGGAAGGTTGGACCTACTTCAAGACAGAACTCCTCACAGCACAGGAGCAGGCAGTGCCATTGAGCCACAAGACGAGCCGAAAAGGGAGGCAGCCAGACTGGATGGGCAAGGAGCTGCTGAAGGAATAAAAGATTAAAAAGAGAGTGTATCACCTTTGGAAAAGAGGGGAGGTGTCCCAGGAAAAGTTCAAGGAAGTTGCTAGGTCTTGTAGAGGAAAAATTAGAGAGGCAAAAGCCCACTTGGAGCTTAGGCTGGCCACGGCTGTCAAGGAAAATAAAAAATGTTTCTGTAAATATCTGAATGGCAAGAGAAGGACCAAGGACAACCTCCAGTCCTTATTAGATAGAGAGGGGAATATAGTGACAAAGGATAAGGAAAAGGCAGAGATGCTTAACACCTTCTTTGCCTCAATCTTCACTAGTGGGACAGGCTGTCTCCAGGACAGCTGGACTCCTGAAGTGGTGGATGGAGTCAGGGACCAGTATAGTCCCCCTCTAATCCATGAGGAAGCAGTAAGGGACCTGCTGCGACATTTGGATCCTCACAAGTCCATGGGACTGGATGGGATCCACCCTAGGGCGCTGAGAGAGCTGGCAGCTGAGCTGGCCAAGCCACTCTTCATCATTTACCAAAAGTCCTGGCTCACTGGAGAGGTTCCTGAAGACTGGAAGCTGGCCAATGTGATACCCATCCACAAAAAGGGTCAAAAGGAGGACCCAGAAAACTCCAGACCTGTCAGCCTGACCTCAGTGCCGGGCAAGGTGATGGAACAGATCATCTTGAGTGCCACCACAAAACATCTACAGGATGGCCAAGGGATCAGGCCCAGCCAGCATGGGTTTAGGAAGGGTAGGTCCTGTCTCACCAACCTGATCTCCTTTTATGATCAGGTTCCCTGCCTGGTGAATGTGGGGAAGGCTGTGGATGTCGTCTACCTGGACTGCCTTTGACACTGTCTGCCACAAGAAGCTCCTAGCCAAGCTGGCAGCTCATGGTTTCGACAGATTCACTCTGTGTTGGATCAAGAACTGGCTGGATGGCAGAGCCCAGAGAGTGGTGGTGAATGATGCCACATCCAGTTGGCAGCTGTCACTAGTGGTGTTCCCCAAGGATGAGTGCTGGGCCCAGTCCTGTTCAATATCTTTATTGATGATCTGGACAAGGGGATTGAGTCCAGCATCAGTAAGTTTGCAGATGACACCAAGCTAGGAGCAGGTCTTGCTCTGTTGGTAGGTAGGAGAGCCCTGCAGAGGGACCCAGACAGGCTGGATGGGCGGGCAGAGGCCAACGAGATGAGATTTAACAAGGCCAAGTGCAGAGTTCTGCACTTTGGCCACAACAAGCCCAAGCAGCGCTACAGGCTGGGGACTGAGTGTCTGGAGAGCAGCCAGGAGGAAAAGGACCTGGGGGTACTGATAGATAGTAAGCTAAAATGAGCCAGCAGTGTGCCCAGGTGGCCAAGAGAGCCAATGGCATCCTGACCTGCATCAGGAACAGTGTGGCCAGTAGGACAAGGGAGGTTATTCTTCCCCGGTACTCAGCACTGGTCAGACCACACCTTGAGTCCTGTGTCCAGTTCTGGGCCCCTCAATTCAAGAGAGATGTTGAGGTGCTGGAACATGTCCAGAGAAGGGCAACAAAGCTGGTGAGGGGCGTGGAACACAACCCCTATGAGGAGAGACTGAGGGAGCTGGGGTTGTTTAGCCTGGAGAAGAGGAGGCTCAGGGGTGATCTTATTACTGTCTACAACTACCTGAAGAGACATTGTAGCCAGGTTGGGGGTGGTCTCTTCTCCCAAGCAACCAGCAATAGAACAAGGGGACACAGTCTCAAGTTGTGCCAGGGTAGGTATAGGCTGGATGTTAGGAGGAAGTTCTTCAGAGAGAGTGATTTGCCATTGGAATGGGCTGCCCAGGGAGGTGGTGGAGGCACCGTCCCTGGAGGTCTTCAAGAAAAGACTGGCTGAGGCACTTGGTGGCATGGTCTAGTTGACTGGCTAGGGCTGGGTTCTAGGTTGGACTGGATGATCTTGGAGGTCTCTTCCAACCTGGTTGATTCTGTGGTTCTAAGAAGCTCCTAGCCAGGCTAGCAGCTCATGGCTTGCACAGATTCACGCTGTGCTGGATCAAGAACTGGCTGGATGACAGAGCCCAGAGATTGCTGGTGAATGGTGCCACATGCAATTGGCAGTTCTCACTAGTGGCAATTCCCAGGGATCAGTACTGGACCCAGTCCTGTTCAATATCTTTACTGATGATTTGGATGAAGGGGTTGTGTGCAGCATCAGTAAGTTTGCAGATGACACCAAGCTAGGAGAAGGTGTTGATCTGTTGGAGGGTAGCAGAAGCCTGCAGTGGGACCTTGACAGTCTGGATGGGTAGGCAGAGGCCAAAGGTATGAGATTTAACAGGGTTCTACACTTTGGCCACAACAACCCCAAGCAGCAATACAGGCTCGGGACAGAGTGTCTGGAGAGCAGCCGGGAAGAAAGGGATCTCGGGGTACTGCTACATAGTAGCTGAACATGAGGCAGTAGCATGCCCAGGTGGCCAAGAGAGCCAACAGCATCCTGGCCTGTATCAGGAACAGCGTGGCCAGTAGGACAAGGAAGGTTATTCTTCCCCGGTACTCAGCACTGCTCAGGCCACATCTTGAGTGCTGTGTCCAGTTCTGGGTCCCTCAATTCAAGAGAGATGGGGAGATACTAGAATGTGTCCAGAGAAGGGCAACGAAGCTGGTCAGAGGCCTGAAACACAGCCCTGTAAGGAGAGGCTGAGGGAGCTGGGGTTGTTTAGCCTGAAGAAGAGGTGGCTCAGGGGTGACCTCCTTGCTGCCTACCACTACCTGAAGGGAGGCTGTAGCCAGGTGGGGTTGGTCTCTTCTGCCAGGCAACAAGCAATGGAACACGGGGACACAGTCTCAAGTTGTGCTGGGGGAGGTATATGCTGGAGATTAGGACAAAGTTCTTCACATTGGAATGGGCTGCCCAGGGAGGTGGTAGAATCGCCATCCCTGGAGGTGTTCAAGAAAAGATTGGATGACACACTTAGTGCCATTGTCTAGTTGATTGGCTAGGGCTGCATGCTACGTTGGTTTGGATGACCTTGGAAGTCTCTTCCAACCTATTTGATTCTATAAATCTATTAATCTATTATTTTATCTTCTTCCACTGTTGCAGCCACCCCCAGAAGGTATTAGCTACAATCCAGGAATCTATATAAAGGCAAAGTACTGTCCATTTTACTCTCTCAGCAATGTTAGAGCCAGTTGGATAGCTTTTGCTTCTACACAGTGACTTGATTTATCTTCTTCAGTGGCCTCAACAACTTGTCATTTAGGAATCCAAACCGTAGCCTTCTGCTTCCAATGGTTTCCTACCACCGGCATTATCCATCATAGAATCAACCAGATTGGAAGAGACCCCCAAGATCATCCAGTCCAACCTAGCACCCAGCCCTGTCCAATCAACTAGACTATGGCACTAAGTGCCTCATCCAGTCTTTTTTTAACACCTTCAGGGACTGTGATCCACCTCCCTGGGCAGCCCATTCCAATGACTAATCACTCTCCCTTCACCTTCATTGTGTGGTGGTGCATCCTGGGCATGCACAACTTCCTTAGAAAATACTCCAAAATCTCTACCTTCTGTCCAGTCCATAATCTCTTCCAGAATCTGTAAGTTGTTGGGTTTCCCCAGTTGAGCTTGTTGTATAATCAGTGCTACCCAGTTGCTCCACGTAGTACTGGTCACATGATGTGTAGAGAGGTCATTTCCTCTTCACATTCTGTGCAGCAGAGGCAACCTGGGTGCTAAGAGGAGAGATGATTCCGTACTCACTACTTCTGAAGCAGCTCAAACTCCTTCATAGGTGCTAAGATCTCCTCAGTTGGTATAGAATGGGCTTATGTTTTGTTTGATCTGCTCAAAGGCTTGTTGCTCACTGCCTCACTCAAAATGTTTCTTTTTTTGGGTTACTCAATAGAGGGCTCACAAGCTGACTATAACCTGGAACATGTATTCTCCAGAACCCCATGAGGCCTAGGAAAGACTCTGTATCCTTTTGTTAGATTCGCAGAAACTGAATATCCTGAATATGCTTTTCTTTATGACAAATCTAGCCTTCAGGAGAATCTGAGTGATTTTTTGTCCCTTCTCAAACACTTCTTCTGCCTTGCTGCCCCACAAGATGATGTCATCAATTTACTGTATATAGTCAGGGACATCACCCTCTTCCAGTGTGATATTGATTAGTCTGTGACAAATCGTGGACCTTTGCTTCCACCACTGAGGAAGTCAATTCCAGGTGCATTGCACACCTCTCCAGGTGAAAGCAAATTGTGGCCTGCACTCTGCTGCTAATGAAATCAAGAGGAAAGCATTGGTGATGTGGGTTGTATCTTACCACTTGACTGCCTTCAACTCCAGCTCATACTGGAGCTTCAGCATGTCTGGTACAGCAGTATTCAGTAGTGGCATCACCTTAGCCAGGCCATGATAGTCCACTCTTAATCTCCTCCCTCCATCAGATTTCTGCACTGGCCACAAGGGACTGTTGAAAGTTAAGTATGTTTTACTGATCACTCCCTGGATCTCCAGATGGTGAATCAGTTCATGGATGTGAGAAAGGGAGTCTAAATTTGAGCACTATTGCCACTGGTACACTGTCTTGGTAGCAACTTGCACCTGATGTTCTTCAACTTGCAACAATCCCACAGTGAAAGGATTCTCTGAAAAACCACACAGAGTAGCCATCTGTTTGATATTGTCTGTATTCACTGTGGCCACATCAAAAGCCTATCAATAGCCCTTTGAGTCCTTGAAGCATGCTCTCTTGAGATGATCTATACTAAGAATACAAGGGGCCACTGAGCCAGTCACAATGGGATGCTTTTCCCACTTGTTTCCTGTTAGGCTGGTGCCAGCTTCTAATACAGACAACTCCTAACAAAGTTCCTGTTACTCCAGAAAACCAGATGGAATCAGTGCCTTTGTGCCTTGATGGCATCATTGTGCACTGGGCACCTGTGTCTATCAATGTCTTATACTTCTCTGGCTCCAATGTGCCATGCCACCAAATTCACTCAATCAGTATACTCTGTCATGCCTTTCCTCCTCCTGGCCAAAGGCAGGGACCCTCTACTCTTGGTCCACATCAGAGCATTCACTGTCTGATCTTGGTGGTGCCTGACCAGGGATCCCCTCATCAGGATCAAGGGATGCAAGCTCAGTTGTTTTTTTCCCTGGAAGATTCTTGATTACCCTTTTGGCTCTCTACAGCAGCTATCTTTGCTGCCTTCTTAGATAATCCCTTCTTAACTGTTGTCTTCCCTGTCAGTTCATGTACATAAGCTTCCAGTTTAGGAGTGGATTCACCACTTCTCATACCCACTTCCTCATGTCCTCTTGGTCACACATGAAGAACCAGAGTATTCCATGTGGTATGCACCTGAAGCAATTCTTCCCTGTGACTGGGGCAGGAGAAGACTGACTTCTTAGGGTATATCTTGTAGGTGAGGCATTGAATCATGAGAATGAGTTGCTACAGAGGTTATCCTCAAAATTCTGGAGCCAGGCTGACACTACCTCCACAGGCCATGTATCCCCACCCAGATACCACATCATCATTAAGCTATTTAAGTATTATACTGGGACATCTTGGATCACCTTCCTCCACATGGCCCATGTGCATTGGAGGTCCTTTGGATCTGTGGAGACCCTCAGACCATCTAGGTTACCATAGATAAATTTCAGCACCTCTACTTCTCTTGGACACTGGATGCCTTCATCTACATTGTTCCAATTCCCTGGAAAACTCACAAGGTCCTCCTTGCATGGGTATCCTGCCCTCACACTTAACAGGAGACGTCTCCAGAGACTCCATATTTTGGTTTCTCTTTCAATTGTTTTCTTGATCCCTCTCTTTCTGACAATGGGTCCTAATTGTTGGGCCTCTTTCCCTTCTAGCAATTGACTATCAGCTCCATTATCTCAGCACCAGAGTAGCCAACCACTCTACTGGTTGGAAGCTGTAGTCCTTGAGAATCAATTAGCTCTGCTGACATTAAAGACCAAATAGTCTCTGCTTCCTGCTTGATGTCACTCCCTTTGATCTACCAGTTGATGGACCAGCCCCTTGATCAGAATCTTCCTCATCCTTTACTAATCAATGATAAGGACCTGTTGACTTTCTCATCCACTATTTCTTTTTGACTACTTGGGCAATCACTCTGGTTGCTGTTTGGGTCTCCAACTCAACCATGCAATCTTCAGGACATGTTTGAATGCCTGCCTCAGTCACAGTCCCCTTAGAATATTGAACTGTGGGTTGGTAAGCACAGAACAGGCCTCAACAGAATGCAAGAAGTTGCTGCTTTTCATTGGGGTAGGCAAGGCAACCTTCTATTATATGCCAAGTTAGTTTCACAGAATTGCTTGTCACCTATGGGGTAAAGTCCCAGACTATGGAAAGTGATAGCTATGCTAGGAATCTGCCTAAATCCTTCCACACCCCCCACCATACAGAGACCAGCCACCTTAGGGCACATTTTAATATATGCCCACCCAAGGGCTGTCTCCTTTCATGCCATGATAGCACCATATTCCACAAAGCTTTTAATATGCCAGTGATATTGATTAGCAGTATTAAAAAGCTTGGATAAGGATGAATCAAAGGCTTTGGGGGGTTGCATAATAAAATTATCTTTATTAATTTCAGACAGGAGGAAGAATAGCAGGCCTACAAGGATGAAAGATAAACACATTGCCATTATTGCCATTTAGGAAGAGAGTCTGTGGCATGAAAGTGCCACTGGTAGGCTTTTCAGAGACTATTCTGGCTTAGACCGAGTTTCTCAGTTACTCACTGGCTGAAGTCAGTTTGAAGGTCCCAAATATCGTGGATTGGAACAATTCATGGGTTATTAGGGCGCGCTGTCTGAGCTTCCCCGGGTACGAGCCAAGCTGGGTGTTGGGCCGCCCCGAGGCTGGCCAAATGCGGATTGGGCCACTGGCGAGTCGATCAGTACGATCAGGGCAGTGCGATGTGATGTGATGCAGTACGGTGCGGTGCGGTCAGTGCAGTGCGAGTGCGAGTGCCCCTTTATCAAAGTAATGCAGTGTCTTATATAGTGTTCAGAGGAGGTGTATCCAGCCAAACTGGGGCTGGCACAAGTGGACCATACATATTGGCTCAAAGTTATGTGTAAGGCACAGATAGGTTATTTCTTACCAAAACAATCTTTGGTTCCACCCAAGGGCCCTGGTAGGGTCAGCCCCCAGCAGATGTGCATAGGTGCTCACAGTGCCTTCCAACTCAAGGACTTTTTCTCATAACAAAGTCTCATGTTTACAGCTCATGCCCTGCTGGGAGAAGTTTTACCACAGCTAGGAACAGCAGCTGGTGCCGTGGGCTGTAGTCAAGCAACGGTGGTGGTCAGGCAAAGCAAGGTTTTGACCCCACTATTGATAGTCCTTGGGGCACAATTCTGTCCAAATGGGGGCTTGGCAACCCTCCACCACAAGGCCTTTGACCTCTCTTGTGCCTTTACCTGTCCATACACCAAATACACATCTAGGGCTAGTCAGGCCAGACGCGAATCTATTCCATAGTCCAGAAGCCTTCCTATCCAGGGTATCACACAGTATCACAGTATCACCAAGGTTGGAAGAGACCTCACAGATCATCAAGTCCAACCCCTTACCATGGAGCTCAAGGTTAGACCATGGCACCTAGTGCCACGTCCAATCCTGCCTTGAACAGCTCCAGGGACGGCGACTCCACCACCTCCCCGGGCAGCCCATTCCAGTGTCCAATGACCCTCTCAGTGAAGAACTCTCTCCTCACCTCAAGCCTAAATTTCCCCTAGCGTAGATTGAGGCTGTGTCCTCTCGTTCTGGTGCTGGCCACCTGAGAGAAGAGAGCAAACTCCTCCTGGCCACAACCACCCCTCAGGTAGTTGTAGACAGCAATAAGGTCACCCCTGAGCCTCCTCTTCTCCAGGCTAAACAATCCCAGCTCCCTCAGCCTCTCCTCGTAGGGCTGTGCTCAAGGCCTCTCCCCAGCCTCGTCACCCTTCTCTGGACACGCTCAAGCATCTCAGTGTCCCTCCTAAACTGGGGGGCCCAGAACTGAACACAGTACTCAAGGTGTGGTCTAACCAGTGCAGAGTACAGGGGCAGAATGACCTCCCTGCTCCTGATGACCACACCATTTCTGATGCAGGCCAGCATGCCATTGGCTCCCTTGGCCACCTGGGCACACTGCTGGCTCATGTTCAGGCGGGTAGCAATCAGCACCCCCAGATCCCTCTCTGTCTGGCTGCTTCCCAGCCACTCTGACCCCAGCCTGTATCTCTGCATGGGGTTGTTGTGGCCAAAGTGCAGCACCCTGCACTTGGAGCTATTGAACCCCATCCCATTGGACTCTGCCCATCTGTCCAGGTGGTTAAGGTCCCGCTGCAGAGCCCTTCTGCCCTCCAACCCAGTCACATCTGCCCCCAGCTTGGTGTCATCTGCAAACTTGCTGATGATTGACTTGATGCCCTCATCCAGATCATCTATGAAGATGTTAAAGAGGATGGGGCCCAGCACTGATCTATGAGGCACACTGCTAGTGACTGGCCGCCAGTTGGATGTGTCACCATTCACCACCACTCTCTGGGCTCGGCCCTCCAGCCAGTTCCCAACTCAGCACAGAATGTTGCCATCCAAGCCGTGGGCTGGAAGCTTAGCCAGCTGTTTGCTGTGGGGGACAGTATCAAAGGCCTTCACTCACAATAGGCAGGTCTTTCTTCCAGCCCCTGCCGGTATCTTCCATGACTTTGGGAGTACAGATGGAGCCCTTACCAGTGAAGACTAAAGTAAAGAAGTAGTTTGTACTGATTATGTACAAAATTTGCCAGTAAAAATTTACTAATACCTTTTTCTTAGTGGCAGACTAAGAAATAAATCCTATTGAGTATTTCAAGCTGTAGTGCTTACCAAACTTTATTCTCTACAATATACAGAAAAAGTGTTCGTATCACTGCATCATAATGGAATAGTTCAAAATAATAAAAGGAGATCCTCACATTTGCAGTTTTATTCAGATGAGATAGTATGTTGAAGTGTTGAGACTTAAGTCCAGGTTAATTTACATTAATTATATTAACTCTCCTTGATTTTTTTTTTTCATCAAAAATTATACCCATATGCTCCATTATTAGCTTCAGGAACAATATCAAGCTGACAGACCTTTAATTAATCAAATCTATTAACCATGTTAATTTACCGTTTCTAAATATTGACACACCATTAGCTTTCTATTAGTATTCAAGAATTTCCACAGTTCTCCAAAACTTGCCTAAAACTAATACAAATAAGTGAGCTCATTTAAACATGTTTAATATTAGTAAGTGGTGCCTAACATGCTTTAGCATTAGTAGTAGCATTAAATTGTTCATTACTATTACCATTTTAATACTATATCTAGATCTTCCGGAAATACAGACATACTAAGCAAACATTTCTGCTTTCACTTTATTGTTACTGTCAATGCTAGAATGTCCTTCTATAATAGTCCAGTATCATGCAGGAAATTCTTAGTGCATGTCAACAACAGATACGCCAATGAAGATCAGAGATTCTTGTACTTATCTTCAGAGATTCTTGTACTTATCTGTGCAAGTTCATGTGGCAAGAGTTGGTGTAAATTTACTGAAATAGACATGTAGTATTATTAAACTACTATTAACCTGAATGTTAGCAATTAAAAATAATAAGCAGTGAAATTTAAAACATAACTTTATGATAGTTCAGACTGAGCTGTGAAAGAAAATGAAATTCTTTCTTTTTTTAACTCCTAAGCAGGCATTTTCCAGCTGTTGCACTCCACCATTGAAGGTAAGGCTTACTAGCTAACAAATGGTCTACAGTGTTTGTGTATTCAAGCTGAGTTGTAACTAAATTTGTTGACACCAATGGAATTTATTTCTCTTAACATTGCAGGCAGTTTAGGTGGGTGGGTGTTTACTAGCTATTTGTTTTATTTATGAATTTCTACAGTCCAAGTTTTCTCAGCACTGTCAATTTTTCTTTTCCTTCCCATCATTTGCTGTATTGTAAAATTTCACTTTTTCTTTTTGACACATGTTTTCTTTTTAGTGTAATGATTCTTTTCCCACTTTTCGCTTGTATCTAGGGTGGGATTCACTTGCTTATTGTCCTACATGCTTCTGCATGAAATAATCTCTAAGAGTGGACATCCACGCTCTTTTTTGCTATGAGCTATGTTTAGTGGCAGTTTTAATTTCAAACATACTACATCTGATTAAGTGATTCCTATTCCAGTGATAATACTGTCCTTAAACTTTCACATTATCTAATGTCAAATCTCCTTAGGTTAGAAACAATAGTCTATTAGAAAACCAAATAATGTTTTTAGAAACAGTAGCACCATTTTCTAAAAAGGTCATCCAGTGCATGTCATGTGTATTGCAACATAAAGGCACTCTTATTCAACAGATTATTTCAGAGTTTTTAATGCTTCATAATTGATTAGTATAGTATCTGAAATTATACTCCTCCTATTTTATTAATTTAAAATATAAGTGACTTAGGATCATTGATTTTAAAGTCCTACAATGTGAATCCCACAATTTTTAGTACTACAAATTAAGGCAAATTCCTGATTGTAAATATGCAGTACTAATTCTTCTTGTTTGTCACCTACACTCTTGGCCTAGGCATGTAGGGAAACACAAATTTATTCCCTTCAAGCTTCTAGGTATCTTGATTAATTTTATTCTTGACACCTTGATTTTATGCTAAATGAATTCTCATTTTTTCACCTTTTATCTTAACTTAGCATGTTCTCAAGTGGTTAGTTTAACTTATTGTCTATTTAGTTATCCTACTGCTAAAATAGATGCCAATGTCACTTTTCTCAAAAATAAAGAGGGGTAAGCACATCAAGACTTGCCATTTGATGGGAATAGCAGGAGTTAAAATAGTAACAAGAGGAAATTGAAACCCAAGTTTGTAGTGAATTCCTGTGACAAGCTGCTGAATATTTGATGAGTGTAAAAAAAATCCTACTATATTCCTTATTTATAACTAATTACACATATGAATGGTCTCATAATATCTGGAGTTCATAAATAATGCTATAGTAGAAAAAAACCAGAAGAGGCAATGTTATACAGATTGCACTATTAATTCTAAACTAATACAGAGTTCTAAAGTTGCATTTCGAATACAATTAATTCCATTAGGCCTGAGCCTCTACAGAACACAGTATGACTCTGAGGTATAGCATACAGTACCTTGAATTGCATGGAACAGGTCTTGATTGGAAGATATTACTATTCCAATTAAAATCAAAAGGTATAAATTTTTGGTTTCCTCAGAATAAATCTAGTTGTAATTTTATAGTTTCTATACTGTGAAATGTTTTACTTGATCAGCATTTACCCTAAAATTTAGATCCTCAATCTGAATATAGTTTCTAAGTACAGATTTTTTTTTTAGTGATTTGTTCAAATTTATTGCAACAGCTGGTGTAAAATATTATTTATTGATAAGTTTCTACAGACGTTCATCCTCTCTGAATCTGAAAACAAATTAATTAAATACTTTTGAAAAAATATGCATGTGATATCTTCTATAGTATCTGTTCAACTCAAGTAGTGACCTTTAAAAAAGTACAAGTAAACACTTCTCTTGCCTTGATTGACATTGGTGTCCTATTAATCAGGCATTGATTTATACTGTAATACTAAGAATCAAAATCCAGGTTCACAACTCTCCCTTTGGTTCTTCGTTCTTTCCCCATTGATGAACCTAGCAGGGCAGCTATAAAATATCAGGGGTGGACTTGAGCTCCCTATGTAGGGCAGAGTTGCAGCCCAGATTGTACTCTCAAGTTTTCTTGCACATTTGAAAGCACCTGACGCTGTGCAAAATGTTCAACTTTGGCAGCCTTCTTATAACATCCACGTTCTAACAACAGCTTTTTGTGGTAATAGGCATAATTCACTTCCCAACTATGAGGAAGGTCCATTAACATTCATGGCTGTGTATTGCCTCCTGTGACACACAACTTAATGGCAGAACATCCTTGATTTTACAGCATTTGTTTTGTTGCAGGCCCATGACTCTTACTGCTTCCCTTTCAAAACCACACAACCTTGAGCAAAAAAATACAGATTAGAGATCAATTAATATATTTGTCGAGATTTGCAACAGATGAAAAATTAGTTGCAGAAAATTACCCTAATGGCCACTATAAAATATTTTAATGTTCTTAGAGTGACTGTAAGTTATCTCCAAAGCAATGATACTAATATTTCAAGATACAGATTGTCTGTAACATTTGTTGCACAAACTGGTGATTTAGTGTGCATAATTCATGCTATGTCATATTTCCTGATAGTCTCTCAAATTGGTGCCTTTAAAGCACCAGTTGTTAATGAGCTGCAGCTGTAAAACCCCTAGGTTTGAACTTAGCTCTTTGTTCAAAATTTGCAGTTAAAAAAAGCATACAGATTTTACCCACTATTTAACAAAACTGACATAATGCATGCAGTTTGATATAGATCTTCAAACCATAACTATTGATCAATAGAATTTAAAGAAATAGAGAATATAATGTCCTTGTTTCTTTTCTGAGTACTATCAAAATTTTGAAGTATGAAAGCCTAGACTGTATTTACATAATCTGTTTTATACCTTTGCAAGGCATTAGGTACAGATAAATAGGTTAAATCATCTCTGTTGTTAACACTGATGTGCATGACACAAAACAAATGTAATTAAATAAACTACACAAGAGATTAACAAGAGGTATTGTGTTCACATTTAGATGATTTTGAGCTTCAGATGAACCATTTCCCTTGAGTTACACTCAGCCTGACTAAAGGACTTGAAATTGCTAAGACTTTCAGTAAAAGTTCTTCCTGTAAACACATTGTACAAAAGTATAATGATATAATGGAAATTACTTTCAACAAAGGACTTTTGTCATTAAAGGTCTTAAGGTAAACTAAAAGGTAGGTTTGGAAGAATGAGAGTAACATTACATTGTGTATCCTTATTTGTGGAGTTTTGGGGGTGCATTTTATATATTTTTACATTACCATGTCTAGACTAGTCAATATGTACTGGAGACAAATAGATATGGAAATGATGTGCTTTACTCCTTAGTTTATTTGCCAATACCATCAAATCCATTACTCTAATTAAGGATTATAAAGAAACACAATAATAAAAAGATTCAGTTGCATTTTTATGGACACAGCTTTCTTAGTCATAAGAATATGAAGAGGTTTTGTGTTTCATTTGGGTTACTTTAAGGAAGCAGGACTGACTTCCAGATCATTATAAAGACGTTATTCGGTATATTATGGAAAAAATGCACACAATATTCCAGATTCTTTCCATTCTTGTCATTTAGACATACAAACCTTTCCTGATACACATATAAGACATTAAAAAAATAAAGTGTAATATGCCCTTTACATCATTTTTCTGTTTCCCTTCTGAATAACTACATTTTTTACTATTGAACTGACTCATAAGAAAGAAAAGCTTCCAAAATAATACTGTAATGCAGTCTGCAACAGCCTGCTTCTTTCTTGCCATCCCCTCAAAGTGTAACTCACAGAAACACATAATTGTCAGGGTTGGAAGGGACCTTAAAGATCATTTAGTACCAACCCCGTTGTCATGTGCAGGAAGGGACCTCAAAGATCATTTATTTCCAACCCACTTGCCATGTCCACGCACACTCATCTGTAGCCAACTCTACGGAGGGCATTCTTTGTTTCTAAAAGGTCAGTCACATTTAGAAGTTTATTCATTTATTGGTAAATTATTCCCTCGTGGAATTTACAGTATCCTTTAAAGCCATTAGACACTTAAATGTCTGTCTATCATTCATGTATAGTTCAAAGCTTTCATTATTCCTTTCATTAATATAATAAGTGCCTGTTTTCAGATACGTTTCCTTCTCAGTAAATGTAAATACATTGTCTCTTCCGGTAACATTTTCATATGCTTTCTGATATTGTTCACAGAGCTGATTTAGAAAATTTACTGTTTGAACACCTTAAAATGCAGGCTCTCTTTCTGTTAAGCACATCATTAATCTCCATTCACACAGCAACATTTTCCAGGAGTTTTTCCCTGTTGTGTGCATCTGCTTGTCAGCATCTTTACAGATATTCACAGCCTTCATCCTTCCAGAGGTGGTGAGATATGAAGACTGGTTGATCAACTGAAAGTACAGCTGCAGGATGTTTAAAAAAAAAAAAAAAAAAAAAAAAAAAAAAAAAAAAAAAAAAAGTGGCTAATCAAAAGAGTATATAAAAAAAAGCAGAAGAGTAATAGAGCAGAGCCTAATTCAGATCTCTTTATCTTGACTTCTCTTATTTTCTCTTATCTCCTTCATCTTGCATTCAAATTCAGATCTTCATCTTAAGTCAATGACATGAGCTATCAGCAGTGGGGTGTCTTAAGCACTGCAGAAAGAGATTTTGTAATTTTGAAAGCTCCAACAAAAGGTCAAGTTCAGTAAGAAAGATTAGCACAAGGCAAGGGGTGGCTTGAGAGCAGAGTAGTAGAGTGAGCCTCAAGCTAATTGTCTTAACTTTTCTGAAGGGGTTCTTTATGGCCCTGATCTGTAAAATTTCTTGGCATGAATGTACTTTTTGTTACATGACTAGTTCAATTTCAAATATTTGAAGTGAGACAGATGCTAAATGACACTGTTCAAGACAGGCCAATTACAGAAAATAGTTATTTGGTATATATATTTAAACTCAGCTGATAATCAGGTGCAACACAGATAATTGCTGCAGTACTGAAGGGCCACAATTAGGTCACCTCAGATCCTTCCCCTCTCCAGACTGAATAACCCAAATGCTCTCAAGCTGTCTCCAGAAGAGAGGTGCTTCAGCCCTCTTATCATCCTCATGTTCCTCCTCTGGACACGTCCCAGCATGTCCGTATCTTTCCTGTAAGAGGGATTCCAAAACTGGATGCAATACTCAAAGTGAGGTCTCATCAGAGAGGAGTAGAAGGGGAGAATTACCTCTCGCAATCTGCTGGCCACTCTTCTGTTCATATGATTAGCTTTCTGGACTGCAAGGGCACACTTATGGCTCATGTTGAGCTTTTCATGTACTATTACCCCCAACTCCTTTCCTTCAGGGCTTCTCTCAAGCCAGTCACTGCCCAGCCTGTATCAATGCTTGGGACTGCCGCAACCCAGATGTAGAACTTATATATATATAACTTGAGAAGATGATTTTGTGTTATATTGTTTCCTTTCCATAAAGTACTAGACTAAACAACACATTTGGGATGAAGAGTTGGTTTTTTTTAAAATTTTATATTTAAATAATCTTCATCATTTTCTGAGAAGGAAAGACACAGCTAGAGCTGGACCTGGCAAGGAACTCAAAGAATAACTTTAAATTTTGCAGGAGATGGGGTCCAACATGGAAATGTGTGTGTCATTGCACCCAATGGGCAACTGAACAAAGCTCATCATAATGGTAACAGATGCTCCTCAACTAAATCACTGAAGTGTCTGCATACCAATGCAAGAAGCATGGAAAATAAATAGGAAGAATTACAAATCTGGATATAGTCAAAGAGCTATGACCTCATTGCAGTCACAAAGACATGATAGGATTGGTCACATGATTACAATGTGATGATGAACAGCTATGTACTTTTTAGGAAGAGCAGATTGATAAGGTGAGGTGATGGAGTTGCTCTTTATGTGAGTAAGTAATTAGAATGCATTGAGCTTACTCCAGAACAAGAGATTCCACCTCAACACAAGGAGGAACTTCTTTGCTGTAAGGATCACACTAGAATGGGGTCCCCAGAGAGGTTGTGGAGTCTCTTCCTCTGGAGATTTTCAAGGTTCATCTGTATGCATTCCTGTGTGACCTGAGCTAGATTGTGTAGTCCTGCTCTGGCAAGGAGGTTGGACTCAATGATCTCTTTGAGTCCCTTCCAACTCTTGACATCCTGTGATCCTGTGATTCAGGAGAGACTAAAAAAGTGGTTAGAAAGCTTAGGAGTAAGAGTTAGGGGACACAAAAATACTATTGTGAGTGTCTGTTACAGACCACCTAATCAAGAAGTTGTTGATGAGGCCTTCCACAGGTAACTGGAAGTAGCCTGAAGATCTAGTGCCTTGGTGCTCATGGGTGACTTGAGTCACTCTAATATTAATTGGAAGGATCACACATCCAGATATAACCACTCTAAAATGTTTGTGCTATGTGCTGATGATGAGTTTCTGCTGCAGGTGGTTGTAGAATCAATTTGAAGAGGTGTCATATTGGACTTTGTATTAACTAACAAAGAAGATCTGGTCACAGAAGTTAAAGTTGAGGCCAATCTTGGCTGTAGTGACCATCACGTGTTAGAGTTTAGTATTGTTAGGGAAAGAAGCAGAACAATAAGCAAAATTTCTAATGTGGATTGAGGGTGCTAACTTTGACCTCTTCAAAGACCCACTTAGAAATATCCCACGGGCTCGACCTCTAAAGGCTAGGGGGTTTTCCTGGTAGAGCACAAAACCTGCCTGGCCAGTTTAGCCCTTGCTCTCCTTCTCTTCTTGCTTGTCCAGAAGTGGAGTTAGATGAGCAAACAATAAGGGTTTGTTCCCAGCAAAGCCTTGAGGGCTAGGAACTTAGCACCACGTGTCAGGTGTCTTGTGCTGCCCCTCAACATGCGTACATGGTCACATGAGGCACGAAACTTTGAATTCATTGATCAGAACAATGACGCTAGTGCCTACTGGCCAGTTTAAGTTTCAAAATGAGGTATGTAATGGAGAGTTATTTAGAAACTACCTTTCTGCACTGAGCCTTTCTGGGTTGTGCCTTTCTGTCTTTCTGCACTGACCCTCCACTGGGAGCAGCACCTCATTCGCAGGTCGTTAACTGAGAATCATGCGGCCATGTGTATGCAGCTTGCCCTAGCTCAGCAGCAGCATCTCAGTTCTTCATAGAATCAACCAGGTTGGAAGAGACCTCCAAGGTCATCCAGTCCAATCTATCACGCAGCCCTTTCTAGTAAACTAGACATGGCACTAAGTGCCTCAGCCAGGCTTTGCTTGAACACCTCCCGGGATGGCAACTCCACCACCTCCCTGGGCAGCCCATTCCAATGCCAATCACTCTCTCTGGCAACAACTTCCTTCTAACACTCAGCCTATACCTCCCCCAGCACTTGAGGCTGTACCACCTTGTTCTATTGCTGGTTGCCTGGCAGAAGAGACCAACTCCACCTGGCTACAGTCTCCCTTCAGGTGGTTGTAGGCAGCAATGAGGTCAGCCCTGAGCCTCCTCTTCTCCGGGCTAAACAAGCCCAGCTCCCTCAGCCTCTCCTCATAAGGTTTGTGTTCCTGGCCTTTCACCATCTTTGTCGCCCTGATGTGCAGAAATGACTCTATAACTCAGAAGTTATAAAGTAGGTATGTTTATTGCATGCAGATGCACGGGGGATCTTTCCACCACAGATATGCATGCCTGAAGCAGCAAGCCATCCCACATTTATGCAATGAGACCATGCATATTCATAAGACACCTATACATATTCACTACTTTAACCCACCTACTCATGCTTCATATGCTAATTAGCTTATCAGTCCTCTGCGCCTGCATATTTCCCTCCAGGAATCATGGGCAGGCACCCATCCCCTAGATGCAAGCTGTGGTCTCTGGGAGGAAGGCCATGTGTGTACTTTTCACCTCTTGCCTGGAACTTGGTGACCTTGCAGGTTTGCAGTATCCTTATAGGTCTAATTTATGCCCTTGATGGTCATCTGCTTCTCCTCATCAAGGAGGCTTACTGACGGGTTGATGACGGATGTTACCCAGTTCTTCTTCTTTATGGCCTCTTCTCTTAGATAGCACTGGAATGTCTTGTTTCTTTAGATAACATTGGAATCACTTATGCTATTACTTGTAAATACCCTGTTAGTCATTTTTCTCTAAGTGATTATACGACTACCTGTTTCATTTCTATTCCAGTGTTGCACCCTCAGAGTAACAATTGTAACACCAACGTGGTTAGATAATTGTTCTCCAGAATCAACTTTATTGCTGCAAGGTCCAGATAGGTTAAACTTATATAAACAACTTGTAGGGTCAGCCTCCTGTGGTCAGCAGCTGTATGTGGGGGGCTGTTGTCACCGTCTTAGTTCCTACCTCTGGGATGGACTCAAGGACATTTTTCAGCAAGGGGGTTGCTCATTGTTTATCAATTCATGTCCTCTGTTAGCAAGAACTTTGTCCACATTTCTATGTTCTCAGTATTGGTTATAATGTTCTATTCTATGCTATCTCCTGTTTCCCCATATCAGCCCTTCTCTGGAAAAGTTCCAGCACCTCAACATCTCTCTTGAACTGGGGGGCCCAGAATTGGACACAGTACTTAAGGTGTGGCCTGACCAGTGCTGAGTACAAGGGAAGAATAACCTCCTTCATCCTACTAGCCACACTATTCCTGCTACAGACCAGGATGCCATTAGCTCTCTTGGCTGCCTGAGCACATCGCTGGCTCATCTTCAGCTATTATCTACCAATACCTCCAGGTCTCTTTCTTTCTGGATGCTTTCCAGCCACTCTGTCCCCAGCCAGTAGCTCTGCATGGGATTGTTGTCGTCAAAGTGTAGAACTCTGCACTTGGCCTTGTTAAATCTCATCCCATTGGTCTCTGCCCACCCATCCAGCCTGTCCAGGTCCCTCTGCAAGGCTCTCCTACCCTCCAACAGATTGACACCTGCTCCTAATTTGGCATCATCTGCAAATTTACTGATGAGGTCCAGTGACCATGAAATTCTTCTCTCCTTCTTTCTGCCTGGATCATTTTGTATTTTACCTCGGGATCATTATTGTGAGTTTTGGAAGTGTCTTTGTACAGAAGAATTACTCAGGAACACAAAGCATCATGAGTACATATGCTGGAGTTAATGCTAAGACTCCATAAGCATAATTAGAATTTTCCCTGATTTTGCATTCCTATTTTTTCCAAGTTTTGATTGTTTAAACTATTTAATTCTGTGTTTATAAATACTCTCTGTGCAACTACTTCCTGTTGACCAAAAATCCAAAGAATTTCAGGGAATTTTCCTGAATGTTTGTATATTAATATTAAAATTAATATACATTGAGAAATTAATATTTATAATGCATAACTGATTATTAATTTCAGAACAGGAGCTCAAGAGAGCTGGTTAATAATTGAACACTACAACCTCCAAGCTCAGGACAGGATATTTCCTTATTGAAAAAAAAAATTAAAATCAAGTAGCAGGGGCAGGAGACCTGAACAGACAAGCAAGAAGCTCCTAAAATATCTCAAATGGAAGAGGGAAGTATACAACATGTGGAAAAAGGATCTGGTCAGTTAGGAGGATTACAGAAATGCTGCCAGAATATGTAGAAACAGAACAAGAAGGGCCAAGTTTCTCTTGAAACTTAGTCTGGATAGAGAAAGAAAAGAAAAACTATAAGAAACTCTTCAAATATTTCAATGAGAAAAGGGAGAATAGGAAAATAAATTAAGCCTGCTGCTAAATGAGGCAGGAGATACAATAACAGATGATACAGAGATGGCAGAATTGCTGAATGCCCTCTTTACTGCAGTCTTCACTCCTAAGACCAGCCTGAAGGAATCTGAGTAGAAACAAGTAGATAGAATAAATCAATCAAAGGGAATTTATTTCAAAGAACAGTGGAAACTTAATAAATATGAAAAGTAAAGAGGTGTAAAAGATGAAGAAAGTACTACATATAGTGAAGAAACCCTATTCCATTTACTCAAGAAGCCTGGAAATCACAAGGTCCCTGTAAATGAGTTAGGATAACAGCTGAACCTACTTCTCAGGAAAGTCTGCTTCTCTCTGGTGCCTGGGTTAAAAATGTGAGAAGACTTCATACCTTATTATCCATTACTCATTTTTCACTTACACAGAGATGAAGTTGCAGTAAAAAGTCCAAGGGCCATCAAGAATTACCTTTGGGCCTTGAGACAACTGGTTAAGAAATCACAAATAGCAGTGTGTCCCCCCATCCTTTCAGCCACAGAAAATAAGGTTGGAAGAAATACGAAGACTCAGCAATTCATTATCTAGCTCCATGAATAAAACCCGGTTTTGGTACAGATAAGCCTGGGGGTAGTACACATATGTTTCAGAAATTCTGTACAACCAAGCTCCTTCTTGAGATGGCTGTCTCAGTGGGGACAAGAAATGGTTAGTCATCCAGTAGCATGTGTGTGAGGGTTCTTTATATGTTAGTGACCACAGAACCCCCTGAGAACAGTCACATAAGAATTACAGCTCCTCCCTTAAGGTGATGGTATCTATAGTGAAGGTACCGGCTGTGGAGGCAGGAATTAATGTGTGGCCAAGTCGGGAATTTATACAAAAATAGTTATTTTATTTTCCCAAAAACCCGCCCCCAAAACTATATATACAAAGATTAATTTAGTTTAATTAGCAGATTCAGTCGCATGAGAATCATCTACAGGGATACGATCAATAATCTGACTATTTTGGAAGTCAGAAGTTGGAAAAGGCTTTAGCTATTAATTAATAGTGGTTTTCTTACTAATAAAGTTGAGCCAAAATAACTCGCGATCAGGCTGGCTTCCTGGTGAGGTTTGTTTCTCTCGTTCTCCTGCAGAAGCTGTTGGAGAGTCGTTAAGAGGTATTCAGCTCTTACAAAGGTGTCAGTGGGGAAGCAATCCTTTGAAGCTTTCTGTATTCACCTTAGGTGAGTGAGAGGGGGGAAAGTCTCAGACAGACATGAACGTCCAGGCAGTAACCAAGTCCAAAGCGGGAACCCCCAAAGGCGGTAAGCCCCCCAGTTCATATCCTTGCTAGACAAAGGGCAGAGTTACCACACCTTAGGCGCGAAAGCGATTGGCCAATCCCGGCTTGATCCCAGTGCGGGCACTGCATGGGGCACTCCTCGTGTGGGCAGGACCCCTTTGCTCACCCTCTTCATGCCTGCAGGGCAGGCGAGGAGGGGGGGAACCAGGCGACTTTCCCCCTCCCATTCAAGCCACAGAGAGAGAGGAATTTGGGGGTGCACAGGACTTCCAGGACAGTACTATGGGGAAACAAGAAGAGGGGTCAGTAAAATGATCAACTTAGAATTCCAGAGGCCTGTTTAGAAGGCTGATGGAGAAACTCCCTTGGCAAGCTATCCTGAAGAATTTAGGAGTCCAAGCAGGTTTGACTCACTTTGAATTATAGAATCAAATAATAGTTTAGGTTTGAATGGACCTCAAAGATCAACTAGCTCCAACTCCCTGCTATAGGCAGGCAGGAACACCTCCCACTAGAACAGGTTGCTCAAGGCCTTATCCAACCTGGCCTTGAACACCTCCAGGGAGGGAGCATCCACAATCTCCCCAGGCAACCTGTTATAGTGTTTCACCTTCCTCCCTATAAAGAATTTCTTCCTAACATCTAGTTTAAATCTCCCCTTTTACAGTTTAAATGCATTACCCCTCATCCTGTCATTACAAAACCTTTTAAATAGTCCCTCTTCAGCCTTTCCGTAGGCCCCCTTTAGATACTGGAAGGCTACTATAAGGTCTTCTCAAAGCCTTCCTTCTCCAGGCTGAAGAGTTCCAACTCTCGTGGCTTTTCTCCATAGGAGAGGTGCTCCAGCTGTCTGATCATCTTTGTGGCCCTATTCTAGACTTGCTCCAACAGTTTGATGTTGTTCCCATGTTGTGAGTTCCAGAATTGCACATAGTACTCCAGGTGGGGTCTCACAAGAGCAAAGCAAAGGGGAAGAATCACCTCCCTTGCCCTGCTGGCAACACTTCTCTTGATGCAGCCCAGGACACAGTTGGCTGTCTTGGCTGTGAACACGCATTGATGGCTCATATGGAGCTTATTGTCAACCAAGGCTTCCATGTCCTTTTCCTCAGGGCTGATTTCCAGCCATTCACCATCCAACCTGTATTTTTGCTTAGAATTGTGCTGACCCAGGTGCAGGATGTTATACTTGGCTGTGTTGAATTTCATGAGGGTGTCCTGAGCCCACCTCTTCAGCCTGTCCATGTCCCTCTGGATGGCATTCCTTCCCTCTAGCAAGTCAACTCTGCCACACAGCTTAGTGTCAAGAGGGAAGTCTTAAAGATACAGAAGCAGGCTGTGCCTGTGTGCCAAAATACAGGTTGGCAGGGGAGGTGTGCAGCCTGGCTAAATAAGGACCTTTGGCTGGATCTCAAGAACAAAAGGAGAGTCCAAGAGTCCATGGCCTTTGGAAGAAGGGGCATGTGTCTCATGAAGGCTATAAAGATGTAGTGAAACTACGTAAGGAGAAAATTAGGAGGAGCAAAGCACAGCTAAAGCTTAACCTAGCTTTAGCTGTTGAAGATAATAAAAAATGTTTTTATAAATTCATTAACAGCAAAAGAAGATCTAGAGAATATCTCCATCCTCTATTGAATGCAGAGGGATGCCTAGTGACTAAGGCCAAGGAGAAGACTGAGGTGTTGAATAGCTACTTTACCTTGGTTTTCAGCACTGGATCCAGCAGTGCCCTGGGCACCCACACTTATGAAGCAGGAATCACAGAAAGGAATGAGAACGAGGACCTCACAATAAATGAGAAAGTGCTCATTGACCTGCTGTGCCACTTAGACATACACAAGTCTGTGAGGCCGGGTGAACTGTACCCAAGGGTGATGAGGGAACTGTCTCACCAAGCCACTTTCCAATATTTACCAAAAGTCCTGGCTAAGTGGGAAAGTGTCAATGAACTGCAGAGTAGCAAATGTGACCCCTATCTACAAGAAGGGTAGAAAGGAAGATCCAGGAAACTGTAGATCTGCTGGTCTGACCTCAGTACCAGGGAAGGTCATGAACCTTCAAGGCCTGAATACTTTTCTCATAATTTTCGAATTCAGCCAGAGACTGGGTCACCACTGACCCCAAAACAACAGTATAACACTCTGTTGGAGACTTGGTAATCACAGGGTCTGAGCTCTCATCTGATTTCTCCAGGACTTTCTCCAGATTTTTACAATTTTGCTGAGCCCAAATTAAATCAAGTCCTGTGATTAGGCATCCCTTTTCATGTAGAAATTCTATGATTGAACTACACTGCTTTCACCGTGCCATACTGTTGTGGAGGCAGGGAATTAATGTGTGGCCGAGTCAGGAATTTTTATACAAAAATAGAGTTATTTTTATTTTCCCAAAACCCACCCCCAAAACTATATATACAAAGATTAATTTAGTTTAATTAACAGATTCAGTTGCTTGAGAATATCTACAGGAATGCCATCGATAATCTGACTATTTTGGAAGTCAGAAGTTGGAAAAGGCTTTAGCTATTAATTAATAGCATTTTTCTTACTAATAAAGTTGAGCCAAAATAATTCATGATCAGGTTGACTTCCTCGTGCGGTCTGTCTCTCTTGTTCCCTTTCAGCAGCTGCAGGTGGACCATTAAGGGTAGTTAAGCTTACAGAGGGTGTCAATGGATGAAGCAGCCTTTGAAGCTCTCTCTCTGTATCTAGGTGAGGTGAGGAGGGGGGAGAACTCCCAGGCAAGCATGAAGGTTCAGGCAGTAATGAACTCCAAGGCGGGAAGCCCCAAAGGTGGGAAGCCCTCAATATTTATATCCTCTCTAGACAAAGAGCAGAATTACCACTTCCTTAGGCGCGAAAGGGTACAGCCAATCCTAGCCCATTTCCAGCATGGGCACTGCATGGGGCACTCCTCGTGTGGGCAGGACCCCTTTGCTCACCCCCTTCACGCCTGCAGGGCAGGCGAGGGGGGGGGAACCAGGCGGCTTTCCCTCTCCCATTTCAAGCGACTGAGGGAGAGCAATTTAGGGCTATACAGGTCTCCAGGACAACCAGAAAATCTCAAACACCATCATATGTCATATAGACAACAACCAGGGGATCAGGCCAAGTCATCATTGGTTTATGAGGGGCAGGTCCTGCCTGACTAACCTGATCTCCTTCTATGACAAGATAACTCGTCTACTGGATGAGGGAATGGCTGTCAGTGTTATATTCCTAGACTTTCAAAAAGCCTTTGATACTGTTCCCCACAAAATACTTGTAAGCAAATTGGCTACTCATGTCTTGGCTGAGCATATTATCTGTTGGATAAAGCACTGGCTGGACAAGAGGGCACAGAAAGTTGTGGTCAGTGGAGTTAAACCCAGTTGGCAGCTGGTCACTAGTGATGTTCCTCATCTGTGACCTGTGTTGGGATCACATCTTTTTAACATCTTTATTGATGACCTTTAACATCTTTATTGATGATCTTTATTGATAATCTTTATTAATGACCTTGATTCAGATATAGAGACTGTCATCAGTAAGTTTGCAGATGACACTACGTTAGGTGGCAGTGTTGATTTGAATGAGAGTAGAGAGGCTCTTCAGAGGGACTTAGACAGGCTAGATATAATGAGCCAACATTAAAGGGATGAATTTCAAGAAGACCAAATGCCAGGTCATGAACTTGAGTTACAACAACCCCATGGGCAGTGTGGCTGAGGAGCTGCCTGGCAGAAAGAGATCTGGGAGTTGCAATAGACAAGCATCTGAATATGAGCCAGTGGTGTGCTCAGCCAGCCAAGAAAGCCAATGGCATCCTGGCCTATATTAAAAATATTGTGGCCAGTAGGATTATGGAAGTGATTTTCTCCTTGCACTTGGCTTTGATGAGGCCACACCTTGAGTACTGTATTGAGTTTTGGGCACCACAATACAAGAGAGATGTAGAGGTGCTGGAGTGGGGCCAAAGGAGGACAACAAAGCTGGTGAAGGGCCTAGAGAATAATCACTCAGAGGAGTGATTGAGGGAGCTGGGGCTGTTTAGTTTGAAAAAGAGGAGGCTGAGGGCAGACCTCACTGCTGTCTACAGCTACCTGAACGGACACTGTGAAAAGGCTGGTGCTGGTCTCTTCTCACAGGTAACTGGAGACAGAACACAGGGGAATGGCCTCAAGCTGAGACTAGATAGGCTTAGATTAGACACTAAGATAAAGTTTTTCATGGAGAGAGTGGTCAGGCACTAGACCCGTCAGCCTGACCTCAGTGCCAGGGAAACTGATGGAGCAGGTTCTCTTGGGGCCAATAACTGCGCACCTGAGGGATGGCAAAGAGCTCAGGTCCAGCCAGCATGGGTTTAGGAAGGGCAGATCCTGCCTTTCTAACCTGATCTCCTTCTATGATCAGGTGACCCGCTTGGTGGATGTGGGGAGGCCTGTGGATGTAGTCTATCTGGACTTCAGCAAGGCCTTTGACACTGTCCCCCACAGCAAACTGCTGGCTAAGCTGTCAGCCCGCGGCTTGGATGGTAACACTCTGTGCTGGGTTAGGAACTGGCTGGAGGGCTGGACCCAGAGAGTGGTGGTGAATGGTGCCACATCCAGCTGGCGGCCAGTCACTAGTGGTGTCCCTCAGGGATCAGTGCTGGACCCCATCCTCTTTAACATCTTCATAGATGATCTGGATGAGGGCATCGAGTCAGTCATCAGCAAGTTTGCAGATGACACTAAGCTGGGGGCAGATGTGACTGAGCTGGAGGGCAGAAGGGCTCTGCAGCGGGACCTTGACCGCCTGGACAGATGGGCAGAGGCCAATGGGATGGGGTTCAATAGCTCAAAGTGCAGGGTGCTGCACTTTGGCTACAACAACCCCATGCAGAGATACAGGCTGGGGTCGGAGTGGCTGGAGAGCAGCCAGACAGAGAGGGATCTGGGGGTGCTGATTGATACCCGCCTGAAGATGAGCCAGCAGTGTGCCCAGGTGGCCAAGAGAGACAGTGGCATCCTGGCCTGCATCAGGAATGGTGTGGTCATCAGGAGCAGGGAGGTCATTCTGCCCCTGTACTCTGCACTGGTCAGACCACACCTCGAGTACTGCGTTCAGTTCTGGGCCCCCCAGTTTAGGAGGGACATCGAAATGCTTGAGCGTGTCCAGAGAAGGGCGACGAGGCTGGTGAGAGACCTCGAGCACAAGCCCTATGAGGAGAGGCTGAGGGAGCTGGGGTTGTTTAGCCTGGAGAAGAGGAGGCTCAGGGGTGACCTTATTGCTGTCTACAACTACCTGAAGGGTGGTTGTGGCCAGGAGGAGGTTGCTCTCTTCTCTCAGGTGGCCAGCTCCAGAACAAGAGGACACAGCCTCAGGCTGCGCCAGGGGAAATTTCGGCTCGAGGTGAGGAGAAAGTTCTTCACTGAGAGAGTCATTGGGCACTGGAATGGGCTGCCTGGGGAGGTGGTGGAGTCGTCGTCCCTGGGGCAGTTCAAGGCAAGGTTGGATGTGGCACTTGGTGCCATGGTCTAGCCTTGGGCACTGTGGTAAAGGGTTGGACTTGATGATCTGTGAGGTCTCTTCCAACCTTGGTGATACTGTGATACTGTGATACTGTGATACTGTAATGAGATGCCTTTGGAGGTGCTTGGGTCACTGACCCTGGATGGGTTTAAGGGTCGTTTGGAAGTGGTGTTTAGGGCTATGGTTTAAGATGAACCTTGTAGAGTAGGGTTATAGGTTGGACTTGGTGATCCTGAGGGTCTTTTCCAACCTGGATGTTTCTGTGATTCCATGATACATGGTTTACATCTTCACAGAGCATGAAGAAAACCATCTGTTCTGAAGTATGCTGTGTCGTATATCTTTTTTCAGAGTAACAAAACCAGAAAGCCTCCAAGAAGCTTCCTTTGTTTACCCACTTACAGAATAAATAAATAGGGGAGGAGAAATATGATCAAAAGTGTACCCCACCTGGTTTACTGTTCCCACTGAAACTTAGTATTTGACCCTTAAATAACAACGCAGTATAAACTCTACACAGAAAAATTAGAGAGCATATTTGAGTATAAATAAAAAGTAAGTATGTTTGAATTCTACATAGCTAAAACAATCAAGATAGCAGTAACAAACAGGCTGTCAAACTAGGATGTTACAACACACATAGTTATCCTTCTGTTGACTCACTAACAAAGTGTTTGTATATCTATACTATTTCTGTCAATAAAATATACTAAAAATGTCTAAGTCCCTTTTAGGTTCTCATGTTTCAGAGGATACCTCTAAGGACTCAACTGTATTGACATACTATATAAGTATATGTCATGGTAGGCCTGATGAGCCAGAAATAGACTTATACATGTACTGGCTTGCCCATGCATGTTTTTATTCCTGTGGTAAACAAGGTATACACACTTAGCTTGTGCCTCCTTGTGCAAGGCCTACACTTTTCCCAAATTTGGGTAAAACAAGCCTATGGTTTCACCCAGTATGGTGAAGCTTGGCTAACTGCCATTCTGATTGGCTATTCTGTGTCTGAAGGTCCATTAGTCTCAGCTACATTGATAAAAAGAGTTGAGTAGGTAACATGGTGTGCTCTGCTGTGCTCTGTCATTGTATTCATGCTTACTATCTCAGTGAATCTTGTTTGCCTGGAAACTCCACTGTCTCGAGTTTACCAGGAATAGGCTCTAAATGCATCTATGCAATTGACCTGCATTAGCCAATCGTGCTAAGACTGCACATTACAAGACATCCTGCCTGCACCTGAAAGTGTCCTGCCAAGAAGGGAAGTCCTAGGTACACAGATCATCCAGAGGACCAGGTCAGAGATTGTCTGCCTTCTGGTTGTGGCACCATTCACCACCACTCCCTTGGCCAGCCTTCCAGCCAGTTCTTGACCCATATCAGAGTGAATCTGTCCAAGCCATGAGCTGCCGACTTTGCCAGGAGCTTGTTGTAGCAGACGGTGTCAAAGGCTTTGCTGAAGTCCAGGTAGACTACATTCACAGACCGCCTCATATTCACTAGGCAGGTAACCTGATCATAAAGGGAGATCAGGCTGGTCAGGCAGGACCTGCCCTTCCTAAACCCATGCTGGCTGGGCCTGATCCCTTGGCCATCCTGTAGATGCTTTGTGGTGGCACTCGAGATGACCTTTTCTGTGACCTCATCTGGCACTGAAAGGAAAGTCCTTCATAGTATGCAACAAGCCATCTCTCCTTCTAGAGAAAGAATGATGCATTGAAGTTGCTAGCTGGATACACTGTCTCAGAAAAACAATGGATGTGTGACATGCTTCTACTGAGAATCAGGAAAGATTTTTTTAAAACGTTACTTGATTTGAAGCAATTTATTTAGAGGATGAAAGTGTTTTATGATCTCTGGTAGCAAGTGTGAAAAATCCTCTAAATTCTAATCTATGTTTACGTTCACAGTCCCAGGCAGAAATATCTTTGGTGTCATTTTGCAGGTAGGCAGTGTTCACCTCCTAGTTTGTATAATTATTTAGGAAGAGCTGATTAGAAGTTTACTTATACTTACTTCCAATCAGATGGCAAAAAGAAAAGCAACATCAAAACAAGATAATGGAAGGAATAATACAGTTTTTGAAAAGAGACTTTCTGTCATGGCATTACTACATGGGCATGCATAAATGGAATCTTCTACTTGCCTCAGTTGCAGACTAGTCACAAAAAGACATGGAAATAGGATAATAGAAAAACGGCTACCTTCTCTGTCATAATTTCATTTTTATATAGTTTGCTTCATTTCCTCAACACATTTTAATAGTCTTATATGACAACTTTGTTTGCTTAGGCAGAAGAGTATCATTAGTGTGCCACATCAGCAACAGAACTGTATTTGCATATTTCTTTTTTTCAGGGGTAAATTACATACTACACAATTAAGTTCTCATACGCAAATTACAGATTTTCTTTCTCTGCTCCTCTCTACACACTTCTCAAGTAATAGATTTTATTGTATTGTATTTTTTAATGCAGAAAAGGTAAAGGTTTGTTTATTTATTTGAAACAAAATATCTGCTTAAATTAGAAAGTTTTGATGTGGAGCCAAATATCACCTATACTTGTGATCTTCCCTGGATAATGTACTATCTAACAGTGGACAACAACAGTAATATTTGTAAGCACTCAAAAAGCATTTATGTAAAAGGTTATATAGCCCTTGTGTGTGAACTATTTAAATAACTTGAAATGCACATTTCTAGTTTCAGGCAGAAAAACTCTTGAGAAGTAGAAAGTTGAAAGCATTTGCATTATGACCCAAGCTGGTTCATTACAGGTGAAGTGATATAGTCACAATTATCATTTGATATGCATAATATGAAGGCAAATAGCCTATATTCTTGGAATAGTGAACAACAGGATAACTGAATTGCCATCACTTCTTGGTCTAGTTAGTGCACACTTTAATTGCAGAACAGAAATTCCTGTTTATAGTGTTTAAAAATTCAGATCCCCTAATGAAATAAAAATTGGTACAATGAAGCAGCTCCTATGTTACTTTATTACCTCTGATCTGAGAAAATAATACGCGCATTGAGAAAGATTTTTCTCCTGCATTCATTTTCTAATACTGTCACAGCTGATCAGAGATAATAAAAAATGTATTTATCGTATTATATTCTCTCCATTAAGATGGAACTTTCTGTTTGAAAAGTGCTGAGCATCACTGAGTTCAACTGCAATTCAGGACTGTACTTTTCATAACCATCTTCTTACCTTCTTGATAAAGTTCTCTGCATTTTATGTAACACTCGATCTATGAATTGTATTCTGAGAATTGGTATGAGTTTTTTGGGTTTTTTGTTTGGTTGGTTGGTTTGGTTTGGTTTGTTTTTTTTTCATACCAAAACCATTCACATCCCTGAAACAACACAAAAGTACTTCTACTGCTGTTTTGTTGTTGTTGTAATTGAGTTTTAGGATGGATTTTTGTTTTGTTTTCAGCAAAGATTCAAGACCCAGGAGGGTTAACCCTTTACACAAACTAATTTACTCCAGGATTATTTTTTCGTATGTGTCTATGGGACACCGAATGGAGAAAGATATAAACTGGAATTTAAAGAACATTTAATTTAAACAATGTTTTTATAGTCATGTGTGTGTGTGTGTGTGTGTGTGTATGTATATATATTTAGCAACAGAAAGCCATTTTATAATTGAATCTTCAGTAAAGTAGGTGCTACTGAAGCAATGTAACAGATAGATATATCATGTATTAATAGGCTGGTTATTTTCTTTTTTTTTTTCCCCTACTTAATGCACAATGTTTTAGTTGCTATTTTATAATTCATTTTAAGATTTTATGAATATATGTATATATTTAGCCAGGAAATAGGACTCTATTGATTTTGTCAAGTATAAGGGGAAGTTTTTCTGGGTTTTAATTTGTAGCAAAATATGCCTATGGTTTAAACAGTACTGACATTTTATAAACATTCCTGTATCTACAAAAACATTGTTACTAGGTAGTGTCTATCTTTATTTTTTTATTACTTTACAGTTTAATTATACTCAGTTGTATTTACAGCTATCTTTCCCCTTCAGGTCTGAGAGCAAAGGTCAAATAAAGGTGAAGCATATAAGGTCCAAAAATATGTACAAATATTAGATTGCATAATTAACTAATAGGCAAATAATGCGGTATTGACCCAGATTTTCCTAAATAACTGGAAAATCACCCAGACTAGACTCAGCCAGCTCTGGAAATTCAATGAAGCTTATTATTTACAGCTTAGCACAACATACAAGCAGATATTTACTATATATATATATATATACTGAAATATAGAAGTTAAAAAGTAATACAGAGACACAACAGCCCTTCCAGAAACCAGCATCCCCAGGAGTGGCTTCCAACCACCCTTTCACCTTCCTCCCACCCCTCTACCTTACCCCAGATCTTGCCTTATATTCAAGGTAAGTTCGGAGGGTTGGCCAGGGGTGCTAGGAAGTAGATAGATTAGTCAGGCATATGGCAGGTTAGGTTAGAGAGAGAAGTTCAGCCCCAGAGACAGAAAGTGACTCTGTTATCTATGTTTGTGTTCTTTTTCTTATACATCTCAGCAAGCCTGTGAGTAAAGTAGACATCATCTTTTCACAGCCTGTAATCTAATTCTTCTCACCCATCAATTTCACTCAGAGTATAATGTATATTCAGTCTCAACAACAAAATAATTCCAACCATGGTGAACCCTTGACTGTATGTATTAATTTTGTTATACTATTGAACATAATGTGGTTTGAGCACTTTAATAAGTGGTACATCAAGCAAGTGCCATCTCTATGACAAGGGAAACAGGAGAGTACGTGATTTGGAAATTGTTAATTATACTTTAAATGCTGTGTTATCAAGCAAATATTGTCTTCTTGTCATGAAGAAAACAACCTTTACATATACTTTCTTCAAAATACTAAGAAGAGCCTAAATGCCTTGATTAGTTTCTTGGTAGTGACATTTCTCTAAGTACAATTAGTCTTTGTTGTTCATAATAGAAAATCATATCCTTCAATCAAAAAGATATAAAATAACTTGCTAGCTTGATGAGCTATTCCTATGACAGTGTTTGAACAGTAATAGTAATTTCCATGACTAACACATCCTAATTTTCTTTTAAAATAGTACCTTTTCCTGTGTGATATCACAAGAAAACATGCTTATTCAATGCCTATCAGCCTGGTAGTTTTTTTCAGAGTGGAAGACTGCTTTTCAAACTTACTGAAATCTATACTGTTATATTTTATCATACTGTATACAAAATATATAGAGACCAAAACAGAATTCTGAAAACCAAAATATTTCATCTCACACTCTGACAAGAGAGTTACTGGAATGCAGTGGTTTTTTTTTTTTTACTCAAATTATTTTCTTTCAGAAATATAAACCATAAGTTTTAGTTAGAGTTATCTAGCTAATATTGGATTATTTAGACTTTTTGGAAACCCTCAGTCTAGAAAAAAAAGTATTTTAAATCCTGAATGTTATTTACTTGTAGGCACAGAATAACAGAATCACAGAATGTCAGGGGTTGGAAGGGACCTTGAAAGATCTAGTCTAACCACCCTACCAGTGCAGGATCACCTATGCCTGAACACACAGGAAAGCATCCAGGTGAGTTTCAAATATCTCCAGAGAGTGAGACTCCACAGCCCTCCTGAGGAGCCTGTTCCAGTCTTGTGCCATCCTTGCAGAGTAAAAAAATTTCCTCATGTTTACATGGAACTTTCTATGCCTCAACTTGCATTCATTGTCCATTGTCCTGTCATTGGGCATCACTGAGCAGAGCCTGGCTCCACCCTTCTGGCACTCACCCTTTCCATATTTATAAACATTGATGAGATCACCCCTCCTCCTCCTCTACTCCAGACTAAAGAGACCCAGCTCCCTCAGTCTCTCCTTGTAAGAGAGATGTTCAATTCCTTTCATCATCTTTGTGGCACTGCACTGGACTCTCTCAAGCAGTTCCATGTCTCTTTTGAAAGGAGGGGTCTGGAACTGGACAATCAATCAATTTCTTTTTCTAAATGAAAATGGGGAGAAACTGCAGTGTACTGCAAGGCAAATATTTTCTAATTTATGAAGTCTGAAAAACATCAAATTTCTGTTTGCAATATTCTAGGGCATTAACTTTTCTTTCCTCCACACATACGTTGCAATAAATACACTGAATTTCTTTTACAGCAAATTTCTTTGCAGTAACTTCTAACATGACAGACTGCAATTACTGTCTGATATCAAGTTATAGCAAGATTTATCAGTTTGATTAGAGTTTGTGTAATGTTTCTAGACAGGCATTTTATTTGAAAAATATGGCCACTTTTTTCCTCAGCAAAAATATACAGAATAAATACACTTTTTGTGTTTTAAGTGCTCATTATTTAAAATTATGCACCAGATTATATATACTGAAGCATACTAAAGAATGGTTAACTCCTTAATCTTGGCACAGTAGTTTCAGCTGCTGGTTTTCAGCATGTACAGCTATCCAAGGTGCTTACTTTAATTTTTCTTCTTTCACCCAGGAAACTTTCAGATACTCTACTAAGAGCCTCACACATTCACATGGGATGACATTTAACAAGTAGCAGAAGCCCTCAGCAGGCCTCCCTGTTGTGAAAGTTATAGAATCATAGAATCATGGAATCAACCAGGTTGGAAGAGACCTCCAAGATCATCCAGTCCAACCTATCACCCAGCCCTAGCCAGTCAACTAGACCATGGCACTAAGTGCCTCATCTAGTCTTTTCTTGAAGACCCCCAGGGATGGTGCCTCCACCACCTCCCTGGGCAGCCCATTCCAATGGGAAATCACTCTCTCTGTGAAGAACGTCTCACATTAATACCAAGAGCATAGCAAAGCCAAAACAGTCCTTCAGTCCCATGAGAAAGTCTCTCCCCAGTCGAGATAAAAGGTAAACAATGGCCACTGTTTTGGTTAGGGGGAACGGCAGTTCTCATGCCCGCTCAAGACCTGGTGTGGGCCAAGCTTGGCGTGGTCTTAGAAATTGTTTTGGTAAAAATTCTCCAATTGTATGAATTGATTATAACCTTGTGCCAATCTGCAAGAATAACGTAAAATAGCCTGGACTGGTGGGTTACACCTCTTTTGAACATTATAAAAATGGTGTGCCAGCCTGGATCGGGAGCTTGCACTTGCTTGCTTGCTCCTACCTGCTCGCTCGCTAGCCTGCCTGTCTGCCTCACTCCTGCCCTGGTGACCTCTCATTCCTGATCGGCCCTGCCCGACAAGGGGCCCGCAGAGGCCTGAAGCTGCTTGGGCCCGATCCTGATGAACAAAGGGACACCGCCTAAACTTTGAATCCTGCTAATCTGAACCACTGACTCGTGAGTAAACCAAAGAAAGAACTCTTCTACCTAAAGACTGAGTAACTTTAAAGACTCAAAAGAACTCTAAAGAAATCACAGACTCTCTTTATCTGCTACTTCAAACCTAAAAGAATTCACGTGGGGAATTTAGTTCGGGAGGGGGATCTCCGTGTTTGAACAATAAATCACTTGAAATCCACAAGTGAGCCTTCGCGTATTTTCCCCACAGCCTCCCAAACTACCTTCCATGACACAAGGCCAAATGAAGGGTTCTGCACTTTGGCCACAATAACTCCAAGCATTGCTACAGGCTGGGGACAGAGTGGCTGGAAAGCAGCCAGGAGGAAAGGGATCTGGGGGTACTGATAGATAGTAGGCTGAAGATGAGCCAGCAGTGTGCCCAGGTGGCCAAGAGAGCCAATGGCATCCTGGCCTGCATCAGGAACAGTGTGGCCTCTGGTCAGGCCACACCTTAAGTCCTGTGTCCAGTTCTGGGCTCCTCAATTCAAGAGAGATGTTGAGGTGCTGGAACGCGTCCAGAGAAGGGCAACAAAGCTGGTGAGGGGCCTGGAGCACAAACCCTATGAGGAGAGGTTGAGGGAGCTGGGGTTGTTTAGCCTGGAGAAGAGGAGGTGATCTTATTACTGTCTACAACTACCTGAAGGGACATTGTAGCCAGGTGGGGGTTGGTCTCTTCTCCCAGGCAACCACCAATAGAACAAGGGGACACAGTCTGAAGTTGTGCCAGGGTAGGTATAGGCTGGATGTTAGGAGGAAGTTGTTGCCAGAGAGAGTGATTGGCATTGGAATGGGCTGCCCAGGGAGGTGGTGGAGGCACCGTCCCTCGAGGTGTTCAAGAAAAGACTGGCTGAGGCACTTAGTGCCATGGTCTAGTTGACTGGCTAGGGCTGGGTGATAGGTTGGACTGGAAGATCTTGGAGGTCTCTTCCAACCTGATTGATTCTATGATTCTGTTATTCTATTCTTTACACAGGAGTAATCAGGCCACTCTATTCAAACCAGCTTGTGAACAAAGTTTCATTTTCAGAAATGTGGGTGTTTGGGGGATGAATATGAGAAGTAGGAAAAATCCAAATAAACAAACAAGAAAACACAGACACACACACACACACAAAATGTCTCTGCTTTGCTGAAGATCATGGTTTGCTGGATTAGTAGTAGCCCTTGAAACTGCTCTGCCTCTGTGGTTCATCTGGACACTCCTGGCTCGAATCTGGCCAGATTTCTTTTGCGCAGCCTCATTACAGGAACTTCTTTACCCCCACTATATCCACAGACACAGAAAAGAACACAGAGTTTAAGTCTGGATTTCCAGTAGTACTTAGTAAAGCTGGAGGAGACCTTCCCAAAAGATCAGTAAAACAAGTGGTAAGCTGCATATACAGTGCTGTGTTGCATCCTAAAACAACCTCAACATAGTTCTCCCAGAAGCTGCTATTCTGAGATATTAATATATTGGTATTGATCAGGAAGCATTTTTGTGGAAGTGCATCTTTCCATATTGTGCTAGTTTGAAGCTAGTTAGAGTGTTTTGGTAAGAAGGATTAGATCACAGGCTGTGAGAGGGAGCAATGGTGATGTCTACTTCACTCATAGGCTTGCTGAGATGTATAAGATCAAGAGTAAAACATAGGGCATTTGGCATTCAGGCACTGCCTGGGCTCTGGGCATTTTCTCTCTAACCTCACCCTCCATCTCTCTGATTAATCCACTTTCTTCCTAAACCCCTTGAACAACCCTTCATTCTTCCTTGGGGCACAGGGCAACATGTGGGGCAAGGTTGAGGGGTGGGAGAAGATGGAAGGGTGGCTGGGAGTCCCTCCTGGGGACTCAGGTTTCTGGGAGGGCTGTTGTGTTTCTGTATTACCTTTTAACTTGTATACTTCTGTATATAGCTATATATATTGTAAATATCTGCTTGTATGTTGTGCTAAGCTGTAAATAATAAGCTTCATTGAATTTCCAGAGCTGGCTGAGTCTAGTCTGGGTGATTTACAAAGTTGGGGGCATTGAAGGGGGGGCAGGTAGCACCCACACCACTGAGCACATTCCCAAGGGATACATGTTTAATTTCTATTTCAGTAGCTCTTGACTGATAAAGATAATTGAATATTTTATTAAGTTAAAGTCATACACTGTTTCTACAGACTACATAGCCCAGTTCTCCAAGCCATTTTATTTTCTTGCTAATTTTAAAGCCCAGTATTTGTGCTGTTTTGGTAGTTTCTCTGTGTGCTAGTTTGAATCAGGCTAGAATGTTTTGGTGAAAAGAACTAGATCATAGGCTATGAAAAAAAAAAAAACAACGGTGATATCTACTTTCCCTCAGAGTCTTGCTGAAGAAGAATGTAAACATTAGATAACACTCTCGCCATTTTGTCTTCACTTTCTAGCTGGGCTTCTGACTGAGCTGCAGCTCCCTAACCTCACCTGCCACTCACCTTTACTTCTTAACCTCTTGACTGAACCTCTATTCTTCCTTAGTACTGGGGTAAGATTGAGAGGGGCAGGGGGAAGGTGCAGGGGTGAGAGCCTCTCCTGGGGACTCAGGTTTCTGGGAGGGGAGTTGTGTTTCTGTATTACTTTTACCTTGTATGTTTCTGTATCTAACTGTATATACTGTAAATATCTGCTTGTATATTGTGCTAGCTGTAAATAAATAGCTTCATTTATATTCCCAGAACCAGCTGAGTCTAGTTCGGGTACTTTTAAATTGGGGGGGGGGGGGGGGCCGGGGTACACCCAAACCACCACATATTTTATTTGGCTTCTCCCAAAGTGGGGCCAATTCATTTGAGTGACTATTAATTAACTCTGGGAATCAGAATGAAGCTAATAAAGCCACTATTGTACTTGGTGGGGGCTCTTATGTGGTCTGGTTTCTGTTTTCTTGCATTCAATTGGATCAAAGCCCAAATTGTTGCTTACTTTCTTAATCTAACTTATACAAAGGCTAAAGCTAAAGTCACAACCATTTTCTGGTCCTGGGGTGATCTCATTCTTGGGTATGCTGGTTTTAATGTCACTGAAAATCTTACCAGTAACATTACAGGGGTATTTGCCAATAATATTACAAACAATCAAAATACTGCTTTAACTACAGCCCTCATGAGGGTAATTTATCCTCTAACTGAGATGCTGGGCCCTTCTAAAGACTTTTACTCAAAACAGACCGTGGCAGGTCTGGTGTGTGTCATCCTGGGTCTTATAGTTTTGATTTTCATATTAATTCCGGCATTATGTGTAAAAAATTCAAATGTCATGCCTGTAAGAACTAGGAAACTCTCTGTCTCGAAAGTGAAAGGGACAGTGTCTCAACAAACTACCAGTGGAAATATAAACAATGATAAGCCAGGGGCACAACAATCTCCTTCCCAGCAAAATTCAGGGACAGCAGTTATTATACCTCTTTCTCCAGATTCTGGGAAAACTGCCAATATTCCTAACAACAATGACAACAAACAAGGATTGGCAGGCATCCCAGGAGAACAGGCAGGTACTCAAAGTCAGAATGTACACACTAATAATAACACTAGCCCAGTCACTCCAAATATTCCACAGCCCCAGCCAGCAGACCAGAATCCTGTTAATTCTAAGGCAGATCTGAACTTACAGACCCCTGGTCAGAACCCCAATGATTCAAACCCTCCAGTAGACACGTCAAAGTCTGTTGCTGTGCAAGCCTTTGTGGCACCTGCCAAGGCAAAAGCCAAGACACAGCTTTTGACAAAGTGTGATTCAAAGGAGGATGTAAGGGAGAGGACTTCTGGTGAGCAAGAGGAGGAAGAGGAGGCATTTACTCTTTGGGACCTAGCGAACATGCTGAGATCTCAGTACTCAAATGAGAAGAGCGCTGTGAGGTTGGCTGCCAAGAAAGAGGATGGTTCCAATGAGTTTAAGAGTGCTATGAGGAAGGTTCAGTTTCTAGGCCAGGGACAACCAGATCAAAAAGAGGAAGAGAAGAAGGATGACATACAGGACTCCAACGATCCATGCAGAGAGGTCAAGAAAGTTAGAAAGGAATACTTAATGCAATCAGGTGAGCCAATCCTCAGCTGGCTGGTGAGATGCCTTAGCATTTGTGCTTATGCCCTGCAGGTAGGAGACAAGTCTGCCAAACAGCTAGGACCACTCACCAAGGAGAGTGGAGGAGACAAATACCTAGCAAGTCCACTTGGTAAGGTTAGCTTGTGAACACGCCTTCTGTTGGCTGTGGCAATAAGATATCCTTCCCGAGATGATCTGCCATGGGCTGCCAAGAAGTGGAACACCATTGAGCAGGGAATTAAGCTTCTGAAGGAGTTTGCTGTGAAGGAAGTGCTTTAAGGAGATCACGGCACACATGAGCCTGATGACATTCCTCTTGGAACAGGTCTCATGAAGAAGCTTATTAAGCTTGCTCCTTCATCCTGTGCTAACATCTTGGCCAACAAGTTCCTATCAAGGAGTGATAATGGAAGACCTTTCACTGTTGGTGAATTCACTGACCAGCTCAGGCAGGTAGAGGACAGATTGTCACATACTGGCCTAATCTCTGCCATACAAACGATGACAACAGAGATGAAAGGGATAAAGAATGAAATTAAAGATAGCATTGAGAATGGCATTAGGAATGGTGTGAAAGAACTGAAGGAGGATCTCAGAAATATTACCAATCTGGTAAAATATATCGTTCCTGCATCATCTGAATGGGTGCATGTTTCTGCCATCAGGAACAGACGCCCACCTCCTGCAAGGCAATTCCAGCCCAGGAGGAGACAAATTCCATCAGACATCAGCAATCACGTGCGTCACTGCGGATAATTCTGCGTGACCAATACGGTGACAACATGAACAAGTAGGATGGTCAACCTACTATGGCTCTTTCAAAGAGAGTTAGGGAACTGCAGAGAGGCAGAAACAGAGGCAGCAATGCCAGAAAAGTAGCTGTCACTTCTTCAGCTCCCGAGAGCAACTGCAATTATTCCAACAATTGCAATTTCTCTCACAACAACACCAATCATTGTGCACACCCTACATGCCATGTTCAGCATTAGGGGTGCCCTACCTCCAGCCAGGAGGAGGAAAGGGATAATGGAGAGAACCCAATCTATTGGAATGTTTTCATTAGGTGGCCTGGCAGTTCAAAAGTTGGGAAATACAGGGCGTTAGTTGACACAGGTGCTCAGTGTACTTCATTGCCATCCAATTGCAAAGGGACACAGTCTATAACTACTTTTGGAATCACTAATGGATCTCAGGAGGTAACTAAGTTATGAGATTAAATAAGTCTAACTGGTAAAGAGTGGAAGAAACATACTATTGTATCTGGTCCTGATGCATCTTGCATTCTGGGAATTGACTTTTTGAGACAAGGTTGTTTCAAGGATCCTAAGAGTCACAAATGGGCTTTTGGAATAGCACCTGTAGAGACTGAGGATGGTAAATTGAAATTGTCCATTAGACCTGAACTTTCAGATGAATCTGCAGTTGTGGGACATTATGACATAGAGGATCTAGAAGTACCAACTGTTATTCAAACTGTGCACCACAGGCAGTACAGAACTAACCGTGACTCTTTGTTGCCCATTCATCAGCTGATTTGTCAACTGGAAAGTCAGGCTGTCATTGAGAAAGCTCATTCACCTTTCAACAGTCCCATCTGGCCTGTGCTTAAAGCTAATGGAGACTGGAGACTTACAGTAGACTTTTGTGCCCTCAACAAGGTGACGCCACCCATGAGTGCAGCTGTGGCGAACATGCTGGTGCTCCAGTATGAGTTGGAATCGAAGGAGGCTAAATGGTATGCAACCATAGACATTGCTAATGCTTTCTTCTCTATTCCCATAGCAAAGGAGTGCAGGCCTCAGTTTGCATTCACCTGGAGAGGAATCCAGTACCAGTTCAACCATTTGCCTCAGGGGTGGAAACACAGCTCAACCATCTGTCGCTCAGTGATCCACAATGCACTGAAGAAAAGTAAAGCTCCAGAGCACATCCAGTACATCAACGACATCATTGTGTGGGGCCAACCTGCTGAGGAAGTCTTCGAGAAAGGTAACAAAATCATTGACATTCTGTTGCAAGCAGGTTTTGCCATTAAGAGAGACAAGGTCAAGGGACCTGCTAAAGAAATTCAGTTTTTAGGAGTGAGGTGGCAGGATGGTTGCTGTCACATTCCTCAGGATGTGATCAGCAAAGTCTCCACCATGGCATTTCCCACCAGTAAGAAGGACACACTTTCTTTTCTTGGTGTAGTGGGATTTTGGAGACTACACATTCCTGGTTTCAGTCAGATTGTCAAACCTCTGCAGGATGTGATTCATAAGAGAAACAATTTCAAGTGGCGACTTGAACAACAAGCAACCTTTGATCAAATCAAGTGAGAAGTAGTCTGTGCAGTAGGCTTCGGATCTGTGCGATCTGGTCCGGACATTAAGAACATTCTGTACACGGCTGCCAGTGACAATGGTCCAACTTGGAGCCTTTGGCAGAGAGCTCCAAATGAGACACGTGGTCGTCCACTTGGTTTCTGGGGACATTGTTACAGAGGTTCAGAGACAAATTACACCGCAACAGAGAAAGAAATTCTAGCAGCTTATGAAGGAGTGAAAGCAGCTTCTGAAGTGATTGGAATTGAGTCACAATTGCTTTTGGCTCCTAGACTGCCAGTTCTAAACTGGATGTTCAAAGGCAAAGGTTCATCACCACATCATGCCACAGATGCAACCTGGTCTAAATGGATGGCTTTGATAACCCAACGAGCACAAATGGGGAATCTTGACCGACCAGGTCTGGTGGAGGTGATTACCAACTGGCCGGAAGGCACAGACTGTTCCAAACCTCCAGAGGAGAAAACAATTTGTGCTGAAGAAGCCCCTCCCTATGGTGATCTCTCTGATCAGGAAAAGAACTATGCTTTGTTCACAGATGGTTCCTGTCATCTTGTTGGGAATAAGCGAATATGGAAGTCAGCAGTCTGGAGTCCTACCAGGAGAGGTGTCAAAGCGAGAGATGGCGAAGGAGAATCCAGTCAGTTTGCTGAGGTAAAAGCTGTCCAACTTGCTCTTGATGTGTGTGCTATTTTGAAGTAGGCTAGAATGTTTTGGTAAGAAAAGTAGATAATTGGCTGTGAAAGGAAAACATTGGTGATGTCTCCTTCCCTCAGAGTCTCGCTGAAGGAGAATGCAAAAATTAGATAACACTTTTTTGCCATTTTGTCTCTCTGCTTCTGGCTTCAGACTGAGTTACATCTCCCTAACCTCACTGCCACTAACCATGCTCCTTAACCTCTTGGGTGAACCTCTCTTCTTTCTTTGGACTGTGGTAAGGTTGAGAGGGGTAAGGGGAAGGTGCAGGGGTGGTGAGAGCCCCTCCTAGGGACTCAGGTTTCTGGGAGGGGAGTTGTGTTTCTGTATTACTTTTACCTTGTATATTTCTGTATATAACTGTATATACTCTAAATATCTGCTTGTATACTGTACTAGCTGTAAATAAATAGCTTCATTTATATTGCCAGAACTGGCTGAGTCTAGTTCGGGTACTTCTAAAGTGGGGGTGGGGGCAGGGTATACCCAAACCACCACACTCTGAAATATTTCAAGCATATGTATGAATGTTTTTCTTCATCAGGCACTTACCTCTTTAATAGAAGATATACTGTACAAAAACTTCTGACTTTCTCCCTAACTAATCTATCTGTTTCCTAACCCCTCTGGCCAACCCTCCAAACTCACTTTGAATGTAAGCCAAAGTCTGGGGTAAGGTAGAAGGGTTGGAAGAAGGTGGAAGGGTGGTTGAGAGCCTCTCCTGGCCATTCAGGTTTCTGGGATGGCTGTTGTGTTTCTGTATCACTTTTTAACTTATATATCTCTGTATATTGCCATATATATTGTAAATATCTGCTTGTATATTGTGCTAATGTGGTGGAGGGTTGCCAAGCCCTCATTTGTACAGAATTGTGGCCCAAGGACCATCAATCACGGGGTCAGAAGCCCATGGTGCCAACCGCCGTCCCAGTTGCTGTTCGCAGCTGTGGGAGAATTTCTCCCGCAGTGGGGCATGAGCTGTAAACATGAGACCTTGTTATGGGAAAGGGTCCTTGAGCTAGAAGGCATTGTGAGCACCCCCACACATCTGCTGAGGGCTGACCCTGCCAGCCCCCTGGGGTGGAACCAAAGGTTGTTTTTATAAGGAATAACCTATCTGTGCCTTACACATAACTTTGAGCCAATCTGTATGATCCACTTGTGCCAGCCCCAGTCTGGCTGGATACACCTCCTCTGAACACTATATAAGACACTGCATTACTTTAGTAAAAGGGGGCACTCGCACTTGCACTGCACTGATTGCACTGATCTGACTGATGCACAGAAGCTATAGAGTTGACTCATCAGTGCCCCAATCCACGCCTCGCCAGCCTCCGGACCACCAATGTCCAGCTTGGCTCGTACCCATGGAAGCTCAGAGAGCACAACCTAATAACCTCTGAAGTGTTCCAATCCACGATATTTGGGACTTTCAAACTGACTCCGGCCAGTGAGTAACTGAGAAGCTCGATCTAAGCCAGAGTAATCTCTCAATAAGCCTACCAGTGGCACTTTTATGCCACAGACTCTCTTTCTAAATCTTTTTAAATCTTTACTAAATTCCCAATTTGTTATACATAGATATTCTGTAATATAATCTCGCAACTGCATACCAAGAACTTGTAGGGTAGTTGTAAATAAGTTTGGGGAGGGGGATTCCTACTATATATAATATTAAATCTTTTAAACTCTTTTAAAATTTGGCCTCATATTTCATTCCCCCAAAACCCAGACAAACTCCTCTGCAACAGCTAAGCTGCAAATAATAAACCTTAGTTCAATTTTCAGATCAGGTGAGTCTAGTCTGGGTGATTTTCTTAAGTGTGAGGGGGTGAATAACACCCAAACCATCACAAAATTGTGCATAATTTCAGAGCAATTGTTTTGGCTACACAATGCTATATTATCACATCATTTATAATAAGCCCATGTTAATATATGGCTATGTTTCTTAGACTTTAAATAAGCAGGAATATTAACATAGGTAAGTTTTAAATTAGTACATTAGTTTAGGTGATTTTTTTCAAAAAATAATGTGATAATGAGTCTACTGTGTAGATCTGAGAGCTACACAGCAATTCAAGAGGTGTAGAATTGAGAAAATAGTGTATGTAACACAATCAAAATTCAACAGTTGAGTTGTTGTTATGGGAGAGAGCGTACCGCTTACAAAGCAAGTGTTGCATATTATGGTAAAGTTCAAGTAGTCTTCATTACAGAATCTGGCAGATCTATTTATTGAGTATCCTCTAAAGCAAAAAGACATAATTCTCTCTCTAACCTCGAATTACTCTGCTAATCATGAATGACAGGTGGTAGGAAACAACTTCATGTCTAAGAATACATTCAAATTGTGGTGATATTTTATCAGTCATGACTGAAAACAATTAAGCTGCAAAATTCAGCAATTTGTATTTCTTTCAGAATCTGGTATATTCTGCCTTTGTTGTGAATCTTGCTGCAAGGCTCACATGTGGTAAATAGCACAATTCCAAATGCTCCTTGCTATAACTTCTCCATAATAAAGATTTTTTCCAAGACAAGTAGTTGTATAGCAAATGCAGCAAGTGGATCCCTTTATCTCAGCTTCATTTTCAGACCAAAGACCATAAAACTTCTTCCCAGAGCTGTGTGTGGCTTTAAGCTAGGCTACAAGAGAAGCTGTAATGAACTGTTGGTAACTAGATGTGACACTACATGGGGATCAGTTTTCCAAACAATTTGTCTTTTTCTAATGATTTGCTTAAGAAACAGAAGGAAAGTAGCTTGCCTTTTGTATAGGTTCTGTAAGCATCCTGTATATAAAATACTATTTCCATCTGCTTCTACTGTAGACCTTCCTTTTTAGAACACAGAAACATCTACAGTCAGATTGCATAAGCCTTATATGAAACAAGTACCAAGAATGGAGGAAAACTATTTACTAACAAACCTATTCTGACATAATTTTTTTTTTAATTGCTTCATAGTTTCCCAAACTGTTTCTCCTCATGCATGATCTTATCTAAATGTATTGCACTACACACTTACTGCCAAATTTTGTTTTGCCACAAACTGGTAGCATTTCAGCTCATTTGTGATACCTTGATAGAAGCTAAATTCAATGGCACTTTAAAACATAATTTAGAAAGAGTGACAACTTAGCAAAACCCATAAAGTATGAAAAGATATTTTCTTTTGAAATGTTTTTGTGATGTGTTCATCCTTAATGCTTTCTGTCTTACCACCAGAAGTATCTCCTAGAACAGTCAAGGTAAGTGTTATTTGTTTTACCAGCTCCAGGAGGTCAAAAATTCCAAGATACATCACCAACACCAAACATGCAAGCATACTTAGGAATATCATGGTTTCCATTCAAAACTGAGGCTGTAGTGATTGTATCACTTTCTCTACGTATACCTGAAAAATTCAGGGGTGCAACACATGTAAGTTCTTCCCTTGTCACCCAAAATTAATGCTGAAGAAGAACTAGTAATGAAAGAAGTCTACACTGAGATTATTTTAAGACAGTGAACTTTTAATCATTCTACAAGGAGTCATTGAAGGAGCTGGGGTTGTTCAGCCTGGAGAAGAGAAAGCTTAGGGGAGATCTTATTGCTCTCTACAGCTACCTGAAAGGGAATTGTAGCCAGGCAGGGGATGGTCTCTTCTCCCAGGCACCCAGTGACAGAACAAGAGAAAACACAGTCTCAAACTACACCTGGGCAGATTTAGGCTGGACATTAGGAAGAAGTTCCACATGGAAAGAGTGACCACTCATTAGAATGGGCTGCCTGGGGAGGTGGTCGAGTCAACATCCCTGGAGGTGTTTAAGAGGACGCTGGATGAGGCATTTAGTGCCATGATTTAGTTAATTAGAAGGTGATAGATTTGACTTGATGATCCTAGAGGACTTTTCTAGTCTGGTTAATTCTGTACAGAATTAGTGGAAGAGACCTCTGAGAAACTGCCCTCAGAGATTAAGTAGCTCTGTAAGGACATTATTTGTAGAGTACAAGAGTTCTCAGTTCTCACATTTAAGAAATCAGCCAAGGAAGGTGTAGTGGAGGGCCCATAGGCCTGAAAATAGGCTTATTCATGCCTTGCCATGCCTGGACATGTTTTTCTGCCCATAACCAGAGGTAAACACATACAACAAGCACAAAGGGGCACAACAGGCTTGGTGCCATAAAGTCTGGCCTGCCCAGGACCCCTGATTGTGTAAGGTGGTTGTATAAGCCCCCCACACACCCAGCTCATGCCTGCCTAGTGTAAGGCCCTTGTGATCCCCATATTTGGAAGGCCCAGGCCTGTAGCTTTTGCCTATTATGGTAAGGTTGGCTAACTGCCAACCTAATTGGTCATTCTTTTGGCCAATAGGCCATTAATCTAGGCCTATATTAGATAAATAGAGATACACAGGTAAACAATGTGCTTGCTTGTTTAGACTCACCCACACTGCTTTTTGTTTATGCCTGCCTGCGTGCCCACCTGCAGTGCATCTACTTCACAGAGACAGAATCTCCAGAATCTCCCGCAGTCTCCCACCCAGCTGTGCACACCTGCATGCCACTGTGTTGAGTTACCAGAATTAGATCCTGTGTTGCCTGCCTTTACCTACGGAGCTCAGATTCCCATGCAGCCGTGCATCCTATTGCACACCTGCTGCCTTATTATTGCCTGGTGTCCGCTACTGCTGCCAAGTTATCATAAGCTGACCCCACTTGTCTGCACGTGATCGGCCTCTGTGGCCAGCGTGAGATCATGCTCAGACTGTATGGCATTGTCCTGCCTCTGCACCTGAGCTCCTGCCTAAGAATCTCTGGACAGAGCATCCAGAAGAAGCCAGGAGACAAGGGTAGAGATTGCATCCTTCATCAGGAGAATAAGATCAGAGACTGTCCTTTCCTCAGAAGCTGGGAAGATTCTGCTTTCACCTGAAGCCAGGAGGATTCCAGCCTCAAAGTCCATGGGCAGACCGTCCCAAAGATCTGGACACTGGTATAGGCTGTGATGTAGCCCCGGAGGGTGATTGATAATTAATCAGAATTTGTGAGTAAATGTTTTAATGCCTGTGTAATTTCTATTGCCTCCAGCCATGCATCAGAAGGAGCTTTCAGCCCACCTACTGGACAAGTAGCATATTGACCTCAAGCTGTATCTGCTGTGGGGAAACTCCTTTCTCTGTTTATAGTTTGAATTGTTTGCTAGTTGTTAACAAGTTCCCATTTGATATATTTCTATAATATCTTTTATAACCATGTAGATCCTATTAATATTAAATTCAGCAGTTGGGGGTGGCAAGAGTTCAGAATATTGAAGTTAATAAATTATATATATAGACATCTTTTATAAAATATCATCTCGCACCAATTAATTTCTCTCCTCTGCCATAATCGGCATAGGCGGAAGAATCCTCTCCATGACAGAAGGCAATAACTCAACATGTGTAAAAAGGAACGTTATAGATAATGGGACCAGGGACTTACAGTCAGGGAATAATGTGAGGATGACATTTAGATGTATATAGATTGAATGAGAAAAGCTAAAACACAGCTAATAATGAATGTGTAAGGATCACTAAGAATAAGACAGGATTCTTCAGGTATGCTGAGAGGTAAAGAAAATGGACCCTTGAGTAACTAAAATGGGAGAACAAATGAAATGGAGAAGAAAGCAGATTTTACTCTACCTGAAAACAGCATGGCCAGAAAGGTTAGGGAGATGATTCTCTCACTCTGTCCTGTGCTTGTTAGATCACAAATGGAGTATTCTATTCAGCTTGAGGTCCACCAGCACAAGCAAAACATGGACTTGGAGAGGGTCTACAAAAATGATCAGAGGACTGGAACACATCTTCTATGTAGAGATCATGAGGGAGTTGAAATTGTTCATTCTGCAGAAAAGACTTTTTATAGATCATCTATGCATAAAAATGCCTTGTAAGAAAGCTGTAGAAAGGCTTTTCACCAAGGCTTGTAGTAACAGCACAAAGAGTAACATTTTTAAAATAACAGAGAGTAGATTTATTCTGGATATATTGAAACAAGTTGTTTGGACATGATACTGATGTAATGTTCAAGGTCAGGTTGCACGGGGCTTTCAGTCATCTAATCTAGTGAAATATGTCTCTGCTAATGTCAGGGAACGTGGGTTAGATGATCTTGTAATGTCCTTACTAACCTAGTCCCAGATTTATTGGAAACTAAACATAGAACTTGAAGATTGCAGAGGACAAGCATACAATCCTATAATAAACTCTTTGGCACTGTGAACAGAATTGAGAACTGGAATTTGATGTATTCCATTGCAATTGCCATAGCAAATAATAGGTGCTTTTCCTCACATGGTTTGAGTAACTTAATAGCATTAATTCACTGAGTTAATATTGATATAACTAGTAGTTTCTGTATACCTATGGAGAATGTCTTGTTACTGCTAGATTAAAGACAATGTAGTATTATCATTTCTGAAATCTGTGCAGTTCTTTCTCAATTTGCTATAGAAAAAGAACTTCAAATCAATTAAGTCTTTGTATGAAATATCATTTTAAAAAAAGGTAACTGTAAATGAAGGATTTTTGGAGATTTCAGATGTTTATTAATTGTTGTCTTGTTCTGTTTTGAATTACCCAGCATTTATAAGGAAAAAAAAATGTATAGACAGAATCAATTAAGTCATTGAAGGTGTAGTTCAGAGCTTCACTAATTCCTAGTTATATTGTGTGGAGAGATTTTACTATATATACTTTTTTATTCTAAAGTAAAGAAATCAGAATAAAAAATAGAACAGAAAAAGTCAGAAAAAAAACAGGGAAAGATAGAAGAGCAAAACTGCTGGTTAAGATAAGAAATGAAAAATAAACTCATAAATTTTATGGGTTTTTTAAACAATAAAGTCAAACTTCTTGAAAACTTTACTTAGATTCTGCAGACATCTGGGAAATCTTAATGTTAAGTTCAGATATTTTCCAGTGCTCTACCTCTAAAGCACTTGCAGCATATGAAGGAGTTGGGTAAATATTTTTATTGCAGTGACTCGTTGGGATCAGCATAACTCCATAGCACCCTGACATAAGTTTGAGAGACAACACTGTAGGGCATAAGCAATCTAGGAGATTCTGGGAATGCCTTGATGATAACTTCTTCCTCAAAGCAATAGAAGAAGCAACTAAGAGAGATGTCGTGCTAGACCTTGTCCTCACCAACAGGAAGGGGATGGTTGGGAATGTGAAGCTCATGGACAGCCTTGTCTGCAATGATCATGAGACAGTGGAGTTTTTGATCCTCAGGGCAGCAAAGAAGAGGGTGCTCAGCAAGGTTGAAATCCTTGACTTCACAAGAGCTGATTTTTATTCCCTCAGGAGCCTCCTTGTAGAGTATCATGTGTCACAAGCCAGTTAACATGTACCAACCCTGGTTAGCAGGGGATATTGTGCTAAGATTCAATTAATTCCCTTGGAGTAAATAAAGGCTGACAAGTTTTGTTTATTAGATTTGACAGAAGCAGAAAGAAAATGGGAAGAAAAAGGAGAGAGAGAACATGATGAAGTGAGAGTCAAGAAAGAAAGAGACATGACCATTCTCTGGATTCTGCTTGTAAAACTATCACAGGGACAGTCACAAGTTCTTGATAGTGGGTACGCATTTTGAAAAAGCAGGGCCTTAAGCAACAGCCTTAGAGTAGCAGTGAGAGCAGTACAGGTAGTGAGAAACTGAAGGTGAGGAGAGAGTGGAGGCAGAGGTGGAGGGAGCCATTCAGGTTGTGCAGAAGGCGTAGAGCAGAGTGGTGGTGGGAGACTGGGGACAGTGTTGTGAAGCTTGCAGAACAGCACAGGTGTATGGAGCAGCACAGAGTGGTGCAGAGCAGAGGGAGCAGTGCAGGGGAGGAGGATATGTGGGCATGAGGAATGAGCCCTCAGGTCTACTGCAAATACCCAAATATCCTGAAACTGCCATTCCCGCATCACCCTCCACCTGGCAGAGGTGGTGCCTCCAGTGTTGTGCAGCACTTTGGTTGTCTCAGTGGTGCTGTTGGAGTGCTTTTAAAGAGAGAATTCCTGTCTCTGCAGAAATGGCCTCTTTTCATTGTCAAGCCAGTTGTCCAGCCAGAAGTTTTCTTCCAGAGTTACTGAAGCCACTACTCAGTCTATTCAAGACCAGGTATTGTAAAAACTTGTTTGAGACACTAGACTCATTAAGAGCTATTAACTCTGCCCTGTTACGTGCATTGTTTTGATACAAAGGAGTCATTGGGATCTCACACCACGGGATGAAGCCCTTGAGGCACTTGGAGCCCAGGAAGGCTGGTCGATTTTCAAGTGCCAGCTCCTTCAACCTCAAAGGCAAAGCATCCCTGGAAAGAAAAATATTGGGAAAAGTGCCAGGAGGCCTATATGGATGAACAAGGAATTCTTGGTCAAAATCAAATATAGAAGGGGAGTCCACACCGAGTGGCAACAAGGATAGGTAACAGGTCCTAGGACAAATACAAGGAAGTTGTTTGGGAAACTGGAAAACAGATTAGGAAAGCCCTGACAGAAATAAATCTGTCCAGGGACATTAAAAGTAATGGAAAAAGGAAAAAAAAGAATAAAAGGGAGAAAAGGAAGGTGAGAGAGAATGTAGAGCCTCTCCAGAGGGAATCAGATGACCTGATTACCACTGATACAGAAAAGGCTGAATTACCCCACGACTTATTTGTTTCAATCTTCACTGATAACCACTCAAGCCACAACATTCAAGTAACAGAGGGCAATGGCTGAGTCTAGGAAAATAGAGAAGCACCAATTGTGCAGATCAAGTCAGCGAACATCTAGAAAAACTGAAGGTGCACAAGTCTATGTGATCTGTTGAAGTACATCCACAGGATCTGAAGGAATTGTTGGTCGAGCTTGCTAGGCCACTAGTGGTCATGTTGGAGAGGTTATGGCAAAGTTCCTACAGATTGGAAAAGGGGAAACATACGCCCAATTTTTAAAAAGGGAAGCAAAGACATTTGCCCCATTCTTTCCTATATTGCTAACCATCTCCCTCATAAACACATGATTAAAGTGATTTCCTAAGCCAAATACTTGGTCCCATCTTGGTTTTATTTAGGAAATACCTAAAATAACCTGCTATCCCACCTCAGTGGGTTAAGACAGCAACCCAACTGGTAAAAGACCTGATTAGATGGACGGACTCAAAGGGCTGTGATCAATGGCTCACTATCCAAAGGGAGAACAATGAAAAGTGGAGCACTTCAGCAGTCTGTATTAGGTCCTATGCTGTTTGACATATTTGCCAGTTACATGGACAGCTGTACCAAGCACACCCTCAGAAAGTTTGCTGATGACACCAAGCTGTGTGGTGTGGCAGACTCACTTGAGGGGAGTGTGATGGTTTGGGGGTTACCCCGCCCCTCCCACACTTTGTATTTGCCCCAGCTAACTCAGACGGCCTCTGGGAATATAGATGAAGCAATTTATTTACAGCTAGCAGAATTTACAAGCAGCTATTTACAATATATACAGTTATATACAATTATATACAGAAATATACAAAGGATAAACAATATAAAAGCACAACTCCCCTCCCAGAAACCTGAGTCCCCAGGAGGGGCTCTCAAACCACCCCAACACCTCCCCCCGGTCCCTCTCAACCTTACCCCAGTTCTCAGGAAGAAGAGAGGTGCAGCCAAGAGGTTAGGGAGCAAGGTTAGTAGGAGCAGGGTTAATGAGATGTGACCAGGTCTAAGGCAAAAGCAAGAGTGAGAGACAAAATGGAGAATAAGTCTTTCTTCTTCCCAAAGTTCTCAGCATGACTGTGAGAGAAGTAGACACAATTGTTTTTCATTTCACTGCCCGTTATCTAGTTCTGTTACCAAAACATTCTAGCTTGCTTCAAACTAGCACAATCCACCCCTGTCTACTTCGCTCAGAGTATCGCTGAGAATTATCCAATCTAATCTAAACCAATATTTACACCAAAACAATATATACAAGTTCAGTTCACACTTCAATCAGATGTAGGTGATTCAAAAGCTCAGAACAGGGACTCCCAGGTGATGTTGGGTTCGTGCTCACGTACTGTAGATTCTATCGTAGATTCTCTCAGTGTTGGGCGTTGATGTTACCTAGAACAGAAAACTCCTAAGAGCTTGAATTTAAACTCTCTCAGCTAAGGTTAGATTTCTCTGTGGAATACACTGGATTTCACCATTCTCCTGCATTACCCAGTATGTATGACCAGGACCTTCAGCAGATACCACCCCTCGGACAGGTTTCCCTTCGCCCAAAGGAGAAAATACCCAAACAATTTTCCCTAACAGATTCTTCTCATGTACAACAGGAACTTTATCACCGTCTACTGTTTGGACCAAATCTGATTGTGCAGGTCCTGCTCTGTTTACTGAACCTCTACTATTTTCCAACCAGGTAGCTTCTGCTAAATGTTTGTCCCAGTTTTTCAGAGTTCCACCTCTCATGGCTTTTAGAGTGGTTTTCAGCAAACCGTTGTAGCGCTCAATCTTCCCTGAAGCTGGTGCATAGTAGGGTATATGATAGATCCATTCAATACCATGCTCTTTGGCCCAGTTTTTCACAAGATTGTTCTTGAAATGAGTACCATTGTCTGACTCAATTCTCTCTGGAGTTCCATATCTCCACAAGATCTGTCTCTCCAAACCAACAATGGTGTTACGTGCAGTAGCATGTGGAACTGGATAGGTTTCCAACCATCCAGTGCTGGCTTCTACCATCATCAGCACATACTGCTTGCCAGAACGAGATCTAGGTAAAGTGATATAGTCAATCTGCCAGGCTTCACCATACCTGTACTTTGACCATCTCTCACCATACCATAAGGGCTTGATTGGCTTAGCCTGCTTAATAGCAGCACAAATGTCACAGTCATAGATGACTTGGGTGATAGCATCCATGGACAAGTCAATTGACCTATCACGAGCCCATCGGTATGTTCCATCTCTGCCTTGATGTCCAGATGAGTCCTGGGCCCACCGAGCTAAGAACAGCTCACCTCGGTGTTTCCAATCAAGGTCAATGTCAAGATCACAGTTGGTATCAACTTGAGCAATCTTAGCAGCTTGGTCTGCCTTCTGGTTGTGTTGATGTTCCTCAGTGGCTCTGCTCTTAGGCATGTGTGCATCTACGTGCCGCACCTTCACTGGAGTTCTCTCCAGCCGTGCATCAATGTCCTGCCATAGATCAGCACACCAAATAGGCTTTCCTTTCCTCTGCCAACCATTCTTCTTCCAGTCCTTCAGCCAACCCCATAGAGCATTGGCTACCATCCACGAGTCGGTGTAGAGGTAAAGGATAGGCCAATTCTCATGTTCAGCCACATCAAGAGCAAGTTGGACAGCTTTTACCTCAGCGAACTGACTGGATTCACCTTCTCCATCTTTCGTTTCGGTAACTCTCCTGGTTGGACTCCAAACTGCTGACTTCCATATTCGCTTATTCCCAACAAGACGACAGGAACCATCTGTGAACAAAGCATAGTTCTTTTCCTGATCAGAGAGATCACCATAGGGAGGAGCTTCCTCAGCACGAGTTATTTTCTCCTCTGGAGGTTTGGAACAGTCTGTGCCTTCCGGCCAGTTGGTAATCACCTCTACCAGACCAGGTCGGTCAAGATTACCCATTCGTGCTCGTTGGGTTATCAAAGCCATCCATTTAGACCAGGTTGCATCTGTGGCATGATGTGGTGATAAACCTTTGCCTTTGAACATCCAGTTAAGAACTGGCAGTCTAGGAGCTAAAAGCAATTGTGACTCAGTTCCAATCACTTCAGAAGCTGCTTTCACTCCCTCATAGGCTGCTAGAATCTCTTTCTCAGTTGCAGTGTAATTTGTCTCTGAACCTCTGTAACAACGTCCCCAGAAACCAAGTGGACGACCACGTGTCTCATTTGGAGCTCTCTGCCAAAGACTCCAAGTTGGACCATTGTCACTGGCAGCCGTGTACAGAATGTTTTTAATGTCCGGACCAGATCGCACAGGTCCCAAGCCCACTGCATGGACTATTTCTCGTTTGATTTGATCAAAGGCTGCTTGTTGTTCAGGTCCCCACTCGAAATTGTTTTTCTTACGAGTCACATCATGCAGAGGTTTGACAATCTGACTGAAACCAGGAATGTGTAGTCTCCAAAATCCCACCACACCAAGAAAAGAAAGTGTGTCCTTCTTACTGGTGGGAACTGCCATGGTAGAGACTTTGTTGATCACATCCTGAGGAATGTAACGGCGACCATCCTGCCACCGCACTCCCAGAAACTGAATTTCTCTGGCAGGTCCTTTGACCTTGTCTCTCTTAATGGCAAAACCTGCTTGCAACAGAATGTCAATGATTTTGTTACCTTTCTCGAAGACTTCCTTAGCAGTTTGGCCCCACACAATGATGTCGTCGATGTACTGGATGTGCTCTGGAGCTTTACCTTTCTCCAGTGCATTATGGATGACTGAATGAGAGATGGTTGAGCTGTGTTTCCACCCCTGAGGCAAACGGTTGAACTGGTACTGGATTCCTCTCCAGGGGAATGCAAACTGAGGCCTGCACTCCTTTGCTATGGGAATAGAGAAGAAAGCATTAGCAACGTCTATGGTTGCATACCACTTAGCCTCCTTCGATTCCAGCTCGTACTGGAGTTCCAGCATGTCCGGCACAGCTGCACTCATGGGTGGCGTCACCTCGTTGAGGGCACGAAAGTCAACTGTGAGTCTCCAGTCGCCCGTAGGTTTGCGCACAGGCCAGATGGGACTGTTGAAAGGTGAATGAGCTTTCTCGATGACAGCCTGACTCTCCAATTGACGAATCAGCTGATGAATGGGCAACAAAGAGTCACGGTTAGTTCTGTACTGCCTATGATGAACGGTTTGAGTTGCAATTGGCACTTCCAGGTCCTCTATGTCATGATGTCCCACAACTGCAGATTCATCAGAAAGTTCAGGTCTAACAGACAATTTCAATTTATCATCCTCAATCTCTACAGATGCTATTCCAAAAGCCCATTTGTGACCTTTAGGATCTTTGAAACAACCTTGTCTCAAAAAGTCAATTCCCAAAATGCAAGGCGCATCAGGACCAGTTACAATAGTATGTGTCTTCCACTCTTTACCAGTTAAACTGATCTCAGCCTGTACCTTAGTTAACTCTTGAGATCCACCAGTGATTCCAAAGATAGAAATGGACTCTGTCCCTTTACAATTAGATGGCAATAAAGTACACTGAGCACCTGTGTCAACTAAAGCCCTGTATTTCCGAACTCTTGAACTGCCAGGCCACCTAATGAATACATTCCAATAGATTCGGTTCTCTCCACTATCCCTTTCCTCCTCCTGGCTGGAGGCAGGGCACCCCTAATGCTGAACATGGCATGTAGGGTGTACACAATGATTGGTGTTGTTGTGAGAGGAACTGCAACTGTTGGAACAATTGCAGTTGCTCTCGGGAGCTGAAGAAGTGACAGCTACTTTTCTGGCATTATTGCCTCTGTTTCTGCCACTCTGCAGATCCCTGACCCTCTTTGAAAGAGCTGAAGTCGGTTTACCATCCCACTTGTTCATGTTGTCACTGTATGTGTCACGCAGAAGTATCCACAGTGACGCACGTGATTGCTGCTGTCTGGGTGGAATTTGTCTCCTCCTGGGCTGGAATTGCCTTGCAGGAGGTGGGCGTCTGTTCCTGACTGCAGAAACATGCACCCATTCAGATGATGCAGGAACGGTATCCTTTACCAGATTGGTAATGTTTTTGAGATCCTCCTTCAGTTCTTTCATGCCATTTCTAATGCCATTCTCAATACCTTCCTTAAGCTCTGTAGTCATAGTCTTTATGGCACAGATTATACCAGAATGTGACAAGCTGTCCTCAATCTGCCTGAGCTGGTCAGTGAATTCACCAACAGTGAAAGATCTTCCATTATCACTCCTTGCTAGAAATTTACTGGCCAAGATGTTAGCATAGGATGAAGGAGCAAGCTTAATAAGCTTCTTCATGAGGCCTGTTCCCAAAGGAATATCGTCAGGCTCATGAGTGCCATGATCTCCATAAAGCACTTCCTTCACAGCAAACTCCTTCAGAAGCTTAATTTCCTGCTCAACGGTGTTCCACTTCTTGGCAGCCCATGGCAAATCATCCCGGGAAGGATATCTCATAGCCACAGCCAACAAAAGGCGTGTCCACAAGCTAACCCTACCAAGAGGACTTGCTAGGTGTTTGTCCACTCCACTCTTTAGTGAGTGGTCGCAGCTGCTTGGCAGACTTGTCTCCTACCTGCAGAGCATTAGCACCAATGCCACGGCATCTCACTAGCCAGCTTAGGATTGGCTCACCTGATTCTCTTGTATATTCCTTCCTAACTTCCCTGACCTCTCTGAGTGGATCCTTGGAACCCTGGATGTCATCTTCCTCCTCTTCCTCCTGTTGTTCTGGTGGTGCCGGGCCTAACACAATCTTCCTCATAGCATTCCTAAACTCATTGGAACCATCCTCTCTCCTGGCAGCTAACCTCACAGCACTCCTCTCACTTGAGTATTGTTGTCTCAGCACATCTACAAGGTCTCGCAGACTAACTATCTCCTCCTCCTCTTCTTGCTGCTGATCACCAGAGGTCCCCTGTCTTACATCCTCCTGTGAACCACTCTTTGTCTTAGCTTTTGCCTTAGCAGGTGCCAGAAGGGCCTGAGCAGCAACAGACTTGGATGTGTCTGCTGGAGGATTTGAATCTTTAGGAGTCTGACTTGGAGGGTTTGAATCCTTAGGGGTCTGACCTGGAGCATTTGAATTATTGGAGGTCTGACTTGGAGCATTTGTATCCTTAGAGGTCTGACCTGGAGCTTGTGAGTTCAAATCTGCCTTGCTTTTAACAGGAGGATTTTGGTTCTGGTCTGCTGGCTGGGGGTTCGAATTGGCTGAGCTGGTGTCATTAGGATTTGGACTGACTGGGCTAGCATTACCAGCATTAGCATTAGTGGGATTATTTGCCTGTCCTGGGATGCCTGCCAACCCTGACGTGTTTTCATTTTTGCTAGGAACATTCTGATTTTGGGTATTTGCCTGTGCTCCTGGGGCTCCTGCTGAACTCTGCGGCTTGTTTTGGTTATCCTTATCATTGTTTACGTTAGTGGCGGGAACATTGGCTGTGTTCCCAGAACTTGGAGAAGGAGGGGCAGAGGCTGGCAAGGGGGAAGCCGATGACTGTATTCCCTTGTTTTGCTGTGAAAGAGACTGCTTCTGAGACACAGAATTTTTCCTAGCTCTTACAGAAGCTGGTTTAGAATTTTTCACCAATAATGCCAAAATTAATATGAATATTAAAATCATGAGGCAAATATTAAAAATTGTGAGAAGAAAAACAGTTTTACACGAGCATGTACCTATGCAAACAGTTGGAATTCCTGTCTTTGGCTGAATAACTCTCATTAGAGCCATATTTAAAGCAGAATTTCCATTGATTGTCACATTATTGACCAGAGCTCCTGTAATGTCCTTGGTAATATTCTCAGAGATATTAAAACCAGCATAACCAAGAATCAAATCACCCCAGCTCCAGAACATATCTGAAACCTCAGCTTTAGCCTTATTATAAGCCAGATCAATGAAATAAGCAACAATTTGAGCTTTTATCCAATTAAATGTCAAGAAAACAAAACCAGACCAGAGCAATGCACCAACCAAATACAATAGCTGCTTGATTAGCTTCATCTTAATTCCCAGAGCTAATTTCCACTCACTGAAATATCTCTAGGCCCACGTTGGGAAAGCCAATTAAAAAATGTGATGGTTTGGGGGTTTACCCCGCCCCTCCCACACTTTGTATTTGCCCCAGCTAACTCAGACGGCCTCTGGGAATATAGATGAAGCAATTTATTTACAGCTAGCAGAATTTACAAGCAGCTATTTACAATATATACAGTTATATACAATTATATACAGAAATATACAAAGGATAAACAATATAAAAGCACAACTCCCCTCCCAGAAACCTGAGTCCCCAGGAGGGGCTCTCAAACCACCCCAACACCTCCCCCCGGTCCCTCTCAACCTTACCCCAGTTCTCAGGAAGAAGAGAGGTGCAGCCAAGAGGTTAGGGAGCAAGGTTAGTAGGAGCAGGGTTAATGAGATGTGACCAGGTCTAAGGCAAAAGCAAGAGTGAGAGACAAAATGGAGAATAAGTCTTTCTTCTTCCCAAAGTTCTCAGCATGACTGTGAGAGAAGTAGACACAATTGTTTTTCATTTCACTGCCCGTTATCTAGTTCTGTTACCAAAACATTCTAGCTTGCTTCAAACTAGCACAGGGAGGAATGCCATCCAGAAAGACGTGCCTTAGAATAAGGCCAGTGACAACTGCAGGAGGTTTAACAAGTCAAAGTGCAAGGTCCCGTATCTGGGCCAGGACAATCTCAGGCACAAACACAGTCTGGGTGCAGAGTAGGTTAAGAGCAGGTCTGAAGAAACAGACTTAGGTGTATTGATTGATGAGGAACTCAACATGAGCCAGCAGTCTGCTTATACAGCCCAGAGGGCAATTCATATTGCAAGCTGCATCAAAAATAGTGTGGTCATCTGTCCCAGTCCAGAGAAAGAAAAGAGAAAGAAAAGAAAGAATTACTCCAACAAAGAGAGAAAAGACCACACTGGAGAATCAGTGTCCCAAAAGTCTGTTTGCAGAGTGGGTGGGGGAACATTCCATCTGTAGGTCATCAGCTTCTCTTAGCATTTGCCAAGAGTGACTTGTTAGCCATGCCCACCATCCAATGGTGCTGGGTGTGCTCAGTGTCATCACTGGGAGGGGGCCTTTCTGGACTTGAGCATGACTTCTTTGAAATGGTCACAGTGTTGAGAGACAGGAAGCTGCCAGTCTGCAATTAGGTTGAAATTAACATCACCTTCCAAAACAGGAAGCCTCATCTTCCTGTCTGTGCTAGGCAACAGCAGCTTAGTAGTCCAACATGGTGACCTAGAATAGTGGTCTTTTTGTCCATGAAAGCTGTGCAGTCAGGCAGGTTGTCCCATGGCAACATGCATCCCTCAGGATTGGTCCTCATGCAGGAGGATTTTGGGCCAGTGAGTGTAAATAGGATGCCCACTTCGAGTTACTTTGAGACGTCAAGACATTTTGTTTTCCTTAGTCTCTAACACCAGCATGCCAAGAAAAGTGATTCTTTCTCTTTGCACTGCTCTTGTGAGGCCTCCACCTTGAATATTGTGTCCAGTTCTGGTGCCATCTTAATATGATGGACATAGAATAGTTGGAGTGAGTTCAGAGGAAGGTCACAAATACGATTCAAGGCCTAGAACACTCCTTCTTTGAGGACAGGCTGAGGGCAAAAAGTTGCTCAGCCTAGAAAAGAGAAGGCTCTGTGGGAAGCTTATAGTTGCCTTCCAATACATGAAAGGATCCTACAGAAAAGTTGAAGAGCAACTTTTCATATGGGCATCTAGAAATACAACACAACAGAATGTTTTAAGTCAAGAGAGAGTGGGTTTAGACAGACTCTTAGGAATAAATTCTTCAGTACATGGGTGGTGGGACTCTGGATTATGTTACCCAGGGAAATTGTGGATTCCTTATTCCTAGGAGTGTTTAAGATCAGGTTCAATGAGGTCTTGAGCAGCCAAGTCTTGTCAAGAGGCATCCTTGCCCATGGCAGGGACATGGAATGGATGATCTCTAAGGTATCATCCATCCTAAGCTGTACTATGAATCTACATTTCTCATAGGAAGAGTGACTGACAAAACTATGAGATTTAAATCTAAAAGGAGCACTATGACACTGAAGAAAAGTACTTTCTTTGTACAAGTTTTAGTTTTTTGCCAGAATGAAATTTTGAGGTGAATTATCTATACTTTTCAAAGTTATTCTGAGAGGAAAAATAAAAGCTAAGAACTGACTGTGCTGAACTTCCTTTATGTTCAGACATTTTGAATTTGGACAATATCTAAAATACATATAATTTTCTTTGACATATTTTGCTGTCATTACAAAAGCCCCTACAGGCTTCTCTTTTCTTCCATGGTAAGAGTCGTGAAGAATTTTGATCTGTTCTCATTGGTGTGGCCTTTGGTTTCAACTAGGGTTAATGAAAAGGAGCATTCTATGCCTGATTTTTCTTAGAATTTTGAATAACTGTGTACAAGGCACTACAAGAAAGTAGGACAAGGAATCCTCTCAAACATATTATTAATTTTGTATATCCATTTATACCAAACTAAAAATACATAACAAAATGAACATACAAAAGTATTTTTCTTTACTTTTCCCTTTATTCTTTCTTTAAAATATTATTTTTTGAATATTCAATGATATATGTTTTTCTAGACCATGTGAGTTTGATACTTCTATCAGCATTTTCATCATACTTGTAAAATCCGGACAAAAATTCTGAAGGTGCAGGATTCATGGAATTCTGCAGTCATTTGTTTCCATATAAGATCTTAAGATTGTGGTAGAAACCTAATTTATTGGGGTCCTGTGAAACAGATAGGTGTATGAAAACATATTAACTCTTTTTCTCATTCCACAGAACTTGCTGAAGTTTTTCATCTATCTTGTCAATATATATGCAAAAGAATTAACTATTTTAAACTTTTATTAATAATATACAATTATTAAATAATAATAATTATTTATAATGCTAAATTAGGATTTTAATAACCCAAAACATTCAAACTATCACTGAGATTCTTTTGAATGGAGAGCCTTCTTAAAATAGAGAAAAACTAATTTTATTTATTTTTGCAGGATAGTGACCTAGTTTATCATTATTCATTAACCTGGCTTGGTCTGTGAGTTATATTTGTTAATTATAGCTTTCTAATGAATGCTACTAGTTCAATTCCCCCTCTGTGTGAAGGACAAGCTGAGAGATGACAGGCATCAAAACCATGATTCTGTTTCACTTGAATACATCAGAATTCTTTCTCACTTGAAAAATCACAGGTAAATTAATGCAAAAAGAGAAAAACATTTTTGTCTGCATAGACTTTGATCTCCAGGACTCAACAGTTATTAGTGTCAGGAAATACCAATGGAGTGAATATGTTTTTGTGGGAATAATCATCACCACTATAAAATTCTCATCAGAAAGGAGGAGAAAATGCAAGTAGGTTGGATTTACAGTTGGGCTAACAATTTCTATTCGGATGTCTCAGATGTATGGAAAACATAGTCAAATACTTACAGATGGTTAATGGAAATAAAAATATATGAACAGCAGTAAAGAAACTCATGCAAAATTAAAGAATCCTTTTGCAAATTTAAAGGGTCACTTTGGTTTCACAAAAAAAAAAATTCTCTGCATGAGAAACACCATTTGAAATTGTTTTCTGAGCTAAAAAATGAGCAATCAATAGTGTACTAATTAAATTTGTGACAAATTGTGCACTATTGAAATTTTGAAACACATCTTTGAGAATGCTAAAAATATGAATTCTTGTTGGTTGCAATTTCTGCAAAGTCAATGAATCCTTATTAAATAGAAGCAGAGACAAAAACATTGATCTTATTATTTAGTTCCAATAGGCACAAAACAGATTTTCTTATATATGTTTAATAACTACATAGAGTAAAATGAAAGTTTCTTTGAATGCCTTATAATACCGAGAGATTCAAATACAAAATAAGTAAAGGAGACTGAATGCTTCTTTGTAAACACAATGTAAATAAGCATTTTGCCTCTCTGGATTTGTCTTAAAGACTTAATGTGCTCTCCTAAATGGTATTGGCTCAAATATGGAAGCATCTGTATATTATTCACCAGAATTGTTCACATTACTCTGTTTTTAAATAACAGAGACACAAGACTTCCACAGGAATGGTCAGAAGGAGGACCCAGGAAATTACAGAGCTGTTAGCCTGACCTCAGTGCCATGCAAGGTAATTGAACGGATCATTCTGAGTGCAATCATAGGGCACCTACAGGATGGCCAGGGGATCAGATCCAGGCAGCACAGATTTAGGAGGGGCAGGTCCTGCTTGACCAAATTAATCTCTTTTTATGACCAGATGACCTGCCTGGTGGATGTGGGAAAGGCTGTGGTTGTAGTCTACCTGGACTTCAGCAAGGCCTTTGACATTTCTGCCATAACAAAATCCTGGTAAAGCTGGCAGCCCATGGGCTTGGACAAGGAGCACTCTGTCCTGGGTTAAGAACTGGATGGATGGACGGGCACACAGTGTGGTGGCCAATGGAGCCACATCCACTTGGCAGCTTTCACTAGTGATGTGTCCAGTGATCACTGCTGGGCCCAATCCTGTATAATATCTTCATTGAGGAGTGGATTTTGTCCATCATCAGTAAACTTGCAAATTATACCAAGTTGGGAGCATATGTCAATCTGTTAGAGGGTAAGAGGACTCTGCAGAGGGACCTGGACAGGTTGGATAGATGGGCAAAGACAAACACCATGAGTTTTAACAAGGCCAAGTGCAAGATACTGCACTTTGGCCATAACAATGCCACACAGTGCAAGAGATTGAGGACAGAGTGACTGGAGAGCAGCCAAGCAGAGAGGGACATAGGGGTATTGATTGGCAAGCAAATGAACATGAGCCAGCAATGTGCCCAGGTGGGTAAGAGGGCCAACAGCATCCTGGACTGTATCAAGAACAGTATGATGAGCAGGACCAGTCAAGTAATTCTGCCACTGTACTCAGCACTGGTCAGGCCACACCTTGAGTACTGTGTCCAGTTCTGGGCCCCTCAATTAAAGAAAGAAGTTATGGCACTTGAACGTGTCCAGAGAAGGCCAACAAGGCTGGTGAGGGGGCTGGAGCATGAGCCCTGCAAGGAGAGGTTGCAGGAACTGAGGTTGTTCATCCTGGAGAAGGCTCAGGGGAGATGTTATTGCTCCCTACAACTACCTAGAAGGAAGTTGTAGTCACACAGAGGTTGGTCTCTTCTCCCAGGCACGCAGTGACAGAACAAGAGGACACAGTCTCAAACTATGCCAGGGCAAGCTTAGTCTGGATGTTAGAAAGAAGTTCTTCATGGAAGGAGTGATTTGCCATTGGAATGGGCTGCCTGGGGAGGTGATGGAGTCACCGTCCCTGGAGGTGTTTAAGAGGAGGCTGGATGAGGCACTTAGTTAATTAAAAGGGTTAGGCAATAAGTTGGACTCAATGGTCTCAGAGACCTTTTCCAACCTGCTTAATTCTGTTTTCTGTGATTCTGTGATACTTGCTACAAGAAATAAATGTAACAGAATAATCTATGCAATGCATGTCAAAATAGTAGGATTTTGCTGACTTACTATTCTATATAAATATTTTTTAAATGCTTTTCCTAGTTGTATGGCCATTATTTTTTTAAACATAATTTGTTATACATTTTGCTCCTTCTAATAGAGCTGTTTGTTTATGTGGGGCTTCTTTTTGTTGTTCTGTGTTGTTTATCTTTCCTTACAAACCATGCTCTTAAAAAGAAAAAAAAAAAGTTAATATGAAGCTTTCTTTTCATGGACTAGAAATAACTTGCTGTTATCAATCTTATCATTGAAACAACTTGCTGTTGTCAAGCATGTTTTGCCTCATAAATTGTGAAATTTCATAAGGAACTATTCAGTAGCTTTATACTAATCCTATATCTCTTTTGCAGAGGTATCAAAAATTATCAAAAGCTATTTCAGGCTCTTTAAATTCTTTCATATCCTTCTATTCTGTTCTGGGAAATGACAGTATCCCCTGAGGGTTTTTTTCAGAGTTAGATAGGAAGATTAATTTACAGAATATGCTCCCAGATTCATGCATATTATAAAACAGTGTCATTATAATCTGTACCTGCAGTTTTAAGTTTGTGCATGTTGTGCAAGCAAACAGCAAGAAGAAAAAATTTGGCAGTGTCTGTCACATCCTCTTTACCTTTGACCAAAAATTTTCCCTATCATTGCATACCAAATCCTTTCAAGCTCTGTGGTGAGCCAGATGGCCTGCTTCCATTTGTGACAGGCTGCACTAACACAATTAGATTTGAACCGGGTTGAGGCAGAAATTGTAAGTCAACAGACAGAGGGGGAAACCTGGATATGGCAGAAAAACAATGAAAATTATAATGATTTCAAGCAGCCTAGTTGGCAAGCATGGCAAAGATTCACTGTGCCTAAAACCAAATGGAAAGATGGCAATAGAAGGGGAAATTTTCAAGAATTTGCCAAAATAATGAATCAGGCTGGAGCCATGAAACTGATGATGATGAAAAGCTTGCAGGCCAGGTTAGTAAAAGGGATCATCCACTGCCATCATGTGCAAATTAGACTAAATTTTTGATTATGAGGACAAGAGGCTATAGATGTAGTTCTTGTAAGAAACATAGAGAAGCTACAAATCAGATCCATCTCTGGTAATAGCAGCAGTGGAAGCACCTCTGTAATAACCTTTTTACAAGAGGAAAACTTGCTGGGTGTGCTAGTTTGAAGCAGGGTAGAATGTTTTGGTGAGAAGAACTAGATCATAGGCTGTGAAATGAAAACAATGGTGATGTCTACTTCGCTCACAGTCTTGCTGAGAAGTACAGGAACAAGAAATAAAAACATTAAATAACACTCTTGCCATCACTCTCGCTGGGGCTAGTGGCTGAACTGCATCTCTCTAACCTCACCCTCCATTTTGGGCTAACCCACTTTGCTTCTTAACCTTTGGCTGAACCACTATTCTTCTTTAGGACTGGAGTAAGGTTGAGAAGGATAGGGGGAAGGTGAAGGGGTGGTTGAGAGCCCCTCCTGGGGACTCAGGTTTCTGGGAGGGAAGTTGTGTTGCTGTATTACCTTTTTACCTTTTACATTTCTGTATATAACTGTATATACTGTAAAGATCTCCTTGTATGTTGTGCTAGCTGTAAATATAACATTCATTCATATTTCCAGAGCCGCCTGAGTCTAGTCTGTGTGGGGAGTGGGGAACACCCAAACCATCACATCTTTTTATTTGGTACTCCAACTTGGGGCAAATTCATTTTGAGTGACTGATAATTAACTCTGGGAATCAGAATGAAGCTAATGAAGAAGCTATTTTACTTAGTGGGGGCTATTGTGTGACCTATTTTCTGTTTTCTTGTTTATAATTGGATCAAAGCCCATATTGGTTATTTCTTGTTTACTATAATTTTTAATAAGGTCAAAGCTAAACTCACATCCATTTTTTGGAGTTGGGGGTATTTCATTCTTGGCTAGATGGGATTCAATGTCACTGATACTTTTACTGCTGTGACGGAGGGATGAGAAGGAGCTTGATGAAAGATAAGTTATGACTTTATTAGGCAGCATACAAGGGTATTTATACTTTTCAGAAAGTATCAGAAGGCTTAACATTTTCATCTATTGATTAGTCATTTTATCACATGCAAAATCATCTAATCTAAATTCCGTTGACCACATCAGCTTCCCGGAGAGCAGCAGTCTCAGCATATTCATCAGGTAAGAAGGACAGATATATTCATCAGATGGCAGAACAGTCTTAGCATATTCATCAGATGAGAAGGACAAGGATATTCATCAGATAGCAGATCACTCCAACTCAGACAGTCTGCCCCAGGGCCTGTGTTGCAGTTCCTCTGACCCTACATTTTACCAGTAACGTTACAGGTAATGGAAGTAGTACTTCTACTGCTTTATCTACAGCCCTCATGAGAGTTACCTTATCTAAAATTCAGGCAGATCCTTGTTCAGAATTTTGTTCATGTCATACTGTGGCATTTCTGTTGAGTGTGATTTTAGGTCTTGTAATTTTGATTTTCATATTAATTTTGGTATTATGTAAGAAAAACTCAAGTGTGATGCTGGTAAGAATTAAAAAGAAGGTGCCAGTCTGTCCCAGATGAAAGATAAATAATGTACCAGTGTAAACAAAACCAAAGATAACTCGGGGGCAAAGCAAGGAGCTACCATTACAGTATCACAGTATCACAGTATCACCAAGGTTGGAAGAGACCTCACAGATCATCAAGTCCAACCCTTTACCACAGTGCCCAAGGCTAGACCATGGCACCAAGTGCCACATCCAACCTTGCCTTGAACTGCCCCAGGGACGGCGACTCCACCACCTCCCCGGGCAGCCCATTCCAGTGCCCAATGACTCTCTCAGTGAAGAACTTTCTCCTCACCTCGAGCCGAAATTTCCCCTGGCGCAGCCTGAGGCCGTGTCCTCTTGTTCTGGCGCTGGCCACCTGAGAGAAGAGAGCAACCTCCCCCTGGCCACAACCACCCTTCAGGTAGTTGTAGACAGCAATAAGGTCACCCCTGAGCCTCCTCTTCTCCAGGCTAAACAACCCCAGCTCCCTCAGCCTCTCCTCGTAGGGCTTGTGCTCGAGGCCTCTCACCAGCCTCGTCGCCCTTCTCTGGACACGCTCAAGCATCTCAGTGTCCTTCCTAAACTGGGGGGCCCAGAACTGAACGCAGTATTCGAGGTGTGGTCTGACCAGTGCAGAGTACAGGGGCAGAATGACCTCCCTGCTCCTGCTGACCACACCCAGATTCTGAGAAAGCTGCCAATGTTCCTAGTGGGAATGATAACATGGCAGGATTCCCAGGAGTATAGGGAAATAATCAAAGCCAGGATGTTCCCTCTACTAACTCAGCCAGTTTGAATTCCCAGGCAGCAGATAAGAACCCTCCTAGCTCTAAGGCAGATCTGAACTCACAGGCCTCAGGACAGACACCCAATGATTCAAACCTGCGAGTGGGCTCGTCAAAGTCTGTCGCAGCTCAGACCATCCTGATGCCTGTAAAGGCAAAGTCTAAGACACGATATTTGACAAAGAGTGATTCAAAAGAGGATTTAGGAGAGGGGACCTCTGGTGAGCAAGAGGAGGAAGAGGAGACATATAGTCTCCGGGACTTGGTGAACATGCTCAGATCCCAGTACTCTGATGAGAGGAGTGCTGTGAGGTTGGCTGCCAAGAAAGAGGATGGTTGATATGAGTTTAAGAATCTTCTTAGGAAAGTTCAGTTTCTAGGCCAGGGACATCCAGAACAACAAGAGGAAGAGGAGGTGGATGACATCCAGGATTCCAACAATCCTCTCAGAGAGGTCAGGAAAGATAGAAAGGAATACTCAAGGGAATCAGGTGACCAGTCCCCAGCTGGCTGGTGAGATGCCGTAGCATTTGTGCTTATGCTCTGCAGGTAAGAGACAAGTCTGCCAAGCAGCTAGGACCACTCACCAAGGAGAGTGGAGTGGACAAATACCTAGCAAGTCCTCTTGGTAAGGTTAGCTTGTGGACATGCCTCCTGTTGGCTGTGGCTATGAGATATCCTTCCTGAGATGATCTGCCATGGGCTGCCAAGAAGTGGAACACCATTGAGCAGGGAATTAAGCTTCTGAAGGAGTTTGCTGTGAAGGAAGTGCTTTATGGAGATCACGGCACATGTGAGCCTGATGACATTCCTCTTGGAACAGGTCTCATGAAGAAGCTTATTAAGCTTGCTCCTTCATCCTATGCTAACATCTTGGCCAACAAGTTCCTATCAAGGAGTGATAATGGAAGGTCTTTCACTGTTGGTGAATTCACTGACCAGCTCAGGCAGGTAGAGGACAGCTTGTCACATTCTGGCCTATTCTCTGCCATAAAATCTCTGGGTACAGAGGTGAAAGATAGCACTGTGGATAATTCTGTGTGACACATACGGTGAGAATATGAACAAGTGGGATGGTCAACCTACTATGGCTCTTTCAAAGAGAGTCAGGGAACTGCAGAGAGGCAGAAACAGAGGCAGCAATGCCAGAAAAGTAGCTGTCACTTCTTCAGTTCCCGAGAGCAACTGCAATTATTCCAACAATTGCAATTTCTCTCACAACAACACCAATCATTGTGCACACCCTACATGCCATGTTCAGCATTAGGGGTGCCCTGCCTCCAGCCAGGAGGAGGAAAGGGATAGTGGAGAGAACCAAATCTATTGGAATGTATTCATTAGGTGGCCTGGCACTTCAAGAGTTCGGAAATACAGGGCTTTAGTTGACACAGGTGCTCAGTGTAGTTTGTTGCCATCAAATTGCAAGGGGACAGAGTCCATATCTATTTTTGGAATGGATCTCAGGAGTTAACTAAGTTGCAGGCTGAGATCAGTTTAACTGGTAAAGAGTGGAAGAAACATACTATTGTAACTGGTCCTGATGCGCCTTGCATTTTGGGAATTGACTTTTTGAGACAAGGTTGTTTCAAAGATCCTAAGGGTCATAAATGGGCTTTTGGAATAGCACCTGTAGAGATTGAGGATGGTAAATTGAAATTGTCCATTAGACCTGAACTTTCAGATAAATCTGCAGTTGAGGGAAATCATGACATAGAGGACCTGGAGGTGCCAATTGCTACTCAAACTGTGAACCACAGGCAGTACAGAACTAACCGTGACTCTTTGTTGCCCATTCATCAGCTGAAACATCAACTGGATGTCCTGGAGTCCTGTATACCCCTAAATTCCTCTCCCTCTGTGGCTTGAATGGTAGAGGAAAAGACGCCTGGTTCCCTCCCCTGGCTTGCCCTGCAGGCCTGAACGGGGAGAGCAAAGGGTCCTTCCTGCACAAGGAGTGCCTGTGCAATGCCCGCACTGGAATTGGGCTGGGATTGGCTGTGCCCTTCGCACCTGAGGAAGTGGTAACTCTGCTCTTTGTCTAGAGAGGGCATAAATATTGGGGGACTTCCCACCTTTGGGGTTCCCGCCTTGGATTCATTCCTGCCTGAGCGTTCATGCCTGCCTGAGACTTCTGCCCCCCCACCCCCACCCCCGCCTCCTCACCTGGCCTGGATACAGAAAGATCTCCAAAGGACTGCTACAGCCATTAAGCTCCTTTGTGCAGAGCTGAGTACCTCTAATGACCCTCCTTCGGCTTCTGAAAGAGAGCGAGAGGCACAGGCCACAGGACAAATTCAGCCTGATCGTGAATTATTTTGGCTCAGCTTTATTATTAAGTGGGAAACACTATTCATTAATAGCTAAAGCCTTTTCCTACTTCTGACTTCCAAAATAGTCATATTATCGATGGCATCCTGTAGATACTTTCAAACGAACTGAATCTGGTAATTAAATTAAATTAATTTCTGTATATAGTTTTGGGGGTGGGCTTTTGGAAAATAAAATAACTATTTTTGTATAAAATTCCTGACTCAGCCACATTAATTCCCTGCCTCCACAACACTGGAGAGCCAGGCTGTCATCGAAAAAGCTCATTCACCTTTCAACAGTCCCATCTGGCCTGTGCACAAGCCAAATGGAGACTGGCAACTGACAGTTGATTTTCGTGCCCTCAACAAGGTGACTCCACCCATGAGTACATGGAAGAGAAGGATAATCTTTAACTTGGATCACCCTAGCAAATTTAAACAAATTGCAATTAACAAGAAAACTGACTAAAATGTCTGAGGTATTAATAATTAGGCGGGCTTTAAAACAGATGTGAAGGGGGTGGGTGAAGCAATTACTCTCTGTGAGAAGGAGAGAGTGGGAAGGAAACTAGGGACAATTGAGGAATCGAGAGCCCAGCTGAAGTGCATCTACACCAATGCACGCAGCTTGGGTAACAAGCAGGAGGAACTGGAAGTCCTGGTCCACCAGGGTGACTATGATACAGTTGCCATTTCAGAAACTTGGGGGGATGACAGGCACGGTTGGAGTGCTATATTGGGGGGATACAACCTCTTCAGGAGAGCTAGGCAAGGGAGAAGAGGAGGAGAGGTGGCCCTGTATATTAGGGAGTCACTCCTTGCCACTGAGCTTGAGGTGAGGGATGAAGGGGTTGAGAGCTTGTGGGTTAAAATCAGAGGGAGGACTAATAAATCTGACATCCTGGTTGGAGTCTGTTATAGACCACCCAACCAGGATGAGGAAACAGACGAGATATTTTGCAAACAATTGAAGGCTGTCTCAAGATCATCAGATCTTGTCCTTGTGGGTGACTTTAACCTGCCAGATATCTGCTGGGAACTTAATTCAGCAGAGAGGAGGCAGTCCAGGAGATTTCTAGAGTGCATGGAGGACAGCTTTGTGACGCAGCTGTTAAGTGAGCCTACTAGGGGTCAAGTTCAGCTTGACCCGCTGTTCTCCAATAGAGAAGGGCTTGTGGGAGATGTGAAAGTGGGAGGCTGCCTGGGGTGTAGTGATCATGAGATAGTGGAGTTTTCAATATGCAGGAAGATAGGGAGGAACTATGACAAAACCTACATCTTGGACTTTTGGAGGGCAAACTTCAATTTGCTTGAGAAACTTATTTCCAAAGTCCCCTGGGCAGCAGTCCTTGAGAACAAGGGGGTCCAGGATGGTTGGACATACCTTAAACAGGAGCTCTTGAAGGCACAGGAACTGGCAGTTCCCATGTGCTGAAAGACGAGCCAGTGTGGAAGGCAACCATTCTGGATGAGCAAACAGCTCCTGAAGGAATTGGGGGGAAAAAAGAGGGTGTATCACCTTTGGAAGGAGGGGAAGGCTTCTCGTGACATGTTTAAGGATGTAGCCAGGTTATGCCGGAGAAAAATTAGAGAGGCTAAGGCCCAGCTAGAACTTAGACTGGCCACTCCCATGAAGGATAATAAAAAGCACTTTTATAAATGTATCAGTGCTAAAAAGAAGGGCAAGAAGAGCCTCCACTCCTTACTGGACCTGGAGGGGAACACTATAACTGATGATGAAGAAAAGGCTGAGGTCCTGAATGCCTTCTTCACCTCAGTTTTCAACAGTAAGGAGGGAGGAGTTCAAGGCAAGTGGCCTCTTGAACTGGGGGATGGGGTCGGGGAGTGGTCTGTTGCCCTGGAAATTCATGAAGAATTAGTTCAGGACCTGCTGAGCCACCTGGACACCCACAAGTCCGTGGGACCAGATGGGATCCATCCCAGGGTGCTGAGAGAGCTGGCCAAGCCATTCTCCATCATTTTCCAGCAGTCCTGGCTCACCGGAGAGGTCCCAGGAGACAGGAAACTGGCCCGTGTGATCCCCATCCACAAGAAGGGTCGGATGGAGGAACCCGTGGACTACAGACCAGTCAGCCTAACGTCAGTGCCAGGGAAACTGATGGAGCAGGTTATCTTGGGGGCCATAACTGCACACCTGAGGGATGGCAAAGGGCTCAGGTCCAGCCAGCATGAGTTTAGGAAGGGTAGATCCTGCCTCTCCAATCTGATCTCCTTCTATGATCAGGTGACCCGCTTGGTGGATGTGGGGAGGCCTGTGGATGTGGTCTATCTGGACTTCAGCAAGGCCTTGGACACTGTCCCCCACAGCAAACTGCTGACTAAGCTGTCAGCCCACGGCTTGGATGGTAACACTCTGTGCTGGGTTAGGAACTGGCTAGAGGGCCGAGCCCAGAGAGTGGTGGTGAGTGGTGCCACATCCAGCTGGCGGATGGTCACTAGCGGCATCCCTCAGGGATCAGTGCTGAGCTGTTGGGAGAAGGAAAGAAATGGACACCGCAACCAATCCAATATGGATTATAAGCAGGTGACAACTTTATTGGAGCAGTAGCGTTCTTTTATAGCAAGCAGCTAATGTATTCCACTGTCAGCAATTGCTTATCTGTAGCTCTACGGGATGCACTTGTGTGGTCCTTCCTTCAAAACAAGTATGTGTTCCTTCTTCACAACAGGAAACACTTCCTTTTTCCCCTTGTTTACCACTTTGCCCAAGGACAGTGTCCTTGGTCACTTTGTCACATCAGCATGTTGCAATCTCTTCATTCTGCTGACCCACCAATTTCACATATTCTCCATGCCCATTCTCTCTTAGCCATTCCTCAACAATTCCCCCGTTTTGTTTTTGGGCCAGCAGAATGGGTGCCCGAGTTGCTTTCTCCACGCCACGCAAGATGCATGAGTAGGCTATCCTAATAATCAAGAATACAAGGAGAACTATTCCTAGCAAGCGAAGCCCTTCCTTAATAAGGCTCAGGAGCCATGGTGAAAGTCCACCGACAAGAGACTGGAGCCATTCGTCAAAGGGGCTCGTCTCCTGCTTTATCTTCTGCGTATGTTCCTTCAACCATGTCATTTTTTTGTGAATTGACTCACCATGATCTGACAGGTTAAAGCAACACATATCTTCAAAATCTTCACACCCATGGCCCTGGGCAAGCAATAGGAAGTCTATAGTGGCGCGGTTTTGAAGCAAAGCGTGTCTAAGGCTATTCTGATCTACTAGCAGCTGCTGTAAAATGTCGGTCGTTACATTGGCTTGCTTAACTGACCAACATGCCAGCTTATCTATTTGTCGCAATGTCTGGGCAGCAGCAACCCCAGATGCGAAAAAGGAGGAAAACACCCTAGCGGTGAAAGACCAAAGCTCTACATCATCCTTACAGTCTGGACCTAGCGCGGATATTGAACGCTTCTCCCGCCTTACCTGGCCTGACAGTTTGGTTATGTTCAGCCAATCCTGATGGTGAGGGGCAAAGAGACTAAGCTTCCCTAAATAGCAGGGCCCACCATAGGCATTCCTCGGTATCCCCTGCCATGCTCTGTCACCACATATTCGAAACACGTTGGGCGGTAAGGCCTTGGCTGTCTTGTTGTTCCATAGCAGGGGTATGTTACTTTTCCTAATGTCCTCAGTATTACTGAAGAGAACACTGGTGGCCCCATAAGCTCCTGTACTACAATTATAGGCATGAAATCCACTGTGCGCATTACAAATACTAGTGCCACAGTACCCGCCAAGAGATAAGAAGTCATCATAAGGTGGCCCAGGTGACACGTCTGTCCATTGGAAATTTTTCTCAGGGCTTTTAGACAGTACACCCAGCATTTGGGCTACATGTACAAATACGTTCATACCCCTAAACTTGTCCACAAATACGAAGCAAGTCTTACTCCACCCCTCTTTTTGATGTCCTATCCTTTGGGAGCCCAATAGTTGCAGCTCTTGAGGGTCCCAAGGCATTAAGACATTCAGCCCCTGCAAGAGGGTGGCTGTGCACTCAGCAGGGGTTTTGGAGTTGGTACATCTGCCAGTGGTATAGTTACTAAAATCTCTGGGGTCAAACCCAGGGGATCCTACTAAACAAGTTTTAAATGGTCTAGTCGCCGTCTACATGCTAAGACAGAAGTCCAGGTTACCCATCTGATTGGCCCATGTGACCCACATGTTGGTCCTTTGGTTGATCTTCGCTAGATGTGTCACGCTGGGGGAGATTTGCGTCAGCAGGATCGGGATCCAAAACCACCTTTGTCCATTTCGCAGGTACCCACAATGGGCCTGTTGGTGTAAGCACACACATATAACCCCTGCCATAGTAAATGATCTTGGCAGGACCCATCCAAATCCCTGTTTTGGGATCCTGGTAGGTGACGCTCATAGTAGGCTGCTTTTTTTTACCCACCCCAGCCTGATGGAGTTGCATCGGGGCTTCCTGACTGTCCCCAAAAATACATAGGTGGTTAAGTGTAAAGAGCACGCCGGCTAGCCGTTCCCCTATGTCGGCGATATGTTTTTGTTTCTCTAAATAATTTTTCAGTGTTTGGTTTGCACGCTCTACCACAGCCTGCCCCGTTGGGGGGTTAGGCAATCCACGGATGTGCTTCACACCCCACTGCTGCATAAACTTCCGGACCCTCTCCCCGGCGTATGCAGGACCATTGTCAGTTTTGATTTGTTGTGGCACTCCTAGCACTGCAAAGCAAATAGTTAGATGTCTAACAACATGCAATGCCTTTTCTCCTGCTTGGGCAGTTGCCCATATCATGTGGCTATAGGTATCGATGCAAACATGAACATACTTGAGTCTTCCGAACTCAGCTACATGTGTGACATCCATTTGCCACAATTGCAGGGCTGCCAATCCCTTTGGATTAACTCCTGTGCCTAAACCAGGTCTGTGGTGACTGCAAATTGGACATGTTTGTACTATTTCTCGAGCTTCTCCTACTGATAAGTTAAACTGCTTCTGTAACCCCATAGAGTTTTGATGAAACATGTCATGTGACTGTCGCGCTGCCTGAAATGTATCGACAGGTGCAGGTACTGACACTAGTTTGTCTGCCCTATTGTTTCCCTCCCCCAGACCATCCTGCCACTTGTGACTTCTGATGTGTATGACACAGTATGCAGCAGAACGCTGCTGGAGAGCACTGCGTAGCTGTCTGAGCAGTTCCCCCAATCATAGATTGGCAACGTCCCTAATGTAGGCATCCTCAATTTGTTGTACGATGCCTGCAACATAAAGGGAATCGGTAACAATGTTCAGCGCATGGTGCATCCACTTCATCACTGCCCATACGACAGCAAGTAACTCAAGAGTTTGTAGGGAATCTTGTGGCTCTCCTGGCAAGATCTGATGATGCCACGTTCCGTCCTTATTCCAGGTTGCTGCAGCTCATTTTGTCTTCTTCCCCGCATCTGTATAGACAGTTATCGCGCCCTCAAGTGGTCTCTCAGATCGTCGTGGGCGATGGATCCACTCACCCTGTGCCATCCATTTCAGTGTGGGTGAAGAGAGTGCTGCAGTCTGCAAGATCGCTCCCGAGGACAATAGAGCCAGTTGCAGGGCTGGGGTTTCAGTGATCATATGCTCCAGGTCTGCTCTCCGAATGGGAAGGTGAATGGTTGCCGGTTCTGTACCGCTTATTTGCAGAGTTCGTCTTCTTCCTCTTTGTATTAATTCTGCAAGTAGATAGATTTTTCATTGCAGGGTAGTCTTGGGTTGCAGCAGTACGTGTAGCCATTCCAGGATTCTGGTAGTCTCCCCCTTTTTGTTTTTTGCTTGGGTGACAGCACCAAGCAACGTGTGCACGGCGGGCAGGATAGTAATGTCCACCGGCAGGTCTGGATTGTAGCGACTCACCCATCGGTCTGTGACGAGAGTTGCTAATTTCTGCAGGAGGTTGCTTTGCTGGAGAGACAGAGTTATTGGAGTGGCAGGGTCTGTTCCCTTTAATAGCAGTCGCAGCTGTTCAAGATCAGCATTGGAGAACCCAATGACAGGACGCAACCACTGCAGATCTCCCATGAGTTTCTGCATATCAGTCAGGGTGGAAATTTCAAGATGTAAGGTAAGCTTCTGTGGTCGAATCTGAGAGTCCGTGATTTGCCACCCAAGGTACTTGTATGGTGGCTGTTTCTGAACTTTAGCTGGGGCAATTTGTAGGCCGGAAGTTGCTAGGATCGTGGAAATGGTGGTTACATCTGTGTCGGTAAAGGGTTCCTTTCTACAGAAGAGAATATCATCCATGTAGTGATAGATTAATGTAGAAGGCCACTGTTGCCGAAGGGGCTGCAAGGCTTAATCCACAAATAGCTGGCATAAGGTGGGACTATTTTTCATCCCCTATGGCAATACTGTCCATTCATAACGTTCATTTGGGCTTTGGTGATTGATTGCTGGCAGAGTAAAGGCGAATCTTTGAATGTCGTCAGGGTGTAGTGCAATGGTAAAAAAGCAGTCCTTGAGGTCAATTACTAAGATATGCCAATCCTCTGGCAACATGCTTGGTGTTGGCAGCCCAGGTTGCAGTGCCCCCATTGCTTGCATTTGAGCATTGATGGCTCGGAGATCGTGTAGGAGCCTGTATTTTCCAGACTTTTTTGGTATGGTGAAGATAGGTGTGTTCCAGGGGCTTGTTGATGGCCGCAAGTGGCCAGCAGCAAGTTGTTCTTGTACCAAGAGATGGGCTTGTTGCAGTCTCTCCTTCTTAAGAGGCCACTGTTCCACCCATACTGGGTCGTTGGTTAGCCAGGTCAAAGGTATGGGGAAAGATCGCTCGACAGCAGCCACTGCTAAAAAGGGTTTTCATTAGTTAGTCGAACCCCTAGTTGAGAAAGAACATCTCAGCCCAAGAAGCCGTTGACGCCATGTGGCAGGTGCATGATGGTGATATGTAAGCGGGCACTTCAGCTATCTAGCGTCAAGGTGAGCTGTTCAACTGATTCTTGCACACTGGCTATGCCCCCAACACCTTCAACCCCTTTTACACCTGCAGTGGAAGGCCAGTGCTTGGGCCAGTTTCTGCTTGCCACTATGGTGATGTCTGCACCAGTGTCCATCAGCATGGTGAGCTGCAGTCCATCCCTTCCATTAGAAAGGGTTACTGTGACTTCTGGTCGGTGCCTCATGTTCATTGTCAGCATAGCAGCTGTTCCTGTAGAGCCAAATCCTTGAGCTGCCCATTCTGTCTGTGTCAGGGGTTGGAGGTGACCGGTAAGATGAGGGTACGGTAATAACTGAGCGATGCGGCTTCCAGCTGGTATGTGGATAGGTGGGAACAAGGTATACAGCATGATTTGAATAGTGCCGGTGCAGTCTGCATCGATGACGCCAGGAATAATGCTCAGTCCTTTAATTGCAGAACTAGATTGTCCCAATAACAATGCTCCGACCTGACATCCGTTAATGACCAGGGGTCCGTTTATCCTGGTGGCAATCCTGGTCAGGCGTGTGTCTACTAGGGTACACTCTACTGCCGTTGCCAGGTCCAAGCCGATGCTTCCCCTGGTTGCTGGCTGTAGGTTACCGGGGCTGCTACTTGTGTTGGTGCACGGGGGCTGTTCGCACTCTGCCTCCCATTTCCCGGCGATCGGCATGCTAGCATAGCATGGTTTGAAGTTCAGCAGTGGTCACAGAAGACGCTCTGAGCTCGGCAGCGGTCCTTGTAATGTCCCGGCTGTCCGCACCGAAAGTAGCGCTCTTGCCGTAGCGACCTCCTTGGTGCTTGCACCAGGGGTGTGAGTGCGGCCAGGACTCTCTCAACCTGCGTCTCTACCACCCACTCCAGGGCGTTCCCTGCCCCCACTGTAGCTGGGTCCTGAGCCTGCACTTGGTATGCTCCCGGACCGGACTGGCCCCCCACGCTCTCCAGCCGTTGGACGCGCTCTAACATGTCCTGTACCAAGGCATCTTGTGGCAGAGTGACCAGGACCTCCCGAACCCGTGGCAGGGCATTCTCAAATGCTAACTTCCTACCAAGGGTGTCTGTTACATGTTCAGAGTGACCCGATAGTGCTAGGGCTTCGTGCAGCCTGTCCAGGAAACTGCTATAGGGATCACCTGGCTTCTGTTTGACGGATAGGTAAGAGGGAGAATAGGTCCCTACCTTCACATCCCCCAATGCTACTTGTGCCAGTCTCATAGCTTCCTGCAGCACAGCTGGGGGTAGGACTAGCTGAGCTTGTACCCCTATATAGCGGCCCTTGCCCAGTAATTGTTCTGCCGTCATTCCTGCCAGGGGGTCCCCTTGTGCCCGAGGGATCGTGGCTGTCATCTGACAGTACCTCTCCCACTGCGTTGTGAACTGCATCTGCTGGGAAGGGGTTAGGATCATTTGCACTACTTGCTTTATGTTCTCCTGCACTAATGTCCCACTTGCTGAGAACACATACTGCAACATTCATCGGGCGGGCTCACCGTGCAGCTCCGATTGCCTAACCGTCTCCTGGAGCTGCATTAGCAGCTTCCAGTCAAAGGCTTCATGCTCCTCCCGTAACTGGCCCCGCGTCTGTGGCTGAGCTCCGGCTTCAGCTGCAGTTCGGGCAACTGTTACCAGTAGTCCCAAGGAGGGGGGGCTAGGAGCAAGCAGCTGAAAAACTCCCCCTGGCCGGCCCTTCGGGCCCTCAGGCTTATCTAGCTTCAGTGTTACAGCAGTGGCAAGATCCTTCTCTGCCTTGTATCTCTTAATTGCATTTATCATCTCTCACCAGGGCACTTGGAGCTTCTTAGCCTCCCTCTTATCACTGATAACGTCATCCCATAAATCACTCCTGAATGCTCGCCACTCGGCTTCGTCAAAGTAAGCGTCCCCAGTTTTAAAATAGCCCTTCGTGCAACCATAGGCACACAATCCGGGCAATAACCTTAGGTTATGGTCCACTTTTCGCTTTTCTAAAAAGCTTCTGAGCAAAGAAAGCGCTACCTCTTTATCCATGCTGGCCAGCCTTAATCGCGCCTCCTGCTCTGCGACGGAGTGAGCTGTCTCTCACCCCCGGGCCACTCTGGGTCCCCATCCACCCTCTCGGCCATGGCGTCACCGCACTGGTGCCCGTTAACCGGTCCTGTCTTCTCCCAGTTCTCGGTTAACCCCTCCGACTGAGGAGTCCCTGTTCGGGCACCACTGTTGGGAGAAGGAAAGAAATGGACACCGCAGCCAATCCAATATGGATTATAAGCAGGTGACAACTTTATTGGAGCAGTAGCGTTCTTTTATAGCAAGCAGCTAATGTATTCCACTGTCAGCAATTGCTTATCTGTAGCTCTACGGGATGCATTTGTGTGGTCCTTCCTTCAAAACAAGTATCTGTTCCTTCTTCACAACAGGAAACATTTCCTTTTTCCCCTTGTTTACCACTTTGCCCAAGGACAGTGTCCTTGGTCACTTTGTCACATCAGCATGTTGCAATCTCTTCATTCTGCTGACCCACCAATTTCACATATTCTCCATGCCCATTCTCTCTTAGCCATTCCTCAACACTGGGCCCCATCCTCTTTAACATCTTCATAGATGATCTGCATGAGGGCATCGAGTCAGTCATCAGCAAGTTTGCAGATGACACCAAGCTGGGGGTAGATGTGACTGGGTTGGAGGGCAGAAGGGCTCTGCAGTGGGACCTTGACCACCTGGACAGATGGGCAGAGGCCAATGGGATGGTGTTCAATAGCTCCAAGTGCAGGGTGCTGCACTTGGGCCACAACAACCCCATGCAGAGATACAGGCTGGGATCAGAGTGGCTGGAGAGCAGCCAGAGATGGATCTGGGGGTGCTGATTGATACCCACCTGAACATGAGCCAGCAGTGTGCCCAGGTGGCCAAGAGAGCCAGTGGCATCCTGGCCTGCATCAGGAATGGTGTGGTCATCAGGAGCAGGGAGGTCATTCTGCCCCTGTACTCTGCACTGGTCAGACCACACCTTGAGTACTGTGTTTAGTTCTGGGCCCTCCAGTTTAGGAGGGACATTGAGATGCTTGAGCATGTCCAGAGGAGGGTGATGAGGCTGGTGAGAGGCCTTGAGCACAAGCCCTATGAGGAGAGGCTGAGGGAGCTGGGATTGTTTAGCCTGGAGAAGAGGAGGCTCAGGGGTGACCTTATTGCTGTCTACAACTACCTGAGGGGTGGTTCTGGCCAGGAGGAGGTTGTTCTCTTCTCTCAGGTGGCCAGCTCCAGAACAAGAGGACAGAGCCTCAGGCTGCGCCAGGGGAAATTTAGGCTCGAGGTGAGGAGAAAGTTCTTCACTGAGAGGTTCATTGGATACTGGAATGGGCTGCCCGGGGAGGTGGTGGATTCGCCGTCCCTGGAGTTGTTCAAGGCAAGATTGGATGTGGCACTTGGTGCCATGGTCTAGCCTTGAGCTCCATGGTAAAGGGTTGGACTTCATGATCTATGAGGTCTCTTCCAACCTTGATGGTACTGTGTGATACTGTGTGTGTGATAATGAGAAGTGTTATAAAAAAAGCTTTCTCCATTGCTACAAGAAACTAGATTAATTCCTTAATGTTAATTAAGGCAAACTTTCACTGATTGCCTGTGGAAGAATTTCTCACAAGTCGAGGACATAAATTTATAAACATGAGCAACCTGCGCTGAGAACGTCTTTGGGAGCCCTGCTAGCTCAGGAAATTGAGCGTAAACAGCTGAGCACCCCCCACACAGCTGCAGTGGGCAGAGACTAGATAAACAAAGGGGCTGGAGTGGGTGGTGATGGAGGCTGATCCTTAGAATGTTGTGATAAGCTAACCTATGCACGCCTTACATGTAACTCTGGACCCTCTGACTGTAACCAATCTTGGTGGAGCACACCTATTGCTAGAAATGCATATAAGTCACTGTATCATGGAAGTAAAGTGGATTTGACCATCTAACCATATTGGTGAACAAAGAGTCATTTTCCCATAGCGCTCCACCGAACGTTTCCCAACAATTGCCTTCATGCTAGAAGACAGATGGAAATCCACTGGATATATTTCTTCTAGAAAACAACTTCATCCTATTTCCAATGGCTATTTCTGTGTCTAAGTAGGATGCCACCATCAGAGAAGACACAAGTTACTTTCTTTAAATATAGCAATCATTAATCTCTGTAAGACATCAACCTTTCTTAACCTACTATGTTAGCGAGTTATTGAAGTGCATTTGTGAATTACTTTCTGGTCTTCCCAGTCAATTAACTCTTCTGCAATTGATGAGATTGTGTCTGAGGAGAATGTGGAATGTTTTTTGAATTACCCCTCTAGCTTTACACAGACTGTGTAAATACATGATACTGCCTCTGAGCTGTCAACCTTCTTGCTATTTGCTGGGTACCGCTATGTCATTCTCTGAAACATCTTTTGACACACTCACCATTTCATTCTTTCTGATAATAAAAAATTGCATGATTGACTAGAACTGTAATAGCCTGAGGCATTTCTATCTAAGTTTGAAAATTAATTAAATCTATCACTACGTGGAGTGCCATCATCTGCCAAACAGTAGGGTTAGAAAGCTACTTTTAGAACACTTCTAATTCTCTCCATCTTCCTATTAATATTCCAGGAACTCCTTTACAGGAACTTGGTTAATATTTCCAGAAAAACATAAACATTATTTCTTTCATCTAAGTTCCAAATTATACTTGCTTGGTTTATTATTAAATCCAGAAGGCAAAAGAATAGAAAAATTATCCATAATTTTTGCATCTCTAATTCTATCTCCTATACAGCTTATTTGACAGTTTTATGAAATTTTAGGAAAAAAAAAAAAAAAAGCAACAACCCAAAATTTTTGGTAGAGATCAATACTTTTCATGAACTCTCCAGCCTTCTGGCACTTTGTTGTTCCTCCTTTCATTTTGGAATGTCACCTCACCCACACTTCTTCCATGTTATTGCCTCCCTCTTCAAGTTTCGTACTTCACTTCCTTGATTTTTTTCCCTTTTTTTATTTTGTTTTCTTTAGAACAGCTTTTTTCTTAACAACTACTGAGAGGCTATCTTTGAGAAGTTGTCCACTTTCCAATAGGATGGCTTTCCTGCTGCGTATCTATGACATAGTTTTGATACAAAGACTGCAGCCTTGCTTTTATATTACCTTCATTGTGCACTTTTGATCTTTTTAGTTCATTCACTACTTATTTGCATTGCATGCAAACCACAAGAAAAGTTTTTTTTCCAATACTTTCTTCTATATAAATTTTCATCTTTAATCCTGTTAATACTGAGGCCACTTCCTGAGATATATATTTCAATCTAAATATTCCATTGATTTATAGTGGTTACCAGCTGCATTCAATGAATATCACCTCGAATATCTGGACCTAAATTTCATGCCCCTGCTTGTTCTCCAAAAAGTCAGGTTAGTTTGGTTCCCACACTACTTAGTTCTCTGGTGAACATACTTGGAGTAAGTTTGCTTTGTGACTTTCAGAGAAGTTATTTGTGTTAACAGAATTATGAAATTATCAATAAGTCTGATATTAAGTCTGATACTAAGTCTGCCTACTGTAGTGCAGCCCTCTGATTACTATTCCTTGTTAGTTATAGAGGCAGGAAATTATGAGGTTGATACTAGAGGTCTAAAAGCAATCAAAGGGACTTCAAGGCACTGGGAGAAGTCGTTGAGGGATTGCGGGCACATGTAATCTTTTCATCTGTAACCTTAGTCGCAGGTTGGAATGCTGAGAGGAGTGAGAAATCATAGTAAGTGGCTCAGAGGCTGGTGCCACCAACAAAATTTTGAGTTCTTAAATCTTGGGGAACTTCATATGGCATTGGATCTGCTAGCAACAGATAGGGTACAACTCACTCAGAGAGGTAGAGAAATCCTGGTACATGAGCTGGCTGGGATTGTTGAAAGTGCTTTAAACTAGACTGGAAGGGGAAGAGGGTTACACACAACTGTACTAGAGACAAACCAAAGGAGGCTGAGGGTGGTAGGACAGAGATAGAGGTAAAACCAGAAGCCCAGCTTAAGTATATGTACACTAATGCATGCAGTATGGGTAACAAACAAGAGGAAGCCTTGGTACAAGGGGAAAACTATGATGATTTAAATTTATGTTATCTTCACAGAATTGCAGACTCACAGTACCACAGAACGTTAGGGGCTGGAAGTGACCTCAAAAGATCATCCAGTCCAACCACCCTGCCAGAACAGGATCATTTGTAGCAGATCATGCTGGATCATATCCAGGTAGGTCTTTAATATCTCTAGGGAGGAAGACTCCACAGCCCCCCTGAGCAACCTTTCCCAGTCTTCTGTCACTCTTGCAGTGAAGAAATTTTTCCTCATGTTTACATGGAACTTCCTATGCCTTAACTTCCACCTATTGCTCCTTGTCCTGTCATTGTGCATCACTGAGAAGAGCATCGCCTTTTACATATTTATAAACACTAATGAGACACCTCTCAATCTCCTCTTCTCCAAGCTAAAGAGACCCAGCTCCCTCAGTCTCTCCTAGTAAGGAAGATGTTCCACTCCCTTAATAATTTTTGTGGCTCATCAGGTCAGAGTAGAGGGGGAGAAGAACATCTCTTGACCTTCTAATCACAACCCTCTAATATATCACATAGTAGCACTGCCCTTCCTGGCCACCAGAGAACATTGCTGGTTCATGGTCAATCTTCCATCCACTAGGGGCCCCAGATCCTTTTCCTCTTCACTGGTTTCCAACAGGTCAGTTCTCAACCTATACTGATACCTGGGGTTGTTCTTCTCAGGTGCAAGACTCTACACTTGAACTAATTCTGCTTTGCAGATATATGTATTTCTTCAGGTGATTTTCACACAAGAAATTTGAGAATAATTATTTAGAAGAACATGATTCATCCAATATCACAATTAGATATCTGTGGAAATTAAAAATTATGAGTATGTGTAATGGAGGCATAATTAATGATGTGAAATGGTATTTTTTCAAAATTAATATTGTTTATTAATTTTGATATTCAGAACTCTCACCATCCCAACCACTATTTTTTTAATAATAATTAGGTTCTTCACATGGTCATGAAAAGCATAACAATTGGCAATTGGTGAAGTACAAGAGGCTTTAAGTATTTACTCACAAATATTAATTTCCCAATTACCTGGGACTAACTACCACTTCAAACAGTACCCAAACACTTGCAGAGGGTTCTGTTGATGACTTGGCAGCTGCTGGGGCTTCTGGTTCTTCCCAGTCTTCGCAGAGTGCTGGGGAAAGAGGCAGACAAGCTTTGACCTTATTCTGGTATGTTTGGATGATTTGTGTCACTTACAGAGCTTCCTGCCTTGGCAGGAGACTTTCAGATGTAGGCAGGATGTCTTGGCAGATGTGCTGTCTTGGCACAGACAGCACATCTTTTAGCCTGGAGAAGGGGAGGCTCATGGGTGATCTTATTACTGTCTACAACTATCTGAAAGCACATTGTAGCCAGGTGGGGGGTGGCCTCTTCTCCCAGGCAACCAGCAATAGAACAAGGGCACACAGTCTCAAGTTGTGCCGGGGTAGGTATAGGCTGGATGTTAGGAGGAAGTTCTTCACAAAGAGAGTGATTTCCCATTGGAATGGTGTTGTGGAATGCAGTTTCATGAGAAATTCATGGGGCTTGCAAAGACCAAGTGATTTGTTGCCAAAATGTGAAGATTCCCTTCCCGAAAACCGAGTTACTCACGTGAATTAATTGATGAGGCTAGAGTAACATTTCAGAAGATAGCAAATAAAGGAGAGTCTATGATTCTTTAAAGAGTTCTTTGAGTCTTTGGAGTTGTTCAGTTTCAATTTTAAGAGTTCATCAGTCTACTCACAGTCAGCAACTTTCGGCGTACCACTAGAGTGTTGTCTCTTTTCTCCGGCCAGGATCAGGCCAAGTGGGCCCTCGGTCTCTGAGAGTTGGGCGTCAGCAGTCTTACGCCAGTCTGAGGCCGAAGCAGGTGAGCATGCTGGAGTAGGCTGATCGGTCGGAACGGGCCACAGGCAGGTAGCTGGTAGGTTGGTGGTCCGCAGGGTACAGTAGCAGCAGCGCGCACCGATCCAAGCAGACACACCATTTTTATGATGCTCAAAAGAGGTGTGCTCACCAGTTCTGACAATTTTTACGATATTATTACAGATTGGTACAAAGTTATAATCAACCTGTGTAATTGGACAGTTCTTACCAAAAACAACCTGTAGGACCACCCAAAGCTCAGCCCATCAGCAGGCGGTCAGTGTGCATGAGAACCAAGGCCGAAAACTGGAAAACAAGGCTGATGTTTACCTTTTATCTTCCCTAGGGAGGAAACTTCTCATGGGACTAGAAGATTGTTTTGGTTTTACGATGCTTCTGGCTTAAAATGTGAGACACTGTAACTTCCATGACATGGGGATCTTTCAGGGGCTTTGCTACCCTCCATAACAAATGGGCTGCCCAGGGAGGTGGTGGGGGCACCATCTCTGGGGTCTTCAAGAAAAGACTGGATGGGGCACTTAGTGCCATGGTCTAGTTGACTGGATAGGGCTGGGGGATAGGTTGGACTGGATGATCTTGGAGGTCCCTTCCAACCTGGCTGATTCTATGATTCTATGATTTTATGATTCATGCTGGCAATGCAGGCCTATTCACATGGAGGCATTTATGCCTAATCCTGATAAACTTGAAGAAGGCAATTTCCAGGCATGTATGCCCAAAGTATTAGGGCTGGTTATTATGTGGCAGGGCTAGCTTGTAGCTTAGCAAAGCATAATACTGTAGAGCATTGCAGGATGCAATAAGGTAGTGAAGCAGAACACTTCCAGAAATAGAGAAAAATGGCAGCAGCAGGCAGCAGCAGGCAGCAGTAAGTAGTAAGCAAGCAAGCAAGCACGTAAGCAGGGATATTGTCTCTACCTTCTCATTTTTTTAATCAATGTAGTCCAAGACCTAACGGGCCTTTGGAAACAGATTAGCCAATCAGAATAGCAGTTAGGTGAGCTTAACCATATTAGGTGTGCAATGGTTTGGGCTCTTACCCGTCCCCATACACTTTTGAATTTGCCATCTCTCACCATACCATAAGGGCTTGATTTGCTTAGCCTGCTTAATAGCAGCACAAATGTCACAGTCATAGATGACTTGGGTGATAGCATCCATGGACAAGTCAATTGACCTATCACGAGCCCATCGGTATGTTCCATCTCTGCCTTGATGTCCAGATGAATCATGGGCCCACCGAGCTAAGAACAGTTCACCTCGGTGTTTCCAATCAAGGTCAATGTCAAGGTTAGAGTTGGTACCAACTTGAGAAATCTTAGCAGCTTGTTCTGCCTTCTGGTTATGTTGATGTTCCTCAGTAGCTCTGCTCTTAGGCATGTGTGTGTCTACGTGCTGCACCTTCACTGGAGTTCTCTCCAGCCGTGCATCAATGTCCTGCCATAGATCAGCACACCAAATAGGCTTTCCTTTCCTCTGCCAACCATTCTTCTTCCAGTCCTTCAGCCAACCCCATAGAGCATTGGCTACCATCCACGAGTCGGTGTAGAGATACAGGATAGGCCAATTCTCATGTTCAGCCACATCAAGAGCAAGTTGGACAGCTTTTACCTCAGCGAACTGACTGGATTCTCCTTCTCCATCTTTCGTTTCGGTAACTCTCCTGGTTGGACTCCAAACTGCTGACTTCCATATTCGCTTGTTCCCAACAAGACAACAGGAACCATCTGTGAACTAAGCATAGTTGTTTCCTGATCAGAGAGATCACCATAGGGAGGAGCTTCCTCAGCACAAGTTATTTTCTCCTCTGGAGGTTTAGTACAGTCTGTGCCTTCCGGCCAGTTGGTGATCACCTCCACCAGACCTGGTCGGTCAAGATTCCCCATTTGTGCTCGTTGGGTTATCAAAGCCATCCATTTAGACCAGGTTGCATCTGTGGCATGATGCAGTGATGAACCTTTGCCTTTGAACATCCAGTTTAGAACTGGCAGTCTAGGAGCTAAAAGCAATTGTGACTCAGTTCCAATCACTTCAGAAGCTGCTTTCACTCCTTCATAGGCTGCTAGTATCTCTTTCTCAGTTGCAGTGTAATTTGTCTCTGAACCTCTCTAACAACATCCCCAGAAACCAAGTGGATGACCATGTGTCTCGTTTGGAGCTCTCTGCCAAAGGCTCCAAGTTGGACCATTGTCACTGGCAGCCGTGTACAGAATGTTCTTAATGTCTGGACCAGATCGCACAGGTCCCAAGCCCACTGCATGGACTATTTCTTGCTTGATTTGATCAAAGGCTGCTTGTTGTTCAAGTCGCCACTTGAAATTGTTTCTCTTACAAGTCACATCATGCAGAGGTTTGACAATCTGATTGAAACCAGGAATGTGTAGTTCCACCACACCAAGAAAAGAAAGTGTGTCCTTTTTATTGGTGGGAACTGCCATAGTAGAGACTTTGTTGATCACATCCTGAGGAATGTAACGGCGACCATCCTGCCACCGCACTCCCAGAAACTGAATTTCTCTGGCAGGTCCTTTGACCTTGTCTCTCTTAATGGCAAAACCTGCTTGCAACAGAATGTCAATGATTTTGTTACCTTTCTCGAAGATTTCCTCAGCAGGTTGGCCCCACACAATGATGTCGTTGATGTACTGGATGTGCTCTGGAGCTTTACCTTTCTGCAGTGCATTGTGGATGACTGAATGAGAGATGGTTGAGCTGTGTTTCCATCCCTGAGGCAAACGATTGAACTGGTACTGGATTCGTCTCCAGGTGAATGCAAACTGAGGCCTGCACTCCTTTGCTATGGGAATAGAGAAGAAAGCATTAGCAATGTCTATGGTTGCATACCATTTAGCCTCCTTCGACTCCAACTCGTACCGGAGTTCCAGCATGTCCGGCACAGCTACGCTCATGGGTGGCGTCACCTCGTTGAGGGCACAAAAATCAACTGTGAGTCTTCAGTCACCAATAGCTTTACGCACAGGTCAGATGGGACTGTTGAAAGGTGAATGAGCTTTCTCGATGACGGCCTGATCCTCCAGTTGATGAATCAGCTGATGAATGGGAAACAAAGAATCATGGTTAGTTCTGTACTGCCTATGATGAACAGTTTGAGTAGCAATTGGCACCTCCAAATCCTCTTTGTCATGATGTCCCACAACTGCAGATTCATCAGAAAGTTCAGGTCTAACAGACAATTTCAATTTATCATCCTCAATCTCTACAGGTGCTATTCCAAAAGCCCATTTGTGACCTTTAGTGTCTTTGAAACAACCTTGTCTCAAAAAGTCAATTCCCAAAATGCAAGGCACGTCAGGACCAGTTACAATAGTATGTGTCTTCCACTCTTTACCAGTTAAACTCTGCCTGTATCTTAGTTAACTCTTGAGATACACTAGTGATTCCAAAAATAGATATGGTCTCTGTCCCTCTTTGCAATTTGATGGCAATAAAGTACACTGAGCACCTGTGTCAACTAAAGCCCTGTATTTCCCAACTTTTGAACTGCCAGGCCACCTAATGAATACATTCCAATAGATTCAGTTCTCCCCACTATCCCTTTCCTCCTCCTGGCTGTAGGCAGGGCACCCCTAATGCTGAAGATGGCATGTAGGGTGTACACAGTGACTGGTGTTGTTGTGAGAGAAATTGCAACTGTTGGAACAATTGCAGTTGCTCTCAGGAGCTGAAGAAGTGACAGCTACTTTCCTGGCATTCTTGCCTTTGTTTCTGCCACTCTGCAAATCCCTGACTCTCTCTGAAAGAGCTGAAGTTGGTTTACCATCCCACTTGTTCATGTTCTCACCGTATGTGTCACGCAGAAGTATCCACAGTGATACATGTGATTGCTGATGTCTAGGTGGAATTTGTCTCCTCCTGGGCTGGAATTGCCTTGCAGGAGGTGGGCATCTGTTCCTGATGGCAGAAACATGCACCCATTCAGATGATGCAGGAATGGTATCCTTTACCAGATTGGAAATTGAGGTTTTAAGATCCTCCTTCAGTTCTTTCATGCTCTCCTTGATGCCATCCCTTATCTCTGTACCTAGAGTTTTTGTGGCAGAGACTAGGCCAGAGTGCGACAAGCTAACCTCTATCTGCCTGAGCTGGTCAGTGAACTCACCAACAGTGAAAGACCTTCCATTATCCTCCTTGATAGAAACTTGCTGGCCAAGATGTTAGCATAGGATGAAGGAGCAAGCTTAATAGGCTTCTTCATGAGACCTGTTCCAAGAGGAATATCATCAGGCTCATGAGTGCCACGATCTCCATAAAGCACTTCCTTCACAGCAAACTCCTTCAGAAGCTTAATTCTCTGCTCAATGGTGTTCCACTTCTTGGAAGCCCATGGTGGATCATCTTGGGAAAGATATCTCATAGCCACAGCCAACAGAAGAAGTGTCCACAAGCTAACTCTACCAAGAGGACTTGCCAGGTATTTGTCCACTCCACTCTCCTTAGTGAGTGGTCCCAGCTGCTTGGCAGACTTGTCGCCTACCTGCAGGGCATTAGCACCAATGCCACGTCATCTCGCTAGCCAGCTTAGAATTGGTTCACCTGATTCCCTTGTGTATCCCTTTCTAACTTCCCTGACTTCTCTGAGTGGATCCTTGGAGTCCTGGATGTCATCTTCCTCCTCTCCCTCCTGTTGATCTGGTTGTCCCTGGCCTAACAGAACCTTCCTCATAGCACTCTTAAACTCATTGGAACCATCCTCTCTCTTGGCAGCCATCCTCACAGTACTCTTCTCTTTTGAGTATTGATGTCTCAGCACATTCGCGAGGTCTCGCAGACTAATTGCCTCCTCTTCCTGCTCTTGCTGATCACCAGAGGTCTCCTCTCTTACATCCTCCTGTGAACCACACTTTGTCTTAGCTTTTGCCTTAGCAGGTGCCAGAAGGGCCTGAACAGCAACAGACCTGGATGTGTCTGCTGGAGGGTTTGAATCATTAGGGGTCTAACTTGGAGCTTCTGAGTTCAGATCTGCCTGAGATGTAACAGGGCTCTGATTCTGGTCTGCTGGCTGGGGATTCGAATTGGCTGAGCTGGTGTCATTAGGATTTGGACTGACTGGGCTAGTGTTACCAGCATTAGTGGGATTTTTTGCCTGTCCTCCTGGGATGCCTGCCAACCCTGACGTGTTTTGATTGTTGCTAGGAACATTCTGATTTTGGGTACCTGCCTGTGATCCTGGTACTACTGCCAAACTCTGTGGATTGTTGTTGTTATCCTTATTATTGTTTATGTTACCAGCAGGAACACTGGCCGTGTTCCCACAATCTGGAGACAGAGGGGCAGAGGCTGGCAGGGGGGAAACAGATAACTGTGTTCCCTTATTTTGCTGTGAAAGAGACTGCATTTGAGATACAGAATTTTTCCTAGTTCTTACAGAAGCTGGTTTTGAATTTTTCACACATAATACCAAAATTAATATGAAAATTAAAATCATGAGAGCCATGATAATGCACAGCAATCCTGCCATGGTCTCTTTTCTGTAAAAATCCTTGCATGGACTTGGCATTTCAGTTTGGGGCTGGATGACCCTCATGAGAGCAGTAGATAAAGCAGAACCTCGATTGATTGTAACATTATTGACCCGAGCTCCTGTAATATTACTTGTAATATTCTCAGAGATATTAAAACCAACATAACCAAGGATAAAATCACCCCAGCTCCAGAACATGCTTGAAAGCTTAGCTTTAGCCTTCTTATAAGCTAAATCAATGAAATAAGCAACAATTTGAGCCTTTATCCAACTAAATGCCAAGAAAACAAAACCAGACCAGAGCAACACCCCAAACAAGTACAATAGCTGCCTTATTAGCCTCATCTTAATTCCCAGAGTTAATTACCAGTTACTCAAAAAATCTAGTCCCACGTTGGATGCCAATTAAAAATGTGATGGTTTGGGCTCTTACCCGTCCCCCCACACCTTTGAATTTGCCCCAGCTAACTCAGACGGCCTCTGGGAATATAAATGAAGCTATTTATTGTACAGCAGCAGATATACAAGCAGCTATTTACGATATATACAGTTATATACAGAAATATACAAAGGATAAACAATACAGAAGCACAACTCTCCTCCCAGAAACCTGAGTCCCCAGGAGGGGCTCTCAAACCACCCCAACACCTCCCCTTGCCCTCTCAACCTTACCCCAGTTCTCAGAAAGAAGAGATGTGCAGCCAAGAGGTTAGGGAGCAAGGTTAATGAGATGTGACTAGGTCTGAAGGCAAAGGCAGAAGGATAAACAAAATGGAGACTGTTTCCTTCTTCTTCCCAGAGGTCTCAGCGTGACTGTGAGAGAAGGAGACACAATTGTTTTTTATTTCACTGCCCACTATCTAGTTCTTTTACCAAAACATTCTAGTTTGCTTCAAACTAGCACAAGGTGAAGCCATAGGCTTGCTTTTATCCAAATTTGGGAAAACAAAGGCCTGTGCAAGGCAGACACAAGCCAAGTGCGTGTATGTTGTTTACCACAAGATGTAAACAGGAGTAAAACAAATCTGGGTAAGCCAGGGTCCTTAGATTCAATGGCTCCAGGTTCTTTGTCCTCTTTCTCGTGGTTGCTTCTCCCAACAACAGAAAGAGTGAGAGCAGAAAAACATGTCTGTGCAATCCAGGACATGGTCAGGCCTATTTTGGCCTGTTTAGGCCTACCACAACAGTAGGAAATCCATAAATTCCATATGTCTAGTTTGTATCAGAAGTATTTACATTAAAAGTACATAATGGCAAATCACACCGTACAGCTGACTTTGAGGAGAAAAATCAGTTTTACAGGTCAATTTAGCGATGAAGATTTTTTTCCAGCTCCTTTCCTCTTGTGCTTCTCATCACTAGTCTTGCTTATTTCATTGCTCTGACAAGGTATAGATAAATTTGTGACCTGGATTTTCAAAACCAGGAATGTTTGATTTAGATTTCTTCACACATCACCTTTTTAAGAAGTTTACCAAATGAGGTTTGAAAGTATCATAAATTTACTTTAACAGTACTTAGCCTTAAAGGAGTGAATAGTAAAAATAAACATACCTTTTATCAAGTGTTAAGTTCAGCCTGGCTATTAAACAAGTAACAGGCACTCTTCCCAAGGCAAGATAAAAAAGGAATAAAAATGTATGAACTGGGAAAGAAAACTAAAACTCCTTTAAGGAAAATATCAATAAAGGTAAATATACACAAACCAGTAGTGAACTAGCCCCATTGATGGCAATTAGTCATCATCATGCTGTTGCTCCTTGATACCGACTAGAAACATGAACCAGAAGCAGACATTGTCTGCAAAAACTAGCTGTTAATTTCAGAAAGTGGAGTGACTTAGAAGAGACTGAGATGAAAAGTAAAATCAGTGAACATAATTAGTTCTGTTCTAACTCAAACCAGGTGTGGCCGTTTGAGCTGATTCTCTAGCTCAGACATAGGGGAAAGATGAACACTCCAGGGATAGGCCACATCATGGCAACAATAGATAAATTAATATAATTTCATTGGAGCATCAAGAGCTTAATGTCTAGAAGCACAGCTTGTTCTCCTCCTTCTCCCGCTGGCTTCTACTGCTTCAGCTTCACCTATCTTCCCTGGCTGCTGTTTTGGCTACTGCTGCTTCTGCTGCTTTGCCACCACTTGACCCCTCCCCCATCTCCCTTAAGGTTATTGTATTGTTTGGGTTTTTTTTCCTTCTCTAGTTATTATCTCTCTTTACATTGTTATACTTATACTATAAGAAATACAATTTCATCTTTCCCTGACTTTCAAAAAAAGGTCTGTGTTGTGGTGAGTTTATTTCTCCCCAGGGGAGGGATCTGCCCTAACCCGGGACACCAGGATAAATATAAAAAGATCAGGTAGTCACTTAAGAACATGAAACTCCTGGAATATTTGAAGTGAAGTAGTATCCTTCACAGGAGAATGTTACCCATCTTCCAAAGCTTTGTAGCAGAACCATCCCTCCACAAATTTTTGATTTTTTAATTTAGTCTAGGGTGAAAGACTACTTGTCTGAAGTTCTTTCCACTCACTGTATTTCCAATATCCTTTCTTTTTTCTGTTTATGTGGTTTTTCTTGTTTAATTCAAAGCAGTTACCCTTTCCTTTCTGTCCTCCTGACAGAAAAGCTTCTCCAGTATGGGCTTTCCACAGGGTTGCATGGCATATCCTCTTGCTCCACTGCAGGATCCTTGATGGGCTGCAGAGTGCATGTCTGCTTCACCATTAACCTTTATGGACTGCAGAGAAAGAATTTGTTTCACAACAGTCATCATCACGGGCTCTAGGGATTCTCTGCTTCAGCACCTGTCCAGGACCTGGAGCAGCTTCTTCTGTTCCTTACAAACCTTAGTGTCTGCAGAATTTTCTTACTCCTCTCTTCCCGCAGCTTTTAGTCCTCCTTAAAAATATTATCAGTTTTATTCATTGGCTCAGATTTGCTTAGTGGTGTACCTGTCTTGTAGTTGACTGGCACATGCTCTTTCAAACGTGGAAGAAGCTGTTGGCATCTTCTCATATGTAGAAGCATATGTAGCTGTGCCTGTAGCACCTCCTAAATAATATTCATAAATTAATGAAATAATTAATCAGAAACCTAGGAGTAATAATAATAAAAACAATAAAATAATTGAATCCAGTGTTTGACCTCAACCTTTGTACTCAGTCATGGGATGCCATTGTGGATAGCTCTACAGGTTGTGAAGCCGAACCTGACCAGAAGACCACTACTGTCCACAGGTGGATACAGTCACAGAAAGTGAAGAGAGAAAAGTGATTCAAGAGGAGAAGAATAAGGTGTATTTCAACATAGGAATAATCAGCAGGCATGTTTCTGTCTGACAGCCAAGGAAACTGAAAGAAAAAGACCTCTGCAGGAAAATACTACTAGGAGGGTTCCCTGAGCTGAAGAGTATCTTTGTTTTGGGCAGTGGTCATAACGTGCTACAGGTAACAGCCACCAGTAAGGGTTTATTTTAAATAAAAAAATTTGAGATTCCAGTTCATCTGCAATTGTTAAAGCTTTTTGACTAAAGAAGAATATTTTAAGTGGAATTTAGTGTTAATGATAACATTTATGTTTAAAGGAAGAAAAACAACAAAATAAATGGTTAGTATGTGCAGTATATTGACAGCTTTAGAAAAAAATATTTGAAATCTTCTAAAATTATTTCCATTTAGTAAGATATTAGTCAAGCAGAGCATGGATACTCTCACAACATTATTCATTCAGTATAAAATATACATGTGTAAATTCTCCTAAAAGGTAGCATAAATAAAGCTATATATGGTCCACATTCTTCTGGGAAAGATTCAGTCCAAGTACCTTTACCCTCTCACAAGAAAGAGTTTTCTTCTCATGCTCTTCTTGCAGGACTTTCAAAGATCACCACAAAGCATAGATTTTCTGTTGACTGTTCACACTGAATTTTCATCTCTACTCTCAGCTTCAACCTACTGTTTCCACAGACATTTCCTGTGTGATTTTGCAATGTTTTATGAGCAGTCTCAGTACCAATTTTTTCTGGTGCTGTGGGTAGTAAACATGTACACATGTTCAATTTAGTACTCTCTACTTCATGAATTCATAGTGGTAGTGATTAACACCTCAGTTTTTATTTTTCCTTTGTCTTAAATTCATGTAATTTTTGTCTTTTGACCAGGGATTCATGTGTTCAGATTTTTTTTGACACTGTGATCAGGGTTGTGTCATAAATCGTACAGTTCAGTGATTCATCTTGACTTGCACAGTTTAGTAGTGTTGTAAGGGGGGTCAATCCACAATGATATGACAATCGCAACATAATCTGCCCATCTATAGACATATTCCCGGGATATTTTATGTCTTCTCCTCCTTCTGCTCCAATTTTTCTTCCTATCCTCTCTTGCATTGCAAAGAGTTTTGTTTTAGTCTTGTTCTTCCATGCCCTTTCTAGAGCACAGTATAATTCCCTTTATTGGGTTAGCTCTAATGGTTTCACTATGCTGACAAAGTGCCTCTAAGGGAATATTCAACAGCACAAATGTTTTTGCCCTTAGTTTCACCATCTGACAGAAACACTTCTTACTAACAATATACCTATACACACAGAAGAGATTTTACTGTCTTAAGTATATCAAAAGGATTTTGGTTGTTTTTATGTTTTAACTCTGTGAGACCAAGAATCTAACATTAGCATATTATTGGTCTTCCTGTAATCTTTTTTTTTTTTCATTTTTATTAACATCCACTGTCTTAGTATGGAAGTAAAACTAACAATATTGAGATTTCCCTTCCTTGGCTAACGTTCTGTCTTTACATGGACTACCTTTATAATGGAAAAAAAATCAGAGAGAACTTTGTATCCACAGAGAGAACTTTGTATCCACAAAGTCATCATAATCATTTCAAATCTCAGTGGAATGTGTCTTTTTTTATTATTATTTATTAGTATTCTGTAGACTTTGCACTTTTCTTTTGTTTATTTCTCCAATATTTTTTAAGTTAGATTGTACATGTGATATTCATTCTTTGTGTAGTGTGAATCAGAATCAGCTTTATGAAGTACCCTGTTTCATGCCATTTGTTTTTTTTGTTTGATTTGTTGGTTTGTTGAGTTTTTTTTTAACAGGATATAGCAGAAGGGTTGTGGCATAATTATGCAATTGGTAATCATGATTTACAGCTATCACTAAATCCTTAATAACTGTTTAGTATTTTTATATTTCACATTCCCTCAATATACTATTCTTCACTCCAGAATTAGTCCTATGACAAACACTGATGTAACAAAAAATTAAGAGCATAAGAGAAAACAAATGTATTTTCTCCATTACCAAACTACGCAAATGTGCTTGTGTTCAGCATACATTACGTTTCATTTAACTATCTCTTGTTTAAAATAACAAGTTATGTAGCTTTCTCTATTTTTAACACAGCCATTTTGACCTATAGGAATTCACAATTTTGTATTTCTGAATTCTCTCTTTGTTTTGGTTTTGGCTTTGTTTTTTGGGGTGTCATGGAGGGCCCATAGACCCAAATAGGCTTACACATGGCTTGCCTTGCCTGGACATCTTTTTCTGCCCAAACCAGAGGTAAACACATTAAACGGACAAAAGGGGCACAATAGGCCTGGTGTCACAAAGTCTGGACTGCCCAGGATCCAAGCTGTATAAAGGTTGCATAAGCCCAAGCGCTTAGCGTATGGCCCACCGGGTGTAAGGCCCATGCTCTTCCCATATTTGGGGGAACTAGACCTGTGGACCCTTCCTAATTTGATGTGTTTTGGCTGACTGCCAGAAACCTATTGGATGATAACGTGGCCAAAGGACCATTAATCTCAGTCAGCATCCAATAAATAGGGCAATCCAGGAAAACGAGATGCTCTTGCCACTCTCTCCATTCACCTCTCCCTGCCTGCCTGCTGCCTGGAGCTACTACCTTTGTTCGCTTTACATGCTCCTTTGTTCCAGGACACTTTGCAATGATTCAGTGGATGATTGAATAATGGTTCATGGCCGTCCACTCCAGCCCACCATATCAGTCCAATAGTGCCCATGGAACAGTCTCAGATGGTGTGCCCCAATTCAAACTGAACTATCAGCTCCGTATGAAATCAACCACGTGGTTTTCACTATATGTATTTTGGGAACACAGATACTGAGACTTTCAATTAGTGAGTATTTGAACTCTCTTGATTTAAGTTGCTAAGGAATTTCATTAACTTTAGCAGTGGCAGTTTATGCCACAAGACACTCTGATTAGAACATTTCTAAAACCTCTACCAAGTTACTTAATTTGGCTGTTTGTAGGCATTCTGTAAAGTAGTTTTACCAACCATATCAAAGAATTTTTTGTAGGTTAGTTGTGTATAAGTTTGGGTGAGAATTCTCTTTGTATATATTAATAAATTATCCAATAACTTTTAAATTGGTCTCATATCTCACCCCAAACTCAGACTCAAACCCCTCTATAACAGTGGGGAAGGTGTTGGTTGCAGAGGGGCTGGAGTGTGTGTTTTATTTTTTGTTTTTTTCCTAAGTAATAAAAGTAATTTGCACTGCTTTCATTTATAAACCATTTTTAAAAAATCTTTTCCAGGAAGTAACATATAAAATTCAACACTCACTTTACACTTTTAAAATAGAATATATTGCTTATTGTGGTATATCAGAAAAGCAAGTAGGGGCAAACCCCAATTCAATTCACAACTTTAACCTCAATTTTTTTATTGTATCACTGCCAGAGTCCAAAAGTGTGGCATTTGTTATTTATATCACATATAGATGATTTTTCTTGCAGAAACTTTATTTTACTTAGGTGTCAAAGCTTTTTAAATAATTTGTTTTTCAAATTGACTTCTTGCTGATGTTAGTTAGGTTTGAGTTTGTGGCTCAGTTCATACAGAAGGACTTGCTATGTACTTGCTGATCTTGCTATGTACTAATGAATAGAACTTCACTTTATTTGTTACAGTAAATTCACAGAAACATAGAATCATACAGTGGTTTGGGCTCCTAATATCCTGTCTATCCTATCTACTCTTCACTAGTAGATATTGCCCGTCATCCTATTGCTACAGGCCTTCATAAACAGTCTCTCTCCATCCTTGTTGTATGTCCCTTTTGAGTATTGGAAAGTCGATAATTGGTCTCTCTGGAGCCTTCTCCAGACTGAGCAACCCCAGCTCCCCCAGCCTGTTCTCACAGCAGAAGTATTTCAACTCTCCAGTCATCTTCATGGAACTCCTCTGGACCTGCTCCATCAGATCCATGTCTCTCCTGTATTGCGAGCTCCATAGTGGGACACAGTACTCCAGGTGAGGTCTCACCAGAGCAAACTGGCAGAATCACTTCTCTACTGGCTGTTTTTCATGCAATTAACATCCAATGCACTGTCTATCCATGTCCAGCTTCTTGTCCATTAGCACCCCCAAGGTCTTTTCCACATGGTTGCTTTCTATCACCTCATCTTCTATTGTATATTGATAGTGAGGATTGTTTAGGCCTAGATGCAGCACCTGTACTTGCTCTTGTTGGACTTCATGCAGTTCAGCTGGGCCCACCTCTCCATCTTGTTCTGCTCCCTCTGGATGACTTTCCTCTGGCATATGTAGAGTACCACTCAGCTTAATGTCATCTGCAAACTACCCTGCTCATCGCTGCTTTATTTACTTAGAGATAATGTGGCTGAAGACAGAAAGTAAACTTTCACTTCCAATCTTGCAAATTCAAACCTGTTTTCTACTTAATAGAGGTAAAGTGTTCTAAGTAGTAAAAGCAACACTGACAGAAGGTTGAGCTGAGGAAGTCTAATTCCATTGTTCTTCTCAAAGCCAATGACACTAGTGCACATGTAACATCAGTTTAGAAGACTTTTGTCTTCCTAGCAGCCATTTACTACTAGTAAAGGGACAAAGTCTAAATTTTAGACCTCTCTACTACAGCCTTTATGCAAGTTGAGTCTTGACTCCTACTGTTTTTTAATTGTTTTTTTGAATTTATAATCCTAAAAATAAGTTAATACATTACTATGCAATACACAGATATAGTGAATGTACAAATAAGACCCCCTCAATCTGCCTAGTTCTGTTGTAATTGGGCTTTAGAACTATCAGCAGTTTATTCATTGTTTGGTTAAAAAATAAAGTAACACAGCAGTCAAGAGTCTATGAATTTAGAAATCCTTATTTTCAAAAGGGATCATAAACATAAGTCTGTTAATGCCTTTAACATAATGAGGTGTTCAACTGTATCTTAAGGGAATATGTTGAGCCAGAAAGAAACCTACTTCCATATTTTTTGCTTCTTTTTATTTTAATCACATAATTTAATCACTTTGGAAAGAGACCTTCAGTAAGATTAAGAACACTGACACCTTTTCATCTGTTTTCACTGCAATTAAAATAATTTACTTCACATAAAACAGCATTGTCAGGGAACTTATGATTCAGTCTCTAATACTTTGGGAGGTTTAGTGAATTCTTTTATTTTAATAGCTAATTTTGGTCTAGATCAGTTACTCATAACAGCAAATACCTTATTTAATTAGTGAAATTAAAACGAGATTTTCAGTTCTTCTTATCTTTCAAGTTTTGTTATCCCATCTGTGCCTGTCTGAAAGGAGCTACGATATATATAAAGCTAATTAATTTTGTACTGGCACTAGAGATGTTAAACCAGGTATTCAAATCCTTTTCCCAATGCAAATGCTTTCTAAAGCTTAAATGTATTAGTGCTGATGACTAATCGAATTTATTTTAAGTTAATTAAACTGTATCTAATGCAGTTTCATACAGGCACTTTAGTAGTGTCTTCAGTAATATCCATGGATTTAAGGAAAATATTATGTTACAAATATTGTTCATTACATTTCAGAATCACAAAGGAATAATGGTTTCTGAAATTCTCCATGAGGATTCCTAAGTGGTGATGATTGAAAACAAACCACAGAGAAAAAAAGAAGGGTAAAATTAATATATAAAATATTATTTCTGCTTGAACAAGAAAACCTAAATGAAAGTTAAAGATTACAGCTATAATATCAATATCAATAAAGAAGAATGATTTTTTTTCAAAAGGATTGAGGAAAAAATTAGTCAAAGTAAAATTTAGTTATGTTGAAGGAATAGAGCACCTCACCCATGGGGACAGGCTGCAAGAGTTGGGGCTATTCAGCCTGGAGAAGAGAAAGCTTTGGGGAAATCTTATAGCAACCTTCCAGTACCTCAAGAAGGCCTATAAGAAAGTTGGAGAGAGACTTTTTGCAAGGGCTTGCACTGACAGAATGAGAGGACCTGGCATTTGGCCTTCCTGAAACTCATCCCATTAACGTTGGCCCATTGATCTAGCCTATCTAAGTCCCTCTGAAAAGCCTCTCTAAATTCATTCAAATCAACATTGCCACCTAATTTGGTATCATCTGCAAACTTACTAATGACGCTCTCTATGCCTGAATCAAGGTCATCAGTAAAGATGTTAAAAAGATGTGGTCCCAATGCAGATCCCAGAGGAACATCCGCCAACCAGATTTAACTCCACCGACCACTACTTTCCAGGCCCTCTGGTCCAGCCAGTGCTTCATCCAGGAGACAGTGTACTCAGCCAAGTCATTAGTAGCTGTCAAGGTCCAGAGAACAGATATTAACAATATCTCTGTCCAAAGGAGTAAGATCTGTTCTTAAAGATTCTGATGTTCTGAAATTAAGGTTCAAGCAAGATCATATATCACCACAAAACTGTTTATTAAAGGATAAATTTGAACAATGCAGTGATGAACCTTTGCCTTTGACCATCCAGTTTAGAACTGGCAATCTAGGAGCTAAAAGCAGTATTTGCTCAGTTTCAATCACTTCAGAAGCTGCCTTCACCCTTTCATAGGCTGCTAGTATCTCTTTCTCTGTTGGAGTGTAATTTGCTTCTGAACTTCTCTAGCTACGATCCCAGAAACCAAGTGGATGACCATGTGTCTCATTTGGAGCTCTCTGCCAAGGACTCCAAGTTGGACCATTGTCACTCACAGCCATATACAGAATGTTTTTAATGTCCGGACCAGTTTGATTAGATCCCAAGGCCACTGCATGGACTACTTCTCGCTTTATCTGATCAAAAGCTGGTTGGTGCTCTGGTCCTCACCCAAAATTGTGTTTCTTTCAAGTCACATCATGCAGAGGTTTGACAATTTGACTGAATCCAGGAATGTGCACTCTCCAAAATCCCACTGCACTCAAGAAAGACAGAGTTCTTATTTGTGGGAACTGCCATGGTGGAGACTTTGTTTATCTCATACTGAGGAATATGGTGGCAACCATCCTGCCACCACATTTCTATAAACTGAATTTCTTGTGCAGGTCCTGTCGTGGAGGGCCCATAGGCCCTAAACAGGCTTATATATGCTTTGCCTTGCCTGGACATGTTTTTCTGCCCACACAAGAGGTAAACACATAAACAGACAAAAGGGGCACAATAGACCTGGTGCCATAAAGTATGGCCTGCCCAGGACCCAGGTTGTGTAACATGGCTGTATAAGCCTATGCACCCAGCTTGCAGCCCACCAGGTGCAAGCCCTGTGCTCTTCCCATATTTGGGGGAGCCAGGCCTGTGGACCCTTCCTAATTTGCTATGTTTTGTCCAACTGCCAAAAGCTGATTGGATAATATCATGGCCAAAGGACCATTAATCTCGGCCCACATCTGATAAATAGGACAATCCAGGTAAACAAGATGCTCACCATTCACTGCTCACTTCTCCCTGCCTGCCCACTAACTGGTGCTACTACCTTTGCTGTCATTTTATGTGCTTCTTTGTTCTATGACACTTTGCATCGTGGTCGGGACTGAATATAGGCAATTATGCAGCAGACAACTGAATCATGCTTTCCTTGCCAGCCTGCCATTTCAGCCTGCCGTGCCAACCTGGGAGCTGCTGAAGTCCTGCTACACAACTCCCCATCGGATTATTTCTGGCCAAAAGCCTGGACCCTGCTTTTACCCAGCCAGCTGACCATCCTATGTACTCCTGAGAGCCATGGAAGACCTCTCTTGTGCCCATGAAACCTTCTCAGACAGCATGCCCCAATTTGAACTGGACTAGCAGCTCCACGTGAAATCAACCACATGGCTTTCACTATATATATTTTGGGAACGTGGATATTAAGACTTCCAACTAGTCAGTATTTGAACTCTCTTGATTCAAGTTGCTAAAAGAATTTCATTAACTTTACCAGCAGCAGTGTTTGCTGCAAGACTCTCTAATCAGAAATATTTCTAAAACCTTTACCAAATTGCTCAATTTGGTTGTATATAGGCATTCCACAAAATAGTTTTACCAGCCACATCATAGAATTTGTGTGGGTTAGTTGTATATAACTTTGGGGGGAAGTTATCTTTATATATATTAATAAATTATTCAATAACCTTTACATCAACCTCATTGCATTGCACCCCAAACCCAAATTCAGATCTAATCCCCACCTTAACAGGTCCTTAGACTTCATCTCTCTTAATGGCAAAATCTGTCTTTAACAGAATTTCAATTACTTTGCTTACCCTTCTTGAAGACTTCTTCAGCAGTTTGACCCCCACACAGTGATGCTATGGATGAATTGTATATGCTCTGGAGCTTTACCTTTCTCTAATTCATCGTGGATGACTGAGTGACAAATTGTTGAGCTGTGTTTACACCTCTGAGGCAAACAGTTGAACTGATACTGAATTCCTCTCCAGGTGAATGCAAACTGAGGCCTGCACTGCTTTGCTATGGGAATAAAGAAGGCATTAACAATGTCTATGGTAGCATACCATTTAGCCTTCTTCAATTCCAGCTCGTACTGGAGTTCCAGAAATAGTTCTACACTCTGTCCCCCTACAACTGTATAGTAAGAGAGCACACTGAGCACCTGTATCAACCAAAGCCCTGTACTTCTGAACTCTTGAACTGTCAGGCCATTTAATGAATACCTTCCAAGAGATTCTGTTTTCTCCATCATCCTTCTCCTCTTCCTGGATTGAGGCAGGGCTCACCTAATGCTGAGCATGTAAGGTACACAGAGTGATTAATGTTATGAGTTGCTGCAATAATTGCAATTGTTCAAGGAAATGGAAGGAGTGACAGCTACCTTTCTGTATTGTTGCCTCCATTTCTGCCACTCTGCAATTCCCTCACCCTTTTCAAAAGAACTGAAGTAAGTTGACCATCCCACTCATTCATATTCTCATTAAACTGGTCATGCAATATTATCCAGAGACCCACATGACTGCTGAGGTCTAGGTGCAATTTGCCCCCTAGGCTGAAATGGCCTTTGGGAAAGGTGAATATCTGTTTCTGACTGCAGACACTTGGGCATTCAGAAAGTGAAGAAATGGTGTCTTTCTTTCTTGCCAACTTGGATACTGTGAGAGTCTAAATCCTCTCTCTTGTTCATCAACAAAGATAGATTGCATCATCTCTTCCTAATCAACAAAGGTAAAGATTGCCTTCGGTAACTCCCAGACTGAGACTAGGTGCTTGGCCTAAAGCTCAGGGATGCAAATCAACAGACAACACCTTGTCAACTCCTGGACCTCAGCCTGGCTGGAATGCCCAGGATGCATACGTCTTATCTCAGCTACCCTGAAGAGAAAAGGCTTATGTGTATTCAGGGTATGGACAGGTACATCCAGGGAGGGGATGAAGGCCCTCTCCCTGGTGGTGCTGGACCCCTGTGAATGCATAAGAATACACAGGGAGATTTCCTGGGGAGCTGTAGCTGGACACCAAGCAGAAAACTGTATAAAAGGCATGAAGAATGCCTGTCAAAATGTGGCACTCCCACCAGACCACCTGTGGTGGAGGGGCAGCAGCCCCAAAACTGAGGCCTCTCTATGCCTCTACATGCCCAGACATGTTCTTCTGCCAGGACCCACGAGGCAGCAAACAAATTGTGTAACTCACACATGCCCAGCCCGTGTGCCCCTGAGGTCCGGGCAGGTAATCCCCATTGGGAGGGTCCAGGCATGTCTCTACTGCCTATTGGGGTAAGGTTTGGCTTACTGCCAGCCTGATTGGTCACTTTAGATGTCCAGTGAGCCATGAATCTCTGCCCAGAGTTTATAAAGAGGGGTGCAAAGGAGCACCATGTGGTCAGACCGTTCAAACTGTTCATTAGTTCGGAGCATTTAGGGCATTCAGACTCAGCTCTGATCCACAGCAGCACCCTGCTGCCCTGACCTGCTTGCATGGCCTAGACACAGGATCAGGCCTTACTCACTTGCAAACATTACTGAGGCACAGACCTCTTGCATTGATCTCAAGGCGCAGTTAAGCTATCTGCGAACCCTTTGAGAAGTAGAGCACATGCATGCCTGCATTTCATACATATATGGGGAGCTGAGAGCCCCCTGCTTAAGCTCAAGAGCAGCCATACATACTGGCTTGCTATCTTGCATTTTTCTACAGAGATCGTCTCCCTGCAGCACGGCATAGACCCTGCTTGCCCGGCATAAATACTGCTTGCCAGTTATCCTGTAACTCTGGAAAAGTCCAGGGCCAGCAGACCCTCAGACAGTCTGCTAACCTGCAAACACAGTCCTGCTAGCTGTGAGACCGTGTCAGAAGCTACATGGACAAATCCTTCTCCTGCACCTGGGAATTCTGCCAGCTGATCATCCCTGGACACACGGCTTCCAGAAGTAGCAGCTCCGAGGCTGAGACCACAACAGGAGAGAAGGTTGGAGAAATTCTGTTACCCAGAGACTGGGAACCCTTATCATTCCTGCAAGTTGGGACAGACTCCAGCTACAAAAACCCCAAATATTGGGCACATGCTGAGACAGAATTCTGGAAGGGTGATTAATGATTAATATTCAAGAGCAACACATCTAAGCAAACCTTAAATCCTTTGTAACATAAGTTACCTCTACCTGAAGAGCAGACACAGTTTCAGCCCTTGCTGGGCAGACACTAGAGTTGTTAAGAGGCATTAAGCCTAAGGGAATTTCTCTCTGTCTATAGTTGTTGATAATTTGATATTTCCATTTAATAATCAATCCCTGTAAATATATCCCAAGCTATTTTCATAAACTTGCATAATGAACCCTGATTTCATAGTGGTTGGGGGTGGTACAAATTTGTAAATATTAATTTTAATAAATAATTTTATAAAAAATCAAAAATGCCTCAAATTAATTTCTCACCTCCCCCTAACAGAGGAGGAACAGAGAAAACCCCTTCACAACACCACCAAGGGTGCATTTCTACCAGACTACCAAGGGTGGACCTCCATGAGACCACCAAGTGGACCTCCACCAGACTACCAGAGCTGCACCATCACCAGAAGAACCCCTGATGAACTTCACAGAAGATCATCTCTGGGCCACGCGCCTGTCTGTCTCTCTCCCCTCCATCTGCAACTGAGGGTAATATGATCCCAGCTCTTTTCCTCCCCTTATTCATCTCTTCTCCATGGTTCTCTTTATCTCTCTCTCACCCCCCTTCCCTCTCCTGTTTTGTCCAACCTTATCCTTTAATAAATAGTTTTGTGTTGATATATGGTCTTGTTTGCACCTCAATTTCACAACATGGAAATCCATAAGAACAGGTTGAGGTGATCTCATTGCTGTCTACAACTACTTGAAAGGAGGCTGTAGCCAGGTGGGGTTGGTCTCTTCTCCCAGACAACCAGAAACAGAACAAGGAGACACAGTCTCAAGTTGTGCCAGGGGATGTCTAGGCTGGATGTTAGGAGAAAGTTCTTCACAGGGAGAGTGATTGGCATTGGAATGGGCTGCCCAGGGAGGTGGTGGAGGCACTGTCCCTGGAGGTGTTCAAGAAAAGACTGGCTGAGGCACTTGGTGGCATGGTCTAGTTGACTGGTTAGGGCTGGGGGATAGGTTGGCCTGGATGATCTTGGAGGTCTCTTCCAACCTTGTTGATTCTATAATTTTATGATCTCACTCCTCTGGACAGAGATATTGTTGATCTCTGTTCTCTGGACTTTGACAGGTATGGAGATTTAAAGCTCCTTCTTCAGTTCTTTCATGTTAACTTTTAGCTCTGTACTTAGAGTTTTTTATGGCAGACACTATGGTAGAGCACAACAAATTGTCCTCTATCTGCCTCATTTAGTCAGTGAATTCACCAACAGTAGGAAGTCTTTCACTGTCCTTCTTTGCTAGAAATCTGCTAGCCAAGATAGTAGCATAAGATGAAGGAGAAAGTTTAATAAGCTTCTTTGTGAGACCTGTTCCAAAAGGAAAGTCATCAGGATTGTGTGTACCATGGTCTTCATAAAGTACTTCCTTCACAGCAAATTCCTTCAGAATCTTAATTTCCTGCTCATTTGTAGTCCAATTCCTAGATCCACACAGGAAGTAATTTTGGGAAGGATAGCTCATTAACACAGCCAACAGGAGGTGTGTCCATAAGGTACTGAGAGGGGTTGCTATGTATTTTTCAATTCCATTTTCTTTTATAAGTGACTCTAGCTGCTTTGTTGACTTGTCTCCTGCCTGCAGAACAACATTTGCACCTATAGCAGGGCATCTCCCTAACCAGTTTAGGATTGGCTTTCCTGTTTCACTTGAATATTCCTTTCTAATTTCCCTGACCTCTCTCCAGGGCTCATTGGAACTCTGGGTATCTTCATTTTCCTCTGTCTCTGCTGGTGCTTGGCCAGTCTCTCAAGGACATTCTTAGACTCCACAGAGCCATCCTCTTCCTTGATAGCTGCTTTCACATAACTTTGTTAACACCATCATCACTATATTTGGGCTTCAATACTTCAGCAATATCCCTAAGCCTATATTTCTTTTCCTTCTCTCTCTGTGTGCCAGATGTGCCCTCTCCTATATCCTCTTGTGAATCACTCCTGTGCTACTGACTTGGAAGAATTTGAGCTGGGATGAGAATTATAAACTGCAGAAATTTGAGTAGAAGCCTTCTGGCTCTCTACTATGCTATTGTCAACAACTGAAACTGGCATCTTTCTCACAATCTATGGGAGTCGAATCCCCCTTTTCTCCCATCTGTGAGATTCCAAGTGCTGTTTTGAGAAAAAGATTGCTTGTCTTTTCCATGGCCCTGAATCTCTAGTCCTCTCTCTATTTCAGAACTTGCTTGTGTGTACTGTGAACTGTTTTCTATCTTTATTCAGTTTCTCTCTTAAAGCAGTGAGACACAACTTTTTTGCACACAGAGCTCCAATTAGTCCTAAAACTAAAATCACTAGGACTAAAATTACACAAGAAAAGTAAATCACAGTGCTACCTGCAAAGAATTCATTACAGGACTCCAGAAGGTCACTCACAGGCAGAATAACCCTTGTAAGACTGGAAGGAGCTGTAGCATTATCTGACTTAGTGGAAGTGGGATTGGTAATGTTAAAACCAATCCAGCCCCAACAACAGTCACCAAAATTCACCAATGTGGGTTCCACTTTTCTTTGTATCATACATATAAAGAAAGCACCAATCTGGGCTGTTGTCCAATGGTAGAAACCCATAAAAACACAGGGTAGACCATAACCCGGATAACGTATAACAGCTTCATCTTAGCTTCCAAATTTAAATAGCAATAAATCAAATTGAATTAGCCCTATGTCAAATGCCAAAATATTTCCCCACTCAGAATCATCAGACTAACTCAGACATTTGGAAGTTAAAATATTTACAGCACTGCAAAATTTACAAGTATATATACACATATTTACATATTTACAACACTGCAAAATTTACAAGTATATATACACAATATATACAAGTATTTACAATTATATACAAGTTAGAAATAATACAGAAATTCAAAACCCTCCCCAACAGCAAGATTGGCCTGGAGGTTTCCCAGCTATGCTGTCTTTCTTCCCACTCCTCATTATCTCAGAAATAACCAAATAAACCCATGTTGAAAGCCTATATGATTAATTTGCAGATAAACAGAGGTGAATGCCAGAGCAAATAAGGGCTTAGAAGTAAATTATTAGATTGAGTTACATAGGTTTTCAGGCAGAGAAGTTAAGGCAAGACGCAGTCAGGCACACAGGCCAAAGAGAGAGACTTTGTTATTATTATGAATATTTATATCTCTCAGCAAAACCAGTGGACAATATGGACACCACTATTATTTTCTTTTCACAGTCAATGATCTAATTTCTCTCATTAAAATATTCCAATTAGCCTCAAACCATCACAGTGCAGAAAGTAGAGTTTACCTTTTCCATTTTCACTATCCCAATAACAGAAGAATTTTATGAAGGCTCTACTCTTTCCTTGGATAGATATAACAGAAAACAGTAAATTCTCCTAATACCCCTGCATTGCCATATATATATATATATATATATATGTCACTTCTCACTTTTCTTAACTTCCCGTAGTAGTTATTTCCCAGGTAGGGTTTTTTTTTTATTTGTTCTTCAAATATTTGTAAGCTATTGAGACAGTGAATTAAGACAGCTACTTTCTTCTTCCAGAAGGGAGATGATAAAACTAATAACAAAAATAGAAAGCAAATCTATGAACTAAGTTGGAGATCTTACCTACATAGATATACACCACAAGAGTGGTGTAAAAGATGCTAATAGGCCTGTTCCTTCTGAGATTCTTCTACTCATTTGTGAGTCACTGCATTTGGTTTAGCTGAGATGGAGCTAGTTCTCCTCATACTATCTTTCATAGTGCTTTGTTTTACAGTAGTAGCTGGAAGGGCTGATATTGATAATAGCAACACACCAGTGTTTTGGCTGCTGCTGAGCAGCACCAAGTCTGTGATTTTCCAGTATTCCCCCCTGCAAGAGTAGATTGATATATGGGAAAGTGTAAGGAGTTAAGTTTGTCTTCCTCTATTTGTCTCTGTGTTGTTTGCCTCCCCAAGATATTTTCACATCATTGTCCCAGGGGAATCCCTGCTTATGCAGAAGACCACAAACACTGTTCTGATAACCAGTGGATGCTGAGGCTCACTGTGACAAGTTTTTGTGGGCCTTCTGATGGACAGGACTCCAAACACTACATCCTTATGTTTGCCTTCACAATGTATCTTAATACTGTTTTCCTAGGAAGAACCTACTTATGTACAAGACCACAAGCTCTATGACAATAGCATCTTATAACCAGACAAGGTGTTGCCATTTAAGCTTCCTGGAGCCCACAGTCCCAGAGGAACAAAATTTAGGATCAGGAACGCGAGGTCACCGCGGCAGGAGCGAGGTAGGCAGGCAGGCAAGCTCAAGCTCAAGCAAGCAAGCTAGTAAGCAAGCTAGCAAGCTCCTGATCCAGGAAGGCACACCATTTTTATAATGTTCAAAAGAGATGTAGCCCACCAGTCCAGGCTAGTTTTACGTTATTCTTACAGATTGGCACAAAGTTATAATCAATCCATACAATTGGCTAATTCTCACCAAAAACAACTTATGGAACCACCCAGGGGTCAGCCCCCAGCAGTTGTTTGTCGAGTGGTCATCATATCTGAGAATTCAAACCTTTTTTCCAAAACAAGCCATGTTTATGTCTTTTGTTTCTCCAAGAGAGAGATTCTCTCAAGGCCTGTACGTCTGCTGGTACAGCAGCTACGTCAGTGCAAGCAGATAGAAAATATTATTTTGACTTTTTCCATGGAAGGCCTCTGAGCCACAATTTTGTGTATAAATGAAAATTCTACAATAGGGCAAAAGGGCTCTGCTCCCTTCCATGACACCATGTTATAATCAACACAGTAAGATTGTCCCTCCACTAGGGTACAGATAATATGCCTAGTTACTTCTGAATTGAGAATAAGGGTTAGCACCCTTGAAACTGTTTCTCAGACACTGAAATTATATCTCAATAATTATGTTTTCCACTCTTACAAATCATAAAATTATAGAATGATTTAGTTTGGAAGGGACCTCAAAGATCATTTAGTTCCAACCACTTGCCATAGGCAGGGATATCTCTCACTAGAAGAGGTTGGTCAAAGACTCATCCAACGCAGCCTTAAACAACTCCAGAGAGGGAGCAGCTGAAATATCCCTGGGCAATATGTTCCAGTGTTTCACCTCTTTCACTGTAAAGAACTTCTTCCTAACACCTGACCCAGGTGCAGGACCTTACACTTGGCCTTGTTGAATTTCATGAGATTGGCCTGGACACACCTCTCTAGCCTGTCCAAGTCCCTCTGGATGGCATCCCTTCAGTCTATCAAGTCAACTGTAATCCAGGAGAAAGAAGTTAGGGGCTTGTTGAGCCTCTTGGATCCTCACAAGTCTAAGAGATAAGATGGGATCCATCCTAGGGCAAATGAGCTCGTTAAGTGGCTCCCCATCATTTATCAGCAGTCATGGCTTAATGGAGAGGTCTCTGAAGACTGGAAGCTGGCCGGCACAGTGCCCATCCACAAGAAGCATTGGAAGTAGGATCTGGGAAATAGCAGACCTGTCAGCCTGATCTCAGTGCCAGGAAAGGTAATGGAACAGATTATCCTGAGTGCAATCACAGGGCACCTACAGGATGGCCAGGGGATCATATCCACCCAGCATGGATTTGTGAGGGGCAGGTCCTACTTGACCAACCTGATCTATTTTTATGACCAGATGACCTGCCTGGTGGTTGTGGGGAAGGCTGTGGATGTAGTCTACACCTGGAGGTGTTCAAGAAAAGACTGGATGAGGCACTTAGTTCCATGGTCTAGATGACTGGATAGGACTGGGTGATAGATTGGACTGGATGATCTTGGAGGTCTCTTCCAACCTGGTTGATTCTATGATTCTATGACTTCAGGAAGGCTTTTGACATTTGTCTGCCATAGCCAACTCTTGACCAAGCTGGCAGCTGGTGGCTTGGACAGGAGTACTCTGTCCTAGGTTAGGAACTGGCTGGATAGATGGGCACAGAGAGTAGTGGTGAATAGAGCCACATTCGGTTGGTGGCCAGTCACTAGTGGTGTCCTCCAGAGATCAATGTTGGGCACAGTCCTGTTTAATATCTTCACTGATGATCTGGATGAGGGGATTGAGTCCACCAACAGCAAGTTTGCAGATGACACCAAGCTGGGAGCATGTGTTGATCTGTCAGAGGGCAGGAGGGTTCTGCAGAAGGACCTGGACAAACTGGGTAGATGGGCACAGTCCAATGCCATGTGTTTTAACAAGGCTAAGTGTTGGGTTCTGCAGTGTGACCACAAGAATCCCATGCACTGCTACAGGTTGGAGACTGAACAGCTGAAGAGGGACATGGGGGGTACTAGTCAACAGGCAAATGAACATGAGCAGGACGGCAATGTGCCCAGGTGATCATGGAGAAAAGGAGGCTCAGGGGAGATCTCATTGCTCTCTACAACTACATGGAAGGATGTTGTAACCAGGCAGGGATTGATCTCTTCTCCAAGGCACCCAGTGACAGAACAGGAGGACATAGTCTCAAACTGTGCCAGGGCAGGTTTAGACTGGACATTAAGAAGAAATTCATCACAGAGAGAGTGATTGCCCATTGGAATGGGCTGCCTGGGGAGATGGTGGAGTCACCATCCCTGGAGATGTTTAAAAGGAGACTGGATAAGGCACTTACTGTCATGATCTAGTTAACTAGAAGTGTTAGGCGATAAGTTGGACTCAATCCTAGAGGTCTTTTCCAACCTGGTTAATTCTGTGATTCTGTAACTGCCACACAGCCTGGTGTCATCTGCAAATTTGCTGAGGGTGCACTCGATTCCTCTATCTATATTGCTGACAAAGATAATAAACACATACCTCATATAATGTAAAATTTCTAGTGTTCTTTAACAGCCTTATGAATTCCACCACTGGAGTGTTAAAACAGCTGACAAAAATGCAGGGAACTTTCAAACACAACAGTTAAGGGATTGAAACCTGTAAATGATTTTATAGTTTTTTATTTTTCAAATAGAGACTTAGATTATGAGGCCATGGTATTGTAGAATAAATCTATGTAGAGATCCATGAGAAGGGTCTAAAAACTACAGCAATGTCCTCCTGAGATCCAGTAAAATATCTTACTTCTCTGTTGTATTTCAATGGCAGTTATTTTCAATTAAGAAATTAATTCAGGAACACCTGAAAATACAAATTATCTCTATCAGAATACAATACAGAGAAATAACAAGAATTTTTTAATATTGTGCATATTCATATTCAACAAGAGAAGAAAAGGTTTCTGAAAGGTTATCTGTATTTTACACACTGTTTAAAAGTACTTAAGGAGATATTGCTGCCAAAAATGTAGTCCTATTTATTTGCTCTTAATTCCTACCTCTCACCCAGCCTGCTCATAATATAGCCATAGTTCAACCACAAACATCAGAACAAAACAGAAAAAGAGGATCAGGATGTATGCAAGAGATAGAAAAGGAGGGTAGGACCAGCTTGTACAGCAGTACTCTGAAGTTAGATAAATGACTTCTGCTTAAGAGAGTGTAGTATATGTTTTCCTATTTTACCTCTAGTAATTTATTCTGCATGATGGCCAGCATCACCCAAGAGCATCACTTGGTGTTACACAGATGAGCATGCTGGAGAGCATTTCTGTGATGCATTGCTCTGCCAGCAAGCATCTGGATTTTTCTTTGACTTGTTCTCACTACTCATTTTTGGTGCTTGTCAGAAATTTTGAGAGCTATGTGTTTCTGGATCAAAACACAACTTCCATAGCAGTATTTTACTGGAGAAAATTCTACCAATATTGATGCGAATTGGCTACAAAGTGTCAAGATTACTGAAATCTTTTGACTCTCAAACCTCTTCACAATGTGGAGTATTAGCTTCATAGATAATTATAGCCATTTAAAAACCCAAGTTCTACCTTTTTTATCAAGTCTTTTTCTGGGAACTGAATAAGAGAAAACAAGCTCTTGACTACATATAGAGCAGTTTCAGAACAGAAAAAAAAAAATGAGACTGCAGCAGGGAAAACGACCATTGCAAAAACAAAGGTCCTAAGTGACACCGACCAAAGGCCTGCTAGGAGCTGCAAAAGATCAGCTCAATGCCTCCATATATTTGTTGGTGCCTCTGGGCTCAGAAGCTTTGGTATTGCTGAGAGGACTCATCCCTCCAACTAAATAAGAAATTAACCATAGCACACAACTGACAGGCTATACATGGAGAGTTGCTATGGAGAGAGTGGGCTCTCCACACAGCTGGAAGCCTCTCAGATCTTCTCCCATCAGACTGGGACCTCGTTTGAGGGAGTCCTCACTGCCTCTTTGGCACCTCCAGGGAGATTTTCCTTTTCTGAGTGAATGAATTAGTGTATTTTGGGTTTTCTCCTTCAAGACAGCTTAACCAATTGGGCAGCAGATATTTCTGAATCTCATCTGTAATTTTATTGTGTTGGAAGCAGTGTAGAGTAACTGCAATAAATCCACAGTTTTCATGTGGCTGTTGCTGTTTTGTGGGTGCCTTCACAACAGTGATTCGTGATCAAATACGGCTATTATGGTTATAAGATTATAAGTATATATGAAGGCAAAAACGAGTCTTGAAAATTAGGGAATTAAAAGTTATTTCCCTAGCTGCACAATGTGAAGACAAAAGAGAGTTTTCTTGAATTAGGGAAAAAAAATAAAAAGCTCTATGTCAGAGTTAGCAGAATTCTGAGAATTTTAGGACATAGATAGATACATTCCTTTTAGGATAAAGAGTCTGGGTTTAATCGTCCTGCAAGAGATGTTAACTGTTTAAAGAAATTCAGGGTGCTTTTTGTAACAATGTAAGATGTCTTATACTGAGTAAATTCTTAGTAACTCAGTCAAAGATGTTAAAGCTGTATGAGTTAATCTGTGCTTCTGAGTGCTAAATTTAGACCATAGTATTTTCACTCTCATTTTTTATTTGCAACTATTTCTTAAAGGTGCTTAAGGTGACCATTTGCTTGTTTGTTTGAGGGTTTTGCCAAAATAATTAATTTATATTTTGCCCTTTTGTCCTTTCAGATGTGAATACAGATTGGTAAGTTACCTGGGTTCCCTTTCTTGTGTCATAATTACTCATTCAAGCCCTTTGATCTGCAGTGTTTGTTAAGGCCCAGTCTTCCCATTACCAACCCTGATCAGCAGTGGGATGGGGAGTAGCAATGCCAAGGTTCATATAATTCCCTTGGACCAAATGAAGGTGAAATGACACCAAACAGCTAATGAATTGGGTTTCTTAGATGGAAACAGAGCTGAGGGAAAATGGGAGGGAAAAGCAGTTGGAAAAATATATCTTAAAAGAGAAAGAATACCACCATTTCCCTGGCGTGAAAATGCTGGCATTGTCAAGGAGCAGCTCCAAACCTCTCGGCGGCATCGGGGAGTATGGCTGAACCGTATGGTCCCCTTTGAGATGCACACAGCGCGAGGCAGGGCCATGCCATGTGACTTGTCTATGGGGTTCAGGCAGCGAGCAGGACCGAGCAGAGCTGCAGATAGCAAAGCAGGCGGGGAATCGTAGCTTTTCACTGGGATGCAGGCAGTGATGTAGAAGTGGAGCTGAGCAGAGTGGCAGGGCAGCAGAGCTGTACCACATAGCTGCCTGCCCCCCATTTCCACCCCACCCCATCACGTAGCAGCTCCAGGCTGAGGGCACTACCCCCAGACCATGTGCACACCTTCCTCTCAGTGGCACTGTTTGAGCCAGAAAAATGCTTTGTGTCTCACAGTTACAGATATCAATTTGACATGTAAAAGAAAGGATGTATTTTAGGGGGGGGGGGGGAAAAGTATGTTGTGTACAAAGTGTAGCTCTTCCTTTTGTTCTAAAATCCCATTTCCCAAAACTCAAATTTTCAGTTTATTTCAGAATTATGCATTACATGTAGTATTTCTAAAATTGCACAGATGCTCCTTACTACCTGAATATACTTGGGACAGGTGAGAAAATTATTGATCTTAAAAAGCTGCAAACAGATTGTGCGTATTATTTGCACACCTTTGCTTTCCTAAGATGTATATAATGGATCAGACTGATAATTTCACAAGAGGGTGTGCAAGGAAGAAGGAAAATACTATGTTCTCCAAAGGGAAATATGAGTGCTGCTCACCTCAAAATGACTATTAGATGAGAAATGAGTGTGGAAAGAAAAAATGTGATAGAACAAGGAATAACTAAGCTTTTCAAGTTTGCACTTGCAAGTCACTTTGAGGCTCAGCCTTAAAATAAGAAGTACTAGGCTTTGAATCTCAAAATGTTTCATCCAGATGTAGTTGTCATGGAGGGGTTTCTCTATTCTTCCCCTGTTAGGGGGAGGTGAGAGATTAATTTGAGGCAGTTTTGATTTTTTATAAATTTATTTATTAAAAATAATATTTACAGATTTACACCACCCCTAACCACTATGAAATTCAGATTAGTTTGCAAAGTTATGAAAATAGCTTTGGGATATATTTACAGGGATTGATTATTAAATGGAATTATCAAATTATTAACAATTATTGACAGAGAGAAATATATCTTAGGCTTAGTGCCTCTTAACAACTCTAGTATCTGCCCAGCAACGGCTGAAACTAGGTGTGCTCTTTAGATAGAGATAACTTACATTACAAAGGTATTGAAGCTTACACATGTGTGCTGTTCTTAAGTATTAATCATTAAATCACCCTCCCAAGAATCTGTCTCAGCGTGTGTCCAGTACTGGGGTCTTGGTGAGCTGGAGTCTGTCCTGGCTTGCAAGGGATGACAAAGTTCTTCCCAGTCTCTGGGGTAAATTGAGTTTTCTCTAACCTTTTCTCTTGGGGTGCTGCGTCGGAGCTGCTGCTTCTGGAAGCCATGTGTCCAGGGATGGTCATCTGGCAGGATTCCAGGTGCAGGAGAAGGATTTGGTCCGTGTAGCTTCTGACACGGTTTGGCAGCTAGTAAGCTGCGTTTGCAGGTTTGCAGACTGTCTGAGGGTCTGCTGAGCTCTGGGTCTTTCCAGAGTTACAGGATAGCTGGCAAGTAGTATTTATGCCGTGCTGCAGGGATATTTAACTCTGCAGATGAATCAAGATAGCTCTAGGCTTTAAGCAGGGGGTCTCTCGGCTCCCCATATATGTATGATGCAGGCATGAATGTGCTCCGCTTCTCAGAGGGCTTGCAGATAGCTTGGCTGCGCCTTGAGATCAATGCATGAGGTCTAAGCCTCTGTAATGTTTGCAAGTGAGCAAGGCCTGATCCTTTGTCTAGGCCAACGCGAGTGGGTCAGGGCAGCAAGATGCTGCTGTGGATCAGAGCTGAGTCTAAAATGCTCTAAGCTTCTGAATTGGTAAACAGTCTGGATCATCTGATTGGACTGAACAGGACTGAACCTCTGACCACGTGGTGCTGCTGTGCACCCCTCTTTAAAGGCTCTGGGGCCGAGATTTGTGGCTCGTTGGACATCTAAAATGACGAATTAGGCTGGCTGTAAGCCAAACCTTGCCCCAATATACAATAGAGACATGCCTGGACTCTCCCAATAGGGGATTACCTGCCCGGACCTCAGGGATACACGGGCTGGGGGTGTGTGTGTTACATAATTTGTTTGCTGCCTCGTGGGTCCTGGCAGAAGAACATGTCTGAGCATGTAGAAGCATGGTAAAGCCTCAGTTTTGGAGCTGCTGCCCCTCCACCACAGTTGTATGTTTACATATTTTCAAGCATTATTTATATTGATTTTTAATTTTTTTTTTACATTCTGGCACAATCAAATAGAACAACTAACAGCAAAGAGAAAGGAAACACTTGTTTCCAAATAACACCTACTAAGGTGGTGCTCTCTCTCTTCACATCTACTCAAGGAAATGTTGAGCCACTATCACCATTAATTTTCTTAGGCAAGTTCAAGCCTATTGATTAAGCTAATTAAATTGAATATTCTTTTTTAGGAACACTTTTATCTAGGTTGGATTTCTGAATTGGTATGCATAAAGAGAACAAAAAAAGGACATGAGTCACTTCATATGTGTCTGTCTGCTGTGTAAGTACTCTATCACAGTGCATACATGCTCATTACAGAATTATTAACATTCAAAAGATCAGTTCTCCACAGTAATTCTGTCATCAGACACAGAAGAAGACAGGTGACATATTTATAGTTACTAGAGAAACTTCTAGTTTTAATTCCAGAATCAAATTATAATATCAGTAGCTGTGCTGTGTTTTCAGTCTTTCAAATACAAAGAGATCCAGAAGACTAAGCAGTCCTAACAGAATGCATCTAAGGGTAAGAAATGAAGGAGGAGGTTGCGTAGCATCATGCCAAAGACACTTAATAGAGAGAAGAAGCTGGAACATAAATAAATCAGGAAGATAGTAGCACTGTAACGGAATTTGCATAAGAAGAGTTTAGCCTGCCTACAAGAGGCAAAGTCCCCTGCGCAGCAGTCCTTAAGAACAAGGGGGTCCAGGATGGTTGGACATACCTTAAACAGGAGCTCTTGAAGGCACAGGAACTGGCAGTTCCCATGTGCTGAAAGATGAGCCGTCGGGGAAGGCGACCAGCCTGGATGAGCAAACAGTTCCTGAAGGAATTGGGGGGGAAAAAAGAGGGTGTATCACCTTTGGAAGGAGGGGAAGGCTTCTCGTGACATGTTTAAGGATGTAGCCAGGTTATGCCGGAGAAAAATTAGAGAGGCTAAGGCCCAGCTAGAACTTAGACTGGCCACTCCCATGAAGGATAATAAAAAGCACTTTTTTAAATGTATCAGTGCTAGAAAGAAGGGCAAGAAGAGCCTCCACTCCTTACTGGACCTGGAGGGGAACATTATAACTGATGACAAGGAAAAGGCTGAGGTCCTTAATGCCTTCTTCGCCTCAGTTTTCAACAGCAAGGAGGGAGGAGTTCAAGGCAAGTGGCCTCTTGAACTGGGGGATGGGGTCGGGGAGTGGTCTGTTGCCCTGGAAATTCATGAAGAATTAGTTCAGGACCTGCTGAGCCACCTGGACACCCACAAGTCCATGGGACCAGATGGGATCCATCCCAGGGTGCTGAGAGAGCTGGTAGCTGAGCTGGCCAAGCCGCTCTCCATCATTTTCCAGCAGCCGTGGCTCACCGGAGAGGTCCCAGGAGACAGGAAACTGGCCCGTGTGATCCCCATCCACAAGAAGGGTCAGATGGAGGAACCCGGGGACTACAGACCAGTCAGCCTAACGTCAGTGCCAGGGAAACTGATGGAACAGGTTCTCTTGGGGGCAATAACTGCGCACCTGAGGGATGACCAAGGGCTCAGGTCCAGCCAACATGAATTTAGGAAGGGCAGATCCTACCTCTCCAGCCTGATCTCCTTCTATAATCAGGTGACCCGCTTGGTGGATGTGGGGAGGCCTGTGGATGTGGTCTATCTGGACTTCAGCAAGGCCTTGGACACTGTCCCCCACAGCAAACTGCTGGCTAAGCTGTCAGACCACGGCTTAGCTGGCAACACTCTGTGCTGGGTTAGGAACTGGCTGGAGGGCTGGACCCAGAGAGTGGTGGTGAATGGTGCCACATCCAGCTGGCAGCTGTCACTAGCGGCATCCCTCAGGGATCAGTGCTGGGCCCCATCCTCTTTAACATCTTCATAGATGATCTGGATGAGGGCATGGAGTCAGTCATCAGCAAGTTTGCAGATGACACGAAGCTGGGAGCAGATGTGACTGGGTTGGAGGGCAGAAGGACTCTGCAGCAGGACCTTGACTGCCTGGACGGATGGGCAGAGTCCAAGGGGATGGGGTTCAATAGCTCCAAGTGCAGGGTGCTGCACTTTGGCCACAACAACCTCATGCAGAGATACAGGCTGGGGTCAGAGTGGCTGGAGAGCAGCCAGACAGAGAGGGATCTGGGGGTGCTGATTGATACCCACCTGAACATGAGCCAGCAGTGTGCCCAGGTGGCCAAGAGAGACAGTGGCATCCTGGCCTGCATCAGGAATGGTGTGGTCATCAGGAGCAGGGAGGTCATTCTGCCCCTGTACTCTGCACTGGTTAGACCACACCTTGAGTACTGTGTTCAGTTCTGGGCCCCCCAGTTTAGGAGGGATATTGAGATGCTTGAGCATGTCCAGAGAAGGGCGATGAGGCTGGTGAGGGGCCTTGAGCACAAGCCCTACAAGGAGAGGCTGAGGTAGCTGGGATTGTTTAGCCTGGAGAAGAGGAGGCTCAGGGGTGACCTTATTGCTGTCTACAACTACTTGAGGGGTGGTTGTGGCCAGGAGGAGTTTGCTCTCTTCTCTCAGGTGGCCAGCACCAGAACGAGAGGACACAGCCTCAAACTACGCTAGGGGAAATTTAGACTCAAGGTGAGGAGAAAGTTCTTCACTGAGAAAGTCATTGGATACTGGAATGGGCTGCCCAGGGAGGTGGTGGAGTCGCCGTCCCTGGAGCTGTTCAAGGCAGGATTGGACGTGGCACTTGGTGCCATGGTCTATCCTTGAGCTCCATGGTAAAGGGTTGGACTTGGTGATCTGTGAGGTGTTTTCCAAACCTGATGATACTGTGATACTGTGAAGAGAACAGATAACTGTTGGAGCACTGAAACAGTCTTCTTGAAAATTATATATGGAATAACATCCATGATTAATTACATTCAGACTTGTTCATTGTGCACAAATTATGTCCTGAAGTTGCCAAAAATGTTTGAATGTAGCAATATATTTGTGCCAGAGGGTCACATAGGCCCAAATAGGCTTATTCACAGGCCTACGCTTGCCTGGACATGTTTTCCCAACGAAACATGTTTTTCTGTCTAAACCAGGGGAAAACAATTTAAGCACACAAAAGGAGCACAATAAGCCTGCAACCTTAGAGTCTGGCCTGCCCTGATTATATAAGTTTGATGTAAAGAGGTTGCATAAGCACACGCGCTTAGCATGTGGCCCGCCTGTGCTCTTCCCAAGAGACCTATGAACTCTTCCTTATTTAACATATTTTGGCCTGCTTGCAGATGCTTATTGGACAGTCTCGTGGCCAAAGGACCATCAATCTCGACCCATAGCTTATAAATAGGACAATTCAGTGCTCCTGCCACCACCCTCCACCCACCTCTCCTAGCCTCTTTGTCGCCTGGGGCCACTACCGCTGTGTATGACTCTATGCCACAATCCAGTGGGCGATCGACCATGGTGTTCCCTGCCCACAGCCGCTCCAGCTCGCCGCATCAGCCCAATCGTGCCCGTGGAGTCTTCTCAGACAGCACGCCCCAATATCCAAACTGAATTATTTAGATCCACAAGGATCAACTACATAGTTTTCACTACACAAATTTGAGACCACAGAGACTGTGACTCCAATTAGTGAGTAACTGAACATTCTCAATTTGAGTAGCTAAGAAATTTCAGTGACTTTAACAGTGGCACTTTACCACAAGACTTTCTATCCAGAACCTTTCCAAACCTCTACAAAATTCCTTAATCCTGCTGTAAATAGACATTCTGTAAAATAATTTCACTAACCGCATATAAAGAATTTGTGTGGGTTAACTGTATATAAGTTTGGGGGAAATTCTCTTTGTATATATTATTTAATTATTTTAAAACCTTTCAAAATTCAGCCTCATATCTCACCCCAAAAGCAGACAAAACCCCTTCACAACAATATTTCATTAGATTTGAAACTTAAAGATATTTTATTCTGAAATTTGAGTTTTTGAAACTCATTCTTTCAACATAAGTGATCCTGAGTATTTTTTTTTTTTTCTTTCTTGATAAACACTATAACATCTAATCTGGTATACTTATACTTGCATATTTTTCTCTGGAAACTTTCTGTGTTACAAGGCTGCAGCTCTATGCGATGGTTTGGGGGTTACCCCGCCCCTCCCACACTTTTGAATTTGCCCCAGCTAACTCAGACGGACCCTGGGAATATAGATGAAGCAATTTATTTACAGCTAGCAGAATTTACAAGCAGCTATTTACAATATATACAGTTATATACAATTATATACAGAAATATACAAAGGATAAACAATACAAAAGCACAACTCCCCTCTCAGAAACCTGAGAGAAGACAAAATGGAGAAAAAGTCTTTCTTCTTCCCAGAGTTCTCAGCGAGACTGTGAGAGAAGTTGACATCAATTGTTTTCATTTCACTGCCCGTTATCTAGTTCTTTTACCAAAACATTCTAGCTTGCGTCAAACTAGCACACTCTACTACATCCATTTCTGGAGCACCCATTACAAGAAGGATGTGGATGTGCTGGAGCATGCCCAGAGAAGGGCTGCGAGAATGATCAGAGAGGGATGGAGCACCTCTCCTGTGAGGATAGACTGCAAGAGTTGGGACTGTTCAGCCTGGAGAAGAGGAGTCTCCTATGTAACCTCCTTAACAACCTTTCAGTATCTGATGGGGGCCTACAAAAAAGCTGGAGAGGAACTTCTTAGGCTCTCAGGGAGTGACAGGAGTAGGGGGAATGGAGCAAAGCTGGAAGTGGGGAGATTCAGCCTGGACATGAGGAAGTTGTTCAGCATGAGAGTGGTGAGAGCCTAGAATGGGTTGCCCAGGGAGGTCGTTGAGGCCCCATCCTTGGAGATGTTTAAGGAGAGGCTGGATGAGGCTGTGGGCAGCCTGCTCCAGGGTAGGGTGTCCCTGGGCATGGCAACGGAGTTGGAACTAGATGATACTTGTAGTGCCTTCCAACCCTGACTGGTTCTATGAATCAATAATTCTGTGATTCTGATTTGGCTAGCCTGATGCCAAAGATTCATGTGTCTCTTCAAGGAAAATTTATTATATTCCTCTGTGTCAGTTTATAGTCATCAAAGAATGTCCCACTATCCAAAACCATCTCAATAGCACCAGCTACATAGCAAGAAGCTAATATTCATTATTTGTCTATCACTGGCTGCCCCCTTTCTCAGAATCATAGAATTGTTTTGATTAGAACGGTCTTAGATCAAGTCCAACCACTGGCCTAACACCACCATGACAAATAATCCATATCTTTAAGTGTCATGTCTACACTTGTTTTTTTTGACAACTCCAAGGATTATTACTCCACCACTTCAATGAGCAGCACATTCCAATGCTTGACCACCCTTTCGGTAAGGATTTTTCCTAATATCCAATCTAAACTTCCCTTGGTACAATTTGATGTTATTTCTCTTGTTCTACTACTTGATACTAAGCAGAAAAGACCAACAGCCACCTTATGTGCTAGTTTGAAGCAGGCTAGAATGTTTTGGTGAAAAGAACTAGATAATTGGCTGAAAAAGGAAAACAATGGTTGTGTCTCCTTCCCCCATCAGTCTCGCTGAGAGCTCTGGGAACAAGAAGGGTAAACATTAGATAACATTCACCATTTTCTCACTTTGCTTTTGCCTTCAGACCGAGCCACTTTTGCCTTCAGACCGAGCCACATCTCCTTAACCTCACTGCCACTAATCTTCCTTCTTAACCTCTTGGCTGCACCTCTATTCTTTCTCAGGATTTGGGATAAGGTTGAGAGGGGCAGGGGGAGGTGTTGGGGTGGTTTGAGAACCCCTCCTGGGGACTCAGGTTTCTGGGAGGGGAGTTGTGCTTCTGTATTACTTTATCCTTTGTATATTTCTGTCTATAACTGTATATATTGTAAATAGCTGCTTGTATATTGTGCTGCTGTAAATAAATAGCTTCATTTATATTCCCGGAGCCCATCTGAGTTAGCTGGGGCAAATTCAAAAGTGTGGGGGGGCGAGTAACAGTCTAAACTACCACATTCTTTTATTTGGCACCCAACATGGGGCTTGAACCCGTGACCCTGAGATTAAGAGTCTCATGCTCTACCGACTGAGCTAGTCCCCCTCTCCAGATTCTGGGAAGTCTGCCAATGTTCCTGGTGGATGATAATGCTGGTAACACTAGCCCAGTTAGTCCAAGTCCTAATAACACCAGCTCAGGCAGTTCGAATCCCCAGCCAGGAGATCAGAATGCTGTTAGATCTAAGGCAGATCTGAACTCACAGACTCCAAGTCAGACCCCCAATGACTCAAACCCTCCAGCAGACACATCCAAATCTGTTGCTGTGCAGGCATTTCTGGCACCTGCTAAGGCAAAAGTCAAGACAAAGTGTGGTTCACAGGAGGATGTATGAGAGGGGACCTCTGGTGATCAGCAAGAGGGATTACTTAGTCTACGAGACCTCGCAAATGTGCTGAGATCCCAATACTCAAATGAGAGGGCATAGTGAGGTTGGCTGCCAAGAGAGAGGATGGTTCCAATGAGTTTAAGAGTGCTATGAGGAAGATTCTGTTAGGCCAGGGACACCCAGGTCAAGAGGAGGAAGAGGAGGGCGATGACATTCAAGGCTCCAACAATCCACTTAGAGAGGTCAGGGAAATTAGAAAGGAATATGCAAGGGAATCAGGTGAACCAATCCTAAGCTGGCTAGTGAGATGCCGTGGCATTGGTGCTAATGCCCTGCAGGTAGAAGACAAATCTGCCAAGCAGCTGGGACCACTCACTAAGGAGAGTGGAGTGGACAAATACCTAGCAAGTACTCTTGGTAAGGTTAGCTTGTGGACATGCCTTCTGTTGGCTGTGGCTATGAGATATCCTTCCCGGGATGATTTGCCATGGGCTGCCAAGAAGTGGAACACCATTGAGCAGGGAATTAAGCCTCTGAAGGAGTTTGCTGTGAAGGAAGTGCTCTATGGAGATCATGGCACACATGAGCCTGATGATATTCCTCTTGGAACAGGTCTCATGAAGAAGCTGATTAAGCTTGCTCCTTCATCCTATGCTAACATCTTGGCCAGCAAGTTTCTATCATGGAGTGATAATGGAAGGTCTTTCACTGTTGGTGAATTCACTGACCAGCTCAGGCAGATAGAGGACAGCTTGTCACATTCTGGTATAATCTGTGCCATAAAGACTATGACTACAGAGCTTAAAGATGGTATTAGAGATGGCATCAAGGAGAGCATGAAAGAACTGAATGAGGACCTTAAAATCTCAATTTCCAATCTGGTAAAGGATATCATTCCTGCATCATCTGAATGGGTGCATGTTTCTGTTATCAGGAACAGACGCCCACCTCCTGCAAGGCAATTCCAGCCCAGGAGGAGACAAATTCCACCTAGACAGCAGAAATCATGTGCGTCACTGTGGATAATTCTGCGTGACAAGTATGGTGAGAACATGAACAAGTGGGATGGTCAACCTACTTCAGCTCTTTCAAAGAGAGTCAGGGAATTGCAGAGAGGCAGAAACAGAGGTAATAATGCCAGAAAGGTAGCTGTCACTTCTTCAGCTCCCGAGAGCAACTGCAATCATTTCAATAATTGCAATTTCTCTCACAACAAAACCAATCGTTGTGTACACGCCACATGCCACGTTCAGCATTAGGGTTGCCCTGCCTCCAGCCAGGAGGAGGAAAGGGATAGTGGGGAGAACTGAATCTATTGGAATGTGGTGGTGAATGGTGCCACATCCAGTTGGCAGCCAGTCACTAGTGGCGTTCCCCAAGAATCAGTACTGGGGCCAGTCCTGTTCAATATCTTTATTGATGACCTGGACGAGGGGTTTGAGTCCAGCATCAGTAAGTTTGCAGATGACACCAAGTTAGGAGAAAGTGTTGATCTGTTGGAAGGTAGGAGAGCCCTGCAGAGGGACCTGGACAGGCTGGATGGGTGGGCAGAGGCCAATGAGATGAGATTTAACAAGACCAAGTGCAGGGTTCTGCACTTTGGCCACAACAACCCCAAGCAGTACTACAGGCTGGGGACTGAGTGATTGGAGAGCAGTCAGGAGGAAAGGGACCTGGAGGTACTGATAGACAGTAAGCTGAAGATGAGCCAGCAGTGTGCCCAGGTGGCCAAGAGAGCCAATGGCATCCTGGCCTGCATCAGGAGCAGTGTGGCCAGTAGGACAAGGGAGGTTATTCTGCCCCTGTACTCAGCACTGGTCAGGCCACACCTTGAGTCCTGTGTCCAGTTCTGGGCCCCTCAATTCAAGAAGGATGTTGAAGTGCTGGAACATGTCCAGAGAAGGGCAACAAAGCTGGTGAGGGGCCAGGAGCACAAATCCTATGAGGAGAGGTTGAGGGAGCTGGGCCTGTTTAGCCTGCAGAAGAGGAGGCTCAGGGGTGATCTTATTACTGTCTACAACTACCTGAAGGGACATTGTAACCAGGTGGGGGGTGGCCTCTTCTCCCAGGTAACCAGCAATAGAACAAGGGGACACAGTCTCAAGTTGTGCCAGGGTAGGTATAGGCTGGATATTAGGAAGAAGTTCTTCACAGAGAGAGTGATTTCCCATTGGAATGGGCTGCCCAGGGAGGTGGTGGAGGCACCGTCCCTGGGGGTCTTGAAGAAAAGACTGGATGAGGCACTTAGTGCCATAGTCTAGTTGATTGGATAGGGCTGGGTGATAGGTTGGACTAGATGATCTTGGAGGTCTCTTCCAATCTGGTTGATTCTATGATTCTTTGATTCTATTAGGTGGCTTGGCAGTTCAAAAGTTCGGAAATACAGGGCTTTAGTTGACACAGGTGCTCAGTGTACTTTGTTGCCATCAAATTGCAAAGGGACAGAGTCCATATCTATTTTTGGAATCACTGGTGGATCTCAAGAGTTAACTAAGATACAGGCTGAGATCAGTTTAACTGGTAAAGTGTGGAAGACACATACTATTGTAACTGGTCCTGATGCGCCTTGCATTCTGGGAATTGACTTTTTGAGACAAGGTTGTTTCAAAGACCCTAAGGGTCACAAACGGGATTTTGGAATAGCATCTGTAGAGATTGAGGATGGTAAATTGAAATTGTCCATTAGACCTGAACTTTCTGATGAATCTGCAGTTGTGGGACATCATGACATAGAGGATTTGGAAATGCCAATTGCTACTCAAGCTGTGCACCACAGGCAGTACAGAACTAACCGTGACTCTTTGTTGCCCATTCATCAGCTGATTTGTCAACTGGAGAGTCAGGCTGTCATCGAGAAAGCTCATTCACCTTTCAACAGTCCCATCTGGCCTGTGCGTAAAGCTATTGGTGACTGGAGACTGACAGTTGATCTTCGTGCTTTCAATGAGGTAACTCCACCCATGAGCGCAGCTGTGCCGGACATGCTGGAACTCCAGTACGAGCTGGAATTGAAGGAGGCTAAATGGTACGCAACCATAGACACTGCTAATGCTTTCTTCTCTATTCCCATAGCAAAGGAGTGCAGGCCTCAGTTTGCATTCACCTGGAGAGGAATCCAGTACCAGTTCAACCGTTTGCCTCAGGGGTGGAAACACAGCTCAACCATCTCTCATTCAGTCATCCACAATGCACCGGAGAAAGGTAAAGCTCCAGAACACATCCAATTTATCAACAACATCATTGTGTGGGGCCAACCTGCTGAAGAAGTCTTCGAGAAAGGTAACAAAATCATTGACATTCTGTTGCAAGCAGGTTTTGCCATTAAGAGAGACAAGGTAAAGGGACCTGCTAAAGAAATTCAGTTTCTGGGAGTGTGGTGGCAGGACGGCCACCAATACATTCCACAGGATGTGATCAAGAAAGTCTCCACCATGGCAGTTCCCACCAGTAAGAAAGACACACTTTCTTTTCTTGGTGTAGTGGGATTTTGGAGACTACACATTCCTGGATTCAGTCAGATTGTCAAACCTCTGCACGATGTGACTCATAAGAGAAACAATTTCGAGTGGCGACATGAACAACAAGCAGCCTTTGATCAAATCAAGTGAGAAATAGTCCATGCAGTGGGCTTGGAACCTGTGAGATCTGGTCCGGACATTAAAAGCATTCTGTACACGGCTGCCAGTGACAATGGTCCAACTTGGAGCCTTTGGCAGAGAGTTCCAAACGTGACACATGGTCATCCAATTGGTTTTTGGGGATGTGGCTACAGAGGTTCAGAGGCAAATTACACCACAACAGAGAAAGAGATTAGAGCAGCCTACGAAGGAGTGAAAGCAGCTTCTGAAGTGATTGGAACCGAGTCACAATTGCTTTTAGCTCCTAGACTGCCAGTTCTTAACTGGATGTCCAAGGGCAAAAGTTTATCTCCGCATCATGCCACAGATGCAACCTGGTCTAAATGGATGGCTTTGATATCCCAACGAGCACGAATGGGTAATCTTGACCGACCTGGTCTGGTGGAGGTGATTACCAACTGGCCGGAAGTCACAGACTATTCCAAACCTCCAGAGGAGAAAATAACTCATGCTGAGGAAGCTCCTCCCTACGGTGATCTCTCTGATCAGGAAAACAACTATGCTTAGTTCACAGATGGTTCCTGTCATCTTGTTAGGAACAAGCGAATATGGAAGTCAGCAGTTTGGAGTCCTACCAGGAGAGTTACCGAAGCGAGAGATGGAGAAGGTGAATCCAGTCAGTTTGCTGAGGTAAAAGCTGTCCAACTTGCTCTTGATGTGGCTGAAAGTGAGAATTGGCCTATCCTTTACCTCTACACCGACTCGTGGATGGTAGCCAATGCTCTATGGCATTGGCTAAAGGACTGGAAGAAGAATGGTTGGCAGAGGAAAGGAAGCCTATTTGGTGTGCTGATCTATGGCAGGACATTGATGCATGGCTGGAGAGAACTCCAGTGAAGGTGCAGCACGTAGACGCATACATGCCTAAGAACAGAGCTACTGAGGAACATCCACACAATCAGAAGGCAGACCAAGCTGCTAAGATTTCTCAAGTTGATACCAACTCTGATCTTGACCTTGATTGGAAACACCAAGGTGAACTGTTTTTAGCTCGGTGGGCCCATGATTCATCTGGACATCAAGGCAGAGATGGAACACACTGATGGGCTCATGATAGGTAAATCGACTTGTCCATGGACGCTATCACCCAAGTCATCTATGACTGTGACACCTTATTACAACCCCCTATCAGATAGTTGTAAACTCATCTACCCTCAGCCTCCTCTTCCCCACACCAAAACAAATTCCAGTTCCCTCAACCACTCCTCATAAGACTTTTCTCTAGACTCTCCACCAGCTTTCTTACACTTCTCTGAATGTTCTCTGGCACATCAATACTGTTGTTGTAGTAAGAGGCTCAAAACTGAGCATGATATTCAAGGAGTGGCTTCACCAGTGCTGAGTACAGGGGCACAATCACTTCCCTATTCCTGCTGGTATAAACTATTCCTAATCCAGACCAGGATGCCATTGGCTTTGTTGGACAACTGAGCACACTGTTGACTTGTGTTTAGTTGGCCATCTGCCAGGACATCCAGGTCCTTTTCTGCCAGGCAAATTTTCAGTCACTGTCCCCCAGGCCTGCAATATTGCACTGGAATGTGGTGCAAGACTTGACACTTGGCTTTGTTAAGCATGTTGGCTCACTGATCCAGCCTGTACAGGTCTCTCTGTAGAGCCTTCCTACCTTTGAGTAGATCAACACTTCCACCCAACTTGGTGTCATCTGCAAATTTATAAGAGTTTACTCAATCCCTTCATCTGAATCATTGATGAAGATATCAAATAAGAGAACTGGCCCCAAATTGAGCCTTGGGGAACACCACTTGCAACTGGTCACAAAACAGATTTTACTCCATTCATTACGACTCTTTCAGCCTGGCCATTCAGAAAATATTTAACCTATTGAAGCATCTACCCACTGAAATTGTGTGCAGCTAGTTTCTAGCTAGGATTATGCGTGGAAAAGGTGTCAAAGGCTCTACTAAAATCAAGATAAAAAGTACTGACATTCTTTTCATTGTTAACTAAGTGGGTCAGTGTAGGAATAAAGGGATCAGAGTCAAAGGTCTGTTTAGAGAAGGACAGACTTTGGAAGAGAGACATAGTTACGACTACTGATAGAAAGCCCTGGAAATAGTATCACAGTATCATCAGGGTTGAAAGAGACCTCACAGATCATCAAGTCCAACCCTTTACCACAGAGCTCAAGGCTAGACCATGGCACCAAGTGTCACGTCCAATCCTGCCTTGAACAGCCCCAGGGACGGCGTCTCTACCACCTCCCCGGGCAGCCCATTCCAGTATCCAATGACTTTCTCAGTGAAGAAATTTCTCCTCACCTCCAGCCTAAATTTCCCCTGGTGTAGCTTGAGACTGTGTCCTCTCGTTCTGGTGCTGGCCACTTGAGAGGAGAGAGCAAACTCCTCCTGGCCACAACCACCCCTCAGGTAGTTGTAGACAGCAATAAGGTCACCCCTGAGCCTCCTCTTCTCCAGGCTAAACAATCCCAGCTCCCTCAGCCTCTCCTTGTAGGGCTTCTGCTCAAGGCCTCTCACCAGCCTCAACGCCCTTCTCTGGACACACTCAAGCATCTCAATGTCCCTCCTAAACTGGGGGGCCCAGAACTGAACACAGTACTCAAGGTTTGGTCTAACCAGTGCAGAGTACAGGGGCAGAATGACCTCCCTGCTCCTGATGACCACACCATTCTTGATGCAGGCCAGGATGCCACTGGCTCTCTTGGCCACCTGGGCACACTGCTGGCTCATGTTCAGGTGGGTATCAATCAGTACCCCCAGATCCCTCTCTGTCTGGCTGCTCTCCAGTCACTCCGACCCCAGCCTGGATCTCTGCATGAGGTTGTTGTGGCCAAAGTGCAGCACCCTGCACTTGGAGCTATTGAACCCCATCCCCTTGGACTCTGCCCATCTGTCCAGGCAGTCAAGGTCCTGCTGCAGAGTCCTTCTGCCCTCCAATCCAGTCACATCTGCTCCCAGCTTCGTGTCATCTGCAAACTTGCTGATGACTGACTCCATGCCCTCATCCAGATCATCTATGAAGATGTTAAAGAGGATGGGGCCCAGCACTGATCCCTGAGGGATGCCGCTAGTGACAGCCGCCAGCTGGATGTGGCACAATTCACCACCACTCTCTGGGCTTGGCCCTCCAGCCAGTTCCTAACCCAGTATAGAGTGTAGAACAGGGTAGAACATGTAGTAATAAACAAGAACAGAACATCTGTTAATCTTTTGATGTTTGCATGCTTGAAATACCTAGATAAGGCCTTTGAGATAAGAAAGAAACAAGTGTTAGAGTGGAATATTACTGCTTGTGAAAACTGCTTGCTGCTGGCTGTGGTATCGTCCCTGTCTTTTGCCTTTTGTCTGTAAAAGTTTTGTACTTTATCAATAAACCATCTTCGAACCCTGGTTGCCTGTCTTTGGAGTCTATGCCCCAAAATGCCATAGTTTGGCTTGTCATTGAAGGAGATCATGTTCATCAAGAACCTACCCTTCATGAACACACGTCGACTGGTCACAATTATGTAGTTTCCCTGCATGTGCTGCATAATGGTGCTCAGACAGATGCACTCCATGACTTTCTCTGGCACTAAGGTTAGACTGACAGGTCTGTAGTTCTAGGATCACAGGCTGTTAATGTAGAGTAATGGTCAGTCGTGGATCAGTGGTGACACAAGCCTTGGGCACAAAATGTCTGAGTCAGCACGATCCTGAACATTATGCAAGAGAGAAGAATGAGAATTTGCAGATTAAAAGTATCAAGGAAACAGGACCTTGTTATCTGATGAATATGCTAAGACTGTTGCTCCGCAGGAACAAGATGTAGCAGACAGATTTTAGATCAGAAGAAAAGACAATTTTTCATGTGATAAAATGACCAATCAATAGGTAAAAGCTTTAAGTCTAGATAGTATATATATATATATAACATATATACCTGTATGTTGCCTAATAAAATCGGAACTTTACTTGCATCAAGCTATCTCCCTGTCCCTTCATCTCAGCATGTAGTTTCTTGGATCCTTCTTTCAGCCCTTCATGTTTACCAGTCTCCAGTCACCTGGGACCTCTCCACCTATCCAGGACTTCCGATAAGTTAGGGAAAGTGTCTTGATAAGCAGTTCCATGTGCTCCCTCTGTCATCCTGGGTGTATGCTATCCAGCCCCATGCACTTATGTGCCTATAAGTGCAATAGGTCACTAATTATCTTGTCTTAAATTATAGGGGCTTTATTCTGCACCCCATCCTTATCTTCCAGCTCGGGGAGCTGCATATCCAGTACCAGCTGGTGTTACTACTAAAGACTGAGCAGAGATGATGTTGAGTGCCTGAGCCTTTTCTTCTTCCTTGATCACTATTTTCCTCACTGAATCCAACAAAGGACAGAGATCTGACTCAAGTTCTCCGTTTGTAGCTAATATATTTGTAGATGCATTCTCTGTTCTCTTTAACAGCTGAAGTTGTTTGTCTATACTAAACTTCAAAGGCATCTTTAAATTACACTATGACAAAGCTTTCTAACAACTCACCTTGAAATTCTTCCTAGTGGTTTTATCAGAGTGAGCCCATTCACAGTAGGATACGAGATTGTGTTAGAGATAAATATCCATCTAGCATTTCAATAAAGCAGTTGTGTTAGATGAACCTCATCTAAAGCCATGTTTGAGAAACTCCATCTCATTTTATCACATTTTATGAAGTCAAAGCTTAGTTAGTGTGAATTGGAAACTAATTAACGTGGAAGTGAAAACATTTCTAAAAGAAATATGCCAGATGGGTAAAACTGGGGGTAAGTTTGTAAGATCTCAAGAAGACAGATTGTCATGGGTTTGGGCTGATCCCTCCCCTGGGAAGAAAATTCACAACATAGACCCCCTGTTTTTTGAAAGTCAGGGAAAGATGAAATCGTATTTTCTTATAGTATAACAATGTAAAGAGAGATATTAACTAGAGAATGAAGGAAGGAAGGAAGAAAAAAAAAATACAATAACCTTAAGGGAGATGGGGGAGGGGTCAAGGGGCGGCGAAGCAGCAGAAGCAGCAGTAGCCAAAAAAGCAGCTGGGACGATAAGTGAAGCTGCAGCAGCAGAAGCCAGCAGGAGAAAAGGGAAAAACAAGCTGTGCTTCTAGACATTAAGTTCTTGATGCTCCAATGAAATTATATTAATTTGTCTATTGTTGCCATTTATGTGGCCTATCCCTGGAATGTTCATCTCTCCCCTATGTCTGAGCTAGAGGATCAGCTCAAATGGCCACAATCCACCCCTTTAATATAATTTACCATTTCAGCATCAAGTCATTCTATGTAACTAGGGATAACATCAGCATCGTAGATGGTCATTTTCCAGGCTTCAAGCATCTTTCTTCAATTTTTGGTCATTCATCTTCTCATGTCCGTCTGTCTCAGGCGTTGGCTAGCTCAGTGTTTTTTTACTAGAACAGTCAGATGTTTTCTTCGATGAGTGGAATAGAGCAGGACTCTTGGCACTCTCAGGGGTCATGGATAGTGGGCTCTTCATGGTTTTTGGGTACCACAATCATCTGCGAAAGAACTCATAACAACCTATCTACATTCTTTCTGCCAATGTCAGATTCTTTTGTGGCACACATTGTATTTCACCGTTTTTCTGCATAACCCAATATGTATGACCAGGTCCTTCAGCAGAAACCACCCCTCAGGCAGTTGTAGCCTCCCCCGAAGGGGAGAATAACCAAACAGACTTGCCCAACAAATTCTTTTCACGAATGACAGGAACCCTGTCACCTTCCACCTTTTGCAAGATCTCTGAGTGAGCTGGGCCAGCTCGGTTGGTGGAACCTCTACTATTCACTACCCACATGGCTTGGGCTAGATGTTTCTCCCAGATCTTTAAGGTTCCTCCCCCCATTGCCTTTAAAGTTGTTTTCAGCAAGCCATTGTAGAGTTCAATTTTGCCTGAGGCAGGTGCATAATAGGGGATGTGATAGATCCACTCAGTGCCGTGCTCTTTGGCCCAAGATTTTATGAGATTGTTTTTAAAGTGGGTACCATTATCTGATTCAATTCTTTCTGGAGTGCCATGTCACCACAGGATTTGTCTTTCCAAGCCCAAAATGGTGTTATGTGCAATAGCATGGGAAACTGGATAGGTTTCCAACCATCCAGTGCTTGCTTCTACCATGGTCAGCACATATTGCTTTCCAGTCCGAGAACGAGGTAGAGTGATGTAATCAATCTGCCACGCTTCACTGTATTTGTACTTTGCCCATCGCTCACCATACCCCAAGGTGCTTGTTTAATAGCAGCACAAATATCACAGTCATGTATAACTTGTGTTATAGCATCCATGGTGATGTTGATTGCTCTATCCCGTGCCCATTGGTAGGTAGCATCTCTGCCTTGATGTCCTGAGGAATCATGGGCCCACCAGGCTAAGAACAGTTCACCTTGGTGTTCCCAATCTAAATCCAAATCACAATTCACATCTGTTTGAAACACCTTGGCAGCCAAATCTGCCTGATGGTTGTGCTGATGTTCCTCAGTAGCTTTACTTTTGGGCATGCGAGCGTCTATGTGTCGTACTCTTACAGGGATTTTCTCTAGATGGGTAGCAATGTCCTGCCATAACTCAGCAGCCAAAATTGGCTTTCCTTTCTGTTGCCAACTATTTCTTTTCCAGTCCTTTAGCCAACCCCATAAGGCATTAGCCACCATCCATGAATCAGTATAGAGGTAAATCATGGGCCAATTCTCACGCTCAGCAACATCAAGAGCAAGTTGGATAGCTTTTACCTCTGCAAACTGGCTCGACTCACCTTCTCCAGCTTTTGCTTCAGCCACTGCTCGTGTAGGGCTCCAAACTGCAGCTCTCCATTTTTGCTTGTTTCCAACAAGGCGACAGGAACCATCATTCGCTCCTCTGGAGGATTTATACAGTTTGTGCCTTCTGGCCAGTTGGTGATCATCTCCACTATGCCAGGTCGTTCAAGGCTCCCCATGCGTGCTCGCTGTGTTATGAGAGCCATCCACTTAGACCAGGTACCATCGGTTGCGTGATGTGGCGATGACCCATTTTCCTTAAATATCCAGTTCAAAACTGGTAATCTGGGAGCCCAAAGAAGATGAGTGTCTGTTCCTATTACTTCTGAAGCAGCTTTCACACCTCCATAAGTGGCAAGGATCTCTTTCTCCGTTGGTGTATAGTTTGCTTCTGACCCTCTATATCCTCTACTCCAGAAACCAAGTGGTCGACCACATGTTTCTCCTGGGGCTCTCTGCCATAGGCACAAGGTTGGACCATAATCACTCGCAGCCATATACAGAATGTTCTTAATGTCTGGACCAGTTCGAACAGGCCCCAAACCTATTGCATGAACTACTTCCTGTTTTATCTGATCAAAGGCTGCTTGTTGTTCAGGTCCCCACTGAAAGTTGTTTCTCTTTTGAGTTATATCATATAAAGGTTTTACAATTTGGCTGTACCCAGGGATGTGCAGCCTCCAAAATCCAACTGTTCCCAAGAAAGACAACGTGTCCTTCTTATTTGTGGGATTTGCCATGGCAGAAACCTTATTTATCACATCCATTGGAATGTGACAGCGACTATCTTGCCAACGAATTCCCAAGAACTGAATCTCTCTAGCAGGTCCCTTCACCTTGTCTCGCTTTATGGCAAAACCTGCCTTCAGTAGAATGTCAATTATTTGGTTACCTTTCTCAAAAACTTCTTGTGCCGTGTTCCCCCAGACAATGATGTCATCAATGAACTGCAGGTGCTCTGGAGCTCCACCTTTCTCCAATGTATCATGGATCATTGCATGACAGATCGTTGAGCTGTGCTTCCACCCCTGGGGCAAACAATTAAATGTATACTGAATCCCCCTCCAAGTGAAAGCAAATTGAGGCTTGCATTCTTCTATTGGAATAGAAAAGAAAGCATTAGCAACATCTATGGTTGCATACCATTTGGCCTCCTTGGATTCCAGCTCATACTGGAGTTCTAACATGTGCGGCACAGCAGAACTCATGGGCAGAGTCACATCATTTAGGCCATGGAAATCAACTGTAAGTCGCCATTCTCCACCTTTCGCACAGGCTATATGGGACTATTGAAAGGTGAATGGGTCTTTTTAATGATGTCCTGGTGCTCCAGATGACGAATCAGATCATGTGTGGGCACCAAAGAGTTTGTTCTATATTGCCTGTGGTGTACAATTTGAGTAGTAACTGGCAACTTCACATCCTCTACATTATGCTGCCCAACAACTGCAGACTCATCTGAGAGCTCAGGCCTAGCAGACAACTTCAGTTTATCTCTAACAGCTCCTACTGTTGCTATTCCAAAGGTCCACTTAAAACCCTTGGGATCCTTAAAGCACCCTTCTCTCAGAAAGTCAGTTCCCAAGATGCAAGGTGCATTTGGACCCGTTACAATGACATACCTTCACCAATCACTCCCAGTCAAACTCACCTCTGCCTCTAACCTTGTCAATTTTTGAGAGCCTCCTGTAATTCCCAAAATAGTAATAGACTCCATTCCTTTACAGTTTGAAGGCATCAATGTGCATTGTGCACCTGTGTCCACTAGAGCCCTGTATTTCTGAATTTTCAAGGTACCAGGCCATTTGACGTATACATTCCAGTATATCCTGTTATCTTCCTGGTCCCTGGCCTCCGCCTGGTAAGAGACAGGGCCCCCCTAATGTTGGCCATTACAATTGCAATTGGCACAGTGTTTAATGGTGTTAGTTGAATCATCGCCAGAACCATCTGAGTCATGTGGGGAAACTGAGGCAACTCCCCTTTTTAGTCCTCTCACTCTGTAACTCTCTCACTCTTTTTAGGAGAAGTGAGGTAGGTTTTCCATCCCATTTATCCATGTTTTCACCAAACTGGTCACGTAGGATTAACCAAAGAGACCCACGTGACTGTTGTCTATTTTTTAGTGAGTTAGGCTGAATTGGTCTTCTAGGAGGACGCCTACCCCTGGTGGCCGAGACATGTACCCACTCTGAGGGTGAAGAAGAAAGGTCACTGTCCTTTGCCAACTGGGATAGGGAGGTTTTAAATTCCTCCTTGAGTTGTTTCATGCTGTCTTTTATCTCTTCAGTCATAATATTTATGGCTGACACCATAGCATTAATGGTAAGGCTATCCTCCATTTGCCTCATTTGATCAGCGAATTCACCCACAGTCATACAAGTTGTTGCATCATCCTTCCCCACCATTTTACTTGCCAATGTATGGGCATAATTAGAGAGGGCGAGCTGAATAAGTTTCTTTAGGAGAGCTCGGCTCATAGGTATCTCCTCAGAGTCCTCCGCTGTGTAATCTCCATAGATTAGCTCTGTTATGGCCATCTCTCACAAGCACTGAACCCCCTGTTCAATTGTATTCCAGCGTAAGGGTCTCCAGGGTAAATCATCCCTGTTGGGGTACTGCAGTACCACAGCTGTCAATATGCATGACCAGAGGTTAGAGTTGTCACCGAGATGTCCTAAGTGCTTCTCTATGCCATTGTCTCTCAAGAAAACTCCCAACTGCCTTACTGTCTGAGGGTTTATTTCTGTGGTGTCCATGCCTCCATCCCAGCATCTGTTCAGCCAACTCATCAGCAGTTCTCGCTCTTTCTAGGCATAGTCTTGCCTAATATGCCTGATCTCCTTCCTTGGCAACGGGGCTTTCTCCTCATCATCACTATCATCCGTCTCCTGGATATATTTTTCCTTTGCTTTAGCCTTTCCACTCCTTGTACCCACGAGGGTACTGGCCTTCACACCAGCCAATGTGCCTTCTCCTGAATCCTCTTCCCTTTGCTCACCCTGCTCTGGTTTATCCCCATCGTCATCTGAGCTATCTCAACCCCCAAGGTTAGCTGCCATTTTTCTCCTTGTTTTAACCGGGACAAGGGAGACCTTGTCTGAAGTAAACAGCGTCTTACGCTGGGAGGTGGCTTTTACTGAATCATCTGAATTTTGTTTGTCTGCCTGGCTCTGTTCCTCACGTGGTATTGGGGCTGAGACTGAGGCAGAAGGACCCTTCCCCACAGCAGCAACAGCAGCCAGCTCAGCAGAGACAAGCAGGACTAAGGCAGGAGCAGTGGAATTAGCAGGCTCAATAGAGTCAGTGGGTTCGCCTTCCGAGCACCTCACCACATCCCCTGGTACCACTTCCGGTCCCCTGGTTACAGGTGAAAGAGTCTTTACCTCAGCAGCCTCTCTACTGGCAGAGGCTCTGGTGTCAGCAACCCTCCTACAGATCAAAACATTTGAGCCGCATTTTCCACAAACCAGTTCCTCAACTTTATCTGTCTGAGGAATTTTTCCATAGCCCACACCGTCTGCAGCCAGATCCGGCGCCACCGCAGCAGCCCTTTGTGACTGCACTTCTGCAGGGGTTCCATCGCCTCTACCTTTACTTTTCTCTGTTCTATTCAGTACGAACAGGAACCAGATTGTTTCCTGCCTCCATGCTTCAGGGTCAGTGGGGTACGGGCCATGTCCAACCATTTTTCCTCCTCTCAAAGGCTCCGAGGCAGGATGTTTCACTGCTCTGAGAGCAGTCCATCTGCCTGGTGCCGTGGCCCTCCCTCCCCCGCTTCAGTTGCAGACTGTTTCTTTAACCCTTAGCTCCCTGATATTGCCTCCAGAGAAGGTAAAAACCTCACTTACAGACTGTTTGTTCCTGCATTTCTCTCATCTCCACACTATAACCAGACCTACAATAGCAGCCAAAAACATCAAGTTCACACATATTAGGCATGCTACTGGGTAGCTCATCTCTTCCAAATAACTCCTAGTTTCTGATACCAATGTAACATACAGCACACCCTCAATGACATTCCTAAACCCTAAAACATTCCTAACATCTCCAACCTTCGTTAGCACAGCTTTTATCGAGTCCCAGACCATCTTAGCAAAGAATGAGCACACCTGCTAGTGCACCATAGCTGTAAAACACTGCTGAACCGATAGTCAGAATTGAGGCAATAATAGACCAGAATATATCAAACAACTTAATTTTTCCCTGATGATCTTATTCTCATTATCAATCAAAAGGGGGAAAAAAACAAGCCAAGATCATGCCCCATGTTGGGCACCAAGAATTCTGTCCCGGGTTAGGGCAAATCCCTCCCCCGGGAAGAAAATTCACAACATAGACCCCCTGTTTTTTGAAAGTCAGGGAAAGATGAAATTGTATTTTCTTATAGTATAAGTATAACAATGTAAAGAGAGATAATAACTAGAGAAGGAAGGAAGGAAGAAAAAAAAATACAATTACCTTAAGGGAGATGGGGGAGGGGTCAAGGGGTGGCGAAGCAGCAGAAGCAGCAGTAGCCAAAAGAGCAGCTGGGAGGATAAGCGAAGCTGCAGCAGCAGAAGCCAGCAGGAGAAAAGGGAAAAACAAGCTATGCTTCTAGACATTAAGTTCTTGATGCTCCAATGAAATTATATTAATTTATCTATTGTTGCCATTTATGTGGCCTATCCCTGGAATGTTCATCTTTCCTCTATGTCTGAGCTAGAGGATCAGCTCAAACGGCCACACAGATGATCAAAAACATTAATGGCTATACTAAGGTATAAATAGTTATGTTCTAGATGTGATGAGGCAAGGAAATTTTCTACAGTTCCTGAACCTGTTTAAGGTAAAGGCTGAACAGAAACAGAGGTGCTTCATTGGTGATGAAGCCCATCAATTTCTATAACAGGATGTGTAAATGCAATTCAGTTACTTCAGCATATGAGTATTGCAACTTCCATCAAAGACACAAGAAAATGCAAGAACTCTGTCAGCCTTAAGATTATATCTGAAAAAATGGGTGAAAATTTCCAGTTTTGGAGTGTGTTGCAAAACATCTTTATTGTTTTGTTTCCCTACTGCAGTAAAAGAAAATGTTTGAATGAGACAATTTGAAAGTATTGTGTCACATGGTGGAACAATACGACTTACTTCAACAGAAGTACATATGTTTATGTATAAATTGTAATGAAAATGTAAATTAGCAAATAAATTAACAGCTTCAAGTTAAAAAAAAGTAATTGTTGTTGCCAATTATATTTTTTAATATCTAAAATGAAAAATAATTAGTAACCAGTACACAGGCATACTAAATAATGAGAATAGATCAGCTGCAACTAAACAAAGGCACATATTTCAGTATAGCAAACTTCGACAGGCTCCAACCGTTAGCTGAGTGTAGTCAGGTACAAGAAAAGTCAATGAAAATAGTGATGCACAGGGTTCCAGACAACTTTTGAAAGTTCAAAACAAAACAAGCATGCAACGGGTAAACAAGTAGCTTGAAAAGTAAACAATTCTACCTCCCAAGTTAGGTTATTCTGTGTGACATGAGAGAGATGAGATCTAAGATGAAGTGGGAAGATAAGCAAAAGTAATAAACATGGCAGACAGTAATAGTTCTACACATATGAGACTGGCACAGAAGGAAAGTGATCCAGCAGACAGAAAACATTTGCCCATGTCAAAAACACTGAGCAGTTCTTTTGTATATGCTAGCTAATCACGAACTTTCAAAATGTGTATACAGACAAGCACAAAAACTGATACTAATCAGACCACTGTATTGGTTTGGCCTTCTGTACAAACCACAGAAATGGAGGCAGATTAAATGATCACTATATTGCTAATGGAGAAGCTTAAAAGCCCATTAAAATAATTACAAAAAGAGAAATGTTATTTTTTGCTTTTCATCACAATCAGCCATGAGAAAATACTAGGCAAGGAGACTCTCTGAAAGCATATGAGATCAACCAAACTGGAAAAATACCAAAGCTCACCTTTCAGGCAGCCAATATATGCACATACTAACCCAGAGAGAACTGAAACAAACTCCATTAAGAAACAAAACAAAACAAAACAAAACAAAACAAAACAAAAAAACAAACAAAACCAAACAAACGTCTTGTCAAATTGACTGAACTTCATAGATCTTAAAGAGGTATTCAGACAGGTGAAAGACATGCTGACAGAATCAATATAAATCTCTATATAAAACTAATAGAAAGAATCATTAAAATAAAAAAAAATAGATATATGCTTTAGAACACGGGCTTCTCCTAAGGTATCTGTCATGGAGGGGGATTCTGCCCCTACACCAGTTGTGGCAGAGGGAAGAAATTAATTCATGCAAGAGGATATTTATAAATGTACACATATTTATTAACTTCCAATATTCCAACTCTTGCCACCTCTAACCATTGAACTTTAATATTAAAAGGATTGTTTACACAGTTATGAAGACATTATAGGAATATATACATCTACAGAAACTTATCAATAACTAGCAAACATTGAAACTATTAACAGAGAGAGAGTTTTCCCCCACATCTTAATGCCACTTGGGGTCTTAAACTATAATCTGCTTTCTGTTATGGCAGAGGTAATAGAAATTACAGAGGCATTTAACTATTTACTCACAATTTGGTTTAATAAGAATTCACTTTCTGGGCTACGTCACAGCCTGTTGCAAGTGTCCAATTCTTTGGGGTCTCTGCCTGTGGACTTTGAGGCTGGAATCCTCCGGTTTCAGGGCAAATGGCAGTCTCTGACCTTATGCTTCTGGATCCTGCTGACAGCTCTCTCCAGGAGTATGCAGGCAGGATCTCCAGGTGCAGAGACAGGATTCTGTGCAATCTGAGCACGGGTCTAACACTGGCTCCTCAGGCTGATCAAATGCAAACAAGTGGGTCTGCTCCTAGCAATCCACAGCAATGGCACACACCAGGCAATCATACAAAGGCAGGCATAATGCTGCAAGGAAGTATGCAGGCAAGCAAGCAATATGGTAGAGCCGCAAGTATTGTGGCAAAGAACCATAGAATTATAGAATCAACAAGGTTGGAAGAGACCTCCAAGATCATCCAGGCCAACCTAGAACCCAGCTCTATCCAGTCAATTAGACCAAGGCACTAAGTGCCTCATCCAGTCTTTGCTTCAACACCTCCAGGGATGGTGACTCCACCACCTCCCTGGGCAGCCCATTCCAATGGCAAATCACTCTCCCTGTCAAGAACTTCCTCCTAACATCCAGCCTATACTTCCCCCAGCACAACTTGAGACTGTGTTCTCTTGTTCTATTGGTGGTTGCCTGGGAGAAGAGGCCATCCTCCACCTGGCTACAACCTCCCTTCACGTAGTTGTAGACAGCAATGAGGTCACCCCTGAGCCTCCTCTTCTCCAGACTAAGAAACCCCAGCTCCCACAGCCTCTCCTCATAGGGTGTGTGTTCCAGGCCCCTCATCAGCTTTGTTGTCCTTCTCTGGACATGTTCCAGCACCTCAACATCTCTCTTGAATTGAGGGGCCCAGAACTGGACACAGTACTCAAGGTGTGGCCTGACCAGTGCTGAGTACAGGGGCAGAATAACCTCCCTTGTTCTACTGGCCACACTGCTCCTGATGCAGACCAGAATGCCATTGGCTCTCCTGGCCACCTGGGCATGCTGCTGGCTCATCTTCAGCCTACTATCTATCAGTACCACCTGGTCCCTTTCTTCATGGCTGCTCTCCAGCCACTCTGTCCCCAGCCTGTAGCACTGCTTGGGGTTGTTGTGGCCAAAGTGCAGAACCCTGCACTTGGCCTTGTTAAATGTCATCCCGTTGGCCTCTGCCCACCCATCCAGCCTGTCCAGGTCCCTCTGCAGGGCTCTCTTACCTTCCAACAGATCAACACTTTCTCCTAACTTGGTGTCACCTGCAAACTTACTTATACTGGACTCAATGCCCTCATCCAGGTCATCAATAAAGATATTGAACAGGACTGGGCCCAGCACTGATCCTTAGGGAACACCACTAGTGACTGGCTGCCAACTGGAAGGCAAACAAAAGATCCCATTAAAAAAAAAAAAAAAGGAAAAAAAAAAGGTCAAACAAAACCAATGATGTGCAGATTTTTATGGCTAAAAAAATGAAGATAACAAAAAACCAGAATGTTCTCTAGTCAACTTGTCTTTGAAATTCTTCGTTGATGGAGTGTTCTAAGCCTGAGCACCATGGAATGAGTTAATACTCTATGGAGGGTTTGCTTGCAGATGTCAGCTGTCAGGTGAGAAACTTAAACACAGTACATTTTACTCATAAAAGTTTGCTAAAACTCCAGTCATTTAATAGAGGGAAAGGAAATCTTCATCAATATCTGATTTCTTCTCATAAACTTAGTTATGAAACCTCTCTTTTCCAGACTTTTAGAAGAATATATATTTGAAACCAAGACTGAAGTATTTGATATTTATTTTCTCTATATATATTTTTATTATTTCTTCTAGATTTACAAAATTTCAATTTCCTTAAAAAAAAAAAAAAAACTAAAAAATTCACAGCGTTGTTATCCTTGTGTTATGAGATAAGGCCGCCTGGGAGAAGTGGTCTGGAATCCCAGCCCCAGGTACCCCTGGCCCCTCCTGGTAGGTGTAGCCTGGAACCTGACCCCAGTGGCCCCTCCTGGGGGAAGATCCCTCCAGCCCACTCTCACTTCCTGTCTGCAACACTATAAAAGCAGGCAAATGTCCAGGTGGCTGATCAGCTACCTCCTGCAATCCACCTCCATCTAGGATCATCCATCATCATCCACTTGCTTTTGTACATATTTTTGCATTGATGTTCCTCCCCTTGTGCCTCTGTAAACTCCCTTACCTTGAATGCCTATAATTTATTGTGAAAGTTTTTATTTTCCAAAATTGGTACAAGACTTTTCTGTGGGTGTTTTACCCATTGTCACTCTTTCTTCCTAATTCTTTATTTTTCCAAGAAGAGGGAGAGGGGAGGCATCCTATATTTAATTTTGTTCTGTGGGCTTTGGGTCTCCAGGAAGTTCTAAACTAGAACACCCTGAAATTATTCTACAGCTTCGTACAGAATTGTGTACATAGGTTGACATCTTGACAAGCTATGAGTTCCATCACACCAGGGAGCCTTAGTTGCCAAAGCATTCAATAAAGCTTCAAAATTAGATGTTCTACAGGTGGGAGGAAAAAGCAGTGTGGAATATATCACACTTCAGAAAAAAAAATTCCTCTCACTTCCTCCATCTTATGAGTTTGCATCCATAGTGGACCTGGAATATCAAAGATTGATCATTTGCTAGTGTCACAGAAAAGAGAGTGCCTAGAGCTTATTTCAGCACAAAAAAGATTTTGGCTCAGAATTTATTTTCTGGTGTGACATATCCAGCATATGGCTTTCCTGTCAAGCAGATGCTTGTGTGAACTACTGTAACAAATCACACACAGTCAGCAACACATAAAAAGTGTAATGCCAACAGCAAGCAGCTTCCCTGGGGCATGTTCAAAAATTTATATAGAACATAAGTAAAGAAACACCAGTGTTGAGATCTAGCTCATCCAGGGAGAAATTTTTTTTTTTTTTTTTGGGGGGGGATGTTTTTCTTTCCAAATGGTCTTCCTACTTTATGCCCGAGATATCCCTTATTGTGATCAAACATACCAAAGAATATTTAAAAGAAATTGGCTGCAATTTCCTGCACTCTCTAGAGTCCTAGTTGGACTCCTGACACCCTAGAAATTTGAGGCAGAGTGAAAAACCTCCACTATGATCCAGTATAGAGAGAGGACTCAAAACCTTTCCCTCTTTCCTCCACATTTGTACTAAACATGTAATTGCTCTGTAGGGTGCAGCACTTCCCCTCTTTTTCCTGATATGAAAAAATATGTTAGTACCACAAAATTTTAACCTCTAATGATTCTCCAGGTTGTGTTATTGTAGTGTCATAGAATCATCCAGGCCAGAAAGGATCTCTGAGATCATAAAGTCAAGCCCTTTCACTCACTCCACCATGTGGCCAAGTATCAGTCTATACAGCTTTTTAACTATGTCCAGGGATGGTAATTCAACCATGTGATGGTTTCGGCATTACTCGCCCCTCCCCCCCTCTCCACTTTAGAAATCACCCAGACTAGGTTCAGTGGCTCTGGAAATTGAAAGAAGCTATATATTTATAGCTTAGCACAATATAGAAGCAAATTACAATATTGTGATGGTTTGGGCTCTTACCCGCCCCCCCCACACTTTGTATTTGCCCCAGCTAACTCAGATGGACCCTGGGAATATAGATGAAGCAATTTATTTACAGCTAGCAGAATTTACAAGCAGCTATTTATAATATATACAGTTATATACAATTATATACAGAAATATACAAAGGATAAACAATACAAAAGCACAACTCCCCTCCCAGAAACCAAGGTCCCCAGGAGGGGCTCTCAAACCACCCCAACACCTCCCCCCGGTCCTCTCAACCTTACCCCAGTTCTCAGGAAGAAGAGAGGTGTGGCCAAGAGGTTAGGGAGTAAGGTTAGCAGGAGCAAGGTTAATGAGATGTGACTAGGTCTGAAGGCAAAGGCAGAAGAAAAAGACAAAATGGAGAAAGTTTACTTCTTCTTCCCAGAGTTCTCAGCGTGACTGTGAGAGAAGGAGACACCATGTTTTCATTCCACTGCCTGTTATCAAGTTCTTTTACCAAAACATTCCAGCTTGCTTCAAACTAGCACAAATATATACAGTTATATACAGGAATATACAAGTTAAAAGGTAATACAGAAACACAACAGCCCTCCCAGATAGTGTCCATGGATAAGTCCCATCGGTATGTTTCATCTTTGCCTTGATGTTGTGGTGGTTTGGGTGTACCCGACCCCCCACACTTTAGAAGTACCCCACTAGACTCAGCCAGGCTCTGGGAATATAAATGAAGCTATTTATTTACAGCTAGAACAATATACAAGCAGTTATTTACAGTACATACAGTTATATACAGAAATATACAAGGAAAAAGCAATACAGAAACAAAACTCCCCTCCCAGAAACCTGAGTCCCCAGGAGGGGCTCTCAACCACCCCTGCACCTTCCACCTGCCCCTCTCAACCTTACCCCAGTCCTAAGGAAGAAAAGAGTGTTCAGCAAAGAGGTTAAGAAGCAAAGGTGAGTGGAAGGTGAGGTTAGGGAGCTGCAGTTCAGCCAAAAGCCCAGCCAGAAAGTGAAGACAAAATGGCAAGAGTGTTATCTAATGTTTACATTCTTTTTCAGCAAGACTCTGAGGGAAAGTAGACATCACCATTGGTTTTTTTTCATTTCACAGCCTATGATATAGTTTTTCTCACCAAAACATTCTAGTTTACTTCAAACTAGCACAGATGACCAGATAATCATGGAGACACCAATCTAAGAACAGTTTACCTCGCTGGTGGACTATTTGCTTGATCTGATCAAAGGCTGCTTGTTGGTCAGGTCCTCACTTGAAATTGTTTCTCTTAGGAGTCACATCGTGCAGAGGTTTGACAATTTCACAGAATCCAGGAATGTGTAGTCTCCAAAATCCCACTGCACCCAAGAAATACAGAGTGTCATTTTATTTGTGGGAACTGCCGTGGTGGAGACTTTGTTGATCACATCCTGAGGAATGTGGCAGTGACCATCCTGCCACAGCACTCCCAGAAACTGAATTTCTCTGGCAAAAGTCCTTTGACCTTGTCTCTCTTAATGGCAAAACCTGCTTGCAACAGAATGTCAATGATTTTGTTACCTTTCTCGAAGACTTCCTCAGCTGTTTGGCCCCACACAATGATGCCGTCAATGAATTGTATGTGCTCTGGAGCTTTACCTTTCTCCGATGCATCATGGATGGCTGAGTGACAGATGGTTGAGCTGTGTTTCCACCCCTGAGGCAAACGGTTGAACTGGTACTGGATTCCTCTCCAGGTGAATGCAAACTGAGGCCTGCACTCCTTTGCTATGGGAATAGAGAAGAAAGCATTAGCAATGTCTATGGTTGCATACCATTTAGCCTCCTTCGATTCCAGCTCGTACTGGAGTTCCAGCATGTCAGGCACAGCTGCGCTCATGGGTGAAGTCACCTCGTTGAGGGCACAAAAATCTACTGTGAGTCTCCAATCACCATTATGTTTACGCACAGGCCAGATGGGACTGTTGAAAGGTGAATGAGCTTTCTCGATGACAGCCTGATCCTCCAGTTGATGAATCAGCTGATGAATGGGAAACAAAGAATCATGGTTAGTTCTGTACTGCCTATGATGAACCGTTTGAGTTGCAATTGGCACTTCCAAATCCTCTATGTCATGATGTCCCACAACTGCAGATTCATCTGAAAGTTCAGGTCTAATGGACAATTTCAATTTACCATCCTCAATCTCTACAGGTGCTATTCCAAAATCCCGTTTGTGACTCTTAGGATCCTTGAAACAACCTTGTCTCAAAAAGTCAATTCCCAAAATGCAAGGCGCATCAGGTCCAGTTACAATAGTATGTTTCTTCCACTCTTTACCAGTTAGACTTATTTAATCTCATAACTTAGTTACCTCCTGAGATCCATTAGTGATTCCAAAAGTAGTTATAGACTGTGTCCCTTTGCAATTGGATGGCAATAAAGTACACTGAGCACGTGTGTCAACTAAAGCCCTGTTTTCCAAACTTTTGAACTGCCAGGCCACCTAATGAATACACTCCAATAGATTTGGTTCTCTCCACTGTCTCTTTTCTCCTCCTCCTCCTGGCTGGAGGCAGGGCACCCCTAATGCTGAACACAGCATGTGGGGTGTACACAATGATTGGTGTTGTTGTGAGAGAAATTGCAATTGTTGGAATGATTGCAGTTGCTCTGGGGAGCTGAAGAAGTGACAGCTACTTTTCTGGCATTGCTGCCTCTGTTTCTGCCTCTCTGCAGTTCCCTAACTCTCTTTGAAAGAGCCATAGTAGGTTGACCATCCCACTTGTTCATGTTCTCACTGTATTGGTCACGCAGAATTATCCACAGTGACGCATGTGATTGCTGAAGTCTAGGTGCAATTTTTCTCCTGGAATTGCCTTGCAGGAGGTGGTTGTCTGTTCCTGACTGTAGAAACATGCACCCATTCAGATGATGCAGGAATGGTATCCCTTGCCAGATTGGAAATGGAGGTTTTAAATTCTTCCTTCAGTTCTTTCTATCTTTGCTATCTTTAATGCCATCCTTAATGTATCTTTAATGCCATCTTTAATCTCTCTTATCACTGTACCCCGAGTTTTTATGGTACAGATTATGGCAGAATGTGACAAGCTGTCCTCGGTCTGTTGCAGGTGGTCAGTGAATTCACCAACAGTGAGAGACCTTCCATTATTACTCCTTGATAGACACCTACTAGCCAACACTTTAGCATAGGATGAAGGAGAAACCTTAGGAAGTTTATTCATGAGACCTGTTCCAAGAGGAATGTCATCAGGCTCATATGTGCCATGCTCTCTATAAAGCACTTTCTTCACAGCAAACTCTTTCAGAAGCTTAATTCCCTGCTCAATGATGTTTCACTTCTGGGCAGCCCATGGCTGGATATCTCATAGACACAGCCAACAAGAGGCATGTCCTCAAGCTGACCTTACCAGGAAGACTTGCTAGGTATTTGTCCACTCCACTCTCCTTGGTGAGTGGTCCTAGTTACTTGGCAAACTTGTCTCCTACCTACAGGGCATTTGCACCAATAGTACTGCATCTCACTAGCTAGCTTAGGATTGGCTCTCCTGATTCCCTTGAGTATTCCTTTCTAACTTCCCTGACCTTTCTGAGTGGATCATTGGAATACTGCATGTCATCCTTCTCCTCTTTCTCTTCTTTTTGTGGTTGTCCCTCGCCTAGAAACAGAACTTACCTAAGAGAATTCTTAAACTCATCAGAACCATCCTCTTTCTTGGCAGCCAACCTCACAGTGCTCCTCTCATCAGATCTAAGTATGTTGGCCAAATCTCGAAGACTATACTTCTCCTCTTCCTCCTCTTGTGCACCAGAGGTCCCCTCCCCTAAGTCCTCTTTTGCATCACTCTTTGTCAAATGTTTCATCTTCACCTGCACCTTAGCTGGAGCCAGAATAATTGGAGCTGAAATGGACTTTGATGACTTCCCTAGAGATCTGAATTATTTGGGGTCTGGCCTGAGGCCTGTGAGTTTGAATCTACTGAGGGTTAGGAGTTTCTGCTGCCTGAGGATTCAAACCAGTTGAAGGGACATCTGAAGTTTGAGAAGATATCTCAGTTCCTTGGACATCTGCCATGTTATTTTTGTTACCCAAGACTTTAGTAGTTTTCCCAGAATCTATCAGAGGAGGAGTAGTGGTGCCCCCTCCTTGCTCTCCCTCTGAGCTAAGATTATTTACATTCTGTGCACTGCTTATCTCCATAGTCAAGGATACTCATCTCTTTTTCTGGCTCCTAAACACATCACACGCTAATTTCTCATACATAATGCACAAATTAATATGAAGATCAAAATTACAGAACCTAAGATTACACACAACAAAAATGCCAGTGTCACACGACTAAAATTCAGAGCAAGGATTAAGCGACTGGATCTTAGGTAAAATTATTTGCATTAAAGCTGTTGAATAAATTCCAACAGATGTATCATTTATTGAATTATTGCTGGTAAAAAAAGAAACTTGTAATGTTAAATCCAATCCACCCAAGAATGTAGTCTCCACAATCAAAGAACATTGTTTTAATCTTTCTCCAAATTAGATTAAACAAAAGGTAACCAATTTGGGCTGCCAGACAACCGTAAAAGGAAAGACAAAAATCTGGCCACACAACAGCCCCCACTAAGTAAAATAGCTTCATTGGCTTCATTCTGATCCCCAGAGTTAATTAACAACCAATCAAATTTAATTTTCCCCACTTTGGATTGCCAAAATGAAAGATGAGATGGTTTGGGTGTTACCTGCCCCCCTGCCACACACACACACGTTAGAAATCACCCAAACTAGGTTCAGTGGCTCTGAATACAGCACAGCAATACCCCGATCCAGGCAGACACACCATTTTTATAATGTTCAAAAGAGGTGAGCTCACTAGTTCTGACAACTTTTACAATATTTTTACAGATTGGTACAAAGTTATAATCAACCTGTATAATTGGGCAATTCTTACCAAAACAACCTGCAGGACCACCCAAAGTTCAGCCCATCAGCAGGTGGTCAGTGGGCATGAGAACCAAGGCTGAAAGCTGGAAAACAAGGCCAATGTTTACCTTTTATCTTCCCTAGGGAGGAAACTTCTCATGGGACCAGAAGATTGTTTTGGTTTTACGATGCTTTTGGCTTACAATGTGAGCCACTGTAACTTACATGACATGGGGATCTTTCAGGGGCTTTGCCACCCTCCATGACAGCAGGTCACTGACCGTCTCTTCTTGGATTGTGAAGGTTTCATTCTGTCCCCCCTCCCTGTATTTCAGCTCAGGACAGCTGGATGACTAAGCCATTTTGGCTGCCGAGCCGAGAGAGTGAAAAGCTAGCCTAGCTGCGGCTGGGAGATTTTTTTTTTTTTTTTTCTTTCTTCTCTTTCTGACTGTCAGTATCTCTGTGCACTATGCCTGTCACTCGTGCTACAAAGGGCAGAAGCGTGTGCACACAGACTGATGTGACCTGGGAAAGCACAGGAGTCCAGGCCACTGGATGCAGGGAGTGCTACAGCCTCTCGCTTGCTGCTGAAGGGGAGGGGGAGAACAATTGCACCAGGTGTGAGCAGGTGAACTTCCTTCTCACCTTGGTGGCGGAATTGAAAGATGAAGTGGCCGAGCTGAAGGACGAAGTGTCCAGGCTCAGGTCAATAAGGGAGAATGAAAGGGAGCTGGATCTGTGGGTGCAGGCTCTGCAGATCCCCCCTGCTAAGGAATCTGCCCCTGGAAACAGTGAGGGATGGGTGCAGATCCCTGTCAGGGGAAGTAAGGGAAATCCTCCCCGGCCCTCTCCTTCTCCTCCTCTGCCCTTGCGCAACAAGTATGAGGCGCTGCATGCAGAGGGTACAGAGGGTGAGAGCAATGAGGATCATCCCACTGAGACATTGCCTAAGGTGGAGCAGTCACCACCAACTGTGGTGACCAGCTCCACAAAAAACAAGAAAAAGAGAAGAGTTGTAGTTGTCGGGGACTCCATCTTGAGGGGGACAGAGGGACCCATTTGTCGTCCCGACCCGTCTCACAGGGAGGTGCCCGGGTTAGGGACATCACCAGGAGAATCCCTAACCTAATCCAGTCCTCTGATTATTACTCCTTGTTGGTAATACAGGCTGGCAGCGATGAAATTGAAAAGAAGGGGACCAGGGCAATTAAAAAGCAATTTAAAGCCCTGGGGAAATTGATAGAAGGGGCGGGAGCGCAGGTGGTGTTCTGCTCAGTTCCCTCTGTGGCAAGGGAGTTCACAGAGAGGAATAGCAGAACCTACGATATCAACAAATGGCTGAAGGGATGGTGCCAGCGGCAGCGTTTTGGGTTCTTTGACCATGGGGGAACTTTTACTGCACCGGACCTGCTGGCTTGTGATGGGGTGCAGTTATCTAGGAAGGGCAGGAGAGTCCTGGCAATGGAGTTGGCAGGGCTCATTAGGCGGGCTTTAAACTAGGTCTGAAGGGGGTGGGTGAGGAAATTACTCTCTCTGAGAAGGAGAGAGATGGAAGGAAACTAAGGACAATTAAATCGAGAGCCCAGTTGAAGTGTATCTACACCAATGCACGCAGCTTGGGTAACAAACAGGAGGAATTGGAAGTCCTGATCCACCAGGGGGACTACGATGTAGTTGCCATTTCAGAAACTTGGTGGGACGACAGGCATGACTGGGCTGTTATACTGGAGGGATATAACCTTTTCAGGAGAGATAGGCAAGGGAGAAGAGGAGGAGGGGTGGCCCTGTATATTAGAGAGTCACTCCATGCCATTGAGCTAGAAGTGAGGGATGAAGGGGTAGAGACCTTGTGGATTAAAATCAGAGGTAGGACTAATAAATCTGACATCCTGGTTGGAGTCTGTTACAGACCACCCAACCAGGATGAGGGAACAGATGAGATATTTTACAAACAGTTGGAGGCTGTCTCAAGATCTTCAGATTTTGTCCTTGTGGGTGACTTTAACCTGCCAGATATCTGCTGGGAACTTAATTCAGCAGAGAGGAGGCAGTCCAGGAGATTTCTGGAGTGCATGGAGGACAGCTTCATGACCCAACTGTTAAACGAGCCTACTAGGGATCAAGCTCAGCTTGACCTGCTGCTCTCCAACAGAGAAGGGCTGGTAGGAGATGTGATAGTGGGAGGCTGCCTGGGGTGTAGCGATCACGAGTTAGTGGAGTTTTCAATATACAGGGAGGTAGGGAGGCACTTCAACAAAACCTACACCTTGGACTTTAGGAGGGCAAACTTCAATTTGCTCAAGGAACTTATTTCCAATGTCCCCTGGGCAGCAGTTCTTGAGAACAAAGGGGTCCAGGATGGTTGGACTTACTTTAAACAGGAGTTCTTGAAGGCACAGGAACTGGCAGTTCCCACGTGCCGAAAGATGAGCCGCAGGGGGAGGCGACCAGCCTGGATGAGCAAAGAGCTCCTGAAGGAAGTGGGGGAGAAAAAGAGGGTGTATCGCCTCTGGAAGGAGGGGAAGGCTTCTCCTGATGTGTTTAAGGAGGTAGCCAGACTATGTAGGAGAAAAATTAGAGAGGCTAAGGCTCAGCTAGAACTTAGGCTGGCCACTTCCGTGAAAGTTAACAAAAAACACTTTTATAAATTTATCAATGCTAAAAGGAAGGGCAAGAAGAGCCTCCACTCCTTACTGGACCAGGAGGGGAACACTATAACTGATGATGAAGCAAAGGATGAGGTCCTGAATGCCTTCTTTGCCTCAGTTTTCAACAGTAAGGAGAGAGGAGGAGGAGGCAAATGGCCTCTTAAACTGGGGGATGGGGTCGGGGAGCAGTGTGTTCCCCTGGAAATTCATGAGGAATTAGTTCAGGACCTGCTGAGCCATCTGGACACCCACAAGTCCATGGGACCAGATGGGATCCATCCCAGGGTGCTGAGAGAGCTGACAGCTGAGCTGGCCAAGCCGCTCTCCATCATTTTCCAGCAGTCCTGGCTCACCGGAGAGGTCCCAGGAGACTGGAAAATGGCCAACGTGGTCCCCATCCACAAAAAGGGTCGGATGGAGGAACCTGGGAACTACAGACCCGTCAGCCTGACCTCAGTGCCAGGGAAACTGATGGAGCAGGTTCTCTTGGGGGCAATAACTGCGCACCTGAGGGATGGCAAAGATCTCAGGTCCAGCCAGCATGGGTTTAGGAAGGGCAGATCCTGCCTTTCTAACCTGATCTCCTTCTATGATCAGGTGACCCGCTTGGTGGATGTGGGGAGGCCTGTGGATGTAGTCTATCTGGACTTCAGCAAGGCCTTTGACACTGTCCCCCACAGCAAACTGCTGGCTAAGCTGTCAGCCCGCGGCTTGGATGGTAACACTCTGTGCTGGGTTAGGAACTGGCTGGAGGGCCGGACCCAGAGAGTGGTGGTGAATGGTGCCACAACCAGCTGGCGGCCAGTCACTAGTGGTGTCCCTCAGGGATCAGTGCTGGGCCCCATCCTCTTTAACATCTTCATAGATGATCTGGATGAGGGCATCGAGTCAGTCATCAGCAAGTTTGCAGATGACACTAAGCTGGGGGCAGATGTGACTGAGCTGGAGGGCAGAAGGGCTCTGCAGCGGGACCTTGACCGCCTGGACAGATGGGCAGAGGCCAATGGGATGGTGTTCAATAGCTCAAAGTGCAGGGTGCTGCACTTTGGCCACAACAACCTCATGCAGAGATCCAGGCTGGGGTCGGAGTGGCTGGAGAGCAGCCAGACAGAGAGGGATCTGGGGGTACTGATTGATACCCGCCTGAAGATGAGCCAGCAGTGTGCCCAGGTGGCCAAGAGAGACAGTGGCATCCTGGCCTGCATCAGGAATGGTGTGGTCATCAGGAGCAGGGAGGTCATTCTGCCCCTGTACTCTGCACTGGTCAGACCACACCTCGAGTACTGTGTTCAGTTCTGGGCCCCCCAGTTTAGGAGGGACACTGAGATGCTTGAGCGTGTCCAGAGAAGGGCGATGAGGGTGGTGAGAGGCCTCGAGCACAAGCCCTACGAGGAGAGGCTGAGGGAGCTGGGGTTGTTTAGCCTGGAGAAGAGGAGGCTCAGGGGTGACCTTATTGCTGTCTACAACTACCTGAAGGGTGGTTGTGGCCAGGAGGAGGTTGCTCTCTTCTCTCAGGTGGCCAGCTCCAGAACAAGAGGACACAGCCTCAGGCTGCGCCAGGGGAAATTTAGGCTTGAGGTGAGGAGAAAGTTCTTCACTGAGAGAGTCATTGGGCACTGGAATGGGCTGCCTGGGGAGGTGGTGGAGTCGTCGTCCCTGGGGCAGTTCAAGGCAAGGTTGGATGTGGCACTTGGTGCCATGGTCTAGCCTTGGGCACTGTGGTAAAGGGTTGGACTTGATGATCTGTGAGGTCTCTTCCAACCTTGGTGATACTGTGATACTGTGATACTGTGAACTAATTCTACTGCTGAAGACTGAGGCAACAGTGTTATTAAGTATCTCAGTCTTCTCCTCACTTTTGTCATTATGTTACCCCCTGCATCCTGTAAAAGGTGAAAATTCTCCCTAGACCTCCTTTTGTTGGACAAGAAGAATGATTGTGAAACCATGCCCAACTGCTTACAGAATGTTTTGTTCACATCTGCATTCTGGTTGGGCGGTCCATAACAGACTCCCACCACAATACCAGCTTTGTTGGTCTTCCCCCTGATCCTTACCCAGAGAGACTCAACCTCATCATCATTTTCATTAATTTGTAGGTGTTGAAATATAATGGTTGTTATTATGGTTATGAAATATGGTATTAATGTTAAAACATTAATTATTAATTAATAATACAAAAAATATTTTCTTAACTTATTTATGGGGCCTTTATGCTTGATTGTGCAAATAGATTACAGAATATGTACAGTGCACAGGACACTACCAAACAATTTCAAACAATTTAGCAAAACTAGCAAAATATAGACACTTTTTTTTTTGAGATTCTTGTGGTGCAATATGCTTCTTGCCCTCTAGGGGGACTCAGAGGCTCCTTTCTGCTGAAGCAGAAGGCACAACTAGTTACAGAGCAAATAGAACAAAAGCAAAGAGTTTTAATTACGAAGAGGCTTTCTAGAATGTTTACTTGTAAATTAGTATCTCCCAATTTCTGGGACTGTTATAATCCCAGACAGTATCCAAAACACTTGAAGGAATGTTGTTAGTGGTAAAGAAAACGTTAGAAGCTTTTGGAGTTTTCCCTGGACTCTCACAGGATGCTGGGTCTTGCACAGTCCTCTGACTTGGTCTTGATCGCTCTCAGGCAGATGGTGATCTTCCCAGGGCTCCAAACTTCTCTGGAGGTTTGCAGGTGTGCAGGAAAGCACAATGTGTTGCAGCTTGGCAGTGACCTGCCTCGTCTCACCATTCAGCTGGTGGTGAGGTCTCTATAAGTGGGCTCTCCAGCTAGGAGCAGCTTATCACTTTCAATAGCTGTAACTGCTATAGTGGCAATAATGCACCTTGCTCAGGGACACTTGGCTCTCCTAGTCTTACCCTTTGTGCACAGTCTTGGCTGTTGTTACCTGCTGATGGGATTGTTCACACTATGGCTGGCCAGTTTAAGGCAGCTTTTGGCAGAGACTTACTGCCTACAGCATGAAGGAACTTGCTAGGCAAAGCAAGGCGAAGTAAAGCATGACATGGCATGGCAAAATGAGGCATGGCAAGTTGTTTAAAACTTCACTCATATTAATTAATTACCTGAGTCTTGATTGCTCCATTGGGCAACAGATTAACCAATCAAAATGGCACTTTGCTGTAACTAACCATATTAGGTGAAGCCGGAAGCTTGCTTAGCCTGAATTTGGGAAAACACATGCATACGTGAGGTAAGCACAAACCAAGTGTATGTATCTCGTTTACCACAGGACATAAACAGGAGCAAAACAAGTCTGGGCAAGACAGAGTTCTTAGACTCAGTGGTTCCAGGTGCTTTGTCCTTTTCCTGAGTCACTCCCCACTCTGGAAGGGGGAAGGGGAGCAGGGGATCATGTCTGAACAAGCCAGGACACCTATTAGGCCTATTCTTGGCCTTCCACAACAGTAAGTGTTCATATGTATTCCTGATATAGAGGGCCACCCCACCTCCTCTTCTCCTACCCCTTCTGAAATGTTGATAGCCATTTGTAGTGGTTTGGGAATTACCTGCCCCCCCTGTCCACAATTAGGAATTCACCCAGACTAGACTCATTTGGCTGGAATTTAAGGAATGAAGGTTTATATTTACAGCTCAGCACAACTTACAAGCATATATATACACAATATACATAAATATTTATAGTTATATACAAATTGAAAGCAATACAGAAATACAAAATCCCTTCTGAAACAGTCAGATTGCTCAGAGGGCTCATGAACCAACCACACACCCATCTCCTTCCTGCCCCCCCCCCCCCCCTCAAATAACCAGATCAATCTTCATATAACTCACATGATAAATTTGCAGAGATCTGAGGTGAGATGTCAGAAAGACAAAAAGGAGGTTAGAGGAAGAGGATAGATTGGGTTGCATAGACCTCATGTAAAGGAGCTAAGCAAGGTGCAACCAGACCAACAGCCTAACAGAGAAGAAGTGAGGAACTGAGTGATGAATGTATGACAAGTGACTGTCTTATTTATGTTTTGACTATGTGCATCTCTCAACAGAAGAACGAGTGATATAGATCACTATAATTTTCTTCTCACAGCCAAGGGCATAATTTCTTTCAGTAAAACATTCCAATTAGCTTCAAGCCAGCACAATTCACTCCTCTATACCACTCAATGTTTTGCTGAGAATTATCTGTCTAACCTAGGACAATATTTACAATAATGAATTGTACAAGTTCATGTTTTCAGTTTACACTTCATTCTGACTATCTCAGATGTAGGTGATTCAAAAGCTCAGAAAACAGGAAACAGTTTGTCTCTTCACAGATTAGATGAAAAAATAAGGACCCTCAGGTGACATTGGGTTTGTGTCCATGCACCACAAATTCTCTCATAAATTCTCCCTTTGGATGCCACATAGTACCTAAACCTGAAAACTTCTAAGAGCTGTTATTATACACTCTAAATCTTAAGATATCTCAGCTAAAGTTAGATTTCTTTGCAGAGTAAACTGGATTTCACTATTCTCCTGCATTACCCAGTATGTATGTCCACAACTTTCATCAGAACCCACCCCTCAGACAGGTTTCTTTTTGCCCAAAAGAGGAAACACCCAGATAGCATTTCCTTATGTATTCTTTTCACATACAGCAGGAACTTTATCTCCATTAACAGTTTAGACCAAATCTGATTGTGCAGGTCCTGCTCTGTTTACTGAACCTCTACTATTTACCAACCAGGTAGCTTATGCTAAATGTTTGTCCCAGTTTTTCAGAGTTCCACCCCCCATGGCTTTGAGGATGGTTTTCAGCAAACCATTGTAGCGCTCAATCTTCCCTGAAGCTGGAGCATAGTAGGGTATGTGATAGATCCATTCAATACCATGCTCTTTGGCCCAGTTTTTCACAAGATTGTTCTTGAAATGAGTGCCATTGTCTGATTCAATTCTCTCTAGAGTTCCATGCCTTCACATGATCTGTCTCTCCAAGCCAAGAATGGTGTTACATGCAGTAGCATGGGAAACTGGATAGGTTTCCAACCATCCAGTGCTGGCTTCTACCATCGTTAGCACATACTGCTTGCCAGAATGAGATTGAGGTAAAGTGGTGTAGTCAATCTGCCAGGCTTCACCATATTTGTACTTTGACCATCTCTCACCATACCATAAGGGCTTGATTCACTTAGCCTGCTTAATAGCAGCACAAATGTCACAGTCATGGATGACTTGGGTGATAGCGTCATTGGACAAGTCAATTGCCCTATCACGAGCCCATCGGTATGTTGCATCTCTGCCTTGATGTCCAGATGAGTCATGGGCCCACCGAGCTAAGAACAGTTCACCTCGGTGTTTCCAATCAAGGTCAAGATCAAAGTTGGTATCAACTTGAGAAATCTTAGCAGCTTGATCTGCCTGCTGATTATGTTGATGTACCTCAGTAGCTCTGTTCTTAGGCATGTGTGCATCTACGTGCCACACCTTCACTGGAGTTCTCTCCAGCCATGCATCAATGTCCTGCCATAGATCAGCACACCAAATAGGCTTTCCTTTCCTCTGCCAACCATTCTTCTTCCAGTCTTTTAGCCAACCCCATAGAGCATTGGCTACCATCCACGAGTCGGTGTACAGTTAAAGGATAGGCCAATTCTCACTTTCAGCCACATCAAGAGCAAGTTGGACAGCTTTTACCTCAGCAAACTGACTGGATTCTCCTTCTCCATCTCTCGCTTCGGTAACTCTCCTGGTTGGACTCCAAACCACTGACTTCCATCTTCGCTTGTTCCCAACAAGGCGACAGGAACCATCTGTATTATTTCTAAACTGTATATAATTGTAAACACATGTTAAGTATTTTTTGTATATATGATTGTAAATTTAGATCTGCTGTAAAGTATAGCTTTATCTTACCTCCAAGCTGTCCAAGCTGATCTGGTAAATTTATTTGGGATGGCGGGGAAGTTCTCAATGCACCACACTCTATTTCAGTTTGCTGGGAAGCAAATTAAGAATAGCTTTCTTTGCCAATAAAATGCCTATTTTTTAAAGAAAGTCATAGTTAAGTCTGGATACTTTTAAGGCTGACTTCTAACCCTTAATTGTAAATATTATTTTTTAATCCTAGGATAATGCAGGTCACTGAGTCAGAATGAAACATATAACAGATGAGGGTGGAAAATTTTCTAATGGGAAAGTAATTAAGGAGGTAGTCAGAAAAGCTCTGCTAAATCTTTAACTTGTAATGATGTGCATATCTCCTCTTTTTTTTCCTCTTTATATCATAATCAAGGATACAATCAGCAATGCACGGTGAGGAGGGTCAGATACGACTCTGGGAAGACTGTTTTTTATATTAAATTCTTGTGTAAAGGAAATTGGGCTGGACAGTGGAGAGTGAGAAATTCTTTGGTACTTGAGCACTGCAGCATGTAGAAGCACAGGAACTCTCAAGAACTGGAATATAATCATACATTTGTATTGTAGCAATTAATTTTCCATTTATCAGCATGATCCACTATGCAAAGTACATACATAAAAGAACAGGGCCTTCGATGAACTGAGTTTACACACAATTAAAAGAAAGGAAAAGAACAATAAATTATGTATTTATGTAGCTCACACACTCCATTAATGTCATATCAAATGCAAAGAAAAAAATAATTAACTCTCACATTTTCTTTTAACTGGTGACACACATTTTTCCAAAAGAGTGCTATTTGTTGCATGATTACAGCTATTCACCCTACTTCTTACACCCGCTGCTGCAAAGTAGGAACAGAAAATTGGATTTGCTTTGTATATTGTGTTTTATTTCTTTTTCTGCAATATTGCCTATAAGCTTTGCAAATAACTTTTTATCAGGAATAAAATATGTTCTCACTGTTGTGAAGAAACTGAGTAAAGCTGGAGTTGCTCTGTGGTAAAAAAAAAAAAAAGGCAAAATTTAGTTTGCTATACAAAAAATTATATTCTAAGGAGACGGTAATACACAATGCTTCTGACGTATGTAGAGTTTAGATCGAACTGTCTTAATAACCCTTCCTCAATTTAAACTCTGAGTTAGTTACTTAGTTTTATTCAGGTACAGGTAATCAACACACAGGTCATATGAATAAACAGGAGACATGAAAACAAAATGAGACACTCCTGGGCATTCTGAGGTGCATCTCAGAAAATCTGTGGTTAAACAATATTCACTGCCCTCATACAGTGAATGGAGTGATGGAAGACTGATTAAATCATAGAATCTCAGAACGCCAGGCTGGAAAGGCTCTCAAAGATTATTTGATCCAATCTTTCCAGGTAACAGTGTAGTTTAAATCATCAAGTCATTAGGACCATCAAGAGCTTGAAGTCATCAACAGTTAAGCCTGCAGTACCTAGTCTCCACAAAACCGTGTCATGGCTGGATGTAGCAGAGCCATTTTGCATGGAACCAGGCAGGCACTGCCCAATGTCATGGCATGGTGACGTCGTTCTTCCAAGTGTTCTAACGAGAGTCACCATGCCATGCTATATAGCAGGCAGGAAGCCATACGCCTTCCTTCTGCAGATTTTCCCCTGCATCACAGCAGTGAAAAAGGTAAAAAACAAAACCACAGCACTCAGCAGAATCTGCTGGGAAGGTTTGTGTCATGGAGGCAGGGCATTAATGTAGCCGAATTGGGAATTATACAAATGGAATTATTTTATTTTCCTGAAATCCCACCCCCAAACTATATATGAAAAATAGTTTAAGTTTATTTACAGATTCAGTTTGATTGGGAATTTCTTCCAAAATGATATTGTAGATAAATTTAGATATTTAGGAAGTCAGGAAATGGAAAAGGCTAAGCTATAAACACAGCTTTACCCCACTATCAATCAGGCTGCACAGAAGATTAAGAGAACAGCAGGTCTTACTCACAGAGGTGAGATAGGCATTCATCCTTACTGGATTCCTCTGCAGAAGCAGCATTCAGACACTGCAGGCAACATCCAATAGTGTATGCCCATGCAGAAGAATTCCCAAGGTGAGTGTCAGAGTCACCAAACTCAGAAATATCTCAAGCACTTCTTCCATGAGTGGGATGATCATGAAACGATTCTGCCTTCATGATGGCAGGGAAGAGCCAAAACTGCTAGTGTCCCCCAGTCCGGGATGCCAGTCCAAATGCCACTGGTGGCTCTCTCTCAAAGGACCCCAGGGCTTGCCAAGCCTACAAGTTTGTACAGAAGGGTGCAAAAGTGAGGAGAACCATCCAAAAGCAGGGACAGGGTAAAACCAAAATCTGTGCAAAAAGATGCATCCAAAAGCAGGGATGGTCCAGTCATGGCAGGAACCTGTCCTGTCAGGCACTCTGTAAATATAGGGATCTTTCAAGGCAGGAACCTTTTTGCCTTCTCCCTTACTCTGTTTATGCTTTTATAGACAAAGTGTCCATTTACCATTTATACTGGCCACAAAAACCCAATCAATCACCAGCCTGATTCCAGTATGGACTTCCACACAGGTCAGCCCACATACAGAAAGGAACCTTTTGCTGTTTCCCCTTCAGGTCCACAGGGCTGGGGGGAGAAAAGCACTTTTCATGCCTTCTTCTCCCATTCAAACCTGCAGAGAGGGAGGGAGGAAGAAGAAAAGAATTTGGGGTACCCCAGGACAGTTTGCATCCAGGAAACAGCCTTATGCTGGTGTGAAACCAAACCATCATAGAGAAAGGAAACAGACCAAGCTGCAGCTCGCATCTTCCTGCCAGATAAGGGCTCTGAGAGAAGATGCTGTGGGACTGTGGGTACTGGTGTTGACAAGCTCATCCTACTGCCAGCCTCACTACCCCAGTGTGGCCTCATCCTTTTTCTTGCTTCCATGTTATCATCCCACTCCACAGTTCACCAGGGCTGGGTCCCTCGTTTGCCACCTAAATCTCCTGGAAGTTCTGTTTGGGCTGAGAGCAGAAATCACTGAATCATTTAGGTTGGAAAAGACCTTTAAGATCACTGAGAAGAACCATTAACCCAATAGAGACAGGACACCACTAAACCATGCCGCTCAGCACCACATCCCCACAGCTTTAACGTCCTTCAAGGGGTGGAGACTCCACCACTGCCATGGGCAGCCTGGGACAGGTCTTGACAACCCTTCTGGGGGAGGAATCATTCCTCATGTCCAACCTAAATCTCCCTTGGAGCAACCCTGAGCATGAGCATCATGTTCCTGCAAGTGCTGTTTCACTTTAGGGCAAGATGGGCCAGCGCAGCCCATGGGTTTGGGGTGGTACTGCCACTGCCTACAGGGTGAGGTGGGTACCACTGTGATGCTTTCCCATGAGAGTGATGTATTTCAGTTCAGTATTGATGAAAAGATATAGTGCCATCTAGGTGTAGATGGTAGATAAGATAAATGGAAGTGTGAACGGAAGGGATGCAAGCATAGATCTGATTTAATTAACCAATGTAATAAGTATGCATGGGGAGTGAAGGGTGCGATCTGAAGACTGTCTATAGACTGCCATACACATAGAACTGGAAGTGTATATAAATTGTGCAAATAAATGTCTTCACCAGGGAAAAGCCTCCTGAAGTCCATGCCTGCCACTGCCCCGACAAATGCTACAAATGGTGAGCCTGATATTATGGTCTTAACACCGTAAAGAAGAGAGCAGACTGGTAGCAAGCCAATAGAACTAAATAATACAGCAGTCTAGAGAGCTGCCCATGGCAAGGAGCTTGGAACTGGATGATCCTTGTGGTCTCTTCCAACCCTGACTGATTCTATGATTTCAAACGTCTCTACGGTTTCGAGAGAAGAGGTGAGTAGCTGGGAACTTTAGTAATCATCACAGTATTACCACAGTTATCACAGTTATCACAGTATCATCAGGGTTGGAAGAGACCTCACAGATCACCAAGTCCAACCCTTTACCACAGAGCTCAAGGCTAGACCATGGCACCAAGTGCCACGTCCAGCCTTGCCTTGAACAGCCCCAGGGACGGCGACTCCACCACCTCCCCAGGTAGCCCATTCCAGTGTCCAATGACAGCTGGATGTGGCACCATTCACCACCACTCTCTGGGCTTGGCCCTCCAACCAGTTCCTAACCCAGCACAGAGTGTTACCATCCAAGCCGCGGGCTGACAGCTTAGCCAGCAGTTTACTGGGAGAGACAGTGTCAAAGGCCTTGCTGAAGTCCAGATAGACCACATCCACAGGCCTCCCCACATCCACCAAGCGGGTCACCTGATCATAGAAGAAGATCAGGTTAGCAAGGCAGGATCTGCCCTTCCTAAACCCATGCTGGCTGGACCTGAGCCCTTTGCCATCCCTCAGGTGCGCAGTTATTGCCCCCAAGATAACCTGCTCCATCAGTTTCCCTGGCACTGAGGTCAGGCTGACGGGTCTGTAGTTCCCAGGTTCCTCCATCTGCCCCTTCTTGTGGATGGGGATCACATTGGCAGTTTCCAGTCTCCTGGGACCTCTCCAGTGAGCCAGGACTGCTGGAAAATGATGGAGAGCGGCTTGGCCAGCTCAGCTACCAGCTCTCTCAGCACCCTAGGATGGATCCCATCTGGTCCCATGGACTTGTGGGTGTCCAGGTGGCTCAGCAGGTCCTGAACTAATTCTTCATGAATTTCCAGGGGAACACACCGCTCCCCGATTCTATCCCCCAGTTCAAGAGGCCACTTGCCTCCTCCTCCCTCCTTACCGTTGAAAACTGAGGAGAAGGCATTCAGGACCTCAGCCTTTTCTTCATCATCACGATCAAAGAACTTAATTGTATCTGTTGTGGTAGGCCTTTTAGGCCCAAAATAGGCTTATACATGTCCTGCCTTGCCTAGACAGTTTTTCTGCTCCACCAGAGAGGCAAGTGCAGGAAAAGAACACAAAAGAACCTGTAGCCACCGGGGACTCTGGTCTGCCCAGGTTCTTGTGGTAAACAAGGTACACACACTTAGCTTGTGTCTGACTTGTGCAAGGCCTGTGCTTTTCCCAAATTTGAGTAAAAGTGAGACTATGGATTTGCCTAACATTGTAAGGTTTGGCTAACTGCCATCCTGATTGGCTGTTCCCGTGTCCAATGGGCAATGAATGTCAGTTCATATTGATAAAGAGAGATGCGCAAGTAAACAATGTGCTTCTGTTGTGCTCTCTCTGCTGTGCTCAGCTGTGCTCTGCTGTTGTCTGCTGCTGTTGCATGCTGCCTTATTGTTTGCTGGTAAATTCCACTGTTGCAAGCTTACCAGGAGCAGACCCTGAAAGCCTGCACATGATTGGCCTATGTGGTCTGTGTGACATCATGCTGAGATTGTTCATCATATGACATCCTGCCTCTACACCTGAAAGTCCTGCTTATGAGACCTGGACATAACAGATAGTCCAAGAGCCAGGAGAACAAAGTCAGAGATTGTCTGTGTTCTTTCCCCAGAAGCCAGAAGGAATTAAGTCTCAATGTCCAACAAGACAGAGTCCTCTGAAAGCATTTGGCACTGTCTGGACTGTGGCTAATCCCTATAAATTGGGTAGTAATAATTTGTGAGTAAATGCTTAAATGCCTTTTTTTAATTCTCCAGTGCTTTCTGCCATAAGCAGAAAGAGCTCCTTGAGCCCATCTAGCAGGCAAGCGGTACATTGACCGCAAGTGGCATTTGACCATGGGAATTTTCTCTTCCATTTCAATTAATGTTTATATATTTTGCTATTTATTACTAGATCTAGATATTATCCATAGAATGTTTCCATGACCATGTAAGAACCAAAATATTATTAAAATTAGCAGTTGGGGGTGGCAAGAGTTCTGAATGGCAAAATTAATAAACAATATTAATTTTGGAAAAGTATAATCTTGCATCAATCAATTTCCCCTCCATGACAGAATCTTGAGTAGTTTTGGTTACACGTGACAGTTCAAATTGTGGGATTGCCATCACTGCTGCCATAGAAGTAGAAGAAACGATAACACAACACTCAGCACCCCATATGAACTTCTTTATAATGCATTGAGACTGATTCTCAGGACTAGAAAGCATCTATGGATAGTCTGTCTTTGTTTGATATTGCTGATCTATCTCTCAGGAGTCCAATTCTTTTACGTCCTCAACCCTCTGTTTCATTGTGCCTTGAGGACAGCAACTCTCCATTTATTTAGCCATGCATGGAGCTGGCTTCCAGCTGGCTGCTGCTGACTGTCTGTGGGAGCTGCAGTGCTGCAAACCCACCAGTCTGAAATCAGCTGCAACGGCATTTGCTAAAGAAGCCGAGCCAAGTGTGGAGGAGCAGCTGGCAGGGGCAGGAAGAGGAGCAGTGGGCAGCGTCACATTGGCTTTGTGTTAACATGGAGATGAAGAAGAGGTGGTGAGAGTTCTGAATATCAAAATTAATAAGTAATATTAATTTTGGAAAATATCATCAATTAATTTCCCCTTTATAACACAGCCCAACAACAACCCTCCAAGTGACATTTTGGAACATATCTTCATTCACCATTCAGTTTTTGAGCCTCTAGACAGGGCTCTGGGCACATTTTCTATCATCCCAAGAACTGGGCTGCTGTCAGGATCTTCCAAGTCACACGAGTAGTGAAGGAACTAGGGGCAAGCAGCAGCTCTGTACACAGGTCTTCTCCTGCTGCTGCTGGTGCATGTTTGGGCAATGATTTGAGCACCCTCTAGATCAGCATAAGCATATTACCCTGGCCTGGATGCAGCCCCATGACTTTCCAAGCCTCCCTTTCTCTGGGAAAGTGTAGCATTTGGTGAGGCAGCAGCAGGCATGGACTTAGGAAAGCTTTTCCTTAGTGAAGATGTTTATTCATGAAACTTGTACACTTACATACACTTTCAATTCTATTCATATAGCAGTCTACAGATAGTCTTCAGATCACCCCTTTCACCCCACATGCATGCTAATTACATTGGTTAATTAAATCAGATCTATGCCTGCATCCCTTCTGTTCACACTTCCATTTATATTTATTATTTAGGGGAAATAATAAACATGTTTATATTAGCCCTATTTAGTTACACTGTTAGCACAAAGAATTTAATCCAATAGCAGATAACTAAAGCCTATTGGATAAAGTGTTGCAATCTTTTATGGTACAGATTTCCAGTCAAATGATCCGCTGATAATTGTTTCCAATCAAATGACCATATTTTAATTCTGTATTTTCTATTATTTCCTCTCTAGAGGCTTTCCATGTCTCGATATAATTTACACATCTTTCCCTTTTGTTCAAAAATAGATGTGGCAAGTGCTGAGTAGAATTGTAAGTAATTTTTGAGGATTATTCTCCAATTTTTTGTATTTCTGCTATAATAGAGCAAAACAATAAAAAGGGGTTGGGATAAAAGTTTAAATTTAATATCACGCCAGAAATAAATGAACAAGTTATTTAACTATGCTTACTGTTACATTGATAAGTTATGGGTAAGATGAAAACTGCATCTTCTGTGCAAAGTCCAATTTTCTAATTATGCATGGCTGCTTTATGCAATGTGATCAAATCTACAGAGATGACAGACTCTTTAAAACTCTCATATACACCCTCATGATCACAGTTGAGAAGGTTCAGTTCCCAAAGACTAGGCTGTAAATGAAAGAATTGCTTGATTTCATCAGTAGCGGAAACATACAGGACTTGAGAGGATAACTTGGTAGTAATGATAAAAACATTATTCATACATTCCAGAATCTCTAAGCTTTCATGTGACTTGAGAAGGAAAATAAGAAATACATTCAATGAAGAACATACAGCCATGCTAAGTTGAAGATGAAAGACCATTGTTTTGTTTATTTTTACAAGAGCCTCTTATCTGCTATAGGAAATAAAGAACATACTAGCCTTGTCCACTAGAGGTTTTTTTTTTTTTTTTTTTTTTTTTTTTTTTTTTTTAAATCAAGCTACTCTTTATTGGTGAAGAAGTATTTAATTAACAGCCCTTATTCTGGTCTTTCAGGAAAAAAAGATTTTCAGTTCACCTAGTTACATTAAGTAATTTGAACTTTACACAAATCATAAAAAAACTGTTCAGATATGCCCTTGTCCATCATATCAATGGTATAACAGGAATTTAAGATATATCAGTAGGATAGAAAACAGTTGGTGTTTATAAGATACGTTAGTGTATGAAAGTTAAGTTGGTGTATGTAATATAAGGGGCACTTCATGTTCTTCAGTCTGAGTCTCTAGCTGCTGCTTGCCCTGTTAACTGTCTTTGCTTGAATCTGTGTAACCTAATCTAATCATTCTTCTTCTAACCTCTTATTAGTTTTTTTGTCTCATCCCTGCACTTAAGCCTTCTGACATAAGGGACGGGGTGAGAAGAAGGAGAGGAGTTAGGAGCCATCCTGGGCAGTCTAGCTGTTTGAGAGGGATTTTGAATTTCTGTATTACTTCTAACTTGGAGAAACCAGGAGGGGCATCAACAGAACCTCCACACTGGACTTCCGAAGGGCAGACTTCAGCCTATTTAAGGAACTAATTCAGAAAGTTCCTTGGGAAATAGCCCTTAGAAACAAAGGGGTCCAGGAAGGTTGGACCTGCTTCAAGAAAGAACTCCTGAAGGCACAGGAGCAGGCAGTGCCACTGAGCCGGAAGATGAGCCGAGGAGGGAGGCAGCCAGGCTGGATGGGCAGGGAGCTGCTGAAGGAATTAAAGATTAAAAAGAGAGTGTATCACCTTTGGAAAAGAGGGGAGGTGTCCCAGGAGAAGTTCAAGGAGGTTGCTAGGTCTTGTAGAGGAAAAATTAGAGAGGCAAAAGCCCACTTGGAGCTCAGGCTGGCCACAGCTGCCAAGGAAAATAAAAAGTGTTTCTTTAAATATATGAATAGCAAGAGAAGGGCCAAGGACAACCTCCAGTCCTTGTTAGATAGAGAGGGGAATAGAGTGACAAAGGATGAGGAAAAGGCAGAGGTGCTTAACACCTTCTTTGCCTCAATCTTCACTAGTGGGACAGGTTGTCTCCAGGACAGCTGGACTCCTGAAGTGGTGGATGGAGTCAGGGACCAGTACAGTCCCCCTCTAATCCATGAGGAAGCAGTAAGGGATCTGCTAAGTCACTTGGATCCTCACAAGTCCATGGGACCGGATGGGATCCACCCTAGGGTGCTGAGAGAGCTGGCAGCTGAGCTGGCCAAGCCACTCTCCATCATTTATCAGCAGTCCTGGCTCACTGGAGAGGTCCCTGAAGACTGGAAGCTGGCCAATGTGATTCCCATACACAAGAAGGGTCGTAAGGAGGAGCCAGAAAACTACAGACCTGTGAGCCTGACCTCAGTGCCAGGCAAGGTCATGGAACAGGTCATCTTGGGTGCCATCACAAAGCACCTACAGGATAGCCAAGGGATCAGGCCCAGCCAGCATGGGTTTAGGAAGGGCAGGTCCTGCCTCACCAACCTGATCTCCTTTTATGATCAGGTTACCCGCCTGGTGAATGTGGGGAAGGCTGTGGATGTAGTCTACTTGGACTTCAGCAAAGCCTTTGACACTGTCTGCCACAAGAAGCTCCTAGCCAAGCTGGCAGCTCATGGTTTGGACAGATTCACTCTGTGCTGGATCAAGAACTGGCTGGATGGCAGAGCTCAGAGAGTGGTGGTGAATGGTGCCACGTCCAGTTGGCAGCCAGTCACAAGTGGTGTTCCCCAAGGATCAGTGCTGGGCCCAGTCCTGTTCAATATCTTTATTGATGATCTGGACGAGGGCATTGAGTCCAGCATCAGTAAGTTTGCAGATGACACCAAGCTAGGAGCAGGTGTTGATCTGTTGGAAGGTAGGAGAGCCCTGCAGAGGGACCTGGACAGGCTGGATGGGTGGGCAGAGGCCAATGAGATGAGATTTAACAAGGCCAAGTGCAGGGTTCTGCACTTTGGCCACAATAACCCCAAGCAGCGCTATAGGCTGGGGACTGAGTGGCTGGAGAGCAGCCAGGAGGAAAGGGACCTGGGGGTACTGATAGATAGTAAGCTGAAGATGAGCCAGCAGTGTGCCCAGGTGGCCAAGAGAGCCAATGGCATCCTGGCCTGCATCAGGAACAGTGTGGCCAGTAGGACAAGGGAGGTTATTCTTCCCCTGTACTCAGCACTGGTCAGGCCACACCTTGAGTACTGTGTCCAGTTCTGGGCCCCTCAATTCAAGAAAGATGTTGAGGTACTGGAACATGTCCAGAGAAGGGCAACGAAGCTGGTGAGGGGCCTGGAACACAAATCCTATGAGGAGAGGTTGAGAGAACTGGGCCTGTTTAGCCTGGAGAAGAGGAGGCTCAGGGGTGATCTTATTACTGTCTACAACTACCTGAAGGGACATTGTAGCCAGGTGGGGGTTGGCCTCTTCTCCCAGGTAACCAGCAATAGAACAAGGGGACACAGTCTCAAGTTGTGCCAGGGTAGGTATAGGCTGGATGTTAGGAAGAAGTTTTTCACAGAGAGAGTGATTTCCCATTGGAATGGGCTGCCCAGGGAGGTGGTGGAGGCACCGTCCCTGGGGGTCTTCAAGAAAAGACTGGATGAGGCACTCAGTGCCATGGTCTAGTTGACTGGCTAGGGCTGGGTGATAGGTTGGACTGGATGATCTTTGAGGTCTCTTCCAACCTGGTTGATTCTATGATTCTATGATTCTAACTTGTGTATTATTGTAAATATCTGTAAATATTGTGCACATATGCTTGTAAATATGTGCTATGCTATAAAATATAGCTTCATCCTTAACGTCTGGCTGGCTGAGCTTCTAGCTAGTCTGGTGAATCTAGGGGGGTGGGAGGAAACTCTCAAACCACCACAGCTCCTTGTTCTCATTTGGCTGCTGCACTTTTCACCTCTGCACAAGGTTCAGTCTGAGTAAATGCTTCATCATTTAATGTGTGGCAGAAGAATATTTTATTTTGCTCTGGCATGCAAAAACATCTTCAGAGAAATCTAAAAAATATATGTTTGCAAAAATTTTCACAGTTCTAAGGGATATGAACCAAACAAGGAGTAGCGTCTCTGAATTTTAGGGAAGATCTTCAAGGAGTGAGTAAATAGGACCAGGACCCCTTGGAAAATTGTCCAGAACAGAGCCGGCAGAACTTTAAGGATGCTGTCCATAGAGCATAAGACTTCTCAATCTGCAGATGCAGGAAATCAAACCAAGAAGGAAAGAGATAATCATGGCTGAAAGAAGATGTGTACATCTAAAAGGCAAGAAGGAACTGCAGAGGCAGAGAAGTATCTTGAGAAGAGTATAAGGATGCTGTCTGGTTGGGAATGAAGGGACATGGCTGGAATTGAACTTGTTAAGAGATGCAAAGAATAACAAGAAGGGCTTCTGCAGGTATGTCAACCAGAAAAAGAAAGTAAAAGAAAACATACTCCCCAAGATGAGAAGTAATGTTGACCTAGTAACAACAGATTAATAGAAGGCTGAAGTTCTGTAGAACTTTTTTTGCCTCAGTTGTCACCGGAAAACTCTCTCTTCACACCTCCCTAATTGGACAACCAAAAGATGGGCACCAGGGTTTTGTGTCACACACTTTAAGTGAAGACAGGCTTTGTGACCACCTAAGGAACCTTAACCTACACAAGTCTATGGTACTTGATGAAGTGCATCCTAGAGTCCTGAGGGTTAATGCAGTTGCTAAGCCACTCTTTAGGATAATTGAAGAGTTGTGCAACCACATGAAGTCCCTGATGACTGGAAGAAGGCAAACACTACACCTATCTTTAAGAAGGGTGGAAAGGATGAACCTGGGAATTAGCAATTGGAATATCATGCAAAAGATCCTCCTAGAAGCTATGCTAAAGCACATGGAGGACAGGGAGGTGATTTGAGACAGCCAGTGTGGTTGTACTAAAGGCAAGATCTGCCTAACCAACCTAGCTGCTTTCTGTGATGGAATGACATCTGTGGACAAGGGAAGGTCAATGAATTTCATATATCTGGAATTCTGCAAGGCCTTTGGCATTGTCCCCTCCATCATCCTTCTCTCTAAGTTGGAGAGATATGAATCTGATTGTTGGACTGTTTGATGGATAAAAAATTATCTAGATGGTCACATCCATAACGTAGCAGTCAATGGCTTGATGTCCAGGTGGAAGCAGGTGACAAGTGGTGTCTCTCAGGGGTCCATGCTAGGACCAGTGTTGTTAAATATCTTCATAAATGATTCAGATAATGGGATCAAGTGCACCCTCAGTAACTCTGTAGATGACATCGTCATGAGTGGTGTGGTTGATGTGTCAGACACACAGGATGTCATCCACAGAGACCAGAATAAGCTGGAGAAGTGGGCCCAGGTGAACTTCATGAGGTTTAACAAGGCAAAGTGTAAGGTTCTCACTTGGGTCAGGACAATCTTTGACACCAGTGTAGCCCCAGAGATAGAGAGAAGTCCTATGGAAAAGTAGTTGGAGGTACTTGTGGGTAAAAAGCTGGGCACAAGCCAGCAATGCACACTTACAGACCAGGAGATAAATTGCATCCTGAACTGCAGTAAAATAAGTGTGGCCAGCAGATGGAAACAGGTAATTCTGCTCCTCTACTCTGCTCTAGTAGAGACCCCAGCTAGAGCACTGTGTCCATCTCTGTGCCCTCAACACAAGGACATGCATCTGTTGCAGAGAGTCTGGAGGAGGGCCACAATGATAATCAGAGACCTTACTTCTCTTCTCTTCTCCTCTCTTCTCTTCTCCTCTCTTCTCTTCTCTTCTCTTCTCTTCTCTTCTCTTCTCTTCTCTTCTCTTCTCTTCTCTTCTCTTCTCTTCTCTTCTCTTCTCTTCTCTTCTCTTCTCTTCTCTTCTCTTCTCTTCTCTTCTCTTCTCTTCTCTTCTCTTCTCTTCTCTTCTCTTCCCTTCCCTTCCCTTCCCTTCCCTTCCCTTCCCTTCCCTTCCCTTCCCTTCCCTTCCCTTCCCTTCCCTTCCCTTCCCTTCCCTTCCCTTCCCTTCCCTTCCCTTCCCTTCCCTTCCCTTCCCTTCCCTTCCCTTCCCTTCCCTTCCCTTCCCTTCCCTTCCCTTCCCTTCCCTTCCCTTCCCTTCCCTTCCCTTCCCTTCCCTTCCCTTCCCTTCCCTTCCCTTCCCTTCCCTTCCCTTCCCTTCCCTTCCCTTCCCTTCCCTTCCCTTCCCTTCCCTTCCCTTCCCTTCCCTTCCCTTCCCTTCCCTTCCCTTCCCTTCCCTTCCCTTCCCTTCCCTTCCCTTCCCTTCCCTTCCCTTCCCTTCCCTTCCCTTCCCTTCCCTTCCCTTCCCTTCCCTTCCCTTCCCTTCCCTCCCTTCCCTTCCCTTCCCTTCCTTCCCTTCCCTTCCCTTCCCTTCCCTTCCCTTCCCTTCCCTTCCCTTCCCTTCCCTTCCCTTCCCTTCCCCTTCCCAGAGCACACATCTTTACTTATCTCATGGTTTGTGTGGGGCAGATGGCTCCTAGCTAGCAGGGAGGAGGGTTCCAGATATTTTTAGTCCAATAGACTTGGCTTAGCTTGTGGATGTATTCGCTCTACTTGACTGCCTTTTGCATACATGCACTAATAAATAGAATCTCCTTTTAAACTTCCAATTAGTGTGCATTATCTTCATTCCTACTCTTCAAAGGGAGTAAGTGTAATTTCTGTCCTTGGTAGCTTGTGGCCCTAAACTGGGACAAATCTGGAGCACTTCTGCTATGAAAATAGACTAGGAGAGTTGAAATTATTCAGCCTGGAGAAGAGAAAGCTCCAGGAAGACCTTAGAGTGGACTTTCTGTACCTGAAGGGAGTCTACGAAAAGGCTGGGGAGAGACTGTTTAGAAGGGTATGTAGCAATATGACAAACGGCAATCAAAGAAAAGTTTTGTTAATTTATTCATAGTGTTGTGTGAATTGTGGAAATCCAACATAAGGCTGAGAAATGTTGTCAACAAATGAGAGTCAGTGTGGTAATTTTGCTGTTATTAGTGGCTTTAAGAAATTCATGCTACTTTATATTAAACACCTCAGAAAAACTTTATTTACAGAAGCTGAATGCTAAGTAGAGTGAGAAAATGAATCTGTATCCTGTACCCATAAAAATCATCATATTGACAGATGCACATGATTCTCCAGATTATTTTGCTTGACCCTCCATTCTCCTCAGACAACATTAAAATAGAAACAATTTATTGTCCTTTGTTGCCCACTGACTGCCTCTTCAGTTCTGCCTTCCTTCTCCACACAATCACATTTATACCTCTAAGTGAACATACAGTTTCAACACTCCAGTTTCTTCAACTTACTTTTCTATCACCCTGTCTTGCTTCCTGATCCATTCACCTCTTCCACCTTTGTAAAGAAATGTCCTAGTTCTTTTCACCCAATACCATATTAGTCAAATTGATTCAGATCTTATAGAACTAAACCAGGGCCAGACAGAACTTAAATAAGGGCAATGACAAAATAGTTTTTCAGTCCTTTTGTCATTGTATCTACGATTACAGCTTTCAGCTGTGGTTTAAAAGCAATAAAAGTAGTGAAACAAACCTCTTGTTAATGTTTTCACATTCTGGACCAAATACCCAAATAATTACTACATTACTAAAATGTTCATTTAGTCCCTTCCATTACTATAAAATTACATGGTAAAAAGAAAGTGGTTTACATCAGTCATCTGCTTTACACTGTATAATTTAGTCAGTTTGATCTTAGTTGAACCCTTTGGTTTACAGAATAAATGAAAAAGCCAAAAATAATTTCTGAGCAGAATGAGTTCATTAATCTCAGGTAAGAGGTATCATATTTTTTATCATTTCACCATGTACTGGACCATGCTGTTGACATTAAAACAAAACTTATTTACTATACTTCACTAAGTGAATAATAGAATTATATAGTATTTTTCCTAAGAATAAATTACAGTATCATCAGGGTTGGAACAGACCTCACAGATTGCTTCAATTATTCTAAGGAACAATGAAAATCATACTGATTATGATAATCAAGCAATAGGAAGACAGCATTATTTTGCTCTTTAGACAGTATCAGCTATGACACAGAAGTCTTTATAGAAGTAGAGTTTACTTGTTCAGTACAGGGATTTCATTTCTGCTCTTCCAAACCAGATTACCATCTTCATGTTTTCTTCAGAAGTAGCCTGAAAACTGAAACATAAATCGTAAACTGTCTAAATAGATAGCTGCTTATATGGGCATTTTCAGATAGTGTAAGGAAGAACAGTGAGGACATAAAATCATAGAACCTTTTTGATGGAATATGTCTTCAAGATCGTCAAGTGCAATTGTTCATCTAGCTCTACTAAAGTCACTACTAAAGCATGTCCCTCAGCACCACATCTATATATCTGTTAAATACTTTCAGGGATAGTGACTGCCACTATCCTGGGCAGATCGTTTCAGTGCTCCAGTCCTTTTGCTGAAGAAAATTTTCCAAATATCTGTTCTAAACCTCCCATTGGTGCAACATGAGATGTTTTCCTCTTGTCCTATTACTTTTCGCTTCAGAAAATATTGTACTGGCCTTTATTACTCGTCAAGTGAAATATCAGACTTTTTTTTTTTAATTTTATGTAAAAATGAGGTTTGAAAAAAAGAAGACATACAATACTTGAAAGAATTCTAACAGATTTGACACAGACATACAAAAAGGTGTGACAAACTGAAATTAATATAAATACCTTGAGAATTCTCAAAAATCTGTGAATACCACAGCATCTTAGCAAAAATAAGCTTGCCTATCTAATCAGGGGAATGCATTCCTACTAGTAAAATATGAATTCAAAGAGATAAGAAAGCTTCTCAACAAGCTCAACCTCCTCAACAGGGAAATGGGACTTTGTGCTAGTTTGAAGCTAGCTAGAATGTTTTGGTGAGAAGAACTAGATTACAGGGTGTGAAAGGAAAACAATGGTGATGTCTACTTCCCTCATTGTCTTGATAAGGAGTTGTCGCGGTCGGGAAAGTTTGTTTGGGGGAAATGATATGCGAGGCCGATGTTTATAAAAGGTATAAATGATTTAATATTATATACACTAGAAATCCCCTTCCCCAAACTTATTTACAATTATCCCACATAAGTTCTTTATATGTGGTTTGCGAATTAAATCACAGAATGATTTATGTACAAGAAATCAGGAATTTAGCAACAGTTTATAAAAGAATTTAGAAAGAGAGTCTGTGGCTTGAAAATGCCAGGATTTAAGGAGAGAGTCTGTGATTTTTTTAGAGAGTTCACTGGAAGCCTGAGAGATTATTCAGTCTTTAAATTAAATTCTTGTCAGTTACTCACTGTTCAAATGTAGTTCAGAAAAGTTTCAAAGTCTTTATGAATTTTAAGGCGCGTTGTCCGAGGCTCCATGGGTCCAGTCAAGCTGAATGCTGACTTCCGGGGCTCGTAAGGATTGGGCCCCTGCCTGGAAGGGTGCCATCTTGAGCTGATTGTTTGCAGTGTGAATGCCACGCGTGTGTGTGTGTGTGTGTAATCAGCGAGCAGGGTATCGAGCAAGAGAGGTGCAAGTAGAGCAGGGTAGAGAGCGAGGGGCTCGTAAGTTAAATTAAGTTAAGTTGCAAGGGGTGCAAGGGGATATTTTTTTTATAGTATTTTAGAAGAGGTGTGTTCTGCCAACTCAGGCAGACTTGCGTTAGCTTTACAGATTGGTACAAAGTTATAATCAACTTATACAATTGGCTAATTCTCACCAAAAACAACTTATGGAACAACCCAGGGGTCAGCCCCAGCAGATGTTTGTCGAGTGGTCACCATGTCTGAGAATTCGAACCTTTTTTCCAAAACATAACCATGTTTATGTCTTTTGTTTCTCTGAGAGAGAGATTCTCCCAAGGCCTGTACGTCTGCTGGCACAGCAGCTACGTCAGTGCAAGCAGATAGCAATATTGTTTTGACTTTTTCAATGGAAGGCCTCTGAGCCACAATTTTGTGTATAAATGAAAATTTTGCAATAGGGCAAAAGGGCTCTGCTCCCTTCCATGACAGGAGTGTGAGAACAAGAAATGAAAACTTTAGGTAACACTCTTGCCATTTTTTCTCTCACTCTTGCTTGTGCTGCTGACTGAGCTGCATCTCTCTAACATGCCCTTCCATTTGGCCTAACCCACATTTGCTTCTTAACGTCTTGGCTGAACCTCTATTGTTCCTTAGGACAGGGGTGTCGTGGAGGGGTTTTCTCTGTTCCTCCTCTGTTAGGAGGAGGTGAGAAATTAATTTGAGGTGGTATTTTTTTTTATAAAATATTTATTAAAATTAATATTTACAAATTTGTACCACCCCCAACCACTATGAAATCAGGTTCGTAGTGCAAGTTTATGAAAACAGCTTGGGATATATTTACAGGGATTGATTATTAAATTGAAATATCAAAATATCAACAACTATAGACAGAGAGAAAGATTCCCTTAGGCTTAATGCCTCTTAACAGCTACACTGTTTGCCCAGAAAGGGCTGAAACTGTGTGTGCTCATAAGATAGAGGTAACTTATATTACAAATGAATTAAAGCTTGCTTAAATGTGTTGCTCTTAGCTATTAATCATTAATCACCTTCCTGGGATTCTGTCACAGTGTGTGCCCAGTATTCGGGTCTTGGTGAAGCTGGAGTCTGTGCCGGCTTGCAGAGGATAATAAGGGTTCCCAGTCTCTGGGGTAAACAGGATTTCTCTGACCTTCTCTCCTGGAGTGAAGTGGTCTCTGCCTTGGAGCTGTTGCTTCTTCTGGATGCCGTGTGTGTCCAAAGATGATCAGCTGGCAGGATTTCCAGGTGCAGGAGAAGGATTTGTCATCTGTACAGCTAGCAGGCTGTGTTTGTAGGTCTGCAGACTACCTGAAGATCTGCTGGCTCTGGATCTTTCCAGATTTACAGGACAGCTACAAGCAGGTTCTATGCCGGGCTACAGGGAGACTTGAGCTCCATAGAAAAATCAAGATAGTTCTAGGCTTAAGCAGGGGGCTCTCAGCTCCCCATATATGTCTGAAATGCAGGCGTGCATGCGCTCTGCTTCTCAAAGGGTTCGCAGACAGCTTAACTGCGCCTCAAGATCAGTGCAAGAGATCTGAGCCTCAGTAATGTCTGCAAGTGAGTAAGGCCTGATCCTGTTTCTAGGCCATGCAAGCAAGTCTGTGCTGCTATGTGGATCAGAGAGCTGAGCTTGGTCCTCTGAGTCTGGAAGCTCCGAATGCTCAGAATGCTCTGAACTCATGGTGCTTCTTTGCACCCTTCTTTATAGACTCTGAGCCGAGATTCATGGCTCATTTGGCCATCTAAAGTGACCAATCAGGCTGGCAGCAAGCCAAACCTTACCTTAATAGGCAGTAGCTGTTTGCCTGGACTCTCCCAATAGGGGATTACCTGGGCGGACCCCAGGGGTACACGGTCTGGGCGTATGTTTGTTATACAACCTGTTTACTGCCATGGGTCCCTGGCAGAAAAACATGTTCAGGCATGTAGAGGCATAGAGAAGCCTCAGTTTTAGGGCTGCTGCCCCTCCACCACAGGGGGTAAGGATGAGAGGGGCAAGGGGGAAGGTGAAGGGGTGGTTGAGAGCCCCTCCTGGGGACTCAGGTTTCTGGGAGGGGAGTTGTGTTTCTGTATTACCTTTTAACTTGTGTATTTCTGTCTATAACTGTATATACTGTAAATGTCTGCTTGTATATTGTGCTAGATGCAAATAAATAGCTTCACTCATATTTCCAGAGCCAGCTGAGTCTAGTCTGGGTGATTTCTAAAGTGAGGGAGCAGGCAACACCCAAACTGTCACAGACTTGATGGAATCCTATCTTGGAAAATCTCTGTCTGTAGTAGAAGAGCACCAAAATATTTTACTATGACAAGGTGGATAATAAATTTTAGTTACCATAATGCTGGTTTGTACAGATGAACTGTGCCTAGAGGTTTGGATTTACTTAATCTGGTCTCATTTCTAAGTTTGTCTTTGTTATTCCTTGGGATCAAGAGGTCTGAATTCCTCAGAATGATATGTGTTATCACATAGATGGCCAAATTCAACCAAAACAGCAAGAAACAGCAAGACACAGCAATAAGAATCATCAACTTCATTGGATTGGAAGGGACTTACTTTCACAGATAATGTTGTCCAACCATCCTTCCAATAAGCAGGGACATCTGCATCTAGACCAGGCTACTCAGAAGCTCCATAAGCCTTAATTTGAATGTATCCAGATATGGGCCCCACCACCACCTCTCTGGGCAACCTGTTCCAGTATTTCACTACCCTCATTGTGAGGAACTTCCTCCTTATGTCTAACTGTCTCTATCTGGAATTCAGAAAGGAAATGCAGTTATTTTGAACATTCCCCTGAATGAGATTAAGGCATAAATGAGGTCATATATATATAAAAATGAGAATATTTATTACTTACAAACAAAACAGAGAAAGAAGGAAAACAAAAGGGAGACAGAATGGACAAAGAGAGAGCAGGAGAGGTGAAGAGAGAAAATTACCACTCCGGAGTTCATTCATCTGCAGAGAGGAGGAAGGAGACATTCCTAGACTGCTGAAGATGGTGTTTTGCTATAACTCTGGATGATGTTCCTCTATCTTGTAATGTCCTGGGTGTCATTTCTGCAGCTTGTGATGTTCTCAGTGATGTTTCTCTCACTTGAAGCAGGCTTAACTCAGAAGTTCTATACTGTTCCTGGTCTGTTCATCTTAGCTCCACACTCTTCTCACAATACAATGCAGATGTAACTTCCAGGGGACTCCTGATGGGCATGCAGGGTGTTCTGGTAGGGCATAAGTCTTGCCAGGCTGGTCAAACCCTTGCTCTCCTCCTCCTCTTGCAGGTCCGAGAAGTTGAGTCAGATGAGCAAACAACCAGAATTTGGCCCAGCAATGCCTTTAGGGCTACGAGCTTAGCACCACGTGTCTTGTGTCTTGTGCTACCTGTGGTGGAGGGTTGCACAGGCCCCAAATGACCGTGTATACAAATATATTCATGTCCAGACATGTTGTCCCCTTGAAAGGTGTTACCCTGCCTAAGCTTGGGGAAAACAAGTTAAGTGGGACAATAGAACTGGTGCCTTCCAGTCTGGCCTTGCCTGCTTAGAGGTTGAAGTAAACACATTATATAAGCTCACGTGCCTAGGGTGGGGATCCACCTGACCCTTCTCCTTATTTGGGGGTAACGGACCCCCAGACTTCACCTTATTTGGTATGTTTTGGCCTGTTGCCAAGCCCTCATTGGACAGAATTGTGGCCAAGGACCATCAATCTCGGAATCAAAACTCATAAAAGGGACAAATCAGTGTCCCTGCTATTTCGCACCTCGCTCCTTTATCCTGCCACCCTCCTCCACCTGCTGCTCCTAGCTGCTTCCAGCCACTTTTGGGGACCACTGCCGCTGCATGACTCCAGCCCATGGCACCAGCCCAGGGAACTGACCAAGGTGCTTCTGGCCAGCCTCCGCTCCAGCCCACTGTTCCCAGCTTGACTGTGCCCGTGGAAATCCTCAGACAGTGCACCTTAATAACCCCCAAGCTAATCTATGCAAACCCACAATATTTGGGACCATCAAAACTGACTTCAGCCAGTGAGTAACTGAGCAAACTCAATCTAAGACAGCATTAACTTTCAAATTTTACCAGTGGCACTTTCATGCCACAGACTCTCTTCCTAAATCCTTTCAAACCTTTGCTAAATTCCCAATTTGCTGTATATAGACATTCTGTAATATAATCTCGGAACTGCATACAAAGAACTTGTGTGGGGTAGCTGTAAATAAGTTTGGGGAAGGGGGGATTCCTTGTGTATATAATATTAAATTATTTAAACCCTTTTAAATTCAGCTTCATATTTCATTCACCCAAAAGCCAGATGAACCCCTTCACAACACTGCCCCTCAACATGCCTGTGTGGTCAAAGGAGACGTGAAGCTTTGAATTCACTGACCAGAATGATGCGAGTGCCTACTGACCAGTTTTATTTTCAGAATTAAGTATTTAATGTGCAGTGATTCAGAAACAGCGCCCTTTCTGCATTCAGCCTTTCTGCCTTACCTCATTCACAGCCTATTAACTGGGAATCAGGACAACCACGTGTATGCAGGTTGCCCTAGTAGCTCAGAAGCAGAATTCTTCTCTCCTTCCTTCTGCCTGGAATATTTTGTATTTTACTCCAGGATCATTATCGCAAGTTCCAGAAGCATCTTTGTGCAGGAGACTTACCCAGGGACCAAAAACATCATAAGAACATATGCTGGAGTTAATGCTAAGACTGCATAATCATAATTAGAATTTTTCCTATTTTCCAAGTTCTGATTGTTTAAATTTTTAATTCTGTGTTTATAAATAGCCTCTGTGCAGCTGTGTCTTTGAACTAAAAATCCCAATCATTCTCCTGAATTTTTGAATATTATTAATAAAAATTTATATCCATACAGAAATTAATATTTGTAACTCATAACAGATTATTAATTTCTCATACACAGAGGTCTGTGCTGAGCTGCCTCCACCCTTCTTTGCCATTCACCATACCCTCTGGGCAATAGCTGTTTAAGCAAACAGAGCTGACACATCAGGAAGGTGGTTCACAATGATCTTACCTCTCTAGAGACAGTGATCATGTTCTTAATGCAATCATCACATTCACAAGGTGATTTACATATTCAAGAGAGGATTCCCTCAATAACCTAAAACTAACTTTCTCTAGTTTAAAACTACTAGCCTAATGCTACACACCCTTCTTTAGAAGGTTTACAGTCTCTTGACAGCCTTCCTGTAGGTCTCCTTCAGACACTGAGCTGCTGCTACAAAGTCTGCCCTGAGCCTTTTCTCTCTGGGCTGAGCAATCCCATCCCTCTCAGTCTCTCTTCATAGGACAAGTGGTCCAGTAAAGTTTAATCTTTGAAACAGAGGATGGAAGTGAAAAAGAAAGTTAGTAAAAATTTGTCTGAGTCTAGCTTGATGCAAGCTCAGAAACAGATCTTGATCACTGTAATGAAAAAAGAAATTGGGAAGATATATTATTCAACATAGCAGTAAATAGTGCCAGATGCTTTTTATTTTGTGTGCTGTTTTGCAACTGCACAATTTAAGTATCCATGTTTTATCCCAGTGGCTTTCTGTCCTGCATAGACATACCTCACCTCAGAGGAAAATAAAAAAAAAAAACTTCTAAACAACTCAAAAGAAAAAAAAATATCCTTTCCTAATACTGCTAACCTTTTATAAAATCTGTATCTATTAAACAGGAAGAGTCTGATTTTGCATGTCAAGAGTGGAAAAACAGATCATCTCAGAAATTAAGACACATGAAGGGCAAGGATATATTGAACTACTTATCTATTAGCATTGTGCAGCATTGATAATATTCAGAATTTATTGATTAATGCCTATGGGTCCAAAAACCAGAAACATCCAAATATGTGATGGGTTATTTCACCTGCATAAAAAAGAAGGATCATATGTTTGACTTTAAAATAAATTCATTATCATATAAGCTTATGTTAGATTTAGGGTTTAGGCATAACATTCAACAAGAGAGAAAAATACTGTCACTGGGCACCTATTCTGTTGAAAAATAAGTGAGAATCATTACCAACATGGTATATTATTTTGATTCATCTACAAAAGGTATTAGGGGCCTGAAACTGCTTTACTAAATTCAATCAGCTGTTAAGGAACTTAAAAAAAGAATCAGACTCTGCTACCTTCAATCCTCCTGCTTGTGCATAACTTAACACAAAAACAGTATCAATGTTCTTAATGGAACTGTTTAAATATGAATTAAGGAACTGCACAGTTCTCTTTAGGAAATATGGAAGTGAAATCATCTAAATTGCACTCTGCAAAGCAAAACTTCCACACTTCTTGCATGCAAACTTAATCCTGGTAAAATGTTAATGTTGATTAATAAAGAGTGATGCCCTCAAGCTTTCATGACACCTCTATTAGTATAAGTCATCACTTTGAATTATTGCTTCAGAAAATACAACCCATCTGGAATATGTCTTTCTTCCCTGCTGAACCTCATTGCCTGAAACAGTTCATAGCCTTAGATTATACTCAGCTGAACTAGCTTAATGGAATAGCTGTTGAGGAAACTTAGAGGAGATGTGGTGAGGAAGGAGACATAAGATATGAGAAAGAAAATCCTCAGGAGAATAAATCAGTATATTAATACTAAATATGCCAAAATTCATCAGTTAGGAATTCAGCTGAGATAAGAGACATTCATATGTTGCTCTCCTTAAATGCATTGCATGAACTTGAGAGCAAACTGTAGCTTTTCACTTTCACTACAGATCTGTTTAACCTAAATTCTGGCCTTTTAGGAGATCACACAGACTACTTACATCCTGAATGTTGTAAGAAACAAGTTGTAAGTTACTGCACTTTGAGAAGAGGTATTGTAATCTACATGTGAACAAGCTGCAGTCAGATCAAAGGTTGACTGATTTGCTGCACTACTGTTAGTTTCTGGTCCCTTCAATAGAGGAGAATGTTATCGCTGATGTGACTTAAGCAGACCTGTGCCATACTGAAAAAGATCAATTGTGCATATAAAATCAATGCTACACACCGGGATAGGTGCGGAAAGTAATTTCTGAGCATCTCTGGAGAGGAGACAAATACACTGGATACTAGCTTCCTAAGCGTCTTCAAATGCATTATAAAACAACTATCAGGGGCTGATGCCTCATCAGGTGAAGCATCCCAACACTTTCAAAACCACTTGGGGTTTTGTTGCTGAGGGCATGTGATGGTTTGGGTGTTCCCTGCCCCCATACACTTTTGGAAATCACCCAGACTAGACTCACCTGCTCTGGAAATATGAATGAAGCTTATATTTACAGCTAGCACAATATACAAGCAGATATTTACAGTATATGCAGTTATATACAGAAATATACAAGGTAAAATGTAATATAGAAACACAACTCCCCTCCCAGAAATCTGAGTCCCCAGGAGGGGCTCTCAACCACACCTGCACCTTCCCTCAGTCCCAAGGAAGAATGGAGGTTCGGCCAGGGGGGTTAGGAAGCAAAGTGGATTAGTCAAAAAAAATGGAGGATGAGGTTAGAGAGTAAGATGCAGCTCAGAGCTCACCAGCAGCAGAAGTGAGAATGGTTATCTACATTTTTATTTCTTGTTCTTATACATCTCAGCAAGCCTATGAGGGAATTAGACATCACCATTGTTCTCCTTTCACAGCCTGTAATCTAATTCTCACCAAAACATTCTAGCTAGACTTGAACTAGCACAGTGCAGCAAAGATTTGACTAGTCATGTTATTTTGTGGCAAATTGACTTATCAAACTAAAAAGATGTCTTTAGAGAAGTGTAATTCAACCACATTTGAATTTTATACAAAGCAACTAAGTCAAAAGAGAAAGCAAAATTCTAAATTTTGAATTTATAAAGTTGAAATCCTGATCTAATTGTACATTGCACCTGTAGATTAAAAACATGAAGCAAAACTGATATATTAGTCTGTCTTAACAGTTGGAAAAATTGAGTTGTTGGAATGAAATAGACACAGAAAATTATGCATAAATAAGGCCTTAAACTCTGTCATACTATCATTTCTTGAACCAGAAAACTACAGACCTTTCAGCCTGACCTCAGTGCCAGGCAAGGTGATTGAACAGGTCATCTTGGGTGCCATCACAAAGCACCTACAGGATGGCCAAGGGATCAGGACCTGCCAGCATGGGTTTAGGAAGGGCAGGTCCTGTCTCACCAACCTGATCTCCTTTTATGATCAGGTTACCTGCCTGGTGAATGTGGGGCAGGCTGTGGATGTCGGCTACCTGGACTTCAGCAAAGCTTTTAACACTGTCTGCCACAAGAAGCTCCTAGCCAAGCTGGCAGGTCATGGCTTGGACAGATTCACTCTGTGCTTAGTCAAGAACTGGCTGGATGGCAGAGCCCAGAGAGTGGTGGTGAATGGTGCCACACCCATTTGGCAGCTGTTACTAGTGGCGTTCCCCAAGGATCAGCGCTGGGCCCAGTGCTGTTCAACACCTTTATTGATGATCTGGACGAGAGGATTGAGTCCAGCATCAGTAAGTTTGTAGATGACACTAAGCTAGGAGCAGGTGTTGATCTGTTGGAAGGTAGGAGAGCCCTGCAGAGGGACCTAGACAGGCTGGATGGGTGGGCAGAGGCCAACGAGATGACATTTAACAAGGCCAAGTGCAGGATTCTGCACATTGGCCACAACAACCCCCGAACAGTGCTACAGGCTGGGGACAGAGTGGCTGGAGCAGCCAGGGAGAAAGGGACCAGGTGGTACTGATAGATAGTAGGCTGAAGATGAGCCAGCAGTGTGCCCAGGTGGCCAAGAGGGCCAATGGCATCCTGGCCTGCATCCGGGCCCCTCAATTCAAGAGAAATGTTGAGGTGCTGGAACATGTCCAGAGAAGGGCGACAAAGCTGGTGAAAGTCCTGGAACACAAACCCTAGGAGGAGAGGCTGAGGGAGCTGGGTTTTTTTAGCCTGGAGAAGAGGAGGCTCAGGGGTGACCTCACTGCTGTCTACAACTACCTGAAGGGAGGCTGTAGCCAGGTGGGGGTTGGTCTCCCCTGTCAGGCAACCAACAACAGAACAAGGTGATACAGCCTCAAGCTGTGCTGAGGGAAGTATAGGCTGGATGTTAGGAGGAAGTTCTTCCCAGAGAGAATGATTGGCATTGGAATGGGCTGCCCAGGGAGGTGGTGGAGTCACTGTCCCTGGAGGTCTTCAAGAAAAGACTGGATGAGGTACTTAGTTCCATGATCTAGGTGACTGGATAGGGCTGGGTGCTAGGATGGACTGGATGATCTTGGAGGGCTCTTCCAAGCTGGTTGATTCTATGATTCTATGATTCTAATATTTTGTAGTCTTTTCAGGTATAATGTAATATTTCATTATATATTCAAACACAAAGCAGAGAATGTAGAATAATGGAAACAATCAATCAGAGTTTAGCATACCTTTTCTTGCTTCTTTGGAAAAATTCAAAAACCACTTTGCAAATATTATTTGGAGCAGTTGAAATTTTAAATTCCCATGTAATTTAAGGAAAGCTGAGTAGATCCCTAATTATTAATGTGTCTGTGAACAGTAAGAACATTTTTCTTCATGAAAGTTTGCTTCACTTCATGACTGAGTTCGTGGCATGTCTATTTGCAATGATATTATATATAGTCTGACATCCTTTTTATGAACCAGGAGTAAATTCAAGCACTTGCCTACACTGAAGAAATTACTTTTTTGGAAATGGATTGATGTCCATAATAAGATTTTACCTATCATTCGTATGGATAGAAAGTTGCCTTTTTTATCTGATAAACTGTGCAGGACTGGGTGTTAAAGAACCTCTGAAATGCTCAGAAGACTGTATTATATAAAATAGTTTTATCTTTTAATGATAAAGAGCTTCAAGAACACAATGACACTTTATATCACTGTGATGCCTGTTTTCTTCCTACTACTTCAGCTGGAACAGATTGTCCATTGTTCTGGCTTTGTTACCTTGACTTTCAGAATTTAAGTTTATCCAGTCAAAGCCTTTAGCATAGCATTGAATTTTTTTTCAGAGCTCACACCAACAGCAACTACAGAATGTGAGTGATTAACTAATCACCTTTAAAGTAAGCAAATGTCACCGAGGCCACTTAATGGAATAGATAATTTGTAGATGCTCACACTGAGCTCTTGTAGCACTACCATTAATCTTATGAGCAAAAAAACACAGCACACCATATAATGAGTGGATATTGAGAAGCAGTGATTAGCAGGAAGAAAGGAAGACTAAATGTTTTTTAGTGTTTCCCACCTCTTACTTAACTTCACTGGTCCTGTATCTGCCATAATCCAAAGTTCATACGACTGGTATAGTCAAAATTCCCCACTCAGTTACACTAGTACTCCTAAGTTAGCTTCATTTGACTTCCTTTGTGATAACTAAAGCTGTGCAACTAAGGTGAGAATATGGGCCTGTAGATGGTTAGGTAAAATTCCTACTTCATGTTGGAGATGGAAAAACAGAAGGGAAAAATAAAGGAATAAAAACCTCAAGTACGATTGCTATCAGAGTTGCTTTTCCATTGTAGAGCAATATCAACAGAAGCTGACTTGATGCTTCAGTTGCCATTTTTGAAATTTAAAAAGCCATTGTGGATTTTTATGGTATTAGAGCAGAAATTTTTCTCAATATCAATTTTCTCTGATACTACTGCTCTTACTTTCTCCTTCGCTGCTGCTCTTGACTCAATCAGAGACTTCTAAGTCTCCTATCTTCTGCTAGACTAAACAAAATGTCATCCTCTTCTTCAGTAGATGAGAAAGGTAGACAGAAAAAGAAGAATGTTATGACTTTGTAGTAGCAGAGGATGTTAGGTGTTCCTGTGGTGCTTGAGGCAGTGAAACTAAGCTGAAGTGAGCATTTGACAGAAGTGCTTTAAGCAGGTAGGAAGAAATGACAGAGTAGGGATGAAAGAGGAACTCAATATGTCTGTAACTCTATAGTCCTCATGTCTCATTTGTACAGAGATGCCATTAAAAACTCTTGTTTTGACACTTCTGGAAGGAAGGAAAAGTTTGCATATAAGTAATGATAAAAGAACAATCAAATGAGGTTGGTGAGAAAATAAGAAAAACAACTTGTAATTCAATTAGCTCTTCTTAAAATAGATGAAGAAAATGTACTTCTTGACTGCTCACAGTCAACAGAATCTGTCTACATACACCTCTGATGATGAAATACAGCAGTCATGAAACCTGAGAAGGAGTTCCTAAATTCAGTGAATACTATGAGCTATAACAGGAACACAGAAAATGGAGATCACTTTTTTTTTTTAACCCCCCTTTTTTCTTTTTTATCCCCTTTACAAAGAACACCTTTGTAACCAAATACATATTGAACTATAATCCAGCTACTTTAATGCAGCATGACTAAAGATTTAACAATACTTTGCTAGCTTGCAGTTCTAGTGCTATGTATGATTTCTATCAGCAAAACATTATCCTGGGTTAAAATAAATTCTGAAAAGCAAATGCATGCAGGTTTTATTTGGTTTGGTTTGTTCTTTTTTTCCTTTGTCCTCTAGATATAAGGCTTATATATAAGTACTGCAGTGCAGGGTGCATGGCTTAAAACTATTTGCTGTGAACTAGCTATATAATCAACTTTCCTTGAATGAGTATTTCTAGCTTTGTGGCCCTCCTCTAGACCCTCTCAAACATATCCATCACAGGATCACAGGATATTAGGAATTGGAAGTGACCCAAGGAGATCATCAAGTACAGCCCCTGTCCATGTTCTTACTGTGTTGAGTACTCCAGGGCTGGATATATTACTCCACGTGAGATCTCACTAGAGCAAAGTAGAGGGGCATAATCATCTTCCTTAACCTGCTATACGCATGCACTTTTTGGTGCAGCCCTGGACACAGTTGGCTTTTTGGATTGCCAGAGCACATTGCTGGCTCATCAAGCACCTCATCTACTAAAAAACCCAAATCTCTTTCTCTACAGAGCTGCTCTCAATCCACTTATCACCAAGCTTGTATTTGTACTTGGGACTGCCTAGGTACCAGGTGTATAACCTTACACTTTGTCTTTTTGCAATTCCAGAGGTTAGCATGTGTTTCTCTGGATGATATACCTTCTTTCCAGTCTGTTGATCACACCACACAGCTAGGGTGCACTTATAACACAGAAATAAACAGTCTGAGCAGTTAGAACTTGGAAAATAGGAACGCAGAAAATAGGAAAATTCACAAGATGCAGTACCAATTATGGTCATGCAGTGGACCAAACATGCTTGCTCTGTGAGACTAAAACTATTAAGTTTATAACTTAGGGAGCCTTAATAGTAATTAGCCCAAACACAAATGACATGTTGTTTTCCCACGTATATTTCCTGTGTAAAGACACTTCTAGAAACCATGATTATAGTCTTGAGGGTAAAATATAATATATATTCAAAGGTAGAGGGAAGGAGAGGAAAACTGAGACACTGCCGGGGTAGGTATAGGCTGGATGTTAGGAAGAAGTTCTTCACAGAGAGAGTGATTTGCCATTGGAATGGGCTGCCCAGGGAGGTGGTGGAGGCACCGTCCCTGAAGGTGTTCAAGAAAGGACTGGATGAGGCACTCGGTGCCATGGTCTAGTTGACTGGATAGGGCTGGGTGATAGGTTGGACTCGATGATCTTGGAGGTCTCTTCCAACCTGGTTGATTCTATGATTCTATGGTTGATTCCACTGATACTGCTACAAACACCTGTGTAACAAAAGCTATCAATGCTGTGAACGTATTTGCTGCAGGCAGGAACCCAGTTAGTGGGCTACTGAGGAGAAGAACTGCTGGGGGATTCACTGAGGGAATCACCCTAACATTCCAGAAGAATGGCTTGAAGAAAGGCAGGCTTTTTCAAATCATTCCTCTGTTAAATACATTTTGAAAATCAAACTGACCAATAAGCACAAGCACCAAAAGTTTTAGCCAATCAATTTAAAGTATCATGCCTCATGGAGATACACATATGTTCCATTTTGGAGCTACTGTTGTGGTAGGCCTCACAGGCCCAAAATAGGCTTATACATGTCCTGCATTGCCTAGGCATGTTTTTTCTGCTTCACCAGAGAGACAAGCAAGGGAAACAGACACAAAACCTGGAGCCAGAGAGTCTGACCTGCCCAGGATCCTGTAGTGTAAGGTACACACATTTAGCTTGTGCCTGCCTAGTGTAAGGCCCATGCTTTTTCCAAATTAAGGAAAAGTAAGCCTGTGGCTTTGCCTAATATGGTATGATTTCGCTAACTGCCATCCTGATTGGCACTTCTTGTGTCCAAAGGGCAATTAATCTCAGCCTACATTGATAAAAAAGAGATTCCTTTTGACAGAACAGAAAAATTATAATCTTTAAAATTCCTGTAACACAGGAAAAACAAGATTAAGACCTCTGTCTCATGCAACATCTTTCTTTCAACCCCATATAGAACTGCAAAGGCAATTCATCATAAAACAAGGCCAGTGGGTCCTGTGCTATATATGCAAGCAGCCCTGAAATTGTTCTGGTAAATAAACATTGAATTAAAAAAGGTGAAAAGTTTATTCAATCAGGGGCAGTACTTCCTGTCCCTATTAACTCATATAAGTACCAGATGAGGACAGAATGTTTTTGTAATTTCTTCTTCCACTGGACCAAATAGATATTTCCTTTCGTGGTCACTTTTTACAGTGATCAGATAATAAAAGCATTGTGGAAACACTTTGTTCATATCTTCTGGACAAAATCGAGTGTCTTTTTGTCTGTTTAGAATATTTTCTTATAAAGTAATAATACTGCTCTGTCAACACTCAGTGGGCAAGCATACTTTTCAACATTCCTTTTTTAATTAGCTTGTATTACAAAAGAAGCTTATCAGATGAATAAAATTTATCCAGTGTGTATTTTATTTTCTGCAATAATTATCTGAGGTAGATAATTATCACCCACTTAAAAAAAAAATACTCTACTTGCTCATGTAAAATAAACTTTGATATCATTTTACAGCAATAAAGATTTGCGTAGCACAGTGCCATCTTAAGGCATAACAATTATACAGAGGAACTTTTCATTAACCTGTATGTCAGAGGTGAGAGCTGATCACCAGTTGTTACTAACATGAACTTAAATTGGTTTACAATGAAGGTAATGACCTAATAATTATGAAAATGGGGACCATAAAAACCCAACAGAACCATGTGAAATGTAAACACAGTAAGAAAAATGTTGCTTTCAGGTTCTGTTTTCTCTTACTATCAAGTTGAGATTTTTTTTATATGTTTAATGGAGAAACATGGTATGCAAACTAACCACTTGATGTTACAGACTAAAATCATCCCTTTTAATAAACTAATGGCAGATTTGTGACATTGAAACATATTATTTCAATTAAAAGAAACAATCATGTGAAGAGAAAATTGCATTTTCAAACAGAAGTGCTACATTAGCTCCAAATTTATTTACTACATGGTGGAAAAAGGATCCTCTATGTTAGGGATACATACGAAACCATACAAACTAATGAAGGTGATGATAGAGTTGAACCCTTATGGGTAAAAATCAAGAATAAGATCAACAAGAGTGATACTGTGGTGGGAATCTGTTATAGACCATTCCAACCAGGATGAAGAGAGAGATGATTTTTTTTTTATAAACAGTTGAGAAAGGCTTCACAAATGCTCCCCCTCGTTCTTGTGGAAGACTTCAACTTCCAGGATATCTGCTGGAAATACAATACAGCAGGGAAAGAACAGTTCCAGAGGTTCCTAGAGTTTGTGGAGGATAACTTCCTGGCACAGCTGGTTAGGGCGGCAACCAGGGAAGGTGCCCTCCTGGACCTGATTCCCATAAACAGGGAAGAACTTGTGAGGGAAGTAAAGGTTGGAGACCATATAGGGTTCAGCGATCATGAGATGATTGAGTTCTTTATCCTTGGGGAAACAAGGAGAGGGATTAGTAAAACTGCCACCCGGAACTTCTGGAGGGTAAATTTTGGCCTATTCAGGAGTCTTATTGATAAAGTCCATTGGGAGGCTGTGAGAGTCTAAATCCTCTCTCTTGTTCATCAACAAAGTTAAAGATTGCATCATCTCTCCTTAATCTTGCTACTTCTGGGACTCAGACTCGGGGCTTGGCCCAAAGCTCAGGGATGCAAATCGACAGACAACACCTTCAAAACTCCTGGACCTCAGCCTGTCTGGAATGCCCAGGAGGCCTACATCTTATCTCAGCTACGTCCAAGGGAAAAGGTTTATGTATATTCAGGGTATGGACAGGTGCAGCCAGGGAGGGGGAGGAGGCCCTCTCCCAGGTGGCGCCGGACCCTACGAATGCATAAAAATATACAGGAAGATGCCCGGGGGAGCTGCAGCTGGACACTGAGCAGAAAACTGTATAAAAAGGCAGGAGAAATGCCTGCCAAAGTGTGTGGCACCTCCATTGGACCACCAGTGGCATTCCCACTGGACTACCAGTGGCACCTCTACCGGACCACTGAGGGTGGACCACCACCAGACCACCAGAGCTGCACAACACCTGAAGAAACTCTGACAAACTCCACAGAAGATCATCCCTGGGCCATGCACCTGTCTCTCTCTCTCCCCTCCATCTGCGACTGAGGGTAATATGATCACAGCATTTTTCCTTCCCTGTGCCTTCTTCTCTTCTCTTTATCTTTCTCTCTCCCTCTTCTCCCCTCTCTCCCTCTGTTTTGATCTTTCTCTCTCCCCCTTCTCCCCTCTCTCCCTCTCTTTTGCCCAACCTTATCCTTTAATAAATAGTTTCATGGTGATATACGGTCTCGTTTGCACCTTAATTTCACAATTCGGAAATCCATAAGAACTGGTCTTGCTCCTCTGGCCAGAGATACTGTTCATCTCTGCTCCACCTGACCTTGACAGAGGCCACCATGAAGGATATAGGAATTCAGGAAGACTACCATATTTCAAGAGAGAATTCTTAAAGGCACAGGAGCAGGCTGTCCCTGTGTGTCAAAAAAAAAGTTGGTGGGGAAGATGTATGACTTGGCTGAATACGGAGATTTGTCTGGACCTCAAGAACAAAAGGAGAGTCTACAGTCTTTGAAAGAGGAGACATGTCTCTGATGAGAACTACGGACCTATCAGTCTGATCTCGATACTAGGGAGGGTTATGGAACAGGTAATCTCAAGTGCCATTACAAGCCATTGAAAGAACAACCAGGGCACCAGGTCCAGTAAGAATGGGTTTATGAAGGTGGGGTCCTGCCTGATGAACCTGATTTCTTTTTGTGACAAGATGATCCAACTACTGGATAAAGGAAAGGCAGTGGATATTGTCTACCTAGACTTTTGAAAGGCCTTTGACACTGTTGCCCACAGAATTCGCATGGACAAACTGGCTATTCATAGATTGAACAAGTAGATACTCTGATAGATAAAGCACTGTTTGGACAAATGGACCCAAAGAGTGATGGTCAGTGGAGCTAAATCCAGCAGCAGCCAGTCACAAGTGGTATTCCTCAGGGTTCATTGTTGAGACCACTTTTCCTTGACATCTTTGTGGATGATTGTTGTGGAGAGGAGTTTGTCTGGGTTTTGGGGAATGAAATGTGAGGCTGAATTTCAAAGAATTTAAAAGATTTATTATTATTATAAACACTAGGACTCCTCTTCCCCAAACTTATTTATAACTATCCCACGTAAGTTCTTTGTATGCGGTTGCAAATTAAATTACAGAATGGCTATATATAAGAAATCAGGAATTTAGCAACAGTTTGAAAGAATTTAGGAAGAGAGTCTGTGGCTTGAGAGAGTTTCACTGGAAGGCTTTGAGAGATTGTTCTGGCTTTAGATCAAGTTTTCTCAGTTACTCACTGTCCGAATTAGGTTCTGAAAGTCCTAAATATCATGGACTGAGGTGCACTGCCTGAGCCTCCGCGGGTATGGGCCAAGCTAGGCGTTGGCTTCTGAAGGCTGGCGAGGATCAGAGCACTGCCGAGTAGGCTGTAGCTTTGATGCTGCAGTGCGATCGGTGCAGATGTGAATGCTGTGCGAGTGCCAGGCTGTGCCGTGTGTGTGTGTGTGCATGAGAGCGAGTGAGCAAGAGTACCAAGCTATTTTATTAGGATAATGCCATCTTTTATACTGTTCAGAAGAAGTGTATCTAGCCAAACTCGGGTGAACATACATGAACAATACAGATTGGTTCAAAGTTATGAGTAAAACAGAGATAGGCTATTTTTCACCAAAACAACCTGTGATTCCACCCCCAGGAGGCTGGCAGGATCAGCCCCCAGCAGATGTTCGTGGGCTCTCACAATATCTGAGAACCAAGGTCTTTCTCCCAAAACAACGGCCTATGTTTACAGATTATGCCCCTCTGGAGGAGAAATCTTCTCACAGCCTGTAACGGCAGTTTAGTCAGTTCCCAGGCAGATGGGTGTCCAGGGGAGGGGAGTAAGGGTTCAACTCCTCGATTGATGGTCTTTGAGCCACAATTCTGTATAAATGAGGGCTTTGCAAGAAGGCTTTGCAACCCTTCACGACAATGATCTTGAGGAAGATACAGAGTGTGTATGATGGTGTGGGCAAGGTGCCCTTAAGAAGACCTCAGAGACACAGTCCTCCAAAAAGAGATAGAGAGTCCCAAGGGATGGACAAGGAGGCACTACTGAGATAAGAGAATAGTGAAGAAGTGATTGAGTACAATCATCATGGCTTCATCAAGGGCAAATCTTGCCTGGAAAACCTGGTGGCCTTCTATGAACAGGTCACAACATGAATAGATCAGGAGCAAGCAACTGATGTCATTTACCTAGACCTAAGCAAAGCCTTTGACACTGTCCCACATCACATCCTGGTCTCCAAGCTGGTAATACATGATTTTGATAGGTGGACCAAAAAATGGATGAAGGTCTGCCTTGATGACCGCAAAGAGTGGCTGTCAATGGCTCCATGTCCAATTGGAGGCCAGTGACAAGTGGAGTCCCTCAGGCATCAGTCCTGGGACCAGCCTTGTTCAACATCTTTATGGGTGCCATGGACAGAGGCCTTGAGTCCACCCTCAGCAAGTTTGCTGAGGACACCAAGCTGCATGGTGTAGCAGACATGCTGGAGGGAAGGGATGCCATCCAGAGGGACCTGGACAGGCTGGAGAGGTGGGCACAAGCCAAGCTTATGAGGTTCAACAAGACCAAGTAAAAGGTCCTGCATCTGGGTCGAGGCAATCCCAAGCACAAACCCAGGCTGGGCAGTGACTGGCTGGAAAGCAGCCCTAAGGAGAGGTACTTGGGGGTGCTGGTGGATGAGAAGCTCAATATGAGCCAGCAGTGTGCACTTGACAACCAGATCCTGGTCTGCCTCAGGAGAAATGTGTCCAGCAGGTCAAGGGAGGTGATTTTCTCCCTCTACTTCACTCTGGTGAGACCTGATTTGGAGTACTGCATCCAATTCTGGATCCCCCATTACAAGAAGGATGTGGACATGCTGGAGTGTGTTCAGAGAAGGGCCGTGAGGATGTTTAGAGGCCTGGAGCAGCTGTCTTATGAGGACAGACTGAAAGAGTTGAAGCTGTTCAGTCTGGATAAGAGGAGCCTCCAAGGTGACCTTCTTGTGGCTTTCTGGTATCCAAAGGGGGCCTACAAAAAATCTGGGGAGGGACTTTTTAGGATATCAGGGAGTGACAGGACTAGGAGGAATGTAGCAAAGCTGAAGGTGTGTAAATTCAGCCTGGTTGTGAGAAGGAAGGTTTTCAGCATGAGAGTGCTGAGAGCCTGGAATGGGTTGCCCAAAGAGGTGGTTGATACCCTGTCACGGAGGGGTAATTTGCTGCCTACACTGATTTTGGCACAGGGGAGAAATTAATTGCTGTGAGATAATGTCAAGGAGGGACCCTCCACTACAGATAATATTCTATAAAAATATATGTTTATTGCACTCAATATTCTGAGCTCTCATCACCCCCAACCACTGTATATTAATATTAAAAGGATTCTACACGGTTATGAAAACATTCTAGGATAAATATATACAGTAACTTATTAATAACTAGCAAACATTCAAACTATAAACAGAAAGAGGATTTTCCCCCAGCGGCTTAATGCCGCTTGAGGTCTATAGGCTATTTGCCCAGCAGGGAGGGCTGAAAACTCTTTCTGCTCTATGGCAGAGGCAACAGATATTACAGAGGTATTAATGCATTTACTCACAACTCCTATTAATTATCAGCCACCCTCCAGGGCTACGTCACAGCCTATGCCTAGTGTCCAAACTTCAGGGGAGTCTCTGCCCATGGACTTTGAGGCTGGAATCTTCCCGGCTTGAGGAGAAAGGATTCTTCCCGGCTTGTGGGGGAATGATTGTCTCTGACCTTGTGCTGCTGGCAAAGGATCAAATCTCTGCCCTGTCTCCTGGCTTCTTCTGGATTCTCTGTCCAGGGATTCTTAGGCAGGATCTCAGGTGCAGGAGTAGAATGCTGTGCAGTCTGAGCACGGTTCTCACGTGGCTAGCAGGCCGATCGCGTGCAGACAATCTAGAGTCTGCTTCCTGGTAACTCAGCAGCAGTGGCACTTACCAGGCAATGATAGAGCAGCGGGCATGCAAGGAATGTATGGCTGCTCAGGAGTCTGCACTCCATAGGTAAAGGCAGGTAATACAGGATCTAGTCCTGATAACACAGTGGGATGCAAGTGTGCACAGCTGGCTGAAAGACTATGGGCTCCACATATATATAGTCAGTCTTAAGTGAGGTCTGCAAGTGAATACACAGGCAGGGGAGTCTGAGCTGCGAGTCAGAGCTATGCAGGGAGTCTAAGCACGTTGTTTACCGCTGTACACCCATTTGTTGAATGTGGGCTGAGATTAATGGCCCTTTGGCCACTAGAATGACCAATCAGGTTGGCAGTCAGCCAAACCTTACCATAATGGGCAAAAGGCCTGGACTTTCCCCAGATATGGGAATCACATGGGCCTACACCAGGGAAGCACAAGCTGGGTGTGTGGGGGCTTACACAACATGTTTACAAACAGGCGTCCTGGCAGACCAGACTTTGTGGCACCAGGTATGTTGTGTCCCTTTTATCCATTTAATGTATTTACCTCTGGTTTGGGCAGAAAAACATGTCCAGGCAAGGCAAGGCATAAATAAGCCTAATTTCGGGCCTATAGGCCCTCCACAGCACACCCCATGCCTGGAGCCCAGGCTGGATGCCCAGGCTTTGGCCATCCTGATTTAGGGTAAGGTGTTCCTGGTGTCAGAAGGGGTCTACCTCATTCATCAAAGGACCTACATTTCCTCTAATGTTAGCTTTTACTGCAATGTATTTGAAAAAGCCCTTTCTATTGAGTTCTAGGGAGGCCTTAGCCTTCCTGGTTGCCTCCCTACATCCTCTGACAGCAGTCTTATATTCCTTCTAAATGGCCAGCCCCACCTTCCATGATCTGTAGACTGTTTTCTCCCATTTAAGTTTTCCTTAGCAATTCCTCACTTAACCATTAAGGTCTCCTGGCTCTCTTTCTCCATTTCCTACTTTCTGAGGTGTACTGATCTTGAGCTTGGAAGAAGAGGTCCTTAAATGTTAACCAATTATAATGGGTCCCTTTGCCTTCTAGTATCCTGTCCCATAAGACTTCTCCTAGCAATTGCTTGAAAAGGCTTTGGCCTGAAATCCAGGGTTGTAGTCCTGCTTGATAACCTATTCCTACCAGAGAAGATCTTGAACTCCACCATCTCATGACTGCTAAAGCCAAGGCTGCCCTCAACCTTCATTGCTTCAATGAGACCTTCCTTATTGATGAGGATAAGATCCAGCGGTGCTTCCCTCTTAGATGTCTCATCCACCATTTGCATCAAGAAGTTATCATCATTGCACTGGAGGAACCTCCTGGACTGTGGCTGGCTGGCTGAGTAGGCCTTCCAGCAAATATCTGGACAAATAATATCCCCATGAGAACCAGGGCCTGTGATTGCAAGGCTGCTGTTAACTGCCTGTAGAAGGCCTCATCAACTTCCTCATCCTGATCAAGTGGCCTGTAATAAACACTCACAAATGTATCACTCATGGTAGCCTATCCCTTAATTCACACCAACCTTGTAGAGTAGGGCTGTTGGTTGGACTTGGTGATCCTGAGGGTCTTTTCCAACCTGAATATTGGTGTGATTCTGTGTAATTCATAATATTTAGGAATTTATATAATGCAGCAGAAAAAGTACAGAAAGACAGAGGTATAGTAATTTTAAACTACAAACAAAAAAATTCTGTGCTTGAAGTTCCATATATCCCTTTTTTATTTTTTTCTTCTTTCTTTTTTCCCCCACAAATACGTATATTTTGTAGAGTTCCTGCTTATTGCCAATTAAAGTTTCATTGATGATCCTTCATTCACTGATGAACAGCTCAAATGTAAATTGACATATTATAAATCAAGCATTGTGCAACAGTGTCCATGATTAAGTTCACCCTTCAATCCCACTAAGTCCAGTTTTTATTTCAGCAGCTTCAGTGATTCATCATGCAGCAGTCTTCCTCCTTAGATATTTAACACAATGAAACAGGACCCATTAGTGAACAGGACACATTGCTTCTTATCATCTGTCAATTTGTTGTATGATGAGGCCTCTTCAGCATATGTTACTCCTTTACCTTGTCCTACTCTTGTGATATCCCAGAATTTTTATCATCTTCCCAGTTTGTGACCAGCTTCAAGGTTCCTGGGTGGCTCAGGCTCTCTGTTTGAGACCATTGTGTTATCAGTGCAACACACTTATTCCATGTGTCATTAGTTGCATGGTGTATAGAGCGAAACAAGGGACCACAGTTATCGGCTTCCCCCTTGCCAGCCTCTGCCCCTCCTTCTCCAAGTGCTGGGAACATAGCCAGTGTTCCCGCCACTAACATAAACAATGATAACAAAAACAAAAACAATAACGGGAAGAGTTTAGCAGGAGCCTCAGGAGCACAGGCAAATACCCAAAATCAGAATGTTCCTAGCAACAATCAAAACACGTCAGGGTTGGCAGGCATCCCAGGAGGACAGGCAAATAATCCCACTAATTTTAATAATACTACTAATGCTGGTAACACTAGCCCAGTCAGTCCAAATCCTAATGACAGCAGCTCAGCCAATTCAAACCCCCAGCCAGCAGACCAGAACCAAAATCCTCCTGTTAGAAGCAAGGCAGATTTGAACTCACAAGCTCCAAATCAGACCTCCAATGATTCAAATGCTCCAGGTCAGACTCCTAAAGATTCAAACCCTCCAGCAGACACATCCAAGTCTGTTGCTGTTCAGGCCTTTCTGGCACCTGCTAAGGCAAAAGCTAAGACAAAGAGTGGTTCGCAGGAGGATGTAAGAGAGGGGACCTCTGGTGATCAGCAGCAAGAGGAGGAAGAGGAGATAGTTAGTCTGCGAGACCTTGTAGATGTGTTGAGAGAACAATACTCAAGTGACAGGAGTGCTGTGAGGTTAGCTGCCAAGAGAGAGGATGGCTCCAATGAGTTTAGGAATGCTATGAGGAAGATTGTGTTAGGCCCGGCACCACCAGAACAACAGGAAGAAGAGGAGGAAGATGACATCCAAGGCTCCAAGGATCCACTCAGAGAGGTCAGGGAAGTTAGGAAGGAATACTCAAGGGAATCAGGTGAGCCAATCCTAAGCTGGCTAGTGAGATGCCGTGGCATTGGTGCTAATGCTCCGCAGGTAGGAGACAAGTCTGCCAAGCAGCTGGGACCACTCACTAAGGAGAGTGGAGTGGACAAACACCTGGCAAGTCCTCTTGGTAGGGTTAGCTTGTGGACACGCCTTCTGTTGGCTGTGGCTATGAGATATCCTTCCCAAGATGATTTGCCATGGGCTGCCAAGAAGTGGAACACCATTGAGCAGGGAATTAAGCTTCTGAAGGAGTTTGCTGTGAAGGAAGTGCTTTATGGAGATCATGGTACTCATGACCCTGATGATATTCCTTTGGGAACAGGTCTCATGAAGAAGCTTATTAAACTTGCTCCTTCATCCTATGCTAACATCTTGGCCAGTAAATTTCTAGCAAGGAGTGATAATGGAAGATCTTTTACTGTTGGTGAATTCACTGACCAGCTCAGGCAGATAGAGGACAGCTTGTCACATTCTGGTATAATCTGTGCCATAAAGACTATGACTACAGAGCTTAAAGATGGTTTTAAAGATACCATGAAAGAACTGAAGGAGGATCTTAAAAACATTACCAATCTGGTAAAGGATACCATTCCTGCATCATCTGAATGGGTGCATGTTTCTGCCATCAGGAACAGACGCCCACCTCCTGCAAGGCAATTCCAGCCCAGGAGGAGACAAATTCCACCTAGACAGCAGCAATCACGTGCGTCACTGTGGATACTTCTGCGTGACACATATGGGGAGAACATGAACAAGTGGGATGGTAAACCTACTTCAGCTCTTTCAAAGAGAGTCAGGGAACTGCAGAGTGGCAGAAACAGAGGCAATAATGCCAGGAAAGTAGCTGTCACTTCTTCAGCTCCTGAGGGCAACTGTAATTGTTCCAACAGTTGCAGTTCCTCTCACAACACCACCAATCACTGTGTACACCCTACATGCCATGTTTAGCATTAGGGGTGCCCTGCCTCCAGCCAGGAGGAGGAAAGGGATAGTGGAGAGAACCAAATCTATTGGAATGCATTCATTAGGTGGCCTGGCAGTTCAAAAGTTTGGAAATACAGGGCTTTAGTTGACACAGGTGCTCAGTGTACTTTATTGCCATCAAATTGCAAAGGGACAGAGTCCATTTCTATCTTTGGAATCACTGGTGGATCTCAAGAGTTAACTAAGGTACAGGCTGAGATCAGTTTAACTGGTAAAGAGTGGAAGACACATACTATTGTAACTGGTCCTGATGCGCCTTGCATTTTGGGAATTGACTTTTTGAGACAAGGTTGTTTCAAAGATCCTAAGGGTCACAAACGGGATTTTGGAGATTGAGGATGGTAAATTGAAATTGTCCATTAGACCTGAACTTTCAGATGAATCTGCAGTTGTGGGACATCATCACATAGAGGATTTGGAAATGCCAATTGCTACTCAAACTGTGAACCACAGGCAGTACAGAACTAACCGTGACTCTTTGTTGCCCATTCATCAGCTGATTTGTCAACTGGAGAGTCAGGCTGTCATTGAGAAAGCTCATTCACCTTTCAACAGTCCCATCTGGCCTGTGTGCAAACCTACGGGCGACTGGAGACTCACAGTTGACTTTCGTGCCCTCAACGAGGTGACTCCACCCATGAGTGCAGCTGTGCCGAACATGCGGGAACTCCAGTACGAGCTGGAATCGAAGGAGGCTAAATGGTATGCAACCATAGACATTGCTAATGCTTTCTTCTCTATTCCCATAGCAAAGGAGTGCAGGCCTCAGTTTGCATTCACCTGGAGAGGAATCCAGTACCAGTTCAACCATTTGCCTCAGGGGTGGAAACACAGCTCAACTATCTGTCACTCAGTTACCCACAATGCACTGGAGAAAGTTAAAGCTCCAGAGCACATCCAGTACATCAACGTCATCATTGTGTGGTGCCAAACTGCTGAGGAAGTCTTCGAGAAAGGTAACAAAATCATTGACATTCTGCTGCAAGCAGGTTTTGCCATTAAGAGAGACAAGGTCAAAGGACCTGCTAAAGAAATTCAGTTTCTGGGAGTGCGATGGCAGGATGGTCGCCGTTACATTCCTCAGGATGTGATCAACAAAGTCTCTACCATGGCAGTTCCCACCAGTAAGAAGGACACACTTTCTTTTCTTGGTGTGGTGGGATTTTGGAGACTACACATTCCTGGATTCAGTCAGATTGTCAAACCTCTGCATGATGTGACTTGTAAGAGAAACAATTTCGAGTGGGGACCTGAACAACAAGCAGCCTTTGATCAAATCAAACGAGAAATAGTCCATGCAGTGGGCTTGGGACCTGTGAGATCTGGTCCGGACATTAAAAACATTCTGTACACGGCTGCCAGTGACAATGGTCCAACTTGGAGTCTTTGGCAGAGAGCTCCAAATGAGACACGTGGTCATCCACTTGGTTTCTGGGGACGTTGTTACAGAGGTTCAGAGACAAATTATACTGCAACAGAGAAAGAGATTCTAGCAGCCTATGAAGGAGTGAAAGCAGCTTCTGAAGTGATTGGAACTGAGTCACAATTGCTTTTAGCTCCTAGACTGCCAGTTCTAAACTGGATATTCAAAGGCAAAGGTTCATCACCACATCATGCCACAGATGCAACCTGGTCTAAATGGATGGCTTTGATAACCCAACGAGCACGAATGCGTAATCTTGACGGACCTGGTCTGGTGGAGGTGATCACCAACTGGCCAGAAGGCACAGACTGTTCCAAACCTCCAGAGGAGAAAATAACTCGTGCTGAGGAAGCTCCTCCCTATGGTGGTCTCTCTGATCAGGAAAAGAACTATGCTTTGTTCACAGACGGTTCCTATCGTCTTGTTGGGAACAAGCGAATATGGAAGTCAGCGGTTTGGAGTCCAATCAGGAGAGTTACCGAAACGAAAGATGGCGAAGGAGAATCCATTCAGTTCGCTGAGGTAAAAGCTGTTCAACTTGCTCTTGATGTGGCTGAACGTGAGAGTTGGCCTATCCTTTACCTCTACACCGACTCGTGGATGGTAGCCAATGCTCTATGGGGTTGGCTGAAGGACTGGAAGAAGCATGGTTGGCAGAGGAAAGGAAAGCCTATTTGGTGTGCTAATCTATGGCAGGACATTGATGCACGGCTGGAGAAAACTCCAGTGAAGGTGCAGCACGTAGATGCACACATGCCTAAGAGCAGAGCCACAGAGGAACATCAACATAACCAGAAGGCAGATCAAGCTGCTAAGATTGCTCAAGTTGATACCAATTCTGAACTTGACATTGACCTTGATTGGAAACACCGAGGTGAGCTGTTCATAACTCGGTGGGCCCATGATTCGTCTGGACATCAAGGCAGAGATGGAACATACCGATGGGCTCGTGATAGGTCAATTGACTTATCCATGGACGCTATCACCCAAGTCATCTATGACTGTGACATTTGTGCTGCTATTAAGCAGGCTAAGCGAATCAAGCCCTTATGGTATGGTGAGAGATGGTCAAAGTACAGGTATGGTGAAGCCTGGCAGATTGACTACATCACTTTACCTCGATCTCGTTCTGGTAAGCAGTATGTGCTGATGATGGTAGAAGCCAGCACTGGATGGTTGGAAACCTATCCAGTTCCACATGCTACTGCACGTAACACCATTCTTGGTTTGGAGAGACAGATCTTGTGGAGACATGGAACTCCAGAAAGAATTGAGTCAGACAATGGTACTCATTTCAAGAATAATCTTGTAAAAAACTGGGCCAAAGAGCATGGTATTGAATGGATCTATCATATACCCTACTATGCACCAGCTTCAGGGAAGATTGAGCGCTACAATGGTTTGCTGAAAACCATCCTCAAAGCCATGGGGGGTGGAACTTTGAAAAACTGGGACACACATTTAGCATAAGCTACCTGGTTGGTAAATAGTAGAGCTTCAGTAAACAGAGCAGGACCTGCACAATCAGATTTGGTCCAAACAGTAGACAGTGATAAAGTTCCTGTTGTACGTGAGAAGAATCTGTTAGGGAAAACTGTTTGGGTATTTTCTCCTTCGGGCGAAGGGAAACCTCTCCGAGGGGTGGTTTCTGCTGAAGGTCCTGGTCATACATACTGGGTAATGCAGAAGAATGGTGAAATCCAGTGTATTCCACAGAGAAATTTAACTTTAGCTGAGAGAGTTTAAATTCAAGCTGTTAGGAGTTTTCTGTTCTAGATAACATCAGCGCCCAACACTGAGAGAATCTACGATAGAATCTACAGTACGTGAGCATGAACCCAACATCACCTGGGAGTCCCTGTTCTGAGCTTTTGAATCACCTACATCTGATTGAAGTGTGAACTGAACTTGTATATATTGTTCTAGTGTAAATAATTGGTTTACATTAGATTGGATAATTCTCAGCGATACTTTGAGCGAAGTAGACAGGGGTGGATTGTGCTAGTTTGAAGCAAGCTAGAATGTTTTGGTAACAGAACTAGATAACGGGCAGTGAAATGAAAACAATTGATGTCAACTTCTCTCACAGTCTCGCTGAGAGCTCTGGGAAGAAGAAAGACTTTTTCTCCATTTTGTTACTCACTCTTGCTTTTGCCTTAGACCTGGTCACATCTCATTAACCCTGCTCCTACTAACCTTGCTCCCTAACCTCTTGGCTGCACCTCTCTTCTTCCTGAGAACTGGGGTAAGGTTGAGAGGACCGGGGGGAGGTGTTGGGGTGGTTTGAGAGCCCCTCCTGGGGACTCAGGTTTCTGGGAGGGGAGTTGTGCTTTTGTATTGTTTATCCTTTGTATATTTCTGTATATAATTGTATATAACTGTATATATTGTAAATAGCTGCTTGTAAATTCTGCTAGCTGCAAATAAATTGCTTCATCTATATTCCCAGAGTCTGTCTGAGTTAGCTGGGGCAAATTCAAAAGTGTGGGGGGGCAGGGTAACCCCCAAACCATCACAGTTAGTGGCGGGAACATTGGCCGTGTTCCCAGCACTTGGAGAAGGAGGGGCAGAGGCTGGCAAGGGGGAAGCCGATAACTGTGGTCCCTTGTTTTGCTGTGAAAGAGACTGCTTCTGAGACACAGAATTTTTCCTAGTTCTTACAGAAGCTGGTTTTGAATTTTTCACCAATAATGCCAAAATTAATATGAATATTAAAATCATGAGGCAAATATTAAAAATTGTGAGAAGAAAAACAGTTTCACAGGAGCATGTCCCTAAGCAAACAGTTGGAATTCCTGTCTTAGGCTGAATAACTCTCATTAGAGCCATATTTAAAGCAGAATTTCCATTGATTGTCACATTATTCACCAGAGCTCCTGTAATGTCCTTGGTAATATTCTCAGAGATATTAAAACCAGCATAACCAAGAATGAAATCACCCCAGCTCCAGAACATATCTGAAACCTTAGCTTTAGCCTTATTATAAGCCAGATCAATAAAATAAGCAACAATTTCAGCTTTTAACCAACTAAATGCCAAGAAAACAAAACCAGACCAGAGCAATGCACCAACCAAATACAATAGCTGCTTGATTAGCTTCATCTTAATTCCCAGAGCTAATTTCCAGTCACTCAAAAATATCTAGCCTCACGTTGGGCGCCAATTAAAAATGTGATGGTTTGGGGGTTACCCCGCCCCCCCACACTTTTGAATTTGCCCCAGCTAACTCAGACGGACCCTGGGAATATAGATGAAGCAATTTATTTACAGCTAGCAGAATTTACAAGAAGCTATTTACAATATATACAGTTATATACAATTATATACAGAAATATACAAAGGATAAACAATACAAAAGCACAACTCCCCTCCCAGAAACCTGAGTCCCCAGGAGGGGCTCTCAAACCACCCCAACACCTCCCCCCGGTCCTCTCAACCTTACCCCAGTTCTCAGGAAGAAGAGAGGTGCAGCCAAGAGGTTAGGGAGCAAGGTTAGTAGGAGCAGGGTTAATGAGATGTGACCAGGTCTAAGGCAAAAGCAAGAGTGAGTAACAAAATGGAGAAAAAGTCTTTCTTCTTCCCAGAGCTCTCAGCGAGACTGTGAGAGAAGTTGACATCAATTGTTTTCATTTCACTGCCCGTTATCTAGTTCTGTTACCAAAACATTCCAGCTTGCTTCAAACTAGCACACTAACATAAACAATGATAACAAAACCAAAAACAACGGGCAGAGTTCGGCAGGAGCCCTAGGAGGACAGGCAGATACCCAAAATCAGAATGTTCCTAGCAACAATCAAAACACGTCAGGGTTGGCAGGCATCCCAGGAGGACAGGCAAATAATCCCACTAATGATAATAACACTGCTAATGCTAGTAATGCTAGCCCAGTCAGTCCAAATCCTAATGACACCAGCTCAGCCAATTCAAACCCCCAGCCAGCAGACCAGAACCAAAATCCTCCTGTTAGAAGCAAGGCAGATTTGAACTCACAAGCTCCAAATCAGACCTCCAATAATTCAAACGCTCCAGGTCAGACCCCTAATGATTCAAACCCTCCAGCAGACACATCCAAGTCTGTTGCTGCTCAGGCCCTTCTGGCACCTGGTAAGGCAAAAGCTAAGACAAAGAGTGGTTCGCAGGAGGATGTAAGAGAGGGGACCTCTAGTGATCAGCAAGGAGGAGAGGAGGAGGAGATAGTTAGTCTGCGAGACCTTGTAGATGTGCTGAGACAACAATACTCAAGTGATAGGAGTGCTGTGAGGTTAGCTGCCAAGAGAGAGGATGGTTCCCATGAGTTTAGGAATGCTATGTGGAAGGTTCTGTTAGGCCCAGTACCACCAGATCAACAGGTAGAAGAAGAGGTGGAAGATGACATCCAAGGCTCCAAGGATCCACTCAGAGAGGTCAGGGAAGATTGAGCGCTAAAACGGTTTGCTGAAAACCATCCTCAAAGCCATGGGGGGTGGAACTCTGAAAAACTGGGACAAACATTTAGCACAAGCTACCTGGTTGGTAAATAGTAGAGCTTCAGTAAATAGAGCAGGACCTGCACAATCAGATTTGGTCCAAACAGTAGACGGTGATAAAGTTCCTGTTGTACATGAGAAGAATCTGTTAGGGAAAACTGTTTGGGTATTTTCTCCTTCGGGCGAAGGGAAACCTCTCCGAGGGGTGGTTTCTGCTGAAGGTCCTGGTCATACATACTGGGTAATGCAGGAGAATGGTGAAATCCAGTGTATTCCACAGAGAAATTTAACCTTAGCTGAGAGAGTTTAAATTCAAGCTGTTAGGAGTTTTCTGTTCTAGATAACATCGGCGCCCAACACTGAGAGAATCTACGATAGAATCTACAGTACGTGAGCATGAACCCAGCATCACCTGTGAGTCCCTGTTCTGAGCTTTTGAATCACCTACATCTGATTGAAGTGTGAACTGAACTTGTATATATTGTTCTAGTGTAAATAATTGGTTTACATTAGATTGGATAATTCTCAGCGATACTTTGAGCGAAGTAGACAGGGGTGGATTGTGCTAGTTTGAAGCAAGCTAGAATGTTTTGGTAACAGAACTAGATAACGGGCAGTGAAATGAAAACAATTGATGTCAACTTCTCTCACAGTCTCGCTGAGAGCTCTGGGAAGAAGAAGAAAGACTTTACTCCATTTTGTCTCTCACTCTTGCTGTTGCCTTAGACCTGGTCACATCTCAGTAACCTTGCTCCTACTAACCCTGCTCCCTAACCTCTTGGCTGCACCTCTCTTCTTCCTGAGAACTGGGGTAAGGTTGAGAGGACCGGGGGGAGGTGTTGGGGTGGTTTGAGAGCCCCTCCTGGGGACCTAGGTTTCTGGGAGGGGAGTTGTGCTTTTGTATTGTTTATCCTTTGTATATTTCTGTATATAATTGTATATAACTGTATATATTGTAAATAGCTGCTTGTAAATTCTGCTAGCTGTAAATAAATTGCTTCATCTATATTCCCAGGGTCCGTCTGAGTTAGCTGGGGCAAATTCAAAAGTGTGGGGGGGCGGGGTAACCCCCAAACCATCACACAGGACTTTGTCTCTAGTTTTCTTAAGGGAACCTAGGCATATCAATAAAGGGTGGAGGGTGAGACGATAGAATTTGAGGGTGGTGATGGATGAGAAGTTGGATGTGAGCACACAGTACGTGTTTGCAGCCCAGAAGGTTAGTCACATTCTGACCTCCACCAAAAGAAGCATGGCCAGTAGCTCAAGCAAGGTGATTCTGCCACTTTGCTCTGGTGAGAGATTACCTGGAGTACTGCATCCATCTCTGGGGACCTCAATACACAAAGGACATGTGGACCTGATGGAGTGAGTCCAGAAGAAAGACACAAAAATGATCAGGAGTTAGAACACAATCAACAGTACATAGTCTGAATAAAAGTGATTGAATGGCCCTTCCCAGGGGACACAAGGAAGTACTCTTCTTTGGGATACCACATAATAATTCATCACAGTCTTTTCAAAACACAAAGGGACAATGTAAATATTGGAAAAGCAGAGGGGAATGGGGCCCAAAATATGAATTGTTACACAAAACAAATGTAACAATATATTCCAGATGTATTAGAGAAGATATTCACAAGTATAAATCAAGCATAATGTTTTCAGAGATGCAAGTTCCTCCCAACTGTACCAAAGGAGAGAATGTAGAGAGATTTTGTGATGACATTTGTCAGGGAAACCACATAATTCCCCTGTTGAATTTGAACTGTACTTTAAATGGGGAAAATAAGATATCACAAACCACTTCCTGTAATCTTATGCCTGGATAGTGGTGGTTGTGTGAGGATGGATATGCCAGAAAAAGAAGCTTACCCTGAAACTGGATTGGCCGTTGTGCAGGGGGATATTTAACTTCACGATATTGAATATAAAATAGAACTGGGGTATTGAGAAGTAAACAGAGAGAAAAATCCCCTGGTCTGGAGGCCCATGGCTTTCCATAGCTTTTCTAGATTGTTTCTACAATGGTTAGCAGCAAATGGATTAGAAAAAAATACAGTAAATGTTTTGGCTAACTTACAAACAGCCTTAAATGCTACTAGACATGCTGTTAGTGCTCAACAAACAGAGATTGAAAGCCTAAGAAAAGCTTCAGCCCAATACAAATTAGCAGTGGATATGTTATTTGTGAAAGAAGGGGGACTGTGTGCTATATTGAATGACAGTTGTTGGTCCTATGCAGATCAGAGTAAAAGGATTGCTGCAGTCATTCATAAAATTTGGAGCCAAGCTGATATTTTACATTAAGAAACACTGGATAATACCTCATGGGGATTCCAGGGACTTTGGGAATGGCTCACATCATGGCTACCCAACCTAAGATGGTTGAAGTAACTGTTGTTAATTTTGTTTTTTCTTTTTTTTTTTTTTTTTTAATCACATGTTGTTTAGTCCAGTGTAGCCTTTGATCATGTAAAAAGACTGTTTGATCATAAGTTGGATGGAAAAAACACCAGTTAAGACAAAACTTAGAGAGTGGCAAATATTTTAGATGCAGGTTAGAACATCATACAAGTTTGTAGAAGTATTAAGAATATATAGAGACATATTCTTAGAGATATAGATATAGATATAGATATAGATATAGAGAAGAGGGGAAGAGATTGATATAGGAAAGAAGGAGATAGAAAATATAGAATGAAAAAACTTAACATTAACTGTATAAAGCATCATAAATCAGGTACAAACAAAGCAAGGTCATTGAAGCCTGAGGACACACAGGAACTCTCCCATGGAAAGAAGAGTACTGTATTTAAAGATGAGACTGTAACTTTGGCCATGAATGTGACCCATAGTTGGTGCCAGATAAGCAAAATTGGTCAAAAAGTAAAAACGACAAACTGAGGAAGACATCAGTCTTTCATCAGAAATATCCCACAAGATGACCACCAGCAATTGACAGTGTTGTCAAGGTTGAAAATCAGACTTCTTGCTTCTGTGGGAGATAAGAACCTGGGCATCCTTCCTGGGAGGAGACAAGGGAAAGGGAAGGTACTGACTTTTCAGACAGTCTCCTTAGGGATGCAGGATTATGGGTAGGAAATACAAAGATCACATTTTCCAGGACACCTATTGGACCTCTCTAGCTCCTGGAGGTCTGTAACTTTGTGGACTTAAAGACACCATCCGGCCACAATCACTTAAGAATTGTTGTTCATTCTCAGATACTCCAGGATTTGAAATAAAAAAAAAAAAAAATCTGAAAAAAAAAAGAACATTGTGTAATTTCAGCTTATAAGCAAACACTTTCTTTCAACACATTTCAAGGATCTTGGATTGTTTCTCCCTGAGATAAGTATGCTCAGTGGAGAACTTATCACTCTTTAGTACTACCTGAATAGAGGTTGTAGCAAGATGGGATTTAATCTATCCTCCCAGTCAGCATGGGTTTATGAAAAGCAGGTCCTGTCTGACTAATCTGATTTCCTACAATAAGGTGACCCGCCTAATGGATGAGGGAAGTGCCATGGACGCTGTCCACATGAAGTTTCATAAACCTTTTGACACTGTCTCCCACAGCATTCTCCTTCTGGAGCTTATGGCGAAAGGCTTGGATTAGTGCGCTCAGAAATGGATAAAAAACTGGCTGGTGAATGGAGTTAAGTCTATCTGGTGTCCAGTTACTAGTGGCATCCCCCAGGGTTCAGTACTGGGGCCTGTTCTCTTTACTATCCTTATCAATGATTTGGGTTAGGGGATTGAGTGCACCCCCAGTAAATTTGCAGATGACAACAAGCTGGGTGTCTGTGTTGATCTGCTAGATGGTAGGGAGGCTTTGTATTGGGACCTGGACAGGTAAGACCAATGGATCAAGGCTAACTGTATGAAGCTGAAAAAGGCCAAGTGCCAGATCCTCCACCTGGGTCACAACAACCCCATGGCAAGTTGCAGATCTGGGGATGTGTGATTCAAAATCTACAACTCTGAGAGGGACCTGGGCTTAGTATTGACCCTTAGTATTGACCTGGTTTAGTATTGACCCTTTAGTGATGGATTAAGACTGAAGTGGGTGATCTTTGAGATCTCTTCCCACTATATTTTTAATGTGATTCTCTGATTCTGTGACAAAAGTGGGCCTAAGGTTGTGCCAGGGGATGATTAGGTTGGATAATAGATTAATTTCTTCACCAAAAAGTTGTCAAGCGCAGAAACAGTGGTGGAATCATCATCCCTGGAGGAACTTCAAAGGCATATAAATGTGGTGTTGAGGCACATGATTTAGTGGTGATCTGGCAGTACTACATTAATAGTTGGATTTGATGATCTTTTGAGTCTTTTCCAAACAAAATTATGCTGGTCTGTGGTTTTATATTCTGAATATTTGCACTACAAACTGAACAACGACTGTTAAAGAAGTAACTAGTAGTTTTTGTTGCTTACTCTGGGGAATAAACTTTTGTTTTGTCTTTCATAGATATTTATCCTTTAAACTTTGAGTACACTGTTATGAATACACTGTATTTTCTAAAGCAGAGAAATTATCCTATGAACTTTTTGAAACTTAATTACTGTTTCCTTGCCAAGTAATTTTTAGCACCAGAGATGAATTGATGAGTATACTGCCTAAGGTAGGTGAAAGAGTAATGAGATTAAATTAGAAAAGGAATGTTTAAATTAAATAATAAGAAAATCTTCTGACACTGAGAACCACTAGTCTGTGAAATTATTTCTTAGAAAGATTAAAGAACTATTTCTTAAAATGTTCACAAGTACATGGTCACATCGTGAAGAAATGTTGCAGAGTAGAGCCAACATTTTACTGAAAAAGACCAGATAAACATTTTTCATCCTAATTTTAACCTATGTTTTTCAGTTTCTGTGTTGACTGACAAGATGTTCCTGAGGAAAGCAACCTTTCTTAAAATCAAAATTAAATGAAGGAATCATTTGTGCTTTTCTAGTTCTCAGATACTGTCATTAAATCATTAAATTCTATAAAAAAGGAAAGTCTAGTCAGTGACTACATGACTATTAAGTACAAAATACCTTGTCAGCACTTAAAGAGCTATCAATGTTTTCAATTAAAAACTGTAAAATTTAAAATGTCACCTATCTATAATTTCAAAGATATTTAAGGACAGAATTAATGCCCTTTAGTCCACAAACTGCAGTCTCACATAGAATTAAAGACCAATGAGATTCAAATGAGATTATGAGTAATGTAATCATTGTAGCAGAAAACATGAGAGAAAAAGAATTTCACATTTATTCTGTGGGGGAAAAGTTGTTTACATTAGTATGCAATTGTTTTGTAAGACAGTAGGGATCACACTTAATAGGGCAACAACAGAATAAATTTGACCTTGTGGGTGGGATATAGATTTACACTTAGGATTAGTCTAGTGCCTGTGCAACAAAGCTTAATTCCATTTAGCCAGCTTTGATAAATTCCAATGAAGATAAAGTTTTCTATTCCAAGTCTAATCTATGAATCTTGCTCTAGTTAAATACATTCTCAAAATGGGTGCTGCTATATTCTATTGGCATTCAATCACTCAACGATTAAAGGATATTAAGTTCTCACGACTCATAATGTGAATTTGCTGTACTACAAGGTATGCTAAACAAAAGGAAAAAAAAAAGTCTCAGGAATTAAATCCTTGTAAGAAACCACAATTATCACATAATTTACCTAAAAGAAGACTAATGTAGCAATTTGTGACTTAAAGAGTATTAGTCAAGTTCATCAGACCAGTGAAATAGTATGAATCAATGAATTAAATATTCCATTGTGTGCAGAGGCTAAGAACATTATTCAGTGTATTACTGCAAATATAAGCTATTTTTTTTAATAAAAGCCACTAATTTTAAATATTAACCTCTAATTCAGAACTCAGAATAGCAGGGGAAAAAAAGATCCTTCCTTTAAAAAGTGTTAAAAGCATCACTTAAGATGATAAAACACAGGAAATTAGACTCAAAATAAAAACATTTTTGTTCATGCAAAGGTTTTTTTATATTAGAGAACATAAAGAATTGAGCATTTACTAATCAAAGAATCAACCAAATTGCAAGACATCTCCAAGATCATCCAGTAACCTAGACCATGGCACTAAGTACCTTATCCAGTCTTTTCTTGAACACCTCCAGGTACGGCGACTCCACCACCTCCTTGGGCAGCCCATTCCAATGGGAAATCGCTCTCTCTGGGAAGAACTTCCTCCTAATATTGAGTCTATACCTCCTCTGGCACCACTTGAGACTCTGTCCTCTCATTCTGTTGCTGGTTTCCTGAGAAAAATGGCTGACACCCACCTGACTACAACCTCCCTTCAGGTAGTTGTAGACAGCAATGAGGTCTGCCCTGAACCTCCTTTTCTCCAGGCTAAACAACCCCAGCTCCCTCAGGCTCTTCTCATAGGGTTTGTGTTCCAGGCCTCTCATGAGCTTCATCACCCTTCTCTGGACACTTTCCAGTACCTCAACATCAAGTACCATCAACAATTCTTTTCCTGATCAGAGAGATCACCATGAGGAGGAGCTTCCTCAGCATGAGTTACTCTCTTCTCTGGAGGTTTTGCACAGTCTGTGCCTTCTGGCCAGTTGGTGATCACTTCCACCAAACAAGGGTGATTCAGATTACCCATTCATGCCTGTTGAATTATCAAGGCCGTCTGTTTAGAACGGGTTGCAGCTGTGGCATGATGCAGTGGTAAACCTTTGCCTTTGGACATCCAGTTTAGAACTGGAAATCTAGGAGCTTTCAGTTCCATAGAATTATAGAATCATAGAATCATCTAGGTTGAAAGAGACCTCCAAGATCATCCAGTCCAACCTAGCACCCAGCCCTATCCAGTCAACTAGACCATGGCACTAAGTGTCTCCTCCAGTCTTGAACACCTCCAGGGAGAGCGACTCCTCGACCTCCCTGGGCAGCCCATTCCAATGGGAAATCACTCTCTCTGTGAAGAACTTCCTAGCTGTCTGGGAGGGATCTCTTCAGAAACTGCTTTTATGCCTTCATAGTCTGCTAGTATTTCTTTCTTGGTTGGAGTGTAATTTGCCTCTGAACCTCTCTAGCTACGACCCCAGAAACCAAGTGGATGACCAAGTGTCTCATTTGGAGCTCTCTGCCAAAGACTCCAAGTTGGACTATTGTCACTGGCAGCCATATACAGAATGTTTTTAATGTCTGGACCAATTCAAACAGGTTTCGAGCCCATTACATAGACTGCTTCTTTCTTTATCTGATCAAAGGCTGCTTGTTTTTCAGGTCTACACTCAAAATTGTTTCACTTGTGAGTTACATCATGCTGAGGTTTGACAATTTCACTGAATCCAGGAATGTGTGATCTCCAAAATCCCACTGCACCCAAGAAGGATTAAGTGTCCTTCTTCTTTGTGGGAACTGCCATGATGGAGACCTTATCACATCCTGCTCCCACACTCCTAGAAATTGAATTTATCTGACAGGTCCTTTGACCTTGTCTGTCTTACTGGCAAAACGTGCTTGCAACAGGAAGTCAATTACTTTCATAGGTTTCTGTGGTGGTGGGCTTGATGGGGCAAACATGGGCTTATCCATGCCCAGATATGTTTGCCTGGCCCTCCTCCTTCTGTGCTGGGGAAGCAACCTTGGGAGGGGAAAAGCCCTGGCTTTGCCCAATATGGTGAGGACTGGCAAAGTGCCATTCCAGTTGGCTAATCGGTGTCCAATGTCCCACTAGTAGTGGGCTGGATATTGATAAAAGGGATGAGCAGGTAGCATGAGGCTGCTACTGCCTCATTTTGCATCCCAAATTTGCCTGGAAAGCTTACCAGGAACAGGCTATAAATGCCTGCATGCAGTCACTTTCTATAGCCCCCAGCACACTGCTGAGACTGTGCACACCTCAAGACATCCTGCCTGCTCCTGAAAGTCTTCCTGCTAAAACTACAATTCCTGAAGATACACAGATCATCCAGAGGAGAAGGGGACAAGGTCAGAGATTGTCTGTCTCCTTTCCAGAAGCCTGGGAGAAATCAAGTCTCAGAAGCCTATCAAACAGACTTCCACCTACTTTGGGTACTGTCTGATTTACAATTTTGTGAGTAAATACTGAAAAGTCTCTTACAGTATAGTATTTACATTTGCCACTTTAAGAAATAAATTATCTCATTTTTCCTGTGTCCTGCATGTATAAATTTCCAACCTGTGCATTGTTTTGAACCTGTGAATAAGTTTCTGGCAAGTTTTAATGTTAACAAATAGTTTTCAAAGTTATTAGCAATTGTCACTTGGATATCAAAATTAATACAGACTATTACTTTTGCATAATCCTTCACAGTTTCTTGAAGACTTCCTCAGCAGTCTGGCCCCACACTATGACATTATTGATGAATTGCATACGTTCTGGAGATTTACCTTTTACCAATGCATTGTCGATCACTGAGAGATAGATCATTGATCTATACTTCTACCCTTGAAGCAAACCTGGAAAGTACTCCTCTCCTGGTGAGTGCAGGCCTCCTGAAGCCTGCATTCCTTTGCTATGGGAACAGAGAAGAAAGCATTAGCAATGTCTATGGTAGCATACCATTTGGCCTCCTTCAAATTCAGATCATACTGGAGCTCCAGCATGTCCAGCACAGCTGCGCTCATGGGTGGAGTCACCTCGTTGAGGGCACGGAAGTCTACTGTGAGACATCAGTCTCTGATAGGCTTGTGCACAGGCCAGATGGGACTGTTGAAAGGTGAATGAGCTTTCTCGATCACAGCCTAGCTCTCCAGTTGAAGAATCAGCTGATGAATGGGCAACAAAGAGTCACGGTTAGTTCTGTACTGCCTGTGGTGCACAGTTTGAGTAGCAATTGGCACTTCCAGATACTCTATGTCATGATGTCCCACAACTGCAGATTCATCTGAAAGTTCAGGTCTAATGGACAGTTGCAATTTACCATCCTCAATTTCTACAGATGCTATTCCAAAAGCTTATTTGTGACCTTGAGGGCTTTGAAACTACTTTGTCTCAAGAAGTCAATTCCCAGAATGCAAGGTGCATGAGGACCAGTTACAATATGTTTCTTCCACTCTTTACCAGTTAGACTTATTTAATCTCATAACTTAGTTAACTCTTGAGATCCACCAGAGATTCCAGAAATAGTTATACTGCTGAACATGGCATGTGGGGTGTGCACAATGATTAGTATTGTTGTGGGAGAAACTGCAATTACCAGAATTATTGCAGTTACTCCAGGGAGCTGAAGAAATGACAGCTACATTTCTGGCATTGTTGCCTCTGTTTTCTGACTCCTTTCAAAAGAACTGAAGTAGGCTGATTATCCCATTTGTTCATGTTCTTACCAAATTGTTCATGAAGTGACCCATGTGTTTGCTGATGTCTAAGTGGAATTTCTCTCTTGAGCTGAAAGTTCCTGCATTTGTGCTTGGCATTGCCTCAATAAAACCTTGCACTTGGTCTTGTTGAACTGTATGAGCTTGGCTTGTGCCCACCTCTGCAGCCTGTCCAGGTCCCTCTGGATGGATCCCTGCCCTCCAGCATGTCTGCTGCACCAAACAGCTTTGTGTGGTCATCAAACTTGCTGAGTGTGCACTCAATGCCTCTGTCTATGGCACCCACAAAGATATTGAACAAGACTGGTCCCAGGTCTGATTCCTAAGGGATTCTGCTTGTCACTGGCCTCTACTTGGCCATGGAGCCATTGACTCTTTGTGTGCGGCCATCAAGCCAGTTCTTTATCCATCTCATGGTCCACCCACCAACCCCATCTGTTTATGATTGCAGAAACATTCACCCATTCAGAAGGTGAAAGAAAGTTATCCTTTGTCAAATTGGATATGGAGGTTTTAAATTCCTCCTTCAGTTCTTTCACAGTCTCTTTCATCTCTGTAGCCATAGTTTGTATGGAAGAGACTTAGGCAGCATGCAACAAGCTGTCTTTTATCTGCCTCAGTTGGTCAGTGACCTCACCAACAGTGAGAGGCTTTCCATATCACTCCTTGATAGAAACCTGCTAGTCAAGATATTAACATTAAGATGAAGGAACAAGTTTATTAAGGTTCTTTGTGAGACCTGTTCCAAGAGGAATGTCATCAGGCTCATGTGTGCCATGATCTCCATAAAGCACTTCCTTCACAGCAAACTCCTTCAGAAGCTTAAGTCCCTGATCAGTTGTTGTCTGCTTCCTAGGTGTTCATGGCAAGTCATCTTGGGTAAGATATCCATCCTGGAAGGTTAACAGACCTATGAGATGTCCTGGCTTGCCCCACCCTTCTGCTGATGGGGGAAGCAAGGGCAGGAGAAAAACAAAGACTTGGGTCATTATGTCCCCTCCCAAAGTGATAAACAGGTACCCACAGTGGTTTAGGTACTTATTGGTGTCTTGCCCAAATAAGGGTATGCAAGCCCTGGTTTCACCTAATATTGTCAGTTTTGCAAATGCCCTTTTGGTTGGTGTATCTCTGTGGCCAAAAGAGATACTACACTTGGGAAAATTATATAAATTGAGCTAAGCTGCAAGCAGTTGTGCTGCTTCTACCTAGCTGTCTCTGCCTCACGGAGCTGCCTCTGCCTCACTGCTCTTGACTAATGTCTTCTGCTCTGCCTCATGCTTCAGAGCAACTTAGCCCTGATGTTTTGGGATTGAACTACCTGGAAAATTAAGTGCCTCAGGTTTCCCAGGAGAAGGCATTCAAATGCCTCACAAGTGGCAAGATGTGTCACCGACATGGTGCTCTCTGCACATATGCAAGAGATCCTGCCTGCACCTCTGCAAACCTCCATGACAAGAGGAACCAAGATCAGGTCAGAGATCATCTGTCTCTTCCCCAGCACCCTGGGAAGATCTAGAAGCCTCTCAACAGCAGAGCAGTTCCAACACCATCACAAAGGAGCCAGGGACTATCTTGAAATTTCTACTCCACTGTGGTGAGTAGAACAGACTTTACCTAGGGCTCCAAGCTGCCTTTTATTTGTATGTGGGGTAAAACCATTTTGTGGCTAAACTTTTCCAATGTTGTGGTTCTCTTAAATGAATGAATTGCCCATAAGCATCCTTTCTGAAGACCAACTTAGAACACAAATATAACTAATTTGTATATAGTTGTGGGTGGGGCTTTCTGGAAATAAAATTAACAACATATTTTATAATTCCTGACTTGTTAATTGACTCAACTAAATCAATATCTCATAGCCACAGCCAACAGGAGGCACGTCCACAGGATAACCTTACCGAGAGAGGTTGCTAGGTATTTATCAATTCCACTCTCTTTCGTGAGTGGCCCTGGCTGCTTTGCAGACTTGTCTCCTATCTGTAGGGCGTTTGCACTAATAGTATGGAATCTTCCCAAACCAGCTTAGGAATGGCTCTCCTGATTCCCTTGAATATTCCTTTCTAATTTCCCTGACCTTTTTCAGAGGATCATTGGAATCCTGGATATCATCCTTCTCCTCCTCTGTTGTTCCTTGGCCTAGACATACAATTCTCTTAAGAGCATTGTTGAACTCCTCAGAGCCATCCTCCTTCTTGGAAGCAAATTTTACATAAGACTTTTTGTTGCTATATTGAAATATGAGTAAGTTGGCCAAATCTCTTAAGCTGTATTTCTCATTCATCTCAGGGGTGCCTTTTCCTAAATCCTCTTTCAAATTATTCCTTAACCAACTTTAGCTTTTGCCAGAGTCTTGGCTAGAGTGAAAAGGGCTGTGGATGTCCCCTCTAGCTGGTTCAAATTTTGGAATGAAGCGTTTATAGTTTAGCACAATTTACAAGCATATATACACAGATATTTACAGTTATATACATATTAAAAGTAATACATAAATACAAAATTCCTCCTGAAACAGTCAGACTGCCCAGAAGGCTCCTGAAACAGTGCTTCTCTCATTCTCTCCCCAGAAATAACCAGGTCAATCTCCATATAGCTCACATAATACAGCTGCAAAGATCTGAGGTGCGATGTCAAAAAGACAACAAGGAAGGTTAGAGGAAAAAGGTTACATTTTACATTGGGTTACATAGATGTCATGCTGTGGTGGTTTGAGGCCAAGAGAAATTAAATCCTTAGCTATGAGAAGAAAGAAGAAAAACAACATATGCCCTCTATCACTCATTCTTCTACTGAGAAATGCAACTAGTCAAAACATAGGAAAGATGGGTACATCTCTCGCACACTGCTCAGCTCTCACTTCTGGCTGTGTCTTCTTTCTGATGGTCTGGTCTCTGTGGCTGACTTTGCCTTTAAATCTCTATTCCACCTAACCCTTTTTTCCTCTAACCCCCTTGCTGTCTTTTTTTGACATCTCACCTCAGATCTCCAGATTTATCATGTGAGATATTCGTGGGTTGATCTGGTTATTTCTGGAGGGAAAGAGAGAGGGGGAAGGGGGACTGGGTCAGGAGCCCTCCTGGGGTATTGTGTTTCTGTGATACATTTAATTTGTATATAACTGTATATATTTGTGTATATATTGTGTATATGTGTATATATTGTGTATATATGTATATTGTGCTAAGCTGTAAATATAGCTTCATTTCTTAATTTCCATCTCGGCTGAGTCTAGTCTGGGTGATTTCATAAGAATGGGGGGTGGGTAATACCCAAACCATCACACATGCTAAGGAGCTAAGCGAGATGCAATCAAACCCACAGACCGGCAGAAGGAAGAACTGAGAACTAAGTAAGAAGTATGTGAGAAGTGAGTGCCTTATGTATGTTGTGACTACTTGTCTCTCTCAGCAGAAGAATGAGTGATACAGACATCACTGTTATTTTCTTCACACAACCAAGGATTTCTTTTCTCTCTGTGCTAGTTTGAAGCAGGCTAGAATGTTTTGGTGAGAGAAAGTAGATAATTGGCTGTGAAAGGAAAACAATAGTTATGTCTCCTTCCCTCAGAGTCTCACTGAAGAAGAATGTAAACATTAGATAACTCCCTCAACATTTTGTCTTCACCTTTCTGGCTGGGCTTGGATGGAGCTGCATCTCCCTAGCCTCACTGCCAATAACCTTGCTTCTTAACCTCTTGTCTGAACCTCTATTCTTTCTTAGGACTGGGGTAAGTTTGAAAGGGGCAGGGGAAGGTGCAGGGGTGGTTGAGAGCCCCTCATGGTGTTGTAAAAGAGACTAGTTGAAATCTGAGTTTGGGGTAAAATGCAATGAGGCAGGTTTGAAAATTATGAACTATTTATTAATAAACCCAAAATAATGCCCCCCCCCCCCCCCCCCCAAACTTATTTACAACTATCCACACAAGTTCTTGGATGCGGTCAGCAGAACTGTTTCACAGAATGTCTATGCACAATGGAATTTTAACTGATTAAAATCCTTTAGCTACTTGAACAAGGAATGGAGAATACTCACTAGCCCTAAAGTCCGTGGCCCAAAACATAGACAGGAAAATATCCAACAGAAGTCCTGTAACAAACTCCACGTGAGCCGCAAAGTGAAAGTCTGCTGCGGGCTGACTGGTGGCTTGAGGCGACGGGCGGGTGAGTGGCAGATCAGGGAGGAATGAATGAACACGCCAGCTCCTTTTCCCTGTTCACCCCCAATTTATAGGATAATGGCTGAGGCTAATAGTCTCATTGACCTCACAATCACCCAAGTAGACACAGAAATGCCAGAACCCACAGGCTGTTGTCTTCCATAGAATGGGGCGCAGTTCCCCTGAAACCCCTCGAAGGCAAAGAAACTAAGTAGCCTGAGTTTCTTTTGCCCTGTTTTCCTGCCTCTGGCTGCAATGCAGACGGGCAGGTAAAGGAGACAGGACATGCTTAAGCCAAGTTTTATTCCCTTTAGGGCTATTCACCACACATGGGGACTCAGGTTTCTGGGAGGGGAGTTGTGTTTCTGTATTACTTTTTAACTTGTATATTTCTGTATATAACTGTATATACTGTAAATATCTGCTTGTATATTGTGCTAGCTGTAAATAAACAGCTTCATTTATATTCCCAGAGTCCGACTGAGTTAGCTGAGGAACCTTCTAAAGTGTGGGGGAGCGGGTAACAGCCAAACCACCACACTCTCATTTAAATGTTCCAATTAGCCTCAAGCCAACACACCAGGGCAGAGTAGAGGGGGAGGAGAACTTCTCTCGACCTACTAACCGTACACCTTCTAATACACCCCAGAATGGCACTGGCCTTCTTGGCCACAAAAGCACATTCTGGCTCATGGTCAACCTTCCATCTACCAGGACCCCCAGGTCCTTTTCCCTTTCATTGCTCTCCAAGAGATCAGTTCCCAGCCTATACTGATACCTGGGGTTGTTCCTTCCCAGATGCAAGAGTTTCCACTGGCCCTTGTTGAATTTCATTAAATTTCTGCCTGTCCAAATCTCCAGCCTCTCCGTGTCATATTGAATGGCAGCACAACCTTTCAATGTGAGCCACTCTACCCCATTTTGTGTCATCAGCAAACTTGCTGGCAGTGCACTCTATTCTCTGCTTTTATTTTGCTGAGCTTAGCAATATGTTAGTGCAGTAGTCATGTGCTTTGCCCAGGTATTCATGGTCTTACTGTTCTGGATGAAACAAAGAAATTACACTTGATAGCAAATGAATTTCCCAAATTAGTATGGATGTGTGCCCCTTAATCAGCTTTTTCTCTTATCAGGATTCTGTCTCTCAGCTCCCACTACTCCATTCTCTGCTACTGTCCTTAAGTAGTTTTTGTGTAGCAAAGCTATCACCTGGCAACCATCTCCACAAGTTCCACGTATTTTCTAGAGCCTAGGCCTTGCAAAATTCAGTTGTCTTAACAAATCACTTTCCAATCACAGTTACAAAATCTACCACTTATTCTTCCTCTGTACTCAGCACTGGTCAGGCCACACCTTGAGTACTGTGTCCAGTTCTGGGCCCCTCAATTCAAGAGAAATGTTCAGGTGCTGGAACGTGTCCAGACAAGGGCAACAAAGCCAGTGAAAGGTCTGGAATGCAAACCCTATGGGGAGAGGCTGAGGGAGCTGGGGTTATGTAGCCTGGAGAAGAGGAGGCTCAGGGGTGACCTCATTGCTGTCTACAACTACCTGAAGGAAGGCTGTAGCCAGGAGGCAGTTTGTTCCTTCTGCCAGGCAACCAGCAATAGAACAAGAGGACACAATCTCAAGTTGTGCCAGGGGAAGTATAGGCTGAATGTTAGGAGGAAGTTCTTCACAGAGAGAGTGATTTGCCATTGGAATGGGCTGCCCAGGGAGGTGGTGGAGTCACCATCCCTGGAGGTGTTCAAGAAAAGACTGGATGAGGCATCTAGTGCTGTGGTCTAGGTGACTAGCTAGGGCTGGGTGCTAGGTTGGACTGGATGATCTTGGAGGTCTCTTCCAACCTGGTTGATTTTGTGATTCTGTGATTCTAAAAAAATACAAACATATTTTTAATTTTCTTTCTTTCTTTCATAGAGAAGCTATCTTGTGGAAAGGATGAGAGAATATATCTTCCTTTTTCTGCTTAGGACTATTGTGGCTCGATTTATTGTACAGGCTCACAAGGTGCATGTTGACTTGTACATGAGTTATTTAAACACTAATTAACACCATTAGCATTATAGCTCTTGTGGAATTTGATGTCCCAATGTAAGAGTAGAAAATGTTTGCATGAAGACTTATTGAAATGCACTCCGAGGTGGCTGATCCCTTGGTGTAAAGTTGCATGAAAGAATTTGAGCATGCTGCTAGCATGAGTGTTACATCCCATAGCCTGGAATTTTGCATTTGAACAGGCAAGTAATCCTAACACAGAGGTGTACTACCTGACAGAACGGTGCCTTGTCTACCCCAGTGAAAACCAGTAGTTTCTAGAACTGTGCTGGGATTTGGTCTGCGTTTACTGAGCCACAGTTCAGTACTGTCAAGAGGAATGCAGTTCAGACAGGGACACAAACCACTTCCCAGAATACTTTGATGAAGACCAAGCTGCAAACTACACTTGAGGCCATGACGATAGAGCTAGGGGACCCAAACTTTGCATAATGACACCCCAGTTAAAGCAGGAATCCAAACAACAAAACCAACTGAAAAATATAATTGTGATCTTTTGGGGTTTGTTGATATAAATATCTAAACATAATAGCTGGAATTTGGGATATTAAGAAATTACCTGAAAGATTATGCCAGACAGGTAACTTATTCTCTAGAAAATTACTTTGTCTAAGTTATTAATGAATCTACAGGTAAAATACTCAGGAAGTATAGACAGTTAATTAGCATTCTGTATGGGACTAATATATAGAGCTATCTTTCTCAACGTAGTTTTCAGTAACTATAAATGTCTTCTGATCTAATGAAAAAATGTACTGGTATCTGCAAAATATTTAAGAGAAAACAAATCTTCTACAGAATTATTTTTTCATGTGTTTTCTTCTAAAAATTGAACTTAAAAATAAGGTTAACATGAGAACTGCCAGATATTTCCTAAATGAAAAAGAACAGAGAGATTTGTAGAGAGATTTTTCAAAACTCAGGGACAGACACATTGGCAAGCTGTTCCTAAATCACGGTTTACAAGTCAAAATTTGGAGCTACCATTTCTAGATGGATAACACACTTTCTGAGACCTTTTCAGACTTGGGTCACTAAATCTTTATAGGTGAACTCCAATTCATTTTTAATATGTACAAAAGAATGTACAAAATCTAACTATTTGAATAAGAATTTTACTTAAGAGCTTATTATGTCATTATGATGCTCAGTTTTAAAATTATTTAAATTTAACAAATAAATCTTATACCAGAGCTGCCTTTCCAGATCATATTTAGAATATGATTCTTACTAAGCTTTATACTGTCATAAATCACAAAAACATATGTACAAAAAGCAATTCTAAGAGACAAGAAAGAGAGAAGCACTAGTCTGGGGACAAAATGTCTGGATGGCAGCCAGGCAGAAAGAGACCTCGGGGTACTGGCAGATAGCAGGCTGAATATGAGCCAGCAGTGTGCCAAGGTGGCCAGGAGAGCCAATGGCCTGGATCAGGAACAGTGTAGTCAGTAGGACCAGGTAAGTCCTTCTTCCCCTGTACTCAACACTGGTCAGTCCACACCTTGAGTACTGTGTCTAATTCTGGGCCCCTCAATTAGAGAGAAATGTTGAAACACTGGGACATGTCCAGAGAAGAGTGATGCAGCTGGTGAGAGACCTGGAGCACAGCCCTGTGCGGAGAGGCTGAGGGACCTGGGGGTGTTTAGCCTGGGGAAGAGGAGGCTCAGGGGTGATCTCATTGCTGTCTACAACTACCTGAAGGGAGGCTATAGCCAGGTGGGGATTGGCCTCTTCTCCAAGGCACCCAGAAACAGAACAATGGGACACAGTCTCAAGTTGTGCCAGGAGAGATATAGGCTGGATGTTATAAAGAAGTTCACCCCAGTGAGAGTGGTTTGCCTTTGGAATGGGCTGCTCAGGGAGGTTGTGGACTCCCCCTCCCTGGAGGTGTTCAGGAAATGACTGGATGAGGCACTCAGTGCCATGGTCTACTTGGTTGGATAGGACTGGGTGATAGATTGGACTGGATGATCTTGGAGGTCTCTTCCAACCTGGCTGATTCTATGATTGTGTTTTGTGACATAATTAGATTCCTTGAGTTTTCCAACACAATCACAGTGTTACCCTTTCTGCAGCAAAGTTAGGGTTTCCTAAATCTTTCCTCTTCAATACAAGAACGTTAATAAAAGCAGGCAAACTCCAACTGGTATGAAGCCACAAGAGAGAGTGTGATGCAACTAGTCACTGTTTTACAAGTCTTTGGATTTGGGTTTTTTTTTTTTTTTTGTTTGGGATTTTTTTTAGTTTGGAGATTTTTTTCGGACTAGTTTCTATGTATGTTTCTTCTGGGTTGTTTTTTTTTTTGTGCATTTTATTTAGGGAACAGAAAGGGTGTATCAAAGAGGGGAAATGGGTAATTAGGCAAACAAGAGAAGATTAGCAACCATATTAATTTATAACTGAGTATATTTTTTTCCTACAGGCCTATTGTCAGGAATGACTGTAATCTAATGCAAATGAGATATTGATCTGTTACTGATGTTCAGGGAGCAGACAAAAGGAAACACGTTAGCAGCTACAAACCCCATCAATCACAGTCTCCTTAATAGCAATACTTAAATGAACTCTCTAGGTATTGACTTATATTGGACCTCTGGATAGAATCCAAATCTGAGCAGTGAAGAGTCATTTTGAATGAATAATTCTATGGCCACTGTGATCACATAATTAAAATTCTCCTACTTTTTTTAGTACTTTGTCTACAGTAATTAGTCTGTGTTAAGCTCATTAGCTTGATTTATTAGTTCTCCTTGAATGGAAAGTGAAAGAATGCTTTAATTTACTTATAAATATGAAAGAAACTCAGTGTAATAACAGAATACTACATAAGTTTCATGCAGAAATGTTGTAGTTGAAAGCAGTGCAGATTGCTTTTTACCCCTTCCAAAATGGGCAAAGGAAAACTGCTCACACACAGGATTGGAGAATTGGAAAGTTTAAATTGAGAGGCAATTAATATATTAAAATGTTACAGTTGTATAGTGAAAAGCATAGCGAAGCATATAATATTCAAAGAAATCCATAGTCTGGGCTTCACACAGAAGCTAATTAAGCCTGAGCTTCACACAAAACTCCCTTTACACCAGGCCAACCAAAACCCAGACTTCAGTGCCCCCCTCCCTACCCTCCATACCACTCCATTTGTGACACAGCACAAAAATCAGCTAGGCAACTCCAAGCCCAAATTAGGCATCTCTGGGCACTGACACAGTGAATCAGGCCTTGCTCAAACCTTGTTAGGTTGATAAGACACAGTGAATCAGGCCTTGCTTGAACCTTGTTAGGTTGATAAGACACAGTGAATCAGGCCTTGCTTGAACCTTGTTAGGTTGATAACAACCTGCTCGTCCTTCCTGGGAAGAGAAAGAAAGGGAAAAGGGAAGAAACAGGCTTTGCAACTAGGTATATAGGAATGCAGGATTTATGGCAAGAAATGCAAAGATTACTCTTTCCAGTACACCTCCTGGGCTTTTCTAGCTTCTGGAGGCCTGTAATTCTGTGGTGTTCCTAAAGGCACCTCACCTGAAACAGTCACAAGAAATACCCAATATAGTTTGTTAAGAGCTTCTATTGAAAGTCAGCATAGACTCTGGAGTTTGAGACATTTTGTAAACTACTTATTACTTCAATAATGCTCTCAGAGTGCTTTATTTTTATTTTTTGGGTTAACATGTTCTGGAACAAGGGGCCTAATTGTACCTAGGTGCATATCTCTAAGTTTTTAAAGAGTGGACAGATAAATTCTACTCCTAAAGAAAGTAAAATAAAGACATTCTAGCTGAATAGGAGAGGAATACAGAAAATTGCATTTAAATAGGCACTGGAAATTACAGAATACATGAATCCTTAACACCTAATACAGATACAGGGTACATGAGAACTCACCCAAAACCTTCCCCCACAACTAAACTAAACCACAAAACCTCAGTGCTCATTTTCTTCATACCCATTGTCTTCCATTAGGCCCAAACATGCCTCAATTGAGCAGCAAGAATTCATTTCAGCCTTGTCATGGAGGGGAAATTAATTGATGCGAGATGATATTTTTCCAAAATTAATATTGTTTATAAATTTTGCTATTCAGAACTCTTGCCAATCCTGACAACTAATTTTAATAATATTTCAGTTCTTGCACGGTCATGGAAACGTTCTATGGATTATATCTAGATCTAGTAACAACCAGCAAAATATTTAAACATTAATTGAACTGGGAAAGAAGATTCCCACAGTCAAATGCCACTTGCGGTCATTATGCCACTTGCCTAGTAGATCATAGAATCATAGAATTAGCCAGGTTGGAAGAGATCACCAAGATCATCCAGTCCAACCTAGCACCCAGCCTTATCCAGTCAACCAGACCATGGCACTAAGTGCCTCATCCAGTCCCCTCTTGAAGACCTCCAGGGATGGTGCCTCCACCACGTCCCTGGGCAGCCCATTCCAATAACAATCACTCTCTCTGGCAACAACTTCCTCCTAACATCCAGCCTAGACTTCCCTCGGCACAACTTGAGACTGTGTCCACTTGTTCTGTTGCTGGTTGTCTGGGAGAAGAGGCCACCCCCACCTGGCTACAACCTCCCTTCAGGTAGTTGTAGACAGTAATGAGATCACCCCTGAGCCTCCTCTTCTGCAGGCTGCACACCCCCAGCTCCCTCAGCCTCTCCTCATAGGGTTTGTGCTCCAGGCCCCTCACCAGCTTTGTCGCTCTTCTCTGGACACGTTCCAGCACTTCAACATCTTTCTTGAATTGAGGGGCCCAGAACTGGACACAGGACTCAAGGTGTGGTCTGACCAGTGCTGAGTACAGGGGAATAACCTCCCTTGTCCTACTGGCCACACTGTTCCTGATGCAGGCCAGGATGCCACTTACTCTCCTGGCCACCTGGGCATTCTGTTGGCTCATCTTCAGCTTACTATCTACCAGTACCCCCAGGTCCCTTTCTTCCTGGCTGCTTTCCAGACACTCAGTCCCCAGCCTGTAGTACTGCTTGGGGTTGTTGTGGCCAAAGTGCAGAACCTTGCACTTGGCCTTGTTAAATTCATCTTGTTGGCCTCTGCCCACCTATCCAGCCTGTCTAGGTCCCTCTGCAGGGCTCTCCTACCTTCCAACAGATCAACACCTACTCCAAGCTTGGTGTCATCTACAAACTTGCTGATGCTGGACTCAATGCCCTCATCCAGGTCATCAACAAAGATATTGAACAGGACTGGGCCCAGCACTGATCCTTGATCCTTGAGCCCTAGATAGGCTTAAGGAGCTCTTTCTGCATGTGGCAGAAAGCAATGGAGAATTACAAAGAGGCATCTACTCACAAATCATTATTAACCACTCACGGCGCTAGCCACAGTTCAGACAGTGGCCAAACGCTTTCAAGGGACTCTGTCTTGTCAGACATTGAGACTTAATCTTCCCAGCTTCTGGGGAAAGAGGCAGAGAATCTCTGACCTTGTCTCCTGGCTTCTTCTGGACAATCTGTATATCCAGGACTTCTAAGCAAGACATCATGCTATCTCAGCACAATGTTAAACTGACCACACAGGCCAATCATATGCAGGTATCTAGCATCTATTTCTGGTATCTCAAGGCAGTGGAGTTTGCCAGGCAAACAATAAGGCAATAGTCAATTGCAAGAGGCAATGGCAGAGAACAGCTAAACACAGCAGAGGAAGCAGGGAAGAAAAACAGGGAAGCAAAAGCAGGTTGTTCATCTGTATTTATCGTTGTGGGTCTAGATTAATTGCCCTTCAGACATAAGAATAGCCAATCAGGGTGGCAGTTAGCCAAACCTTACCATATTAGGCAAATCCATAGGCTCACTTTTCCCTAATTTGGGAAAAACACAGGTCTTGCACTAGGCGGGCACAAGCTAAGTGTGTGTATCTCACCACAGGACCTTGGGAAAGCCAGACTCAGTGGCTACAGGTTCTTTTGTGTCCGTTTCCAGTGCTTGCCTCTCTGGTGGAGCAGAAAAACATGCCTAGGCAAGACAGGACATGTATAAACCTATTTTGGGCCTATCAGGCCTACCACAACAGGCCTTGAAGGGTGCAGGCAGGTTTACTTCCCCCTCATTTATGAGACAAGGACTTCCTCCAGAAAGCTGAAGGGAGAAAAGAGAGAGATATTTGGCTTTTCTGCCCACTTATAAAGGACAGCAGAATTATAAGATTAAATAACAAAATTACAGTTTCTGGAGTCCACCTCCTAGACCTCTCTGTTGGCTTTCTTAGTGGAATATGGCCCCCCAAAACACCACAACATCTTGATGTGGCTTTATGTGCAAATTCTCTGAACAGTATATTTGCATGTATACTATGGAACAGATAACATTTTTCTGTGTGATGACACAGGTTTTAGATTATGTTGGTCATCACGTTTTGCTGAGTAGACGAATTTGACATGATTTAAATGCCATATTATCATTGCTAGAGTTCTTCATAGGAATCTTAAGAAGTCAGTGTCTTGGTATCTCCAAAGAAAATGCCTTAGGTTGTCTTGGAAGGACAAATTAGGCCTAATACGTGTCCTGGCCTGTCCAGACATGATTACCCCAATCCCCTTCCCCGTTCTAGAGCAGGGAGCAGCTGGGAAAAGGATAGAGACTAGGATCCACTTAGTCTGCTCCTGTGATAAACATATACATGGCTTATGCTTACTTAGTCCATGGCCTGTGTTTTACAAATATTAATAAAGCAAGCCCACAGCATTCTGTTGCCCAATAGAACAATCAAGACTCAGGAAATTGATAAATATGGCCAGAAGCTGTAAACAATGTGTAATGCCTGCCTTGCCTCAATTCGCTTTGCCATGCTATGCTACTATGCTTCACCTTGCTTTGACTTGGGGACCAGGAGGCCTTGCTACTTAACAACAAGCTTTGATGCTTCCAGCTTGTCTACCCAGAAACTTTGCCATGTCTCAGTTTACCAGAGAGAGGCATGAATGCCTCCACACCATGGGTAAGAGTCATTGCCAAAAGTTGCCCAAGACAGATAGCCTTATCGTGGACAATGTCGCCAGCAGGTAACAAGAGCCTAGACTGTGCAGCATGGGCTTACCCAGACGAGGTTTACTGGGAAATTCAGTTGCCCCCAAGCAAGTTGTATCATTGCTACAGACATGGAAAGCAACAAGCTGCTTCAAGCTGGAGAGCCCATCACAGAGCTTAGAGACATCACCACAGCCTATGTGGTGAGAGAGAGCATGTTACCGCCATACAGAAAGATATCATGATTGCCTACACATCTGTGAACCTCCATGAAGAGTCTGGAGCCCTGGAAAGGACATCATCCACCTAAGAAGGGACCAAGACAAAGCCCGAAGACCATGCCAGAAGATCATACTACCAACAACACCCCTCCAAGTGTTCTGGGTACTGTCTGAAACTATAATACAGCCCTTGAAATCTGGAGATACTAATTCACAAGTCAATATTCTAGGGAGCCTCTTTGTAATTAAAGCTCTTTGGTTCTGTTTGCTCTCTTACTGTCATTGTGCCTTCTGCATTAGTAGAAAGGAGCATCTCAAGTCCCATAGAGGACAAGCAGCACATTGCATGGCAAGAAACTCTTTCCAAAATCTTAGTGTTTGTATTTACTTGATTTATTAAATTGTTTGAAATTGTTTGGTACTGTCTTATACACAGCACACATTCTGTAATCTATTTGCACAACCAAACATAAAAGACGCTGTAAACAAGTTAAGAAAACAATAGTGGAACAATAAACAATAATTTTATTAATAATTAATAATTAATAACTATCCATAACATAGTTCAATCAGAATAGAGATGGAACAGATTGCTATTGTTTTCTAATCAGTTGCACACACTTGGAGATTCAAATTTAACAAATAGCTGTATACATATATATGACAACTCATTTTCCTTTCATTAGATATAGATGATATAGATGTAGATTATATAGATATAGATAGGTACTTTTACCCCTAAATTGCATTTATTTGTTTAATAATTTGGAGCATCTGATCTTGTTTGAATTTCAAAAGTAATTTATAGGAATAACATTGTCAAAAATGTAATATGAGACACTAGACTGCACACTACTGAATTACAATGCTACAATTCATACTGAAGTTCTCTTTAAATTTGCCAAAGGAAAAACATTTTTGCTCAAGCTTGATTATGAGAAAATCAGTCATTGTATGTAGTTTTATACTCTGTGTATTTGTTTGAAAAATTCTATATATTTTAAAATTTGGACTTAGCCAATTGTGCTAGTTTGAAGCAAGCTAGAATGTTTTGGTAAAAGAACTAGATAATGGGCAGTGAAAAATGAAAACAATTGTGTCTCTTCGCTCACAGTCACGCTGAGAACTCTGGGAAGAAGAAGTAAAACATTCTCCATTTTTGTTTTTCATTCTGCCTTTGCCTTCAGATCTAGTCACATCTCATTAACCTTGCTCCTACTAACCTTGCTCCCTAACCTCTTGGCTGCACCTCTCTTCTTTCTGAGAACTGGAGTAAGGTTGAGAGGGTAAGGGGAGGTGTTGGGGTGGTTTGAGAGCCCCTCCTGGGGCCTCAGGTTTCTGGGAGGGGAGTTGTGCTTCTGTATTGTTTATCCTTTGAATATTTCTGTATATAACTGTATATACTGTAAATAGCTGCTTGTATATTTGCTGCTGTAAAATAAATAGCTTCATATATATTCCTAGAGGCCATCTGAATTAGCTGGGGCAATTTCAAAAGTGTGTGGGGGGGGTGGGTTAATGCCCAAACCATCACATTTTTAATTGGCTTTCCCAACGTGGGGCTAAATTTACTTGAGTGACTTAATTGGCTCTGGGAATTAAAATGGAGCTAATAAGGCAGCTATTGTACTTGTGTGGGGCATTACTCTGGTCTAGTTTTGTTTTCTTGGCATTTAGTTGGATAAAGGCTCAAATTGTTGCTTATTTCATTGATTTAGCTTATAAGAAGGCTAAAGCCAAAGTTTCAAGCATATTCTGGGCCTGGGGTGATTTTATCCTTGGTTATGCTGGTTTTAATGTCTCTGAAAACCTTACCAGTAATATTACAGGAGCACTTATCAATAATGTGACAATAAATCGAAATTCTGCTTTATCTACTGCTCTCATGAGGGTCATCCAGCCCCAAACTGAAATGCCAAGTCCATGCAAGGATTTTTACAGAAAAGAAACCGTGGTGGGATTGGTGTGCATTAATATGGCTATTATGATTTTAATTTTCATATTAATTTTGGCATTATCTGTGAAAAATTCAAAACCAGCTTCTGTAAGAACTAGGAAAAAATCTGTGTCTCAGAAGCAGTCTCTTTCACAGCAAAACAAGGGAACACAGTTATCTGCTTTCCCCCTGCCAGCCTCTGTCCCTCCTTCTCCAGTATCTGGGAACACAGCCAATGTTCCTGCCGGGAATGTAAACAATAAAGATGACAATAACAATGGGCAGAGTTTGGCAGGAGTTCCAGGAGCACAGGCAGGTACCCAAAATCAGAATGATCCTAGCAACAATGATAACACGTCAGGGTTGGCAGGCATCCCAGGAGGACAGGCAAATAATCCCACTAATGCTGGTAACTCTAGACCAGTCAGTCCAAATCCTAACGACACCAGCTCAGCCAATTCGAATTCCCAGCCAGCAGACCAGAACCAAAATCCTGCTGCTCAAAGTAAGGCAGATCTGAACTCACAAGCTCCAGGTCAGACCCCTAATGATTAAAACCCTCCAGACCCCCAGTAATTCAAACCCTCCAGCAGACACATCCAAGTCTGTTGCTGCTCAGGCCCTTCTGACACCTGCTAAGGCAAAAGCTAAGACAAAGTGTGGTTCACAGGAGGATGTAAGAGAGGGGACCTCTGGTGATCATCCAGAGGAGGAAGAGGAGATAGTTAGTCTCCGAGACCTCGCGAATGTGCTGAGACATCAATACTCAAACGAGAAGAGTGTTGTGAGGTTGGCTGCCAAGAGAGAGGATGGTTCCAATGAGTTTAAGAGTGCTATGTGGAAGGTTCTGTTAGCCAGGTACAACCAGATCGACAGCAGGAAGAGGAGGAAGATGATACCCAGAACTCCAATGATCCTCTCAGAGAAGTCAGGGAAGTTAGAAAGGAATACTCAAGGGAATCAGGTGAACCAATCCTAAGCTGATTAATGAGATGCCATGACATTGGTGCTAATGCTCTGCAGGTAGGAGACAAGCCTGCCAAGCAGCTGGGACCACTCACTAAGGAGAGTGGGGTGGACAAATACCTAGCAAGTCCTCTTGGTAGGGTTAGCTTGTGGACACGCCTTCTGTTGGCTGTGGCTATGAGATATCCTTCCCAAGATGATTTGCCATGGGCTGCCAAGAAGTGGAACACAATTGAGCAGGGAATTAAGCTTCTGAAGGAGTTTGCTGTGAAGGAAGTGCTTTATGGAAATCATGGCACTCATGAGCCCGATGATATTCCTTTGGGAACAGGTCTCATGAAGAAGCTTATTAAGCTTCCTCCTTCATCCTATGCTAACATCGTGGCCAGCAAGTTCCTATCAAGGAGTGATAATGGAAGGTCTTTCACTGTTGGTGAATTCACTGAGCAGCTGAGGCAGATAGAGGACAGCTTGTCCCATTCTGGTATAAACTGTGCCATAAAGACTATGACTACAGAGCTTAAAGATGGTATTAGAGATGGCATCAAAGAGAGCATGAAAGAACTGAAGGAGGATCTTAAATCCTCAATTTCCAATCTGGTAAAGGATACCATTCCTGCATCATCTGAATGGGCGCATGTTTCTGCCATCAGGAACAAACGCCCACCTCCTGCAAGGCAATTCCAGCCCAGGAGGAGACAAATTCCACCCAGACATCAGCAATCACGTGCGTCACTGTGGACACTTCTGTGTGACACATATGGGGAGAACATGAACAAATTGTATGGTAAACCTACTTCAGTTCTTTCAAAGAGAGTCAGGGAACTGCAGAGTGGCAGAAACAGAGGCAGCAATGCCAGGAAGGTAGATGTCACTTCTTCAGCTCCCGAGAGCAACTGCAATTATTCCAACAGTTGCAATTCCTCTCACAACACCACCAATCACTGTGTACACCCTACATGCCATGTTCAGCATTAGGGGTGCCCTGCCTTCAGCCAGGAGGAGGAAAGGGATAGTGGAGAGAACCGAATCTATTGCAATGTATTCATTAGGTGGCCTGGCAGTTCAAGAGTTCGGAAATACAGGGCTTTAGTTGACACAGGTGCTCAGTGTACTTTATTGCCAGCAAGTTCCAAAGGGACAGAGTCCATATCTATTTTTGGAATCACTGGTCGATCTCAAGAGTTAACTAAGATACAGGCTGAGATCTGCGTAACTGGTAAAGAGTGGAAGACACATACTATTGTAACTGGTCCTGATGCGCCTTGCATTCTGGGAATTGACTTTTTGAGACAAGGTTGTTTCAAAGATCCTAAAGGTCACAAACGGGCTTTTGGTATAGCATCTGTAGAGACTGAGGATGGTAAATTGAAATTGTCCATTAGACCTGAACTTTCTGATGAATCTGCAGTTGTGGGACATCATGACATAGAGGATTTGGAAATGCCAATTGCTACTCAAACTGTGAACCACAGGCAGTACAGAACTAACCGTGACTCTTTGTTGCACATTCATCAGCTGATTCGTCAGCTGGAGAGTCAGGCTGTGATCGAGAAAGCTCATTCACCTTTCAACAGTCCCATCTGGCCTGTGCGCAAAGCTAATGGCAACTGGAGACTCACAGTTGATTTTCATGCCCTCAACGAGGCGACGCCACCCATGAGCGCAGCTGTGCCGGACATGCTGGAGCTCCAGTACGAGGTGGAATTGAAGGAGGCTAAATGGTATGCAACCATAGAGGTTGCTAATGCTTTCTTCTCTATTCCTATAGCAAAGGAGTGCAGGCCTCAGTTTGCATTCACCTGGAGAGGAATCCAGTACCAGTTCAACCGTTTGCCTCAGGGGTGGAAACACAGCTCAACCATCTGTCACTCAGTTACCCACAATGCACTGGAGAAAGGTAAAGCTCCAGAGCACATCCAAGACATCGACGACATCATTGTGTGGGGCCAAACTGCTGAGGAAGTCTTCGAGAAAGGTAACAAAATCATTGACATTCTGTTGCAAGCAGGTTTTGCCATTAAGAGAGACAAGGTCAAAGGACCTGCTAAAGAAATTCAGTTTCTGGGAGTGTGGTGGCAGGATGGTCACCGTTACATTCCTCAGGATGTGATTAACAAAGTCTCCATCATGGCAGTTCCCACCAGTAAGAAGGACACACTTTCTTTTCTTGGTGTGGTGGGATTTTGGAGACTACACATTCCTGGTTTCAGTCAGATTGTCAATCCTCTGCATGATGTGACTCATAAGAGAAACAATTTCGAGTGGGGACCTGAACAACAAGCAGCCTTTGATCAGATCAAACGAGAAATAGTCCATGCAGTGGGCTTGGGACCTGTGAGATCTGGTCCGGACATTAAAAACATTCTGTACACGGCTGCCAGTGACAATGGTCCAACTTGGAGTCTTTGGCAGAGAGCTCCAAATGAGACACGTGGTCGTCCACTTGGTTTCTGGGGACGTTGTTACAGAGGTTCAGAGACAAATTACACTGCAACTGAGAAAGAGATTCTAGCAGCCTATGAGGGAGTGAAAGCAGCTTCTGAAGTGATTGGAACTGAGTCACAATTGCTTTTAGCTCCTAGACTGCCAGTTCTAAACTGGATATTCAAAGGCAAAGGTTCATCACCACATCATGCCACAGATGCAACCTGGTCTAAATGGATGGCTTTGATAACCCAACGAGCACGAATGGGTAATCTTGACCGACCTGGTCTGGTGGAGGTGATCACCAACTGGCCAGAAGGCACAGACTGTTCCAAACCTCCAGAGGAGAAAATAACTCATGCTGAGGAAGCTCCTCCCTATGGTGATCTCTCTGATCAGGAAAAGAACTATGCTTTGTTCACAGATGGTTCCTGTCATTTTGTTGGGAACAAGCGAATATGGAAGTCAGCAGTTTGGAGTCCAACCAGGAGAGTTACCGAAACGAAAGATGGAGAAGGAGAATCCAGTCAGTTCACTGAGGTAAAAGCTGTTCAACTTGCTCTTGATGTGGCTGAACGTGAGAATTGGCCTATCTTTTACCTCTACACGGACTCGTGGATGGTAGCCAATGCTCTATGGGGTTGGCTGAAGGACTGGATGAAGCATGGTTTGCAGAGGAAAGGAAAGCCTATTTGGTGTGCTGATCTATGGCAGGACATTGATGCACAGCTGGAGAGAAGTCTGGTGAAGGTGCAGCACGTAGACGCACACATGCCTAAGAACAGAGCTACTGAAGAACATCAACATAACCAGAAAGCAGACCAAGCTGCTAAGATTGCTCAAGTTGATACCAGCTCTGATCTTGACATTGACCTTGATTGGAAACACCGAGGTGAACTGTTTTCAGCTCGGTGGGCCCATGACTCATCTGGACATCAAGGCAGAGATGGAACATACCGATGGGCTCGTGATAGGTCAATTGACTTGTCCATGGACGCTATCACCCAAGTCATCCATGACTGTGACATTTGTGCTGCTATTAAGCAGGCTAAGCGAATCAAGCCCTTATGGTATGGTGAGAGATGGTCAAAGTACAAGTATGGTGAAGCCTGGCAGATTGACTATATCACTTTACCTCGATCTCGTTCTGGCAAGCAATATGTGCTGACAATGGTAGAGGCCAGCACCGGATGGCTGAAAACCTATCCAGTTCCACATGCTACTGCACGTAACACCATTCTTGGTTTGGAGAGACAAATCATGTGGAGACATGGAACTCCAGAGAGAATCAAGTCAGACAATGGCACTCATTTCAAGAACAATCTTGTGAGAAACTGGGCCAAAGAGCATGGTATTGAATGGATCTATCATATACCCTACTATGCACCAGCTTCAGGGAAGATTGAACACTACAACGGTTTGCTGAAAACCACCCTAAAAGCCATGGGGGGTGGGACTCCGAAAAACTGGGACAAACATTTAGCACAAGCTACCTGGTTGGTAAATAGTAGAGGTTCAGTAAACAGAGCAGGACCTGCACAATCAGATTTGGTCCAAACAGTAGACGGTGATAAAGTTCCTGTTGTAGGTGAAAAGAATCTGTTAGGGAAAACTGTTTGGGTATTTTCTCCTTCGGGCGAAGGGAAACTTGTCCGAGGGGTGGTTTCTGCTGAAGGTCCTGGTCATACATACTGGGTAATGCAGGAGAATGGTGAAATCCGGTGTATTCCACAGAGAAACCTAACTTTAGCTGAGAGAGTTTAAATTTAGAACGTATAATATAAGCTGGTAGGAGTTTTCTGTTCTAGGTAACATTGACGTCCAACACTGAGAGAAATCTACAGTACGTGAGCACGAACCCTGCGTCACCTGGGAGTCCCTGTTCTGAGCTTTTGAATCACCTACATCTGATTGAAGTATGAAGTGAACTTGTATATATTGTTTTATTGTAAATATTGGTTTATATTAGATTGGATAATTCTCAGTGATACTCTGAGCATAGTAGACAAGGGGTGGATTGTGCTAGTTTGAAGCAAGCTAGAATGTTTTCGTAAAAGAACTAGATAATGGGCAGTGAAATGAAAACAATTGTGTCTCTTCGCTCACAGTCATGCTGAGAACTCTGGGAAGAAGTGTGGGAAGCTTTCTCCTGCAGCGGAGCATGAAAGGTAAACATCAGACCCTGTGATGTGAAGTGTCCTTGGAGCCTTGAGGCTCCCAGGGCCTGAGCCGGCGACTATGAGCAACCCACACACAGCTGTCAGGGTGTGGAATCTGCCTTCCCCCGGGGCGGACGCAGTCCCAAGGGGGGCTGACCCTGGCCAGCCCCCCTGGGTGGTACTCACAGGTTGTTTACCACAGGTAACCTATCTCTGCCTTACACATAACTCGGGGCCAATCTGTACTGCCCAGTTCTGCCAGCCCCAGGCTGGCTGGAAACACCTCCTCTGGAGCACTATATAAGACACTGCACTACCCTAATAAAGTTGTACTGATGTACTGATGCACAGATGCCTAGAAGCTGCTGTCTTGAGTCGTCAGTACCCCGATCTCGCCTCTCGCCAGCCTCCGTACCCTGACAAAGAAGAAGTAAAACATTCTCCATTTTTGTTTTTCATTCTGCCTTTGCCTTTAGACCTAGTCACATCTCATTAACCCTGCTGCCACTAACCTTGCTCCCTAACCTCTTGGCTGCACCTCTCTTCTTTCTGAGAACTAGGGTAAGGTTGAGAGGGTAAGGGGAGGTGTTGGGGTGGTTTGAGAGCCCCTCCTGGGGCCTCAGGTTTCTGGGAGGGGAGTTGTGCTTCTGTATTGTTTATCCTTTGTATATTTCTGTATATAACTGTATATACTGTAAATAGCTGCTTGTATATTTGCTGCTGTAAAATAAATAGCTTCATTTATATTCCTAGAGGCCATCTGAGTTAGCTGGGGCAATTTCAAAAGTGTGTGTGTGGGGGGCGCGTTAATGCCCAAACCATCACACCAATTTAATCTGTGATGTAAATACAGCTAACTTGAGGTCTATCTATGAAGCTCAATGAAGCTCACTCTGGCAGTGATTTACCTTCATTAGTTACACAAAATCTTTACCGCTCATAATTTTTACTTTGTTACTTAATTTGTTAACAAGAATGAAAGTTAAATTAACTGAAATTTTAACCCTGGGTAAAGCATATACTTTTTTAGTAAATATAAGCTGTAAATGTATAGGTTACACTTTCTAAGTTTTGTTCTTTCGAATTTATAAAAGCCTTGTTAATCTCTGAACTGCGTTGTGAATCAGAGCTGAAGGCATTAAAAACATGTATAAAGCACTCTTTCTCCTTGATACTGTATTTTTGATACTGAGTTAGCCTTAAATGAATCCCTCAGTTTCCAAATAAGGAAAGAGCAATTATTCATCTCTGAACAATTTCCCTCAACCTCAGATTAACTCTCTGTGAAACATAAATTACAAGAAGAAATCAAGTCATGTATAATCATTCCTCTAGGAATTCAGTACCATTATGCCAATGTAGACTACAAGCCTTCTTCTTATTTCAAGTTGTTTGTTCACTGTTAGCAACTTTAGGATATCAAAATATACAAGATCTTTAATATTGATATTAGCCTAATTTGCACTAATTTTCCTTTTTATAATATGTTTTCTGTGTATTTTTTGTTTTGTTTTAATACAGCATTTAAAATGTTCAAAAGCCAGAACTAAGTATTGTAACCTTCCCACCAAGTGTCTTTACACCAAATGAAAGAATTAACATAAAATTAATCAGGAAAGAGAGCTCTATTTAAGATGTAATGAAAATAATTCTTTACCAAGTAAGTAATTCTTCACTCAGTTTCCTTTGGCTCAAATTTGAAAAGAATTTGTAGTGACTGATATTTGATAATGCTTTGCATAATCCTGCTTTTCAATGTAAAATGAAGTAATAGTAGATACATACATTTTAGTGTAGATAGAAAAAATACATATACTTTCATAATTTTTGACCCCAAAATTGTACCTGCTAAGCAAATAATGATTTTTCCAACATGGATTATTTTAATTGCTAAGTGAGAGAAATATATTTTAATATTGAAATTCAAAATATATGTTTATCTAATCAGTTTTCAGACTGGCACAAAATGTGTGTTATAGAAGACGACACTGTTCAATATTTTTGAGAGCCTTTGGATAAAAGCCTGCCATGTAGATATGATTCTGCCATGTACTAATGAGTTACCTCCATCTGGTGGAGTTCACTTTGTTCCTATATAGTGTCTCAATGTTCATTTGGAAAGCTAATAAAATAAAATAACAAAACAAAACAAACAAACAAGAAAAAACCCTTCTGAATTAGAATTACAGCAAATGAAAACATGAAAGTCACTTTTTGCTCACAGTTACTAAATTCTGAATTCAAGGCAGTATATACACGGGGGATACAGAGAGAAGACCACAGGAAACAGCCCAGTACAAAAATGATCTGGCAATAGCAGAAGACAAAATTATAGCTCTTAGATGTTCAGAAAACTGTCATTTAATCAAGACAGGGGTTTCATTGCATATTTATTATACTTTGTTCAACCTTTTCATGAGCAGCAAAAAATTGACTATGAAAATCTATGCACTTCACCATGTTTTTAATTTTTTTTGCTGTCTGTCTTTAGTGTTTCTTCAAGCCTCTTGTTACTTGTTAAGATCCCTGCCCATGGATCCTCTCTGGAGTGTTGCTTTAAATAATTGGCCAAATTCGCTATTTCTAAACGGTTTCCTCTCTAATTTAATCCCTGGCATGTTATTTCTTCCTTCTCCTATTTCCATTGTCATTTAGAATCAGAGAATCGGAGAATCAGTCAGGGTTGGAAGGGACCACAAGGATCATCTAGTTCCAACCCCCCTGCCATGGACAGGGACACCCTACCCTATATCTAGCTGGCCACAGCCTCATCCAGCCTGGCCTTAAACACCTCCAGGCATGCAGCCTCAACCACCTCCTTGGGCAACCCACTCCAGGCTCTGACCACTCTCATGCCACTGTCTCCTCACATCCAGCCTGAGTCTCCCCACCTCCAGCTTTGCTCCATTCTCCCTAGTTCTGTCACTCCCTGGTATCTTAAAAAGTCCCTTCCCAGCTTTTTTGTAGCCCCCCTTCAGATACTGAAGTCTGCAGATATTGCTGTCTACAACTACCTGAAGGGAAGTTGTAGCCAGGTGGGGGTTGGGCTCTTCTCCCAGGCAACCAGAAACAGAACAAGGGGACACAGTCTCAAGTATAGGCTGGATGTTAGGAGGAAGTTCTTCCCAGAGAGAGTGATTGGCATTGGAATGGGCTGCCCAGGGAGATAGTGGAGGCACCATCCCTGGAGGTGTTCAAGAAAAGACTGGATGAGGCACTTAGTGCCATGATTGGATAGGGCTGGGTGCTAGGTTGACCTGGATGATCTTGGAGGTCTCTTCCAACCTGGCTGATTCTATGATTCTGTGATTCTGAAAAGCCACAATAAGGTCATCTCAGAGCCTCCTCTTCTCCATACCAAACATCCCCAATTCTTTCAGTCTATCCTCGTAGGAGAGGTGCTCCAGTCCTCTGATCATTCTCATGACCCTTCTTGTAATGCGGGCTCCAGAACTGGATGCAGTACTCCAGGTGTGGTCTCAGCAGAGTGAAGTAGAGGGAGAGAATCACCTCCCTCGACCTGCTGGACACATTTCTCCTGATGCAGCCCAGGATCTGGTTGGCTTTCTGGGTTGTCAAGTGCACACTGCTGGCTCATGATGAGCCTCTCATCCACCAGCACTCCCAAGTCCCTCTCCTCAGGGCTGCTCTCCAGACAGCTACTGCCCAGCCTGGGTTTGCGCTCAGCTTTGCGTCAACTCAGATGCAGGACTTTGAACTTGGTCTTGTTGAACCTCATGAGCTTGGCTTGTGCCCACCTCTCCAGCCTATCCAGGTCCTTCTGGATGCATTTCTGCCCTCCAGCCTGTCTGCTGCACCATACAGCTTGGTGTGGTCAGTAAACTTGCTGAGGGTGGACTCAAGGCCTCTGTCCATGGCACCCACAAAGATGTTGAACAAGGCTGGTCCCAGGACTGATCCCTGAGGGACTCCACTTGTCACTGGCCTCCAATTGGACATGGACCTGTTGACAGCCACTCTTGGCATGTGGCCATCAAGGCAGACCTTTATCCATTTTGTGGTCCACCCATCAAAAACATGTTTTACCACCTTGGAGACCAGGATGTGGTGTGGGACAGTGTCAAAGGCTTTGCTCAGGTCTAGGTAAATGACATCAGTTACTCTATTCATGTTGTGACCTGTTCATAGAAGGCCACCAGATTTGCCAGGCAGGATTTGCCCTTGGTGAAGTTATGCTGATTGTCCCCAGTCACCACTGTTTTTCTGTCTCAGTAGTGCCTCCAGTAGGATCTACTCCATGATCTTGCTGGGCACTGTCATGGAGGGCCTGTAGGCCCAAAAATAGGCTTATTTATGCCTATGCATGCCTGGACATGTTTTTCTGCCAGGACCCCTGGTTGTAAACAGGTTGTGTAAGCCCCCACACACCCAGCTCGTGTCTCCCTGGGGTAAGTCCATGTGATCCCCATACTGGGGAAAGTCCAGGCAAGTAGCTTCTGCCTATTATGGTAAGGTTTGGCTGACTGCTAACCTGATTTGTCATTCTAGTGGCCAAAGGGACCATTAATCTTGGCCCACAGTCAATAAATGAGGTTACACAGGTAAACAAAGTGCTCAGCTCAGCTCAGACATATGCTCTGACCTTCACTTGCAATGCTCAGCACAGACCCTCAGGCACAGACCCTGCATAGCTCATCCACTCAGATGCTCAGAGGCCCAGACCTCATGCTCTGACTCACTCGCAGCTCACCTGCCTGTGTATCTTTCTTGCAGAGCTCACTCAAACCTAGACATATATATATATATATATAGATATATCTAGATATATCTATATATATATATATATATGACGAACCTATAGTCTCCTAAGCCAGCTGTGCACATCTGCATGCTACTGATCAGGATCAGATCCTGTATCGCCTTTACCTACGGAGCTCAGACTCCCAGCAGCCATGCAGACTTTGCATGCCCACTGCCTATCATTGCCTGGTGTAAGCCACTGCCACTGAGATAACCAGAAAGCAGATTCTGGATTGTCTGCACACACACCCGGCCTACTAGCCATGAAGAACCGTACCAGAGACAGCACAATATTCTCCTGCTCCTGAGATCCTGCCAGCTGAGAAGTCCTGGACAGAAGCACCCAAAGGAGCCAGCAGCACCAAAGGCAGAGATCGCCTCTTTGCCAGGAGAAACGGTCAGAAACCTATTTCCCCAGAAACTGGGAAGATTTGTCCTTTCCCCTCAAGCTGGGAGGATTCCAGCCTCAGAGTCCACGGATAGAGATCCCCTGAAGTCTGGACATTAGACACAGGCTGTGACACAGACCCAGAGGGTGATAAATAATTAATAAGAGTTGTGAGTAAAAGCTTCAATACCTCTGTAAACATCTGTTATCTCTGCCATAGAGCAGAGTTTCAGCCCACTCTGCTGGGAAAATAGCATATGACCCCAAGCGGCATTAAGCTGCGGGGAAAACTCTCTCTGTTTATAGTTTGAATGTTTGCTAGTTAATCAACAAATTCCTGTACATATTTTATCCTAGAATGTTTTCATTACCGTGTATTGAAATTTAATATTAATATACATTAGTTGGGAGTGGCGAGAGTTCAGAATATTGAGATTAATAAATATTTATTTTGATATAAAATTATCTCACCCCAATTAATTTGTCTCCTCCACCAAATAGGCATAGGCACTGAGAATCCCCCTCTGCAACAGGCACAGGGATGAGACTGACTGGCCTGGAGTTCCCTGGCTCCTCCTTCCTACCCTTTTTGAAAATGGGGGTTATGTTTCCCCTTTTCCAGTCAGTGGGGACCTCATCAGACTGCCATGACTTTTGGAATAAAATAGAGAGGGGTTTAGCAACCTCATCTGCCAGTTCCCTCAGCACCCATGGGTGTATCCCACTGGGTCCCATGGACTTGAGCACTTTCAGGTTCTTCAGTTGGTCACAAACCTGATCTTCACTTACAACAGGCAGGTCTTCCTTCCAGTCCCTGTCATTATCTTCCATGGCTCCAGGAGTGTGGCTGGAGGTCTTTGCAGTGAAGACTGAGGTAAAGAAGTCGTTGAGAACCTCAGCATTTTCCATGTCACTTGCGATCATTTCACCTGTTTCCTTTCTGAGGGTCCCACACCTTCCCTAGGCTTCTTTTTACCATTAATATATCTATAGAATTTTTTAGTGTTTCCTTTGACTTCCCTGGCTAGATTCAATTCAAACTCTGCCTTGGCTTTCCAAACCAGATCTCTGGCTGCTGGGGCAGATCCATTATATCCCCCAGTTCCAGCTGTCCTTTCTTCCACTCCTTGTAGAGTTTCTCTTTGTGTGACAGCATGTCCAGGAACTCCTTGCTCAGCCAGATAGACCTCTGCCATTCTTCTCTGCTTTCCTCTTTGTTGGTATGCATTGCTCCTGGACACAGAGGAGGTGATCCTTCAATGCTGACCAGTAGTCCTGGGCCACTCTTCCCTCTAGGGCTTTGTCCCATGATACTTTGGCCAGCAGATCACTGAAGAGATCAAAGTCTGTGCACCTAAAGTCTAGGATTGTAAGCTTAGAATACATCCTTCTGGGTGCCCTGAGGATCTTAAATTCAACTGTCACTGCAGTCAAGGCTGTCCCTGAGCCTCACTTCAGTCACCAGCCCTTCCCTGTTGGTGAGAACAAGGTCCAGCATATCACCTTTTCTTGTTGGTTCCTCTACCATTTGAAAGAGGAAGTTGTCACCTATGCAATCCAGGAACATCCTGGATTGCTGATACCTTGCTGTGTTGTCCATCCAGCAGATGTCAGGGTGGTTGAAATCTCTCATGAGGACCAGGACTTGTGACCTGGAAGCCACTTTTATTTGCCTGTGAAGGGCCTCATCTGTTTGGTTCTGCTGGTAAAGTGGCCTGTAGCAGACCCCTACAGTAACATCACCCTCCCCTGTCTTCCCTTTAGTTTTGACCCATACACTCAACCAGCTCATCATCCTTCCCTAGGTGGAGCTCCATTGATTCTAGCTGGTCACTGATATAAAGGGCAACACCTCCTCCTCTCCTTCCCTACCTGTTCTTCTTAAAGAGCTTGTACCCATCTATCCCTACATTCCAGTCATGGGAATCATCCCACCAAGTTTCAATAATAGCCATGATGTCATGGCATCCCAGCAACACAGTGGCCCTTAATTGATCCTGTTTGTTGCCCAAGCTTTGTGCATTGGCATAGAGGCACTTCAGCTGGGCTGTCCCTGTCCTCCTCTTGTGCCAATTCCCCTTGGTTTCCTCATATTGTCCTGGTGCATCATCCCTGGCTTGCTTCAGGGCAGCAAGTTGAAGGTCCTCATTATCTCTCCATCCCTCTGCCTCCAGTGAGCTGCCTCACCGTTTTGTCACCAGCCATTTGTGTATTGCCATTTGTGTATTGCCTCCTCATTAATTCTCTTTAAGTTCTCCACACTGTTTCTTATCTGAGTCAAACACAGAGAAAATCTTTCAAAGCATCATTCACAACTATCACTTGAACACTGTAACTATCCTTTCTTCTATGTTTCTTTTGCATCAGTACTTGATTCTTCCACTTATATTGCAACAAATATTGAATATGTATAGCAAATTACCAACTCTCAGTAAATTGCACAAAGAAATATCAGTGCCAATAGTGTACATGTAGCATTCTTCAGCACACATAAAGTGCTTTTACCAAATCACTGGCATCTTTGTACAGTCATATGTCTTGTTATTATTGTTCTTTTATGTATTTTTAAATAATCTGGACTGTATGAAATCATGTGAAACTAGAGACAATACTTTTTAGAAAGCTGGCTCCAATTAAAAAAATATACAAAGTCCATTACTGGTCAAATGTCACAAACCAACTGAATTTCAGAAGGTTGACTGAACAGGCACCTGGTAAATATCATCTGTTTAAAATATCTTAAGTGTATGAGGTAGCAGTAGTGAAATCAAGCATATTCTGCATAGATGATATCTTTCTACTTTTGTTGCTGAACATTTTAAATAATAGAGGAGATCTGCAGTAGGAAGCTTAATGAGGACGCTGTTTCCATAACAACACACAGGATTTGAAGATAAACAACATACTCAAGAGGTGCTCTTTTCCACGGCACATAAAAGCAATTATTAAAAATTACAAACAATGAGCATTGAAAAAAAAAGTAAATTAAGGTAAATGATGCTAATAACTCTGTTCCAAATTTAGTAAATGTTTAATTCATAAATACTTGAGGGGCATATATAAGAACCTAGGAATTTACTGTATTGTGTATCTCAAGCTAAATAAAAACCTGAGAGAGGAGACCTTTTATCATAAAGTACAATTAAATGACAAGACAATAATATTCAAACAAGCCACGGGAACAAGCCATCTAGTTATGTGTAAGTTGACTCAGACAATTAATAAATGGAAGATCTACTTCTATTTTCAGTCAGAGTTGTTATTTTAACTTTTAAACTTGCAGTCATGGAACAGGGTATTTTTTCTTCATCTTTATCTTCTATTTTATTTTCATCAGCAACATTGTATTTGTATACCTTGCTATATTCTCAAAAAACGTAAAGAATTCCTGCATATTATTTTTATTCTAGGTCATAGAATTTTCATCCACAAATTAAATTTGATGTTCCCGTTTCCATATATTAATACTGCAAATCGACCAGAAATTCTAGGAAATTAAAATAAGCATATTTTGGTACCACAGATTAGTTTTGGGGTTTTTATTGTTGTTTCTGTTTGTTTGTTTGCTTATTTTCCCCAGGCAATATTTGTATGGAATTAGAGAATAAAATGGCACAGGCTGCACTATAATTTATTTTCTAATAATCCTTATGGATTATGAAATACACAGGTCAGATGAAAACTCAGTTTTAAAGTATAATATGATCTGAGTCATTAGACATTTCCCTAAGTCAGTTTTGGAAATTGAGCCTACTTGTGTGCTTCTACCGGCATACTGATACACTAGAACTAAAACAGTCATAACGTCAGTGACACAGAGAAGTTCAACAGAAAAAAAAAAAAAAAAGAGAATATTCAGTATCTCTTTAAGAGAAATGTCAACTGCTAGTGTTGCTTCATTAGGACATCAAACTTCACTTGTTTCACTATCAGTAAGATGAAACTGACCATGTAACACAGCTAATCTCTTTACACTCATCTTGGAGGCAAATGCTGGGAGGTTCTGAAAAAGTTCTCAAGTTCTTAAAAAAAAAAAAAAAAAAAATGAGAGTTCTTAAAAAAGGAATCACATTAAGTTCTCAAGATACTATGACTGGTCTTTTCCTGAGAAGTTTCTACCTTCTAAACTAAATTTTGCAATGTATATCCTGAAACACTATTGACTTCTGTCTTGCTTTCTGCATGCACAATATCACATGCTTCACATTAAGAGCTTATTGATATTCACAAAGTGTAACACTTATAGATGGTCCTGTCAACATAACACAGAGGTCTCATAATTAGAGTAGAGCAGATAATCAGGAAATGAGAATTATGAAATGTGGGCAAAGTACCACGCCCAGATTAATTACATTCACAAAGCCGAAAGAAAATAGCAAGAATAAATAAAGAACGTGATTTTGAATGGTGAGGTTGTTTTGAACAAAGTCAGTGAATTGTGTCCACAGGATATGAATGCTATGAGATCATATCTATTTAAGAAAATTATCAAGGCTTTTATGAGATTTTTGTCACCTCATTGCCATCTACAAATACCTGAAGGGCGGCTGTAGCTAAGTGGGGATAGGGTTCTTCTGCCAGGCATCCAGCAACAGAACAAGGGGACACAGTCTCAAGTTGTGCCAGGGGAAGTCTAGGCTGGATGTTAGGAGGAAGTTGTTGGCAGAGAGAGTGATTTGCATTGGAATGGGCTGCCTAGGGAGGTGGTGGAGTCGCTGTCCCTGAAGGAGTTCAGGAAAAGCCTGGATGGTGCACTTAATGCCATAGTCTAGTTGGTTGGAAAGGGCTGGGTGCTAGGTTGGACTGGATGATCTTGGAGTTCTCTTCCAACCTGGTTGATTCTATGATTCTACGATTCTAAATACATTATCTGCTAATAGTAGACCAAGATTAGAATGCTTATCATAATTTCTTCATTTTAGAAAGACAATTTGCCTATTATCATCTGACACAATAATAACATAATAATAAAGTCTGCCATTAACAATACTGAGAGTGATCAATTTAAATTTGATTTGAAATAAATCATTGTTCTGTTAACGAATAGAAACTTATATTGACTACAGTACTGTCAAGACACATTCTTGTCATATAGCTCTCATTTCAAGATTATATGAAATTTTTAACAATTGTGAGAAATAATCTGATATTAAGAAAACCTTGTGTCTTCTCATGCAGACTAATTTTGAATCAAGAAAGGCAATCAGCCAAAGATCTTAAAACTGATGAATGCAGCAAAAGCAGCAAAGTATGCATAGTATTAAGCAGGGAAAAAAAAAAAAAAAAAAAGGTCATACAATTAAATCTGAATTAGTGATACCACATTTAAAGTATTGAACCCTACTCATGTTATTATGAATGACAATATACCATTAAGAACTTTGATTAACTACTATTGGCACATAATACATATCCTAAGCAAAAATGAAACAACTATGTTTACTGTTTTGAGGTTTTTGCTTACTTTCTGGAGCAACATAACATTAAAATGCAAACTAACAAACAGTAACAAAAAAAAATAACCATTAAAGAAAAAAAAATCAACAAACCAACAACAACAAAAAGCAAAAAACACACAAACAATGACAAATCAAGCAAAAAAACCCCTACAAATCCTAAAAATCACAGAATTTAAAGGAATCACTAATTCATGCACTCTTTCCTATTTATTTAAGGAAAATCAGAAAAAGCAGGCACAAAATTTGAGTTCTGTTGAAAATGTCTCCATCAAAGTAAAATTATTTGATAATATGCTCCTAAAGCATCAATTATAAAACTATAAAGTTGCAATAACACTTTTTTCATGCTCCTTCCTGAAAGAATAAATACATTGGATGCTATAATAGAGAACTCAGTAATTTCTATAGATGAAAACATCAACATCTGTGTTGGTTTGAGGCTAACTGGAATATTTCAGTGAGAGAAATCAGATTATAGGCTGTGAAAAGGATACAACGGTGATATCTACTTCACTCAGGCTTGCTGAGATGTATAAAAGCAAACACACAAGCATAGATAAGACAGTGTCTCTATCTATCAGAGTTGGTCCCTGTTTTTTTTTCTCCCTGGGCAATGTAATTCAACTAATCATTCTGCTTGTATCCCCCCTTGTCAATCTTTACAACTCACCTTTGCATGTAAGTCAGAGTTTGAGATAAGATAGAAGGGTGGAAAGAAAGTGGAAGGTTGGTTGGGGCTCCTTCTTGGGGACTGATTTCTGGGAAGGGCATTGTGTTTCTGTATCACTTTTAACTTGTATATTTCAGTATTACTTTTAACTTGTATATATCTGTGTTACTTTTAACTTGTATATTTCTGTATATGGCTGTAAATATTTGTGTATATTGTAAATATCTGCTTATGTATATTGTAAATATCTGTATATTGTGCTAAGCTTGAATATAAAGCTTCCTTCCTTAACTTCCAGATGGCTGAGTCTAGTCTGGGTTATTTCATAAGTGTGGGGGGCTGGTAACTCCCAAACCATCTCAAACATCTAAAAATACCCCAAAAGTCAAAGAAAAGTACAATTGCACTATTCCCACAATTTCACATCTAAATTTCTAAAAAGCATGTAATGGTCTTTTCACAAAACACTCATGTGCTTACACTTTGTGGGAAACTAAGCAGGAATAACAGTAAGTTGGTAGATGTTCCATTAGCTATATACCAGCCAAGAGTAAAAGTCTATGGAATTTGTGCAAGATGGACATCATCAATACATTACTTCATGAAAGACTTTAATGCAGCTGTCCTGGTTTAAGACAGCCTGCTCTCACAAGCAAGACCTCAAGACAAAAAATGGAAAAGAAAGTGACACAAAAGCCATGTGGATTTAGAAAAGGACAATTTAATGAAAACAAAAAAAAAAAAAAAACCATAGAATCATAGAATGACAGAATGTTAGAGGATGAAAAGGACCTCCAGAGATCATTGCATTCAGTGCCTCTGCCAAAAGCAGGATCATCTAGGGTAGTCCACGCAGCCATGCATCCAGGTGGGTTTCAAAAATTTCCAGAGAAGTAGGCTCCATAACCTCTCTGGGCAGACTGCTCTAGTGCTTTGTCACTGTTATGAAGTGGCTAGTTGAAATCTGAGTTTGGGGTAAAATGCAATGAGGCAGATTTAAAAGTTATTAAATAATTTATTAATATACACAAAATAATTTCCCAAACTTATTTACAACTCTCCACACAAGTTCATTGATGTGGTTAGCAGAACTATTTTACAGAATGTCTCTATACAATGGAATTTTGAAAGGTTTCAGAAAATGTCTTTAATAGAGACTCTGGTGGCTTAATTCACCACTTGTGAGGTTGATTGAAATTCTTTGGCAACTTGAACAAAGAATTAAGAATACTCACTAGTCCTAATGTCCGTGGCTGAAAACATAGGCAGGAAAATATTCAACAGAAGTCCTGTGGTGAATTCCGTGTGGGCTGCAAAGTGGAATCAGCCGCTGGATGAGATGGCTGAGGTGACTGAGATGGCTGAGGTGACTGAGGTGGCTGAGGTGGCTGAGGCAATGGAAGGGCGAGCAACAGGTGAGCGAGGAACGAACGAGCATGCAAGCACCTTATTCACCTGTTCACTCCCATTTATAGGACAATGGCTGAGGCTAATGGTCCCATTGGCCACACAATCACCCAAGTAGACCCAAAAATGGAAGAACCCACAAGCTGTTGTCTTCCAAAAATGGGGGACGCATACGCCTTGCATGCGACAGAGGCATGGTCCTTATGAAACCCCTCTCAGGCAACTGGATTAAACCAGACTAGGTTGCCTGTGTTTCTTTGTCCTGTTTTCCTGCCTCTGGCTACAATGCAAACAGGCAGGTAAATAAGACAGGACATGCTTAAGCCCATTTTATGTCCTTTAGGACTATTCACCACAGTCACCCCCACTGTAAAGAAATTTCTCCTTATGATGAGGTGAAATCTTCTATGTTCAAGTTTGTGTCTATAGTTCTTGTCTTATTACTGCAAATCACCAAAGAGATTGGACAAATCCAACTGACAGTCACTTCTCAGACATTTATACATATATATCAGATCCCCTCTCAATCTTCTCAAGATTAAACAGTCCCAGGTCTCTCACTTTCTCTTCATAGGGCAGCTTCTCTAACTCCCCAGACATCCTTGTGGCTCTTTGTTGGACTCTCTGCTCTAAGTCCCTGTCTGTCTTGAACCAAGGAGCCTGAAAGTGGACACAACACTCCAGATGTGGTCTCACCAAGACAGAGTAGAGGAAGAAGAATCTCTCTAGACCTGCTGGGCACGCTTTTCTTGATGCATTCCAGGATACCATTGGCCCTCTTGGCCACAAGGGCACATTGTTCTCCCATGGAAAACTTGCTGTCCACCAGGACTCCATGGAGCTTCTCTCAAGCAGGGCATCCTCTAATCTGTACTGGTGCTTGCTGTTATTCCTCTCCAGGTGCAGGATTCTTCATTTGTACTATTGAACTTGATGAGGTTTGCCTTCAGCCAACTGTCCAGTCTGTTGAGATCTCATTGGATGGCAGCACAGCCTGACAGGCTGTTAGTCACTCCCTCCAGTTTTATATCATCAGTAAACTTGCTGAGGGTACACTGAGGGTCACAAATGGGCTCTTTTTTAAATAGTACCTCTAGAAATTGAGGATGGTAAATTGAAATTGTCCATTTGACCTGAATTTTCAGATGAATTTGCAGTTGTGGGACATCATGACATAGAGGATCTGGAACTGCCAATTGCTACTCAAATTGTGCACCACAGGCAGTACAGAACTAACCGTGACTCTTTGTTGCCCATTCATCAGCTGATTCATTAACTGGAAAGTCAGGCTGTCATTGAGAAAACTCATTCTCCTTTCCACAGTCTGATTTGGCCTGTGCACAAGCTTAACAGAGACTGGTGTCTCACAGTAGACTTCCATGCCCTCAACAAGGTGACTCCACCCATCAACACATCTGTGCTGGCAGGATGATTGCTGTCACATTTCACAAGATGTGATAAACAAAGTCTCCCCCATGGCAGTTCCCATAAATAAGGACACTCTAGATTTCTTGGGTACAGTGGCACATTAGAGACTACTGTTGTGGAGGCAGGAAAATTAATGTGTGGCCGAGTCAGGAATTTTATACAAAAATAGTTATTTTATTTTCCCAAAAACTCGCCCCCAAAACTATATATATGAAGATTAATTTAGTTTAATTAGCAGATTCAGTCATTTGAGAATTATCTACAGGGATACCATTGATAATCAGACTATTTTGGAAGTCAGAAGTTGGAAAAGGCTTTAGCTATTAAATTATAGCGGTTTTCTTACTAATAAAGTTGAGCCAAAATAACTCACGATCAGGCTGGCTTCCTGGTGAGGTCTGTCCCTCTGTTCCTTTTCAGAAGATGTTGAAGAGTTGTTAAGAGGTATCCAGCTCTTACAAAAGGTGTCAATAGGTGAAGCAGTCTGTGAAGATCTCTCTGCATCCAGGCGAGGTGGGGGGAGAAGTCTCAGGCAGGCACGAAGGCTCAGACAGGGATGGCCCACTTCCCGTGGGGATGCTCAACACTCTGTAGAAAGAGAATCTTGGCCGGTGTGCTACTTGTATTGAGGTGGTTTGACAGAACTTTAAGGTTACATTTACAGCATCTTACAATCCTGTGGTACTGTCAGAACAATGTAAGGCAGGACAGCGGGAACCACAGTGCTAAAACTGAGCTTCTTGTGAATAGCTTGTGGACCATTGCCCCTGTTTTTACAGAGGGGAAACTGAGATACCATGAAGTAATTTTGGTCTAGTTCAAGGCAGATGTTGAATAAAATACAGAATAGTGAATACACAATAATGAACAATTGAATAAAATGCAAAGTAGTGAGCTAGAAGTTTAGTGTTCTGCTTCTTAAGTCATACTGCTTTTAACAGACTAAAACTCAACCAATGACACTGCCTTTTGAGCGAAAGTAAATCTCTCTGTGTTGAAGTGTTCTATAACCCACACCTACATATAAGCAATTAAGATTATTTCAATACCAGTATGGGGTATTTGAGAAACAAAGCATATTTCAAGAGAAAAAGAAAAGGTTTTTATTAGTGGTGTTTATCATCTTGGGCATCTTCTCCTTTCAGTACATTTCTCTAAAGGAAAAAAAAAAACATTGTTACAATTATGAATGTTATTATTGCAAGTGTCTTGGAAGAAGAGGATTATCTTATTCATTGACAAAGCATCAGACTTGGGGAAAAATGGAGCTGCCAGTGAGTAGCAGGAGGAAAGATGATACTCAGACACATCTCTTTCATAAATTTAGCTCTGATCAGGGCAAGAAGGTCAGGAGGGTCTCTGTATCAGAGTGAAGAGAAGTTTGCAAGGCTTACTTTAAGCACTAACCTTTGTCAGATGACTTTTTTTAAATGAAGGAAGCCATGGCAAAGGGACAGAGCAGGGTTATGATAATTCTGAACAACTTAGATGAAAATCAGAGAGCTTTCAGGGTGTTACTGGGTTGGAAACTTCAAACTCTGGGCTTATTTACTTTTTGCCGTTGGAATGGGCTGCCCAGGGAAGTGGTGGATTGGCCATCCCTGGAGGTGTTCAAGAAAAGACTGAGAGGCACTTAGTGCCATGGTGTAGTTGAGTGGATAGGGCTGGGTGCTAGGTTGGACTGGATGATCTGGGAGGTCTCATCCAACCTGGTTGATTCTATTCTATGAACTCCAAGGTGAGAACCCCCAAAGGTGGGAACCCCAAATATTTATAACCTTGCTAGACAAAGGGGGGAATTATTGCACTTTAGGCGCGAAAGTGCACAGCCAATCCCAGCCTGATTCCAGCGCGGGCACTGCACGGGGCACTCCTCGTGCGGGCAGCACCCCTTTGCTCACCCCCTTCATGCCCGCAGGGCAGGCGAGGAGTGGGGGGGGAAACCTCTTCCCCAAAGTCATGGCAGGAGAGGAATTTAGGGGTATACAGGACTCCAGGACAACTACACATTCCTGGACTCAGGATTTGAACTGTCAAACTTCTACACGATGTAACTCATAAGTGAAACAATTTTGAGTGTGAGCTTGAATGACAAGCAGCCTTTGATTACATAAAGCAAGAACAAGTCCATGCATTGGATTTAGGACCTGTTTGAAGTGGTCCAGATGTGTGACAATTGTCCAACTTGAAGCTCTCTTTGGCAGAAAGCTCCAAATGAGGCATGTGGTCATCCACTTGATTTCTGAGGTCATAGCTACAGAAGTTCAGAGGCAGACTACACTCCAAAAGAGAAATAAATATTAGCAGCATATGAAGGCTGATGATAAAGTTCTTGTTGTACATGAAAAGAATCCGTTAGAAAAAATTGTCTGGGTACTTCCTCCTTCAGGTGAAGGGAAACCTGTCCGAGGGGTGGTGTCTGCTGAAGGTTCTGGTCATACATACTGGGTAATGCAGGAGAATGGTGAAATTCAGTGTATTTCACAGAGACATCTAACTTTAGCTGAGAGAGATTAAATTCAGAATGTATAATACAAGTTGTTGGGAGTTTTCTGTTCCAGGTACTATCAAGTTTCCAATGAAAGAGTTTGCAAGAGAATCTACAGTACATGAGCATGAACTAACATCATCTGGTAGTCCCTGTTCTCATCTCATCTGTGAAGAGACAAACTGTTTCCTGATTTCTTAGCTTTTGAACTGCCCATATCTGACATAAACAGAACAAAGTGTGAACTGAACTTGTAATAGTCATTATTGCAAATATTGTCTTAAATTAGATAGTTCTCAGTAGAACTCTGAGTGATATATAGGGCTGGATTGTGTTGGTTTGAGGCTAATTGGAATATTTTATTGGGAGAAAGTAAATCATTAACTGTAAGAAGAAAAAAAAAAAAACCAACAGTACCCTATATCACCCATTCTTCTGCTAAGAAACACAACTAGTCAAAATGTAGATAAGACACTCACTTTTCACACACCTCTCAGCTCTCAGTTCTGTTCCATCCCTCTGTTGCATCTGTTTTTCCCTCTGCCTTAACTCTTTAATCCAACCTAACCCTTTTTCCTCTAAGATTCTTGTCATTTTCTTTTTGACATTTCAGCTCAGTTTTCTCCAAATATATCATATGAGATATACACGGGTTGATCTGGTTATTTCTGAAGGGAGGGATAGAGGGGAGGTGGGGGTCGAGGAGGATTGGGTCAGGTGGCCTCTTGGCAATCTGATTGTTCTGAGGGGAATATAATGTTTCTGTATTACTTTTCACTTTTATACAACTGTAAATATCGTATATATATATATACGCTTGTAAATTGTGCTAAGCTGTAAGTATAGCTTCATTCCTTAACTTCCATCTGGCTGAGTCTAGTCTGGGTGATTTTCTTAAGCATGGGGAGGTGGGTAACTCCCAAACCATCACACATTAAAATATTCCAATTTGCCTCAAACTAGCACACAGTGAAAAAAATCTCCTGTTTTAATATGAAAGATCAAATGATCTGGCAGGGGAGTTGAACTAGATGATCTTTTGAGGTCCCTTCCAGCCCCTGGCATTCTATGATTCTATGATCAAATCTCAGGGCATAATATAAAGGAAGAAAAATCAGGAGGATTCTGAAAGTTTTTATTATGATCCAATTTTGATCTTTATTATGGAGAAAATTAAATCCAGTTATCTAGTTTAGGTTTACCTCCTACTGGGATTTATCTTAACACTGGGGGGAAAAAAGGCAAATATTTTACAGGTAATTACTACAAGGAACCACTGAATTGTTTTTTCAGTATTAAAAAAAAAATAAAAGAAGACCTAACAATTATTTTTGTAACAAGCATTAGATCTCTTTTTCCTAGTATTTCTGATTCTTTTCCTTGGTTCTGCAGAAGAAAAAGAAAAAATAATGTTAATTATACAGTGAAAGCATTTAATGATGAAGTCAAATGGGTAATATCTTTGTATAGGATTTCTTTTCCAAGAAAAAAAAAATCAACTGTACTCTAGTTTACCACTTTTTGTCGCAATCTGAGTGGCTTCCCTGTTCACTATTTCAAAACAGTCTGTTATTTTACAATATCACATTGAATCATATGCAATTAATGCCACTAGATTTGCCTGTGTCCCTTGCAGCATATTATTGTTTAATACTATGAGGATACAAATACCAATATTTTTTAAAAAAATCTTGTCAATATCTTGGCAAACAGACCTCTTTACTTCACAAAATCATAATGAGGACCCTCTCTTTTTGCTCTTGGCCAAATTTGAAAACGTGCTTCCAAGAGGTATATTGGGCAACAATTTCAAAGGTAAGAAAGTAAGAAAGGTTGGAAATCATCTGGGATCAACAGTTATGGTTTATTCCTGTCTACAAATATTCTTATATTAAAATACAAATCTATAAATAGCTGACTGAGCAAGCTGTGATAAAACAGAGAAAGTGTTATATGTTGGCTAATTCAGTCTGTCTTCAAGTGAAAATGAAAAATGTGAGTGTACTTTAGCTTGGTGTAATAGAGATTGTCAAAGTTCATGTTTCAGATATTGCTGCTAAATTGAAAGTGTAACTTAAATAGATTTTCTTCTCTGTGATGAATTTTTTAGCTTTAGGAAGTGCCACTTCTTAGCTCTTCCCTGCAGTCACTCAGATGAAAATTAGTGTAGTGGGTTAGGAACTTAACCCCACACATGCACACGCACACCCCACTATTGAAATTTACCAGACTAGCTCATGCAGGAATTGAAAAAGGGAGTCAGCTACGTGTGGTAAATGATGTCTCTCTGGGGTGCATCCCTGAGTACCCATGACACAGTAAGACTGAGGTTAGAAACATTGCAAGTATGTACACTTGCATTTGTGGAACATTTATATAGAAACATAGTAAACTGATAGGTTCGCCTTGTGTAACACTGGCGTGGCAGTGACATAACTTAGAGCAAAGAACCGAAAATAGTCTGTACTAAGATAGCTAACACCTCACTATTACCTTACTGTTAAGTCTCCAGGTCCCCGGCACAGCATCTTAACTCCACATTTGCTGATGCTTAAAAAGCAGCCCAGTGACACCTCTTTCTTTGGGCCACTGATACCGAAACCTGAGCAAGTCTGTGTCTTATTCATCTAAAAATAATTTTTCTTTTTTAATGTTTGTGGGGAGCACTCACCAGTCTTTCTTACTTATTTTGGCTTTAATTTAAACAAATCAACAAATAGAAGATTATTTTTATTGTTATTATTTTTCAGCAGAAATTGGAGTAACTTGACTGTAGAATTTATGAAGATGCCAAAGGAATTTGTTTAGTCAGTCTACAGGGACAGAGACAAAAGAAGCAAAATTAATCAAGCTTGAGACTTACTATGTGTATTTCTCTCTCTAACAGTTTCCAAAGGTATTATGCAGTACCACAAGAACATTAACTGTAAAAGTTACACCATGCTGCTGTCATACCAGCTTAAAACAATGAAAGTACTGGTAAGAAATTATTATAGAGCTTGAAGTTCAGATTGTAAGAGGGCAGGCTTCCTGTTCTGATTGTTGCTTTTGGCTTCTGGGTGATTTTAGATGGTGGCTCTTTTTAATAGGGATGGTGGTCAGACAAGTGGGAGTCGGGTAGCAACTGGTTTTCTTTTATGCAGGTTTGTTTATTTGCCTTTTCCTGTTTGTGCTGCTCCTGCATACAGGCCAAGCTAAAGTAGAGATGCATTGTAATATTAGATTAATTATATTATTAGCTAAGGTAATTGTATACTTATGTTATCTCATTAATTCAGTGAAGTCTTATCTCTTTATTCCAGCTTTGAATTTTTGTGTATTACTTCTGCCTTGAGGGAGGAAGCAGGTTAATCCTTGATTTAACCTGTTACAATTTTGATGCCAAATTTGAGCATGAAAGCAGATGTTTTAATTAAGACAGTAGGTTATGACAGGAGAAAAAAAGGTTGACATAAACATATAAATTAAAAGTGAGATAATATGTGGATGCATTTCTTGCTGACAGAGGACATGATTTGACAAACATGAGCAACTTGTGCTGCGAAGAGCGTCCTTGAGCCCATCTTGGAGGCAGAAACTAAGGTGATGAAACAGCTCCCACATCCAGCTGCAAGGGGGCAGGAGCTGCTGACTGCAGGAGGCTGGCCCCATAAATGTTTCCTTTAAGTCTTAACCTGTCTGTGTCTCATGCATAGCCTTAACCTATCTGTGCCTTCCACATGTACCAATCTCAATTAAGCTAGCTGAATATCCCTCTTCTAAGTTTGGCATAAAAGATGCTGTATTGCCACAATAAAAGGAGGACGATTGTCATGAAAGGTAGCAGAGCCCTTTTGCAGGCCCCATTTGTGCACAGGGTCGTGGCTCACATGAAGGCCAGCCATCGCAACATCAAATCACTGCTTTCTATCTGCTGTCCCAGCAGCTACAGAGCCTCTGAGATTTCTCACCCAGAGGGGCAAAAGGTAAACATAGGCTATGTTTTGGAGTAAAAGACCTTGGTTCCCATCACCTGACGAGCATCTGTTGGGGGCTGACCCCTGGGTGGTTCTATAGGTTGTTTTTAGTAAGAATTATCCAATTATATGAATTGATTATAAATTTTTACCAATCTGTAAAATTAACATAAGTCCGCCTGAACTGGCTGAACACACCTCCTTTGAACACTATAACAATGCTGCATTTGCCTTAATTGAGCATCCCTTGCACCCCTCTTCTGACTGATACCCTGACTGCACACGCATCGCTCGGCAGCATTAAAGTTACGGTCAGCTCGGGACGGCACGGCAGCGCCCAATCCTCGTCAGCCTCAGAAGCCAGGGCCCAGCTCAGCCCAATCCTGCAGGAGGTTCAGACAACGTGCCTTGAATTCAAAATACTTTGAAACTTCTCTGGACTGCGTTTGGACAGTAAGTAACTGATAAACTTTATTTAGAGACTGAATAATCTCTCAAGACTCAAATGAACTCTCTTAAAATCACAGACTCTCTCAATTTTTGCTACTCTGTATTTTAATTTGCAACCACAAACCAAGAACTTACGTGGGATAGTTATAAATAAGTTTGGGGAAGGGGATTTCTAGTGTTTAGTAATAAATAATTTAAATTTCTTTTTTATAAATCGGCCTCGCATGTTATTTCCGCAAAATTCCCCTAAACTCCGTTCCATAACAACGATTTAACCACATTGGTGTGCATTGTTACTCTGTCCACAGACTTTCACCAACAAATGGCACTCAAACAGGCTGGACCAGCTTGGTGATAATCAAGGTAACAATCCCAAATCTTCGTGGAACGTGAAGACAGGGACGGGTGGCATGGGAGCAGAAGAAGGCATTGCGAGGCAAGCAGCATGCAAGAGCTGGAATCTGAGATCCAGACTCAGACTTCTGCAAGGTAGGACTGGTCACAAATGGAAGAAGCAGCAGTCTGGGATTGGTCACAAATTAAAGAAGTGGCAGTCCAGAGGCTAGCACTGTATGCTCTCTAAGAGAGAAATCCCTGCTAGTCAGAAGAAACACTATGAGTTGATTTTGCTGGATGAAGGAGAGATTTTTTGGTTCCTGAAGTGCATGTGGCCTTTGAAGTAGCCACCCGAGAAAAGAAAGAGACAATCTAGAGCTCCTAAAAGACTGTAAAACTCACCCTTCTGTGACGATTACTCACTGATGCCCTGACATATATAGTGGGTGAATACAATTGCTGCTGCAATTAACATTTAAAACTTTCACTTCCCATGGGAACAGTGACACCTCTGCTACTCAAGTCTCTTTATCAACTTCGCAACATTGAATCAACAGTACAGAAGCAGAGGAAAAGAGAAGAAGCAGTTGAAACCAAAAATTCCTCCATTAATATCCTTCAAGATTGGCTGACAAGGAACCAGACACCATCCCCTCCTTCAGTGACAGCAGCTCCAAAGGGAGAGCAGATCCAGATCCACCCTCACCATACCCCATGCCTTGTAGCTTGCCCCCCAGAAGACAAACTCCTTGGGTTGAGAGACGCATAGGTAATAGATTTTCCTGACAGACTCCACAAGTTAGAAAGGTAAGGATGAGGATAATGCTGATTACCAGCTTGGGATGGGGGCTATGGGTCCTGTGGAATACTCCCATCAGCATCTCCTGTGTTTACAGGGGTCAGGGAGGAGGGCAGTGGATTGAGTTGAGAGGCTGGTGTGTCTGCATTGGACTTCAAATGCTTGAGAGCGCTAAGCTATTTGCATATGTAAGCTTTCAAATAGGCCTTTTTCAAGCAAAGGTGTTGCAAATTAACACGACAATGGCACCCAGAGCCTTGCTAAGTCCTGCTCTGTCTACGTCTGCCCTTACTAGCCTAAGGCAGGAATGTCCTTGAAAAGTGTGCAATTTGTCCCTGATCGATTAAGGATTTAAACACAGAAGAATAGAAAGTTTCCCAGTTTTCAGTTTCACTCACCATCACCTTCCCACTCCCTCCGCCCCTGGTGCATGGAACAGCCAGGCACTGGGAAGTGCCCTCCCCCCCAGCTTTGGTACATGGAGCAGCCTGGCTCTGGAATGCCCCCCCTCCGCCCAAACCCCCCTCCTTCTGCAATTTATCTCCTATGGAGAAGAAGGGTTTTGCATTTAAGGGGACAGTGCTGCGTTTTTTACAATCTTTTATTGTAATAGATTTTAGAGTTTAGAAGTTTACTGGATAAGATGTTAAATAGTTATTAATTGTAATAGAATATTAAGTTTTGGGATAATTTTAGCAGGATAATCATGATAAGGCTTAGGTAATTAAAATAGAGTATGTTAAGTAATTGATAGCTGAACATGATCAATAGCTGATGTAATGGAATATTATGCTAAGAAGTTGTTTTGTGGATGTATAAGTTAATGATTCTCTCTTTTGTGCTGATTGATTTCAAGGTCTCTTTTTTTCTGGATACCATGGTAGTATCTTCTTGGATTTTCTTAGTTTTTTTCTCAGTAATGATTCACTGGTTTAGTTTTTATGTCAGTTAATGAAGTTTTTTAGTTGATAGATAATATAGTTATGGTTAAGAGTTTATAATGGGAATATTACAGGATATAGAATATTATGGGATATGGGATACTTAGGATATAGGGATATTACAGGAAATTTCTTCTTATTTTTTTTTCTCTAAGGATAAGGATCATGTCTTGGGAAACATTTGTCAGTGGGGAAAAAGAAAAAGAGGGAGATAGTGCTGCCATGCAGACCACGCAACCTGCCACTGCCACTGACAAACGTGATAAACCAAAACAAACAAAACAAAAAGTTATTGGGACAGATGCACTGCTTCTAGAATGAGTGCTTCCCTTGATGCAACTGAAAACTAGTGTCCAATAAAGAATGGTAACAATAGCAGAGGCAATCAGAAAAGGATGACAAAGAATCATAGACATTGCTGGAGAACTGATCAATAAGCTAAATATTTCACTTCCATGGGATCCTCAGGAGTTAGGGCTGTTAGGGTCTCAAGGTATAGGCAATACTACTAAAAGTTGGACCCAAACCTGTTTTGTTTTTGGGAACTTGAAACAGAGAGCCAATCCATATCGAGCCCAGGATTGGTCATCATGGACCAATGTAACTGCTGGTCCACAATATGACTATATGCACACGGCAAGTTATTGTGGGACTAATGTCTCCCAAATAGCAGTTGGTAAGAAAGGTTATAAAAGCGAGAAGGGTCTAGGGACTTTCAGTGCTGAGGTCACAGGTGGATATGCCATATGGGTAAATGATACCATAAGAGCTCTTCCCCCAGGAATATTTTTTAATATGTGATAATGGCAAGGAATACCAAAGAATGTTATTGTGGGACCATGCTATTTGGGAAAATTAACTATGTTTTCAATCAATCATAGGTGGCTGCTGAACACTACCAATGGAAAGTGAAGTAAGAGGTCCTTTGGACTTTCCCCCGGCTGCAAAGATAATGTTAAGCTGCTAAGTGTAGCTGCTCGCACTGCTTTAGCAATCTTTGTTCCTGGTGCTGCTGCTGCAGATGCTTTGAATAATCTTGTTAAGATTACACACTGGTCTGAAAAACAGGCCAATGTGACTACTGATATTCTAGAAAGATGGACAAGTATAAATGATGGATTAAAACGTCATGGAGGAGAGGAAAATCTCTTTCTCTGTACAGGCCTGCATTTCAGCCATTAGGAACAGGTACTCATTTGTCTGAGGCAGAGAATTTAGGAGGTACACACTATGGCATACCCCGTGTTTTTTCTTGTGTGAACATGAAAAGAACATGAAGAAGTAGGATTTAAAAACTACTTTAGTCATGGCTGCAGGATTTATAGGAGAATTCTCCCCTGAATAATGTTGCTGCAGTTTGCAGTGGACAGTCACCCAAAAAAGAGCAGAAAATCTGATAATGCTTCTGATGCTCCTGAAAGGATTCCCAAACCATCTTCATAAGATACAAGCAATCCCAGTCAGAATTAGAGGACCCCTACCTCCAACCAGATGGAGGAGAGAGACAGATGTTTTTATTAGAGTGTACAGATATGATGGCTTGGCAAGCATGAAGATGTGGTGTAACAGAGGAATCTCCACTCCTGTGTGTGTTGGAGGATGAGCAGCAGAATGCGAGCCACAATTCGCTTTTACTTGGAGTGATGGAAGGAGTCACTGGACTTGACTGCCTCAGGGGTGGAAACACAGCACCACCATTTGGATTGGTCATGGACTGACTTAGGTTGTACTGGAACAGAGCAGATCTCCAGAGCATCTGCAGTGAGCAGCCTTCTGCAATCTTCTGTAAAGTGATCTTATTTTGAGTAACTGATGTATGATGTATATTGCATGATGTTGATTGCTGCATGATGCAGATTGTATAACATTATAAAATTGTCAGAGCTGGAAGAGATGCCAAGGATCATCTAGCTACAATCCCCCTGACATGGGTAGGGACACCACACACTAGATCAAGCTGTTCATAGACAGATCCAGTCTGGCCTTAAAAACTTCCAGAGATGGGGCTTCTACCACCTCCCTGAGCAAACTGTACAGAGTCTCACTACCCTCATGGTAAAGAAGTTCTTCCTACCACCAAATCTGAATCTACCCACTTCCAGTTTTGCTCCATTCCCACTACCATCACTACCAAACCCTGACCTCAGTGCCATGCAAGATAATGGAATACATCAACCTGAGTTCAATCACAGGGCACTGTGATGGTTTGGGGGTTACCCCGCCCCCCCACACTTTTGAATTTGCCCCAGCTAACTCAGACGGACCCTGGGAATATAGATGAAGCAATTTATTTACAGCTAGCAGAATTTACAAGCAGCTATTTACAATATATACAGTTATATACAATTATATACAGAAATATACAAAGGATAAACAATTACAAAAGCACAACTCCCCTCCCAGAAACCTGAGTCCCCAGGAGGGGCTCTCAAACCACCCCAACACCTCCCCCGGCCCCTCTCAACCTTACCCCAGTTCTCAGGAAGAATAGAGGTGCAGCCAAGAGGTTAAGGAGCAGGGTTAGTAGGAGCAGGGTTAATGAGATGTGACCAGGTCTAAGGCAAAAGCAAGAGTGAGAAACAAAATGGAGAAAAAGTCTTTCTTCTTCCCAGAGTTCTCAGCGTGACTGTGAGAGAAGTAGACACAATTGTTTTTCATTTCACTGCCTGTTATCTAGTTCTGTTACCAAAACATTCCAGCTTGCTTCAAACTAGCACAGGCACCAACAAGATGACCAGGGATCAAACCCAGCCAGCACAGGTTTAGGAGGGGCAGGTCATGCTTGAGCAACTTGATCTCTTTTCATGACCAAGTGATCATGTGGGAAAGGCTGTGAATGCAGTCTAATTGGACTCCATCAAGGCCTTTGACACCATCTGCCATAGCAAACTTCTGGCCAAGCTGTCAGTCCTTGGCTTGGACAGGGACACTCTGTGTTGGGTTAATAATGAGTTGGATGGCTGGGCCCAGAGAATGGTGGTGAATGGAACCACATCCAGTTGGTGGCCAGTCACTAGTGGTGTGCTGTGGGAAGCTTTCTCCTGCAATGAGGTATGGAATGTAAACATCAGGCCTTGTGATGGGAAGTGTCCTTGGAGTCTTACTGATTCCCAGGGGCCTAAGCTGAGAACCATGAGCAACCCACACACAGCTGTCAGGGAGTGGAATCTGCCGGCCCCCGGGGCGGACACAGCCCCAAGGGGGCTGACCCTGGCCAGCCCCTCTGGGTGGTAATCACAGGTTGTTTACCACAGGTAACCTATCTCTGCCTTACACATAACTTGGGGCCAATCTGTACTGTCTACTTCTGCCAGCCCCAGGCTGGTTGTGGACGCCCCCTCTGGTTCCCATAAAAGCTATTGTATTGCCTTAATAAATTGTACTGATGTACTGATGCACAGATGCCTAGAAGCTGCTGTCTCGAGTCGTCAGTACCCCGATCTCGCCTCTCGCCAGCCTCTGTACCCCAACAGTGTGCCCCAGGGATCAGTGCTGGACACAGTCCCATTGGTGATCTGGATGAGTGGATTGAGTCCACCATCAGTAAGCTTGCAGATGACACCAAGTTGGGAGCATGTGTCAATCTTTTAGAGGGTAGAGAGGCTCTGCAGAGGAATCTGGACAGGCTGGACAGATGGGCACAGTCCAATGCCATGAGTTTTAACATGGCCAAGTGCCAAGTTCTGCACTTTGACCACAACAACCCCATGCAGCACTACAGGGTGGGGAAAGAGTAGCTGGAGAGCAGCCAGGCAGAGAGGGACCTGGGAGTACTGGTTGGCAGCTGACTGAACATGAGCCAGCAGTGTGCCTAGGTGGCCAAGAAGGCCAATGGCATCCTGATCTGTATTAGGAACAGTGTGGCCAGCAGGACGAGGGAAGCCCTTCTGCTCCTGTAGTTAGCACTGGTTAGGCCACACCTTGAGTACTGTGTCCAAGCTCTGGGTCCCTCAATTTAAGAAAGAAGTTGAGGTGCTTGAATGTGTCCAGAGAAGGGCAACAAGGCTGGTGAGGGGGCTGGAGTACAAGGTCTATGAGGAGAAGCTGGGGGATCTGGGAGTGTTTAGCCTGAAGAAAAGGAGGCTCAGGGGTGACCTCATTGTGCTCTAAAACTATCTGAAAGGAGGTTGTAGCCAGACAGGGACTAGTCTCTTCTCCCAGGTACCCAATGAGAGAACAAAAGGACACAGCTTCAAGCTGTGCCAGGGCAGGTTTATGCTGGATATTAGGAAGAAATTCTGCATGGAAAGAGTGATTAATCATTGGAATTCAGACTGAATTGCCCAATTCTCCTGTATGAACAGACTCAAATCTCCTCATAGGAGAGGTGCTCCAGCCCTCTGATCATCTTCATGGCCCTTCTTTGGACACATTCCAGCATATCCATATCTTTCTTGTAATAGAAGCTCCAGAACTAGATGCAGCACTCCAAGTGAGATCTCACCAGAATGAAGTAGACAAGGAGAATCAGTTCTCTTGATATTGTGCTAATTTGAGTCTGGCCGAACTATTTCAGTGGGAGAAATTAGATTATAGGCTGCGAAAATGAAACAATGGTGATATCTACTTCACTCATAAGCTTACTGAGATGTATAAAAACAAGAACATAAACATAGATAACACGGAGTGTCTCTGTTGCAGCTAGTGCCTGTACTTTTCTCCCTAACTTACTTTCTGTGTCACTAATCCTTCTGCTTCTCTCTGTTGCAGCTACCTGTTTGCTACTGCAGGAGAATGTGATCAAAGCTCACGCAGATCAGTGTGATCAGAGCGATGCCGCATGGACTCCACAGGATTCAATGTGAATTATACTGGAGACCTTTATTCATCATTTTGGCTCTCATTATATAGTCTTGAGCATAGAGCACACACCTACACATTAGCATAATTAGAAAAGAACACCCCAGTCTTTTACATACACCACGCCTTGTTTTTCTCATTAATGAGATGTCCACTTATCTATCCTTTCTCAGATAAGGTAGCCTGCAGTTGTGGGAATCAAGGCCAGCATTTGCTTGTTATTATTCTTCTCACATTGCATTCCCACCCAATCTCCCCCACCCACCCAGGCCGATTCTCCAACTCACCTTTGGCAGCTCATATTGAGATTCTCATCCACCAGTACCCCCAAGTCTTTTTCTTCAGGGCTGTGTCGTGGAGGGAATTTCTCTATTCCTCCTCTGTTAGGGGGAGGTGAGAAATTAATTTGAGGTGGTATTAATTTTTTATAAAATATTTATTAAAATTAATATTTACAAATTTGTGCCACCTCCAACCACTATGAAATCAGGTTCGTTGTGCAAGTTTATGAAAACAGCTTGGGATATATTTACAGGGATTGATTATTAAATGGAAATATCAAAATATCAACAACTATAAACAGAGAGAAAGATTCCCTTAGGCTTAATGCCTCTTAACAACTATACTGTCTGCCCATCAGGGGCTGAAACTGCATCTGCTCTTAAGACAGAGGTAACTTATATTACAAAGGAATTAAAGCTTGCTTAAATGTGTTGCTCTTAAGTATTAATTATTAATCAACCTCCCGGGATTGTGCCACAGCGTGTGCCCAGTATTCGGGTCTTGGTGAAGCTGAAATCTGTCCCGGCTTGCAGGGGAATGAGTGTTCCATAATAAAGCAATACTTTGGCCTAATGGTTATCAGCTATTAAGTTTTAATCTCCACCTCAGTATTGAATATTTATCAGCAGATTCAAATCAACACATGACTGTTTCACACTGTCCCTCATTAAACCATTTATTTCATAAAGCTGTCTCTCCATGTCATTTCTTTGACATTTAAACCACCTAGATATTTTCTTTAAGGTACACTGAGGAATAGTTTTCTGTCTCCACATGTTAGTATAGTTCTACTATACTAACTATAGTTAGTATAGTAGAATAGCAGAAGTATAGTTAGTATAGTAGATATAGCAGAATCTTCAATATATTTTGTGGTCTGTACTTCCTATAAATGTTATGAGTGATGGATTTGTGAATACTTCAAATAAACAGGAATTTGTAAATAAGAATCTGTATTCTGGAGAACAACTGTCCTGCTGTTTTCCTGTCCCATAATTGAGTATTAATACCTTTTAGGCAGAAAAGTTAAGAGCAAAATGGATGCGAATGTGACTACTTTGTCCAAATAAACACGTTTTCATTAAAGACAAAATTTAATCAAAATATTAGATTGATATATCTGTGTATTTTAAATTTTTGTTCCCTAGACTGTTAGTTACTTTCTAAATATCTTTCTTCAATAAATTTTCATTATATATTTAAATTTAAAATCCACAGCATAATTACAATAATTTTCAGAGCTTTTTGGTTTTGTTTGTTTGTTTTTCTGAATGCTCTGCCTGTTTTTAGCTAAATAGCATATATGAATTTTCCTGTTGTGTTACTGATTAATTCTTCTGATCCTTCTGATGCTGGAAACAAACAAAAGAAAAACTTATTAGACACCGTTGTGCATAATAAGTCACATTTGTGTTTACTCAGCAATGAAGAGGGAGCATTGGGGATTGTTCTCAAATCCTGTGAGCCCTGCTGTAAATTTTCTGTGGCCATTTATACACGAGCTTTTACAAAGTCACACCTAAATAATGCAATTATTCTTTATACCTATTATATATCCATGGGGTATGATTTAGCAAAATATTTGTGTATCTGTGTCTGCATGAGTAGCCTGGAGTCTCCCAAACTCCCTCTTCATATTACCTTTTATGTCACAAATGCCTTTACTTCCTAATCATCAACATGCACCATCATCTCTCTTTCTTAACTATGCTTAGTTTACATATTTGAATTATCTAGATTAATTAGGAAGCGAAGGGAAAAGTTCAGAAACAACTCAGAACAAAAGCAGTATGTCTTGTGACAGAAACAATATATTTCGAATACATTTGAAAAATATGAGGGACTACTTGACATAGTGAGGAACTCACGTTTCCCTGAAAAACAAAGGAAAGAAGAATAAAACCCTGTGTTCAGAGAGACCTCAAGCCTGGTCTTTGAAATGCAAGCTCAGGGTAATAAGACAGCCTTAAAGCCATAGAACAAGGCCTTTATATCTGAGAATTAATCTAGATTGGTCCTCTTAGATAGTTAGCCTGTGACATTCTAGTTTAGCCGTGCTTCAGGTAAGCCACACATATATTCCCAAAAAGGCTGTAAGGTATGTGTTTTGCGCTGCACGAGACACCTGAATCATGGTGCTTTATTGCTACCCACTTGAGCAGGCTTACTGGAGCCAACCCCCATTATCTGTTTTGTCTGCTCCCTCGGTTTACACCTGGGCCCTGCAACAGGAGGAGAAAGAGTAGCTGCAGATAGCGGCCAAACTAGTTTGGATTTTTATACTTCCAGGACAGTGCTATTAGGAGACAGTCCACACAGGCTCAGTGCTAAATCAGAGGCATAACAGAGCTTTACTTACAATTTCTATGTACCTTTCTGACTGCACTAAATGGGAGACTACATGAGCAAAGTGTCAGGCTAGGGAAACTTGCACCTCTGATCCATCCTGACAGAGATATCAAAGAGCACAGACGCAGAGCAGTGCGTGGAGCCACCACCACACTAGTGGAAGGCAAAGAAGTTAATGATTCTTTCTATAGTAGTGCCAGAAGTAGCAGTGCTTAAGGCAAGACTGAGACATTTCCTGTACAATTGTTCCCAGTAAGAGAGATGCTTGATTCTATGGTGTCAGGTGCTGAAGATACACATGTCCAAAATTCAGTTTGTTATCTAGATGTTTTAGAAATATTTGTTTTCCTTACATATTTAACAATTCATAGCTGGTTATGATTCATGCTGCTAGACTAAAGTTCTATTAGCTACTAAAGCTTTGTGCCAGAAAAGACAATATCAGATTTTCATTTACTTGGAGGACAAAAACAGCTGCACATACTGAAACTGCCAAAAACTGTCTGAAAGAAGCACTGGAGTCAGGCTAGGTAACTCTCAACAGCTGGTGAAACATTCTCCATATGTGTACTAGCAGTATGACAAAGCATCTAACATCATTCAGGGATTCAAATAAATATATTTATGTCAACTTTTCTTTTTTTCCTGTATATTTTGGGCTTTCTTCTCTTTTTCATACCAAAAGGTTCTATTCAGGTATTTGTTCTCAAATGAATATATACAAAATTTCACTGAAAATAATAAATTTTCTGTATTTGCTACAACAGGCATGTGGTGTAATTTCTGATTTTCTCCCAAGAAATTACTGAACAAGCAGTGGAATATTATGGCAATTAGTGAGTTATAGTATCCAAATTTTATAAACTACTGTTTTTCAGTATTGGAAAAGACTGATGTTTCTGGGGTGTTTAATACTGTTTCATAGGGAAAAATTGTGGCCGTCTGAACAAGATGTCCTATTTAAGGAATATGAACATATGCATATATGCCACCTGAGGCCAGCAGAATATTGGCAAGTTGTGAGAATGCAAGAATTTTCTATAGTGGTTATGAGATAAGCAAATAGTCAATTCAGTCAATCTTTCATAGCTTATGATAAATGCTTCACACCAATATGTAAACATTTTAATGAAAAAATACATCTTGTTTTAAATAACAAAATATAAGCAGTACATTTTGAATCATGGCTTTGGAAAGCAACTAAATCTTGTGAAGTTACTGAGTTTCTTTCATGTTCTTTAGACATTTTTAAAGGTCCCTGGCTATAAAGTGAAAAGTTTAACAAGGGTATGTTCAAGTTCATTTTGGCCACTATAGGAAAGCAGTAACACTTCAAAAGTAAGTGTGAAAGGGAAAAGAGATGAATAGAGCTATTAAGAACAAAATGCCATCATTTTGCTGTCAGAGACCAGAAATGCTAAGAACTACAATAAATTGTAGAGACATATCCTTTGGGTTTCTATTCACACAACTGTTACTGGAAATAGTTTAAACATTTTAAAAGTCCATTGATTGCCACATGGGCAGAATAAGTTGTCACTGCAAATTATGCTAGAGAAGTCCTGGATACAGCTGACAGAGTTCTCCATTTGGAAAACACTTCCATTAAATAATTAAAAAGAAATTTGAAGAAAAATACATTGTATTTATAACATGATATATTTAGCCACATTTATGACTCTGCTATTAACTTTTTCAGTCTTATTCATTGGTACAATATAAAAATTAGTTTAAAACCAGCTTGCATGGTAGAGGAAAACAGACAAGAGGCCAATATTTGTGATATATCGCAGGCCAGGTTTTGTATGATTGTTGTAGTTTCAAAGGATATAATATTATTATCTAAATTTGACTGTCTAATCTTCTAAGGAAAAAATAATGAAGTACCACAAAACATTGTAGCAACAGCTTTGCAAAAGAACCTTAAAGAATCACAGAATCACAAAATATTAGAAGTTTGAAGGGACCTCCAGAGATCTTAAAAGTCCAATCCCACTACCAAAAGCCGGATCACAGAACGTAGTCCACACAGGAATGCATCCCTTTGGGTTTTGAAAGTCTTCAGAAAAGGAGACTCCATAACCTCTCTGGTAAGTTTGCTCCAGTGTTTCATCACCCTCACCGTAAAGAAATCTCTCCTCAGGATGAGGTGAAACCTTCTATGTTCACATTCGTATCTATAATTCTTTGTCTTATTACTGCAAATCACCAAAAAGTGATTGCCCAAATCCACTTGACACCTACCCCTCAGACATTTATACATATATCAGATCCCCTCTAGTCTTCTCAAGTTTAAACAGCCCCAGGTCTCTCACCTTCTCTTCATAGGGAAGATACTCAAACCCCCCAGACATCCTTGTGGCTCTCTGTTGGACTCTGTCCTGTAGGTCCCTGTCTCTCTTGAACTGAGGAGCCTAAAACTGGACCTGTACTGGTACCTGCTGTTATTCCTCTCCAAATGCAGGACTCTTCACTTGTCCTATTGAACTTAGTGAGGTTTGTCTTCAGCCAGCTCTCCAGTCTGTTGAGATTTCATTGGATGGCAGCACAGCCTGATGGGCCGTTAGTCACTCTCTCTAGTTTTATATCATCACCAAACTTGCTGAGGATATACTCAATCCCATCATCCAGGTCATTGATAAAGACATTGAATAAAATTGGGCCCAATACTGATCCCTGGGGAACAGCACTGGCTACAAGTCTCCAACCCAACTCTTAACCACTGATCACAAACTCTGATGCTGTTGTCAAGACAGTTTTCAATCCACCTCACAAACCAATTAACTATCCAACATGTTCTGAGCTTTTCTATGAGGATGTTATGGGAGACAGGATCTAAAAAATATTGGGGAAATGCATGCCAATCAGTCCCACCTCTGGGCCAGTAACATCATGGAGCAGATCCTCCTGGAGGCACTACTGAGGCAAGAGAATAGTGAAATTGGTGACATGGACTGAGGCATTGAGAGCACCCTCAGCAAGTTTGCTGATTATACTGAGCTGTGTGGTGCAGCAGACATGCTGGAGGGCAGGGATACCATCCAGAGGGACCTGGACAGGATGGAAGGGTGGGCACAAGCCAAACTCGTGAGGTTTAACAAGACCAAGTGCAAGGTCCTGCATCAGATAGAGGCAATACCAAGCACAAATACAGGCTGGGTAGTGACTGTCTGGAGAGCAGCCCTGAGGAGAGGGATCTGGGGGTGCTGGTGGATGAAAGGCTCAACATGAGCCAGCAGTGTGCACTTGCAGCCCAGGGAGGCAACCAGATTCTGAACTGCATCAGAAGTGTGACCAGCAGGGCAAGGGAGGTGATTTTTCCCCCTCTACTCCACTCTGCTAAGACACCACCTGGAGTACTGCATCCAGTTCTGGAGCCCCCATTACAAGAGGGATGTGGAGATGGTGGAGTGTGTCCATAGAAAGGCCATGAGGATGATCAGAGGTCTGGAGCACCTCTTCTATGAGGACAGACTGAAAGAGCTGGGACTATTCAGTCTGGAGAAGAGAAGGCTCCCAGGTGACCTTGTGGCCTTCCAGTATCTTTAGGGGGCCTACAAAAAGCTAGGGGGAGACTTTGTAGGCTCTCAGGTGATGACAAACAAGGGAGAATGGAGCAAAGCCGGAGGTGGGGAGACTCAGACTGGACGTGAGGAAGAAGTTCTTTTGCATGAGAGTGGTGAGAGACTAGAATGGGTTGCCCAGGGAGGTGGTTGAGGCCCCATGGCTGGAGGTGTTTCAGGCCAGGCTGGATGAGGCTCTGGCCAGTCTAATCTAGGGTAGGATGTTCCTGCATATGGCAGGTGTGTTGGAACTAGACGATCCCTCTGGATACTCTGCCAGGAGGTAACAACAGCCTAGACTGTACAGAAGTGGTAAGACCAGGAGATCCAAGTGCCCCTGAGCAAGTTGCATTACTGTCTCTAGCAGTTACAGCTATTGGAAGCAAGTAAGCTGCTCCTCACTTGAGAGCTCACTTATACATATATCACTGCAGTTTGAGTTGTGAGAGAAATCAGGTTACCGCCAAGCCACAAGACATTGTGTTTGCCTGCACACCTGCAAACCTCTGTGCAAAGTCCAGAGCCCTGAAAGAAAACTGCCTGAGAATGGAACAAGATCAGGTCAGAGGACTGCGCAAGGCCCATACATCCTGCCAGAGTCCTAGGAAATGCTAAAAGCTTTTGCCAGTGACCATACCAACTACAGCACCACTCCAACTGTTTTTGGTATTGTCTAGACCAGGGGTCCTCAAACTTTTTAGACAGGGGGCCAGTTCACTGTCCCTCAGACACTGTTGGGGGCCAGACTATAGTTTGGAAAAAAATGAACAAATTCCTCTGCACACTGCACATATTTTATTTGTAGTAGTGCACAAAAAAAAAAAAAAAAAAAAAAAAAGCAAGCAATATTTAAAATTAAGAACAATTGTAATCAACAAAAACAAATAATATTTCAATGTGAACTATGGGCCTGCTTTTGGCTAATGAGATGGTCAATGTTATGTTCCATATTTGTCACTGCTAGTCATAGAAAGTGATGCAAGTGTTCATCAGTTAGTCTGGATCTGATTGGAGATTTCAGATGTTTCATTTGGGAAAAGGTTTGCTCACAGACACAGATGCTGCCAAAGATGGCTGCAATTCTGTGTGCATGTTTCCTGAGATTATGATATGTCTCTGAGGGGAGAGATGCATAGAAATTAGCAAGGCTGTTTGATTTGAATGTATCTTTCAGCAAGTCACAAGTCTGTAGTTCGGCCAATTCCGTTTGGTAAATCGGATCAACACTTTCAATGTCAATAGAAAATGGGTTCTGGAAAAGCTGTATGTCCTGCTCATGGAGACAAAACTCTTTAAATCTAATTTGAAACTCCTTTTGCAACATTTTCAGTACATCCATACATGTTTTGTTTGGGAATGCAACTGCTGGTGTTTCTGCAGACAGGTTTTGAGTTGTGGGGAGATGGCAGAAGTTTTCCTCCTTTACTTGGTTAATGAGCAGGTCTAATTTGACTTGAAATGCTTTCACACGTGAATACATACCACATATGAGTTTCCCCTTTCCTTGAAGTTGGACATTGAAATTGTTGCATAGCTCTGTTACATCTGTCAGAAAGACAAGGTGTCATTTCCATTCTGTGTCTTTGAGCTCTGGTACTACTTTGTTTTTAGAAAGCATAAAATCACAAACCTGTGGAAGTAAGTCATAAAATAGTTTCAAAACTCTCTCTGGACTCAGCCAATGGACTTCTGTGTGGTACAGAATATCTTCATAGGCAAAATTTAGCTCAGACAGAAATTCTTGAAACTGTCTGTGGTTTAGTGCATGAGCTCTAATGAAGTTAACACAAGAAACCACAATTGTCATGACAGAGTCCAGCTTCAATGATTTACAACACAGTGCTTGTTGGTGGATGATGCAGTGTCTGGCTATTGGATGTGAATGGTTGCATTTGTCCATCCCTTTGTTAATGCATGCATCCTTTCATGGACCCCACCATGCTAGGAGCACCATCAGTTGTCACACTGAATAGTTTACCCCACCCAGTCCAGCTCCAAATTATTCATAGTTTGGCAAACCTTCTCATAGATATCCTCTCCTCTAGTTGTTCCTTTGGTGCTTTTCAGTGTAGCAAGCTCCTCTGTGACTTCGAAAGCACCATTTGTCCCACAAATGAAAATTAGAAGTTGTGCAGAATCACGAACATCATTGCTTTTGTCGAGTGCCAATGAGAAATAGGAGGAGGAGGAGAAGGAGGAGGAGGATGAGGAGGGGGCAGCAGCTGCATGGTTTGTAGCCAAGGGGCACCCCATGGTGGGGGCAGGTCAAGGATGAGACGCTGTTTCCAGCCCAGTCCTGGTAGGTGTTTGGGGGCTGTGGAGGCTGGTGTGTGGATTAAGTGGAAGGAAGTGGCTTCTTGGTTTCCTCCCCAAGCCCTCGCAGGGGGTGGGGCAAATGGGTTCTGTAAATACCAGCAGGCTAGAGGAGGACCCTGGGGGGCCATGTCTGGCCTGCAGGCCATAGTTTGAGGAGCCTTGGTCTAGACTATAATGCAGCCCAGGAAAGATTTTGGAAATACTAATTTGTGAATAAATATTCTAGAAAGCATCCATGTAGTTAAAGCCCTTTGCTTAGGTTCTGTTTACTCTGTAATTGTAATTGTGCCTTAGAGTCCCTGTGGAGTACAAGTGGCATATTGCACCACAAGAAAATCTTTTCAAAAGGTTACTGTTTGCCAGTTTTGTTAAATTGTTTGAAAATTGCTTAATACTGTTTATGTTTGCCTGTAGATACTCCATTGTGTAAATAGTTGTCACCATCAAACATCCAAATCTGTAAATACTGTTAAAAATTTTCAGACAATATTTTTTTTCATTAAAATATTAAACATTAATTTGCATAGTCATATATCTATGGCACCATCAGCTTCATTAGTCTTCTTTGGACATGCTCTAGCTCTTTCTTCTAGTGGAGGACTGAGAACTGAATACATTTTTCGAGCTGTAGCCTCACCAGTGACTATCACAGAGTCAGGATCTCCTTTTAGCCACCCTATTTCTGATACAGTCAGGATGTTGTTGTTGGCCTTCCTGGCCACCGGGGTGAATTTCTGCCCTTCATCTAGCTGTTGACCAGCATCACGAGGTCCTTTTCTGCTGGACAGCTTTCCAGCCACTCCTCTCCAAGAATGTAAAGTTGTATTTCGTTGTTGTGACTCAAGTGCAGTACCTGTCACTTGACTCTATTTCAATCCTTCCTTAGAGCCTTCCTACCTTCGAGCAGATCAACTTTCCTCTCAAATTGTTGTCATCTACAAACTTATTGGGGATGCACACGTCCAGATCAATATTAAGGATGCTAAACAGCACTGGGTCCTGAGGAATATCACTTGTGAAAAGGTTTCAGCTGAATTTAGCTCCATTCACCACCACTACCTGCTCAGATGTTCAGCCTTTTTCTTTTTTTTTTTTTCCTATTGAGTGAATAGTACACCTGCCCAAGCCAAGGGTAGGCATTTTCTCTGGGAAAATGCTGCATCAAAGACTAAAGATCATGTTTGTGAGCATCTAAGGAACATGAATGTGTACAGGTCCATGGGGCCTGATGAGATCCACCCATGGGAAGTAAGGGAACTGGTGGATGAAGTAGCTAAACCACTGTCCAGCACATTTCTAAAGTCATGGCAGACTAGTGAAGTTCCTGCTGAATGGAAAAGGGCAGACATAACACCCATCTTCAAGAAGGGAAAAAAGGATGACCCAAGGTGAAACAGGTCAGTCAGTCTTGCTTCTGTGCCTGGCAAGATCATGAAGCAGATCCTCCTGAAGGCTCAGCTAAAGCAAATGGAAAACAAAGCAGAGGTGATTGGTGTCCTGCCATAGATCAGCACACCAAATAGGCTTTCCTTTCCTCTGCCAACCATTCTTTTTCCAGCCCATTAGCCAACCCCATAGAGCATTGGCTACCATCCATGGGTCGGTGTAGAGGTAAAAGATAGGCAAATTTTCACATTCAGCCACATCAAGAGCAAGTTGGACAGCTTTTACCTCAGTGAATTGACTGGATTCACCTTCACCATCTCTTTCTAGGGTTAACTCTCATGGTAGGACTCCAGACTGCTGACTTTCATCTTCTCTTGTTCCCAAGAAGATGACAGGAACCATTTGTGAATAAAGCATAGTTCTTTTCCTGATCAGAGAGATCACCATAGGGAGGAGCTTCTTCATCATGGGTTACTCTCTTCTCTGGAGGTTTTGTACAGTTAGTGATTTCCAGTGATTCCCAGGCGATCACCTCCACCAGACCAGGCCGATCAAGATTACCCATTCGTGCTCGTTGGGTTATCAAAGCCATCCATTTAGACCAGGTTGCATCTGTGGCATGATGTGGTGATGAACCTTTGCCCTTGGACATCCAGTTTAGAATGGGCGGTCTAGGAGCTAACAACAATTGTGACTCAGTTCCAATCACTTCAGAAGCTGCTTTCACTCCCTCATAGGCTGCTAGTATCTCTTTCTCTATTGGGATGTAATTTGCCTCTGAACCTCTGTAGCTACGACCCCAGAAACCAAATGGATGACCACGTGTCTCGTTTGGAGCTCTCTGCCAAAGGCTCCAAGTTGGACCATTGTCACTGGCAGCCGTGTACAGAATGTTTTTAATGTCCAGACCAGATCGAACAGTTCCCAGGCCCACTGCATGAACTACTTGTCATTTTATCTGATCATAGGCTGCTTGTTGTTCAGGTCCACATTCAAAACTGTTTCTCTTATGAGTCACATCATGCAGAGGTTTGACAATTTGATTGAATCCAGGAATGTGTAGTCTCCAAAATCCCACTGCACCCGTGAAAGATAAAGTATCCTTCCTATTTGTGGGAACTGCCATGATGGAGACTTTGTTGATCACATCCTGAGGAATGCGATGGCAATGATCTTGCCACTGCACTCACAGAAACTCAATTTCTCTGTCAGGTCCTTTGACCTTGTCTCTCTTACTGGCATAATCTGCCTGCAACAGAATGCCAATGATTGTGTTACCTTTCTTGAAGACTTCCTCAGCAGTTTGGCTCCAAACAATGATGTCATCAATGAATTGTTTATGCTCTGAAGCTTTAACGTTCTCCAGTGCATTGTGGATGACTGAGAGACATATTGTTGAGCTGTGTTTCCGCCCCTGAGGCAAACGGTTGAACTGATACTGGATTCCTCTCCAGTCTCCTTTAGGCTTGCGCACGGGCCAGATGGGACTGTTGAAAGGTGAATGAGCCTTCTCAATGACAGCCTGGCTCTCTAGCTGATGAATCAGCTGATGAATGGGCAACAAAGAGTCACGGTTAGTTCTGTACTGCCTGTGGTGCACAGTTTGAGTTGCAATTGGCACTTCCAGATACTCTATGTCATGATGTCCCACAACTGCAGATTCATCTGAAAGTTCAGGTCTAATGGACAGTTGCAATTTACCATCCTCAGTCTCTACAGATGTTACTCCAAAAGCCCATTTGTGACCTTTATGATCTTTGAAACAATCTTGTCTCAAAACGTCAATTCCCAAAATGCAAGGTGCATCAGGACCAGTTACAATAGTATGTTTCTTCCACTCTTTAACAGTTGTACTAATTTCAGCCTGCAACTTAACTCTTGAGATCCACCAGTGATTCCAGAAGTAGTTATAGACTCTGTCCCTTTGCAATTGGATGGCAATAAAGTACACTGAGCACCTGTGTCAACTAAAGCCCTGTATTTCTGAACTTTTGAACTGTCAGGCTACCTAATGAATACATTCCAATAGATTTGGTTCTCTCCACTATCTCTTTCCTCCTCCTGGCTGGAGGCAGGGCACCCCTAATGCTGAACATGGCATGTTGGGTGTACACAGTGATTGGTGTTGTTGTGAGAGAAATTGCAATTGCTGGAATAATTGCAGTTGCTCTCGGGAGCTGAAAATGTGACAGTTACTTTCCTGGCATTGCTGTCTCTGTTTCTGCCTCTGCTCTCTTTGGAAGAGCTGAGGTAGGTTGACCATCCCACTTGTTCACGTTCTCACCGTATTGGTCACACAGAATTATCCACAGTGATGTGTGTGATTGCTGATGCCTAGGTGGAATTTGTCTCCTCCTGGGCTGGAATAGCCTTGCAGGAGGTGGGCCACTGCTCCTAATGGCAGAAACATGCACGCATTCAGATGATGCAGGGATGGTATCCTTTGCCAGATTGGAAATGGAAGTTTTGAGATCCTCCTTCAGTTCTTTCATGGTATCTTTCATCCCCTTTTTCTCTGTAGTCACAGGTTTTATAACAGACTAGGGTAGAACCCTAATGAATACATTCCAATAGATTCAGTTCTCTCCACTATCCCTTTCCTCCTCCTGGCTAGAGGCAGGGCACCCCTAATGCTGAACATGGCATGTAGGGTGTGCACAGTGATTGGTATTGTTGTGACAGAAATTGCAACTGTTGGAACAATTGCAGTTGCTCTCGGGAGCTGAAGAAGTGACAGCTACCTTCCTGGCATTGCTGCCTCTGTTTCTGCCACTCTGCAGTTCCCTGACTCTCTTTGAAAGAACTGAAGTAGGTTTACCATACAATTTGTTCATGCTCTCCCCATATGTGTCACACAGAAGTATCCACAGTGACGCACGTGATTGCTGATGTCTGGGTGGAATTTGTCTCCTCCTGGGCTGGAATTGCCTTGCAGGAGGTGGGCGTCTGTTCCTGACTGCAGAAACATGCACCCATTCAGATGATGCAGGAATGGTATCCTTTACTAGATTAGAAATTGAGGTTTTAAGATACTCCTTCAGTTCTTTCATGCCATTCCTAATGCCATTCTCAATGCTATCCTTTATGCCATCTCTAATACCATCTTTAAGCTCTGTAGTCATAGTCTTTATGGCACAGTTTATACCAGAATGGGACAAGCTGTCCTCTATCTGCCTCAGCTGCTCAGTGAATTCACCAACAGTGAAAGACCTTCCATTATCACTCCTTGATAGGAATTTACTGGCCAAGATGTTAGCATAGGATGAAGGAGCAAGCTTAATAAGCTTCTTCATGAGACCTGTTCCTAAAGGAATATCATCAGGATCATGAGTGCCATGATCTCCATAAAGCACGTCCTTCACAGCAAACTCCTTCAGAAGCTTAATTCCCTGCTCAATGGTGTTCCACTTCTTGGCAGCCCATGGTGGATCATCTCGGGAAGGATATCTCATAGCCACAGCCAACAGAAGGCGTGTCCACAAGCTAACCCTACCAAGAGGACTTGCTAGGTATTTGTTCACTCCACTCTCCTTAGTGAGTGGTCCCAGCTGCTTGGCAGACTTGTCTCCTACCTGTAGGGCATTAGCACCAATGCTACATCATCTCACTAATCAGCTTAGGATTGGCTCACCTGATTCCCTTGAGTATTCCTTTCTAACTTCCCTGACCTCTCTGAGTGGATCATTGGAGACCTGGATGTCATCTTCCTCCTCTTCCTCCTGTTGATCTGGTGTTACCGGGCCTAACAGAATCTTCCTCATAGCACTCTTAAACTCATTGGAACCATCCTCTTTCTTGGCAGCCAACCTCACAGCGCTCCTCTCATTTGATTATGGATGTCTCATTATGTTTGCGAGGTGTCGCAGACTAACTACCTCCTCTTCCTCCTCTGGCTGATCACCAGAGGTCCCCTCTCTTACATCCTCCTGTGAACCACATTTTGTCTTAGCTTTTGCCTTAGCAGGTGCTAGATGGGCCTGAGCAGCAACAGACTTTGACGTGTCTGCTGGAGGGTTTGTATCACTGGGGGTCTGACCTGGAGCTTGTGAGTTGAAATCTGCCTTACTTTTAGCAGCAGGATTTTGGTTCTGGTCTGCTGGCTGGGAATTCGAATTGGCTGAGCTGGTGTCATTAGGATTTGGACTGACTGGGCTAGTGTTACCAGCATTAGTGGGATTATTTGCCTGTCCTTCTGGGATGCCTGCCAACCCTGACGTGTTATCATTGCTGCTAGGAACATTCTGATTTTGGGTACCTGCCTGTGCTCCTGGAACTCCTGCCAAACTCTGCCCATTGTTATTGTCATCTTTATTGTTTACATTCCCGGCAGGAACATTGGCTGTGTTCCCAGATACTGGAGAAGGAGGGACAGAGGCTGGCAGGGGGAAAGCAGATAACTGTGTTCCCTTGTTTTGCTGTGAAAGAGACTGCTTCTGAGACACAGATTTTTTCCTAGTTCTTACAGAAGCTGGTTTTGAATTTTTCACAGATAATGCCAAAATTAATATGAAAATTAAAATCATAATAGCCATATTAATGCACACCAATCCCACCACGGTTTCTTTTCTGTAAAAATCCTTGCATGGACTTGGCATTTCAGTTTGGGGCTGGATGACCCTCATGAGAGCAGTAGATAAAGCAGAATTTCGATTTATTGTCACATTATTGATAAGTGCTCCCGTAATATTACTGGTAAGGTTTTCAGAGACATTAAAACCAGCATAACCAAGGATAAAATCACCCCAGGCCCAGAACATACTTGAAACTTTGGCTTTATCCTTATTATAAGCTAAGTCAATAAAATAAGCAACAATTTGAGCCTTTATCCAACAAAATGCCAAGAAAACAAAACCAGACCAGAGTAATGCCCCACACAAGTTCAATAGCTGCCTTATTAACTCCATTTTAATTCCCAGAGTTAATTACCAGTCACTCGAATAAATTTCGTCCCATGCTGGGAAAGCCAATTAAAAAATGTGATGGTTTGGGCTCTTCAGCCCCCACACACACACTTTGTAGGTACCCAGCTAACTCAGACAGCCTCTGGGAATATAAATGAAGCTATTTATTTTACAGCAGCAAATATACAAGCAGATATTTACAGTATATACAGTTATATACAGAAATACACAAAGGATAAACAATGCAGAAGCACAACTCCCCTCCCAGAAACCTGAGGCCCCAGGAGGGGCTCTCAAACCACCCCAACACCTCCCCTTGCCCTCTCAACCTTAGCCCAGGTCTCAGAAAAGAAGAGAGTTGGAGCCAATAGGTTAGGGAGCAAGGTTAGTGGGAGCAAGGTTAATGAGATGTGGCTAGGTCTGAAGGCAAAGGCAGAATGAAAAAACAAAATGGAGAATGTTTCCTTCTTCTTCCCAGAGTTCTCAGCGTGACCGTGAGTGAAAAGACACAATTGTTTTCATTTTTCACTGCCCATTATCTAGTTCTTTTACCAAAACATTCCAGCTTGCTTCAAACTAGCACAAGGGGGAAGGTGCAGGGGTGGTTGAGAGCCCCTCCTGGGGACACAGGTTTTTGGGAGGGGAGCTATGTTTCTGTATTACTTTTACCTTGTATATTTCTGTCTATAACTGTATATATATTGTAAATATCTGTTTGTGTATTGTGCCAGCTCTAAATAAATAGCTTCATTTATATTCCCAGAGCTGGCTGAGTCTAATTGGGTATTTCTAAAATGTGGGGGGGTGGGGAACACCCAAACCATCACAAGGAGCAAGCTTGACAAGCTTCTTCATGAGACCTGTTCCAAGAGGAATGTCGTCAGGATCAAGTGTGCCATGATTCCCATAGAGCACTTCCTTCACAGCAAACTCCTTCAGAAGCTTAATTCCCTGCTCAATGGTGTTCCACTTCTTGGCAGCCCATGGCAAATCATCTTGGGAAGAATATCTCACAGCCACAGCCAAGAGGAGGCGTGTCCACAAGCTAACCCTACCAAGAGGACTTGCTAGGTATTTGTCCACTCCACTGTTCTTGGTGAGTGGCGCCAGCTGTTTGGCAGACTTGTCTCCTACCTGCAGGGTATTTGCACCCATAGTGCAGCATCTCACCAGCAGCTTAGGATTGGCTCTCCTGATTCCCTTGAGTATTCCTTTTTAACTTCCCTGACTTTTGAAAAAATTATCAAAATTAATTTTTTTTTTCATTTTTTAAATTTCCTTTCTCCTAGTTCACAAGTACCTCTGCTCCTGAATAAGATTACACTTCTAAACCCAGTCATGTATCAGTATGGAAACAGATATAATCTTAAAACATGCATTTGTAATTAATAGTGTAACTCTATTCTTACCTTCAAATGTATTCATGTTGTTTGGTGTTCACACAGTCTTTAACTTCTTAATTAATTGAGTGGCAATATTCCCCCCCCCCTTTTTTTTTGTTTGTTTGTTTATTTGTTTGGGGGTTTGCTTGTTTGTTTGTTTCTTGTAGGTAGAGGAATTTGAAATTATGAACTCAACAGAAGATCAACTGGTATAGTTTTTAATTAAAAATACGGATATTGTGCTACACATTAGAAAATTAGATGAAATACAGTCACCTCTGAGGTTATCTTGTGAGGCTGACATTTTAATAACTATTTGTTGATAAATGTTTTCTAATACTCTTCTATTTCTGAGCTTCTCTACACGTTCAGTCATTGTGATGTATGTGTTTAGTAGACAACTCATCTCTCTACTTGCAATTATTGTGGCAAAATTTTAATGGGTGGATTAGGATTAAACTCTAAAAAGAAGATGGGGGAAGGAAAGATTTGTGTTTGCTTTTTTACTTTATTATTTAGAAGCATTTTTGTAGTATTCATCTCAGTGGAGTCTGACTGATAAAATAGTTATGTTTTTTATATATAAAATGCTCAGCTGTGGAGTGGATTATTGGACAGTGAGGTGGATTGAGAACTGGCTGAAGCACAGAGCTGAGTGGGTTGTGATCATCACTGCTGTCTAGTTGGAGGTCCATGGCTAGTGGTGTTCTCTGGAGGACATCACTAAGTCCAGTCTTGTTTATCAATGTCCTGGAAGAAGAGATACAGTGTACTCTCAGCAAGTTTGCTGAAAACACAAAACTGGGAGGAGTAGCTGCCATTCAGCATAAACTAGATTATGAAATGTTTTGTCTTGAGTGTACTCACATGGCACTTGCAGGACAACCAGAGAATCAAGCACATTCAGCATTAGCTCATGAAAGGCGCATTCTTCTTGACCACAATGATATCCAACTGTGCAGATGACTTACCTGATGGATGAGGGAAAGGCTGTAGATGTTGTTTATAACATGGTAGCATCCCTGTACTCAGCACTGGTGATGCCACACCTTGAATAGTGTGACTCTATGATCTCAATGTTTAGAAATATCTAATGAGGGAACATAGCAGCTCAGGATGAGAAAAAAGATGAGGTACTCAATATATTCTTTGCTCAGTCATTAGTAGTAAGACCAGTTATTCTCTGGATACACAGCCCTTGAGCTGAAGTATAGGTATGAGGAGCAGAATGAAACACCCATAATCCGAAATTAAACATTTAGTGACTAGCTGCACCACTTAGACACATAGAAGTATGAGTGATCCTGCTTGATTACATGTTTGACTAAATGATCTTCAGAGGATTCCTTCAGCTCTTATCATTCTGTGGTTCTATGAGTCTGTGAGTCTGAGATTCTGTGATTTATGTTCAAAGTTCAAAATACTGATCAGTGATCTGAGTGATGGAATAGAGTGCACCCTCAACAAGCTAATGAAATTCATTAAGGATAAGAGTAGAGTCTTGCATCTGAGGAGAAATGACATAATTTAGCAGTACATATCAGGGGCTGAAAGGATTAGAGATGGGCTAGCCACTAGACAAATAAAAGATGCTCAACTAAATCCTCTTTCTGCTCAAAGGTGAAGAGAAAAGGAGTAAAAAAGAGATACTGGGAAAGAAAACTACCAACAGCTTTAATGAAAATAATAGGTTAAATAAATAAATAAATAAATAAATATTAAAAAAACAGTATCAAACAAAATTCCTCTGATGGCAGCTACTTTACCATCACCAGTATTGCTAAGAACAGACACTAGGGAAGTCTCAAGCAGCAGAGGGGAACCAGATTCAGGAGATGAATTCTGAAACTGGATTCAGGAATATATGGATAGAGAAGAATCTTCTGATCAAACAATCATGCAAGAGGAAAACACACAAGCAGGGGAACCAGAGACATGTATCCTGGTAATAATACAAGGACATTGACTCTCTTGCTTGCACTTCCCAGCATTTTAATTAATCTGAAAAACTTGGTTATAACCTTAAATTCTTAACAAATTACAATGTACAGCTATTCTTACTTTTCAAGATTCATATTTGTAATATGATAATTTTAATCTTTCAAGACTCTGCACTGAATGTTTTGCAATTCAGTGACTAGTTGTAATTTGAGAGGCAAAACACCAAATCAAGCTTCAATTTGTTAAATTTAAGCTTAGGCAATTTGAAGAAACAATGTTACCTTACATGACTGATTAGTGCCTTGGTCCCAAAGTGTGGATTTAATGCTTAATGGCTCTTGCCTGACTTTAAAATATGAATGATGATGAATTCTTTTTTTAAAGGACAGAATAACAAATGTAAAGCTACTGCTGGAATCTTGACTTCTTCCTCGTATTGTTTAACATTTAGCTGAAAATATTTGTCATATCTCCACGTCCACAACAATGGCAGAAGAGGCTACTGGTGTTTTCTCATATTTACCATTGACAGTAGACTTATCAGAGAAGCCATATCTACATGATTTGGAATATAGAAGTAGTTGTAGTAGGAAACTTAATTCTTGAGCAGTCAACTCACAGCCTAAGAAAAAATCCATGTAACTGATAAAATGAAGGAAAGGAATATAACCAGCTGTCACTCTGCACCGTAAAAATATAAAACTAATGGACTTGGAAACATGAGACTGTCTATTTCACCTGAAACCTTAAAGGAAAACAAGAGGTAATATGTCAGAAGTGTAATAAAACAAAACAAAAAACCAAACCCAAACAAAATCAACAACAGTGAAAGAAACAAATACACAAATAAATCCAAAATCAAGGACTAAAATTAAAGGGAAACATAACAAAAGCTGCTCAGCTACGTAGCTTGTTATGACTGAGATCACTGGTGATAAGTGTATACAGGATAGAGAGACTGACCAAGGAAAGAAGTTATGAACACAATAGCACCACTAAACCACCACTTAATTCAACATAACTCAGCAAGTTCCAGAGGATGTAAAAGAAAGACCATGAAAACAAACAAAGGAGCAAGGTTAAGAAGAGTGAAGGGGAAAAAAACCCAACATATTCCATAAAGAAAACTAAGAAAATAAGCCTCAATATCCTGACTCAATTATATAAGTTAACTTGGTTGTATTCTACCCATATATACAACTGCTTTATTATAATATAGAAATATACTGATACAGCACTAAAGTTACTCTAGGAACAGAAGAGACATTTGTGTCACCCTTTTATTTTAGAGGAGAGAAGGCAGTGGTATTTTCATATCTGCATTAATTTTCCTAAATCTTCTACAGTCTTCCCTTAATACCTGTGATAAGATATGAACTTTAAGTAGGAGTGCAAATATTTGTTTCAAATAGAGGGCAGAGGAAATAATGGACAAGAATATGGAAAATACTAACAGAAACTGGTTTTATAATCTAAAAATGTGGACAGGTAACTTAAAGTTCACACGCTGTTATATTACTCATTGTTTGGCTTTACTTTTTAGAATTATAACACTATCTCCACAATTTCTGAAAAGCAGTTTATGCATTTACACTCTACTATTTAGGGGTCAATAAAAATGAAAGACATTTTAATCTATACTCTTTTTGCTTTACTTGATTGAACTACTTCATCAGAACCTTACAATATTACAAGATAAGTGGCCAAGCAATAAGACAGAGAAAGTAACATCACAGCATAGCTTCTTTTGCAGTTGCAAGTTTGACTTAGCTCCTTCTGCATGCTATTTTTTTTCTATCAATAAAATAGAAAGTGTGAAATAAATGACTAATCAAGGATGCTTGTAGCATTTCAAACATATTTTTAGATTTTTTTGTAATTCTATTGGAAAATTCTTTGTAATAACTAGCTTAAGGTGCAGAAATATGGACACCAGCCTGCTCTGAAATGCTGTGAGAGCCAGAACTGTCTCCTTATGCTTGAATCTATTTGTACACATGAAGTAATTTACTTTGTTTTACAACTTTGAGAACAGAAAATAATTCCCGTTACTCCAAGAGTCAAGCCATGAAATGCAAGCTTATCAGAGAGCTAATAATAATTAAAAATCATGATTTTTTTTGTATCTCAAACCTAGTCAGTGCACAACTCCATCATTTACATGTCATACTCCTGTAGGCTTTGAAGTAGTCATAAGAAGAAAAGTGACCCAGTAAAAATGTCCAATATGTGGTTGTAGGAGGTTTTCCTATTTATCTCTGTTCCCTTTACTTTGCCACTTACTCTAAGCAAAACATGTTATATTCCATTCCAGATTCTGTACTTTGGAAATAAATGGATGGGAAGGGTGTGCAGGAAGAAATACCTGAGTCTAAGGAGTCGTTTTCTGCTTGACTAATGGATAAAGTCATTACAGATTGAAGAGGAGTGAGTATGTTGCTAACGAGCCACTTAGTTTCATGTTTAGCATAAATTAACAGTTTTCATGCAGATCAGTGAGCTATAAAATTAAAAATTCCTGGTGCTGGTTAAACGGATATTTAAGAAAGTGTGTTTCTTTTTGCCAATTTTATTCAAACTCATAGATTCATGCAATACAAACATTTATCAGACCATCTAGTCCTTTACTCTTTCAAGGTGAAATTGTTTCCTGCTCTATACTTACCAATGCACTGTCCTGAGGGAAGTTATTCTGTGGCTTTTAATGGATTAAACACCATCAGAAAGCTTTTACATTAAATCTAGCTTCAGTTTTTCCTTTCTTTATATCTTCTCATTACTCAAGAGTGATAAACTAATATAAGCATTTATTCTCTTAAGCAACAATTAAATTTCTCCAAGACTTGGGCTTTTTGACCATGGGCTACTTTACAAGACACCACCACCTGGGTAAAATGACTCTTGGTTCATCAATATGATTAGATGGTCATTTTCCACCTTTATTTCCATGTTGCAGCGAGTTATATGCTTTCTTGCAAGAGGCATGCACAACTAACTTAGTTTAGGACTGGTTACATGTGGAGGATATGGGGTTACATGTGAGGCATACACAGGCTGATTTAACCATAACAATCTGAGGGTCAGCCTCTGGGGCTGGCTAACCCAGCCACCTTGGGCTGGCTAACTCTGCCCACATGCAGCTGGCACTCCACCCTCTGCAGCTGCATGTGGGCAGTGCTACCCAGCACCTGGTATCTTAAGTCCCAAGATGCACTCAAGGACACTTCCCAGCATGGGTTGTTCATGTTTTTCATTTAATGTCCTGTTAGCAAAAATCTCTCCACAACCACCCCTAATGGCAATAGACAGGGAACACCTATCTCAAACTGCAGGAAGAATCCTGTGGCAAGAGCTAGCAGGGTTCATTGAAAGATTTTTAAACCACAATTGACAGGAGATAGGCATGAAACTCAGCTTGTTAGAGAGGACCCTGGGAGTGGCATGGCAGTATTCATGGGACAGTGTGATAGTAAGATCTTGCAGTTGTCTGCCTCAGTGGAGGTGGAGATGATGATCCATGCAGGATTAAAGACACAAGAGTGGATAGAATGGTGACTACTGAAGCATCTGAAAATGACCTGGAGGGAATTGAGAGTTTTCTCTCCAAGAAAGTGGCAGGACCATTAGCCCAACTGAAGTGCATCTATACGAATGCATGAAGTGTGGGCAACAAGCAGGAAAAATCAGAGGTCACCATGCAGCAAGAAAATTAGGATATCTGCAATAGCAGAAACATGGTGGGAAGACTCACATGAATGCTATGATTCATAGCTACCAACTTTTCAGGAGACACAGAAGAGGAAGGGTGAGGTGGTGTTGCAGAGGCAGGAATTAATATGTGGCCGAATTGCGAATTTATCAAAAATAGTTATTTTTATTTTCCCAAAAACCCACCCCCACAACTATATATACAAAGATTAATTTAGTTTAATTAGCAGATTCAATCGCATGAGAATTAACTACAAGGACACCGTCAGTAATCTGACTATTTTGGAAGTCAGAAGTTGGAAAAGGCTTTAGCTATTAATTAATAGCGGTGAAGCGTTAAGACTCGTTAAGGGTCGTTAGGCTCACAAAGGTATCAATGGGAAAGCAAATCCTTTGAAGGTCTCTCTGCAGTCAAGGCGAGGAGAGTGTAGGAGCTCAGGCAGACACGTACGTCCAGGCACAGGCAAACTCCAAAGCGGGGAACCCCCAAAAGCGGGACAACCCCAATATTTATAACCTTCACTAGACAAAGGGCAAAGTTACCATGCCTTAGGCACGAAAGTGCACGGCCAATCGCAGCCTGGTTCCAGTGCGGGAACTCACGGGGCAGTCCTCACCCCCGTCCCAGCTGCAGGGCAGGCAAGGGGGGAGGGAAACCAGGTGGCTTTCCCCCTTCCTCCCCCGAAGTCAGGGCAGGAGAGGAATTTAGGGGTACAGGACTCCAGGATAGGTGGCGAGCTGGCCCTCTATGTAAAAATGACTACAAATTAGTGAGGGAAATTACAAGATTGAGTGTTTATGAGTAAGAATCAAGAAGAAGGCCAAGAAGGCAAATATGGGAGTTTGTTACAGACAAGCCAATTGGGATAATACTATAGGCAGTTGGAAGAGGTTTTGTGATCACTGCTTCTTGTTCTTGTTGGAAACTTCCAATTCCCAAGACTCATGCTGGGAATATAATGCAGCAAAAAGGGAACAGACCCAAAGGTTCTTAAAGTATGTGAAGGACAACTTCCTGATGCAGCTGCTGAAGGAGCCAACTAGAGAAGGTGTCCTCCTGGGCCTGTTGTTAAAAAAGAAGGAAATACATGAAATATAACGGTTGAGGATTGTCTTTGGTTCAGTGATCATGAAATAATAGAGGTCTCCATACTCAGAGAAGTAAGGAATGGGGTCAAACAGAACTTCAACCTTGGACAGAGCAGATGAGACCATCCTGAAGGACAAAGGAGTTGATGAAAACTAGGTGTGAGAATTGGTATGGATGAAATTTCACTCCAGAGACAGCACAGAGACTGACAACTTATAAGGAGGACAAAGAACAGTTCATGAGCAATGGACCAAGGCAATAGAAAGGCTTTGATGAAGGACTTATTTCTCATCTCCCTAGCATCTGCTCAGACACCTGGCTTTTTTATGGTTTTAGCCTTGAGCAGAAGAATGTTAGCTTTCTCTTAGATTAAGGGACGATGCTCTCTATTGATGTCAATTATAACTATAAAGTGGTCTATGTGCTGTGCTGTACAAGTCCCTTTCTGTGCCTTCTGGCCCCCAGCCAGGCTCTTTGCCATGCTGGCATCTTTCATTGCAGATTACCTTTTGCTTGTACACTCTATTATGGACATAAATCACTGTCTTGGGCAATAAAGATGACCGCATACACCAAGATGCAGGGTCCATGACCTCAGTGCCACAAGTGGCATCCAAATAGGGGGGATATGAAGACTGGAGCATCGTGCCAGTGACATTCCTTCAGCCAAAGCCAAAGGCAAAAAATAAGAAAAATATTAATAAGAAGATAAAGATACAGAAGCAGGAAAAAGGTACTCCACAACTCACAAGGGGATATATTAGCACTGAAAAGAAGTGCCAAATCACCATGGCTACAAGAAGTGGGGGTATAGAGCTTATATATGCACATGAACATGCTAGAGAAAGCATAACTTAAAACGTTGAAAGGAAACACAAGGTCAAGACTCAAAAGAAAAAAAGATGCTGAAAATAAACATGGACAACAAGTGGATGCTGAAACTAAGCATGACTATGCAAAAATCTCTTGTCTATTCACTGGATGAAAGGTAAGTACATAAGAACTATGGGGAGTAATCTGACACAAGAGCAAAAGAGTGTCATCGAAGTCCCTCAAAAAATCTTTAAGCAACAGGGGAAAACTGTCAGTAATGATGCTCTACAAAATATACTGTTGAGGCTTTCTAAGTATGTGGCTTTCAAAGTACAACACTGTCTTCGCCTCTCATGCTGTAATGCAGAAGTCTGGGATCATACAGAGATCAGGCTTTGGGACTCTGCTACCAGAGACAATAAGGCAGCTGTGGTACTCCTAGGTACATAAAGTGTAATCTTTGAAGCAGTTAAGGCTGGAGCTCTTTCACAGAACAATGTAGCAGAGGGAGCTGAGGGGAGCTCTTTGCCTGAATGCAGAAAGCCACTCAGAGCTGCCTGCACCTGTGCCAGCAGTGCATACATGTCCTTTGTACAAACTTTGCTGTTTGTGGAAAATATGTGCTTGAGGGTGTTATCCCTCACAGTCACTGTACTTTTGGTGTGTTTGCTAGTGAATGTGGTACCACTCAAACAGCGAAGTTGGTATTTGCTGAGTACTTTTTTATTCTAATTTATTGTAATTGTAATTGTGGTGGTTTTTAAGTGTCACCATTTGTTTTATGTCTTTCCTATGACTTTGTACTGTTGCTTTTCATGTATTGTGTTAACTCCTTAAGGAAATAAGTAAACAGTAACAAAAAATAGAATGGGGGGAAGAATCAGCGAGCAGATGCCTCCTACTCCTACTGTGCACAGGGGAGGGGAAAGCTACTTGTGGGGTATAGCCTCCTGACAAAACTATTAAAGTTATAGCTATTTTGCAGCTAATGCAGGCACTGCTAAGCCTGAAAAGTCTGTTTTGTATTTTGTTGTGTTAAGTGAAACTCAGTTTTAGCTTTTCTCTCTGCCTTTGTGTGGAGGGAGGAGTGGTGGGGCTGAGAAGCTAAAGCTAGTGTAAAGACCTTGAGGTATGTAGGAGAACTATCAAGGGATTAGCTCCTTTGAAGTAAGTGATTAATTTTAAAAAGCCACTGATGAGAAGGAAAAAGGTATTTTTCTTCAAATATTTACAGTATAAGTAGGAAAACAAATTGGAACGTATCAGCTTTATATTTACCAAATTGTCCAAAGTTATTATTAGGCAAGGAACTCCACTGTGGAGAGGCAGTAGCACTGGGACCAGCTCCAGCATTGAAAACAGCTCTGGCGATTAACGGTTTTGCTTTCCAGGTGAAGGGCGCTTGCTAAAGTGGAGGTGCCCAGAGAAAGGGGAGAAGGGGCACCAAGGTCGCCTCCCTCATGCATCTGTGCAAGGGACTGATGCAGCTGCAGGCGTTACTGTGGGTTGATTCCTCCCTGTGCAGAGAGAAGACCATGGTCATAATGCAGCCAAGAGACACAGGGTGAAAGAGTGTGGGAACTCAGACCATGGCCCTGCACAAGCATGCAGCTGTGCAGGTTTCTGGCTGCAGCAAGTGCCTGAGTCTGTGTCCTGGAGTCCTGTACCCCTAAATTCCTCTCCTGCCCAGACTTCGGGGGGAAAGGGGAAAAGCCGCCTGGTTTCCCTCCCCCCCTCCCCCCCCCCGCCCTGCAGCCGTGAAGGGGGTGAGGACTGCCCCGTGAGTTCCCGCGCTGGAGCCAGGCTGGGATTGGCCATGCACTTTCGCGCCTAAGGTGTGGTAACTCTGCCCTTTGTCTAGAGAAGGTTATAAATATTGGGGGTCTTCCCGCCTTTGGGGTTCCTGCTTTGGAGTTTGCCTGTGCCTGGACGTATGTGTCTGCCTGAGCTCACACACTCCCCTGTGCCTGGACTGCAGAGAGACTTTCAGGGATTTGCTTTCCTATTGACACCTTTTTCTGCCTAACGACCCTTAACGACCCTTAACGATTCCCCTGCAGCAGCTAGAAAAGGAGAGGAAGACAGACCTCACGAGCCAGCCTGAGTGAGTTATTTGGCTTAGCTTAATTTAGTAAGAAACCGCTATTAATTAATAGCTAACGCCTTTTCCAACTTCTGACTTCCAATATGGTCAGATTATTGATGGTATCCTTGTAGATTAATTCTCATGCAACTGAATCTGCTTATTAAACTAAATTAATCTTTGTATATATAGTTGTGGGGGTGGGTTTTTGGGAAAATAAAAAATAACTATTTTTGATAAATTCTCGACTCGGCCACATGTTAATTCCTGCCCTCCACAACAGTCTGGCACTTGAGCTAGAAGGAGTCAAGGACACCTCTTGTGTACGATGTGATCAAATAAATGGTTGAACTGAGAGAGGAGGTAGAGAGATTGAGAATAATCAGGGAATGTGAAAGTGAGATAGATTGGTGGAAGAGGCTCTATAAGTAGCAGAGGATCCCTCTCTTCCTGCCACCAGACTAAAGGAGAGCACATAAGGGACAAGGGGGAAGGGGAAAAAGCCCCTTCTTGGAGAGGTAAGCAAGAGACTCCTCAGTGCCACTCACCTATGCAGTTGACATTGTACAATAGGTATGGGGCTTTGGGAGTTGACAGCCAGAAGTATAAAGATTGAGACAAAGAAAGGTACAGTGCTCTGCAAGTGAAAGAGAATGATGACTCACCAAAGCCTAGGCCAAGAGCCCCCTGCACTGCAACCTCTGCGATTAAAAACCAAAGAAGGGTAACAGTACTTGGTGGTTCCCTTCCGAAGAGTTCAGGAGGCCCTGTATGTTGTTCAGGCCTGTTGTCTCCCTGGGGCCTAGGTATGGGATACCTCAAAGGGGCTGCCCAAGATAATTTGTCCCTCAGATTACTGTCCACTGCTGGTTGTCCAGGCTGGCAGTGATGAAATTAACATAAAGCATACCAGGATAATTAAAAGGGAATTCCAAGCTCTGGATCAAATGATCAATGGAGTTGGAGAACAGGTGGTGTTCTTCTCTGTCCCCACTGTGGCAGGGATGGACACTGGAAGGTACAGGAACACAAGAATTATCAACAAGGGCTCAAGGGCTGGTGCCTGAAGTGAAAGGCATTTCCCATATGCAGTACCAACAATAATAAGCACTATATTTAAGAATGCTTAACAATGCTTGACATGGAGAGCCTGTAGGCCTGAAAATAGGCTTGCTTATGCCTTGCCTTGCCTGGACATGTTTTTCTGCCAGGACCCCTGGTTGTAAATAGGTTGTGTGAGCCCCCACACACCCAGCTCGTGTCTCCCTGGTGTAAGCCCATGTGATCCCCATATTTGGGAATGTTCAGGCAAGTGCCTTTTGCCTTTTATGGCAAGGTTTGGCTGACTGCCAACCTGATTGGTCGTTCTAATGGCCAAGGGGCCATCAATCTTGTCCCACATTCAATAAATGGGGGTACACAGGTAAACAACATGCTCAGACCCCCATGCTCGGACTCACTTGCAGCTTGGACGCCCCTGCCTGTGTACCTTACTTGCAGAGCTCATTTAAGCCTGCCTATATATATATGTGAAGCCTATAGTCTCCCAGCCAGCTGTGTACGACTGCACACCACTGTGTTATCAGGACCAGATCCTGTATTGCCTGCCCTTACCTACAGAGCTCAGACTCCCAGCAGCTGCGCACATCCTGCGTGCCCACTGCATATCATTGCCTGGTAAGCTCTGTTGGCGCTGAGATAACCAGGAAGCAGACTCTAGATTGTCTGCACATGCTATCTCCCTGCTAGCCACGTGAGAAACGTGTTAGAGACTGCATGATATCCTCCTCCTGAACCTGAGATCCTGCCTACATATCCCTGGACAGAGCATCCAGAAGAAGCCAGCAGCATAAAGGCAGAGATTGCATCCTTCGCCAGGAGAATCAGGTCAGAAACCAGTCATTTCCCTAGAAGCTGGGAAGATTCATCCTTTCCCCTCAAGCTGGAAGGATTCCAGCCTTAAAGTCCATGGGCAGAGATCCCCTGAAGTTTGGACACTGGCATAGGCTGTGACATAGCTCCGGAGGGTGATTGATAATTAATAATTGTGAGTGAAGCTTTAATACCTCTGTAATGTAAGTTGCCTCTGCCATAGAGCGGAATCAGTTTTAGCCCACTCTGCTGGGCAAATAGCATGTAGACTCCAAACGGTATTTGTCACGGGGAAAACTCCTCTCTCTGCTTATAGTTTGAATGTTTGCTAGTTAATTAATAAGTCACTGTATATATTTTATACTAGAATGTTTTTATAACCATGTAGAATTCTTTTAATATTAATATACAGTGTTTGGGGGTGGTGAGATTTCATAATATTGAGTTTAATAAATATATATTTTTATATAACATTATCTCACCCCAATTAATTTCTCCCCTCCACCAAAAATCGGCGTAGATCACAGAATGCCCCATCTGTGACAATGCTACACAGTTAAATAAGCAATTGATTGCTCTGTCCATGGCAGAGCAATAATAAAGTTTATGTTAGAGACTTAGCTGCTCTGAGTCCATGGCTGGAGATCATGATCTCCAGGTCCTGATGCCATCATCCTCTGGCAACCTCAGTGATGTGCCCCCTTCTCCTGTGTATCTGGTTCTCCCTCTCCCAGGTCCTAATCAGGTACTGGTTGATGTGCCAGAATCTGGTCCTCGGCCTTGACTCTGCCCTACAGGGAGGCAAGCTTGCCTCGATATGTAATAGCCAGGCTTGGAAGTTAGTAACTGGGGACAATCCACCACATGATGATGCAGTGGATCTTCCTATTAGCATCCAGGGTTTCCCAGGCATATAAGCCCATGAGTTCACCAATGCCATGGGCACAACCCCAATAGAGGGCAGTCTGACCAACACAGGTTGGTCCACTTGAATTAGGTACAAGGATTTACCCTTGCTCCCTCCTGGCACGTGATCAGTGATCCCTGTTGGCTCAACTAGGCAGAGTTCTTAATCTCGGAGCTTCTGTAGCTCCCCCAACAATGGCTATGAGAGCTGCCTGAGCCACTGCTGCAACGATTTAGTTTTTTGCCTCCTGCCAGGGAGGGTTAACTTCCCTTCCTGGAGAAGCAGGAGCCTCCATGAGGGGGCTGCAGCTCTGGGGCTTGTTGTGGCCTCATGCTCTTCTGTCTGGTAATGTCCTTCTCATCAGAACTTTCCTCACCACTCATCATGGGAAAGTCTCTCTGTTCTGGACTTGAACTTTTTGTGTGACTTATTTTTAGATTTCTGCTGCATGGAATCAGGCACAAAAGGGTCCTCTGTAACAATAGCAGTGCTTCTTTCACATGATTTAGCAGAGTTCACTTATCTGGTGTTATCTGGCCAAAAAGTCTCTGCCTTTCTCCTCAGTTCCCACAATTCAGAATCACTTAGTTCTTACGCACAGATTGCTGAACGGCACCTGGCAAAACTAGCCCTGACGTGGATTTTGCCTCCACTTGGTCTATTAAGGTTTTTGTAAAGTCTTTAGCCTTCACAAGCATTGTTTCCCATATATTCTGAATCTGTGCCTTTTCATATTTTAATTCCTTTTTCCAAGGTCTGATTATTTTTCCTCTAATAGCCAAATTTCATTCTCATAAATTTCAAATTCAACCTGGGCCTGGGCCACCACCGACCCCAAGACCACAGCATAATATTCAACTGTACTCTTGCAGATGACAGAGTCAGAATTCTCAGGTAATTTTTCTGTAATTTTCTCTGGGCCTCAACTTTCCTGAGCCCAGATTAAATCACCCCTTGTGATTATGCTTTTTTTTTTTTTTTTTTTTTTTTTTTTTTTTTTTTTTGTGTCTGTGAAGAAATTCCACAGCACAATTATCCTGCATTGCAAGCTGTGCCATAAACGATTTCATTGGGAATTAATAGGCTGAGACAAGAATTATAAAAATATAGTTATTTTATTTTCCTGAAAAGCCTCGTCCCCAAACTGTATACAAAATTGGTTAATTTTATGAACAGGTTCTAATTTGGTCATGAATCTTCACAAGGATGTTTATGGTCAATTTTAATAATTTGGGAAAGTCAGAAAATGGAAAAGGCTAAGGTCCAACATGGCTTTACCCCTCTTAAAAATCAGGCTGAGCAGAGAGTCTAAGGAACAGCAGATTGTACTCACAGAGGTGAGGTGGGATTTTAGACACCATTCCTGCTGAATCTCTGAAGCAGCCTCTGAAACTGCTCAGACACCTGGCCTTTTAATGATTTTAGCCTTATGCAGAGGAATGTTAGCTGTCTCTTAGATTAAGGAAGGATCTTCTCTGTTTATGCCAATTGTAACTATGATTCAGTCTATTGTTTCCTGGTCTATGTGCTGTGCTGGGCCAGCCCCTTGCTGGGCCTGTCAGCTGCCAGCCAGACCCTTTTCTACACTGATGTATTTCATTGTGAATTATCTGTTTCTTATGCACTCTGTTATGGATACAAGCCACTGTCTTGGGCAATAAAGGTGATTTCATGACCTCAGTGCCACAATTAGGCACTCTTCAAGAAGGAAATTTTAAAAGCATAGGAACAGGCCATTCTCATATCTCAAAAGATAGGTTAGTGCAGAAGAAGACTGGCCTGACTGAACAGAGAACTTTAGCTGGAGCTCAGGAACAAAAGGAGAGTTTATGAACTTTGGAAAAGGGGATGAGCCACTCTGGGGAACTACAAAGAAACAGTGAAGCTATGCAGGGAGAAAATTTGAAGGACCAAACCGAGCTAGAAATCAACCTAAAAGATAATTTAAATTATGTGTTGACATACATTAATAACAGAAGATTTGGGAAAATTTCCATCTTTTGTTTGATGCAATGGAAAACATAGTTACTAAGGAGGAAGAAAAGGCTTAAGATACTTAATTCCTTCTTTACCTCAGTCTTTAGTAGTGAGACTAGTTGTTTGATAGGTAGCCAGCCCCTTGAGCCAGAAGACGGAGATGGGTAATAGAAGAATACCTCCTTAATCCATGCATGAACCATTAAAGCACCTACACGTATGTAAGTCTGTGGGGCCAGATGGTTACATCCAAGAGTGCTCACCAAGCACTCTTTATAATTTATCAGCAGTTCTGGCAAACCAGGGAGGTCCCAACAGAGATTAGCAAACATAATGCCCATCTACAATATGGATTTAAAGGAGGATCTGGGGGACCACAGACCCATCATTTTGATCTTGGTGCCAGGGAAAATCATCCAATAAATCATCTTGAGTTCATTAACACAGCATTTACAAGACAATTAGGTGATCAAGCTCAGTCAGCACAGGTTCATGAATTGAAAGTCCTGTTTAATGAACCTCATGTCCTTCCATGACAAGGTTGCATTCTTGGTGGATGAAGGAAAGGCTGTGAATATTGATTACCTGGACTGTAGGATACTGCTCCCCACAGCACCTTCATGAAAAAAATGGCTTCCCTAGGCCGGGGTGGATGTACACTCTACTGGATCAAATAGTGGATATGTTCCAGTGGATTCTTTGAGATCCAGGAAATGAACACACAGCACACAGGTACCTCAGTCTCTGGGTACAATTCTAACATGTTATTGTAACTCAAACACTAAAATCATCCAAGGAGAGGTATACTGGAAATTACAATGTTCAATAAGATATGGCAAAGAATGCAGAGTAACTCTATTGGTCAAAGAGCAGGCTATAGTCACCCTATCCAACTGACCAGCAACACTCCTGAGATGCATAGATTGCAGAGCTGGTGAAAACAGCACCATCATGCTGGTAAGACTAGTGTTGCTCTGCTCAGCTACCTAGGCTCTCAGTATATATGGATTCAGAATTCCATAACTTATGGCCAGGACATCCCAGAAGGCAGAACCAAGGAAAATAGATCTTCTTCTTTACTTTGGAATCTGTTCCATAACATCTTTCCCTACTGCTCATGTGCATACTTGTAAGCCCTGTTTTCCTCAGGTCTTCTCTCTGGTAACCTGGTGACTATTGGCCTATTGTGAAAGTCTGATCAAACGCATACTGACTCTTCCCTCTTACATGGATGGCTGGGCCCAGAGAATGGTGGTAAAGGGAGTCAAATCCCAGCTGGTGGCTGGTCTCAAGTTGTGCTCCCCAGGGCTCAGTAATACAGCCATTTCTGTTTAATATCATTTTCAGTGATCTTAACAAGAAAACTGAGAACACCATCAGTAAGTTTGCAGATGGCACCAAGTTGTATGGACATGCTGATTTGCTGGAAAGCTCAGTAGAGTGACCTGGATAGTCTGGATTGAAGGGCTGAGGCCAAGAATATGAGCTTCACCAAGGCCAACTGTTGAGTCCTGCACTTGATCTGCAATAACTTCATGAAACACTATGGGCTTGGAGAGAGAGGTTGGAAAGGTGCTCTGCAGAGAGGGACCTGAGGGTGTTGATTTACAGCCATTTGAATATGAGACAGCAGTGTGCCTGGGTGGCCAAGAAGGCAAATAATAACCTGGTGTTGTGGAGGGGGGAAATTAATTGATGCAACATGATATTTTATAAAAATATATAATTTATTAATTTTTATATTCTGAACTCTAGACACCCCCAACCACTGAATTTTAATATTAATATTTGTTCTTACATGGTTATGGAAGACATTCTAGGAATAACACCAAACACAACTATTATTGTCTAGCAAACATTCAAACAATAAACAGAGAGAATCCCCGTGGTCAATATGCCACCTAGGGTCAATACACCCTTTGCCTAGTAGATGGGCCCAAGTTCTTTCTGCTCTATGGCAGAAGGCAGTAGAGAATTACAGAGGCACTTTAGCATTTACTCACAAATTACGATTTGTGGGAGAATGCTCCTGCAGCAGGATGTGAGCTGGTAAACATGAGAACTTGTGCTGGGAAGTATACTTGAGCTGGAAGCTGAGCTGTGGACAGTGAGCAACCCACACACACCTGCAGGGGGCTGGCCTGTCAGCCCCCTGGGGTGGACACAGCTACAGGGGGCTGAGCCTGACAGCCCCCTGGAGTGGACATCGTGGGTTGTTTTGACACAGGGCAACCTATCTGCACCTTGCACATGACTCCGAGCCAATCTGCATTGCCCACTTGTGCCAGCCCCAGGCTGATTGTGCACGCCTTCTTCCAAGTAGCATATAAGCTGCTGTATTACCCTAATAAAGTGTACTGCTGCATAACTAGCTTCTGAGTCACAGTATCAGAGTATCACAGTATCATCAGGGTTGGAAGAGACCTCACAGATCATCAAGTCCAACCCTTTACCACAGAGCTCAAGGCTAGACCATGGCACCAAGTGCCATGTCCAATCCTGCCTTGAAGTGCCACAGGGACGGCGACTTCACCACCTCCCCGGGCAGCCCATTCCAGTGTCCAATGAACCTCTCAGTGAAGAACTTTCTCCTCACCTCAAGCCTAAATTTCCCCTGGTGAAGCCTGAGGCTGTGTCCTCTTGTTCTGGCGCTGGCCACCTGAGAGAAGAGAGCAACCTCCTCCTGGCCACAACCACCCCTCAGGTAGTTGTAGACAGCAATAAGGTCACCCCTGAGTCTCCTCTTCTCCAGGCTAAACAATCCTAGCTCCCTCAGCCTCTCCTCGTAGGGCTTGTGCTCAAGGCCTCTCACCAGCCTCGTCGCCCTTCTCTGGACACGCTCAAGCATCTCAACGTACCTTCTAAACTGGGAGGCCCATAACTGAACACAGTACTCAAGGTGTGGTCTAACCAGGGCAGAGTACAGGGGCAGAATGACCTCCCTGCTCCTGCTGGCCACACCATTCCTGATGCAGGCCAGGATGCCACTGGCTCTCTTGGCCACCTGGGCACACTGCTGGCTCATCTTCAGGCGGGTATCAATCAGTACCCCCAGATCCCTCTCTGTCTGGCTGCTCTCCAGTCACTCCGACCCTAGCCTGTATCTCTGCATGGGGTTGTTGTGGCCCAAGTGCAGCACCCTGCACTTGGAGCTATTGAACCCCATCCCATTGGACTCTGCCCATCTGTTTAGGCGGTCAAGGTCCCACTGCAGAGTCCTTCTGCCCTCCAACTCAGTCACATCTGCCCCCAGCTTAGTGTCATCTGCAAACTTGCTGATGACTGACTCGATGCCCTCATCCAGATCATCTATGAAGATGTTAAAGAGGATGGGGCCCAGCACAGATCCCTGAGGGACACCGCTAGTGACAGCTGCCAGCTGGATGTGGCATCATTCACCACCACTCTCTGGGTCCGGCCCTCCAGCCAGTTCCCAACCCAGCACAGAGTGTTGCCATCCAAGCCATGGGCTGACAGCTTAGCCAGCAATTTGCTGTGGGGGACAGTGTCAAAGGTCTTTCTGAAGTCCAGATAGATCACATCCACAGGCCTCCCCACATCCACCAAGCAGGTCACCTGATCATAGAAGAAGATCAGGTTAGAAAGGCAGGATCCGCCCTTCCTAAACCCATGCTGGCTGGACCTGAGCCCTTTGCCATCCCTTAGGTGCACTCTTATCACCCCCAAGATAACCTGTTCCATCAGTTTCCCTGGCACTGAGGTCAGGCTGATGGGTCTGTAGTTCCCAGGTTCCTCCATCTGACCCTTCTTGTGGATGGGGACCACGTTGGCCATTTTCCAGTCTCCTGGGACCTCTCCGGTGAGCCAGGACTGCTGGAAAATGATGGAGAGCGGCTTGGCCAGCTCAGCTGCCAGCTCTCTCAGCACCCTGGGATGGATCCCATCTGGTCCCATGGACTTGTGGGTGTCCAGATGGCTCAGCAGGTCCTGAACTAATTCCTCATGAATTTCCAGGGGAACACACCACTCCACGACCCCATCCCCCAGTTCAAGAGGCCACTTGCCCTGAACTCCTCCCTCCTTACTGTTGAAAACTGAGGTGAAGAAGGCATTCAGGACCTCAGCCTTTTCTTTGTCATCAGTTATAGTATTCCCCTCCTGGTCCAGTAAGCAGTGGAGGCTCTTCTTGCCCTTCCTTTTAGCGTTGATAAATTTATAAAAGTGCTTTTTGTTATCTTTCACGGAAGTGGCAGCCTAAGTTCTATCTGGGCCTTAGCCTCTCTAATTTTTCTCCTACATAATCTGGCTATCTCCTTAAACACGTCAGGAGAAGCCTTCTCCTCCTTCCAGAGGTGATACACCCTCTTTTTTTTCCCCCAATTCCTTCAGGAGCTGTTTACTCATCCAGGCTGGTCGCCTTCCCCGCCGGCTCATCTTTCGGCACATGGGAACTGCCAGCTCCTATGCCTTCAAGAGCTCCTGTTTAAAGTAGGTCCAACTATCCTGGGCCCCTTTGTCAACTCATCTCTACCCTGGTCTCGCCTCTCACCAGCCTCCTGCCTCCGACAACAATTATTATTACTCAGACAGTACCCAAAGCAAGTGGAAGTCTGTCCAATGGGCTGCTGAGACTTGATTTCTCCCAGGCTACTCTTGAAAGGAGGCAGACAATCCCTTGTCCCCGGCTCCTCTGGATGATCTCCAGGACTTGTAGTTTTAGCAGGAAGACTTTCAGGGGCAGGCAGGGAAGATGTTGTGCAGTCTCAGCACGGTGTCACGCTGACCACACAGGCTGATCATGGGCACACTATCCAGGGTCTGCTCCTGGTAACTCGTGGCAGTGGAGTTTACCAGGCAGTGATAAGGCAGCAGGCATGCAATAGGGTGCACAGCTGCATGGGAGACTACAGGCAAATAACAGGAAGCAGTGAAGGAAAATAATGAGAGTGAGCAAGCAGACAAGCACACAGACACTTGTTTACCTGTGTACATCCTATTTATCAGATGTGGGCCAAGATTAATGGCCCCTTGGCCAGCAAAATGACCAATCAGCTTGGCAGTTAACCAAAGCATACCTTAATAGGCAAGGGCCGCAGGTCTGGCCCCCCAAATATGGAGAGAGCATGGGCCTTGTACCCGGTAAGCCATAAACTAGACACGTGGGTTTACACAACCATGTTACACAACCTGGGCCCTGGGCAGGCCAGACTTTATGGTGCCAGGTCTGTTGTTCCCCTTTTGTGTTCATTTAATGTGTTTACCTCTGGTGTGGACAGAAAAACATGTCCAGGCAAAGCAAAGCACGTATAAGCCTATTTTGGGCCTATGGGCCCTCCATGACACCTGGCCTCTACCAGGAACAGTGTGGCCAGCAGAACTAGAGAATGATTGGCTCAGTACTAGTGAGGCCACATCTTAAGTACTGTGTTCAGTTTTGGGAGCTTCAATAAAAAACAGATATTGAGGTTGCCAGAGCAGGTCATGAGAAACCTGACAAAGCTGGTGAAAGATCTTGAAAATAAGTCTTGTGAAGAGCGGCTAAGGAAGCAGATGTTGTTTAGTCTAAAGGAAAGGGGATGAGAGGAGACCTTATTACTCTGTACAGCTGCCTGGAGGAAGGCCGTAGAGAAGTGGATGTTAATCTCTCTCCCAAGTCACAACTGGCAGGACAAGCAGAAATGGTGTCAAGCTATGCTGCAGATGTTTAGGTTAGACAGTTGGAAAAACTTCCACACCAAAAGCGTTATCAAGGACCGGAATAGTCTGCATAAGGAAGTGGTGGAACTACCATCTCCAGATATGTTCAAAAGCCATCTAGACATGGTGCTTAAGGATACCATGCAGTAGTGGCACTGGTAAAGTTATATAATTCTTGATTTTGATTAATTTAGAGACCTTTTCCAACCATGGTGATTCTGTGAAAAACATTTTTTCTTTCTGCTAAATAAAGTGATGGACTGGTGTTGCTTAGGTAAGCAAAATTTTCAACTACCTTTCTCTCTGCAGTAACACTTTGCAGACATAAGTCATACTTAGTTCCAGTACATGCATGTTTTCCAGTATTACTATTATGTGCCTTTAAAATAACTGTTTTCCCTTCCTATGAGTACTTTTAGATCAATTCTCCCAGGAGCGTTAAAAAAAAGCCCTATGAGGAGAGGCTGAAGGAGCTGGGATTGTTTAGCCTGGAGAAGAGGAGGCTCAGGGGTGACCTTATTGCTGTCTACAACTACCTGAGGGGTGGTTGTGGCCAGGAGGAGGTTGCTCTCTTCTCTCAGGTGGCCAGCGCCAGAACAAGAGGACACAGCCTCAGGCTGTGCCAGGGGAGATTTAGGCTTGAGGTGAGGAGAAAGTTCTTCACTGAGAGAGTCATTGGACACTGGAAAGGGCTGCCTTGGGAGGTGGTGAAGTCGCCGTCTCTGGGGCTGGTCTATGTGCTGTGCTGGGCCAGACCCTTGCTGGGCCTGTCAGCTGCCAGCCAGACCCTTTTCTACACTGATGTATTTAATTGTGAATTATCTGTTTCTTATGCACTCTGTTATGGATACAAGCTAATGCTCTGCAGGTAGGAGACAAGCCTACCAGCAGCTGGGACCACTCACTAAGGAGAGTGGAGTGGACAAACACCAAGCAAGTCCTCTTGGTAGGGTTAGCTTGTGGACACGCCTTCTGTTGGCTGTGGCTATGAGATATCCTTCCCAAGATGATTTGCCATGGGTTGCCAAGAAGTGGAACACCATTGAGCAGGGAATTAAGCTTCTGAAGGAGTTTGCTGTGAAGGAAGTGCTTTATGGAGATCATGGCACTCATGAGCCTGATGATATTCCTTTAGGAACAGGTCTCATGAAGAAGCTTATTAAGCTTGCTCCTTCATCCTATGCTAACATCTTGGCCAGTAAATTCCTATCAAGGAGTGATAATGGAAGGTCTTTCACTGTTGGTGAATTCACTGACCAGCTCAGGCAGATGGAGCACAGTTTGTCCCATTCTGGTATAATCTGTGCCATAAAGACTATGACTACAGAGCTTAAAGATGGTATTAGAGATGGCATTAAGGAGAGCATGAAAGAACTGAAGGAAGATCTTAAAACCTCAATTTCCAATCTGGTAAAGGATACCATTCCTGCATCATCTGAATGGGTGCATTATTCTGCGATCAGGGACAGACACCCACCTCCTGCAAGGCAATTCCAGCCCAGAAGGAGACAAATTTCGCCCAGACATCAGCAATCACGTGCGTCACTGTGGATACTTCTGTGTGACACATATGGCGAGAACATGAACAAATTGTATGGTAAACCTACTTCAGCTCTTTCAAAGAGAGTGGGAGATTTGCAGAGTGGCAGAAAGAGAGACAATAATGCCCAGAAAGTAGCTGTCACTTCTTCAGCTCCCGAGAGCAACTGCAATTGTTCCAACAGTTGCACTTGCTGTCACAACAATACCAATCACTGTGTACACCCTACATGCCATGTACAGCATTAGGGGTGCCCTGCCTCCAGCCAGGAGGAGGAAAGGGATAGTGGAGAGAACCGAATCTATTGCAATGTGTTCATTAGGTGGCCTGGCAGTTCAAAAGCTGGGAAATACAGGGCTTTAGTTGACACACGTGCTCAGTGTAGTTTGTTGCCATCCAATTCCAAAGGGACAGAGTCTATAACTACTTCTGGAATCACTGGTGGATCTCAAGAGTTAACCAAGATACAGGCTGAGATCAGTTTAACTGGTAAAGAGTGGAAGGCACATACTATTGTAACTGGTCCTGATGTGCCTTTCATTCTGGGAATTGACTTTTTGAGACAAGGTTGTTTCAAAGATCCTAGGGGTTACAAACGGGCTTTTGGAATAGCCTCTGTAGAGATTGAGGATGGTAAATTGAAATTGTCCATTAGACCTGAACTTTCAGATGAATCTGCAGTTGTGGGACAACATGACATAGAGGATTTGAAAGTACCAATTGCAACTCAAACTGTTCATCATAGGCAGCACAGAACTAACCGTGACTCTTTGTTGCCCATTCATCAGCTGATTTGTCAACTAGAGAGTCAGGCTGTCATCGAGAAAGCTCATTCACCTTTCAACAGTCCCATCTGGCCTGTGCGCAAAGCTAATGGCAACTGGAGGCTCACCGTTGATTTTCGTGCCCTCAACAAGGTGACGCCACCCATGAGTGCAGCTGTGCCGGACGTGCTGGAGCTCCAGTATGATCGGGAATCGAAGGAGGCTAAGTGGTATGCTACCATAGACATTGCTAATGCTTTCTTCTTTATTCCCATAGCAAAGGAGTGCAGGCCTCAGTTTGCATTCACCTGGAGAGGAATCCAGTACCAGTTCAATCGTTTGCCTCAGGGGTGTAAACACAGCTCAACCATCTGTCACTCAGTCATCCACAATGCACTGGAGAAAGGTAAAGCTCCAGAGCACATCCAATTCATCGACGACATCGTTGTGTGGGGCCAAACTGCTGAGGAAGTCTTCGAGAAAGGTAACAAAATCATTGACATTCTGCTGCAAGCAGGTTTTGCCATTAAGAGAGACAAGGTCAAAGGACCTGCCAGAGAAATTCAGTTTCTGGGAGTGCGGTGGCAGGATGGTCGCCGTTACATTCCTCAGGATGTGATCAACAAAGTCTCCACCACGGCAGTTCCCACCAGTAAGAAGGACACACTTTCTTTTCTTGGTGTGGTAGGATTTTGGAGACTACACATTCCTGGTTTCAGTCAGATTGTCAATCCTCTGCACGATGTGACTCATAAGAGAAACAATTTTGAGTGGGGACTTGAACAACAAGCAGCCTTTGATCAGATCAAACGAGAAATAGTCCATGCAGTGGGCTTGGGACCTGTGAGATCTGGTCCAGACATTAAAAACATTCTGTACACGGCTGCTAGTGACAATGGTCCAATGGTCTTTGGCAGAGAGCTCCAAATGAGACACGTGGTCATCCTCTTGGTTTCTTGGGACGTTGCTACAGAGGTTCAGAGGCAAATTACACCGCAACAGAGAAAGAGATATTAGCAGCCTATGAGGGAGTGAAAGCAGCTTCTGAGGTGATTGGAACTGAGTCACAATTGCTTTTAGCTCCTAGACTGCCAGTTCTTAACTGGATGTTCAAAGGCAAAGGTTCATCACCACATCATGCCACAGATGCAACCTGGTCTAAATGGATGGCTTTGATAACCCAACGAGCACGAATGGGTAATCTTGACCGACCTGGTCTGGTAGAGGTGACCACCAACTGGCTGGAAGGCACAGACTGTTCCAAACCTCCAGAGGAGAAAATAACTCGTGCTGAGGAAGCTCCTCCCTATGGTGATCTCTCTGATCAGGAAAAGAACTATGCTTTGTTCACAGATGGTTCCTGTCGTCTTGTTGGGAACAAGCGAATATGGAAGTCAGCAGTTTGGAGTCCAACCAGGAAAGTTACCAAAGCGAACGATGGTGAAGGAGAATCCAGTCAGTTCGCTGAGGTAAAAGCTGTTCAACTTGCTCTTGATGTGGCTGAATGTGAAAATTTGCCTATCCTTTAACTCTACACTGACTCATGGATGGTAGCCAATGCCCTGTGGGGTTGGCTGAAGGACTGGAAGAAGCATGGTTGGCAGAGGAAACGAAAGCCTATTTGGTGTGCTGATCTACGGCAGGACATTGATGCACGGCTGGAGAGAATTCCAGTGAAGGTGCGGCACGTAGATGCACACATGTCTAAGAGCAGAGCTAACGAGGAACATCAACACAACCAGAAGGCAGATCAAGCTGCTAAGATTGCTCAAGTTGATACCAACTCTGATCTTGACATTGACCTTGATTGGAAACACCGAGGTGAACTGTTCTTACCTCGGTGGGCCCATGATTCGTCTGGACATCAAGGCAGAGATGGAACATACCGATGGGCACACGATAGGTCAATTGACTTGTCCATGGACGCTATCACCCAAGTTATCCATGACTGTGACATTTGTGCTGCTATTAAGCAGGCTAAGTGAATCAAGCCCTTATGGTATGGTGAGAGATGGTCAAAGTACAAGTATGGTGAAGCCTGGCAGATTGACTATATCACTTTACCTCGATCTCGTTCTGGCCAGCAGTGTGTGCTGATGATGGTAGAAGCCAGCACCAGATGGCTGGAAACCTATCCAGTTCCACATGTTACTGCACGCAACGCCATTCTTGGTTTGGAGAGACAGATCTTGTGGAGACATGGAACTCCAGAGAGAATCGAGTCAGACAATGGCACTCATTTCAAGAACAATCTTGTGAAAAATTGGGCCAAAGAGCATGGTATTGAATGAATCTATCACATACCCTACTATGCACCAGCTTCAGGGAAGATTGAACGCTACAATGGTTTGCTGAAAACCACCCTCAAAGCCATGGGGGGTGGAACTCTGAAAAACTGGGACAAATGTTTAGCACAAGCTACCTGGTTGGTAAATAGTAGAGGTTCAGTAAACAGAGCAGGACCTGCACAATCAGATTTGGTCCAAACAGTAGGCGGTGATAAAGTTCCTGTTGTAGGTGAAAAGAATCTGTTAGGGAAAACTGTTTGGGGATTTTCTCCTTCCAGCGAAGGGAAACCTGTCCGAGGGGTGGTTTCTGCTGAAGGTCCTGGTCATACATACTGTGTAATGCAGGAGAATCGTGAAATCCAGTGTATTCCACAGAGAAATCTAACTTTAGCTGATAGAGTTTAAATTCAGAGTGTGTAATACAAATTGTTAAGAGTTTTCTGTTCTAGATAACATTGACGTCCAACACAGAGAGAAATCTACAGTACGTGAGCACAAACCCAACGTCACCTGGGAGTCCCTGTTCTGAGCTTTTGAATCACCTACATCTGATTGAAGTGTGAACTGAACTTATATATATATTGTTTTAGTGTAAATATTGGTTTAGATTAGATTGGATAATTCTCAGCGATACCCCTGGTGAAGTAGACAGGGGTGGATTGTGCTAGTTTGAAGCAAGCTAGAATGTTTTGGTAAAAGAACTAGATAATGGGCAGTGAAAAGGTGAACATGGTTGTCTCTTCTCTCACAGTCACACTGAGAACTCTGGGAAGAAGAAGTAAAACATTCTCCATTTTGTCTTTCATTCTGTTTTTGCCTTCAGACCTAGTCACATCTCATTAACCCTGCTGCCACTAACCTTGCTCCCTAACCTCTTGGCTGCACCTCTCTTCTTTCTGAGAACTACGGTAAGGTTGAGAGGGCAAGGGAAGGTGTTGGGGTGGTTTGAGAGCCCCTCCTGGGGACTCAGGTTTCTGGGAGGGGAGTTGTGCTTCTGTATTGTTTATCCTTTGTATATTTCTGTATATAACTGTATATATTGTAAATAGCTGCTTGTATATTTGCTGCTGTAAAATAAATAGCTTCATTTATATTCCCAGAGGCCATCTGAGTTAGCTGGGGCAAATTCAAAAGTGTGTGGGGGGGGCAGGTTAATGCCCAAACCATCACAGGCAGGTTCACTTTCCAGCAGTGCAAGTTGCTCAAAGTAGCATTCATCCTGGCTTGAAGCACTTTCAGGAAGGAGGCATCCACATCTTCTTTGGGAAATCTGTTTCAGTGCCTAACAACACCGAAAGCAGAGCATTTATTCCTAATATCTGATATGTCTACTATCTTTCATTTTAAAACCATTAGCCATCAATTTATGACTGTAGTCCCTGAAAAAGAGCCCCTCTATATGGTAATTAATTTAAAACATACTTTGTGCTGCCAGTCATATCACAATACTGGAAGAAAGATGAATCTTGCATCTTATAAAAGTGAAATACTTCTTACAAATGAAATTAACTAACTATAGGGAAATGCTATGTTTAGAGTGCTAATTTTTGAAAAAAACATTTCTCATTGTTTTGTTTCAGGGCAAAGCTAAAGTAAAAATTTTGTATTAACGTGTCAGAAACTGCTCAACACAGAAGGCAGCTTAAGGAAAACCATCACATGAGAGAGATATTAAAGAAATGGAAGTAAGGCTCCATTAACTCAGCATGCTACTTAAATCAAGGAAATAGGCAAGCAAGAAAGAAAGGAAATATTTCAGAATGTTGACATTCATTTCAATAAACAAAAGTGAATACAAAAAATGTGCATCAGATATAACAATTAGTCCTGACTTCATAAACATTGTTTAGGGCATATAGGTGGCTGATTTTATGACAAAAAATGTTAGTATAGCATAGACTCCATGGCACTACCAATGACTAGAGTAGATAACATACTTATTTAATTCCACACATAATTTAACTCCAGACTATCTCTCCTGTTACTATAAACACAAAAATAAATTTCCGCAACCATCTTTGCCATCTCAATAAAGTGCTCAAATGTAGTTCACCTAGAATGTTTTCCTTCAAAAGCTCTACTGTTTTCTCCAGTTCTAACCATTAGGTAGCCACAGGACTAGGGGGAATGGAGTGAAGCTGGAGATGGGTAGGTTCAGACTCGACAAGAGGAGAAAGTTCTTAGCCATTGGAGTGGTGAGACCCTGGAATAGGTTGCCCAGAGAGGTGGTTGAGGCCCCATTCCTGGAGGTGTTTAAGGCCAGGCTGGATGAGACTCTTGCCAGCCTGATCTAGGGTAGGACGACCCTGCCGATGGCAAGATGAGCCTTGTGGTCCCTTCCAACCCTCACTGATTCTATGATTCTATGATTTCAAATAAGCAGGCAATTCGGAACCAGTTTTTACTGAAATAGGTGCATCAGCTTCTAAAAAGAACAGAATACAAAAGAAAATATGTCTGTTTATGAGGCCTACTTTATTATCTTAGTCTGGACATGCAGTATAGGGCAGATTCTTTTCATTTATAAAAAGTAAACTGAATTCACATTGTGTAGAGAGGTAATATAACTGTGTATAGTATTGTTATATATATATACACATTCTGCAAAGATAAGTAAAATAGTATAAATACATAAATATGTATTCTCATATAGAATAAACAATGTTTATATGTAGAACAAAGCAATATAGATTTCAGCAGTTTGTTTCAGATGGTAGACTATGAAAATTCTATGCAATACATAGTGCAAGAACCAAATGTTGCAAATAACATCAGACTCAAACCAGACTTCATTGATTTTCATGCTTGGAAAAGATCTTTTTTCTACTTTCATAGAAAAAACAAATAGTGATATCTTTCCACCAGTCGTGGCTCATTGTCTAGGCTGTATAATGAATTATATTGACTGAAAGTTCTTCATCCATTAATTACACACATTGACACTGTTTACTCTTGAATTACAATGATAATGAGGAATAAAAATTCTTTTTTACATGCTGAGTTAGTTGGATGCTTACTTCCCACGTGCAATCTCCATACGCAGACCAAAACATTATGATGTACATTCTACTAAGAATTTACAAATGCTTACGTTGTAAATGCAAAAAATAATTGACATTAAAATAACCCAAATATGCTCTAATTTAAAGGTATTTGGAGCATTTTAACCCTTTAAGACTTAAGAGTCAGGAATAACATTTTTATCAAAATGAAGTGTGATTTTTTTTTCACCTGCTGCAGATTTTGCCACCAAGGTTATAATCAGTGCGAAATGAAATCAGCATTGCAGTCTAGCCAAAAGAGAGGTTTGCACACAGAGTGTGGTGTTTTTACCCTTATAATTAAATAGGTCTTTATTAATGTAGGTTATTAACTTTTCCCTTAGTGAGTTCACTTGAAAATATTAGGAGTTTATTTCAGAAATGCACAATTATTGAAATCAGATTTTAATTAAAAAAAAAAAAAGTAGGGGATGAAATTTCAGAACAGCAGTTTTCAGCCCAGACATATGTTTCCACCACAGGAGTCATGCCACTGTTTGTAACACAGGAAGAAAATTCACTGCTTAGCATCCTAAAAGTTTTATTGTTCATCTCCAATAAAAACTGCAACAGGATGTCCCAAACTTGCTAAATATTGCAAAATGTTAAAGGTAGGGGGTGTTACTCTGTCGTTCTAAAATGCATGATAGATGTACAATTATATTTTTTTTTGTTTAATTATTTGCATCTTTCAGAGAAGTAGAGGCATATGCCTTTCATATATTTTGGACGTAACCATTTGTACTTCACCTTTGTCGCTATACAATGACACTGATACGTGTTGTGGAGGGCCTGTAGGCCTGAAAATAGGCTTATTTATGCCTTGCCCTGCCTGGACATGTTTTTCTGCCCAAACCAGAGGTAAATACATTAAATGGATAAAGGGGGCACAATAGGCCTCGTGCCATAAAGTCTGGGCCCCTGTTTGTGTAAACATGGTTGTGTAAGCCCCCGCACGCCCAACTCATGCCTGCCTAGTGTTAGGCCCATGTGATTCCCATATTTGTAAAGTCCAGGCTTGTGGCTTTTGCCTATTATGGTATGGTTTGGCTGACTACCAACCTGATTGGTCATTCTAGCGGCCAAGGGGCCATTAATCTCAGCCCACATTCAATAAATGGGGGTACACAGGTAAACAATGTGCTCGGACTCCTGTGCATTGCTCACGCTCACTTGCTTACGTTCTGGCTCACTTGCTCATTATTAGGCTTAGACTCACCAGCACTGTTATTACAGAAGCAGAATCTCTCATAGTCTTCCAGCTAGCTGTGCACATCTGCATGCCACTGTGGTGAGCTATCAGGACCAGATCCTGTATTGCCTGCCTTTACCTACGGAGTTCATACTCCCATGCAGCTGCATATACTATTGCACACCTTCTGCCTTATCGTTGCCTGGTAAGTGCCACTGCTGCTGAGTTAACCAGGAGCAGATTTCACTTGTCTACACACTACTGGCCTGCTAGCCAGCGTGAGATCATGCTCAGACTACTCGACATTGTACTCCTCCTGCACCTGAGGTCCTACTGTTGTTCCTGGACAGAGCGTCCACAAGAAGCCAGGAGACAAGGGCAGTGATTGCATCCTTCCCCAGGAGAACAAGGTCAAAGGTCAGATACTGCATCCTTTCACCAGAAGCCAGGAGGATCCACTTTCCCATGAAGCTGGGAAGATTCCAGCCTCAGAGTCCATGGGGAAAGACTCCTCTGAAGTTTGGACACTGGTATAGGCTGTGACATAGCCCTGGAGGGTGATTGATAATTAATCAGAATTTGTAAGTAAATGCTGTAATGCCTCTATAATTTCTATTGCCTCCTGCCATAGAGCAGAAAGAGTTTTCAGCCCACCTGCTAGGAAAATAGTATATAGACCCCAAGTGGCATTAAGCTGCAGCAAAACTCCTCTCTCTGTTTCTAGTTTGAACTGTTTGCTAGTTATTAATAAGTTATGGTTGGATATTAATCCTAGAATATCTTTCATAACCATGTAAGATCCTTTTAATATTAAATTACAGTGGTTGGGGGTGGCGAGAGTTCAGAACATTGAGTTTAATAAATATATATTTTTATAGAATATTATCTCGCACCAATTGATTTCTCCCCTCGGCCACAATCGGTGTGGGTGGCAGAATACCCCTCCGCAACAATATGGTTGGGTTTTTTTTTAGTCTGCTTGAATTTATTTCTATTTATTTCAATCATTCCCCTCCACCCCATGTAATAGACCCTGCTTTTCAGCTTTTCTCCCCCATTTATGCCAACTTTTGGCAGACTTAATCCCTTTTCCTTTCTTCCATTTGCCTGCTACTTTCTCCCACTAACAATATTTTACTCACATCTGTACATGTGGCCATTTGAGCTGATCCTCTAGCTCAGACATAGGGGAGAGATGAACATTCCAGGGATAGGCCACATAAATGGCAACAATAGATAAATTAATATAATTTCATTGGAGCATCAAGAACTTAATGTCTAGAGGCACAGTTTGTTCTCCCCCTTCTCCCGCTGGCTTCTGCTGCTGCAGCTTCGCCTATCTTCCCTGGCTGCTGTTTTGGCTACTGCTGCTTCTGCTGCTTCGCCGCCGCTTGACCTCTCCCCCATCTCCTTTAAGGTTATTGTAATTTTTTTTTCCCTTCCCTCCTTCTCTAGTTATTATCTCTCTTTACATTGTTATACTATAAGAAAATACAATTTCATCTTTCCCTGACTTTCAAAAAAGGAGGGGGGTTTGTGTTGTGAATTTTCTTCCCAGGGGAGGAATCAGCCCAAACCCGGGACAGTACAGTTACCCCCATACATAATTATCATACACAGAGAATTTCAGACAGGAAAAGAAATATTTTAGTATAAAATCTGCTACAACAAAAATATGATTGAAAAACAATAATATTTCACCCAACTATACCCTATCTTCTCTTTGCATCCCTGTGGAATTTAGGAGGTATGAGAAGGAAGCCATGAAGTTGAGGTTCCCCATTTTTCCTGTAATTCTGGACTGGTTCTAAAACTCTCTTCCTTGTTGGTATACAACTTGATAGACCATACTTGGAAAGTAGCATATCTTTTTGGGAGAGGCTCTGCTCTTATTTCATCCTGTGATTAATGCAGTTCTGAAACCCATGCTCTCTTCTTCATCCTGTTTTGCAGAGGAAAATATGAACAAAAGTCAATAAGAAGAGAATAAGAGCAATCCTCAAGCCTGGCAGTACGTGGTTCTCTGTGAGATTAATTTTTTCCCCTTAATAAATACTGATATTGTGCAATTATTCTTTCTGTTGAAGTGAAGCATATCAATGCTCCATTAGTTATTCTTCCTTGCATTATCATACATTTCCTTGGAAGCTGTTTGTATTAAAATTTGATATAAAGGCATACAATTTGCTATACCACTGGAGGAAAGAAACGAGTATATTGTTTTGAAAATGTTTCTAAACAGAACAAAATGCATACAAATCTTGTGATTCATATGTTAACATTGTAAGGATGAAAACAGAGACTGAGATAATATGAAGCTATAAAATAGAACAAATAAGCAAAAAACATGTTAAACCTAACAAGCTCATTGATCTAAACATCCTCATTTCTGTGAAGCTATCTTTCATTCCACAGATTTTCTATAACTCTGAATGAGTACAATTATTTTTATCATCATAGTAACTTCTCACTGTTAAATAAAAAATTAAAGGTAATTCAATAAAAAAGTTCTAAAGTAAGTTAAAAAGACTCTGGTGTATTATGAAATATTTCAGTTTCAGTTATCCAAGTTTGTTCAGCTCCATTTTCCAGTACACCTTAAATCTGTCACCATTTGCTGCTATCACCACAATATATTCTGTGCCTTCTAAAACATTATCATCATCTGTCAAAGCTGGCATGAAACAACTTTGCAAGGCTTTTATGTTGATTTTCAGGAATTAGAAGCATCAGCCATGTTATTTATTCAAAACTTATCTTCAGCAAAATATACATCTTCTAGCAGATCCAGAATGTTTGTTGAACAATTTTGAGGATGAGTAGCTGGGATATTAAAGTGTCATCAAGATTAAAATTTTCTATACTTCTCATCATAAAGAAATGGTTATTTAATGAAATATACTGTGGAGTAGGATAAATGTAGTCAATTAAAACAGACTGAATCACGGCAAGTCTAATTCACACAGGATGTATTTGACAGCTCATTTCTTTGAAGTATTGTCCTGGAGTCCTGTATACCCCTGAATTCCTCTCCCTCCTTGGTTTGAATGGGAGAGGAAAAACGCACAGAAAGACCTGCTCACCCCACCCCACCCTGCAGGCGTGAACGGAGGAGAGCAAAGGGCCCTTCTGTCTGGAGGGGTGCTCCATGCAGTGCCCACGCTGGAATCGGGCTAGGATTGGCTGTGGTCTTTGTGCCTAGGAAGTGGTAGCTCTGCTCTTTGTCAAGAGAGGGTATAAATATTGGGGGACTTCCCACCTTTGGGGTTCCCGCCTTAGAGATTGTGCCTGCCTGAGCGTTCGCGCCTGCCTGAGACTTCCCCACACACACACCCCTTGCCTGGCCTGGATAGATTCTGCAGCAGGAGCCCCTGGCGCTCTGTTCCAAAGGATTGCTTCACCCATTAACACCTTTTGTGCAGACCTGAATACCTCTTAACGAGCCTCCTGTGACTCCTGAAAGAGAACCTGAGAAGATGAGCAGCAGTCCACCCTTTTCAGCCAGCCTGATCGTGAGTTGTTTGGCTCAGCTTTATTATCAAGGAAAATGCTATAATTTAATAGCTCAAGCCTTTTCCAACTTCTGACTTCCAAAATAGTCAATTTATCTATGGTATCCTGTAGATTTTCTCAAACAAACTGAATCTGGTAATTAAAACTAAATTAATTTCTGTATATAATTTTGGGGGTGGGTTTTCAGGAAAATAAAATAACTCTATTTTTCTATAAAATTGCTTACTCAGTCACATTAATTTCCTGTCTCCACAACAAGTATATATTTTTAAATTTACCTGAATTTTTGTTTTGTCTGTGATTAATTTGAATGCACATCTCCTACCTCTTTGAATATGTGGAGGAAAGATCAGAACTTTCCATTGACTAAGGCACCAGGAGTAAACTACTTCAATGAGTGCGTTGTTAGTATGCATTACTCTTTCAAAAATTAAATAAAACACAATAATAATAAGTATAATATTGGACAGCAGTAATGAAAAGGAAAAGAACAGTTTAAAACAAACAAATAAACAAACACCAGCCAACAAAAAATACTCCTACAAGCCCTAACAAGAGAAGATGTGCAATGCACAATGCAATTACCCATCACCTGCTGACTGATGATCACTCAATCCCCAAGCAGTGATCCAGCCCTCCTGGCCAATTCCCCAAGTTTATAAACTGAGCATGACATTCCATGTTATGGATTTCAGTTTGGCTAGTCTGAGACAGCTGTTCTGGCCATGCTTGCTCCTGGCTTCTTGTGCAGCTGTTTGTTGGCAGAGAATGGAGAACTGAAAAATCTTTAACTTAAGATAAGCACTACTCAACAACAACTAAAATATCAGTGTGTTATGAACATTATTATAAATTCAAAACACAACACTGTACCATCTACTAGGCAAAAAGAAAGAAACAAAATTAAGAAGAAAATTAATCCTATGCTTGTTGAAACCAAAACAATCTGAAGTGGTTTATCTCCACATACATTTGTGTTTTGTGTTAATTTACATTTCCTGATGAATCTGCTAGTATTTTTAAAGCCAGAGTGAAGATGATAAAGAGGAATAGCAAACTTCTATTTTTTATAAGTTGTTGTGTTGGTTTAAATTTCCTCCTTCAAACTCTTTAATGCTTTCTTTAATGCCATCCTCAAAACCATCTTTTGTCTCTGTACCCAGAGTTTTTATGGCAGAGATTATGGCAGAATGCAACAAGCTATCCTCTCTCTGTCTCAGATGGTCAGTGAATTCACCAACAGTGAAAGACCTTCCATTATCACTCCTTGATAGAAACTTGCTAGCCAAGATGTTAGCATCAGATGAAGGAGCAAACTTAATAAGCTTCTTCATGAGACCTGTTCCAAGAGGAATGTCATCAGGCTTATGTGTGCCATGATCTCCATAGAGCACTTCCTTCACAGCAAACTCCTTCAGAAGCTTAATTCCCTGCTCAATGGTATTCCACTTCTTGGCCGCCCATGACAGATCATCTAGGGGAGGATATTTCATAGCCACAGCCAACAGGAGGTGTGTTCACAAGGTAACCTTACCAAGAGGACTTGCTAGGTTTTTGTCCACTCCACTCTTTGGTGAGTGATCCTAGCTGTTTGACAGACTTGTCTCCTACCTGTAGGGCATTGGCACCAGTAAGCACCAATAGGGCATCTCTGCAGCCAGCTTCAGATTGGCTCTTCTGATTCCCTTGCGTATTCCTTTCTAACTTCCCTGACCTCTTTGAGGGGATCATTGGAACCTTGGATGTCATCCTTCTCCTCTTCCTCTGGTTGTCCTGGTTGTCCTTGATCTAAGTCCAAAACTTTCCTAAGAGCACACTTAAACACATCAGAATCGTCCTCCTTTTTGGCAGCCAGTCTCACAAAGCTTTTCTCATCAGAATATTGAGATCTGATTATGTTGGCTAAGTCTTTAAGGCTGTATTTCTCCTCTTCCTCCTCTTCTGTACCAGAGCCCCCCTCCCCTAAATCCTCTTTTGAATCACTCTTTATCACACCTTTCATCTTAGCTTGTGCCTTGGCTGGGTCCAGAAGGACTTTGGAAATACCTTCTATCAGGTCTGAATTATTGAGGGTATGACCTAATGCCTGTGAGTTTGAGTATGGTTTAGGGTTGGAGGCCTGTGAGGTGAAGAAACAGCAGAGGCTTGAACAGCTGGACCTGTTCTTTGGGTGCCTGTCATGTTATTGCCAACAACTGAGACTTTGGCAGTTGTCCCAGAACCTATCGGAGAAGGTGCAATGGTGGATATGGGGTGGCCCCCTCTCACTCTCCCCCCAAACAGACATTGTTTTCACTTTCTGTATGGCTTACGTCTAGCTCTGTTTGCAAGGAGACTTGTTTTCTTTTTTTCCTTAAAGGAACCATGTTTGAATGTCTATTGCACAATGCCAGCACTAGTGCTAAAACCAGAATTATTAGGGCTAAGATCATACATGATAAATATACCATTGTGTCACATGTGTAATATCCACCACAGGGATCAGGTAACTCAATTTTAGGCAAAATTACTCACATCAGGGATGTTGAATAAATTCCAGCAGCTGTACTATTTTCTGATTTATTAAAAACAGAGCTGGTAACAGTTTCAGTAATAGTGAAGCAAATCCAACCAAGAAGATACTTTCCAAAATCAAAAAATACTGCTTTAAACTTCATCCAAACTAGATCAAACAAGAGTGAACTAATTTTGGCTGTCAGCCAATGGTAAAAGAACTACAATGCTATTAGGTACAAAAGAGAAAATAAAATGAAAAAAAAATATTCTTAAATTTGAGACTTAATTAGCAGTCAGTCAAATTTACTTAGCCCCACTAAGAAGCATCAAAATAAGGACATGACAGTTTGGGTGTTACCTGCACCCCCACATTTAAGAAAAATCACCCAGACTAGACTCAGACAGTTGGAAATTAAAAAATGAAGCTATATTTACAGATCTGGAGATCTGAGGTGAGATGTAAAAAAAAAGGCAGGAAGGAGGTTAGAGGGAAAAGGAGTTAGATGGATTAGAGAGTTAAAGGCAGAATCATCCACAGAGAGCAGACCACCAGAAAGAATGCACATCCAGGAGTGAGAGCTGAGCAGTGTGTGTGTGTGAAGTGTCTGTTTTATCTATGTTTTGACTAGTTGCATTTCTCAGCAGAAGAATGAGCGATATAGGTTACTGTTGGGTTTTATTCTTTCTTCTTACAGGTAAGGATTTAATATTTCTCGGTAAAAAATATCCTCGAACCAGAATAGTTGTACATACAAGTAAGCTTAAAACATTGTCAGATATATAGTTAGCTGTCAAAAAGATACCTGAAGTCTCCAAGTACCACTGAAATGAAAAATATTTGAGACAATTAGCTATGCAAAATGTTTTACACCAAACACTGCTATTTGTCACTCTCTAATATTTCTGATTAGATTTCTTATTTAACCAGTTTGATTTATTTGCCCCTGACTTCCACAAATCAGACAAACTCACTCATGATAACTCACTCATGATCACATGATCACAGTGACCATGACATGGTGGAGTTTAGTATTCTAAAGGATAGAATCAGAGCAACAAGTGGAATTGCAACCCTGGACTTCTACAGAGCTAGCTTTGTGCTCTTCAGGGACATGCTTGCAGAAATCCCATGATCTAAGACTCTGGAGGGGAAAGGAGCCTAAGAAAGTTGACTAATTTTTAAAGACCACTTCCTCCAAGCCCAAGCTAGGTGTGCTTCCCTGAGTAAAACATCAGGTTGATGTGCTAGGAGACCTTCATGGTTGAATAAGGAGTTCCTGAAGGAAATTGGAAGAAGGAATCTTGCAATTCATGGAAGAAGGGTTGGTCACTTGGAAGAACTATAGAGATGTAGACAGGGCTTGTAGGAAGGTAAGAAGGGAAGGCCAAAGCCCTCTTGGAACTGAAGCTGGCAAAGGAAGTAAAACAGAACAAGAAGAGCTTCTTCAAATACATCAGTAAAAAAGGGAAGCACAGGGAAGGTGTGGGAGCACTGCTGAACAAGGAGGCAGCCTTGATAACTGAGGATGCAGAGAAGGCAGAGTTGCTGAATACCTTCTTTGCTTCAGTCTTTACACCTGAGGCTCAACTCTCCTATGTGCTCCTGTCCCTGGATGAAGGAGAGGAAGCCTGGAGGAGGGAATGCTCCCCACTAGCCAATGCAGACTGGGTTAAGGGTCAGTTACACAAACTAAACATTCACAAGTCCATGGGCCCTGATGAGATGCATCCAAGGGTGCTGAGAGAACTGCCTGATGTTATGGCTCTGCCACTCTCCATCACCTTTGCCAAGTTGTGGCAGACAGGAGAGGTGCCTGAGGACTGGAGAAGAGCCAATGGCACTCTAGGCTTCAAAAAGGCCAAGAAAGAGGTTCCAGAAAACTCTAGACCTGTCAGCCTCACCTCCATCCCTGGAAAAATGTTGGAGCAACTCCTGATGGAGGACATCTCAAGGCACTTGGAAGAGAAGAAGGTTATCAGGAGTAGTCAGCATGGATTTACCAAGGAGCAGTCATGCTTGACTAACCTGAGAGCATTTTATGATATTATAACTGAATGGGTAGATTCAGGGAAACCAGTGGATGTAGTCTACCTTGACCTTAGCAAGGCCTTTGACATCATCTCCCATGACATTTTAGTAAGCAAGCTGAGGAAGTGTGGGATGGAAGAGCAGACACTGAGGTGGGTTAGGAACTGGTTGTAATGTAGAGTTCAGAGGGTGGTGACCAATGGTGCCAGGTCCAGTTGGAGAGCTGTGATTGGTGGTGTCCCCCAGGGATCAGTGTTTAGGTCAGTCCTGTTCAACATCTTCATCAATGACACTGGTGAGGGCGCAGAGTGTCTGATCAGCAAGTTTGCTGATGACACCAAGCTGGGAGGCTTGGCTGATACAGCTGAAGGCTGTGTGGCCATCCAGAGAGATATGGACAGACCAAGAACTGGGCACAGGGGAACCAGACGAAGCTCAACAAAGACAAGTACAGAGTCCTGCATCTGGGGAGGAATAACAAACTGCACTAGAACAGGCTGGGAGATGATCTGCTGGAAAGCAGTCCTTTGGAGAAGGACTTGGGGGTCCTGGTGGCTAACAAGTTACCCATGGCACAGCAATGTGCCCTTGTGGCCAAGAAGGCCAGTGTGATCGTGGGGTGTATTAGGAAGACTGTGTCCAGCAGATCAAGGGAGGTTCTCCTCCCCCTCTACTCTGCCCTGTTGAGACCTCATCTTGAATACTATGTTCAGTCTTGGGGTCTCCAGTTTAAGAGGGACAGGGATCTGCTGGAAAGGGTCCAATGGAGGGCTAGGAGGATGATTAGGGGACAGGAGGGCATGGCTTGTGAGGAGAGGCTGAGGGACCTGGGGCTTTTTAGTCTGGAGAAGAGAAGACTTAGAGGGGATTTGATAAATGTTTATAACTACCAGAAGGCTGGCCAGGAGCCGGGGGACAGGCTCGGCTCACTTGCCCTCTGTGATAGGACAAGGAGCAACGAGTGTAAGTTGCAGCACAAGAGGTTCCACCTCAACACAAGGGGGAGGTCTTTGGAATAGGCTTTCCAGAGAGGTTGTGGGATCTCCTTCTCTGGAGACTTTTAAGGCCTGTCTGGATGTGTTCCTCTGTGATCTATGTTAGATAGTATTGTCCTGCTCTGACAGAGGAGTGGGACTCGATGGTCTCCTTGGGTGACTTCCAACCCCTAATATCCTGTGATCCTGTGATCCTGTGATCCTGTGACTTTCTCTGTACAGCATCTATAGTCTCACTCATGTTAGCAAACAGGTGCAGAATAGAGGGTTTGTGGAAACTCCACTGTAGTACACTGTAGGATACCCATCAGGAAGCACAACTTCTGTTTATTGTAATGGGAAATTTGTGACTTTCTTATAATGAGATTTTATTTACTTCCAAGTAATTAAAGAAAGAGATGACATCTCACAGATGATTTTTATTGTGCTAAAAGTATCTTTACATTCATGCTACATGCAGGGGAATCACCCTCTGCCTCTGTTGACTTTATTCAAATACAAAAGTGCAGCATTAACAGCTGTATTTTGTGCTGCAGTTGCTCTAACTGTTACTATTCCTTCACATACATCTACTGCCTGGACTGAAAACTTATTAAAAGCAGCGACAACTTTCTACATCAGCTACCAAAGACTTTGAAGTATGCACTATTTCTGCAGCAATACAATGTATCTGTATTGTTTCCTTCTGGTTTACAGTACTTATGTGATGGAATATTTTGTGTCATTTTCTTCCTTGCTAAATCTACTAATTTTCCCCCCTCTTTATTCTCTTTCATTATAACTGTTTCCTTTTTATCCCTGAATTTCTTGTTTTATGGAAATTAGTACCATTCTCCATTATTTTACATCCACATAAAATTGTAGAAGTGCTCATAATAATGCTTATATTTTCTTCTAAAGGCTGAAAACAGGAAAGAAAATTTTGGCAAATATTGTTAATTATAACTGTCTTCTCCGGTTCAAACAAAACTTGGTGTTTTCCAGAAACTTTTGTATACTTAATGTATGCTAGACTAATACTGGTTGTTCAGATACATTTCTGTCCAAATCATGTGTCCTGGAGTCTGGTATACCCCAAAATCCCTCTCCCTCTGTGGTTTGAATGGGAGAGGAAAAGAAGCAAAAAATCTGTTTCCCCCACCTCTCCCTCCCTGCAGGCATAAAGACAGGGAGCAAAGTGCCCTTCTGGCATGAAGGGTGCCCCATGCAGATGCCCGTGCTGGGATCAGGCTGGGGATTGGCTGTGGTCTTTGTGCCTAGGAAGTGGTAACTCAACTCTTTGTCTAGGAAGAGTATAAATACTGGGGGATTTCCCACCTTGGGGTTCCCATCTTAGAGGTCTCCCCTGCCTGGATAGTTCCTGCAGAAATAGTCCCCTGATGCTCCGTAGGACAAGCTCCTGAGGGACAGGACCATCCCTGCTTTGGATAGCTTCCCATCATAAGCACCCTTTGTGCAGCTTGATAGGCTTAACGAGCCTCGGAGGTCTTTTGAAAGAGAGCTGGTGGACAAGCCTCTGAACTGCCCTTTCTCTCAGACAGCCTGACTCATCTGTGAGTAAACTTTCTGCTCAGTCTGATTAATAGCGGGGAATGCTATATTTAACAGTTTAGCCTTTTCCAAATCCTGACTTACAAAACAGACAAAGTTACCTATGGTATTGTGCTAGTTTGAAGCAAGCTGGAATGTTTTGGTAGAAGAACTAGATAACGGGCAGTGAAATGAAAAACAATTGTGTCTACTTCTCTCACAGTCATGCTGAGAACTCTGGGAAGAAGAAAGACTTTTTCTCCATTTTGTCTCTCTCTCTTGCTTTTGCCTTAGACCTGGTCACATCTCATTAACCCTGCTCCTACTAACCTTGCTCCCTAACCTCTTGGCTGCACCTCTTTTCTTCCTGAGAACTGGGGTAAGGTTGAGAGGGCCGGGGGGAGGTGTTGGGGTGGTTTGAGAGCCCCTCCTGGGGACTCAGGTTTCTGGGAGGGGAGTTGTGCTTTTATATTGTTTATCCTTTGTATATTTTTGTATATAATTGTATATAACTGTATATATTGTAAATAGCAGCTTGTAAATTCTGCTAGCTGTAAATAAATTGCTTCATCTATATTCCCAGGGTCCGTCTGAGTTAGCTGGGGCAAATTCAAAAGTGTGGGGGGGCGGGGTAACCCCCAAACCATCACAGGTATCCTTGTAAGATCTTCTCTAACTGAATCTGCTAATTAAAACTAAATTAGTTTCTGTATTTATTTTTGGGGCACGTCTTCAGGAAACTCTATTTTTCTATATATTCCTGAGTCGGACACATTAATTTCCTGCCTCCACAACATCATGTTAAATCTGCTAGATTTATCCCACTTTGCTACTGTATCCAAAACCCACCTATGTATTTTAAAGAAAGTTTGTTCTTTTAAAACATTGGTGGATCATCTTGGGACTACAGCAGAGTATTTCACAGACTAGCTCATACCTAAATATTTATTTTTTACAAGACCAGCATGTTCCCACCAAAGTTTTCACATGCTCTGTGGTGATCATGGTACTTATTCAATGTTGATCTTTATTAATTCTTAGAATGACTGCTCACTAGCTGAATAGACAAACTGACTAGGCCAGCTGCCCTCAGTTCTAATCTGAAATAAGCATATTATATCTATATAGAACAGTAAAAAAATAAAAAACAAACAAACAAACAAAAAACCGAAAACAAACCCAAATCGAAACAAAACAAAACCACAAAAAAAAACCCAACCACATCTTTTTGTTAAATAAATATATTCCCTTTTTCCATGTTGCAAAAACTAGTTTTGTATTTTTCTAATGAGAAAAAAAAGCTGTAGATTCCAAAATTCTGTGTCAGCTTTCTTTTAACGAGGAACATCCTAGTGGTTGCAGAAGCCTTGATTGAAGATATGCAACTCTTCCACACAATAATTTATCAAACTGCAAAGTCATATTCGTTGTTTCTGAAGAACATACTTTGTTTTGAATGTTACGGTGTCAGAGACATCAATAAAAAATAACACTGATCAAGCAGCCGCAAAACAGTAGAATGCCATAATGCCTTACGATGCTACAAAAATATATCAGAATTTTGATAAGGGTGCAGATTTGCTTGGTTGTAATTCACCATGACACCTCTTAAAGCATCATCTCTTTAAATCCACAATATAAAGCTGATAAGTAAATTAGCTTCTACCCATAATCCAGCTGAGGTCAATTAATATATTCTGGATGGAAAAATGCCAAAACAATTTATTCCAGATCTGTTCTACAAATACAGAGGGGTTTATTAAGATACTTTATTTTTAACATATTACTGTTAACCATAACAGTATCAGTATTAGCCCCTAGATTCCATAAAGAGCACAATGTAGAGTGAAGTACTTATTCTACCTACACTTACATCTGAAGATAGAATTTGTCTTATTAGATATGAAAAAAAAAAAATATTAATTTGCTCCTGTAATCAGAAAAATATATGCAAACACTGAAGATACATGCTAACATAAACTGTCCTACTGGCTTACTTATTTCACTCAAATGTAATAAACTTAGGAAACTCATAAGTATATAATAAGCTTATGAAATTAACTATCACAAAAGCATAATCAAGTACCAAAGTTCTAGTGTTTCCTCTTTAAAATGAAGTACTTAATGGAGAAAATGTTGCTTTTCTACTTCCACACCTTGTTAAAAATTTAGCCATTAGAGAAACCTATAAAGGACACAAATTTTTCATGCTTGTGACATTACAGATAGGCCTATGATATCTGCATGGAACAGAATTTTCATAAGTAGATGCTCTGTTCACAGTACAAAGCCTTGTGGTATATACTTTGCTCAGCATTGTGCTAATGTTTTTCTTTTTATCTCCGTGCTAGTTTGTTCTACTGGTACCTGACTAAGTTCCTTTATACCTTGGTCAGGCATTTTCATTACTCATCTAATTATATCTTAAATAACTTTGGCACATTATTGGTCACATTTCTGATCATTATCACAGATAAAAAGCAGATTAAATGAATTGTTACAAAGAAGAATTTAAATGTCAATCAGTTTCAATATGAAATACAACTCAGAGAAAACATTTGCAAATGTTGAGAAACAAGAGCAACTTCAATGACAATAATAAGAGGGAAAATAATGATAATAACCTCACATTAAGGAAACCTACACAAACTGGTTTATTGGCAATCTCAGAGCCCAGATGCTAAGCACTGAAAAATACTTTTGCCAACACCATCATCTGGTAGTTCAGCAGATTCCACAGGCACTTTTGTTAATCTGACAGGCTAACTTGTTGTCCTGGATATGAGGAGGTATATGATACGTGTCTTGGGTACCAGGAGGTGTATGTCCTGGGTATGCCAGGAGATAGTCAGCTGTTTACCTATTATGTTTGCATTAAAAAGCCAGACTGAAAAATCTACTGAATATGGTGCACTGTACTATAGCTTACCAGATAAGCTTGTAACAGTGAGTGATTTGTCTTAAAATAATGCCAATGAGCTGCCAGGAAATAGTAAAGAGCATCAAGCACCAAGGTTGGCTGAGGTACTATTGTTGCGGAGGTGGTTTCTCTATGCCTCCCTTATTAGGGGGAGGTGAGAAATTAATTTGAGCTGGCATTATTTTTTTATTTAAAAAAATTTACTAAAATTAATATTTATGAACTCTTGCCACCCCCAACCACTGATTAGTTTTAGTGCAAGGTTATGAAAACAATTAGGATATGATATATATAAGGAGCTGGTTAATAACTGGGAATATCAACTATAGACAGAGAGAGATTTCCCTCAGGCTTAATGCCGCTTAACAACTATGCTGTCTGCCCAGCAGGGTGGGCTGAAACTGTGTCTGCTCTAAGGCAGAGACAACCCATATTACAAAGGAATCAAAGCCTACTTAGATGTGTTGCCCTTAATTATTAATCACCCTCCTGGGGTTGCGTCACAGCCTGTGCACTGTGTCTGGGCCTCTGTGAGGATGGAATCTCCCAGTCTCTGGGGTAAACTGGTTTTCTCTAACATTTTGCTCTCCTGGTGTGAGGTGGTCTCTGCCGCAACGCTGCTGGTTTTCTGCATGCTGCATGTCCAGGTATGATCAGCTGGCAGGATTCCAGGAACAGGAGAAGAATGTTGTCCATGCAGCTTCTGGTATGGTCCTTTCACAGCTATCAGGCTGTGGGTTTGCAGACAATCTAGAAGGTCTGCCATCCTGGTCCTTCTTACCAGGACAAAGCTGGGAGCCTGTGCTCTGTAGATAAATGCTACACAGGTGGCTGGTATGCACAGCTGGCTCTCAGCTTAGGGGGCTATCGGCTCCCCATATATGTATCAGGTGCAGGCTTGAATGTGCTTTGTTTCTAAAGGTATGCAGACAGGTTAACTGCGAGTTGAAATCAAAGTAAGAGGTCTAAGCCTCATTGAGCATCGGAGCAGTGCTTTGGCTTCCGAGCATGTGGGTGTGAGCGACTGAGTGCTTCGGGTGCAGGTCAGAGCTGCAATGTGGATCAGAGAGCTGAGCTGCGCTGCAGGCAGGGTCTGAACAGCTAAGTCTGAACATTCTGAACACTCTGAACACGTGGTGCACCTTTGCACCCCTCCTTATAGACTGTGGGCTGAGATTCATGGCCCTTTTGGCCATCTAAAGTGATCAATCAGGTTGGCAGTAAGCCAAACCTTACCTTAATAGGCAGGAGCTGTTTGCCTGGACCCTCCCAAATATGGGGATCACCTGGGCAGACCCCAGGGATACACGGACTGGGGGGGTGTGTGTTACACAACCTGTTTACTACTATGGGTCCTGGCAAAAAAATCATGTCCAGGCATGTAGAGGCATAGGGAGACGTCTGTTTTCGGGCCGCAGCCCCTCCATCACAACTATCAACCAGAAAACATTTCAAATCGTGTTGCTGGATACTTAGCAGATTCTGAAAGTTTTGGTTGTTTTGTTTGGTTGTTTGGTTTGGTTTCAGTTTGTTTGTTTGTTTGTTTTCCTTTTGTATTCATGGAGGTAATTTCACACAAATAACAAAACATATCAAATGGAACAGCAAAAAAATTACTTGTGTTTTTTACCTTTTAGGATAAGTCTAGGAGCTAGGTGGACATACCAATGAATTGTTTATTAAGTTAGTCCTTTGAAGTCAGAATACAAATTGTAAAAGTTAATCAGACATACAAAGCTGTTGCTCAGCAATTTCAGCATTATGAAGCAGAATTCCATCTGTAGGCAGGGCACTTGTGAATGCACCTATAAGGTTATCATCTTTTAAAATGTGAAAAGCAAAATAATAAGATCTTAAAGGCTGCATATTACAGGATATCCTGTAATATGGAAAAAGGAATCGAGAACATAGAGTGTAGGAACCTAGTTAAATCATTAACTGAGCATTTATATAAAGCATCATCAATCAGATAAACACAAAGGAGGTGGGTTAAGCTTGAGAGGGTCTTGAAACATTCTCACGAAAAAGACGAATATTCTGTTCAAGGATGAGAACATTGGAGTCTCCAGCCAAGAATATGACCCACAGATGATGCAAGATGGATGAAGGGTAGAAAGGTCAGACTGAGGAAGATGCTGGCCTTCCTCCCAAAGACCCCAAAAGGCAACCACCAAGTGGCAATGAGCATGCGTAAAGAGGTGGGACATTATGGAAATGAGTTCCAGGGACTGATTGTAATAACTCCACCTGCTCCCAGAACTGATCATAATAACCCTACCCCTGTACTGAATATATATGATCTTGTAGTATAAACATTTCACCTGAACAAGCTGAAGGTGTTCAAAGGCCTTGGACAATGACCTCCCCTTGTCACCCAGCACCGATTAAACATACCTTACTTGATAAAACTGTGTGTTGTGAGGTTTTTCTTTCTGTAAGTCACCAGCTTTTAATTTTAATATGAATGTTTTCACTGAGAGAAATTGTATTCCTTTTGCTTCATCATCACTTTTCATTAATACAATTTATTGAAAGGGAAGAGCTCATACAGTGCAAATCACCTGTCTGATTTTAGTAGTAGTATTCCCTGCCTAATTGAAATTTTCCAAGTGTAAAGAGAAGTGGAAAATGACAACCCCAGATAGAAAAAACTCTGAATAAATGATGCACATTTTTTTTTTTTTTTTAAATTGAGGGGCTTATGACTAACAAGTTATGAGGAGTGTTTTCCTCCACCTTCATCTGTGATGATTGCACTAACCCCACATGTGAAAAAGTCCAACTTCTGAATAAAGCTTTTCCTGTGTCTAGATTCTGTGATTTTTCTGTGCTAGGAGTTCCCTGCTATTGAACTTTTTGGTTATGAGTCTTTTTTTTTTTTCAGTTGTATTGGACTTTCTACCACCTAAATGCTACTTTTTTTTCCAGACTTTGTAACACCATGCTGCTTTTGAGGCTCTCTGTGATAAATTTAGCTGAAATTAACTACCAAAAACAAAAAATCAGAATGTCTCACATATATAACCAACACAAATTTATACACTTTTAATCTTCACATATATGAATTAAATATAAATGATGTGTAACATGTTGGACATATAAGGAGAAGAGAGTGAGGTGTTTTTCTTTTATCTTTTGAGCTTGATGTTTTAGAATTTTATGGTGAACATCAAATATTTTTGAATATGTAAACCTTCCTAGAAAGATGTGTGAAATAGTCTGAAAAAAAGAAAATCTGCTTTCAGCTCCCCAAAACCACCATAATCAGATTTATAAAATAGCCAGAGAATGGATTGTATTAATAACCCTAATTCTGTATATTTGTGCATGCTGCTACATACCCTACTGCATAACCTTGGGTCAGTAATTTCTTCCTCTGTACTACACCTCAATGATCCTACCTTTTGCTTAGATTGTAGGATGGTTGCCTAATGGCTGTTCTTTTGTTCAGTATCTCATGCATTAAGATAGAACTGAATTTTAACTAGGAACTTTATAGATCTGGAATCTTTTTCAAACTTGCAATTTAGAGAAAATATTCAAGACGGATAAATCAGATGCTTGGATAAATGCTTCAGTAGCTGGATGAATTTCATGAAATTAAAAGGAAAGGGAAGAAAGAGTTACAGTGAAGGAAAATTTCATGTTGTCTGAGAACATGCACCACAATAGTGTTGCTAATGGAGAAAAAATTGCAGATAGAAAAGCACAGATCCACATTTGGCATGACACAGGACATAAGCAATCAAACAGCTTCTCAGTGTGCACATAATTTTAAGTTCAAGATTGTTTATGCAGTAAGACCATAAATTCAATTTTACCTGAAAAAAATGCATAAGGTATATGTCACCTTTCACTGTTCTAAAGCTGCAAGTTCATGCAATGACGTTACACAGGAACATTCTATAAAGGATTTTATACATGCAAGGAGTTAAAAAGTCATGTAAATTAAAGATTGCATGACATCTCTGTCTTAATCCTGTTAAAGCTTTTCATTATTATGCTGCCGTAATTGTGGATAAGAGAAGATTTTCTCCTTTTGTCTTTGCTCAAAGAGGATTTAGAACTGTGATCACAGTGGTATATATAGGTCCTTGGAATAGTTTCCTTCAGAGTTTGCTATTGTAGTGAATGAGTGAATACATTGTCCCTGAAGATTACAGAGTTGTGTTAAATCCTGTTTGGTGTATGAATGTCATTTTTCCTACTTGTTTGATTTATAATATATAACAGCATCAAGACTTTTAATTATTTCCTTCATGAGAAATTGCAATGATAGAAGAATCTGTAACTCTTAAAATCTCTGGTGTGCTAAGCATAAAATAACTGAATCAAATTTTAAATTTTCACTGCAAAAGAAATACAGCATGGTACAGAGGCCCATTGTTGAATCCATGCATCAGTTGACTCCAGTACAAGCATTATTTTGAGGGCTTGTTTGGGATAATATCTTTACCAAATTTCCACTCATACTGGAGGAAACCCATACATATTAGATTAAAGTGAGTCTATCCTTTCTCAATTCTATCTGCTAGATACACTTAAATTGGATGTGTGCTCTAATCTTATTATTTGCCTCAATACCGAAAATCATAAAATTATTTGGAATAGAAGGGACCTTAAAGATCATCTAGGTACAAACTCCCTGACATGGCAGGGACACCTTCCACTGGACCAGGTTGTCTAAGTTCCTGCCCAGCCTGGCCTTGAACACAAATGCAGAGGGGCTACCCACAACTTCTCTGGGCAATCTGTTCCAGTACCTCACCACCCTCACTGTAATGATTTTGACTTACAGAAAGCATATATGTGGCTTGGGGTTTAGATACAGAGGCATAGCAAGTACAAATCTTAAATTGTCAGTTAGACAGCATGACACTTTATGCTGAAGTGACTGAGACAAATGCAGCCCAGAAAGCACTGATATTTGTAGCAAAACTTTCTTCCTCCTCTTTGAATACACTTAACTGTATATCACTAACCACAGGGAGAGGGGAAGCTTCAAGAATCTTTCTATCACTGTAGAACTTAAGGTATTCTTTACAGTCTCTGTACACCATACAGATTTTACAAGTGTGTAGAACTTATATCAAGGAAAAGGGTTTAAAAATGCTCCTGAAGTTATTACTTCTCAACTCTCATAAAGCTTGTATTCTGTAATGCAAGTCAAGGAGATTTATCTCTAGTGCTGTGAAATTAAATACTCTTAGAATAGAAAAAATAGTTTCAAGTTGACAATCAGTCACTAGTAGTTCCCCAGGGCTCAGTATTTGGTCTAGTTCTTTTCAATATCTTTATCAATGATCTGAATGAGGGAATTTATTGCATCCTCAGTAAGTCTTCACATGACACTAAATTGGGTAGTAGTGTTGATCTGCTTGAGGATAGGAAGGCTCTGCAAAGAGATCTGGGCAGGCTGGATCAATGGGCTGAAGTCAAAGGTGTGAGGTTTAACAAAGCCAAGAACCAAGTCCTGCACCTGGGTCACACCAACTCCATGTAACGCTACAAGCTTAGAGCAGTCAGAGTGACTAGAAAGTCACCTGGGAGTACTGATTGACAAGTGGATGGACGTGATGCAGCAATGTGCTCAGGTGGCCAAGAAGACCAACAATGTCCTGGCCTGTATCAGTGTGCTAGTTTGAAGCAGGGTAGAATGTTTTGGAGAAAAGAACTAGATCATAGGCTGTGAAAGGAAAACAGTGGTGATGTCTACTCCCTTCAGAGTCTTGCTGAACAAGAAGAAAGTAAACATTAGATAACATTCTCGCCATTTTGTTGGGCACTCTTGCTCTGGCTGCTGACTGAGCTGCATCTCCCTAACCTCACCTTCCACTCACCTTTGCTTCTTAACCTCTTGGCTGAACCTCTATTCTTCCTTAGGACTGGGGTAAGGTTGAGAGGGTCAGGGGGAAGATGCAGGGGGGGTTGAGATCCCCTCCTGGGGACTCATGTTTCTGGGAGGGGAGTTGTGCTTCTGTATTACTTTTACCTTGTCTATTTCTGTCTGTAACTGTATATACTGTAAATATCTGTTTGTATATTGTGCTAGCTGTAAATAAATAGCTTCATTTATATTCCCAGAGCCGGCTGAGACTAGCTGGGTATTTCTAAAGTGTGGGGGTGCAGGGTACACCCAAACCATCACAATCAGGAATAGCGTGACCAGCAGGAGTAGGGAAGTGATTATGCCCCCGTACTTAGCACTGATGAGGCTGCACGTGATATACTGTATTGTTTTAGTCCCATCTTTGCAATGAAGACATTGAGTTGTTGCAGTGTGTCCAGAGAAGGGCAGCAAAGCTAGTGAAGGGTCTAGAGAACATGTCTTATGACGAGTGCCTGAGGGAACTGGTACTGTTTAGCATGGAGAAGTGGAGGCTGAGGGGAGACCTCATTACTCTCTACAAAGCTCTACAACTTGGAAGAACATTGTAGTTACATGGGGCTTGGTCTCTTCTCTCTTGCATCAGGTGATAGAACAAGAGGAAATGGATTGAAATTGTGCCAGAGGAGGTTTGTATTGGATATTAGGAAAAAAATGAATTACAGAAAGAGTGGTCAGGCATTGGAATAGGTTATCCAGGTAGGTGGTGGAGTCACCATCCCTGGAGATGTTAAAAAAATGTGTAGACATAACATTGCAGAATGTTATTTAACAGCCAAAGTGATGTTAGTTCAATGGTTGGCTTTCATGATCTTAGAGGTCTTTTTTAATCAAAACAATTCTATAATTCTTAATTCTGTTTTTGCTTTCAGAGAGTAGCCTATCTCCATCACAATATTTTTGGTCTTCCTTTTTTCTCTCTTTTTTTTTTTTTTTTTTTTACTTTAAATTTGAAATGCATTGTCCAAAATAAATTGATGAATAGTTTTCTGTGATAAGAAGGAATTTCAGTGTTAAGAAGAGACATTTCTTTTGAGTTAAAGGTGGTTTATGATAGCGCTCTAGAATTACTGAAATTAGTCTATTATTGTTTTCCACTTCATATCCTAGTTCTATTTACAGTTGTGAATTAATTTTTGTCCAAGAGAGACAGTTATGCACAACCAACCATACCACGATTAATTATATACCTTAAAGTGATGAATCTTTTTTTAAAAAAAAACAACATCAATACAATGATTTGTAATACTTCTTAGGGAAATAAAGGTGCAAAGAATAGCAAAAGAGGCTTGAATTCAACAAAATGTAAAATGTGTTTGGATGTTTTCTCATGTAATTTCAACATCAGAAAGTTACCTGAGTTCTTCCACAAGCGGAAAAAAACAGTCAGGTAGCCTATGGTGATACTAAAAAAAAAAAAAATATTGCACATACATACAAAATATATAAACGGAGCACCAAATACCGTACGAATACAAAACTCCCAAACACACACATGTGCACAAAATTAAATACTCAACTAATAACCAGCAAGACAGCCCAAGGAATCATGACGTATTTTAAGACAATACTTACTTTTATCTAGCCTTAGTACTGTTAATTTGGAAATCATTCAGGAATGATACACAGTTTCTCTGATGTACAACCATATGAATACAATTAGTGCTCCCAGTGTGTTGTGAGAGACTAAATCTTCTCTCTTGTAGATGTAAATCAATAAAGATAAAAATCACCTTTGTTTCTCCTCCCTAGAGACAACAGCTACTCAGGAGGTGTGGTGCGAACACATCCTGGGTGGTTTGCCAAAGAATGTGTTTTGGAGAAGTGAGAAGTGGAGGGGTGAAGAGCTAAAGCCCGCTGCTGGTGCTGAAGCCCTGCAAACAGGTAGACTCCCAGAACATGCAAAAAAGACAAGGGAGGATGGTGTAAAACACTTCTGGGCTATGCAACAAGTTTGCCACCTGGCCTGACTAGCCCTGGAAATGTATTTGGTATATGGACAGGTAAAGGACACAAGAGGGGCTGGAGCCCCTCTCCAGTGCCAGACCTCTACAAGTGCATGAGAATACATAGGAAGATTCCCTGGGGGGCTACAACTGGACACATACCTAAGATCATGACTAAAACATCATATAAAAAGACCTGAGCTCAGAAGAATTCCACTGAAGACATCACTCATGGGAAACATCGCTTGTGTCCCAGGTTAGTGTGAATCCCTCCTCCAGTGGAGTAAACTTACTACAACATGGATTTTTTTGAAAGCCAGGAAAAATGAAAATTGTATTTCTTATAGTTTTAATATAAAAGTATATGGAAAATAAACTACTACAGAAATATAATAACCTTAAGGAAGACAGGGAAGAGGTCAAGCAGCAGTGAATCAGCAAAAGCAACAGCAGCCAAAACAGCGGTGGGAGAAGATGCTGCAGAGGAGGATTCTATGCCTACGCCTATTTGGTGGAGGTGAGAAATTAATTTGAAGCAATACAAATTTTATATAAAAATACAATTTATTAAAATTAATATTTAGGAACTCTTGCCACCCCCAACCACTGTGTATCAATATTTAGTTCTGTGCAAAATTATGAAAACAATTATGATAGAATATATACAGGGATTTGGTTAATAACTAGCAAAATATTCAAACTATAAACAGAGAGAGGAATTTCCCTTTTGGCTTAGTGCCACTTGGGAGCTTATGCTATTTGCCCAGCAGGGTGGGCTAAAACTCCTTCTGCTCTATGGCAGAGGCAACTTATATTACAGAGGTATTAAATCTTTACTTATGAGTTTTGTTATTAATTATTAATCACCCTCCAGGGTTGTGTCACAGCCTGTGCCCAGCGTCCAGACTTCAGGGGATCTTTGCCCATTGACCTTTGGACACTGGAATCTTCCTGGCTTGAGGGAAGATAAGTGAATTTTTCCAGTCTCTGGGGGCTTAAGTTTCTCTAACCTTTTGTTCTCCTGGCGAGGGACTATCTCTGCCTCAATGCTGCTGTCTTCTTCTGGATGCCATGTCCAGGGATCATCAGCTTGGCAGGATTACAGAAGCAGGAGAAGAATATCCATGCTGGTTCCGGCACGGTCCTCTTCATGGATTCATGCCATGTGTGTGTGTGGGTGCAGACAATCCAGAAGTCTGCTTCCTGGTTCTCTCCAGGAAATAAGCAGCAGGCAAGCAAAGTGTGCTAAGCTGCTGGGAGTCTGAGCTCCATAGATAAAGCAAGATCAGCTTGCAGATATGCACAGCTGGTGCTGGTTTAGGAGGCTATTGGCTCCTTATATATATATCATGTGCAGGCTTAAATGAGCTCTGTATCTAAGGTACGCAGACAGGTTAGCTGCGATTGAGATCAGTGCGCGAGGTCTGTGCCTCAGAGACCATCTGAGCTATGCAATGGCTTCTGAGTGTGTGAGTATGAGCGGCTGAGCGCTTCAGATGAAGGTCAGAACTGTGTCTGATCCTTGCAGGTGGGTCAGGGAGCTGCGCTGAACTGAACTGAACTGAACAGAACACATGGTTCACCTGTGCATCCCTCTTTATGGACTGTGGGCTGAAATTAATGTGCCCTTTGACCACCAGAGTGACCAATCAGATTGGCAGTTAGCCAAACTTTACCATAGTAGGCAGAAGCTGTTTGCCTGGACTCTCCCAAATATGGGGATCACATGGCTTTGCACCAGGGGGACACAAGCTGGGTGTGTGTATGTTACACAACTTGTTTACAGTCAGGGATCCTGGCAGGAAAACATGTCCAGGCATGTATAGGCATAAAGAAGCCTCTGTTCGGGCCTACAGGCCCTCCACGACAGAAGATAGCGCTGGACACATCAGAAGCAGCAAGGGGAAGGTACAAGCTGTGCTTCCAGACATAGAGCCCTTGATGTCCCAATGACATTACATTATCCATTGTTGCCATTATATGGCCTATCCCTAGAATGTTCACCCTTCCACTCAGAGCTTCCACTTCTAAGTTTTTCTGTTCCAAATGTTTTTTTAACGTCTGAGTTAGAAATCTAGCTTAAATGGCCACAATCCACCACTTTAATATAATTCTCATTGGAGCATATTTTTGCATAACGCAGTATATATGACCAGGTCCTTCAGCAGAAACCACCCCTCACACAGGCGTAGCCTCCCCTGAAGGGGAGAATAGCCAAACAGATTTCCCCAACAAATTCTTTTCACGAATGACAGCAACCCTTCCACCTTCTACCCTTCATAACACTTCTGAATGACCTGGACCTACTTGGTTGACAGAACCTCTACTGTTCACTACACAGATGGCTTGGGCTAGATGATTCTCTCAATTCTTTAAATTTCCTTCCCCCATTGCTTTTAAAGTTGTTTTCAGCAAACCATTGTAACAGTCAATTTTGTCCGAGGCAGCTGCACAATAGGGGATGTGGTATATCCACTCAATGCCATGCTCTTTGGCCCAAGTTTTTATGAGGTTATTCTTAAGTGTCATTGTGTGATTCAGTTCTCTCTGGAGTGCCATGTCATCACATGGTTTGTCTTTCCAAGCCACAAATGGTGTTACACGCAGTAGCATGGGAAACTTGATAGATTTCCAGCCATACGATGCTTGCTTCTACCATAGTCAACACATATTCCCTTCCAGTCTGAGAACAAGGTAGAGTGATGTAATCAATCTGCCGTGTTTCACCACATTTGAGCTTTGCCCATTACTCTCCATACCACAAGGGCTTCAGGTGCTTGGCTTGCTTAATAGTAGCACAGATATCACAGTCATGTAGAACTTGTATTATAGAGTTCATGAATACGTCAACTGCTCTATCCCATGGCCATTGGTAAGCAGCATCTCTACCTTGATGTCTGAGGAATTGTGAGCCTACCAAGCTATGACAATTCACCCCAGTGTTCTCAGTATAAATCCAAGTTACAGTTCACATCTGTTTGAAACATCTTAGCAGCCAAATCTGCCTGAAGGTTGTGTTGATGTTTCTTGGTAGCTTTATTCTTGGGCATGTGAGAGTCTATGTATCATACTCTTACAGGAACTTTGTCTAGACAGGTAGCAATGTCCTACCACAAGTCAGCAGCCCAATCTGGCTTTCCTTTCCATTGCCTATTATTTCTTTTCCAGTCCTTTAGGCAACCCCATAAGGCACTGGCCACCATCCATGAATCACTATAGAGATAAAGCATGAGCCAATTCTCGTGCTCAGCCACATCAAGAGCAAATTGAATAGCTTTTACCTCTGTGAACTGGCTCAATTCACCTTCTCCAGGTGCTTGCACAGGGCTCCAAACTGCAGCCCTCTATTTTCATTTGTTTCCAACAAGGCAACAGGAACCATCTGTAAGTAAAGCGTAGTTCCTTTCTTCAGTTGACAAATCACTGTAAGGAGGAGCTTCCTCAGCCCAGTCTCTCCTCTGGAGGATTTATACAGTTTGTGCCTTATGGTCAGTTGGTGATCATCTTGACTATACCAAGTTGTTCAAAACTCTCCATGCGTGCTTGCTGCATTATGAGAGCCATCCACCTAGACCAGGTAACGTCAGCTGTGTGAGGTAGTGATGACCCCTTTCTCTTAAACATTCAGTTCAAACTGGTAATCTGCCAGCCAAAAGAAGCTGTGAGTCTGTTCCAATTACTTTAGAAGCAGCCTTTACTCCTTCATAAGTAGCAAGGATCTCTTTCTCTATTGCCATGTAGTTTGCTTCTGACCCTCTATATTGTCTACTCCAGAAACCAAGTGCTCGGCTGTGTTTCTCTGGGAGCTCTTTGCCATAGGCACCAGGTTGGGCCATTATCACTTGCAGCCATGTACAGAAAGTTCTTAATGTCTGGACCCATTCAAACAGGTCCTGAACCCATTGCATGAATTACTTCCTGCTTTATCTGATCAAAGGCTGCTTGTTGTTCAGGTCCCCACCTAAAGTTGCTCCTCTTTTGAGTCACATCATGCAAAGCTTTTACAATTTGACTGTATCCAGGGATGTGCAGCTTCCAAGGTCCAACTGTTCCTAAGAAAGACAATGTGTCCTTCTTATTCGTGGGATTTGCCATGGCAGAAACTATATCACATCCATTGGAATGTGGCAGCAACCATTTTACCACTGAATTCCCAAGAACTGAATCCCTCTAGCAGATCCTTTCACCTTGTCTCACTTTATGGCAAAACCTGCCTTCAGCAGAATGTCAACTATTTGGTTACCTTTCTCAAAAACTTCTTGTGCTCTGTTCCCCCAATGATGTCATCGATGAACTGGAGCTCCACTTTTCTCCAACACATCATGGATCTCTGCATGACAGATCATTGAGCTGTGATTCCACCCCTAGGATAAATGGTTAAACATATACTGATCCCCCTCCAGGTGAAGCTAACTCAGGTTTGCATTCCTCCACTATTGGAATAGAGAATAAAGCATTAGGAAGATCTATGGTTGCATACCACTTGATCTCCTTGGATTTCAGCTCACACTGCAGTTCTAACATGTCTGGCACAACAGAACTCATGGGTGGAATTACTTCATTTAGGCCATGGAAGTCAACTGTCAGTTGCCATTCTCCATTTGCCTTTCACACAGGCCATATTGGACTGTTGAAAGGTGAATGTTTTTTTTAATGATGTCTTGACACTCCAGACAACGAATCAGATCATGTATGGGCACCAAATAGTCACAGTTTGTCCAATATTGCCTATGATGTAGAGTCTGGTTTTACCAACGGGAAGTTGTGTTTGACCAACCTAGTAGCCTTTCATGAGGATGTAATCAGGTAGATAAATGATGGTAGAGCAGTGGATGTGTTTTATCTTACTGAAAAGTAAAGCATTTGAAACTGTCTTCCACAACATCCTTGCAGTTAAATTGAGGAAGTGTGATCTGGCAGTGAGGTGGATTGTGGGCTGGTTGAAGGAAAGAAGTCAGAGAGTTGTGGTCAGTGGGACAGAGTGTAGTTGGAGACCTGCAACTAGTGGAGCCCCTCAGGGGTCAATACTGGGACCAGTACTATTCATATATTAACCAACAACCTGGATGAAAGCACAGAGAGCACTGTCAGCAAGTTAGCTGATGACACCAAACTGAGTGGCGTGGCTGACACCACACAGTTGTGCTGCCATTCAGCAAGACAGCCTGGAGAGTTGGACAGAGAGAAATTTAATGAAATTTGTGGGAATCTATATAGATGAAGTTTCACTGCCCTTATTCTTTACAGACAGCTCTGAGAGAGAACACTGATAAAGAGGACAGGGAACAGTTTATGAGCTATGAATCAAGGCAATACAAAGGCTTTGATGCTCAATTAAGGAGGACTATGCTCCTCATCCCCCTGACATCTGCTCTAACACTTGGTCCCATTTTTATGGTTTTGGCCTTGTGGAGGAAGGCTAGCTATCTTTTACATTGTGAGAGAAGGCTTTGTGTTTATACCAGCTATTATAGAACTGTCTGTTGTTTTCCCATCTACATGCTACACCCACTGTGATAAAGATATATAAACTCTCACATTGTTAGAATAAATGTTCTCAGTGGATCTAAAATATGGACTATGAATTCCTCCCACAGAAATCCAACAAGGGCAAGGATAGAGTCTTGCATCTGGGAAAGAATAACCTCATGTATAAGTATAGCTTGAGGACTGACTTACTGGAAAGCAGTGAAGGGGAAAAGGACCTAGAGGTCCTGGTGGGTGGAAGGTTGACCATGAGCCAGCAACATGCTCTGGTAGCCAAGAATGCCAATGCCATTCTAGGGTGTATTAGAAGGGCTGTGGTTAGGAGACCAAGAGAGGTTCTCCTCCCCATCTACTCTGCCCTGGTGAGGCCACATCTGGAATGGTGTGTCCAGTTCTTGGCCCCCTAGTTCAAGAAGGACAGAGAACTGCTTGAGAGAGTCCGGTGCAGAACCACTCGGTGGTGCCCAGTGACAGAACAAGGAACAATGGGTGGAATCTGAGGCATACGATGTTATATGTAAGCATGAGGAAAAAAATTTTCCCTATGAGGGTGACATAACATTGGAACAGGCTGCCCAGGGCAGTTGTCTGAGATATTCAAGACCTGTCTGGATTCATTCTTGTGTGATCTGGTATAGGTGATCCTCCTCCAGCTGGGGCTTGGCCTAATGATCTTTTGAGGTCCCTTACAATTCCTAACATTCTGATTCTGTGAAATACATTAACAGCAAAAACAGAGATGAGGAGAATCTTCATCCCTTATTAGAATACAAGTGGAAAATTGCTATCAAGTAGGCTGAAGTATTTAATGCCTTCTTTGCCTTAGTCTTTAATAGTCAGACTGGTTGTTCTCAGTATTCATTCCCCTTGAGCAGGAAGACAGAGATGGATGGGGAATAACCTGGAACAAAGCAGTTAATGACCTGCTATGACACCTGGACACTCAAAAGTCTATGAGACTAGATGTGATCCACCCAAGACTACTGAATGAGCTGGCAGAGAAGCTTGCCAAGTCACTCTTCATTATTTAACAGCAGTTATGGTTTTATGGGGAGAGTCCAAGTGAGTTGAGGCTTGCCAGTATGATGGCCATCTACAAGATGGGTCAGAAGAACGATTCTGGGAACTACAGGTTTGACCTCAGTACCAGGGAAGATTATGGAACTGCTCATATTGAGTGTATTCACATGAGACGTGCAGGACAACCAGGGAATCAGGCCAGCCAGCATAGGTTCACAAAAGACATATCTTGCTTGACCAACCTGATCTCTTTCTATGACCTGATGTGAGAGTCTAAATCTTCTCTCTTCTTCATCAGAAAAGATAAATATTGCCTTTATTAACTTCTGGGACTCAGACTTGGGGCTTGGCCTAAAGCTCAGGGTTGCAAATCAACAGACAGTGCCTTGGAAACTCCTGGACCTCAGCCTGGCTAGAATGCCCAGGATGCCTACATCTTGTCTCAGCAACCCCAAAGAGAAAAGGCTTATGTGTTGTCCCGGGTTTGGGCTGATCCCTCCCCTGGGAAGAAAATTCACAACACAAACCCCTTTTTTTTGAAAGTCAGGGAAAGATGAAATTGTATTTTCTTATAGTATAAGTATAACAACGTAAAGAGAGATAATAACTAGAGAAGGAAAGAAGGAAAAAAAAATACAATAACCTTAAGGGAGATGGGGGAGGGATCAAGCAGCGGCGAAGCAGCAAAGTAGCAGTAGCCAAACAGCAGCCGGGGGACGACAGGCGAAGCTGCAGCAGCAGAAGCTAGTGGGAGAAAAAGGGGAGAACAAACTGTGCTTCTAGACATTAAGTTCTTGATGCTCCAATGAAATTATATTAATTTGTCTATTGTTGCCATTTATGTGGCCTATCCCTGGAATGTTCATCTCTCCCCTATGTCTGAGCTAGAGGATCAGCTCAAACGGCCACAATCTACCCCTTTAATATAATTTACCATTGCAGCATCAAGTCATTCTATGTAACTAGGGATAACATCAGTATCGTAGATGGTCATTTTCCAGGCTTCAAACATCTTTCTTCAATTTCTGGTCATTCATCTTCTTATTTCCATCTGTCTCAGGCGTTTGCTAGCTCAATGGTTTTCCCTAGAACAGTCAGATGTTTTCTTCAATGAGAGGAATAGAGCAGGACTCTTGGCACTCTCAGGGGTCATGCTCATGGATAATGGGCTCTTCATGGCTTTTGGGCACCACAATTATCTGCAAAAGAACTCATAACAACCTATCTACATTCTTTCTGCCAATGTCAGATTCTTTTGTGGCACACATTGTATTTCACCATTTTTCTGCATAACCCAATATGTATGACCAGGTCCTTCAGCAGAAACCACCCCTAGGACAGGTGTAGCCTCCCCCAAAGAGGAGAATACCCAAACAGACTTGCCCAACAAATTCTTTTCATGAATGACAGGAACCCTGTCACCTTCTACCTTTTGTAAGACCTCTGAATGAGCTGGGCCAGCTCGGTTGGTGGAACCTCTACTATTCACTACCCAAGTGGCTTGGGCTAGATGTTTCTCCCAGTTCTTTAATGTTCCTCCCCCCATTGCCTTTAAAGTTGTTTTCAGCAAGCCATTGTAGAGTTCAATTTTGCCTGAGGTGGGTGCATAACAGGGGATGTGATAGATCCACTCAATGCCGCGCTCTTTGGCTCAAGATTTTATGAGATTGTTTTTAAAGTGGGTACCATTATCTGATTCAATTCTCTCTGGAGTGCCATGTTGCCACAGGATTTGTCTTTCCAAGCCCAAAATGGTGTTACGTGCAGTGGCACAGGAAACTGGATAGGTTTCCAGCCATCCAGTGCTTGCTTCTACCATGGTCAGCACATATTGCTTTCCAGTCCGAGAACGAGGTAGAGTGATGTAATCAATCTGCCACACTTCACCATATTTGTACTTTGCCCATCACTCACCATACCACAAGGGCTTCAGACGCTTGGCTTGTTTAATAGCAGCACAAACATCACAGTCATGTATAACTTCTGTTATAGAGTCCATGGAGATGTTGATTGCTCTATCCCGTGCCCATTGGTAGGTAGCATCTCTGCCTTGATGTCCTGAGGAATCATGGGCCCACCAGGCTAGGAATAGTTCACCTCAGTGTTCCCAATCTAAATCCAAATCACAATTCACATCAGTTTGAAACACCTTGGCAGCCAAATCTGCCTGATGGTTGTGCTGATGTTCCTCAGTAGCTTTACTTTTGGGCATGTGAGCGTCTATGTGTCATACTCTTACAGGGATTTTCTCTAGACGAGTAGCAATGTCCTGCCGTAAGTCAGCAGCCCAAATTAGCTTTCCTTTCTGTTGCCAATTATTTCTTTTCCAGTCCTTTAGCCAACCCCATAAGGCATTAGCCACCATCCATGAATCAGTATAGAGGTAAAGCATAGGCCAGTCCTCACGTTCAGCCACATCAACAGCAAACTGGCTCAACTCACCTTCTCCAGCTCTTGCTTCAGCCACTGCTCGCACAGGGCTCCAAACTGCAGCTCTCCATTCTCGCTTGTTTCCAACAAGGCGACAGGAACCATCAGTAAATAGAGCATGGTTCCTTTCTTCTTCAGACAAATCACTGTAAGGAGGAGCTTCCTCAGCCTGACTTATTCGCTCCTCTGGAGGATTTATACAGTTTGTGCCTTCTGGCCAGTTGGTGATCATCTCCACTATGCCAAGTCGTTCAAGACTCCCCATGCTCACTGTGTTATGAGAGCCATCCACTTAGACCAGGTAACATCGGTTGCGTGATGTGGCGATGACCCCTTTTCCTTAAACATTCAGTTCAAAACTGGTAATCTGGGAGCCAAAAGAAGATGAGAGTCTGTTCCTATTACTTCTGAAGCAGATTTCACACCTTCATAAGCAGCAAAAATCTCTTTCTCCGTTGGTGTATAGTTTGCTTCTGACCCTCTATATCCTCTACTCCAGAAACCAAGTGGTCAGCCACGTGTTTCTCCTGAGGCATGCTGCCATAGGCACAAGGTTGGACCATTATCACTCGCAGCCGTATACAGAATGTTCTTAATATCTGGACCAGTTCGAACAGGCCCCAAACCCATTGCATGAACTACTTCCTGTTTTATCTGATCAAAGGCTGCTTGTTGTTCAGGTCCCCACTGAATGTTGTTTCTCTTTTGAGTTATATCATATAAAGGTTTTACAATTTGGCTGTACCCAGGGATGTGCAGCCTCCAAAATCCAACTGTTCCCAAGAAAGACAATGTGTCCTTCTTATTTGTGGGATTTGCCATGGCAGAAACCTTATTTATCACATCCATTGGAATGTGACGGCGACCATCTTGCCAATGAATTCCCAAGAATTGAATCTCTCTAGCAGGTCCTTTCACCTTGTCTCGCTTTATGGCAAAACCTGCCTTCAGTAGAATGTCAATTATTTGGTTACCTTTCTCAAAAACTTCTTGTGCTGTGTTCCCCCAGTCAATGATGTCATCAATGAACTGCAGGTGCTCTGGAGCTCCACCTTTCTCCAATGCATCATGGATCACTGCATGACAGATCGTTGAGCTGTGCTTCCACCCCTGGGGCAAACGATTAAATGTATACTGAATCCCCCTCCAAGTGAAAGCAAATTGAGGCTTGCATTCTTCTGCTATTGGAATAGAAAAGAAAGCATTAGCAACATCTATGGTTGCATACCATTTGGCCTCCTTGGATTCCAGCTCATACTGGATTTCTAACATGTGCGGCACAGCAGAACTCATGGGCAGAGTCACATCATTCAGGCCATGGAAATCAACTGTAAATCGCCATTCTCCATTTCCCTTTTGCACAGGCCATATGGGACTATTGAAAGGTGAATGGGTCTTTTTAATTACGTCCTGGCGCTCCAGATGACGAATCAGATCATGTATGGGCACCAAAGAGTCACGGTTTGTTCTATATTGCCTGTGGTGTACAATTTGGGTGGCAACTGGGAACTTCACATCCTCTACATTATGCTGCCCAACAACTGCAGACTCATCTGAGAGCTCAGGCCTAGCAGACAACTTCAATTTGTCTCCAACAGCTTCTCCAGTTGCCATTCCAAAGGTCCACTTAAAACCCTTGGGATCCTTAAAACGCCCTTCTCTCAGAAAGTCAATTCCCGAGATGCAAGGTGCATTTGGACCCGTTACAATGGTATGCCTTCGCCAATCACTCCCAGTCAAACTCACCTCTGCCTCTAACCTTGTCAATTCTTGAGAGCCTCCTGTAATTCCCAAAATAGTAATAGACTCCATTCCTTTACAGTTTGAAGGCATCAATGTGCATTGTGCACCCGTGTCCACTAGAGCCCTGTATTTCTGAATTTTCAAGGTACCAGGCCATTTAACATACACATTCCAGTATATCCTGTTGTTTTCCTGGTCCCTGGCCTCCACCTGGTAAGAGGCAGGGCCCCTCTAATGTTGGCCATTACAATTGCAATTGGCACAGTGTTTAATGGTGTTAGTTGAATCATCGCCAGAACCATCTGAGTCACGTGGGGAAACTGAGGCAATTACTCTTTTAGGCTTCTCACTCTGTAACTCTCTCACTCTTTTTAGGAGAAGTGAGGCAGATTTTCCATCCCATTTATCCATGTTTTCACCAAACTGGTCACGTAGGATTAACCAAAGAGACCCACATGACTGTTGTCTATTTTTCAGTGAGTTAGGCTGAATTGGTCTTCTAGGAGGACGCCTATCCCTGATGGCTGAGACATGTACCCACTCTGAGGGTGAAGAAGAAAGGTCACTGTCCTTTGCCAACTGGGATAGGGAGGTTTTAAATTCCACCTTGAGTTGTTTCATGCTGTCTTTTATCTCTGCAGACATAGTATTTATGGCTGACACCATAGCATTAATGGTAAGGCTATCCTCCATTTGCCTCATTTGATCAACGAATTCACCCACAGTCATACAAGTTGTTGCATCATCCTTCCCCACCATTTTACTTGCCAATGTATGGGCATAATTAGAGGGGGCGAGCTGAATAAGTTTCTTTAGGAGAGCTCGGCTCATAGGTATCTCCTCAGGGTCCTCCGTTGTATAATCTCCATAGATTAGCTCTCTTATGGCCATCTCTCGCAAGCACTGAACCCCCTGTTCAATTGTATTCCAGGGTAAGGGTCTCCAGGGTAAATCATCCCTGTTGGGGTACTGCAGTACCACAGCTGTCAATATCCGTGACCAGAGATTAGAGTTGCCACCGAGATGGTCTAAGTGCTTATCTATGCCATTGTCTCTTGAGAAAACTCCCAATTGCCTTACTGTCGGAGGGTTTATTTCTATGGTGTCCATGCCTCCATCCCAGCATCTGTTCAGCCAACTCATCAGCAGTTCTCGCTCTTTCTGGGCATAGTCTTGCCTAATATGCCTGACCTCCTTCCTTGGCAACGGGGCTTTCTCCTCATCATCACTATCATCACTATCATCCCTCTCCTGAATATGTTTTTCCTTTGCTTTAGCCTTTCCACTCCTTGTGCCCACAAGGGTACTGGCCTTCACACCAGCCGATGTACCTTCTCCTGGATCCTCTTCCCTTTGCTCACCCTGCTCTGGTTTATCCCCATTGTCATCTGAGCTATCTCGACCCCCAAGGCTAGCTCCCATTTTTCTCCTCATTTTAACCAGGTCAAGTGAGACCTTATCTAAGGTAAACTGTGTCTTACTCTGGGAGGTGGCTTTTACCGAATCATCTGAATTTTGTTTGTCTGCCTGGCTCTGTTCTTCATGTGGTAGTGGGGCTGAGGCTGAGGCAGAAGGACCCTTACCCACAGCAGCAATAGCAGCCGGCTCAGCGGAGACAAGCGGGGCTAAGGCAGGAGCAGCGGCATTAGCAGGCTCGATGGTGTTAGTGGGCTCACCTGCCAAGGACTTCACCGCCTCCCCCAGGACTGCTTCCAGTCCCCTGGTTGCAGGCGAAAGAGTCTTTGTCTCAGCAGCCTCTCTACTGGCAGAGGCTCTGGTGTCAGCGACCCTCCTACAGATCAAAACATTCAAGCTGTATTTTCCACAAACCAGATCCTCAACTTTATCTGTCTGAGGAACTTTGCCATAGCCCACACTGTCTGCAGCCAGATCCGCTGCAGCAGCCCTTTGTGACTGCACTTCTGCAGGGGTTCCATCACTTCTACCTTTACTTTCCTCCACTCTATTAGGTATGAATGGGAACCAGATAGTTTCCTGCCTCCATGCTTCAAGGTCAGTGGGGTACGGGCCATGTCCAACCATTTTTCCTCCTCTCAAAGGCTCCGAGGCAGGACGTTTTGCTGTTCTGCGAGCAGTCTGTCTGCCCGGTGCCGTGGCCCTCCCTCCCCTGCTTCGGTTGCAGACTGTTTCTTTAACCCTTAACTCCCCGCTATTGCCTCCAGAAAAGGTAAAAACCTCACTTACAGCCTGTTTGTTCCTGCATCTCTCTCATCTCCACACTACAACCAGACCTACAATAGCAGCCAAAAACATCAAGTTCACACATATTAGGCAGGCTATTGGGTAGCTCATCTCTTCCAAATAACTCCTAGTCTCTGACACCAATGTCACATATGGCACACCCTCAACAACATTTCTAAACCCTAAAATATTCCTAACAACATCTCCAACCTTCGTTAGCACAGCTTTTACCTAGTCCCAGACCATCTTAGCAAATATTGAACACACCTGGTAGTGCACCATAGCTGTAAAACACTGCTGAACCGATAGAGTCAGAATTGAGGCAATAATAAGCCAGAATATATCAAACAACTTCATTTTCCCCTGATGTTCTTATTCTGATTATCAATCAAAAGGGGGAAAGAAGAAAAGACAACAAGCCAAGATCGTGCCAAAAAATTCTGTCCTGGGTTTGGACTGATCCCTCCCCTGGGAAGAAAATTCACAACACAAACCCCTTTTTTTTGAAAGTCAGGGAAAGATGAAATTGTATTTTCTTACAGTATAACAATGTAAAGAGAGATAATAACTAGAGAAGGAAAGAAGGAAAAAAAAATACAATAACCTTAAGGGAGATGGGGGAGGGATCAAGCAGCGGTGAAGCAGCAAAGTAGCAGTAGCCAAAACAGCAGCCGGGGGACGACAGGCAAAGCTGCAGCAGCAGAAGCTAGTGGGAGAAAAAGGGGAGAACAAACTGTGCTTCTAGACATTAAGTTCTTGATGCTCCAATGAAATTATATTAATTTATCTATTGTTGCCATTTATGTGGCCTATCCCTGGAATGTTCATCTCTCCCCTATGTCTGAGCTAGAGGATCAGCTCAAACGGCCACATGTGTATTCAGGGTATAGACAGGTACAGCTAGGGAGGGGGCAGAAGCCCTCCCCCTGGTGGTGCCGGACCCTTGTGAATGCATGAGAATACACAGGGAGATTTCCTGGGGAGCTGCAGCTGGACACTGAGCAAAAAATTGTATAAAAGGCAGGAGGAACGCCTGCCAAACTGTGGCATTCCCATCAGACTACCAGGTGTTCACTTCTGCCAGACTACCAGAGCTGCACCACCACCAGAAGAACCCCTGATGAACTCCACAGAAGTTCATCCCTGGCCCATGCACCTATCTCTCTCTCCCCCCCCCAATCTGTGACTGAGGGTAATATGATCTCAGCTCTTTTCCTTTCCTTCTTCTCTTCTTCTCAGTCGTTCTCTTTATCTCTCTCTCTCTCCCCCCCACCCACTTTTCTCTCTCTCCCTCTATTTTGTCCAATTTTTTCCTTTAATTAATAGTTTTGTGGTGATATATGGTCTCGTTTGCACCTTAATTTCACAACACGGAAATCCTTAAGAACAGATCTTGCTCCTCTGGACAGAGATATTGTTAATCTCTGTTCTCTGGACCTTGCCACCTGGTCACCTACTCAGTGATGAGGGAAAGTCTGTCAATTTTGCTGACCTATGCTTTCATAAAGCCTTTGCTACTGTCTCCTACAGCATTTTCCTGGAGAAACTGACAACTTGTGGCTTAAAACAGGTGTGCTCTTCATAGGCAGAAGACTGTCTGAAAGGCTAAACATAGAGTCTATTGGTGAAAGGAGTTAAATCCAGTTGGAAGCCAGTCACAAATGGTATTCCCTAGGTCTCAGTTTGGGGGTCAGTCTTGTTTATTATCGTAATCAATGACCTCTTTAAGTTTGTAAAATTTGGGGGTGTGTGATATATGCCTAGCTTACTGTGGGACATGAACATAAGATGGTTTAGTATTCTTTAGAACTGAGATCATGCACAACCAGCAAGCATTTATGTTACATGATAATCTGAAAAACTGACCTGCCAAATGGCTGAATGAGAGAGGCTTGTGAAGATAAGACACCCCACTTTCGGCTAAAACTTACAAATCAAAGCTAAAATAGAATAAACACCTAATTTCAAACAGATTCTGAAGGCCTGAGAGAACTTCACCTAATTAACAGCAATGATGAGCTAAATCAAGTAAGCAGGTGGTAAGCATATAGCATATGTTACTCAACTCTCTGCTCATGCTAAATGTTACCTAGAAGATGGAGATAAATGGGACTAAGGTATGAAACCCACAAGAGAAAAATTTCTCAGGGAACAGCAGAAATAGAGCCAACAGAAACACATACAGCAGTGGGTCTATCAGAGAATCACAGAATTTCTTAGATTGGAGAAGACCTTCAAGCTCATCAAGTCCAATCATTAGTTTCATACTTACAAGTCCTTGACGAAATCAAATCCCTCAGCAGAACATCTAATCACTATGAATTGCTATGGTTGGAAAGGACCACCAGGATATCACAGTATCACAGTATCACCAAGGTTGGAAGAGACCTCACAGATCATCAAGTCCAACCTGTCACCACAGAGCTCAAGGCTAGACTATGGCACCAAGTTCCACGTCCAACCTTGCCTTGAACTGCCCCAGGGACGGCGACTCCACCACCTCCCCAGGCAGCCCATTCCAGTGTCCATTGACCCTCTCAGTGAAGAACTTTCTCCTCACCTCGAGCCGAAATCTCCCCTGACGCAGCCTGAGGCTGTGTCCTCTCGTTCTGGCGCTGGCCACCTGAGAGAAGAGAGTAACCTCCTCCTGGCCACAACCACCCTTCAGGTAGTTGTAGACAGCAATAAGGTCACCCCTGAGCCTCCTCTTCTCCAGGCTAAACAATCCCAGCTCCCTCAGCCTCTCCTCGTAGGGATTGTGCTCGAGACCTCTCACCAGCCTCGTCGCCCTACTCTGGACACACTCAAGCATCTCAGTCCAACCTTCATCCCAGCATCCTTAATCACTAGACCAGAGCCTCAAGTGCCATATCTACTCTCCTTTTAAACACCTCCAGAGAGAGCGATGCCACCACCTCCCTGGGCAGCCTGTTCCAGTGCCTGACCACATGCTCAGTAAAGAACTTCCAACATCCAACCTAAACCTCCCCTGACGCAATTTGAGGCCATTTCCCCTTGTCCTATTATTAGTAATTCAGAGACGAGACCAGCTCCAGCCTCACTACAACCTCCTTTTAGGTAGTTGTAGAAGGCAATAAGGTCCCTTCTCAGCCTCCTCTTCTCCAGACTAAACAACCCCAGTTCCCTCAGCCACTCCTCATATGTCACATTTTCCAGACCTCTCACCGGCCTTGTCACCCTTCTCTGCACCTTCTCTAGCACCTCAAAGTTCCTCCTATACTGCGGTGACCAAAACTGGACACAGTACTCGAGGAATGGTCTCATGAGTGCTGAGTACAGGGGTATGGCCACGTCCCTACTTCTGCTGGTCACACCATTTCTGATACAGTCCAGGATGATGTTGGCCTTCTTCGCCACCTGGGCACACTGCTTGCTCATGTTCAGCCAGCTGTCCACCAACACCCCCAGGTCCCCTTCTGCCAGGCATCTCTCCAGGCTGTAGGGTTGCTGGGGGTTGTTGTGGCCAAAGTGTATGACCTGGCACTTGGCCTTGTTAAACCTCATGAAATTGGCCTCAGCCCATTGCTCTAGCCTGTCCAAATCCCTATGCAGAGCCTTCCTAACCTCCAGAAGATTGACACTTCTGCTTAATTTGGTGTAATCTGCAAATGTGCTGAGGGTGCATTCAATCGCCTCATACAGGTCATTGATGAAGCGATTAAACAAGACTGGCCCCAAAACTGAGCCCTGAGGGACTTCACAGCATTTTCAGTGGCAGTTAGGCAGGAAAGACAAAGACAAGGATGGTCAATAGGTTGTGATCCTTTTCCTCTACCCAAGAGAGGGAACCTTTCTTGGTAAAAATTGCACCTTCTATATACAACTTAAGTTTTACTGCAATAGAGATATTGAGATATTTGCATATGTGACTCTGTCAGATGTTAGCCAGGATTTATTAACCTGAGATCAATTACTTGCAGTTTGTGCATTTATCACCAGCAATCCAGATTCTGTTGTATCTGCTACTTTAATAAATTAAACTATTTGATTACTTCAGCTTTCTGAATCTCTATGAAGGGTGTGCTAATCTGCTCAAAGTTAGAAGGCTCTCCAGAGGGACCTGGACAGGCTATATGGATGGACCAAGATCAAATATATGAGGCTTAGATTGGATATAAAGAAAAAAAATCTTTACTGAAAGAATGGTAAGGCACTGGAATAGGCCGCCCAGGGATGTGGTGGAGTCATTGTCCCTGGAGGTGTTAGAAAAATGTGCAAATATGGGACATAGTTTAGTGGGCATGGTGTTGCAGGGTTCACACTTGATGATCTTAAAGGTCTTCTCCAAGTGAAAATTTGATAGATTTTCCTTCTTAGATCAAAAAAATACCCAGCAACTTAGTGGAGATATTAACCAGCATTTCTGCAAAGCACTACTCCAGGCCACCTACAAAGTAAGAAGGATTCTTTTCTGCAGCAAAAATGTGATCTACTTTCACATACTTTCTTGCTTTCTTAGTTCCATGTTGTGGTGTTTTTGGAGGTAACACTCCAGCATCATTCAAAATTTTAAGAAGGAATTGTACTGGATATGGAATAACAGTAAGATAAGTCTGTATTATTTCATTTGCTTGCTACTTAGGATAAAGTCTGCTTCATAAACAATTCCCTTCACTTCACCTTTCTGCCTTCTGCTATATGCTCTCCTCCTGCACTCTTCTATCCTGACTCACTTCTGCTGCATTAACTTTGTCTGAGTAGATAACAGTAGGGACCTTTCTAGTTTCCTCTCTGGGGAGGTGATGGTTTGGCTTTCTGGGGTTTTGTCCAGGGGGGATTACTGTGTTATTTCTAAACTGTAAATATATGGAAATCTATTTTCTACGTATGCATTGTATTATATGCTTTTAGATATTAGCTTGCTCTGAATGTGTAGCCTCATTTTCTTCCAAGACTTCTGAGCTAGTGTGGTGATTTTATTCTTTTAAGCACACTACACATATATAGAAACTTTAGTATTTGGTTCCTTTTTGTATAGTGACAATCAGAATAGGTAAGTTGCATAGGTTTCTTTCACAAATAAATAATTTCAAAAAATCTATGGGAAAAATTATGGGAGAAAAAGACTGCAGGAAAAAACAGTATGCCAACAGATCACAAAAAATAGAGGCAAATTTGGAACTCACCTATCAAAAACATTAGAAATGTCATAAGTTTTCAAGTGTAAAGGAAAAGTTTCATTTTTTCTTTATGGTTAATAAACATTTAAAAAAATGTAGAAATCTAAAATTCCTTGCATGAAAGCAATGTTTAGTGTTCACTTGATCCAAGATCCCTGCCATGGATGGGGATATCTTTCACTGGATCAGATTTTTTAAAGCCTCATAAAACCTTTGGGTACTGCCAATGATGCGGCATACACAGGTTCTCTGTGCAATCTGTTCCACTGTCTCACAATTCTCATCATAAAACTTTTAGTTTAAAATAATTACCCCTTGTCTTGTTACTACTGACCTCAATAAGAAATCTCCCTCCAACTTTTCTTACAGTTTTATATATATATATATATATGTGGGAGAATTCTCCCGCAGCAGGATGTGAGCTGGTAAACATGAGAACTCATGCTGGGAAGTGTCTTTGAGCTGGAAGCTGAGCTGTGGACAGTGAGCAACCCACACACACCTGCAGGGGGCTGGGCCTGCCAGCCCCCTGGGGTGGACACCGTGGATTGTTTTGACACAGAGCAACCTATCTGCACCTTGCACATGACTCTGAGCCAATCTGTGCTGTCCACTTGTGCCAGCCCAAAACTGATTGTACACACCTTCTCTGAGCACTACTTAAGATGCTGCGCTGCCCTAATAAAGTGTACTGCTGCTTAGCAAGCTGCTGAGTCAACTCGTCAGTACCCCGATTTCACCTCTCACCAGCCTCCTGCCTCCGACATATATATATATATATATGCGTGTGTGTGTACTTAAAAGATGCAATAAAATCTTCCTGCAACTTTCACAGGATGAACAACTGCAACTGCCTCAACCTTTCCTCTCAGGAAAGGTGTTTCAGCATCTGATCATTTGAGTGGCCCTCCACTGGACCCACTCAAACAGCTACTTCTTGTTCTTTTGCTGGGGACCACAGAACCAGAGACAGTACACTGGGTAAGGTCTTATGAAAGCAGAGTGTAAGGAAAGAAGAACAGTGAATATCTTCTGTCTGAACTTCCACAAATCCCTCCCAAGAACCTTTCTGTCTACATTGGAGAGACAGCAAATTTATGGGTTGACTGGTGGTTTGCTTAATTGATTACTTCCAGAGGGGAGTGGTCAACAGAAGAATGTCCAGATGGAGACTAGTGGCAAGTGATGTCCTTCAGGACTCCATATTTAGACCAGTTCTGTTTAGCATCTTCCTCAAAGGCATAAACAGTGCGATCAGCAGCACTCTCAGCAAGTCTGTAGACAAAACCAAGTTGAGTGGTGCAGCTGAAATGCCTGAAGCATGGAGTATCATCCAGGCAGATTAAGACAATCTTGAGAAGTGAGCCTGTGTGAGACTTCGACAAGACCAAACTCGTGGTCTTGGTCTGGGTTGAGGCAATTCTAGATACCACTAAAGGCTAGAGGATGAATGGATTGAGAGTAGCCGTGCAGAGAAGGACTTGAAGATACTGGTGAATGAAAGGCAGGACATGAGCCTACAAAGTGCATTTGCAGCTCAGAAGACCAACCATATCTTGGGCTGCATCAAAAAAAAGTGTGGCCAGAAGGCCGAGGGTAGTAGTTCTCCCCCTCTGCAGTTGTGAGACTCCCTCCCTGGATTGAATTCAGAGGAGAGCCATAACGATTAGAGGGCTTGAAAATCTCTGCTATAACGAAGGGCTGAGAGCGTTGAGGTTGTTCAGCCTGGAGAAGAGAAAGCTCCAGGGAGACCTGATGGTGAACTTTCAGTATTTACACAGGGCCTCCAAGAAGCATGGAAACAATCTTTTTAACAAGGAATGATGAAATACGACATTGGTTAGTAACGAGTTTAAAAGACAGTAGATTCAGGTTAAGTATAAGGACAGAAATGTTTCAACTAGCATCATGAGACACATCAACAGGATGTCCAGGGAGATGGTAGGTGTCACATCCCTCGAAACATTCAAAGCTGGATTGGATGGAGCTCTGAGAACTGTGATCTAGTTGGGGATGTCTCTGCTCACTGCAGGTAAGCTGAAGTAGATAACCTTTATAGAGGCCTTCCAAACTAACACATTGTATAATTCTATGATATGTAGATACAGACATACATAAATATATGTATATATCCATTTAGCTAATTAGATAACACTTCCTTTTTCCTAAGTCAGAATGACAATCATACACAATTTTTTGGGTTTGATTCATATCTGTTCTCAAATGTTCCTAATAGGGGACTGATGTGTAAATTTCTACTTTCAGTGGAAGACTTTTACAGGGAAGAATAAAGGAAAGCATCGCTCAGTATACAAATGGATGAGAAATAAAACCTTTTATAACGAATTATATTATAGGATGGTTTTGTAGGAGCACATTTTCTGTCATGAAAAACAGATGTAACAGCACAGGAACTATCATGACACAATATCACAATCACAAATCTTGATCTATTTTGGGGAAATGATGCATGAAAACTGTAAGCCTTAAGTTGGAGCTACTTGAATAGCATTTGTTTATTGCTTAACTTTATTTTGTTGCTGCATGTAGGCAGTCAATGGAATATATATGATTCTTGATAAACTGCTCTTTGTCTTGAACTTTGTTGTTTTTCAGAAATTCTAGCTGTGTTGCAGAAATTTTAGCTGTATGTACTTCCTTCTGGTTTTACTTTTAAAATTTTTGCCCTACAATCTACTACAAAATGATATTATATATTGGGGGTTTCTTACACAGTACTTCTTTATAATAAGAAGTAGACAGCAAAGATAAGAAACTTATCATCATCATTAATGTTAATAGGTTAGTTTTTTTAATAGTACACTTTTTTTTTTTTTACAATAACCAGTTTTAATGTTGTGCAACTTTCTCGATGACAGCCTGACTTTCCAGTTGACTAATCAGCTGATGAATGGGCAACAAAGAGTCACGGTTAGTTCTGTACTGCCTGTGACGCACAGTTTGAGAAACAATTGGCACTTCCATATCCGCAATGTCATGATGTCCCATAGCTGCAGATTCATCTGAAAGTTCAGGTCTAATGGACAATTTCAATTTACCATCCTCAATCTCTACAGATGCTATACCAAAAGCCCATTTGTGACCTTTAGGATCTTTGAAACAACCTTGTCTCAAAAAGTCAATTCCTAAAATGCAAGGCGCATCAGGACCAGTTACAATAGTATGTTTCTTCCACTCTTTACCAGTTACGCAGATCTCAGCCTGTATCTTAGTTAACTCTTGAGATCGACCAGTGATTCCAAAAATAGATATGGACTTTGTCCCTTTGGAACTTGCTGGCAATAAAGTACACTGAGCACCTGTGTCAACTAAAGCCCTGTATTTCCGAACTCTTGAACTGCCAGGCCACCTAATGAATACATTGCAATAGATTCGGTTCTCTCCACTATCCCTTTCCTCCTCCTGGTTGGAGGCAGGGCACCCCTAATGCTAAACATGGCATGTAGGGTGTACACAGTGATTGGTGGTGTTGTGAGAGGAATTGCAACTGTTGGAACAATTGCAGTTGCTCTCAGGAGCTGAAGAAGTGACATCTACCTTCCTGGCATTATTGCCTCTGTTTCTGCCACTCTGGAGTTCCCTGACTCTCTTTGAAAGAGCTGAAGTAGGTTTACCATACAATTTGTTCATGTTCTCCCCATATGTGTCACACAGAAGTGTCCACAGTGACGCAGGTGATTGTTGATGTCTGGGTGGAATTTGTCTCCTCCTGGGCTGGAATTGCCTTGCAGGAGGTGGGCATCTGTTCCTGACCACAGAAACATGCACCCAATCAGATGATGCAGGAATGGTATCCTTTACCAGATTGGAAATTGAGGTTGTGAGATCTTCCTTCAGTTCATTCATGCTCTCCTTAATGCCATTTCTAATACCATCTTTAAGCTCTGTAGTCGTAGTCTTTATAGCACAGATTATACCAGAATGTGACAAACTGTCCTCCATCTGCCTCAGCTGGTCAGTGAATTCACCAACAGTGAAAGACCTTCCATTATCACTCCTTGATAGAAATTTACTGGCCAAGATGTTAGCATAGGATGAAGGAGCAAGCTTAATCAGCTTCTTCATGAGACCTGTTCCCAAAGGAATATCGTCAGGCTCATGAGTGCCGTGATCTCCATAAAGCACTTCCTTCACAGCAAACTCCTTCAGAAGCTTAATTCCCTGCTCAATGGTGTTCCACTTCTTGGCAGCCCATGGCAAATCATCTTGGGAAGGATATCTCATAGCCACAGCCAACAGAAGGCGTGTCCACAAGCTAACCTTACCAAGAGGACTTGCTAGGTATTTGTTCACTCCACTCTCCTTAGTGAGTGGTCTCAGCTGCTTGGCAGACTTGTCTCCTACCTGCAGAGCATTAGCACCAATGCCATGGCATCTCACTAATCACCTTAGGATTGGTTCACCTGATTCCCTTGAGTATTCCTTTCTAACTTCCCTGACTTCTCTGAGTGGATCATTGGAGTCCTGGATGTCATCTTCCTCCTCTTCCTCCTGTTGATCTGGTTGTCCCTGGCCAAACAGAACCTTCCTCATAGCACTCCTAAACTCATTGGAACCATCCTCTCTCTTGGCATCCAACCTCACAACGCTCCTCTCATTTGAGTATTGATGTCTCAGCACATTCGTGAGGTCTCACAGACTAACTGCCTCCTCTTCCTCCTCTTGTTGATCACCAGAGGTCTCCTCTCTTACATCCTCCTGTGAACCACATTTTGTCTTAGCTTTTGCCTTAGCAGGTGCTAGAAGGGCCTGAGCAGCAACAGACCTTGACGTGTCTGCTGGAGGGTCTGAGTCATTAGGGGTCTGACCTGGAGCTTGTGAGTTCAGATCTGCCTTAGAGTTAACAGGGCTCTGATTCTGGTCTGCTGGCTGGGAATTCAAACTGGCTGAGCTGGTGTCATTAGGATTTGGACTGACTGGGCTAGAGTTACCAGCATTAGTGGGATTATTTGCCTGTCCTTCTGGGATGCCTGCCAACCCTGATGTGTTATCATTGCTGCTAGGAACATTCTGATTTTGGGTACCTGCCTGTGCTCCTGGAACTCCTGCCAAACTCTGCCCATTGTTATTGTTATCCTTACTGTTTACATTCCCGGCAGGAACATTGGCTGTGTTCCCAGAATCTGGAGAGGAGGGTGGAGAGGCTGGAAGGGGGGAAGTAGATAACTGTGTTCCCTTGTTTTGCTCTGAAAGAGACTGCATTTGAGACACAGAATTTTTCCTAGTTCTTACAGAAGCTGGTTTTGAATTTTTCACAAATAATGCCAAAATTAATATGAATATTAATCCCATGAGACATACATTAAAATTTGAGAGAATTGAAACAGTTTTGCACGAGCAATTTCCTAGACAAACCTCTGGAATCCCAGTCTTAGGCTGAATCATTCTCATCAAAGTTGTGGGTAAAGCAGAATTTCAATTGGTTGTCACATTATTGATAAGTACTCCTGTAATGTTACTAGTAAGGTTTTCAGATACATTAAAACCAGCATGACCAAAGATAAAATCACCCCAGCTCCAGAAAATGCTTGAAAGCTTAGCTTTGACCTTCTTAAAAACTACACGAAGCAAGAAATAACCAATTTGATCTTTGATCCAATTTTACACAAAAAAAAAAACAGAAAACAGGCCACACGATAATCCCCACCAAGTACCATAGCTGCTTTACTAGCTTCATTTTAAGTCCCAGAGTTAATTTCCAGTCACTCAAATAAATTTAGCCCCATGTTGGGCGCCAATTAAAAATATGATGGTTTAGATGTTATCCGCCCTACACACACACTTTTGAAATTGCCCCAGCTAACTCAGAAGGCCTCCAGGAATATAAATGAAGCCAGGGGGTTAGGAAGCAAAGTGCATTAGTAAAAAAAAACGGAGGGTGAGGTTAGAGAGAGAAATGCATCTAGGAGCTTGCCAGCAGCAGAAGTGCTGAGTGGTCATCTATGTTTTTATTTCTTGTTCTTATACATCTTAGCAAGCCTATGAGGGAAGTAGACATCACCATTGTTTTCCTTTCACAATCTGTAATCTAGTTCTTCTCACCAAAACATTCTAGCTAGCTTCAGAGTAGCACATTGTGCTAGTTTGAAGCAGGGTAGAATGCTTTGGTGAGAAAAATTAGATCATAAGCTGTGAAAGGAAAACAATGGTGATGTCTGCTCCTCTCACAGTCTCGCTGAGAGGTATGGGAACAAGAAGGGAAAACATTAGATAACACTTTCACCATTTTGCCCTCACTCTCGGGCTGGGCTTTGGCTGAGCTGCATCTCCCTAACCTCATCTGCCACTAACCTTGATTCTTAACCTCTTGGCTGAACCTCTATTCTTCCTTAGGACTGGGGTAAGGTTGAGAGGGGCAGGGAGAAGGTGCAGGGATGGTTGAGAGCCCCTCCCTACCTTGTATATTGTGCTAGTTGTAAATAAATAGCTTCATTTATATTCCCAGAGCCCGTCTGAGTCTAGTCTGGGTATTACTAAAGTGGGGGGGGGGGGGCGGGTAACATTCAAACCACCACATATTTTTATTTGGCTTTCCCCAGCATGGGGCAAATTCATTTGAGTGACTGTTAATTAACTCTGGGAATCAGAATGAAGCTAATAAAGCAGCTATTGTACTTGGTGGGGGCTCTTATGTAGTCTGGTTTCTGTTTTCTTGCATTCAATTGGATCAAAGCCCAAATTGTTTCTTACTTTCTTAATGTGGCTTATATGAAGGCTAAAGCTAAAGTCACAACCATTTTCTGGTCCTGGAGTGATCTCATTCTTGGATATGCTGGTTTTAATGTCACTGAAAATCTTACCAGTAACATTATAGGGGTATTTGCCAGGAATTTTACAAGCAATCAAAACACTATCTTATCTAGAGCACTAATGAGGGTGATTCAACCCCAAACTGAGATGCCGGACCCTTGTAAAGACTTTTACTCAAAGCAGACCATGGCAGGTCTGGTATGTGTCATCCTGGGTCTTATAGTTTTAATTTTCATATTAATTCTGCCATTATGTGTGAAAAATTTGAATGCAATACCTGCAAAAACTGGGAAAGTTTCTGTCTCGAAAGCATTTCAACAACAATCTCCTTCCCAGCCAAATTCAGGGACAGTTTTCAGTTTCCACTACCAGTGGAAATATAAACAAAGATAAACCAGGCGTACAACAAGGAACACCACCTACTTCACAACAGGGAGCTACTATTACAGTTACTATACCTCCTTCTCCAGATTCTGGGAAAACTGTCAATGTTCCTGTCATGGAACGCAGTTTCGCGGCAGAGTTTATGGGGAAAATACGCGAGGCGTTGACTATTTTATTAGTGATTTATTGCAAAAAATGCGAATTCCCTCTTCCCGAAACTGCACCACCCTTGTGAATTCTTTTGATCGAGGTCAAAGTAACATTTCCGAAAATGGCAAATTAAAGAGTCTATGATGTTTAAAGAGAGTTCTTTTGAGTCTCTGGTTTGAGTTAACAGTTCGTCAGCTACTCACAGTCTGTAGCTTGGTAGGGAGTCCCTTTCTCCTGATGAGAGTCCAGGCGTGTGCAAGCTTCCTGCCTCTGTGACTCGGCGTCCGCCCGAGGCGAGGCTAGATCGGCAAGCAGCTTGTTGTTGTTAGAAGTCCGGGGAAAAACCAGAAAGGCTGGAAAAACCCAGAAGGCTAGGGGGCCAAAAGCCTCGATCCTGGCCTGTCCACCATTTTTATAATGTTCCAAAATAGGACTAGCCCACAACTCGGACCACTTTTACGTTGTTCACATACATTGGTAAAAACAATAAGCAACTTATACAATTGGATAACATTACCTAAACAATATAAAGACCACTCCTCATGCCAGCCCACCTGCAGGTGTTGGGCAGGCCTGAGAAAGTCGTTTCTACTAACCAAAACAATACCCTGTTGTCTGGAAAGCAAGGCCAAGTGAAAGGGAAACATGGCCAGTGTTTACCTTTCACTTACCCTAGGGAGAAATCTTCCCATGGGACTGAAAGATTGTTTTGGGTTTTCGATGCTTTCTGCTTAAATGTGAGGCACTAGAAACTACACAATGTAGCAAAAGCTTAGAGAGCTTTTGCTACTCTCCATGACAGTTCCTAACAACAATGACAACAAACAAGGATTGGCAGGTGTCCCAGGAGAACAGGTAGGTACTCAAAGTCAGAATGTTCCTAATAACAATAATAACACTGGTAACACTAGCCCAGTCAGTCCAAATTCTCCACAGCCCCAAAGAGCAGACCAGAACCTTCTTAATTCTAAGGCAGATCTGAACTCACAGACCCCAGGTCAGATCCCCAATGATTCAAACCCTCCGGTAGACACATCAAAGTCTGTTGCTGTGCAGGCCTTTTTGGCACTTGCTAAGGCAAAAGCCAAGACACAGCTTTTGACAAAGTGTGATTCAAAGGAGGATGTAAGAGAGGGGACCTCTGGTGATCAAGAGGAGGAAGAGAAGGCATTTAGTCTGCGAGACCTCACGAACATTCTCAGATCACAGTACTCAAATGAGAAGAGCACTGTGAGGTTGGCTGCCAAGAAAGAGGATGGTTCCAATGAGTTTAAGAGTGCTATGAGAAAGATTATGTTTCTAGGCAAGGGACAACCAGATCAATAAGAGGAAGAGGAGGAGGATGACATCCAGGACTCCAAAAATCCACTCAGAGAGGTCAGGGAAGTTAGAAAGGAATACTCAAGGGAATCAGGTGAACCAATCCTAAGCTGGCTAGTGAGATGCCGAAGCATTGGTGCTACTGCCCTGCAGGTAGGAGACAAGTCTGCCAAGCAGCTGAGACCACTCACTAAGGAGAGTGGATTGGACAAATACCTAGCAAGTCCTCTTGGTAGGGTTAGCTTGTGGACACGCCTTCTGTTGGCTGTGGCTATGAGATATCCTTCCCAAGATGATTTGCCATGGGCTGCCAAGAAGTGGAACACCATTGAGCAGGGAATTAAGCTTCTGAAGGAGTTTGCTGTGAAGGAAGTGCTCTATGGAGATCATGGCACACATGATCCTGATGACATTCCTCTTGGAACAGGTCTCATGAAGAAGCTTATTAAGCTTGCTCCTTCATCCTATGCTAACATCTTGGCCAGTAAGTTTCTATCAAGGAGTGATAATGGAAGGTCTTTCACTGCCGGTGAATTCACTGACCAGCTCAGGCAGGTAGAGGACAGCTTGTCACATTCTGCCCTAGGCTCTGCTATAAAAAATCCAGGTACATAGATTAAGGATGGCATCAAAGACATCATGAAACAACTGAAGGAGGATCTTAGAAACATTACCAATCTGGCAAAGGACACCGTTCCTTCATCATCTGAATGGGTGCATGTTTCTGTGGTCAGGAACAGATGCCCACCTCCTGCAAGGCAATTCCAGCCCAGGAGGAGACAAATTCCACCCAGACATCAGCAATCACCTGCGTCACTGTGGACACTTCTGTGTGACACATACAGTGACAACATGAACAAGTGGGATGGTCAACCTACTTCAGCTCTTTCAAAGAGAGTCAGGGAACTGCAGAGTGGCAGAAACAGAGGCAATAATGCCAGGAAAGTAGCTGTCACTTCTTCAGCTCCCAAGAGCAACTGCAATTATTCCAACAGTTGCAATTTCTCTCACAACAACACCAATCACTGTGTACACCCCACATGCCATGTTCAGCATTAGGGGTGCCCTGCCTTCAGCCAGGAAGAGGAAAGGGATAGTGGAGAGAACCGAATCTATTGGAATGTATTCATTAGGTGGCCTGGAAGTTCAAAAGTTCGGAAATACAGGGCTTTAGTTGACACAGGTGCTCAGTGTACTTTGTTGCCATCAAATTGCAAAGGGACAGAGTCCATATCTATTTTTGGAATCACTGGTGGATCTCTAAAGTTAACGAAGATATAGGCTGAGATCAGTTTAACTGGTAAAGAGTGGAAGACACATACTATTGTAACTGGTCCTGATGCGCCTTGCATTTTGGGAATTGACTTTTTGAGACAAGGTTGTTTCAAAGATCCTAAGGGTCATAAATGGGCTTTTGGAATAGCCTCAGTAGAGATTGAGGATGGTAAATTGAAATTGTCCATTAGACCTGAACTTTCAGATGAAGCTGCAGCTGTGGGACATCATGACATAGAGGATCTGGAAGTGCCAATTGCTTCTCAAACTGTGCACCACAGGCAGTACAGAACTAACTGTGACTCTTTGTTGCCCATTCATCAGCTGATTAGTCAACTGGAAAGTCAGGCTGTCATCGAGAAAGCTCATTGACCTTTCAACAATCCCATCTGGCCTGTGCGCAAAGTTAATGGCAACTGGAGACTCACCGTTGATTTTCGTGCCCTCAACAAGGTGATGCCACCCATGTGCGCAGCTGTGCCGAACATGCGGGAACTCCAATATGAGCTAGAATTGTAGGAGGCTAAGTGGTATGCAACCATAGACATTGCTAATGCTTTCTTCTCTATTCCCATAGCAAAGGAGTGCAGGCCTCAGTTTGCATTCACCTGGAGAGGAATCCAGTACCAGTTCAACCGTTTGCCTCAGGGGTGGAAACACAGCTCAACCATCTGTCACTCAGTCATCCACAATGCACTGGAGAAAGGTGAAGCTCCAGAGCACATCCAGTACATCGATGACATCATTGTGTGGGGCCAACCTGCTGAGGAATTCTTCGAGAAAGGTAATAAAATCCTTGACATTCTGTTGCAAGCAGGTTTTGCCATTAAGAGAGACAAGGTCAAAGGACCTGCCAGAGAAATTCAGTTTCTGGGAGTGCGGTGGCAGGATGGTCGCCGTCACATTCCTCAGGATGTGATCAACAAAGTCTCCATCATGGCAGTTCCCACCAGTAAGAAGGACACACTTACTTCTCTTGGTGTGGTGGGATTTTGGAGACTACACATTCCTGGTTTCAGTCAGATTGTCAAACCTCTGCATGATGTGACTCATAAGAGAAACAATTTCGAGTAGGGACCTGAACAACAATTAGCCTTTGATCAACTCAAGCGAGAAGTACTCCATGCAGTGGGCGTGGGACCTGTGTGATCTGTCCCGGACCTTAAGAACAATCTGTACACGGCTGCCAGTGTACTCCTAGACTGCCAGTTCTAAACTGGATGTTCAAAGGCAAACCTTCAGCACCACATCATGCCACAGATGCAACCTGGTCTAAATGGATGGCTTTGATAACCCAACGAGCACGAATGGGTAATCTTGATCGACCTGGTCTGGTGGAGGTGATCACCAACTGGCTGGAAGGCACAGACTGTTCCAAACCTCCAGAGGAGAAAATAACTCGTGCTGAGGAAGCTCCTCCCTATGGTGATCTCTCTGATCAGGAAAAGAACTATGCTTTGTTCACAGATGGTTCCTGTCGTCTTGTTGGGAACAAGCGAATATGGAAGTCAGCAGTCTGGAGTCCTACCAGGAGAGTTACCGAAGCGAGAGATGGCGAAGGAGAATCCAGTCAGTTCGCTGAGGTAAAAGCTGTCCAACTTGCTCTTGATGTGGCTGAACGTGAAAATTGGCCTATCCTTTACCTCTACACCGACTCGTGGATGGTAGCCAATGCTCTATGGGGTTGGCTAAAGGACTGGAAGAAGCATGGTTGGCAGAGGAAAGGAAAGCCTATTTGGTGTGCTGATCTACGGCAGGACATTGATGCACGGCTGGAGAGAATTCCAGTGAAGGTGCAGCACGTAGACGCACACATGCCTAAGAGCAGAGCTACTGAGGAACATCAACATAATCAGCAGGCAGACCAAGCTGCTAAGATTGCTCAAGTTGATACCAACTCTGATCTTGACATTGACTTTGATTAGAAACACCGAGGTGAACTGTTCTTAGCTCGGTGGGCCCATGACTCATCTGGACATCAAGGCAGAGATGGAACATACCGATGGGCATGCGATAGGTCAATTGACTTGTCCATGGATGCTATCACTCAAGTCATCTATGACTGTGACATCTGTGCTGCTATTAAGCAGGCTAAGCAAATCAAGCCCTTATGGTATGGTGAGAGATGGTCAAAGTACAAGTACGGTGAAGCCTGGCAGATTGGCTATATCACTTTACCTTGATCTTGTTCTGGCAAGCAATATGTGCTAACGATGGTAGAGGCCAGCACCAGATGGCTGCAAGCCTATCCAGTTCCACATGCATGTAACACCATTCTTGGCTTCGAGAGACAAATCATGTGGAGACATGGAACTCCAGAGAGAATCGAGTCAGACAATGGCACTCATTTCAAGAACAATCTTGTAAGAAACTGGGCCAAAGAGTATGGTATTGAGTGGATCTACCACATACCCTACTATGCTCCAGCTTCAGGGAAGACTGAGCGCTGCAACAGTTTGTTGAAAACCACCCTCAAAGCCATGGGGGGTGGGACTCTGAAAAACTGGGACAAACATTTAGCACAAGCTACCTGGTTGATAAATAGCAGAGATCTAGTAAACAGAGCAGGACCTGCACAATCAGACTTGGTCCAAACAGTATCTGGTGTTAAAGTTCCGGTTGTACGTGAAAAGAATCTGTTAGGGAAAACTGTTTGGGTATTTTCACCTTCGGGCAAAGGGAAACCTGTCTGAGGAGTGGTGTCTGCTGAAGATCCTGGTCATACCTACTGTGTAATGCAGGAGAATGGTGAAATCCAGTGTATTCTACAGAGAAATCTAACCTTAGCTGAGAGAGTCTAAATTTAGAATGTATAATATAAGCTGTTAGGAGTTTTCTGTTCTAGGTCCCATTGGTGTCCAAAAATGAAAGAATCTACGAGAGAGTCTACAGTACGTGAGCACAAACCCAACATCACCTGGGAGTCCCTGTTCTCATCTCATCTGTGAGGAGTGTTGCGGAGGGCAGGAACTGATACGTGGCCGAGTTGAGAATTTATCAAAAATAGATATTTTTTATTTTTCCAAAACCCGCCCCCACAACTATATATACAAAGATTAATTTCGTTTGATAAACAGGTTGAGTTGCATGAGAATTAATCTACAAGGATACCATCAATAATCTGACTATATATTTGAAGTCAGAATTTGGAAAAGGACTCAGCTATTAATTAATAGCGGTTTCTTACTAAAGTAAGCTAAGCCAAATAACTCACTCAGGCTGACTCGTGCGGTCTGTCCTTCTCTTTCTTTCCAGCGGCTGCAGGAGTCGTTAAGGGTCGTTAAAGGTCGTTAGGCACACAAAGGTGTGCCTAACAGGAAAGCAAATCCTTGGTCTCTCTGCAGTCCAGGCACAGGGGAGTGTGTGAGCTCAGGCAGACACATATGTCCAGGCACAGGCAAACTCCAAAGCGGGAACCCCAAAGGTGGGAAGACCCCCAATATTTATAACCTTCGCTAGAAAAAGGGCAGAGTTACCACACCTTAGGCGCGAAAGCGCACGGCCAATCCCAGCCTGACTCCAGCGCGGGAACTCACAGGGCAGTCGTCCCCCCCTTCACGGCTGCAGGGCAGGCGAGGGGGGGGGGAAACCAGGCGGCTTTTCCCCTTTCCCCCCGAAGTCCAGTCAGGAGAGCAATTTAGGGGTACAGGACTCAAGGACATGCCACCCCGGTGGTAATGAGCATCTTTGTCTAGAACTTGAGTGATAGGTGATCCCACTTCAATTTATTAACCTATTAATATATATATATAGCTTAGCCTTTTCCAACATTAACAATATGTAACACATTAATCGCCCCAACAATATTTAACAATAATTAACAAGGCTTAACAATAGCCCCAAACAGTATTAATAAAGCTACACAGTCAATTGAAGATTGCTCTGTTCCTGGTAGAGCAACCAAGTTCATGGCAGAGCCTTAGATGCTCTGAGTCCATGGCTGGAGGTCACAGTCCGTGGGTCCTGATGCCATCATCCACTGGCCACCCCGGTGATATGACTCCATCTCTCGTGTAGCTGGGTCTCCCTTTCCCAGGTGCTGGTCAGGTGGTCAGGAACTGGTCCTCTGCCTCGACCTTAACCTGTAAGGAGACAAAACCTACCTCGGCCTATAAAGGCCAGGCTTCACAATTAATAATTGGGGACAATCCATCGTGTACTGATCCGGTGCCCTTTTCCATTTGAATCTAGGGCTTCCCAGGCATATAAGCCTCTGGGTTTACCCAGTGTCATTGGCACCACCCCTATAGAGGGTAGCCTGACAAGCACAGGTTGGCCCACTTGCATCTGGGACAAGGATTTATCCTTAATTCCCCCTGGCACAAGGTCACTGTACACTACTGGCTCAGCTGGGCAGAAGGCCTTAATCTTGGGGCTTCCATAGCTTCCCCAACGATTATTGACTGTAAAGACTGCTTGGGCCAAACGCGAGTCCCAGCCACCCTTAGACACATTTGCATGTCTTTTTATCAGGCCATTTGCCCTCTCGACAATGCCATTTGCCTGGGGGTAATACGGGGTATGAAACACCCATTTCATCCCTTCACTACGTGCCCAGTCTTGCACTGAGGTTGCAGTGAAGTGTGATCCATTGTCACTCTGGATGCACTCAGGTATTGGCAAGATGCCGAACCAGTGTTTGAGTCTCAACGGTTTGAGCTCCCGAGGCTGCACTGGTGGCAGTGGCCATGGTTAGACCAGAGACCACTTCTACGCCAACGAGTATGTATTTTTTTTCCTTGCGATGGCTTGAGGGGTCCCACATAATCCACCTGCCAGGTGTTCCAGAGACTTTTGTCCTGGCGGATATGCTGGGCTGGTGCAAGGTTTGGGTGGTTGGCCTTCAGCCTTATCTGGCATTGTGGACAGGCTGAAACAGTGGTCTCACATGTTGAGAGTGAGACTGGCCATCCCCGAGACCTGCACTCATAGTAGAGATCAGCTTTGCCTGAATGTCCCCTTTTAAGGTGCAACCATTCAGCTAATCTCTCCCAATCCTTTTCCCCATTGCCCACCACATGGATACGTGCCAGGTAGTCAGCCTGCTGATTCCATTTTGCAGCAGGGGTTTCCTTCTTAGAGTGTCCTTTGACCCACCCCACCTTGATGGGTCTCGACCGGCCTATCTCCAGCAGTCTCTGCCAATCTCCAGCTCTCCAGACCTTGGTGCTGCCAATCTCCCATTGATTTGCCTCCCATTGGCAAATCCACTCCGTAGCTCCCTTAAAGATGGCATAGGAGTCTGTGTAGATGGCTTTGGCATCATTTTCTACAGCTAACATGAGGGCCCGCAGTTCACCCACTTGAGCACTGCCTTCACCCTCCTCAGTAACAGTCCTGCCTGTACTGATTTCTAAAGCTGCTGCTTTGTAGTGCCACTGTGAGCCCACTCTCTGGGAAGAGGCATCGGTGAACCACACTCCCTCAGTGTCAGAGTCTGTGGTTATCTCTGGAGCTACATCTATTGGAGATGGCTTATAGGGCTGCCCCAGTAAAGTTGTATCTGGATTTACTGGCTGCTGAAGTTTGGACACCTTGGCCGGGCCCTCTCTTAGAGGCATGAGCTGGGCAATTCCCTCTAAGTAGGCATACCACTTCCTTACAATGGATTTTTGGGCTATCCCCTCTGGTGGAAGGGATCCCTTGAGAATTGGTTTAAGCAGGAGGAAAGGTCCTTGCACCACAATATCCTGTGTGGTGCGAAGCTTCTCTGCCTCCTTAACAGCCCTTGTAAAGGAAAGGAGCCCCTTTTCCCATTCAGAATACCTCTTCTCAGTGTCCTTGAACGCTGTAGAGGAAAACAACAGGGCTCTAGTGGGGCCTTTAGGTCCCTTCTGATAGATTCCACAATAGGAAGCGTGTTCAGAGAAGCCCCATTCTGCCCTTAAGGGGTCCTGTGGGTGTAGTGGGTCCAGTTTCTGGTAGGCCTTTAACTCGTCCTTAAGGGTTTTAAGGCTCTCACTGTGTTTTGCTGTCCAATCCCAGGCCTTGTGCTTTTTCAGCAGCTCATATAGTGGCCTGGCAATCACCGAGAAGCCGGGAATATGCTTCCTCCAATATCCAAGGGCTCCCAATAACTTCTGCAGTTCCTTTTTGTTCCCGGGGATTTGGCCCTTTTCAATTTCCTCCAGGGTGTCAGCAGGCACTGCCACTGCTCCTGCTATCCACCAGGCCCCAAGGAATTTGATTTCCTGTCCTGGGCCTTGGCACTTGGCAGAGGGGATGTCTAACTCATTCTGGGTCAGCAGTTCCCAGATGGCTTTTGCTACGGAGCCCACCTGGTCTTTGTTGTCCCCACCCACTAATATGTCATCTATATATTGATAAATGACAATGCCTTCTGGGACCTTGATAGTGTCCAGAAGCACTGCCAGTGCATTGTGGGCAATGGTAGGAGAGTGCTTGTACCCCTGGGGTAAACGATTAAAGGTGTACTGAATCCCCTGCCAGGTAAAAGCAAACTGAGGCTTATCCTCCTCTCTCAGGGGAATCAAGAAAAACATATCCCAGATGTCCAGGGCAGCCATCCACGAGTGTGATGCAGCCTGAATGGCTGTGACCACTGAGGTTAGGCTAGGCACTGCTGCTGCGAGGGGAGGAGTATTAGCATTCAGCTTCCTATAATCTATAGTTAGTCTCCAGCGTCCATCCGTTTTTTTAACGGGCCAGACCGGGCAATTATATGGAGAGTGAGTCCTACAGATTATCTGTCTCCTCTCCAAGTCGGCAATCGCCTCAGAGATGCCTTGCCTGGCTGTTGCAGGTAAGGGATATTGAGATGCATAGGTGATGCCAGCTTGAGGTAACGCTGGAGCCAACTGCAAGGTGTTTACACGGGCTGTTCTTACCTTCCTTGACTCCACCTCGTAGGCACCGAAGCTCCAAAGAGAGCCGTTTAGAAGATGCCACCTCTTGTCAGCCAGCACATCAAAACCCAATATATTCCCCGGGTAGGGGCTTAAGGCAACTTCCACCAAGGTGCTGCGTTTGTCCCCTGGGAGCCACACCCTTGTTTTAGCTAGGTAGCAGCTATCAGGTGCCCCTGTAACACCTTGTATTCTTATCCTTTTACGGGACGGATATATCCCCAGGCTCTTTGCCAATTCTAAGTTTAAAACACTAATTTGAGCACCTGTGTCAATTAGGAATTTTACGGCTGTTCTACTGGGTCCAGTCGGGATTAGGATAAAGGGCTCATCGTTGTCAGACCATTGACAGATGTTTGCAAAGCGGTGACAGAGGCCTGACGCAGTCACTGCCTCATTTAGTTTTTTGACTCCTGCCGGGAAGGCAAGGAAGAGTTAACCTTCCTGCCCGGAGAAGCAGCTGAAACAGTCGTGGGGGGGCTGCCGCTTCTGGGCGTGCCGCTCCCAGAGCCACCGCTGGGCGTGCCGCTGCCGCTGGCCCTGGGCTTCTCGCGGCTGCCTCTGGATTTCGTAGCTGATCTCTGGAGACACTGCACTAAATCCTTCAGCTGCCAATCTGCCAGCTGCTTTAAGACAGCCTTTGGTACCCCTAAAGTCAGGGATGTCTATACCAGCTGTTCTTTTCTCTGGGTCTCCAGTCACTCTCTTGGTCCCTGCCCCTTCCCCTCGGGGAGAAACCTGCAAGACCCATCCCCCTGGGGGGGCAGTCCTTCTCTGGCTGGACTTGCCTGCGCAGAGTCCTGGAATTTTCTGGGGGAGAAGCACGAGACTGTCTCTCCCCAGCCCCTTTTCCTTCAGGAGACCCAAACCCAAACTGCAGCCCGTGGGCATTCAAGTCAGTTAACAGTTCAGCCCAAGTCATTACATGTTCTGTAGCACCGTCCTCTGAATTCTTTGCAATCACACGTTCAATTTTCTCAACATTCTTCATTACTTGGATTTGCAGAATTGCTGGCAAACCCTTCATAATAGGGTGCAGTCTCTCCGGGTCCACAGGGGCATAAAACGGGCAATTGGAATGTCCCTTATCATAGATAGCCTGGACACAGGCAAGTCTGCGGAGAGCAGTGATGAGCTCAGAGGAGCTGGTGACCTTTAGTTCCGTCGGCTCCCCCCGGTAGGCTGGGCAGACGCTGCTTGCCCAGTAGGCTATCTGGGCGGTGAGGCTGTGTGTCCCCTCGGGTTCACGTGTCAGGAACACATCGTCCCCCCAGTCTCCAGCCGCTTCCTGTGAGTCTAGAAGGACCCGGTCCCCACCAGCTCGGGACACTCGATACACATAGTCAGGGACTGAGTCCCCAGGATCTCTCGCATATTTGACTTGTAAGTCATTGAGCTGTGCGTCTGTGAACTACTTTTTGATAACGGTGGTCCCTGCAGCGCCTTGTCTGCCCTTCACGGACTGAGTCCTTATTACCAGCAGCACGTGCTTCTGCACCATGGCGCCCTCCTCACCGGAGCTCTCTTCACCGCTAGCCACGGGGGAGTCCGGTCGGGACCGGTGCTTTCTGCGTGGCTTTGAGACTTTCTGCCGCACAGAGGCATGTGCAGAGGAATTCTCTGAGTCTCTAGCAGAGTCTTTTGTGCCTGGTTTCGGGGAACTCCTCTCCCCCGAAGAGCCCCTCTGGTCATTCTCTGCCTTTCTCCCCGATTCCCGCGAATCACTCCATTCAAATTCAGATACGGAGACTGAAGAGGTAGTGTCTGCAGGCATTACAAGCCTCTCCTGCCCAGACTTCGGGTGGAAAGGGGAAAAGCCGCCTGGTTTCCCTCCCCCCTCGCCTGCCCTGCAGCCGTGAAGGGGGGGACAACTGCCCCGTGAGTTCCCGCGCTGGAGCCAGGCTGGGATTGCCTGTGTGCTTTCGTGCCTAAGGTCTGGTAACTCTGCCCTTTGTCTAGAGAAGGTTATAAATATTGGGGGTCTTCCCGCCTTTGGGGTTCCTGCTTTGGAGTTTGCCTGTGCCTGGACGTATGTGTCTGCCTGAGCTCACACACTCCCCTGTGCCTGGACTGCAGAGAGACCTTCAGGGATTTGCTTTCCTATTGACACCTTTTTCTGCCTAACGACCCTTAACGACCCTTAACGATTCACCTGCAGCCGCTGGAAAGAAGAGGGAGACAGACCGCACGAGTCAGCCTGAGTGAGTTATTTGGTTTAGCTTAATTTAGTAAGAAACTGCTATTAATTAATAGCTAACGCCTTTTCCAACCTCTGACTTCCGATATAGTCAGATTATTGATGGTATCCTTGTAGGTTAATTCTCATGCAACTGAATCTGCTTATTAAACTAAATTAATCTTTGTATATATAGTTGTGGGGGTGGGTTTTGGAAAAATAAAAAATAACTATTTTTGATAAATTCCCGACTCAGCCACATATTAATTCCTGCTCTCCGCAACAATATACTGTAAATATCTGCTTGTATATTGTGCTAGCTGTAAATAAATAGCTTCCTTTATATTCCCAGAGCCCGTCTGAGTCTAGTCTGGGTATTACTAAAGTGTGGGGGGGCGGGTAACATCCAAACCACCACACACATCAACTCATTTAGATACTGGCTTAAAGCAAAGAAAGGGCTAGTAAGTATGGTACCTGAGAGGAACATGAGTGATTCAGATCACATTGGATCAACTGTGTTGTATGTAAGTAACTTAGAATTCATTATGTTAAAGTACAGATAATTTGTGGGTTTTAAGCAGAGATAATAAATTTGCATTGTAGTATTCCCATATTATGATCCCAAGGTCCAGGTGATAGAAAGCAACTCCAGATAAGTTACACATGTGAAAACTTATATATATGACTGCTGCTCACAGCAGCCTTCCACCCATGCAGCTAAGCTACAGTGACACCTGTTTATACCTGTAATACCAGGTACTTCAACATGGTATTAAATTGTTTATGACTGAAACAAATGTCCCAAAAAAATGAACACTATCATGCTTAAACACTGGACTTTGTTTTCATAAAGAACTGATAAGACAAATATCACAGAGATCACATTTGGCTCTGCTATTGAATAAAGAGTTGCACATAGTTTTGTCCACAGGAAAAGCAGATTAATGTAGCTCTCGAGGTGCACAGCATGCTGCTGCCCCCTTAAGACAAATACAAATAATTGTATGCATGATGTAATTCATCTACATTTTCTCAAATTGCCTCTCTACAAGCTATTAAAGAGTGATTATAAGAGACTTGCCTGACATAAGCTGGTGCAACAAAAAATCCAATCTGTTAGAAGACCTGTAAGAAAATGACGTTTAGTTCAATTAGCTCTGAGAATCAGAAATATTTTTATTGGTTCCCATTAGAAGCTTTAAGACAGCAATGAACAAACTGAAAACAAAGACATAGTTGACACTAGTGAAATTATCAGGGAGAAAAAAAGTTCAGTCCCTACCCAATCACTTTACCATGACATACAGCTCAGTAACCTTGGTAGGCCATGAGATGATTATGTGAGAACTGTAGCAAGGATGAGCTATTATCACTTTCCGTTCCTTTAATCTTTGTCAAGAGATCTGATTAATGTTTGGCCATTTGTTCCTCTCTTTAAGTTTTGTCTAAGACTTGGATATTAGAATTTTAATGGCTGCTTATAGATGTTCTTTGAAACTGAATTGCATAGTATAGTATTTTGACCTAGGCTGATCTCCATTTTCATTTGGCTGTTTACCTCTGTATCTTCAAATTGAATTTGGCTGATGTGAAAGGGAAAGTGAAAAAATTAACTCACTAGGTATGAAAGGATGAGGTTTTGTCTTTTTTGCTCTGTACTAAAAAGCTTAGTATTCCAAGACTACAGAGAAACACTGGGGGCTAAATAATTATAGAACATTAAAAAACATGGAAGTCCTGCTACTGTCACAGAATCACAGATGTCTAGGTTGGAAAAGACCCTCAGGATCACCAAGTCCAGCCTATAACCCTACTCTACAAGATTCACCTTAAGCTCCATATCCAAACAACCCTTAAACACATCCCAGGTATGCTGATAGTTTCTGGTAACTTTCAAATTACACAGCAAAAAAAATGTGCTCTAAATGAAATATTAGCATAACCAATTAAAAAAATGCTACCCTACTGCAGGGCAGCATAGTACTAACCTCCTACGTGTTTGAAGAAACTTCCAGATGCTTGTCTTTTAAGTGTGAATGCAATTGTCACCCTAAGAAAAACAATCCGTCCATGATCATAAAAGCATTCAAATGCTAATGCACATTTTCAAGTAGGGACAAAGAATCTTATTTATTCTTATTGGCTATAGCACATAAAAGATACTGAAAATTCTGACTGAAAAGTAAAATATTCTGTTGCTGATTGTTCTCCACCAACTTATTAAATTAAAACTGAAATACTGTAGTTCCTTCTCCTTCTGTGTGGCAGAAATACAAATTGCCTAGAGTTTTGTTAGAAATAAGAAGTCATAGAAGGTTTGACAAAACATTTCATAGCTTATTGCTCAGAGAAGCAAAGTAACCAAAATCTACTGACACAAATGAAAGGAAAATATTACTATGAATAATCATTAAGGTTCAAGATTATTGATGCTATCACTATGACCACAACTGTACCACTGTTTTCTGGAAAAAACAATCAGAATGTCCTAAAAAGACTATGAAAGCTCACCTGTGTTTATGCCTATGATTTGTCTGTTTAGTTAAGAAATGTATATTCTCCATTCTACTTTAATGCAAAAAACTTTATATCATCACTGCAACAGCACTATCGCTATTATTTAAAGATGTTAAAGAACAAATATAAACCTACACGTGTGTCTTGGGTTCAAATGCAGGTTCCCAGAGACTCTTATAAATTTGGTAGACCCAATGACAATTTATAGAATTTATAGAGTTTATAGAGTGCCCTCCCCTCCTCCCCCTCCTTTCCCCAAAAGACAGGGAGAGAGATAAAAGGTAGGGACACCCCAATAAATCAATCTCACTCGATTTGGAAGTTAAAAAGGAAAAGTTTAACAATAACTTAGAAAAAAAAAAGGGATTGGAGGTAGGGGAGTTTACAAAGGATAAGGAAGGGAAAACAGCAAAATACAAAACAGGGATGGATACAACCCGAGTGTGTGATGGTGTCTCTGCCTCGTGGCTGGTATGCAGTATCAGTGTGTGTGTGATCATGAACGCAGGTAGAGGAGAAACAGAGCAAGAGCAAGAGAGCGAGGAGCAGGAAGTGCTCCTCTTTTATACCGCAGGAAGTGGGGGGAGTGGGCTAACCATCACCTGGAGTGTGGCCCACCCCTGAGGAGGGGCCAAGGCCCCTAGGGTCAGGTTCAGGGTCACTCCCCCAGGAGTGTTAACCCTATACATTCCACCCCTTGGTTAGACCACTTCCACCTTCCTAAGAACAGTCTTCTTCTCCAAAGATGGGAAAAAAAGTGTCCTTGGGTTAAGAGTTCTCTTTAGTCCTTCTCAGTCCCCGGCTGTACCCCAAGGCGATGTGTTCCTCTGGTCCGGTGCAGGTTGCTGAGATGTGAGCAGGGCAGGAACGGAAGAAAAGTCAGTGAAGCAGGAACAGTTCTTGTTGGAACTCAGGAAAGTCTTTTTCCCTCTGTGAAGAAAAAACATCAGGAACAGTCTCTCTTGGTGTCTGGCATCAGGGGAACAGGTGTGGATGAGATGGCTGTAGACATCCTCTGGAGGGAAATCAGGAACAGTCTCTCACTGCAGGGCATCAGTGACGAATCAGATGCAGGGTTCTGGTTGGACGCCGTGGTGTGATGCGACGTTGTAGGACTCTGGATCGCTGCTGCTGTCATGTAGGTTCTGTTGGACGCCGTATAGCGGTGAGAGTATAACTACAAAAACAACTTGTAACCCCTTATGAACTATGATACAAGTATTGCACAACTATGATAGAAGTATTGCACAACTATGATACAACTATTATACAACTATAATACAAGATAACCTGAAAGTATCTGGAACACATGGAATCAACTCTGAGATTTCAAAACCTTTTCAGCTAAAGAGAGATTTCTCTGAGGGACACACTCGATAACACCAGTTTCCATCATCACCCAGTATGTGTGACCAGGACCCTCTGCAGATACCACCCCTTTGATAGGTTTTCCCCCACCAGAGGCAGGAGCAACCCACACAGTCTTTCCCAGTAGATTCCTTTCACAGACTACAGGAACTCCATCTCCCTCAACTATGGGCAGTAGGGCAGACTGAGCAGGACCAGCTCTGTTAACTGATCCCCTGCTATTCACCAGCCAAGTGGCTTCTGCAAGGTGCTTCTCTCAGTTTCTGAGAGTTCCACCTCCCATAGCCTTCAGGGTGGTTTTCAGCAGACCATTGTGTCGCTCAATCTTTCCTGCAGCTTGTGGGTAGTATGGGATGTGATAAACCCATTCTATCCCATGCTCTTTTGCCCAGTTGCTTACAAGGTGGTTCTTGAAATGGGTCCCATTGTCTGACTCAATTCTCTCTGGGGTACCGTGTCTCCACAGGATGTGGCTCTGCAGACCCAGAATGGTGTTACGGGCAGTAGCATGAGGTACTGGGTAGGTTTCCAGCCACCCCGTGCTTCCCTCCACCATGGTTAACACATACTGCTTGCCACTACGAGACCGAGGCAGAGTGATGTAATCAATCTGCCAGGCCTCCCCATACCTGTACTTTGACCACCTTCCCCCGTACCACAAAGGCTTCATGCGCTTGGCTTGCTTTATGGTGGCACAGATGTCACATTCATGGATAACCTGAGTTATGGCCTCCATGGATATGTCCACGGATCTGTCTCGGGCCCATTGGTATGTGGCATCTCTTCCTTGGTGACCAGAAGAGTCATGTGCCCACCGAGCTAAGAACAGTTCACCTTTGTGCTTCCAGTCCAGGTCAATCTGGCAGATGTGGGCAGCCTGGTCAGCTTGGTGGTTATGCTGCTGTTCTTCAGTGGCTCTGCTCTTTGGGATGTGAGCACTGATGTGTCGGATTTTAACTAGCAGTTTGTCCAGGCGTGCAGAAATGTCTTGCCAGAGATCAGCAGCCCAAATAGGCTTCCCTTTTCTCTGCCAATCATTTCTCTTCCACTCCTTCAGCCACCCCCATAAGGCATTTGCTACCATCCATGAGTCGGTGTAGATGTATAGCATTGGCCACTGCTCTCGTTCTGCAATGTCCAGGGCCAGCTGGATGGCTTTCACCTCAGCATACTGGCTGGATTCGCCTTCTCCATCTCTTGCCTCTGCAACCCTGCGTGTGGGGTTCCAGACGGCAGCCTTCCATCTTCGCTTGCTGCCTACCAGGCGGCAGGATCCATCTGTGAAGAGAGCATATGCCTTTTCCTCCTCAGGGAGGTCACTGTATGGAGGGGCTTCCTCGGCACGGGTCACTGCCTTCTCTTCTGCTGGCTTTCCAAAGTCAGTGCCCTCCGGCCAGTTGGTGATGACCTCTACAATGCCTGGACGCTCGAGAGTCCCCATCCTAGCCCTCTGAGTTATCAGAGCCATCCACTTACTCCAAGTGGCATCTGTGGCATGGTGCGGAGTCGAACCCTTCCCTTTAAACATCCAAGTCAGGACTGGAAGCCTTGGAGCTAAAAGGAGTGGTGACTCCGTCCCAATCACCTCAGAGGCAGCTCTGACTCCCTCATAGGCAGCTAGGATTTCTTTCTCTGTGGGGGTATAATTGCTCTCTGAGCCTTTGTACGCCTTGATCCAGAACCCGAGTGGGCGGCCTCTTGTCTCATCAGGAGCTTTCTGCCATAGGCTCCAGCTAGGACCATTCTCACCGGCTGCTGTATAGAGAATGTTCTTAATCTCTGGGCCGGTTCGAACTGGTCCCAAGGCCATGGCATGGACCACCTCTCGTTTGATCTGGTCAAATGCCACCTGCTGCTCAGGTCCCCACTCAAAGTTATTCCTCTTTCTTGTAACGTCAAAAAGGGGTTTCACAATTTGACTGTACCCGGGAATGTGCATCTTCCAAAAGCCCACAAACCCCAGGAAGGATTGTGTCTCCTTCCGGTTAGTGGGTTCCACCATAGTGGCCACTTTATTCACCACATCCATAGGGATGTGGCGTCGGCCATCCTGCCATCGAACTCCCAGGAACTGGATCTCTCTGGCAGGCCCTTTCACTTTGCTTCTCTTAATGGCAAAACCAGCATCCAACAGGATATTAATGATCTTCTCACCCTTCTGGAAGACCTCCTCTGCTGTCTCACCCCATACAATGATGTCATCGATGTACTGCAGATGTTCCGGAGCGCCACCCTTCTCCAGTGCAGTCTGGATGATGCCATGGAAGATTGTAGGGCTGTGCTTCCACCCTTGAGGCAGTCTGTTCCAGTGGTACTGGACTCCTCTCCAGGTGAAGGCAAACTGCGGCCTACATTCTTCTGCAATGGGGATGGAGAAGAAAGCATTAGCAATGTCAATTGTGGCATACCATTTGGCCTCCTTCGTTTCCAGTTCATACTGCAGCTCCAACATATCAGGCACGGCTGCACTGATTGGAGGAGTCACTTCGTTCAGGCCTCGGAAATCCACCGTGAGTCTCCACTCCCCCGTCTCCTTTCGCACTGGCCATATCGGGCTGTTGAAGGGCGAGTGGCTCTTGCTGATGACAAGCTGCTGCTCCAGGCAGCGAATCAGCTGCTGTATGGGTAGCAGGGAGTCTCTGTTGGTGCGGTATTGCCTGCGATGAACTACACGAGAAGCAATAGGTAACTTGACATCTTCCACCTTGTGGGTACCAACCACGGAAGGGTCATCTGACAAACCAGGCATGATAGACAGCTGCTCTTTGTCTGCAGTCTCTACAGCTGCTATGCCAAAAGCCCACTTGTTCCCCTTCGGATCTTTAAAGTACCCTTCCCGGAGAAAGTCGATCCCCAGGATGCAAGGTGCATCAGGGCCAGTTACTATGGAGTGCTTCTCCCACACATTCCCGGTGAGGCTTATCTCAGCCTGCAGCACAGTCAACTCCTGAGACCCCCCTGTGACTCCTGCAATTGTAACAGTATCTGTCCCCCTGTGGCTGGAGGGGATCAGAGTGCATTGGGCACCGGTGTCTACCAACGCTCTGTACTTCTCGGCTTCAGAAGTGCCAGGCCATTTCACAAACACGTCCCAATATACTCTGTTATCCCTGGCCTCCGCCTGGCTGGAGACAGGGCACCTCTAATTCTGAGCAGTGTGACTGCATGAGGCACATGGACCTGAGTTACTGGCTTCACCACCCCTTGAGCGAGAGCGCTGCCTGCGGGACACTGGGGCAACCCCTCTTCTGGAGGAGTTATTCCCTGTGTTTGTCCCCTGCAGTTCCCTTACCCTGGCCCATAGAGCTGAGGTGGGCTGGCCATGCCATCTATCCATGTTTTCCCCATGGTCACACAGTGTTCTCCAGAGTGACCCCCTGTGTGTACCCTGTCTGCTCTGGGCTGGTCTCCTGCGGGGAGGAGGAGGAGCACGGCGTGTGTTCCTTACAGCTGAGACTTGCACCCATTCTGAAGGTGAAGAGCAGTTATCCTCTGCCTTCTGCATTTCAGAGAAAGAGGCTTTTAGCTCGTTCATTTCTTGGGTGAGGGTCTCTACAGTGGCAATTAAGGTTTTCCTTGACAAACTGTCTTCAAACTGTCTTAGGTCATTCACAAACTCCCTGATTGTGGGAAGGTTGTTGGGGTCTCTGCCCAGCAGCAGTGCTCCCAATGTGGGGGCATATGTAGAAGGGGCACACTGAGTCAGTTTCTTTAAGAGGGCTGGCTTCATGCGGACATCATCAGGGTCCGAGGGCCTCTGGTCGGCTCCATAAATTATCTCTTGAACCGCCATTTGCCTCAGGTATGAGATACCCTGTTCCATATCTGTCCATCTAAGGGGATGGAAAATCATGTCATCCTTAGTCGGGTACCTGTACCTCACAGCTATCAGAAGCCTGGCCCAAAGTGAGTGGGTACCATCGAGCCTTCCCAGCTCCTTATCCACACCTCCATCCCTCGACAAGGATCCCAGTTGCTTTGCCTCCCTCTGATCTAGGTCCACTGTTTCTGCTCCTGCATCCCAGCATTTCAAAAGCCAGGCTAAAAGGGACTGTCCGTTTGCCCTTGCATACTCCTGCCTTATGTGCCTGATTTCCTTTCTGGGCGTGGAGCTGATAAGGATCACTCCATTATCAGGTCCATTTCCAGCTGGTTGCTGTTGCTGGGGGGTGCTGGTTCCCGAAGAGGTCCCTTGCCCTGGATCGGTATCTGCGGGAGGGTTTTGATTTGATCTTGCTGGCCGCGTCGTAATTGGCGCCAGGTGAAGGGGGCTGGGCTGAGGGGGCAGGGTCCGGGGGGCTGCCCTGGGCGGGACCGGAGGCGGAGTTTGGGGCGGAGCCGTGCTAGGGGCGGTGCCTGCGCTGGGGGCGGCCGGAACGGCCTGACCTGTCGCCCAACCCCCGCAGCTGCAGCTCGGGCAGTGAGGACCACCCCTCCCCCTAAGCACCCTAATGGCGGCGCCCACCCGATACTTCCACGTGTCCCAGTTCACCGCTATCTTATTAATTCCCAAACCCAAATTTACACACAGTGAAATAACAGCTATCCAGTACCATTTTTCCCCCAAAATATCTGGAGCTTCTGTGCTCCAATGCATATACTCAGATTGATTCCATGTTCCAGAAACATTTCTAAACACAGTGATATTACTAACAGAATTCAGGAAATAGGCATAGACTCGGGCAGGCAAATGCTTAGAATATTCCCAGAGCATATCAATGACAATCCAGAAGACATGGTAACTTATAAACTTTAACAGCCAGCCCCACAACAGCCATGCAAAAGCATTAATGATTAAGACTTTCAGAATATCCATTTTTTAACTTCCAAATCTTCTCTGAAAGAATTCTTTCTACCTAGCCCCACGTTGAGACGCCAAATAAATTGTCTTGGGTTCAAATGCAGGTTCCCAGAGACTCTTATAAATTTGGTAGACCCAATGACAATTTATAGAATTTATAGAGTTTATAGAGTGCCCTCCCCTCCTCCCCCTCCTTTCCCCAAAAGACAGGGAGAGAGATAAAAGGTAGGGACACCCCAATAAATCAATCTCACTCGATTTGGAAGTTAAAAAGGAAAAGTTTAACAATAACTTAGAAAAAAAAAAGGGATTGGAGGTAGGGGAGTTTACAAAGGATAAGGAAGGGAAAACAGCAAAATACAAAACAGGGATGGATACAACCCGAGTGTGTGATGGTGTCTCTGCCTCGTGGCTGGTATGCAGTATCAGTGTGTGTGTGATCATGAACGCAGGTAGAGGAGAAACAGAGCAAGAGCAAGAGAGCGAGGAGCAGGAAGTGCTCCTCTTTTATACCGCAGGAAGTGGGGGGAGTGGGCTAACCATCACCTGGAGTGTGGCCCACCCCTGAGGAGGGGCCAAGGCCCCTAGGGTCAGGTTCAGGGTCACTCCCCCAGGAGTGTTAACTCTATACAACGTGCCATTTCTTTAATGAGAAAAAAAAAAGTGTTTGCTTATTTAATACTCCTTCTTTCAATATTCAGTGCACATTATGGCCAGAGTGGAATTCTTCATTTATTGAATATTTTGAATGTATTTGCTGGACCAAAACCACAGCACAAGGATCAGCTCCTGAGGATCTCAAGTCTGTAACAATAGTACCAATTTATTTATTTATTTTTACAATTCTGTGAAAAATCTTGAATTACTATTTAGGAAAATGTATATTTTTTAAATTTACTATATTTTCCAAAATTTTACAATACAGCTGAGAAAAAATCAAAAGTAGATAAAAGGGGGAAATGGATATACAGATTGTTTGGGAATATTTATAGATTCCCAAATTTTGCATGAGTGAGATGCAAGAAAATCATGTTGGAAGTAAGAATATGCTGTGTGCTTGTCACTATGGGTTACGCAGAATGGCTGACACATTTTCATAATTAACGAGGAGTCCTTTCTACATTATGGCATTCAAGTCAACCAAAACAATGTAATTTATTTTAAATGCCACTTCTGTTAGAATTTACTATATCTTAAAAAGAAGTAAAAATATATTTTTAAGACTATTTAAAATATTATTTTTCTTTTCCCACATTGCTTTTATCTCCGTTTCATTGTTAGTGTTAAGGTCTTTTTGATATGTTTCTTCCTCCTTGTCCAGTTAATGTTCCTCATCTAGGTTTTGTACCTTTCTCTCTGTTTAAAAAATCCTGTTTCTGAGAAGGTTTGCTTACCACAGTGAAGACTTAATTGTCTTTGAGTGTATCTTTCGGGCTGAGTACATTTTCCAGTGCTTTATTTGATGCTCTCTAACCCTGTAGTTAACAGTTTTATCCAACCACTTTTTAAAGGAGAATCAGCTGCAGTTTTCTTAATGGCTGCCAACATTAATTAATGCAGAAAGATCTCATAATACATTTCCTTCAAAAGTTTTGCAAACTTCCTATATTTAAATATCATAAAAATGTATTAAGGTTCATGATATATTCAGCTGGTAACATTTCAACCTTTCAACTACTACAAACATTTTTTTATTTTTATATATTTTAACAGTATTAACTCCATCATGACACATAGGTTCTGCTACATTTTAGATATGTAATTGCTTAAAAACACAGGTTCAATAATCACAAAGCAAATGCTTTATTGTCTCAGTCTTGATCAGAATGCAAATTAGATTTTTGCAGTTATGTGGCATAAATAACTGTTTTCAATGCTTGAGTGGCACAGCTTCATTGCAAAAGTACATTATGAGTGTTTGGGAAAAGTACAGAACAATAGATGATATGAGGTTTTATTACTTCGTCCTGACTCTGTTGTTTCTTCTTTTACTATAAATAAATTAAATGTAATCAAGCAGTTGTAGTATAAAACTGATGCACACTTTCTGAATCAGAATCAGGCTTACTTCCATGACAAAATGGCACTATCCTTGGCACATTGTTTCATATAATTTGTTTTGGAGGCTAAGGGTACTAGTTTCTCATGTGCTCTCCAGTCTTGCACTTCAGTGTAATTTTCCTTCTTCCTTTAACCTGTCATATTACTTTTTTTCCTATTTATCTGTACAATGGAAAATCAGCTAGAATATATTCTGTGAGAACTTTTTAAGAGGTAAAAAATAAATCAATGTCTTCCTGTCTTTTGGATGCACACAAGTGGATACATAGAACTTATTGCACTTAAAAAGTCACAGTCTCATTTCTTGACTTATTGTAATGGTCATGATCTCAGCCAAATAAGGGTTATCCTTCTACTGTTTAATATTGTATTTATTATTTTATTTTGTAGAGGGTTTTAAATTTTATATTAATCTTCACTAAGGTACAGAAGAACAAAAATAATCAGCAGTCAGAAAAAACAGTATTTGGTGAGCTTCTTGAAGCTTTGTATTGATCACAGACTTTTATAAAGCCAAAACACTGTAGTGCTAGATATTGTGTTTGATATTAAAGTTGTGGAATGTGTTTCAGTCTAGCTATTATAAGATAATGTCTTTGCTGACATAAATAATTCTAGGTATAATTTGAATAATTTGACATAAAAATATCCTATTTGTTTGGAAAAAAAAAGCCTACCTGTATAACAAAAAACCAAATATGCACACCAGCTTGTAAGCTTAAGTGAGAAGAAAGAGATCATTTCTGTAGTCTTGCTAGCATTGTCTTTAGTCTGATTTTACATTTGCTTCTGATCAAACTTTAATTGTCATGTTTACATTTGTAAGTGTTTATTTTACATCTCCTTTGCTAGATGAGATACTGTTACAAATCAGCGCAATTGGCTCAGTTGGCTTTACTGAGTTTACAGGAGTTTGATTAGATTTTCTGGTGTCAGTCACGGTAGAGAGTCCCAGTTTAATGTACAGGTTAAATAGCACTCTAGTGTTTTAGAAACAAACAATATAAAACAGAAATGCCAGGTGTTAAGGAGGAAGGGGGCTACTGGGAGAATAAAATCCCTCAGTGTTCTCTTGAATAATACAGAAAAAAATGTTACACTCCAGGCATATGTATTTCAGCTTCAATTCTTCTTGTAGCATAATAGAATAATATAGGGACTATATGTTATCCAAAACTATGGCTACTTCATAATGAGGAAGAACAAATCAGTGCCTCTCTGGCTGAAATGACACCCATCACAAGCAAGGATGGCTTGAAAGCAAATTCAAGTGATAAGCATCTGATCATACATATAGCTTCATTGTTATCCTATTCCTTGAAATTGTGTTGACCAATGCCAGCTAGCATGTTTGTGAAATAATGCAAAACAGGAAGGACTGGCTGACAGACAAAATGCTTGTACTGTGATTCAGAGGGACTATGAAAGGCTGGAGAAATTATTTTACAGGAAGATAATTGTGACAGGTTAAAGGACTGTGAAGGGGTTAACCTGCTGTCCTGGAGTCCTGTACCCCTAAATTCCTCTCCTGCCTGGACTTCGGGGGGAAAGGGGAAAAGCCACCTGGTTTCCCTCCCCCCCCCCCCCACGCCTCGCCTGCCCTGCAGCCGTGGGGAGGGAGGAGTGCCCCGTGAAGAGGGCGACTGCCCCGTGAGTTCCCGCGCTGGAGCCAGGCTGGGATTAGCCGTGCGCTTTCGCGCCTAAGGTGTGGTAACTCTGCCCTTTTTCTAGCGAAGGTTATAAATATTGGGGGTCTTCCCGCCTTTGGGGGGTTCCCGCTTTGGATTTTGCCCGTGCCTGGACGTATGTGTCTGCCTGAGCTCACACACTCCCCTGTGCCTGGACTGCAGAGAGACCAAGGATTTGCTTTCCTGTTAGGCACACCTTTGTGTGCCTAACGACCCTTAATGATCCTTAATGACTCCTGCAGCCGCTGGAAAGGAAGAGAAGGATAGACCGCACGAGTCAGCCTGAGTGAGTTATTTGGCTTAGCTTAATTTAGTAAGAAACTGCTATTAATTAATAACTGAGTCCTTTTCCAACCTCTGACTTCCAAAATATAGTCAGATTATTGATGGTATCCTTGTAGATTTAATTCTCATGTAACTGAACCTGTTTATCAAACAAAATTAATCTTTGTATATATAGTTGTGGGGGTGGGTTTTTGGAAAAATAAAAAATATCTATTTTTGATAAATTCTCGACTCGGCCACGTATTTCTGCCCTCCACAACAGCTGCCTGTTTCCCCCTATGGTGGGTTGGGAATATCCCTCACCTAAATTGCAGTTTACCAGACCAGCTCAGATGGATTGGAAGTAAGATAAAGATATTTACAGCAAAGCTAAATTTACAAGAACACGTGCAAATTTTATTTACATGCATTTAAAATTATATACAATTTAGAAATAACACAGAAATCCAAACATCACCCTGGGACAAAGAAAGCTCAGAGGGGCCAGCACCACCCTCTCTCTCCCCAGATAGAAAGCCATCAAAGCTTCCATGTTATCTGGAAAATGCTAGGGTAGGAGTTTGAGAGCAGCAAAGGAGAAGCGAGCAGATTCAGTACCCAACAGCTAAGAAGAGTGACATTTTTTATACACTGGCTTTTTATACCTCTTTGCAACCCAGTGAATGATATAGCCTTTATTGCTCTTATTCTTTCACAACCAATGCCCGCTCAATCAGATTCTATACCAATTTATCTTATTAGAACATTCCAATGAGCCTTAAACTACTACACCCACCAATACAGAAGTGAGGAAAAAGTAACACATGGAAAAAACTCTGGGCTGAGATAAAGAATTGAGATAAGAGTTTAACAGAAATGAGGTGACATTGAGCACAATTAGATGCCTATTAGATGAAAAATCACAACAGAAAGCAGCAGCAAACAGAAAGCCAATGAACTTAAAACCCAAACCAGGGAGCTACTCTCGTATCACTCTCTGTCTGGCTGCCATCCCAGAAGAGATCCAAAACCCAGAACCTGAAACCAGAACCCATAACAGGAAGCCTCTCGTGTTACAATCCGAACTTCAAGTCTTAATACTTTACTCCAGCAAGCATTTTCATTTTGAATCTGGCATAACAATAGCATGATGTGAACAGCAGCAGCAGACTCAACTTTGCCCATGAAGGTGAACAATGCAAAGTGTTAGGTTCTGACCTAAGGTGCAACCGCCCCAGGCACCAGCACATACTAGGACCTGGTGTCTCCTTTGCAAACCTGCAAAGAAAGCCCTCGAAATCCTGGTGGGTAAGAAGCTGTCTATGAGCCAGCAAAATGTTCTTATGGAAAAGGTGACCAGTAACATACTGTGATGCATTAGGAAGAGCTTCACCACCACTCTGAGGGAAGTGATCCTACATTTCATTTAGCAGCGGAAGCACCCCTGGAGTCCTGAGCTCCCCAGAACAAGAAAGCAAAAATGTTTCCCAGAAGTTACCTTGACTAAACAAGAGATCAGACTGATTTTAGTAAGCACATGACATCACAAAATGTCAACTTAGCATTTTTATTAAGGTGGCCTTTTACTTCACTTTGCATAAAGTATCTTAAGTTTATGGGTTTTTTTCAACCTGTTTTTGTTTATTGTAACTTACAATATATCACCTTGCTACTGCTGCAGTTAGGTTGCAAAGAAAATTTCAGAGCAGAAAAAATATTCCTTAGCATCTTTAACCCAACCTTATAAAAAACTTTATTTGGTCATCAATGGTAACAATGGGAGTATCTTTAGCAGATTCAGTGATAAGTAATCAAGATTTGGTTAATTTTTGGCATAAGCAGAAATTTAAATAAATGAGAAGGAATACAAGAAATCTGAAATTACTATGCTTGGACATATGCAAAAGATAACTAATACTGATGAATCTTGACTGAAAAAAATCAGTTCAGATAGCATATTAATTTTCAAGGTATTTCTATATACATTTTATTAGATTTTGATGCTGCATATTAGGTTACACAGAAGAGAATATAATCATTAAGGGGGTTGTAGTATTTACTCCATTTTTTTCACTTGATCACTAACAAGTCATTAGTATTATATAAAAAGAGCTGTGGAAATACCATATTTTTGGATGTGCTCTTTGATATGAATCTTTAATTTCTCCATGTCTTCCCCATGCCTCCTTTTCTTTTTTTTTTTTTTTGTAAATATTGAAACTAAATTTGAAATAATTTTAATTCTGAGTCTCCAGCACTTTTTTTATCATCCATGTAACAAACATAAAACATGAAAGAAAAGAAATTAGTAAAACAAGTTCCACTAATCTAAAATACTATTCTGCATATTTCCAGATGAACTGAAAATTATATTATTGTTCTCAAGTTACAAGTTCCCAAATATGCTTGACAGAGCACAATGAAGTCAGTGAGTCTCATGCATTTCCTCTAAAGTGATAATTATGACATTGATTTTGCGTACCTTTTCTTCAATAAAGACTCAAATATTTTATTATCTGAAAGAGAAATGTGGACAAAGTTCATCTCAGAGTATAGTGTTGACACGGCAGACATGTCTTTTCTGGACATAGCTGAGTACTGAATGGACATTGGTATACAGCACAGAATATTTTCAAATCACAATGTTTAATATTTTGTTAATTGTGATAAAAGCCTTTGAAAACTGAACACTGAAACTTTGAAATTTTTCTTGTCTAATCAGAACAAACAAACTATAGTGAGAGAATATGTCATCTTCATTTATAAAAAAATTAGGTTAGGAAAGTTTTTCAGTTGTAGAAAGTTGACTAATTGTTGTGGAGGGCTTATATATGCCTTGCCTTGCCTTGCCTTTGGGTTTTTCTGTCCAAACCAGAGGTAAACACATTAAATGGATAAAGGGGGCACAATAGACCTGGTGCCATAAAGTCTGGCTTGCCCAGGGTCCAAGTTGTATAACATGGTTGTGTAAGTGGTTGTATAAGCCCATGAGCTTAGCTTATGGCCCGCTGGGTGTAAGGCCCATGCTCTTCCCATATTTGGGGGAACTAGACCTGTGGACCCTTCCTAATTTGGTGTGTTTTGGTCTACTGCCAGAAGTCTATTGGATGATATTGTGGCCAAAGGACCATTAACCTCAGCCCACATCTGATAAATAGGGCAATCCAGGTAAATAAGATGCTCTTGCCACTCTCTCCACTCACCTCTCCCTGCCTGCCTGCTTTCTGGGGCTACTACCTTTGTTGTTGCTTTATGTGCTCCTTTGTTCCACAACACTTCGGATCGATCCAGTGGATGGTCAAACGAGGCATTCCCAGCTGGCCACTACTCCAGCCCACCGTACCAGCCCGATTGTGCCCATGGAACCTTCTTAGATGGCATGCCCCAATTCGAATTGAACTATCAGCTCCACATGAAATCAACCACGTGGTTTTCACTGTATATATTTTGGGAACACAGATAGTGAGACTTCCAGCTACTGAGTATTTGACCTCTCTTGATTCAAGTTGCTAAAGGAATTTCATTAACTTTACCAGCAGCAGTTTATGCCGCAAGACTCTGATCAGAAACATTTCTAAAATCTTTACCAAGTTGCTTAATTTGGATGTATGTAGACATTTTACAAAATAGTTTAACCAATCATATCAAAGAATTTGAGTGGGTTAGTTGCATATAAGTTTGGGGGAAAGTTCTCTTTGTATATATTAATAAATTATTCAATAACCTTTACATCAGCCTCATATCTCACCACAAACTCAAACTCAAACCCCTCTATAACGCTAGTAAGTGCTTAGTAGAAATACAGCTATATCTGTGGTGTTTCAACTATATGTAGAGGTCCTCAAATTGGATGATGAGAGGAATACTTTGAGCTGTGCCACTTCAATATAACTGCATGTGAGAGGTGCTTGCTTTTGTGGGTGTATAGATCCTGAAATACGCTGCTTCCATATCAGAGCAGATCAGTACAATCAAAAGAGTCCTTCTTTAGAGAGTGGTGAATATAATGTAAAAGAAAGTAATGTGTTTATTGAACAATAATAGAAAATTTTCTAATCACATTCAGATTGAAGTATTACCAAGTCTTTGTTAAGGAGCGGTGAAAATGTTATGTCAGTAAGAATAGGAAAAGGTTATTTTCTCCAGCAACAAAATGTGATAGAACAGTTGATTGCTGTTGCCAGCAAATTTATACTGACAAGTATGCCCATATAATTCATTGCGTGATAAAGAATGTTGTCTTGTCTTGTCAAAGAAAATCATCATTTTAATCTAAGATAAATTCTATTTTACTAGCTGGTATAGAATTCATAGATCTGAATAATGAAACAGACTTGAAGAAAACAACTAAGATGTTGTTTCCATAATTGCCTGATTAGAACAACTTAGTCCTTTATCAGAGTTGCTAACATTTTAAATAAGATATTCTACATTAACTGATTCATTTTAGAAAACTGAAATACTTTCCATACCAAGATGTACATCAAGGTATTGAAATTACTTCTCAAACACAAAGGGGAAATAAATAATTCTGTCATCCTTTGCTCTGTAAGAATTGCTCTAGTATATTATAATCCTTTTGGAGACATTTTAATCACTTATCTGAATCACACAAACACGTTATTAACAGAAATAACACCTCAAGAGTAGAATAGTGCTAAGACAATACGGTACACAGTATAATGTCATGGCACATAAAAATGGGAATCTCCTAATCTCTTTCACCCAAGGGAAATTGTGGCATGAAATATTTTCAAAGAAGATAACTAGCACCTTAAAATCACCCCCTTTGGCATTGAGAATGGTTTTGTTCTCAGTTGGGTTGAAGTGACACGAGCCCATGACATTCTGGAATAATGGAGAACAAGATCATTTCAGAGCTCAGTAAATGCCCAGAGCAATCATAACAAGAACAGAGGAATTAGCTGGAAAAGAAAAAACACTTCAAAACCAAATAAGCAAAGTAACAACTACAGCAAAACAAAATAAACCAATAATTGAGTAAACAGAGGTATTTAAAGGACGTTTTTAATTTCCAAGGGATGTCTTCTGCTAGCTCAGTGTTTCATAAGGGGAAAAAAATACATAAATTAGAGATTAGGGGGGAAAATTAGAGGGATTGGGCACTTAGAGTAATAGAAACTGAAAAGATTGGTCAAAGTGGCTGTTTTTCACTTTTCCTTAATACTTAAGGAAATCCAAGCATGGAGTATGTTTCAATTTAGTTGCTAAAGCTCTTGGCTTCTTCCTTTCCTTCCCATAAGGATGTTAGAAGGAAAGCAATGAAATATATTAATGGACTATTAGTAATCCTTTTCTTTTGCACATTTTGATAATCAGAAACTAAGGATAAACTAATATATGCATAATCTTTCAAGGTTCGAAATGACATTAATCCTGATGCAAGTTAACTTAGAATAGGATTGGATATTTAGTGATATCAAGAAAAATCAATAAATTAAGTAGAAATGAGCAGCTATTCTGTTACATTTAACAAGCAGAACATACAAATTATATAATTAGTGAAAGCTCACAAAGTTATTAAGTAGACTAGTTCATTAAACAACTTTTGTTGTGTATTGGACACATACATGCTGGATTATTTGTGCTGATTTTTGGTTTTGTTTGTTTGAGTTTGTTTTTTTTGTTGGATTGTTGCTTGTTTTAAAAAAACTTTGCTAAAATTAATAGTATTTCAAAAAAAGAAACCCAAAATACTGTTTCATTTTTAATTTTGGTATAAAAACTAAAGTATTTCTTCTAAGGAAAGGCAGGCTTCCTGGGTACTTGGCCAAGCATCTACAAATATGTCTTTGGATTATGATAACTAAAACCTGATGGAGATAAAGCACAACTCCATTTAGAGAGGTATACAAGCAATCTGAAGTCACTACTGAAACAGCAGCATATTTTATATCACAGGAAGTTAATGCAGAAGCTAAATTTAGAGTAACATCATTTCAGGAAACCCATACAAAATTAAGTAGAGGAAATAGGATGGGAACCAAATAGTAACTTTCTCCTATTTTTTTTTTTTTCAGCAAAAACTCAGTTTTCTAATTTATTGGACATATTTAAATCCTGAGTTTATTTTATTTTTACTGTATTTCCTCAATTCTCTAGTCAGATATTTTCTGACCAAAGCAGATTTTCTACAAGATGCTCTGAAACTATAGCCTAGCTTATGGCACAGTAGAAAGACAATGTCTGATCTGCAAAACCACAGTGGGACTGATCATAATTTTTCTATTGCCTATTTAAAGATTGCTGATCATATATTAGATTTTATGACCAGGTGGCTGGATGTGAAGAAAAGAACATGGCAAAGAACGAAAAATTAACAACAGGAAGTTATGTAATGTCTTCTGTAACTGTAAGCCCATTATTATTCTCAAGTATTGAAACACCTATCTGAGTGACAGTCATTTTAGTTCTAATGAGACCAGATGGCAATTATTTTTTCCTGAACAGCTACTTTAAGTTGATTAACACTATATAAATTACAAAGGCACAAAAATGTCAGTAGTTAAAGGTTTTCTTCTCATCAAACCTGAAACTGAGCAAGTTGCATACCAAAAAAAATATACAGGTTCGTGGAAAAAAGAATTTGGAAGCAGTACTTTGGTTTTGAGTTCTGAGCAACAAAAGAGAGTGTAGGATACCATATAATAAAAGTGGTATTCCTGACAGCATGCAGGTTTGAGGCCTAACCCACCACAATGACAGTGTTTTCAGGGAGAGGTAGTTTCAGACTGAATAATAGAGTTTAAATTATGCAAAGAGGTCAGATCATCAGCTGGTAGAACAGTGATAATAGTAAAAGCAATAATAGAAGTAGCTGGGCTGTCATATCTAGACAAAATTATCTTAGATAGGATTATCAAAAGGCAAGGATACAAACACAGAATATAAATACAACATGAAAGAAATAACCAGTATGAACATTTTCTTGCTTGGAGGAGCCTAAAGTGCATACACGAGGGACAAGTTAAAAAATGGGCAGGTGAAAAGAAGAAATTGAGAAAGTAATAAGGCTGGATTGATGGTTGTGATAGGCAGCAAAGAGCATACAGGAATGCTTCAGCTACAGCACATGTTGGAAAAAAAAAAAAGGAAAAAAAAAAGATAAAAGAGAGAGTTTTAAGGAAGGGCTTGAAAGTAAATGCTGAAGACATTACACAGATATTCAAAGTCCCCTGCCTGGACGCGAGTGCTAGGTAGAGGACTTAGATATCTGTCTTTTTGAAATGTTTTGGATGTCAGGTAGTGATAGTACTAGGGGGAATGGAACAAAGCTAGAAATAGATAGATTCAGACTGGACACTAGGATGAAGTTCTTCACCATAAGAGTGGTGAAACTACGGAACGAGTTGCCCAAGGAGGTGGTGGCAGCCCCATTCCTGGATATGTATAAAACCAGGCTGGATGAGGCTCCAGACAGCCCGATGCAGTGTAAGGTGTTCTTGCCCATGGCCGGGGGTTGGAACTAGATGATCCTTTTAATGCCTTCCAACCCTGACTGTTTCTATGATTCTAATATACTGATGTTTATTCATATTGGCACAGTATCTGACACTGAAATATAAATTAAGATGCAACTGCTTACAAAATCAGTGTTCCTCTCTTTCAACAGTCCAGAAAATGCTCTCCTACCAGAGGATTGTAAGCAACCTATATAAACATAAATTTTGTTGAAAAAAAGGTATGATTTGCATGATTATGTCAGAAAGCCTGAAATGTTGTAATAAAATGTATTTTTCTGGGCAAGCAGATACTTTTAGAAGCCTAAGTCTTCTTGTCTCCTGAAACTCAGAGGTCCTCCTTTTTGCCATGCTCTGTCCTCATAGGATGATGAACTTCTCCATTGTATGAACGCTGCAACCAAAGCTGTCCCTGACTTTCACATCCTTGAATCTTTCTTCCTTGATTGTTAAGTAATGGGTCAAACAGAGAACATTTTCTTGTTGGTTCCTCAATCATTTGTAGCAGGAAATTGCCATCATAATGCTCTTGAAGACCTCCAGGATTGCTTGAACCTTCCTATATTGTCTTTTCAGCAGGTATTTGGGTGGTTACAGTCCACCACAGCGACTACTGTCTGGAAATGTGATGCTCCTTTCAATGACTTTAAGAAAGCCTTAGCTACTATTTCTTCCTAATCAAGTAGTATCATAACAGATAACCATTGCAGCAACAACCATGTTGAAGCAACAACCATGCAGCAACCTGTCACTGTAGGCTTGAATAGACCAAAATAGGCTTATACATGTCCTGGCTTGCCCAGACATGGTTTTCTGCTCTCCGTCCTCTGCTAAGGGGAGAAGCAACCATGGGAAAGAGGAAAAATAATCTGGAGCCAATCAGTCTAAGGACTCTGGCTTGCCCAGGTTTGATTTGCTCCATTTTGCATCCTGTGGTAAACAAGATACATACACTTGGCTTGTGCCTTGCCTTTTTCCTGAATTTGGGTAAAGCCAGCCTATGATTTCACCTAATATGGTCAAGCTTGGCTAACTGCCATTCTGATTGTCTATTCTGTGTCCAAAGACCCATTATTCTCAGGCTGTATTGATAAAAAGAGATGAACTGGTAACACAATGTGCTCTGCCATTGTATTCTTGCTTGCCTGCTGTTTCCTGCTGCTGTTACTCTTTGCTTATGGCAGTGTTTTTTCTGACTGCCTGATCGCATCCTGAACTGCCTGGAAACTGCTTGCTTTGAGTTTAACAGGAACAGGCTCTAAACGCCTCCACACAATAGACCTGCATAGCCAGCATGACATTGTGCTGCAACTGCACATCCCAAGACATCCTGCCCACACTTGAAAGTCTCCTGTCAAGACTGGAAGTCCTGGAGGTATGCAGATCATCCAGAGAATTCAGGACCAAGTCAGAGATCATCTGCCTCCTTTTCTCAGAATCCTGTGAGGCCTGGGAAGAATCAGAAGTCTCAGCAGCTGACAAGACACCGACAGAACCCTTTGTAAATGTTTGGGTACTGTTTGAAGCTGTAGTTAGTCCTGGGGAATTTGGAGATCAATATTTTGTGAGAAAATACTTAAAGCCTCTTGAAATTCATTAATTGCCTTCTGCCACAAGCAGAAAGGAGCTCCTTGAGTGTATCTAATGGACAAGTGGTATATTTGACCACAAGCATTATGCTGACTGCAAGAACCTTCTCTTCCAGTTCAGTTAATGTTTATATATTAATAAACAGTACTATTTTTGAAAATACTATCTTGCAATCAATTAATACCCATCCATTACACAGCCATATTGCTAATCCTCCTCCACAAGCTATCATACGGCTCCTTATCCATCCTCTGGCAGACCTTCTTGTACACCAGCTGTTCTTTTCCATAAAAAGCAACTCAAAGCAGATGCACGATAGATGTGGCTCTGTGAGAAGCTGCTAGAAGGTTCCCTCATGTCTGATACAGCAAATGCAAACCAGCTCCAAGACACATCTACTGAACCAAAACTGAACCAATTGACATCTGCTGCAGCACCTGTATAATATCATATTTAAGGATGGGAGGAAAATGGCTGTGCAATGGCAGCTGCAAGAGAAATTAACTGTCTGCAATGTCCATTGTTTTTCCCTGCTGCATCCGTCTTTGGGGAGATAGACTCCAAGAAGAAGCAAGAGGTGCATTGAAAGTGGTTTAATATTTGGTTTTATTTCTTGTTACCATACTTTTATTTGATTGAAATAGAGTTAATTTATTTCACTGATGCAAGTCATTTTTTAATGTGATCACAACAGATGAATGATCTCCCTGTATTTACATCAATCCGTGAGTCTTTTGTCATATTTCTTCTCCCTTTTTCCATCTGCATATGAGAGATAGAGCTGCTTGTTGGACACTTGACGTTCAGACAGGGTCATCACAGTGAGGTATCCAAGTGTGCTGAATCTCCAATACAGACTTGAGAGTTCTACCTCCAAGGAACTTCCTTCTTTACATGGTTGTGCTCAAAGGGATGGCATTTCATCAATATTTTGTTGATTACTATGTCCCTTCTACTCCCGTCCCCCCTAGTCTTTGCCTTGCCTACCTCACCCTTATTCAACTATTGAGGAATCTCTCCCTCGCCGATCACTGATAGTTCAAACTCTCCATACAAGTTCTCTTACTTGCTCTGTTAGACAGTGCGAAAGAGAACTTTGCTCCACACAGTCAGGTGGATATCCCATTAACCTGAAAAAATATTTCTGTGCTAGTTTGAAGCAGGCTAGAATGTTTTGGTGAGAGAAAGTAGATAATTGGCTATGAAAGGAAAACATGATTGTGTCTCTTCTCTCACAGTCTCACTGAGAAGTATGGGAACAAGAAGTAAACATTAGATAACATTCTCCATTTTGTCTTCACTCTGCTTTTGCCTTCAGACTGAGCCACATCTCCTTAACCTCACTGCCACTAACCTTGCTCCTTAACCTCTTGGCTGCACCTCTATTCTTTTCTCAAGATTAGAATAAGGTTGAGAGGGGCAGGGGGAGGTGCTCGGGGTGGTTAAGAACCTCTCCTGGGGACTCAGGTTTCTGGGAGGGGAGTTGTGCTTCTGTATTGTTTATCCTTTGTATATTTCTGTATATAACTGTATATATTGTAAATAGTTGCTTGTATATTGTGCTGCTGTAAATAAGTAGCTTCATTTCTATTCCTGGAGCCCGTCCGAGTTAGCTGGGGCATTTTCTAAAAGTGTGTGTTGGGGGGGGGCGAGATAATAGCCAAACCACCACAATTTCCAAAAGTACTTTAATTCTCTTATTTTTCAGATTTAATTGTTATAAGCCAATTTCACATGCTTACAGACTCTTCTAAATCCTTCATGTTATTTTCAAACAATGCAAGGTTAAATTTACAAGAGGTATGTGGTTCTCATCAGATTTCTTCTGCATTCAGCTATTTTTCTGGATAAAATATTAACACACCCTTTATTTTAAAAGAGGTATTTTTTCTACAGTTACCTTTGTTCTCTCACTAAACAATCTGAGGATCTCAACATTCATTCCCAAATAATTTGTTTCCACTGTGAAAATATGATATGCAATTGCTCCATGCAAGGACCCTCTGGGCAAATCATCACAACTGAAAACTAGACAATACCTCATATTGGAATGACGTGATGACTAAGGTTGCAGAATTCCTATAGCCAAAGTTAAATGAAGAGATAAGTCTCCATGAGTAATTTTTTTCACACATCCAGATTTGTGCAGACCCACAAACTGCATGTGTGCTGATTGAGGTTAATTGGAATATTTTAATGAAAGAAATTAGATTATTGACTGTGAAAAGAAAGTAGTAGTGATGTCTATATCACTCAATTCTTCTGCTGAAAGACATAAAAGCAGGAAACATAAACAAAGTCAGTCAGTCTCAGTCTGGCTTCTGCTTGCTTCGCTAATTCCTCTGCCTGGATCTGCGTAACTCAAACTAATTATTCTGCTTCTAACTCCTTACCTGGCAATCTCACCCCTGCACATAAGGCTTCTGATATAAGGGTGGGGGTGGAAAGAAGGAGGGGAGTTAGTTTGAAAGTCCTCCTGGGAGGTTCTGCTGTTTGTAAGGGGGTTTGTATTTCTGTATTACATTTAACTTGTATATAATTGCATGTAGTTGCAAATATCTGCATATATTATTGTGCTAGTTTGAAGCAGGCTAGAATGTTTTGGTAAGAAAAACTAGACGATAGGCTGTGAAAAGGAAAATAATGGTGATGTCTCCTTCCCTCAGAGTCTTGCTGAAGAAGGATGTAAACATTAGATAACACTTTCGCCATTTTTGCTTCACTTTCTGGCTGGACTCGGACTGAGCTGCATCTTCCTAACCTCAACTGCCACTAACCTTTCTTCTTAACCTCTTAGCTGAACCTCTATTCTTCTTTAGGACTGGGGTAAGGTTGAGAGGGGCAGGGGGAAGGTGTAGAGGTGGTTGAGAGCCCCTCCTGGGGACTCAGATTTCTGGGAGGGGAGTTGTGCTTCTGTATTACCTTTACCTTGTATATTTCTGTCTATAACTGTATATACTGTAAATATCTGCTTGTATATTGTGCTAGCTGTAAATAAATAGCTTCATTTATATTCCCAGAGCCCGGCTAAGTCTAGTCTGGGTACCTTCGAAAGTGTGGGGGGGCTGGGAACACCCAAACCACCACAATTATATATATATATTTGTAGATTTGTGCCACACTGTAAATATAGCTTCATTCATTAACTTCTATCTCGCTGAGCTTATCTGGTGAATTTGTGGTGGGGTGGGAAGCTCCCAAACATAGTTATCTTCCCATTTCTCATGCTTTTCTTCCTATCCCCCTCTTCTATCATCTGTACTAATCCTGTCTGTTTGACAGATCTGTACTGAGTATTGATTTTCAAGGTAAAGTTTTTGCATAGTGAAAAAAAAAACTCACCTTAAAGATTCAGTCAAAATTGTCATCTTTTATGCATGTCTTTTCTAATGTGACATGGCTATTATCACCTGGGCAGACATCATGTTTGCGTTTACTGATTTTTTTGTGGTATTTGCCATCAGAATTAGCTGAACTTTGGATAGATGGAATATATTAATTTCAGGCAAACTCACTTATTTAAATGTAAAAAACCATCAACCTACCAAAAAATTCCTAGAAGCCACAATAGTACTGACTTCTTAGCATGCTTAAGAAAACTAAGACAAGGTCACAATGCATACAATTCTGCAAGTCTCTGTTGTTATGTATGTTTCTTTTTTTAGCTAGATACCAGAGATGTTCTTAAATAGACAAAAAATGTTGTTGTAATGATGGCAAATAAGCCATTCCCTTGTGTAAGCCACTATCTCTTGTGTATGATCTAAGTTTCACTCTGCATAAGTTGTTATGGAAAGATTTGCCATTGCCTCCAGGCTACAAAACCTGAAACAAACAAAGTTTTAGATTAAGTATAGCACATACTTATGCCCGGTGGTGTGCAAAGTCATTTTACACAACCTTCAGAAAAGTGCCTCTAGCACTTTAAATAACGGCCAGCTCTGGTTTTTCTTATTCCTTGTGAGGGCCAGGCTTTATTTCAAGTTTTTAGCCTTCTTTCTGATCAACTTAAGCGTGAGCTGTTTCCTTTTATTTCCTCTTTTATTTAATTTTTAATTTTCTTAGCATGGACTATAAACTGTATGGAATCTTGCTCAACTGCTAAGGGATCTTGTATTTATAATGATTTTTAAAGTACGGTCATGTATTCCTAGTTACTCAGCTTTTCTAGTTTTGCTCTGAAAAATTTTGTTACAAACTTTGCTGTTGTATTTTAGGAACTTAGAATTTGAACATATGCATGCAGCTAAGTGTCTGCCTAATCTAGCTTTTTCCTTCCCGTTCTTAAACAATTGCTTTAGCTGTCAGCACATTGCTAGATAGCTGAGACATCAGCTAACATCTCAGACAGTTTCTTAATGAAAGAGCTATAATGATTCTTCAGTTTATGCATTAGATCATTGACTGCTCTAGAACTCACTCTAGACCTACAAACTGCAGCAGTCTTGTATCAATCAACCAGACCTCACAGCTATAAACAGGTAGCTTTCGCAGTGCAGGAGCCCTCCAGCTTTCTGACATTCTGCACACCACAGCACTTTCTCCAAACATACAAGAGAGTGCCTCAAACTATAATGTTTAGAAATGGAGATATCTGAAGAAACTTATTGCAACAAATACAACTTTTCAGCAAAACTATACTATCCATTTATAATCAAGCAGGGAAAATACAGCAAGATGGATGTACAGAAGATATTTTCAGTCTTTTACCTTTCACAGCCACATCCCAGTAGTGTTCCTAAAGCATAATTAAATCTGGCTCTAAAAACATAACTTTACACTAACAGCATTCTACTGGGAAAAAAATGCATTTACATATTTTTGTATCTTCATAATGGGGCTAAACTTGTTTGGTGATTAAAATGCCTTCTGGGCCAATAAGAAAGGACACTGTGACTGTGTTCATCTGGATCAGCAGCAGAAGAGGGTTGCAGTTGAAAGCTTAATGTGCAACACACTTATTTGTAGGGCTTCCTTCAACTAAAAAATGTCCTTTTTTTATCTTTCCATTGTGGAAATAGGTTACTACTAATGCAAATTTTTTTCTACAATTTTTATTAGAGAGTGTACAATATTTCCAAGTTTCAGTTGCATGTGTACATGTGTGTGATAGGCACCTGTATACATTTCTCTCTCCATGTCTTCATATCTACCTGTGGAAAATCTTTTTTACTTTTTTTTTTTCGTTTTTTGCTAACTTTATCCATACTTCACCAAGATAATAATATGCTCCCCGTCTCGTAGATTGCTCTACATGTTCTACATAACATAGTTGTGTAAGAAGCTGCTCAGTTTGAAATTTTTCTTTTATAGTGGTTTCACTTGAATATTGTGAAAGTGCTAGTAGCGGTATTGTTCTGAAACTGTAACCTATCTTCCCTTAGAGACACTTGAGAATGTTTTTCTTTATTTTATTATATTAAGCTAATAGCAAAATACTGTAAAGATTCAGGAATTAAATTCTTCCTTTGTGGAGATAATTTTATCATCAATTTCAGCAACTCCAGGATTTCACTCTGTATTTTAAACGCTAGAGTTTGAATTCATGTCTCAGTTAAAAACATCTGTATTTTCACCTGGGGCTGAAACTGAAATGGTGAGCTGATGTTACAGTATTGTGAGAGTCTAAATCATCTCTCCATTGTTCAAATCAACAAAGATAAAGATTGCCTTTGTTACCTTCCCGGATTCAGCCAAGGTGCCTGGCTGAACGCTCAGGGATATAAATACAGTGCTTTTGTGGTCTTCCCAGAGTCAGCCTAGCTTGAATGCTCACTATGTGTATGTCTTACATCAGCTAGAAAAGGCTTATGAAATATGTGTATTCAGAGTATGAACAGGTAGGTGTTGCAGAGAGGGAGCAAAAGCCCTCGCTAATACTGACTCTGGACCCCTGTAAATGCATGAGAATACACAGGAAGATTCCCTGGGCAGCCTCACTTGGATATCAGTCTAAAAAAACTGTGTAAGTGTCGTGGAGGGGGATTCTGCCTGTACGCTGATTAGGTGGAGGGGAGAAATTAATTAATGCGAGAGGATATTTATAAAAATATATATTTTTATTAACTCGGTATTATGAACTCTCACCACTCCCAACCACTGAACTTTAATATTAAATTGTTCTTCACACAGTTATGAAGACATTATGGGAATATATATCAACAGAAACTTATTAATAACTAGCAAACATTGAAACTATTAACAGAGAGAGAGTTTTCCTTGCAGCTTAATGTCATTTGGGGTCTTACACTACAATCTGCTTTCTGCTTTATGGCAGAGATAACAGAAATTACAGAGGCATTCAAGTATTTACACACAATTCAGATTAATAAGAATTCACCCTCTGGACTACGCCATAGCCTATTACAAGTGTCAAATTCTTCAGGGTCTCTGCCCATGGACTTTGAGGCTAGAATCCTCCAACGTCAGGGGAAATAAGAGTCTCTGACCTTGTGCTGCTGATTTCTGCTGGCTACTCTCTCCAGAGGTACGCAGGCAGGCTCTCCAGGTGCAGAGGCAGGATTCCATGCAGTCTGAGCATGGGTCTAATGCTGACTAAAGGCAGGCATAAAGCTGTAAGGAAGTACACAGGCAGGTGTTGCGGAGAGGGTTTCTCTATACCTCCCTTATTAGGGGGAGGTGAGAAATTAATTTGAGGTGGTATTAATTTTCATAAAAATATACTTATTAAAATTAAGATCTACAAACTCTTGCCACCCCCAACCACTGGTTAGTTCTTTTGTGCAAATTTATGAAAACAATTAGGATATGATATATGTACAGGAATCTGATTATTAACTGTCAAATTATCAACTATAGAAAAAGAGAGGTTTCCCTCAGGCTTAATGCCACTTAAGAACTATGCTGTCTGCCCAGCAGGGTGGGATGAAAACTGTGTCTGCTCTAAGGCAGAGATAACTTATATTACAAAAGAATCAAAGCTTTACTTATGAGTGTTGTTCTTATTAATAATCACCCTCCTGGGGTTGTGTCACAGCCTGTGCCCAGTGTCCGGACCTCTGTGGGGCTGGAATCTTCCTGGCTTGAGAAGAAATGATAAATCTTCCAGTCTCTGGAGTAAACAGGTTTTCTCTAACATTTTGTTCTCCTGGTGTGAGGTGGTCTCTGCCTTGACGCTGCTGGTTTTCTGGATGCTGTGCATCCAGGGATGATCAGCTGGCAGGATTCCAGGAACAGGAGAAGGAGGTTGTCTGTGCAGCTTCTGGCACAGTCCTTTCACAGCTAGCAGGCTGTATTTGTGGGTGCAGACAATCTGGAAGCTCTGCCGTCCTGGTCCTTCTTACCAGGATGAGGCTAGGAGTCTGTGCTTCATAGATAATGCTACACAGGTGGCCGGTATGCACGGCTGGCTCTAGGCTTAGGGGGATATCGGCTCCCCATATATGTATCAGGTGCACGCTTGAATGTGCTCTGCTTCTAAAGGTACACAGACAGGTTAACTGCGAGTTGAGATCAATGCACGAGGTCTAAGCCTCAGTGAGCGTGCAAGTGAGGGCCAGAGTCCATGTCTGGGCTTTTGCAAGCATGTCAGGGCAGCAGGATGCTGCTATGTGGATCAGAGAGCTGAGCTGCACTGCAGGCAGGGTCAGAGAGCTGAATCTGAGCAGATATGACCAGAGCTGAGTCTGAGCAGCTGAGTCTGAATACTCTGAACAGCTAAGTCTGAACACATGGTGTTCCTTTGCACCCTTCTTTATAGACTGTGGGCCGAGATTCGTGGCCTCTTTGGCCATCCAAAGTGACCAATCAGGTTGGCAGTAAGCCAAACCTTTCCTTAATAGGCAGGAGTTGTTTACCTGGACCCTCCCAAATATGGGGATCACATGGGCGGACCCCAAGAATACACGGACTGGGGGAGTGTGTACACAACCTGTTTACCACATGGGTTCTGGCAGAAAAACATGTCCAGGCATGTAGAGGCATAGGGAGACCTCTATTTTCAGGCCTGCAGCCCCTCCACCACAGCAGGCAAGCAAGCAATGTGGCAGAGCCGCAAGTAATGTGGGGAAGGCTGCATGTGAGCCTGTGCACCCCTACTTATTAAATGTGGGCTGAGTGTTAATGGTGTCATTGGCCACTAGAATGACCAATCAGGTTGGCAGTTAGCCAAACCTTACCATACTAGGCAAAAGGTGCTTGCCTGGACTATCCTAAATACGTGGACCACATGGGCTTACACCAGGGAGACACGAGCTGGGCGTGTGGGGACTTACACAATCAGATGTCCTGGGCAACTGACTTTATGGCCCTGGTCTCTTGTGCCCCTTTGTGCTCATTTACCCCTGGTGCAGGCAGAGAGACAACTCCAGGCAGAGCAGGCATAAATAAGCCTGCTCTTGTGCCTACAGACCCTCCACAGCAGTAAGAAAACATGAGCAATGCCTGCCAAGAACACCTCCACCAGAACACCTCCAGCAGAGCACTTCCACCAGAACGAACAACTTTTGCAGAACAACTCCTTATGAACTCCTTATGAACTCCATGGAAGGACATCCCCCTGCCATGCACATGTCACTCTCTCCTCCCTTCCCTCCTTATCTCCAGATGATGATAATACAATCCCTGCTCTTTTCCTTCCCTGCTCTTCTCTTTTTCTCCATTGTTCCCTGTCCCTCCCCTTCTCTCTCTCCCTCTGTTTTGTTCAACTTTATCCTTTAATAAATAGTTTTGTGGAGATATATGGTCTCGTTTACACCATTATTTCACAACACAGAAATCTATAAGAACAGATTTTGCTCCTCTGAACAGAGACATTGTTAATCTCTGTTGTCCGCACCTTGGCAAGTATGGCTTCAGAAATACTCTTGATATAATTTTCCATTTGTCTGGGGAAATACAAAAATTGTACCAATCTTAAAATCATTGCCTCTTGCCTAATCACTAAAAGCCCTTGTAAATAAGTCCCTTCCTAGATTTCTTATAGGTCCCCTTCAGAAACTGGAAGGCCACTGTAAGTTCTCCCTGGTCCTTCCTTTTCTCCAGGCTAAACAGCCCCAACTGTCTCAGCCTGTCCCCATAGGGGACATTCTCTAGCCCTCTGATCATCTTCATGGCCCTGTTCCGCACCCACTCCAGCAGTTCAATGTCATTATGATGAGGGCACCAGAATTGAATGCAGTACTCCAGGTGAGGTCTCAGGAAAGCAGAGTAGAGGGAGAGAATCACAGAATCACAGAAACATTCAGGTTGGAAAAAATCCTTATGATCAGCAAGTCCAAATAATAACCCTACTTTACTAAGTTTACCCTAAACCATATCTCTAAGCACAACATCCAGGTGACTTTTAAATGCATCCAGGGTTGATGTCTCAACCAACCTCCCTGCACAGCCCATTTAAATGTCTCACCACTCTTGCCTTGAGCTGTCAGTTTGTCCATGAGAAATCTGTGAGGAACAGTGTCAAAGGCTTTTCAAAAGCCTAAGTAGATAATATTCACAGCCTTTCTCTCATCCAATGGTTGGGTCAGCTTGTCATAAAAGGAAATTGGTTTTGTGAGACAGAACCTGCCCTTCATAAACCTGTGCTAACTGGGCTTGATCCTCTGGTTGTTCTCTATATAGCATGCAATGACACTTGAGATGACCTGCTCCATGACCTTCCTTGGTATTGAGGTAAGACTGACAGGTCTACAGTTTTCCAGATCCTCCTTTCTTGTAGATAGGTTACATCTCCTGCCCTCCAGTCCACTGAGACCTCCCCAGTTAGCAGGACTTCAGGGAAATAATGGAAAGTGGCTTGGTGAGCACATCTGCCAACTCCTTATGCACCCTTGGGTGTAGCCCATCTGGCCCCAAGACTTGTGTGGGCCTAAGTGGTGCAGCAGTTCACTGAGCACTTCCTCATTTATTGTGATGGCTTCACTCTGATTCCCCTCTCATGAAGCTGGTTGTTCAGGGAACTGTTGGATCCAGTGTTAAAGATTGAGGTAAAGTAGGCATTAGGCACCTCAGCTTTCTCACTGTATTTGCCTCTGCATTTAATAAAGGATGAAGACTTTCCCTAGTCCTCCTTTTGTTCTTAATGAATTTATAGAACTTTTTTTTTTTAGCTTTCCTTAATGTCTGTAGCTAGTTAGAGCTCTATCTGTGCCTTGGCCCTCCTAATTTTCTCCCTACATAGCTTTGCTATATGTTTATAATCCTCATGATACATCTGTCCCCTTTTCCAAAGGCCACAGACACTCCTTTTGTTCTTGAGGTCCAGACAAAGTTTCCTACTCAGCCGGGCTGGACGTCTTCCCTACTGACTCATTTTTCAGCACAAAATCACCTGTGTAGATTAATTTACTAACCGTTCTTAGGTGAGTCACTTTCATATTTTTTTCTTTCCCTCTTAGAACACAGGAAAATGTCTCAAATGTTCTGAAAAAAAATTAGAATCTGAGAACTCCTGGGCCATTTGCCTAAAGCAAGTTTGCATTGTTGAGTTATATCAGAGGACTTTAAACTTTAAGTAATGACATGCCCTTGACCACAGATACATGAATGGCTCTGCTAGAATTGCAAATTATTTTACGTATGTCAGCAGTAAGACATCATTGATATCATAGTGTAAAAAATTAATATAAAGTAGTGGCTGACTTGTTGCTACTGTCAATCAAGGTTGTTTGTAGGTTACAATGAGGACAGAATTTGGTTGTGCAATGCTGCTCTGAAAATACAGCATGGAGTAAACAACACTAGACAGAAATGGAAAGTGATCAAGTAAAAAGCAATGTCTGAAATCATTAAACAAACATCATCAAATTGAGGAAATACATATGGACGACAAATCATTTTCAGTGAATTCAGATACAGTGATAGGTAATGCACTAGCTTTATGCAACGCCACGCAATAAGGCTCTCATTTTGCTATCTCTCCCACAACATCACTAAAATATGTCCTATTTCACTATAGTTTCTTTACATCCTCATTTTTTATTAAAAGTAAAAATTCAAATTGTAACTTAATTATAAATCCATGAATGATGACATGCAATAATTTTGAAGCATTCCTTTAGTGCAGAAGGATCAATACATGTTCTACAGATCATCTGAAACGTTCTGCATTGTGCGGTGAACCTGCTATGCTATTAAAGGAAATAGGTCATACCTGACATACTGTTAATATAATCATAGACTGGTGACATTTTCTCTAAGTTTCTCAAAATCTTCCATCATTCCAGAATAATGTCTGACATTTCTGTCAGACTACAGAATTTTCACATTGCTTTCATGGAACTGTCATTTTAAAAGATGCTTCAATTTCATCCCCACTTCTGCTTTGTCAGATTTATCGTATTTCTCTGTACCTTGTATGACAGAGGAAGCTGCCTTTTTTCTTGTTGTGTAAAAATTTGCCAGATATTAGCACTGGCTCATTCATGCATGAAGTTACTGACATCAAGTGTGAACATGATCATGTGATAGCAAATAGGTTTGGGCAAGAACAGCCTGAAGGATTTATCCTTATTTGTTATCTATTCTGAGGAGTTTTGTCTTGTATTAAGGTGTTATGAAACAAAACACACAGCTTTGCTTTGAAAGAATCAGTATACTAATGTAGAATGTATTGTCCATTGAACACAGAAAATGAGTGCTTCAGTTTGTCCTAGACAGATAAAAGATTCAAGAGCAACAATGTAACAGCAAATACTACAAATAAACTCTGCAATTGAATCAAACAAGCCTTTAGAAAGATACAAACACTGGGCTCCCAATGTTTGCAAAAACTGTGGCTATAATTTTTTCTTCCAAGAATTCCATTATTGTTTTTCTTGGCTTCAGACATTTTCTGTTCTTGTGAAATTTTGCCCAGAGGAATCTCATCCTCTAGAAACATTCAAAACCTGCTTGGACATTTTCCTGTGTGACTTACTTTAGATAATCCTGCTCTGGCAGGGCTCTTTGTTGTGGAGGGCTTGTAGGCCCGAAAAGAAGCTTATTTGTGCCTTTCCTTGCCTGGACATGTCTTCCTGCCAGGACCCCTGGTTGTAAACAAGTTGTGCAAGCCACATGCACCCAGCTCGTGTCTCCCTGGGGCAAATCCATGTGATCCCCATATTTGGGAAAGTCCAGGCAAGTAGCTTCTGCCTATTATGGTAAGGTTTGGCTGACTGCCAACCTGATTGGTCATTCTAGTGTCCAAAGAGGCCATTAATCTCGGCCCACATTCAATAAGTAGGGGTGCACAGGTAGACAGGTGATCTCTGACTCTACCCGCAGCTCAGCTCGGACCCTATTGCAGCACCCTGCTGCTCTGGCTCACTTGCATGGTTCAGACATAGCTCTGACCTTCACTGCAGCTCAGCTCGGACCCTATTGCAGCACCCTGCTGCTCTGGCTCACTTGCATGGTTCAGACATAGCTCTGACCTTCACTGCAGCACTCAGCCACTCAGCCCCCCACGCTCAGATGCCATTGCATAGCTCCGATGCTCAGAGGCTCAGACCTCATGCTTTGATTTATTCGCAGCTCACCTGCCTGCATACCTTAGGTGCAGAACTCATTTAAACCTGCACATAATATATATATATATATAGGAGCCTATAGCCTCCTAAGCCAGCTGTGCACATCTGCATGCTATCGTGCTACCAGGACCAGATCCTGCATTGCTTTACCTATGGAGCTCAGACTCCTAGCACACACACACACGGCCTGAAGCCATGAGGAACCGTGCCAGAGACAGTACCAATATTCTCCTGCTCCTGAAATCCTGCCAAGTTGATAATCCCTGTATCACACAGTGTCACAGTATTATCAGGATTGGAAGAGACCTCACAGATATCAAGTCCAACCCTTTACCACAGAGCTCAAGGCTAGACCATGGCACCAAGTGCCACGTCCAATCCTGCCTTGAACAGCCCCAGGGACGGCGACTCCACCACCTCCCTGGGCAGCCCATTCCAGTGTCCAATGACTCTCTCAGTGAAGAATTTTCTCCTCACCTCGAGCTTAAATCTCCCCTGACATAGCCTGAGGCTGTGTCCTCTCGTTCTGGTGCTGGCCACCTGAGAGAAGAGAGCAACCTCCTCCTGGCCACAACCACCCCTCAGGTAGTTGTAGACAGCAATGAGGTCACCCCTGAGCCTCCTCTTCTCCAGGCTAAACAATCCCAGCTCCCTAAGCCTCTCCTCGTAGGGCTTGTGCTCAAGGCCTCTCACCAGCCTCATCGCCCTTCTCTGGACACGCTCAAGCATCTCAACGTCCCTCCTAAACTGGGGGGTCCAGAACTGAACACAGTACTCAAGGTGTGGTCTAACCAGTGCAGAGTACAGGGGTAGAATGACCTCCTTGCTCCTGCTGGCCACACCATTCCTGATGCAGGCCAGGATGCCATTGGCTCTCTTGGCCACCTGGGCACACTGCTGGCTCATGTTCAGGTGAGTATCAATCAGCACCCCCAGATCCCTCTCTGTTTGGCTGCTCTCCAGCCACTCCGACCCCAGCCTGTATCTCTCCATGGGGTTGTTGTGGCCAAAGTGCAGCACCCTGCACTTCAAGCTATTGAACAGCATCCTATTGGACTCTGCCCATCTGTCCAGGTGGTCAAGGTCCTGCTGCAGAGCCCTTCTGCCCTCCAATCCAGTCACATCTGCCCCCAGCTTGGTGTCATCTGCAAACTTGCTGATGACTGACTCCATGCCCTCATCCAGATCATCTATGAAGATGTTAAAGAGGATGGGGCCCAGCACTGATCCCTGAGGGACACCACTAGTGACTGGCCACCAGCTGGATGTGGCACCATTCACCACCACTCTCTGGGTCCGGTCCTCCAGCCAGTTCCTAACCCAGCATAGAGTGTTGCCATCCAAGCCGTGGGCTGACAGCTGTGTCTTCTGGACACAGCATCCAGAAGAAGACAGCAGCATCAAGGCAGAGATCGTCCCTCGCCAGGAGAAAAGGTTAGAAAAACCAATATTTCCCCGGAGACTGTGAAGATTTATCATCTCCCCTCAAGCCAGGAAGACTCCATCCTCAAAGAGTCCATGGGCAGAGACCCTGAAGTCTGGACACTAGGCACAGGCTGTGAAACAGCCCCGGAGGGTGATTAAGAATTGATAAAGAATTGTGAGTAAAAGATATAAGTTGTCTCTGCCGTAGAGCAGAAAGAGTTTCAGCTCACCCTGCTGGGCAAATAGCATAAAGATCCCGATCATCATTAAGCCACAGGGAAAACTCCTCTCTCTGTTTATAGTTTGAAAGTTTGCTAGTTAAATAACAAATTCCTGTACATATTTTATCCTAAATTGGTTTCATAACCATGCACTGAACTGAATATTAATATACAGTGGTTGGGGGTGGCGAGAGTTCAAAAATATTGAATTTAATAAATATATATTTTTATATAAAATTTATATTGCCCCAAATTAATTTCTCACCTCCACCAAACAGGCATTGGTGCTGAGAAATCCCCCTCTGAAACACTCTTGGACTAGATCTTTTGAGGTCTTTTCTGTCATGGAGGGCCTGTAGGCCCGAACACACCCTTCTTTATGCCCCTACATGCCTGGACATGTTTTTCTGCCAGGACCCCGGACCATAAACAAGTTGTGTAAACCACACACACCCAGCTTGTGTCTCCCTGGGGCAAATCCATGTGATCCCCATATTTGGCAGAGTCCAGGCAAGAGCCTCCAGCCTATTATGGTAAGGTTTGGCTGACTGCCAACCTGATTGGTCACTCTGGTGGCCAAAGAGGTCATTAATCTTGGCCCACAGTCCATAAAGAGGGATGCACAGGTGAACAACATGCTCAGCTCTCTGATCCTGCCTGCAGCACAGCTGAGCCCTCATTGCAGCACCCTGCTGCCCTGACCCACATGCTCGGATGCCATTGCATAGCTCCAATGCTCTCTGAGGCATAGACCTCATGCTTTGATCCAGTCACAGCTCTTGCCTGCGTACCTTAGATGCAGAGCTCATTTAAGCCTGCACATTTATATATAAAAGGAGCCTATAGCTTCCTAAGCCAGCTGTGCATATCTGCAAGCTATATTGCTATCAGGACAAGATCCTGCTTTGGTTCACCTACGAGCTCAGTCTCCGAGCAGCCAAGCACACTTTGCATGCCCACTGCTTATTGCCTGGTAAAGGTCATTGCAGCTGAGAGAACCAGGAAGCAGACTTCTGGATTGTCTGCTAACACAAACTCACAGCCTGAACCTGTGAATGAATCATGCCAGAGACTGCATGGACATTCTTCTCCTGTTCCTGTAATCCTGCCAAGCTGATAATCCCTGGACATGGCATCCAGAAGAAGACAGCAGCATCAAGACAGAGGTCGTTCATCGCCAGGAGAACAAAGGTTAGAAAACCTAAGACCCCAGAGACTGGGAAGATTTATCATTTCCCCTCAAGCCAGGAAGGTTCCAGCATCCAAGGGTCCATGGGCGAAGATCCCCTGAAGTCTGGACATTGGGCACAGACTGTGACACAGCCCCGAGAGGGTGATTAATAATTAATAGTAACACTTATAAGTAAAGCTTTAATACCTCTGTAATATAAGTTGCCTCTGCCCTAGAGCATAAAGAGTTTCAGCCCCTCTGTTGCTCAAAGAGCATAAGCCCCCAAGCGGCATTAAGCCAAAAGGGAAGTTCCTCTCTCTGTTTAATGTTTGCTAGTTAAATAACCAAATCCCTATATATACTCTATCCTAAATTGTTTTCGTAATCTTGCACCGGACTAAGCTTTAATACACAGTGTTTGAGGGTGATGAGAGTTTATAAATATTAAATTTAATAAATTATATTTTATATAAAATTTATATCACCTCAAATTAATTTCTCACTTCCGCCAAATAGGCATAGGTATAGAAATCCCCCTCTGCAACATCTTCCAACCCCTAACATTTTGTGAATCTGTAGTAGATCTGCTTTTGTTTATTTATTTGAAGAAATTATAAACCAAATGGATAACAAGAACAGTAACAGCCTTTTCTGATTGGTTGGAATTTGGGAATCTTTTGACACTTCACAGGACTTAGCTGTGATAGGTCTTGATGTTAATAATATTATATGTCTTCACAGCTGATTAAAGGACTATATTTCACTTTTATCATTATGTCACGGAGGAGTTTGTCTGGGTTTTGGGGGAATGAAATACGAAGCTGATTTTTAAAGAGTTTAAAAAGATTTAATATTATATATGCTAGGAATCCCTCTTCCTCAAACTTATTTATAACTACCCCACGCAAGTTCTTTGTATGCGGTTGCAAGATTAATTTACAGAATGTCTATGAATAACAAACTGGAAATTTAGCAAAGGTTTGAAAGAATTTAGGAAGAGAGTCTGTGGCTTGAAAGTGCCGCTGGTGGGTTATTGAGAGATTGTTCTGGCTTAGATTGAGTTTTTCAGTTACTCACTGTCTGGAGTCAGTTTGAAAGTCCCAAATATTGTGGATTGGAGCAATTCAGGGGTTATTAGGGCGTGCTATCTGAGCTTCCGCGGGTACGCGCCAAGCTGGATATTGGTGGTCCGGAAGCTGTCGAGGCGCGGATCAAGACGCTGACGAGTATGGTCAGTCCGATCAGTGCAGTCCGGTGCAGTGAGAGTGCGAGTGCAAATGCCGTGTCAGGCCATGTGTGTGCAGAGCGTGTGATGCATCAGCACAGTGCAAGTGCGATTTTATTAAAGTAATGCAGTGTCTTATATAGTGTTCAGAGGAGGTGTATCCAGTCAGACTGGGGCTGGCACAAGTGGACAATATAGATTGGCTCAAAGTTATGTGTAAGGCACAGATAGATTACTTCTTATAAAAACAACCTGTAGTTCCACCTCAGGGGGCTGGCAGGGTTAGCCCCCAGCAGGCGTGCATGGGGTGTTCACAGTGCCTGCGAACTCAAGTACCCTTTCCCAAAACAAGGTCTCATGTTTACAGCTTATGCCCCACTGCAGGAGAAATCTTCCCACAGCTAGGAACAGTGGCTGGAACGGTGGCTTAGTCAGTGCCCTGGGTTGGTGCAGTGGACTTTTCACCCCGCGATTTAATGGTTCTTGGGCCACAATTCTGTCCAAATGAGGGCTTTGCAACCCTCCACCACACATTACTTATCCACAATTCCACTATGTCATTTCCACTTCCCATTTGCCAAAGATTGGAAAGAAAAAAAAATAGTTGAGAGCCTACTTATGAGAAGAAAACAGAATCTGAATGTTTCAACTATTGTAGTAATTTGCTTAAGGCCACGCTTAAGAGTCTTATTCTTGAGAGGTATGATTTGATAAGGCCCTTCTCTCATGTGTAGCCTGATATAATTATACTTCATAAGCTCAATAATTTGGACAGTCTTGTATAGACTTCATAAATATTGTCTGTGTCTTTCTGTTCACAGTCAAACCTACTAACCTGTTGTACCATTGTCCAACTAATAATTAACCACAGGAAATTTTTTTACAAATCTTCTTTTCAGTAGCTTAGCAACCAGTAAATTCCTCTAATATCCATGCACAGAGTGTTCATTAAACCTTTTCCTGTAGAATTATGTGAAAACTGTTTCATGCAAACCAAAACTTGATAGTAAACCTTTCCTGTGAGGTTATCATTAACTGAATGTTTGCCATTGCAAGATTCTTTGTCAAGTATTCCTCTCAGGAGTGCTTCAGTTTGCTTTTTAACATATATTCCTATTTTGTTATTTGTTTTGGGTGGGTTTTGTTTTGTTTTGATTTGTTTTTTTAAAGTTAAAATCATTTTATGCAGTTAAGTTTTACAGACAGTTTTTACATTCTGTCCTTATTTTCACTGCAGTCTATTTATCAACATTTTAACCTCTTTTTCTGAGCACATAATAATTGAATAATTATACTACATATATAGTATATTTGAATAATTACACTATATGGGCCTTACCAAGTACTAGATCCTTTACTCCACAACAGGAAGACTAATATATGAGATTCTAAAGCTAAATAACCCCCTTTACACAATAATTCTTTGATTCCATATTGTATAAATTTCATTATGACCATAATTTGAAAACTACCTTATCGTATCCATCGTTAACATTCTCAATAATTTTGGGGTTTTTTTAATGTTAAATTACATGATTTGGATCAAAGTCCTATTAGTTTTTCACCTTGCAGTTTATCAAGACACAATAAAACCCACTGTAATAGTTACAGTACTTACACATATCTGAAATAGAAATAAACTTCCAGTTTTTCATTTTATGATTTTTGCTTTTCTCTCTAGGAACTTTGAAAAACTCTTTGTGATGGTTTGGGGGTTACCCCGCCCCTCCCACACTTTGTATTTGCCCCAGCTAACTCAGACGGCCTCTGGGAATATAGATGAAGCAATTTATTTACAGCTAGCAGAATTTACAAGCAGCTATTTACAATATATACAGTTATATACAATTATATACAGAAATATACAAAGGATAAACAATATGAAAGCACAACTCCCCTCCCAGAAACCTGAGTCCCCAGGAGGGGCTCTCAAACCACCCCAACACCTCCCCCCGGCCCTCTCAACCTTACCCCAGTTCTCAGGAAGAAAAGAGGTGCAGCCAAGAGGTTAGGGAGCAAGGTTAGTAGGAGCAGGGTTAATGAGATGTGACCAGGTCCAAGGCAAAAGCAAGAGAGAAAAACAAAATGGGGAAAAAGTCTTTCTTTTTCCCAGAGTTCTCAGCGAGACTGTGAGAGAAGTTGACATCAGTTGTTTTCATTTCACTGCCTGTTATCTAGTTCTGTTACCAAAACATTCCAGCTTGCTTCAAACTAGCACAATCCACCCCTGTCTACTTCGCTCAGAGTATCGCTGAGAATTATCCAATCTAATCTAAACCAATATTTACACTAAAACAATATATACAAGTTCAGTTCACACTTCAATCAGATGTAGGTGATTCAAAAGCTCAGAACAGGGACTCTCAGGTGATGTTGGGTTCGTGCTCACGTACTGTAGATTCTATTGTAGATTCTCTCAGTGTTGGGCGCCGATGTTACCTAGAACAGAAAACTCCTAACAACTTATGCTACACACTCTGAATTTAAGCTCTCTCAGCTAAAGTTAAATTTCTCTGTGGAATACACTGGATTTCATTATTCTCCTGCATTACCCAGTAGGTGTGACCAGGACCCTCAGCAGATACCACTCCTCGGACAGGTTTCCCTTCGCCCGAAGGAGAAAATACCCAAACAGTTTTCCCTAACAGATTCTTTTCATGTACAACAGGAACTTTATCACCGTCTACTGTTTGGACCAAATCTGATTGTGCAGGTCCTGCTCTGTTTACTGAACCTCTACTATTTACCAACCAGGTAGCTTGTGCTAAATGTTTGTCCCAGTTTTTCAGAGTTAAAAAACAATGACAAGGTAACCACTGGGAATCAAACTCATGGACCTCTGCACCACAGGCAAGCACCCTACCACAGAGCCACCGAGACATTGCTAATGTACTTTGTGTGTGCCATTTTTAAAGCTGTTGTTTGAGGTAGCCTGTGATTGGTGTCCAGGTCACTGCACCTTCCATGTTACTGAAAATACAGGTCAGTACATTCATATTAATTTGTCTAAATGTGAGTGTTCATCCTCATCTTTTTTGATACATGATATCTGAGAAAAAAAAAAAAACAGAATCTGTTACATGCATATGCAAATAAAAATAGCTTGAATTATCCAGTTTTGAGCAGAGGCAGAATAAAGGGTTTTCTCTTCTGTAAAAGAAAGGCGGAGAAAGCAGATGTGAGTCAGTCTGCATGGCCAGCGCACTCCTTTTGCACCTGAGGTCCTGCCTTAGAATCCCTGGACAGACCATCCAGAAGAAGCCAGGAGATAAGGGCAGAGATTGCATCTGTCACCAGGAGAACAAGGTCAGAGACTGTCCTTTCCCCAGAATCCAGGAAGATTCTCCTTTCCTCTGAAGCTGGGAGAATTCCAGCCTCAAAGTCCACAGACAGGCTACCCTGAAGATTGGACGTGATGTAGCCCCGGAGGGTGATTGATAATTAATAAGAATTTGTGAGTAAATGCTTTAATGCCTCTTTAATTTCTATTGCTTCATGCCATAGAGCAGAAAGAGCTTCAGCCCACCTGCTGGGCAAGAAGCATATTGACCCCAAGTAGTATTTGCCGCAAGGAAAATACCTGGATATACTTGGATATTTTAAATGTTACCAATTTTACTTTCTAACTTCTTCAGTTGTTTAGGGTGTGCTTCCCAATGTGATATGCATAGGTTTCATCATGATCATCATGATCATGTCTAGGGATTTAATGACTGAATAGTCCTTCAGGTGTCAGCTGTCCTTCTGATTGCCTTCCGAAGCAGCACTCTGCTAATTTTGCCTCACCTCACAAGATGTTAAGCTCTCTCTTCATTTGTGCAAATTCAGGTTGATAGAAGCTGACAGGATGCAATGATGAATTAAAATTATAGTATTACACAGTCCACATGTCTTGTGAAGACTTAGCCAATACTCTGATCATGAAATGACAATGATGAAGAAATAAACATTTGACAAAAAAAAATGCCATTTAGGGATTTAACCATGATTTAAACAACATGAAAGAAATATTTTTACCCTAAATTATGCTCCAAGAAGGTCGAAGTACTCCCCATGTGTCAGAACAACTTAGTAATCTATGCTGGTATTTTTGGTGTTTGGGTTTGTTTGTTCTTTTTTTGTGTGTTTTTGGGGGTTTTGTTTGTTTGTTTAAAAAAAAAAAAGAATATAATTCCTTTTTTTTTTTAAAAAGCATCTGACATAAGGATATTCTGGACCAAATGCTCAATACATAATCTTTTATGATTTTCTTGAAAGTAATTGTCTTTGTGTGGCATCATGAATTGTTCTTGACTGCTATCTACTCTCTTTGATAAGGTGCACGTTTTTTACCAGGCTGTTTGTACATCTTCTTTTGTTCTCTGACTATTGATCTGCACAACAGAGACTTTTACTTCTACTGCTGAAAACACACCATTACAGCTAGGAACTTTTGCTCATTTGTGTTTTTATGCTATCCTCTGAAAATTGTAGTCACAGAAGCTTTCCTATTATTTAACTCCAATGAATTCTGTACAATATGATACATATAATTATATAGCATAAATGAAAGGTAACTATTCTTGTCCAAACTTACTGGTTAGACAAATAGCGCTTTACTCATTAATATCTGCAAGAGAGATGGGCTACATTAAAAAAAAAAAAAAAAACAAAAAAAACCAAAAAACAGAGAAAGTCTAGTGATTTCTTCTTTGTGAGATCATCTTCCCCATTGACTTTTTTTTTCTTTTATTGACTGAAGTTTGGAAAGCTTGATTATGACCATTCACAGTTAACATCTGAACTTTGAAAAAAATAATGCTGTGTCTTTTATGAAGCGTTTCCTTACTCGTCCTTGACCACTCAAGTCAAAACACCTTCTTCAATAACACCATCAAAAGTCCACCCATATGTATTCTTTCCTCATCTTAAATGTAAGGTTATTGAGGTGGCCACTGCATGTTTTATCTCTTTCTGAAGTACCGTGTATACGTGCAAAGCCATGTGTTTACTTTTCAGAGTAAACATTTTTTGAGGATCTCTTTCTGCAATATTTCCTAGCCAGTCTTTCACACTCACGATGTAAAAGCTCTAAGTCTCTCAAAGCTTCAATTTGCTGCCAAAACGTAATTTCCAATAAACTCTATTCATAGCAGCTGGTCAAGAAGAGAAACAAAAACAAAATGGCTGGAGCTTAGTTCAGGAATATGTTGTAAGGATATGCTATCTGAAAGTGACTAGGTGTTATTTCAACTCTACTCATTTTTAATTAGTACTTAGCACTCTTAAGGAAATCTCTGCTGTGAATTGCTTTTCTGATTAAAAAATACTATAAACAATCTGATGATTAATATTATGCACATATTTTATACACAACTCATTAATGAGCAGTAATGGCCTCTGTGATGTTGATCTTTTAGATTCCTTTCATGTCATATAGATATATTGATAAAAGAATGAGGTAGATGAAAACACAAATTTCATCTAATTGGGAATTCAGTGGACTGGTTGCTAAGAAAACTAAGTTGATATGAGTGTGTTTTTATTTGTTTACATATTTATTTAAATATGTAAATTATATAAATAATATGGGTATAATTTGGGATGTAGTTTATAATTCACTTTATATATCCTTATAAAGTATACTGTAGGAAGTGGTACTTCACAAGTACGACTTCTCTGTTTATTTTCATATTGCAGTATCATTTCTTCATAAACAGTTGGCCTAGATATATTCTTTAAAAAGAATTTTTGAATTTTTAGAAATGGTAGAGCTTCCCTTTCTGTCAGCCAACCAGTACTGCCTTAGTGTAAGTCACACTTGCAAAACAAAGTATTCATTTGACTGCAGAGAGTTCATGACTTATTTTGGAACAGGTAAGTTTTTACAGGGTGCAGGATTAACTCTCCTCTTTATAGGATTAAGTCTTCTCTTTATAGCAGACAGCAAAAAAAAAGAAAAAAGAGGAGGTGTAAACAGAGACCATCATTGTCACTTCAATTGCCAGGCACTGGCTACAAATACCATTTTCCTTTTTTTCACTGCTGACAGTATTAAAGCACTTTAATTACATTCAGTTACACTCTATTCCACAATCAAAACACTCAGGGACTGCACGGAAAGACAATTAAATTCAGCATGGATATCTATGTCTCAGATTTTATTACAGCTTCTGTTCTGGTATTGGTAAAATTTCACTTTTCCATCTCCTGGGTATTCTACTAAAAATTAGTCCCTTGCACAAAATCTCAGAATTATCCATGTTGGGGACCTCAAGCACCACCTCATTTCAATCCTCCTGCCATGGGCAAGGGCACTTTCCACAAGACCAGGTTCCTCAGAGTCACATCCAGCCTGGCCTTAAATAGATCCAGAAATGGGGCTTCCACCACCTTCCTGGGCAACCTGTTTCAGTATCTCACCATGTCACAGTGAAGAAATTCCTCCTAACATCGAATCTAAATCTACCTTCCTCTACCTTGAACCCATTCCCGCCAGTTCTATCATTACCCAACACCCTAAAGAGCCCCTCACCAGCTTTCTTCTAGATCCTCTTCAGATATTGGAAGACCATAATCAGGTCTTCTTGGAGCCGCCTTCTCTCAGCCTATCCTCATAGGAGAAGTGCTCCAGCCCTCTGATCATCCTCATGGCCCTTCTCTGGACATAGGTCTTTCTTGTAATGGGGGTTTCAGAACTGGACACAGTACTCCAGGTGCGATCTCATGAGTCCAGTGTAAAGGGAGGGAATCACCTCTCTTGACCTGCCAGCTACGACTCTCTTGGTGCAACCCAGGATATAGTTGGCTTTCTGGGCTGCAAGTGTACACTGGCAGCTCATACTGAGCTTCTCATCCACCAGCACCCCAAGTCCTTTTCTTTAGGGGTGCTCTCATGCTAGTCACTGCTCAGTTTGCATCAGTGCCAGGGATTGCCCCAACACAGATACAGAAGCCTGTACTTGGTCTTGTTGAACATTGCAAGGATGATATGGGCCAACCTCTCCAGTCTGTCAAGGTCCCTGTGAATGGCATCCCTTCCCTCCAGCTTGTCTGCCGCACCACACAACTTGGTGTCATCAGCAAACTTGCTGAGGTAGCACTCAATGTCATTCTCCAGCAGATTGAAGATGTTAAACAAGAGTGGTCCCAATACAGGTCCTTGAGGAACTCTGCTTCTCGCTGGCTTCCACTTGGACATTGTGTTGGTTTGAGGCTCATTTGAATATTTTAATAAGAGAAATTAGATCACTGGCTGTAAGAAGAAATTAATAGCGATGTCTATATCACTCATTTGTTCTGCTGAGGAACATAAATAGCCAAAATATAAGATAAGGCACTCACTTCTCACTACTTTCATCTGTATGATTGGTTCCATCTTGCCTTAACTTCTTTGCATTAAACCTATGTAACTCGATCTAACCATTTCATCTAATCTCCTTGTCGGCTTCTGACATCTCACCTCAGATCTCTGCAAATTTATCAAGTGAGCTACATGAAGGTTTATCTGGTTATTTCTGAGATAAGGGCTAAGGAAGGGGGTTGGTCAGGAGCCCTCTTGAACAGTCTGGCTGTTCCAGAGGGATTTTGAATTTCCATATTACTTTTAACTCCCTTTTTGAAAATTGAGGTTGTATTTCCACTTTTCCAGTCACTGAGGGATTTTCTGGACTGCCACAATTCTCAGAGTACAATAGAGAGTGAACAACCTCATCCACCAGTTCCCTCAGTACCTGTGGATGTATCCCATTTTGTCGCATGAACTTGTACATTCTCAGGTTATTCAGATGGTCACGAACCTCATCCTCACTTACAATGGGCAGTTCCTTCTTCCAGTCCCTGCCACTGTCTCTGTGATTTCAGGAGTATGCCTGAGGCCCTTTTCAGTGTAGAATGAGGTAAAGAAGTAATGGAGAGCCTTGGCCTTCTCCACATCACATGTCACCAGTTCTCCCCTTTCCTTTCTCAGGGGGCCCACAACTTCCATAGTCTTCCTTTTGCCATCGATGGACCTACAGAAACTTTTGCTATTTCCCTTGATCTCCCTGGCTAGATGTGCTAGTTTGAAGCAAGCTGGAATGTTTTGGTAACAGAACTAGATAACAGGCAGTGAAATGAAAAACAATTGATGTCAACTTCTCTCACAGTCTCGCTGAGAACTCTGGGAAGAAGAAAGTCTTATTCTCCATTTTGTTTCTCACTCTTGCTTTTGCCTTAGACCTGGTCACATCTCATTAACCCTGCTCCTACTAACCTTGCTCCCTAACCTCTTGGCTGCACCTCTCTTCTTCCTGAGAACTGGGGTAAGGTTGAGAGGGCCGGGGGGAGGTGTTGGGGTGGTTTGAGAGCCCCTCCTGGGGACTCAGGTTTCTGGGAGGGGAGTTGTGCTTTTGTATTGTTTATCCTTTGTATATTTCTGTATATACTTGTATATAACTGTATATATTGTAAATAGCTGCTTGTAAATTCTGCTAGCTGTAAATAAATTGCTTCATCTATATTCCCAGGGTCCGTCTGAGTTAGCTGGGGCAAATTCAAAAGTGTGTGGGGGGGCGGGGTAACCCCCAAACCATCACACTAGATTTAATCTTAACTGAACTTTAGCCTTTCTATCCAGGTCTCTGGAAATTTATACATGCAGGGAACAGGCAAAACTAGATCATTTATTTCTCAAAGCAGCAAATGTAAATATTATACAGGAAGAGGCTTTCAAATATTTACTCACAAAATTATTATCTGACTTGCAGGGCTAGTCACAGCCCCAGACAGTACCCAAATGCTTTCAGGGAACTCTGTATTGTCAGCCACTGAGGCTTGATTCTTCCCAGACCTCTGGGGAAAGGAGGCAGACAATCTCTGACTTTGTCTCCTGGCTCCTCTGGACAATCTGTGTGTCTCCAGGACTTCTCATCTTAGCAGGAGACTTTTAGGTCCAGGCAGGGTGTCTTGCGATGTGCAGTCTCAGCACAATGTCACACTGGATATGTAGGCCGATTATGTGTAAGCATTTAGAGTCTGTTACTGGTAAGCTCTTCAGGCAAATTCAAGATGCAAAATGAGGTGGCAGCAGCACTCTGCACTACCTGCTTATCCCTTTTATCAATATCCAGCCCAAGACTAATGGGCCATTGGACAAAGATTAGCCAGTCAGAATGGCACTTTGCTAAGCCTCATCATATTAGGGGAAAACAGAGCTTTTGCCCTTCCCTCCCATGGTTGCCTCACCCCAGCACATAAGTAGGGGGAACAGGGGAACATTTCTGTGCAAGCCAGGGCATGGATAAGCCCATGTTTGCCCTGTGAGGCCTACCACCACAGAGGGCAACACTCCCTTTCCTCCTACCCTGCCTGTCATTCCTAAAGAGCTTGTATCTGTCTATCCCTACCTTTCAGTCATGGGAATCATTCCACCAAGTTTCAGTAACAGCCACTGTGTCATGGCTTTCCAGCAGCACAGTGGCCCTTAATTTATCTTGTTTATTGCCCAAGCTGCATGCATTCACATAGAGGCACTTCAGCTGACCTGACTGTTTCTTCTTGGCCCAGTCTCCCTTGATTCCCTCGGGGTGTCTGGATGCATTGTCCCTGGCTTGCCTCAGGGCAACAAGTGGAGAGCCCTTACTAGTACTCTATCCTTCTGCTCCTGCTGTACTGCCCCACTCTGTGTCACGGGCAGGCATGGTATCATTAACCCCTTCCCCCTTCAAATCTAGTTTAAAGCCCTATCAGTGAGCCCTGCCAACTCCTGCCTCAGATTCCTTATCCCTTTCTGGGACATATGCAGCCCATTTGTTATTCACAGCTCTGGAGTCCTGTGTACTGAGCTGTGATTGTAAAACCCAAAACCCTGCCAGTGGCACCAGTCCTGGAGCCACAAATGACTCATCAGCTCTTCCTATACATTCCCTCATCCATCACTGATGTCAGGGGGATGGAGGAGAACAAAACTTGAGCTCCTGATCCCTTTACCAGTTGCACCAAAGTCTTGAGATCTCTTAATTGATTGTGAGTCTTTTGTTGCTACATGAGCATTACTCATGTGAAAGACCAGAAGCAGGTAGTAACCTGCTGATGTTTTTGTCAGATTACCATTGAGACTGCTGCACTATGCTGCCTGATCCCACACACACTGCTTGCTATGTCATAGTGAGATAGCTAGCTGCATTGCATTCATGGTCTGAGCACCGCTTTCAGTTTAAACACTTTTAAATGTCCCAACATTTCCCTGGCAATGGCCCTAGCCACATCACCTTCTTAAGCACACATGCAAGAGATGCCAGCTAGTGTTGAGTCTCCCTTGTCTCTTTGGGCTTCCTTGTTTCCACAACTACCTGATCTCTAACAAAAAATTCCATACAGACATAGAGCTTGCAGAGGTAACTGGTTCAATAAAGCTGCCTCATGTCTGTATTCTGCAACATAGACACATTCAGGTTGGAAAAGACTCTTGACATTACCAAGTCAAACCAGTACCTCCACCCTACAAGGCTCACCTCTAAACTATATTCCCAAACACAACACCCAAACAACCTTTAAACACTTCCAGAGTTGGTGACTCAAACACCTTCCTGGGCAGGCCGTTCCAATGGCTGACCACTCTTTCCGTAAGATTTTTTTCTCCTACTGTCTAGTCTAAAGCTACCCAGATGCAGCTTGAGGCCTTTACCTCTTGTCTGTCACTAATTGTCTGTGAGAAGAGACCAGCACCACAAAATCTGTGAGAAGAGACCAACTCCACAACATCTTTTCAGGTAGTTGTAGAAAGCAATGAGGTCTCCCTTCAGCCTTCTCTCTTTTGAACAGCTCCTTCAGTCACTCTTCATAATTTTTTTTCTCCAGACCCTTCACCAGCTTCATTATCCTCCTCTGCACTTACTTCAGCACCTCAACATTTCCTTTTGTATTGAGGTGCCCAAAACTGAATACAATACACAAGGTGTGGCCTCATCAGCGCTGAGTCCAAGGGGACAATCACCTCCCTACTTCCACTGGACACAGCATTTCTAATCCAAGCCAGGATATCAGTGGATTTCTTTGCCAGCTGGGTGCACTGCTTGCTCATATTCAACTACTTGTCAATTAGAACACCAAGGCTGCTTTCTGTTAAACAGTTTTTCACAGACACACTTCCCCAAGCCTGCAACGTTCCTTGGGTTGTTGTGACTCAAACAAAGGATGTGGCATTAGGCCTTGTTGAAGTTCATGCCATTAACATTGGTCCATTGATCCAACCTATCCATGTGCCTCCATAGAGCCTCCATACCCTTGTGTAAGTCAACACTCCCACGTAACTTGGTGTCAGCAATGAACTTAATGACAGTGGAAGGATTTCTTGCTAGCAGGACATAAGTTGATAAGCAAAAAGTAAACCCGTGCTGGGAAGTGTCCTTGAGTCCATCTCAGAGGCAGGATGCCAGGCGGTGGGTGGCACCCTCCATATGCAGCTGCAGGGGGGCAGAGTCTGCCAGCTGAAGGGGACTGACTTTACAGGTTGTTGGTATAGATTGACCTATCTGTGTCCTGCATGTAACCTTGAGCCAACCTTTTCTTTACACATGTACCAATCTCAAACTAAGTTAGTCACGCACACCTCCTCCAAGTAGCATATAAGCCTCTGTATTGCCTCAATAAAGCTGTGGTGGAGGGGCTGTAGGCCTAAAAAGAAAGACCTCCCTGTGCCTCTGCATGCCTGGACATGTTTTCCTGCCAGGACGCATGGTAGTGAATAGGATTGTGTAACACACACACACCCAGTCCATGTATCCCTGGGGTCCGCCCATGTGATCTCCATATTTGGGAGGATCACAGGCAAACAGCTTCTGCCTATTAAGGTAAAGTTTGGCTTACTGCCAACCTGATTGGTCACTTTGGATGGCCAAAGATCATGAATCTCAGCCCACAGTCTATAAAGAAGGGTGCAAAGGAGTACCACATGTTCAGATTCAGCTGTTCAGCTTCAGACTCAGCTCTCGTCAGATCTGTTCAGATTCAGCTCTCTGACCCTCCCTGCAGCACAGCTCAGCTCTCTGATCCACATTGCAGCATCCTGCTGCCCTGACATGCTTGCATGTCTGGCCCTCACCTACATGCTCACTGAGGCTTAGACCGCGTGCATTTATTTCAATTTACAGTTAACCTGTCTGTGTACCTTAGAAGCAGAGCACATTCAAGCCTGCATCTGATACATATATTGGGAGCCGATAGCCCCCTAAGCCTAGAGCCAGCTGTGCATGTCGGCCAGCTGCCTTGCATTTTTCTATGGAGCTCAGACTCCCAGCTTTGCCTAGCAAGAGAGCCAGGACGCAGACCTTCTAAACTGTCTGCAAACCCACACACACTGCCTGTTAGCTGTGAAAGACCGTGCCAGAAGCTGCATGGACAACCTCCTTCTCCTGTTCCTGGAATCCTGCCAGCTGATCATCCCTGGACTCACCATATCCAGAAGCAGAGTCAAGGCAGAGATCACTTCACCAGGACAAAAGGTTAGAGGAAACCTGTTTACCCCAGAGACTGGGAATATTTATCATTTCCCCTCAAGCCGGGAGGATTCACCTAGTTTCTCTCTCAAGCCGGGAAGATTCCAGCCCCACAGACTCTGGACACTGAGCACAGGCTGACACACAGTCCCGGGAGGGTGATTAATAATAAGATCAACATTCATAAGTAAAGCTTTTATTCCTCTGTAATATAAGTTATCCCTGCCTTAGAGCAAGCGGTTTTCAGCCCCTGCTGGGCAGACAGCATAGTTCGCAAGTGGCACTAAGCCTGAGGGAAATCTCTCTCTCTGTCTATAGATGATAATTTCCAGTTATTGACCAATTCCCTGTATATATATCATATCCTTATTGTTTTCATAACTTTGCATTAGATATATATTTTATTACACAGTGGTTGGGGGTGGCAAGAGTTTGTAAATATTAATTTTAATAAATATATTTTTATATAAAATTAATACCACCTCAAATTAATTTCTCACCTCCTCCCAAACAAGGGAGGCATAGAGAAACCCCCTCCGTAACAAAAGCGTACTGCACTGCTTGCAGCTAACTCGGACTGAGTTGTCTTGTCCGTACCCCTATCCCACCCCAATTATCAAGATCATCAATAAAGATGTTAAACAGAAGTGATCCCAACACTGGCCCCTGAGAAACACCCCACGTGACTGGCAGCCAGCTGGATTTAACTCTATTGATCACCACTCACTGAGACTGTTCCTCCAGTGGTGCTTTAGCCAGCAGAGCTGTATTTATCCAAGCCATGAGCAGCCAGTTTGTCCATGAAAACTCTGTAGGGAACAGTGTCAAAGGCTTTTCATATGTCTAGATAGACAATACCCACAGCCTTTTCCTTGTGCAATAGCCAAGTCATCTTGTCATAGGAGATCAGGTTCACCAGACCCCTGGTGAACAACCCCCCCTGGTTGTTCTCTGTATGGCATGTAATGGTGGTTGAGATGACCTGCTCTCTGACCTTCCCTGATACTGAGGTCAGACTGACAAGTCTACAATGTCCCAGATCCTTCTTTCTTACTGTCAGATTTGCTACCCTCTAGTCCATTGACACCTTCCCAATTACCTGGACTTCAAGTAAATAATGGCAAGTGGCTTGTTGAGCACATCTGCCAGGTCCTTCTGCACACTTGGGTGTACACCATCCAGCCCCATAGATTTGTATGGGTTTAAGTGGTGTAGCAGATCACTGACCACTTCCTCATTTGTTGTGATGACCTCACTCTGATTCCTCTTCCTGACTCCTAGTTTATGAGGCTGGGTTTCCAGAAAACTGCTGTACCCGTTGATAAAGACCGAGGCAAAATAGGCATTGAGCACCTCAGTTTTCTCCTCATATTTAGTTGTTATGTTTCTCTCTGATTCTGATAAAGGATGAAGATTTTCCCTAGACCTCCTTTTGTCCTTAATGAATTTACAGAAACATTTTTTATTATCCTTAACAGCTGTAGCTAGGTTGAGCTCTATCTGTGCCTCGGCTCTCCTAATTTTCTCCCTGCATAGCTTTGCTATATGTTTATAATCCTCATGACACATCTGTCCCCTTTTCCAAAGGCCACAGACTCTCCTTTTATTCTTGAGGTCCAGATAAAATTACCCATTCAGCCAGGCTGGACACCTTCCCTGCTGACTCATTTTTTAGCACTCAGAGACAGCCTGCTTCTGTGCCTTTAAGACTTCCCTCTTGAAATATGTCCAGTCTTCCTGGACACTTATATCCTTCAGGGTGGTCTCTCAAAGGACTTTGTTGATCAGTTTCCTAAACAGGCCGAAGTTTGCCCTCCAGAAGTTCAAGGTGGAAGTTCTACTAACCCCTCTCCTTGTTTGCCCAAGGATAGAGAACCCAATCATCTCATGATCACTGAGCCTCAGAGGGTCTTCAACCTTTTCTTCCCCCACAAGTTCTTCTCTGTTCAAAAGAATCAGCTCCAGGAAAGGCACTTTCTCTGGTTGGCTCCTCACCATTTGTGCCAAGAATTTATCTTCCTAATACTCCAGGAACCTCCAGGACTGTTGTGTTCCTGCTGTATCGTATTTCCGGAAGTTGAAGTCTCTGTGGTGGGTTGAGATTACCCCTGAATAAATTTACCAGGCCAGCTCAGATGGCTTAGAAGCAAATGAAGTAATATATTTAAAACAAGGTAAATTCACAAACATATAATACAATACATGAGTACAACAATATATCTACAAATATTTATGATTACTTACAAATTAGAAATAACACAAGGATCTCTTGAATTTTTCCTCACTCCCCCAGGGTCAATACTCAAAATGGGTCACAACAACTCCGTATCCCATTATTTTCAGATGGCTTGTACCAGCAAGAAGTCATGGCCAGAGATAAGGGGAGCAGTGTGAAGCAAAAGTTGTAAGAAGGTGTGGGGGAGAGCCCCAGAGCCCCAGAATCTCTCTTTGCTTTTCCCCTCCCCCTTACAGGTTTGAATGGTGATAAGTGAAATGGCATGTAAAGGAAGCAGAAAAGCACCCTTTTCTGGATGTGGGCTGGTGGACCGCATGTGGAACTCACCCGCACCATGTGAGTTTCCTGTGTTGTGGAATCATGCTATGGAATTCTATAGGCTAGGTAGTCCCTCCTCAGTATTTAATTCCAACAAACACATTTCATAGAACACACTACACTTGATTTGTCTGGAGGCTTAGTAAATACAGTGATCCAAAAGCACATGCAGTTTTCCTCTGTGGATCCTGCTACTTGGACCCTGCCTGCATGTTGGACTGAGGCACCATTGTGCTGCCATAAAACTGCTATTCCTCGCTACATGCAGTCAATATGCTATCAGGCTAGAACATATAATTGCTGCAAACCTGCAGTTCCCTTGTGGGTATAGGGGGGTGTGGTACTGGTCATTTGTTCCTACTGTTCATACTTCTGCACATGGATTATATTTGCAGTTCTGTGGGCCAATTCCTGGACTTCAAACCACAAGAAATTGTCTGCTCCCACACAGAGGCTTTGTGAGTAAATTTGGCTTTTTTGCATCTCTTTCCTAGACTTTCTGGGGTCTTGCCTGCTGTCTTAATAGTGGGGAAAAAGCTGCTTGTGGCTTATTTCTTTTCCAACTTTCTAAGCATTCTAAATTCATTGTTAATACCTCCTATTGCAGTCAATATTGCCAGATGAATACCTAAAATCTGTAAACTTTGTATATATTCTCAGGGCAGAATTTTGCCTCAAATATTAGTAATATAATTCTTAACTATGACAGCAGACTGAAGACAAGGACAGAAAGAAGAAAGAATTGTTTATTCACTGGGTTTTTATCCCAATTAGCAAACAAATGGAATCTTATAGATTTCTCTTTCTTAGTATTTTTGCATCCAGTATCCAGTTATTTACCTTTTTTAACCTATTTTTCATTCAATGTCTCTGGAAACTTCCTATTCCTCATTTACGATTAGACACAAAAATTAAGCTAAGCCTTAAACCATAAGAGTCTCCCATGAGAACAAGGGCATACAATTGTGAAACCTCTCTCAAGTGCTTATAAAAATTTTCCTGTACTTCTTCACCCTGACTGGATTCTCTATAACAGATTCCCACCACATCACTCTTGCTGGCCTTACTCCTGATTCATACCCATTAGGACTCAACCCTATCAGCACCTTCACTAATAAAGAGGACCACTTCACTACCTCTTCATCCTTGCCCATCCCTTCTGAAAAGTTGGTACCCATTGATTGCAGCACTCTAGTTGTGGGAGTCATCCCATCAGATTTCTGTGATGGCTGCTGTTTCATAATTTCTCTGTAGCACAATGGCCTCCAGCTCATCCATTTTATTGCCCATACTGCATACATTGGTGTGCAAACATTTCAGGGATGGAACTGGGTACATAGTTTTCAACTCCGAGGAGGTATAGACATTCCGGTTATCTAATACGTCACTGCTCTACAAGCATTGGGCTACTACACGCAGGGTTGTTGGTTGGCAAGGCCAGATACATTCCCATCTGCTCTTAAAACTAGTTTAGAACCTTGTCAACGAGCCCAACCAACTCATAGGCAAGGATTATTCTCCCTTTATATGACAGATGAATTCCATCCATTGCCACTAGACCCAGTTCCAAGAAAAATTCCCCTTTGTCTAAAAAAATAAAGTTCTCTTGGTTGCATCAGTCTCTAAGCCATGTATTAATCACTTGATTTTTTTTTCTTTCCTTCAATATCTCTTCCTGTTATTAGAGGGATTGAGGAGTGCACCATTCTATGATTCATTTGTGCTTCCAAGCCCAAGTAATCTCTCCAGAGCCCTGAAGTTTTTTTAATTGCTTTTGTACCCATTGCCTCATCACTCCCAATCTGCATAACCAGCAGTTGGTAATAGCCTGATGGCTGCACCAGACAGGGAAGTCTCTTAGAAATATCCCTAACCCATACCTCAGGCAGACAGCAGACTTCCTTGTGGGATGGATCAGGCCTGCAAATCAGGCCTTCAGTTCCCCTGAGAAGGGAATCTTCCCCCTACTACTACCAACTTCTTTTTTTTTTTTTTTTTTTTTTTTTTTTTTTTTTTTATTTGCACTAGTCCTAAGTCATGGAACTGACTGACAAGTGCTGCATAGCTGTGTGCATGGACCTTCATCTCCATCCTCATTCATCCAGCTCTCTGTTTCAAGGCTCCCATATCTGTTGTGCGTGGACAACTGGGAAGCCTAGGAGGGATTGGGAAGGGGTTCACCTGTCTCTTCTGGCTGGCTGGAGAGGGTCTTACCTCTTTCCAACATTTCTTAGGTCTCTTTCTTTCTTTTTCCTTATGACAAGAGGATGAGATCCCCTGCTTTTTTTTGCTGCCCACACCTGCTGCCCCTTCCCCAGGGATGACAGAGTTCAGCTCCACAAGTCTATCTCGTCTTCATATTCCCTTATAGTCCTTAGCCTTACTACTTCTTCCTTCATCAGCCATAAGGATGAGCAGATAGTTCACCTGTTCATATCTAATACAGGTGTTGTCTCTACCACCCATCACTCATTGGAGTGGTAGCCAGGGGCTTGGATATGCACATACATGTCTGTGCAGAACTTCTGCCTGGGTACTCACAGTTCTACTCACAACAGCCCTCAGCCTGGTTGTAACCACAGCTGGATCTCTAGGATCTCTATAACTGACTGATTTCACAGGCTGCCAGGGCATATTCAGATAACTCATCTTGCTTGTTGATTGACGTTGCTCTGTGTTTAAATAGCCCACGGTGGCTGCAGCTCTGCCCATGCCTTTCTTCATCTCCTTCCTGAAAGAAACTAGAACCAGATGTGGGCCACACTGCCCTGAGCTTCTCAGATATGAAAAGCTTTACCTGCACACTGAAAAAAAACTGCTCATCTCCCAGTCTGCCAATGGGACAAGTACAACAATTTCTCAGCTGTAAGCAGGAGGAGCTGGAGGTCCTTGTGCTACCAGAAGGATCAGCCATGCTGTGTAACTTTTGAGACCAACACACTTAGTAGTTGTTTCACAGCCTTAAAAATGTGGAGACTATGACAGTTCCAAATAGAACTAACATCAACAGAAATATTAGAAAGTTAGTGTACCATAAAAACAGTTGCATGCAAACCAGTAGAAAAGCAGGGAAAATCAGTTTGAAATGGTAGAAGAAATTACATAAGAATATGTCTGTTATTTAAAGACAGATATTCAGCAAGAAGGCAAAAGCCATGCAGAGAAAAACACCATCCCTTCAGCTGAACAGTAATGAGTTGTGCATATTTGCTTCACAACTTTTGGAAACCTAAATTCTTTTCTGTTTGTGGTGGTTTGGCCCTAGCTGTGGACAAATGCCTACCAAAGCTGCTCTATGACTCCCCTTCTTAGTGTCCTGGAGTCCTATACCCCTAAATTGCTCTCCTGCCTGGACTTCGGGTGGAAAGGGGAAAAGCTGCCTGGTTTCCCACCCCCCTCACCTGCCCTGCAGCAGTGAAGGGGGAGAGGACTGCCCCGTGAGTTCCCGCGCTGGAGCCAGGCTGGGATTGGCCGTGCGCTTTCGCGCCTAAGGTGTGGTAACTCTGCCCTTTGTCTAGTGAAGGTTATAAATATTGGGGGTCTCCCCACCTTTGGGGTTCCCACTTCGGAGTTTGCCTGTGCCTGGGCGTATGTGTCTGCCTGAGCTCACACACTCCCCTGTGCCTGGATTGCAGAGAGACCTTCAGGAATTTGCTTTCCTATTGACACCTTTTTCTGCCTAACGACCCTTAACGACCCTTAACGATTCACCTGCAGCCGCTGGAAAAGAAGAGGAAGACAGACCGCACGAGTCAGCCTGAGTGAGTTATTTGGCTTAGCTTAATTTAGTAAGAAACCGCTATTAATTAATAGCTAACGCCTTTTCCAACTTCTGACTTCCAAAATATAGTTAGATTATTGATGGTATCCTTGTAGGTTAATTCTCATGCAACTGAATTTGCTTATTAAACTAAATTAATCTTTGTATATATAGTTGTGGGGGTGGGTTTTTGGGAAAATAAAAAATAACTATTTTTGATAAATTCCCGACTCCGCCACATATTAATTCCTGCTCTCCGCAACACTTAGATAGACAGGGTAGTGGGAAAAATATAACAGAAGCCAGTTATAAGATAGAAGAAATTTAATAATAATAATAAACACAAGTAATAGAAAGCAAAAAGAAAGAGATATGTTAATCTCTGCTTCTCCTTGGCAGTCAGCCTCAGGAAGCAGGGCTCTTGACGTGTGATAGTTCCTCTGGAGGACAAACACCAAGGACAAATGTCCCCACATTTCCTTCTTTCAATTCAGTCTTCTATCTGAGCTGCCATTATATGGCATAGAAGAACCCTTTGGCCCGTTTGGTTCAGATAGCTCAACTGTGTCCCCTCCCAAGATCTTGCCCACCCTTCAGAGTGCTCTCAAGGCAGGAAAATGTTGGAAAAACACAGAGTGGATTCTTGTCCAGCAGCAGCCTAAACAATGATAATATTACAGTACTGCAAAACACAGCATTAGAAGAATGCTTTTAGGAGTATTAACTCCAGCTCATCCAAACCCAGTACACTGGTTTTACATAATAATTTGAAATTTCTTTACCATCCTCATCCCATAGGATTCATTTGTGTGGGATGACTCTGAACTCAAATTATGACAGTGATAGCTGACAGCACATGCACAATTACATATGAAAATTAGTGTGTAAAACAGTATCTTTTGTTACAATTTGTCCTACTTCAAGAAGTTAGTGGGAGATTTTGTGGGATATTTTTAATTCATAGAGGCAGAGTTCATGATATATAGGTCAGAATTTTTTTGTATATAGGTAATTTTTTTTTAATTAATAAGTTCCAACTAGAGCTGTTTACTAGAGATTACAACTAGAGCTTCCTACTCTTCTGAGTGCATGAAGGTCCTTTCTTTCCATATCTTGCACATAACTTCATGTAACTTCATGCAAATCTTTAAGATGACCTGTGCTATCACTAGAGGGACTACTGGGGAAGTGAGAGTATAACTTACATATCTAATCCATATTCATATATGGTGGGTTAGGAAATACCCCTCCCCTCACAGTCAAAATTTACCAGACCAGTTCAGATGGATTGAAAGTAAGATAAAGCTGTAGAATCATAGAATCATAGAATCATAGAATCAACCAGGTTGGAAGAGACCTCCAAGATCATCCAGTCCAACCTAGCACCCAGCCCTAGCCAGTCAACCAGACCATGGCACCGAGTGCCTCATCCAGTCTTTTCTTGAACACCTCAGGTGGCCAGTGCCAGAATGAGAGGACACAGCCTCAGGCTGTGCCAGGGGAGATTTAGGCTTGAGGTGAGGAGAAAGTTCTTCACTGAGAGAGTCATTGGACACTGGAATGGGCTGCCCAGGGATGTGGTGGAGTCGTCATCCCTGGGGCACTTCAAGGCAAGGTTGGACGTGGCACTTGGTGCCATGGTGTAGCCTTGAGCTCTGTGGTAAAGGGTTGGACTTGATGATCTGTGAGGTCTCTTCCAACCCTGATGATATTGTGATACTGTGATACTGTGATACCTCCAGGGATGGTGCCTCCACCACCTCCGTGGGCAGCCCATTCCAATGCCAATCACTCTCTCTGCCAACAACTTCCTCCTAACATCCAGCCTGTACTTTCCCCAGCACAACTTGAGACTGTGTCCCCTTGTTCTATTGCTGCTTGCCTGGCAGAAGAGGCCACCCCCCACCTGGCTACAATGTCCCTTCAGGTAGTTGTAGACAGCAATGAGATCACCCCTGAGCCTCCTCTTCTCTAGGCTAAACATCCCCATCTCCCTTAGCCTCTCCTCATAGGGTTTGTGTTCCAGGCCTTTCACCAGCTTTGTCACCCTTCTCTGGACACGTTCCAGTACCTCAACATCTCTCTTGAATTCAGGGACCCAGAACTGGACATAGGACTCAAAGTGTGGCCTGACCAGTGTTGAGTACAGGGGAAGAATAACTTCCCTTGTCCTACTGGCCACACTGTTCCTGATGCAGGCCAGGATGCCATTGGCTGTCTTGGCCACCTGGGCACACTGCTGGCTCATCTTCAGCCTACTATCTACCAGTACACCCAGGTCCCTTTCCTCCTCGCTGCTTTCCAGCCACTCAGTCTCCAGTCTGTAGCGCTGCTTTGGGTTGTTGTGGCCAAAGTGCAGTACCCTGCACTTGGCCTTGTTAAATCTCATCTCATTGGCCTCTGCCCACCTATCCAGCCTGTCCAGGTCCCTCTGCAGGGCTCTCCTACCTTCCAACAGATCCACACCTGCTCCTAGCTTGTTGTCATCTGCAAACTCACTGATGCTGGACTCGATGCCCTGGTCCAGATCATAAATGAAGATATTGAACAGGACTGGGCCCAGCACTGATCCTTGGGGAACACCAGTAGTAACGGACTGCCAACTGGATGTGGCACCATCTTACAACAAACATAAATTTACAACTATATATACAAAATATATTTACATGTCCCGCTCATTCAGATTCTGCACCAATTTCTCTTATTAGAATATTCCACTAAGCCTTAAATCATTACATCATATTTGCAAAAAGCTTTGAAAAGACTAGTATTTGAGTACTTAAAAGCACAAACTCTTAGTCTCTAACGTGCAATGTGCAGGTCACAGTAGCATATTTTGGTAAATTAACACAATCTTTTTCCTTGACTTTTACCCTGCTAATTCATCTTCGTGTCTGAATTTGCTTCTGATAGGAAAACTGATTATCTGAGTCCCATTTAATTTTAAATCACTCTTAATTTTGTTAGTAGCAATGAGATTTTTAATTTTTTATTTAGGATATATAATTGCTTCTTTTCTTTGCAGCACAAGTAGCACCTCAAAGTGTCTCTGGATCTTCTGTTGTTTTGTTTAAGCTATGGCACACAAACTCCTTAATTTTTCAGTTGATGAAAACAAATTTCTATTTTTATTAATAAACCAACTCATGAACATAACAAACAAACAAAGCAAAACAGCCCCCAAACCAAACCACTAAAGAGTACTTAGTCAGACTCTACTACTCTTTCAAAATGCAACTTCTTTTTTGTTATTAGCGTTCTCAGCTTCCTATTCCTGACTTTACAATATGTGACACACCCTGAAGCATTTCACACAAGGAATGACTTCATTTGTGTTAATGGCTTCATATTCAGTTCATTTGTACATAAACCCTATCTTTAGTTCTTTGACTTTTTGTTGATCCCTTTATGCAAAATTTATAGCAATTTAAAAGGTGTTAGTACCTATTTTCTGAAAATGGTTTATCTAGGTAGTGCAAAATATTATTTTAAAGTTATAAAGTCAAAAATAACTGGACTTATTTGTAATTTAGCAATAATAATCTTTAATAACTTGGTACTTGAACTTTTTCTTCAGTCAAAAAGTCTAAGTCTAACATCTGAAAATATTAAATCATATATAATAGTTTTAAAGATGGCAACTACAATCTCTCAGGGGGAAATTATTTGAGACTTCCAATCTCAGTTTTAACAAAGATGGAAACCCAAGTTCTAGATCCACCAACTCATCCTGTCCTTTACAACCTGTGACCTTGGTGAACCACTACAAACCCATAGAAATTATTGTGCATTGTTTACATAGTAGAATTCCTTAAACTACTTTTTACACTTAATTGCTTAGATGGATGTTACAGGTTTATTAATTTACCTCTTTTGTTGTACACTGGATAGCATTAAAAAATTGCAGTTTGATGGATGAGATATTGAGATGAGAAAATGTAAACATACACAGGCTGTTGGGTCCTGGAAGTCAAGAGTGTAATTATTGTGCTTTAGCCACATTCCTCACAGACAATGACAGAAAAATTAAAAATCCTACCATTTCCCACCAGACTTTGTCATTAGAGCACAGAAGAATGATCTTACAATGCTGAGCAGCTTTGCTTTACACCTTCTTCATTCCGCAGTGTTCTTAAAGCTATAGTTTGCTCAGAATAAGTTCTTCAATCTAAATAGTCAATTCTCTTGCTTACAGAACAGATATTCAAATTTGTGCATTTTCACACACAATTTTGTGCACTTTCAAAGTCATTAAGAAAATGTCCGTACAAAATCCTTACTGACTAGAGCACTTTAAAAGATTTAACAAAGTAATGTGTTTTGGTTTATTTTCTCTTCCTTGCCTTTCTGAAAGAGATAGCAATAATTTATCTCAGCAAGACAATTTTCTTGAACAGCAGTAAGAAGATAGAGACAACACCAGTGGTCTTTTAAGCTGATCCAATCTATTTGTCTGTAGCAGGACACAGCAAGAGGTGATAGAGATTCCATTTTATTTTATTACAGCCCAGGAATTTTTACTCTCCTAATATATTGATCATATTTTTCCATATTTTTATCATGAAAATACCATCAGCTGACTTACTTAGGGACAGGTAAGACACAGTATTTCTTCCATAACCAAAGGTAGTGATAAAAGTCTGTGGAAGTGTAGATGGCAACCAAGGAAAGTGTTTAAGTTTTAGAGCAGACAGAAACAAATTATTTTACTCTTGAAGGAAGAGTACATAAAACCACTCTGTCTGAATTGGAGTGGAATACAGAAAATTGTATTTAAAGACATGCAGGAAAATACAGCATATATGAATCCTTAATGCCTAATACAGATGCAGCACACATGAGAACTCCTCCAAAGCCTTCCCCCACAAGTCAGACTAAACCACAAAACCCCAGTGCTCATTTTCTACCCCCCATTGCATCCTATTAGGCCCAAACAGGTCTGATTATGCAGGAAGAAATTCACTCTGGACACAAGCAGGTGTAATGGCATAATGAACTTCTCCCCTGCCCAGTTGGAATTTACCAAACTGACTCAGACAGCTTGGAAATAAGATAAAGCTGTAATTACAGGTGTGCTAGTTTGAAGCAGGCTAGAATGTTTTGGTAATAAAAACTAGACAATAGGCTATGAAAGGAAAACATTTGTGATGTCTCCTTCCCTCAGAGTCTCACTGAAGAAGAATGTAAACATTAGATAACACTTTCGCCATTTTTGTCTTCACTCTCGGGCTGGGCTTTGACTGAGCTGCATCTCCCTAACATCTCCTGCCACTAACCTTGCTTCTTAACCTCTTGGCCAACCTCCATTCTTCCTTAGGACTGGGGTAAGGTTGAGAGGGGCAGGGGGAAGGTGCAGGGGTGGTTGAGAGCCCCTCCTGGGGACTCAGGTTTCTGGGAGGGGAGTTGTGTTTCTGTATTACATTTTTTTTGTATATTTCTGTATATATTGTAAATATCTGCTTGTATATTGTGCTAACTGTAAATAAATAGCTTCATTTATATTCCCAGAACCGACTGAGTCTAGTCTGGGTGACTTCTAAAGTGTGGGGGGGTGGGGTGCATTCAAACCACCACAACAGGAAAAGTTGAATTTGCAAGCATGTATGTACAATATATTTGCATGTATATACAATTTAGAAATAATACAAAATACAGATTCCATCCATGACAAAAAGACACAGAAGAGGCTCAATACCACCCCCCCCTCTCTACCAGAGAGAAAAAAATCAGCAAAGCTTACTCGTTATCTGTTAGTGGAAGATATTAGAGCAGTGCAAAAGAGAAGTGAAGGGAACAGAAACACCAAACCAATACAGAGCAAATAAACAATTCAGACTTTATCATAGTTTTCTTTTTATAACCACTGATATAATTGCTCTCATTAGAATATTCCCATGAGCCTCAAACCAGCACAATCCACCCCTCTATATCATTCATGCTTTGCACAAAATTATCTGTCTTGTCCAAACCAGTATTTACAATGATGAATAGTAACCTCCATATTTTCAGTGCATTCTTAACTCCAGCTCTCAGATGTAGGTCATTCAAAAGCTCAGAAAAGAGGAAACAGTTTGTCTCTTCAGAGACGAGATGAAAACACGTGACATCGGGTTCGTACTCATGCAGTGTAGATTCATCCTTTGCATGCCACATTGAACCAAAATAGAAACTCCTAACAGTGTGTATCATACACTCTGAATTTAAACTCTCTCAGCTGAAGTTAGATTTCTTTGTAGAACATAATGAATTTCACTGTTCTCTTGCATTACCCAGTATGTATTCAGCAGAAACCACTCCTCAGACAGATTTTCCTTTGCCCAAGGGAGAAAATACCCAAACAGACTTTCCTAACAGATTCTTTTCATGTTTAATAGGAACTATATCACCATCTACTGTTTGTAACAAATGTGATTGTTCAGGTCCTGCTTGATTTACAGAACCTCTACTATTTATGAACCAGGATGCTTATGCTCAATGTTTGTCTCAGTTTTTCAAAATGTCACCCCCTGTGGTTTTAGGATGGTTTTCTGCAAACCATTGTAGTGTTCAGTCTTTTCTGAAGCTGGTGCATAGTAGCAAATGTGGTGAACCCACTCAATACTGTGCTTTTTGGACAAATTTTTTGCAAAACTGTTTTTGAAATGAGTTCCATTGTCTGATTAGAGGTGAGCCAATCCTAAGCTGGCTAGTGAGATGCCGTAGCATTGGTGCTAATGCCCTGCAGGTAGGAGACAAGTCTGCCAAGCAGCTGAGACCACTCACTAAGGAGAGTGGATTGGACAAATACCTTGCAAGTCCTCTTGGTAGGGTTAGCTTGTGGACACGCCTTCTGTTGGCTGTGGCTATGAGATATCCTTCCCGAGATGATCTACCGTGGGCTGCCAAGAAGTGGAACACCATTGAGCAGGGAATTAAGCTTCTGAAGGAGTTTGCTGTGAAGGAAGTGCTCTTTGGAGATCATAGCACACATGAGCCCGATGATATTCCTCTTGGAACAGGTCTCATGAAGAAGCTGATTAAGCTTGCTCCTTCATCCTATGCTAACATTTTGGCCAGCAAGCATCTATCAAGGAGTGATAATGGAAGGTCTTTCACTGTTGGTGAATTCACTGACCAGCTCAGGCAGGTAGAGGACAGCTTGTCACATTCTGGCGTAATCTCTGCCATACAAACTATGACTTCTGAAATAAAGGGCATGAAAGATGTTTTGAGCATACCATGAAAGAACTGATGGAGGACCTTAAAACCTCAATTTCCAATCTGGTAAAGGATACCGTTCCTGCATCATCTGAATGGGTGCATGTTTCTGTCATCAGGAACAGACGCCCACCTCCTGCAAGGCAATTCCAGCCCAGGAGGAGACAAATTCCACCCAAACATCAGCAATCACCAGCGTCACTGTGGATAATTCTGCGTGACACATACAGTGACAACATGAACAAGTGGGATGGTCAACCTACTTCAGCTCTTTCAAAGAGAGTCAGGGAACTCCAGAGTGGCAGAAACAGAGGCAATAATGCCAGAAAAGTAGCTGTCACTTCTTCAGATCCTGAGAGCAACTGCAATTATTCCAACAATGGCAGTTTCTCTCACAACACCACCAATCACTGTGTACACCCTACATGCCATGTTCAGCATTAGGGGTGCCCTGCCTCCAGCCAGGAAGAGGAAAGGGATAGTGGAGAGAACCAAATCTATTGGAATGTATTCATTAGGTGGCCTGGCAGTTCAAAAGTTCGGAAATACAGGGCTTTAGTTGACACAGGTGCTCAGTGTACTTTGTTGCCATCAAATTGCAAAGGGACAGAGTCCATATCTATTTTTGGAATCACTGGTGGATCTCTAAAGTTAACGAAGATATAGGCTGAGATCAGTTTAACTGGTAAAGAGTGGAAGACACATACTATTGTAACTGGTCCTGATACGCCTTGCATTTTGGGAATTGACTTTTTGAGACAAGGTTGTTTCAAAGATCCTAAGGGTCACAAATGGGCTTTTGGAATAGCATCTGTAGAAATTGAGGATGGTAAATTGAAATTGACCTGAACTTTCTGATGAATCTGCAGTTGTGAGGCATCATGACATAGAGAATCTGGAAGTGACAATTGCTTCTCAAACTGTGCACCACAGGCAGTACAGAACTAACCGTGACTCTTTGTTGCCCATTCATCAGCTAATTCATCAACTGGAGAGTCAGGCTGTCATTGAGAAAGCTCATTGACCTTTCAACAGTCCCATCTGGCCTGTGTGTAAAGCTAATGGAGACTAGAGACTTACAGTAGACTTTCGTGCCCTCAACGAGGTGACGCCACCCATGAGCGCAGCTGTGCCGGACATGCTGGAACTCCAATACGAGCTGGAATTGAAGGAGGCTAAATGGTATGCAACCATAGACATTGCTAATGCTTTCTTCTCTATTCCCATAGCAAAGGAGTGCAGGCCTCAGTTTGCATTCACCTGGAGACGAATCCAGTACCAGTTCAACCGTTTGCCTCAGGGGTGGAAACACAGCTCAACCATCTGTCACTCAGTCATCCACAATGCACTGGAGAAAGGTAAAGCTCCAGAGCACATCCAGTACATCGACGACATCATTGTGTGGGGCCAATCTGCTGAGGAAGTCTTTGAGAAAGGTAACAAAATCCTTGACGTTCTGTTGCAAGCAGGTTTTGCCATTAAGAGAGACAAGGTCAAAGGACCTGCCAGAGAAATTCAGTTTCTGGGAGTGCGGTGGCAGGATGGTCGCCGTTACATTCCTCAGGATGTGATTAACAAAGTCTCTACCATGGCAGTTCCCACCAGCAAGAAGGACACACTTACTTCTCTTGGTGTGGTGGGATTCTGGAGACTACACATTCCTGGTTTCAGTCAGATTGTCAAACCTCTGCATGATGTGACTCATAAGAGAAACAATTTTGAGTGGGGACTTGAACAACAAGCAGCCTTTGATCAAATTAAACGAGAAGTAGTCCATGCAGTGGGCTTGGGACCTGTGCGATCTGGTCCGGACATTAAAAACATTCTGTACACGGCTGCCAGTGACAATGGTCCAACTTGGAGTCTCTGGCAGAGAGCTCCAAATGAGACACGTGGTCATCCACTTGGTTTCTGGGGACGTTGTTAGAGAGGTTCAGAGACAAATTATACTGCAACAGAGAAAGAGATAATAGCAGCCTATGAAGGAGTGAAAACAGCTTCTGAAGTGATTGAAACTGAGTCACAATTGCTTTTAACTCCTAGACTGCCAGTTCTTAACTGGATGTTCAAAGACAAAGGTTCATCACTGCATCATGCCACAGATGCAACCTGTCTAAATGGATGGCTTTGATAACCCAACGAGCACGAATGGGTAATCTTGACCGACCTGGTCTGGTGGAGGTGATCACCAACTGGCTGGAAGGCACAGACTGTACCAAACCTCCAGAGGAGAAAATAACTCGTGCTGAGGAAGCTCCTCCCTATGGTGACTTCTCTGATCAGGAAAAGAACTATGCTTTGTTCACAGATGGTTCCTGTCGTCTTGTTGGGAACAAGCGAATATGGAAGTCAGCAGTTTGGAGTCCAACCAGGAGAGTTACCGAAACGAAAGATGGCGAAGGAGAATCCAGTCAGTTCGCTGAGGTAAAAGCTGTTCAACTTGCTCTTGATGTGGCTGAATGTGAGAATTGGCCTATCCTTTACCTCTACACCGACTCGTGGATGGTAGCCAATGTTCTATGGGGTTGGCTGAAGGACTGGAAGAAGAATGGTTGGCAGAGGAAAGGAAAGCCTATTTGGTGTGCTGATCTATGGCAGGATATTGATGCACAGCTGGAGAGAACTGCAGTGAAGGTGCGGCACGTAGACGCACACATGCCTAAGAGCAGAGCCACTGAGGAACATCAACATAACCAGAAGGCAGACCAAGCTGCTAAGATTGCTCAAGTTGATACCAACTCTGATCTTGACATTGACCTTGATTGGAAACACCAAGGTGAACTGTTTTTGCTCGGTGGGCCCACGACTCATCTGGACATCAAGGCAGAGATGGAACATACCGATGGGCTCGTGATAGGTCAATTGACTTGTCCATGGACGCTATCACCCAAGTAATTTATGACTGTGACATTTGTGCTGCTATTAAGCAGGCTAAGTGAATCAAGCCCTTATGGTATGGTGAGAGATGGTCAAAGTACAAGTATGGTGAAGCCTGGCAGATTGATTATATCACTTACCTCGATCTCGTTCTGGCAAGCAGTATGTGCTGACAATGGTAGAGGCCAGCACTGGATGGCTGGAAACCTATCCAGTTCCACATGCTACTGCACGTAACACCATTGTTGGTTTGGAGAGACAAATCATGTGGAGACATGGAACTCCAGAAAGAATCGAGTCAGACAATGGCACTCATTTCAAGAACAATCTTGTGAAAAACTGGGCCAAAGAGCATGGTATTGAATGGATCTATCATATACCCTACTATGCACCAGCTTCAGGGAAGATTGAGCACTACAACGGTTTGCTGAAAAGCACCCTCAAAGCCATGGGGGGTGGAACTCTGAAAAACTGGGACAAACATTTAGCACAAGCTACCTGGTTGGTAAATAATAGGTGTTCTGTAAACATAGCAGGACCTGCACAATCAGACTTGGTCCAAACAGTAGACAGTGATAAAGTTCCTGTTGTACGTGAAAAGAATCTGTTAGGGAAAACTGTTTGGGTATTTTCCCCTTCAGGTGAAGGGAAACCTGTCCGAGGAGTGGTATCTGCTGAAGGTCCTGGTCATACGTACTGGGTAATGCAGGAGAATGGTGAAATCCAGTGTATTCCACAGAGAAATTTAACTTTAGCTGAGAGAGTTTAAATTCAGAGTGTCTAATCCGAGCTGTTAGGAGTTTTCTATTCTAGGTACCATCAGCGTCCAACACTGGAAGAATCTCCAAGAGAAATCTACAGTACGTGAGCACGAACCCAATGTCACCTGGGAGTCCGTATTCTGAGCTTTTGAATCACCTACATCTGATTGAAGTGTGAACTGAACTTGTATATATTGTTTTAGTGTAAATATTGGTTTAGATTGGATCAAATAATTCTCAGCGATACTCTGAATGAAGTAGACAAGGGGTGGATTGTGCTAGTTTGAAGCAAGCTAGAATGTTTTGGTGAAAAGAACTAGATAATTGGCTATGAAAGGTAAACAATAGTTGTGTTTCCTTCCCTCATCAGTCTCGCTGAGAGTTCTGGGAAGAAGAAGGAAAACATTAGATAACATTCTCCATTTTGTCTTTCATTCTGCTTTGAGCTTCAGACCTAGCCACATCTCCTTAACCTCACTGCCACTAACCTTCCTTCTTAAACTCTTGGCTGCACCTTTATTCCTTTCTCAGGATTTGGGGTAAGGTTGAGAGGGCAAGGGGAGGTGTTGGGGTGGTTTGAGAGCCCCTCCTGGGGACTCAGGTTTCTGGGAGGGGAGTTGTGCTTCTGTATTGTTTATCCTTTATATATTTCTGTATATAACTGTATATATTGTAAATAGCTGCTTGTATATTGTGCTGCTGTAAAATAAATAGCTTCATTTATATTCCCGGAGGCCTTCTGAGTTAGCTGGGGCAATTTCAAAAGTGGGGGGGGGCGGGGGGGCGGATAACATCCAAACCATCACAAATAGGGAGTGGAGAATGTCATGGTGTGGTGGAGGGGCAGCAGCCCCAAAACTGAGGCTTTTCTATGCCTCTACATGCCCAGACATGTTCTTCTGCCAGGACCCATGAGGCAGCAAACAAACTGTGTAGCACACACACGCCCAGCCCATGTACCCCTAAGGTACATTCATGCCTGCACCATACATATATGGGGAGCCGAGAGACCCCCTGCTTAAAGCCTAGAGCTATCTTGATTCATCTGTGGAGTTAAATCTCCCTGCAGCAAGGCATAAATATTACTTGCCAGCTATCCTGTAACTCTGGTAAGACCCAGAGCCAGCAGACCCCTTTCCAGATGGTCTGCAAACCTGCAAACGCAGCCTGTTAGCTGCCAGACCGTGTCAGAGGCCACACGGACAAATCCTTCTCCTGCACCTAGAATTCCTGCCGGCCTACCATCCCTGGACACATGGCTTCCAGAAGAAGAAGCAGCACCGAGGCAGAAATCACCCCAGGAGAAAAGGTTAGGGAAAACTCAATTTACCCCAGAGACTGGGAAAAGCTTTATCATCCCTTGCAAGCCAGGACAGACTCCAGCTCACCAAGACCCCAATACTGGGCACACGCTGAGACAGATGATTCCTGGGAGGGTGATTTAATGATTAATACTTAAGAACAGCACACATAAGTAAGATTCAATTCTTTTGTAATATAAGTTACCTCTATCTGAGGAGCACACATAGTTTCAGCCCTGGGCTGGGAAAACACTAGAGTTGTTAAGAGGCATTAAGCCTAAGAAATCTTTCTCTCTGTCAATAATTGTTAGTAATTTGATATTCCCATTTAATAATCAATCCCTGTAAATATATCTCAAAGCTATTTTCATAACTTTGCAAGCGAACTTGAATTTCATAGTGGTTAGGGGTGGTGTAAATTTGTAAATATTAATTTTAATAAATAATTTAATAAAAAATCAAAACCACCTTAAATTAATTTCTCACCTCCCCCTAACAGGGGAGGAATAGAGAAACCCCTCCACGACACATGGGTTGAGTTGAATCTGCTCCTGTTATTCATATGTGCTGCAGTCATGCCATCTTCAAAAATGAAAGAACTGGGGCAGAGTATTTTAGGGCTTGAGGCTCATAGTTGTAATTCTGCTAGGATGGTGGCAGGATGAGGAGGAATGGAGTATCAGTTTTCTGACTTGGGCTTTTGGCTTGCGTGCTTATGCTTACTGCTGCCTTATGCTGTGCTTTTCCTGCAAATAGGCTAAGGTAATTGTCCAGGAGTCCTATATACCCTTAAATTCCTCTCTCTCCATGGCTTGAATGGGAGGAGGAAAGCTGCCTGGTTCCCCACCCCCTCACCTGCTCTGCAGGTGTGAAGGTGGTGAGCAAAGGGGTCCTGTCCGCACGAGGAGTGCCCCTTGCAGTGCCCGCGCTGGAATCAGGCTGGGATTGGCTGTGCACTTTCGCACTTAAAGTGTGGTAATTCTGCTCTTTGTCTAGAGAGGGTATAAATATTGGGGGCTTCCCGCCTTTGGGGGTTCCCACCTTGGAGTTCGTCCTGCTTGGAGTTCGTTACTGCCTGAACCTTTGTGCTCCCCCACCTCTGCCGCCTCGCCTGGATACAGAGAGATCTTCAAAGACTACTTCACATATTGACACCCTTTGTAAGCTTAATGACCCTTAATGGTCCACCTGCAGCTGCTGAAAGGGAACAAGAGAGAGAGAGACAGACCGCATGAGGAAGTCAGCCTGATCATGAGTTATTTTGGCTCAACTTTATTAGTAAGAAAACGCTGTTAATTAATAGCTAAAGCCTTTTCCAACTTCTGACTTCCAAAATAGTCAGATTATCAATGGCGTCCCTGTAGATAATTCTTAAGCAACTGAATCTGTTAATTAAACTAAATCAATCTTTGCATATATAGTTTTGGGGGTGGGGTTTTGAGAAAATAAAATTACTATTTTTGTATAAAAATTCCTGACTCGGCCACACATTAATTCCTGCCTCCACAACAGTAATTATGCATTTTTTACTATGTTAATCTAATTTTGCTCAGTAAAGTCTATTCTTATCTCACTTTTTTTGTGTCTCAGGCCTGATTTTTTGTGTATCAGTTCTGTGTTGGGAAAACAGGTTAACACACTGGTTTGGTTCAACCTGTTTTGTTCTGATTTAGACCATTACAGCATAGTAACAATAACAAGACGTTTATTTCACTGTGGAGTTAAAAATGCCTTGTCCACTAAAGTTCATTGCAGGCAAAAAAATCATATGAATTATGGGGTTGGGGGAAGGGTATGGTGGTTGCTGCAGTATAGTTCTGTGCAATGGTAGTCTATCAGTCAGAATTTATGATTTTCACCCAAGTGGCTTAGGTTTGATTTCCAGTCAGACAACATCAACCAAGACATCCAGGCATTCTTTTTGTGAGAGCATATAGTAAAAAATGAGCTGCTGGCTGAGTCAAAACTACAACAGGAATAAAGGAAGTATCTGTACCCCAGTCATACAATTCAAAGTATGAATATCCCAGTGAACTCACTGTGGTCAAAGTCATCTGAGTAATTAAGAATTTAGGGAAATACCTAAATATTCTTAAACACAATTCAAATTGGCCTAGTACAAACAGTCAAAGAATGTGGCATGTAATTCAGAGGCTTTAAAGTACCTCAAAGCATTGATAATACAGCTATTTTACCTTTGGTTACTCTTTTACTTGTTTTTCTAAATGCATAGCTATGGTACAATAAGAATCATAGAAAGCATCATAAGAAACCTTCTGAAACCAGCCTTAAAACTGGGGCTTTCTTCTACCAATCTTTTTACACTGTGTGTAAAATCAATAGCAGATTTCTCTCAGAACATTGCTGTTCTGCAACTTCATTTTTTCCAATGAATTTTAAAAACTATGATCCTATGTGGAGTACAAATGAAATAGTAAAATTTAGCACAATTCTGACTATAACTTCTATTTCTCACCTCTCCATTGGTACTTTTGAAATTTTGTCTACAGTTAGATTGTTACACAAAATACAGTATTTTGTGAGTTAATGGAGTTAATTAGGTCATTTGGATTGGTAAAGATAGTTTCAGTTTTGTTTCTGCATTCCTAATGTTTTCTTCCACATGACTGTGTGTGCAGCTGTGGGACATCACGACATAGAGGATCTGAAACTGCCAATTGCTACTCAAACTGTTCACCACAGGCAGTACAGAACTAACCGTGACTCTTTGTTGCCCATTCATCAACTGATTAATCAACTTGAAAGCCAGGCTGTCAAAAAGAAAGCTTGTTCATCTTTCAACAGTTGATTTGGCCTGCAAGCCAGTTTTCAAAAGTTTCTTTGTATCTCCAGATGAATCTTTTCTTTTTTTAAAAAAAAATATTCTGAATAATTTCTGATTAAATCTTAAGGAAGGACCAAGAATTCTGTCTATATTAGTCCCCTAGTCTGTCTCTTTTTCCCCACACCCTATATATATGTTCCACATAAAAGGAAAGAAGTAAAACATAAATACAAATACACATGTAGATATGTGGGTGATTTATATCCATTTTTATACAAATATTTACAGTTAGAATAACCAATGAGCTTTCATATAATACATTGCAAAGAGATTTCTGCAAAGTTATGAGAAAAAAATTTTTACATTTTTATTAAGTATACTGAGATAATATTGATAATTTCAAAAAGGAAGTGCTTGCCATAGAATCATAGAATCATAGAATCAACCAGGTTGGAAGAGACCTCGAAGATCATCCAGCCCAACCTATCCCCCAGCCCTATCCAGTCAACTAGACAATGGCACTGAGTGCCTCATCCAGTCTTTTCTTGAAGACCAAATAACAGCTTGCGAACAAAGCTGAATATTACATGGATGGACATACTCAAAATATAAAATAGAAAAAGGACAAAAAATTAAAAGTGTAAAAAAAACATAATCATGTGAAAACAATTTCATGTGGGGTGAGCAATTCTCTGTAAAATTATTAACTTTGAACTGGCAGTTAGGCAAAGTACTGTTTGTGAGACAGATTTCACGTGGACTTTGCCTCACTAAAGTCAGCAGAATGTCTGACCTAGTGAAAGGAATACATTTCTAGAAACCAGTTGTACTGCTAAAATAAGTAGTTTAAAGTGTTGTTTTGTTTTGCATTTTCTCTATTGATTTATAAAGTGTCACATATTTAATTGAGTCTATTAATCACTATCGTTTCAACTCTGGGATTGTGATACATATTTGCTGCCAGGTCAGCAAACAACTAAATGGGAAAGTGTTATTTAATGCAGGGATTCTGTTATTAATATTCCTATTAACAAGTCTGAAATACTTTTTTTAACTGTAGTTTCTTTTAAAGCAATTTCTTTTAATAAGCATAGAAGTCAGGCAAATTGTCTTCTTTCAGAAATACTGAGAAAAATTGTGATTCAGTAACTCATTATGAATGGATTCCCTAAATAGACATTAAAATATGCTAAATTTATAAGATGTAATCTCTTGCATTTTCTAACATATATTTTTTGCATTCCATATATGTATTCCTATCAACAAATAAGTGGTAAAAGAGTGAAGTGGATGCATTTCTCTAAGTTAAAATACATATAGATAGACATAAATAAAATACCTTTTAAACCTAATGAAACTGTAAGGAGGGGGAAATCATATGTAGACTGAGAATTCAGAAAGTGTTGAGACACACAGATATAACTGAGGTCAACAAACTTGAAATATGTTTAAAAGAGCTTATTTTACTTTCTCTATGATTATTTAGAAGGCTCTGGTGAACATCTTATCTATATTCTGTCAAGCAGATTTATAACAGGATCACTGTGAGAGTGTGTGTCTTTTCAAGTGTCTGTGTGTGAACCAAACAGGAAGATGGAAGAACCAGAATCAGAAAAATTGCAGAGTCTGTGGCCATGTAGCTTCACTTTTTTATGAACCTGTATTCATTTCATTGCTTTATTATGACATATCACTCATCAATATTACAAGCTGGCAAGCAGAGATAGTGACAAAGCTCTTATACTATTTTGTTGAATACTTTGGAAGCATGTTTTTTGACAGCTTGAGACTGAAGTATCATATATCCCCAGTTACTTTATTTGAATACAGAGCATACTTTGTAAAATGAAAGCACTTCATCATCGACATACATACACACAAGGACATACACCCACACTCAGAATGTATCAAAAGTCACCTGCTTTCCCCTCAGTTCTTTTGCTGGAAAGAGTAATGGCCTCTTGTCAAGGAAGAAGCTAAAGTAAAAAAGCAACAATGATGTGCTGATTTAACAGGCTTATATGACACCTCTTGAAATGTTTAGTGACACATGTAGAGAGGCCTTTCCACTCATATATATGAAATCTGATTTCCAGAGAATCTAGTGGTTGCTGCAAAAAGGCTTAATTTTATTTCTTTCTTTTAAAAATAAACAGAAATAATGATTTTTCACTGGAAATGGATTGTCTTCATTTTAACAAACTTTTCCAGTAAACACATTTTTCAAATAACAAAAATACAGATTAAAATGCTGTCATGGGTTGAGTTGAATCTGCTGACAAATATTCAATATTATGTTGTCATCATGCCAGCCTCAAAATTAAAGTGCTGGCTGGCAAAATATGTCATGAGGGTTGGCATTCAGATTTCTATGAGAGACTTCCTATTTCTTGTTGTTGCTTCTGTTTTCTGATTTTGGAGTGTTGATCTTTTTGGCTGTGGGTTGGAAGTGGAGAAGTCACCTGGTTTCTGCTGCTGCATCTACTGTGTTTTTTCTGCAAGATAAACTGAGATAATTGTGCATCATATATGCCACAGGCCTCAATACCATGGGTATCAGAAGAAGAGATGGAGAGAAGCAAGCTTGATGCAAGCCGATCCAAATCCAAATCTATTTATTACATTCCAAACATGTGCTTTTATACCTTTTATCAGAAGGCTACAAACTGTACTAAAATGCAATTGGCTACATGTACTTGCGTTAGAAATTACATACTAATTGGTGTAGACATTCTTCATATTCTCTCAGCAACACCTACATTGTCTCTAAACATTCTGTCAGCAGAGATAGGCAAAAAACACAGACTCCAGCCTTACACTTGTTTATATTGGTTACACGATCCTCTAAGGTCATTTCAACCTTCTATCAGTACTTCTGAGCTTGTGCACTCTCGTCTGTCCATGACTTATGTTCCAGTATTTCAATTTCCAATAGCTGTATCACAGTCAGACAATTCTATAAAATCACTGCATTTAATATTACTGTATCACACGCATGTAGTCTCATTAATATCCTTATCTCAATCCAGAGGGTTTTTATGTGTTGCTTTCCCTCATGCCTGTGTGTGAGTAGGATCTTGTGGGAGTGGACTGTGATAACTCAAGACAAACACATAAATGCAATTTAAAATGGCAAAGTTTAGATATTGGGAGAGTTTAACAAGTCACAGGATCACAGAGTGTTACGGTTTGGAAGGGACCTCCATGGATCATCAAGTCCAATCCCCACCATAGAACCTAGCTCAGTGTCATGGAGGGTAGCAAAAGCTCCCTAGCAGGTCCCCATGTTGTGCATATTGCAGTGTCTCACATTGAAAGCCAAAGCATCGCAAAACTCAAAACAATCTTCCAGTACCCATGAGAAGATTCCTCCCTAGTGCAGATAAAAGGTAAACAATGGCTCTGTTTTGGTTAGAGGGGACCTTGGTTCTCATGTACGCTGACCACCTGCCAGGGGGCCGAACTCTGGGTGGTCTCACAGGTTGTTATGGTAAGGATTGTCCAATTGTGCAGGTTGATTATAACTTTATACCAATCTGTAAGAACAACCTAAAATTGCCTGAACTGGTGAGCACACCTCTTTTGAACATTATAAAAATGGTGTGTCTGCTTGAATCAGGAGCCTGCTTGCGCCTGCTTCAGCTTCAGCCTGTTAGCCTGCTCGCCTTCTCGCCCACTATCGTTCATGCTGCTCCAGCTCCTACAATCTCTCACGCTGCAACCTGCTTGCTATCAAGATCAGTGGACACCCGATCCTCTGAGGCCAGGGCTTGCCTGGGCCCAATCCTGCGAAAAGGTTCGGGCAACGCCCTGAACTTCATAAACACTTCAAAACACTGCTGAACTGCTTGAACAGTGAGTAACCAACGAACTCTTACCTAAAGACTGAGTAACTTCTCAGAGCTCAAAGAACTCTCTTAAAATCACAGACTCTCTTTATTCACCATTTTCTGCAATGTTATTTTGCAACCTCGTATCAAAAGAATTTATGTGGCTAATTTAGTTTTGGGAAGGAGATCTCCGTATTTTAGTAATAAATCACTTGATCTTTACAAGTCAGCCTCGCGTGTTTTCCCCATAAATTTCCCATGAAACTGCATTCCACGACACTCAGGTTGCATAGAACACATCCAGACAAGTGTTGAAAGTCTCCAGAGAAGGAGACTCCACAGTCCCTCTGGAGAGCCTGTTCTAGTGCTCTGGGACCCATATAGTCAAGACATTCTTCCTCATGTTGAGGTGGAATTGTAGTTTATACCCATTACCCCTAGTACCCCCTCAGGACACAACTGAGAAGAGTTTGTCTCCTCCATCTTGACATCCAGCCCTCAGATATTTATAAACATTGATTAGATTCCCTCTAGTCTTTTCTTCACCAGGTCAAAAAGTCTCAGGTGCCTCAGCCTCTCCTCATAGGGCACATGCTCCAGCAGCTTAATCATCTTTGTCACCTTCGGTTGGACTCTTTTAAGTAGATCCCTGTCCCTCTTGAACTGGGGAGCCCAAAACTGAATGTAATACTCCAGGTGAGGTCTCACCAGGGTAGAGTAGGTGGGGAGGACAATCTCCTTCAATCTACTGGTCACACTCTTCTTAATGCAACCTAGGATCCCATTGGCCTTCTTGGCCACAAGGGCACATTGCTGTCCCATGGATAACTTGTCTACCAGGACTCCTAGATCTTTCTCCACTGGGCTGTTCTCTAGCAGATTACCTCCCAATCTGTACTGCTGCAGTTTATTATTCCTTCCTAGGTGCAGGACTCTGCACTTATCCTTGTTGAACATCATTAGGTTCCTCTCTGCCCAGCTCTCCAGTCTGCCCAAGTCTTGCTGAATGGTTGCACAGCCTTCAGTTGTGTCAGCCAAGTCCCTCAAATTGGTATCATCAGCAAATTTGTTGAGTAGACTGTGTATCTATCTGTCTGCCCTCTTATCAATGTCATTGATGAAGATATTGAACAGGATTTGACCTAGCATTAATCCCTAAGGGACTCCAGTATTTACAGCTCTCCAGATGGACTTGGCACCATTGATCACCACTGCTTGCACTCTATTTGACCATTTTTTAATCCATCTCACTGTTTTCTATCTCACACATTCTGAACTTTCTGAATAAGGGTGTTATGAGAGAGTGTCAAAAGCCTTGCTAAGGTTAAGATAGACTACATGCTCTCCCTGAATTTACCTATTTGATTACAGTATCATAGAATGCTATCAGATTAGTCAAGCATAATTTCCGCTTGGTAAAATCCATGCTGACTGCTCCTAATAATCTTCTTCTGTTCAAAGCCCTGAGATATAACCTCCAGGATGAGCCATTCCATCATTTTTCCAGGAATGGAGGTGAGGCTGACTGGTCTGTAGTCACTTGAAACCTCTTTCTTTCGTTTTTCAAAGACTGAAGTGCATTGTCTTTCCTTCAGTCCTCAGGCACCAATTTAGCAAAAATGATAGAGAGTGGTAGAGCCACAACATCATCCAGTTCTCTCAAGACTCTTGGGTATTTCTCATCAGGGTCCATGGACCCGTGAATATACAGGTTTTTCTAACTGATCCCTAACCCAGTCTTCATTGACTAGTGGAGAGTCATTCCTGTTCCAGATTTCCTCTCCTTCATCTAGGGCCCAGAGGTCATAGGGGAGTTCAGTCTTGGGAGAAAAGACTGATGCAAAGGAAGTATTAACAACTCCACTTTTTCTGCATCCTCAGTTATCAGGGCTGCCTTCTCATCCAGCTCTGGACCCATACTTTCCCTATTCTTCCTTCTGCTGCTGATATATTTGAAGAAGCCCTCCTTGTTCACTTTTACTACCTTTGCTTTACCTTTTAGTTCCAAGAGGGCTTTGACCTTCGTTTTTTCCCTCCTATGTGCCCTGACAACTTCTCTATAGCCCTTCCTGGTGACAAGCCCCTTCCTTCATGAATTCTGAGCTTCATTCAGTCTTTGACTGAAATGAGCAAGAGCCCCCCTTCTTCCCAATTTAAACTACAGGAGAACATTGCACTAATGGAACTAAAAAAAATTTTCCCTACCTATATTTTTTTTTTGAGATTTCTGAGACTGAAGCCATGACACCTATCAGAACTCTAAGTCACTTCCACATCTTCATAAAACTTATCACAGTAGAAATTGAATTCCAAAATAAAGTCAGCATTTTATGAAGTTCCGAATGCATGCGATTGAGTGAAATCTGTCTAAATTTGTACAAGAAATATGTCTTCATTTGTAGAAGAATGTTATGATGCATACAACAAGGAATGGTGGTTGTGTTATTTTAAAATACCTATTAACAGCCTACAATGAAAAATCAGACACTAAGGTTTTTTACAGTGTTTGCTTAATAATCAAAGACAATAAAAATACCTTTACATTTTTGGACTGGTAATGCACTTCTGTTTTTAGATTTTATGATTACTTTTGTGATTGGACCTGTGTTAAATTATTTGGATAAAGTCTGATAATAATGACAGGAAAATTATATAAAATAGTCATACTGTTTTATGGTAATTAATAGCTGTGCTTCACTGAGGAGGAATCATAGCATTTCAACATCATTAACTCCTTCAAAATAAAAAATAATTTGGTACAAGATTTCATGTATTTTACAGGGTTTGTATTTTTGTGATATTCTGAAATAAAGTAATAATTTTACTCTTTAGTGTTAATGGTTAATCAGTGAGAATAAATATTAAATGCAATGCATAATTTCAGTAATAAAAATGAGAGCTCATTAAAGAACAATTGAACTGTTAAGCAGCAATATTTCTGTACCAGTATTTTATAAACATTTCAATTACTACAGGTTGACAACATAGAAAGGGAGGTGTGATATATTCTAGCCACTGTATTGCACACAGAGTTCAGGCTCAGCTTGCTGAAAAATAAAGGATCATATTTCCACATAATCATAACTGTACAGCAAACTGAACATCTTAAAAAAATATATTATGTATAAAACATTTCTAATTTGTGCTTTTCAAGAACCTTCTGAAGGATCTTGTGCTACCTCTGCTCCCTATATAATTTTACTATTGTACCTTGAGCAATGACTGCTAACCTGAAAGGAATTTGGATAGCTGAAGACAAAGAAGTGCATACTTAAACTCCAAAGAATAATGATAGCATAAAAGAGCAGTGAGGAGGAAAGGGACCTGGGGGTACTGATAGATAGTAGGCTGAAGATGAGCCAGCAGTGTGCCCAGGTGGCCAAGACAGCCAATGGCATCCTGGCCTGCATCAGGAACAGTGTGGCCAGTAGGACAAGGGAAGTTATTCTTCCCCTGTACTCAACACTGGTCAGGCCACACCTTGAGTCCTGTGTCCAGTTCTGGGTCCCTGAATTCAAGAGAGATGTTGAGGTACTGGAATGTGTCCAGAGAAGGGTGACAAAGCTGGTGAGAGGCCTGGAACACAAACTCTATAAGGAGAGGCTGAGAGAGATGGGGTTGTTTAGCCTAGAGAAGAGGAGGCTCAGGGCAGACCTCATTGCTGTCTACAACTACCTGAAGGGACATTGTAGCCAGGTGGGGGGTGGTCTCTTCTCCTAGGCAACAATCAGTAGAACAAGGGGACACAGTCTCAAGTTGTGCCAGGGTAGGTCTAGGCTGGATTTTAGGAGGAAGTTGTTGGAAGAGAGAGTGATTGGCATTGGAATGGGCTGCCCACGGAGGTGGTGGAGGCACTGTCCCTGGAGGTGTTCAAGAAAAGAGTTGATGAGGCACTTAGTGCTGTGGTGTAGTTGACTGGCTAGGGCTGGGTGCTAGGTTGGAGTGGATGATCTTGGAGGTCTCTTCCAACCTGGTTGAGTCTATGATTCCATGATTCTATGAAAATAAAGAATAAAGTGTGTGCATGTTGCAGAGGGGGATTCTCAGTACCTAAGCCTACTTGTTGGAGGAGACAAATTAATTGGGGTGATATAAATTTTGTATAAAAATATATATTTATTAAATTCAGTATTCTGAACTCTTGCCACCCCCAACCACTGTATATTAATATTCAGTTCGATACAGGGTTATGAAAACAATTTAGGATAAAATATGTACAGGGAATTTGGTAATTAACTAGCAAATATATAAACTATAAACAGAGAGAGGACTTTTCCCTGCAGCTTAATGCCACTTGAGGTCGTATGCTATTTGCTCAGCAGAGTGGGCTGAAATTCTTTCTGCTCTACTACAGAGGAACTTACATTACAGAGGTGTTAAAGCTTTTAGTCACAACTCTTGTCAGTTATTAATCACCCTCTAGGGCTGTGTCACAGCCTGTGCCTAGTGTCCAGTTCTCCAGGGTCTCTGCCTGTGGACTTGGAGGCTGGAATCTTCCTGTCTTGAGGGGAGAGGATAAATCTTCCCAGTTTGTGGGGAAAGGTGAATCTTCCTGGTTTCTGGGGAAATAGGTTTTCTCTAACCTTTTCTCCTGGTGAAGGATGTGATCTCTGTCCTAGTGCTGCTGGCTTCTTCTGGAGGCTTTGTCCAGGGATTCTGAGCTTGGCAGGATTTCAGGAGCAGGAGACAATATCATCTCTGCCACGGTTGTTCACGGCTTCAGGCTGTGTGTGTGTGTAGACAATCCAGAATCTGCCTCCTGGTTCTCTCAGTGGCAATGGCGCTTACCAGGCAATGATGAGCGGAGAGCATGCAAAGTGTGCGTGGCTGCTGGGAATCTGAGCTCCGTAGGTAAATGCAATGCAGGATCTGGTCCTGATAGCAATAGCTTGCAGATGTGCACATCTGGTTTAGGAGGCTATAGGCTCCTTATATATAAATACTATGTGCAGGCTTAAATGAGCTCTGCATCTAAGGTATGCAGGCAGGTGCTGTGAATGAGTCAAAGCATGAGGGTTTGAGCCTCTGAGCATTGGAGCTATACAGTTGCATTCGAGCATGGGTGTCTGAGTAGCTAAGCACTGTAAGTGAGAGTCAAAGATGTGTCTAAGCCATGAAGGGGAGTCAGAGCAGCAGGGCGCAGCAATGGGGTCCGAGCTGAGCTGCGGGTAGGGTCAGAGCACGTTGTTTACCTGTGCACCCCTGTGCATTGACTGTGGGGCAAGATTAATGGGCCCTTTGGCCACTAGAATGACCAATCAGGTTGGCAGTCAGCCAAACTTTACCATAATAGGCAGAAGCTACTTGCCTGGACTTTCCCAAATATGGGGCTCACATGAGTTTACCCCAGGGAGACACAAGCTGGGTGTGTGGGGCTTACACAACCTGTTTACAACCAGGAGTCCTGGCAGAAAGACATGTCCAGGGAAGGCAAGACATAAGCAAGCCTCTTTTCAGGCCTACAGGCCCTCCACAACAGTGCAGTAAGAATGAGTACGTAGTAAAAAATGGGTACTAGAAGTCTGAAAGAGAACAGATCTGAAAACAGAAAATTGACACAAAGCAAGCACCAAGCAAATGTCAAACAATATAGTGACCTGGATTCTGTTAAAATCCTTAATGTCAATCTTTTACTTAGCTCTTTTCCTGATAACTGTCATGGAGAAAGGCAAACCAAAACAAAACAAACAAAAAAAAAAAAACCAAAAAAAAATACAAAAAGATCAACAACACCAAAGTAGACACCTGTGTGAGAAACCCAAAGACAGAAAATTGGTTGGGTAATTCAATAATTCAATTTTGCTGTAAAGATGTTCTTTGTTTTCCAGTTCTGAATGATTTAAATGTGAAAATGTTAGCTAAAGTAAGGAAAAGAGAGAATCTAGTGATAGAAGAGGTAAGAAAATGTGCAGTCTCAGAGTCTGTACTTCCTCCACCAATATTTGATGGAGAGATAAAGAACTTTCTATTTTGAGCTTGGTGAACTAAGGAAATAATGAAAAATATTATCTTATTCTCCTCAGAATTCTGAAATGCACATTGTTATCTAGCAGGGACAAGGCCTTTTTGTTCATCCCATTTTGTTGGTGCTACCATGAGCCTGTTTCTCTGAAGTCATCAGACTTTCAATACATGAGGGCAAGTTCACCTTGCGGGCAAATGCTGCTATTTGAAATTAAAAGTATGGATAGAAGTTACTCAAATGTACAAGTAAATCTGGTACAAACATTTCATCAGTGTAATTCCTTTCCAAAGCTCATTTGTCCATCTGCTGAAGTACTCAGTGAAAGGGTAGGCTGTTCTTCAATGTATTGATGTCTCATTGCCAGCTTTTATTGTGTGAGTGTGGAGGGAACACTTCTTAACTGACAATTTATATTAATGCTTACATCACACAAGGGTTATTGAGCCTTGATTTTTTTTTTTTAATTAGTTGAACAGTATATTTTATTCACATAGACAAATGCTTTCAAATTCTATGAACTTTAAAATCTCATATACTTGTATAGTTAGATAATGGTATGCAGTAATGAGTTAACACAAGGTTTAACCTGCCTGTTCTCCCAACACGGAAGTGAGGGGAAAGTAATATACAAAACCTTGGGGCTGAGATAGACGCATGATAACAGTTTATTGAATAAAAGAGATACCATAGATGCACAATTACCTTAGATTATTAATAATACAATGCATGATTACCTAAGTTTGTCATATTTGCAATGACACGCAGGCAGAAAAAACAGCATAAAAGAAAAGTGAAGTGTTACCCAAGTCCCACTCATCTCACCACCAACACTGAAAATCACTCCCCTAGAACCAAAAGTACCAATCAGCATAGGAAGCTGCTCATATTGCAATCTGAACTTCAATCTCCGTAGAATTTTGCTCCAGTTAGCACTTTAATTTTGAAGGTGAAATGAGGCAGGATGGTGTGAATAGCAGCAGACTCAAAACTCAAACTATGATGTATACTCAACCACCTTCAGAATTCATATCCCTTGCAGATTGTTAGCATCACATCACACTGGACACCTTTATCTACTACACTTTATACTCTTTCAGGCTCAACTTGTCAAGCCATTTGTTCTATACAGTCCAATAAACTCAGTTGTCCCTCTCCTTCATCTGGTTGGAGCCAGGGCCCCTCTAATACCAACTGGAATCACTCACATATTGTGAAGATCTTTTAGGAGTGGAACTTTCAAAAACTGGGAGAAACACCTAGCAGAAGCCACCCGGCTAGTGAATAGCAGGGGATCAGTCAATAGAGCTGGTCCTGCTCAGTCTGCCCTTTTGCCCATAGCTGAGGGAGGTGGAGTTCCTGTGGACTGTGAAAGGAAGCTACTGGGGAAAACTGTGAGGGTTGCTCCTGCTTTTGGGGGCAAATCTATCAAAGGAGTGGTATCTATGATCTGCAGAGGGTCCTGGTGACGCATACTGGGTAATGCTAGAAACTGGTACTATTGAGTGTGTTCCTCGGAGAAACCTCATTCTGGCCGAAAAGGTCTAATCTCAGAGTTGTTTCCATGTAATCTTGTATCATAGTTGTATAATAGTTGTGTAATAATTGTGTAATAGTTATAAGTGGTCATAAGTTGTTTTTCTAGTTACAACATCACCACAGCACATGCAACAGAATCCACACCACACAAACAGCAATCCAGCGAAAGTCTACAGCATCACAAGGCATCCAATAGAACCCTACACCTGTTTTTGCCCTGATGCCCTACAGCAAAAGACTGTTCCTGATGTTTCCTTCCAGAGGAAAAGACTTTTTCCTGAGGTTTCCTACAAGAGAAAAGAACTGTTCCTGTTTCCCTGATTTGTGCTTCATATTCCTGTCCTGCTCACACCTCACCAGCACACCTTTTACCAATTGCTGGATGAGAGTTTCCAAAAGAAGATAACATCAGGTGCAAAATCTAACCTCATCAAAACTGTGGTCTATTTTAGGAATAAGAACAATAGTAACGCACTCCGTGGTCTATTTATACCAACAGGAATATTGCAGTAGGTATGAGCTGCCCAGGGGGGTGGTGGAATCACCGTCCCTGGAGGTGTTCAAGAGAAGACTGGATGAGGCACTTAGTGCCGTGGTCTAGTTGACTGGATAGGGCTGGGGGGATAGGTTGGACTGGATGATCTTGGAGATCTCTTCCCACCTGGTTGATTCTATGATTCTATGATTGATTCCATGAAATATATGAAAAATGTGAATCACAGTGATGAAGTATTCACAGGAGCAGATAATTTCATTTTCTGATATTCAAATTCACTACTTGGAAAAAATAAAAGTTTTACATGAAAAAGTGTGTTTCCAATTTACACGGGCATAAATAATCATACTGATGTTAAGAGAGTGACCCCAGATAGAGTACTATAGAGTGTTTGCGTATGGTTTCATACAACTAATATTCACTTCTTAAATTAGCATTGCTTCAGAAATTCTTTCTCCTCATCTCTTTCCTTCAATGTTTTCAAGGCTGTTTTCCTTTTTGTCAAAAAGTGAAGTCAAAGCAGTTGTGATTAGTGAATGAAGTAAAATCTCAAATGACTTATTAGAAGCCAAACCCAAGAAACTTGGCAACTAATCCTTTTATTAATGCATCATTCTCACAAATTATCTCACACTGCAAGAACCATGTCTGTGTTGGTTCTTTTTTTTTTCCCATTGTAATGAAGGTTCCGTTGAATTTTTACTTCACCTTTCAAAATTTAATGTGACCCAAACCATGGTTTCTTTCCCATGTGTTTGATATAAGTGGTTTAGACACTATTTTACTAAATGTCTCCAATTAGAAATTCTGCCAATTATGGATGATAGAGATCTAGTGATCTCTATAATCACAATAATGAGTGCTACTATGATACCTGCTTTAATGGCTGCATTATAATCTCCAGGCCTGGAAAGACTCCAGAGAACTCTAATACATGAAATACCTTTCAGCTACACAGATCTGGAATTCATTACAAGTTGTTTCTCCCTCTCTCTCCCCCTTGCATAATCTCTTTCCTCTCCCTTTTTAAAGTAGAAGTCATGAATGCCTTGGAAATGCACCAGTGCCCTGGGATTTTGTACTAAGTTGAAGCATCATTTAAAGTTTAAGCACAATGCCACTTCAGAAGTTTTACAAAACAAAGGAAAAGGCTAGAAAGCATGACAAGAAGGGTCTTCCAAAAATGACAACAAAATAGTGACATTTGTGAGAGTTGGGGCTATTCAGCCTGGAAAAGAGAAGGTTCTGTGTAGACTTTATAATGGCCTGCCAGCACCTGAAATAGAGCTACAAAAATCTGGGAAGGGACTTTTTACAGAGGCTTGTTGTGATAGGATGAGGGGGAATGGCTTTAAGATAGAAGAAGGCTGATTTAGACTGGATATTAGGAAGAAATATTTTAGTGAAGATGGCGGGACAGTGGAACAGACTATCCACCAAAGTTGTGAATACCCCCTCCCTGGAAGCATTCAAGGAAAGATTGGATGGGACCTTGGACAACCTGGTCTAGTGGAAGATGTCCCTACCCATGGCAGGTGGGTTGGAACTAGATGATCTTCAAGATAGCTTCCAACCCAAACCATTCTACGATTCTATGATATGATAAGAAGGCCTTAGCTTTCTTCATTGCATCCTTACATAGTCAGTGTTCCATATTCCTTCCAAGTGGCTGGTCCTTTCACTGTGAATCTTCTTATATCTGAGTTTTTCTAGAAGCTCCTTGCTCATTCATGCAGGTCTCCTGCCTCCCATACTTGATTTCTTACTTATGGAGATGAAGTGGGCTTGAATTTGGATGAGGTGGTGCTTAAATATTTAAGCATCTGTCTTCAACCCCCTTACCTTCTGGAGTCTTGAGCATGTGATTCCTCCAAGTGGTGTTGTGGAGGGGAAATTAATTAATTTGAGATGACATTTTTCCAAAATCAATATTATTTATTAATTTTGCTATTCAGAACTCTCACCACCCCCGACCACTAATTTTAATAATATTTTGGTTCTTACACGGTCATGGAAACATTCTATGGATAATATATACATCTAGTAATAACCACCAAAACATATGACAAATAATTGAATTGGAAGAGAAGATTCCCACAGTCAAATGCTGCTTGCAGTCAACATGCCATTTGCCCTGTAGATGAACTCAAGGTCTTTCTGCTCTTTTGCAGAAGGCAATGGAGAATCACAAAGCTGCATTGAAGCATTTACTCACAAATTATTATTACCCACTCGTGGTGGCTAGTCACAGGCCAGACAGTGCTCAAATGCTTTCAGGGGATTCTGTCTTGTTGGACATGGTACTTGATTCTTCACAGGATATTTTCTGGGGAAAGGACTCAAACAATCTCTGACCTTGTCTCCTGGCTTCTTCTGGCCAATCTGTTATGTCCAGAAATTCTGATCAGGACCTTCAGGTGTAGAGACAGAATGTCGTGCAGTCTCAGCACGATGTCATGTTGACCACACAGGCCAACTGCATGAAGGCATCCAGGGTCTGCTGCTGGTAATTCGCAGCAGTGAAGTTTACCAGGCAAACAATAAGACAGTAGGCAACAGCAGAGCACAGATAAGCACAGCACAGAGAGCAGCGGAGCAAAAGCAGGGAAGCAAAGCAGGTTGTTTACCAGTGTATCTCCTTTTATCAATGTGGGCTGAGATTAATTGCCCTTTGGACACAGAATGGCCAATCAGGATGGCACTTAGCCAAACCTTAATGTATTAGGCAAAGCCACAGGTTCACTTTTCCCAAATCTGGGAAAAGCACAGGCCTTGCACTAGGCTGGCACAAGCCTAATATGTACCTTTTTTACCACATGACTCTGGGCAGGCTAGACACAGTGACTACAGGTTCTTTCGTGTCCTTTTTCTGAACTTGACTCTCTGGTGGAGCAGAAAAACATGCCTAGGTGGGGCAGGACATGTGTAAGCCTATTTAGGGCCTATTAGGCCTACGACAACAATTGGTCTCTGAAGAGGTCAAATCTGGCTCTTGTGACATCCAAGGCTGCATAAATATAGGCTGAATGAGGAGTAGATTGAAAGCAGTACTGAGGAGGATTTGGGGGTCTCATCGGAGAGAAGCTTCAACATGAGCCAGCAATTGTGCTTGCAGTCCAAATGGTCAACTTTGTTCTGGTCTTATTGCCAACCTGATTGGTCATTCTGGTGGTCAAAGAGGCCATTAATCTCGGCCCACAGTCAATAAATAGGGGTACACAGGTAAACAACGTGCTCAGCTCAGACCCCATTGCAGTGCTCAGCTCAGCTCTGACTCCCTTGCATGGCTCAGACACTTGCTTTCACCCTACTCGCAGCTCAGCTCAGACCTGCAGGCACAGACCCTGCATAGCTCAGCCACTCAGATAGCTCAGAGGATCAGACCCTCATCCTTTGACTCATTCACAGCTCACCTTCTTGCAGAGCTCATTTAAGCCTGCATACATATATATATATATATATGGAGCCTATAGCCTCCTAAGCCAGATGTGCACATCTGCACGCTATTGCTATCAGGACCAGATCCTGCATTGCATTTACCTACGGAGCTCAGACTCCCAGCAGCCACGCACATCCTGCATGCCCGCTGCCTATCATTGCCTGGTAAAAGCCACTGCTGCTGAGATAACCAGGAAGCAGACCCTGGATTGTCTGCACATGCAGCCTCAAGCTGTGAACAACCATGCCAGAGACAGCATGTTATTCTCCTGCTCCTGAAATCCTGCCAGCTGAGAATTCCTGGACACAGCATCCAGAAGAAGCCAGCAGCACCAAAGGCAGAGATAGCCTCTTCGCCAGGAGAAAAGGTTAAAGAAAACCTACTTCCCCACAAACTGGGAAGATTTATCCTTTCCCCTCAAGCCGGGAGGATTCCAGCCTCAGAGTCCACAGGCAGAGACCCTGGAGAACTGGACACTAGGCACAGGCTGTGACACAGCCCCAGAGGGTGATTAATAATTAATAAGAATTGTGAGTGAAAGCTTCAATACCTCTGTAAATATTTGTTGCCTCTGCCATAGAGCAGAAAGAGTTTCAGCCCGCTGTGCTGGGCAAATAGCATAAAGATCCCAAATGGCATTAAGCCACAGGGAAAACTCCTCTCTCTGTTTATAGTTTGAATGTTTGCTAGTTAATTAACAAATTCCTGTACATATTTTATCCTAAAATGTTTTCATAACTGTGTACTGAATATTAATATTAATATACAGTGGTTGGGGGTGGCGAGAGTTCAGAATATTGAATTTAATAAAACTATATTTTTATATAAAATTTATATCACCCCCATTATTTTCTGCCCTCTGCCAAATAGGCATAGGTACTGAGAATCCTCCTCTCCAACGCCCTTCCACTTTCCTTTCCTGAGAGAAATTTGTGTGTAGGCATATGGTTAATTACATGTATATCCAGTATAGGAAATCATGTTCCATAATGAATCACACACTATCTTTTCAACAAAGCAACATTTCTTAAGAGGAAAATTGACTGCAATAGATGTACATGTAAAGATAAAATACGGAAGATAGAACCTTTCAGTATAATGATCTGTTGACTTTTTATTGTTGAAGTTTTGTGGGTTGGTTTCATTTTGATATCATTTAGAGAAAAGGCAGAATATCAAGTAAATAGGAAATTAACAATAATGGGGATGTCCACTCAGCTATAACCCAAATTTTAATTAATCCAAGATTTACACTAGGCATCTAGCTTGAGATATGATCCCTGGAAATATCTACAGCTTTTGCTGCAATAAAGAACGTGTTCAATACTTGCCAAGAATCTATGAATAAAATAAAACTAAATAAATAATAATTATGGCTATAATCATGGTATCTTAGAACTATGATCAGGGAAACTAGTATCCAAATGCACATACATGCACAGTTCCATTGAATTGCAATAAACACTAACACTTATTTGCATAGAAGTAATTTCCAGATTATTAATCTAATAATTTTAAAATAACTTTTCATAGAAGTAATATTCTTTAAATTAAAGATGGAAACATTCATAAGAGGAGAAGCTCTATTAGCTCCACAATATGAAGAAAATGGGAAAACAATGCCAAAGAGCTAAAATTAGAAAGAAGGTGGAACATTTTATAGTTTTTAAATAAGTATCAAGCAAAGAAACATTTTACTTTGTGGTCTTCCTTGAAAACATACCTGACATGATTTCACACTGAAGTCAAAATCTATATTTAATAAAGTGATATAGAAATCAGCTGAAGATGTACAACATGAAAATCATTCTGGAAAAGGAAGTACGCTAAGATAAGTCATTACACAAAAGCTGGGCCAAATCTTCATATTAGTCTGGACAATCTCTTTGCACCGAAGTATTCGCACTCCAATGGGGAAAAAAACAGTACATGACTGCATCTGTAGTATTATATATATATATAATAATAAATACAATAATTTATATATAAAATGTATTAACAGTATAAAAATAAGAGGGAGTATTAAGGCTACGTAATGGGCTTGATGTTTATTAGCCTTTGAATAACTTACTCCATTTTAGTATTTTATATGACATACTGAATCTTTCTGGGATGGAGTTAATTTTCTTCATAGCAGGTCATATGATAGTGTGTTTTGGAATGGTAACAGCAACAGCAACAGAACAACGCTGGGGTTCGTTAGCCTAGAGAAGAGGAGGCTCAGGGCAGACCTCATTGCTGTCTACAACTACCTGAAGAGAGGCAGTAGGCAGGTGGGGGTTGGTCTCTTCTCACAGGCAACAAGCAATAGAACAAGGGAACACAGTCTCAAGTTGTGCCGGGGTAGGTATAGACTGGATGTTAGGAGGAAGTTCTTCACAGAGAGAGTGATTGACATTGGAATGGGCTGCCCAGGGAGGTGGTGGAGTTGCCGTCACTGGAGGTGTTAAAGAAAAAACTGGATGAGGCACTTAGTGCCATGGCGTAGTTGACTGGATAGGGCTGGGTGCTAGGTTGGACTGGATGCTCTTGGAGGTCTCTTCCAACCTGATTGATTCTATGATTCTACGAGCAATGCTTATACAACACCAAGGCCTTCTTTGTGTCCCAGGCTGCTCCTCCAAGCTGAGAGGGGACACACTTTGGACATATGACCTCAAACAGCCAAAGATCTATTTGATATCTTATGGAGACAAATTCAATTATAAAAGTTCAGGGAAAGGAGAATGAAGGGGCTACTTTTGTGGTTATGGTATTTGTCTTCCCAAGCAACAGATATATGTGCTGGCACCCTATTATCCTGGAAGTGACTAAACACTGTGAAGAACTTCCTCCTAACATCCAGCCTATACCTACCCCGGCACAACTTGAGACTGTGTCCCCTTGTTCTGTTCCTTGTTGCCTGGGAGAAGAGGCCACCCCCCACCTGGATACAATGTCCCTTCAGGTAGTTGTAGACAGTAATAATATAGCCCCAGAGCCTCCTCTTCTCCAGGCTACATCCTCAGCCTGCTTTCTGGTGGAGTTGTGTGAGAAGCAGAAAATGCCTTGACTCTATGTAGGAACTGCTTGGCTGTAACAAAAACATTCACAATTATCAACACTGCTATGCAGCAAAAATCCAATACCTAGCCTCATACTAGTTACTGTGAAGATAACTAACTCTACCCTATACAAAACCAGCACATCTGTCATGTAACTGTGTCTATGTCTAAGGTATCATCACAGTCCAGAAAAATAAAATGTATTACTAGCACAAAAAAATTTCCTACCTCTATACTAATGCCACCTCTCTCTCTCACTGGATTTGAGAACTGTCTTTAAGGAATAAATAAAATGGCCTTAATAAAACGAATAATTAGGCCCACAAAATCAGCCAACAACAAGCAAAATTTATTTTCAAATCATTAAAATAAAGTAATTCTGTTATCTCCCAAAGATAAGTAGAAAGAGACAAATAAGGCAGACAGGAGAAAGAGAGGGATGTCAAAGGAGCCATCCAACACTGAGAGGTTATGTAAAAAGAACCTTTAAGAAACTTGGAAACTTTATTGTTATATTTCTCAGAAGTGAAAAAAATCCGTGTAACAAAAGTAGATGAACATGATGATGCAGTTAAAGCACACTCTTAACTCCAGGAAAACAATACTGCTGATTTGTCTTAATTTTTGTTGAGTTTCTTTGTTTAGTTTTAACAGTCTTATGAAGTCATGTTACAGGCATTAGCAGAGCACCGCTCTACCTTTAGCTGTAACCAACCACAAGAGACAAGATAGGTTACAAAATTTTCTTTTAAAAATACAAGTTTACTCAGCTTCAGTTATTTTACTTTCATACTTCATAACTTTTAATCTTCTTTTCATAGAACTTTTTGATACGTACAGGAAGATTTTGCCACATGAGAAGGGGATGCTACTAGCAGTTTGAAGATAAAAGCAGCTTCCTATTGGATAAAGCAGACAACAGATGGCTAGGATTAGAGAAAAATGCCACTAAACAGTAATATGCCTACTAAGAAACCCCCTGATAAATATCTCCTGGGCAGACAGCCAGGTAGGAGAAGGACAGCAACATCTTTTCTCCTTACAGATGTGTTCCTCAGATGCCATTTTTCAGTTGCTTGTTTGCTTTCTTTTACCCTAGGATTTTATATCATCTGACAGAAATACTTATCCTCTCAAATATTTGGGCTGCTAACTTGTCTTTTCTAAACAATCTTAGCTGGGCCTGCACAATCTTAGCTGGACCTGCAATCCTAACTGCCTTATTGTACATGGCTTTATTCCATAAACTGTCTCACAGCTTGGCAATTCCCTCAGTGGCCTGAAACAAGGTTACACAACTGAGCCACGACAAAACTCACTTTCAGTGACAGATAACTGAAGCTCTAGCAGGAAGGTTAATACACCCTATTAATTTGACAAAATGGCCTTAGTCTTCAACGCATACAAGTAAGAGAAGGACTCTCACCCCACTATTCCTTTCACAGCTTGGTTTTGGACCCATCTTAAAATACGTTACCAAATGTTGGAGCTTTTTGTCACAGTATCATCAGGGTTGGAAGAGACCTCACAGATCATCAAGTCCAACCCTTTACCACAGAGCTCAAGGCTAGACCATGGCACCAAGTGCCACGTCCAATCTTGCCTTGAACAGCTCCAGGGACGGCGACTCCACCACCTCCTTGGGCAGCCCATTCCAGAAACCAGTGACTCTCTCAGTGAAGAACTTTCTCCTCACCTTGAGCCTAAATCTCCCCTGGCGTAGCTTGAGACTGTGTCCTCTCATTCCGGCACTGGCCATCTGAAAGAAGAGAGCAACCTCCTCCTGGCCACAACCACCCCTCAGGTAGTTGTAGACAGCAATAAGGTCACCCCTGAGCCTCCTCTTCTCCAGGCTAAACAATCCCAGCTCCCTCAGCCTCTCCTCGTAGGGCTGTGCTCAAGGCCTCTCACCAGCCTTGTCGCCCTTCTCTGGACACGCTCAAGCATCTCAATGTCCTTCCTAAACTGGGGGGCCCAGAACTGAACACAGTACTCAAGGTGTGGTCTAAGCAGTGCAGAGTACAGGGGCAGAATGACTTCCCTGCTCCTGCTGACTACACCATTCCTGATGCAGGCCAGGATGCCACTGTCTCTCTTGGCCACCTGGGCACACTGCTGGCTCATGTTCAGGTGAGTATCAATCAGCACCCCCAGATCCCTCTCTCTTTGGCTGCTCTCCAGCCACTCCAACCCCAGCCTGTATCTCTGCATGGGATTGTTGTGGCCAAAGTGCAGCACCCTGCACTGGGAGCTATTGAACCCCATCCCCTTGGACTCTGCCCATCTGTCCAGGCGGTCAAGGTCCCACTGCAGAGCCCTTCTGCCTTCCAACCCAGCCACATCTGCCCCCAGCTTGGTGTCATCTGCAAACTTGCTGATGACTGACTCCAAGCCCTCATCCAGATCATCTATGAAGATGTTAAAGAGGATGGGGCCCAGCACTGATCCCTGAGGGACACCACTAGTGACTGGCCGCCAGCTGGATGTGGCACCATTCACCACCACTCTCTGGGTCCAGCCCTCCAGCTAGTTCCTAACCCAGCACAGAGTGTTGCCATCCAAGCCATGGGCTGACAGCTTAGCCAGCAGTTTGCTGTGGGGGACAGTGTCAAAGGCCTTGCTGAAGTCCAGATAGACCACGTCCACAGGCCTCCCCACATCCACCAAGCAGGTCACCTGATCATAGAAGGAGATCAGGTTAGAAAGGCAGGATCTGCCCTTCCTAAATCCATGTTGGCTGGACCTGAGCCCTTGGCCATCCCTCAGGTGCACAGTTATTGCCCCCAAGAGAACCTGCTCCATCAGTTTCCCTGGCACTGAGGTCAGGCTGACGGGTCTGTAGTTCCCATGTTCCTCCATCCGACCCTTCTTGTGGATGGGGACCACGTTGGCCATTTCCCAGTCTCCTGGGACCTCTCCGGTGAGCCAGGACTGCTGGAAAATGATGGAGAGTGGCTTGGCCAGCTCAGCTGCCATCTCTCTCAGCACCCTGGGATGGATCCCATCTGGTCCCATGGACTTGTGGGTGTCCAGGTGGCTAAGGAGGTCCTGAACTAATTCTTCATGAATTTCCAGGGCAACACACTGCTCTCTGACCCCATCCCCCAGTTCTAGAGGCCACTTGCCTTGAACTCCTCCCTCCTTACTGTTGAAAACTGAGGAGAAGAAGGCATTCAGGACCTCAGCCTTTTCCTCATCGTCAGTTATAGTGTTCCCCTCCTTTTCCAGGAAGGAGTGGAGGTTCTTCATACCCTTAATACAATCAATCATAAAATTATTAGATTTTGGAACAGAGTAGCCAACTTGCATCAACCCAATTACCTCCTTTCAGCTTCTCTTCACCAGATTACTTGGCTGTGAAGCTGTGTATTTGACTGATACTTGGTAACTGTCATCAGCTCACAGAATCATAGAATCAGCCAGGCTGGAAGAGAGCTCCAAGATCATCCAGTCCAACCTATCATCCAGCCCTGTCCAATCAACTAGACCATGGCACTATGTGCCTCATCCAGTCTTTTCTTGAACACCTCCAGGGAGGTTGGTGAATTCAATTCATTTGAATGCTGTGATAATTTCTGTCTTACAAGACCAAAACTACATATGCAGAAAATACATAACAGATTAAAACAGATACATAACTAAAAAATAATTTAAAATGTGCTTTCAATGACTGATTACTTTCTCTCTCCTTCCTCACCACAATTTACTTACAATCTCCCCAAACAGACACATGTGACATGGTCTCTACATGATGCAACTCACTAGAAATGGCAAATTCTGAACACTTAGAAGATGTGAATATGAAGAAAACATCTCCCAGTGTCCTGTAGGTAATGTTACACTCAGGAAACTGAAAAACTCTGAGGTTATGTAGCATACACTCTCTGTAGCCCTGTGGTATAAAAGTGACTAATCTATGTTTTGCATTCCATGATGACTTCTGATCTTCAATAAAACTATTATTTTGCCAAGAGTATATTCTTTTCTAATTGTATGATCTAAAGGCACAAAAAAATCTAAGTTACACATCTTGTATTCAAACCAATACACCTGTGAAATAATGTAAGCTACTATTTACAGATTTATGTATCTTCCTACTGATTGCAATTCTTATGGATTTTTTTCCTACTTTTTTCCTACTGCAGCATTTTTGCCTACATTTCATTAGTTTCATTTTATAGGCCCAGAATGTCTACTAGCCTAGATTCAGCAGCAAGAAGTGGTGTAAAATGCAACAAGAAGTTAGTAAGGATTTGAACTTCAGAAGTTATTGCACTTGAATCAAGAACTTACTGCTTCCAAAATGTATCACAGAGGATTTCCATCTGCTATTGGTCTTCTATAAATACATTTGACTGTTGTGGGCTTAAAATTTATAAACATCTATTTGTGATTTTGGATTCATTGTATTTACTATCTGGTTTTGACTGTAGAGCATTTGAAAAATGAAACAAAACATACCACAACAAGAAGATATGAACTTTATTTGTGTACTTGGGTCATTCTGATATTTTGATCATAAGCATAACTACTTGTGTTTCTGCTGAAAATGCCAAAATGTGGGAACATAGGAAACCTGACAAAGCTGAAAATAAGCAAACATAACATTAAATTAGAATAAGGCTTAGAACAATGAGAGCAAAATATAGTGTATATCGCAGGATTTTTTTAAGCTTGGAACATATTTACAAAAACCAGTGAAGGATATTGTTCAGCTTTTATGAAGACAAAAAGACAAACTGTAACACCAGTACCAGTTTGACCTTTCCATCATTCAATTTCAGTCTCCTCATCTCATGGTAATTTCCCCATGACACAGATTATTCAGTCTCTTTTTTTTTTTAAGTAAAAATTTAAATAATTCATTCAAACAATCTTACTTGCTATGCCAATATTTTTTCTTATCTGTGAATGAATCTGATATAAGCACTGATCATGTATTTAAGATGAGAGGAAATCTTGTTATAGTTCTTCACTTCTCTTTTTTTAGATTTATCAATAAATCTTTATTGATTTAATTTGATAATATAATGCCAGATCACATAGAGCTTGCAGGACTGACTTTTAATCTTAGCAACTTTGAAAGAAAGAAATCTACATACCTGCCAAGAAGATAGGTCATTTGTCTGCATGATCCTATTGTATTTTCAAGACCTGTCAGATATGAAATGTGATAAACCTTCAGGAATTTTCTATGCAGGTTCTGTATGAATCACCAGTTGAGTGTTTTTGTAAGAGACATAAAGCAAACATACTCCAGAAATTCTTTTTTTTTTTTTTTTTGGTGAAAAATGTATTTAAAAGGTCTTGAGGTGGTTTGTCTAGTACTATGTAAAAAATTAGGAGCAAAGATGTGTCAAGAACAATCAAATATACTCAGAGTTTTTCATGACTGTATGTGACAGTTCACAAGGCATGTCAAAGCATAAATGCCATCTTAACGGACAAAGAGAAATCCCTTTTAAGGTATTTTTTTCCTAATTGCTTAATCTACCATTATTCCACATAATGAACCCTAAGAGTACTTTCAAATTCTGGTACGCTGACTTGTCTGGATGAAGTTGCACACTCAAGTGTGTTAATACACAGTTATTATATAATGTGCTAGTTAAATATCTTCCATTCAAGATAAAGTATCTTATTGGACACTAAAACTATTAAAATATTTTCATTCATAGATGAGGGGCTTGACTATGAGTGAAATTCAAAACTTGGGAAAAACTAAGGTAACAGTCAGTCCTTTTTAGCTTATTGTAATTATTAAAAAGCTTATGGCTTACTATTAATGGGAGAAAAAGAAATCTCTTTTCTTTCAAATCAATACTCTTTCTTCCTAAAGAGGTCTTTGACTTCTCAAGAGATGGATTCATCTTCCAGAGGTCATTTCTGTCAGAAATCCACTTTCAAAACCCAAATGGCTTCTTAGAGTGATTAATGACATTACTTATTCATAATAGATTGTATTTAATGTATTGAATACAGTTCTAATCTGGAATGATTTTCTTCCGATGACCAAAAATTCCATTCTTAAAAGTGCGCTGGTGTAAGTCACTGCATGTAGCTCTCTGCCCTGATGCTGCAACATTTTGATGGCAAATCTGATAGGAAGTTCTTCACAGATGGCAGTGATCAGTCCTACATGTTTCATACACATTCAAACAGGAAACAGTTCCAGGGCACAAGTTTTAAATATCTAGAGGACACAAAAGTGAAAGACATCTATAAATATGACTACGTACTAATAGAGTATCAGGGGTAAAGGCCTACAGGTTGGGACAAAGCTGCTGCACAGGCAGCGTGAAGCCATGTAACACACCAGTACATGTCTCATATCTAGGTTTGTGGCAGAAGAATGACAGGATAGCGAGTATGGATTCCTGCCAGCTTCTAACACTCAGATAAAAGAAATAACATATGAGCCTAGTGCATGTGAATGTACTGCCCATTGCCAGTATGGAAGCCAGACTGCAGATATAGTGAAACTGCATGTTGTTAATTCAGATTACATCTGAGACAAACTGAGGAAGCAGACAAAGAAGTTATTGATGCTATATCACTTCAAATACAGTGTAGATCTTCTTGTGAATCGTTATTTTAAGTCTTTTTTTCCAGAACAGTGACTTAAGTAGCTTGATTCTCATAATTGACATTTTTTTTGGTTCTCAAGGAGCTATTTAAGAATATGCACTTACATTAAGCTGGGTTCTCAAAAAATACAGTAAGTTTGCAACCTCTGCTCAGAATATTTAACAGTATGAAAGGTACAGTGGATAAGATAAATGAAAAAACCAGACCATCATGCAAGATCCAGGCAACAATAACATTTTTAACATGGTTTAGTCATATATATTAGTAACATCAGCATTATCTTGCAGAAGTAGGCTTTCCTCAGACAATTCTAATGGAATTATTTATGTGACCATAAGATGTTTATATGAATAAAGTTTATATGATTGGACTCATCTTCCATCTGAATTATGAAAAAATCCTTTAACATGTGCATAAGGTCCATAAAATTGCCTTTTATCTCCAAAGGTAGTTACTGAGAGCAGGATGCTATCACTCAGTATATGTTCAATGTTGCATGTTGTTTAGACTCACTTTATCTCTACCAGTGTCCCTGTTCTAATTTAAATTTCCCAGAGTCTCAAATACAGTTGATAGAACGAATAACAATTTATAGGATGTTTTTCCCTCTTCTTTCCCAAAGAAAAGGAATTAGATGTAGAGAGAGAAAAGGTAAAGCACATCCAAATAAATAATCTCACTATGATTTGGAAGTTAAAAGAAGAAAAGTTTAACAATAAATAAAAGATATGTGAGGTAGAGAAGTCACAAAGGTATAGGGAAGGGAAAAGAAGATACAAAATGTGTAAATACAACCAGATTTTGATGGCAGTGGGTTCGTTCGCCTCATGGGTGATGGCCACGTGGTGAAACAAAGAGCAGCAGGAAACAGGAGTGGTGACTGCTGGTGAGCAGGGAGGCAGGGTGAGAGCAAAAATAGGAAGTCTCCCTGCTTTTATGGATCCTAGACAGGAAGTAGGAGTGTGCTAACCACCACACCTGGTAGTGTTCAGACCCACCCCTGCGGAGGGGTCAAGACCACCTGGGATCAGGTTCAAGACCACTACTCCAGGTGGGTTAACCCTTTACAACTGGTCATTTATGTGTTTCTGGAAATCACCACATAACATATATATTAGCACAATTTTCTCTGTGAGTACACAAGATGCTGCCACAACAGCTGGTGTTGCCTTGGCAGACTCATTTGGAAAAGATCCTGTGAACACTAAAGTTCACTGACTTTGAAAACTTATGTTTATATCCCCCAAGCTGCCTTCTAAGAAAGACTATTCAGACAGAACAAACCAAATGTGGAATTTCATAATATGGGAAGTTAAGCACACCTTTCTCTTTTTCATTGACATAAATTGGAAAAGGCTTGGCTTAGTATAGTCTCTCTCCCTCAGCCTGGAAATGTTATTCCAAAAATAAGCAATCTAGGTCAGCCTCCTACTGGTATGACAAATAACAGGATATGTCCTGTTATACTTATTCTCCCTTTGCAAGTTGTCAGACTGAAGAACTAGAAAACAAGTAGGAGAGAAGATGACTAGTGTGGCATCAATCGACAAAAAATGTGTAGTGTGAGTGCTCTATATTTTTACTAGGAACTTGTTCTTCACTTTTCTGTACACTATAACTAGGTATTACATAATGTTAAATGTCCATATTTTGTTATTTCTAATACACTTTGATAGCTCCATTTGCATTTTCAGTGACTCTCACAATATATTAATGTTCTAATAAGTATTGGAGGTCTTTGTACTTGGAAACTGTCACATCAAATACACCAACAGAAATTAGAGTTGCCAGTGTTTCCTTCTTTTCTTTTTCCCTTAATGCAAATAACAGAGATACCAACACTGAATGATGCTCTTCTTTCTCATATATTTTATTAAAAATTCACACTCCCTAGATCACTATGATACAGAAAGCCACAAATAGAAGAGCCTTTGCGACTGTCATGTCATCAGCAGCATCTCCTTCTCCTTTTCCCTCTTCCTTCTCTTACTTCTCTCTCCTCTAGTTTTGTTGCTATGGAGACAGCTTTTATAATCAATTTCACACTGCTGATGTCCAGGCTCCACCTCTCTCTGCCCCCTATGCCCCCACTGAGTAAGGCTTACACACATGCCCAAGAAGTGACTGAGGTGTGGTTTGGGTCCAAGGAGGTGTGTTCAAGGCCTGCTCTGCCTTAAAGGTGGGTAGCCATAGTCCAGGAGGTGCATATTTGTATTATAATGGCATAATAATGAGCAAAGTTTGGTAAGGTTCATGGTCATCAAGGCATCAATCTCTTGTGGCAGAAGTTATGCTTCTTCATTCTGAGCAATAATCATGGATGGTGGAATCATCCATCATACATGACAAGCACAGACAGTTGGTACCAGGCAGATCTCTTCCCACAGGGCCTGCACATGGAAATCCATGGAGACCACATTCCATTGTGCAGGCTCAGTAACTATTCTGGAGTAGGCTACTGCAAAACTCATGATAAGATATTAGACTGAAAATCAGGAATGGGGCATCTCTCTTACAAGGAGAGACTGAAGGAGCTGGGTGTGACGGTTTGGGAGTTGCCTGTCCTCCCATACTTAAGAAAATCACCCAGACTAGACTCAGATGGCTGGAAATTAAAGAATGAAGCCATGTAGTTATACACAAACAAAAAGTAACACAGAAACACAATACCCCTCCCAGAAACAATCAAAGTCCCCAGGAGGGCTCCTGACCCAAACCCCTTTCCCCCTCCCTCCTTCCCTCCCTTCAAATATCCCCACATGTATCTCACATGGTAAATCTGGAGATGGGAGGTGAGATATTTAAAAAAAAAAAAAAAGACATCAAGGAGGTTAGAGGAAAAAGGGGTCAGGTGGATTACAGAGTTAAAGGTAGAATCAGCCAGAGACCAGACCACCAGAAAGAAGGCACAGCCAGAAGTGAGAGCTGGGCAGTGTGTGCGTGAAGTGCCTATCTTATCTCTATTTTGACTAGTTGTGTTCCTCAGCAGAAGAATAGTGACATAGGTTACTCTTTCTTTCTTTCTTCTCACAGCTAAGTATTTAATTTCTCTCAGTAAAAATTAGCCTCAAACCAGCACAATTTACCTCTCTATATCACTCAGTGTACTGCTGAGAACTATCTGCCTAATCTAAAACAATATTTACAATAATGAATATTATAGGTTCAGTCTATGTTCCAGCTATTTTAGATGTAGATGATTCAAAAACTCAGAAAACAGCTGTTTGTCCCCTTATAGATGAGATGAGAACAAGGACTCCCAGGTGACACTGGGTTCGTGCTCACATACTATAGATTCTCTCATAGATTGTATCAGATTGGTCGCCAGGTAATACCTAGAACAGAAAACTCCTAACAGTTTGCATTATACACTCTGAATTTAAACTCTCTCAGCTAAGGTTGAATTTTACTGTGGAATACACTGGATTTCACCATTCTCCTGCATTACTCAGTAGGTGTGACCATGACCTTCAGCAGAAACCACCCCTCGGACAGGTTTCTCTTCGCCCAAAGGAGAAAATACCCAAACCAGTTTTTCAATAAGAGATTCTTTTCACATACAACCGGAACTTGATCATCATCCACTATTGGTACCAAATCTGATTGTGCAGGTCCTGCTCTGTTTACAGAACACCTATTATTTACCAACCAGGTAGCTTGTGCTAAATGTTTGTCCCAGTTTTTCAGAGTTCCACCCACCGTAGATTTTAGGATGGTTTTCAGCAAACTGTTGTAGCGCTCAATCTTCCCTGAAGCTAGTGCATAGTAGAGTATGTGGTAGATCCACTCAATACCGTGCTCTTTGGCCCAGATTTTCACAAGATTGTTCTTCAAATGAGTGCCATTGTCTGACTCGATTCTCTCTGGAGTTTCATATCTCCACACGGGATACTAACACCATTCTTTCTGAGCCAAGAATGGTGTTGCGTGCAGTAGCATGTGGAATAGGTTTCCAGCCATCCGGTGCTGGTCTCTACTGTCGTTAGCACATACTGCTTGCCAGAACAAGAGCGAGGTAAAGTGATGTAGTCAATTTGCCAGGCTTCACCATACTTGTACTTTGACCATCGCTCACTGTACCATAAGGACTTGATTCATTTAGCCTGCTTAATAGCAGCACAGATGTCACAGTCATGGATAACTTGGGTGATAACATCCATGGATAAGTCAATTGCCCTATCACCTGCCCATCAGTATGTTGCATCTCTGCCTCGATATCCAGATGAATCATGGGCTTACTGAGCTAAGAACAATTCACCTCGGTATTTTTAATCAAGGTCAAGATCAGAGTTTGTATCAACTTGAGAAATTTTGGCAGTTTGATCTGCCTGCTGGTTGTGTTGGTGTTCCTCAGTAGCTCTGCTCTTGGGCATGTGTGCGAGTATTGCTGCACCTTCACTGGAATTCTCTCCAGCCATGCATCAATGTCCTGCCATAGATCAGCACACCAAATAGGCTTTCCTTTCCTCTGCCAACTATTCTTCTTCCAGTCCTTCAGCCAACCCCATAGAACATTGGCTACCATCCACGAGTCGGTGTAGAGGTAAAGGATAGGCCAATTTTCACATTCAGCCACATCAAGAGCAAGTTGGACAGCTTTTACCTCAGTGAACTGACTGGATTCTCCTTCTCCATCTCTTGCTTCAGTAACTCTCCTGGTTGGACTCCAGACTGTCGTCTTCTGACTGCTGATTTCTGACAATAAGGCAACTTCTTTGAAGTAATTTTGGGTATCTCTAACAGTATGGATGTTTGTACCACCTATCTCTTGGGGACTGGAATTGTTTAAATTTATGTATGCAGTTGCTCCACTTGTTCTGGTTCCTACCTCTATTTTGTTCAGAGCAGGACCTGAAAAAACCCAGGCTGATAGTGGGGCCTTTTACAGCATGGAGTCACCTTTCTCTTGGTGCTGCCACAGCTTTGTTTTCACTGGAGCCTCTGTGGCTTCTCTCTCCAGCGGACTTTTATCTGTGGGGGCAAAAAATGAACTGAAGCTCATGTTGTGCATCTGTATAACACCTGGTAATTGTGGTGTTCATGGCACCATGCTTGCCACTTCTACCATCTGAGACCTCTCTTTTAGTCACCAGCCACACACTTTTCTGTCAGATAGTGTCCTCAACAGAACTCTCCTCACCGCTCACCACAGGAGAATCCTTCTCTAGTTCAGACTTGAACATTTTACACTACTTATTTTTAGCTTTCTGCAGCATGGGGGAAGTGTCATGGAGGGCAGCAGGCCCCTGATATGCATGTTACAGTGTCTCACATTGAAGGCCAAAAGCAATCGTAAAACCAAAACAATATTTCTAGCCCTGAGAAGGTTCCTCCCTAGGAAGGGTAAAAGGTAAACATTGGCTAATGTTTTCAAACTAAAGGCCTTGGTTCCCATAGCCCAGCGACTATCTGTTGGGGGCTGACCCCTGGGTGGTCTTACAGGTTGTTTGTGGTAAGAATTGTCCAATTGTATGGGTTAATTATAATTTGTACCAATCTGTAAAAAATAACATAAATTGCTTGAGCTGATTGAGCACACCCCTCTTTAAAACATTATAAAATGGTGTGTCTGCTTTGATCGGGAGCTCTCACTCCTGCTCTCGCTCCTGTTACTCCTGCCCCTGCTATAGCTCCTGCTAGCTCTCAACTCTACTTGGCCTTTTTGGCACGAGACCAGCGGACGCCCGATCCTCTGAAACCAGGGCTTGCCTGGGCCCGATCCTCCGGAGAGATCGGACAATGCCCTGAACTTCATAAACACTTCAAAACTCTGCTGAACTGCTTCGAACAGTGAGTAACCAACGAACTTTGACTTAAAGACTGAGCAACTTATCAAGACTCAAAGATCTCTTTTAAAATCATAGACTCTCCTTGTTTTGCCATTTCCTGTATCTTTACCTGTGACCGCGGATCAAAGAACTTTCGTGGGATAGTTTAGATAAGTTTGGAAAAGGGGGTTTTGGCAATAAATCATTTAATCTTTACAAATCAGCCTCATATGTTTTTCCCCATAAATTTCCCCTAAACTACATTCCACAACAGGAAGGCACTACAGAGTCCTCTGTAACAACAGCTGCATCTCTTCCATGCAATTTGCCAGGATTCCGTTTCCCATTACTATCTAGCAAAACAGTCTCTGTCACACTCTCTCTGGTTCCCGCAGTTCCAAATCACTTTGTTTGTACTCAGAGGCAGAGAGGGAAGTCACTGAATGGGCATCTAGCAAAAACTACTCCCAACATGATTTTTGCCTCTGCCTGGGATTTCATGGCATCTATAAATCCATTAGACTGCATGTGTATAATTTCCCACAGATTCTGGCTCCATGCCTTTTCATCTTTCAATTCCTTTTGCAATATCTGATCTTTATCCTGTAATAGCCAAATTTTTTCATCGTAAATTTCAGATTTGACCTGTGCCTGGACTACCACTGACTCCAAGAACAGAGCATGATATTCAGCTATAGACTCACAGATCACACACCATATTAAATCAACTCCTGTGATAATGCATGCTTTTTTGTGAAGAAATTCTGCAGTAGAATTACCCTGCATTCAAGCTGTGTCATAATGATTTGGTTGGGGATTAACTGACAAGGCAGGAATTATAAAAAATATAGTTATTTTATTTTCCCAAAAAGACCTGCCACCAGACTATATACAAAAACTAGATAAATTTTATTTACAGATTCAAATTCGGTTGGGAATCTTCACAAGCATGCTTATGGGCAATTTATTAATTTAAGAAAGCCAGAGAACAGAAAAGGATAAGCTACAAGATAGCTTCACTCCACTAATAAAACAAGCTGAGTAAAGAGCCTAGGAACAGCAGATTTTACTCATGGAGGTGAAGTAGGAGTTTAGAGAACGTCCCTGCTGAATCTAGATGGCAACCTCTGAAACTGAAAGCTATAATCCAGTCATAGATTTGCACAGCATTAAGACCATGCAAATAAAATCCACCAAGGTCCAAAATGTCTGTAGACACAACTTCCATGAGACAAAGATCATGGAGAGGCACTGTCTTAGCAGCACAGGGGGAAAAGCCAACCTGCTGCAACCATTACTATGAACAGCAGCAGTTTACAACGGAGACAGAGACAGAGTCATTATCATAGAATCACAGAAACACAGCCTCAACCTCCAAGATCATCCAGTCCAACCTATCACCCAGCCCTAGACAATCAGCTAGACCACAGCACTGTTGTGGAAGGCCTAAACAGGCCAAGACAGTACTGAACATGTCCTGGCTTGTCCAGACATGTTTATATGCTCTCCCTCCTTATGTTGTTGGAAGAAGCAACTGCAGGAAAGGAAGACAAAAGGGCCTGGTCCCTCCCTGTCTGTCCAAACTTACTTACAGGTTACCCACACATGATTATACACTTGTTTGTGTTCTGCCCTAAAAGGTAAAAGCAAGCCTGACTTCACCTAATATGATTAAGCTTGGCTAACTGCCATTCTGATTGGCTAATCTGTGTCCAAACATCTATTAGACTCGGGCTACAGTGATAAAAAGAGATGAGCAAGTAGAGACAATGTGCTTGCTACTTGCTGCTGCTGCCATTGTTCCTGCCTTATGTTCTCTCTGCTTCTGGCCATGCTACTGCCTCATTGCATCCTGTCATGCCTTGTTATAAGCTGGCTCTGCCACAAAGTAATAAACTCTGATACTTTGGGTTTGTCTGCCTAGAAACTGTTTCAAGTTCACCAGGAATAGGCTTTAAATGCCTCAACACAGTAGATTTGTTTAGCCATCATGACCCTGTGCTAAAACTGCACATCTACAAGTAATCCTGCCTGCCCTTCTGCAAGCCTCCCTGCTGAGTCTGGAGCCAAGAGGAACCAGGACCAGGTCAGAGATTGTCTTCTTCTCTCTCAGCACCCTTGCTAAGAACCTGGAAATATTAGAACACTCACTGTCTAAAAAGACAACAACAGAATACCTTGAGAGTGGAATCCGTAGTTAGCCCCACGAGTCAGAAAATAACTTTTGTTATTTTGCCTCTTTAGCAAATCTTTAGCAAAACTCTGTAATTGAATCTAATTGAATCCTGACCTTCTGTCTTAAATAAAAAGGAGTCCATATAGTGGGCAAGTCGTATAGTTGACTGCAAGAACTTGTCTTCCAGTTCTAATGGTTTAATATTGTATTGTTGCTAGTTATTTGTTCTAGATTCAGTTATTCCTTTGTATAACATTTTCATGACTGTTGCACAGAACCAATTACTATTAAATATTGCCAGATGGGTAATATCAAAATTAATAAAGATAATTTTTTTTTTAAATCCCACCTTGCATTAATTAATACCCTCTATTACAGGTGCTAAGTGCCTCATCCAGTCTTTTCTTGAACATCTCCAGGGACAGCGACTCCACCACCTCCCTGGGAAGACCAATCCAATGGCAAATGACTCTCTCAGGGGAGAACTTCCTCCTAATATCCATCCCATATATCCCCTAGGACAACTTGAGACTGCGTCCCTGAGTTCTCTTATTGGTTGCCTAGGAGAAGAGAACAACCTCTACCTGGCTACAGCCTCCCTTCAGGTAGTTGTAGACAGCAATGAGGTCACCCCTGAGCCTTCTCTTCTCCAGGATAAATAACTCCAGCTACCTCCGCTTCTCCTCATAGAGCTTGTGTTACAGGCCCCTCACCAGCTTTGTCACCCTTCTCTGGACACATTCCAATACCTCAACATCTTTCTTGAGCTGAGTGGTCCACAACTGGGCACAGCACTCAAGGTGTGGTCTGACCAGTGTGGAGTACAGGGAAAGAATAACATCTCTTGTTCAGTTGGCCACACTCTTCCTGTACAGGCCAGAATGCCATTGGCTCTCCTGGCCACCTGGGCACACTGCTGGCTCATGCTCAGCATATTACATACCACCACCTCCAGGTCTCTTTCTGCCTGGCTGCTCTCCAGCCGCTCTGTTCCCAGCCTGTAGTGCTGCTTGCAGTTGTTGTGTCCAAAGTGCAGAACCCTGCACTTGACCCTGTTAAATCTCATCCCATTGGCCTCTGCCCACCCATCCAGGATGTCAAGGTCCCTCTGCAAAAGTAATTGCCTCACCTGCTTTAAGATCAATTACATGATTGAAGCAACTTGAATGAACATGTAATCAATAATTCTACAATTATTCCAGATGTTTCTGTGTCAATTTACCTAATTTAACCTCCTGAGTATTGTGACAGGTAGAAGAGCTTTCAAAACCATAAAGGTCCTGATGGACACCACGCAAAGGGCTGTCTAGAAGCTGATAAAAATCAGTGAGATGCCCCCAGGCATTAGCCAGCATTTCTGGGTCCAGAAATTCTTTGTGTGGTGTGAAGGATTCAGTCCTTCAACTACTTAAGTAATTAATTAAGACCAATAAGTTCTCCACACATGAAGCAGCCTGTCAGTTACAGAATTACAGAATATATTTAATTGGAAGAGACTTTCAAGGTGGTCTAATCCAGCCTTCAACACAGCACTGAAAGATTGTCATGGAGAGTAGCAAAGGCTCTCTAAGCTTTTGCTATATTGTGTAGTTTTTAGTGCCTCACATTCAAGCCAGAAGCATTGAAAAACCAAAACAATCTTTCAGTCCCATGGGAAGATTTCTCCCTAGGGTAAGTGAAAGGTAAACACTGGCCATGTTTCCTTTTCACTTGGCCTTGCTTTCCAGACAACAGGGTATTGTTTTGGTTAAGTAGAAACGACTTTCTTAGGCCTGCCCAGCACCTGCAGGTGGGCTGGCCTGAGGAGTGGTCTTTATATTGTTTGAGTAATGTTATCCAATTATATAAGTTGCTTACTGTTTTTTACCAACGTATGTGAACAACGTAAAAGTGGTCTGAATTGTGGGCTAGTCCTGTTTTGGAACATTATAAAAATGGTGGACAGGCCAGGATTGAGGCCCTTGCCCTTGCGCTCTTCCCTTGCCTTGCCTAGCCTTCTGGGTCTGTGTCTTGTCCTTCTGGGTTTTTCCAGCCTTTCTGGTTTGTTCCCGGACTTCTAACAACAACAAACTGCTCACCGATACAGCCTCGCCTCGGGCGGACCCCGAGTCGCAGAGGCTAAAGCTTGCATGCCTGGACCCTCATCGGGAGAAAAGGGACTCCCTACCAAGCTACAGACTGTGAGTAGCTGACGAACTGTTAACTCAAACCTCAGAGACTCGAAAGAACTCTCTTTAAACATCATAGACTCTTTAATTTGACATTTTCGGAAATGTTACTTTGATCTCAATCAAAAGAATTCACAGTGGTGGTGTAGTTTCGGGAAGAGGGAATTCGCATTCTTTGCAATAAATCACTGATAAAATAGTCAACGCCTCGCGTATTTCCCCCATAAATTCTGCCGCGAAACTGCGTTCCACGACAGAATTGGTGTCAGAAGTGGGATTGAGGAACTGAAGTAACAGCCGAGTTTAAAAATGGCCCAGTTCGGAAGGAGTTCTCCCGCAGCAGGAGATGCCAGATCACCAGATATCGCAGACGCTCTGTATGCTAGATTTGCTTCGGCGTTTGAATTGGCAAATTTAAGGAAAGCTATGAAGGCAACGGCGAATGAGCCTATAGAGCAAATAAATGTTAGGTCAGCTAATATAATCGTGTCTCTCTACGAAGCTTTTGGAGATGTCGAGGGAGTTGACAAAGAAAGTTTTCTTGATCTGGGTGTTGGCGTGTTCAGGTCTCAAGTTGATATAGAGGCTTGTAAACATGAGGTTGATGTTTGGAAGTCAGAGGTCAAAAAGCTGAATGCGGAGAATGCCCGGAAAGAATTGCATTTGAAGGAGGCGCAGCAAGAAATTAAGTCGTTGCAGAGAGAGAGAGAGGCGATGTTGAAAGACACGGTCAGGCAAAATTCGGGTTTTCGCGCAGAGCCTGCTGTGGCTGAAGACAGGATAAAAATTGTGGAGGAAAAGTTAGACAGAGTGCTTAGCCGAATGTCGCGGGCAAATACTCCGCGAATGCAATCGATCCTTAGTTCCCACGCGGACACACTGCAGCCACGATCGCGTATCGGGTCTCGGACAGAAACTCCTCAGCTCTCGACCCGAACTTGGGAGTCAACTGGTTATCTAGGCTTGCCAACTTTTACTCCGATATGTCCTGAGAAGTCACAGCAGCCCGTGGTTCGCCGGAAAGAGCCGGTAACTACCCCCTCTCAGACCCAAGAGTCGCAACTCTTGCGTTCTCCGCCTAAAGTCTCTCGCGTCGGTACGCCTTCCCACGAGCCCGACTTCTTTAAAATGTCGCCGGCAAGGCATCTTCCTTTGCCACTGAATCCCGAACCAGCGGCACAACCACCCCTATTGCCATCACAAGCCCCATTACTGCCTCAGCCGCAAGTCAAGGCAGAGACGACTTTACAGTACGGGTTGGCAACGTGCCCGCGGGAGGTGCCCAGACAGCCTACCTTGTTGCTGCTCCAGCCAGCCGCCGCTTTGCCTCAGCCGCAGCCAGCTCAAGTCCCGGTGATTCCGCCGATGCCGGCACCCCAGCCACCGGCAGCGCTGTTACTAATAGTAACGGAGCCGATAGCCCAGACACAGCCGCAATCGTTGCTGCCGCAGCCACAAGTCCCGCAGCAGCTGCTTGCAATGCCGCAGGCAGCAACTACAGTGCCGCTTTTCCCAGCACAACCGTCTCCTCAATCTCAGTTCGTTCCAGTTTTCCAGCCGGTCCCGATGCTGTCTCAAACTCAACCATCGGCAGCGCCGCCGCAGCCGCCATCTTCCCAGCCATCTTCACAACAACCGCCATCTTCTCAACCGCCACGCCCCGAGCAGTCAGCGCTGAGTGGCACGCCTGTGCAGCGCCACGCTGCGTCGCAGTTACGTCTATTGATAGCGACACGGAAGTGGAGGAGGTGCACCACAAAATGAAGACCTACTCCGTAAATCCTCTCTTTGCATCTGAAACTTCGCAAGGACCGAAAGGAGGCAAAACAACAACCACGAAAATCAAATCGTACACAGAAACGCAGATAGACGATCTTAGGGAAACTTATTCCCGCATGCCTAATGAATCTATAATTGAGTATGTGTATCGCGTGGTGCAAAGGGGGGCGGAAAGGATTATCTTATCTCGTGAAGAGGTGGGGAGAACTAACTGGGGACCTGAGGTATTTCTTGGGGATGGTCCTGAGGGAAACCTTGCATTGAGTGCTAGGATCCTTCACTGGGCTAGTGCTTATGAGGCTTTAGACAGGGGTGATCCTACAGAGTTTTGGATCAGATCCCCTGTTGAGTTGAATGAAGCATTTACTGTGGTCGCCTGTATCCAAGCTGTAAATCATAAGGGGTTATATGCATATGCAATGGATGCCCCAGTAGAGCCACAAAGGCTTGGACCCCTAATAAGGGGTATGCCTGGCTTCATAAAGGCTGAAGGTATTAGGATAAGGAGACAAATCGAGGATGCAATACAACAGAATGAAGGGCAAAGTTCACAAAGTGTAGTACATCATCCTACGTGGAGGGAAGTGCTTACAGAACTAGCCACTCTAGGGAGACAAATGGGTTATCATGATCCTTTATCTGTGCCAGAATCTGTCTTTCAGAAGGAGAAGCAGTCTGGAGGCAGGAGCAGCATCACGAGGAAAACACCACACGGTACGACATGCCTGGACATCTGGTAACCCTAATGAGAGTCCAAGATCGAGCCCACGATCAAGTCCCAGGGGGAGCCCTGAGCTTAATCGTCGCTCTGAATCTGGAGTAATCTGGGTACGGAATTCTCAAGGTAGGGGTGTAATCCCACTGCAGGAGCAGAAATATGCAGTGAAACCTCGTGATGTGTTTCAGAGGAAACAGGCAGAGCGTGATCCTGCGAAGAATGAGCTCAGTACTGTAAGTAAAACCATGTTTGAGATGAAAAAACTGTTAGAACAGATACTGAAAGGAAATGGTGATGGAAAGGTAAAGCAGAACCGTAAGAAAGGCTTTGCAAACACGTCTCCTACCAAGTCAGGTTCTCCTGATCGGGAAGGAGATAAGAACAAATCAAAAAACTAGGTGTGGCGGTGAATGATTCAGGCCACACTCATCGCTCTGTTTCTGAATGTCGATGGTCTGAAAACCCTAAACCCTATATCATGATTCCTACTGGACCAACTAGAGCTGCTGTCAAATACCTAATAGATACAGGTGCACAAATTACAGTGCTAAATGCACAACTAGCAAAGCATCTGAGAATATTGCCATCCCGGAGAAAGGTAAACATAACAGGTGTTACAGGACAACCTGAAACATGCTATTTAGCCAAAGCACAGCTGTGGCTACCTGGGGAGAAAAGAGGTACCCTGGTAGAGTTAGCATTGGGCTCGTGTAAACATAATATCCTTGGATTTGATGTTCTAGCAGGTAGAAGATGGCATCTTCCTGATGGAACATTATGGAGCTCTGGTGCTTATGAGGTGAGGAATAAGAGGCAAAGGTTAGTCCGTACTTGTGTTCGCTTGTTGCAAACAGCTCCTCCATTGCCAAAGTCACACATTACCTGTGTTGCACAGTATCCATTGCCAGCTGCAGCTAAGCAAGGTATCACTGAGGTGATAGCTGATCTTGAGAAGAGACAGATTATCACTAGAACTCATTCTCCTTACAATTCACCTGTTTGGCCAGTCCGAAAACAGAATGGCCGATGGAGATTGACGGTAGATTTCCGGAAGCTAAATAGTAACACTCCTCCTCTTACTGCAGCAGTTCCTAGTCTTTCATCCACAGTGACAGCAATCCAAGCGGCTTCTCACACATGGATGGCGACTCTAGACGTGAAGGACATGTTCTTCATGGTGCCATTGAGAGAAGAGGACAAACCGCAGTTTGCTTTTACCTGGCAAGGTATTCAGTACACATTCAACCGTCTTCCACAAGGGTACAAACACAGCGCAACCATTGCACACAATGCACTTGCAGCTTTGCTTGACACTGTTCAACTTCCTAAGGATATTAAGATGTACCATTACATTGATGATATCTTGGTGGGAGGGAATGACAAGGAGCAAGTTGGTGCAGTGACTGAGAACATCCGAGAACTGTTGACTAACCAGGGTTTGACCATTCCAAAGGAAAAGTGTCAAGGTCCAAGTCAAGAGGTAAAATTCCTGGGATCATGGTGGGTAGCAGGTGCAGTGTCTGTACCAGATGACACTCTTCAGAGCATTGAAAAGGGCCAAATACCCCAAAATAGAAAAGAGTTACAACAGTTGTTGGGTACTCTGAGTTACTGGAGGAAACATATTCCAGGTTTCTCAGTAATTGCCCGTCCTCTGTATGATTTGCTTAAGAAGAACAAGCATTGGGATTGGACTCCAGAACATTCTGATAGCCTGAGGTTTCTCAAGGATGAACTAAAGGCATATCAGAAGTTGGGGCCCTTACACCCAAAAGATGCCCTGAGGGCTGAATGGGGTTTCTCCGCGAATGCCTCATACTGTGGAATTTTCCAGAGAGGACCCAATGGTCCTAGTAGAGCTCTCATGTTTTCATCAACAGCATTCAAAGAGGCCGAAATTCGGTACTCGGATTGGGAAAAGGGACTTCTTTCCATAAGTCGAGCTGTTAAGGAAGCAGAAAAACTTCGTACTGCACAAGATGTCGTGGTGCAAGGCCCATTTCCTCTGCTAAAAGCGATCCTTAAAGGAACTCCTCCACCGGAAGGAATTGCCCAAAAGGCTACTGTTAGAAAGTGGTATGCCTACTTAGAAGGAATTTCACAGCTGATGCCACTGAAAGAGGGACCTACAAAGGTATCCAAACTTCAGCAGCCCATAAATCCTGATAAAGCTCTGCTTAGTCAGCCATATAAGCCTTCTCCTATTCAGGTAGCCCCTGAGATGACCGCAGACTCCGACAAATCGGGAGTGTGGTTCACAGATGCATCCTCTCGGAGGGTAGGGGCGAAGTGGCACTACAAAGCCACTGCCTTGGAGATTGCTACAGGTCAGACCATCACTGAAGAAGGTGATGGCAGTGCACAGGTAGGGGAGTTGCGTGCTCTTATAATAGCAGCCGAGAAGGGAGCAACAACTATTTACACTGATTCTTATTCCACGTTCAAAGGCGCCACTGAGTGGATTTGCCAGTGGGAAGCGAATCAGTGGAAGGTGTCAGGTGCGGAAGTCTGGAGAGTTGAAGACTGGAAAAGGCTATTAGAGATTGGCCGATCCAGACCCCTCAAAGTTGGTTGGGTAGAAGGGCATTCCAAAAAGCAAACACCAGCTACCACCTGGAATAATCAAGCTGATTTCCTGGCAAAGATCAACCTAGTGGATGAGGACAAAGGAGAATGGTGGAGATTAGCTGAGTGGCTTCATATTAAAAGAGGTCATTCAGGAAAAGCAGACCTTTACTTCGAGTGTAGATCTAGAGGATGGCCAGTTTCTATGAGTACCTGTAAGGAACTTATTTCATCTTGTCCACAGTGCAGAATAAGGCTTAAAACAAATCATCCCAATCTAGCTCCAGCACAGATATCAGAGAGGACAAAAGGTTGTGGAGCACATGGCAAGTTGACTATGTGGGTCCTTTAAAGCCCTCACACGGGAAGAAATACATACTGGTGGGGGTGGAGGTGGTTTCAGGATTAGTCATGGCTGCAGCAACTAGTGCTGCCACAGGAGCTCAAACTATTGAGGTCTTAAAGCAGTGGTTTAGTGTCTTACCAATGCCAGAGTACATCCAAAGTGATAATGGATCTCACTTTACAGCATCTTCTGTACAAGACTGGGCTAAGGGTGAAGGGATTACATGGGTGTTCCATACTCCCTATTATCCTCAAGCTAATGGTATTGTAGAGAGAACAAATGCTCTGGTTAAGAAACATGCCATGGTATCCAAAGGTAACTGGGATAAACGCTTGCCATACGCAGTTTTCATTGTGAACAACAGATGGGGTAATTATGGTAGTCCTAAAATAAGAGCATTTTGTCCTGACAATCCAGTGGAGAATGTTAGTCATCCACCGGATAAATCTCAGCACTCTCAACAGTCATTACACAAATTACAGGTGGGACAACCAGTAATGGTAAACTTACCTTCAATTGGAGTTGTGCCTATGACCCTGACAAAACCAAATGGGTTGTATGCTTGGGAAGCTACTGATGTAAGTGGGAAGACTCATCGTATCAGTGCACGATGGATTCTCCCAGATTTCTGAACTGCTTTTGCATATACCAGGTTTTCTGCTTTGTAAATATTCAATAAAGTTTTGTTTATTCAGGGGGGTGGGCATAAGTATTAAGTTAGTTTAAATAAGAGTTATGCTTATGTATTAGTTATGTTAAGGGTTAAATGTAAGTTGTATTTCATTTTTGCTTTTTCGATTCTTGGCTTAATGTGAGCCAGGGGGTGGAGTATGTCATGGAGAGTAGCAAAGGCTCTCTAAGCTTTTGCTATATTGTGTAGTTTTTAGTGCCTCACATTCAAGCCAGAAGCATTGAAAAACCAAAACAATCTTTCAGTCCCATGGGAAGATTTCTCCCTAGGGTAAGTGAAAGGTAAACACTGGCCATGTTTCCTTTTCACTTGGCCTTGCTTTCCAGACAACAGGGTATTGTTTTGGTTAAGTAGAAACGACTTTCTTAGGCCTGCCCAGCACCTGCAGGTGGGCTGGCCTGAGGAGTGGTCTTTATATTGTTTGAGTAATGTTATCCAATTATATAAGTTGCTTACTGTTTTTTACCAATGTATGTGAACAACGTAAAAGTGGTCTGAATTGTGGGCTAGTCCTATTTTGGAACATTATAAAAATGGTGGACAGGCCAGGATCGAGGCCCTTGCCCTTGCGCTCTTCCCTTGCCTTGCCTAGCCTTCTGGGTCTGTGTCTTGTCCTTCTGGGTTTTTCCAGCCTTTCTGGTTTGTTCCCGGACTTCTAACAACAACAAACTGCTCGCCGATACAGCCTCGCCTCGGGTGGACCCCGAGTCGCAGAGGCTAAAGCTTGCATGCCTGGACCCTCATCGGGAGAAAAGGGACTCCCTACCAAGCTACAGACTGTGAGTAGCTGACGAACTGTTAACTCAAACCTCAGAGACTCGAAAGAACTCTCTTTAAACATCATAGACTCTTTAATTTGACATTTTCAGAAATGTTACTTTGATCTCAATCAAAAGAATTCACAGTGGTGGTGTAGTTTCGGGAAGAGGGAATTCGCATTCTTTGCAATAAATCACTGATAAAATAGTCAACGCCTCGCGTATTTCCCCATAAATTCTGCCGCGAAACTGCGTTCCACGACAAAGATCAACACCAAACCATGTCACTAAGTGCCAGGTCCACACACAGTTTAAGCACCTCCAGAGATGATTTCACCACTGACCTAGACAGACCATTCAAATGTTTGAAAATCCTTTCAGTGAAGAAATATTTTCTAACGTGTTCTAATAAACATGCCCTGGTGCTGCTTGTATCCATTTCATCTAGTCCTGTCACTTGTCACCAAGGAGAAGAAGCTGCCCACCTCCTTGCTCTGACCTCCTTTCAGTTAGTTGTATTGAACAAAAAAGTCTCCTCTCTTAACCTCTCTTTGTAGGACATATGCTCTAGGCCAGGGGTCCTCAAACTTTTTAAACAGGGGGCCAGTCCCTCAGACACTGTCAGGGGCCAGACTATAGTTTGTCAGGGCTAGACTCTAGTTTGGTTCCAGCCCAGTCCCGGTGGGTGCCTGGGGGCTGCGGGGACTGGCAAGCAGATTAAGTGCAGGAAGTGGCTGCTTGGTTTTCCCCCCAAGCCCCGTCGGGGGAGGGGGGGGGTTTGTCATGGAGAGTAGCAAAAGGCTCTCTAAGCTTTTTGCTATATTGTGTAGTTTCTAGTGCCTCACATTCAAGCCAGAAGCATCGAAAACCCAAAACAATCTTTCAGTCCCATGGGAAGATTTCTCCCTAGGGTAAGTGAAAAGGGTAAACACTGGCCATGTTTTCCCTTCCACTTGACCTCGCTTTCCAGACAACAGGGTATTGTTTTGGTTAAGTAGAAACGACTATCTCGGGCCTGCCCAGCACCTGCAGGTGGGCTGGCCTGAGGAGTGGTCTTTATATTGTTTGAGTAATATTATCCAATTATATAAATTGCTTACTGTCTTTTACCAATGTATGTGAACAACGTAAAAGTGGTCTGAATTGTGGGCTAGTCCTGTTTTGGAACATTATAAAAATGGTGGACAGGCCAGGATCGGGTGCTCGTGCTCTTGCCTTTTGCCTTTTGCTTTGGCCCTTGCGCCCTTGCCCTAGCCTTCTGGGTCTGCGTCTTGTCCTTCTGGGTTTTTCCAGCCTTTCTGGTTTTTTCCCGGACTTAACAACAACAAACTGCTCGCCGATCTAGTCTCACCTCGGGCGGACGCCGAGTCGCAGAGGCTAAAGCCTGCATGCCTGGACCCTCATCGAGAGAAAGGGACTCCCTGCCAAGCTACAGACTGTGAGTAGCTGACGAACTATTAACTCAAACCACAAAACCTAAAAAGAACTCTCTTTAAACATCATAGACTCTTTAATTTGCCATTTTCGGAAATGTTACTTTGATCTCAATCAAAAGAATTCACAGTGGTGATGTAGTTTCGGGAAGAGGGAATCCGCATTCTTTGCAATAAATCACTGATAAAATAGTCAATGCCTCGCGTATTTTCCCCATAACTCTGCCGCGAAACTGCGTTCCACGACAGGGTTGTCTGTAAATATCATCGGGCTGGACTGAGAACCCTGGGAGGCCATACCCAGCCCATGGGCCATAGTTTGAGGACCCCTGCTCTAGGCCTTTCATGAGCCTTGTTGCTCTTCTCCAAAAAAGCTCCAGCACTTCAGTGTCCTTATAATGGATCCTCTCACCTTAGACTGGGACCTCAGCTAAGGTGTCCTCCCTGACCCCACTTCAATAAGTGTATATAGTTTTGGACACCCATGTGGATATTTTCTTTTTCTTTTTTGAGTCTCTCTAGACACCTTAACTGATTATACAGCTGACATCTGAGCCTGCAATTTTGTTGTGTCAGAAGGAGTTTACAGTAATTGCAGTAAATCCACAGTTTCCAGGTGATTATTGCTCTCTGTTTTGTGAGTGCCTCCATGACAGGCATCATTAAAAGAACCTCCCATGAACACTTCTTTCATAGCTAAGTTTGTGAAAGGCCTCATATTTGTGTTGTTGTGATAATGACCACTACTGCTTTCTAACGTACAAGTGGATTTATAATGGCAGGGCCTAGTATGTCAGCAGGCTGCAAATGTCCTCTGCCACAGGATGAAATTGCTATCCTTTCACTATTCACCTGCCAAATGGAATCAATTGTCTGTTCTAATGATAGCATTCAGTGATTCAAATGTTTTGTGGGCTTTAAATACTCCAGCAGAAAACACTAACCCACATCTTTAAGTGATGTCTAGCCAACATAGACATGATCCACTAGTCAGTCTCTGTCATTCACGTATTCAGGGAATGCCAATGACAGTGGAAATCTATTAGAGTTCAATCAGTTTTGTGTAAATCTCTTTCTCCCACGTTCAATGTTCACATGTTTAAATTTCTTTGAACAGCATGATGCTACACTACAGAATACAGCCTATACCTTACAGCTTTATAACTCATGCCTTAATCAGCAATGACCTAAACATTTCAGTTATAGTTCTATGGAAAGAGATTTTTTTTCTCCAAAACTAAATTATTATATTTCATTCTAACGCAACAGTCTTTTCTTGATAAGAAGAGTTTCACAAAGTCCATTCAGTATGTATGGATTTCCCTTCAGACCCTATGCTATCTCTTTCCTCTTGCCTTGTTCTACTGAGTTATGGCATATGTCACTGAGAGTGATCCTATATAGTGGCATCATATGAGATTTGTCAGGATTAAATACTTGTCTGCATATACTTGCACTTTTGGGTTTGTAGTAATTGTGATTTCTTAGTGAGTTTAGCTTTTTTACTAAACATATTCATCTGGCACATGCCCATCCACAATGGAAAATTTAGCCTTGAGAGCCATATGGCCTAAATTCTTGAAGTGCCAACCAGACCATGAAGTTTCTTGTGTTCCTTCATGCATCTAACATTTCTAATTGAAGAACTAGTAACAATAAACCCTAATTTTTGAACTGCAGTATAATGTACAGATGTGCTAACTAATACATTTTTGCCCTCTTGTCTTCTTTATAGTTTCTTCTGCTTTGAATATCTTTCTGAACAAGTCGTATTGAATTTATTGCCATTCTTTTCACAATTGGGTTGACTTTTTTTCATACAGGACCTTCTGTAGTGGTTTGGCCTTGGCTGGGGGCCAGATGACCATAAAACCCACTCTATCACTTCCCTTCTTAAATGGACAGGGGAGAGGGAAAATATGACAAGAGGTCCATGGCTCAAGATAGAAGCAGTTTAATTAGGCAAAAGTAAAAACGAAGAAACAAAAGAAGGAGAGCAAACAAATTTTTTATTCTTTACTTTCCATTAGGAGAAAATGTCTAGCTGCTTCCCAGGAAGCAGGGTTTTGATATGCTTAGTGGTTGCTGTGGAGGACAAACACCGTTAGTGAATGCCTCCCATATATCTTTCTGTCTCTCAGCTTTTAGAGCTGAGCTGACATCATATGGTATAGTATACCACTTCAGTCAGTTTGGGTCAGCTGGCCCAGCCATGTCCCCTCCCACCTCTCAGACTACTGCTGGGGATGGAGAATGTACGAAAAGCACAGCCAAAACATTTAATGCTTTCTGGCTACCACTACAAAACACAGTGCTATGAGAGATGCTATGGAAGAACTAATTCCCATAATTGATAAGGAAATAAAACTTCTGCCAAAGTGCCTTTGTCTGTGACATTTGTTGATAATTGTTAGGAAAAAAGATATCTTTTTGTTTGTTTGTTTTGTATTGTTCCTTATTTTCTCTGTCTTTAACTACTGTTGCTGCTCTGCCAATCAGGCATAGTCCTTTTCAGGGGATTACAAGGATTCCCCTCCCTTGACATGCATTGAGTGGATGAAATGTTTAACTTTCATGTTGTTCTGTAAAGTCACTGCTGTGGGTCTATAGCTGTTGCAACGCTGCCAAGCAAGGATAGTCCTTTCCAGAGGATTGCACAGACTGACCTCACTTGTCCACCGAGCGGGGTGAGACAGTATTTTAGTAACACTCTTCAGAATTTTTGCCTACTCTTCACTTCGTTCTAAAGATAAAGCAGCAATGACAGGAAGATTCATTTAACCTCTCAGATGTTGCTAGACACCTGCACTATGTGGCTAATAAACACTCTGCCTACAGGAAAATTACTGAAATAATTAGCATAACACATATATTTGCATAAGAAAACTAAAATAGCCTACAATGCCAGCTGCTTTAAACTAAATCAAGGCCAGCAGGTTGTAAATTACATACATAAAACTTTTAATAACATTAGATTTATACATGTGACCAAAATAAGCCTTTGAAATACTACTCATTCTCACTCAAAAGAGATTTTGTGGGTATTAAAATGAATGGCACCTAGTCATGAGGCAAAGTTCCTAATGATACCAAACACCTTCCTTTTGACTGGAATTCTGCTTAAAACAAAAAATGATTTTCAAAAGGCTCAGTATATGGACCAAGTGCTCTTGTTCCATATACTAAAATAGTTAATTATATACACATCAGAATCAAAGTACACACAGATGAGATTTGGACAGCTTAGCTGCAGATCAAGTATTTTCAGAATATGTATGAATTGTATGAATAGGTATGGTGTAGGAAAAACAATGTGTAATGAGCACTAAAATGAATATTAACTGATGTGATTATTAGACTGTATCTGACAAAAGCTTTACACTGACTGGATTAGATTATCAAATGCCTGCTCCTCTAAGAGTATACTCCACAAGGATAATGGCCATGTCAGAATGTTGTCTGGGTTCTATTTTAAATTTCCAGAGACTGAAATAAATTTGATAGAACAAATAGCAATTTTTTTAGAGTGCCCTTTCCTCTTCCCCCTTCTCTCCCAAAAGAAAGGGATTTGATGTAGAGAGGAAAACCTAGGCACATCCAAATAAATGAATCTCAGTAGATTTGGAAGTTAAAAAGAAAAGTTTAACAACAACTTAAAAAGGTATCTGAGGCAGGGAAGTTACAAAGGGTATAGGGAAGGGAAAGCAAATACAAAATGTATAAATACAACCTGATTTTGATAGTGATGGCTTTGTCCACATCGTGGTTGATGGCCACGTGGTGAAATAAAGAGAACCAGGAACAGGATGGTGATGGTGGCAATCATGGAGACAGGGAGCACAGAGAGAGCAAGCAAAACAGGAAGTCCCCCTGCTTTTATGGATCTTTAGACAGGAAGGGGGAGTGGGCTAACCATCACCTGGTGGTGTTCAGACCCACCTCTGGGGAGGGGTCAAGACCACCTAGCATCAGGTTCAAGGTTACTCCCCCTGGAGGGTTAAATCTATACAAATGTGCTTCCATAGAAGGGAGTTCTGGGCTCCTCAGTTCAAGAGAAATATTGAGATACTGGAACGTGTCCAGAGAAGAATGACAAAGCTGGTGAGAGGCCTCAACACAGCCTTGTGAGGAGAGGCTGAGGGAGCTGGGGGTGTGCAGCCTGGAGAAGAGGAGGCTCAGGGCAGACGTCATTGCTGTCTACAACTACCTGAAGGGAGGCTGTAGTCAGGTGGGGGTTGCTCTCTTCTGCCAGGCAACCAGCAAAAGGGCAAGGGGACACAGTCTCAAGTTATGCCAGGGCAGAGGTACAGGCTGGATGTTAGGAAGAAGCTCTTGCCAGAGAGAGTGATTGGCATTGGAAGGGGCTGCCCAGGGAGGTAGTGGAGGCACCATCTCTGGAGATGTTCAAAGTCTGGATGAAGCACTTAGTGCCGTGGTCTAGTTGATTGGACAAGGCTGGGTGATAGGTTGGACTGGATGACTTTGGAGGTCTTTTCCAACCTGGTTGATTCTATGATTCTATATAAGGAGGAATATGCAAATTATTTATAAATACATATATAGTTATTTATTTATAAATTTTCTCTGCCTCCCTTGTAACATGATACAAAGTTTATAAAGATTTTGTGGCTTGGTTGTGGGCTATCTGTACAATAGGAATGGTTGCAGATAGCTTGAGAACAGTATTTGGAAAAGTTAAATCCAGAAGTAGCATCAATGTCCCACTTACAAAAGGAAAAACCTTCCCAGTGACTTAAGTAATATATCAAATACTCACGAGTCTGTTTGCTGATTGAGAGAATTCCTCCTTCCATCCCTTTTTATCAGAGAATTATCCTGAACTGCTACAGCTGCTTAATCTATGTGTGTGGTGAAGGAAATCCTGAGAGAGCTCACTCACTTTACAACCGGCCCATTTTTATGATAACCAATTCTAATTTTATCAGATGTCACCAAAGGAGAGCATTTCCAAAGCTCAGACAGACAATGGAAATGGGTGCCAGCAGATGAAGATCTATCCTTTGTCCAGACTTGTTCCCAGCATGGGGTTTACGTCTTACTGTGCCTGGGAAGGCACAAGGCTTGGAGGAAGAGCTCATACTACTAACCCACAGCTCTGGGTGTCTCTCCCTGGCTCCCTCAATTGCAGCTTCTCCACTCTACCTTCAACCCAGGCTTTGTGGGGGCAGAGAGGGGCATTGGATGTATTGCCACATTCCACTCCATTGATATCTCAACACAAATTAGACTGGCCCCTTCAAGTGGTGGAGCAGTCACCTCTTGCCTCCAAAATTAAAAGGGGTTGCAGTTTAGTAAGGTTAGTTTTGTTCTCCTTGTCGATCATCACTTTCCTAGATAGAACATATGAATATTTTTAACCTAGGACTTTGTGTACAACGTGTGTAATGAACTGCTGTAGGAAAAGAGAGTGAACATTGCAATCACACACAACAATATGCTGACAAATTTCATAACCAGTGCAATCCTGGTGGAGCAACAATTGCTCTGATTCAGGTGCAGGGAAATTCAAGAGCTCACTTGCTTCACAGTTGATCCATTTTTATGAAAACAATTCTAATTTCATAAAGACATCACCAAAGGAGAACATTTCCAAAGCTCAGGTAAACAATGGTTGTAAGTGCCAGGAACAGATAAGCATCTGTCCTTTGCCCAGACATTTTCCCAGATTTGAGTCTGTGATTTGGAGACCAAGAAATGGGGTTTTTACAAGTCAGAAAGCTTAGAAAACTGCCTCTGTATTTCTCCTGTGTTAGAAGTTCTTCCTACTGACAGAAGATCTTTTATCCAGGAAATCTTCAAATGAAATTAGGGGTTTAAACAAGATTTTTTCACCTGAAAGCTGAATATAATCATTAAGAACTAGAGGGTCAAAAGAGCAACCGAGCCCTTCTTTCATGCCTTAATGAAAAGTTACCTAGGACATGTCAGAATCACAGAACCATTTTGGATGGAAACAAGCCTTAAGAATATCTAGTCTAACAAGTAGGCCAACACTACCAAGTCCACAACAAACCCGTGTATTTAAGCAGCACATTTGCATGTCTTTTAAATACCTCAAGGGATGATAACACAACCACTTCCCTGGCCAGGCTGTTCCAGTGTTTGGCAGTCCTTTTGGTGAACAAATAATTCCTAATCTTCAATTTAAATCTCCCCTCATGAAACTTGAGACTGTTTCCTCTTGTTCTGTCACTTTTTACTTGGGAGAACAGACCAACACTGTGATGATTAATATCTTAATATGAAATATGCTTTTATTCCAGTGTGAATATGTGATGCTATGGGTGTTACCACACACCCACCCCCACCCCCCCCACACACATGCAATATAGAAATCACCCAGATTAGACTTAGACAGCCAGACAGCTCTGGAAATTGAATGAAGCTTATTTTTACAGCTTGGCACAATATCTGCACAAGCAGATATTTACAGTATATACAGTTATATACAGAAATATACAAGGTAAAAGGTAATACAGGAACACAACAGCCCTCCCAGAAACCTGAGTCCCCAGGAGGGGCTTCCAACCACCCTTCCACCTTCTCCCACCCCTCTCTACCTTACCCCAGATGTTGCCCTGTGCTCAAGGAAGAATGGATGGTCGGCCAGGGGGTTAGGAAGCAAGTGGATTAATCAGCAAGATGGAAGGTGAGGTTAGAGAGATGCATCCCAGATCCTGCACAGAGAGCAACTGCCCTATCTATGTTTGGATTCTTGCTCTTTTACATCTCAGCAAGCAAGTGAAGTAGGCATCACCACTGTCTCTCTTTCACAGCCTATAATCTAGTTCTTCTCACCAAAACATTCTAGCTAGCTTCAAACTAGCACAGAGTATTAATTCTTGTTTATTAATATTCACATTTTCACCAGATCATGTGAATTTGGATTATTGGATGACATCAAGTATTTACACAAAGGATATTTATGGACATAGAACTAAACAGTCTAAACAACCAGAACTTTGAAAAATAGAAACACAAAACCAGGAAAATTCTAACTACACAACAGTCAACACTGGATAGGGTCACAAGGTGGACTAAACATGCTCACTGAGTGGCCCAAATTAGCCCAAATACTCACAATGCGCTGTTTTTCTGAGTACATTTCCTGTATATAGACACTTCCAAAAACATCACAATTACAAACCTAAGGGTAAATACAGAATATTCCAAGGTAAAGGGAAGGAGAGGAAAACTGCTGTAAAGCTGTTCCTGCATACATGTGGCTGCTGACAAAACAAAAGCTATTATACCTCTGCCGCATGCAGGAGCACAGTTAATGAGCTGCTAATGGGGAAAGCACCCCAACATTCCAGTCAAAGAAGGCTAGAGAAAGACATAAAAGCTTGCAGAAATCAAAAAGGCACAAAGGCTATAGAAAGGTGGTTTTTTTTTTCACATCATTCTCCTGTTAAATAGATTTTTTTGAAAATTAAACTGGCCAGTAGCAGTTTGGGCCAACAAATTCAAAGTTTCATACCCTGTGTGACTACAAATACACTCCCAACATGAGAGTAAGGTGTGTGCAGGGCTTCACAGTACACCTGACACAGTGATGCTGGACTCCTACCCCTTAGGACAGCCTTACTGGAGCCAGCCCTCCATCATTTATTTTGTCTGCTACTCAGCTCTTGGACTTTACAATCAGGGGGAGGAGAGGCAGTGGCCAAACTAGTCTAGCAGGATTCATGGCCTGCTAGGACAGACCACCTCATTGCCTGTTGGGCAGTTTTATGCATCAAAGCTGGGGATGACTTGTACTAAGGTAGATGCTACGTGCAGGCTCTCACTTCCCTATAGAACATGGTAACTTACATAATTACATGAACCTTGTTACAGAACCATTTATAACCTGTATCAGGGTCTGATTGAGCAATGTTGCTCTGAGCCCAATCAGTTTTGTCCCATGCTGTTAGGTCTCCAAACGCAGTTGTACTCTCTGACTGGCTGTCCATTTGCACCAGATTTCTGAGGATACCTTCAATTGTTCACCCCAGTGATGGTCCTGTGCCCCTCTGGCTGTCTATCCCCATCTGTCTCTGACTGGTCCTGTCGGATCCCAGTGATGGCCTCCTAGTTTCTGGTGATGATCAGCATCAAGTTCTTAATCTGGGTTTCAATTATAAGAAGGCAAAACTGTCCTCAGTGTGTAGTGACCAGGTAGATTAATTATGATAGGGAATAATCCACTGCAGACTGATGTGATGAATCTCTACACAGGCATCTAGTGCTTTCCATGCATGTAACTCTTTGGGTTTGGACAATGTCATTGGGACTCAGTTGAGGGCAAATTTGCCAATACAGGTTGGCCCATCTGCATTTGTAGCATAGAGTGCAGTGATTTGCTCTCTGGTCCACCTAGCATGAAGATTGCATCCACCATTGGTTCAGATGGATGGAATGCTTTGATTATGGGGCTACCATAACTTCCCCCTCAGCTGTTCACAATGAAAACTGCATGGGCTAGGTGCTTGTCTCAATTACCTTTGGAGACCTTGGCATGTCTCTTAATAAGGCCATTCATCCTTCCTACTATGCCATTCACCTGAGGATAATACCAGGGTACAAAACATTTATTTGATCCATTCATCCTTGGCCCAATCTTGCACTAAGGCTGCCTGAGGCAATACCAGAGCACTTTGTAGTGAATTAACACTTAGAATCTTTACCCCTTTAGCTTTCACCCCATAGCTTCCAAAATTCCATTGTTGGTTGCTGGTGAAGTGCCACCTCTTTCCAGCTAGGACATCAAATCTCAGAATACTTCCCAGATCAGGGCTCAAAGCAATTTCCACTGTTATGCAGTTGTTTTTTTCCCTTGTAATCATAGCCTTCTTTTGGCCAAGTAATGGGTATCAGGTGTCCCTGAGACTCTTTTATTGCATGATTGAATTCCCAGGTTTCCTGCTTGCTGCACATTTGAAACACTTGCTCAAGATTCTGTATCAATAAGGAACTGTCATAGCTCAAGGCTTACTGGACCATTCTAATGTAAGAAATTGGTACTTTCCTGAAAGTTCAGTGCAGAATCTAACTAAACTAGATCATTGGTTGTAAAATAATTATAATAATAATAAATATAAAGTTTATACCATTCATTGGTTTGCTAAGAGATATAATAATCCAATATAGAAATAATTAATCCCCCCTGGCTCTTGGGCACTGGATCTCTTCTCTGTTCCTTCACTCCTTTCTAATTCCTACACTAACTTTGATTGACCACATAACAGGTAAGCCTTGCTGGTTGTTTTCTATCTGGGGAGAGAGAGGGTGGTGTTGGCCCCTTCTAGATTTTCTTTGTCCCAGGACAGGGAAGATTGGATTTCGGTATTATTTCTAAGTTGTATATAATTATAAATGCATGCAAATATATTTTGTATATATAGATGTAAATTTGTCTATTCTATAAAATGTAGCTTTATCTTACTTCCAAGCCATCTTAACTGGCCTGGTAAATTTTAATTGGGGGGAAAGTTCCCAACCCACCATAGGAATTCAATAGCAATTCTTTTTGCCCCCATGGAATTAAAATGTACAGTTCAGAATAAACAGACCATTGGCAAGAATTCACACAGCAGTGACGGAGGTCTGGAAGAGTCATCACAATATCTAGGGCTTTTTATTATCATTATTTTCCTGTCTGTGAACACAATAGGGTCTTGCAGCAGTTTGGGGGAAGGTAGATGAAGTTTCTCCTACTGAGGAGCTATTCTTGCTGCTACCACCACTACTGCTGCTTCTGCCACTGTTTTGCTGGTTTTCCCTTGAAGCATTGATTAAAATTTTTGTCTGCCAGCTGCGCATATGCCTTAAAACGTTAGTAGGCATTCCCAGTGAGACCATATGAGGGTACACCTTCTCCCACAGTGAGTAGTCCCTTTTCAGTTGATAACATGAGTCCCAGGCTCGGCTCAGGTCACAACTGGGCTGGCATCTTCCAGTGTGATGTCTTAATTGTTCCAGAGTGCTGGATCCCAGGATAACAGCCAGTCTTTCCACAGTGGGTTGGTGGCAAAGCTCTGTAGGACTCACTTCCAATTTCTGTAAAATTTGTTCCAATTGATTCCAGTTTTTCCTGGATCATTCCATATCAACAGCTTTAATTTCATATTTGATATTATGAAGATATTCTGCTATGGAATACCCTGCAGTTCACTGCACTGCTCCTTCATTTTGACTTGATATTAGAACTGTTATTGGTAAATGGTGCTATCAACTTACAACTCACCTTGAATTTAATACTAAACTTTCAGAATGCTATTTACCATCTGATGAAGCGTTAAGGTAAATCTTCATGCCTGGCAATAATTCACATAGGAGTATCCATATTACCCTGTGTTATGAAAAGCAATCTTTATAGATGTAGTTTGATTACATTCTCCAAACTGGTTTTGAATTTGCTTGCAAATGACTTTAGTCACTAACAGAGAGTGGGATGAAAATTTTAAAAAATCTTCTGTCTCATTTCTCAAAATTGTCTTCTTTTTTCCCCACCTCATTTTAAACAGGGAAACTCACAGCCATATGTTGTATAGGAAATACATTTGTGATCCATTGGTCAAACTCTGTTTGGTTATTGCATGCTTGCAAGATTGCCAACTGTTTTCTTATCAGCAGTTAAAAATTGATTGTTTTGTACTCCTAAGCACATATTCTGATATCTCCATTCTTAAAATAATGCAAAAATCAAGGGAAAAATGTGGATAAATTCTGATGTTTACATTGAAGCATAAGAACTTAAGCAGTATGGACTAAGGGGTAGTTTTGGTTGCTCACATAGTGCCTTCTGCTATGTTATTTGGTCATAATGATTAGGACATGGATTATTGTATTATTAGTTTGTTTAGAGTCTGATTAGTGTAACTAAGAGAGTGAAACTACTTTGGAAAGCTGGTATCTTGCTAACTCTCGTCCAACCTCCCATTTAAAAGTACTAAACAGCAACTGAGTGAGTGGGACATCTCTGCCCATAAAGGATTGTGCCTTTCACTCAAAGAAGGAATCATTAAACAAAATAGGAGATATAGAATCATAGAATGCATTACTTTGGAAAGGACCCTTGTCCAACCCCTCTGTAGTGAATAAAGACATCTCCATGTAGATCAGCTTGCTCAGGGCCCCACCAACTTTGAATGTCTGCAGGGATGGAGCTTCCACCACATATTTAAGCAACTTGTTCAAGTATTTCACTACCTTCATTGTAAAGAGCTTCCTCCTTGTAGCTAAGCTAAATCTATCCTGGTCTAGTTTAAAACTATTTTGCATCATCATTTTTCTACATGCCCATTCAAACAACCCCTCCCCAGTCTTCCTGTAAGGTTTGCTTCAGATATTGAAATGCTACTATAAGGTTTCCCCAGAGCCTTCTCTTCTCCAGGCTGAACAACCACAACTCTCTCAGCCTGTTTTGACAGAAGGAGTGCTCCAGCTTTCTGCTTACTTACATTCATGAACGTCAGATCTAGTATGGCATGCTCTTGGGTAGGACTGTCTATTACCTGGCTTAAAAAGTTATCAGCAAGGGATCATTGCCAATTTCCTATCTGACCTCCATGAGTAAAAAGGTATTTCCCTCAATTTTCTGCTGAGCCTGATTTATAGTGGGGTAAAGCTGTGTTTGTAGCTTAGCCTTTTTCATTTTCTGAGTTTCCTAATCTCTAAATTTGCCCATAAACATCCTGTGAAGAACTCCCAACTGAATTAGGGTCTGTAAATAAACCAAAACTAGTTCTGTATATGGTTTTGGGGGTGGAGTTTTCAGGAAAATACCAATAATTCCTACCTCTGCCAATTAATACTCTAACCTCCACAACAGGATGCCATCCAGAAAGATCTTGACAGGATTGAGAAGTGGCCCAGTGCAAACCGCATGAGGTTCAAAAATTCAGAGTGCAAGATCCTTCATCTGGGTCAGGCCAATCACAGGCACAAATACAGACTGGGTGCAGAGTTTGAGTGAGTCCAAGGAAGAGTTACAAAGATGGTTCAAGGGTGGGTACACGTCTGCTGTGAGGATAGACTGAGGAGCTGAGGCTGCTCAGCCTAGAGATAAAAAGACTCCAGGGGGAGCAGCCTTCCAGTAACTCATGGGATCATACAGCAAAGCTGAATATGGACTTTTCAAAAAGGTGACTACTGATAGGACGAGGTGTTTTAAGCTGAGGGAGAGTGGATTTAAACTGGATCTTAGGAAGAAGTTCTTCCATATGGGGTGGTGGGACTCTGGAATAAGCTGCCTAGGGAAGCTGTGAATGCCACCTCCCTTGGGGTGTTTAAAGCCAGATTGGATGAGGCCTTGAGCAGCTGAGTCTAGTTGAGAGGTGTCCCTGCCTGTGGCAGAGAGGTTGAAGTAGATGATGTCTATGGTCTCTTCCAAATTCAGCCATAATACATCCCATTCCGAGAATCATTTTTTACTGGTGCTGGAAGCTTAATGCAGAACTGTAGATTTTGGTCTGAATTCTGGTGCTTGAAAATTTTCTTGCTTTACTCAGCCCCTGTAAAGGTTGTTTATTCAAAGATTACATACTTACTTTCACTACAGATAAGAACTCTTTCAAAAAGTAGAAGAAACAGCATACTCTAAGAGTTTCTGAGGCAAAAATGCACAAGAATCTCTTTGCTTATTCAGATTTTAACTGAAATGTACAATCGCACAGCTGGACTATCAAAAAATGTCTGAAGTATAAATAACATATAAACATAAAGAAAGCCTTCCATAATCTGGTTTAGTGGAGGGTGCCCATTCTAATGCCAAGGTCTAGATGTTCTTTAAGGTCCTTCCAACCCAAGCCATTCTATGAATCTACAAATCCACAGACAGAGAACTCACTCTCTGATACTTGATCTCTTAGCTTACATAGGTATTTGATAGTTTAGATTATATAGGTATTTGAAGTTGAGCAAAGTGAGTGTGAAACATAAAGAAAGTGCTGCAAACATCTTCTGCTCACAGTGGAACATTCTTAAACTCTTTCAATTCATATGGCACAAGATGTTATGGAAATTTGGACCAAAACAAAACAAAAACATAAGCACAAAGAAACAGCCACAAAGCTAACACAAAAGAAACACCAAAGCTCAAAATAGAAAATAAGTTTCAGATAGATAGATAGATAGATAGATAGATAGATAATTTGCACTATTAATACATCTGATAAAGTCAAAATCAATTAAATTTACAAATGTCACTTCAGAGCAGGATCAGGCTATTTTTTTCCAACATTAATAGCTCCTGTCATTACTGCAGCTGAAGATATTTGACTATTATATTGATTAATAGCTAAGTTTCATAAACCATTCATTTTGACCAATTACCTCTTTGCCTCTTTGCTTCATTGTGATGGTTTGGGTGTTCGTTCCCCCACACACACACACACTTTAGAAAGCACCCAGACTAGACTCAGCCAGCTCTGGAAATTGAATGAAGCTTATATTTACAGCTTAGCTCAATATACAAGCAGATATTTACAGTATATACAGTTATATACAGAATGATACAAGGTAAAAGGTAATACAGAAACACAACAGCCCTCCCAGAAACCTGAGTCCCCAGGAGGGACTCCCACCTACCTCTTCACCTTCTCAATCTTACCCCACTCCCAAGGAAGAATGGAGGCTGAGCCAAGGGGTTAGGAAGAAAAGTGGATTAGTCAAAACAAAAAAAAACAACAAAAAGTGGAGGGTGAGGTTAGAGAGAGAGATGCAGCTTGGAGATCCCCAGCAGTAGTAGCTGAGTGCCTTATCTGTGTTTTGATTCTTCTTCTTGTTTCCCTCAGTAAGCATATGAGTGAAGTAAACATCACCATAGTTTTTCTTTCACAGTCTGTAATCTAGTTCTCACCAAAACATTTTAGCTTGCTTCAAAGTAGCACATTCATTCTCACCTACTCACAATATGAGTGGAAAGACATCCTCTGTGTAATAGTACTAAAAACATACTTCAGGTGATAATATCATAAATACAGACATTTTTTCAGTCTCAAGAGAGAAATATGTCTAATCATAATATTGCAGGTTGCCTCTAGACAGGACTTCTATTTCATCCTGTAAAATTACATGTAACATGAGACATTTACACAGACTTTTAGAACAGTGTACACTTCCAGCAAAAAAAAAGTTTTTTGAAGAAACAAATACTTTGTTCTTATCCATTATGTCACATTTTCACTTAAAGAAAAAAAAAGTGGTTTTTTTCTTGTTACTTTTTATTAATTTAGCTTTAGTATTTTCAATATTGCTGTAGCAACTGTTTTTCAGAACTTAAAAGCTAAATTTTATGCAGCCAAATTAAAAACTATTTTAGTGGTATACAGAAATTAATGTAATATCCATTTTGTCATTGAAAAACAGTCAGGAAATCCTTTCTTTTATTCAGAATAAATTCTGTTTGGATAGCAAGAAAATGGACATAACATTCCCGTCAGGTTGAGAATTTATGGTCATACTATTTCACTTCCATTCCAACATTTCTCCCAACTATTGCAAGCAAAGGCTATAAAGAAAAATAATGTGTTAAAATTCACTCCATTCACACAAAAAAATCTGCTACAAAATCCAAAATAAAAAACAAAGGAGATCTGGAAGAACCATTGGTTTGATTTATGAGATGAAATTCATATGCATACTTCAGAACAATATGATTTTTTTAAAATAAATTATACATTGTCAAGTGGTAGCTTCCCATAAAAACTGGCAAAGATGCTGGGAAGTATTTGGACTTTCTGGTAAGTAAGACTGCAATTTACTAATTTGGAGGATGAATGTCATTCAAAGGCATAATGCAAGCAAACATTGTAAAAGGAGCATACAAATTAAGCATTAGCTTTCCAGAAACTTCAGTGCATTAAGACTTGTGGTGAGTTAGGAACTTTCCCACACCCTCTCAATTGAAATTTACCAGACCACCTTAGACGGAGTGGAAGTAAGATAAAGCTATGGTGTACAGCAAAGCTAAATTTACAAGCATATATACAACATGTATTTACATGTATTTACAATTATATACATTTAGAAATAATGCAGAAATCCAAACTTCACCCTCAGATAAAGTCCAGAAGAGAAGCAGCACCATCTTTTCTCTCTCCCAGACAGAAAACAACCAGCAAAGCTCACGTGTTATCTGGTCTGTCAAGGTTAGTGTGCTAGTTTGAAGCTAGCTAGAATGTTTTGGTGAGAAGAACTAGATTACAGGCTGTGGAAGAAAAACAATGGTGATGTCTACTTCATTCATAGGCTTGCTGAGATGTGTAAGAACAAGAATCAAAACATAGATAAAACACTTCTCCTGCTGGAATGCTCCAAGTTGCATCTCTCTCCCTAACCTCACTCTACATTTCTCTGACTAATCCACTTTGCTTCCTAACCCCAAAGAGAGAGAAGGTGGAAGGGCAGTTGGAAGCCACTCCTTGTATATATCTTGTATATTTCTGTCTATAACTGTATATACTGTAAATATCTGCCTGTATATTCTGCTAAGCTGTAAATAATAAGCTTAATTCAATTTCCAGAGCCAGCTGAGTCTAGTCTAGGTGATTTCCAAAGTGTGAGGGGGGGAGGGTAGGGAACACCCAAACCATCACAGTTAGTGAAAGAGATTGGAACAGAGTGAAGGAGAAACAAACATATCCAGTGCTCAAAGGCCATGAAGAACAGATTGTTTATATATTGTCTTTTTATACCTCTTAGCAAACCAGTGAATGATACAGACTTCACCATTGTTCTCCTTTTAAAACCAATGATCTAATTTCTCTTATTAAAATATTCCAGTAAGCCTTAAGCCACTACAAGCCTTTTCCAAATCTCCTTGTTTGAAAGTGTGTCTTACAGTAAAACTCTGCTCGCTGTATCAAATGACTCTAAAAAGTCCTGAGATGCTGAATAACTGTGCAAGATGATGTGATGAAGGGCCACATAGGCCCAAATAGCCTTGTTTACAAGTCTATACTTGCCTGGACATGTTTTCCCTCCGAAAGGTGTTTTTTTGTCTAAACCAGGGGAAAACAAATCAAGTGGACAAAGAGGGGACAACAAGCCTGGCGCCTTCCAGTCTGGCCTGCCCTGCTTGCAAGGTTGAGGTAAACAAGTTGCATAAGCTCATGTGCCTAGTGTGTGGGCCCACCTGTGCCCTCTCCATATTTGGGGGTACCAGACCTGTGGACTCTACCTTATTTGGCATGTTTTGGCCTGCTGCCAGATGCTTATTGGACAGTATTGTGGCCAAGGACCATCAATCTCATAAATAGGGCAATTCAGTGTTCCTGCCACCCTCCTCCACCCACTGCTCCTAGCCTCTTCATCGTTTAGGACCACCACCGCTGCATGGTTTCCAGCCCACAGTACTTCGCACTGGCCCAGGGGAATAATCGACCAAGGCGCTCCCAGCCAGCCGCTGCTCCCGCCCATCGTTTCCAGCCTTATCATGCCCATGGAGCCTCCTCAGACAGCACACCCCAATAATACTCGTACTGAACTATTCAGATCCATGAGGGTCAACAATGTGGCTTTCGCTACACATATTTGGGACCACAGAGACTGTGACTCCAACTAGTGAGTAACTGAACAATCTCGATTTGAACAGCTTAGAAATTCCAGTGACTTTACCCGTGGCACTTTTATGCCACAAGATTCTCTATCCAAACTTTCCAAACCTCTGCCAAATTCCTGATTCATGCTGTAAATAGGCATTCTGTAAAAATAATTTCACAACCGCATACAAAGAACTTGTGTAGGTTAATTGTATATAAGTTTGGGGGGGGGGAATTCCTTTTGTATATAATATTAAATTATTTAAAACCCTTTTAAATTCGGCCTCATATTTAATCCCCTAAAACCCAAACAACACCCCTTCACAACAGATGAATCCACACCCAAAGTCAACTTCTGTCATAGGCTGCAACACCATAGTATCAGGGGGTAATAAGAGATGGGACAAAGGCCTGATACAAGCCAATCCAAATCCATTGTGAATCCGATTCAAATCCAAATCCATTTATTGCACCCAAGCATAGGCTTATATACTTTTTATTATCAGAAGGCTACATAGGAAGGTTACAAATCATCTCAGACTCCAATTGATTACACACACCTCCGTTAGGGCTACACACTACTTGGCATAGACATTCTTCATATTCTCTCAACAAGACTTATGTTGTGTCTGGCAATTCTAGCAGAGATAGGCCAAAACCACAGACTCCAGGCTTACACTTGTTTACATTTGCTACACCATTCTCTAAGGTCATTCCAACCTTCCAGTTTAACTCAGCACTTACTGAACTCATGCACTTTGTCCTGTCCATGGCTGGACAATAGCTGCACCACATTCACACAATTCTATAAAATCACTGCATTTAATATTATTATATCCAACATCTTTCAACTACTTCAGGAGGGCAGCTGCCAGCCAGGGAGGAACATACTTCCAAGCAGAGGGAGATTTTCTTGTTTTCAGCCAATAATCATTAAGACCAAAAAAGCCTCCACTGACCAATGTATTGTCTGTCTCTATACCTTAATGACATCTAGGAAAGTTACTACTTAGTAACTTTATGTTCTCAAGAGCTGTATTCAACACATGTAAACATGCATGGGACATATGTGGAATAAGACAAAGCATCATTAAATTTTCAAAAGCATTGTGAAGAGTAATATGCAGATCAGGCAACAGGACAGTATTTCATTCCCTTAACTGTGGTGGAATCTCTTTTGCATACACAGTGAGCTTAACATCTGTGAGGAGCAGAGCTGTGGCCTTCATTGTCATATTCAGTGAAAAATATTCAGGTGTCAGATTTGCCTTTCAATGTACATATTTCAATACAGAAATTTTGAGATAAGGAGATTGGTAATGTGTCTTTTGATTTGTATGATTGTTTAGTGCAAAAAGGAGGATACATGCTATGTCATAGAATCATAGAATCAACAAGGTTGGAAGAAATCTCCAAGATAATCCACTCCAACCTATCACCCAGCCCTAGCCAGTCCACTAGACCATGGCACTAAGTGCCCCAGCCTCCAGGGACGGTGACTCCACCAGCTCCCTGGGCAGCCCATTCCAATGCCGATCACTCTGTGAAGAACTTCCTCCTAACATCCAGCCTATATCTCCCCTGGCACAACTTGCAACCTCAGACAATCATAATCACTATAATTATTGCCTTTTTAAAGAAGTTTCATGTCTCATTCTCACTGCCTTTACTGAGAGATCACTTCAGAATCTCATTCCCTTGCGGTTGCAAAAATCTCATTTTCAGTTTATTTATAGTTTATCACTTCCACCATATTTATAAATATGAGCTAGCAGTGTGCCCAGGTGGCCAAGACAGCCAATGGTATCCTGGCCTGGATCAAGAACAGTGTGGCCAGTAGGACAAAGGAGCTTATTCTTCCCTTGTACTCAACACTGGTCAGGCCACACCTTGAGTACTGTATCTAGTTCTGGGCTGCTCAGTTCAAGAGAGATGTTGAGGTGCTGGAACGTGTCCAGAGAAGGGCGACAAAGGTGATGAAAGACCTGGAACAGAGCCCTATGAGGAGAGGCTGAGGGAGCTGGGGCTTGCAGCCTGGAGGAGGGGTGACCTCATTGCTGTCTACAGCTATCAGAAGGGAGTCTGTAGCCAGGTGGGGGTTGGTCTTTTCTCCTAGGCAACCAGCAACAGAACAAGGGGACACAGTCTCAAGTTGTGCCAGTGGAGGTATAGGCTGGATGTTAGGAGGAAATTCTTCCCAGAAAGAGTGATTGGCATTGGAATGGGCTGCCCAGGGATGTGGTGGAGTTGCCGTCCCTGCAGGTATTCAAGAATAGACTGGATGAGCACTTAGCACCATGGTCTAGTTGATTGGACAAGACTGGGTGCTAAGTTGGAGGTCTCTTCCAACCTGGTTGATTCTATGATTCTATGTTGTATCCTTTGTTAGCCTTTGTTTTGCTACCTTGAACAAGCTGTGCTCTTTAACTTTCATGTAAGCTCTTTTCCCAAGTCAACTCTTATTGAATCCATCATTTTTGAGTATAGTAGTTAAAAACATGTCTCTCCAGTAATTTGTAGGTCTTTAGTACTCTCATGCCTTTGCTAAATAATCTTATCTGAGACAGTTTAGCACAGTATTTGCTAATTTCTTACTCTTGGTGTACGTGTGCTTTATTCTCTGACATTTTTAACTAAGGAGCCTCCAAATTCAGATCAGCTCAAACGGCCACATAGTGTCACAGAGGGTATTCTGCTGCCTATGCCAATTGTGGCGGAGGGGAGAAATTTCTTGGTGTGACATGACATTCTATAAAAATATATAATTGATTAATTTAATATTCTGAACTCTCACCTCCCCCAACCACTGAATTGTAGTATTAACATTTGTTCTTACACGTTTATGGAAGACATTCTGGGGATAACATCAAACAGTAACTTGTTAAAAACTAGCAAACATTCAAACTATAAACAGAGAGATTAATTTCCCCATGATCTACTGCTCCTGGGGTCAATATGCTGCTTGCCCAGCAGATGGGCCCAAGCTCTTTCTGCTTATAGCAGAAGGCAGTAGAGAATTACAGAGGCCTTAAAGCATTTACTCACAAATTCTGATTAATTACCAATCAGCCTCCGGGGCTATGTCACAGCCTATACAAGTGTCCAATCTTCAGGAACTCTGTCTATGGACTTTGAGGCTGGGATCCTCCCAGCTTCAGTGGAAAGGAGAATCTTCCCAGCTTCTGGGGAAAGGACGCAAATGATCTCTGACTTGTTCTCCTGGCTTCTCCTGGCAGGGCCTTCAGGTGCAGAGGGAGTACAATGTCATGCAGTCTCAGCACAGTGTCATGCTGACCACACAGGCTGATCGCATGCAGACAATCCAGAGTCTGCTCCTGGTAACTCATGGCAGTGGAGTTCACCATACAGTGGTAAGGCAGTGGGCGTGCAATAGGGTACACAGCTGCACGGGAGACTGAGCTCCATAGACAAAGGCAGGCAACACAGGATCTAGTTCTGGTAACTCACCACAGTGGCATGCAGGTGTGCATGGCTGGCTGGGAGCCCATGGGAGATTCTGTCTCAATAGAGAAAAGTAGATAGCACAGGCAAATAACAGCAAAGCAAACAAGCAGGCATTCAAGCAGGTAGGCAACCATAACCAAAAGCAAGAGCAAGTTGTTCACTTTTGTACCTCTATTTATCAAATGTGGGCCGAGATTAATGGCCCTTTGGACACCAGAATGACCAATCAGCTTGGCAGTTAGCCAAAGCATACCATAATAGGAAAAGGCCACAGGCCTGGATCTCCCAAATATGGGGACAGCATTTGCCTTCCACCCAGTAAGCATGAACTGGGTGTGTGGGGCTTATGAAACCACTTACACGATCACATTACACAACCTGGGCCCTGGGCAGGCCAGACTTTATGACACCAGGCCTATTATGTCCCTTTAATGTTTTTTTATGTGTTTACCTCTGGTTTGGGCAGAAAAACATGTCCAAGCAAGACAAGGCATGTATAAACCCATTTTGGACCTATGGGCCCTCCACAAAAATTAGTCACCAAAAAAAAAAAAAAAAATCACTGACAAATTTCATCTAGTTTCTGTTTCTGCTGTTCACAGACTCCCTCAGGTCTTTCTACATAATTCAGTCCTCTCCACAATTCAAAGTAATTCCTTCTTGACATCTAGATTCACTAGGACACTTGACCTGATACTTGTGAAAGCATTAAACTAAACTAACCACCTTCTTTAGTAACACAAATAAATGCAGCCTAAAACTGTGTCTCACCAGGCTCTTATTTACTGTACAATTAGTCTACAATTCTTAATTTCACTGCATTTATAAATTTCCTAAGTGATTTTATAGTAAATGCTTTGTCAATTGACAGATAAATTAATTTCATGTTTTTCATCTGAAACACTGATTAGTATTACATTAGTCAGGAAATGTGATGAACTAATCTTAAAAAAATACATAAACTTAGCTTCAAAAAGCAAAATGTCAAACAGCATCTAATTAATTGCCTTTGTAATCCTACTCAAACTTGAGTTAGATGGCAATGTCTGCATTTGGCTGATGCTTAAATTATTCCCTGCTTACACATATCACATAATTCTATCTCCTTTCCCCGAGGGAGATCACAAGGAGTTTCAGAAGCATGAGTAAGCATGTTAATTTTGACAGTAGTGAGTCAGATTTAGTTAATAAGAGCTCTGTGTGACTATAATACTGAGAGGAAGGACTTCAAGTACCACTCAGAGATTTCCTTTTCTTTTCATCCAGACAATCAATTCATCCGAGTGTCTGTGCTTCAGAATTCTAGAATTTAAAGAAGTCTACATAGCCATCGCTTTCAGCACACAAAGGAAAGCAAGTGAAATCACTCTGTGGCATCACTTCCACTAATGACAGCAAACTCTTTACCACACCCTTTCCAAGCAGTTGCAGTTACTAGCAAACAGTAACATCTGGGAGCACAGTGCTGAAAGTTTCATATGTTCCTCATTCTTGCCAAGTCAAATGTCTGCTAAGTTTTAGGAGAAATTGCGAACACCAATTTTACTCCTACCTACATGATTTATTCACCCAAACTCCAGCTATTTAAATTCTAGAATCTGTTATCTTTCTAAAAATAATACTCTCAGAATTACAGGATAAATACCAAACCAAGTCTAATTATTTCCCAAAAAATTTAAAAGCCAAGGAAATATGAGTGCATCCTGTAAAAGAAATGCCAAAAAAATGAACTATGGAAATCCTTAGATAAATTAAAAACTTAATTCAACTTGTGGCACACTCATAGAGTAATGAAATGATTGTCATTAATGTATAATACTATTTGTGCTCCCAGACTAAACTGAACTTTAATACCAAATTAAATTATTTTTCTCCATAAGGACAATTACAACAAAGGATTTAGCCTGTTGCATGACCCATTTCAAGGTTGTGTTTTAAAGTCCACAACCTATGACAATATTGCTGAGATTCCCCTTTTTATGGATAACTGGCAGGGAAGAGATTAGCATTTCACTGATGAGCAGCTTTACTTGCAAAGGAATCTGCACAAGAGAATTATCCCAATCTCAGCTGTGGTGAATGAGGTATCCCTTCTCCAGAGTAGGAAGAGAGTAAGCACAGGAGTGTATTTGTTTCTCTTTAAGAGATAACCTTGTTAAAAAACAAACAAACAAACAAAAACACCAAAACAAACTGCAACATCCCACACCACTCAGGATTTAACAGTGTTAAATGATCTTCCTGATAAATGTAGTTTATAAAGCAAAATAAAGAAAACTTCATGATAAGCACATCATTTGGGTTATGATATCTATGCTTGACTGTCTTTCACAGAGTAAGTTGCTGATAAATTCTGGTTAGCAACATACAGTATAATACACAATGTTAAATGAGAGAATGTGCAAACTCATTCAAAATATTAAAGTCATTCAGACTCATTCCAAACATTAAAAATACAACATATTATTTCAAAATTGCTGGTAACTCAGGATTCTTAGGAGAGAGTGACTAGAAGAAGCTAAAGAAAACATATCAGAGAATTTATGTACAGGGCATAATGAAACCCATATAGATCAGAGTCTATGGAAATAACTGTTACCTCTAGGGATGAAAAAGAGACCTCTGGTAGGTAATAAAATTCACAAATCAGGCAGTGAATTTGGTTTTTTTGTGAGTCTTTCAGTTCCTTTATGATGTGTATTCTTTACTGTGTATTAATAAAGCTACACATAGTATCACATCCTATAGGTTAACAGAGGTGACTATAAGATTGATAGGAACAGAGGAATAACCAACAGAATCAATAAATACAATACAGGTATAATTTTATTGATATAATTAAGGCAACACAGCCCAGTTACTCACATGGAATTAGCGGCAGCCCTGTCACAGTCAGCACCTAAACTCTTCCATGTGCTGTATTGTGTCTGTTGTGTCTGATTTATCTGTTCACTATGGCTTCCAGTCTTCTAAACTGTCTTTCCATCTGACACGCTTACGGTTTCCTTCCAGTATTTGTTCCCTACTTCATCTTAGTCATCATAGTGTATATATCACCTTTACACAGCATTCTAGCTGTGTGATTTAAGTTGTTTCTTCTAAAGAGGAAAGGTACAGAAGGCTGGAAATTGAGGAGCAGAACGACCTTGATAACTGATGGATTTGAGTTCTTAATATGTATGTGTTAACATGATTAGTTGCTGTACCAGTTGTCTAAGGCCAGGCACTGGCAGTGGGCACAGAGGGTTCCTGCTGGGTCCAGCAGATTTACCACAGCATACAGCTGAGTCTTTAGACAAAATTGTGGTACCTTAGTGAATGTACCTAAGAAGGAGCTAAAAAGGTGCACATCGGGGAGCAGGGTCGGAGGAAGCGCAAGAAACAACCCTGGGGACACCAGTTTAGATAAGGAGGTAAAAAAGACGCGTCAGGTGGTGAAGCAGAGATTCCACCACAGCCTGTGGAGAAGACCATTCCAGAACAGAGAACCATCATTGTAGGGTCGCGCGCTGTGAGCCAGGAACAACGATAACCTTGGAGGAGTTACACCATAAACCTTGGGCTAGAGCTGCGCAGAATGACACCTACTTAATTGATAAGAAAGAGGAATTTACAACACGCTGACCTAATTTTATTGCAGGGTCTGTTGTACTAACAAGGAGTCAGAGCGTATGGTTTCTTGTACTGATAAGAGATCTTAGCTAAGCAGAACTTGTGAAATTTTAGCAAGAAGCTGAGTTGGAATAGCCAATCAGCAGTATATGTGAGAAGCTTAATGAGCCAGTCACTGAGAGCCTTCTGTATGGAGTAGAACTGTATTGACTATAAAAGACAGTAGATTTGTTACAATAAACGTAACTTTCTTGGCATCCAAGAGTCTCCCCGTCCCTCTGTTGTGACACATCATTGCATCTAAGGAGGTTCCATTCATGAGCAGGTTTACTGTAAAGAAAGAATATGAGAAGGAAAGAGCAGGAGTTAGAAAGTGTTGTGAACTGGCCCCAAGTTCTATTCCCCATCTCTCTGCATCGTGGATGAGGTGGAGAAGTTGGAAATGGAATGAAGTAGAGCTTGGGCAAAAGGAGTGGAAGAGGAAGGTACTTCCGGTTTCTGCCAGTTTCTGGCTTTGTTCCTCACCATCCAGCTCAAATTTAATTGCCATTTATTATGAGTTATTCAAAATTAATAATCTATTATTAATTTTGCTATCCAGACAAATATTGTTATGAAAATTGTTTTTTAACATCAAATCTCACCAGAAAACTTATTTTAAATGTTCAAAGTGCAGTTTGGGTACTTGTACACACAGGAAACAGGCAAACTAGAACACTTTATGAAATAACTAGCAAATACAGACATTAAAACTGGAAAGAGGTTCTTAGTTTGTGGGTAGTTTGCTTTGTCTGGCAGGGAATTTGGATTTCTGTATTATTTCTAACTTGTATATAATTATAAATACTTTTTATGCATATATGCTTGCATATTTTGCTATGCTGTAAATATATCTTACTTCCAAACCATCTGAGTTAGTTTGGGAAATTTCAAATAGTGAGGAGGCACAGTTCCTAACACATTACAACTTCCAGGGATGGGCATTTTACCGTTTCCCTGGCGTCCTGGAGTCCTGCATACCCCTAAATTGCCCTCCCTTAGTCATTTGAAATGGGAGAGGAAAAGCTGCCTGGTTCCCCCCCCCAACCTTACCTGCCCTGCAGGCGTGAAGGGGGTGAGCAAAGGGGTCCTGCCCACACGAGGAGTGCCCCGTGCAGTGTCTGTGCTGGAATCAGGCTGGGATTGGCTGTGCACTTTCGGGCCTAAGGAAGTGGTAACTCTGCCCTTTGTCTAGAGAGGGTATAAATATTGGGGGCTTCCCACCTTTGGGGGTTCCCGCCTTGGAGTTCATCCCGTTTGGAGTTCATTACTGCCTGAACCTTGGTGCTTGCCCCCCCCCCCCCCCACTCTCGCCTGGCCTGGATACAGAAAGATCTTCAAAGACTACACCTATTGACACCCTTTGTAAGCTTAACGACCCTTAATGGTCCACCTACAGCTGCTGAAAGGGAAGGAGAGGGACAGACCGCACGAGGAAGTCAGCCGGATCGTGAGTTATTTTGGCTCAACTTTATTAGTAAGAAAACGCTATTAATTAATAGCTAAAGCCTTTTCCAACTTCTGACTTCCAAAATAGACAGATTATCGATGGCATCCCTGTAGATATTCTCAAGCAACTGAATCTGTTAATTAAACTAAATCAATCTTTGTATATATAGTTTTGAGGGTGGGTTTCAGGAAAATAAAATAACTGGTTTTGTATAAAAATTCCTGACTCGGCCACACATTAATTTCCTGCCTCCACAACATCTGGGGAACTTATTCCAGTGTTTGATAACTCTTTCAGTGAAGATAAACCTTCCCTGGTGCAACTTGAGGCCATTTCCTCTTGTCCTATCACTTGTTACTAGGGAGAAGAGACCAATACCTGTCCTGGCTTCAACCTCCTTTTAGGTAGTTGTCATATGTGATGCTAAAAGAAAGCATTTATAAATTATGCCAGTTTCAAATCACATATATTAGATTTTTCAGAAACCTGTGTTACACAAATGTAAGTGTGCTATTCACTAATCTTTTGGACTAGGCACAGCTCTCTTTGCAGAATCAAAAAAATTTTAGAGTACAGTTAATGACTGTAATAATAAAAATAACAGAACCACTCTCTAAATCAGCCAATGACAGAGATAGAAATAATACCTTTTGTAGTTCTTTTTTATTTGTTTGCATAAGGTACTTCCTACTTCATGGAACAGACACACAGGGAGAGAGGCACAGACACAGAGTTTTGTCTCATACTAAATATTGTAATCAAACTATTCTATGAGCTAACCTGAGAAAACTTCTTGAGAATCCAGAGGATGAATACACTAATTTTAATTTAACCTGTTAATTGTCACTGTATATCTACCAAAGGACTTATGATTGCTAAGTTTATCTCTTAACAAACCACATGATAACATGAATGCTACCTCTGAGACAACAAAAAAAAAACCAACCTAGCAGAATAGAATAAATGAATGATCATCAAAGAGGATCTGTCCTCTGTAAGAATTAAGATTAGTTGTTTTCATAGTCAGGAAGATTATTTATATTTGTCCTAGATACCTGGCTCCTCAATTCAGGAGAGATGTTGAGATACTGGAACTTGTCCAGAGAAGGATAACAAAGCTGGTGAAAGGCCTGGAACACAGGCCTGTGAGGAGAGGCTGAGTGAGCTGGGGGTGTGCAGCCTGGAGGAGGGGTGACCCCATTGCTGTCTACAACTACCTGAAGGGAGACTGTAGCCAGGTGGGAGTTAGTCTCTTCTCCCAGGCAACCAGCAATAGGACAAGGGGACACAGTCTCAAGTTGTGCTGAGAGAGACATAGGCTGGATGTTAGGAGAAAGTTCCTCACAGAGTGATTGGTATTGGAATGGGCTGCCCAGGGAGGTGGTGAAGTTGCTGTCCCTGGAGGTGTTGAAGAAAAGACTGGATGAGGCACTTAGTGCCATGATCTAGTTGGTTGGACAAGGCTGAGTGATACGTTGGCCTGGGTAATCTTGGAGGTCCCTTCCCCCTGTTGTGGAGGGCCCGTAGGCCCGAAAGGCTTATTTATGCCTTGCCCTGTCTGAGCATGTTTTTCTGCCCGTAACTAGAGGTAAACACATAACGAGCACAATAGGCCTGGTGCCACAAAGTCTGGCCTGCCCCGGACCCCTGATTGTGTGAGCCCCCACATGCCCAACTTGTGCCTGTCTAATGTAAGTCCCATGTGATTTCCATATTTGGAAGGTCCAGACTTGTGACTTTTGCCTATTATGGTAAGGTTGGCTAACTGCCAACCTGATTGGTCATTCTAGTGGCCAAGGGGCCATTAATCTCAGCCCACATTTAATAAATAGGGGTATACAGGTTAAAAAAAGTGCTTAGGCTCCCTTGCTCGCTCACTCTCACATTATTAGGCTTAGACTCACCAGTACTGCTTTTTGCTTATGTCTGCCTTCCTGCCTATTTGCTTTGCTGCTATTACAGAGACAGAATCTCCCATGGGCTCCCAGCCAGCTGTGCAGACTTGCACACCACTGTGGTGAGTTATCAGGACCAGATCCTGTATTGCCTACCTTTGCCCATGGAGCTCAGTCTCCCCTGCAGCTGTGTACTCTATTGCATGCCCACTGCCTTATCATTGCCTGGTAAGCTGAGTTAACCAGGAACAGACTCCACTTGTCTGCTTGCGATAGGCCTCTGTAGCCAGCTCGAGACTGTGCTGACACTGCACAGCATCATACTCCTTCTGCACCTGAGGTCCTGCCTAAGAATTCCTGGACCGATCGTCCAGAAGAAGCCAGGAGACAAGAGCAGAGATTGCATCTGTCCCCAGAAGAACAAGGTCAGAGACTGTCCTTTCCCCAGAAGCTGGGAAGATTCTCCTTTCCACTGAAGCTGGAAGGATTCCAGCCTCAAAGTCCATGGGCAGACTCCCCTGAAGTTTGGACACTTGTATAGGCTGTGACATAGCCCCGGAGGGTGATTGATAATTAATCAGAATTTGTGAGTAAATGCTTTAATCACAGTATCACAGTATCACCAAGGTTGGAAGAGACCTCACAGATCATCAAGTCCAACCCTTTACCACAATTCTCAAGGCTAGACCATGGCACCAAGTGCCACATCCAACCTTGCCTTGAACTGCCCCAGGGACGACAACTCCACCACCTCCCCAGGCAGCCCATTCCAGTGCCTAATGACTCTCTCAGTGAAGAACTTTCTCCTCACCTCCAGCCTAAATTTCCCCTGGCGCAGCCTGAGGCTGTGTCCTCTTGTTCTGGAGCTGGCCACCTGAGAGAAGAGAGCAACCTCCCCCTGGCCACAACCACCCCTCAGGTAGTTGTAGACAGCAATAAGGTCTCCCCTGAGCCTCCTCTTCTCCAAGCTAAACAACCCCAGCTCCCTAAGCCTCTCCTCGTAGGGCTTGTGCTCGAGGCCTCTCACCAGCCTCGTCGCCCTTCTCTGGACACGCTCAAGCATCTCAGTGTCCTTCCTAAACTGGGGGGCCCAGAACTGAACGCAGTACTCGAGGTGTGGTCTGACCAGTGCAGAGTACAGGGGCAGAATGACCTCCCTGCTCCTGCTGACCACACCATTCCTGATGCAGGCCAGGATGCCACTGGCTCTCTTGGCCACCTGGGCACACTGCTGGCTCATGTTCAGGCGGGTATCAATCAGTACCCCCAGATCCCTCTCTGTCTGGCTGCTCTCCAGCCACTCCGACCCCAGCCTGTATCTCTGCATGGGGTTGTTGTGGCCAAAGTGCAGCACCCTGCACTTGGAGCTATTGAACCCCATCCCATTGGCCTCTGCCCATCTGTCCAGGCGGTCAAGGTCCCGCTGCAGAGCCCTTCTGCCCTCCAGCTCAGTCACATCTGCCCCCAGCTTAGTGTCATCTGCAAACTTGCTGATGACTGACTCCATGCCCTCATCCAGATCATCTATGAAGATGTTAAAGAGGATGGGGCCCAGCACTGATCCCTGAGGGACACCACTAGTGACTGGCCACCAGCTGGATGTGGCACCATTCACCACCACTCTCTGGGTCCGGCCCTCCAGCCAGTTCCTAACCCAGCACAGAGTGTTACCATCCAAGCCGCGGGCTGACAGCTTAGCCAGCAGTTTGCTGTGGGGGACAGTGTCAAAGGCCTTGCTGAAGTCCAGATAGACCACATCCACAGGCCTCCCCACATCCACCAAGCGGGTCACCTGATCATAGAAGGAGATCAGGTTAGAAAGGCAGGATCTGCCCTTCCTAAACCCATGCTGGCTGGACCTGAGATATTTGCCATCCCTCAGGTGCGCAGTTATTGGCCCCAAGAGAACCTGCTCCATCAGTTTCCCTGGCACTGAGGTCAGGCTGACGGGTCTGTAGTTCCCAGGTTCCTCCATCCAACCCTTTTTGTGGATGGGGATCACGTTGGCCATTTTCCAGTCTCCTGGGACCTCTCTGGTGAGCCAGGACTGCTGGAAAATGATGGAGAGTGGCTTGGCCAGCTCAGCTGCCATCTCTCTCAGCACCCTGGGATGGATCCCATCTGGTCCCATGGACTTGTGGGTGTCCAGGTGGCTCAGCAGGTCCTGAACTAATTCCTCATGAATTTCCAGGGGAACACACTGCTCCCCGACCCCATCCCCCAGTTTAAGAGGCCATTTGCCTCCTCCTCCTCTCTCCTTACTGTTGAAAACTGAGGCGAAGAAGGCATTCAGGACCTCTGCCTTTGCTTCATCATCAGTTATAGTGTTCCCCTCCTGGTCCAGTAAGGAGTGGAGGGTCTTCTTGCCCTTCCTTTTAGCATTGATAAATTTATAAAAGTGTTTTTTGTTAACTTTCACGGAAGTGGCCAGCCTAAGTTCTAGCTGAGCCTTAGCCTCTCTAATTTTTCTCCTACATAGTCTGGCTACCTCCTTAAACACATCAGGAGAAGCCTTCCCCTCCTTCCAGAGGCGATACACCCTCTTTTTCTCCCCCACTTCCTTCAGGAGCTCTTTGCTCATCCAGGCTGGTCGCCTCCCCCTGCAGCTCATCTTTCGGCATGTGGGAACTGCCAGTTCCTGTGCCTTCAAGAGCTCCTGTTTAAAGTAAGTCCAACCATCCTGGACCCCTTTGTTCTCAAGAACTGCTGCCCAGGGGACATTGGAAATAAGTTCCTTGAGCAAATTGAAGTTTGCCCTCCTAAAGTCCAAGGTGTAGGTTTTGTTGAAGTGCCTCCCTACCTCCCTGTATATTGAAAACTCCACTAACTCGTGGTCGCTACACCCCAGGCAGCCTCCCACTATCACATCTCCTACCAGCCCTTCTCTGTTGGAGAGCAGCAGGTCAAGCTGAGCTTGACCCCTGGTAGGCTCGTTTAACAGTTGGGTCATGAAGCTGTCCTCCATGCACTCCAGAAATCTCCTGGACTGCCTCCTCTCTGCCGAATTAAGTTCCCAGCAGATATCTGGCAGGTTAAAGTCACCCACAAGGACAAGATCTGAAGATCTTGAGACAGCCTCCAACTGTTTGTAAAATATCTCATCTGTTCCCTCATCCTGGTTGGGTGGTCTGTAACAGACTCCAACCAGGATGTCAGATTTATTAGTCCTACCTCTGATTTTAATCCACAGGTTCTCTACCCCTTCATCCCTCACTTCTAGCTCAATGGCATGGAGTGACTCTCTAATATACAGGGCCACCCCTCCTCCTCTTCTCCCTTGCCTATCTCTCCTGAAAAGGTTATATCCCTCCAGTATAACAGCCCAGTCATGTCTGTCGTCCCACCAAGTTTCTGAAATGGCAACTACATCGCAGTCCCCCTGGTGGACCAGGACTTCCAGTTCCTCCTGTTTGTTACCCAAGCTGCGTGCATTGGTGTAGATACACTTCAGCTGGGCTCTCGATTCAATTGTCCTTAGTTTCCTTTCATCTCTCTCCTTCTCAGAGAGAGTAATTTCCTCACCCACCCCCTTCAGACCTAGTTTAAAGCCCGCCTAATGAGCCCTGCCAACTCCATTGCCAGGACTCTCCTGCCCTTCCTAGATAACTGCACCCCATCACAAGCCAGCAGGTCCGGCGCAGTAAAAGTTCCCCCATGGTCAAAAAACCCAAAACGCCGCCGCTGGCACCATCCCTTCAGCCATTTGTTGATATCGTAGGTTCTGCTATTCCTCTCTGTGAACTCCCTTGCCACAGAGGGAACTGAGCAGAACACCACCTGCGCTCCCGCCCCATCTATCAATTTCCCCAGGGCTTTAAATTCCTTTTTAATTGCCCTGGTCCCCTTCTTTTCAATTTCATCGCTGCCAGCCTGTATTACCAACAAGGGGTAATAATCAGAGGGCTGGAATGCCTCTGTAATTTCCATTGCCTCTGTTGCGGACGGGGATTTCTATACCTACACCTATTTGGCAGAGGTGAGAAATTAATTTAAGGTAATATAAATTTTATATAAAAGTATAATTTATTAAATTTATTGTTTATGAGCTCTCACCACCCCCAACCACTGTGTATTAATATTTAGTTCTGTGCGAGGTTATGAAAACAATTTAGGACAGAACATATACAGGGATTTGGTTATTTAACTAGCAAAACATTAAACTATAAACAGGGAGAGGAGTTTCCCCTTTGGCTTAGTGCTGCTTGGGAGCTTATACTATTTGCTCAGCAGGGTGCACTGTAACTCTTTCTGTTCTAAGGCAGAGGTAACTTATATTACAGAGGTATTAAAGCTTTACTCACAAGTGTTTTTATTAATTATTATTCACCCTCCAGGGCTGTGTTACAGCCTATGCCCAATGTCCAGACTTCAGGGCATTTGCCTGTGGACTCTCTGAGGCTGGAATCTTCCTGGCTTGAGGGGAAATGATAAATCTTCCCAGTCTCTGGGGTAATAGGTTTTCTCTAACCTTTGTTTTCCTGGCAAGGGATGATCTCTGCCTTGATGCTGCTGTCTTCTTCTGGATACTGCACCCAGGGATTATCAGCTTGGCAGGGTCACAGGAACAGGAGAAGAATGTCCGTGCAGTCTCTGGCATGATTCCTTCACAGGTTCAGGCCATGTGTGTGTGTTAGCAGACAATCCAGAAGTCTGCTTCCTGGTTCTCTCCGCAGCAATGGCTTTTACCTGGCAATAAGCAGCAGGAATGCAAAGGGTGCTCGGCTGCTGGGAGACTGAGCTCCATAGATAAAGCAATGATACAGGATCAGCTCCTGATAGCAATATAGCTTGCAGATATGCACAGCTGGTTTAGGAAGTTATAGGCTCCTTTTATATATTATGTGTAGGCTTAAATGATCTCTGCATCTAAGGTACGCAGGCAAGAGCTGCGATTGGATCAAAGCATGAGGTCTATGCCTCAGAGAGCTGCAAATGAGGGCCAGACTTTGTGTCTGGGCCTTGCAGGTGAGTCAGGCCAGCAGGGAGCTCAATGTGATCTGAGCTGAGCTGCGGATAGGGTCAGAGAGAGCTGAGCTGCACTACAGGCAGGATCAGAGAGCTGAGCACGTGGTTCACCTGTGCATCCCTCTTTATGGACTGTGGGCCGAGATTAATGGGCCCTTTGGCCACTAGAGTGACCAATCAGGTTGGCAGTAAGCCAAACCTTACCATAATAGACAGGAGGCTCTTGCCTGGTCTCTGCTAAATATGGGGATCACATGGACTTGCCCCGGGGAGACACGAGCTGGGTGTGTGTGGCTTACACAACCTGTTTACAGCCAGGGGTCCTGGCAAAAAGACATGTCCAGGTATGTATAGGCATAAAGAAGCCTCTTTTCAGGCCTACAGGTCCTCCACGACAGCCTCCTGCCATACAGCAGAAAGAGATTTCAGCCCACTTGCTGGGCAAGCAGCATATCAATCCCAAGTGGTATTTGCATCGGGGAAAATCTCCTCTCTCAGTTTATAGTTTGAACTGTTTGCTAGTTATTAATAAGTTTTTTTTTTTATATTAATCCTAGAATGTCTTTCATAACTGTGTAGATCTTTTTAATATTAAAATTCAGTGTTTGGGCATGGTGAGAGTTCAGAATATTGAATTAACAAATTATATATTGTTATACAATATCATCTCACACCAATTCATTTCTCCCCTCCACCACAATTGGTGTAGGTGGCAGAATACCCTTCCGTGACACCCTCCCCAGGGAAATTTTACCTGGGGACTCTTCTGGAGCACATCCTCCTCCAGATGCAATGAACATTCTAGGAGAAACAGATCAGCTGAGTAGATGAACTAGGAACTATAAAGCACTCTCTAACTCACAAGTCAGACATAGGCCAGTGAACTACTGCTAGTCTGCACTGTGCAGCAGCTGATCCAGGTCAGCTTCCATGTTGAAAACAAAGGCATAGCATGAAAAACATTAAAAGTGATAAACATTTTGGCTTATCATGTGTTCTACTAAACACAGGATGTCAGTGTAGGCTTTTCCTACCTGTGGTAGATATTTCATGTTACACATTATGTCATGTGATTTGACGTCATTATTTGAGCTTTACTATACTAACTACCTGGGCTATCATTTAACATGTATAGAAAGACCACAGAGAACATTTCCATCTGTAGATGTAGTAGATGTAATTTTAGAAGCTTTCCAAAAACCTTTCTGAGATCTCATAAATATATTTTCCATATTCTTCCTCACAGATAAACCTGCCCTCCTTTCTTCACCAGTTTTTCTGCTCCTAAAACAAAGATGCTAACATGGCAAGTCAAAGCAACAGGAAAGATGTTTCATATCAAAGGAAATGAGAGCTTGAGAGGTTAACTCACCTTTTTATTGTTAATAACACTATACCTGAGATTCCTTAATACTGTCTTAATGAATGCATTATTTAACTCAGAGTAAACATCAACACTATAAAGCCAGTATCTACGTTGCAAGTAAATATATATCCAGTGTGCTGGTTTGAGGCTAATTTTTAACAAGAGAAATTAAAGTCTTTAACTGTGAGAAGAAAGAAAAATAAAACAAGAGTAATCTGTATCACTGTTCTTCTGCTGAGAAACACAACTAGCCAAAATATAGATGAGACAGGCACTTTACACACACACACTGCTCGCCTCTCACTTCTGGCTGTACCCTCTTTCTGGTGGTCTGTTCTCTGTGGTTGACTCTGCCTTTAACTTTCTAATGCACCTAACCCTTTTTTTTCTCTAACCTCCTTATCATATTTTTGACAGCTCTCCAGATTTATCACATGAGATATATGTGGGTTGATCTGGTTATTTCTGAAGGGACAGAAAAAGGGAGAGGGAAGGGGATTTGGGTAAGGAGCCCTCCTGGGGACTCTGTTTCTGGGAGTGGTATTGTGTTTCTGTGTTACTTTTAATTTATATATAACTGTATATATTTGTGTATAAATGTTTGTATATTGTGCTAAGCTGTAAATACAGTTTAATTCTTAATCTCCAGCTTGGCTGAGTCTAGTCTGGGTGATTTTCTTAAGTGGGGGAGGGGTTCTATGCTTGTCACAACTGCAAGTTATTTGTGGTAAAATGATTAAGTGATTACAAGAGAAACCAGGAACAGCATCTTTTCCAACAACTGTATGGACAGAAAAGAGTCTTTTTGTTATCATACATCCTTGTTCCTTATACAAATCTAATCAGAAAAGTTAGTGAAGGATTAACGAAAAATTGAGGGGGGAGGAGGAAGAAGGGAAAAAAAAAAAAAGAAACTAAGCAGGTGGTAGAAATGCCATAAAATTCCGTATATTAAAAGGAAGATAACACAAAAAAAGCTGAAAATTTGAAGTCAAAATACAAAGGTTACTCCTCTGTGTTTATGCCTAGAATTCTGAAGGCAGTCATAGGACACAATATGTTTTATATTTTCCTAGTTCTATGCAGAAAAGAGACATTTGCTGTCATGAAACACTTATAATTCTCTTAAATGAGTGAACGGACTGCACAGACTCAGGCAAAATGCTGAGTTCCCAACAAAGAGAGCTGCTTAATGTCACAAAGTGAAAAACAAAGAATGTTTTGTGTGATTTATTCTTCTTCTCTGACCTTTCTAGACTTAAAATTCTAAACACACAGCCATGTGAAAATATTCCTTAATGTAACTTTGTAGTAGAAATGAGAAATTCAGAGCTAATGTTAAAGATTGAAAATCCACCTGAGTCAAGTAAAATTTTCAGTTCCCAGTGAGATTGATGTCAGAACAGAAACATTACCACTTTGGAATATACTTATAGTACAAGTAGTTCTATAGCTTGTGCTAGATAATGACTGCTAGTAGGTGCCTTTGATGAGAGGATGAAAGCCCTGTACTAGCCTAATTCACTAGAATTTCCTCCCAAAGAGAAGTTTGACCTTAATGCTTAAGAAGCAAAGGTTGTCTTACTTCCTTGAGTGTGAGACTTTACTCGACCTAGAATCCATTTTTTGAAGATTGCTTTAATTCTAAGGCATCATTACTCATAGAACAAAACAGTGTTTAGTAAATAACGTCATTGTTAAAATATAGTATTCATTGCTTTTGAAATATCTTCCTTTCAGTTACATTTATGATTATTGTATCCTTATATAATTAAACAGACAGAGGAATTTGAATCCCTGCTTTTTAGCATCTGTTATTTTCTGTGGGTTTTTGTTCATTTGTTTGTTTTGGGGATTGGGTTTGGGGGGGCTTTTGAGGTCTTTTTTTTTTAGGGTGGGAAGCAAGGAGTGGTGTTTATGTCCTGTTCCTACACTGACATCAGTGACCTTAGTGCACAGTGACTTTGCCTCACAGTTATTACCCTCATGGGTAGAAACTGTAGAGAAACAGGTAGCACATTTTTTTTGTTTTCAACAGAATGGGAACTGTATCATACAGGGAAAACTTGATCCCCAGGACAACCACAATAACTAAGTAAAGGATCATACAACAATAAAGAGAGTGAGTGATGTAGTTGAAACAGAAGACAGCAGCAAAAAAAGGAATTCAGGTCAAAACTAGTACAAAGATAAATGTAGAGAACAAAGGAGGAAAGACCTGCAGGGTTCTGCACTTCGGCCACAGCAACCCTCACCAGTGGTACAGGCTGTGGACAGAGTGGCTGGAAAGCAGCCAGGATGAAAGAGACCTGGGGGTACTGGTAGATAGTAGACTGAAGATGAGCCAGCAGTGTGTCCAGGTGGCCAAGAGAGCCAATGGCATCCTGGCCTGCATCAAGAACACTGTGTCCAGTAGGATGAGGGAGGTTATTCCTCCCCTGTACTCAACACTGGTCAGGCCACACCTTGAGTCCTGTGTCCAGTTTTGAGCCCCTCAATTCAGGAGAGATGTTGAGGTGCTGGAATGTGTCCAGAGAAGGGCGACAAAGCTGGTGAGGGGCCTGGAACACAAACCCTATGAGAAGAGGCTGAGAGAGCTGGGGGTGTTTAGCCTGGAGAAGAGGAGGCTCAGGGGGAACCTCACTGCTGTCTACAACTATCTGAAGGGAGGTTGTAGCTAGGTGGGGATTGATCTCTCAGGCAACCAGCAATAGAACAAGGGGATACAGTCTTAAGTTGTTGGCAGAGAGAGTGATTTGCCATTGGAATGGGCTGCACAGGGAGGGGGTGGAGGCACTGTCCCTGGAGGTGTTCAAGAAAATACTGGATGAGGCACTTAGTGCCATGGTCTGGTTGATTGGGTAGGGCTGGGAGATAAGTTGGACTGGATGATCTTGGAGGTCTCTTCCAACCTGGTTGATTCTATGATTCTAAGAGCAGGCCCTGTGTTGGGGAGGGGAAATTAATTGATGCAAGATGATATTTCCCAAAATGAACATTGTTTATTAATTTTTCTATTCAGAACTCTCACCACCCCCAACCACTAATTTTAATAATATTTTGGTTCTTACATGATTATGGAAACATTCTGTGGATAATATCTATATCTAAAATAACCAGCAAAATACATAAACATTAATTGAACTGCAAGATACTATTCCTGCAGTCAAATTCCACTTGTGGTCAATACACGGTTTGCCGAATAGATAGGCTCAAGCTATTTCTGCTCTATGGCAGCAGGCAGTAGAGAATTACAACGAGGCATTTAAGCATTTACTCACAGATTATTGTTATTACCCATTCACGGGGACTAGCCACAGTCCAGACAGTGCCCAAATGCTTTCAGAGGACTCTGTCTTGTTGGATGTTGAGGCTTTACTCTTCCCGGCTTCTAGGGAAAGGACGCAGACAATCTCTGACCTTGTTCTCATGGCTTCTTCTGGACAATCTGTGTATATGTCCAAGAATTCTGGGCAAGACCTTCAGATGCAGTAGGCAGGATGTCATGCAGCCTCAGCCACAGGCCACACAGGCTGATCACATGCAGACATCCAGGGTCTGCTTCTGGTAACTCGCAGCAGTGGACTTTAGCAGGCAGCAATAAGGCAGTGTGCAATAGCAGCAGGGCTGGGCACAGCAGAGAGAGCACACCAAAGAGCAGGGAAGCAAAGCAGGAAAGCAAAAACAGGTTGTTCACTTGCGTATCTCCTCTTATCAATGTAGGCCAAGATTAATTGCCCCTTGGACACAAGAATAGCCAATCAGGATGGCACTTAACCAAACCATACCATATTAGGCAAAGCCACAGGCTTGCTTTTCCCTAATTTGGGAGAAGCATGGGCTTTTGTGCTAGTTTGAGCCTAGCTAGAATGTTTTTCTGAAAAGGATTTGATTACAGGCTGTAAAAAGGAAAACAATGTTGATGTCTACTTCCCCCATAGGCTTGCTGAGATGCATAGGAACAAGAAATAAAAACATAGATAACCACTCTCACTTGGGAACTGCCTGAGCTGCATCTTACTCTCTAACCTCACCCTTCATTTTGGACTAATCCACTTCGCTCCCTAGCCCCCTGGCCGACCCTCTATTCTTCCTTGGGACTGGATTAAGGTTGAGAGTGGTAGGGGGATGGTGAAGGGGTGGTTGGGAGCCCCTCCTGGGGACTCAGGTTTCTGGAAGGGGAGTTGTGTTTCTGTATTAACTTTTACCTTGTATCTTTCTGTATATACTTGTGCTAGTTTGAATCAGGCTAGAATGTTTTGGTGAGAAAAAGTAGATAATTAGCTGTGAAAAGGAAAACAATTGTGATGTCAACTTCCCTCACAGTCTCACAGAGATGTATGGGAACAAGAAGGGAAAACATTAGATAACACTTTCGCCATTTTTTTTTTCACTTTCTGGTTGGCTTCGGACTGTGCTACATCTCCCTAACCTCACTGCCACTAACCTTGCTTCTTAACCTCTTGGCTGAACCTCTATTCTTCCTTAGGACTGGGGTAAGGTTGAGAGGGGCAGGGGGAAGGTGCAGGGGTGGTTGAGAGCCGCTCCTGGGGACTCAGGTTTCTGGGAGGGGAGTTGTGTTTCTGTATTACTTTTACCTTTGTATATTTCTGTCTACAACTGTATATACTGTAAATATCTGCTTGTATATGGTGCTAGCTGTAAATAAATAGCTTCATTTATATTCCCAGAGTCCGACTGAGTTAGCTGGGGTACCTTCTGAAGTGGGGGGGGGGGGGGGGAGGTAACAGCCAAACCACCACATATTTTTATTTGGCTTCCCCAACGTGGGCAAATTCATTTGAGTGACTGTTAATTAACTCTGGGAATCAGAATGAAGCTACTAAAGCAGCTATTGTACTTGGTGGGGGCTCTAATGTGGTCAGGATTCTGTTTTCTTGCATTCAATTGGATAAAAGCCCAAATTGTTGCTTACTTTCTTAATCTAGCTTATACGGAGGCTAAAGCTAAAGTCACAAACGTTTTCTGGTCCTGGAGTGATCTCATTCTTCGGTATGCTGGTTTTAATGTCACTGAAAATCTTACCAGTAATATTATAGGGGTATTTGCCAAAAATCACAGTATCACAGTATCACAGTATCATAAGGGTTGGAAGAGACCTCACAGATAATCAAGTCCAACTCTTTATCATAGAGATCAAGGCTAGACCATGGCACCAAGTGCCACGTCCAACCTTGCCTTGAACTGCCCCAGGGACGACAACTCCACCACCTCCCCAGGCAGCCCATTCCAGTGTCCAGTGACTCTCTCAGTGAAGAACTTTCTCCTCACCTCCAGCCTAAATCTCCCCTGGCGCAGCCTGAGGCTGTGTCCTCTCGTTCTGGCGCTGGCCACCTGAAAGAAGAGAGCAACCTCCTCATGGCCACAACCACCCCTCAGGTAGTTGTAGACAGCAATAAGGTCACCCCTGAGCCTCCTCTTCTCCAGGCTAAACAATCCCAGCTCCCTCAGCCTCCCCTCATAGGGCTTGTGCTCAAGGCCTCTCCCCAGCCTCGTTGCCCTTCTCTGGACACGCTCAAGCATCTCAACGTCCCTTCTAAACAGGGGGGCCCAGAACTGAACACAGGACTCAAGGTGTGGTCTAACCAGTGCAGAGTACAGGGGCAGAATGACCTCCCTGCTCCTGCTGGCCACACCATTCCTGATGCAGGCCAGCATGCCACTGGCTCTCTTGGCCACCTGGGCACACTGCTGGCTCATGTTCAGGTGAGTATCAATCAGCACCCCCAGATCCCTCTCTGTCTGGCTGCTCTCCAGCCACTCCAACCCAAGCCTGTATCTCTGCATGGGGTTGTTATGGCCAAAGTGCAGCACCTTGCGCTTGGAGCTATTGAACCCCATCCCCTTGGACTCTACCCATCTGTCCAGGTGGTCAAGGTCCTGCTGCAGAGCCCTTCTGCCTTCCAACTCAGTCACATCTGCCCCCAGCTTGGTGTCATCTGCAAACCTGCTGATGACTGACTCCATGCCCTCATCCAGATCATCTATGAAGATGTTAAAGAGGATGGGGCCCAGCACTGATCCCTGAGGGACACCACTAGTGACGGGCTGCCAGCTGGATGTGGCACCATTCACCACCACTCTCTGGGTCCAGCCCTCCAGCCAGTTCCTAACCCAGCACAGAGTGTTGCCATCCAAGCCATGGGCTGACAGCTTAGCCAGCAGTTTGCTGTGGGGGACAGTGTCAAAGGCCTTGCTGAAGTCCAGATAGACCACACCCACAGGCCTCCCACTTCCACCAAGCGGGTCACCTGATCATAGAAGGAGATCAGGTTAGAAAGGCAGGATCTGCCCTTCCTAAACCCATGCTGGCTGGACCTGAGATATTTGCCATCCCTCAGGTGCGCAGTTATTGGCCCCAAGAGAACCTGCTCCATCAGTTTCCCTGGCACTGAGGTCAGGCTGACGGGTCTGTAGTTCCCAGGTTCCTCCATCCGACCCTTTTTGTGGATGGGGATCACGTTGGCCATTTTCCAGTCTCCTGGGACCTCTCTGGTGAGCCAGGACTGCTGGAAAATGATGGAGAGTGGCTTGGCCAGCTCAGCTGCCATCTCTCTCAGCACCCTGGGATGGATCCCATCTGGTCCCATGGACTTGTGGGTGTCCAGATGGCTCAGCAGGTCCTGAACTAATTCCTCATGAATTTCCAGGGCAACACACCGCTCCCCGACCCCATCCCCCAATTCAAGAGGCCACTTGCCCTGAACTCCTCCCTCCTTACTATTGAAAACTGAGGAGAAGAAGGCATTCAGGACCTCAGCCTTTTCCTCATCGTCAGTTATAGTATTCCCCTCCTGGTCCAGTAAGCAGTGGAGGCTCTTCTTGCCCTTCCTTTTAGCATTGATACATTTATAAAAGTGCTTTTTGTTATCTTTCACAGAAGTGGCAGCCTAAGTTCTAACTGGGCCTTAGCCTCTCTAATTTTTCTCCTGCATAATCTGGCTATCTCCTTAAACACGTCAGGAGAAGCCTTCCCCTTCTTCCAGAGGTGATACACCCTCTTTTTTTCCCCCAATTCCTTCAGGAGCTGTTTACTCATCCAGGCTGGTCGCCTTCCCCGCCGGCTCATCTTTCGGCACATGGGAACTGCCAGCTCCAGTGCCTTCGAGAGCTCCTGTTTAAAGTAGGTCCAACTATCCTGGACCCCTTTGCTCTCAAGGACTGCTGCCCAGGGGACTTTGGAAATAAGTTTCCTAAGCAAATTGAAGTTTGCCCTCCTAAAGTCCAAGGTGTAGGTTTTGTTGTAGTGCCTCCCTACCTCCCTGCATATTGAAAACTCCACTACCTCGTGATCGCTACACCCCAGGCAGCCTCCCACTGCCACATCTCCTACCAGCCCTTCTCTGTTGGAGAGCAGCAGGTCAAGCTGAGCTTAACCCCTAGTAGGCTCGCTTAACAGCTTCGTCATGAAGCTGTGCTCCATGCATTCCAGAAATATCCTGGACTGCCTCCTCTCTGCTGAATTAAGTTCCCAGCAGATATCTGGCAGGTTAAGGTCACCCACAAGGACAAGATCTGATCTTGAGACAGCCTCCAGCTGTTTGTAAAATATCTCATCTGTTTCCTCATCCTGGTTGGGTGGTCTATAACAGACTCCAACCAGGATGTCAGATTTATTAGTCCTCCCTCTGATTTTAACCCACAAGCTCTCAACCCCTTCATCCCTCACCTCAAGCTCAGTGGCATGGAGTGATTCCCTAATATACAGAGCCACCCCTCCTCCTCTTTTCCCTTGCCTATCTCTCCTGAAGAGGTTATATCCCCCCAGTATAGCAGCCCAGCCATGCCTGTCATCCCACCAAATTTCTGAAATGGCAACTATATCATAGTCGCCCTGGTGGACCAGGACTTCCAATTCCTCCTGCTTGATATCCAAGCTGCGTGCATTGGTGTAGATGCACTTCATCTGGGCTCTTGGTTCCTCAACTGACTCTAGTTTACTTCCCACTCTCTCCTTCTCAGAGAGAGTAATTGCCTCACCCACCCCCTTCTGACCTAGTTTAAAGCCCGCCTAATGAGCCCTGCCAACTCCAGTGCCAGGACTCTCCTGCCCCTCCTAGACAATTGCACCCCATCACAATCAAGTAGGTCTGGTGCAGTAAAAGTTCCCCCGTGGTGAAAGAACCCAAAATGTCGCCGCTGGCGCCGTCCCTTGAGCCATTTGTTGATATCGTAGGTTCTGCTGTTCCTCTCTGTGAACTCCCTTGCCACAGAGGGAACTGAGCAGAACACCACCTGCGCTCCCGCCCTGTCTATCAATTTCCACAAGGCCTTAAATTCCTTTTTAATTGCCCTGGTCCCCCTCTTTTCAATTTCGTCGCTGCCAGCCTGTATTACCAGCAAGGGGTAATAATCAGAGGGCTGTATTAGGTTAGGGATTCTCCTGGTGATGTCCCTAACCCGGGCACCAGGAAGGGAGCAGATCTCCCTGTGAGACGGGTTGGGACGACAAATGGGTCCCTCTGTCCCCCTCAAGACGGAGTCTCCAACAACTATAACCCTTCACTTTTTATTGTTTTTTTGTGGAGCTAGTCACCACAGTTGGTGGGGACTGTTCCACCCTAGGCAATGTCACGGTTGGATGCTCCTCAGCGCTCTCACCCTCTGTACCCTCTGCATGCAGGGCCTCATACTTGTTGTGCAAGGGCAGAGGAAGAGGAGGAGAGGGCTGGGGTGGATTTCCCTTACTACCCCTGACAGGGATCTGTACCCATCCCTCACTGTTTCCAGGGGCATCTTCCTTAGCAGGGGGGATCTGCAGAGCCTGCACCCACAGATCCAATATTACAAGCAATCAAAATACTGCTTTATCTACAGCCCTTATGAGGGTAATTTACCCCCAAACTGAGATGCTGGACCCTTGCAAAGATTTTTACTCAAAAGAAATTGTGGCAGGACTGATGTGTGTCAATTTATGTCTTATAGTTTTGATTTTCATATTAATTCTGGCATTATGTGTGAAAAATTCAAATACAGTGCCTGTAAAAACTAGGAAAATTTCTGTCTCAAAAGCAAATGGCTCAGTGTCTCAGAAAGAGTGTATGAGTGGGAATCAAAATAATTTGGGAACACCACCTCCTTCCCAGCCACTCCCTGTACCTCCTTCTCCAGATTCTGGAAAAACTGCCAATGTTGCTAACAATAATGACAACAAAGATAAAAAACCGTCAGGGTTGGCAGGCAAATAATCCCACTAATACTAATAACACCAGCTCAGCCAGTTCGAATCCCAAACCAGCAGACCAGAACACTGTTAATTCTAAGGCAGATCTGAACTCTCAGATCCCCAATGATTCAAACCCTCCAGCAGACACCTCAAAGTCTGTTGCTGTGCAGGCCTTTTTGGCACCTGCTAAGGCAAAAGCCAAGACATAGCTTTTGACAAAGTGTGATTCAAAGGAGGATGTAAGAGAGGGGACCTCTGGTGATCAGCAAGAGGAGGAAGAGGAGACAGTCTACGAGACCTTGCGAACATGCTGAGATCGCAGTACTCAAATGAGAAGAGCGCTGTGAGGTTGGCTGCCAAGAAAGAGGATGGTTCCAATGAGTTTAAGAGTGCTATGAGGAAGGTTCTGTTTCTAGGCCAGGGACAACTAGATCAACAAGAGGAAGAGGAGGAGGATGACTCCAATGATCCACTCAGAGAGGTCAGGGAAGTTAGAAAGGAATACTCAAGGGAATCAGGTGAACCAATCCTAAGCTGGCTAGTGAGATGCCGTAGCATTGTTGCCAATGCCCTGCAGGTAGGAGACAAGTCTGCCAAGCAGCTAGGGCCACTCACCAAGGAGAGTGGAGTGGACAAATACCTAGCAAGTCCTCTTGGTAAGGTTATCTTGTGGACACGCCTTTTGTTGGCTGTGGCTATGAGATATCCTTCCCAAGATGATCCACCATGGGCTGCCAAGAAGTGGAACACCATTGAGCAGAGAATTAAGCTTCTGAAGGAGTTTGCTGTGAAGGAAGTGCTCTATGGAGATCATGACACACATGAGCCTGATGACATTCCTCTTAGAACAGGTCTCATGAAGAAGCTTATTAAGCTTGCTCCTTCATCCTATGCTAACATCTTGGCCAGCAAGTTTCTATCAAGGAGTGATAATGGAAGGTCTTTCACTGTTGGTGAGTTCACTGACCAGCTCAGGCAGGTAGAGGACAGCTTGTCACATTCTGGCCTAGGTATAGAGATAAAGGATGGCATCAAAGATAGCATTAAGGATAGCATTGAGAATGGCATTAGGAATGGCATTAGGAATGGCATGAAAGAACTGAAGGAGGATCTCAGAAACATTACTAATCTGGTGAGAGATACCATTCCTGCATTGTCTGAATGGACGAATGTTTCTGCCATCAGGAACAGACGCCCACCTCCTGCAAGGCAATTCCAGCCCAGGAGGAGACAAATTCCACCCAGACATCAGCAATCACGTGCGTCACTGTGGATAATTCTGCGTGACACATACAGTGACAACATGAACAAGTGGGATGGTCAACCTACTTCAGCTCTTTCAAAGAGAGTCAGGGAACTGCAGAGTGGCAGAAACAGACGCAACAATGCCAGGAAAGTAGCTGTCACTTCTTCAGCTCCCGAGAGCAACTGCAATTATTCCAACAATTGCAGTTTCTCTCACAACAACACCAATCACTGTGTACACCCCACATGCCATGTTCAGCATTAGGGGTGCCCTGCCTCCAGCCAAGAGGAGGAAAAGGATAGTGGAGAGAACTGAATCTGTTGGAATGTATTCATTAGGTGGCCTGGCAGTTCAAAAATTGGGAAATACAGGGCTTTAGTTGACACAGGTGCTCAGTGTACTTTATTGCCACCAAATTGCAAAGGGACAGAGTCCATATCTATCTTTGGAATCACTGGTGGATCTCAAGAGTTAACTAAGATACAGGCTGAGATCAGTTTAACTGGTAAAGAGTGGAAGACACATACTATTGTAACTGGTCCTGATGTGCCTTGCCTTCTGGGAATTGACTTTTTGAGACAAGGTTGTTTCAAAGATTCTAAAGGTCACAAATGGGCTTTTGGAATAGCCTCTGTAGAGATTGAGGATGGTAAATTGAAATTGTCTATTAGACCTGAACTTTCAGATGAATCTGCAGTTGTGGGACATCATGACATAGAGGATCTGGAAGTGCCAATTGCTACTCAAACTGTTCATCACAGGCAGTACAGGAATAACCGTGACTCTTTGTTGCCCATTCATCAGCTGATTCGTCAATTGGAGAGTCAGGCTGTCATCGAGAAAGCTCATTCACCTTTCAACAGTCCCATCTGGCCTGTGCGCAAACCTAACGGCAATTGGAGACTCACAGTAGATTTTCGTGCCCTCAACGAGGTGACGCCACCCATGAGTGCAGCTGTGCCGGACATGCTGGAACTCCAGTACGAGCTGGAATCGAAGGAGGCTAAATGATATGGAACCATAGACATTGCTCATGCTTTCTTCTCTATTCCCATAGCAAAGGAGTGCAGGCCTCAGTTTGCATTCACCTGGAGAGGAATCCAGTACCAGTTCAACCGTTTGCCTCAGGGGTGGAAACACAGCTCAACCATCTGTCACTCAGTCATCCACAATGCACTGGAGAAAGGTAAAGCTACCATGAAATGGTACTTAAAGGTCCTCAATACATCAAAGAAAGTGCAACATAAGCTCAATACTCTGGATTTCAAGAGAGTAGACTCCATCTGCTTCAGAAATCTGCTTGCTAGAGTGTTGTAGGATAAAGCCCTGGAGAGAAGAGTGGCCCAGGAAAGCAGGTCAATATTCAAAGACCATCTTTGCAAGCCCAGGAGCACTGCATTCCAAGAAGAAAGAAGAAAGAGAAGAGTGCCAGGAGGCTTGTATGAATGAACAAGATGTTCCTAGAGTTCATCAAAATAAGGAAGTCTATAAGAAATAGAAGCAAGAACAGACCACATGGGAAGACTACAAAGAAGTTTTCCAAGCAGACAGGGTTAGGAAAGCAAAAGTATATATATAATTAAGCTTGGCTAGGGACATAAAAAGGAATAATATTTTTTTTTAAGGTACATCAGGGACAAAAAGGAGACTAGGGAGGATGCAGGACCTCTCCAAAAGGAGAATGGAGACCTTGTCACAAAGGATACAGAGAAGGCTGAGGTGCTTAGTGACTACTTTCCCCCAGTATTCACTGGCAAGGGCTCTAGCTGTACTGCCCAAAGTCCAGAAAACACAGATGAGGAGTGAGAAAAGGAAGATCTGCCCCCATAAATGATGAGCAGGTTCGAGACCATTCAAAGATCCTGAAGGTACAGGAGTCTGTGGGGCCCAATGAGATCCATCAATGGGTCCTGAGGGAAGTAGCAGATGAAGTTGCCAAGCCACTGTCCATCGTATTCTTAAAGTCATGGCAATCTAGTGAAGTCCCAGCTGATTAAAAAAGGTGAAACATAGCCCCCATCTGTCCTGGTAGAGCATGAATCCTGCGAGACAAGTTTAGTCCCTGTGACTCCCCCTTCCATTGTAGGATCCAGGAGTTGAGTTGAGGAGCAGACAAAACAAATGGTGGGGGGTTGGCTCCACTAAGCCTGCCCTAAGTGGGTGGCAACCCAGCACCACAGTCAAGTGTATTGTGCAGTTCCATATTTGCCTTAGTCCCATATTGGGAGTGTATGTATAGCTCACATGAAGCACAACATTTTGAATTGATTGGCTAAAACTTTTGACGCTTGAGCCTATTGGCCAGTTTGACTTTAAAAATGTATTAATAGGGGAATGATTTGAGAAAGCCCACTTTCCTTCACCCTTTCTTTGACTGGAATGTTAAGGTGAATCCCCCAATGGCTCCTCCCCCATTAGTGGCTCATTAACTGGGATCCTGCCTGCAGCAAAGCTATTCACAGAACTGATAGCTTTTATTCCACAGTGGCTAGCTGTTTGCAGCAGTAGCAGCTTCACAGGGACTCAGTTTTCCTCTCCTTCCCTCTGTCTTGGAATTATGTTGGATTATAACAGCATTTTTTTTTTAAGTGTCTTTATACAGGAAATATACTTGTAATAACCACCTCTTGAATAACATTTGGGCTATGAAGGTGATTGGAGGGTCACAAAAATTATGAGGGCTGGAGCACTTCCAGTATGTGAACAGGCTGAGAGATTTGAGATTATTCAGTCTGGAGAAAAGAATGCTCCAGTAAGACTTTATAGCATCCTCCTAGTACTTGAAGGGGACCTACAAGAAAGCAAAGACTGAACTTTTTACAAGGGCTTGTAGTGATAGGAGAGGAATCATCTTTAAGATTGAGGAGAGTATTAGTGTAGATATTCTTTACAGTGAGCACTGGAATATGTTGCCTGGAAAGGTCATGGACCCCCTTTCATTGGAAGTGTTCATTGCCAGGTTGGATGAGGCCTTGAGCAGCATGGTCTAGTGGAAGGTGTCCCTGCCCATGGCAGAGGGAATTGAAACTAGATGATCCTTAAGGTCCCTTTCAATCTAAACCATTATATGAATCTGTTAGTTCATGAAACAGGATTGAGTGTTCTGGTTACTTTCCCAACCCAAATAGGTGTGGATAAAAGAAGCAGTAAAATAGATATTTAAGTCATATTTAGTGGAGCATATATATGCAGTTTAATTTATTTACATTTTCAATTCTTCTTAACCTTACCCCATACAGTTCCATTTATAGTTCTAAGAATATAGTAATAAAATACAAAAATAGTAAGTGGGTACATTCTGTTACTTCACTTGATCTTAACATTCTTTCATTCTCCTTTGTTGAGTTATATAATAATTACTAAATAATCTTCATGCAAATTTGTACTTGGAAAAGCTAGGGGAGATTGCATATTAGAGGAGTTGCATGTTAGAACACCTTTCATCCTATTTACAATTGCTGGATCATGCTCTTTCTGATTAGTTCATGTGAAGGCTTGCAGAACTCAGTCGTACAAAAAATATGCCATGAATTCCATTTTAAAGGGCCTTGTAAAGATGGAAGAAAACAGAATATCCAGTGATACTTTGTCATCCAATCTTGCACTGGTTTGCTGGCTTGATATTCCAAGAGTTCTTCATAAACTCAATATATAAAAATGAAAGAAGTCACAGTTCTCTAGTGGAAACCTAATTGCAGGGGAAAAAGTTGTAGCCCTTAGTGGTGATGTCTTCAGCCATTTGTACAAAGTTACTTTTGCCAAATCATACATAAATGCTCAAGTCATTAATTTCATTACACACATTTCTTTTGGGGGAGATATTTGTAAAAGAACTACCTTCTATTGCTATTATTCAGGCTTCTTTAAAGGGCAGCTAAAGAGATGACAATTTCTTAGCCCCCAAAAAATGGTAGCAGAAAGTGACTTGTCATTTTCCATGACACCTGATAATTCAGCAGATGGTTTCTGTTTCTGCAGAATGCAGAAATCTCTGTCTTTGTAAACCTGAGGCCAGCTGATATAATGCCCAAATGTCAAAGCATGCAATAATATATTGAACACCGCCCATAATCATTTAGGTCTGGGGTGTGTAATGACTTCCTGTAGTAGGTGCCAAATGAATCTAAAATACGGAGATTTTTTTTCCAGTTCTAATATAGTGATTTTATGTAAAACTTCTAACTTGTTTGGGTTTTTTTTAACCATTTTTTTTTAAAATTACTGGTAGCAATGATCATAAAAATAGTATGAATTATAGTTTGAGAATTTAATTAATAGGGAGATGCTTGATTCTGGAGCTGGCTCATTTATAGGATGCAGTGGAGTCTGAATAGCTGATAGACTAAAGTAATGATAAGGCATCCTGAGAAGAAAATGTCTTTGGAGACCAGATATGTAGAAGACAAATTGAGAAAGAAAAATCTCTATGTGCCAGAGAATTGGCTAGTAAGCCTGGGAAAAGAGAGAGGATGAGTTGCTAGCATATTAACTAAAGAAAAGAGAGAGAAGTGTTCATCGGGAAGGAGAAGGTAGATCAAAAGAGAGGAGAATCTCGAAGTTACTGACAATGACTTGGATAGATGGTGGAATGATGGTGTTATGACCTAAAGGGTGTAGAGGTCATGACTGTAGTTTTGTAGGATTCCATAATGCACAAGGGCACAAATGCTTTACTCCGTATGTTTCTCCACTTTGATACTGACTATCCACAAATATCACAAAAATGACTACTAGAAAGGAAACCAACATAAAAATCACACTACCAGGTATACATATGATTAATTTTACATCTGTGTATATACACATACATACATATATATATATACATACATATGTAAAGCTATTATCAGTTTCTATCAGCAATCAATAATACAGCATTCATTAGCAGCATTTGCAAGAGTAATTAATAGCAGCAACTAGTTGCATAGAAGCAGTCAAACAGCAACATCCATGCAGGTCTTGTTATGGGTTAAGCATTCTAGAGGGCTGAGAAGTGGTCTGGAAACCTGGCCCCTCCTAGTGGGAGGTGCCTCCAGGTAAAAGGTCAGTCCACTCTCACTTCCTATCTGCAACCCTATAAAAAGGCAGGCAAACTTCCTGTTCTTTCACTCTGCCTCCTGCATTCAATCACCAACCTTCTTGTTGCTGCAACTGCTCCTGCTTAGCAACATGGTCAGCTAACCACGTGGCTGACTAGCAACTTCCTCTAATCCACCTCCATCCACACAATCCATTGCCATCAATCTGGTTGTTTGTATTTTTGTATCTGTTTTTCCTTCCCTTGTACCTCTGTAAACCCCCTTACCTTACCAAAATCTTTTGTATGGGGAGACGGGTCAGGGAGAGGCATCATAAAGTATTTGTTCTGTTGGGTTTTGTGACTCCAGGAAGCTAAACTGGAACAGGTTGCTAGAACTTACATTAGCAAACAAACTTATCAGCAATATGATACCAGATATAATTATGTTAAATTGCTTACACACATATGTATAATACCAGTATCAAGGGAAGTACATAGACTTCAGAGGAGGCCAAGGCATACAAAAAAGGGAGATCAAACTGTTTCCAGAGGGGGAGCAGCCATCCCATATTGTGATGGTTTAGGTGCTCCCCCCACACTTTGTAAATCACCCAGACTAGACTCAGCTGGCTGTGGAAATATGAATGAAGCTTATATTTACAGCTAACACAATATACAAGCAGATAGCTACAGTATACACAGTTATAGACAGAAATGTATAAGGTAAAAAGGTAATACAGAAACACAACTCCCCTCCCAGAAACCTGAGTGCCCAGGAGGGGATCTCAACCACCTCTTCACCTTCCTCCTACCCCTCTCAACCTTACCCCAGTCCCAAGGAAGAATGGAGGTTCAGCCAGGGGGTTAGGAAGCAAAGTGGATTAGTAAAAAAAAAAAATAGGGTGAGGTTAGAGAGTAAAATGCAGTTCAGCCAGCTCCCCAGCAGAAGTGAGAGTGGTTATCAATGTTTTTTATTTCTTGTTCTTATATATCTCAGCAAGTCTATGAGGGAAATAGACATCAGCCTTGTTTTCCTTTCACAACCTGTAATCTAGTTCTTCTCACCAAAACATTTTAGCTAGGGTCAAACTATCACACCTTGTAAAGACTTCAAAATCTTGTAAAAAATTTGCTCATCTGTGGATAAAAACTACGCGTGTCTTGTATCATAGAGAGCAGATGACATAGGACACCATAGCTTTGAATATATGTTAGGTACTGTTGTCTTGGATTTGGCTATATGTGCTGGTTTGAGACTAATCGGAATATTTTAATGGAAGAAATTAGATGACTGGCTGTGAGAAGAAAAAATAATAGTGATGTCTATATCACTCATTTGTTCTGCTGAGGATCATAATTTGTCAAAATATAACATAAGGCGGTCACTTCTCATCACTACTTCTTTGGTCTGTGTGTCTGGTTGCATCTTGCCTTGATTCCTTTGCATGAAACCTGTGTAACCAGGTCTAACCATTTCTTTATGACTTCTTTGTCATCTTTTGACATCTCACCTCAGATCTCTACAGATTTATCATGTGAGCTATATGGAGAATATATATATACATGCTTGTATGTTTGTGCATGCTGTAAATATTGCTTCATTCCTTAACTTCCAGCTGGCTGAGTTAGTCTGGTTAATTTAGTAGGGATGAGGGGAAACTCCCAAACCACAACACTGTGTTTTCATAAGAAGTTAGGTGGAGCCACAGCCAGGATAACACAGAACCAGCCAGTGGGAACCATGATTCAGATGCTTGACTTAGTATATTAAAGAGAAGCTGGCTGAGGGAGGCATGTGCAGTTTGAGTTGGCATTTCCAAGTGGTGAGTAGTTGCATTTCATATCACTCATTTTCTGTATTATTTCCTTAGTATTATTGTTATTACTATTATTTTTTCTGTTAAACTTTCCTTATCTCAGCCCACAGTATTTTGCCTTTTTTTCTCCAATTCTTCTTCCCATTCTGCATTGGATGGAAGAGTGAGGAAATAGCTGTGTGTTACTCAGTTGTCAGCTGTGCCCAAACCATGACAGTTGCTGGTCTTTGTGTTTTGTCTGTAACAGACACTGCTACTGTTTTCTGTTCTTTCATTTTATTTGTCCAGAATGTTCCTGCTTTTACACAAGATTATTTACTACTAATGTTTTTTGGTTTTGTAATTATTCATGGTAGCCCAAAATGTCTCTGCTTTCCAAGTATGCCAGTGTAATGGCAGAGCAAAATGGGTCAAACTGAACCATCTGTCTGTTTTCCCAACACAGAAATGAGGGAAAAGTAACACATGAAAATGTGAGATTGAGAAAGAGAGGGGGGGAGAATAAAGGTTAGTGAACAAAACCAGATAAGTGTGGTACAAAATGTGTAACTGTCTTAGCCTTTTTGCAGAAAAAAGCATGACAAAAAGCAGCAGCAGGTAGAAGTTAGGGCTGGATGGTAGGTTGGACTGGATGATCTTGGAAGTCTCTTCCAATCTGGTTGATTCTATGATTCTATGATAAGAGAGCCAAAAGCTCAAGCTGGAAAACTGCTCCCCATTCCTCCTTATCCCACTGCCATCTTAGTTTAAAAGATCAACACCCAGAACCCAGAAGAAGCAACCATAACAGGAAGCCCCTTATGTTACAATATGAATTTCAAGACCTCTAATACTTTGATCCAGCCAATACTTTAACTTGACTGCAGTATGGTATGAATAACAGCAGCAGATTCAACTCAACCTGTGACAGCCAGCTGTATTTCAAAAAGGCCAGCTGTAGTTTTCAAGGAAGTTTCTGGTTCTAAAGCCTAGTTCTCACAGCCACAGCTCACAGGCTGGGAGGCAATCTGTCTTTCAGTATTTTGCTGTAGAGACTTTCTTGTGCTCACTACTTTTTTCCTGATAACCTGTCCTTCTTTGTAGCAGCTAAGTTAGATGTCAATAGGACTGGGGGCTCTCTTTGGATCGTAGGCAAGCAGAATTTGTGTATTTACAGCATTGCCTCCTTGTTAGTGTCCTGCCACTCCACCATTTCCTGGTTCTTCACAGTTAACATGTAAACAGAAAATGAATGGCAGGTTTTATATAAATATGAACTGTCAGTAAAAAAAAAAAAAAAAAAAAAAAAAAAAAAAAAAACACCACAATCAAACCAAATCCTTTGATCCAGAAATGACTATGCTTTTCAATATTCTTTCATTGTGCCCAAAATTGACCAGTTTTTAAGCAGAGATGTTTGTCTTGTTAACACAATATCAATTTCAATTAATTAACAAAAAACTAGAATTCACAGTGAATTTGTGTTATGCTACAGTGTGCTAGCTTGAAGCTAGCTGGAATGTTTTGGTGAGAAGATCTAGATTACAGGTGTGAAAGGAAAACAATGGTGATGTCTACTTCACTCATAGGCTTGCTGAGAGGTATAAGAACTAGAGTGTAAATATAGATAATGGAGTCAGGAGTCGCTCTCTGTCCAGGCTCTGGGCTGCATCTCTCTAACCTCACTTTCTGTCTCTCTGATTAATCCGCTTGCCTCCTAATCCTCCTGGCCGACCCTCCATTCTTCCTTGGGCACAAGGCAACGTCTGAGGTAAGGTAGAGAGAGAGGGGTGGGAGAAGGTGAAAGGGTGGTTGAGAGCCTCTCCTAGGGACTCAGGTTTCTGGGAGGGCTGTTGTGTTTCTGTATTACTGTTGTGGAGGGGTATTCTGCCACCTACGCTGATTTTGGTGGAGGGGAGAAATTAATTGGAGCGAGATAATATTCTAATAAAAAAATATATTTATTAAGTTCAATATTCTGAACTCTCACCACCCCCAACCACTGTATATTAATATTAAAAGAATTCTTACATGGTTATGAAAACATTCTAGGAGAAAATATGTACAGTAACTTATTAATAACTAGCAAACATTCAAACTATAAACAGAGAGCGGAATTTTCTCTGCAGTAAATACCATTGGGGTCTATATATTATTCACTCAGCAGAGTGGGCTGGAAACTGATCCTGTTCTATGGCAGAAGCAACAGATATTTACAGAGGTATTAAAGCAATTACTTACAAATCTTATTAATCAATAATCACCCTCTGGGGCTATGTCACAGCCTGTGCCAGTGTCCAAACTTTGGAGGAGCTTTGCCTGTGGACTTTGAGGCTGGAATCCACCCAGCTTGTGGGGAAATTCTGGTCTCTGACTTTGTTGTCCTGGCAACGGACGCAATCTCTGCCTTGGTGCTGCTGGCTTCTTCTGGATGCTCTGTCCAGGGATTCTTAGCAGGCAGGATCTCAGGTGCAGGAGGAGAATATTGTGCAGACTCTAGTATGGTTCTCACATGGCTAGCAGGCTGATAGCGTGTGCAGACAATCCAGAGTCTGCTTCCTGGTTTTCTCAGTGGCAACAGCATTTACCAGGCAATGATAGCCAGCGGGCACGCAGGATGTGCACGGCTGCTGGGAGTTTGAGCTCTGTAGATAAAGGTAAGCAATACAGCATCTGGTCCTGATAACACAGTGGCATGCAGATGTGCACAGCTGGCTGGGAGACTATAGGCTCCACATATATATATATGTATATATATATATATATATATATATATATATATATATATATATATATGCAGGCTTAAGTGAGCTCTGAAAGTAAGGTATGCAGGTAGGGGCATCCGAGCTGCAAGTGGGTCAGAGCATGAGGGTCTGAGCGTCTGAGCATGGGAGTCTGAGCATGGGAGTCTGAGCACATTGTTTACCTGTGTACCCCTATTTATTGAATGTGGGTCGAGATTGATGGCCCTTTGGCCATTAGAATGACCAATCAGGTTGGCAGTCAGCCAAACCTTGCCATAATAGGCAAAAGCTATTTTCCTGGACTATCCCAAATATGGGGATCACATTGCCTTACACCAGGGAGACACGAGCTGGGTGTGTGGGGGCTTACACAACCTGTTTACAACCAGAGGTCCTGGCAGAAAAACATATCCAGTCAGGGCAAGGCATAAATAAGCCTATTTGTGGATCTACAGGCCCTCCACGACAATTACCTTTTACCTTGTGTATTTCTCTCTGTAACTGTATATACTGTAAATATCTGCTTATATATTGAGCTAAGCTGTAAATATAAGCTTCATTCAATTTCCAGAGCTAGGTGATTCTAGTCTGGGTGATTTCTAAAGTGTGTGGGTGGGTGGGTAACACCCAAACCATCACATACAGGCACTACCTTGCTGTGGACTTGTAAAACAGTCAGTGAAATGTAGTGGGATGGAATTGTGGACCAAGTGAAGCCACTGATCCAGCCTCAACATCAATCACAATTTATAAAATCTTTTCTGCCTATCATATTGCTTATGATTGCTGTGCACAACAACACAACTCAAAAATACATTAGTAATTTGAATATCAAAAGTATATGAGAAATTTGATGGTAGTTCAGAAATAGAAAAAGTGAAACCTGATTAATAATTCACTGAAGCCAGCTTGCCTTTTTTTATATACAAATGAAAAGAGAAAGCAGAGAATGATTTGTAATTTAAAGTTTTTCTAAAAGTTTAATACTACTTTTCACTGTCTACTTTGTCCTCTATCTCCTCACAATTATTTAATTATCAGACACCACGCAATCTTGCCTCTGGCGATAAGCACAGAAATTAGTACCAAGTATTATTTGCAAAGGTTGGTCTGGTCTTCCTAGCGTGGGTATAAAAGGTACAAAAATCCATCTTTTGCCTTCAGAAATGCAAGCATGAATACTGAGCATGAATCAGATGAACTTTTAAATGAGATGAAACTTTGTCCATTCCAATTCCCTAATCACACATACACACAAACAAAATCCCCAAACTCCTTTCAGAGCAAGATGAAAAGTGTTTTATTAAAAAAACAGACTGTACACAGAAGTAGGGTTGAGTTTGTCTTACTTTTTAAGCATATTAACAAGATTTCTATTGACCTCTGGACTAACAGAATAAATTATCTGGCCAGCTGCTCTGCACTGCATTTTAGAGTGTTAAAATAAAGGAACTAAGGTGCAGCTGATCTGTGAAAATTAGTAATTACAGAACTCATATGGAAACTGTGATATGAAGGTTAAAGTCAAATTCACCACAGAAACATCTTAATTTTGATAGAATGAAATAATTTAATCTTTTTTTGTTTCTCTGTTTTGTATACAGAACATCCAGAATGTATTACCTACAAAAATGTTAAGATTTCAAAGACAGGCACTCCAGAGATGGATGATTTCTGAAAAATAATCCTCATATCATAGAATTATAGAATTAACTAAGTTAGAAGAAACCTCCAATATCATCCAGTCCAAATTAGCAACCAGCCCTATCAAGTCAACTAGATCATGTCACCAAGTAACTCATCCAGTCTTCTCTTGAACACCTCCAGGGACGGCAACTCCACCACCTCCCTGGGCAGCCCATTCCAATGCCAATCACTCTTTCTGGGAAGAATTTCCTCCTAACATCCAGCCTATACCTCCACTGGCACAACTTGAGACTGTGTCCGCTTGTTCTGTTGCTGGTTGCCTAGGAGAAAAGACCAACCCCCACCTGGCTACAGTATCCCTTCAGGTAGTTGTAGACAGCCTCCTCTTCTCTAGGCTAAACAACCCCAGCTCCCTCAGACTCTCCTCATAGGGTTTGTGCTCCAGGCCCCTCACCAGCTTTGTTGCCCTTCTCTGGACACGTTCCAGCACCTCAACATCTCTCTTGAATTGAGAGGCCCAAAACTGAACACATGACTCAAGATGTGGCCTGACCAGTGCCAAGCACAGGGGAAGAATAACTTCCCTTGTCCTACTGGCCCCACTGTTTCTGATGCAGGCCAGGATGTCATTGGCTCTCTTGGCCACCTGGGCACACTGTTGGCTCATGTTCACCTGTTCCTATCTTGGTGTCGTCTGCAAACTTACTGATGATGGACTCAATCCCCTCATCCAGATCATCAATAAAGATGTTGAACAGGACTAGGCCCAGCACTGATCCTTGGGGAACACCACTAGTGACTGGCTGCCAACCTGATGAAACACTATACACCACCACTCTCTGGGCCTGGCCTTCCATCTAGTTCTTGACCCATACCAAAGTGAATGTGTCCAAGCCATGAGCTGCCAGCTTTGTTGGAGCTTGTTGTGGAAGATGGTGTCAAAGACTTTGCTAAAGTCCAGATAGACTACATCCACAGCCTTCCCCACATTCACAAGGCAGGTAAGCTGACATAAAAGGAGATCAGGTTGGTCAGGCAGGATGTTGTGGTAGGCCTCAAAAGCCCAAAATAGGCTCATACATGTCCTGCCTTGCCTAGGCATGTTTTTCTGCTCCACCAGAGAGGCGAGTGCAGGAAATGGGACACAAAAGAATCTGGAGCCATGGAGTCTGGCCTACTCAGGGTCCTGTGGTATACGGTACACACACTTAGCTTGTGCCTGCCTAGTGCAAGGCTGTGATGGTTTGGGTATTCCCTGCCCCCCACCCCCCCACTTTAGAAATCACCCAGATTAGACTCAGATGGCTCTGGAAATATAAATGAAGATTATGTTTACAGCTAGCACAATATACAAGCAGATAGCTACAGTATTGTGGTGGTTTGGCTGTTACCCGCCCCCACACTTCAGAAGGTACCCCAGTTAACTCAGTCGGACTCTGGGAATATAAATGAAGCTATTTATTTACAGCTAGCACAATATACAAGCAGCTATTTACAGTATATACAGTTATAGACAGAAATATACAAAGTAAAAATAATACAGAAACACAACTCCCCTCCCAGAAACCTGAGTCCCCAGGAGCGGCTCTCAACCACCCCTGCACCTTCCCCCTGCCCCTCTCAACCTTACCCCAATCCTAAGGAAGAATAGATGTTCAGCCAAGAGGTTAAGGAGCAAGGTTAGTGGCAGTGAGGTTAGGGAGATGCAGCTCAGTCTGAAGCCAGCCAGAAAGTGAAAAATGATGAAAGTGTTATCTAATGTTTACTTTCTTGTTCCCATACCTCTCAGCGAGACTGTGAGGGAGGGAGACATAACCATTGTTTTCCTTTCACAGCCAATTATCTACTTTTTCTCACCAAAACATTCTAGCCTGCTTCAAACTAGCACACCTCTCTGAATGGATCGTTGGAATCCTGGATGTCATCCTTCTCCTCTTCCTCTTGTTGATCTGGATGTCCCTGGCCTAGGAACAGAACTTTCCTAAGAGCATTCTTAAAGTCCTCAGAGCCATCCTCCTTGGCAGCCAATCTCACAAAGCTCCTCCCATCAGAGTATTGCAATTCGAGTATATTGGCTAAGTTTCTAAGGCTGTATTTCTCCTCTTCTTCACCTTGTGTATCAGAGGTCCCCGCTTCAAAATCCTCTCTTGAATCATTCTCTGTCAAATGCTTCATCTTAGCCTTAGCTATCGAGAGCAAGGAAAATTGAAGCCAAAAAGGATCTGGAAGTGCCTTATAATGAGCCTGAATTATTGAGTGTCTGACCTACGGCCTGTGAGTTTAAATCTGGTTTAGGGTTAGAGGCCTGTGGATTTGAACTAGGTGAAGAAACAACAGAGACTTGAACAGCTGGGCTTGTTCTTTGGCTGCCTGCCATGTTATTGTCAACAATTGAGACTTTGGCAGTTGTCCCAGAACCTGCAGGAAGAGGTGCAGTGGTGGACATGGTGGCCCCCTCTCGCTCTCCCCCCCAAACAAACATTGTTTCCACTTTCTGTACAGCTTATCTCTAACTCTGTTTGCAAGGATACTTGTCTCTCTTTCTGTTTTCTTAAAGGATCCACATTCAAATTTCTAATGCACAATGTTAGCATTAGTGCTAAAACCAGAATTATTCGGGCCAAGATCACACATGACAAATATACCACTGATACATGTGTAACACTTGCCACAGGGATTTGGCATGTCTGTCCTAGACAAAATTATTCACATCAGAGAATACTTTTCAGTAGTTGTAACATTTCCTGGTGTGTTAAAAACAGAGTCATTAACAGTATCAGTAATAATAAAGCCAACCCAACCAAGAAGATAGTCTCTGAAATCAAAAAACATTCCTCTAAACTTCTTCCACAATAAATCAGAAAGAAAGGAATTTAGCTTGGCAGCGATCCAGCAGTGCAAATGCCGTAGGAAAATTGACCATGCAACCACAGAAAATATGTAAAATATCTTCATCTTAATTTCCAGGCTTAACAATTTAATTAACAATCAAATTTAATTAGCCCCACTTGGAAATGCCAAAATAAAGATGTGGTGGTTTGGGTGTTACCTGTCCCTCTACTCTTATGAAATCACCCAGACTAGACTCAGGCAAGCTGGAAACCAGAATGAAGCTTTATATTTACAATATAGCACAATACACAAGCAGGTATTTACAATCTATACAGCTACAGACAGATATATACAAGTTAAAAAGTAATACAGAAACACAACAGCCCTCCCAGAAACCAGAGTCCCCAGGAGGGGCTCCCAACCACCCTTCCACCTCCTTTCCACCCCTCTACTTTATCCCAGACTTTGCTTTATATTCAAGGTGAGTTTGGAGGATCAGCCAGGGGGGTTAGAAAGCAGAAGGATTAGTTACACCAACAGCAGGCTAGGGAAAAAAGCCCAGGCAGCCAGAGACACACAACAACTCAGTTATCTATGTTTATGTTCTTGTTTTTATACATCTCAGCAAGCCTATGAGTGACATAGACATCACCATTGTTTCCTTCTCACAGCCTACAATCTAATTTCTCTCACTAAAATATCCTAGTTAGCCTCAAACTAGCAGATCATCCATTCATATTAGGAATCTTTTATACTGTTGATGCCCTTCTGTGTTGTCCATCCAACAGATATCCATGTGACTGAATTCTCCCATGATGGCCATGGCTTGTGAATGCAAAGCTGCTCCTACCCATTTAGAAAAGGTGTCATCCACTTAGTCTTCTCAGTCAGATGGCCTGCAGCAGACTCAGTGTGTCAGCTATCGTAGGCTGCATTAGAAGACAAGATGTCAAGAGGTCAGTGGAGGTGATCCCTCTTACTCAGCAGTGTTGAGGCCACACCTGGAGTACAGTATTCAGTTCCGGGCTTACAGCAAGAGACACAGGTATACTAGAGAGATTCCAACAAAGTATCACCAAGATGACAAAGGAACTGGTGCAACTCTCATATGAAGAAAGACTGAGAAATCTTGAACTGTTTATCCTGGAGAAGAGAAGATTCAGGGAGGATCTCATCAATGCATATAAATACCTGAAGGGAAGGCACAAAGTGATAGGCTTTTGTTCATTGGTGCCCCTTGACAAGACAAAACGCAATGGGCACAAAGTCAAACACAGGAGGCTCTGTCCAAATATCAGAATAACCTTTTGGGAAGTACGGAATATTAGAAATCACTATGAGAATGATTCTGCGCATCTACCTTATTCTTCAAAAGCTTGCATGTAGGGATCTTAGGGCATATAGTGGTGAAAATCTGCATGAAGTCAAGGTAGACAATACACACCGCTGTTGCCTTGTCATTCCATGATACAAGGTTATAAGTTTGGTCAAGCATGACTGCCATACCAAAGTGTTACAGATGTTAAAACAGCCAAACAGATCACTAACTGCTATGGCAAGCTAAACATTTAGCCTGTACTTACATCTTTAAGGATATCTTGAGAAGGTGAGAAGTATCTTTCCTAAAGATAGTAGCCCAGCAAATTTAGCCCTTAGTGATTTTCTTTGTATAAATATGTAGCTTAAACTGAGCCAGACAATCAAGATCTCAAGAAGAAAAGGCAATTTTAATATTGCATCTAGAGCAAATGGCAGACAAAATTATACACATTAGACTACAGTTTCCTGGATTGCAGTTTGTGTAGAAATGAACATTTCTTCATAAGGCATGCTAAAATGATTATAAACTCTATGATGTCCATCATTTTGAAGGCTATTTAGGTATAGAAGCCCCAAGATAGAAGTAAAGATCAGTTTTGGAACATAATTTGGTAGTCATGACAATTTTAAATTCAGTTTTAAATTCTTTTTTTTTTCTAGTCAAGTTTTTAATTGCCATCAATATTAAAGTATGACTATTTTCTCTCTCTTTTTTTAGAAGCTGAAAATTTATGCTAGTCAGAAATAAAACTGTAAAATCTTGACCTGTACTATATATGTGCATTTAAATCTTGATTCTCTAAGCTTATTAAATTTTAAGGAAAAAAAGTTCAGAACCCATGATCAATTTAAGGAACGCTATTAATTCTCAGTATATTATAATACCAGAATAATATATGTGCGTCTGCTGACATTCTTACTCTGTAATTCTTTCTTACAACCAATCTCTAGTATTTTTAGCTTCTCTCAAGCAGCAGAAACTCAGTTGAACAAATTTCTGAAATCAAAGAATATGAAAAGTCAAATGCAAGGTATACCATCGTCATTCTACATTTTTCATCTCTGTTTGAAAGAAACCTGCAGGTGCATTTTCATCTGGATTACTGGTCCTAATTTCAGCATTCCATGCAAAAATAGCAGTACCTAATTTTATTATGAACACATTGTGTTCCTGTCATAGTCCGGAGGAGCAGAGATTAACAGTATCTCTGTCCCCAGGAGGAAGACCTGTTCTTATGGATTCCGTGTTGTGAAATTAAGGTGCAAACGAGACCATATAATACCATGAAACTGTTTATTAAAGGATAAGGTTGGGCAAAACGGAGGGAGAGAGGGGAGAAGGGGGAGAGAGAGAGATAAAGAGATTGATCGAGAAGAGAAGAAGAAGCAGGGAAGGGAAAAAAGGCTATGATCATATTACCCTCAGCCACAGATGAAGGGAAGAGAGAGAGATGGGTGCGTGGCCCAGGGATCATCTTCTGTGGAGTTTGTCAGAGGTTCTTCAGGTGGTGTGCAGTTCTGGTGGTCTGGTGATGGTCTGCCCTCAGTGGTCCGGTGGAGAGGTCACTAGTGGTCTGCTGGGAGTGCCACTGGTGGTCCGAGAAGAATACCACTCTTGGTCTGGTGGGGATGCCACGGGTGGTCCGATGGGAATACCACTCTTAGTCTGCTGGGAATGGCACTGGTAGTCTGATGGAGATGGCACTGGTGGTCTGGTGGGAATGCCACACTTGGCAGGCATTTCTCCTGCCTTTTTATACACTTTTCTGCTCAGTGTCCAGCTGCAGCCCCCCAGGGCATCTTCCTGTGCATTGTCATGCATTCACAGGGGTCCGGCATCGCCGGGGAGGAGTGCCTCCACCCTCTCTCGGCTACACCTGTCCACACCCCGCATACACATCCCTTGGGGGTAGCTGAGATAAGATGTAGGCTTCCTGGGCAGTCTAGCCAGGGTGAGGTCAAAGGTATTGTCTGCCGATTTGCATCCCTGAGCTTTGGGCAAGCCCCTGGGTCTGAGTCCCAGACGTAACAAGATTAAGGAGAGATGATGCAATCTTCTTTATCGTTGTTGATTAAAGAGGGATGATGCAATCTTTATCTTCGTTGATGATCGAGGGAGAGGATTCAGACTCCCACAGTTCCCAAGTATAATTATAAGAGAAGACATGCCTCTTGGATTACACTACCTAGACTCCTTAAGAGGAAGTAGTATGATTATCATAGAACCATAGAATCAACCAGGTTGTAGGAGACCTCCATGATCAACCAGTCCAACCTAATTAGTTGCAGCTCACCTCAAAGTCTTCATTTTCTCTTACATAAAGTTATTCCTTCCTGTGTGTTACACACCACACTTTGCTGCAATACGCCTCTGCATTCCAATTTGCTTTTTCAATGAAACAAGCTTATTGCTGTCAAAAACTTATCATTTTCATATACTAGTTAGTTACTTTTTGTACTGAAGTTAATCCTGCTCAAAGCATCATTCTAGTGCTGTGTTTTGCAGCACTGCAGCTCATACTACACCAGTGTTTTGGCTACTGCTGAACAAGCATCCAGACTGTGTTTTTCCAACATTTCTTCACCCTGAGAGTACACTGGGTGGGTAAGATATTGGGAGGGGATACAGCCAAACCAGCTGACCCAAAACAGCCAAAGGGGTATTACCCATGCCAGATGATGTCAGCTCAGATATAAGAACAAAGTGAAAGAAGGAAGTGTGGAAGAAATTTGTCAATTACATCTGTCTTTCAGAGCAGCAGTTACGTGTAGAACCCCTGCTTCTCAAGACCAACCACTATCTGCTGATGGGAAGCAGAAAGTAATATTGCTCTTAGCTTTTGCTTTCTGTGTGCAGCTTTCACTTGTGGTTATTGTCATCATTTACTTGCTTCTATCCTATTACTAACTTTGTTTTATATTCCACTCCTCCCATCCACCAAAAAAGTGAATTTGGCCCCTGTCCAGGACCAAACTACCACACTTTTTTACTGCCAATTCCTGGTTTTCCTTGGAAGAAAAGCTATTTTTGTTCTCTCTTTAAAAACTTTCACAACATTGTTTCTTCCCATCTGCAATTCACTTCTCACATTCTCCTACACACCTAATGAGATTAAAATACTTTTTATAATTTTTTGGCTTATTGTGCCTCTTACTTCTTCTCTCTTCTCACATTGTCAGAACATTAAACTAAACCAGAAAAGTGTCAAACTAGCCCAGTATCTGATTTCTAACACTGAAAATACATGTCTGCCTCAGAAAGAGTGAAAATAGTGCATGTGTATATAAATCACCTCTTAAGTCCCCCACCTATTTTGAGCTATTCTCGCTCTGGGATTTTCCAATACAGAGAGACTTTCTATATTTTGTATCCTATGTGTATTTCTCCTCTAAACATTTCTCAAGCATCCTTGGATAGTCATGTAAATGTTGTGGTATGCACAACCATTTTTTTTTGTTAGTGTCATACAGATGCTATGTCACTCATAAGGAGCTGTCTCTTCTGTGCTTGATTTTGGGATGTTTGTTTGTGAGGTTTTTTCAGCTGAGGTTTTTGAGAGTTTGGTGGTTTGGGTTTTTTTGGTGTTTGTTTGTTTGTTTGGGAGGGTGTTGGTTTTCTGTTGTTCTTTTTTTTTTTTTGGGGGGGTTTTTTTACACCTGGTTCCTACCACCTATATTTACTGCATGCACTTATACTGGAAGAAACAGAGATCAAAGAATTTTTGGCTGTTCTGTACATGTTATTCATAAACTTGTAGGCATATATTCCCAGGCTGAAGTATCAGCTCCTCTTGCAGAAACTATTCCTTTCTTTTGATCATCCTTTCCTTCCCTCTCAGAAGCTTTTCCATTTCTGCTGTAGCTATTTTTAGGTGAGAAAACCAGAACTGTGAATAGGTATTCACTTTCATGGTTTAGGTCTAGTTGACAACTAACCACAATATGGCCTGTCTCTCAGTGCTTTCCATGGGACAGGAAAGAGAATTGGCATTTAAATCAGGAGAGCTTGTAAGAAAAACACAGAGAAGAAACATCAGCAATAACAATAATACTTAATGAAATAATATATATCTTATGAGGTTCAGCAAGGTGAAGTGCAAAGTCCTGCATCAAGGTTAGGGCAACCCTCAATATCAACACAGGCTTGAAGAGAATGTGATACAGGGCAGCCTTTTATGCATCGCCTGCAAACTTGCTAAGCAGACCCTGTCCCATAATCAATGTCATTGATGAAGATGTTGAACAGGACCAGACCCAGCACAGATCCCTGGGGGACTCCAATGGTTACAGCTCTCCAGCTGACTTGGCACCATCCACCACTCTTTGGACTCCACTGTGTAACCAATTCATAATTCTTCTCACTGTCTGTTCTTCTATCCCACACTTCCTGAGCTTGCTCACAAGGATGTAATGGGAGACAGTGTCAAAAGCCTTGCTAAGGTCAAGGTAGAATACATCCACTGGTCTCCCTGCAACTACCATGACCTCCAGAAAGAGCTACTCCATCATTTTTCCAGGCATGAACATCAGGATGACAGGCCTTTATTTTTCTGGAACTTTTTTCTTGCCCTTTTTGAAGACTGGAGTGACACCAGCTTTTCTCCAGTCCTCACATACCACTCCTGTTGGCCATGATTTTGCATAAATGATGGAGAGTGGTAGAATGTCAACATCAGCCAGTTATCTAAACACTCTAGGGTGCATCCTATCTGGGCCTATGGACTTGTGTATATTTTGTAATCAATCCCTGACCTAGTCTTGACTAGTGGAGAGTCTTTCCTCCATCAGGTTTCTTCTTCATCCAGGGTCTGGATTTCACAGGGGCTTGTCTTAGGAGTAAAGACTGAAGCAAAGAAGGTACTTAGCAACTCTGCCTTCTCTGCATCCTCAGTTATCATGGCTACCATCTCATTCAACAGTGTGCTCACACTTTGCCTATGTTTCCTCTTACTACTGATATATTTGAGGAAACTTTTCCTGCTCTCTCAATTCTTTTGCTGATTTCAGTTCTAAGAGGTGCATAATGACACTCAGGATGATCTTCCCCATAACCTTCTCTGGCACTGAGGTCAGACTGACAGGCCCTGTCATTCCTATTCCCTTTGGTCTTTCTTATAGATGGAAGTAATATTTGCTACCCTCCAGTCCACTGAGACCTCCTCAAACAAGTAGGACTGCTGCCAAATGGTAGAAAGAGTCTTGGTGAGTATATCACTCAGCTCTTTCAGTATTCTTGGGTGCAACCCATATGGTCCCACAGACCTGTGCATGATTAAGTGATGTAGTAGGTCACTGACAGTCTCCTTTTGGGTTACAAAAGTCTCACTCTGGCCCTCCTCCTTATATTCCAGCTCAGGGGGCAGAGTGGCTAGGGAACAACTAGTTCTATTGCTAAAGCCAGGAGCAACAGTGGCATTATGAGCCTCAGCCTTTGCCTCAGCCTTTGCCACTTTGTTACTTCCTGCAACCAATAAAAGATGAAGATTCTCCCTAGTTCTTCTTTTGTTGTTAATGTATTTATAGAGACATTTTTAATTGTCTTTAACAGTGGTAGCTAGGCTTTGGCCTCAGTTTTCTTCCTGCATAACCTCACCACATCTTTGCAGTCCTCATGAGAGGCCTGCCCTCTCTTCCAAAGGCCATAAACTATTTGTTTCTTCCTGAGTTCCAGTCAAAGCTCTCCATTCAGCCAGGTCATTCTCCTTCCTCACTGGCTTGTCTTTCAGCAGAGGGGCACAGACTTCTGCCAGGCCGTTAATATTTGCTTCCTGAAGTATGTTCAGCCTTTACAAAGTAGTCTCAAGTTTTGCCAGAGGAAGTTCTTCACAGAGAGAGTGATTGGCATTGGAATGGGCTGCCCAGGGAGGTGGTGGAGGCACCATCCCTGAAGGTCTTCAAGAAAAGACTGGATGAGGCATTTAGTGCCATGGTCTAGTGTGGGAAGCTTTCTCCTGCAACAAGGTATGGAATGTAAACATCAGACCCTGTGATGAGAGGTGTCCTTGGAGCCTCACAGGCTCCCAGGGGCCTAGGCTGAGAACTATGAGCAACCCACGCACAGCTGTCAGGGGGTGGAATCTGCCGGCCCCTGGGGCGGACACAGCCCCAGGGGGCTGACCCCAGACAGCCCCCCTGGGTAGGAGCCTCAGGTTGTTTACCACAAACTAACCTATCTCTGCCTTACACTTAGCTTGGAGCCAATCTGTACCTTCCACTTGTACCAATCTCAAGCTAAGTTAGTTGTGTACACCCCTTTTTGGGGCTATAAAAAATCATTGCATCGCCCTAATAAAACGCACTGCTGCACAGTAGCCACAGAGTCGACTCTCAGTGCCCCGATCTCTTGTCGCACCAGTCTCCATCCTCCGACAGTCTAGTTGACTGGATAGAGCTGGGGGATAGGTTGGACTGGATGATCTTGGAGGTCTCTTCCAACCTGGTTGATTCTATGATTTATGAGAACTGCCTCCCAAGGGACTTTGACAATCAAGCTCCTTAACAGATTGAACTCTGCCCTCCAGAATTACAAGGCAGCAGTTTCACTCACCCTCCTTTTTACTTTCCCAACAATTGAGAACTCTGTCATTTTATGCTCACTATGTCCAAGACATCCTACAACTGTTGCTTCACCCCCAAGTCCTGCTCTGTTCAGAAGTACTAAGTCCAGGAGAGCACCTTCCCTAGTTGGTTCCTTCCCTAGTTGCATCAAGAAGTTATCCTCTATACATTCCAGGGAAGTGTAAAGAGTTTTGTCTTCTGCAATTCAACAGAGGACTATGTCACGGAAGGGAGTTTGGGAGGTTGTGGGAAAAATACGTGGAGACTCAATTGTGGATTTTCAAGTGATTTATTGCTCAAACACGGAGATCCCCCTCCCGAACTAAATTCCCCACGTGAGTTATCGTGAGTTCTTTCGGATTGAAGTTGTAAAATAAGAGTTCAGAAAATAGCAGATAAAGGAGAGTCTGTGATTTCTTTAGAGTTCTTTTGAGTCTTTAAAGTTATTCAGTCTTTAGGTAAAGAGTTCTTTCTCCAATTTACTCACTGTTCGTAGTCAGTTCAGCAAAGTTCGAAGGTTTGGGCGGTGTCCCTTTGTTCGTCAGGATCGGGCCCAAGCAGGTTTCAGGCCTCTGCGGGCCCCTCGTCGGGCAGGGCCGATCAGGAACGTGAGGGCACCGCGGCAGGAGCGAGGCAGGCAGGCAGGCAGGCGAGCGAGCGGTAGGAGCAGGTACCAGCAAGCTCAAGCCAGCAAGCGCCGATCCAGGAAGGCACACCATTTTTATAATGTTCAAAAGAGGTGTAACCCTCCAGACCAGGCTATTTTACGTTATTCTTACAGATTGGTACAAAATTACAATTAACCTATACAATTGGACAGTTCTTACCAAAACAACCTGTAGGACCACCCAAAGCTCGGCCCACACCAGGTGTCGAGCGGGCATGAGAACTGCCGTTCCCCCTAGCCAAAACAGTGGCCACTGTTTACCTATTATCTCGACTAGGGAGAGACTTTCTCATGGGGCTGAAGGACTGTTTTGGTTTACGATGCTTCTGGCTTAAAATGTGAGACACTGCAACTTTTACAGCAGGGAGGCCTGCTAAGGGCTTCTGCTACCCTCCATGACAGACTAGAATCTATTTTCCATCAGCTAGATGTTTATGAAGTAATATAAATGTAATCTGAAACCAAGTAATCATATTTTCTCCTGTGTTCTTGTATGTTTAGGAAAATTTATATTTTATAAGGGAATACTAAAGGAGTTTTTAGTGGCTTCGTTCTGATGGACAGCACTAGATGCAGTATTAGAGAATGTGTATTATTAACACAATACGTTCCTATGTTTCACTGGTAAAGACAGATGCTGTATTCAGGTCATATGTTGCAATGCTAGCACTCAAGACTACCATGCTGCTGTGAGCAGTCACAATTTTTTACAGTTTCAGTACTTGGAGTCAAAAATTATCTAGAACCATTGATAATCCTGGTAATAAAAGTGCAAATTAAAATGAGAGAGAAAGAGAATGTGTCCTTTTAATAGTAAACCTGTTTTATTGATCTAGCTGTTTTGAGGCTGTAAGCAGTTGCCTCTGTATAGAAATATATTTCCACATCCTTGAATCCTCTACATACAAAGAGTTCTGTAATGTCACACACACACACATTGTAAAGACAGAAAAAAATATGTTCTACAAATCTTCTCAACATAAAACTGTTGTTTTTTTTTTCACAATACTGCTGGGTTTGTTTTACTCCTGTTTTCATCTCTTTGTTTCACAGATTGATTACCATGTGCCCATCTGGTTTGTAGGACAAGACAGTTCTAACACACTGACCCTTTTGAACACAAAAAGCCCAGATGCTCAAGACCTTACTCATGGGTGTGGAAATAGTGTGTGGCAGGAAAAGAGAAGCAAATAGTAGTGGCTGTATCCCACAGGCAGAACAGCTGTTAAATGCTTGTGCTTTAACACCTGTTGGAGGCTGGCAAATTCATGCCTACTGTGCTCACTGTGTTGTGTAGTAGTTAGAAGGAAAACAAATGATGGTGGAATAAAAAGAAAAAGAACATGGTTCACCAGTGAAGAAAAGCTTCTACATTAAACTTGTAATTTCTTTGCATTTTTAGTTCTCCAATGAATGTCAATTTTTATGAGTACTTGGATTCAGTATGGATTTATGATGTCTCTTAGCTCATCATGTATCTATTGAGATCTCCTGCTGATAATTAACAGCTTTAACAAAATACTATGGTGAATTTTGGGGTTTCATTAATTTTCCCAGATAATGAAGAGAGATGGTGGAGGGAAGTCGTTCAGGTGTTTTTTAAAAGGAAAACATAAGAATTAAAATAATGAAATAAAAGAAGTTAGTTACAGAAATGCAATGCTTTTCAGATTTTTTAAAATAACTACAGCTCCAACCCTTTGTTTTCCCCTCTTTTTTATTTTTTAGGTGATTTAGAAATAAGGTGCTTTTTGAGAACACCTCCACTGTAATCTGGCAGCTGTTTAGCAAGAACATGGCTTCATTCTTGTGTGGTGTCTTCAAAAATGAAAAGAGCTATTAATGAATTAAAGAACATGTGGAAGATGTCTTACAGTACACTGTAAAAAGAATAACGATGATAGTGGTAAGGAAGGAAAAAATGTAGTAGCAGGAACTTTTCTTAGGTGATTCCAACTATTACTTATAGTAAGTAGTATGGCACATTACTTACTATGCAATGTAAACAACTGCATACTTACGTTAATAAGTAATGTATACTAGTTTGAAGCTAGCTAGAATGTTTTGGTGAGAAGAATTAGATTACATGTTGTGGAAGGAAAACAATGGTGATGTCTGCTTCCCTCATAGGCTTGCTGAGAGATATAAGAATAAGAATCAAAACATAGAAAAAGGCACTTCTGATGGGGAGCTCCAAGCTGTGTCTCTCTCTAACCTCACCTTCCATTTCTTTAATTAATCCACTTTGCTTCCTAACCCCCCTGACCAAACCTCCATTCTTCCTCGGGACTGGGATAAGGTTGAGAGGGATAGGGGAAAGGTGAAAGTGCAGCTGGGAGCCCCTCCTGGGGACTCAGGTTTCTGGGAGGGCTGTTGTGTTTTTGTATTACCTTTTACCTTGTATCTTTCTGTATATAACTGTGTATATTGTAAATATCTCCTTGTATATTGTGCTAAGCTGTAAATAACAAACTTCATTCAATTTCCAGAGCTGGCTGAGTCTAGTCTGGGTGATTTCCAAACTGTGGGGGAGTGGGTAACACCCAAACCATCACATATGTATGCATATATACTTATGCATATGCATACATAATATATACATATTATTAGGCATATCCTTCACCAATTTATCCTAAGCACAATTTATGCCAGGAAGTAATTCTTACTCCTGCCCTTGCTAGGTATTGTAGGTCCCAGAACTGCAAATACAGTGTTTAGTTGTCGTCTATTTCACTAAGTCTCTAATAAAAAAACAGCTAATTGACAGTCAAAATTGTCACAAAATACTAAATAAAATTATAAAATAACTAAATGCTGAACAATAAGAAAGTGCCTAGATTATTGTTATGCCTATATGTACTTACTGTAGACACAGTTATATTTTTAACAAAGATTGATGGTGAAAATTAGTGATCGGCCTTTTTCTTGTTTATGAAATGGGTCACAAACAGCTAATGTATTCAATATAACATAAAATTTACAAAACTCTTACTACTCTGTGGGGGGAAATGCAAGAAGGAAAATAATGAGCTGTGTACAGAGGAAGCAGCCTTGGTTTCCAGAGCTCAGGATGTCTGTCACGGAAGGTAGCAGAGCCCTTTAGCAGGCCTCATTTCTGCACAGGGTCGTGGCTCACATGAAGCCAAACCATCGCAAAACCCAAACCCAATATTCATAGTATCACAGTATCACAGTATCATCAGGGTTGGAAGAGACCTCACAGATCATCGAGTCCAACCCTTTACCACAATTCTCAAGGCTAGACCATGGCACCAAGTGCCACGTCCAACCTTGCCTTAAAGTGCCCCAGGGACGGCGACTCCACCACCTCCCCGGGCAGCCCATTCCAGTGTCCAATGACTCTCTCAGTGAAGAACTTTCTCCTCACCTCGAGCCTAAACCTCCCCTGGCATGAGCTACAGGGCCTCTGAGAAGATTCCTCCTTCAGAGGGGTAAAAGGTAAACATTAGCTCTGTTTTGAGCCAAAAGACCTTGGTTCCCATAGCTCGCTGGACATCTGTTAGAGGCTGACCCCTGGGTGGTCCTGTAGGTTGTTTATGGTAAGGATTGTACAATTGTATGAATTGATTATAATTTTGTACCAATCTGTAAAATTAACGTAAAAATGCACGAACTGGCAAAACACACCTCTTTTGAAACACTATAAAAATGGTGCATTTGCCTTAATTGAGCTCCTACCCTACCTCTTCCTCTGCAACCCTTTGCACCGCTGCACTTCGAGACCCTCTCGCTCTCAACCTTGCTCTCCTTCTGAAGGACACCCTGCCTGCATATGCATTACTCGGCATTTGCACCGCAGCATTAAGAATTACAGCCAGTTCGGCACAAACTCAGACAACGCCCTGAAATTCATAATACTTCAAAACCCTGCTGAACTACTTGTGGGCAGTGAGTAACTGATGAACTTTTATCTAGAGACTGAATAATCTCTCAAGACTCAAATGAACTCTCTTAAAATCATAGACTCTCTTCATTTTTGTCATTTTCTATTTTAATCTGCAACTGCAAACCAAGAATCTACGTGGGATAGTTATAGATAAGTTTGGGGAAAGGGATTTTTTGTATGTTAGTAATAAATCATTTAATGTTTTTTACAAATCGGCCTCGCATGTTTTTCCCCACAAATTCCCCTAAACTTCATTTCACCACAATGTCTCCCACGTAGGAGAGAAGAATCAGTTGATATAATGGGCCAGGTGGCACAGGAAAAACAAGGCATGAAGTCTGTTAAAAATAGAGCTGTACATCATCTGTATTATGTTTAAATGTTGTTTGTATCATGATATATGTTGCAAATTATGCAAAATTAATAATCTGTATTAATTTTGATGTCCAGGCAAAGATTGTTAATAACTACAAACACTGTTTATTAACAATAAATCTCTCCAGAAAACTTATTTACAAGGTTTGAAATGCACAGTTTGGTTACTTATACACACAGGGAACAGGCAAAACTAGAACACTTTAAGCAGTATCTAGCAAATGCAAACATTATACTAGAAGACAAGGTTCTTACGGTCAATATACCGCTTGCAGTTAATTATACCACTTATTCACTACATGGATGCAGGAAGCTTCTTTCTGCTTATGGCAGAAGGCAATTAGTGAACTACAAGAGGCTTTAACTATTTGCTTACAAAATAATATCAGCAGTACCCAAAGCACATGGAGGGGTTGCTGTCAGTGATCTCAAAGATGAGAGTTTTCCTCTCAGCTTGGAGTTTTCCTATGCTCTTTTCTCAGGAAGGTGGGAGTCTAGCATAATCTCTGACTTGGTGCCTTTTGATTCCCAGTTTAGCAGAAGCCTTGCAGAGGGGCAGGCAGGATGTGCAGTCTTGGCACAATGTCACACTGACCATGCAAACTGATTGTGTGCAGGCGTTTAGAGCCTGTTCCTGGTAAACTCAAGGAAGCAGAGTTTCCAGGTAGTTTAGGATGCAATGAGGCAGCAGAGCCATGGCAGAAGCAGCAGGCATGAATACAACAAAAGCACCTTTTGTTAGCTGCTCATCCCTTTTTGTCAATATGGCCCAAGAATAATGGGCCTTTGGACATAGATTAGCCAATCAGAATGGCACTTTGCCAAGCCTGACCATATTAGGGCCAGGGCTCTTGTTATCCTTTCTTGTGGTTGCTTCTCCCAGCACAGGAGAAGGGAGCAGGGGAGCATGTCTGGGCAAGCCAGAGTCCTTAGACTCAGTGAATCCACTTTCTTTGTCCTCTTTCCTGCAGTTGCCTCTCCCCACAGCAGAAGCGGGGGAGAGCAGAAAAACATGTCTGGGAAGCCAGGGCATATATAAGTTTAGTTTGGCCTATTTAGGCCTACCATGAAAAACCACCCCCTAGTTCTGTCTGTAATAGGGCTTTAGCACTTGCATGGAATAAAGAGGTATCAGCATTCAATAAAGAGGCACTTGCATCAATCCAAAGGTTGTTGCTGCTTTTTTCTGTTACTGGCAGCAGTATTACTTTAATGGTAACTATCCCTATTTTGCTTTATACTAAGGAGAAAAAGCCAAATGTCCCTTCCTAAAAAATAATACATTCCACTACAATGAAGTTAAAATTAAAATTTTAAATACTATTTTTTATCTTACCGTCATGATTATGCTCTTTATTGTGAAGGATTTCTTCCCACAGATCAACTCCCCTATGTACTCCAGATGAAGGAGAAGAGCCCTGGAGGAAGGAATGCTCCCACTGGTCAGTACATACCGGGTTAGGGATCAACTACACAAATTGAACATTCACAAATCTATGGGCCCTGATGAGATGCACCCAAGGGTGCTGAGAGAACTGCCTGATGTTATTGCTCTGCCACTCTCCATCATTTTTCCAAATCATGGCAGACAGGAGAGGTGCCTAAGGCCTGGAGGCAAGACAGTGTCAGTCCAGTCTTCAAAAAGGGCAAGAAAGAGGTTCCAGGAAACTATTGACCAGTCAGCCTCACCTCCATCCTTGGAAAAATGATGAAGAGGCTCCTGCTGGAGGACATCTCAAGGCACTTGGAAAAGAAGGATATCAGGGATAGTCAGCATGGATTTACCAAGCGGAAATCATGCTTGACTAACCTGATAGCATTCTATGAGGACATAATTGAATAGGTAGATTCAGGGAAACCAGTGGATGTAGTCTGCCTTGACTTTACTGGAGCCTTTGACACCACCTCCCATGACAGGTTCAACGGTGCCAGGTCAGGATGGAGAACTTTAATTAGTGGAGTCCCACAGGGATCAGTGCTGGGTCTGGAATAGGACAGAGAGTCTGCTCAGCAAGTCTGCTGATGACACCAAACTGGGAATCTTGACTGATACAGCTGAAGGCCATGTGGTCATCCAGCAAGAGTTGGGCAAACTGGATTGACGGGCAAAACGAACCAAATGAAGTTCAACAAGGACAAGTGCAGAGTCCTGCACCTGGGAAGGAATAATAAACTGCACCAGTACAGGCTGGGAGGTGATCTGCTGGAGAACAGCCCTGTGGAGAGGGACCTGGGAATGTTGATGGATAACAGGTTATCTGTGGGACAGAAATGTGCCCTTGTGGCCAGGAAGGCCAGTGGGATTCTGGGGTGTATTAAGAAGAGTGTATTGAGTAGATAAAGGGAGGTTCTTCTCCCCTTCTACTCTGCCCTGGCGAGACCTCATCTTGAATACTGCATTAAGTTTTGGTCTCCCCAGTTTAAGAGGGACAGGGATCTGCTGGAGAGAGACCTGTGGAGGCTTTTTAGTCAGGAGAAGAGAAGACTGAGAAGATTGTTTATAAATATCTGAGGGCTGGGTTTCAGCATGAGGGGCACAAGCTCTTCTCACTTGCTCCCTATGATAGGACAAGGAGCAATGGATGTAAGTTGCAACACAAGAGGTTCCACCTCAACACAAGGGGGAACTTCTTTACTGTAAGGGTCACAGAACACTGGAACAGGCTCCCTGGAGAGGTTGTGGATTCTGCGTCTCTGGCGACTTTCAAGTCCCATCTGAATGTGTTCCTCTATGACCTGAGCTAGATTGTATGGTCATGCTCTGGCAGGAAGTTTGGACTCGATGATCTCTTTGGGTCCCTTCCAACCCCTTACATCCTGTGGTCTTGTGATCAAAGCCAGCGAATTAAGAAATCATCAAATAACCCAAATTCTCTGAATTTTCCTTATTCTTACATGTAAATAGAAACATGACTATGACTAAACTTCCAGTTTATCAGATGAAAATTTCCTTTCTTTCTGTGGCAATCGGTTCTGTGTGTACTTCAAATGTTCCCTCAGGGTATTAAGGTATATAGCTAGTTTACATTGACCAGCTAAAACAGATACCCTAATTGGACACACAAAGACACTGGAAATGAAATAAGAGAGAAAGTGACCTCTTGGGAATACAATTTCAGCACGATTCACCATTATTATTAGCAGTCTTAAAATCTGAAAGTCACATTCAGAGTATTATTTATTACACCTTCCTATGAAGTTTAAGAGTACGCAAAAGGTGAACTGAAAGATTTGCAACCAACTAAATCCTTGGCTCAAAGTCTTTCTGCCCTTTAACAGCTGAAAATTATTTCTCAACAAGAAACTTCCAAATTTAGAAGTTTGAAGAAAAAAGATGCTAACAAGAGCTCTCTATAACCTCTGCATTTCAAAAGAGTTCCTTTGATATTTTGGGGAAATATTCTCTCCTCTTGGGTTTTTTGTTTTTTTTTTTTTTTTTTTTTTTTTTTTTTTTTAACACACAGAGAACTGTGCAGAAAGGAAAGGAGAGAGACAGAAAGAAAGATGTATTTTGGATAGTGTAACTACCTGAGAGATGTCAACCATTCCAACAATTATTTAATATTAATTTTCCTGATAAAGTAGATTAACTTATTCAATGTTGTCCAGAAAAAATAAGTTCCATTCTGTTGTGCTTTTTATAATAGCATTGAAAATAACCTCTATCCAGCTCACAATGGGAATTTCAATGCATATAAATCAATGCTCCTTCTGGCTAACTATAAAGGCATTGTAAACACCATAAACAGATGCACTGTTTTACTTACCTTTCCCAAACGCCCACAGTGCCTTCACATTCTCAGAAGTGCCTCTGTCTATGCAAGCTATCTCCTATCTGTCTATGTAACCTCTCGCCTACTTGTTGAAGCTTTTCTGCTGGGCATATTTGCTTGCTTCATAGTTCAGGGAAGCAGAACTGGCACCTATTTTCAAGGATGTATTGTTCTTGATGGATACACAGTGGTAGTCATTAACATAAATGCAGTATGATTTATGATGTCAAAACAGCCTCCTGCTCTGAATGCTAAAGAATATGGTAAAGCTCCTAAGTGTGCACTGGCTAAGACATACATTTGATTTGTGTATTTCACTTTGGGTTGTGGATTCCACTAAGAACAGGAAGTATTTTAAAAGTAATCATGGAAGTCACCTATGTCATACCATCTAAGACATTTTTCAAACATAGTTCTTATTGCCATGTCTTTAGATAGCTAAAACAATTTCACCAGTAGGAGATCTGGACTATGGGAAGGATTTCTGAAAAGCTAGTTCTGCTGCTCTTTATTTTACACTTTTCATTTACTACTTTCAGGCCAAAACTGTACTTCAGTGGGGCTGCTGTGCTACATATCTTTCCACTCTGAAATGTATTTCCCACTGTTTACATGCACTTAAAGTTAAAACGTAGTGCTTATTGGAGGTTTGGCTGCTCATTCTATCTCAGAGGTACCTTGTTTTCCTCTCAAGAAAAATAGAAAATAAAACATATTTTCAGTTTAACAGCCATCAGATTTGTATTTCATAGTAAAACTTGAGGCAAGAATGAGAAATACCAAACATTTTGTTTTCTCCATCACCCCTCTCCTCCTCTTGGCCAGAGGTACCCTGCATAGTATGTAGGGTACACACAGTGCTCAGTGTTATGGTGAGAAGAATTGCAGTTGGTAGAATAATTGCAGTTGTTATGGAAACCCAAGTTATGACAACTACCTTTCTGGAATTTCTGCCTCTGGTTCTGCCCCTCTGCAGTTCCCTCACTCTTTTCAAAAGAACTGAAGTAGGTTGCTCATCCCACTTATTCATGCTCTCACAAAATTGATCATGCAGGATTATCCAGAGAGACCCATGTGATTGCTGATGTCTAGATGGAATTGTCCTCCTAGGCTGAAATGGCCTTCTATGAGATGAATGTCTGTTTCTAATGGCAGAGACATTTTTCCATTCAGAAGATGTTTTTCTCCTTTGCCAACTTGGATATGAGGGTTGATAAGGAGTTTTTAAACTCTTTCATGCCATCTTTTATTTCTGTAGCCAGATGTGCGGGTTTGAGGCTAACTGGAACGTTTTAATGAGAGAAAACAGATTATTTGCTGTGAAAAGAAAGTAATGGTGACGTCTAAACTACCCATTCATTCTGCTGAGACATATAAAAGCAAAGACACAAACGTAGACAAGACAGTCTCTGCCTGGCTTTTTGCTGTATTAACTCTCCTGCCTAAATCTGCACATTTCCCAACTAATCAGGAGCAGTATTAGCAATATTAGAGACTGGGGTAGCAGCTTCTGACTGTTTTGGCTGTGTGCTACCTTATCAGGAGCAAGTCATATCTTGGCTGACTTCACCACTTCTACCAGACTCATTTTCATTCCATCATCTGCAGGCAGAAGTGTCCGTGCCTTGTTAGTAATGGCTGACTCAGCCACTCTATTGGCAGACTACCCTCTTCTCTCTCACCCAAAGGTTTTCACAGCTGTTCTTAGAAACTGCCTCTTTGTGCTGCCTCTGACCTTGGCTGTACAGTCTTATCTCACATCTCAGAAGTTTTGATTTTCCACTGTTTGCAGTAGAAGGGCATTCTTTAAGTGGCATTACATGATTTTTCTACACACCAAGGTACACATATCCCAGTTATTACAATTACAAAGATCAGATTTGGTCATAAAAGGCATACAATGGTACTTCTTCTGAAAACATGACAATCCAGCTCATTCCACAGTATCTCCTGTGCTCACAGGGAGAACCACCTCCATTACATCATACGAAGCACTCACAGTACCATTCTTATAAGCAGTAGAACTATAGCCCATCCAGCCAAAACAATAATTACCAAACCTTGCAGACATGGATTTAAATTGTTTCTATATAATATTTATAAGATAACAGATGGTTTTCTGATAAAGGGTACTGTCATGGAGGGTAGCAGAAACCCCTAAAAGGCCTCCATGTTGTGCAAGTTGCAGTGTCTCACATTATAAACCATGGCATCGTAAAATCAAAACAATCCTTCAGTCCCATGAGAAAGTCTCTCCCTAGTCGAGATAAAGGGCAAACATTTGCCACTGTTTTCATTAGGGGGAACGGCAGTTCTTATGCCCGCTCAACACCTGGTGTGGGCCAAACTTGGGGTGGTCTTGGAAGTTGTTTTGGTAGAAATTGTCTAATTGTACGAATTTATTATAACTTTGTACCAATCTATAAGAATAAAGTAAAAATCGCCTGAAATGCTTGGGCACACCTCTTTAAAAGCATTATAAAATGGTGTGCCTTCCTGGATCGGGAGCTCGCTCACTCGCTCGCTCGCTCTATCTCTGCTCGATTGCTCTCTTGCCTGCCTGCCTGCCTCGGCCTGCTCATATACAGAGGCTGCAGCGGACGAACCGCCCGCTTGGGCCCAATCCTGACGAAGAAAGGGACAACTCCCAAAGCTTCGAACTTTGCTGAAGTAAACTGCTAAACAGTGAGTAACCCAAAGCAAAAACTCTTTTACCTAAAGACTGAATAACTTCAGAGACTCAAAAGACTCTAAAGAAATCACAGACACTCTTTTATTTGCTATTTTCTGAAATGTTATTCTACAGCCTCAGATCAAAAGAATTCACGTGGGCAATTTAGTTCGGGAGGGGGATCTCCGTGTCTGAGCAATAAATCACTTGAACTTTACAAGTGAGTCCCACGTATTTTCCCCACAATCTCCCAAACTACCTTCCATGACAGGTACATTTGTAGAATATCCACAATATTTCCAGGTATAAGAAATGTCAGAATAGCCATAATAGCTTCATCTTAGCTTCCAGAATTAATTAGTAATAAATCAACTCAAGCTGCCCTCATGTTGGGCACTAAATAAAGAATGTGGTGGTTTAGGAACTTCACTCACACAAACACTGCTGAAATTTACCAGCTCAGATGGCTTGGCTGTAAGATAAAGGTCTATTTACAGCAAAGCAAACTTTGCAAATATATACACCCAATAAATTTACAAATATTTATAGTTACATACAAATTAGAAATAATACAGATATTCAGGCTCCTTCCTGGACAAAGAAACTGCCCAGAAGAGACTCAAAATCACTCTCTCTCTTTCTCTCTCTTTCCCAGAGAAACAAACAGTCAGCAAGGCTTATTTGTTATCTGTTAGTGGAGAGATTAAAGCGAAGTGAAAGGCAAAGTTAAAGAAACAAGGCTTCTGAGGCAGAAGCGGCATAGTTATTTATATTTTGTCTTTTTATCTCTTTCAGCAAACCAATGAATGATATAGAATCAATTCAAGAGAAATATTGACATACTGGAATGTGTCCAGAAAAGCTAGTGAGAGGTGTGGAACACAACCCTGTAAGAAGAGACTGAGGGAGCTGGGGTGTTTAGCCTGGAGAAGAGGAGGCTCAGGAGTGACCTCATTGCTCTCTACAACTACCTGAAGGAAGGCTGTAGCCAGGTGGGGGGTGGTCTTTTCTCCCAAGCACCCAGCAACAGAACAAGGGAACATAGTCTCAAGTTGTGCTGGGGGAGGGATAGGCTGGATGTTAGGAGGAAGTTCTTGACAGGGGGGAGTGATTAGCATTGGAATGGGCTGCCCAAGGAGGTGGTGGAGTCACTGTCCCTGGATGTGTTAAAAAAAAGTACCAGATGAGGCATTGAGTGCTATAGTTTAGTTGATTGGACAGAGTTGGGTGATAGGTTGGGTGATAAGATTGGGTGATATGTTGGACTGGATGATCTTGGAGGTCTCTTCCAAGCTCATGGAGTCAGTGATTCTGTTGTTTTACAACCAGTGATCTAACGTTTCTCATTAGCATATTCCAATTAGTCTCAAACTGAATTTTACCTTACAAAAATATTCAACTTCCTGATTTACAGCCTTTGCATCAAAATAAAAGCTTGTCTTTTTCATGCTGCAGCTTAAACAGACCATGTGTTCACTGCAGTGTATTATAATAACACATGTAACAGACGTGACATCTCTTTTGACAATTTGAGTCAAATAGAAGAGGAAATTGTATCACTTGATGACCAAATGTTACAGTAAATTAGTAAGACTATAAGCAAAATTTAATTTCAATGGTACTCAGAAAATCAGATTTTGGATATCTAAGTACTTTGTCTTCATTTTTACAGCATAGTAATTAGAATCCTTGCAAGGACTATTCACATTCAAAAGCATAACACAGTCCCTAAAAAGAGTGAATAGGAAGGATTATACCATTGAACCCTGACAAGTCTAGTTGTCAAATGCCTGCACATTTCAGTATTGATCTGCATATCAAATTACAGCAATGAGGAGACAGCAGAGCAGGATCTCCAGTAATTACTGACAAATACCTTGTGCCATTCATGTTTGTGTACATGCATTCACGTACATAGATTTCCTTGTGTTTAATGCTAAGTCATAATTACAGAAGCAAGTGCTGTTAGTGAAGCTTTTACATGCTTGGTTTTAATACTTTCATGGAATAATAAAACAGTTGGGGCTGGCAGGGACCTCAAAATGTCACCTAGTCCAACCCACCCTGCAATTACCAGGCGCATCCACAAGTAGACCAGTTTGCCCAGGGCCCTGTCAAGCCTCACCTTCAATATCTCCAGGGAATGGACTCCAAATCATCTTCCTGGGTAACTTCTTCTACCTCTCGAGTACCCCCATAGTAAAGAACTTGGTTCTAACATCCAGTCTAAATCTGCTCTTCTTTAGTTTGAAGCCATTACCTCTCATCCTGTCACTGCAAGCCTTCATGTAGGCTCCCTTCAGGTACTGGAAGGCTGTTAGGTCTCCCTGTAGCCTCCTCTTCTCCAGACTGAACAACTCTATCTCCTTCAGCCTGTCCTTGTAGTAGAGATGATGCAGTACTCTAGGTGAAGTCTCACCAGATGTCCCAGGTTGAGGCTATAGGGTTAAAAAAAATTTTCTGGGTACTATAAGATTGCTATTCAATCCCATAATTCTGCTAACTCTTTATAGACTCACAACAAGGTCAGTTCGTTCTCCTTTCCTCCTCCTCCTGCCCTGTGGGTGTGGTAGAAGACACTTTATCTGGAACATGTAAACAGTAGGCCTCTTGGATGGCAGAGGCGTTGCAGGGGTAGGAGGATTGGGAGGATTGGAGCACTGGGGAGTGTAGATTTAGTTTTTTGGGGATGAGGGAAACTTCAAGGGGGTTTGCCATGATAATTGCTTTGTAATGTCTATCGCTGTGTTCTCTCTCTCTAAATATAATTCTGTATTTTCTCTCCAATTTGATTTGAGAATTTAATCTCTGTCATCTCGCTCTAAAAAAAACTACTACACCAGAGCAGAGCAAAGTGGCAGAATCACCTCTCTGCATCTCCTGGCAATGTATCTTTTGATGCAGCCCAGGAAGTGATTGGTCTTCTGGGCTGCAAGCGCACACTGTCCATGTCCAGCCTCTCATCCATCAGCACTCCCAATTCCTTTTCCACAGGTCTGCTTTCTATCACATCATCTCCAATCTGTATTGATAGCGAGGATTGTTATAGCTCAGGTGCAGAACACTGAACTTGCTCTTCTTGAGCCTCATTGTAAGGGCAAGACAGATTTTATATTAAAAAATAGTATCTTTTATTTGTTTTGATATCAAGAATCTCACCACAAAACTTAAATTTTAACAGGTTCTTCACACAGTCATGAAAAATTGCACAGAGGAAAACAGGTAATCTAGAACACTTAAGAAATAACTAGCGAAATACAAACATTAAACTATTGGAACCGGAAAGGGGTTCTTGCTGTTGATTATACCACTTGCCCACTAGAGGGACTTGAGAGGTTCCTTTCTGCTTAAGGCAGAATGTACATTCAATGTAGTTACAGAGAGGCTTTGAATATTTACTCACAAAATGTATCTCCAAATTCCTGGGGCTAAATTGTAGTTTCAAACAGTACACAACACTTGACAGGAGTTCAATTGGTGTCTTGTTAGGCAATGAAGACTTCTGGATCTTCCTCCTGTCTAGTAGGATGCTGTGGAGGGATTAGATGATCTCTGACCTGATTCTAGTTCCTACTGGATTACTCTATGTCACAGAATCACAGAATTTCTTAGATTGGAAAAGCCCTTCAAGATCATTGATTCCAATCATTAGTTTCACACTAACAAGTCCTTGACTAAACCAAATCCTTCAGAACAACGTCTGGAGGATCACTATGAATTGCTATGGTTGGAAAGGACCACCAGGATCATCCAGTCTGACCTTCATCCCAACACCCTTAATCACTAGACCAGAGCCTCAAGCACCACATCCACTCTGCTTTTAAACACCTCCAGGGATGGCAACTCCACCATGTCTCTGGCCAGCCTGTTTCAGTACCTGACCACCTGCTCAGTAAAAATCTTCTTCCCAATCCAACCTAAACCTCCCCTGATGCAACTTGAGGCCATTGCCTCTTGTCCTGTCATTAGTAATTTAGAAGAAGAGACCAGACTCATTACAACCTCCTTTTAGGTAGTTGTAGAGGGTAATAACGTACCTTCTCAGCCTCCTCTTCTCCAGACTAAACAATTTCAGTTCCCTCAGCCACTCCTTATGGGTCATGTTTGTCAGACCTTTCACCAGCCTCATCACCCTTCTCTGATCCCACTCCAGCACCTCCTTCCCAGCACTCCCAGTCTTGGCAGAAGACGTGCAAATGTGCAGACAGGCACAATGTCACACTAGTGGCTAATTTTTGCCTATTACAAGGAGGTACTTACTGCCTATTACTGATTAACTAGGGAAGACAGTTCCTAGTGCACAATCCCTAAGCATCAGGGTTTGTTATTATGCAGCAATGCTGGCTTGGAACTTATCAGGCAGAGCATGGCAGCACACAACAGCAGAGAGCAATGGCAGAGAGATCACTGTTTTTATCTGCTCATCCCTTTTATCAATTCAGCCTGAGTCTAATGGCTCTTTGTCCATCAGAATGGAACTTTGCCAAACTTGACCATATTATATGAGCCAGTGTAGTGAATGGTGGCATGAACTCCACAGGATTTTCCAAGTGAAGACCTTTATTTGCATTACTGTTCTGCTTATATACATTTTTAGTTCTATTCACTAGAGATAGGCTTCTGTTCACACATTCAGCTCCCCATGCATAGTGATTACACTGGCTGATTAAATCAAGACCTACACTCAAATTCCTACCATTCACAGTTTCACGGTTCCTCTTATCTTTATCTGCCATCTTTACAAAAGATATAGCATTGTTTCTTCAGTACTGAACATATCACCTCCCATAAGCCAGTGCTTACTTCACTCATGTAGGTACTTCATGTGTAGGTACCTGTTTACTTGATAGCACCAAGCCTTTGTCTTCCTTTTCCACCCTTGTTTCCCCCATCAGCAAAAGGAAAGGGGAACAGGGTACATGTCTGGACAAGCCAGGGCATTTTTTAGGCCTATTCACCTTCCAAGACACTTATGAGGTTCACCTAGGCCCACATTTCCAGCTTGTTCAGGTCCCTCTAGATGACATCCCATCCCTCTGCTGTATCAACACTATCACTCAGCTTGGTGTCATCTGCAAACCTGCTGATGGTGCACTCAATCACCCTGTCTATATCATTGATAAAAATATTAAACAGCACAGGTGTCAGTATGGATATCTGAGGGACAGCATTTGTCACTGTTCTTCATCTGCGCTTCAAGCCATACACACTTCTAAACATCTGCCTCTAAGAATAAACTGTCAAACTTAATTTTTCCTGTGTTTACAAGTTAATTTTCCTCAACATCACAGAAAAACATCCACATTATTCTTCTAGAGTATGAATTACTATTTTTCATTATGCTCATACAGCTTACAATACAGTGCTTTTAATTAAAATGCTCTTTTAAAAGTTTGGGATAGTTTTAGATGTTCTTCATCTGATTTCCCTATGGAGATTTTATGTCCAATTCAGGCTGAAGAACCCTTTAGGTTGGCACAGAGCATAATGGGTCAGAAAGCAAAGAGGAACAAACATGGAGTAAAAGTAAAATAAAGCATAGGGGGCACTCAGAGGGAAAGATACAGTCTAGCTTCTAAATGCTGTGCAAGAAATTTAGTTTCTGCACAGCCACTTAATTGTAAAATAAAAAGCAAGGTTACTAAGGAAAAAAAATCAGATCAAACACAGCCTAGATGCAAACTTTGGAATAATAATCTATTCAGTTCCAAGAGTGATTAGAGATTTGAGTGTCACTTGGGAGTGACACAATTTCTAATTCTGATTTTTAGATTAAGTATTGGGAAATATATGCTTTTCCCTGCAGATAACTGTTCTAGAGAACAATTAGTCGTAGTTGTAAGATTTAGTATTTGCTACCAACCTTATTTCTGGTATTTATCCACATATATCATTTGCAGATTTTGTCCAAAAGTAGATCAAAATAGCTGTATTTAATTTCCTGAGTGCAGCTATAATCACACATAGCTTAGTTTTGTCTTTTTTCACACAACAGTCTGCATACAAACTCACACAATGGTGTATTCTCTTTGTCTGAAAAAAAGTATTTAGTACATGGTTTGATTATTTTGTTTAGGTTTGGGGTGTTTTTTTTGTTTTGTTTTTGTTGTTGCATTTTTCATTCTGTTTTAATTGTTTTCCAAGTAAGCTTTTGACACTTTTGGAAACCTTACATTTGAAAAAGGATCTGGGAAGTAAATTTCTTTCATAGAAGGTGAGGACAAGAAATGTTTCAATCATTTTTGTTGCTTCTGACAGTTCAACTCACCAAAGACTTCTGAAAAGCTTTAATAACTGTCACAATGTAAAGGTCACAGCTAGGACTGAAAGTGTAAATCAATTATGACACTGAAAAAATGTGAGTGAGATGGAAGACTGAGGGTATACATGTGCATGTGTGCACGTGAGACAATGTATTTAATAAAAACATCATCAAAAATTAACAAGTAATGTTCATTTTTAAAGCAGTTGGAAAGTATAAAGTTCTTAAATTAAATGCCTTTATACCTTTTAAATTTTGGGTTGTAATTTGCATTAGACTATAGCACAAATGCTTTAAAATATTACTTCAAAATATAGTCCTCATGTCAAGAAAAGAATAATTAAAACAGAAAACTGAGCATTTGGATGCCCATCAATTTCTTTTAATAATTAGAAAAGTGAGGTGTTTGGTTTTTTTTTAGTATTACCAATTTTTGCCCCAGGTGTTAAAGGCAGTTTGGTTTATTAAAACAGTACGCTGCCTTAAGATGTGGTTTTGGAATATGAATTATGAATATTAATAAAATTATTATCTCTAAGCACAATTTTTAAAAACTTATTTGTGGGAATGCAATGTGAGAAGGAATAATAACAATCAGACTGTTCATTTCGACCTTGGTTTCCATGACTTCAGGGTGCCTCCCACAGGAGAGGAGGGATAGTGAACACCTGGGTAATGAGAAAAACAAGGCATGATGTATGTAAAAGACTAGGTTGTTCTTACCTAGATTATGCTAGTGTGTAGGTGTGTGTCTATGCTCAAGACTATATAAATGGAATCATCATGAACAATAAAAGTCTCTGGTGGAATTCACATTGAATCGTATGGAGTTCATGTGATATCCCTCACTACATGATGTCCAAGGGATCAGGCCCAGCCAGCATGGGTTTAGGAAGGGCAGTGTTGTGGAGGCAGGGAATTAATGTGGCCAAGTCAGGAATTTATAGAAAAAATAGAGTTATTTTATTTTCCCAAAAACCTGCCCCCAAAACTATATACAGAAACTAATTAAGTTTTAATTAGCAGATTCAGTCAGATTGAGAAGATCTACAAGGATACCATATGTAAATTTGACTATTTTGGAAGTCAGAAGTTGGAAAAGGCTAAGCTACTAAATATAGAATTCCCCACTATTAATCAGGCTGAGCCAAAAAGTTTACTCACAGGTGAGTCAGGCTGGCTGAAAGAAAGGGAGGTCCAGATGCTTGTCCCCTCCTCTCTTTCAGAAGCCATCCAAGGATCGTTAAGGACTATCAAGCCTGCATAAAGGGTGCTTCTGGTGGAAGCCATCCAAAGCAGAGATGGCCCTGTCCCTCAGGAGCTTGTCCTTCAGAGCACCAGGGGACTCTTTCTTGCAGAATCTATCCAGGCAGAGGGAGAACTCTAAGGCGGAAGCCCCAAGGCAGGAAGTCCCCCAATATTTATGCTCTTCCTAGACAAAGAGCTGAGTTGCCACTGCCTAGGCATGAAGACCACAGCCAGTCACCAGCCCAGTTCCAGCATGGGCATTTGCATGGGGCACCCCTCGTGCTGGAAGAGCACTTTGCTTCCCACCTTCACACCTGCAGGGTAGGGGGGAAACAGGTGTTTTCACACCTTTTCCTCTTCCATTCAAACCACAGAGGGAGAGGAATTTCAGGGTATACAGGACTCCAGGACAGGCAGGTCCTGTCTCACCAACCTGATCTCCTTTTATGATCAGGTTACCTGCCTGGTGAATGTGGGGAAGGCTGTGGATGTAGTCTACTTGAACTTCAGCAAAGCCTTTCACTGGCTGCCACAACAAGCTCCTAGCCAAGCTGGCAACTCATGGTTTGGACAGATTCACTCTGATAGGGGCCAAGAACTGGCTGGAGAGCTGGGCCCAGAGAATGGTAGTGAATGGTGCCACGTCCAGTTAGCAGCTGTCACTAGTGGTGTTCCCCAAAGATCAGTGCTGGGCCCAGTTCTGTTCAATATCTTTATTGATGATCTTGACCAGGGGACTGAGTCCAGCAACAGTAAGTTTGTAGATGACACCAAGCTAGGAGCAGGTGTTGATGTGTTGGAAGGTAGGAGAGCCCTGCAGGGGGTCCTAGACAGCCTGGATGGGTGGGCAGAGGCCAGTAGGATGAGACTGAACAAGGCCAAGTGTAGGGTTCTACACTTTGGCCACAACAACCCCAAGCAGCGCTACAGGCTGGGGACAGAGTGGCTGCAGAGCAGACAGGAAGAAAGGGACCTGGAGGTAGATAGTATGCTGAAGATGAGGCAGCAGTGCGCCCAAGTTGCCAAGAGAGCCAATGGCATCCTGGCCTGCATCAGGAAGAGTGTGGCAAGTAGGAAGAGGGAGGTTATTCTTCTCCTGTACTCAACACTGGTCAGGCCACACCTTGAGTACTGTGCCTAGTTTGAGGGTCCTCAATTCAAGAGAGATGTTGAGGTGCTGGAACATGTCCAGAGAAGGGCAACAAAGCTGGCGAGGGGCTTGGAACACAAACCCTATGAGGAGAGGCTGAGGGGGCTGAGGTTGTTAAGCCTGCAGAAGAGGAGGCTCAGGGGTGACCTCATTGCTGTCTACAACTACCTGAAGGGAGGCTGTAGCCAGGTGGAGGTTGGTCTCTTCTGCCAGGCACGCAGCAACAGAACAAGGGGACACAGTCTCAAGTTGTGCCAGGGGAAGTATAGGCTGGATATTAGGAAGAAGTTCTTCCCAGAGAGAGTGGTTTGCCATTGGAATGGGCTGCCCAGGGAGGTGGTGGAGTGACCATCCCTGGAGGTGTTCAAGCAAAGACTGGATGAGGCACTTAGTGCCATGGTCTAGTTGATTGGATAAGGCTGTGTGCTAAGTTGGACTGGATGATCTTGGAGGTCTCTTTCAACCTGGTTGATTCTATGATTCTAACAGGTGGTAACCTACACCGCATTCCTGAGGGAAGGTTTGTGGCTAAGATTTTTTTACAAGGCCTCTTATGCTCAGTTGTGCAAATAGATTACATAATGTGTACAGTACATAGGGCTGTACCAAACTATTTCTAACAATTTAGCAAAACCAACAAAATGCAGACAGTAAACTTTTGGAGAGAGATTCTAGTAGTGTAATATGCCATTTGCCCTCTAGGGTGAATCAAGAGGCTCCTTTCTGCTGAAGCAGAAGGCACAATTAGTTACAGAGTAAACAGAAACAAAGCAAAGGGCTTCAATTACAAAGATGTTTTCTAGAATATTTAGTTGCAAATTAGTACCTTCAGATTTCCAGCACGCAACGCACTTGTCACTGGTATGGTAGCCAGCAAAGCTGTTAGAGTTTTCCCAGGGCATTTACGCTGTTGGGGCGTCTCATAGGGCCCTCTGACTTGGTTTTGGTTTATCATCAGGTGAATGATGTCATTCCAGGGTGCTAGGCTTGGCACAGAGTTTCACAGGTGTGCAGACAAGTATGATGTCCTGCAGCTTGGCAGTAACCTGCCTTCTCTCACCATGCGGGCTGCAGTGAGGTCTGTATAAGTGACCTCTCCAGCTAGGAGCAGCTTACTCACTTTCAATATCTGTAGCTACTAGGGGCAGCGCAGCTTGCTCAGAGTCACTTGTCTCTCCCAGTCTTACCCCTTCTACACAGTCTAGACTGCTGTTACCTGCCGTCAAGGTTGTCCATGATAAGGCTGTTTGGTTTCGGGCATCTTTTGGCAATGACTCTTGCCTACATTGTGAAAAGCACTCATGCTATGCCCTGGTAAACTGAGGCACAGCAAAGTTTCCAGGTAGACAAGCTTGAAGCTTCAAAGCTTGTTATAGGAGCAAGGCTGGTCTTGAAGCAGCAAGGCTTCCTTGTTGTCAAGCAACAAGGCTAGGCAAAGCATAGAAAGGCAAGGCAAGACATAGTGAGGTGAGGCATGGCAAGTTGCTTACAACTTCTGACCTGCTTTTATCATTGCCTGAGTCTTGATTGCTTCACTGAGCAATGGAGACTAACCAATCAGAATGGCACTTTGCCAAAACTAATTATATCAGGTGAAGCCATGGGCATGCTTTACCCAAATATGGGGAAATATGACCAATGAATGAGACAGGCACAAGCCAAGTGTATGTACCTTGTTTACCAGAGAATGTAAACAGGAGCAAAACAAGTCTGAACAAGGCAGAGTCCTTAGACTCAGTGGCTCTAGATTTTTGTCCTCTTTCTTGCAGCTCTCCCCACTCCAGAAGGAGAATGGGGAGTGGGGAACCATGTCTGGACACGCCAGGATGCATATTAGGCCTCTTTTGGGCCTACCATGACATAGGATTTGTAGTTTCTGAACATTTCCCAAATTCAGAATACAGTACATTCCTGTGAGGAAACGGGGGAAAAAAAAGAAAAGGGAATTTGCACAGCTATTGTACCAGAGGTATGCTACAAACTGAAAGTTTAGAAAGTTATTCAGTACCAGAGAACCCACACATGTTAATTTTGTTATTCCCAAAGATATAAAAACATCTAGTTATGAAGAGAGTATTCTACTACCCCTCAAGGAGTATGATCTAATGGTGTACATACTGTAAGTATGATGAGCTTCCTTATCTATATCATTAGGGAGCTGTACTGCTAGGTCTGCAGGCCATGCATATATCACTGAGCACATATGTTATAGTTTCTGTAACTCCAGGGAAAAAAAAAAAAAGTCTATCCAGATGACAATTTTCTTATAGCATGAAACAGAAAAGGACAGCACCATGAATATACCTAAAAGCAACTCTTGAACAGCCATGCCAAGTATGTCACACAATCCTGCTTAGAACAGGAGAAAGGAATAGGCAAGGTACTGAGACTCCTTCTAATCTGAATCCTAGAAGCCCATGAACCTATTTTATTGATTTATAAGACAAAACACTACTCATTGTGATTCACTGTTGTTATTATTATTGCTCTGAGCAACCTGATTTGATTGATGATGCCCCTGCTTACTGAAGGAGTGTTGGACTACATGGGCTTAATTTAAAGGTCCCTTCCAGCCTAGTGCACTATATGATTTTATGAAGTAATGTAGAAGCAGTAAACTAACACATTGCATAGACAAGAGATGGCAACACAGAGATCTGGAAATTACCAGGAAAAAATGAGATGCGAATAGGCAATATGATAGGCAATATGCTGAAGATAACTGGGAGCAGTCTGCTGCTAAATATGTGTGAAGGTCAGCAAGAAATTTTGGAAGTACAGCAAAGAGAACTTGCCATGCAAAATCATGCATAATTCACTTAACTGAACCAGTGTCTGTAAATTGCCTCCTTTGCAAAACCATTCCATTCTATTTTTTTTTAGGAATTATTTAAAACTATATGTATTAAATCTCAGTTTCTTCTTACTCTGAAGTGTCCATAAAATCTTAGATACTGAGCAAACAATGACAAGCTGTGAGCCACAGTGATCTGCAGCTATTTCTTTTCTCACATCTACATTGTTTCTTAGTATGAAAATACTGATTTGTGTTTCAATAGCTGTTATGAATTGACCAATTTACTGTGATTATTTTACATCTCATCTACAAAACACAAAACCAAATCCTCAGATCTACACAAGAGCACCTTCAGAGCAAGCCCTCAGCAGTCTGATCTGGTGGAGGGGGTCCCTGCCCATAGCAGGGTGGTTGGAATCAGATGATCTTTAAAGTCCCTTCCAGCCCAAACCATTCTATGAATCTATGAGTCCAATAGAGTAATTAAATGTCATTGCTACATTCACAGACTCTCAGAGTATATCACTGCTTATGCAGCAGGTGAATAGTATATTGTTTAGGTATGTATGCTGCTTAATAGCAACACAAATGTCACAGTCATGTGAGACTCATGTGACAGCGTCCATGGATAAATCAATTGACCTATCATGTGCCCATCAGTATGTCACATCTCTGCCTTGATGTCCAGACAAATCATAGGCCCACCGAGCTAAGAACAGTTCACCTTGGTGTTTTCAATGAAAACCAAAATCACAGTTTGTTATTGACTTGAGAAATGTTAGCAGCTTGGTTTGCCTGCTGGTTGTGTTGGTGTTCCTCAGTAGCTCTGCTCTTAGGCATGTGTGCATCTACATGCTGCACCTTCACTGGAATCTTCTCAAGATGAACATCAATGTCCTGCCACAGATCAGTGCACCAAATAGGCTTTCCTTTCCTCTGTCAGTCATTCTTTTTCCTAGTCCTTTAGCCAACCCCATAGAGCATTGGCTACCATCCATGAGTCGGTGCAGAGGTAAAGGATAGGCCAATTTTCATGTTCAGCTACATCAAGACCAAGTTGGACAGCTTTTACCTCAGTGAATTGACTGGATTAACCTTCTCCATCTCTTGCTTCAGTAATTCTCCTGGTAGGACTTCAGACTGCTGTCTTCCTTCTCTTATTCTTGACAAAACAATGGGAACAATGTGTGAACAAGCACAAATATTTTCCTGATCAGAGAGATCGTTCTGAGGAGCTCTCTCAGCACAAGTTACCCTCTCCTGTGGAGGTTTGGTACAATTTGTGCCTTCTGGCCAATTGGTGATTACTTCCACTAGGTCAGATTGCTTGAGATTTTCCATTTCTGCTCTCTGGGTCATCAAAGTCATCCACCTAGACCAGGTTGCATCCGTAGAATGATGTAGTGATAAACCTTTACCTTTGAACATCAAATTCAGAACTGGTAGTGTAGGATCTATGTTTCTTCCACTCTTTCTCAGTTAAATTTATTTCAGTCTGCAATTTAGTTAACTCTTGAGATACACCAGTGATTCCAGAAATAGTTATAGACTGTCCCTTTACAATTTGATGGTAATAGAGTACACAGAGCATCTGTGTCAATCAAAACTCTGTACTTCTGCATTTTTGAAGTGCCAAGGCCATCTAATGAATACATTCCAATAGATTCTGTTTTCTCCATCATTGCTCTCCTCCTCTTGGCTGGAGGCAGGGCCCTTCTAATGCTGAGCATAGCATATAGGGTGCACATAGTGCTTAGAGTTATGGTGGAAAGAATTGCAGTTGGTAGAATAATTGTAGTTACGGGAAGCTGAGGTAGTGACAACTACCTTTCTGGAATTGTTAACTGCTTCTGCCACTCTGCAGTTCCCTCACTCTTTTCAAAAGAACTGAAGTAGGTTGACCATCCCACTTATTCATGCTCTTACCAAATTGGTCATGAAGACTTATCCAAAGAGACCCATCTGATTGCTGATGTCTAGGTGGAATTTGCCTCTTAGACTGAAATGGCCTTCTAGGAGATGAATGTCTGTTTCTGATGGCAGAGACATTTTTCCACTTAGAACGTGAAGGAAAGGTGTCTTTCTCCTTTGCCAACTTGGATATGAGGGTTGGTAAGGAGTTTTTAATACACTCCCTCAACTCTTTAATGCTATCTTTTATATCTACTGCTAGAGGTTTTATGGCAGAAACTATAGAAGTCTGTTGAAGACTGTCTTCTAGCTCTCTCATTTGGTCAGTAAATTCAGCAACAGTAGAAAGCCTTGCATCCTTGTTTTTTTCCCATAGATCTACGTGCCAGATTATTAGCATAAGATGGAGGAGCAAGTTTAATAAGCCATTTAATAAACAGATAAACACGGGTTTATCTGTTTTCTGTTTTGCTTTCCTGAGATGGGGAACAGAAACAGTTTTAGCAGTTGCAGGGTATCATCAGCCTTAGCCACAATCACAGCTTGACTGGGAGTGCCAAACGTTGCTTGGCTGTTTGCCCCCTTATCAGGAGCAAGCTAGCTCTTGGCAAACTTCCCTGCCTCTGCTAGACTTGTTTCTATTCCCACATCTGAGTGCAGAAGTGTCCATGCCTCACTAGCCATGGCTGCTTCAGATGGAGATTCCTCATTAGTGGCAGACTCCCCACTCTGCTTCACATGCACCCCTGCACTATTGTTTACACCATTCTGACCTTGGTTGCCTAGTAATGTTATCTGACTAGTCTCAGAAGTTCTGCTTCTCCACCACCTGCACAGTCTGCAGAAATGTCTCCTTAAAGTGGCATTGCGTGATTTTTTTTTTTACATACCAAACTACATACAGGCCTATTATTACAATTACAAGGACCAGAATCAAATATAAAAGATGTACAGCAGTACTACTTCCAAAAACATGGCAGTCCAGCTGTTCCACAAAATCTCCTGCACTCACAGGGAGAACCAACTCCATTAGATCATATGAAACACTCACAGTAGCAGTCTTATAAGCAATAGAATTACAGCCTATCCAATCAAAACAATAATTACTAGACCTTGCAAATACAGATTTCAATTGTTTCCATATAATATTTATCAGATACCAGGCAGTTTTCTGATAGAGGTTTGAAAGGATACATTTGTAGAATATCCACATTACTGCTGGGTAAATGAAACACCGGATCAGCCATAATAACTTCATCTTATCTTCTGGAATTAATTAGTAATAAATCAACTCAAGTTGGCCCCATGTTGGGTGCCAAATAAAGAATGTGATGGGTTAAGGAACAATCACACACATTATTGAAGTTTACCCAAATTCAATTCAATCATGTACAAACAAAAGAAGTCCAGAAGGGGCTCAAAGCCACCCTTTCTCTCCCAACCAGCAAGGCTTAGTTGTTATCTGTTAGCCACCATCAGTGTAGAGATTAAAGCATAGCAAATGACAGTGAATAGGTCCAATGCTTAGGAGTGCAGAAGGCAAAGGAGGGACAAATTGTTTACATTTTGACATTTTATCCTCTTTAGCAAATCAATGAATGATACAGACTTTATCATTATTTTCTTTCTACAACCAAGGATATAATTTCTCTCATTAGATTATTCCAATTGGTTTCAAACCAGCACAATAACCCTCACTTTTAATTTAATTTTAAAAATAAAATGATAGGAAATGCAACTTTCATGATTATGCAAAATTATACATTAAATGTATAAGAAAAATACTTGTTTATGTGAATCTGTTATTAACCGCTAGATGATGATGATAACCTAATACTTCACATGACATTTCAAAGTATTTCATATATGCCATATTACTGTATATCATTTAGATAAAGCCACAAAGAAAAAGAAAAAAGGTTTAAAAAAAAACAGATTACTTTGATAACATTGTAACATTGAGTACTGATTCTCCTCAGCTGGAAGGGAGTGAAAGCAGAGAAGGAAGCAGCAACATAGCTCTACAGAAGTTGAAAGCATGAGCTCATGAGATAAATTATGCCTAGTTCTAATCTGACACACGTATCACCACATTATGTTAGCTTTAAAGGATATATCATTTGCACTAACATTTACTCATAACTGAATTTAGTTTGAAACACATGGCTCTTCTCTGATGATGATGATGATTGTGATTTTCTGATTAGAACTCCATATAATACCATTAAACCCTGCTGCTTGTGAAACAGCACTATAAGCTTGTCTTTTTCTAGGCTTTTAATGTATGAAAAATTCTTCCTGTCATTCCTGCCCTGACCCACTACACTATTCAGAGATTCAGCACAGTTATGACTCAAAAAACATAAAATACTATTTAAATATAAGTAATTTTAATTATTCATGTAAGTTTAAGTAAAACTTAAACAGGGAATCTATGTTTTGAAACTTCAAAAACTTCATAGCTTTCTTGGTTTCAATGCTTACAACTTGAAAAGAATGGACAACACAAGAACCATCAGAGAGCAACAGACAAGAAACTATACTGCAAACTTTTTCACAAGACACAGATCATCAGAGTCTCAGAATCATCATAGACCTTAAGATCATCCTTGTCATTAGAAATAGTCAGGCAAGTCACTAGACCTTAGGTGTCTTACGATTAAAGGAACTAACTCTTTCTTGAAACAATGAGCTATCTAATTCCTAAGTCTGAACTGAAAAGGGAGTTAACAAATAAATCATTACAGTGTATGTTTGACTTAGATATAGGTGAAGAAATACTCTCCCTATTTCCATAATAAAAAATGCATAAATCCTGTATGTATGTGGAGAGTTAACACAGCCATCTCTCCCCTAAGACAAGTGAGGGAAAAGCAAGTGAAGGAAAAGTATTATAGAATCAACCAGGTTGGAAGAGACCTCCAAGATCATGGTATAGGGTTAACACTCCGGGGGAGGAACCCTGAACCTGACCCTAGGGGTCTTGGCCCTTCCCCAGGGGTAGGCCACACTCCAGGTGATGGTTAGCCCACTCCCCCCACTTCCTGTGCTATAAAAGAGAGGGGCTTCCTGCTTCTCTCTCTCTCTCTTGCTTCGATCCCTCTCGACACACACACACACACACACACTGCATACCAGCACACCACGTGGCAGCCACGAGGCAGAGACACCATCACATTGCTCGGGTTGTATCCATCCCTTTTTGTATTTTTGCTGTTTTCCCTTCCCTATCCTTTGTAAACTTCCCTACCTCAAATATCTTTTCTAAGTTATTGTTAAACTTTTCCTTTTTTTTACTTCCAAATCAAGTGAGATTGATTTATTTGGGGGTGCTTACCTCTCTCTCTCCCTGTATCTAATCCCTATATTTGGGAAAGGAGGAGGAAGAGGGGAGGGCACTCTCTAAATTGTTGTTGGGTCTATTAAATTTATTAGAGTCTCTGGGAACTTGCATTTGAACCCAAGACAATCATCCACTCCAACCTATCACCCAGACCTATCCAGTCAACTAGACCATGCCACTAAGTGCCTCATTCAGTCTTTTCTTGAAGACCCCCAGGGACGGTGCCTCCACCACCTCCCTGGGCAGCCCATTCCAATGCCAATCACTCTCTCTATGAAGAACTTCCTCCTAACATCCAGCCTATACCTACCCCGGCACAACTTGAGACTGTGTCCCCTTGTTCTATTGCTGCTTGCCTGGCAGAAGAGGCCACCTCCCACCTGGCTACAATGTCCCTTCAGGTAGTTGTAGACAGTAATAAGATCACCCCTGAGCCTCCTCTTCTCCAGGCTAAACAGGCCCAGCTCCCTCAGCCTCTCCTCATAGGGTTTATGCTCCAGGACCCTCACCGGCTTTGTTGCCCTTCTCTGGATACATTCCAGCACCTCAACATCTCTCTTGAATTGAGGAGCCCAGAACTGGACACAGGACTCAAGGTGTGGCCTGACCAGTGCTGAGTACAGGGGAAGAATAACCTCCCTTGTCCTACTGGCCACACTCTTCCTGATGCAGGTCAGGATGCCATTGGCTCTCTTGGCCACCTGGGCACACTGCTGGCTCATCCTTAGTCTACTGTCTATCAGTACCCCCAGGTCCCTTTCTTCCTGTCTGCTCTGCAGCCACTCTGTCCCCAGCCTGTAGTGCTGCTTGGGGTTGTTGTGGCCAAAGTGCAGAACCCTGCACTTGGCCTTGTTCAATCTCATCCCATTGGCCTCTGCCCACCCATCCAGCCTGTCCAGGTCCCTCTGCAGGGCTCTCCTACCTTCCAACAGATCAGCACCTGCTCCTAGCTTGGTGTCATCTGCAAACTTACTGATGCTGGACTCAATGCCCTCGTCCAGGTCATCAATAAAGATATTGAGCAGGCCCAGGCCCAGCACTGATCCTTGGGGAACACCACTAGTGACAGCTGCCAACTGCATGTGGCACCATTCACCACCACTCTCTGGGCTCTGCCATCCAGCCAGTTCTTGATCCAGCTCAGAGTGAATCTGTCCAAACCATGAGCTGCCAGCTTGGCTAGGAGCTTCTTGTGGCAGACAGTGTCAAAGGCTTTGCTGAAGTCCAAGTAGACTACATCCATAGCCTGCCCCACATTCACCAGGCAGGGAACCTGATCATAAAAGGAGATCAGGTTGGTGAGGCAGGATCTGCCCTTCCTAAACCCGTGCTGGCTGAGTCTGATCCCTTGGCTATCCTGTAGGTGCTTTGTGATGGCACTCAAGATGACCTGTTCCATCACCTTGCCTGGCACTGAGGTCAGGCTCACACCAAAAAAAATCAGAATGAGATAAAGATTTCAGATAAAAAAAGTTTTATTATAAATGAGATAACATAACAAACAATGATCTTGGCCTATTTTGCAGAAAAGTTCAGGGAAACGCAGAAGCAGCAGAAGCCAGGACCTAAGCCAGGACCTTTGAGCCAGTCTGTACTTTCCGCTTGTACCAATCTCAAACTAAGTTAGTTGTGCACACCTCTTCCAAGTACTATATAAGCTGACGTATTGTGTCAATAAAGCGTACTGCTTGCAGCTAGCTCATATTGAGTCCTCTCATCAGTACTCTGATCCTCCTGCCTCCACTGGCTTCCGGCGACCGCAAAGCAGTGTAGTGTGAATATCAGCAGCAAATTCCACTCAAACAATTACATTCTCCACCCCCTGTTCTATACCATCTGCATCATGCTCAGCTGCAACTAATATCAAACAACATACATCAGTCACTATTCATTCTTGTTCAAAATGCAATTACCTTGCAGTATACAGAAAACTTCTCACTGAAGATGCTATGGAGCTCTACTCTATTCTGGTACAGTCTGAATCACTTTACGAGCAATCCAAATGGCAGGGATGTGTTTCCACTTTTGGAACAGCCAATTCCAGTGACTCCTTCTACCCCACTAAGTGAAAGCAAACTGTGGCTTGTGTTCTGGTGCTCAGCTTCCAATACACTCATCTCTTCAGATGCCCCTGTTACACCAGAAATACAGATGGGTTCCACTCCTTGTAGTTTGTTGGCATCAGAGAACACTGTGAAACAATATCTGCTAAAGCTTTATAAACTTCTGGATTCAACTTGCCAAGGCATTGGTTTCGTACAATCCAATAAATCCAACTGTCCCTCTCCTCCATCTGATTCTGACTGGAATTACTTGTATCTTGAGAAGAGGCTTTGGGAGTCCCTTCAGGAGGATCAAAAGCAGTATGAATTATTCTGCTTTTTTGGGGAGACTTTCTAAAGGGAACTGAGGCAGCATTCTCTTGGGGATAATTTCCTTGTAATTCAGGTACTCACACAGCTAGGACCAAAGTGGGGCTTCTGTCATACTTCCTCATATCTTCCCCATGGCCCCATAAGTAAAACAATAGGGCATGCTGAGATGTGTACCTCACAGATTTTATCTCTTGCATGGGAAACACCTACACCTCATGGCTAAAACACAGGACCACACAAGTGCAGAATAGAACATGTAATTTTTGAGTTTTGACCCTTCCAGGATGGTTTCTTCACAGCTGAAACACAGGCCTGTACAGAGGAGGATAGATTTCCTATGCATTGCTGGGGTCTGATAGTCATTTCATCCACCATTTGTCCTTGATCATCTGCAAAAGCCAGAAATGAAGACCAAGTGAGCATGCCTGACTCTTGTTCCAGTGATCATCTTGATCCATCCTCATCTTTCCCAGAGAAGCTGTTTGTATAGGGACAGCTGATACAGGCATAGGGTGGTTCTCTAGTACAGCTGCCATGCATGTTGGTCTCTGTAGGTCCAAAGACCTTCTCTTGTCCTTTAGCACCCTGAACAGTGATAAGATGTATGGACCAGACCCCAACACACTGCAGTGATTTCTGTGTTTTGAGAACTTCCAGACATTTCACTAGCTTGTGAGGATTTTGCTCTCATTCAGGGGTGAAATTCCAAAACACTGGATGTGACCAGTGACCTAGGCATTTGTCTATACTCTCCCACATATCCTGCCTCTTGTAATTATCCAGCAGATCTCCCAGTAGGATTCTTGGGAGAGACCAGTACTACTCAGATTAAACCAGAGTCAGCTGTCCTACCAGTAAACAGCACAGAAACAGCACAGTTTTAAGCCATTCCGCTAAGCTGATGCTCAGCACTATCACAAACACAAACATGGCCCCAGAACACTGGACCCAGCAGCTCCTGGAAAGCAAATGCATCAACATACAGAACACACTACAAGAAAAAGGGGAAAAAAACAAACAAAGAAAAAAAAACCCAACAACAACAACAACAAAAAACACCTCTCTTACCAAGCCTCAAGCTTTAGTCAAATCCTCTCTTTATCTCACTTCTGGTTACCTCAGTCTTTTTGTAACCTGCTAAAATCAACTGTCATAGTTAAGAGAGCTGATTTCAAGCCCAGCTTTGGGGTGCCAAATACTGACTGCAGTAGATTAACATAGCCTGCTATCCTCCCAACACAGAACAGCAGGAAAGTAACGTACAAAAAAAATCTAGGTTGAGATAAAGAGTTTTACTATAAGTGAGACAATATAATGCACAAATTTCTTAGCCTATTTTGCAGAAGAGCACAGAAAAATGCAGAAGCAGCATCAGAAACCAGTGACCTACCTCCCTACTCCTCCTTGGCCCATAGCCTGCCAAAAAGAAAATGAACAGCATCCCAAACCTGGAAACCAACAGCAGCAGCCAGAAAAAGAAGCCTCTGCATGCTACAATATGAATTTCAAGTTGTGTAATACTTTGCTCCAGCCAGTACTTTTACTTTGAAGCTGGAATGATGCAGCAGGGTATGAATATCAACATACTCAGTTCAATACATGACAACGTCTTTACATAAGCATCTAATTCTATCCAATTTCCAGAATTAATTCCATACTGATCTTAACAGTTAGTCAGATATACTGACTCTAGATATTACATATAAGTTAGCAATCTTAAAAAATCATTACAATACTTTCTAAATTAAGGCGTTCACACTCTCTCTATCTTTTCTTTTGCCAAAGCACTGCTACCTGAACTAGGTAAGATCTCTTTTTATTATTATGGACCCATCTTCCTTCCTCCTCCTCCTCTAAAATTAAACAATAAAAACTGCATTGATGTATTTTTTCCAAAAATTTTGAATAAAAATATTTTCACTCAAAAGTTATGGAGGTCTTTCTGTGATAAAACATTCTCACTGTATACTATTATAATTATTCAATCATGACAATTAAACAATTGCTAATAATCACCAAAATAATTTCTAAATGGCTCAGCATGCATTTTTGGTGAATGAAAATCCCATAAACACGTAGTTGGTGGCTGGATCCCCAGTATCTGAACCAGGGAAATATTAGGTTTTCAGAAAGTCTTCAAATGTTTTAAAATAATATTCCATATGCTGCATCAGAAAACAGATATTTTTTGTAACAGTAGGACAGAGAATGGGTAAAATCTTGTGTTTTACATTTCTAAAGACCAAGCCATGTCAACCTTAAAACCCTTTCAAAAATACATTAGAATTCGAATCTTAAACAATGAACCTTAGTTTGAATACATCCATACAGAAACCAGTTATGAAGATCTCATAAGTCCATGTTATCTTAGGTGAAATGGGCACTTAATCTATTCCTCTTAACTATCCTGTGCCAGGATTTCAACAGATACACCTGTCCACTTAAAGAAACACAATGTGTATAGTGAAAGTAGTTTCCTCTATGCAGAACAAACAAAATTAAAGTGCTATGAAAAATTAATTTTATTATCAGTTTTCCTATTGGTAGTGGAAAATAAAACATACAATTATTTGCACATTGTAAAGGGTTAACACTCCAGGGGGAGTAACCCTGAACCTGACCCTAAGTGGTCTTGACCACTCCCGAGGGGTGGGTCTGAACACCATCAGGTGATGGCTAGCCCACTCCCCCTTCCTGTCCCATAAAAGCAGGGGGACTTCCTGTTCCTCTTGCTCTCTGTAGCTCTCTCTGCCTCATTTTCTGCATCCCACCATTACCATCTGTTCCCGCTCTCTCTTTGTTCTACCACGTGGCCATCACCCATGAGGCAGACAAAGCCATCACCATCACAATCGGGTTGTATTTATACAGTATCATAGTATCATCAAGGTTGGAAGAGACCTCATAGATCATCAAGTCCAACCTGTCACCACAGAGCTCAAGGCTAGACCATGGCACCAAGTGCCACGTCCAGTCCTGCCTTGAACAGCTCAAAGGACAGTGACTCCACCACCTCCCTGGGTAGTCCATTCCAGTGTCCAATGACTCTCTCAGTGAAGAATTTTCTCCTCACCTCCAGCCTAAATTTCCCCCGGTGTAGCTTGAGGCTGTGCCCTCTTGTTCTGGTGCTGGCCACCTGAGAGAAGAGAGCAACCTTCTCCTGGCTACAACCACCCTTCAGGTAGTTGTAGACAGCAACAAGGTCTCCCCTGAGCCTCCTCCTCTCCAGGCTAATGAATCCCAGCTCCCTCAGCCTCTCCTCATAGAGCTTGTGCTCAAGGCCTCTCACCAGCCTTGTTGTCCTTCTCTGGATACGTTCAAGCATTTCAATGTCCTTCTTAAATTGAGGGGCCCAGAACTGAACACAGTACTCAAGGTGTGGTCTAACCAGTGCAGAGTACAGGGGCAGAATGACCTCCCTGCTCCTGCTGGCCACACCATTCCTGATACAGGCCAGGATGCCACTGGCTCTCTTGGCCACCTGGGCACACTGCTGGCTCATGTTCAGGTGAGTATCAATCAGCACCCCCAGATCCCTCTCTCTTTGGCTGCTCTCCAGCCACTCCAACCCCAGCCTGTATCTCTGCATGGGGTTGTTGTGGCCAAAGTGCAGCACCTGGCACTTGGAGCTATTGAAAGCCATCCCATTAGACTCTGCCCATCTGTCCAGGTGGTCAAGGTCCCGCTGCAGAGCCCTTCTGCCCTCCAACCCAGCCACATCTGCCCCCAGCTTAGTGTCATCTGCAAACTTGCTGATGACTGACTCCATGCCCTCATCCAGATCATCTATGAAGATGTTAAAGAGGATGGGTCCCAGCACTGATCCCTGAGGGACACCACTAGTGACAGCTGCCAGCTGGATGTGGCACCATTCACCACCACTCTCTGGGTCCAGCCCTCCAGCCAATTCCTAACCCAGCACAGAGTTTTGCCATCCAAGCCATGGGCTGACAGCTTAGCCAGCAGTTTGCTGTGGGGGACAGTGTCAGAGGCCTTGCTGAAGTCCAGATAGACCACATCCACAGGCCTCCCCACATCCACCAAGTGGGTCACCTGATCATAGAAGGAGATCAGGTTGAAGAGGCAGGATCTGCCCTTCCTAAATCCGTGTTGGCTGGACCTGAACTCTTTGCCATCCCTCAGGTGCGCTCTTATCACCCCCAAGATAACCTGCTCCATCAGTTTCCCTGGCACTGAGGTCAGGCTGACAGGTCTGTAGTTCCCAGGTTCCTCCATACCACCCTTCTTGTGGATGGGGACCACGTTGGCAGTTTCCAGTCTCCTGGGACCTCTCTGGTGAGCCAGGACTGCTGGAAAATGATGGAGAGCGGCTTGGCCAGCTCAGCTGCCAGCTCTCTCAGCACCCTGGGATGGATCCCATCTGGTCCCATGGACTTGTGGGTGTCCAGGTGGCTCAGGAGGTCCTGAATTAAATTCTTATGGATTTCCAGGGCAACACACTACTCCCCGATCCCATCCCCCAGTTCAAGAGGCCACTTGCCCTGAACTCCTCCCTCCTTACTGTTGAAAACTGAGGCAAAGAAGGCATTCAGAACCTCAGCCTTTTCTTCGTCATCAGTTATAGTCTTCCCCTCCTGGTCCATTGAGGAGTGGAGGCTCTTCATGCCCTTCTTTTTAGCATTGATAAATTTATAAAAGTGCTTTTTATTATCCTTCATGGAGGTGGCAGCCTAAGTTCTTACTGGGCCTTAGCCTCTCTAATTTTTCTCCTGCATAATTTGGCTACATCCTTAAACACGTGTGATGGTTTGGGGGTTACCCCGCCCCTCCCACACTTTGTATTTGCCCCAGCTAACTCAGACGGCCTCTGGGAATATAGATGAAGCAATTTATTTACAGCTAGCAGAATTTACAAGCAGCTATTTACAATATATACAGTTATATACAATTATATACAGAAATATACAAAGGATAAACAATACAAAAGCACAACTCCCCTCCCAGAAACCTGAGTCCCCAGGAGGGGCTCTCAAACCACCCCAACACCTCCCCCCGGCCCTCTCAACCTTACCCCAGTTCTCAGGAAGAAGAGAGGTGCAGCCAAGAGGTTAGGGAGCAAGGTTAGTAGGAGCAGGGTTAATGAGATGTGACCAGGTCTAAGGCAAAAGCAAGAGTGAGAAACGAAATGGAGAAAAAAAGTCTTTCTTCTTCCCAGAGTTCTCAGCGTGACTGTGAGAGAAGTAGACACAATTGTTTTTCATTTCACTGCCTGTTATCTAGTTCTTTTACCAAAACATCCCAGCTTGCTTCAAACTAGCACAATCCACCCCTTGTCTGCTTCGCTCAGAGTATCGCTGAGAATTATCCAATCTAATCTAAACCAATATTTTCACTAAAACAATATATACAAGTTCAGTTCACACTTCAATCAGATGTAGGTGATTCAAAAGCTCAGAACAGGGACTCTCAGGTGATGTTGGGTTCGTGCTCACGTACTGTAGATTCTATCGTAGATTCTCTCAGTGTTGGGCGCCGATGTTACCTAGAACAGAAACACTCCTAACAGCTTGAATTTAAACTCTCTCAGCTAAGGTTAAATTTCTCTGTGGAATACACTGGATTTCACCATTCTCCTGCATTACCCAGTATGTATGACCAGGACCTTCAGCAGAAACCACCCCTCGGACAGGTTTCCCTTCGCCCGAAGGAGAAAATACCCAAACAGTTTTCCCTAACAGATTCTTTTCATGTACAACAGGAACTTTATCACCGTCTACTGTTTGGACTAAATCTGATTGTGCAGGTCCTGCTCTGTTTACTGAACCTCTACTATTTACCAACCAGGTAGCTTGTGCTAAATGTTTGTCCCAGTTTTTTAGAGTTCCACCCCCCATGGCTTTGAGGGTGGTTTTCAGCAAACCATTGTAGCGCTCAATCTTCCCTGAAGCTGGTGCATAGTAGGGTATGTGATAGATCCATTCAATACCATGCTCTTTGGCCCAGTTTTTCACAAGATTATTCTTGAAATGAGTACCATTGTCTGACTCGATTCTCTCTGGAGTTCCATGTCTCCACAAGATCTGTCTCTCCAAACCAACAATGGTGTTACGTGCAGTAGCATGTGGAACTGGATAGGTTTCCAACCATCCAGTGCTGGCTTCTACCATCGTTAGCACATACTGCTTGCCAGAACGAGATCGAGGTAAAGTGATGTAGTCAATCTGCCAGGCTTCACCATACTTGTACTTTGACCATCTATCACCATACCATAAGGGCTTGATTCGCTTAGCCTGCTTAATAGCAGCACAAATGTCACAGTCATAGATGACTTGGGTGATAGCGTCCATGGACAAGTCGATTGACCTATCACGAGCCCATCGGTACGTTCCATCTCTGCCTTGATGTCCAGATGAGTCATGGGCCCACCGAGCTAAGAACAGCTCACCTCGGTGTTTCCAATCAAGGTCAATGTCAAGTTCAGAGTTGGTATCAACTTGAGCAATCTTAGCAGCTTGATCTGCCTTCTGGTTATGTTGATGTTCCTCAGTGGCTCTGCTCTTAGGCATGTGTGCATCTACGTGCCGCACCTTCACTGGAATTTTCTCCAGCCGTGCATCAATGTCCTGCCATAGATCAGCACACCAAATAGGCTTTCCTTTCCTCTGCCAACCATTCTTCTTCCAGTCCTTTAGCCAACCCCATAGAGCATTGGCTACCATCCACGAGTCGGTGTAGAGGTAAAGGATAGGCCAATTGTCACGTTCAGCCACATCAAGAGCAAGTTGAACAGCTTTTACCTCAGCAAACTGACTGGATTCTCCTTCGCCATCTTTCGTTTCGGTAACTCTCCTGGTTGGACTCCAAACCGCTGACTTCCATCTTCGCTTGTTCCCAACAAGACGACAGGAACCATCTGTGAACAAAGCATAGTTCTTTTCCTGATCAGAGAGATCACCATAGGGAGGAGCTTCCTCAGCATGAGTTATTTTCTCCTCTGGAGGTTTGGAACAGTCTGTGCCTTCTGGCCAGTTGGTGATCACCTCCACTAGACCAGGTCGGTCAAGATTACCCATTCGCGCTCGTTGGGTTATCAAAGCCATCCATTTGGACCAGGTTGCATCTGTGGCATGATGTGGTGATGAACCTTTGCCCTTGAACATCCAGTTAAGAACTGGCAGTCTAGGAGCTAAAAGCAATTGTGACTCAGTTCCAATCACTTCAGAAGCTGCTTTCACTCCCTCATAGGCTGCTAGAATCTCTTTCTCAGTTGCAGTGTAATTTGTCTCTGAACCTCTGTAACAACGTCCCCAGAAACCAAGTGGACGACCACGTGTCTCATTTGGAGCTCTCTGCCAAAGACTCCAAGTTGGACCATTGTCACTGGCAGCCGTGTACAGAATGTTTTTAATGTCCGGACCAGATCTCACAGGTCCCAAACCCACTGCATGGACTACTTCTCGCTTGATTTGATCAAAGGCTGCTTGTTGTTCAGGTCCCCACTCGAAATTGTTTCTCTTACGAGTCACATCATGCAGAGGTTTGACAATCTGACTGAAACCAGGAATATGCAGTCTCCAAAATCCCACCACACCAAGAAAAGAAAGTGTGTCCTTCTTACTGGTGGGAACTGCCATGGTGGAGACTTTGTTGATCACATCCTGAGGAATGTAACAGCGACCATCCTGCCACCGCACTCCCAGAAACTGAATTTCTTTGGCAGGTCCTTTGACCTTGTCTCTCTTAATGGCAAAACCTGCTTGCAACAGAATGTCAATGATTTTGTTACCTTTCTCGAAGACTTCCTTAGCAGTTTGGCCCCACACAATGATGTCGTCGATGTACTGGATGTGCTCTGGAGCTTTACCTTTCTCCAGTGCATTGTGGATGACTGAGTGACAGATGGTTGAGCTGTGTTTCCACCCCTGAGGCAAACGGTTGAACTGGTACTGGATTCCTCTCCAGGTGAATGCAAACTGAGGCCTGCACTCCTTTGCTATGGGAATAGAGAAGAAAGCATTAGCAATGTCTATGGTTGCATACCATTTAGCCTCCTTCGATTCCAGCTCGTACTGGAGTTCCAGCATGTCCGGCACAGCTGCACTCATGGGTGGCGTCACCTCGTTGAGGGCACGAAAGTCAACTGTCAGTCTCCAGTCGCCCGTAGGTTTGCGCACAGGCCAGATGGGACTGTTGAAAGGTGAATGAGCTTTCTCGATGACAGCCTGACTCTCCAGTTGACGAATCAGCTGATAAATGGGCAACAAAGAGTCACGGTTAGTTCTGTACTGCCTATGATGAACAGTTTGAGTTGCAATTGGCACTTCCAGGTCCTCTATGTCATGATGTCCCACAACTGCAGATTCATCAGAAAGTTCAGGTCTAACAGACAATTTCAATTTATCATCCTCAATCTCTACAGATGCTATTCCAAAAGCCCATTTATGACCCTTAGGATCTTTGAAACAACCTTGTCTCAAAAAGTCAATTCCCAGAATGCAAGGCGCATCAGGACCAGTTACAATAGTATGTGTCTTCCACTCTTTACCAGTTAAACTGATCTCAGCCTGTACCTTAGTTAACTCTTGAGATCCACCTGTGATTCCAAAGATAGAAATGGACTCTGTCCCTTTACAATTAGATGGCAATAAAGTACACTGAGCACCTGTGTCAACTAAAGCCCTGTATTTCCGAACTCTTGAACTGCCAGGCCACCTAATGAATACATTCCAATAGATTCGGTTCTCTCCACTATCCCTTTCCTCCTCCTGGCTGGAGGCAGGGCACCCCTAATGCTGAACATGGCATGTGGGGTGTACACAGTGATTGGTGTTGTTGTGAGAGGAACTGCAACTGTTGCAACAATTGCAGTTGCTCTCGGGAGCTGAAGAAGTGACAGCTACTTTCCTGGCACTGCTGCCTCTGTTTCTGCCACTCTGCAGATCCCTGACCCTCTTTGAAAGAGCTGAAGTAGGTTTACCATCCCATTTGTTCATGTTCTCACCGTATGTGTCACGCAGAAGTATCCACAGTGACGCACGTGATTGCTGCTGTCTGGGTGGAATTTGTCTCCTCCTAGGCTGGAATTGCCTTGCAGGAGGTGGGCGTCTGTTCCTCACTGCAGAAACATGCACCCATTCAGATGATGCAGGAATGGTATCCTTTACCAGATTGGTAATGTTTTTGAGATCCTCCTTCAGTTCTTTCATGCTCTCCTTGATGCCATCTCTAATCTCTGTACCTAGAGTTTTTATGGCAGAGACTAGACCAGAATGTGACAAGCTGTCCTCAATCTGCCTGAGCTGATCAGTGAATTCACCAACAGTGAAAGATCTTCCATTATCACTCCTTGCTAGGAATTTACTGGCCAAGATGTTAGCATAGGATGAAGGAGCAAGCTTAATCAGCTTCTTCATGAGACCTGTTCCCAAAGGAATATCGTCAGGCTCATGAGTGCCATGATCTCCATAAAGCACTTCCTTCACAGCAAACTCCTTCAGAAGCTTAATTCCCTGCTCAACGGTGTTCCACTTCTTGGCAGCCCATGGCAAATCATCTCGGGAAGGATATCTCATAGCCACAGCCAACAGAAGGCGTGTCCACAAGCTAACCCTACCAAGAGGACTTGCTAGGTGTTTGTCCACTTGTGAGAGTCTGATCCTCTCTCTTGTTAATCAACAAAGATAAAGATTGCATTGTCCCTCCTTAATCTTGTTACTTCTGGGACTCAGACTCGGTGCTTGGCCCAAAAGCTCAGAGATGCAAATCAACAGACAATACTCCTAGACCTCACCCTGGCTGGACTGCCCAGGAAGCCTCCATCTTATCTCAGCTGCCCCCAAGGGCTGTGTATGCAGGGTGTGGACAGGTGTAGCCGAGAGAGGGCGGAGGCCCTCCCCCCCGGCGACGCCGGACCCCTGCGAATGTGTGAGAATGCACAGGAAGATGCCCTGGGGGGGCTGCAGCTGGACACTGAGCAGAAAACTGTATAAAAAGGCAGGAGAAAGGCCTGCCAAAGTGTGGCATCACCAGCAGACAGAGAGTGGCACCTCCACCGGACCACCGGACCACCGAGGGCAGACCATCACCAGACCACCAGAGCTGCACACCGCCTGGAGAACCTCTGACAAACTCCGCAGAAGATCATCCCTGGGCCACGCACCCGTCTCTCTCTCACTCCTTCATCTGCGACTGAGGGTAATATGCTCACAGCCTTTTCCCCTTCCCTGCTCCTTCTTTCCTTCTCCATCGATCTCTTTATCTTTCTCTCTCCCCCTTCTCCCCTCTCTCCCTCCGTTTTGCCCAACCTTATCCTTTAATAAACAGTTTCATGGTGATATTTGGTCTCATTTGCACCTTAATTTCACAACACGGAATCCATAAGAACTGGTCTAGCTCCGCTGGACAGAGATACTGTTCATCTCTGCTCCTCCGGACCTTGACATTTTTTGGCGTCACGGACAGGATTCTGTGTAGTGAAAGTATCATCAGGAAACTGTTTCATTTCTGAGAACCCCAAAGTGTGCACGAGTGTGTCTGAGATGTACTCTGAGAGCAAAATGAATGCTTGTGGAGCAGAGTGTGGGGATTCTTCAAATGTCTAAATGTGTCTGCGTTCCCGGGAAAGAATATTTTAGGGTACAAGTGTTGATTTTATAGTGTGACCTTCCCGAGAATTCTTAGTACCCTGCGGTAAATAGGAAATATTGTGTAAAGTGTGTCCTCTTGGGGAGAGCTACCTCCACAAGAAGTCTAGTAAAATTGAGAATATTGGCAAAGTGTGTCCTCTCGGGGTGACTGTGGCTGTCCTCTCCGAGAAGCTAGATCTCTGCGTTCCCGGGAAAGAATATTTTAGGGTACAAGTGTTGATTTTATAGTGTGGCCTTCCCGAGAATTCTTAGTACCCTGCGGTGAATAGGATTGTGTAAAGTGTGTCCTGGGGGAAAGAATTTCCCCCGAGAAGTCTAGTGAACCCAAACGGAACAGTTTCTCTGTTGGTAAAGTGTGTCCTCTCGGGGTGACTGTGGCTGTCCTCTCCGAGAAGCTAGATCTTGGTGTGATCTCCCTGAAGGAATTTATTGTGTGTGTGAGCTTTCTTTGAGCGGATTTTGTAGGGAAGATTTTTGAGGTATAAGGTCTTTGTGTTGTTGTGACCTCCCCGTGGAGCTCTTACCTTAAAGGCCATGGCCACGGTGGAGAGGCTTTTCTGTTTGTTGGAAGCTCACGGTGCCCGCCCGTCCGTGGAAGGGCTGGGCTGGGCCCGTGAGAACTGGAGTAACTTTCAGAGTGTGGCGGATCGGATTGTGGCCCTGCAGAAAGAGGCACGGGCCAAGTCGGGAAAGGGCAAAGCCTTCATCTGTGCAGTTTTGGGTGCGTGTTTGGCTGCTTCAATAGATGAAAAGCAAAGCCAAAACGGACGAGAGAATAAAATCATTTCCTCCTTGCAGGATCTGGTAGATTCCCTGCAAGGGCATATTGTAACTTTAAAGGACGAAGTGGCAGATCTTAAGGATAGATTAAAAACAGAACAGAAGTGGCAAAAGTGGTTTTTGAAGGAGGAAGAGTTAAAGCAGACAGAGCCTGCCTCCATATACCCCCAGGCAGAACTGGCAGCAGCAGAGGAAGCTGCTGCTCACATGCGTCCTCTCATTAAAACTGAGATGCTGTACGAGGATGAGGATGGCACCCCTGCCATCACAACGAAAGAGATACCCTTTTCTTCCACTGAGCTGGCCAAACTGCGTAAAGAGTTTGCACGTTCGGCTGGAGAGTCTGAGGTGGAATATGTATGGCGTGTCTCTAGAACTGGAGGTGATCAAATTAGGTTGACAGAGGCTGAAGCTACAGGCTATTGGGGTGCTAATGTGTTCCTAACTACGGGCAATAGGAGTGGTCCCTGGAGCCTTACTCAGCGAGCAGCTTTTTGGGCTGGGGGCTTTGATTCAAAGGAGAGAGGAGAGCCTCTAGTTCTGAGGGGAGGCATGAATCAGATAATGGAAAATGTGCAGAAGGCAGCTTGTTTGCAAATGGTCTATGATCGAGAACTGAAACATCATTTTGAATCGCCCCTTTCTCTCTTGGTGGACCCGAAGCGAATGACCCCCCTGGTGAGGGGACTTCCTGACTCCCTCAAGATGAAAGGCATTCAGCTCCAAAAGGAGATAGCTGACACCCCACTTACCTCCCGAATACAAGCTACTCTGAGGGAGAACTTAACACCCGGGAGGAACCAGCCCGATGGCAGACAATGGACGTGGGAGGAGGTGGCTAGAGAGCTATTAGATTATGCCAGGCAGTATGGGGTGCCTGAGGAAGTTCATAAGCCTGAGACTAGAGGCTTGAGGCATGTGGAAATTAATCACCCACTGCCAAGTGCAGATCCCCGGAGCCAGATGCTTCGAATCCCCAAACGGCACTCGACTGGGGGGAGGGAGCACCTGAACACTCGACTGTATTGGTGGGGGCTAGGCCGGAAGAAAGGTATCCCAAAAGAAGTGATTGATGGGTTATCTTCAGGGCAGTTGGAAATCGTTGTAAAAAACTGGCCAGAGTCTAGCCAGAAACTCGAACCCACTGCACCCCCCTTGATAGACTTATCTGATGTGGGGAAAGGCGTGCCCCCTTCTCAGCCTCAGAGGAGCTGAGAGCTTCACCCCTCTGTGGTGAGTGGGGGAGGTGAAGCCTAGAGATCTGTGAGCTCACCAATCAATTGCAAATTGTACAGGGTTTGGGAGGTGGATTTGGTTTGTGCCTAGCTTGGCTTCAAGCTGAAACAATCAAAGGCACTTACCGGCCCATTCAAAGCAATTAGCTTCACCTGGGCAGGCTCAGGGAGCCTCTCTCTGGGTGGGGGTGCTTTGCCCAGATACCTTATCAGTACCTGAGGGAGTTGACTAAAGATTCCTTGAGATATTGTCAGAAGGTTTGTTTTGTTGCCATACTAATGACTTCTCAAGTTTTGCAGGCTACAAGTTCTCCCCGCAGCATCACTACAACAGAGGACTGCCGACTGCCCTTTTCTCACAGCCTGGCAGTGTCACCAGATACACGGGGAAGCTTTACCTAAGCTTCAATGGACTCCCAACTGAAGGACTGACGGGATGGGGGGATATGGAATTAATGTATTCTGTTTTGTTAAATGACACAGCATTGTTCTTTTGCCTGATACACGGGGAAGGTTTACATAAGCTTCAATGGACTCCCACCTGAAGGATTGACGGGGTGGGGGGATATGGAATTAATGTATTCTGTCCTGTTTTGTTAAGCAATTCAGCATTGTTCTTGTGTCTATGTCTTGGGTGTATGATCTGAGTAAGCATCATGGTCCACTCCTCCATCAGATGTGTGAGTGGAAAAATGATTCGAGTGCTTGGTATTGTAGTATGAAGGGTCATGCACATCCTGAGGGGAGATGGAACCATGTCCTTTTCCCTAACCCATTGGGAATGACAAATTCTACTTATTTCCAGGTGCCCATGACCCCCACAGGCCTGTTTGAGAATGGAGCAACTGCCTTAAAGGGACATTACCGGATATGTGGGCACCGGGCCTATAAAAAGTTACCACCCAATTGGACTGGGGTATGCTATATTGGACTGATTCACCCACGTTTTTTCTTACTCCCAGGTGGAGAAGGAAAGGGTCTGGGAATCAAAGTATATGATAATTTGGGAAGAAAGAGAAGGTCCATCTCCACTCAGTTGGCACAGGGGAGTGGTCAAAAGTGGGGAAAAGGGTGACTGGACCTCCCCAACAGACTTTTAAATACTATGGTCCTGCTACCTGGAAACTCTGTGAATGGTTCTTGATTATCTGTTAGCAGAAGAAGGAGGGGTTGTGGAAAATTAAATTATTCCAACCGTTGTCTACAGATTGATGACAATGGGAAAGTAGTGAGACAAATATCTTCTGGGATTCGAAAATTAGCTCATGTACCTGTCCAGACCTGGGAAGGATGGAATATGGACTGGCTCTCCTGGCTTCCAGGGGGACCTTGGGTTAAACAGATGTTGTTTTATTTGTTATGTGTTTTGGCATTGTTACTTTTCTTGCCATGTATCATTCCCTGTTTTATACAACTGATTCAACATGTAGTATCCAATATGCAATTTGTATCCACTGATGGTGTGAGACACGTTCGGGCCATTACCCGATCAAAACCCATGTCTATTGTGAAAATTGTATAAAAGTTCCCATTTTTCCCCTAAACCTTTCCATTGCCTTTTGTTACCCTCCCCCCCCCCCCCCCCCTATCCTTTTTCCCTCTTTTATCTTTGTTGACGGGGTGATGTGAGAGTCTGATCCTCTCTCTTGTTAAAGAACAAAGATAAAGATTGCATTGTCCCTCCTTAATCTTGTTACTTCTGGGACTCAGACTCGGTGCTTGGCCCAAAAGCTCAGAGATGCAAATCAACAGACAATACTCCTAGACCTCACCCTGGCTGGACTGCCCAGGAAGCCTCCATCTTATCTCAGCTGCCCCCAAGGGCTGTGTATGCAGGGTGTGGACAGGTGTAGCCGAGAGAGGGCGGAGGCCCTCCCCCCCGGCGACGCCGGACCCCTGCGAATGTGTGAGAATGCACAGGAAGATGCCCTGGGGGGGCTGCAGCTGGACACTGAGCAGAAAACTGTATAAAAAGGCAGGAGAAAGGCCTGCCAAAGGGTGGCATCCCCACCAGACCAAGTGTGGTATCCCCACCAGTGGCATCCCCACCAGACCAAGGGTGGCATCCCCACCAGTGGTATTCCCACCGCACCACCAGTGGCATTCCCAGCGGACCACCACCTCCATCGGACCACCGAGGGCAGACCATCACCAGGCCACCACAGCTGCACACCACCTGAAGAATCTCTGACAAACTCCGCAGAAGATCATCCCTGGGCCACGCACCTGTCTCTCTCTCTCACTCCTTCATCTGCGACTGAGGGTAATATGCTCACAGCCTTTTCCCCTTCCCTGCTCCTTCTTTTCTTCTCCATCGATCTCTTTATCTTTCTCTCTCCCCCCTTCTCCCCTCTCTCCCTCCGTTTTGCCCAACCTTATCCTTTAATAAACAGTTTCATGGTGATATTTGGTCTCGTTTGCACCTTAATTTCACAACACGGAATCCATAAGAACTGGTCTAGCTCCTCTGGACAGAGATACTGTTAATCTCTGCTCCTCCGGACCTTGACACCACTCCACTCTCCTTAGTGAGTGGTCCCAGCTGCTTGGCAGACTTGTCTCCTACCTGCAGAGCATTAGCACCAATGCCACGGCATCTCACTAGCCAGCTTAAGATTGGCTCACCTGATTCCCTTGTGTATTCCTTTCTAACTTCCCTGACCTCTCTGAGTGGATCCTTGGAACCTTGGATGTCATCTTCCTCCTCTTCCTCCTGTTGTTCTGGTGGTGCCTGGCCTAACACTATCTTCCTCATAGCATTCCTAAACTCATTGGAACCATCCTCTCTCCTGGCAGCTAACCTCACAGCACTCCTCTCACTTGAGTATTGTTGTCTCAGCACATCTACAAGGTCTCGTAGACTAACTGCCTCCTCATCCTCCTCTTGCTGCTGATCACCAGAGGTCCCATCTCTTACATCCTCCTGCGAACCACTCTTTGTCTTAGCTTTTGCCTTAGCAGGTGCCAGAAGGGCCTGAGCAGCAACAGACTTGGATGTGTCTGCTGGAGGATTTGAATCCTTAGGAGTCTGACTTGGAGGGTTTGAATCCTTAGGAGTCTGACCTGGAGCTTGTGAGTTCAAATCTGCCTTGCTTTTAACAGGAGGATTTTGGTTCTGGTCTGCTGGCTGGGGGTTCGAATTGGCTGAGCTGGTGTCATTAGGATTTGGACTGACTGGGCTAGCGTTACCAGCACTAGTAGTATTATTATTTGCCTGTCCTCCTGGGATGCCTGCCAACCCTGACGTGTTTTGATTGTTGCTAGGAACATTCTGATTTTGGGTACCTGCCTGTGCTCCTGAGGCTCCTACCGAACTCTGTGGATTGTTGTTGTTTTTGTTATCAGTGTTTATGTTAGTGGTGGGAACACTGGCTGTGTTCCCAGAACCTATAGAGGAGGGTGGAGAGGCTGGCAAGGGGGAAGCCGATGACTGTGTTCCCTTGTTTTGCTGTGAAAGAGACTGCTTCTGAGACACAGAATTTTTCCTAGCTCTTACAGAAACTGGTTTTGAATTTTTCACACATAATGCCAAAATTAATATGAAATTTAAAACTACAAGAGCCAGTATAATGCCCAGCATCCCTGCCATGCTCTGTTTCGAGTAGAAATCCTTGCATGGATTTGGCATTTCAGTTTGGGGCTGGATGACCCTCATGAGAGCAGTAGATAAAGCAGACTCTCGATTGATTGTAACATTATTGACAAAAACTCTTGTAATATCACTAGTAATATTCTCAGTGACACTAAAACCAGCATAACCAAGAATGAAATCACCCCAGCTCCAGAACATGTTTGAAAGCTTAACTTTAGCCTTCTTAAAAACTACATGAAGCAAGAAATAACCAATTTGATCTTTGATCCAGTTGTACACAAAAAACCAGAAAACAGGCCACACAGCAATCCCCACCAAGTACAATAGCTGCTTGATTAGCTTCATCTTAATTCCCAGAGCTGATTTCCACTCACTGAAATATCTAGCCCCACGTTGGGAAAGCCAATTAAAAATGTGATGGTTTGGGGGTTACCCCGCCCCTCCCACACTTTGTATTTGCCCCAGCTAACTCAGACGGCCTCTGGGAATATAGATGAAGCAATTTATTTACAGCTAGCAGAATTTACAAGCAGCTATTTACAATATATACAGTTATATACAATTATATACAGAAATATACAAAGGATAAACAATACAAAAGCACAACTCCCCTCCCAGAAACCTGAGTCCCCAGGAGGGGCTCTCAAACCACCCCAACACCTCCCCCCGGCCCTCTCAACCTTACCCCAGTTCTCAGGAAGAAGAGAGGTGCAGCCAAGAGGTTAGGGAGCAAGGTTAGTAGGAGCAGGGTTAATGAGATGTGACCAGGTCTAAGGCAAAAGCAAGAGTGAGAAACAAAATGGAGAAAAAAAGTCTTTCTTCTTCCCAGAGTTCTCAGCGTGACTGTGAGAGAAGTAGACACAATTGTTTTTCATTTCACTGCCTGTTATCTAGTTCTTTTACCAAAACATCCCAGCTTGCTTCAAACTAGCACAACACGTCAGGAGAAGCCCTCCCCTCCTCCCAAGGGTGATACACCCTATTTTTTTCCCCAAAAAACATTTTGTATTTGTTTTTCCTTCCCTATATCCTTTGTAACTTCCCTACCACACATAACTCTTTCAAGTTATTGTTAAACTTTTCTTTTCTAACTTCCAAATTCAGTGAGATTCATTTATTTGGGTGTGCTTAACTTTCCTCACTATATACTTCTAATCCCCTTCTTTGGGAAAGGAGGGAGAAGAGGGAAGGACACTCTACAAATTGTTATTGGTTCTATCAAATTTATCTGAGTCTCTGGAAATTAAAATTAGAACCGAGACACACATCATCCTTTCTCAAAGTAAGCAAAATTTCTGTACAAAATTTGAATTATAACATTTCAGTGATTGAGAGGAAAGACAGTGAAAATATCTCCTCTCCCAGCCTTTCAACTAAATTAAGTAAATATCCTGTCCTTCCTGGGCATATATCTATGCAACTTTCTCTCAACTCTGCTTCTCAACCCACAAAAAACCCCATAATGTCTCTACTGCCACCTTGGATTATCACAGTATCAACAAGGTTGGAAGAGACCTCACAGATCATCAAGTCCAACCCTTTACCACAATTCTCAAGGCTAGACCATGGCACCAAGTGCCACATCCAATCCTGCCTTGAACAGCTCCAGGGACGGCGACTTCACCACCTCCCCGGGCAGCCCATTCCAGTGTCCAATGACTCTCTCAGTGAAGAACTTTCTCCTCACCTCAAGCCTAAATTTCCCCTGGCGTAGCCTGAGACTGTGTCCTCTCGTTCTGGCGCTGGCCACCTGAGAGAAGAGAGCAACCTCCCCCTGGCCACAACCACCCCTCAGGCGGTTGTAGACAGCAATAAGGTCACCCCTGAGCCTGCTCTTCTCCAGGCCAAACAATCCCAGCTCCCTCAGCCTTTCATTATTCCTTTCCACCATTCACCTCAGAGGGTTGTCTTGTTGAAAAACAATAACCACATGCAATGGAAAAAAGGACAATACTGTTCAAGAATTACAAGACTGTCCCATAATATCCTCTATTGACCTTTAATTTTAGGTCTGAGCTTAGTCACTCTTCCTACTGACATTCTTATCCATCAAAAAGACTCTAACTAATATAGATCAGTGTGTGTTTGCAGCTTATAAATTCTTCATAATTTCATGTCCTACAACATTTGCAGATAATTCTCTTCCTGTCTTTCCTTATTTTTGGACTGCAAGAAGTGAGAAGTTTCTACTTTCACTTCTTTCTCCTTCTTACTTTGTAGCAGTTGGGAGGAAAGAGATTCATAAAGTCAATCAATTACAAGAGGAGATATCAATTTCAATTAGTAAGGCACTTGAAAATAACATATCATAAAAGAATTGGGTTATTTTTAGTGTAATTTTTCAGTGTTGTCACCTACTTTACCAAATTACTTCCGTTCTGCCCACTTGACTGCAAGTATAGATCATACATAATTCTACAGTTAACAAGTCAGAGTAGGAAGACCAAAAGAGCAGCAGTTTTTAATTCATTAGTTTTCTCATCTTTGGAGACTCGTGCTTAATGCTTCCTTCATGTCTGTCTGCCACAGGTTATGCTGACAAACCTGCTTCTCTTTCCAAGCCCAGGTCAATGTTAAATGCAATACTGAAACCCTACAAGAACATTAAAAAGAAAAAAAAAACTTTCAACAAAAAGAGAATAACTATTATCTGTTTTTCTTATGCATAAATGTGTATTCTAGGAGTAAGAAGGAAAAGGCTTTTCAGTGTTATAGAATCATAGAATTATTTCAGTTCAAAAAGACCCCTAAGACCATTGAGTCCAACTGTCAACCTAACTACACCATGGCCACTAAATCATGCCTCACATTGCTATTTCCACACTTTCTTTAACACCTCCAGAAACACTGACTCCAGCTCTGCAGGCAGTCTGTTCCAGTGCCTGAACAGTTTTTCTGTAAAGATCTAGAAGTAGCTGTAAATAGTTCAAAATTTCAGCATAAAAACATCTACTAATCATATAGAGATCAATATCATATGTTTAGTTTTTGGATGTAAATTTACTTTTTGTCCTTTAACAGTGCTAAACCATGTCAGGATATGATTCCTATGCATATGCATAGTTCTACTAAATCGCATTGTGCAAAGATACATAAATACATTTTGAGAAGGAAACACACAATATGAACCTACAGAATGATTCTAGGGCTGCCCGCAGCACATTTACTTTGATATCTCTGTGTGCAGCATTTAGGTTCTACTATCTTTCTCATCCAGAAAGTGCACTTCGTTTCCTGCAATTCTTATTCTGTTTGCTTTACTTTGCTTAAGCAGAGTAATGCATACTTTGGATCTGGGTTATAATCATGAAAAACTGCTGGTGATGTGCACACCTGCCATCTACACAAGAAAAGAATCACAGAATCACAGTATGAGAGGGGTTGGAAGAAACCTCTGGAGATCAAAGGAGGATCAAAAGAGAAAAACAATGAACAAAGAAAAAAAGCTTTACAAATACACACTAGAAGTAGAGAAAGAAAATAAAGTATCACTAATTCAAAGATGAAAGAAGGAATGAGACTGAAAATAAAGAGACAAAAAGAATTGTGTTAGGAGAAAACAAGTCAAGGGGTGAGGAAACACAAAGAGAACAGAAGGTAAAACATCAATTAGTAGATCAAAAGGATATAAAAATTCTAAGAGGATGATAATGGAAGCAATTTTAAGGGATATTACAACAAAGGTGATGAAAGTATATGGTAAACATGGAGAGAGTGAAAAAAAACAACAATGAAAGACAATAAAACAAAAGAAAACTTCATATATTATGGTCTGCTGGCATTTCCTTATAGAAATTCCTTTCTTCCTTCTCAGACTTTCCTCCATCACCTTCTATTGCTCCCATCTCAACCCCTGGTCCTGTAATGGGAATCAAAAAAAAAAAAAAAAAGAAGTTTAAATCCTGATCCTTCCCAAATTCTTATGTTCCTCAAGAATAACAGTTTTTTAGGCTGAGAAGCATCATACCTGCTACAAATGAGGGGCACTTCACACAGGAGAGAGGATTGATCCATCTTCAAAGAATTATCATTTCTGAATTGCATGATTTTCAGATCCTTGACAGGCTGGATGGGTGAGCAGAGGCTAATGGGATGAGACTGAAGAAGGCCAAGTGCAAGGCTCTGCACTTTGGTCACAACTACCCCAAGCAGCACCACAGGCTGGGGACAGAGTGGCTTGAGAGCAGCCAAGAAGAAAGGGACCTGGGGGTACTGGTAGATAGTAGTTGAAGATGAGCCACCAGTGTGCCCAGGTGGCAAGGAGAGTCAATGGCATCCTGGCCTGGATCAGGAACAGTGTGGCCAGTAAGATGAGGGAGGTTATTCTTCCCCTGTACTCAGCACTGATCAGGCCACACCTTGAATGCTGTGTCCAGTTTTGGGCTCCTCAATTCAAGAGAGATGTTGAGGTGCTGGAAGGTGTCCAGAGAAGGGCAACGAAGATGGTGAGGGGTGTTGCAGAGGGGAAATTAATTGATGCAAGATGATACTTTATTAAAACATATAATTTATTAATTTTAATATTCTGAACTCTGGCCACCCCCAACCACTGAATTTTAATATTAATATTTGTTCATTAACATGGTTATGGAAGACATTCTAGGAATAACAACAAACACAACTAATATTATCTAGCAAACATTCAAAGAATAAACAGAGAGAGAATCCTCATGGTCAATATGCCACTTGCCCACTAAATGGGCTCAAGCTCTTTCTGCTCTATGTCAGAAGGAAGTAGAGAATTACAAAGAGGCATTAAAGCATTTACTCACAGATTAATATTATTACCCTCACTGGGGCTAGCCACAGTCCAGAGAGTGCCCAAATGCTTTCAGGGAATTCTGTCTTGATGGACATTGAGGCTCGAATATTCCCAGCTTCTGGGGAAAGGACACAGACAATCTCTGACTTCTTCTGGATGATCTGTGTATATGTCCAGGGATTCTAGGCAGGACCTTCCAATGCAGAAGGCAGGATGCTGTATGGTCTCAGCACAGTGTCACGCTGGACATACAGGCCGACCATGTGCACACATCCAGGGTCTCCACCTGGTAACTCGTCGCAGAGGAGTTTAGCAGGCAATAATAAGGCAGCGGGTGTGCAATAGGATGCATGGCTGCATGAGAGACTGGGGTCTGTAGAGAAAGGCAGGCAATACAGGCAAATAGCAGCAATCAGTGAGCCAAATAATGAGAGCGAGCAAGCAAGCACTTTGTTTACCTGTGTACCTCCTATTTATCAAATGTGGGCCAAGATTAATGGCCCCTTGGCCACCAGAATGACCAATCAGCTTGGTAGTTAACCAAAACACACCAAATTAGGCAGGGTCCACAGGCCTGGCTCCCCCAAGTATGGGAAGAGCACACGCCTTGCACCCGTTAGGCCATAAACTAGGCGCATGGGCTTACACAACTGTGTTACACAACCTGGGCCCTGAGCAGGCCAGACTTTATGGCACCAGGTCTATTGTGCCCCTTTATGTCCATTCATGTGTTGACCTCTGGTATGGCAGTTAGGTAAACTTGTCCAGGCAAGGCAGAACATGTATAAGTGTATTTTGGGCCTATGGGCCCTCCACATCAGGGACCTGGAACACAGCCCTGTGAGGGGAGACTGACAGAGCTGGGGGTGTTTAGCCTGGAGAAGAGAATGCTCAGGGGTGACCTCACTGCTGTCTACAGCTACCTGAAGGGAGGCTGTAGCCAGGTGGGAGTTGGTCTCTTCTTCCAGGCACGCAGCAACAGAACAAGGGGACACAGGCTCAAGTTGGAGGAGGTATAGGCTGGATGTCAGAAGGAAGTTCTTCACAGAGAGTGATTGGCATGGGAATGGGCTGCCCAGGAAGGTGGTGGAGTCACTGTCCCTGGAGGTGTTCAAGCAAAGACTGGATGGGGCACTTAGTGTCATGATCTAGTTGACTGGATGGGGCTGGATGATACTTTGGACTGGATAATCTTGGAGGTCTTTTCCAACCTGGTTGATTCTATGATTCTATGATCACTGAAAATAAATAATTCTGATATTCTAATACCTGTTGAAAATAATAGTTGAGCTAATTTTAAACAAATACATGGCTGCAGAGCAGGAAGGTACTATCATTTTTTTAATTAATTTTTTTTCAGTAAATGCAGGCAATCTTTTTCTGATTTACACTTAAATTCAACAGGAATCTTATGGACTACATAAAACACAAGAAGCCTACCATTAAATGCATTGCTTAATAATATTATAAAATAAATCAAGCTGCAAAGCCAGAATTCCCTAACACAACCTATGCTACCTTTTAAAAATTGTCATGAAAGATCTGATTTCAAACATAAATAAATATTTCCATTTGCTTGAGAACTAGGACACTTCTTTCTATCTGACTTCCTTCTTGATTGTGAAAACAGAGGAAGGGTAGCTGCATGTGAAAAGGAGAAAGCATTACCACAATATGAAAATGAGAAAAGTATAACTGAAAAGTTCATGATCATATACAAGACATGAGAAGTGATAGATGCATACTACTCTTCTGACTTATATAGAAAAGAGATTGTGATGGTTTGAGTGTTACCTGCCCCCTCACACTTAAGAAAATCACCTAGACTTAGCCAAACTGGAAATTAGAATGGTGTTTTATATTTACAGCTTAGCACAATATACAAGCAGATATTTACAATATCTACAGCTATAGATAGGAATATACAAATTAAAAGGTAATACAGAAACACAACAGCCCTCCCAGAAACCTGAATCCCCAGGAGGGGCTCACAACCACCCTTCCACCTTTTTCCCGTCCCTCTGCCTTACCCCGGACTTTTCCTTAGGTTCAAGGTGAGTTTGGAGGGTCCGTCAGGGGGGTTAGGAAGCAGAAGGATTAGTCACACAGATAGCAGGTTAGGTTAGAGAGAGAAGTACAGCCCAAAGTCAGATAGCAAACTCTGTTATCCATGTTTGTGTTTTTGTTTTTATACATCTCAGCAAGCCTATGAGTGCAGTAGATATCACCATTGTTTCCTTTTCACAGCCAATAATCTAATTCTTCTCACCAAAATATCCCAGCTAGGCCCAAACTAGCACAGAGATCATTAATTTTTAAGACAAAAGACATGGTCATAAAGGGTAAGTCTCTGAAGGGATGATGAGTTTCGTCCAGTTGCTGTCTGAAATAACATGAACTTTAAAAACAAAGGTAGGAGGGTAAGAACATTTATAACCAGAAGCTCTACCACATCTGACCTTCCATTTTATAGAAACTGTCAAAAAACTCTGGAAAAATAGGCACAAATGACAGGAAGCTACATGTTTCAGTGTGCTAGCTTGAAGATAGATGGATATTTTGGTGAGAAAAATTAGATAATACGATGTGAAAATGAAACAATGGTGATGTCTACTGCACTCACAGGCTTGTTGAGATGTATGAAAACAATAACACAAACATAGATAACAGAGTTGTTCTCTGGCTTTGGCTGCCTGCACTTTTCTCCCTAACCTGCTGCAGAGCCAATAGAGATCGCAGCGAGCACTGCTTTGCTCAAACTCAGAGACTTCTCACTTTCTGCTCTGTTTTTGCTATTTTGTGTGTCGGGAGGACCTCCAGGTAGGCAGGAGGGTCGGCAGGGTTGATCTCTCGCGAGATTGAGCGGGGTTGTGACGTGGGGTCGAGACATCAGCCGCAGGATGTTTAAAAAACCTCTGGGGCAGTGCGTATGATGCCATTTTGTCTGCAGAGCCAGAGCCAACAGCCTGCCCACAGCTAGGGATTTTTTTTTTTTTTTGTCTTGTTAATAACTGTCAATAAAACAGTGCACCATGGCTGTCACTTGCGTGATGAAGGGTAGAAAAATCATGTGCACCCAGACAGATCTGGTGCATCAACACACAGGAGTCCAGGCTACTGGCTGCAGGGAGTGCTGGAGCCTGACACTTGACATGGAGGGTGAAGGGGCAAACAGTTGTGTCAGGTGTAAGCAGGTGAACTTTCTCCTGACCTTGGTGGCAAAACTGAAGGATGAAGTGGCTGAGATGAAGGATGAAGTATCTAGGCTCAGGTCAATAAGGGAAAGCAAAAGAGATCTGGATCTGTGGGAGCAGGCTCTGCAGATCCCCCCTGCTAAGGGAACTGTTCCTGGAAACAGGGAGGGATGGATACAGATCCCTGTCAGAGACAGCAGGGGAAATCCACCCCAGCCCTCTCCTCCTCTTCCATTGCCAAGTATGAGGCCCCGCAGGGAGAGGGCAGTGGGGATGAGAGGGCTGAGGAGCAGCCCTCTGGGGTGGTGCCTAGGGTGAAGCAGTCCCCACTAACTATAATGGCCAGCTCCACAAAAACAAAGGAAAAGAGAAGGGCTATAGTTGTTGGGGACTCTGTCATGAGGGGGACTGAGGGACCCATTTGTCATCCCAACCCATCCTACAGGGAGGTCTGCTACCTTCCTGGTACCTGGGTTAGGGACATCACCAGGAGACTCCCAAACCTAATCCAGCCCTCTGATTATTACCCTTTGCTGGTAATACAGGCTGCTAATGATGAGATTGAGAAGAAAGGCACCAGGGCAATTAAAAAGTAATTTAAGGCCTTGGGGAAATTGATAGATGGGGTGGGAGCACAGGTGGTGTTCTGCTCACTTCCCCCTGTGGCAAGGGAGTTCACAGAGAGGAACAACAGAACCTATGCCATCAACAACTGGGATGGTGCGAGTGGCGACACTTTGGGTTCTTTGACCATGGGGAAACTTTTACTGCGCCAGACCTGTTAGATCCTGATGAGCTGCAGTTGTCTAGGAGGGGCAGGAGAGTCCTGGCACTGGAGTTGGCAGGGCTCATTAGGCGGGCTTTAAACTAGGTCAGAAGGGGGTGGATGAGGCAATTACTCTCTGAGGAGAGAGTGAGATGAAAACCAGGGTCAATTGAGGAATCAAGAGCCCAGCTGAAGTGCATCTACACCAATGTACGCAGCTTGGGTAACAAGCAGTAAGAGCTGCAAGTCCTGGTCCAACAGGGTGACTATGATATAGTTGCCATTTCAGAAACTTGGTGGGATGACAGGCACAACTGGAGTGCTGTACTGGGGGGATAAAGCCTCTTCAGGAGAGACAGGCAAGGGAGAAGATGAGGAGGGGTGGCTCTGTATGTTAGGGAGTCACTCCTTGCTACTGAGCTAGAGGTGAAGGATGAAGAGATTGAGAGCTTGTGGGTTAAAATCAGAGGGAGGCTTAACAAATCTGACATCCTGGTTGGAGTCTGTTATAGACCACCCAACCAGGATGAGGAAGCAGATGAGGTATTCTATAAACAATTGGAGGCTGTCTCAAGATCATCAGATCTTGTTCTTGTGGGTGACATTAACCTGCCAGATATCTGCTGGGAACTTAATTCAGCAGAGAGGAGGCAGTCCAGGAGATTTCTAGAGTGGATGGAGGACAGCTTCTTGATGCAGCTGTTAAGTGAGCCTACTAGGGGTCAAGCTCAGCTTGACCTGCTGCTCTCCAACAGAGAAGGGCTGGTAGGATATGACAGTGGGAGGCTGCCTGGGGTGTAGTGATCATGAGATAGTGCAGTTTTCAATATACAGGGAGATAGGGAGGAACTATAACAGAACCTACACCTTGGACTTCTGGAGGGCAAACTTCAAATTGTTCAAGAAACCTATTTCCAAAGTCCCCTGGGCAGCAGTCCTTGAGAACAAAGGGGTCCAGGATGGTTGGACCAACTTTAAACAGGAGCTCTTGAAGGCACAGGAACTGGCAATTCCCATGTGCCGAAAGATGAGCCGGCAGGGAAGGCGACCAGCCTGGATGAGTAAACAGCTCCTGAAGGAATTGGGGGAAAAAAGAGGGTGTATCGACTCTGGAAGGAGGGAAAGGCTTCTCCTGATGTGTTTAAGGATGTAGCCAGATTATGCAGGAGAAAAATTAGAGAGGCTAAGGCCCAGTAAGAACTTAGGCTGCCACCTCTGTGAAGGATAATAAAAAGCACTTTTATTAATGTATCAATGCTAAAAAGAAGGGCAAGAAGAGCCTCCACTGCTTACTGGACCAGGAGGGGAAGACTATAACTGATGATGAAGAAAAGGCTGAGGTTCTGAATGCCTTCTTCACCTCAGTTTTCAACAGTAAAGAGGGAGGAGTTCAAGGCAAGTGGCCTCTTGAACTGGGGGATGGGATTGGGGATTAGTGTGTTGCCCTGGAAATCCATGACAATTTAGTTCAGGACCTCCTGAGCCACCTGGACACCCACAAGTCCATGGGACCAGATGGGATCCATCCTAGGGTTCTGAGAGAGCTGGCAGCTGAGCTGGCCAAGCCGCTCTCCATCATTTTCCAGCAGTCCTGGCTCACCAGAGAGGTCCCAGGAGACTGGAAACTGCCAGAGTGGTCCCCATCCACAAGAAGGGTGGGATGGAGGAACCCGGGAACTACAGACCTGTCAGCCTGACCTCAGTGCCAGGGAAACTGATGGAGCAGCTTATCATGGGGGCAATAACTGCGCACCTGAGGGATGGCAAAGGGCTCAGGTCCAGCCAACATGGATTTAGGAAGGGCAGATCCTGCCTCTGCAACCTGATCTTCTATGATCAGGTGACCCGCTTGGTGGATGTGGGGAGGCCTGTGGATGTGGTCTATCTGGACTGCAGCAAGGCCTTTGACACTGTCCCCCACAGCAAATTGCTGGCTAAGCTGTCAGCCCATGGCTTGGATGGCAACACTCTGTGCTGGGTTAGGAACTGGCTGGAGGGCTGGACCCAGAGAGTGGTGGTGAATGGTGCCACATCCAGCTGGCGGCCAGTCAGTAGTGGTGCCCCTCTGGGATCAGTGCTGGGCCCCATCCTCTTTAACATCTTCATAGATGATCTAGATGAGGGCATCAAGTCAGTCATCAGAAAGTTTGCAGATGACACTAAGCTGGGGGCAGATGTGGCTGGGTTGGAGGGCAGAAGGGCTCTGCAGTGGGACCTTGACCACCTGGACAGATGGGCAGAGTCCAATGGGATGGCGTTCAATAGCTCCAAGTGCCAGGTGCTGCACTTTGGCCACAACAACTCCATGCAGAGATACAGGCTGGGGTTGGAGTGGCTGGAGAGCAGCCAAAGAGAGAGGGATCTGGGGGTGCTGATTGATACTCACCTGAACATGAGCCAGCAGTGTGCCCAGGTGGCCAAGAGAGCCAGTGGCATCCTGGCCTGCATCAAGAATGGTGTGGTCAGCAGGAGCAGGGAAGTCATTCTGCCCCTGTACTCTGCACTGGTTAGACCACACCTTGAGTACTGTGTTCAGTTCTGGGTCCCCCAGTTTAAAGGGGATGTTGAGATGCTTGAGCGTGTCCAGAGAAGGGCGACGAGGCTGGTGAGAGGCCTTGAGCACAGCCCTACGAGGGGAGGCTGAGGGAGCTGGGATTCATTAGCCTGGTGAGAAGGAGGCTCAGGGGAGACCTTATTGCTGTCTACAACTACCTGAGGGGTGGTTGTGGCCAGGAGGAGATTGCTCTCTTCTCTCAGGTGGCCAGCACCAGAACAAGAGGGCACAGCCTCAAGCTACACCGGGGGAAATTTAGGCTTGAGGTGAGGAGAAAGTTCTTCACTGAGAGAGTCATTGGACACTGGAATGGGCTGCCTGGGGAGGTGGTGGAGTTGCTGTCCTTGGAGTTGTTCAAGGCAGGACAGGACGTGGCACTTGGTGCCATGGTCTAGCCTTGAGAATTGTGGTAAAGGGTTGGACTTGATGATCTCTGAGGTCTCTTCCAACCTTGATGATACTGTGATACTGTAACTAATCCTTCTGCTTTCTACCCTCCCGGGCAATTCTCCAAACTCACCTTGAACATAAGGCAAAATCTGAGATAAGGTAGAGGGGTGGAAAGAAGGTAAAAGGGTGTTTGGGAGCCTCTCCTGGGGACTCTGGTTTATGAGGGACTGTTGTGTTTCTGTATTACTTTTTAACTTGTATATTTATGTATATAACTGTTTATATTTGTGTATGTCTGATTGTATATTCTGATAAGCTGTAAATATAGCTTTACTTCTATAATATCTGAGCATATAACTTGCATAAGTGTGATGGTATAATTGCAGTGGCCTGTCACAAGCCGTCTCTCAAAGTGTGACACCATTTTATGCCACAGAAAACCAATGCCCAATCTGGTGTGAAAACTGGATCAAAAAATCTTTGCCATATTAACCTTACCAAAATCATAACCATGTTACCTCTCTTTGCATTTTGTGTTTGTGTTCACATGATCCTTATCCTTAAAAGGAAAAAAACTAAGAGGAAAAAATATCATATAATATCCCTATAATAAACTCTTATCCTTAACCATAGTAATACTAAAAACTGATAAACTAAGGAAAAAATTAAACCATGGAATCGATTCCCAATACAAAAAAAAAGTAAAAAACCCAAAGGAAAAAATGAAAAAGGATGTTACACTGCATAGTGCTGTTCAAAAAATGATGAAGCCATGGCATGTAGAACAAAAAAAAGAAAAAAAAACCCACCACCTTTAAGTCAGTCAATCCAAAGAAAAAAATAATTGTTAATCTATTGATTTTGCCCTGGTGAAACAACCACAAACTTAATATTCTTACTCCAATATACTGTTACAATTAAGAAGCACTTAACATCTTGTCCAACAACTTCTAAGATCCATTACAACCAAAAGGCTAAAAACATTATCAAGATTTGCATCAGTAAAATACAATCAGTAAAATACAAAAATGTGAATCTGTCACTTTAAATAGTAGCCACACTTCCCGGCTGAAAAGTTGTCTTGTCATTTCGAGAAGGTAGAGAGGCGGAAGGAAGAGCCAAGCTTCTCAGGTTACTCAAATAGAGCTGCTTAGCAATGTCAGCCAAGAGCAGTATAAACAACAGCTAATTGATAAGAACGGCTCTGAGGCATCCACAGGGGGAGACCAAGGGGAATCTGCCATTACTAACAGGCACAGACACTTCCACCTGCAGATGCTGAAGCGCACTCAGCTGATTCTGGGAAAAGTGCCAATCACTTGCTGCTGATAAAGTGGAAGACAGCCAAACGGCTTCTAGTATTTCACTTCCAATTCAAGTCTCTTCTCTCTCCAATACTTCTAATTCAAGTGATAGAGAAATGACACAGAAGTCAGACAATTCTCTGACATAGTATCTGCTAGAAGAGACTTCCATGGCTTTTTTATCTCCCTCTAAGGCTAAGGCCAAAATTAAAATTTATGTAAGGAGAAATTCTGAAGAAAGTTTAAAAGAAGGTGCATCTGACAAACTGGATGAGGCAGAGGAAGAGGAGGAAGAGAAAACTAGCCTTAGGGACATTGCTAAGGTGTTGAGGCCATAGCATAGATGGTGACAGCAATGGCTATCTCAAAGTGGTTATCAAGGAGAACAGTTCTGAAGAGTGTAGGAATGTCCTTAGAAGATTTTTATTTCCAGGCCCAGGAAGAGAAGAAGCAGTGGAAAAGGATGATATCTAGAGTTCACAGAATCATAGAATCCATCAGCATTGGAAGGGACCACAAGGATCACTTAGTTCCAACCCCCCCTGCCATGGGCAGGGACACCCTATGCTAGATCAGTTTCAATGAGCTTATGAAGGAAGTCAGACAAATCAGGAAGGAATACCAAAGAGAGGCAGGAGAACCAACCCTAAGCTGGCTAGGGAGACGCCGTGATACAGGTGCCAGTGCTCTAGGTTTAGGAGACAGAGACTGCAAAACAAATAAGGACACTCCTAAAGGAAAGCGGAATTGACGAATACATAGTAAGACCTTTTGGTAAGGTTACCCTGTGAACATGCCTTCTCTTGGCTGTGTTAATGAGATATCCTTACAGGGATGAGCTCCCTTGGGCATCTAGGAAGTGGACCACATTGGAGCAGAGAATTAAGCTTCTGAAGGAGTTTGCTGTGAAGGAAATACTTCATGGAGATCATGGTATACAGAATCTTGATGAAGTTCCTGTTGAAACAGGTCTTACGAAAAAGCTTATTAAATTTGCTGCTCTAAATTATGCTGGTATCTTGGCAAGCAAATTTTTAGAAAATAGCAACAATGGAGGGCTTCTTACTGTTGGTGAATTCACTGACCAAATGAGGCAGATAGAGGACAACTTGTCACACACTGCCTTAGTGCCCAACATAAAAAACTATGGCTACAGAGATAAGGGATGTCATAAAATAAATGAAGGAGGAATTTAAAACCTCCATATCCAAATAGGCAAGTGACAACATTCCTTCACTTTCTGAATGGGTGAATGTTTGTGCCATCAACAGGCATTCAACTTCTATAATGCCATATTGGGCTAGGAGGCAAATTCCACCCAGACGTCATCAATCACATGAGTCCCTTTGGATAATCCTGTGTGACCAATTTGGTGCAAACAGGAATAAGTGGGATGGCCAACCTACTTGTGACGGTTTGGGTGTTACCTCCCCACACACACTTTGGAAAATCACCCAGACTAGACTCAGTGGCTCTGGAAATTGAATGATGCTTTCTATTTGCAGCTTAGCATAATATACAAGCAGATATTTACAATATATACAGAAATATACAAGTTACAAGGTAATACAGTATCACAACAGCCCTCCCAGAAACCTGAGTCCCCAGGAGAGGCTCACAACCACCCTTTCACCTTCCTCCCACCCCTCTACCTTACCGTAGATTTTGCCTGGTGTTTAACCTTATGTTTAAGGTAGTATGGAGGGTCGAGCAGGGGAGGTTAGGAAGCAAATGGATTAGTCACACAGACAGCAGGTTAGGTTAGAGAGAGAAGTTCCGCCCAAAGCCCAGAGAGAGAGCGACTCTGTTATCTATGTTTGTGTTCTTGTTCTTATACACCTCAGCAAGATTATGAGTGAAGTAGACATCACCACTGTTTCCTTTTCACATCCTGTAATCTAATTCTGCTCACCAAAATATTCTAGCTTGGCTCAAACTACCACACTACTTCAGCTCTTTTGAAAAGAGTGAGGGAACTGCGGAGTGGCAGAAGCAGAGGTAGCAGTGCCAGAAAGGTACCTGTCACTTCTTCAGCTTCCCAGAATAATTGCAATTATTCCAATAATCGCATTCATTCTTACAATAACACCAATCACTGTGTACACCCTATATGCTGTGTTCAGCATTAGAGGGGTGCCTTGCCTCCAGCCAAGAAGAAGAAAGAGATAGCTGAGAAAACAGAATCTATTGTAATGTATTTATTAGGTGTCCTGGCAGTTCAAAAGTTTGGAAATACAGAGTTTTAGTTGACACAGACACTCAGTGTACTTTATTGCCATCAAAATGTGAAGGGACGGAGTCTATTTCTGAGATCACTGGTGGATCTGAAAAGTTAACTAAGTTACAAGCTGAAACTGATAAAGAGTGGAAGAAACATACTATCATAACTGATCCTGATGCACCTTGCATTCTGGGCATTGACTTTTTGAGACAAGGCTGTTGCAAATATCTCAAAGGTCATAAAATGGCTTTTGGAATAACATCTGTAGAAATTAAGAATGGTAAATTGAAGTTGTCCATTAGACCTGAACTTTCAGAAGAATCTGCATTTGTGTGACATCATGACATAGAGGATCTGAAACTGCCATTTGCTACTTAAACTGTGCAGTACAGAACTGACTCTTGCCCATTCATCAGCTGATTCACCAACTGGAAAATCATGAAGTCTTCAGCAAAGCTCATTCACCTTTCAACAGTCCAATTTGGCCCATGTTCAGGACTAAAAGAGACTGGTGTCTCACAGAGTTCTGTGCCCTAAACGAGGTAACTCCACCCATAAGTACAGCTATACCTGACATGCTGAAACTCCAGTATGATCTGGAATTGAAGGAGGCCAAATGGTATACTACCACAGACATTGCTAATGCTTTCCTCTCTATTCTCATAGTAGAGGAAAGCAGGCCTCAATTTGCTTTCACCTGGAGAGGAATCCAGTACCTGCTCTCCAGTACCAGTTCAATCATTTACCTGAGGAGTGGAAACACAGTTCAATGATCTGTCACTCAGTCATCCATAATGCATTGGAGAAAGTTAAAACTCCAGAATATCTGCAAATCATCGATGATATCATCATGTGGAGCCAAACTGTTAAGGAAGTCTTTGAGAAAAGTAACAAGACAATTGACATTCTGCTGCAAGCAGGTTTTGCCATAAAGAGAGACAAGGTCAAAGGACTTGCCAGAGAAATTCAAATTCTGGGAGTGCAATGGCAGGATGGTCGCCATCACATTCCACAGGGTGTGATAAACAAAGTCTCCACCATGGCAAACACTCTATCTTTCTTGGGTACAATGGAATTTTGGAGACTACAAATTGCTGGATTTAATCAGATTGTCACACCTCTGCGTGATGTGACTCATAAGAAAAATGTCAATAAGCAGCCTTTGATCAGATAAATCCAGAAGTACTCCATGCTTAGGACCTGTTCAAACTAGAGAAGATTCTATAACAGCTGTGAGTGGCAATGGTCCAACTCAGAGTCTTTGGCAGAGAGCTCCAAATGAGGCACGTGGTCATCCACTTGGTTTCTGGAGTTGTAGCTACAGAGGTTCAGAAGTAAATTACTTTCCAACAGAGAGAGTAATATTAGCAGCTTGTGAAAGAGTGAAAGCAGCTTCTGAAGTGATTTGAACTGAGTCACAATTGTTTTTAGCTCCTAGATTGCCAGTTCTGAACTGGACGTTCAAAGGTAAAGGTTCATCACTGCATCACGCTACGGGTGCAACCTGGTCTAAGTCGAAGGCTTTGATAATCCAGTGAGCATGAATGCAAAATCTTGACCAATTTGGTCTGGTGGAAGTGATCACCAATTGGCTGGAAGGCACAATTTATACAAAATATCCAGAGGAGAAGTAACTTGTCTTGAGGAAGCTCATCCTTATGATGATCTCTCTGATCAGGAAAAGATTTGTGCTTGTTCACACATGGTTCCCATTGTCTTGTTGAGAATAAGAGAAGATGGAAGTCAGCAATGTGGATTCCTACAAAGAGAGTTACCAAAGAGATGGAGAAGGTGAATCTAGACAATTCATTGAGGTAAAAGCTGTCCAACTTGTTCTTGATGTAGCTGAACATGAATCATGACCTGTCCTTTACCTCCATCCATTCATGGATGGTAGCCAAGGCTTTATGGGGTTGGCTAAAGGACTAGAAAAATAGTAACTGGTAGAGGAAAGTAAAGCCTATTTGGTGTGCTGATATGTAGTAAGACATTTATACTCTTCTTGAGAAGACTCCAGTGCAAGTGTAGCATGTAAATGTGCACATGCCTAAGAGCAAAGCTACTGAGGAACACCAACATAACCATCTGTGGCCAGGCAGACCTGGCTAAAATCTCTCCAGTCAACACAAACTGTGATCTTGACCTTGATTGAAAACATTGAGGAGAACTGTTCGTAGCTTGGTGGGCCCATGATTCATCTGGACATCAAGGCAGAGATTCAACCTACTGATGGGTACACGACATATCAATTGACATAACAATGGACACTATCACAGAATTCATATATGACTGTGACACTCGTGCTGCTATTAAGCAGGTGAAGCGAGTCAAGCCCTTATGGTATGGTGAGCGATGGTCAAAGTACAATTATGGTGAAGCCTGGCAGATTGACTATATCACTCTACCTCATTCTTGTTCTGCCATACAATATGTGCTAATGATGGTAGTGGCAAGCACCAGATGGTTGGAGACCTACACATTACTGCATCACATCATTCTCAGTCTAGAGAGAAAAATCATGTGAAGACACAGAACTCCAGAGAGAATTGAATCAGATAATGGAACTCATTTCAAGAGCAATCTGGTAAGAAACTGGGGCAAAGAGCGTGGTATGGAGTGAATCTGCTACATACCCTACTACGCACCAGTTTCAGGAAAGACTGAATACTACAATGGTTTGTTGAAAACCACCCTAAAAGCCGTGGGTGGGGAAACTTTGAAAAACTGGGACAAACATTTAACACAAGCAACCTCATTGATAAATTGTAGGGGTTCTGTAGACAAAGCAAGACCTGCACAATCAGATTTGGTCCAAACAGTAGACAGTGATAACTTCCTGTTGTATGTGAAAACAATCTGTTAGGGAAAAACTATTTGGATATTTTCTCAATCGTGTGAAGAGAAACCTGTCTGAGAGGTGGTTTCTCCTAAAGGTCCTGGTCGTACATATTGGGTAATGCAAGACAGTGGTGAAATTCAATGTATTCCACAGAGATATCTCACTTTAGCTGAGAGAGTTTAAATTCAAAGTGTATAATACAAGTTGTTAGGAGTTTCTGTTTCAGGTACAACGTGGCATCCAAAGGAAAAATCTACAAAGAATCTACAGTGTATGAGCACAAACCCAATGTCACCTGGGAGTCCCTGTTTGTTGTCTCATCTGTGAAGGGACAAACAGTCTCCAGTTTCCTGAGCTTTTGAAATCACCTGCATCTGAAATAGCCAGAAATGAAGAATGAACTGAAAATATACAGTTTATTATTCATCATTGTAAATATTGTTTTACCTGAGACAGATAATTTTCAGAAAAATACTATGTGATATAGAGAGGTGGATTGTGCTGTTTTGAGGCCAATTAGAATATTTCAATAAGAGAAATCATATCTTTAGTTGTGAAAAGAACATAATGATGAAGTCTATGTCATTCATTGGTTTGCTGAGTGTGATAAAAACTCAAAACATAAATAATGTTTGGGCACTTTCTCCTGGAATGTTGTCCCATTCACTTCTCTCTATCTGGACTCTGTCACTTAATCTCAACACTTTCTCCTAACCCAGACCTGTTCTGATACTTCACCTCTGATTTCAGCAACTAATCACATCAGCTACAGGTTTCCACTTTGTTTTTGTGTGGGTTTCTGACATAGAAGTGGGAGGAAACAGAAAGGGGAGCTAGCCTTGAGCCCTTCTGGGCAGTTTGCTTTGTCTGGGAGGGATCCAGGAGTTCTATATTACTGACTTGTATATAATTGTAAGCTCTTGTAAATACTCATATATATTGTGTATCTATGCTTGTAAATTTTGCGGTGTTGTAAATATAGCTCCATCTTACTTCCAAAACTATATGACTCAGTCTGGGTAACTTCAGTTAGGGCAGGGGGGAGGCTCCTAAGCCATTACATGAATTAATTTTAAAAAAATCTTATAATTTTTATCTTCAATATTAGTATTAATAATTCATAATTATTACAAGGTCTGACAAATGAAGATTATTTGGACTCCACTCAAATCTCTTAATATTCTTTTTTTTCAGGTTTCCCTTGCAATTTTATGGGAAAAGAGAACTGCCAATGCTAGCACTTTATAAAATAATCATTTGCTAGATGAATCTGGGTTAAAAAATTATGCATAGTTCAAGGAAAGGTCAAGGATAACTGATTTTTATCCTGATAATTAAACAGCTTTCCAGAGAAGTGAAGACTTCTGAAATGATATTAGTACTGAAGCTGCAGGACGGAAAATTGGAAGAAACGTAAGAAGGAGCTATGAAAAATATTGAATAAAAAAAAATGGCAGTAATACGACAGCTAAATGAGATTTTTTTTAACCATGTTTTTAAATTGATTTTAAATCCTTTGAAAAGCTTCTTGTGGGTGTATTTTTTTTTTTTGCAAAATTTAAGTAAAAGGTGAATTAAATTACATCCTCTGTATCATTCACAGTAATTTATCTACAACGTTCACAACTGTAGCTTTTTAGTGTACTTAACACTCAGAGAATAAAAAACAAACAGAGGAGATAAAACTCCAAAATGCAACATTTTCAAGTAATTTTTCATTTGAAAGATAGTATTAAGTAACTTAGACAGAAGAGCAATAGGATCTGGAAAGTTAGGCAAAAATTTTTGAAATAATGTGATGGTCTGGCCTTGGCTAGAGGCCAAATGTTTACCAAGGCCCCTCTGTCACTCCCCTTATTAGATGGACAGGGGAGAGGGAAAATATAACAATGTGGTGGTTTGGGTGTTACCCACTCCCACTGTGGCTGTTCGAGTTGATTCTCTAGCTCAGACATAGGGGGAAGATGAACATTCCAGGGATAGGCCACATAATGGCAACAATAGATAAATTAATATCATTTCATTGGAGCATCAAGAGCTTAATGTCTAGAAGCACAGCTTGTTCTCCCCCTTCTCCTGCTGGCTTCTGCTGCTCCAGCTTCGCCTATCTTCCCCGGCTGCTGTTTTGGCTGCTGCTGCTTCTGCTGCTTCGCCGCCGCTTGACCCCTCCCCCATCTCCCTTAAGGTTATTGTATTGAGTTTTTTTTCCTTCCTTCTCTAGTTATTATCTCTCTTTACATTGTTATACTTACATTATAAGAAATACAATTTCATCTTTCCCTGACTTTCAAAAAAAAAAATCTGTGTTGTGGTGAGTTTATTTATCCCTGGGGGAGGGATCTGCCTTAACACGGGACATTAATTTTGCCACTTTTCCAAGTGTGGGGCATGATCTTGGTTTGGTTTTTCTTCCCTTTTGATTGATAATCAGAATAAGAACATCAGGGAAAATTAAGTTGTTTGACATATTCTGGCCTATTACTGCCTCAATTCTGACTTTATCAGTTCAGCAGTGTTTTACCACTATGGTGCACTACCAGGTGTGTTCATTCTTTGCTAAGATGGTCTGGGACTTGGTAAAAGCTGTGCTAATGAAGGTTGGAGATGTTGTTAGGAATGTTTTAGGGTTTAGAAATGTTGTTGAGGGTGTGCCGTATGTGGCATTGGTGTCAAAGACTAGGAGTTATTTGGAAGAGATGAGCTACCCAGTAGCCTGCCTAATATGTCTGAACTTGAAGGTTTTGGCTGCTATTGTAGGTGCAGGAACAAACAGGCTGTAAGTGAGGTTTTTACCTTTTCTGGAGGCAATATCAGGGAGCTAAGGGTTAAAGAAACAGTCTGTGACTGAAGTGGGGGAGAGAGGGCTACGGCACCGGGCAGACGGACTGCTCGCAGAGCAGTGAAACATCCTGCCTCGGAGCCTTTGAGAGGAGGAAAAATTGTTGGACATGGCCCGTACCCCACTGACCCTGAAGCATGAAGGCAAGAAACAATCTGGTTCCAGTTCGTACTTAATAGAGGAAAGTAAAGGTAGAGGCGATGGAACCCCTGCAGAAGTGCAGTCACAAAGGGCTGCTGCGGCGGCAGCAGATCTGGCTGCAGACGGTGTGGGCTATGGCAAAGTTCCTCGGACAGATAAAGTTGAGGATCTGGTTTGTGGAAAATACGGCTCGAACGTTTTGATCTGTAGGAGGGTCACTGACACCAGAGCCTCTGCCAGTAGAGAGGCTGCTGAGGCAAAGGTCCTTTCACCTGCAACCAGGCGACCGGAAGCGGTACTGGGGGATGCAGCAAGGTACTCAGAGGGTGAACTCACTAGCGCCATTGAGCCTGCTAATTCCACTGCTCCTGCCTTAGCCCCGCTTCTCTCTGCTGAACTGGCTGCTGCTGCTGCTGCTGCTGCGGGAAGGGTCCTTCTGCCTCAATCTCAGCTCCACTACCACATGAGGAACAGAGCCAGGCAGACAAACAAAATTCAGATGATTCAATGAAAGGCACCTCCCAGAGTAAGACACAGTTTACTTTAGATAAGGTCTCCCTTGCTCCGATTAAAACGAGGAGAAAAATGGGAGCTAGCCTTGGGGGTCGAGATAGCTCATATGATGATGGGGATAAACCAGAGCAGGGTAACCCTTTTGCTGTGGATGAGGAGCTTCAGAAGTCTGCTCAACTCATGAAGCAAAGGTAAGAGGATCCAGGAGAAGGTACATCGGCAGGTGTGAAGGCCAGTACCCTTGTGGGCACAAGGAGTGGTGTTGTGGAGGGATTTCTCTTATTCCTCCTCTGTTAGGGGGAGGTGAGAAATTAATTTGAGGCGGTATTAATTTTTCATAAAATTATTTATTAAAATTAATATTTACAAATTTGTACCACCCCCAACCACTATGTAATGAAGTTGGTTGTGCAAAGTTATGAAAACAGTTGGGATATATTTACAGGGATTGGATTATTAAATGGAAATATCAAGTTATCAAGAACTATAGACAGAGAGAAAGATTCCCTTAGGCTTAATGCCTCTTAACAACTATACTGTCTGCCCAGCGAGGGCTGAAACTGTGTCTGCGCTTAAGACAGAGGTGACTTATATTACAAAGGAATTAATGCTTGCTTAAATGTGTTGCTCTTAATTATTAATCATTAATCACCCTCCCAGGATTGTGTCACAGTGTGTGCCCAGTATTCGGGTCTTGGTGAGGCTGGAATCTGTCCCGGCTTGCAGGTGAATGATAAGCGTTCCCAGTCTCTGGGTTAAACAGGATTTCTCTGACCTTCTCTCCTGGTGTGAAGTGGTCTCTGCTTTGGTGCTGCTGGTTTTGGATGCAGTGTGTCCAGGGATGATCAGCTGGCAGGATTTCCAGGTGCAGGAGGAGGATTTGTCCATGCAGCTTCTAGCACAGTCATTTCACAGCTAGCAGGCTGTGTTTGTAGGTTAGCAGACAGTCTGGAAGGTCTGCTGAGCCTAGATCTTTCCTGGCAGGGTCTGCCAGGCTGCAGGGAGACTTGAGCTCCACAGATAAATGCAGGATAGCAAGCCAGTATGTGTTGCTGCTCTAGGCTTAAGCAGGGGGCTCTCTGCTCCCCATATATGTATCAAATGCAGGCGTGCATGTGCTCTGCTTCTCAAAGGGTACACAGAGAGCAAGTTTGCAGATGACACTAAGCTGGGGGCAGATGTGACTGAGTTGGAGGGCAGAAGGGCTCTGCAGCGGGACCTTGACCACCTGCACAGATGGGCAGAGGCCAATGGGATGGCATTCAATAGCTCGAAGTGCAGGGTGCTGCACTTTGGCCACAACAACCCCATGCAGAGATACAGGCTGGGGTCGGAGTGGCTGGAGAGCAGCCAGACAGAGAGGGATCTGGGGGTACTGATTGATACTGGCCTGAACATGAGCCAGCAGTGTGCCCAGGTGGCCAAGAGAGCCAGTGGCATCCTGGCCTGCATCAGGAATGGTGTGGTCAGAAGGAGCAGGGAGGTCATTCTGCCCCTGTACTCTGCACTGCTTAGACCACACCTTGAGTACTGCGTTCAGTTCTGGGCCCCCCAGTTTGGGAAGGACACTGAGATGCTTGAGCGTGTCCAGAGAAGGGCGACGAGGCTGGGGAGAGGCCTCGAGCACAAGCCCTACGAGGAGAGGCTGAGGGAGCTGGGGTTGTTTAGCCTGGAGAAGAGGAGGCTCAGGGGAGACCTTATTGCTGTCTACAACTACCTGAAGGGAGGTTGTGCCCAGGAGGAGGTTGCTCTCTTCTCTCAGGTGGCCAGCTCCAGAACAAGAGGACACAGCCTCAGGCTGCGCCAGGGGAAATTTCGGCTCGAGGTGAGGAGAAAGTTCTTCACTGAGAGAGTCATTGGGCACTGGAATGGGCTGCCCGGGGAGGTGGTGGAGTCGTCGTCCCTGGGGCAGTTCAAGGCAAGGTTGGATGTGGCACTTGGTGCCATGGTCTAGCCTTGGGCACTGTGGTAAAGGGTTGGACTTGATCTGTGAGGTCTCTTCCAACCTTGGTAATACTGTGATACTGTGATACTGTGATAACTGTGCCTTGAGATTAATTGCAAGAGGTCTGAGCCTCGTAAGTATGCAAGTGAGTAAGGGCCTGATCCTGTGTCTAGGCCATGCAAGCAGGTCTGTGCTGCTATGTGGATCAGAGAGCTGAGCTTGGACCTCTAAGTCTGAACCTCTGAACACTCTTAACATGTGGTGCTCCTTTGCACTCCTCTTTATAGACTCTGAGCCTAGATTTGTGGCTCATTTGGCCATCTAAAGTGACCAGTCAGGTTGGCAGTAAGCCCAAACCTTACCTTAATAGGCAGTAGCTGTTTGCCTGGACCCTCCCAATTAGGGGATTACCTGGGTGGACACCAGGGGTACACGGACTGGATGTGTGTGTGTTACACAACCTGTTTACTGCCATGGGTCCCTGGCAGAAAAACATGTCCAGGCATGCAGAGGCATAGGGAGGCCTCAGTTTTGGGGCTGTAGCCCCTCCACCACAAGTGGAAAGGCTAGAACGAAGGGAAAATATACTCAGGAGATGGATGATAGTGATGATGAGGAGAAAGCCCCATTGCCAAGGAAGGAGGTCAGGCATATTAGGCAAGACTATGCCCGGAAAGAGCGAGAACTGCTGATGAGTTGGCTGAACAGATGCTGGGATGGAGGCATGGACACCATAGAAATAAACCGTCAGACAGTAAGGCAGTTGGGAGTTTTCTCAAGAGACAATGTCATAGATAAGCACTTAGGACATCTCGGTGGCAACTCTAACCTCTGGTCATGCGTATTGACAGTTGTGGTACTGCAGTACCCTGACAGGGATGATTTACCCTGGAGACCTTTATGCTGGAATACAATTGAACATGGGGTTCAGCGCTTGTGAGAGATGGCCATAACAGAGCTTATCTATGGAGACTATGCGACAGAGGACCCTGAGGAGATACCTATGAGCCGAGCTCTCCTAAAGAAACTTATTCAGCTCGCCCCCTCTAATTATGCCCATACATCGGCAAGTAAAATGGTGGGGAAGGATGATGCAACAACTTGTATGACTGTGGGTGAATTCGCTGATCAAATGAGGCAAATGGAGGATAGCCTTACGGTTAATGCTATGGTGTCAGCCATAAATACTATGTCTGCAGAGATAAAAGACAGCATGAAACAACCCAAGGAGGAATTTAAAACCTCCCTATCCCAGTTGGCAAAGGACAGTGACCTTTCTTCTTCACCCTCAGAGTGGGTATATGTCTCAGCCATCAGAGATAGGCGTCCTCCTAGAAGACCAATTCAACCTAACTCACTAAAAAAAGACAACAGTCACATGGGTCTCTTTGGGTAATCTTATGTGACCAGTTTGGTGAAAACATGGATAAATGGGATGGAAAACCTACCTCACTTCTCCAAAAAAGAGTGAAAGAGTTGCAGAGTGAGAGGACTAAAAGAGTAGTTGCCTCAGTTTCCCCTCATGACTCAGATAGTCCTGGCAATGATTCAACTAGTACTATTAAACACTGTGCCAACTGCACTTGTAATGGCCAACATTAGGGGGGCCCTGCTTCTTACTAGGAGGAGGCCAGGGACCAGGAAGACAATCGGATACACTGGAATGTATATGTTAAATGGTACCTTGAAAATTCAGAAATACAGGGCTGTAGTGTACACGGGTGCACAATGCACACTGATGCCTTCAAACTGTAAAGGAATGGAGTCTATTACTATTTCTGGAATTACAGGAGGCTCTCAATAATTGACAAGGTTAGAGGCAGAGATGAGTTTGACTGGGAGTGATTGGCGAAGGTATGTCATTGTAACAGGTCCAAATGCACCTTGCATCTTGGGAATTGACTTTCTAAGAGAAGGGCGCTTTAAGGATCCCAAGGGTTTTAAATGGACTGTAGAAGCCGTTGGAGATAGACTGAAGATGTCTGCTAGGCCTGAGCTCTCAGATGAGTCTGCAGTTGTTGGACAGCATAATACAGAGGATGTGAAGTTACCAGTTGCCACTCAAATTGTACACCACAGGAAATACAGAACAAACTGTGACTCTTTGGTGCCCGTACATGATCTGATTCATCATCTGGAGTGCCAAGACGTCATTAAAAAAAAACATTCACCTTTCAACAGTCCCATATGGCCTGTGCAAAAGGGCAAATGGAGAATGGCAACTTACAGTTGATTTCCACAGCCTAAATGAAGTGACTCCGCCCATGAGTTCTGCTGTGCCAGACATGTTAGAACTCCAGTATGACCTAGAATCCAAGGAGGCCAAATGGTATGCAACCATAGATGTTGCTAATGCTTTCTTTTCTATTCCAGTAGCAGAGGAATGCAAGCCTCAATTTGCTTTCACTTGGAGGGGAATTGAATATACATTTAACTGTTTGCCCTAGGGGTGGAAGCACAGCTCAACAATCTGTCATGCAGTGATCTATGATGCATTGGAGAAAGGTGGAGCTCCAGAGCATTTGCAGTTCATTGTTGACATCATTGTCTGGGGGAATAGAGCACAAGAAGTTTTTGAGAAAGGTAACAAAATAATTCACATTCTGCTGATGGCAAATTTTGCCATAAAGTGAGATAAGGTGAAAGGACCTGCTAGAGAGATTCAGTTTCTGGGAATTCATTGGCAAGATGGTCGCCGTCACATTCCAATGGATGTGGTAAATAAAGTTTCTGCCATGGCAAATCCCACAAATAAGAAGGACACATTGTCTTTCTTGGGAACAGTTGGATTTTGGAGGCTGCACATCCCTGGGTACAGCCAAATTGTAAAACCTTTATATGATGTAACTCAAAAGAGGAACAACTTTCAGTGGGGACCTGAACAACAAGCAGCCTTTGATCAGATAAAGCAGGAAGTAGTTCATGCAATGGGTTTGGGGTCTGTTCGAACTGGTCCAGACATTAAGAACATTCTGTATATGGCTGCGAGTGATAATGGTCCAACCTGGTGCCTGTGGCAAAGAGCCCCAGGAGAAACACGTGGTCAACCACTTGGTTTCTGGAGTAGAGGATATAGAGGGTCAGAAGCAAACTATACACCAACGGAGAAAGAGATCCTTGCTGCTTATGAAGGTGTGAAATCTGCTTCAGAAGTAATTGGAACAGACTCTCAGCTTCTTTTGGCTCCCAGATTACCAGTTTTGAACTGGATATTTAAGGAAAATGGGTCATCGCCACATCATGCAACCAATGTTACCTGGTCTAAGTGGATGGCTCTCATAACACAGCAAGCACGCATGAGGAGTTTTGAACGACCTGGCATAGTGGAGATGATCACTAACTGGCCAGAAGGTACAAACTGTATAAATCCTCCAGAGGAGCGAATGATGGTTCCTGTTGCCTTGTTGGAAACAAGCGAAAATGGAGAGCTGCAGTTTGGAGCCCTATACAAGCAGTGGCTGAAGCAAGAGCTGGAGAAGGTGAGTTGAGCCAGTTTGCAGAGGTAAAAGCTATCCAATTTGCTCTTGATGTGGCTGAGTGTGAGAACTGGCCCATGCTTTACCTCTATACTGATTCGTGGATGGTGGCTAATGCCTTATGGGGTTGGCTAAAGGACTGGAAAAGAAATAATTGGCAATGGAAAGGAAAGCCAATTTGGGCTGCTGACTTATGGCAGGACATTGCTACCCGTCTAGAGAAAATCCCTGTAAGAGTACGACACATAGACGCTCACATGCCCAAAAGTAAAGCTACTGAGGAACATCAGCACAACCATCAGGCAGATTTAGCTGCCAAGGTGTTTCAAACCGATGTGAATTGTGATTTGGATTTAGATTAGGAACACCGAGGTGAACTGTTCTTAGCCCGGTGGGCCCATGATTCCTCAGGACATCAAGGCAGAGATGCTACCTACCAATGGGCACAGGATAGAGCAATCAATGTATCCACGGATGCTATAACACAAGTTATACATGACTGTGATGTTTGTGCTGCTATTAAACAAGCCAAGCATCTGAAGCCCTTGTGGTATGGTGAGTGATGGGCAAAGTACAAACACGGTGAAGCGTGGCAGATTGATTACATCACTCTACCTCGTTCTCGGACTGGAAAGCAATGTGTGCTGACCATGGTAGAAGCAAGCACTGGATGGCTGGAAACCTATCCAGTTTCCCATGCTACTGCACATAACACCATTTTGAGCTTGGAAAGACAAATCCTGTGGCAACATGGCACTCCAGAGAGAATTGAATCAGATAATGGTACCCACTTTAAAACCAATCTCATAAAATCTTGGGCCAAAGAGCACAGCATTGAGTGGATTTACCACATCCCCTATTATGCACCCGCCTCAGGCAAAGTTGAGCACTACAATGGCTTGCCAGCCCATGCAGAACTTGCTGCCCACCAACACTCCAAGGTTTTTCTCCATGGAGCTGCATTCCATCAGAGCAGCCCTCAACCTATACTAGTGCCTGTTGCTATTCCTCGCCAGGTGGACGAATCTGCACTTGTCCTCATTCAACATCATAAGGTTTGCCTTCACCCAGCTCTCCAGCCTCTTTGGATCTCATTAGATGGCAGCACAGCCTGCTGGGTGTCAGCCACACCCACTCCCTAGTTTTGTATCGGAAGCAAATTTGCTGCAGGTACACTCAATGCCCTCACTCAGGTTGCTGTTAAGATATTGAACAAAAATGGACCCAGCACTGATCCCTGGAGAACACTGCTGGCTACTGGCCTCCAACTTGATTCTGTGCCATTGATAACAACCCTTTGAACTCTGTTGTAGAGCAAATTTTCAATCCACCTCACAGAGAAGCCATCTATGCCACATCTCCTGAGCTTATCTGTGAGGATGTTGTGGGAGACAGTAACAACAGCCTTGATGAAGTCAAGACAGAAGACATCCACAGCCCCTCCTTCATTGACCCATCTGGTCATGGTATCACAGAACTGGAATCTCTCTTGTGAAGAAAGACTGATAGAATTGGGGCAGTTAGGTCTTGAGGAGAGAAGGTTGAGGGGCATTTTGCCAACATCTACAAATATCTGAGGAGTGGGTGTCCTGGCAGGGCAGGAAACCAGTCAGTTTTGGCCACTGCTCCCGACTCCCATGGACGGGGTCCAGGAGTTAAGTTGAAGAGCAGTAAAACAGTGGAGGGTTTGGATTCAGCAAAGCTGCCCTGAGGGCTATCAGGCAGTGTCACATGTCAGGTGTCTTGTCTTATGCAACCCCTTAATGCCCACGTAGTCACACAAAGCATGAAACTTTGAATTAATTGGCCAAAATAACTAATGTTAGTGCCTGTTCACCAGTTTGATTTTCAAACAATGTATTTAATGGGGATATGCTTTGCAAGCCATGCTTTTCGAATGCCACCTCTTCAGCCATGCTGGGTTCCCCATTAGTGGATCATTTATCTGGGTCCTGCCTACAGAAAGCATTGTTCACAGTGGACATGTGTTGGCAGCTTGCAGCAGCAGCTCACAGCAACTGTTTTCCTCTCTTTCTCTCTGCCCAGAATGTTTTGTATCTTTATCTTTAGGATCATAATCGTGTGTTTTGGAAGTGGAAACATACCAGGGAATCAACACATCGTAAGTACATGTGCTTGTTGTGTAGTTAGAACTTTCCCTCTTTTCACCTTTCTATTTCCCAAGTTCTGATTGTTTAAGTTGTATAATTCTGTGTTAATAAATATCCTTTGTGCAACTACTTACTGTCAACCAAGAATCCAAATGAATTTCATGGAAAGTTTTTTTGAATTTTGACTGTTAATAAACAACAAATATTAAAAAATGAATATTCATAAATAATATTTGATACTAATTTCTTAACAGTGGATGTCAAGACAAAAGTGCCAGTCTCTTTTGGTGGTGCCTAGAGATGATCTTCTGAGGAGTTTGTCAGGGGTTCTTCTAGTGGAGTACAGCCATGGTGGTGCTGGTGGTGGTGGTGCAGCTCTGGAGGTCCACACTTGATGGTCTGGTGGAGGTTCACACTTTGGCAGGCATTGCTCCTGTTTTTTTACATATTTTTTTAGATTGGTGTCCACGTGCAGCTCCCCAGGAAATCTTCCTGTGGATTCAGGCATTTGCAGGGTTCCGGTGGCAGTGCTGGGGGAAGGCCTCCACCCACTCCCTGCGCTGTACCTGTCCATACCCCGAGCACATGTAAGCCTTTTCTCTTTGGGGTAGCTGACATAAGATGTACACATCCTGGGCATTCAAGCCACGCTGAGGCCCAGGAATTCCCAAGGCATTGTTTGTTGATTTGCATCCCTGAGCTAGGCCAAGCGCCTTGTGTGGTGCCGTGATGAAGAGACAGGGAGCAGCTTGCTGCAAGCTAAGTTCCGTTTATTGTACTTTCAGCACTTGGTTATGTACCTTAGCACACAAGCTAAAAGATTGTGCCAAGTCCAAATTGGTCGTTAAGACAGACCTCAATACAGACCTCAGGATAGATCTCGTACCTTAGTAACTAGATAAGCAAGGATTAACAAAAAACGCAGGTTCATGCTTTACATTGTTTCATCTGTTGCAACATTCTCTAAGGTCATTTTGACCCTCCATGTTACTTAACTCAGTACTTTTCCATTTATACATTCTGAATCCATGGCTTGTGCTCCAGTGTGTCAAGATCAAGCAGCTGCACTAAAGTCCTACCATTCCCAACAGTCTGAGTATAAAAGGTTAACAAAGGCCATCTTTATATTTGTTGATGAACAAGAGAGAGAATTTAGACTCTCACAGAGACATCCCCACCTCATTTCTGTGATGAAGGAATAATCCATCTGGTATTGATTTTATGCTTCTTTCCATTGGGTGTTGGTAGCTACCAGGCAGCAGATGATAAGAGAGGGTTTAAGAACCAAAGGTACATTTCTAGTTCTTGGGAGAGATACCAGGATGGGTTGTTACGGGTAATGTCATAGGTGGTCCATCCCCATAGAAATTCTCAGAAGGGGTAGGCACCTTATAGCAGAAGCAGTGAGACAAGGACCTTCATTAATTCCTCACCAACGCTTTTCTGTAGTCACTGCCTCAGCTGAATGGTCAGTCCAATCCTTCTCACAGGGCTTGAGGACATGTTTTAGCATCCCATTGGTTCAGTCTGCTATGTCATTTGCTTGAACATAATAAGAAGTGTGAAACAACCCTTGGATTTCATAATAATCATCTCATGACATACACTCTTTTTTTGTCTTCTATAGGGTAAAGGTGACAATGAACAGTCCATTTTCCCAATCTGAGTATCTTTTCTTAGTATCTTTAAAACTCCAGGAGTGAAATGCAAAGGGACAAGCAGGATCCTCAGGTCCCCTTTGCCACATGCAGATAGAGAAGTCATAGAATGTGAAACCCCATTCAAAATGAAGAGAATCTTAAGGATGGACAGTGTCTAAATGATGGATAGGACTCATCATCCCTGCCTCAATGGCAAGGAGATTTAGAGCTTCCTCATGAATTTGGATCCATTCCCATACAGAGTCTCATATCTGTTGTAGAAGGAGTCCTGAGGTGAGCAAAGAGGGAGTTCGCTTGCCACTCCAAGCATGGACTTGTCTCCACTCACTCATTTTGTTTAGGCTGCTGCCTTCAGCCCAGTGAAAGGATGATACAAAGCCCCCTTGACCTTGCATATTTCGTGATGGATGCTCCTGAAACATTAAAATTCATCTATAGAAGAAAACCCTCTAAGACTTAATTCGAAGTTTTACAAAGCAAGAATTCTTTATGTCAGTGTACTTAATACACAGAAATATCTCCACCTGGCATACGACCTTGCATGCTGCATGTGCAAAGCTTACATATACTCTTTATACACACGCGTATGTAACAGATTTCCCAGAATACTGTGCCCTGGGTTTGACTCAGCCACTAGCTGGACCCCAGCAATCTGCTTAATATGCACAGGTTTTCCCACCCCAATTGCCCTCCAGGTGGACAAGGCAGAAAGAACCTAAAGTGTGATGGTTTGGGGGTTACCCCGCCCCCAAACCATACTTTTGAATTTGCCCCAGCTAACTCAGACGGACCTCTGGGATTATAGATGAAGCAATTTATTTACAGCTAGCAGAATTTACAAGCAGCTATTTACAATATATACAGTTATATACAATTATATACAGAAATATACAAAGGATAAACAATACAAAAGCACAACTCCCCTCCCAGAAACCTGAGTCCCCAGGAGGGGCTCTCAAACCACCCCAACACCTCCCCCCGGCCCTCTCAACCTTACCCCAGTTCTCAGGAAGAAAAGAGGTGCAGCCAAGAGGTTAGGGAGCAAGGTTAGTGGGAGCAGGGTTAATGAGATGTGTCTCGGTCTAAGGCAAAAGCAAGAGTAGAGACAAAATGGAGAAAAAGTCTTTCTTCTTCCCAGAGCTCTCAGCGAGACTGTGAGAGAAGTTGACATCAATTGTTTTCATTTCACTGCCCATTATCTAGTTCTTTTACCAAAACATTCTAGCTTGCTTCAAACTAGCACAATCCACCCCTGTCTACTTCGCTCAGAGTATCGCTGAGAATTATCCAATCTAATCTAAACCAATATTTACCATAAAACAATATATACAAGTTCAGTTCACACTTCAATCAGATGTAGGTGATTCAAAAGCTCAGAACAGGGACTCCCAGGTGATGTTGGGTTCGTGCTCAGGTACTGTAGATTCTATCGTAGATTCTCTCAGTGTTGGGCGCCGATGTTACCTAGAGCAGAAAACTCCTAACAGCTTGAATTTAAAGTTTTTCAGCTAAGGTTAAATTTCTCTGTGGAATACACTGGATTTCACCATTCTCCTGCATTACCCAGTATGTATGACCAGGACCTTCAGCAGAAACCACCCCTCGGACAGGTTTCCCTTCGCCCGAAGGAGAAAATACCCAAACAGTTTTCCCTAACAGATTCTTCTCACGTACAACAGGAACTTTATCACCGTCTACTGTTTGGACCAAATCTGATTGTGCAGGTCCTGCTCTGTTTACTGAACCTCTACTATTTACCAACCAGGTAGCTTCTGCTAAACATTTGTCCCAGTTTTTCAGAGTTCCACCCCCCATGGCTTTGAGGGTGGTTTTCAGCAAACCATCGTAGCGTTCAATCTTCCCTGAAGCTGGTGCATAGTAGGGTATGTGATAGATCCATTCAATACCATGCTCTTTGGCCCAATTTTTAACAAGATTGTTCTTGAAATGAGTACCATTGTCTGACTCGATTCTCTCTGGAGTTCCATGTCTCCACATGATTTGTCTCTCCAAACCAACAATGGTGTTACGTGCAGTAGCATGTGGAACTGGATAGGTTTCCAACCATCCAGTGCTGGCTTCTACCATCGTTAGCACATACTGCTTGCCAGAACGAGATCGAGCTAAAGTGATGTAGTCAATCTGCCAGGCTTCACCATACTTGTACTTTGACCATCTATCACCATACCATAAGGGCTTGATTCGCTTAGCCTGCTTAATAGCAGCACAAATGTCACAGTCATAGATGACTTGGGTGATAGCATCCATGGACAAGTCAATTGACCTATCGCGAGCCCATCGGTATGTTCCATCTCTGCCTTGATGTCCAGATGAGTCATGGGCCCACCGAGCTAAGAACAGCTCACCTCGGTGTTTCCAATCAAGGTCAATGTCAAGTTCAGAGTTGGTATCAACTTGAGCAATCTTAGCAGCTTGGTCTGCCTGCTGATTATGTTGATGTTCCTCAGTGGCTCTGCTCTTAGGCATGTGTGCATCTATGTGCCGCACCTTCACTGGAATTTTCTCCAGCCGTGCATCAATATCCTGCCATAGATCAGCACACCAAATAGGCTTTCCTTTCCTCTGCCAACCATGCCTCTTCCAGTCCTTTAGCCAACCCCATAGAGCATTGGCTACCATCCACGAGTCGGTGTAGAGGTAAAGGATAGGCCAATTCTCACGTTCAGCCACATCAAGAGCAAGTTGAACAGCTTTTACCTCAGCAAACTGACTGGATTCTCCTTCGCCATCTCTCGTTTCGGTAACTCTCCTGGTTGGACTCCAAACTGCTGACTTCCATACTCGCTTGTTCCCAACAAGACAACAGGAACCATCTGTGAACAAAGCATAGTTCTTTTCCTGATCAGAGAGATCACCATAGGGAGGAGCTTCCTCAGCACGAGTTATTTTCTCCTCTGGAGGTTTGGAACAGTCTGTGCCTTCCGGCCAGTTGGTGATCACCTCCACCAGACCAGGTCGGTCAAGATTACCCATTCGCGCTCGTTGGGTTATCAAAGCCATCCATTTAGACCAGGTTGCATCTGTGGCATGATGCGGTGATGAACCTTTGCCCTTGAACATCCAGTTAAGAACTGGCAGTCTAGGAGCTAAAAGCAATTGTGACTCAGTTCCAATCACTTCAGAAACTGCTTTCACTCCCTCATAGGCTGCTAGAATCTCTTTCTCTGTTGCAGTGTAATTAGTCTCTGAACTTCTGTAACAACATCCCCAGAAACCAAGTGGACGACCACGTGTCTCATTTGGAGCTCTCTGCCAAAGACTCCAAGTTGGACCATTGTCACTGGCAGCCGTGTACAGAATGTTCTTAATGTCTGGACCAGATCTCACAGGTCCCAAGCCCACTGCATGGACTATTTCTCGTTTAATTTGATCAAAGGCTGCTTGTTGTTCAAGTCCCCACTCGAAATTGTTTCTCTTACGAGTCACATCATGCAGAGGTTTGACAATCTGACTGAAACCAGGAATGTGTAGTCTCCAAAATCCCACCACACCAAGTGTGTCCTTCTTACTGATGGGAACTGCCATGGTAGAGACATTGTTGATCACATCCTGAGGAGTGTGACAGCGACCATCCTGCCACCGCACTCCCAGAAACTGAATTTCTCTGGCAGGTCCTTTGACCTTGTCTCTCTTAATGACAAAACCTGCTTGCAACAGAATGTCAATGATTTTGTTACCTTTCTCGAAGACTTCCTCAGCAGATTGGCCCCACACAATGATGTCGTTGATGTACTGGATGTGCTCTGGAGCTTTACCTTTCTCCAGTGCATTGTGGATGACTGAGTGACAGATGGTTGAGCTGTGTTTCCACCCCTGAGGCAAACGGTTGAACTGGTACTGGATTCCTCTCCAGGTGAATGCAAACTGAAGCCTGCACTCCTTTGCTATGGGAATAGAGAAGAAAGCATGAGCAATGTCTATGGTTCCATATCATTTAGCCTCCTTCGATTCCAGCTCGTACTGGAGTTCCAGCATGTCCGGCACAGCTGCACTCATGGGTGGCGTCACCTCGTTGAGGGCACAAAAGTCAACTGTCAGTCTTCAGTCGCCCGTAGGTTTGCGCACAGGCCAGATGGGACTGTTGAAAGGTGAATGAGCTTTCTCGATGACAGCCTGACTCTCCAATTGACGAATCAGCTGATGAATGGGCAACAAAGAGTCACGGTTAGTTCTGTACTGCCTATGATGAACAGTTTGAGTTGCAATTGGCACCTCCAGGTCCTCTATGTCATGATGTCCCACAACTGCAGATTCATCAGAAAGTTCAGGTCTAACAGACAATTTCAATTTATCATCCTCAATCACTACAGATGCTATTCCAAAAGCCCATTTATGACCCTTAGGATCTTTGAAACAACCTTGTCTCAAAAAGTCAATTCCCAAAATGCAAGGCGCATCAGGACCAGTTACAATAGTATGTGTCTTCCACTCTTTACCAGTTAAACTGATCTCAGCCTGTATCTTAGTTAACTCTTGAGATCCACCAGTGATTCCAAAAATAGAAATGGACTCTGTCCCTTTACAATTAGATGGCAATAAAGTACACTGAGCACCTATGTCAACTAAAGCCCTGTATTTCCGAACTCCTGAACTGCCAGGCCACCTAATGAACACATTCCAATAGATTCGGTTCTCTCCATTATCCCTTTCCTCCTCTTGGCTGGAGGCAGGGCACCCCTAATGCTGAACATGGCATGTAGGGTGTACACAGTGATTGGTGTTGTTGTGAGAGGAACTGCAACTGTTGGAATAATTGCAGTTGCTCTCGGGAGCTGAAGAAGTGACAGCTACTTTCCTGGCATTGCTGCCTCTGTTTCTGCCACTCTGCAGTTCCCTGACCCTCTTTGAAAGAGCTGAAGTAGGTTTACCATCCCACTTGTTCATGTTCTCACCATATGTGTCACGCAGAAGTATCCACAGTGGCACACGTGATTGCTGATGTCTGGGTGGAATTTGTCTCCTCCTGGGCTGGAATTGCCTTGCAGGAGGTGGGCGTCTGTTCCTGACTGCAGAAACATGCACCCATTCAGATGATGCAGGAATGGTATCCTTTACCAGATTAGTAATGTTTTTAAGATCCTCCTTCAGTTCTTTCATGCCATTTCTAATGCCATTCTCAATACCATCTTTAAGCTCTGTAGTCATAGTCTTTATAGCACAGATTATACCAGAATGTGACAAGCTGTCCTCTATCTGCCTGAGCTGGTCAGTGAATTCACCAACAGTGAAAGACCTTCCATTATCACTCTTTCCTAGAAACTTACTGGCCAAGATGTTAGCATAGGATGAAGGAGCAAGCTTAATCAGCTTCTTCAAGAGACCTATTCCCAAACGAATACCGTCAGGCTCATGAGTACCATGATCTCCATAAAGCACTTCCTTCACAGCAAACTCCTTCAGAAGCTTAATTCCCTGCTCAACGGTGTTCCACTTCTTGGCAGCCCATGGCAAATCATCTCGGGAAGGATATCTCATAGCCACAGCCAACAGAAGGCGTGTCCACAAGTTAACCCTACCAAGAGGACTTGCTAGGTATTTGTCCACTCCACTCTCCTTAGTGAGTGGTCCTAGCTGCTTGGCAGACTTGTCTCCTACCTGCAGAGCATTAGCACCAATGCCACGGCATCTCACTAGCCAGCTTAAGATTGGCTCACCTAATTCCCTTGTGTATTCCTTCCTAACTTACCTGACCTCTCTGAGTGGATCCTTGGAGCCTTGGATGTCATCTTCCTCCTCCTCTTCCTGTTGTTGAGCTGGTGGTACTGGGCCTAACAGAACCTTCCTCATAGCATTCCTAAACTCATTGGAACCATCCTCTCTCTTGGCAGCTAACCTCACAGCGCTCCTTTCACTTGAGTATTGTTGTCTCAGCACATCTACAAGGTCTCGCAGACTAACTATCTCCTCCTCCTCTTCTCCTTGCTGCTGATCACCAGAGATCCCCTCTCTTACATCCTCCTGTGAACCACTCTTTGTCTTAGCTTTTGCCTTAGCAGGTGCCAGGAAGGCCTGAACAGCAACAGACTTGGATGTGTCTGCTGGAGGATTTGAATCATTAGGGGTCTGACTTGAAGGGTTTGAACCATTAGGAGTCTGACTTGGAGGGTTTGAATTATTGGAGGTCTGACTTGGAGCTTGTGAGTTCAAATCTGCCTTGCTTTTAACAGGAGGATTTTGGTTCTGGTCTGCTGGCTGGGGGTTCGAATTGGCTGAGCTGGTATCAGTAAGATTTGGACTGACTGGGCTAGCGTTACCAACATTAGCAGTGTTATTATTTGCCTGTCCTCCTGGGATGCCTGCCAAACTCTGTGGATTGTTGCCATTTTTGCTAGGAACATTCTGATTTGGGGTATTTGCCTGTGCTCCTGGGGCTCCTGCAAAACTCTGTGGATTGTTTTGATTATCCTTATCATTGTTTATGTTAGTGGCGGGAACACTGGCCGTGTTCCCAGCACTTGGAGAAGGAGGGGCAGAGGCTGGCAAGGGGGAAGCCGATAACTGTGTTCCCTTGTTTTGCTGTGAAAGAGACTGCTTCTGAGACACAGAATTTTTCCTGGTTCTTACAGAAGCTGGTTTTGAATTTTTCACCAGTAATGCCAAAATTAATATGAATATTAAAATCATGAGGCAAATATTAAAAACTGTGAGTAGTAAAACAGTTTTACACGAGCATGTCCCTAAGCAAACAGTTGGAATTCCTGTCTTAGGCTGAATAACTCTCATTAGAGCCATATTTAAAGCAGAATTTCCATTGATTGTCATATTATTGACCAGAGCTCCTGTAATATCCTTGGTAATATTCTCAGAGATATTAAAACCAGCATAACCAAGAATCAAATCACCCCAGCTCCAGAACATATCTGAAACCTTAGCTTTAGCCTTATTATAAGCCAGATCAATAAAATAAGCAACAATTTGAGCTTTTATCCAATTAAATGCCAAGAAAACAAAACCAGACCAGAGCAATGCACCAACCAAATACAATAGCTGCTTGATTAGCTTCATCTTAATTCCCAGAGCTAATTTCCAATCACTCAAAAATATTTAGCCCCACGTTGGGAAAGCCAATTAAAAATGTGATGGTTTGGGGGTTACCCCGCCCCCCCCCACACTTTGAATTTGCCCCAGCTAACTCAGACGGACCCTGGGAATATAGATGAAGCAATTTATTTACAGCTAGCAGAATTTACAAGCAGCTATTTACAATATATACAGTTATATACAATTATATACAGAAATATACAAAGGATAAACAATACAAAAGCACAACTCCCCTCCCAGAAACCTGAGTCCCCAGGAGGGGCTCTCAAACCACCCCAACACCTCCCCCCGGCCCTCTCAACCTTACCCCAGTTCTCAGGAAGAAAAGAGGTGCAGCCAAGAGGTTAGGGAGCAAGGTTAGTGGGAGCAGGGTTAATAAGATGTGTCTCGGTCTAAGGCAAAAGCAAGAGTAGAGACAAAATGGAGAAAAAGTCTTTCTTCTTCCCAGAGCTCTCAGCGAGACTGTGAGAGAAGTTGACATCAATTGTTTTCATTTCACTGCCCGTTATCTAGTTCTTTTACCAAAACATTCTAGCTTGCTTCAAACTAGCACATAAAGGAACCACAGAATCAATCAGGTCAGAAAAGAACTTCAAGATCATCAAGTCTAACCTGTCGCCTAACATAATCTAATCAACTAAATGATGGCACTAAGGACCATATCCAGTCTTATTTCTAAACACCTTCAGAGATGGTGATTCCACTACCTCCCTGGACAGCCCATTCCAATGGCAAGTCACTCTTTCTGCAAAGAACTACTTCCTAACATCCATCCTAAGAAGTTGAGAGAAGGAAGATGTTACAGGTAACAGAAAATTTAAAGAAACAAAAACAAAATAAAAGCACTTATAACTATTGAAACACTTTGGCACGCAAATTGAAATCTCAAGAGCTGCATGTGTTTGTGGGAGCTCTGTCTGAGTTGTCATGTCTTTTCTTATGAGCACAAAGGATTAAGCTGTCTGCCAGGGGACTAGCATATTTAAGATATGTCTGAAAGGGTAATCACCACCAGTGAACTCAGCTTTCAATCTAATCAGGTGATTACACCCTTCTTGACCACACTTCTTGCACCAACTATTGTCTCAGGTCCTGGCTGGTGTGCCACACCCTGTCTGCCCACTCCGTTTTCAAATCTCCCAGGGCCACACCGCATTGCAGTGAGCGTGACTGTATTGCCCTGGCCACACCCACGCCTCATCAGCTTCTCTTGCTGGAGCCGATGGCTTTCTGGCAGATCTCTCCAGTTTCCTGGAATTTTCCTACCTCAGGAAAAAACACTGCATGCTGAGGTCTGCTGCTTTACTGTCAGCTGGGCCAGCTCAGGAGCAGCTCCCCTCGGCAATTGACATGTAGTTGAGCTTACAGCATGTTTAGATCTCACCATCACTCAGAGCTGTGAGAGCTACCAGCTTCTGGTGCATTTTTTCACTCTCCAGGCATTTCACTGCCTTACTTTTAAACTGCAACATAGTAGCCAACATTATTTCTGGTATCCAGAGGACTGAGAGCAAATCCTCTGTTGTTCTAATATGGAATTAGTTATTTATGGAGTATAAGCCAGGAAGAGGGAACAGGATGAGGAAGCACGGACAGGCACAACACAAACAAAACAAACACAAGAACAACAAATTGATATTCCTGTTCTTTTAGTCCATGGAATATTATCCTTTTTCCTCCCTAATAACATCTAAAACTGGATATTATTATTCTTCATTAACTCAAAATCACTATCCTAAAGCTCCTCACCTTCCAAAAAAGGTTAATGATAATTTACATTACTTCTTTCCACCACTCAGTACCAGAAAACTAAAAAATACAAAACATCAAGAAAAACACAAAATTGTTCTTTTGTGGTGTTGCAAATGTGTTTCATTCAAACCTGGTGTGAATATTCCCTTTTCTTATCGTGGTCTCCATATCCTTAGACTAGGAGCATATATCAAGCTAAATCGGTTCCTGTTTACTGCAGTTTGGGGGTATGTAATCTTGTATTCTAGAATACGAAACAAGACTACCCTCATCACCTTGTAGCATGTGTATTTATTTCACTTGAGTGTAGTGCCTTTTATTGCTTTGCTGTTTCAATGAGATAAACATCTGGTTTGGAATACAATGCAGTTTGCTAGCTAAATCAGAGGGGAAAAAAGGTTGTGTTTATGTGTTTGTCTGTTGGGAAACACTCTTTCTTTCAGAGTATACAGGATTAGGAGCCATTCAGGGAGATATTTGTTTCACTGAAGTGCAATAATTGTAACAGTCCACCTAAGGTTTGATGATGATTATGATGACAACTTATATAGTATGAAAGATTCTACAGTATTAGGCATCTCCAAAAAAAAAACTTTGCAGATAACAAAACACACAGCATATATTATTTTTCCTCTCACCCCAAATCAAATGCCTCTATTTTATCAGCCTTGTTACATGCTATACAGCCAAAAGGGCATGAAAAAGATTTTTTTTCCCTGGGACTTAAGATTGTTATAATCCTCCAGTACTGATTGTTTTGTCACTACTCCTCAGATAATTTTATTGATGTTCTTTACAATACATCCTGTGTCTCTCTCTGCTTTATACTGTGTTATTTTACTGAAGGAGGCAAGGGTTGAGGAACAGTGACAGTCTTGGCAACATGTCACCTGTCTATTCTCTTCTCTATCCCATATCCCTTAGGACTGAAATTCCACTGCTGCACAATCAATGTGGCCAATGCTGCCTCCATCTTGACATCACTGCAGAGTTTATTTGCATTTCTGGCTATCAGGTCCAATATTGCATTCTTGCTGGCAGTGGTGTCTATTATTTGGCTCAAGAAGCTATCACCAAGGCCACTGAATGTGAGTCTCTGATTGCGTACAGCTTACCATGCTATTTTTTCAGCACGTATCAGGGAAGTCAAAGTCTCTCAGAAGAACAAGAGCCTGCAAGCATGAATTCTCCTGTAGCTGGAGTAGGAAGGCTTCATCAGTGGGCTCCCAATCATCAGGTGGCCTGTAATGCATGCCAGCCACAAGGTTCCCTTTATTACCTTTGCCTCTAATTCACCCTGTTTGTGGCAGTTCTTCAGGGACAGTTCTTCACACTCTTATCATGTATTTCCTGAAATGAAGGGCAAAGCCTGAATCCCTCCTCCCTTACCTGTTGTTTGGGTGTTCCCTGCCCCCACACACTTTAGAAATCACCCAGGCTAGACTCAGCCAGCTCTGGAAATTGAATGAAGCTTATATTTACAGCTAGCACAATATACAAGCAGATATTTACAGTATATACAGTTATACAGTATATACAGTATATACAGACAGAAATGTACAAGGTAAAATGTAATACAGAAACACAACTCCCCTCCCAGAAACCTGAGTCCCTAGAAGGGGCTCTCAACCACCCCTTCACCTTCCCCCTACCTCTCTCAACCTTACCCCAGTCCCAAGGAAGAATGGAGGTTCAGCCAGGGGGTTAGGGAGCAAAGTGGATTAGTCCAAAATGGAGGGTGATGTTAGAGGGATGCAGCTCAGCCAGCAGCCCAAGTGAGAGTTTTGTTTTTTATTTCTTGTTCCTATACATCTCAGCAAGCCTATGAGCAAAGTAGACATGACCTTTGTTTTTCCTTTCACAGCCTGTAATCTAGTTCTTCTCACCAAAACATTATAGCTAAGCTCAAACCAGCACACCTGTCCTTTCTGAACAGTGTTTAGCCATTGATAGCCACACTCAAATCACATCCCATCAAGTCACAGTGATGGCTATCAGGTCACAGTTTTCTAGATGCATAATAACTATCAGCTCTTCCTGTTCATTGCCTATTCTGTGTCCACCCATATAGACGCACTTCAGTTGGGCAGTTGGCTGCATCACTTTCTTAGCAGAATTCCCCTTGATTCCCTTGAAGTATTTTACAAGAGTTTCCCTGCTGGCTTCTACTGCCTCAGGAGACTCCATTGAGTCAACCCTCTGCTTGTCCAGAAGCAGACCTGATTTCTTGCCACTTTCCCTTCACATCCCTATCCCACTCCAAACCTTGTTTAAAGCTCTTCCTATAAATCCTGTTAATTCTTGTCGAAAGAATTTGGTGAACTTCACAGAATTTAAAGGGATTCTGTGGTGTGAGAAGAATAATGTGACTAAAATGCATGGCTGGATACACAGGCATGGAATCTTATACACACAGAAAATAGTAACAGTGTAATTTAGAGAACTGAATCAAGAAAAGCAAAACCAACTGAACTACTTCTCCTCAGTTTAACCAAGTCAGCAGCAATTCTAAGTCAGTCTCTTGACAGATGCATTGGGGAGCTAATAGGAGAAGCTAGTCTGTCTGACTTATCTGTAGTCCGGTAATAGGAAATCTTATTCCCAGTGTCTGATCCTGCCTACAAAAGAGCACGCATACACAAGAGAATTAGAGAAACAGCCTGGTGACGCAGACATAGACTGTGGTATACATCACTGTTTCTAGGCTCAGGCACAGCAGCAGCAGTAGCAAAGCAAACTCCTCTAGTAATTGACTGAGCATCACTGCAGAATAGGACATTTAAACACAGAATACAGTTCTGAGTTCCCAAAGCTTTTTGAAGTAACATTGCAGAAGCCACTGGAAAAGATGTTGTCTGAATACATGAATAAAAAAACCACAATCCAGAACTTACTGGTGCTTTAAAGGTCTTGAATCTCTACTTCCACTAACTCTTGAGTGAAACTTCATACTTTTCAGGCTACTACAATTGCAGGTGTTATTTTCTGTCTCCTTAAAGTCTATGAGATCAAAACAAAATGAAACAACAACAAAAAACCCAAACAAAAATCCAACTCAATGAATATTTAAAAAACAAACAAACAAACAAACAACACTATAGGTTATAAAAATTACTTGTTTGGTGTAGTTTTTTTCAGTTAAGAGCATGACAGATTCTCTTACTTTTTTTAAAGATAAAGGGTAGTAGAATAATAAAACTGTCACTGAATCGGAGAAGAAAATACAGAAAGGTTGTATTTAAAGATGTGCAGGAAAAGACATGGCATTCATGAACCCTTAACACCTAATACCAATACAGGATACATGTGAATTCCAAAAAAAAAATCCCCAATTAAATCAAAACCACAAAAAACCCAGTATCATTTTCTCCCATCCCCTAATGTCTCCCAATTAGGCCTTTAATAAGCTGGATTCAGTGTGGCCTGTGGCCTTCAAGGCCACAGCCTACAGGGCACTCTGTGAGGCATTATGCAAAATTAATAGTCTGTATTATTTTTTATATTCATTGATGAAGATGTTGAACAGCACTGGACCCAACACTGATCCCTGGGGGACTCCACTAATCACAGCTCTCCAGATGGACCTGGCACCATTGAATACCACTCTTTGAACTCTGTCTGTAACCAGTTCCTAATCCACCTCCCTGTCTGCTCCTCCATCCCACACTTCCTTAGTTTGGGAGGAGGTGTCAAAGGCCTTACTAAGGTCAAGGCAGACTACATCCACTGATCTCCCTGAATCTACCCATACCACTAAGTTCTCATAGAATGCTATCAGGTTATTTAAGCATGATTTCCCCTTGGTAAAGCCATGTGACTACTCCTGATAACCTTCTTCTCTTCCAAGATGCCCTCCAGAGGAGCTGCTCCATTATTTTTCAGGGATGTAGGTGAGACTGATTGGTTGATAATTCCCTGGAATCTCTTTCTTGCCCTTTTTGAAGCCTGCAGTGCCATTGGCTCTCCTCCAGTCCTCAGGCACCTCTCCTGTCTGCCACGACTTGGCAAAAATGATGGAGAGTGACAGAGCAATGACATCAGGCAGTTCTCTCAGCACCCTTGGGTGCATCTCATCAGGGCCCATGGACTTGTGAATCCACAAGAAGTGTCAGACAGAGGAACCTGGGAACTACAGACCTGTCAGCCTGACCTCAGTGCCAGGGAAACTGATGGAGCAGCTTATCATGGAGGCAATAACTGCACACCTGAGAGATGGCCAAGGGCTCAGGTCCAGCCAGCATGGGTTTAGGAAGGGCAGATCCTGCCTCTCCAATCTGATCTCCTTCTATGATCAGGTGACCCGCTTGGTGGATGTGGGGAGGCCTGTGGATGTGGTCTATCTGGACTTCAGCAAGGCCTTTGACACTGTCTCCCACAGCAAACTGCTGGCTAAGCTGTCAGCCCATGGCTTGGATGGCAACACTCTGTGCTGGGTTAGGAACTGGCTGGAGGGCCAAGCCCAGAGAGTGGTGATGAATGGTGCTACATCCAGCTGGCAGCTATCACTGGTGGTGTCCCTCAGGGATCTGTGCTGGGCCCCATCCTCTTTAACATCTTCATAGATGATCTGGATGAGGGCATGGAGTCAGTCATCATCAAGTTTGTAGATGACACTAAGCTGGGGGCAGATGTGACTAGATTGGAGGGCAGAAGGGCTCTGCAGCGGGACCTTGACCACCTGGACAGATGGGCAGAGTCCAATGGGATGGCTTTCAATAGCTCCAAGTGCAGGGTGCTGCACTTTGGCCACAACAACCCCATGCAGAGATACAGGCTGGGGTCAGAGAGGCTGGAGAGCAGCCAGACAGAGAGGGATCTGGGGATGCTGATTGATACCTGCCTGAACATGAGCCAGCAGTGTTCCCAGGTGGCCAAGAGAGCCAATGGCATCCTGGCCTGCATCAGGAATGGTGTAGCCAGAAGGAGCAGGGAGGTCATTCTGCCCCTGTACTCTGCACTGGTTAGACCACACCTTGAGTACTGTGTTCAGTTCTGGGCCACCCAGTTTAGGAAGGACATTGAGATGCTTGAGTGTGTCCAGAGAAGGGCGATGAGGCTGGTGAGAGGCCTTGAGCACAGCCCTACGAGGAGAGGCTGAGGGAGCTGGGATTGGTTAGCCTGGAGAAGAGGAGGCTCAGGGGTGACCTTATTGCTGTCTACAACTACCTGAGGGGTGGTTGTGGCCAGGAGGAGGTTGCTCTCTTCTCTCAGGTGGCCAGCACCAGAACGAGAGGACACAGCCTCAGGCTGTGCCAGGGGAGATTTAGGCTTGAGGTGAGGAGAAAGTTCTTCCCTGAGAGAGTCATTGGACACTGGAATGGGCTGCCCGGGGAGGTGGTGGAGTCGCCGTCCCTGGAGCTGTTCAAGGCAAGATTGGACGTGGCACTTGGTGCCATGGTCTAGCCTTGAGCTCTGTGGTAAAGGGTTGGACTTGATATCTGTGAGGTCTCTTCCAACCCTGATGATACTGTGATACTGTGATACTGTGATCTTGGAGGCCTCTTCTAACTTGGCTGATTCTGTGATTCTATGATTCTATGACTCTGTACATTTGCCTTATTGAAAGTCTGAGACTAATACAATGACAGTATAGGACAAGTTTTCCCTCATGTTGCTTTAGCCATCACTTAGTTATAGGTTACAATATAAATGAATCATCATCTTGCCATTTCACCTATCTTTTATATTTCTACCTTTATATAGGGTCTTCCACATGTCTTTTCCAGTGGCTGCAGCAAGATGACTAGCTTAGACTAGAAGGTTCAGCTTTCAAACAGCTTATTTCCACTTTGAGGGAACAAGATCCAACTCTATATTGAGAACAACATAATAATGTAACAGATGTAACTATTTTCTATGATTTGTCATGTGAAGAACACTAACAACCGAAATGACCTTTTTCCCCTTGGAAGCAAGATAATGCAAAATGTTTTTATTGTCCTTGCCTCTACACTGCTTTACCAAAAAATACCTCTAATAAACAGAAATTGCCTGCAGGACTCAATTCAAGGGCAGACAGGTAAATCACTATCTTTTTCTCATTCAGTCCTTGAATCCCCTACTAAAACTACATGTAAAAAGTCTCACTATTGCCATTTGCAGAAGTTATCTCCATTGATAGCTGCTTGATATAGGCTCATAGAATGATTTGGGTTGGAAGAGACCTTAAAGATCATGGGAAAAAACACCTTTCACTAGACCAGGTTGTGCAAGACCCCAACCAAACTGGCCAATAGAGTATTCACAACCACTCTGGGCAACCTCTCTGCTTTTACAATCAGGTTACCTGCCTGGTGAATGTGGGGCAGACTGTGGATGTCCAGACCTGGACTTCAGCAAAGCCTTTGACACAGTCTGCCACAACAAGCTCCTGGCAAAGCTGGCAGCTGGTGGCTTGGAGAGATTCACTCTGATAGGGGTCAAGAACTGGCTGGAGAGCTGGACCCAGAGAATGGTGGTTAATCTTTATTGATGATCTGGACCAGGGGACTGAGTCTAGCATCAGTAAGTTTGAAGATGACACCAAGTTAGAAGCAGGTGTTGGTCTGTTGGAGGGTAGGAGAGCCCTGCAGAGGGACCTGGACAGGCTGGATGGGTGGGCAGAGGCCAATGGGATGAGATTGAACAAGGCCAAGTGCAGGGTTCTACACTTTGGTCACAACAACCCCAAGCAGTGCTACAGACTGGGGACTGAGTGGCTGGAGAGCAGCCAGGCAGAAAGGGAGCTGGGGGTGCTGACAGAGAGTTGCTGAACATGACCCAGCAGTGTGCCCAGGTGGCCAGGAGAGCCAATGGCATCCTGGTCTGTATCAAGAATAGTGTGGCCAGTAGGACAAGGGAGGTTATTCTTGCTCTGTACTCAACACTGCTCAGGCCACACCTTCAGTCCTGTGTCCAGTTCTGGGGCTCTCAATTCAAAAGAGATGTTGAGGTGCTGGAATGTGTCCAGAGAAAGGCAACAAAGCTAGTGAGGGGCCTGGAACACAAACCCTATGAGGAGAGGCTGAGGGAGCTGGGGGTGTTAAGCCTGGAGAAGAGGAGGCTCAGAGGTGACCTCATTGCTGTCTACAACTACCTGAAGGGAGGCTGTAGCCAGGTGGAGTTGGCCTCTTCTCCCAGACAACCAGCAACAGAACAAGGAGACACAGTCTCAAGTTGTGCCAGGGGAGGTGCAGGCTGGATGTTAGGAGGAAGTTCTTCATAGAGAGAGTGATTGGCATTGGAATGGGCTGCCCAGGGAGGTGGTGGAGTGACCATACCTGGAAGTGTTCAAGAAAAGACTGGATGAGGCACTTAGTGCCATGGTCTAGTTGATTGGCTAGGGCTGGGTGATAGGTTGGAGTGGATGATCTTGGAGGTCTCTTCCAAACTGGTTGATTCTATGATTCTATGATTCTTCCACCTTGGACATGCAGAGGTATTTGTGGGATATGTAATTTAGGTATAGTTTGGACCTTCCATCACAGAAGGCTGCTATAAGATCTCCCAAGAGCACAAATGCTTTCAGTCTGTCTCCATAGGGCAGATTCTTCAGCCCTTTGACCACCCTTTTGACTCTCCTCTGAACCCATACCGATGGTTCAACATCCTTCTTGTTTTGGGGCCCCAGAACTGGAATCATTACTCTAGGTAGGGTTTCACAAGAGCAGAGTGGAGAGACAGAATCAGCAGTTTTGTCCTGCTGATCACACTTCTTTTGATGTACCCCAGGGTACAGCTGGCGTTTTGGAGTGCAAGCACACGTGGCTAGTTTGTGTTGAATTTTTCATCAGCTGATATCCCCAAGCCCTTCTCCTCAGAGCTACTCTTGAGTCATTCTTCATGAAGCCTGCATTTGTGCTTGGGATTGCCCCAAACCTTGTGCAGCACCTTACACTTGACCTTGCACTTGTCCGCTGAGAACTGAAATTACATAGCTGTATTGCATGTCAGTGTCCAGATACTGTCAGTGAAGGTTGCAGGGGTGGCCTCTGTGAAGAAAGACAGAGCCTGCCCTCTGCCAAAAACAGCTGCTTCCTGCTAAATCCATTGGTATGGCAAGGTGCAGCCAAGGTGGTAATAGAGCTATAGAATCTTAGAATGCATTGGGTTGGGGACCTGCTGGAGTGAGCAGGAACATCACAGAACCACAATATTGTCAGGTTTGGAAAGGACCTCAGAGATCATTTAGTTCCAACTCCCCTGTCATGGGCAGGTTTGATGATTTGGGTGTTACCCACCCACACATGCTTTAGAAATCACCCAGACTAGACTCAGCCATCTCTGGAAATTGAATGAAGCTTGTATTTACAGTTGGCACAATATACAAGCAGATATTTACAGTATATACAGTTATAGACAGAAATAGACAAGGTAAAGGTAATACAGAAACACAACTCCCCTCCCAGAAACCTGAGTCCCCAGGAGGGGCTCCCAGCTGCCCTTCCACCTTCTCCCACCCCTCTCTACTTCACCCCAGATGTTGCCTTGTGTCCAAGGAAGAATGGAGGGTCGGGCAGGGGGGTTAGGAAGCAAGTGGATTAATCAGAGAGATGGAAAGTGAGGTTAGAGAGATGCAGCCCAGAGCCCAGACAGTGAGCAACTGTCCTATCTGTGTTTATACTCTTGTTCTTATACATCTCAGCAAGCCTATGAGTGAAGTAGACATCACCATTGTTTCTCTTTCACAGCCTGTAATCTAGTTTTTCTCAACAAAAGGTTCTAGTTAGCTTCAAACTAGCACAGCAGGGACACTTTCCACTAGATCAGGGTGCTCCACATCCAGCCTGGCCTTGTAAATTTCCAGAGATGGGGCTTCTACCACCTCCTTGGGCAACCTATTCCATGTCTCACCAACCTCATGGTGAAGAATTTATTCCTAAAGTCTAACCTAAATCTACCATCCCCTAGTTTGGATGCATTTCTTCTAGTCCTATCACTATGTGACACCCTAAAAAGTCCCTCACTAGCTTTTCTGTGCCCCCACTTCAATTACTGGAAGGCCACAATAAAGTCTCATTGGAGCCTTCTCTTCCCCAGACTGAACAACTCCAATTCTCTCAGACTGTCCTTATAGGAAAGGTGCTCCAGCCCTCTGATCACCCTCATGGCTCTTGTCTGGACACATTCCAGCATGTCCATATCTTTCTTGTAATATAGGTTCCAGAACTCCAGATGAGGTCTCACAAGAGCTGTGTAGAGGGGGAGAATCATCTCTCTTTACCTGCTGGCCACACTTCTCCTGATGCAGCCCAGGATACAGATGGCTCTTTGGGCTGCAAGTGCACACTGGCAGTTCATATTGAGCTTCTCATCCACCAGCACCACCAAGTCTTTTTCTTCAGGGCTGCTCTCAAGTCAGTCACTGCCCAGCCTTTACCTGTCCCTGGGATTGCCCCAATCCAGTTGCAGAACCTTGCACTTGGTCTTGTCGAACCTCATAAGATTGTCATGGGCCGACTTCTCCATCTTGTCAAGGTCCTCCTGGATGTGATCTTCCCTCCAGTGTGTCTGCCATGCCACACAGTTTGCTATCACCAGCAAACTTGGTGAGGATGCCACTATCCATGTCACCAACAAAGATATTAAACAAGAGCAGTCTTGGTACTGATCCTCGAGGAACTCCACTTGTCACTTGAGATCTTTAACTACATTGGTTGCTCAGAGCCCAATCAAGGGTGACCTTGAGCACCCCAGGGATGGGTGTTCCACCACCTCTGTGGGCAATCAGTTCCATTGTTCTGCCACCTTTATGGTAAATAACTTCTTCTAATGTCCAATTTAAATCTGCCCTGCTCTAATTTAAAGCCATTGCCCCTTGTCCTAGCACTACATGTCCTTGTAAACAGACTCTGCTCACCTTTCCCATAGATTCTCTTCAGCCTGCTGTAAGGTTCTTCTGCAGGCTGAACAACTCCAACTAACTCAGTCTATCTTCATAGAAGAGGTTATCCAACCCTCTGATCATTCTCATGACCCAGCTCTAGACCCTCTCGAGTAGGTCCATGTCCTTTTTATGTGAGAATCCCAGAGGTGGGCACAATACTTCAGGAGAGGTCTCACCAGTGAGAAGTGGCAGAATCATCTTTTTCAATCTGCACTTTTTGATGCAGCCCAGGATGCAGCTGGCTTTCTGGGCTGCATGTGTTCATTCTTGGCTCATGTCCAGCCTTTTGTTCACCCGTATGCCCAAGTTCTTTTCCACAGGGCTGCTCTCTATCACAACCTCCCCCAGACTGTACTGATAGTGAGGAATGTCCCAACTCAGGTAAGAGACCTTGCACTTGGTCTTATTGAACCTTGTGAGGTTCACCTGGGCCCATGTCTCCAGCTTGTTCAGGTCCCTCTGGATGACATCACTGTCTTATAAACTGCAGCATTCAGCTTGGTGTCATCTGCAATCTTGCTGACAGTCAATCTTACTGTCTATATCACTGATGAAGATATTAAACAGCAGTGGCCACAATACAGACAGCTAAAGTACACTACTTGCCATCCATCTGCATCTGGACATCAAGACACTGACCATTACCCTCTGAATGTGACCATCCAGCCAATTTTTTATCCTCCTAACAGTCCACTCATCAAATCAACATCTCTCCAGCTTAGAGAAAAGGATGTTGTGGGAGACTATGTCCAATGCCTTGCAGAAATCCAGATAGACATCTATTGCCCTTCCTTTACCCAGTGATGTAGTCACTCCATTGTTGAAAGCCACTAGATTGGTCATGCAGGATTTGCCCTTAGTGAAGCCATGGTGGCTGTCTCAGATCACTTTCCTACCTTTTTTAAAATTAGTACAGTGTTTCTTTTCTTCCAGTCAAGAGGCCCTTTACTTGACTGTCAAGACTTTTCATATATCACGGAAAGTTGTTGCAGAATGCTGTTTAGCTTGCCATGGGAACATGGTCAAGGCCCCACACATCACTGTGATCAAAGGCAATGCCACATGGACTCCAGACGATTCAATGTGAATTATGCCAGAGACATTTATTGATCATTTCAGCTCTTAATATATCCCTCAGGGCATAAGGCACATGCCTACACATTAGCATAATTAGTCAAGGACAGCCCACTCCATCAGCATAAACCATGCCTTGTTTTTCTTAGTAACGAGGTGTCCATTATGTATCCTTTCTAAGATAAGGTAGCCAGCAGCTTATGGGAACCAAGGTCAGCATCCACCTGTTATTATCCTTCTTCACTTTGCATTCCTACAGAAAGTGGTTTGTCAACTGCATCAGCCAATTTCCCTGAGGCTCTGGGATGCATCTCATCAGATCCCATAAACTTGTGCATGTTCAAGTTCCTCAGGTGGTCATGAATCTTACAGTGTGTTTACTTAGAGTAGGAAGTTCTGTGTGGGAAGTGTCAGTTCTGGGAAGACATATTTTTTCAAGAAGCATAAAAAGGCTGCACAACAGAGTGAGAGAGAAGAGAAGAGGTGTGAGAAACATGCCCACAGACATTACAGACATTAATATTGTCTCTCTGCACATAGGGGACTACACTGCACCTGTGAAGGACCCCACTTCAGAGTAGATGAAGATCCTTGGAGCTGCAGCTGTGGAGAGCCCATGCATGAGCATGGTCCTGGCAGGAGCTGTGGCTATAGAGAAGTGCCCAAATATAATCAGGTTTTCTAGCAGTATCTGCGTCCCATGGTCAACCCATATTGTAGCAGTTTGTTCTGAAATTCTACTCTTAAAAATTCACAAAATGTTAGGAGTTGGAAGTGACCTCCGAAGATCATTCAACCCTCTTGCTGAATAGGCATCACTTATACAGGTTGCACAGGGCAGCATCCAAGTGGATTTTTAATATCTCTTGAGACAAAAAATCCACAGCCTCTCTGGAAATATGCTCTGTGTTCATACATTTAGCTTCCAATTCTTCTTTCCCATCCCACCAGGTGGTGTGAAGGCAGCGTGTGAGTGGCTGTGCGGGGCTTAGCCAAAGGCTGGATCTAAATCTCAGTACCAGCCGCTACTATTCTTGTCCTTTTTTTGGTGCAACAATGGCTTTCCCCCTAGTCCTCAAGCATTTCCTCTATTCTTCATGACCTTTCAAAAATTAGCAATAACCTTAGCCAGCTCCTTCAGCACTCATGAGTGCCCACCATTGGAGCCCACAGATTTGTATCTGTCTGCTTGCCTGAGTGATCTCTAACCTGATCATCCTCAATCAAGGAAGAGTCTCTTTTACCTCTACTTGTCACCTTAAGCCTGGTTTATTACCCTGAGTTTGTATTACTCAGGCTCACATTTCAAAAGAAAGGCTTTGTTTTTCTTGATTAATTCCCAAGAGTTCTCACTATCTGTTTTGGAATATATTGCAGGCAGCCAAACTTTTCCCCTTGCTTGGTATGTTAGCTAAACATAGATAAAAAAGTGGGAGATCATATCCTATAAATATATAATAGGCAGGAGGAATAACTGTATTAGATGGGTGTGACTTTGTGAAAGTTTGTGTATGAAAACTTCAGGGTCCATGGGGCTGTGGGAACAATCCCCTAGAGTGACTTTTATATATATATTTACATATTGTTATACTTATTATATAAATGCTGCTCCCTATAAGTTTTTCGATTTAGTGTCATAGGGATTGGGGTTCTTGTGGACTGACCTTAGCAGTTAAGACTGAAACAAAGACAGTATTCATCTCTACCTCATGGAAAGGATTAACGCAGGAGAACATCTTGAAGAACTGTAGCCTGCAGGAAGGACATAGAGAATGATAGAATAATCCAGACTGGAAAGGACCTCTGAGATCATCAAGTCCAGCCATTTCACCCCATCTACTAAGTCAGTCACTACAACACGTCCCCAAGCACCAGATCCATATGCCTTTTAAACATGTCCAGGGTCAGTAATTCAACTACATCCCTGGACAGCCCACTCCAGTGCTTGACAGGCTTTTCTGTGAAAAAAAAAGTTTTCCTAATGTATATTTTAAACCTCCTCTGGAGCAGCTTGAGGCCACTCCCTCTCATTCTCTCCTTAGTTACTTGTAAGAAGAGATCAGTACCTCCTTTCAGGTAGTTGCAGAAAGCAATAAGGTCTCCCCTCAATCTCCGTTTTTGTAGACTAAACAGCCCCAGTTCCCTCAGCTGCTCCTCATAGGACTTGTCCTCCAGGCCCTTCACCAGTTTAGCAGCCCTTCTCTGTAGCCACTCCAGTACCTCAGTGTCTTTCCTGCACTGTGGTGCCCAGAAGTGCACACAATACTCGAGGTGCAGCCTCACCAATGTGGAGTACAGAGGAACAATCACCTCCCAGCTGGCCACACTATTTCCAATACAAGCCATGATGCTGCTGGCCTTCTTAGGCACCTGGGCACACTGCTGCCTCATACTCATCCAGTTGTCAGTCAGTACACCCATGTCCTTTTCTACCACACAGCTCTCCACCTATTCTTCCCCAAGCTTATGGAGTTGCACGGGGTTGTTGTGGCTCAGGTGCAGGACCTGGCCCATGGCCTTCTTGAAGCTCATATAGTTGACCTCAGCCCAGCAGTCCAACCTATCCAGGTCCTTCTGTAGAGCTTCCCTACCCTCAAGCACATCAACACTCCCACCTAATTTTGCGTAATCTGCAAACTCATGGAGAGTGCATTCAATCCTCTCAGGAAAGATACCTGGGAAAACAGCGTGTTGTGAATATTTGGGGTAGTACTTGTTATAAGGCTAACATAAGCTACAAAACTCAATATTTAGATTCACTGGGAAAGCATGCTTGGTCCATCCTTGTGACCATAGCCAGAATTGCCTGTTGCATGGTAAGAATTTTCCTGTATTCATGTTGCTATTTTTCCAAGTTCTGACTGGTTAGACCATTTAATTCTCTGTCCATAAATGCCCATTGTGTAAATACTTGCTGTCAACTGAGAATCCAAATGAATTCCATGCAATCCAGTGAAAATTTGAATATTAATAAATTATAATTATTATTCATAGTGGACAATTAATATTCATTATTTGATATTAATCAAAACAAACTTCTCTGGGCAGCCTGTTCCAATGCTTTGTGACCCTTACAGTAAAGAATTTCTTCCTTGATGTGGAATTTCCTGTGCTGTAGTTCATACTCATTACCCTTTGTCCTGTCACAAGCTGCACCTGAGAAAAGCCTGTCCCCTCCCTCTTGACACCCCCCCAATATTTGTAAACATTGATTAGATCCCCTCTAAGTCTTCTCTTCACCAGATCAAAAAGCTCCAGATCCTTCAGCCTCCCCTCATAGTGCAGTGCTTCAGACTCTTAATCACCTTTGTAGCCCTCTGCTGGACTCTTTTGAGTAAATTCCTGTCCCTCTTGAACTGGGGAGCCCAAAACTGAACAAAATATTACTTGATCTGCTGGTCACACTCCTCTTAATGCACTCCAGGATCCCATTGGCCTTCTTTTTTTTCATGATACTTCTCTATTTTCAGTTGGCAATAATGTAAATCTATTTCCCCAAGCCAAATCTGTTTTGCCCAATGAAAATGATAAGGGATCTCTTTATCTAGACCCACAGGTTTTTCAAACTTTTCATCCTTCTCCTGTCCCCTTCAGGAGGTGGAATATGAAACAGTAGGTGGGTAGGCAGTCTGGCAGGCAGCCAAGGTCAATCCATCATGTTAGGTTAGTGATCAATTATTAGATGGTAATAAGCAAGAAATACTAGTGAACTGTGATATATTTCATAGCTTTGTGTTATCCATTCCCTTGAGATTGTGGAATCTCAATCACTATAACAAAAGCCAGTAGAATTAGAGCAAAGGCTAACTGGCATTTTGGCTAATGTAAAGAGTTATTTAAAAGCCTTCCTGGCCTTTGCTGGACCTCACTTTGAAACTATAAAGCTACTTTTTTTTTTTTTAATTTTGTGAAAACTCAGCTGTCAATGGCATGAGAAAATCAATGGGTTTGAGGTTTTACCCAAATTATCTGACAAAAACAACAGACGCAGCAGTAGAAAAGTACCTTTTGGAGTCACGTCACTTTCTTCAGAGAAATGTCTGCTGCATGTGTTTTCCTTATTAGTTTCCCCCCTCCCCTTCATGTTCTGTTCCAGCAAGACAGAATTTCTTATCTATCTCAAGCTTTTAGAGTTTGACTATGGTTATATAAACTGTATCAAATTCTTTGGCTGCTATGGCAACAAAAATCTCAGTCAAAAGTAAATTGCTTCATGTGTCACTGCCACATCTCCTACATCCCTTAGATAAAGTGCAGGAAGATTCCAAATGGGAAGATATTTTCTTGTAAGCTATAGGCATGATCCAGGATTTATTCCATGTAAAAGAAGCATATTTAACAGGTTCTATGTATGTATATTTTAGTCCTACAACATACCAATCCTCATTTTCTAACAATCTTGTGATGATACTACAGAAAGGTGCTCTATAAAAGCCTTTGTCAAGCATTTGACACTGTCATGTAGTGCTAACAAAAAGATACATTCAAATTCCATGCAAAAAATAAAATCCTTCCATTTTAGGGAAAAAAAATCAAAATTAAAAACATTTGTCCTATAAGTGGAGATGTCAGCACAATCTGGATGTCCAGTGATATACTATTCTAATTAGAATTACTCAGCACCAAGACAACTCTGTGTGATCAGAGGAAAGTGTGCAAGATTTTTCCTGTACTTCAGTGCCAGCCTTGGCTCAGAAACCTTGGCAAAACAAGATTTTTTTTTCTGAAAATATGAATGCATGCACTGGTTCAGAGGAAATGTGAGCAACATCACTAGATAATGCACCATATGTGTTTTACCTATCTTCAAGCAGTAACTTTCTATATTAAGGTAAAGCAACATATGTAAACACTTTTGGCATTATCCTTTCTTGAGATGCTGGCTGATTAAATAGTTTGCTGGTTTTGTCTTAAGAAGAGCTTTTCTATAAGTTGTATTGGCTCACATCCTCAGATATTGCAATATTGTGGTTGATAATGCAACACTTAAAAGAGAGTTGTTCAGCTAGAACACAATGGCAAGTCCCTTACTGCAGCAATGACAGATTGATTTATGCAACTACTTAATCGACCTTAAATTTACATTCAGTCTAAGAGGATAAATGAAAGGTCTGTTACTCTTGCTCTTTCTGTACTTCTAGTCCTGTGCAATTACACTGTCTTCAGATTACAAATTAACCTCTGCAGATGCAAGGGTGGTAGCAAGGACCGTATGAGGCACAGACTTGAATCATTTCTTTGAATAGCAAACTGAAATCCCGCAACTTGGCTTTAAGAACTTAAGGCAGGGAAAGTATACTGATCCATGGAAAGAAGGATTCTTTAGGGAAACGTGTAAGGTACTACTTCACTGTGACCATTCTGAAAACAATAAAGGTCTAATATATAAAGGATTAGGAAGTTACCAAAAGGTAAAGTGGTATATTTGCCAGGTCACACAATAGTTTTGAAAAATATCCTGCAGTAGAACCAAATTACCTAACATTCATTTCCATGCTTCTGTGCTAGTTTGAAGCAGGCTAGAATGTTTTGGTGAGAAGGACTTAAGAAACTTATTTCCAAAGTCCCCTGGGCAGCAGTCCTTCAGAACAAAGGGGTCTAGGATGGTTGGACCTACTTTAAACAGGAGCTCTTGAAGGCTCAGGAACTGGCAGTTCCCATGTGCCGAAAGATGAGCTGGCGGAGAGGGTGACCAGCCTGGATGAGTAAACAGCTCCTGAAGGAATTGGGGGAAAAAAAGAGGGTGCATCACCTCTGGAAGGAGGGGAAGGCTTCTTCTGACATGTTTAAGGAGATAGCCAGATTATGTAGGAGAAAAATTAGAGAGGCAAAGGCCCAGCTAGAACTTAGGCTGCCACTTCCATGAAAGATAACAAAAAGCACTTTTATAAATTTATCAATGCTAAAAAGAAGGGCAAGAAGAGCCTCCACTGCTTACTGGACCAGGAGGGGAACACTATAACAGATGAGAAAGAAAAGGCTGAGGTCCTGAATGCCTTCTTTGCCACAGTTTTCAACAGCAAGGAGGGAGGAGTTCAAGGCAAGTGGCCTCTTGAACTGGGGGATGGGATCGGGGAGTAGTGTGTTGCCCTGGAAATTCATGAAGAATTAGTTCAGGACCTCCTTAGCCACCTGGACACCCACAAGTCCAGGGGACCAGATGGGATCCATCCTAGCGTTCTGAGAGAGCTGGCAGCTGAGCTGGCCAAGCCACTCTCCATCATTTTCCAGCAGTCCTGGCTCACCGGAGAGGTCCCAGGAGACTGGAAAATGGCCAACGTGGTCCCCATCCACAAGAAGGGTCAGATGGAGGAACCTGGGAACTACAGACCTGTCAGCCTGACCTCAGTGCCAGGGAAACTGATGGAGCAGGTTATCTTGGGGGTGATAAGAGCGCACCTGAGGGATGGCAAAGGGCTCAGGTCCAGCCAGCATGGGTTTAGGAAGGGCAGATCCTGCCTCTTCAACCTGATCTCCTTCTATGATCAGGTGACCCACTTGGTGGATGTGGGGAGGCCTGTGGATGTTGTCTATCTGGACTTCAGCAAGGCCTTTGACACTGTCCCCCACAGCAAATTGCTGGCTAAGCTGTCAGCCCATGGCTTGGATGGCAACACTCTGTGCTGGGTTAGGAACTGGCTGGAGGGCCAAGCCCAGAGAGTGGTGGTGAATGGTGCCACATCCAGCTGGCAGCTGTCACTAGTGGTGTCCCTCAGGGATCTGTGCTGGGCCCCATCCTCTTTAACATCTTCATAGATGACCTGGATGAGGGCATGGAGTCAGTCATCAGCAAGTTTGCAGATGACACTAAGCTGGGGGCAGATGTGGCTGGGTTGGAGGGCAGAAGGGCTCTGCAGCGGGACCTTGAGCACCTGGACAGATGGGCAGAGTCCAAGGGGATGGGGTTCAATAGCTCCAAGTGCAGGGTGCTGCACTTTGGCCACAACAACCCCATGCAGAGATACAGGCTGGGGTTGGAGTGGCTGGAGAGCAGCCAAAGAGAGAGGGATCTGGGGGTGCTGATTGATACCTGCCTGAACATGAGCCAGCAGTGTGCCCAGGTGGCCAGGAGAGCCAATGGCATCCTGGCCTGCATCAGTTATGGTGTGGTCAGCAGGAGCAGGGAGGTCATTCTGCCCCTGTACTCTGCACTGCTTAGACCACACCTTGAGTACTGTGCTCAGTTCTGGGCCCCCCAGTTTAGGAGGGACATTGAGATGCTTGAGCGTGTCCAGAGAAGGGCAAGGAGGGTGGTGAGAGACCTCGAGCACAAGCCCTATGAGGAGAGGCTGAGGGAGCTGGGATTGGTTAGCCTGGAGAAGAGGAGGCTCAGGGGTGACCTTATTGCTGTCTACAACTACCTGAGGGAAGGTTGTGGCCAGGAGGAGATTGCTCTCTTCTCTCAGGTGGCCAGCACCAGAACAAGAGGACACAGCCTCAAGCTACTCCAAGGGAAATTTAGGCTGGAGGTGAGGAGAAAGTTCTTCCCTGAGAGAGTCACTGGACACTGGAATGGGCTGCCCGGGGAGGTGGTGGAGTCGCCGTCCCTGTGGCACTTCAAGGCAGGATTGGACGTGGCACTTGGTGCCATGGTCTAGCCTTGAGAATTGTGGCAAAGGGTTGAACTTGATGATCTGTGAGGTCTCTTCCAACCTTGGTGATACTGTGATACTGTGATAGTGTGACTAGATTACAGGCTATAAAAGGAAAACAATGGTGATGTCTACTTCTCTCATAGGCTTGCTGAGATGCATAGGAACAAAAAATAAAAATACAGATAGCCACTCTTGCTGGGGCTGCTGGCTAAGCTGCGTCTTACTCTCTAACCTCACCCTCCACTTTGGACTAATCCACTTTGCTTCCTAACCCCCTGGCCGAACCTCCATTCTTCCTTGGGACTGGGGTACTGTTGAGAGGGGCAGGGGGAAGGTGCAGGGGTGGTTGAGAGCCCCTCCTGGGGACTCAGGTTTCTGGGAGGGGAGTTGTGTTTCTGTATTACCTTTTACCTTGTATATTTCTGTATATACTTGTATATACTGTAAATATCTGCTTGTGTATTGTGCTAAGGTGTAAATAATTAACTTCATTCATATTTCCAGAGCTGGCTGAGTCTAGCCTGGGTGATTTCCAAAGTGTGTGGGGGTGAGTGGAACACCCAAACCATCACAGCTTCTTTAAGATAAAATTGTAATTTCACTTTGCCAAATGTTACAGTTTAAGAGCTACAAGATGGGTAGGTAGAAATTCAAATGCCCTAGGTGGGTGGGAAACCTGATCCCAGGTGGATGGAAAACCTGAATCCCTGGGGGAGGCACCTCCAAGTCTTGTTTATTCCCTCCAATTTCCTATGTATCCCTCTATATATGAGGGAAGAACTTCCAGTGCATTCTCTTGCTCTTGCTCCTCTCTTGCCCTTTGCCTTCCAGAGAGCTACTTACCATGCGGTCAGGCCTGCTTGTAACGTGGTCAGGCCTGTTCCATGTGGCCCTGTAGTTTCCGTCCTTCCCTCCTTCCTTTCTTCCCTTCTTCCTTCCCTCCTTCCCTCCCTCCTTCCTTCATTCCTATTCCAAATTCCTATCTTATGAATTCCTCGCCTTTCTTTCATTTTGCTTTTCTCCCTTTCTCATTCTTCTTTCCACAATGAAATCATCATAATGATTACAGAGCACTACACAGAATATCTTCAATGCACTCTAGGTAAGAGGTTTTAATTTTCATATATCTCCTTACTTGGACACTTGAATATTTTTGTGTTACACAGAATATTCAGATTCTTTCTCAGCTCAGCCTGAAAGAAAATTTAAGCCCAAGTTTCCCAGGAAAATTTCTGTGGCTTCCTGCTATAAAAGATAACAGTGACACTGCTTTAAGTTTTAAATTGTCTTTGAAATATCTCAAAGATTAGGCAATTGGTCTATTTTGGGTGAAAACTTGTTTAATATTAGGTTAATTGAAAAACAATAAGTGACAACTTCTGGTTTCATCACTCAATAAAGAAATATGAACTACTGACATAATTTTACTTGGCAAACCAAAATCTAGGACCAGAGTGTAAGACAACACACAAGCAAGTATGCAGGTGTCCTGGGGCCATTAGGACATGGAAGTCAATAAGAAGAGCATTGCCAATGTGTAGTCTCTATTTTAAGGAGAGAGAATGAGGACTCTTGTGTGAAAAGAGATGAGAACTATTGAGATTAGATGAAGATTTAATCAGAACAAGAAGCTGAGCCATTTATGTCACCATGAGGACAAAATGCAGTAGTTCACTTAATGAATTTCTGTTTAGAAAAAACAAAACAAGTTTATGATGCTTTATGGGAAATTTCAACATATTAATTGAGCAGATCCATGTTCTGTTATGCAGAACATCAGCTCCATCCTCAAAAAAATGTCAGCTTGAAACAGAGGACCTCTAAAAGCTTACAGATGCAATCACAAATGAAGTAAGACCGAGACAGTCTGCCTGCTAAATGTGGCATAAATATTACACACAAAACCATCCTAAGACAAATAGTTCAAATGTTACCCTAGGTCTTATAGAAGCTTCTTTTTCTGAGTGACTTGAAAGACCTAATCCTAACTTTGTGGAGTTTTTTTGTTGGTTTTTTTTTTTGTTGTTGTTTTGGTTGGTTGGTTTTGTTTTGTTTTTAATAAACATGGACAATTCTCCATCATTTTCATCCAGAGGACTGCCTATTTAGTCCCAAAACCATGATCTTGACTAGGATGCTGTATGAAGAAGAGACCAACATTCTCTTTAATTCTGCTCATTGAAAGAGGCCATTGAAAAGGACACTTCCAAACTTAAAGCATAGATTCACTGGGAATAAAAAAACTACAACATTTTTAAAACAGAAGAATCAACTGCATAAAAGGGTACTGACATTGACTATGGTGTAACAAATATCCTCATAGTAAAGTATAAAGCAGCGCAAGCATCTTAAGGTAATGAGCCAGGCATTCACCAAAAATGGATATATTTTGAGATGCACTCTCCTAAAAGAAAAGTACAGGGAGAGTATTTGAGTTATGTGACATTAGGAAAAGAAATAATAAATGCAAATAACAAATTTTTTTTAAAATCCAACCCTATAAAAAACAATCCCTAGAGCCTCCTTATTAAAAGCCTAATACTTTGAAAGATATCCAATGGATAGTTTAGAGGAATGCAAATTGACAGAATAGAAGCAGGAGAGAAAGAAACAAGTCCATGTGATCCCCCAGCTGCATATTCTCATCTCCCTAGTGTCTGCATTAGTATGTATGAACTTATGAAAGGAAGCATACACAGAAGTTTTATAACTGTCAGATTATATTTCAGAGAACTGAATACATTCATCATCTGGCCTTATGAACACAACGAGACATCAAAAGGGAGGGGCAAGAAACTGGTGCCAAATTTAATAGGAGTATTAGGCAGATGTCAGCGAGAATCATTCTGCTCTCTAGGATTTGAACCAGTGAAAAGGAAAACAGCTTCAGAATTTGAAAAACTGCCACAAAAGGCAAAATGTTCCTAAATCTCTGAAAAATTGGATGCAGATTTATAAATTTTATAAAGTCAACCACTTTGGAATTCTCTGCTTTTTCCTCTGTCATTACATAATCCTCATTTATTAATCAGCTGAGTTTTCCACCAGTAGTCCATTGATGGAACACAGGGTACATCCAGGTTTTTCAGATCACTGGCACTGATAATAGATGCTGATTTCTTTTAAAACTGAATTATTAGCAAATTGTTTAGCAAAAATTAAACTTTGTTAGCCTTTTGCAAACAACTATGGTATTGTCTTGTATAAAATTCAAGATCCAAGTCACAGAATCATAGAATCAACAAGGTAGAAGAGACCTCCAACATCATCCAGTCCAACCTAGCACCCAACCATATCTGGTCAACCAAACCATGGTACTAAGTGCCTCAGCCAGGCTTTTCTTGAACACCTCCAGGGACAATGGCTCCACCACCTACCCGGGCAGCCCATTCCAATGCCAAACACTCCCTCTGCAAAGAACTTCCTCCTAACATCCAGCCTGTATCTCCTCCAGCAGAACTTGAGACAATGTCCCCTTGTTCTACTGCTGGTTGCCTGGGAGAAGAGACCAACCTCCACCCGGCTACAGCCTCCCTTCAGGTAGTTGTAGACAGCAATGAGGTCCCCCCGAGCCTCCTCTTCTCCAGGCTAAACACCCCCAGCTCCCTCAGCCTCTCCTCACAGGCTTTGTGTTCCAGGCCCCTCATCAGCTTGATTGCGCTTCTCTGGACATATTCCAGCACCTCAACATCTCTCTTTAATTGAGGGGCCCAGAACTGGACACAGTACTCAAGGTGTGGCCTGACCAGTTCTGAGTACAGGGGAAGAATAACTTCCCTTGTCCTAGAGACCATTTAATGGTATCCCTGTTGCTTGATGCTTCCGACATTCTTTTCCTAAGTATCTGATTTCCCCTTCAGTGATGGAACTCATGTAGCAAAACCATTATTAATTGTTCGATTGAGTGCCTGTATATTTAATTGGTACTCTATGTCCTTTCCTTATGTTCATCTCTAAATTTAAGAAACACTAATGTGGTCTAGCTCTCTAGTGAAATTCCTTGCCTGATTTAACCAACAGAGCAGTAGTGCCTGAAATCTAAGTCCCCACTGTGCAGAAGCCAATGTAAGCAGCATTGCATCCAATCCATGATGAACTGAAGCAATTCAGGTTTTGTTGACCATTGCTCCAGGTCTTTGTAGTTTAATGAAAAGTATTCCTATTTAAAATATGTTACAGGCATCAAGGCACCTGCTGGGAGAATGCTGCTACACATGAGCAGATTGATATGCACTATGTACATTCTACCACTCAATAATCAATTCACCCTTGTTATGAGAAAATAAATGCTATAGTTCTTAAAGTTACTTTCTACAGAAAGCTTTTTACAAGGCTGTCAAATTACTGAGAGGTTTTAAAAATTATTCTTTATGCTGCTTTCATTTTCAAGTCTTTGTGCAGTGCAATCTCACAGCAATGTCCAGTTAGTACTAGCTACTTCATCCCCAGTTTGATCCTATGCTTTTGAGAAAGAAGCTGTGAACAAAATGCTGCTAATATTTTGATTGAGGAAGCTTGGAGATTAAAAAGTAACCATTTTCCAGTTTGAAGAATGTTACTGCTCACTCCTACCACCACTTTGACAGTGCGGGGTTTTTGTTGTTGTTATTGTTTGGGTTTTTTTTTATCAAAAACTTTTATTTAATTCAGCTACCTTTGAAAGAGATCCTTAAAAAAAAACTGTCATATTTTTTAAGTTAGCATCAGAGATTTATCCATCACCTTTCATAAGGTTCTGATTCTTTCTTGCCCTTTATTAAGTGCCAAAATTTAATATGACTAATCAAGGGAAGATTACAGAATCTCAGAACACTAGAAGCCATAAGGGACCTTCAGAGCTCATCAAGTCCAACTCCCTTGCCAAAGCTGGATCATCTAGGGTAGTCCACACAGGAACACATTCAGGTGGATTTTGAATGTCTCCAGAGAAGAAGATGCTACGTATTTCCTACAGCAAAGCAAAGGCTTACAAATACATGCTACAAAAAACTATCATCTTGGTATTTTAAAAAACACTATTATTATATAAGCATGTTGGAATAGTACCTGTCCAGTGTGTTTGGAGATTTTAGCTAGTCTATAACTAGTGGTACTGAGGCTGGATCTGAGGTCAAATTTGCTGTCTGCACTCAGTTTCCGTGTTGCAATGCTCTCTTGGCTTTGCCTTTCTGTCAGTCTTCCCAGGAATAGAAGTAATAGTACAATGACATGCTGTACCTAAATGGCCCCCAAATCTTTGTGCTCTGCATGTATCAAATAGCCTTTCTGACAATAATTTACAATGATCTTCACTTGTGCAACAAAAATGGAATGAATACTTCTCTTAGCAGTGCAGGCATAGCTGCTGTAGGGACAGACAGAATTATGAAGTTGGTATAGATGCAGGCTTTAGGTGAAGTTCACACTAAACCCTTAAATCACAATTTGAACACCTAAATCCAGGTCTTGGGAGCTCCATGTGTTTCAGGCCACTGTCAAAGACCAGTATTACAGCTGTAGCATTTCTCTGTCTCAAACCTTCAGAATTAACACTTCACATAATAACTGGTTAGGTTTTACTAGCTGAAATATTATATGATGCTTATGCTGGTAAACACTTCCAGAAACCTTTCTTTATGCACTGAACTATCTTGCTGATGGTTGCAACATGAAACAATTTGTAGCAAATGGAATCATTCATAGCCAAAATCACAAATACTAAGTTGTCAATTTAACTGTGACTTTCAGCATTCCCACAGTCAGTTGCTAATGGTGAGTTTATTGTTATATTTTTAAAAAATAATAATATTAACTTGCTTACTCTAACTTTTGGAGGACTCCTTCTGACAGCTTTACTCTTTGATCTGTTTCTCAGTGCATGTTGAATTTTCTCTCTCTTTCACATTGTAGTATTGCTGAAGTCTCCCTGGGACTCTATACAAACTTGTAAGTATTTCTGTAGAGTGATTTCTATTCTCTCACTCTGAATGTGGAAGAAGAAGACTTTCATGTGCTGATAATTTTGTTCCCAGGAAAATATCTTCCAGTCACTCCTCCAATCCTAACAGCCCATTTACTTGGACAAGCAAAGACTTACTTCACTGAGCCAATCAATGGAAGGCAGAACAGCTTGGAGACTTGGTCTGATTTTTCTCCAGAGGCTAAACCAAGTTTTGACTACCTCTATCTGAAGAGAAAATGTGTAATAAAATCTATTCACAAGCAGAATTTGTGTCTGTATCTTGAAAGCATATGCTTTTTTAGTGTTTCCCTCTGAGAAAACATTGATAGCGTCCAAGAAGGCACTAATCATTATATCATCCTTATTTCTGCTAGATCTCTGTTACATTTTAAATTACTAAATATTCTACTCTAACATTATAAAAGTTTTATTGCAAATCTCACCAAATCAGGAGATTGATTTTTTTCTTTTCTATCCTGTAATTCTACTGAAGTTAATTGTATTATTTTTGACAACTAAAAGACATCTAAGATTAACAGCCACTTTAATTCTTCTGCATATCATGCTTCTTTTCATTATGTATCTGGCTTTTCTGGCCAAACACTAGTCATTGATTCACTCCAGCCATGAAGACTGGCTTCTTTTTCGAGTTGATGTCAGTGTTAACTTCTCTGCATACAAAGGTCAAAATTCTCTTATATCCTAAGGAGACACCACTTATCGTCACCAGGCAGACTGTCCAAAGTTATTAATAAAAAATTATCAAGTGCTACAAGTTTTGATTCTCAAGCAAATTTCATGAAACCTGGAAAATTATGAGGCTTAAGGACACACTTGGTGGATTGAAGTTTGAATTATTGTGGTGGAGGGTTGCACAGGCCTCAAATGTCTATGTTGACAAAACTATTCATGCCCGGACATGTTGTCCCCCCGAAGGGTGTTGCCCTGCCTATACTTGGGGTAAACAAGTTAAGGGGGACAATGGGACACAATGACCTTGGTGCCTTCCAGTCTGGGTTGCCTCCTCAAAGGTTGAAGTAAACACGTTACATAAGCTCATGTGCCTAGGGTGGGGAACCCACCTGAGGCCTCTCCATATTTGGGGGTACCAGACCCTTGGACTTCACCTTATTTCGTATGTTTTGGCCTGTTGCCAAGCCCTCATTGGACAGAATTGTGGCCCAAGGACCACCAATCACAGGGTCAAAACTCATAAAAGGGGACAATGCAGCGTCCCTGCTACCTACCTACCTACCTACCTGCCTCGCATCTTGCCTCTTGCTCCTTGCCACCCTTTACTACCTATCTACTGCTCCTAGCTGCTTCTAGCCGCTTTTGGGGACCACCACCGCTGCATGACTCCAGCCTACGACAACAGCCCAGGGAACTGACTAAGGCGCTCCCGGCCAGCCACCACTCCAGCCTCCATTCCCAGCTTGACCGTACCCATGGAAGCTCCAGACAGCGCACCCCAATAACCCCTGAACTATTCAAATCCACAATATTTGGGACCATCAAAACTGACTCCAGCCAGTGAGTAACTGAGAAACCCGATTTGAGCTAGCATAAACTCTCAATAGCTTACCAGTGGCACTTCCTAAATCCTTTCAAACTTTTGTTAAATTCCCAATTTGCTGTACATAGGCATTCTGTAATATAATCTCGAAACCGCATACAAAGAACTTGTGTGGGGTAGTAGTAAATAAGTTTGGGGAGGGGGCATTCCTTGTGCATATAATATTAAATTATTTAAACCCTTTTAAAATTTGGCCTCATATTTCATTCCCCCAAAACCCAAACGAACCCCCCACGACAATCACAAATCTCCTTATAATGTGACGAAAGAGAAAGGAGTGCTTAGTTTCAGGTGTACATTCAGAATGACTAAGTTCATTGTTACACACAAAACATACGCAAAGGCTTAGCTTAATGTTGAGGACTTATATAACATTTCAATGATAAATAGACCCCATGATGGCCCTCAACAGGAAGGTTAATGTTACTAAATGTCTGCTATATCTGACCAGGGTAAAGAGTTGGACTTGATGATCTATGAGGTCTCTTCCAACCTTGGTGATACTGTGATACTGTGATACCAGTGACAGCTTGACAATAATGGTGATGTTTCTTAACTTGATTGCATTTAGGACCATTAACAATTCCATGCATACCATCTTCACCGTGCCTGTGCTTTTAATTTTGAACAATAAACCATTAAGGAGAAAAAAAGAAAATAAAAAGAAACCTTGATGCTATAATAAGAACTTTCGCGGTCATTTTTTTCTCAGAGAGTTTACATATCATGTATGGAAATAATCTATGAGGTCTCTTCCAACCTTGGTGATACTGTGATACTGTGGAAGCATCTGTGGCTTCAAAAAGAGAATAGAACAGCTCCCATTTTGTTTGCCTTTGTACTTCCTACTTTTTCATTTCAACCAGAGACAAAAACATCATAGCAAAGGTTTTTCCTTTATTTATCATTTAATCCACCTCAGCATCAGCAACATTTAACTGTTTTGTGGACCATAGGGCTGATTAACAATTGAGATGGCTATTCTTCAAAGAAAGCAATACTAGTGAACAAAATCTGAGTGTCCTCTGGTGTTTTTCTCTATGACATCTGGTACAAGCCACCACTAAACAAAGACTAGTATGTTCCCGCACAGGAACTGCTGTGTGTTTGTATTCCTATTTGCCCTTTGAGGTCACCACTATGATTACCTCATAAAGGGGTTAATTAGTATTACTGCAAGCAGTGCAAAACTAGAGACACAAGATGTTATGCCTCAAGGCTTTAAGTCTGCAAAAGTCTGCAGCAATCATAATACCTTCAAGCACACTAGCAGGAATGCAGTACTAACTAAAATGTTATTACAAAGTATTATACATTTATACCATGCCTCCAAGTGCTACCTAGTAAATCATACACTGGATTCATGTTCAGCTGAATGTGATACTTCCCGAATTCACACACCATAAATGGCAGGAAAAAACCCAAACAGCCTTATTTTTTTAGATTATGTAAGACTAGTCTACATGAAAAAAATAGGAGAATAATGAGTAAAGTAGAAAACAAAAATACATAACATAATGGTGTATATATCTTACATATATATATATATATATATATATATATATATATATATATATATATATGGGGCATGTGTGTATATATATACACACACACACACACACACATATGGGCCAAACCTAAGAAACTTCTGGTAGGAAAGAAACAAAGAAACACAAGAACGTTAGCTGGTATCACTACAAGAGGAAGGGAAAATCAAGGAGGTAAGACTTTCCACACAAAGTCATATGCCTATTTACTGCAAATGGGAAAGAATAAAGAAAATATTGCTTTTTTTTAATTGGACAAGGAGGACATGGATGAGTTCATTGAGAAGATGCAACAGTAATAATGCATTTGCATTTTTCCCAAGGGATATAAGTCAAATATGTGAAGGCATGGTTTATCATTAATGCTGGAATGTCGTAGGAAAGTGGGAAAACTGATGACAGTTCCATCCACATCCAGAAAGGAGAAAAAGTGCATTGGAACATAGACTTTAGTTCTTTCATTACCTTGCTGTTAAGTTACACTGTATCTTGTAGGTACTGTTGATTACTGATAAACAGTGACAAATGTTTTTCTATTCATAATTGAACCATGACAGGATAGTAACCTAGCTTCAATTCATTCTGTAGGAAAAGGGTTTCCATGATAGTGGAAGAGAAGGGCACTATTAAGAAGATTAAGGAGTGTTGTTGATGCTACTCTAGAAGAAGCAGGAAATTATTTTGGCTCAAGTCTGTGATCCACTAATTCTTTAATTTTTCCTTAGCTTTTGTATTCTGATTAAATTCCTGATCAAATGCATGCAAATGTTATAGAGAAGGAGGTGGTAGGACATTCAAATTCTTTCAGAGGAATAAAATGGAATTACATAATAAGCTTGTAAGAATGGGAATGTTGGCAAGGCAAAATGTTTTAAGTTTCCCAAGCTATTTGTTTCAGGTCAGTCTTATTTGAAATATACCACTTTTAATAAAAACAGACTGTGGAAGCATCCTAGACTAAGTTCAGATTTACACTATCATCTGATTTATTTTCAGTAAGCAATGATATGTGGTGTTTTCTTGCATAAGGCTAGGTGAAAAGGATATACTCAGAACTATGTCTAATATAATTGCTTCTGTGTGTCAGACCCTAGTCCTATACATTTGCTTTTTAAGCAATATATGGTACAGTTGCATAGCTTTGTCTTTTGTGATTAACAGTGTAGTAAAGCAGAGAGGGAGCATTAAACTAGAAACCACTGAGAAGTTGTGGACAGAATAAGCAAGCCAATGACCCACGGTGATGTTGGTAGAAGGGGCAGATGAATCAACAAAACAGAGGTGAAGAGCAATCACTTTGAGAATAGACACGTAAGCCTGTACTGAGGGATTGGCACACTTGTGTGCCTCTCTGAAATGCCTCTGTACTGATGCAAGCTGCATGAGTTGGAAGTCTGTGCAATCACGAAGGTTGGCTCTCACTGTAATCAAGAAAGTGTGATGAGACAGACTGCTCAACTGGAGTGCTGTGATGGATGGATGGATGGACAGATAAAGGCTTCTTAGGAAAACCAGAACAGGAAGATGAAAAGGAGATTTTTCTTTTATGTGAAAGAATAATTATTGGGAATAATTCGGTGGAGCGCTATGGGAAAATGACTCCTTGTTCACCAATATGGCTAGATGGTCAAATCCACTTTATTTCCGTGATACAGTGACTCATATGCACTTCTAGCAATAGGTGTGCTCCACCAAGATTGGTTACAGTCAGAGGGTCCAGAGTTACATGTAATGCGTGCATAGGTTAGCTTATCACAACATTCCAAGGGTCAGCCTCCCAGACCACCCACTCCAGCCCCCTTGGTTATCTAGTCTCTGCCCATTGCAGCTGTGTGTGGGGTACTCAGTTGTTTACAGCTCAATTTCCTGAGCTAGCTGGGATCCAAGGACATTCTCAGCATGGGTTGCTCATGTTTATAAATTTATGTCCTCAACTGGTGAGAAATTCTTCCACATGAAAGAACAGCTGGAAATGCATGGAACTGTGCCTGAGGGGCAGATAAAGAGCCAGTTGAGATCTTGTGGGTGAAGATTAGTAGGTAGACCAATCTAGTTTCTGCTGCAGTGAATGTTTGCTATAGACATTTTCACCAGAAAGAAGTAGTAGCTGAGGTGTTCTTAAGATGACTGGAAGGAACATCATTTTACCAGGCCCCAGTCCCTATGAGGGACTTATACCACACTGTTATCTGTTGGAGGGACAACACAAAAGGGTTCAAGCAAATTTGGAGATTTTTTTAAGAGAGCATAAATGACAACTTTCTGCCATGGGTGATGTGATGGTTTGGGTGTTCCCTGCCCCCCCACACTTTGGAAATCATTGTCTTGGAGTCCTGTACCCCAAAATTCCTCTCCTGCCGTGGCTTCAGGGGAGAGGGAAAGCCGCCTGGTTTCCCCCCCCTTGCCTGCCCTGCAGGCGTGAATGGGGTGAGCAAAGGGGTCCTGCCCACATGAGGAGTGCCCCATGCAGTGCCCGTGCTGGGATCGAGCTGGGATTGGCTGTGCGCTTTCACGCCTAAGGTGTGGTAACTCTGCCCTTTGTCTAGTGAGGGTATAAACTGGGGGACTTACTGCCTTTGGGGGTTCCTGCCTTGGATTTCATCCATGCCTAGACGTTCATGTCTGCCTGAGACTCCACCTCCCCACCCCTCGCTCAACTAAGGTGAATACAGAAAGCTTCAAAGGATTGCTTCCCCACTGACACCTTTGTAAGAGCTGAATACCTCTTAACGACTCTCCGACAGCTTCTGCAGGAGAACGAGAGAGACAAACCTCACCAGGAAGCCAGCCTGATCGTGAGTTATTTTGGCTCAACTTTATTAGTAAGAAAACCACTATTAATTAATAGCTAAAGCCTTTTCCAACTTCTGACTTCCAAAATAGTCAGATTATTGATGGTATCCCTGTAGATGATTCTCATGCGACTGAATCTGCTAATTAAACAAAATTAATCTTTGTATATATAGTTTTGGGGTCGGGTTTTTGGGAAAATAAAATAACTAGTTTTTTATAAAATTCCCGACTCAGCCACACATTAATTCCTGCCTCCACAACAATCACCCAGACTAGATTCAGCCAACTCTGGAAATTTGAATGAAGCTTATATTTATAGCTTAGCACAATATACAAGCAGATATTTACAGTATATACAGTTATATATGGAATCATACTGGATATAAGGTAATACAGAAACACAACTGCCCTCCCAGAAACCTGAGTCTCCAAGAGTGGCTCCCAACCACCCTTTCACCTTCTCCCCTTCCCCACCTCAACCATATCCCAGTCCCAAGGAAGAATAGAGGTTCACCAGAGGGTTAGGAAGCAAAGTGGATTAATCAGAGAAATGGCAGAGAGGCTAGAGAGAGAAATGCAGCTCGGAGCTCCCCAGAAGTGCCCTATCTATGTTTGGATTCTTGTTCTTGTATCTCTCAGTAAGCCTATGAGTGAAGTAGACACCATTCTGTTTTCCTTTTCAAAGCCTGGGCCCACCTCTCCAGCCCTCTAGCAAATCGACTGTGCCACACAGCTTGGTGCCATCTGTAAATTTGCTGAGGGTGCACTGGATTCCTCTGTCCATATCGCTGACAAAGATGAAGCCAGAAACAAAAAGGAATTGGAAACTTGGGAACAAAAACACACACACACAAAAAAAACCCCAGGAAATTTCACAAGCCACAGAATATATTACAAAACCCCTGTCCAACTCCTTTCCCATCATGCTATGAGCATGACATTCAGCATGGGTATAATACACTATCCAGCTTGTTCTGTTGCTCTGTGCCACTGGAGCTAGGATGTGTAGCCCCATCCCCCCATCTCTCATCTCTACTAGAGGGACCAGTCAGCTTAAACCAAAATATTATCTGTCCCTTTGTCTACACCATCTCTGCCATGCTCAGCAGCAATTAGCATCATACAACACACATAATTTACTGTGTATTCTCACCCAAAGTGAGATCACCTTGCAGAACACAACAAAATTCCCCATCCTCCCACATCCCTGGGCAAAAAGCCACACTACATCCTTGAATTTCAGTAGAGCAGACTTGAGTCTCTTCAGGGATCTATTTGGAAGAATCTCATGGGTTATATCCCTGGAGAGGAGTCTAGGAGAGCAGGTTGATTTTTAAGGATCACCTCCTATAACTTCAAGAAGTGTTTATTTTGATAGGTAGGCAATCAAGAAAAGGCAGTAGGAAGAAAACCATGGACCCACTACAAATGGAGCAGCAGTAAGAGTGACAAATGACACATGGAAAGATATACTGAATGCCTTTGTCTCAGTGTTTACTGGTAAGACCAGCCTTCTGCAAGCCCAGGCCCCTGACACCAGACTGAAAGCCTGGAATACAAAAGACTTCCTCTCAGTGGAAGGACACCAGGTTAGGGAACTTTAAAAAAAAAACTGTCAGTCCATGAGGCCTAATGGTTTGTACCCACAAGTACTGAAGAAGTTGTCTGATGACATTGCAATCTCCATTGTCTTTGAAAGGTCAGAGAATTAGGGAGAGCCTCTTAATGTGTAGAGGAGAGCAAATGTCACTGCTGTGTTCAGGAAGGGCAAGAATAAGCATCTGAAGAACTATAAACAAGTGTGCTAGTTTGAGCCTAGCTGGAATATTTTAGTGAGAGGAATTTCAATATAGGCAGTGAAGAGGAAACAATGGTGATGTCTACTTCATCCATAACCTTGCTGAGATATATAAAAACAAGAATATAAACACAGATAACAGAGTTCTCTCTGACTCTGGCTTCATGCACTTCTCTCCCTAACTTGCTGTCTCTGTAACTAATGCTTCTGCTTCCTAAGCCCCCTGAACGATTCTTCAAACTCACCTTGCATGTAAGGCAAAGTCTGGGATAAGGTAGAAGGGTGGAGAGGAGGTGGTTGGGAGACCCTCCTGAAGACTGTGGTTTCTGTATTACTTTTTAACTTGTATATTTCTGTCTATAGCTGTATAGATTGTAAATACTTGCTTGTATATTGTGCTAAGCTGTAAATATAAATCTTCATTTTGATTTTCAGCTCAGCTGAGTCTAGCCTGGGTGATTTCATAAGAGTGGGGGGACAGATAACACCCAAACCATCACAACAAGCCAGTGTGACTTCCAGTCCCTGAAAAGGTGATGGAGAAAACTGGTCCATAAATCATTTGCATGCTGATGTTACTCAGAAAAAACAAAGGGTACAGTGCCATGGAGAACCTGCACATAGCATGATTGACATTATTTTTAATTTTTTCAGGGTCTTATAGGTAACTGCCCTTCCCCATTTTGATTTGGATGCTGTAAGATCCTTTCTGGAACATTGTATTGCAGCTAATTAAAACCTGATGTGAACCTGTTAACCTTTGCCATCCCTTGCACATTGCAGATGTTCATTCTTTGTCTGTTTCCTCAGTACTAATCCTGTACAGTATCCTTATTTAATGCTATGTTATAAAGGGGACTAGTTGAAATCTGAGTTTGGGGTAAAATGCAATGAGGCTGATTTAAAAGTTATTAAATAATTTATTAATATACACAAAATAATTCCCCCAAACTTATTTACAACTCTCCACACAAGTTCTTTGATGCGGTTAGCAGAACTATTTTACAGAATGTCTCTATACATAAAGGGTTCAGAAAATGTCTTTAATAGAGAGTCTGGTGGCTTAATTTGCCACTTGTGAGGTTAATTAAAACCCTTTAGCAACTTGAACAAAGAGTTAAGAATACTCACTAGTCCTAATGTCCATGGCCCAAAGCATAGGCAGGAAAATAGTCAACAGAAGTCCTTTGGCAAATTCCACGTGGACTGCAAAGTGGAATCAGCTGCTGGGTGAGGTGGCTGAGGTGACTGAGGCAGCTGAGGCAGCTGAGGTGACTGAGGCAGCTGAGGCGATGGGCGGGCGAGCGGCAGGTGAGCAAGGAACAAACGAGCAGACAGGCACCTTATTGCCCTGTTCACCCCCATTTATAGGGTAATGGCCGAGGCTAATGGTCTCATTGGCCATACAATCTCCCAATCACCTCTGACAATCACCCAAGTAGACCCAAAAATGACAAAGCCCACAGGCTGTTGTCTTCCAAAAATAGGGGGTGTATAGGCCTTGCATGCGACAGGGACTTGGTCCCCATGAAACCCTTCTCAGGCAACCAGACTAAACCAGACTAGGTTGCCTGGGTTTCTTTGTCCTGTTTGCCCACCTCTGGCTGCAATGCAGACAGGCAGGTAAATAAGACAGGACATGCTTAAGCCCATTTTATGTCCTTTGGGACTATTCGCCACGTATTTTTCCCAATCTTTTCCATTATATATGTGTCCATCTTGTAAAACTTCTCATCTTCAAAAGTTTCTCTCATCTTCTCTGTGCTTCTGGCAAGTAACATATTTTTGTCCCTGTCTAAAGACTAGAACATGTTTTCATTCAAGGGGCATGGTGGGAAGGAACTGACCTTTTCACCAGGATTCAAGTTACCCTAAGCTAAACACTAGAGATGGCAGTGTAACTCTATGGCAAAAATTTTCTCTGATTCCTCATAATTTTCTGGTAGAAGAAGTAAGCAATGACAGTAGGTGTGACTATATTGTAATTTATGGTAATCATTGTTATTTATCTAAAGAGGATCAAAACTGAAACTTTGACCCTCTTTTTTATGATCTTCTCACTGTTGTCACAGGTGCTTTAAAGAGCTAGCAAAAGAATAGAGAGGAATGTAAAATACTGCAGCTGAATTCTTGACTTCCAGCATGAGGCCTCGAGCACAAGCCCTACGAGGTGAGGCTGAGGGAGCTGGGGTTGTTTAGCCTGGAGAAGAGGAGGCTCAGGGGAGACCTTATTACTGTCTACAACTACCTGAGGGGTGGTTGTGGCCAGAAGGAGGTTGCTCTCTTCTCTCAGGTGGCCAGCACCAGAACGAGAGGACACAGCCTCAGGCTGCGCCAGGGGAAATTTAGGCTGGAGGTGAGGAGAAAATTCTTCACTGAGAGAGTCATTGGGCACTGGAATGGGCTGCCTGGGGAGGTGGTGGAGTCATCATCCCTGGGGCAGTTCAAGGCAAGGTTGGATGTGGCACTTGGTGCCATGGTCTAGCCTTGGGCACTCTGGTAAAGGGTTGGACTTGATGATCTGTGAGGTCTCTTCCAACCTTGGTGATACTGTGATACTGTGATGTTCATTTTATAAAACCATTTTGCTGGTATGTCTTCAAGGCTTTTCCATTATATGTGAAAATACAACTCAATTAGTATTTTTTATAAGCTTGTCTGCTTTTATTACAGACATCACCTTCAGATGTGGAGCCACCACAGCCATTAAATCAAGAGTATTACCTATTATTTGTAATAAATGTCTGCAGAACTGTGATGAAGACAACAGAAAAGGTTGAGGGCAGAAAATGCACTGACATTCATCCACATAAATTTGTATCACCGGTACAATTAATTATCTTTCTGTAGTTCAAATATTTAATGTTGCTTTCTGTAATAGGCATGACTTCATTAATGTTCTTCAAATAGGCACACCACTTAGAGACTGTTGGTTTCTGGGCCGTACCTGCAGGTTGCACTGCACCTTTGTGAACTACCTATAACAGGGGAAAAGGCCCCTGGACAATGACGCTTTGTCCCCTTGTGAGCTGTTCTGCTTGATCCATTGCTTGAGTAATGGTAATAAACTTTCTTCAAAGCCTAAATACCCAGCTTCAGCACCATTGAAGGAACAAAAGACAAATCCTGATGGTCTCGCCAGTCTTTCTAGTCCTTATTACCATAGACTGCAATGGGAGCCACGTTCTTTGAATCCTCATTCTATGTGGATTGAATCAATCAGGTGTAAGGGACCTAACTGCTGGAAAAGTTTAAATTCTTTTATCAGTAAATCTAATGTTGTCTTACGCTGTTTTGTCTGCTCCCATGATTGACTTCTTGTGAGCAGATTGTGCAAGAGGCAGGCAAGAATAGAAAACCCAGAGGTGTGTTTCTGCCAGTGACTAAGGTTTATTGTAATTCTTTTCTACTAATTGGATTCTGCCTATATTCTGTCTTCCCAGGTGTCTGGGGGAACAGAGGCAGCTCTTTTAATTCACCAGACCCCAGGGAAATTGTGCTGCTCCTTGACATTTGGATGGTGGAATATCTAGTCCTAAAGCAGTCAGATTTATTTGAGGTTTGGTATATTTTCCAGGACTTGTCTGACCCCCTTGGGTGTTTTTTGCCCTACTATCAACATATTATCAATATGCTCCCTCAATTTGAGTTACCAGTTCTCCCATAGAATCATAGAATCAACCAGGTTGGAAGAGACCTTCAAGATCATTCAGTCCAACCTAGCACCCAGCTCTGTCCAATCAACTAGACCATGGCACTAAGTGCCTCATCCAGGCTTTGCTTGAACACCTCCACGGATGGTGACTCCACCACCACCCTTTGGGCAGTCCATCCCAATGCCAATCACTCTCTCTGGGAAGAACTTCCTCCTAACAACCAGCCTAGACCTCCCCCAGCACAACTCAAGACTTTGTCCCCTTGTTCTGTTGCCTGGCAGAAGAGACCAACCCCCACCTGGCTACAGCCTCCCTTCAGGTAGTTGTAGACAGCAATGAGGTCACCCCTAAGCCTCCTCTTCTCCAGGCTAAACACCCCCAGCTCCCTCAGCCCCTCCTCATAGAGCTGTGCTCCAGACCTCTCACCAGCTTCATTGCCATTCTCTGGACCATGTTTGGTGCTATTTATAATGAATTCTAAATTACAACTGTCAATTTGGTTATTTCACTGGTCATACTAGAGAGTTATAAAGAGAGCGTGTGAGATACTAATGTCTTTTTTCCAAGTCTATGACTGTCCTGACTATCTCTCAATGTGAAGCTGTATTGGTATAAGCTGCCTGTGGCAGAGTAATCATGCTGTATGCCAAGAAAGGTGTTGCTCATGGCTTGTAAAGTTCCTTGTTCCAGGGTGAGAGTTTTGGTGAGGTTTTTTGTTGTTACTGGGTCACAGAATCACAGAACTAACCAGGCTGGAAAAGACCTCTAGGATCATCAACTCCAACCTATCACCTAACCCTTCTCATTAACTAAACCATGGCACTAAGTGCCTCATCCAGCCTCCTTTTAAACACCTCCAGGGATGGTGACTCCAGGCTGCCCATTCCAACGGGCAATCACTGTTTCCATTAAGAACTTCTTCCTAACATCCAGCCTAAACCTGCCCTGATGTGGCTTGAGACTGTGTCCTCTTGTTCTGTCACTGGCTGCCTGGAAAAGGAGACCAATCCCCGCCTGGCTGTAACCTCCTTTCATGTAGTTGTAGAGACCAGTAAGGTCTCCACTGAGCCTCCTCTTTTCCACACTGAATTACTCCAGCTCCCTCAGCCACTCCTTGTAGGGCTGTGCTCCAGCCCCTTCACCAGCTCTGGTGCCCTTCTCTGTACGCGGTTGGTTGGGTTTTTGTTTGGTGATTGGCTGTTGGTTTGTTTGGGTTTTTGGTTTGGTTTGGTTTGTGGGGTTTTTTTGGGGGGGAGGGGTTGTGGGCTTTTTTACTGTTCTTGATTGTTTTGGTTTTTGGGGTTTTTTGTTTGTTTGTTTTGGTTGTTTGTTTCCCACCCCCACACTGTGTTTCTTCCCCAGGTTCCAGGGCTGGGGTTGATCCCTCTTCTTCCTGTTTCTTTTGTTTAACCTGGAATCTGTGCAATAGAGTAGTAAATTTTCCTTATCTCAACAATTCTGTCTCTCAAGCCCTTTCTCCACCTCCTCCTGCCTAGTGCAGGGAGAGAGGGGGGGAGGCGAAGACGGCAAAAACCAGATTACATTAACCCTTTGCAGTAGTGGATGGCAAGTGATAATGCTTTCCATTAGTAATTATTGATGGGGGTAAAGGTTTACCTGTTTCTATCAAATTGATAGGCTTTGGTTTACCTCATCCTTGAAAAATCCATACTGTTCCATCACAAAACTTCCACATACTGCCACACAAAGGTCAAATCCCAATATGTTATTGTTGGTAGCTCCTATCAGGTTAGCCTTTTCTCCCATGGGAGCCACAAATTAATTTTTGATTGTCAGACATTTCTTTATGATCCCATCAATGCCAGTAAAGTCCACAGCAATGCTATGGCTCACATTTAGGTGTTCTGCCATGTCTATTATTACTGATGTTTATGTACCTGTACAGTGTATGCTCATTGATTTCACTCTTCTCAAGCTAGGTCCTCTCTGAACAATTTATAGAGATAGAATGGAACCTGTTGTATCATATCTAAGCTTTTTTTTTCAAGTACACCTGACATTGAATTCCATCAGACTCATCTTGTTAACAATGTTAAGCAATTCTTCTTGGTCATAAGAGATTCTGACTCCCAAATGATGGCTCTGGGGATCCCTCTTAGTGTGTTTCCCTTTTTTCGTGCCATTATCTGTTGTTCCTTGAAAAGGATGCTAGAGGTATCTGCTAGATGTATTTGTAAGATATCATAAACAGAACTACACACACAAAGAACCACTGATTTGCCTGTTCAGTCATTAGCAAGCAGATATTTTCCTTTTAGCTAAACTGGATTAATATTGAAGGACAACATTCAATTGAATCAGGTCTTATTCTACTGTAGTTGGTATCCATTTGGTCTGAATCATGTCTCATGTCATGAGGATGTTTTCACAAAAGGAAAAAAAATAAAGCCAATGTGTGAGTGATACAACCTTAACATCCAAAATTGGAAATAAGAATCTGTGAGAAGGAAAGTTTCAGTAACTCTTCTTTTCAGACAGATGATGGAGTAGGCCCCTCAATTTAAGAAGGACATTGAGATGCTCAAATGTGTCCAGAGAAGGGCAAGGAGGTTGATGAGAGGCCTTGAGCACAGCCCTATGAGGAGAGGCTGAGGGAGCTGGGATTGGTTAGCCTGGAGAAGAGGAGGCTCAGGGGAGACCTTATTGCTGTCTACAACTACCTGAAGGGTGGTTGTGGCCAGGAGGAGGTTGCTCTCTTCTCTCAGGTGGCCAGCACCAGAACAAGAGGACACAGCCTCAGGCTGTGCCAGGGGCAATTTAGGCTGGAGGTGAGGAGAAAGTTCTTCACTGAGAGAGTCATTGGACACTGGAATGGGCTGCCCGGGGAGGTGGTGAAGTCGCTGTCCCTGGAGCTGTTCAAGGCAAGATTGGACGTGGCACTTGGTGCCATGGTCTAGCCTTGAGCTCTGTGGTAAAGGGTTGGACTTTATGATCTATGAGGTCTCTTCCAACCTTGTTGATACTGTGATACTGTGATATCACTTGGACTGAACAGCTTTTGGCAATATATTGCTTTGGAAGAAAGTGCAGCATCACATAAGGAAAAACATCACTACTTTACTTTGGAATATCAAAGTTAATATTAAAATAAAGACTGTTCTAGTTGAGTTTTAGCAGAAAGAATAGGTAGATTACTATAAATTCTGGTTAATGTTATTGTTAATGAAGGAACTGAAAATTTCACTTTTTGTCACTTTAATTTGTGGTTAAATTTGGTTGATCTTAAACACAGTGGCCCAAACATCTTTTATAATGGCCACGTGAGGCCTCAAAATATAGACTGTCCTATCACAGGAATAGAACACAATAATTTGCTCAGTAGCCTAGTTGCATTACCAACTGGTATAATTATGAAATCCTCAAGAATTATTTTTAAAAGCTCATGTTGTTCCTGCCCTGTGATTCTGTGAGCAGATTGTTGCACGTTTTTCAAAGACCATGACATTGCTGGTGTCATCAATAACAGTTGTTTCCACATCCAAGACAAGTTAGAATGACTCTGTTAAGTCAGGTGGAGAAACAGACATGTAGTGCTTCTGCCTGACATGAAAAAAATATTTTTGAGGCTGTTTTGGAACACATTAGATAATCTGTGTGCCTTGAGTAAAACATGACCAGGATAAAATGGACCACATTGCATTTGAATCGAAATTTAGAAGTATTTTGTGTAACTTTCTCTCTATTTTCCCCCAAGATTTCCTCATGTTATGCATTTTGTTAGCTTAAAAATAAAAAACATGAATGGCAAAATCCAAGAGCTTCCTTTTACTTGTGTAAATGTATCTCCAAAGCCAAAGTTTAATTATTTATGGGAATGCATGCTTCTTTTTAGTTTGCCTTCATGAATAAAATCAGGTTTTGCCTATTATATAGGACATTGCTACTGAGGACCTTAGGAAGATCTTTCTGTAGTCTAGGGAAAAAAAAAAAAAAAAGTTTTAGGGCCATTATTTCCAGGTTGAGATTTCTGGAAGATGAACATCAGAGAAATAGTTTGGTGGTCCAGTTCCCAAAGCTTCCTTAGCTCCACGGTGTTACAGCTTTCAAATTTTTTTCTGCTCAAGGTGCTCTGCAGGCCTTGTGTGTGAATTATTGATATCTCCTATATCAATTCTGCCTTCTTGCCACTCTGCAATATGTTATCTTGTTCCCTGTTGAGGGAATTGAGATACACAACATTTCACTGTCCAGAGACAGTACTGTGAGAAAACACAAATAAAGAGAACAAAGACAGTTTGTAAGTAATGAATGGAAAGACTTTGATGGTGATTAAGGAGGTCTATGCTTCTCACACCCCCTAACAGCTGTTCTGGCACCTGGCCCCTCTTCTGGCCTTGTGGAAGAAGACTAGCTACCTTTTAGATTGTGGGAGAGTGCTTTCTGTTTATGCCAATTATTAGTATGGTCTGTCTGTTGTTGCCCTGTCTACAGTATCACAGTATCACAGTATTATCAGGGTTGGAAGAGACCTCACAGATATCAAGTCCAACCTTTTACCACAGAGCTCAAGGCTAGACCATGGCACCAAGTGCCATGTCCAATCTTGCCTTGAACAGCTCCAGGGATGGCGACTCCACCACCTCCCTGGGCAGCCCATTCCAGTGTCCAATGACTCTCTCAGTGAAGAACTTTCTCCTCACCTCCAGCCTAAATCTCCCCTGGCGCAGCCTGAGGCTGTGTCCTCTCGTTCTGGTGCTGGCCACCTGAGAGAAGAGAGCAACCTCCTCCTGGCCACAACCACCCCTCAGGTAGTTGTAGACAGCAATAAGGTCACCCCTGAGCCTCCTCTTCTCCAGGCTAAACAACCCCAGCTCCCTCAGCCTCTCCTCATAGGGCTGTGCTCAAGGCCTCTCACCAGCCTCATCGCCCTTCTCTGGACACGCTAAACTGGGGGGCCCAGAACTGAACACAGTACTCAAGGTGTGGTCTAAGCAGTGCAGAGTACAGGGGCAGAATGACCTCCCTGCTCCTGCTGACCACACCATTCCTGATGCAGGCCAGGATGCCACTGGCTCTCTTGGCCACCTGCACACTGCTGGCTCATGTTCAGGCGGGTATCAATCAGCACCCCCAGATCCCTCTCTCTTTGGCTGCTCTCCAGCCACTCCAACCCGAGCTTGCATCTCTGCATGGGGTTGTTGTGGCCAAAGTGCAGCACCCTGCACTTGGAGCTATTGAACCCCAGCCCCTTGGACTCTGCCCATCTGTCCAGGCGGTCAAGGTCCCACTGCAGAGCCCTTCTGCCCTCCAATCTAGTCACATCTGCCCCCAGCTTAGTGTCATCTGCAAACTTGATGATGACTGACTCCATGCCCTCATCCAGGTCATCTATGAAGATGTTAAAGAAGATGGGGGCCAGCACTGATCCCTGAGGGACACCACTAGTGACAGCTGCCAGCTGGATGTGGCACCATTCACCACCACTCTCTGGGCTTGGCCCTCCAGCCAGTTCCTAACCCAGCACAGAGTGTTGCCATCCAAGCCATGGGCTGACAGCTTAGCCAGCAATTTGCTGTGGGGGACAGTGTCAAAGGCCTTGCTGAAGTCCAGATAGACAACATCCACAGGCCTCCCCACATCCACCAAGTGGGTCACCTGATCATAGGAGATCAGGTTGGAGAGGCAGGATCTCCCCTTCCTAAACCCATGCTGGCTGGACCTGAGCCCTTTGCCATCCCTCAGGTGCGCTCTTATCACCCCCAAGATAACCTGCTCCATCAGTTTCCCTGGCACTGAGGTCAGGCTGACAGGTCTGTAGTTCCCAGGTTCCTCCATCCCACCCTTCTTGTGGATGGGGACCACGTTGGCCATTTTCCAGTCTCCTGGGACCTCTCCAGTGAGCCAGGACTGCTGGAAAATGATGGAGAGTGGCTTGGCCAGCTCAGCTGCCAGCTCTCTCAGAACGCTAGGATGGATCCCATCTGGTCCCCTGGACTTGTGGGTGTCCAGATGACTCAGCAGGTCCTGAACTAATTCTTCATGAATTTCCAGGGCAACAGACCGCTCCCCGACCCCATCCCCCAGTTCAAGAGGCCACTTGCCTTGAACTCCTCCCTCCTTACTGTTGAAAACTGTGGCAAAGAAGGCATTCAGAACCTCAGCCTTTTCTTTCTCATCAGTTATATTGTTCCCCTCCAGGTCCAGTAAGCAGTGGAGGCTCTTCTTGCCCTTCTTTTTAGCATTGATAAATTTATAAAAGTGCTTTTTGTTATCTTTCATGGAAGTGGCAGCCTAAGTTCTAGCTGGGCCTTTGCCTCTCTAATTTTTCTCCTACATAATCTGGCTATCTCCTTAAACACGTCAGGAGAAGCCTTCCCCTCCTCCCAGAGGTGATACACTCTCTTTTATTCCCCCAATTCCTTCAGGAGCTATTTGTTCATCCAGGCTGGTTGCCTTTCCCGACGGCTCATCTTTCGGCACATGGGAACTGCCAGTTCCTGTGCCTTCAAAAGCTCCTGTTTAAAGTTGGTCTAACCATCCTGGACCCCCTTGTTTTTAAGGACCTCATCATTCAATTCTGCAACCAAAGTGAGAAGAAAGTTCACCTGCTCACACCTGGTGCAATTGTTCTCCCCTTCCCCTTCTACAGCAAGTGAGAGGCTCCAGCACTCCCTGCATCCAGTAGCCTGGACTCCTATGTGTTCCAGGGTTGAGTCTGTCTGCGTGCTCACGCTTTTCCTGCCCTTCGTAGTGCGGGTGACAGGCATAGTGCACAGTGATACTGACAGTCAGTACCTGCTATGCCAGCTGTGATAAAGATATGTAAACCCTCAGATTGATTAGAATGAAAGTTCACAGTCTCAAGTTGTGCCAGGGGAAGTATAGGCTGGATGTTAGGAGGAAGTTCTTCACAGAGAGAGTGATTGGCATTGGAATGGGCTGCCCAGGGAGGTGGTGGAGGCACCATCCCTGGAGGTGTTCGAGCCAAGCCTGGATGAGGCACTTAGTGCCATGGTCTAGTTGACTGGCTAGGGCTGGGTGCTAGGTTGGACTGGATGATCTTGGAGGTCTCTTCCAACCTGCTTGATTCTATGAAATTCTATGAAATTCTCATTTAAATTCTCACTGGATCTAAGTGTGGACCATGACATTCTCCTGCACCTGTGAAAAGCAAGTCAAGAGATAGCAAATCTGGCTTCCTTGGCTTGCTTTTGCCATCTGTATAAAAGCAGTCTGACCATAGGTGCTAGCATTGTTGCAACTTGGCTGCTGGACACCTAGGCAAATGCCTAAATTCTTCTCTACTGAACAAAAATTTGTGGATGGAAGCTTTTTAGACAGTAATCTCATTTTGAGAATGAACAGCTGACAGCTTCAGAGACACTGACAGTAACTTTTAAGTTGACCAATATCTAAGAAGACGTGATAGGTAATGATTGTAATTAAAGCAGCTAGCTATAATAGAGAGATAGACAGGAAGTCATAATAATGAGAACGGTTTCAATAACAAGTGGAGCACCACCTATAAATGGATCCAAAACAGGCTGACTGCAGAAAGAACTGTCATTTTTCACCTTCTTGAATTGTTACTGCATTATATATCAGTAAATACTAAGTGGAAACAACATTTGATACAAAAGTAGCACTAGTTTAACCCTTCACAAGAAGAGTTACAAGTTTTTAACTCTTAACACACAAAGGCCATTTACTGCGTTATTGACGCAGTGCTAATAGAGAGACATGTGCTTTGTAGAGATGTAAACATAGAGAAAGGAACATTCACTTTGCCTTAAAAAAAGGTGACAAAATGGCTTGAAATATGAGACAGTAGGTTTTAGATACTTTCAGATCATTGTCTTTCTTTGCCTTAACTATGTATGGTGAGGTAGAGAAGAATGATGAGAATAAAAGTGAAGTATGAATTTGTGCAATTCACATGCAAGCTAACTTAAGTATTAGTGATCCATGAAGAATTTAAACTAGTAACTGACTCAGTTTCTGTTATTCCACTAGGGATTTTGTAAAATATGTTAATAATGACCTTCAAAAAATTAATAGATTTATTATCAACTTTCCTCAAGGTCTCTAACTGAAGTAAAACTTTGAACATGGCTATTGAAATATATTTGATACCAAGAGATAAGAAATTTGGAGTTGTGATTTGGGCTGGTTTCCGCAGTTTGCCTTTTTAGTTTGTTTGGTTGTTGTAACAACTTCAGAGCTTGGGGCACCTGAATAAAAAGATGCCTGCTAAAGGAAAACACAAAAGAGGAATCGCGTAGCATCATTTACATTTGTGCTAAACTTTGAGACTATAAGGATATATGCCACAATAATTATCTCCAGAATTAATGAAACATCACAGACTGAACAGCTGGCAGCTCATGGTTTGGACAGATTCACTCTGTGCTGGATCATGAACTGGCTGGATTGCAGAGCCCAGAGAGTGGTGGTGAATGGTGCCACATCCAGTTGGCAGCTGTCACTAGTGGTGTTCCCCAAGGATCAGTGCTGGGCCTGTGCCTGATCAATATCCTCATTGAAGATCTGGATGAGGGGATTGAGTCCAGCATCAGTAAGTTTGCAGATGAGACCAAGCTAGAAGCAGGTGTTGATGTGTTGGAAGGTAGGAGAGCCCTGCAGAAGGACCTGGACAGGCTGGATAGGTGGGCAGAGGCCAACGGGATGACATTTAACAAGGCCAAGTGCAGGGTTCTGCACTTTGGCCACAACAACCCCAAGCAGCATTACAGGCTGGGGTCTGAGTGGCTGGAAAGCAGCCAAGAGGAAAGGGACCTGGGGGTACTGATAGACAGTAGACTAAAGATGAGCCAGCAGTGTGCCCAGGTGGCTAAGAGAGCCAATGGCATCCTGGCCTGCATCAGGAACAGTGTGGCCAGTAGGACAAGGGAGGTTATTCTTCTCCTGTACTCAGCACTGGTCAGGCCACACCTTGAGTCCTGTGTCCAGTTCTGGGCTCCTCAATTCAAGAGAGACGTTCAGATACTGGAACGTGTCCAGAGAAGGGCAACAAAGCTGGTGAGGGGCCTGGAGCACAGCCCTGTGAGGAGAGACTGAGGGAGATGGGCTTTAGTCTGGAGAAGAGGAAGCTCAGGGGGGACCTCATTGCTGTCTACAACTACCTGAAGGGACATTGTAGCCAGATAGGGGGTGGCCTCTTCTCCCAGGCAACCAGCAATAGAACAAGAGGACACAGTCTCAAGTTGTGCCGGGGGAAGTCTAGGCTGGATGTTAGGAGGAAGTTGTTGGCAGAGAGAGTGGTTGGCATTGGAATGGGCTGCTCAGGGAGGTGGTGGAGTCACCGTCCCTGGAGGTGTTCAAGAAAAGCCTGGATGAGACACTTAGTGCCATGGTCTGGTTGACTGGCTAGGGCTGGGTGCTGGGTTGGACTGGATGATCTTGGAGGTCTCTTCCAACCTGGTTGATTCTATGATTCTATGATTCTAAGCAAAGTTTTCAGTTTATGTCATAGCTGATCTCTTTATCTTTTCTTTTTAGCTGATGCTTAGTTCAACTTCTTAAAAGACAGAATTTTGGATATTCTCTATGTTTCCAGGAAGCTAAAGCAGGTAAATTATTAAAAAAAAAAAAAAATCTAAAGGAGACAAAGTACCTTCCCTTTTTGCTACTCAAATACACATTTTTCATAATACACATTTTTCATAATTACACATGTAAAAAATGTCTTCAATTTTTTTTTTTTTTTTACTGTTGTCTAAGATGGGACAACTTCTAACTACTGTTTTGAAATCCTCAAGCAGTGGAAATGCCAGAAGCTTGAATTCTCTGATGAAGTAGTCCTTTGGGGCTTACTCTGAGAGAGGATATAGGCATCAGAATTTTACTCTTTTTGATACTCTATGTTTGAGATTGCAACTAGGTTTGATAGAACTTAATGTACACAAGAGCAAGGAAGTGAAAACTTTTTCCCTCTGTGCATGTTGAACTCTTGTACTCTTTGTTGCTCAGACTTTAACATTCTTCCATTGACATCTTTCTGCTTTCCTTGCCTTGTGTCTAGAAACTGGGCAGAGACTACATTTTTTTGCTGTGAGATTCTTATATATGCTTGGGAACTGTAATCTAAACAAAGGAGAAAAGGAATATTAATTTTAAGTGTTTGCAGTCTGGTATTGATAACTAGAAGGCTAGAAATAAAGTAATTCTGGATGAAAGCAGATACAGAGCTCCCTGGAGCTTGGAATCTTATTCTGATAGAGATCTGAGAAATTTGCAGAAAGGAAATTAAGAGTTAAAAGTAATATAATGGCTATGTGAGCTAAATTTAATAAGTAATTCCTGGAAATGTTTGAAGTAATATGGCTAAGCTTTTAGGGATTCTCAAGAAAAATCCATGTAGCCATTGTGGACAAGTGATCCCAGGTGCAGAAGCATAAGTGCCATCTCTGGAGGCAAAAAAATTATGTTACAATGATAAATAAACAGATTTTTTTTTTTTTAACCTATAACAAGGACAATCTATGTACCTTTAGGAGTTCTGTGAGAAATTTTTGTTAGTAGCAGTTTGAGTATCTTTATCAGCTTTATTTGTACTGAAATAACTACTATGATTAGTGGTGCCCTTAAAAGCCAAATATTCTTTTAATATTAAACAGTAGCTTAAAATATAATATTAAATTAAAAATAATCAGTTTGAGAAATGATAAAGAAATTCTTGCGCAAAAATACACTACATAGGTCAAGAGAGCCAATGGCATCGTGGCCTGGATCAGAAACAGTGTGGCCAGTAGGACAAGGGAGGTTATTCTGTCCCTGAACTCAACACAGCTCAGACCACATCTTGAGTGCTGTGCCCAGTTCTGGGCTCCTCAATTCAAGAGAGATGTTTTGATACTGGAACATGTCCAGAGAATGGTAATGAAACTGGTGAGGGGCCTGGAGCACAGCCCTGTGAGAAGAGGCTGAGGGAGCTGGGGGTGTTTAGCCTGTAGAAGAGGAGGCTCAGGGGTGACATCATTGATGTCTACAACTACCTGAAGGGAGGCTGTAGCCAGGTAGGGGTTGATCTCTTCTGCCAGGCAACCAGCAACAGAACAAAAGCAGTCTCACGTTGTGCTGGGGGAGGTCTAGGCTGGATGTTAGGAGGAAGTTGTTGGCAGAGAGAGTGATTGGCATTGGAATGGGCTGCCCAGGGAGGTGGTGGAGTCACCATCCCTGGAGGTGTTCAAGAAAAGAGTTGATGAGGCACTTAGTGCCATGGTCTAGTTGAGTGGATAGGGCTGTGTGCTAGGTTGGACTGCGATGATCTTTGAGGTCTCATCCAACCTGCTTGATTCTATGACATGTTCATTTATAAAGGTTTGAATTTGTCAGCATAAAGAATGATTTTTCATTCAGAATAATTTTTTTTCTTTCTCACTTCATTACTTTTTCTTGCTACTATGTAACACTGAACAAGTTGCATGTATGTGAAAAAAAGCATAAAAAGACTGACAGTTTGGCCTCTCAATAACTTACTGAGTCTTTTCCTCTGCCAAGCTCATATTTGCTAACACTGTGCCATTCTTATCTTTGCAACTACTGCTGATCTACTGGTGACATTCCAGAGGTCCACATCGTTGTACTGCTGGAGTCTCCTTGCTACAAGTGTAGAATCAGAAAGTCATAGAATTGTCAGGGTTGGAAGTGACCTCATGGATCATTAAGTTCCAGCCCCTGTGCTATGGGCAGGAACACCTCACACTAGAACAGGTTGCTCAGAGCCCCATCCGGCCTGGCTTTCAAAACTTCCAGGGATGGGGCTTCTACCACCTCCCTGGGCAACCTGTTCCAGTGTCTCTGGGCTGGTTCAAACTGGTCCCAAGTGGGCATGGGGGAAAGGATCTGGTGTGCTAGTTTGAAGCTAGCTAGAATGTTTCACAGGCTGTGAAAGGAAAACAAACAGGATGATGTCAGCTTCACTCATAGTCTTGCTGAGAGACATCAAAACAAGAATCCAAACATAGATAAGGCCCTTCTTCTGCTGGGGAACTCGGGGCTGCATTTATTTCTCTCTCTAGCCTCTCTGCCATTTCTCTGACTAATCCATTTTGCTTCCTAACCCCCTGGCCAAACCTCCATTCTTCCTTGGGACTAGGGTAAGGTTGAGGAGGGGCAGGGGGGAAATGTGCTAGTTTGAAGCAAGCTAGAATGTTTTGGTGAAAAGAACTAGATAATAGGCAGTGAAAAGGAAAACAATTGTGTCTCCTTCCCTCATCAGTCTCGCTGAGAGTTCTGGGAAGAAGAATGAAAACATTTGATAATATTCTCCATTTTTGTCTCTCATTCTGCCTTTGTCTTCAGACCTAGCCACATCTCCTTAACCCTACTGCCACTAACCTTCCTTCTTAACCTCTTGGCTGCACCTCTATTCTTCATGGGAACTGGGGTAAGGTTGAGAGGGGCCGGGAAAGGTATTGGGGTGGTTTGAGAGCCCCTCCTGGGGACTCAGGTTTCTGGGAGGGGAGTTGTGCTTCTGTATTGTTTATCCTTTGTATATTTCTGTATATAACTGTATATACTGTAAATATCTGCTTGTATATTTGCTGCTGTAAAATAAATAGCTTCATTTATATTCCCAGTATCCCTTCTGAGTTAGCTAGGGCAAATACAAAGTGTAGGGGGGCAGGTAAGATCCCAAACCATCACAGGAAAGAAGGTGGAAGGGTGGCTGGGAACCCCTCCTGGGGACTCAGGTTTCTGGGAGGGCTGTTGTGTTTCCGTATTACCTTTTACCTTGTATATTTCTGTCTATAACTGTATATACTGTAAATATCTGCTTGTGTATTGTGCTAGCTGTAAATATAAGCTTCATTCATATTTTCAGAGCTGGCTGAGTCTAGTCTGGGTGATTTCCAAAGTAAGGGGGGGGGAAGGGGGAGAGGCGGGGAACACCCAAACCACTACACCTGGGAAGCAGAGATGTTAGTTAAAGACAATTTACTACTCTATTGCAGGTATATCAGATTACTCAAACAAAACCAGAAGAAATACCAGCATATGAAGCAGCAGGGGAACTGATTAAATGTTCAAACTGCTGCCACTGCACAAACCAAAACCCAGAAAAAAGGAATGCCTGGAAGCTGTTTGAAAAATGAAGTCAAAACCAAAAATCCTGGAACAGGAAACTTTACAAGTTATAGAATATATTTCAAGTCCCAGAAGACCTAGCCCCTTTCTGTCATTCGGCACACATGAAGTTAGCATGTTGAGGAATAACAGTTTGCCCTGCAGCACTGCCTAGGAGGTGTAGCCCTCTCTCACCATCCCTCCTACTAGGATCAGTCAGACGAAACCAATACACTGGCCCACGTGTAGAGCACAGCCACACCACTTGCTGTGGACTGATCTAGACAGCATTGGAATAGCACTTGAACATCAGCTATAAATGGATGTCATCAGATCTATCTTCAGGCACAAATAAAAAGAAAACTCAGGCTTTCTTGAGTGTTGTGGTTTTCTGGAGGATGCATATATCAGAATACAGCCTGATTGTGAGCTCTCTTTACCAAGTGGCTCGGAAGGAGAATGATTTTCAGTGAGACTTGAAGTAGTGTCACGGAAGGTAGTTTGGGAGGTTGTGGGGAAAATACGTGGAGGTGCACTTGTGGATTTTCAAGTGATTTATTGCTCAAACACGGAGATCCCCCTCCCGAACTAAATTCCCCACGTGAATTCTTTTAGGTTTGAAGTTGTAGAATAACATTTCAGAAAATAGAATCATAGAATCATAGAATCATAGAATCAGATATAGCAGATAAAGGAGAGTCTGTGATTTTCTTAGAGTTCTTTTGAGTCTTTAAAGTTACTCAGTCTTTAGGTGAGGAGTTCTTTCTTTGGTTTACTCACAATTCAGTGGTTCAGATTAGCAGGATTCGAAGTTTGGGCGGTGTCCCTTTGTTTGTCAGGATCGGGCCCAAGCGGGTTTCAGATCTCTGCGAGTCCCTCGTTGGGCAGGGACGATCAGGAACGAGAGGTCACTGGAGCAGAAGCGAGGCAAGCAGGCAGGCTAGTGAGCAAGCAGGTGGGAGCAGGTACCAGCAAGCTTCCAATCCAGGAAGGCACACCATTTTTATAATGTTCAAAAGAGGTGTAACCCACCAATCCAGGCTATTTTACGTTATTCTTACAGATTGGCACAAATTATAATTAACCCATATATTTGGACAATTCTTACCAAAACAATTTCTAAGACCACCCCAAGTTTGGCCCACACCAGATGTTGAGCGGGCATGAGAATTGCTGTTCCACCTAACCAAAGCAGTGGCCATTTTTACCTTTTATCTCGACTAGGGAGAGACTTTCTCATGGGACTGAAGGATTGTTTTGGTTTTGCGAGGCTCTTGGCATTAATGTGAGACACTATAACTTTCACAACAGGGAGGCCTGCTAAGGGCTTCTGCTACCCTCCATGACAAGTAGTGATGAGCTTCCAAACAAATGAAACAGAAGATTGTTCTAACTGGAGCACTTGGGCTGGTATGGACAGGACAAGATGTTAAAAATGTGTTCTACACTGCAGCCAGCAGGAATAGTCCTACTTGGACCATGACTCCTAGGACTTTGGAATTGAGGATGCAAAGGATCTGTGGCCTACTACACTCTGACTTAAAAACAGATAATGACAGCATATAAAGGAGTTTGAGATGCCTCGAAAGTGGTTGGTACCTCTCCTCCTATCAGACTGCCAGTGCTGGACTGGATGTTCCAAGAAAGAGTCTCCACTCTCCATCACACAATGGATGTCCTATGGCATTGTGGATGCCCTGATAAAACAAGGGGCTTGAATAGGAGCCCTAGTCATCAAGTATCCTTAGGAGTGAGCACTGACATGTTTGATCTTGACTGGCAGTTTGTCCAAGCAGGCAGAACTGTCTTGCCAGAGGTCAGCAGCCCAAATTGGCTTCCCTTTTCTCTGCAAATCATTTTGCTTCCATTCTTTCAGCCACCCCATAAGGTGTTTGCTACCATCCATGACTCAATGCAGATGTAGAGCACTGGCAATTGTTCCCATTCTGCAATGTCCATAGCCAGATGGATGGCTTTTACCTCAGTGTTGTGGAGGCAGGAATTAATGTGTGGTCGAGTTGGGAATTTTATAAAAAAATAGTTATTTTATTTTCCCAAAAACCCGACCCCAAAACTATATATACAAAGATTAATTTTGTTTAATTAGCAGATTCAGTTGCATGAGAATCATCTACAGGGATACCATCAATAATCTGACTATTTTGGAAGTCAGAAGTTGGAAAAGGCTTTAGCTATTAATTAGTAGTGGTTTTCTTACTAATAAAGTTGAGCCAAAATAACTCACGATCAGGCTGGCTTCCTGGTGAGGTTTGTCTCTCTCGTTCTCCTGCAGAAGCTGTCGGAGAGTCGTTAAGAGGTATTCAGCTCTTACAAAGGTGTCAATGGGGAAGCAATCCTTTGAAGCTTTCTGTATTCACCTTAGGCAAGCGGGTGTGTGTGTGTGTGTGTGTGTGTGTGTGTGTGGAGTCTCAGGCAGACACGAACGTCCAGGCATGGACAAAATCCAAGGCGGGAACCCCCAAAGGCAGTAAGCCCCCCAATTTATACCCTCACTAGACAAAGGGCAGAGTTACCACACCTTAGGTGCAAAAGCGCACAGCCAATCCCAGCTCGATCCCAGCTCAATCCCGGCGTGGGCACTGCATGGGGCACTCCTCATGCGGACAGGACCCCTTTGCTCACCCCCTTCACGCCTGCGGGGCAGGCAAGGGGCGGGAACCAGGTGGCTTTCCCCCTCCCATTCAAGCCTTAGAGAGAGAGGAATTTAGGGGTACACAGGACTTCCAGATCAATCCCACCCCGATGGTAATGAGCATCTTTGTCTAGAAATTGAGTGGTAGGTGATCCCCTTGCAATTTAGTAACCTATTAATATATATCTATAGCTTAGCCTTTTCCAACATTAACAATATATAACACATTAATCGCTCCAACAATATTTAACAATACTCAACAAGGCTTAACAATAGCCCCAAACAGTATTAAATAAAGCTACACAGTCAATTTGGAAAATTGCTCTGTTCCTGGTAGAGCAACAAAGTTCATGGCAGAGCCTTAGATGCTCTGAGTCCATGGCTAGAGGTCACAGTCCGTGGGTCCTGATGCCATCATCCACTGGCCACCCCGGTGATATGACTCCATCTCTTGTGTAGCTGGTTCTCCCTTTCCCAGGTGCTGGTCAGGAACTGGTCCTTGACTGTCTTTAACCTGTAAGAAGACAAAACTTGTCTCGACCTATAAAGGCCAGGCTTGACAATTAATAATTAGGGACGATCCACCGTGCACTGATCTGGTGGCATTTTCCACTTTTCTCTAGGGCTTCCCAGGCATGTAAGCCTGTGGGTTTACTCCGTGCCATTGGCACTACCCCTATAGGTTGGCCTTTTGTACTGGGGCAAGTGGTCAGTGACCACTGGTGGCTCACCTAGGCAGCAGGTCTTTATTCTGAGGCTCCTGTAGCTCTCCCTGTGACTGCTGACCATTAAGAGCTGCCAAGCCACTATTACAATAATTCAGTGTTTTGTCTCCCGTGTGGTAGACAGGAAAGGGTTAACCTTTCTGTCTGGGGACGAGCTGAAGTTCCCAGCAGGGGGGCTGCCACTTCTGGGTGTACCACCACTCCAGGAGCCACCGCTGGGCGTGCTGCTGCTGGCGCTGGGCTTCTCACAGCTGCCTCTGGGCTTCGCAGCTAATTTCTGAAGGCACCACACTAAATCTTTCGGCTGCCAATCTGCTAGCTGCTTTAAGTCAGTTTTAGATACCCCTAAAGTTAGGGCTTGTTGGTACTGGCTGTTCAGCTCTCTGGATCTCCAGTCACTGTGTTGGTCTCTCCCTCTACCCTTCAGAGAGAAACCTGCAGGGCCTGTCCCCCAGGGGGGGCAGTCCTGCACTGACCAGACCTTTCTGTGCAGAGTCCTGGATTTTTCTGGGGGAGAAGCATGAGACTGTCTCTCCCCAGCCCTTTTATCTTCAGGAAACCCAAACCCAAACTGCAGCCCGTGGGCATTTAAATCAGTTAATAGATCAGCCCAAGTCATTACATGCCCTTGGACATTGTCCTCTGCATTTTTTGCAATCGCCCTTTGAATCTTCTCTATATTCCTCATTGCTTGAATTTGCAGAGTTGCTGGCAAACCCTTCATAATGAGGTGCAGTCTCTCCAGATCCACAGGGGCATAAAACGGGCAATCATAATTTCCCTTATCATATATAGCCTGCACACAAGCAAGTCTGCTGAGAGCAGTGATGAGCTCAGAGGAGCTGATGACCCTTAGTTCCGTCGGCTCTCCACGGTAGGCTGGACGGACACTGCTTGCCCAGTAGGCTATCCGAGCGGTGAGGCTGTGTGTCCCCTCGGGTTCACGTGTCAGGAACACATCATCCCCCCAGTCTCCTGCTGCTTCTCTGAGCCTAGAAGGACCTTGTCTCCACCGGCTCGAGACACTCTGAACACGTACTCAGCAATCGAGTCACCAGGATCTCTCGCATATTTGACTTGCAAGTCACTGAGCTGAGTGTCTGTAAATTGCTTTTTGATAACGGTGGTCCCTGTACCACATTTTCTGCCCTTCATGGACTGAGTCTTTATCACAGGCAGCATGTGTTTTTGTACCATGGCGCCCTCCTCACCGGAGCTCTCTTCCTCGCTAGCTATGGGAGGGTCCGGTCGGGACCTGGGCTTTCTGCACGGCTTTGAGTTTTTTTGCCGCACAGAGGCAGATGCAGCAGAATTCTCTAAGTCACTAGCGGAGTCTTTTCTGCCTGATTTTGGGGAACTTCTTTCCCCCAAAACGCCCCTCAGGGCATTCCCTGCCTTTCTCCCTGGTTCCCGCGTATCACTCAATTCATATGCAGAGAGGGAAGCTGACGATCTAGTGTCTGAGGACGTTACAAGCCTCTCTTTCATCTGGGCAGTCAATGCTGCCATCAGGCTCTTTGTCTGCGCCAGCATGTTTTCCCAGATATTTTGGCTCTTAGCTTTTTCCGCTAATAAATCCTTTTCCAAGACATGAATTCTTTTCTCATAATTTTTGAATTCAGCCAGATCCTGGGTCACTACTGACCCCAGAACAACAGAGTAATACTCTGTTGGAGACTCAGTAATCACAGGGTTTGAGCTCTCAGCTAATTTCTCCAGGATTTTCTCTGGATTTTTACAATTTTGCTGAGGATGGAAGATCATGTCATCTTTTGAGGGGTACCTTACAGCTGTGAAGTCAGGACTAGAGCATGTCTGTGCCATCCAGCCTCCCCAGCTCTTTATCCACACCCCCATTCCTCAATAAGGAGCCCAACTGTTTATCTTCTCTCTGGTCTAATTCCACTGTCTTTGCTTCTGCACCCCAGCAGCTCAAGAGCTAGGCCAATAGAGACTGGCCATTTGCTCTTGCATAATCCTACCATGTTTGCCTGATCTCCTTTTGTGGCATGGTTGTGATTGTGACTACTTCAGTATCTGACTCATTTCCATCTGATGCATTTTGCTGGAGAGTTGGATCTGAGTCTCGGAGAGGTCTCTTCATCTTCTGTCACTTCTTTTTGCAAGTTCTGACAGGAGCCTGAGACATTGATTGCATAGGAACAGAGATTTGTGGGTCGAGGGCCTGGAGGGGAACGGCTATGGGCGGCACTGCAGCTGAGACAGGAGCCACACTGCCACTCGCGATCGGAGCCATGCATGGTTACAGCTCTTCTACGAGCAACTGCCTCAGCACCACTGCACCCACACTGGCAGCATCAGCAGTTACCCAGCACGACGGCTCTCTCCCTACTTATTTCTTTACCAAAGGTCCTAATTATGGCAGCTACACACAGCTGCCACGTGGTCCAAGCTAGGACAGTGATAATTCCTCCCTGAATCATATTTAAGCATAATGCAAATATTGCCAGAAAATACCATTTATATCCCAAAATATCCGGACCTTGAATGTCCCAGCACACATTCTCAGAATGGTTCCATGTGTCAGATGCATTCCCAAGCCCAGTAAAATTTCCAACATAATCCATTAAATACACATACAATTGCACAGGAAAGCCTTTAAAATAGTCAAGTACCATATCAATTCCTATCCAGACTACATGATACATTATGAATTTATATATCCAGCTTCAAAACAGCCATCCAAAAGCCTGAATTATTAAAACTCTTTAAACATCCATTTTTAACTTCCAAATCTTGTCTAAAATGATTATTTTGTATATGACCCCATATTGGGTGCCAATAATTGATGTATTGGTCTGTCTTAGTTTTGTGGAGCCCAAATACCTAACAGAACAATACAACAATAGGATGTTTTCCTATTACTCCCTTTTGGAAAGAAAATAATTAGATGTAGAGAGAGAAAAGGGGTAAAACACCCAGAGAATGATTTTGCTTCAATTTGGAAGTTAAATTCACATGAAGTTGGATGGGAACATAACCAACACAGCCAGCTGAGTCAGCAATGGATATCTAAGACCATGCTGACATCATGCCTGCTTGTTGTGGAATGGAATTTAGGGAAATTTATGGGGAAAACGTGCGAGGCCTATTTGTAAAGAAGGTTAAATGATTTATTACTAAGACACTAAAAATCCCCTTCCCAAACTTATTTATAACTATCCCACGTAAGTTCTTGATTTGTGGTCACAGATTAAAATAGAAAATGGCTAAAATGAAGAGAGCCTGTGATTTTAAGAGAGTTCACTTGAGTCTTGGGAGATCATTTAGTCTCTATATAAAAAGTTTGTCAGTTACTCACTGTCCAAATGCAGTTCATCAGGGTCTTAGAGTATTATTCTTAGAGTATTATGAATTTCAGGGTGTTGTCCAAGTCTTCTGCAGATTCAGGCCGAGGTGAGTCCTGGCTTCCGAGGCTTACTAGGATCGGGCGTTGCCGAGTTCGTGCCGAGCTGGCTGTAACTTTTAATGCTGCCGAGCGATGTGTGTGCAGGCAGAGTGTCATTCAGAAGAAGAGCATGGTGGAGAGCGAGAGGGTCCAGAGATGCAGAGGGAGAATGCTCGATTAAGGCAAATGCAGTATTTTTATAGTCTTCAAGAGAGGTGTGTTTAGCCAGTTCAGGCAATTTTACATTAATTTTACAGATTGGTACAAAGTTATAATCAATTCATACAATTGGACAATTCTTACCACAAACAACCTGTAGGACCACCCAGGGGTCAGCCCCTAACAGGTGTCCAGCGAGCTATGGGAATCAAGGACTTTGGCTCAAAACATAGCTAATGTTTACCTTCTACCCCTCCTGGAGGAGAAATATTCTCAGGGGCCCTGTAGCTGCTGGAACAGCAGATAGGAATATTATTTTGGTTTTTGCGATGGTTGGCCTTCATGTGAGTCACGACCCTGTGCAGAAATAGGGCCTGCTAAAGGGCTCTGCTACCTTCCATGACACTGCTATGTAAAGAAAGGGCTGGAGCTAGCAAATGAGGGTAGTTTTGAGCTTATGACTGTGATGCGCAGAGGCATCCATGCAAATGGCTGCATGGAGCTTGTCTACCAACTTAAAGCTACTACTGTTTTCAAAATGAGCTGTAATCATTGCCCATATGGGGTCTCTGAGTCATAATTATGTGCTCCTGGTTTCACTTATGGAGGCACAGAATTGTAAAGAATTAAATTTGTTTATTTCATGGTTGCCTCAAAATGGTTTGTCCCAAGATGTTTTCAAACCATTGTCCCAGGAAGATACTAGTTTATTGACAAGATCCAAGCTCTGTGATTACAGATAAGCAGACAAGCATACAGGTTCTTCATTTGAGATTGTTGTAATACAAGCTGGGGCTCACCATAAAAGTTTCAAGGGTCTTTTGATGGAGAAGACCCTCAGAGATGATTGATGCAGAAGTTTAGATCCAAAAGATCATGCAACTTACAGTGGGACTGGGACTGACACACATATCTAACTGTGGGACAGGTGCTGACACCAGTGGAATATGTTATAACCATAGCAACTTAATGAGGACCTGTTATTATGTATGAGATTGGAAAAGGTATATAACCTTAAAAGTAACAAGGAAGTTTGGAGCTCACCTACTGATTGATGCCTTCAGGATCAGCATGATGTCAGTGGTCTTTTGCCATCCTTGCTTTCTCCCACTTTCTTAAATTTCTAACATTTCCCCCTACACATGTAAGCAAAACTAAACTCATGTGATTTCACATCCAACCACTTGATTTCTTCTTGGTTTCATTCAGAGGGTCCATAACAGAACAATCTCTTCCACAGAAACAGATCAAGACAAAAATAAGAAAAGACTGGATAGAGTAATTAGTGCCATGATTTAATTGAGAGGATAGGGCTGGGTGATAGGTTGGACTGGATGAGCTTGAAGAGCTCTTCCAACATGGTTGATTCTATGATTCTATACTGTTCTTTTTTTACCCTGTATGATAAAGCACCTGAATGATGCTCTGTGAGAGCTTATCAGCCTTCTTTGGTGTGATTCATATAACTTATTCACAGCTTTCCTCTCTATGAGTAATATGGCCAGACTAAACCAATCCTGAGAAAATCTTTATAACATGCTACATAAGTGAAGTAGCTCATTTGGTCATGCTGCTAAAGGTATTTCAAAGAGAAGAAGATAAGTGGCATACTGCTCATCACAAGCTTACTCTACATTTTCCACAGTCTCCACTAAATTGTATTATAACACTGTATCTAAGTTGCATAACCAAGCAATAAGCTACACTTCTAAGATAGATGTCCTCTAGCAGGAGAAAATTTTACCTGCAATTATCTGTTAAGAATCCCTTTTACTGCAGAAAAAGACTAACTTTGGTGCTAGCCTAGCAGGTAACTAAGAAGAGCTCTAGGGCTTCACACTTTCAAACAGCAGACTTTCATAGAGACATGCAAGTGTTTTTTTTTTTTTTTTTGCTTTGCAGTAAGAAGAGCAGAATATTGATTGCCTCAGATCTTTTTGCCTTGCATGTTTGAACTCAACATCTAGTTTAATTTACAGCTTCTACTTGTAAGAGTTTTATTTCTTTTATAAACTGTGTCTATGTCTATTTTCATTTAATATTTTTCACACTATGCAGTTCTTACTGAATTTGAGTTTCTTTGCATCAGCATTGCACTTTCTACTTACTATGTTTTCCTTCCACTTAATTTTGCCTTCCTTCTTCTTTCACTGCCCAATCCAATTCCCTCAAGTTGATTCTTTATCTCATTTAGTACATACTTTGTCTAATCTGTACAGCAACCTCATTGTTTAAACACCTCCCAAGACACAGAACTAAAGGCACAGATGATCTTCTAGTCCACCCTCTTTAGTCACACAAGTTCTCAGTATGTTGTACATAAGATATGATATCATATGGCACAGGCTACATTTTTTGCTGATGCTTTGTAATTAATAATAATACAATAAATTGATTTTTTTTTTCTTAAACAATGTAAGTGCTGGAACTGAAATAGGATAAGAGTATTATCTTGTTTTCCAGTTTAATAATCAGTGCTCAAATGATTTCAAGAACTGATATGAGCACAATGAGAAGTGTTCTCTTACAGTGATATGAATGCCCTTCAACCCCCCCTAACCAAAACACCATTAATGTGATAGAGGCTCCAAGAGAGACATTAACTGGGACAAGAACTCCTCTAGACATTGCACAGTGTACAAAAAGACTTGTGGGTACAAAGAGCATGCATACCTTTCCCATTTTATGCAATTTGACTACAAGCCAAACACTTCGTCCCATGAACAGGGCAGCCTAAGTAACACTTCTTTGAGCTCTCACTGCTAGACTGCATGGTAGTGGTACTGACACCAGACTGAACAGCTTCTCAGATTATCATGGAGGGTAGCAAAGCCCTTTAGCAGGTTTCATTTCTGCTAAAGTGTAGTGTCTCACATGAAGCCAGCAATCGCAAAACCAAAACAATACTCCTATCTGCCCGCATGAACTACAGGGCCCCTGAGAATATTCCTCCCTAGGAAGGGTAAAAAGGTAAACGTTAGCTTTGTTTTCAATTAGGGACCTTGGTTCTCATGCTCGCTGACCATCTGTTGGGGGCTGACCCCTGGGTGGTCCTGCAGGTTGTTTTGCCTTAGGAATTGTCCAATTGTATAGATTGATTATAATTTTGTACCAATCTGTAAAAATAGTGTAAAGTCGCCTGGACTGGCTAAGCACACCCTTTCAAAGACTATAAAAATGGGGCATTTTGCCTTAATCAGGAGCTCTAGCTCTTTCGCCCCTCTCTTCCTCTGCACCCCCTACTTTGCACCTCAATACCCTCTCAACCCTGCTGAAGGACACCCTGCCTGCACAGGCATCGCTCGCAGCATTAAGAGTTATGGCCTGCTCGGCAGCGAACTGGCAACGCCCGATCCTCGGAGGCCAGGGCCTACCTTGGCCTGATCCTGCGGAAGGCTCAGACAACGCCCTGAACTTCATAAACACTTCGAAACTCTGCTGAACAGCTTTGAACAGTGAGTAACCAACGAACTTTTACTTAAAGACTGAGCAACTTATCAAGACTCAAAAGAACTCTCTTAAAATCACAGACTCTCTTTATTTTAGTCATTTCTGAATTTTAATCTGCGACCACGGACCAAAGAACTTACGTGGGATAGTTATAGATAAGTTTGGGGAAGGGGAATTTCATATTTTAGCAATAAATCATTTAATCTTTTACAAATCGTCCTCTCATGTTTTTCCCCATAAATTCCCCTAACTGCATTCCGTAACACAGATGCTGCTGTGCATAAGAAGTGTGTGCTAGTTTGAAGCAAGCTAGAATGTTTTGGTAACAGAACTAGATAACAGGCAGTGAAATCAAAACAATTGATGTCAACTTCTCTCACAGTTACGCTGAGAACTCTGGGAAGAAGAAAGACTTTTTCTCCATTTTGTTTCTCTCTCTTGCTTTTGCCTTAGACCTGGTCACATCTCATTAACCCTGCTCCTACTAACCTTGCTCCCTAACCTCTTGGCTGCACCTCTCTTCTTCCTGAGAACTGGGGTAAGGTTAAGAGGGCCTGGGGGAGGTGTTGGGGTGGTTTGAGAGCCCCTCCTGGGGACTCAGGTTTCTGGGAGGGGAGTTGTGCTTTTGTATTGTTTATCCTTTGTATATTTCTGTATATAATTGTATATAACTGTATATATTGTAAATAGCTGCTTGTAAATTCTGCTAGCTGTAAATAAATTGCTTCATCTATATTCCCAGGGTCCGTCTGAGTTAGCTGGGGCAAATACAAAAGTGTGGGGGGGCGGGGTAACCCCCAAACCATCACATTTTTTAATTGGCGCCCAACGTGGGGCTCGAACCCACGACCCTGGGATTAAGAGTCCCATGCTCCACCGTCTGAGTTAGCTGGGGCAAATACAAAAGTGTGGGGGGGCGGGGTAACCCCCAAACCATCACATTTTTTTATTGGCTTTCCCAACGTGGGGCTAGATATTTCAGTGAGTGGAAATTAGCTCTGGGAATTAAGATGAAGCTAATCAAGCAGCTATTGTATTTGGTTTGTGCATTGCTCTGGTCTGGTTTTGTTTTCTTGGCATTTAGTTGGTTAAAAGGTCAAATTGTTGCTTATTTCATTGATCTGGCTTATAATAAGGCTAAAGCTAAGGTTTCAGATATGTTCTGGAGCTGGGGTGATTTTATTCTTGGTTATGCTGGTTTTAATATCTCTGAGAATATTACCAAGGACATTACAGGAGCTCTGGTCAATAATGTGACAATCAATGGAAATTCTGCTTTGAATATGGCTCTAATGAGAGTTATTCAGCCTAAGACAGGAATCCCAACTGTTTGCATAGGCACATGCTCGTGTAAAACTGTTTTTCTTCTCACAGTTTTTAATATTTGCCTCATGATTTTGATATTCATATTAATTTTGGCATTATTGGTGAAAAATTCAAAACCAGCTTCTGTAAGAGCTAGGAAAAATTCTGTGTCTCAGAAGCAGTCTCTTTCACAGCAAAACAAGGGAACACAGTCATCGGCTTCCCCCTTGCCAGCCTCTGCCCCTCCTTCTCCAAGTGCTGGGAACACGGCCAATGTTCCCGCCACTAACGTAAACAATGATAAGGATAACCAAAACAAGCCACAGAGTTTAGCAGGAGCCCCAGGAGCACAGGCAGGTACCCAAAATCAGAATGTTCCTAGTAAAAATGAAAACAAGTCAGGGTTGGCAGGCATCCCAGGAGGACAGGCAAATAATCCCACTAATGCTAATACTAATGCTGGTAACGCTAGCCCAGTCAGTCCAAATCCTAATGACACCAGCTCAGCCAATTCGAACCCCCAGCCAGCAGACCAGAATCAGAATCCTTCTGTTAAAAGCAAGGCAGATTTGAACTCACAAGCACCAGGTCAGACCCCTAAGGATTCAAACCCTCCAAGTCAGACTCCTAAAGATTCAAATCCTCCAGCAGACACATCCAAGTCTGTTGCTGCTCAGGTCCTTCTGGCACCGGCTAAGGCAAAAGCTAAGACAAAGAGTGGTTCGCAGGAGGATGTAAGACAGGGGACCTCTGGTGATCAGCAGCAAGGAGAAGAGGAGGAGGAGATAGTTAGTCTGCGAGACCTTGTAGATGTGCTGAGACAACAATACTCAAGTGAGAGGAGCGCTGTGAGGTTAGCTACCAGGAGAGAGGATGGTTCCAATGAGTTTAGGAATGCTATGAGGAAGATTGTGTTAGGCCCAGCACCACCAGAACAACAGGAGGAAGAGGAGGAAGATGACATCCAAGGCTCCAAGGACCCACTCAGAGAGGTCAGGGAAGTTAGGAAGGAATACACAAGGGAATCAGGTGAGCCAATCCTAAGCTGGCTAGTGAGATGCTGTGGCATTGGTGCTAATGCTGTGCAGGTAGGAGACAAGTCTGCCAAGCAGCTGGGACCACTCACTAAGGAGAGTGGAGTGGACAAACACCTGGCAAGTCCTCTTGGTAGGGTTAGCTTGTGGACACGCCTTCCGTTGGCTGTGGCTATGAGATATCCTTCCCGAGATGATTTGCCATGGGCTGCCAAGAAGTGGAACACCGTTGAGCAGGGAATTAAGCTTCTGAAGGAGTTTGCTGTGAAGGAAGTGCTCTATGGAGATCATGGTACTCATGAGCCTGACTATATTCCTTTGGGAACAGGTCTCATGAAGAAGCTGATTAAGCTTGCTCCTTCATCCTATGCTAACATCTTGGCCAGCAAGTTTCTAGCAAGGAGTGATAATGGAAGATCTTTCACTGTTGGTGAATTCACTGATCAGCTCAGGCAGCTAGAGGACAGCTTGTCACATTCTGGTATAATCTGTGCCATAAAGACTATGACTACAGAGATGAAGGATAGCATTGAGAATGGCATTAGAAATGGCATGAAAGAACTGAAGGAGGATCTCAAAAATCTGGTAAAGGATACCATTCCTGCATCATCTGAATGGGTGAATGTTTCTGCGGTCAGGAACAGACGCCCACCTCCTGCAAGGCAATTCCAGCCCAGGAGGAGACAAATTCCACCCAGACAGCAGCAATCACGTGCGTCACTGTGGATACTTCTGCGTGACACATACGGGGAGAACATGAACAAATGGGATGGTAAACTGACTTCACCTCTTTCAAAGAGAGTCAGGGAACTGCAGAGTGGCAGAAGCAGAGGCAGCAATGCCAGGAAAGTCGCTGCCACTTCTTCAACTCCCGAGAGCAATTGCAATTGTTCCAACAGTTGCAATTTCTCTCACAACAACAACAATCATTGTGTACACCCTACATGCCATGTTCAGCATTAGGGGTGCCCTGCCTCCAGCCAGGAGGAGGAAAGGGATAGTGGAGAGAACCGAATCTATTGGAATGTATTCATTAGGTGGCCTGGCAGTTCAAGAGTTCGGAAATACAGGGCTTTAGTTGACACAGGTGCTCAGTGTACTTTATTGCCATCTAAATGTAAAGGGACAGAGTCCATTTCTATCTTTGGAATCACTGGTGGATCTCAAGAGTTAACTAAGGTACAGGCTGAGATCAGTTTAACTGGTAAAGAGTGGAAGACACATACTATTGTAACTGGTCCTGATGCGCCTTGCATTCTGGGAATTGACTTTTTGAGACAAGGTTGTTTCAAAGATCCTAAGGGTCATAAATGGGCTTTTGGAATAGCATCTGTAGAGATTGAGGATGATAAATTGAAATTGTCTGTTAGACCTGAACATTCTGATGAATCTGCAGTTGTGGGACATCATGACATAGAGGACCTGGAAGTGCCAATTGCAACTCAAACTGTTCATCATAGGCAGTACAGAACTAACCGTGACTCTTTGTTGCCCATTCATCAGCTGATTCGTCAATTGGAGAGTCAGGCTGTCATTGAGAAAGCTCATTCACCTTTCAACAGTCCCATCTGGCCTGTGCGCAAACCTACTGGCGACTGGAGACTGACAGTTGACTTTCGTGCCCTCAACGAGGTGACGCCACCCATGAGTGCAGCTGTGCCGGACATGCTGGAACTCCAGTATGAGCTGGAATCGAAGGAGGCTAAATGGTATGCAACCATAGACATTGCTAATGCTTTCTTCTCTATTCCCATAGCAAAGGAGTGCAGGCCTCAGTTTGCATTCACCTGGAGAGGAATCCAGTACCAGTTCAATCGTTTGCCTCAGGGGTGGAAACACAGCTCAACCATCTGTCACTCAGTCATCCACAATGCACTGGAGAAAGGTAAAGCTCCAGAGCACATCCAGTACATCGACAACATCATTGTGTGGGGCCAAACTGCTGAGGAAGTCTTCAAGAAAGGTAACAAAATCATTGACATTCTGTTGCAAGCAGGTTTTGCCATTAAGAGAGACAAGGTCAAAGGACCTGCCAAAGAAATTCAGTTTCTGGGAGTGCGGTGGCAGGATGGTCGCCGTTACATTCCTCAGGATGTGATCAACAAAGTCTCTACCATGGCTGTTCCCACCAGTAAGAAGGACACACTTTCTTTTCTTGGTGTGGTGGGATTTTGGAGACTACACATTCCTGGTTTCAGTCAGATTGTCAAACCTCTGCATGATGTGACTCGTAAGAGAAACAATTTCGAGTGGGGACCTGAACAACAAGCAGCCTTTGATCAGATCAAGCGAGAAATAGTCCATGCAGTAGGCTTGGGTCCTGTGAGATCTGGTCCGGACATTAAAAACATTCTGTACACGGCTGCCAGTGACAATGGTCCAACTTGGAGTCTTTGGCAGAGAGCTCCAAATGAGACACATGGTCGTCCACTTGGTTTCTGGGGACGTTGTTACAGAGGTTCAGAGACAAATTACACTGCAACAGAGAAAGAGATTCTAGCAGCCTATGAGGGAGTGAAAGCAGCTTCTGAAGTGATTGGAACTGAGTCACAATTGCTTTTAGCTCCTAGACTGCCAGTTCTTAACTGGATGTTCAAGGGCAAAGGTTCATCACCACATCATGCCACAGATGCAACCTGGTCTAAATGGATGGCTTTGATAACCCAACGAGCACGAATGGGTAATCTTGACCGACCTGGTCTGGTGGAGGTGATCACCAACTGGCCGGAAGGCACAGACTGTTCCAAACCTCCAGAGGAGAAAATAACTCGTGCTGAGGAAGCTCCTCCCTATGGTGATCTCTCTGATCAGGAAAAGAACTATGCTTTGTTCACAGACGGTTCCTGTTGTCTTGTTGGGAACAAGCGAATATGGAAGTCAGCAGTTTGGAGTCCAACCAGGAGAGTTACCGAAACGAAAGATGGAGAAGGAGAATCCAGTCAGTTCGCTGAGGTAAAAGCTGTTCAACTTGCTCTTGATGTGGCTGAACGTGAGAATTGGCCTATCCTTTACCTCTACACCGACTCGTGGATGGTAGCCAATGCTCTATGGGGTTGGCTAAAGGACTGGAAGAAGAATGGTTGGCAGAGGAAAGGAAAGCCTATTTGGTGTGCTGATCTATGGCAGGACATTGATGCACGGCTGGAGAGAACTCCAGTGAAGGTGCAGCACGTAGACGCACACATGCCTAAGAGCAGAGCTACTGAGGAACATCAACATAACCAGAAGGCAGACCAAGCTGCTAAGATTGCTCAAGTTGATACCAACTCTGAACTTGACATTGACCTTGATTGGAAACACCGAGGTGAGCTGTTCTTAGCTCGGTGGGCCCATGACTCATCTGGACATCAAGGCAGAGATGGAACATACCGATGGGCTCGCGATAGGTCAATTGACTTGTCCATGGACGCTATCACCCAAGTCATCTATGACTGTGACATTTGTGCTGCTATTAAGCAGGCTAAGTGAATCAAGCCCTTATGGTATGGTGAGAGATGGTCAAAGTACAGGTATGGTGAAGCCTGGCAGATTGACTACATCACTTTACCTCGATCTCGTTCTGGCAAGCAGTATGTGCTGACGATGGTAGAAGCCAGCACTGGATGGTTGGAAACCTATCCAATTCCACATGCTACTGCACGTAACACCATTGTTGGTTTGGAGAGACAGATCTTGTGGAGACATGGAACTCCAGAGAGAATCGAGTCAGACAATGGTACTCATTTCAAGAATAATCTTGTGAAAAACTGGGCCAAAGAGCATGGTATTGAATGGATCTATCATATACCCTACTATGCACCAGCTTCAGGGAAGATTGAACGCTACAACGGTTTGCTGAAAACCACCCTAAAAGCCATGGGGGGTGGAACTCTGAAAAACTGGGACAAACATTTAGCACAAGCTACCTGGTTGGTAAATAGTAGAGGTTCAGTAAACAGAGCAGGACCTGCACAATCAGATTTGGTCCAAACAGTAGACGGTGATAAAGTTCCTGTTGTACGTGAGAAGAATCTGTTAGGGAAAACTGTTTGGGTATTATCTCCTTCGGGCGAAGGGAAAACTGTCCGAGGGGTGGTTTCTGCTGAAGGTCCTGGTCATACATACTGGGTAATGCAGGAGAATGGTGAAATCCAGTGTATTCCACAGAGAAATTTAACCTTAGCTGAGAGAGTTTAAATTCAAGCTGTTAGGAGTTTTCTGTTCTAGGTACCATCAGCGCCCAACACTGAGAGAGTCTACAATAGAATCTACAGTACGTGAGCACGAACCCAACATCACCTGGAAGTACCTGTTCTGAGCTTTTGAATCACCTACATCTGATTGAAGTGTGAACTGAACTTGTATATATTGTTTTAGTGTAAATATTGTTTTAGATTAGATTGGATAATTCTCAGCGATACTCTGAGCGAAGTAGACAAGGGGTGGATTGTGCTAGTTTGAAGCAAGCTGGAATGTTTTGGTAACAGAACTAGATAACAGGCAGTGAAATCAAAACAATTGATGTCAACTTCTCTCACAGTTACGCTGAGAACTCTGGGAAGAAGAAAGACTTTTTCTCCATTTTGTTTCTCTCTCTTGCTTTTGCCTTAGACCTGGTCACATCTCATTAACCCTGCTCCTACTAACCTTGCTCCCTAACCTCTTGGCTGCACCTCTCTTCTTCCTGAGAACTGGGGTAAGGTTAAGAGGGCCTGGGGGAGGTGTTGGGGTGGTTTGAGAGCCCCTCCTGGGGACTCAGGTTTCTGAGAGGGGAGTTGTGCTTTTGTATTGTTTATCCTTTGTATATTTCTGTATATAATTGTATATAACTGTATATATTGTAAATAGCTGCTTGTAAATTCTGCTAGCTGTAAATAAATTGCTTCATCTATATTCCCAGGGTCCGTCTGAGTTAGCTGGGGCAAATACAAAAGTGTGGGGGGGCGGGGTAACCCCCAAACCATCACAAAGTGGCATTTCTTTATTCAGCATTGGGCACACAGGGAAATCTTTCCATAACTTAGGAGTCACAATGAAGGGTTTTTGCAGCTTTTTATACATGAGCAATCTTATACAAAGCAGTGCCTGTCTAAACAACTATTCCTCCTACCTATTACATATTCATTTATTATGATTTAGTAAAATATTTCTTTGTCCAGGTTTATGTGAGTAGTCCGAGGTCTCCCAAACTCATTCCATGACATTTTTCTGACCTGCTTTCAGCTTCTATCAAAAAAATTGTACATAAACTTACATTTTTATATATGCTTAATTTACATATTTGAGTTTTCCACATCAATTAAGAATCAAAAGGTTTGCAAACAACTCATGACAAAAATAATATGCCTTGTGACAGAACCAATATATTCCAAAACAAATGGTAAAATATGAAAAAAGAATATACTGTGACTAGCTGATGTAATAAGAAACTCAAGGTCCCCAGAAAAACAAGGAAGAAAAAAGGCAAAAATCTTGCTCAGTATTGCTCTTTGAAAGGCAGACAGACTTAAGGCAAAGCCTTCCAAATGCAAGTCTAAGGTGACAGTAGCCCCTGGGAGCTGGGGCTACTGTCAAGGTTACTTCTTGAAGCAACATAACCTTTCACTAAGGACAGAATTGTAGGTGAGCCAAATATGGAATGGACTGGACACCAGGAACTCTTCCCATGACTAGGCAACTCTTCCCTTGAGCAGGGACATCTCTCAGTGTTATCAGCTAGCAGTTTTTCAGCTAACGTAAGCCTAAGTGCTAAACAGAATGAATGGCTTAGAGCTATACTGCTCTGCGATTTAGTATGCTGTTTACTCAGCTTTACTTAGAATGAGTAGCTGGATTTGCTAAAGCTTTAGGCTGCAAGCTAGAAGCTTTCACCTAGATTTACTGAACATGTACCTACTTAAGCAAAACAGGGACTCCAGAGCTAACACAAACTGTGAGATAGGGAGGCTTTAGGGATACAACTGTGAATAGGAGCTGCAACTGGACAAGGTAATTTGCCCTTCTGGAGACAGTGAAGGAATCTAATTACGAGTCAGAAGACCTCAAACCAGATTTGATATTGGATCAAAAGGTACATGGAAACTGGGTAAAGAGAGCAGGAAGAGTATGTGAGGGGCGGGGTAAATAGTCAGTAAGGGTATCCTTGGCCAGGAATCTCTTTGTTCAGGTTCATTCCTCCCTGGAGACACCCAGACTAATCCAGGTACTCTACTACTTTATTAAATTAATTATTTTTATAAGATTTTATGCCTTTCTTTGGACTTTGGAGTAAGCCAACACTAGATGCATGGATAGAAGGTAGGTGATAGCATACTGAATGAATGTCTAATGAAAACAGTGGAGTTAATTTTTTTAGCCACAAACAGTTGACCAAATCTGAGAATAAGATTGGATCCAGCTGCACCTAAACTGCTCTCTGAGAAGTTTAGAAAGCACAGAGGTCCATTCTCAATCTTGCAACTCAATAGGAGGATCTCCATTACACTTGTATCTCTTCCATCAGACATAAAGCATAGATCAGGGCTAAGATTAAGACTGGACATAGCTGCCCTTAAGCTTCATCCGAATTTTAGAAAGTAAGGATACAGTCTGAACTTTGTGACTCAGTGGGAGGGTCTTATCTTGGTCTGGAGGAGGAGAGAAACTCAAGTACTTTTTAAAACATTCCCATATGTGAAATTAAGGCACAAAGGCAAAAATCAAAAGTGAGGCTCTTTATTAAAGGGTAAAGTAAGCAAAACAGAGGAAGGGAGAAAACAGAAAGAGAGACAAAGGTAGCAGATCAGCTCCCAGCCTGTACTGGTGCAGTTTGTTATTCCTCTCCAGGTGCAGGGCTCTACACTTATCCTTGTGAACCTCATTTCGCTCTTATGTGCCCAGCTCTCCAGCCTGTCCAAGTCTCACTGGATGGCCACATAGTCTTCAGCTGTATCAGCCAAGCCTCCCAGTTTGTTGTCACCAGCAAACTTGCTGAGCAGACACTCTGCACTGATCCTTGGGGAACTCCACTAGTTACAGCTGTGGCCAGTAGGTCAAGAGAGGTACTCCTGCCTCTCTACTCTGCCCTGGTGTGGCCACATATGGAATCTTGCATCCAGTTTTGGGCCTCTCAGTTCAAAAGAACATAGAACTGCTTTTAAAGAGTCCAGTGCAGAGCCACAAAGATGATTAAGAGAATGGAACATCTCTCTTACAAGGAGAGACTGAGGGAGCTGAAGCTTTTCAGCTTGGAGAAGAAGAGCTAGGGCTCTTTAGCTTGGATAAAAGGAAACTGAGAGGTGACCTCAGTAAAGTTTATAAATATGTGAAGAGTGAGTGCCAGGAGGACAGAGCCAGGCTCTGCTCAGTGATGCCTGATGACAGGACAAGGGGCAGTGGGTGGAAGCTGAGACACAGGAAGCTTCATGTAAACATGAGGATTTTTTTTCCCTGTGAGGGTGACAGAAGACTGGAACAGGCTGTTCAAAGGGGTGGTGGTGGAGTCTCCCTCCATAGAGATACCCAAAACCCACTTGGATGCTTTCCTGTTTGATTTGGTATAAGTGATCCTGCTCAGGCAGAGGGGTTGGACTGGATGATCTTTCAAGGTCACTTCCAGCCTCTGATGTTCTGTGATTCTGTGACTCTGACAATGCACCAAGGTACTTTGAATCCTGGTGACTGGAATCTTCAGCATTAAAGTTTAAACGAGAGTCACTACCCCAAAACATAGAGTACTGACACCTCTAGGGTATTTTTCCCTCACACTTAGAACTCAAGCATTCTGGAGTCACTGGTACTTTGGGAGAGAGTTAACTCCCTCAGATGATGAGAAGGTGTAACAGAAGTGCTCCACCCGTGCAGGACTCCCATGCAGGACTCCCATGCAGAGACTCTCTGAGCCACCCCCTCATGTGGAGTTCCTGAAAGAGTTACTTTGAATGGGCCTTTAAGTACCATTGATTGTGTCAGCTTCCCCCAGAGCCATACTAACCACAAATAAACCCCTTTTCTAAGCAGTTGTGCTAGTTTGAAGCTAGATAGAATGTTTTGATGAGAAGCACTAGATTATAGGCTGTGAAAAGGAAATAATGGTGATGTCTGCTTCACTCATAGGCTTGCTGAGATGTATAACAACAAGAACATAAACATAGATAAGGGAGTCCCTGTCTGGGCTTTGGGCTGATATTCTCTCTATATATATGACTAATCTATCTGCTTCCTAACCCCCCTGGACAATTCTTCAAACTCACCTTGCATATAAGGCAAGATCTGGGATAAGGGAGAGGGTTGGGAGGAAGGTGGAAGGGTGGTTGGGAGCCCCTCTTGGAGACTCCAGTTTCTGGGAGGGCTGTTGTGTTTCTGTATTACCTTTTTTAACTTGTATATTTCTGTATATAACTGTATATATTGTAAATATCTGCTTGTATATTGTGCTAAGCTGTAAATATAAAGCTTCATTCAATTTCCAGAGCAGGTGAGTCTAGTCTGGGTGATGTTATAAAAAGTGCAGGGTGGGTAACACCCAAACCATCACACCCTTTATTTTGGTATTTCAACCTCGGGTAAATTAAATTGTATTGATTGTTAATTAACTCTGGGAATCAGAATTAAGCTATTTAAGCTATTGTGCTTCTTGTGGGCTGTTGTGTGGCCAGGTTTTGTCTTTTTCTTTTACCGTTGGCTGACAGCCCAAATCGGTTACCTTTTGTTTAATCTAATTTGGAGGAAGATTAAAGGAATGTTCTTTGATTTTGGAGACCACATTCTTGGATGGGTCAGGTTTAACATCACAAGTTTTATTACCAGTAATAATTTAGGAAATGATGCATCTGCTGGAATTTATTCAACAGATTTAATGAGAGTAATTTCACCTAAGACCCAGCTATTAATCCTTGCGCCGAATTGTATTCGCATGATACTGTACCATTTTTGTCATGTGTTATCTTAGGTCTCTTAATTCCAATGTTTATATTAATTTTGGCATTATGTATTAGAAATTCAGATGTGATGCCTTTAAGAAACCAGAGAAAGAGATGGGTGTCATTGCCTAGAGAGGGAGAGACAAGAAATACAAAAAATGTAAACAATATTAGCTTGAAGGGAGAGCAAGGCGGGGCCACAACTACACCTCCTCCTGTAGATTCTGTGACAATTGCCAAAGTCCTGGTTGTTGACAATAACATGGCAGGCAGCCAAGGAATAAAGACAGTTGCTCAAGCTTCTGATGTTCCTTCATCTAACTTGAATCCTCAGGCAGCAGAAATCCGTAACCCTAAGACAGATTCAAACTCACAGGACTCAGGTCAGACCCCCAGTAATTCAGACCCACTTGAGGTGATGTCAAAATCCACTTCAGCTCAATTTTTTTTTTTTTTTTTTTTTTTTTTTTTTTTTTTTTTTGGCTCCAGCTAAAGCTTGGGCTAAACCAAAACATTTGACAAAAAGTGATTCAAAAGAGGACGTAGGGGAGGGGACCTCTGGAGTGCTGCGACGAAGGGATGGGGAGGCAGCTTGATGCAAGCTAAGTTCCGACTTTATTAGGCAACATACAGGACTTATATACTTTGTCAGAAGGCATCAGAAGGCTTAACATTTTTACATATTGAATAGTCCTTTTATCACGTGCAAAACCGTCTCTTCTTCCAATCTAAATTCTTGTCTGCCACATCTGCTTCCCGTGGAGCAACAGTTAGCATATTCATCAGATAAGAAGGACAGCCTTGGCCTATTCATCAGGTAGGAAAGGACCTGTCTCCTTTCTTCTTCTGATAGGCAAATTCTCATTCTTTCCTCTTGCACAATGTTCAGGTCCACTCTCACTCAGATAGTTTGGGCAAGGGCTTGTGTTGCAGCTGGTCCACTGATTGACCACTGTTACATTAATCCCACACTGGAGCACAAGAGTAGGAAGAGATGTACAGTCTTCAGGATTTGGCCAACACACTTAGATCTCAGTACTCTGACGAAAAGAGCTTTGTGAGATTGGCTGCCAAGAAAGAGGATGGTTCCAATGAGTTTAGGAATGCTATGAGGAAGGTTCTGTTTCTAGGCCAGGGACAACCAGATCAACCAGGACAAGAGGAATAAGAGAAGGATGACATCCAGGATTCCAGTGATCCCCTCAGAGAGGTCAGAGAAGTTAGAAAGGAATACTCAAGGGAATCATGAGAGCCAATCCTAAGTTGGCTGGTGAGATGCTGCAGTATTGGTGCAAATGCCCTATAGGTAGGAGACAATTCTGCACAATTTGTCCACTCCACTCTCACCAAGGAGAGTGGAGTGGACAAATACCTAGCAAGTCCTCTTGGTAAGGTTAGCTTGTGGACACGCCTTCTGTTGGCTGTGGCTATGAGATATCCTTCCCGAGGTGATATGCCATGGACAGACAAGAAGTGGAACACCATTGAGCAGAGAATTAAGCATCTGAAGTAGTTTGCTGTGAAGGAAGTGCTTTATGGAGATCATGGCACACATGATCCTGATGACATTCCTCTTGGAACAGGTCTCATGAAGAAGCTTATTAAGCTTGCTCCTTCATCCAATGCTAACATCTTGGCCAGCAAGTTTCTATCAAGAAGTGATAATGGAAGGTCTATCACTGTTGGTGAATTCACTGAGCAGCTCAGGCAGATAGAGGACAGCTTGTCACATTCTGCCCTAGTCTCTGCTACAAAAACTGTGACCACAGAGATTAAAGATAGCATGAAAGACCTGAAGGAGGAATTTAAAAGCTCCATTTCCAGTCTGGTAAAGGATACCATTCCTGCATCATCTGAATGGGTGCATGTTTCTGCCATCAGGAATGGACACCCACCTCCTGCAAGGCAATTCCAGCCCAGGAGGAGACAAATTCCACCTAGACATCAGCAATCACGTGCGTCACTGTGGACAATCCTGCATGACCAATTCAGTGAGAACATGAACAAGTGGGATGGTCAACCTACTTCAGCTCTTTTGAAGAGTAAGGGAACTGCAGAGTGGCAGAAACAGAGGTAGCAATGCCAGAAAAGTAGCTGTCCATTCTTCTGCTCTCCGGAGTAACTGCAACTATTCCAGCTGTTGCAATTTTTCTCACAGCAGCCATGTAAAATTTTTCTTGACTTCTTAAGGCTCTGGGAGTAACAACCACTTCTTAGGCAGCTCAAATTCCTTCATATGCTGCCAGTATCTCTTCTTTCAGTTAGAGTGTAGTTTGCCACAGATCTTTTCTATCCTAGACTCCAAAATCATAAAGGTTAGCCTCAGGACTCCCAAGGTGCTCTCTGCCAAAGGCTCCAGGTAGTACCATTACTGCTGGCTGAGATGTGGATCACATTTTTAACATCTTGTCCTGCCAGAACTGGCTCAAGGGCTACAGCAAGCACAGCTTCCTATTTGTTCAAATGCCTGTCACTGCTCCAGGCCCCACTGAAAACCAGTCTTCTTCTTCTTAGACAGAGCTCTCAGTCAGACTGCATCCTGTGATATGCATCCTCCAGAAATTCACAACAGTCAAGAAAGTCTGGGTTTTTTTTTCATTGGTGGGTGGAGACATAGCAGCTATCTTGTTACTGACATCCACTGGAATCCCTGGTTACACCAATTTTGACATTTTCTCTTTAGAAGCTGCATGTCCTACACGAGTCCCTCGACCTTACTTCATTTTACAACAAAACTATCCTTCAGAAGGATTGGAACTATTTTCTTCCCTTTCTTAAAATTGTTCTCATCTGTGTCATCCCATACAATAATGTCATCAATGTACTGCAGGAGCTGTCATGGAGAGTAGCAGAAGCCCTTAGCAGGCCTCCCTGTTGTGAAAGTTATAGTGTCTCACATTAATGCCAAGAGCCTTGCAAAACCAAAACAATCCTTCACTCCCATGAGAAAGTCTCTCCCTAGTTGAGATAAAAGGTAAACAATGGCCACTGCTTTGGTTAGGGGGAATGGCAGTTCTCATGCCCGCTTGACACTTGGTGTGGGCCGAGCTTGGGGCGGTCTTAGAAATTGTTTTGGTAAAAGTTCTCCAATTGTATGGATTGATTATAACTTTGTGCCAATCTGTAAGAATAACGTAAAATAGCCTGGACTGGTGGGTTACACCTCTTTTGAACATTATAAAAATGGTGTGCCAGCCTGGATCGGGAGCTTGCTGGTACCTGCTCCTACCTGCTCGCTCGCTCGCTAGCCTGTCTGTCTGCTTCACTCCTGCCCTGGTGACCTCTCGTTCCTGATCAGCCCTGCCCGACGAGGGGCCCGCAGAGGCCTGAAGCTGCTTGGGCCCAATCCTGACGAACAAAGGGACACCGCCCAAACTTCGAATCCTGCTAATCTGAACCACTGACTCGTGAGTAAACCAAAGAAAGAACTCCTCACCTAAAGACTGAGTAACTTTAAAGACTCAAAAGAACTCTAAAGAAATCACAGACTCTCCTTTATTTGCCATTTTCTGAAATGTTATTCTACAACTTCAAACCTAAAAGAATTCATGTGGGGAATTTAGTTCGGGAGGGGGATCTCCGTGTTTGAGCAATAAATCACTTGAAATCCACAAGTGAGCCTTCGCGTATTTTCCCCACAACCTCCCAAACTACCTTCCGTGACAGGAGCTCCACTCTTTCCAGTGCAATCTGCATCAGTTCATGGCAAACAGTGGGGCTCTGTTTCTGCCTCCAGGACAGTAAATTCCAGGCGTACTGGACACTCCTCCAAGTGAAAGCAAACTGTGGCCTGCACTCTGGTCCTATAGGAACAGAGAACTAGCAATATCAGTTGTGGCATACCACTTGGCTGCCTTTGACTCCAGTTGGTATTGAAGCTCCAGCATGACTGGCATGGCAGCGCTCATTGCAGCTCTAACTTCATTCAGGATGGGCTAGCCTACTCTCTGTCTCCATTAGACTTTCACACTGGATATATGGGGATGTTGAAGGAGAAGCAAGTTTTTCTCATCACCCCCATGTCTCTCCATTTCATTAATTAAGTTATGAATAGGGCTCAAAGAATCTCACTTGGTGTGATATTATCACAGGTCTGCCATTACGGTAGTGAATGGCACCCATTGTTTTTTAATGTTCAGCAGCCCTACCGCAGAAAGGTCCTCTGACAGCCTGAGCAAAATGGACAACTATTCAATTTACTTGTCTCTAAGGGAGCTATACCAAAGGCCAACTAGTATGCCTTCAGATCCCTGAGGTATTCTCTTCTGAAATAGTCTATACCAAGGATGCACAGGGCCTTCAGGCCAATCATAAGAGTGTAAACGTTTATGCCACTTCAGCTTCCAATACAATCAGCTGTCTGGGTACCCCATGGTGCATACCTCCCAGACTCTCTCCTGAACAGGGTAATGTCTGCTCCTAATATCTGAGATATGGGTCTGTACATGTGGGCAGTAGGGCATCTCCATGGGAAGTAGCATTTTTCAGAGGAAACACTGCTGAGCCCTGTGGTGGAGGGGCAGCAGCCCCAAAACTGAGGCCTCCCAATGCCTCTACATACCTGGACATGCTTTTCTGCCAAGGACCTATGGCAGTAAACAGGTTTTGTAACAAACACATGCCCAGTCCGTGTACCCCTGGGGTCCGCCCAGGTAATCCCCTGTCGGGAGGGTCCAGGCAAACAACTACTGCCTATTAAGGTACGGTTTGGGCTTATTGCCAACCTGATTGGTCACTTTAGATGGCCAAATGAACCACGAATCTAGGCTCAGAATCTATAAAGAGGAGTGCAAAGGAGCACCACATGTTCAGAGGTTCAGACTTAGAGGTTCAAGCTCAGCTCTCTGATCCACATAGCAGCACAGACCTGCTTGCATGGCCTAGATACAGGATCAGGCCTCACTAGCACACTTAACTGAGGCTCAGCCCTCTTGCATTTATCTCAAGGTACAGTTAAGCTGTCTGTGAACCCTCTGAGAAGCAGAGCACATGCACGCCTGCATTTGATACATATATGGGGAGCTGAGAGCCCCTGCTTAAGCCTACAGCAGCCGTACACACTGGCTTGCTGCCATGCATTTATCTATGGAGCTCAAGTCTCTCTGCAGCCTGGCAGACCCTGCTTGCCAGCTGCCTGTAAGCCTGGAAAGATCTAGGCTCAGCAGACCTGCCAGACTGTCTGCTAACCTACAAACACAGCCTGCTAGCTGTGAGATGACTGTGCCAGAAGCTGCATGGACAAATCCTCCTCCTGCACCTGGAAATCCTGCCAGCTGATCATCCCTGGACACACACGGCATCCAGAACCAGCAGCACCAAGGCAGAGACCACTTCAGTCCAGGAGAGAAGGTTAGAGAAATCCTGTTTACCCCAGAGACTGGGAATGCTTATCATTCACCTGCAAGCTGGGACAGATTCCAGCCTCACCAAGACCCGAATACTGGGCACACGCTGTGACACAATCCTGGGAGGGTGATTAGTAATTAATAATTAAGAGCAACACATTTAAGCAAGCTTTAATTCCTTTGTAAAATAAGTTACTTCTGTCTGAAGAGCAGACACAGTTTCAGCCCTTGTTGGGCAGGCAGTATAGTTGTTAAGAGGCATTAAGCCTAAGGGAATCTTTCTCTCTGTCTATAGTTGTCGATAATTTGATATTTCCATTTGATAATCCAATCCCTGTAAATATATCCCAACTGTTTTCATAACCTTGCACAAAAGAACTTAATTACATAGTGGTTGGGGGTGGTACAAATTTGTAAATATTAATAAATAATTTAATAAAAAATTAATACCACCTCAAATTAATTTCTCACCTCCTCCTAACAGAGGAGGAATAAGAGAAATCCCTTCGCAACAAGCCCCTAAAGTAAACCATAGATAAGATAAAGGGAATAAGAATGAAAGGAATGTGGGAGTCAGCTGATAGTTTACTTAGTGCCTTAAACAAAGTAAACTATAGGCATTAGAAATAGGGCGTGTGATGTGGTAAAAGTAGCCAACAGGTATGTGGAACAAGCTGCGTGGTGCTTTTTAATGGGCTGATCACTATATGCCACAATGTACTAACCGCTGAGCAAACAGAACTCAAAACGTATATAAGATACACAAGTTATATAACAAATGTCTTTGCCTGGGCAAATGCAGAGTCCATGCCCTCATTTGCCATACATGTCATCTTTGAACTGATGGAACTCCTAGGATAGTTCCTCCACAGCTGAAGAGAGACTTCCCTCATTTTGCTGGAGTAGGCTAGCCAATTCAGCCACTATTTGTCTTTGGCCATCTTTCCAGGATGTTACTGACAATGAGTTGGCACATGACTGGGACACTCCATAAGAACCTGCTCTACATGGCTGGTCTGAATAGGATTTCAGCTGTGTCTGTAGGTGACTGCTCATCATTCACATCATTACAAATCATCTCCAGCACAGCTAGTTCCCTTAAGTATCTGATGCCCTTCTCCATGGTGGTCTACTTTCCTGGGTAACAGTATCTTCCTTGAAGGTGTATTTATCCTACACACCTGACAGAAGTTGCCTCCAGAGGCTGAGGGCTTGTGCTTGTTTTCCAATCACCTTGTCAGTGCTCCTTTTCCTAGACAAAAATCCCAAATGCCTGTCTTCTCTGCCTTCTAATTTCAAAACATTACCCCCATTATCCCATCATTAAAACATTCAGGTGATAATGTACTCACCTGAATGACAGCCAAATCTTTTTCACAAGTCTCACAGCTCGCTCAGGGACAAAGACTGAAATATTACCTCTGGCTCTTCCTCTTGTTCCCATGATGACACTGGTTTATTCTCATCCTTTACAAAACAAATTAATTTCTGTACATTTATTTTTCTGTATAGCAGTGACTCATACAAGCACAGGCTGGTTCTCTGGCTGTGCTAGTTTGAAGCTAGCTAGAATGTTTTGAGGAGAAGAACTAGATTATAGGCTATGAAAGGAAAACAATGGTGATGTCCACTTCCCTCAGGGTCTCGCAAAGGAGTTTGGGAAGGAGAAATGAAAGCATTAGATAACACTCTCGCCATTTTCACTCACTCTGCCTTGGGTTTCTGGCTGAGCAACATCTTACTCCCTAACCTCACCTTCCACTTACCTTTGCTTCTTAACCTCTTGGCTGAACCTCTATTCTTCTTTAGGACTGGGGTAAGGTTGAGAGGAGCAGGGGGAAGGTGCAGGGGTGGTTGAGAGCCCCTCCTGGGGACTCAGGTTTCTGGGAGGGCTGTTGTGCTTCTGCATTACCTTTTACCTTGTATATTTTTGTATATACTTGTATATACTGTAAATATCTGCTTGTATATTGTGCTAGCTGTAAATAAATAGCTTCATTTATATTCCCAGAGCCATCTGAGTCTAGTCTGGGTGATTTCTAAAGTGTGGGGGGGCGGGGAACACTCAAACCATCACACTGGCACAGTGGCAGCACCTGCTGTTGAAGTCTGAGTAGCCACAGTGCCTGCAGGTCTGTCTTTAGGCCCAGAGACCTTCTCTTCCCCCGGAGGTCACTGAACAGTTATAAGAAGACCTAGAGAGATATGGGCCAGACACCAGAACATTGCAGTGATTTGTCCCTACGGTGTTTCCAGTCTGACAACATGCTGTGTGCAAATACTTTACTAGTCTGTGTTGCTATGGTCAAGACCTGGAACACATTTATGAGACACAGTAACAGGAGCAGGGTAGTTTTGGTGCTCCAAGGATACTCGAAATTCACAAAAGCTGAGAAAGTATTCTCCTTTGTCCCTCTCACAGACTAGGTGAAATTACTAATAAACAACAGCATGGCCAAAAAATGTCAGCTCAGCCTAGTTACTAGTGTTTTCTAGTAAACAGGAAGCCTCTTCATACCACAGTCAGGAGCTCAAAGCTTCTGTATTTTAAATCAAATTTTTTATTCCTTGTGATTTACACTAACACAAGGGTAAAAAAGCAATAGATGGAGGTAACTAGTTACAGTAATTTATCTCAAAAGACAAACTGCTAACACTACATTGCTCATTCTATTTCAGAGAGTATTTATCTTGAAAATCACCTTCTTTTTCCCTTACTCAAGTTGCTAGCGCAGCTGGAAACTCAGATGAAAAATTAGCTAACAAACTATCCCTGAGACACATTTGTTCAAAACCTGCTTCATCTTCAATAGACATCTGAGGAGAAACTAGTTAAAATCTTGAGAGATTCAACACTTGGCAAGGCATATTTTGTTGGCAGTGCTCTAAATTGCTACAAGGGAAAGTTTATCAGTGAATCAGAGGTCGTGGGGGAAATCACCCTGTTTCCTCCATGCTAGAAAAAAGTGTCAGGTACAGGATCTCAAATGTTCAGAAAATCATCAGTTTTTGCAAAATAATAATACAAAAAAACCCCAAAACTAAGTAATTCTTAAGCATTTTTGGAAACTATATAGTCTAAGAGTGATTTTGTGTGTAATAGTTTCACATTAGACAAAAGGACAGATTGTCCAATTTATATCCTCGGACCTTCAGAAGAAGCACATTTGGAGAATAAATAAGCGTACTTTTAAAGTACAGGATTAGCTAGAGTGGGTGCAAAGAAGGGTGAGAAGGCTGGTGAGAGATCTGGCAAACATGACCTGTAAAGAGCAGCTGAGGAAACTGGGGTTGTTCAGTCTGGAGAAGAGGAGGCTGGGAGAGGACCTTATTGCACTCTAGCTGAGATATCTGGACACCCACAAGTCCATGGGACCAGATGGGATCCATCCCAGGGTGCTGAGAGAGCTGGCAGCTGAGCTGGCCAAGCCACTCTCCATCATTTTCCAGCAGTCCTGGCTCACTGGAGAGGTCCCAGGAGACTGGAAAATGGCCAACGTGGTCCCCATCCACAAGAAGGGTGGGATGGAGGAACCTGGGAACTACAGACCTGTCAGCCTGACCTCAGTGCCAGGGAAACTGATGGAGCAGATTATCTTGGGGGTGATAAGAGTGCACCTGAGGGATGGCAAAGGGCTCAGGTCCAGCCAGCATGGGTTTAGGAAGGGGAGATCCTGCCTCTCCAACCTGATCTCCTTCTATGATCAGGTGACCCGCTTGGTGGATGTGGGAGGCCTGTGGATGTGGTCTATCTGGACTTCAGCAAGGCCTTTGACACTGTCCCCCACAGCAAATTGCTGGCTAAGCTGTCAGCCCATGGCTTGGATGGCAACACTCTGTGCTGGGTTAGGAACTGGCTGGAGGGCCGGACCCAGAGAGTGGTGGTGAATGGTGCCACATCCAGCTGGCGGCTGTCACTAGTGGTGTCCCTCAGGGATCTGTGCTGGGCCCCATCCTCTTTAACATCTTCATAGATGACCTGGATGAGGGCATGGAGTCAGTCATCATCAAGTTTGCAGATGACACCAAGCTGGGGGCAGATGTGACTGAGTTGGAAGGCAGAAGGGCTCTGCAGCGGGACCTTGACTGCCTGGACAGATGGGCAGACTCCAAGGGGATGGCATTCAATAGCTCCAAGTGCAGGGTGCTGCACTTTGGCCACAGCAACCCCATGCAGAGATACAGGCTGGGGTCCGAGTGGCTGGAGAGCAGCCAGACAGAGAGGGATCTGGGGGTGCTGATTGATACCTGCCTGAACATGAGCCAGCAGTGTGCCCAGGTGGCCAAGAGAGCCAGTGGCATCCTGGCCTGCATCAGGAATGGTGTGGTCAGAAGGAGCAGGGAGGTCATTCTGCCCCTGTACTCTGCACTGCTTAGACCACACCTTGAGTACTGTGTTCAGTTCTGGGCCCCCCAGTTTAGAAGGGACGTTGAGATGCTTGAGTGTGTCCAGAGAAGGGCGATGAGGCTGGTGAGAGACCTCGAGCAGAAGCCCTGCGAGGAGAGGCTGAGGGAGCTGGGATTGTTTAGCCTGGAGAAGAGGAGGCTCAGGGGAGACCTGATTGCTGTCTACAACTACCTGAGGGGTGGTTGTGGCCAGGAGGAGGTTGCTCTCTTCTCTCAGGTGGCCAGCACCAGAACGAGAGGACACAGCCTCAGGCTACACCAGGGGAGATTTAGGCTAGAGGTGAGGAGAAAGTTCTTCACTGAGAGAGTCATTGGACACTGGAATGGGCTGCCCGGGGAGGTGGTGGAGTCGCCGTCCCTGGGGCAGTTCAAGGCAAGGTTGGACGTGGCACTTGGTGCCATGGTCTAGCCTTGAGCTCTGTGGTAAAGGGTTGGACTTGATGATCTGTGAGGTTTCTTCCAACCCTGATGATACTGTGATACTGTAACTACCTAAAAGGAGGTCGTAGTGAGGCTGGAGCTGGTCTGTTCTCTCAAATTGCTAAATTACAGGACAAAAGGAAATGGCCTCTAGTTGCATTGGGGGAGGTTTAGGTTGGATGTTGGGAGGAAGTTCTTTACTGAGCGGGTGGTCAGGCACTGGAACAGGCTGCCCAGGGAGGTAGTGGAGTCACCAGCCTGGAGACGTTTAAAAGGAGAGTGGATGTGGTGCCTGAAGCTATGGTCTACTGATGAAGGATGCTGGGATGAAAGTCAGACTGGATGATCCTGGTGATCCTTTCCAACCATAGCAATTCATAGTGATTAGATGTTGTGCTGAGGGATTTGGTTTAGTCAAGGACTTGTTAGTGTGAAACTTATGATTGGACTCAATGATCTTGAAGATATTTTCCAATCTAAGAAATTCTGTGATTCTGTGATTAAAAATGGATGAAGAGGACTACACGATGGGCTCAGATGTGATAGAGGTCTGTATGTGATGAACTAAAGAGTTCTTTTCAGTCCAGTTTCCTACATTCCACTGATGCACATCAATGCAAGAAATTTTGCTCAAGACTATTCAAATAGAAGTGGATCAGATTCAATGAAGTATAGATTAAAGACTCTGAAATAAAGAAGGTATGTTTGCAAGATATCTGCAAATATAAGAGAAAAATATATCCAATTGAATTTTTAGGCTATCAGGGAGTGACAGGACTAGGGGGAATGGATCAAAGCTGGAGGTGAGTAGGTTTAGACTAGATGTGAGGAGGAAGTTCTTCACCATGAGAGTAGTGAGAGCCTGGAATGGATTGTCCAGGGAGGATTCTGTGATCCCCCATCCCTGAGGATTCACAGAATCACACAGAATCACAGAATCACAGAACTTCAGAGGTTGGAAGGGACCTCCAGAGATCATCGAGTCCAACTTCCCTGCCAAAGCGGGATCACCTAGGGTAGTTCGCTCAGGAATGCATGCTGATGGGTTTTGAAAGTCTCCAGGGCCAGGCTGGATGAGGCTCTGGCCAGCCTGATCTAGGGTAGGGTGTCCCTGCCCATGGCAGGGAGGTGGGAACTAGATGATCCTTGTGGTGCCTTCCAACTCTGACTGATTCTATGATTCTATGAATAGGATTGCCTGAATGACTCTATTATAACAGTAATAGCATCTCCAATATTTGTTTTTCCCACCTTGATCTTAGTTTAGACCATAATCAAGTCTTCTCAAGCCAGATGTATCCCCTACTTCCAAGACCTCCCATGTATTTAAAACTTTGGTCACAATCTGACTTCACTATAAATTGGAAGTTACTGGATTTAGAATGACCTTGTACCTCCAACCTTAGAATTGCCTTGGACTGAAGATTTAAGTATTTGGCCATTATATAATAATAAAAATCATAACCAGAGATTATGAAAGGGCCCTTAAATATGGTGCACTTCATTTCCTTTCCCAGTCTTTCTTCCACATCTTTACTCAGAAAGCAAGCAGATGAAGATTATAGGCAGAACCCATCTCTACATTCTGGTTTTAAAATGTTCTTTTCAAAGTTACATAAATTTATCATTCATTCAGTAAATTCCTATCAGTCAGTTTCCTTTTTTTTAATACGTATGAAACAATGGAAAAAACTCTGTCAGTAGGTCGTAGTTAAAAAAGGATGCAAAGGTAAAGGTATTATATACCCCTTTTAACTAATGAATTTCTGATCATGAACTTGCCAGAATAAGGGAGGAGATAGTTAATTTTCATTAACTAAAATTACTATATGTCTCACTACGGTAATTTGCTTGTATCTCTTTGTAGTCACAAATTATACCCACTTATGTCTGACAACAATCCAGCACATTTTTTTAAACTAGACTGAAAAAAACAAAAAGCATATTTTGCATCTCTTTCCAAGAGACAGTTTGATTTATTTATAGACTCATAGATTGTGCTAGTTTGAAGCAAGCTGGAATGTTTTGGTAAAAGAACTAGATAACGGGCAGTGAAATGAAAACAATTGATGTCAACTTCTCTCATAGTCTCTCTGAGAACTCTGGGAAGAAGAAGTAAACTTTCTCCATTTTGTTTTCTCACTTCTGCCTTTGCCTTAGACCGAGACACATCTTTCTAACATCACTGCTTTCTAACCCTGCTTCCTAACCTTTTGGCTGCACCTCTCTTCTTCCTGACAACTGGGGTAAGGTTGAGAGGGCCAGGGGAGGTGTTGGGGTGGTTTGTGAACCCCTCCTGGGGACTCAGGTTTCTAGGAGGGGAGTTGTGCTTCTGTATTGTTTATCTTTTGTATATTTCTGTATATAATTGTATATAACTGTATATATTGTAAATAGCTGCTTGTAAATTCTGCTAGCTGTAAATAAATTGCTTCATCTATATTCCAAGGGTCCGTCTGAGTTAGCTGGGTACTGACAAAGTGTGGGGGGGCGGGTAAGAGCCCAAACCATCACATAGATTTATACAATAGTTTAGGCTGGAAGGGTCCCTGAAGATTATCTAGTTCCAACCACTCTGACATGGTGTACACTTGAAGTACAATTTAAGTTTCAAAACACAATAAAAAGCATTAAAGAAGTCTCCCACAGCATCCTTCTGGCTAAACTGAGCCAGTGTGGTCTGGATGATCAGGCAGTGAGGTGGATTGCAAGATGTCAAAGGAAAGAAGTCCAAGAGTTGTGGTCATTGGGATGGAGACTAGCTGGAGGCCTGTAACCAGTAGAGTCCCTCATGGATCTTTACTGGGACCAGTTCCATTCAATATATTCATCAATAACCTGGATGAGGGTATGGAGTGCACTGTCAGCAAGTTCACTGATGACACCAAACTGAATGGAGTGGCTGTCACATCAGAGGGTTGTGCTACCATTCAGAGAGACTTAGCCTGGAGAGTGGGCAGGGAGAAATTCAATGAAATTCAGCAAGGGCAAGTGTAGAGTCTTCAGACACCATTATAGGCTGGAGACTGAGCTGTTGGAAGGTAATGAAGGGGAAAAGGATCCGGGAGTTGTCAAGGAAGGCCAAAATATACCAAATTAGACCTAAGCATGTGCTGTCTTGCCTCAACGTGTTTTCTGATCTCCCTTCTTCTCCTGATGGAGGAAGCAGCCCAGGAAAGGAGAACAAAGGGCCTGGTGCCTCCATGTCTTCCAAACTAGTTTACAGGGTAGCCGCCGCACGTGTTTCTACACTTGTGTTCTGCCCTAAAAAGGTAAAAGTAATCCCTGAATTCATCTAATGTGGTTAAGCTTGGCAAAGTACCATTCTGACTGGCTAATTTGTGGCCAAAGATCTGTTAGACTTAGGCTGTATTGATAAAAAGAGATGAGCAGGTAAACACAACGTGTTTCTGCCATTGTTTTTGCTTTATTGTGGTCTAGGCTTCTGGCACTGCTGCTGCCATTGCTTCTGCCTCACTGCCATGCTTTGCAGCATTATGTCTCCTAAGCTGTAAGCTAGCCCTGCTGCATAATAACAAGTCCTGATACTTTGGGTTTGTATACCTGGAAACTGTCTCAGTTTACCAGAAGACTGGCATTAATTGCCTTCACACAATGGGCTTGTATAGCCAGGCTGACATTGTGTTAAGACTGCACATCTGCAAGACTTCTGCATACAGCTGCAAGCCTTGTTACAAAGGGGAAATTAATTGATGCGAGATTATATTTTTTCCAAAATGAATATTGTTTATTGATTTTCATATTCAGAACTCTTGCCACCCCTGACCACTAATTTAAATAATATTCAGGTTCATACATGGTCATGGCAACAGTCTATAGATAATATCTAGGTCTAGTAATATTCAGTAAAAAATATATAAACACTAATTGAACTGGAGGAGAAGATTCCCCCTTCCAAATGCTGCTTGCAGCCAAGATACTGCTTGCCCACTAGAGGACTCAAGGACCTCTTTCTGCTTATGGCAGAAGGCAATGGGAGAATTACAAAGAGGATTCTAAGCATTTACTCACAAATTATTATTACTTGACTCACGGGGCTAGCCACAGACCCAGACAGCACCCAAACACTTTCAGGGAACTCTGTCATGTTGGCTTCTGAGACTTGATTCTGCCCAGGCTTCTGGGGAAAGGAGGCAGACAATCTCTGGCCTTGTCTCCTGGCTCCTCTGGATGATCTGTGTATCTTCAGGACTTCTAGTCTTAGCAGGAGACTTTCAGGTGCAGGCAGGATGTCTTGTGATGTGCAGTCTCAGCATGATGTCACACTGGCCACACAGGCCAATCACAAGGAGGCATTTAGATTTTGTTTCTGGTAAACTCATGACAGTGGAGTTTCCAGGCAAACAATAAGGCAGTAAGCAATGGCAGCAGGCAACAGCAGGCATGAATAGAGTGGTACAGCATGGCAGAGCATATTGTTTACCTGCATGTCTCTTTTTATCAATGTTGGCTGAGATTAATTGCCCTTTGGACACAGAATAGCCAATCAGAATAGCAGTTAGCTAAATCTGACTATATAAGGTAAAGTTATAGGCTTGCTTTACCCAAATATGGGGAAAGTATAGGCCCTACACAAGGCAGGCACAAGCTGAGTGTGCGTACCTGGTTTACCATACAACCAAGACAAGTCTGGGCAGGCCAGAGTCCTTAGATTTAGTGGATCCAGGTTCTTTTCTCTTCTTTTCCCACAGTTGCTTCTCTCGTGGAGCAGAAAAACATGCCTGGGCAAGCCAGGATATGTATGAAGCCTATTTTGGGCGTATCAGATCTATCATGACAAGCCTCATTAGCAAAATTCTGTAAATTCTTTAATTGAGTCCAAGCCTCCTGGCTAAGCAGAAAGCAGCTTCCTGAGACTTCTAGTGGGCAAGTGGTACAACTGATTGCAAAAACTTCTTTCCAGTTCTAAAGATTTTTTTTTTTTTTAATACTACTGCTAGTTATTTCTTAAGTGTTCTAGATCCTATTACTCCTTTGTATAATGTTTTCATGAGTGTGCACAGAATCAATTATTATTTAGAATTACTGGGAAGGTAGTGAGACTCATGAATATCAAAATTAAAACACAATATCAATTTTGAAAAAAAATCCTATCTTGCATCATTAATACTCTCCACAACAGGGGGCCTAGTGGATGGAGGTTGACCATGAGCCAGCAGTATGCTCTTGTGGCTAGGAGGGCCAATGCCATTCTGAGGTGTATTAAAAGGGCTGTGGATAGTAGGTTGAGAGAGGTTCTCCTGCCCCTCTACTCTGCCCTGGCAAGGACACATCTGGAGTACTGTGTCCAGTTCTGGGCCGCTCAGTTCAACAGGGATGTAGAACTGCTTGAGAAAATCCAGCACAGAGCCACAAAGATGACTAAGGGAATGGAACACCTCCAAGATCATTCAGTCCAACCTAGCACACAGCTCTGTCCAATCAACTAGACCATGGCACTAAGTGCCTCATCCAGGCTTTTCTTGAACACCTCCAGGGACAGCAACTCCACCACCTCCCTGGGAAGCCCATCCCAATGCCAATCACTCTCTCTACCAATAACTTCCTCCTAACATCCAGCCTAGACCTCCCCCAGCACAACTTGAGACTGTGTCCCCTTGTTCTGTTGCTGCATGCCTGGCAGAAGAGACCAACCTCCACCTGGCTACAACCTCCCTTCAGGTAATTGTAGACAGCAATGAGGTCACCCCTGAGCCTCTTCTTCTCCAGGCTAAACATCCCCAGCTCCATCAGCCTCTCTTCATAAGGTTTGTGTTCCAGGCCCCTCACCAGCTTTATCGCCCTTCTCTGGACACATTCCAGCATCTCAGTATCTCTCTTGAATTGAGGGGCCTGGAACTGGACACAGCACTCAAGGTGTGGCCTGACCACTGTTGAGTACAGGGGCAGAATAACCTCCCTTGTCCTACTGGCCACTTAAACATGAGAATGATTTTTTTTTCTACCCTATGAGGGTGACAAAAGACTGGAACAGGCTGTTTAGAGGAGTTGTGGAGTCTCTCTCTCTGGAGATATTCAAAACCCAACTGGACACTTTCCTGTGTGATCTGGCACAGGAGAACCTGCTTCGGCATTGGAGTTGGACTAGATGACCTTTTGAGGTCCCTTCCAGCCCTTGACATTCTGTGATTTATAGCCAATTCCTGTATGATGAAATACTGACTGCCACCTATTCTGAGTTATCAATTATTCTAAAGTACAATAACAAAGTCAATAACTTATTAGTGTCCTTGGTTAATTAATACAAGTATAGCAACTGTAATTGTAATTCTGTCAAGATCAATACGTTATAATTCATAACAAATGTATGTAACACACTTTTTTTTCCTGGGGTTGGAAATAGACCAGGTTGCTCAAGACCTCCCTGGGCAACCTATTCCAGTGTTTCACCATCCTCACTGTAAAGAATGTCTTCCTAATGTTATGCCAGGGGAGGTTTAGGCTGAATGTCAGGAGGAAGTTCTTCCCGGAGAGAGTGATTGGCATTGGAATGGGCTGCTCAGGGAGGTGGTGGAGTCGCCAACCGTAGAGGTGTTGAAGAAAAGCCTGGATGAGGCACTTAGTGCCACGGTCTAGTTGACTGGATAGGGCTGGGTGATAGGTTGGAGTGGTTGATTTTGGAGGTCTCTTCCAACCTGGTTGGTTCTATGATTCTATAATGTCTAGTTTAAATCAACCCTCCTCAAGCTTAATGATGTTCCCTCTTGTCCTATTACTACAAACCCTTGAAAAAAACTCACTTTCTTCTAGGCCTCCTTCAGGTACTGAAAGGCCTCCTGATGCCTTTTTTTCTCTAGCCCCAACTCCCAAAGGCTGTCCCCACAGGTGAGGTACTCCAGCTCTCTAATCATCTTCACAGCCCTCTTCTGGGCCTACTCCAGCAGTTCCACGTCTCTCTTGTGCTGGAGGAACCAGAACTGGATGCAGTACTCCAAGTGGAGTCTCATGAGAGCAGAGTAGAGGGGGAGAATCACCTCCCTTCTACTTCTGGTCACACTTCTTTTGATGCACCCCAGAATATGGTCAGCCTTCTGAGCTGCAAGCACACCTCGCTGGGCTCCAAGTGCACATCAGTCTCTTTTTGATTTTCAATCTTCTTGCTCGTTGAAGTTTTCCAACTTAACACTTGACATACAAGAATCAAAGCATTTGATCTGGCAAAAAAAAGCATGTGATACTCTACAACCACAGGACAGATGTGCATACATGTGCAGTTACGTGACGGGTATGCCTTCAGACTGGACACATCCACTGATGGACAGCAGCCATACTGCCAGCCTTATGCCATGGAAACGTACCCTCAGTCAGAGTTTTCTGAGCCTGGATTTCTCTCTAAGAAACATAGGCCTGACTGCAGTGCAATTACTTGGTGCTTTTCTCTTCAGAAATAGTTGAAAGCCAGAGACATATTGCAGAGCTGTGCTGGGAATATGTTACAATCAATCTCTGTGTTAGAGAAAAAAAAGGGTTGGCTGTATTCCAGGTTCCACTCCTAAAACAGAGCTCCTTTTTCTATAAATGTATTAGATTCAATTGTCCTGTAATAGGGATGCAATGGGTCCTTCAATGCAAAAGCAGGTAGTGTGAAGGGAGCTACAAGTCAAAAATATTCATTTGCCTCTCCTCATTAATCATAATACATCTTAGATTATCTGCCCATATGTGTTCCAATAAAAGCAGTATGAGTAATCACAGGAATTACTGATTTTTAGTAACTTCTGTAATATTTACACTTGCTGATAAAATTGTTAGCAGTTGTGTTTAGGATGCTTTTTTTTTGTTTGTTTCATATGTAACACTTTGAACTGTGTTGTCATGTCAGGAACCTACAATATTCCATCTTGATACTGATCAGTACAATCTGAAGTTATTATTTATATTAAAGGAAAATATTTTTATTACTTTTACCTTGCCCTGGTTTGAGGTAGAATATAACTAATTCTGTTCAGATTTTACCTTGTGTCTTTGTGTCTTCTAGGTAACTGTCATTTCTGCAATTAAAGGCATGTTTTCAGTGTCTGCTTCCACACTTGATGTTTCTAGTTAGCACCAGGGATTGGTATACAGGCCAAGGCACTTGCTAAACCTCGTGTACTATGTTGGAGGTACAGCGTAAGTGGCAGCAGCCATGGAGAGGCGCAGACAGTTCAGATAACCACAAACCGACCAACAAAATAATCCATTTCCTATACATCACATTCAGGATAACACTGAAGGATCACAAGAGATGTGCAATAACTGCCTAGCTTACAATGGAACAAGAATGCAAGTTAATTTAGTGCACTTCAGGTGCAACATCATTTATAATCAAGAGATGTTTATACTAAATGAAGATCTGGGAAGCTGGCCTGTTAATTTAGTGCACTTCAGCAGCAATGTCATTTACAATCAAGAGGTGTTTATATTAAATGAAAATCTGGGAAGTTGGCTTGTCAAGTGGCTGAAGGAGGGAATCTTGTGAAGATAAGATGACCCTGTTTTGGCTAAAACTAATGGAACAAGGCCTAAACAACAAAACAGATTTTGAAGACTGTAGTGCCCAAGGGAAGACCTCTGCCTAATTAACTGCAATTTTACTATTAAAGTTGACAAATGGAGTACATGACTATGTTACTCAACTCTTCATCCAAATCATGCCAAGCATTACCTAGAAGACAGAGGCAGCCAGGACTAGGATATAAATTGCCAACAGAGGAATATCCTGGGAGCAGCAGCAGCAGCAGCAGGAGTGGGTAAAGACTATGGATTTAGCAGAGGCGATGACGGTCAATGGGCTGTGTTCCTTTTCCTCCACCCAAGACAGGGATGCCATCTTGGTAAGAACTGTGCATCCAATATATGGCTGAACTTTAGCTATCTTTCTATTCTATATTAGTACTACTGCAAAGATCTGCATCTCTGACTTTGTCAGGTGTTACCTGGGATTCATTAACTCCAGCTCAATCACTTGCAGTTAGTGTATTTATCACGAGCAATCCCAACTCTGTTGTATCTTTCACTTTAATAACGGGAGCCTTTTAATTGTTTTAACTTTCTGAACATGTGTGTAAAGGGTTAACCCTCCTAGGGGAGTGGCTTTGACCCTGACTCCTCCCCAGGGGTGGGTTCAAACCTTACTTTAGTGTAATGTTTATCCCACTCCCACTTCCTGTCTAGCCCCCTATAAAAAACAGAGGAACCTCCTGTTTTGTTCTTTCTTGCCCTGCCTCCATGACTGACAGCACCACCCTCCTGTTCCTGCTGCTCTTTGTTTTACCACATGGCCATCAGTCCACGAGGCAGGACAAAACCATTGCCATCAATCTGGTTGTATATATTTTTTTTTAATCTTGTTTTCCCTTCCCTGTACCTGTTTGTAACTCCCCTACCTCAAATACCTTTTATTTATTGTTAAAGTTTTCTCTTTTAACTTCCAAATCGAAGTGAGACTATTTATTTGAGTGTGTTTTACCTTTTCCTCTCTACATCTAATTTCTCTTCTTTGAAAAAAAAAAAAAAAAAAGGTGGGGAGAGGTGAATGGCATCCTATACATTGTTATTGGTTTGATTAATTATATTTGAGTGTCTGGGAAATTTAAACTAGAACCCAGACAGTGTGTCAGTGCAAGTCCTTACTGGGGCATTGTGGGGTGGGGGTGGTAAAAAAAAAAGATATAAACATTAATTTTGTCAAGCAGCTCCAGTAACAGTCCTGGACTCTGAGGCAGGCAGACAATGGAACCTTACCCATAATATGCTCTTGTCTTGTAGTGGTTTGGGAGTTATACACCACCACCACCCCCACACACACACAGATATGAATTCACCAGACTAAGTTAAGCCACCTAGAAGTTAATGAATGAAATTGTATTTATAGCATTGCAAAGTTTACAAGCATATATATATATATATATATATATATATATATATATATATATACAATATATATATAAATATTTACAATTATAAACAGGTAAAAAATAATACAGAAATTCAAAATCCCTCCAAACAGCCAGACTGTCCAGAAGGCTCCCACCTAGCCCCTCCCCCCCTTTCCTCTCCTCACTCCCAATCTCAGAAATAAGCAGAAAAATCTCCATATAGCTCACATTACATACCTGCAGAGATCTGAGGTGAGATGTCAAAAAGGTTAGAGGAAATGGTTAGATTGGATAACACAGGTTCTCATGCAATGATGTTAAGGAAAGATGCAACCAGACACAGATCAACAGAGAAGAAGTGAGAACTGAGGAGTGAGAAGGCAGTGCCTTATCTTACATTTTGACTACTTATGTCTCTCAGCAAAACAAAATGAGTGATACAAGCATCACTATTATTTTCTTCTCACAGCCAAGGATTTAATTTCTCTCATTAAAATACTCCAATTAGCCTCAAACCAGCACAGCTTGGCATCCAAAAAGAATTTTTTCCATTCTGCTTTTGATTCCAATCCATGAGTTCCTGAATCCAGTTCCAGAATCCAGCTCCTGAATCTGACTCCCATCTGTCACCAAGTCCAGGCTGGGACTGATGCCACAGGCACAATGATGATGGAGATTAATTGCTATCAGGGTGGATGGGTTCAATACTGGCTTTGTATATATATGTGTGTGAAAATAATTTATTATAATGTTGCTATTTTCATTTAAGCAGATTTAGTTTTCATTTCAGATTCTTAAGTCTCTCTCCATTTTTCCCTTTCTTTTTTTCATTTGGGAGGGGAGAGGGGTTATTAGAGAGCATCTCTCAGAGGTTTATTGGCTGGTGCAGCCCTAGCTCTTGACATACCTCCATCATGGTTTCATGAAATTGCTATGTAACAATTCACCATAATCTTTCATTAATTTGCTAGGACCAAAATTTCTTACAAGCATAAAATCATTATTTCACTTCTAAAGCACCTTATCTAAGGATCTCAAAACATTCAAAAAAGTCATCTAATTAATCTAAACGATATTCCTATAACTTGGGGAATATCTCTATTATTCAGTAGATACAAAGTCAGATGTGAAATTACTTCACAGAACATAAACATTTCTGTAAAAGAGATCAAGAAACATATGTAGTTCTCTATAGAAGGCATAGACTAAGAAGTAAAAACCTTTAATTAATATAAAATATTGTGCTAGTTGGAGCCTAGCTGGGATGTTTTAGTGAGAGGAACTAGGTTATAGGCTGTGAAAAGGAAACAATGGTGGTGCCTGCTGCACTCATAGGCTTGTTGAGATGTATAAAAACAAGAAAATAAATATACATAACATAATTGCTCTTCGGCTCTGGCTGCATGCACATGTCTCTCTAAACTTCCATCTGTCTAACTAATCCATCTGCTTCCTAACACCCCTGGCTGATCCTCCAAACTCACCTTGAACGTAAGGCAAAATCTGGGATAAGGTAGAGGGGTGGAAGGGAAGTGAAAGAGTTGGGAGCCCCTCCTGGGGACTCAGGTTTCTGGGAGGGCTGTTGTGTTTCTGTATTACCTTTTAACTTGTGTATTTCTGTCTATAGCTGTATAGATTGCAAATATCTGCTTGTACATTGTGCTAAGCTGTAAATATAAAGCTTCATTCTTTAATTTCCAGCCACTGAGTCCAGTCTGGGTGATTTTCTTAAGTGTGGCGTGGGAGGGGTGGGTAACACATAAACCATCAGAGAAGGCATAGACTTAGAGAAGTAAAAAAGTAAAAGTAATATGGAATATAAAAAGAATCTGTCCCAGGTTGAGGCTATAGGGTTAAAAAATTTCAGGGGACTAGAAGACTGTTATTCAATCCCATAATTCTGCTATCTTTATAGCTCACAACAAGGTCAGTTCATTCTCCTTTCCTCCTCCTTCTGCCCTGTGTGTGTCTGGAACCACTTTATCAGGAATAACTGCAAGCAGTAGGCCTTTTTGGATGGTGCAAAGATTGGAGCACTGGGGAGAGTAGATTTAGGGTTTTTTGGGATGGTATAAAATTCAAGGGTGTTTGCCATGGATACGGTAATTGCTTTGTGATGTCTATTGCTGTATTTTCTCTCTCTAAATATAATTCTGTATTTTCTCTCCAACTTGATTAGAGAGTTTAATTTCTGTCGTGTCTCTTTAAAAATCCAGTACAGAATCATAGAATTATTTTAATTGGACAACACCTTCAAGATCATTGAGTCCAACCATTACCTAATGCTACCAAATCTGGTGCCAAACCATACCGCGACTATGTGTCTTTTAAAAACTTCCAGAGATAGGGATTCTGACATCCTGTTTCTGGGAAAAAAAATACTAAACCACTAGGGGAAAAAACAGTCTGCAAAACTATTCCTAGTATCAAACCCATGATGTTTCTCTGCATCTATAAATACAGGTCGCAATACTCAAAGATCTTGCAGTCATCACTGCAGACTGCAGCACCACTGTAGCCACCAAAATGTCACCATCCCTTTTAAACAATAGACTATCCTACTTAAATTTGCCATGAAATCTTGGAATATCTAAAAATTTCTTTAAAATAGAGGGGGAAAATTGCACAAGTTCTCCATTTGGGGCAAGTTGAATCTATTTTACTAAACCATGTGCTACACTTTCTAAAGGGCATAATATCCCAAGAGGCAAAACACACAGAAAACTTTTTGATGCCTTTTCTCACGCTGCAGTTTAAATTGCTCTAAGATAAAGCAGGCTCTCACAGGTGTTGATGTATGATACAACATTATGAAGTCCACAGATCCCTCCTTTCATTCCATCTTTAGTCTTTTCCTCTTCTCAACTCTCTTGAGAATTATCCTAGCCAAACCACCCTGGGTTTGGGTAGGACAATTCTCTCACAAGAATCTGGGAGGGACTACACTCAGGACAGCAAACAAACAACCCAATGCAGTACTCAAGATCATACTAACATTATGCCCATTACATAAAAGGAAGGCTGGATTTGGCAAGTGTAAAGGAACTATTACATTATTAATAAGGCTTATACAAATGAAATTATTATTTATTAGTCTAAAAAATTATTACTTTATTTTCAGGGTCTTTTCTGCTCGGTTGTGCGATATGTTACAGGATGTGTACAGTGTATAGGACAGTATTAAACAAAATTAAACCGCTTAAGCAAGACTAGGAAATGTAAAACAGTAAACTGGAGAGTATCCTGCAGCACAGTATGCTGCTGGCCTTCTAGGGGTACTCAAGAGGCTCCCCACTGCTAAAGAAGCAGCTCGATAGAGAGTAGGAACAGAGCTGAAGCAGAGAACCTTTCTACAGAGGCTTTATAGAAATTGATTACTCACAGATTAGTGTGCTGGTTTGAGGCTAACCAAAATATTGTTCTGAGAGAAATTAAATCTTTAACTGTGAGAAGAAAGGGGGGAAAAAACAACAGCAGCCTACATCACTCATTCTTCTGCTGAGAAACACAACCAGTCAAAATATAGATAAGACACTCACACACTTCTCAGCTCTCAGTTCTGCTCTTTCTCTCTGGCAGTCTGTGTGTTTGGCTGTATCTGCCCTAACTGTAATACAACCTAACATTTTATTTTGCCCTAACCTTCTTGTCATCTTTTTGACATCTCATCTCAGATCTCTCCAGATTTATCACATGAGATATATGGGGATTGATCTGGTTATTTCTGAAGGGAGGGAAAGAGAGGGGAGAGGGGGAGGAGATTTGGGTCAGGAGCCTCCTGGCAGTCTGATTTCTGTGAGGGATATTACTTTCACCTTGCATATTTCTGTATATAACTGTATATCTTTGTAATATATTGTAAATATCTGCTTGTATATTTTGCTAAGCTGTAAACATAGCTTCATTCCTCAACTTACAGACAGATGAGTCTAGTCTGAGTGATTTCATTAAGGGCGGGGGGGGGGATGACACACGACTCTCAAAACATCACAATTACTAACTCCATAATCTTTCCTCAGCTGTGTTTATGATCCACACAGAACCCAAACAGTAGGTGGGACACTGTCACTGGTATGGTGACCAGTATAAACTTTTGGTTTCACTGGGGCTCATAAGCTGTCCAGGAGTCTCACACAGTCCTCTGACTGGGTCCTGGTCCATTCTCGGGTGGACAATATTCTCTGGGGCTCCGAGTTCTGCACAGAGGTTCCCAGGTGTATAGGCAAGCATCGTGTCTTGATGCGTGACAACAGCCTGCTTTCTGTCTCAGCACCAACTGCAGTGAGGTCTGTGTAAGCAGGTGCTCAGGCTGGAGTGGTTTAGTGCTTTCAGGGTTTTAACTGTCACTGGCAGTAATGCAGCCTACTCAGGGGACACTTAGCTCTTATGGTCTTACTCCATTTCTGCACAGTCTAGGCTGTTGTTGACTGCTGGTGGGGTTCAGGCTCTTGGAAAATGGCTTGGTTCACTCAATGCACTGAACTGGTGAGGTCTAGGATGCAAAGTTGTATACTTAGGGCCCTTGTGCTGCTTTTCCAGATAAACTGAAGCAGGGTGAAGATTCCACAGATACAAGGCAAGTTGTTTACAATCTTGTCTTGTATTTATTAATTGCCTGAGAATCAACTGGCCCAACTGGCAACTGAGATCAACAAAAACCTTAACCAATGGAATGACATTTTGCCAGAGCTTAACCATATTTGAGAAAGGCATGGGCCTTGCACTAGGAGAGCATGGGCCAGGTGTGTGTACCTTGTTTGTCACAAGATGTAAACAGAAGCAAAAACTGTCAGGGCAATCCCTGGTCCTCAGACTCCCTGGCTCCAGGACCGTTTTTCTTCTAAAGGGGGAGGGAGAGTGGAGGACTGTGTGTGGCTAGAAACTCCACCTTCCCAGCTAAAATTTACCAGACCAGCTCAGGCAGTGTGGAAGTAAGATAAAGCTATATTTTACAGCAAATTAAATTTACAAGCATATATTTACATGTATTTATGAATATATACTATTTAGAAATAACACAGAAAAGTGGTCTTCTCCTCTGAGCAAAGAAAGCCCAGAAGGGGCCAATGCCCCCCTTTCTCTCCTCAGATAGAAAACATCCAGCAAAGCTCATGTGTCATCTGGTCTGTCAAAATTAGTGTAGGAGCTAGAGAAAAGTGAAGGAAAATGAACAGACCCAGTGCCCAAGATCCATGAAAAGAAAATTATTTATACATTAGCTTTTTATTACTCTTAGCAAACCAATGAAAGAAAAAGCTTTATCATTGTTATTCTTTCACAACCAATGCCCTGTTCATTCAGAGTCTGCACTGAGCTTTCAAGAAAGTACAATTTCTTTTATGAGAATATTCCAGTAAGCCTTAGACTACTACAGAGACCATGCCTGGACATGTCAGGACTTGTATTTGGCCTATTTTGGTCTACCACCACAGAGGTACAGTGGTTTCTTTGTCATACCGTGGAAACAGCTGAGAGCATCACATTTTATATCACTTGCTTTATACATTACTTCCTTAGTATTTTTATTCCTGTTGTTTCTTTGGGGGTTGCATTGTACTAAATTTTCTTTACCTCAACCTACAGGTCTTTGTATTTTGCTTCTGATCTTCCTTCCCATCCCACTGAGGGAGTGGAGGGTCAGTGTGCGACCTGAAGCATGATTCTCAGATGCCAGCTGACAATGGTCTATTATATTTACTTTAGATACTGCAGTTAATGTTTCCTAGGTTTGGCTAAGCCTAAACTATGACACTATGGCTTTTCAGATTTTGAGACTGTATGCCACTTAGACCTCACACTGTTTAGTAATGCCAGACCATGACTCCCCAGAAAAACAGTTAAAGCTTACATGAATATGGAGCTGATTAAAGCTTAATCAGTTCCATATTCACAAAGCAGTTAACTCCATGGAAGAAGAACTCTCATCTGTACCATTTCAGCTCCAAAAGGCACAAAACACAAAAATCAGAAGAATGACCTCTCTGGTTCACAGGTCTAACTGGGTTTCTGAGCCATTTTTTTTTAAGTATTGTCTGTGTGTGCCACTTACTAAGAACCTGAAAACAGTGCACAGGATGATTACGAATCATCACAATAGAACTAAGTAAAAAAACAGTGTGAACAAGGCATGAGCAAAAGAAAGATGAAGATGAGGTACAAGTACATAGGTGAAAAGAGTATTACTGGTTTTGCTTCCCCTTCTACTTACCCTCTTCCCCCCCTTCCCCCCCCCCCTTTTTTTTTTTTTTTTTTTGGCAGCTATCTTCTGTTTTCCTGCTACTTTGTACCTCTTAGAACATTTTAATGCAAATCATGACAGTACAAAAATACAGAAAATCTGCAAAACAACAACTTCTGTGTCTTTTCAGAAGGGACTAAGAAACACTATTTCCCCTCCACCCTCCAAGGGCAGAGGGAAGCAGAGTAGTGAAGAATTTTCTTCAATCTTCTTCAATATTTTTAATAACATGATGAAAATGTGTCTTCAACTTTCACATTCCCATCACTACTCCTTCCCAATGTTTGCTTTGTTCTTATGATAAAATGCTGCATATCATTAGCAGTCTTTAATTGACTTACCATTGTTTGGTTTGTTGTTGTTGTTGGTTTGGGTTTGGGGTGGGGGTTTTTGTTTGTTCAGTTGTTGGGGTTTTTTTCCTTCCAACATTGTCATTTATACCCACAGCTGCTTACAAAGTATTACAAACAACCCAAAACAAGTGCCCTGACTGATTGAAGATTATTGGTAAGGGCACACAGAGCCTTTCAACTCTGTAAGCCAAACTGAAATGCAATTATAAAACTATAAGCAGTTATGACCTAAAGTTTTATCTGAAACAAATATGGTGTGCTCAATGATCTGTTCCATATTGAGGAACCCACTATATGTGGGAGTGGTTAATAGGAGTTGCCACTCTCCAAAGAATGGTTATGGAACCACTGCTTTATGAAATAAATTGCTCTTTTAGCCTTGGAAGATGTGCTTTACCTCAGAATTTGCACACTGAATAAAGATGTGTTTGGTTTGGTAAGCCTATATGCAGAATGGTAAGGACACAAACCAGTTCCATGACCACTTAACTCATCTTCGCTGCTCAGACATCTCTGTGAAGTTTAAGAGGAGCACTCATAGAACCAGACGGTCTGGAATTTAACTACACAGAAGACGGAGTGGGAGGATTAACCTTTACCTTCACTGAAATAAACTATACATTTTTCTTAATAGTGCTTCCTTCCTTTTACAAAAAGCACTGCAGGAAGGCAACCCCAACAGGTGGTGTCAGAAAAACAAAGGTGCCAAGACACAGGGAGAAAAATGACCTGCTCTTGGAATAAGTCAGCAAAGGTGCAGATACCAATATGACCTGTGTGTACACAACCCATATGAGTAAAGGTCTCTCACAACTATCCTTCCTGGCAGTGTTGTGGAAGAGAATGTATAGAGGACGCAACACTAGTCAGAGGACAACACCACAGAACACGTACTTGGACACAAAGAAGGAACAAGAGTCAAACTCAGAACAAAATAACTACACTCAGCAGTTCAAATTACTCAGTAATTTTAAAAAAGGCAAAGTATTTGATGGTCCATAATGCTATGCATCACCTGCTATTACATTTTTCATTCTACCAAGTGTTCCCTGCACACATACAACATCTGCATGCCAATACCTAAAGTATAAATATACAAACAAATAATCCCCACGGTCCTTACAGAAAGATTTACTGATAAATTCTAATCACTCAGTGATTCGTTGCATTTCATATAAAGTGCTTACAAAATTCAGAGCACAAAATGGAGCAATACTTAAAGCTAGCACAGTAAATTGAATTCTTCTTTGCTTCAGTATAATGAAAGAGCTTTAAACATATTTTAGGTTTGCAAGAATAGAGTGACAACTTATTTTTCAAAGTATTTGGGTAAAGAAAACTGTCATTAAATCCACCCTGACTACAGTGAGATGCAGACTCAGACACGTCTGAATGCTCCTGGAAATACTGATGTTCCTCAAAGATGTTTTTCTAGGCCCTTGCTGAGCATACAAGCAGCAATGGATTTTGCCTTCGTCCAGTCACTATTCCTGTGCATTGTGCACCCTCTAGTGGCCTCAGGAAAATTCTGTTGTAATCAAGGACATCTCTACATTAAGATAAATCAATAAATTCCTCTCTTAAGCATTTAAAATATCAATGTTCAGTCCATCTGCTGCAGACACACTGCAATACCCCTTGGCACAGCACAATTTTAATGGTTTGCTGCACATTTTATATGCTTTCATCTGGATTTTTCTGATGTAGTTAGAACACAATGTAACGATAACCAAGAAGCCCAAAAGTTGCCAACAAAAAAAGCATATAAACTCACAAGCCAAGAACTCATACTAACCAGGAAAAGAAAAAAAAGAGTCAAACATGAGTATACTTTAAAAGCTAGTGTGATGGTTTAGGTGCTACCCATCCTCCCGACACTTAAGAAAATCACCCAGACTAGACTCAGTGGCTGGAAATTAAAGAATGAAGCTTTGTATTTACAGCTTAGCACAATACACAAGCAGGTATTTACAATCTATACAGCTACAGACAGATATATACAAGTTAAAAAGTAATACAGAAGCACAACAGCCCTCCCAGAATCCAGAGTCCCCAGGCGGGGCTCCCAACCACCCTTCCACCTCCCTTCCACCCCTCTACCTTATCCCAGACTTTGCCTTACGTTCAAGGTGAACTTGGAGAATCAGCCAGGGGGATTAGGAAGCAGAGGAATTAGTCACACAAACAGCAGGTTTAAAAGGGTGAAAGGAGGCAGCCAGAGTGCATCCGTGTTCTCTATGTTTGTGGTTTTGTTTTTATACATCTCAGCAAGCCTATGACTGCAGTAGACATCACCATTGTTTCCTTTTCACAGCCTATAACGTAATTCCTCTCACTAAAATATCCCAGCTAGGATAATTCAAATTACTACTTCCAATTAGATGAAGGTATTAAGAGAAAATACCTAATTCAGAGGGATTGGTAGATGTCTTTTAGAGAGTTAAGGGATGTCTATACTGGCTATACACAGAAAAGCTTGCAGCTAGTCTCCAGCATGCTTCTGTCAGACACAGGTACACTGAGATGGTAAAACTCTTATGATTTCCATAAACTATTACACCAAAATATAGATAAAATTATCCAATTAACTTCTACTAAAGACTGGAAGCAGCCACATCATGCTGTTATGCTAACAAGGCATAAAGGCCTAGTTTTAGAGGTGTATGTCACAGACTCACAGAACGGTAAGGATTTGAAAAGGATCTCTGAAGATCATGTAGTACAACTCTCCTCCTAGAGCAGTATCATCTAGAGTAAATCACACAGAAACACATTAAGGTGGGTTTTGAGACAGAGACTCCAGAGATGTACATTCCACAATCTCTCCAGGTAGGCTGTTCCAATGCTGCATCAGAAGAGGCATGGCCAGCGGGTTGAGAGAGGTGATTCTGCTACTCTACTCTGCTCTGATGAAACCTCCCCTGGAGTACTGCGTCCAGCTCTGGGGCCCCCAACACAAAAGAAACATGTACCTGCTGGTGTGGGTCTAGAGGAAGACCATAAAGATGGTCAGACGGCTGGAGCACCTTGCTTAAGAAGACAGGCTGAAAGAATTGGGCCTGTTCATCCTAAAAAAGAGAAGGGTCTGGGGCTATGAAACCTACAGGAAGACTGGAGAAGCACTACTTGGAAGACCATGGAGCAACAGAACAAGGGGCTGTGGTTTTAAACTGGAGCAGGGGTAGATTTAGGTTGGACATTAGGAGGAAGTTCTTTACAATGAGAGTAGTGAAATACTGGAATGGGCTGCCCAGTGGTTGAGGCCCTATCCCTGTCCCTGGAGACAATCAAGATCAGACTTGTGGCCCTGTGATTCTGTGTGTGATTCTGTATTTATAATTATACACAACTTACAAATACTATAGAAATCCAATCTGCCTCCTGGACAAACAAAGCCCAGAAGGGACTCAAAGACTCTCACTCCCAGACAGACAAACAATCAGTAAAGCTTACTTGTTATCTGTTAGTGGAAGGCATTAGAGCAGAGCAAAGGACAAGTGAAAGGAATCACAGAATCAAGCAGGTTGGAAGAGACCTCCAACACCATCCAGTCCAACCTATCACCTAGACCTACCCAATCAACTAGACCATGGCACTAAGTGCCTCATCCAGTCTCTTATTGAACACCTCCAGGGATGGTGACTCCACCACCTCCCTGGGCAGCCCATTCCAATGCCAATCACTCTCCCTGCCAAAAAACTTCCTCCTAACCTCCAGCCTATACCTCCCCCAGCACAACTTAAGGCTGTGTCCCCTTGTTCTGTTGCTGGTTGCCTGGAAGAGGAGAACAACCCTCACCTGGCTACAGCCTCCCTTCAGGTAGTTGTAGACGGAAATGAGGTCACTCCTGAGCCTCCTCTTCTCCAGGCTGCACACCCCCAGCTCCCTCAGCCTCTCCTCACAGGGCTTGTGTTATGAAGTGGTAATTAATTAATGCAAGATTTTTCCAAAATTAATAGTTTATCAATTTTAATGTTCAGAACTCTCACTACTGATTTTAATATTAATGAGTTCTTTGCATGGTCATGGAAACTTTATACAGATAATAACACAGTATCTAGAAATAGCCAGCAAAAATATTAAAGTTAATTGAACTTGAAGAGAAGATTCTTGAGGCCAAATACTGCTTGCTGTCGATATACTGTCTGTCCACTAGATGGACTCAAGGAGCTCCTTCCTGCACAAGGCAATGGTGAATCACAAAGAGGCTTTAAATATCTACTCACAAAATATTACCTCCCGACTCACAGGGCTAGCTACAGCTTCAGACAGTACCCAAATGCTGTCAGGGAATTCTGCTACTGTCTTGTCGCCAAGGCTTCTGATTCTTCCCAATCTTCACAGGCTGGGGAAAGGAGACAGTCAATTCCTGACCTTGTCTCTTGGCTCTTCTGGATCATCTGTGTATCTCCAGGACTGCCCGTAATGGCAGGTGACTTTCAGATGCAGGCAGGATGTCTTGTGATATGCAGTCTTAGCACAATGTCACCATGGCTATGCAGGCCAATTGCATGGAGGCATTTAGAGCCTGCTCCCGGTAAACTCGAGACAGGCAGTTTCCAGGCAATTTGCAGAGCTAGCTTATAGCTATAGCATAATACTGCTGAAGGCAATAAGGCTGTAAGGTTGTCTACTGCCAAAAACAGAGAACAATAGCAGCAGACAACAGCAAGTGTGAATACAACAGCAGAGCACACTGCATTACCTGCTCAACTCTTTTTGTCAATGTAGCTGAGACTAATGGGCCTTTGGACACAGAATAACCAATCAGAGTGGCAGTTATCCAAGCCTGACTACACACAGGCTTGCTTTACCCAAATTTGAGAAACGCGTAGGGCTTGCACAAGGCAGGCGCAAGCCAAGTGCATGCACCTTGTCTACAGCAGAAGCAAAACAAGTCTGGGCAGGCCAGAGTCCCCAAAACTCAGTGGCTCCACACTCCCTGTCATCCTTCCTGTGGTGGCTTCTCCCCAAAACAGAAGGAAGGAGTGCAGAAAACATGCCTGAGCAAGCCAGCATATGTACAAGCCCATTTTGGGTTATCAAGCCTACCATGACAGCTTGTGCTCCAAGCTCCTCACCAGCTTCATTGCCCTTCTCTGGACACATTCCAGTACCTCAGTATCTCTCTTGAATTGAGAGGCCCAGAACTGGACATAGGACTCAAGGTGTGGCCTGACCAGTGCTGAGTACAGAGCAAGAATAACCTCTATTGCCCTGCTGGCCACACTGTTCCTAATCCAGGCCAGGATGCCATTGGCTCTCTTGGCCACCTGGGCACACTGCTGCCTCATCTTCAGCCTACTACCTACCAGCACCTCAAAGTCCCTCTCTGCCTGGCTGCTCTCCAGCCACTCTCTCCCCAGCCTGTAGTGCTGCTTGGGATTGTTGTGGCCAAAGTGCAGAACCCTGCACTTAGCCTTGTTCAGTCTCATCCCATTGGCCTCTGCGCACCCATCCAGCTTGGCAAGGTCCCTCTGCAGGGCTCTCCTACCTTCCAACAGATCAACACCTGCTCCTAGCTTGGTGTCATCTGCAAACTTACTGATGCTGGACTCAATCCCCTCGTCCAGGTCATCAATAAAGATATTGAACACGATCAGGCCCAGCACAGATCCCTGGGGAACATGACTAGCGAATGGCTGCCAAATAGATGTGACTCCATTCACCACCACTCTCTGGGCCCAGCCCTCCAGTTCTTGACCCATTTCAGAGTGAATCTGTCCAAGCCATGAGCTGCCAGCTTGGCCAAGAGCTTCTTGTGGCAGGCAGTGTCAAAGGCTTTGCTGAAGTCCAGGTAGACTCCATCCACAGCCTGCCCCACATTCACCAGGCAGGGAACCTGATCATAAAAGGAGATCAGGTTGGTGAGGCAGGACCTGCCCTTCCTAAACCCATGCTGGCTGGGCCTGATCCCTTGGCCATCCTATAGGTGCTTTGTGATGGCACTCAAGATGACCTGTTCCATCACCTTGCCTGGCACTGAGGTCAGGCTGACAGGTCTGGAATTTTCCAGTTCCCCTTCCAGCCCTTCTTGTGGATGGGCATCACATTGGCAGCTTCCAGTCATTAGGGACCTCTCCAGTGAGCCAGGACTGCTGATAAATGATGGAGAGCAGCTTGGCCAGCTCATCTGCCAGCTCTCTCAGCACCCTAGGATGGATCTCATCCAGTACCATGGACTTGAGAGGATCTAAGTGGCTCAGCAGGTCCCTTACTGCTTTGTCCTGAATTACAGGGGGACTATACTGGTCCCTGGCTCTACCTGCCTGGTCAGGAGGCCAGTTGTCCTGGAGACAACCTGTCCCACTATTGAAGATTGAGGCAAAGAAGGTGTTAAGTACTTTTGCCTTTACCTCATCTTTTGTTACTATATTCCCTTCCAAATTCAGTGAAGGTTGGAGGTTGTCCTTGCCCCTTCTTTTGCCATTAATATACTTACAGAAACTTTTTTTATTCTCCTTTACAGCAGTGGCAGCCTAAGTTCTAAATGGGCTTTTGCCTCTCTCATTTTTTTCCTAAAAGGCCTAGCAACATCCTTAAACTCTTTCTGGGATACCTCCCCTTTTTTTCCCTTCTTTTAGAAGCTCCTTGCCCATCCAGTCCAGCTGTCTCCCTCTAATTTATTTACATTCTGCACCAAGCTTTCAAGGAAGTCCTGCTTTCTCAGTGGGAATTTCCCAGTAAGTCTTAAACTACCACATTATGAAACCTTCTGTCTATCTCAGACTTAGTTGCTTTAATACTATGAGGCCTTTTACCTGTTTAGTGCAACTCAGCTACCCTATCTAACAGATCACCAATCTGTGTACACCTTGTACAGTACATCCTTTATCCTAGGAGAAAGGTCTGTGCACCCGTTGTAAGCTACTTCTACCTTGTCATCTGGGTATCTGCACTGAAGCCTCTTTCCTTACTAGGTCTGTCTGGGTAGAAACATCAGACATCTCACAGGCTTTCTACATGGAAGTGCTGGTCTTACCCTGGAGTCAAGCACATATCATTGTGGCAGAGACCTTGAGCTCTTTACTGGCCTACAGACCTACAAGCAGTTTGCTTTCTACATGCCCTGGCTTATATGTCATGCTCTGCTTGGCTGTTCTGGTCACAGTGCTCCTGGGAGAAGTGAAATCACCTGTGTCTGTTCCTAGTAACATCCAAGTTATGACAGCTGCTCTCACAAGAGCTGCCTACACCACACAGGTTTCCAGAATGTTTTTTGGGTTCTTGGACTCTGGGAAACACGCTGTTCAACTCAACCTGACACTAATCTGCAGCAGTAGCTGTCATCACCACTGTGTCCCATGCTGACTGTCGTCAAAACAAGCTGACAGATACATGCACACTTGGCACCTCTTCAGCATAAAACTATTTTGCTGATTTTGACAAAACAAAGGTGCCCCTTTTCTTATTCTCTTATCAGTTTTTCAGACAATCTGTGTCATGAATTATATTCAGTTCTTTTCAGAGATGTTTTTCTTTTAGCAGCATGTAACATTTGAAGTTTCATAAAATATATTGAAATAAATGTTTTTTAATTAATAAAATTATTACTTATAATAAAATTAATAAAATTATTTTATTTTAGTAAATTAAAAAATAATAAAATTCTATGTTTTGGGTTTAATAATCTGCTGCCCCATAACATTTATTTTTTTTTTAAGAATTTTTTTTTAGAAGCAACCAGGTACGAAGAGACCTCCAAGATCATCCAGTCCAACCTAGCACCCAGCCCTATCCAGTCAACCAGACCATGGCACTAACTGCCTCATCCAGGCTTTTCTTGAACACCTCCCTGGGCAGCCCATTCCAATGTAAATCACTCTCTTTGACAACAACTTCCTCCTAACATCCAGCCTATACTTCCCCCGGCACAACTTGAGACTGTGTCCCCTTGTTCTGTTGCTGGTTGCCTGGGAGAAGAGACCAACCCCACCTGGCTACAACCTCCCTTCAGGTAGTTGTAGACAGCAATGAGGTCACCCCTGAGCCTCCTCTTCTCCAGGTTAAACACCCCCAACTCCCTCAGCCTCTCCTTGCAGGGCTGTGCTCCAGGCCCCTCACCAGCTTTGTCATCCTTCCCTGGACACGTTCCAGCACCTCAACATCTCTCTTGAATTGAGGGGCCTGGAACTGGACACAGCACTCAAGGTGTGGCCTGACCAGTGCTGAGTACAGGGGAAGAATAACCTCCCTTGTCCTACTGGCCACACTGTTCCTGATTCAAGCCAGGATGCCATTGGCTCTCCTGGCCACCTGGGCACACTGCTGGCTCATCTTCAGCTACTATCTAACAGTACCCCCAGGTCCCTTTCTGCATGGCTGCTCTCCAGCCACTCTGTCCCCAGCCTGTAGCACTGCTTGGGGTTGTTGTGGCTAAAGTGCAGAACCTTGCACTTGGCTATGTACTGACTCAAGCATCATCAATGTTGATAACTTACAGACTGCCATGATCTAGTTGATTGGATAGAGCTGGGTGATATGCTGGGCTGGATGATCTTGGAAGTCGTTTCCAACCTGGTTGATTCTATGATAGGGGCCTGAACCTAGGCTTCTATAAGTAACTTTCTCCCCTACAAGATAGGATCACAGTCAAACAGACATGCTATACTAAACAGTGTTGAACAAAACCAAAAACAACCAAAAAATGGCAACAATGATAAAACCAACCAGTTTTGTAGCATATGGTTGAAAAAAAATTCCAATTTTAGAAAATTCTGTATGTATTTATATTGTTATAGCTAATGGTTTGGTACTACAGCATAATGAATTTATGTACCTGGAAATGCTGGCTTTTACTTGTGCATATTATGATACCAGAAATAAGCTACAATCTTTCCTCTCTTACATATAGCGTTTCTAAGCTTGTCCATGTGAGGAACATTTAGCATATAAGATTCTAGTCCCATAAGCAAAATTCTTGCTCTTCCATACTTGTCTTTCTAGCTCTGTTGTCTATGAACTATCTGAAGTGACTCCTGTAATAACAACCAATTTTTGGTAAATGTTCAGCAATTATGCCATATGCTTTTTTTTTCTTTTTTAACCAAACACCTCACCTCCTTCATAACTTCTTCTTGTCATCTTGTATTCAATGCAAATATATGACTGAAATTTCTTCACACTTTTTAAGCATAACTGAAGATTAAATGAATATTCACAGGCTACATTAACTTGCTTTTTATCCTGATACATTTGCTCTCATCTTGTGCAAATGCTCTCCATAGTAATAAGACTGAAAAGCTTTCCATAACAAGTACTGTTTGGTGTCAGGTTTCTATTAAACAAAGCACCTCAACTGACACTTCAAAAGCAAAACATAATTTAGTATTTGCAAAGAAAGAATAAATCACAGTCAAGATCAGATACTTTACAGATTCAGTTTGCATTTAACATAGTGAATTTAAAGAACAGATGACAAATTTAGTACTAATATATATGTACCCAGAGCAAATTCATATAATAAATATGCACTTACATAAACAAACCTATTCCCTTGCTGTCTTTCAGCCTGTTTTGATTGTTTTGTAGGACTGCAAAAGAAGTAGCTCCTTTGTGTTGTGCATACACAAGGGTTCTTGGTGTGTGCTGGTTTGAGGCTAATTGGAATATTTTAATGGGAGAAATTAGATCACTGGTTATGAAAAGAAAATAATGATGAGGTGAAAATAATGATGAGGTCTGTATTATTCATTGGTTTGCTGAGAGGGATAAAAAGTCAAAATAGGAACAATCACTCTCAGTCTGGTTTGTGCTGCTGGATCTAATCGCTCTGGTCTGTGACACTGTTCCCTTTCACTTCTTTGATCTGCTCTAATAGCTCTTCTCTGATCTCAGCTAACAACTAACACATAAGCTTTGCTGGCTTTTAAGCTTTGCTTGCTTCTGTTATTGTTTATATGAGACAAAGAGGGAGAAAAGGGGGCTGGATTTGAGCCCTTCTGGGCAGTTTCTTTGACATGAGAGAGTTTGGATTTCTGTATTATTTCTAATTTGTATATTATTGTAAATACTTGTAAATATTGTATACATATGCGTGTATGTTTTGCCATCTGAGTTAGTCCAGTAAATTTCAAATAGTGGGGGAGAAAGTTCCTTGACCCACATCATTGGTGTTACTACCTCATGACAAAAAACCTTATGCAAAACCAGATAAACACATACTCTCTGGTTTCTGTACAGAAAAACACATGTTTTGTTATAAAACTGTGATGGTTTGGGTGTTAGCCACCCCTCCACACTTAAGAAAAGTCACCCAGACTAGACAGCCACTGGAAATTAAAGAACAAAGCTATATTTACATCTTAGCACAATATACAAGCAGATATTTACACTATATACAGTTATATACAGAAATATACAAGTTAAAAATACAGAAACACAACGCCCCTCCTAGAAACCAGAGTGGGATCCCAACCACCCTTCTACCTTCTTCCCACGCCTCTACCTTACCTCAGACTTTGCCTTATGCTCAAGGTGAGTTCAGAGGATCGGCCAGGGCTCTCAACCACCTTTCCACTTTCTTCTCGAAACTCAACTAGCACATACAATGTCAAAAAATACATTTGTTTACATATGAATTCCTGTCGTCTGGCGTGCTATCTTTGCTTTAAGCTCTTCAGAAATTGGACTGGTTATTGGTCTCAACTGCTTTATACCCTCTATTTACTGAGGTCCTCAGACTATGCTCATTTGCAGTGGTGCAACCTCTCCTAACTTGTCTACACTCAGACAAAACTGCATGAGTAAGCAGTATTGTTTTTTCGGCTGACTATTTGTGGCTGTGATTCCTTCGACACAAATAGGTACTAACATCCAAATTTTTCATTTATCTGTAACATTGTTTTGATATATATTGCAACACACATAGCAATAATACCCACACATGCTCTGTCATTTGTTAGATTACACTACCATTCTACTGTGTTCAATATGAATTAGTTCAGGTACCAGCAGTCTAACTAACTGGAGCTATGGCCATAATCAGCCACTTTAATTTAGCTCTCAGATGGATTTTGCTGCTGCAATTAAGAGCTTACTACTACAGTGACAGCTATTTTAAAAGCTTAAGAATACCTAGAAGGCAGTATAAGCACACTCTTTTTCTGATGAAAAATACCAATAAAGAAATTGATAAAACACAAGAGATGCTGATGGAAAACAACTTAGTACTTCTGTGAAAACCTTGAAATTCCTTAGATATCAAAATTTTCAGATATTTAATACCTCTGAAATAGCTTCAGTCAAAATACAACATTCCCTGCTTTTTCACTTGCTGTATTTCATACAAGAAAACACTATCTTATGAAATTTTTTCCTTGTATTTTTGCTTTATTTCCCATTTCTGCCCTTTAAACTCAGTTTCAACTGAGTGAAGAAACCAGCAATGATAGATTAAATTACACAGAAAAGATGTTGTAACTGCAGTGCAAATTGAATACTAAAAGTCCAAAGAAAGCAGCCTTGCCTGAAATGTGCATAAATCAATTCATTATATTGATTTGAAAAGACTTGTGCTTTAATACATAGCTCAACAAATGCCAGTGTTGATAAAGTCTTATATTTCAGTGGGCAAGACCTACTGAAAAGTTAGTAGTCTGTGAGACATTTAACATCTTTATTTTCTCTAAATGGTGCAACTATTGGGAGTTCCTTAAACTCTTATTTCTAACCATATTTAATTTGTCACCTAGTGAAAACCCAAATTCAAAGTAAAAATTAAGGATCAAGCTGGTACTTTGTGAACACCTTTAAAGACTATATTTGTGAGATAATGTTTTTTATATTACATCTTTGTTTCTGGGTTTCTTCAATATCCAGAGGCAGCTGAACTAGATGGCCTTTGGAGGTCTCTTCCAACACCTAGACCATTCTATAATTCTATGAGTCTATGATTTCACACAACAAAATAAAATCTTGCTCCTCTCTCCAGATGTAGCCTTCTAGTCTGCACTCCCAAGGTAGTATACAAGATAACAGTGCCCTTTGTCCCTATACCAGCCCTTGTGCTAAACTAGAAACACTGAGCATTATCATTTTTTAGAAGCTGACACTGTTTGCAAAAACATGCCATTTATTTCACACAGTGAAGCTAAATAGAAGAGATTGTGCTGAAAAGTTAAATCATAGAACATAATTAATTCTGTTCTAACTCAATTCAGTACAGATGTAAAGTTATATCTATATTATTTACGGAGGTGGTTTATGTAATTATATACTTATTTAAACATATATCTTCCTAAGAGTTTCAATACTTTGCAGAATACTTTATGATGGCATTGTTAGTTATTAACAAACAATTAACAGAAAGTTTTTCTTTTCTTTGTAAATTATTAACTGCAGCTGCAGGGTTCTCTACAAAACAGAGCTTCCTCCTTTCCAGAAGATGACTTAGAATCATAAAATCATAGAATCAAACAGGTTGGAAGAGACCGCCAAGATCATCCAGTCTAACCTACCACTCAGTCCTATCCAGTCAACTAGACCATGGCACTAGGTGCCTCATTCAGGCTTTTCTTGAACACCTCCAGGGACAGTGACTCCACCCATTCCAATTGGCAGCCCATTCCAATGCCAATCACTCTCTCTGCCAACAACTTCCTCCTAACATCCAGCCTAGACCTCCCCCGGCACAACTTTAAGACTGTGTCCTCTTGTTCTATTGCTGGTTGCCTGGGAGACGAGACTTCTAGCATTATTTAACACCTGTGGATACATCGCCAAAGTGACAGGTATCTTGGACTAAACACACTGAGCAAGCACCAGCCTGAAAACAAGAAAGGCCAAACTAGCTTTTGTAAGGGTATATGGAAGACAAGTGTCAGATGTTTTAAGTGTAAGTGGCCCTAGGCATCTGATGTAGTTGGCTTTGCCCCTGCTCACTGCAGGAGCAGTTGGACAAGATGACCTTTGAGAGTCCCTTCCAAACTGATGCAACTTGGAATCCGTGAATCTGATCAATGACATTTTCCAATGCAGCAAAGGAGAATAGAATGAAATTGTAAACAGAAACACACAGGGACACAAACCTGGCCAACATATGTCAAGGGAGGCACTGATGAGAACAAGATTTGCTAAGTCACACTAATCAAGAGTGTGGGAATGTCAATTCCATCAAGGTTATCTTGATCTGGATCTGCTTAGTCGAGAAACCAAGGGAAAGGGGGGAAACTAGAAACCAAAATATACTAAGGCACATATGACAAAGCAAATATGGAGACAGTGCAAAAAACCAAACCTTGCCAGTCACACTAGCTGACAGGCTATCAAGACACTACAGCTACTACTTTGGGGAAGATCACCCAGAATTTGCAACTTCTCTTAACTGCTTCTCTGTATAATCTCATTCTTTGTCCCATGTGTTTGTATCTGCAAAGACTGTGTCAGATACTAGGGGGATCTGTGTGTGCAAACAGAATTTGGAGTCAACCATGGAGTCAGATCAGGCGGTGTGGGCACCCCCCGGCCTGTGGTGTCAGATACTGGAGTAAGTAGGTGGATTCCAGTGTGAGCTACTGGAGCAGGTAAGGAGATTTAAACTCCAGCTGTGGTGTGGAAACACTGTGTCTTCCAAAGACCTGCTGCAGAGGATCACCAGCACGATTGAACCACCAGCATGATCGAGACAAATGACAGATTCAGCACTGGTGACTGGATCAGGGTCACAGGTTACAGGTCATGTACCTGGTGCCAGCTGCCTGGGAGGGTGTCTGTATCCTCCCCTGAACTGGTGTCCATAAGGTGTTCATGTACAATTACCAGCAAACTTCAGGCTGGACCAGTTGGCAAGCAAGAAGCCCTGGGTTGGTGCAAGAGCCTAAGGCTGGCAGACAATCTGTGCTGGAGTGCCCAGGGGGACCCACAAGTCCAGGGTGCAATGAAGTGAGCGTGCAAGTGCTGGGTGCTTGCAGGTTGTGAACATGGAGAGTGTTCTTATAAGCTGCACTACTGACCTTCCACCTCTGCCAGCCCAGGAGAAAGACAGAGGTGGAATGTGAGCCCTCCTAGTTGCCTGACTGCTCCCTAGACATTTATAAGTTCTCTGTGGGTTCTGCTGCATGTGGCTTCTTTTCTTTCTGATACCAGTCCGTTCAGTCATTATCACCACCTATATCATTACCTTATCCAGCAGAAATCTCTCTGGATCTTAAGATGCCAACTCTATTGATGAAAACAGAAATAGTATTTCTTTTTGACTCCTCCAAAGAAAAGAGTAAGCTGAATTTCACAAGTTTCACATATAGATACAAAACCCCAAATGAAAAGAAATAAAAAAGCTGTCATAAAATCTTGGCTATTTCAAAGTAAATACTAAAATTAAAATGTCTACACCAGTGCCACTTTCATTTTACAGATGATAACAGGACTCCCATGACAACTCACTGATTTTTCATGGTAGCATCTTTGTTACTGTGCACATACACTTTGAGTATTCGGGAGCGAAATGAGGCTTCAGTTTGAAAACAGAAAAGAATTTGCATGTTTCCTGCCTCATTTGCTTTGGAAATAAATAATGAATGTGATCAATGCAAATAATTACAGTGAAGAAGGAACAGTTCTATGAAAGCTGCTTTAGAGTGATCGATCTTCATTCCAGTACTGACAGGAAAGGGATAGTTCAGGGGGTTTTCTTTCCTGATTTCTTTTGTGTAATAGGATATCCTTGCTATAGAGTAGTAAATTGACCTTACCTCAACTAACAACTCTACCTCCTGGGCCTTTTCCAGCCCCCACTTCCAAACCCCCCTTCCCCATCAGTGTAGTGGGAAGGGGCACCTTGTGAGAGCAGGTTGTGTTAACAAAGCACAACTGAAAACATTCTTGTTGCTTCTTTGGATCACACTTAGGGATAGATTTTCTAAACAGTCATGTCTTTATTGCCTTCATCTTCCTTCAGAGCCAAAATTAAGCAAGCTAAGCAGGGTGAAGGATAGAAAAATGGGATAATGGTCAGGCATTCAATCCCACAAGTGAGGCACCTGGAACCTTTTAGGGCAGTGATCCCTTCTGAAGGCCAGTTCTTGAAAGGCTAACAGCCCCCTAATGACAGTCCTGATAATCATGCTCATGCCTTCCAGTCCTCTACACCATGCATACCAATCCTGCAATTATAATTCATGCATATTTATTAAGTTTCTGCATTCAGCAACACCACGTCCCCCTAGATATATTAATTATACAGAGAAAATTTTCTTCATAAATCATCATATCATAAACTATGCACTTATCAGGAACACATTCTGAGCAGATTGGTACTGCTGCATTCTTTTTTTTTAATCAGGTGCAGCACATATTGCAATGCATTCCACAGATGAAAGATGCTTCCTCTTAAGGCAATTTAGCTGAACAAAAGCACTTTGAGCTGAAAGAACTCTTTACTCTCTTCTTTACTACAGACTGCTAGCTGAGGCCCAGAGTTTGTAATAAAAACATTAAATGGCATTTTGAGGTGTTTCAAATTAAGTTAAAAGATACCTCCTGTTGTGGAGGCAGGGAATTAACATGGCTGAGTCAGGAATATATATAAAAATAGAATTATTTTATTTTCCTGAAAACCCACCCCCAAAAGTATATATAGAAATTAATTTAATTAGCAGTTTCAGTTTCATTGATAATATCTTACAAAGGATACTACAGATAAATTTGGCCACTTTAGAAGTCAGGAAATGGAAAAGGTTAATATACACAGCTTTCCCAGTATTAATCAGGCTGAGCAGAAAGCTTACTCACAGGTGAGCAAGGCTGTCTGAGAGAAAGGGCAGTCCAGATGCTTGTCAGCTTTCGCTTTCAAAGGACATCCGAGGCTCATTAGGCCTATTAAGCTTGCACAAAGAGTGCTTATGGAGGGAAGCTGTCCAAAGCAGGGATGGTCCTGTCCATCAGGAGCTCGTCCTTCGGAGCACCAGGGGGACTTTTTCTGCAGGAACTATCCAGGTGGGGGAGAATTCTAAGGTGGGAAGAACTCCAATACTTATCCCTTTTCTAGACAAAGAGTTGATTTACCACTTCCTAGATGCGAAGGCCACAAGTCAATCACCAGCCCGATTCCAGCACAGGCATCTGCACAGGTCACCCCTAATGCCAGAAGGAGCACTTTGCTCCCCCTGCTTCAAGCCTGCAGGGCAGAGGAGGGGAACAGGCTTTTCATGCTTTTCCTCTTCCATTCAAGCCATGGAGGGAGAGGAATTTTGGGGTATCCAGGACACCTCCAAATGGATTTTAAATTTTTTTTTTCATAATTACCATCACACAGCTTCATTACAGTTCGGAACTACAAGAAAGTGAAAACTCCCACCAAACTCACTCATCTATTTGACAATCATGATACTCACACTTAGCGCAATGGACCCCAGTTTTACACCCCTTTAAGATTTGTTCAGTCAGTTCTCTAGCTGTATCAGTATGACAGAGAATTATCTTCCCCATGTCCTAGTCCATTTCTTCTCTGCTGTGTTGTATTTTGAGTGTCTCATCTGGTTAAGCTCCCCACTGGAACAAGGGTTACTTTGATGGAGGGGTATTAATGGATGTGCCATAGGCTTTTTTCCCAAAACTAATATTGTTTATTAGTTTTGATACTTAGGACACTTGCTACCCACCCAGTAAACTTTAATAATATTTAGGTTCTTTGCAATGGTCATGGAAACATTATGTAAAGGAATAACTGAATCTAGAACAGATAACTGGCAATAATACAACATTAAATGCAACTGAACTGGAAGAGAAGTTCTTGCAGTCAATATACCACTTGCCCAGTAGATGGACTCAGGAAACTTCTTTCTGTTTGAGACAGGATAGGATTCAATTAGATTCAATTACAGAGTCTGCTAAAGAGGCTTTGAGTATTTACTCACAAAATATTATTTCCCAATTCACAGGGCTAACTACAGTTTCCAGACAGTACCCAAACACTTGCAGGGAATTCTGTTGGTGTCTTGCCAGCTGCTGAGGCTTCTGATCTTCCCAGGCTCTTAGCGAGGTGCTGGGAGAAAAGTAGACAATCTCTGATCTGGTCCTCGTTCATCTTGGCCTCAGACTCAACAGGGAGGTTTGCAGAGGGGCAGGCAGGATGTCTTGCAAATGTGCTGTCATGTCAGCAGACTGGTTGGTGTGTCACACTGGCTAAGCAAGCCTATTGCATGGAGGCATTTGTTGCCTATTCCTGGTAAACTGGAAGCAGTTTCCAGGCAGACAAACCCAAAGCATTAGGGTTTGTTACTATGTAGCAGGGATAGCTTATAGTTTAGCAAACATAATGTTGTAGAGCATGGCAGTATGCAAGGAGGCAGGATGCAAGGAGGCAGTAGCACTGGCAGGAGCAGAGAGCACAATAAGGCAGAAACAACGGCAGCAGCAACATGCAGCAAGCACACTGTCTCTACGTGCTCATCCCTTTTTTATCATTGTAGCCCGAGTCTAATGGGCCTTTGGACACAGATTAGCCAATCAGAATGGCAGTTAGCCAAGCTTAACCACAATAGGTGAAGTCAGGGCTTGCTTTTACCTTTTAGGGCAGAACACAAACAAGTGTATAAACATGTGCAGCTATCCTATAAACAAGTTCAGACTGACATGGAGGCACCAAGCCCTTTTGTGTTCCTTTCCCACAGTTGCTTTCCCCAACAACAGAAGTGGGGAGAGCAAAAAAACATGTCTGAGCAAGATAGGATATGTTCAGGCCTATTTTGGTCTGTTCAGGCTTTCCACAACAGTTAGAGATTACAAGACATTTGTCAGCTGTTTGGAGAACATTCCATCTTCCTCTTCACCCCGGATGGGTGGGCTATAACAGACTCCCATCATGATACCTACTGTGTTACCCCTCATCCTTACCCACAGCCATTGAGCCCTATACAATTGAAACATTTCCTAACAGAGAGCCAACCTGTCAATTCTCCATGCTTGCCTATCCTCTGCGAAGAGCTTATAATTGTCCATTGCAGCACTTCAGTCATAACAGTCATCCCACCATGCTGTGTGATGGCATTACCTTGGGCTTGTTTTATTACCATAGGCTAATATCTCAAATACCTAGGGCCCTCACATTTCAGCTGCACCCACTTCAAAACCAGGCCTTTTTTCCCTTTGGAACTCCATGAGCTCACTACCTGTTTTGGAATATTTGTTTAAGATTCCTACATGCTGTAGCATAGTCTGGTTTTGCCACATGCTATTTTTGAGCTTTTTCTTTCACTTAGAATGCAAGCTAAAAAAAAAGAAAAAAGAAAGTTACCGTCTTAGGTGTGAGAGAGTGGCACTGGTGGCCTTAAAAGGTAAATTGAGGAGGTGGTTTGAAATACCCCAGACTATCTGCACAGGCACAGATGTCCAAATACTTCAATGAATCACACACCATGAATGTCTAATAGGTAGGTGGAATAATTGTTTAAGGTAGGTGTGACTTTGTGAAAGCTCCTGTATAAATAGCCATGAAAACTTCACTTCTGGTCCCGTGGGACTTTGGAAGCAATCCCCCCATCTGCCTTATTCAGCACTAAATAAATGCAAATGCTTCGTCTTTTATAAGAAGTTCTTTAAATACAGCATCAATGGTGACTAAGTCATGGGTATTTTGGTACATAATGGCTCCCACCTCTCCTGTTTTTTGCTCAAGATGTACATTTCAACCCCAACAGCTACATATGCATTAAAATTTTATTTTGAAGCCAAGAATTGCTAGAAGATTTATCAACTATAATGCATTGCAGATAAACAGTTTGGAAACACATTCACCCATTGCTTTACTTCATGCTACTTAACAACTTAAAAACAGAGCTGCCTTTTAGCCTTCACTAAAGTGGCATCCTGGCCTGCATCAGGAATGGTGTGGTCAGCAGGAGCAGGGTGGGCATTCTGTCCCTGTACTCTGCACTGGTTAGACCACACCTTGAGTACTGTGTTCAGTTCTGGGGCCCCAGTTTAGAAGGGACATTGAGATGCTTGAGAGTGTCCAGAGAAGGGCAATGAGGTTGGTGAGTAGCCTTGAGCACAGCCCTACGAGGAGAGGCTGAGGGAGCTGGGATTGGTTAGCCTGGAGAAGAGGAGGCTCAGAGGTGACCTTATTGCTGTCTACAACTACCTGAGGGGAGGTTGTGGCCAGGAGGAGGTTGCTCTCTTCTCTCAGGTGGCCAGCGCCAGAACGAGAGGACACAGCCTCAAGCTACGTCAGGGGAAATTTCGGCTCGAGGTGAGGAGAAAGTTCTTCCCTGAGAGAGTCATTGGACACTGGAATGGGCTGCCCGGGGAGGTGGTGGAGTTGCCATCCCTGGAGCTGTTCAAGGCAGGATTGGACGTGGCACTTGGTGCCATGGTCTAGCCTTGAGCTCTGTGGTAAAGGGTTGGACTTGATGATCTATGAGGTCTCTTCCAACCTTGGTGATACTGTGACTCATCTACAGAACCTTGCACTTGGTCTTGTTGAACCTCCTGAGATTGGCTTGTGCCCACCTCTGCAGCCTTTCCAGGTCCCTCTGGATGGATCCCTGCCCTCCAGCCTGCCTGCTGCACCACACAGCTTGGTGTCATCAGCAAACTTGCTGAGGCTGCACTCAATGTCTCTGTCCATGGCAGTGACAAAGGTGTTGAATGAGACTGGTCCCAGGGCTGATCCCTGAGGGACTCCACTTGGACATGAACCCACTGACAGTCACTCTTTGGGTGTGGCCATCAAGCCAGTTCTTTATCCATCTCGTGGTCCACCCATCAAACCCATGTGTCACCAGATTGGAGGTCAGATGTGGTGTGGGACAGTGCCAAAGGCCTTGCTCAGGTCCATGTAAATGACATCAGTTGTTCTCCCCTCATCTATGAATGTTGTGACCTGTTCATAGAAACCATAGAAGGACCTGTTCATAGAAGGTTTGTCAGGCAGGATTTGCCCTTGTTGAAACTATGCTGTTGTTTAAGGACAACACATAGCAAGTCTCAAAACCACCTCTCCCTGGATGCATAATCCTGAAAGCATTACAGCATCAGGCATTTAAAATTTCAAGGCTAACAGCCACATATTTGAAGCATCTACATCTTACAGCAAGATCTGATTACACTGACCCACTGCAGAAAAGAACTTACTGCTTTTATGTGAGGTGTGACAGTAGGTACAAGTGCCATAGAAAATACTCCAAATTCAATAGTCCCTTACTGCCATTTATGTTTGCAGTCATCCTCTAATGGCTAATTTGGGATACATGCACAGGCTTTGAGAATCTGAAACAGATCCCAGAGATACTGCCTCTAAGAATATTCCATGAGGGAAGATCACAAGTAATATATTTGGATGTTTTCCTTACACACACCACATCCACTTTAGAGCAAGTTAATCACAGTATCATAGAATGGTTTAAGTTGGAAGGGGCCTCAAGGATCATCCAGTTCCAACCCCTCACCACAGGCAGGGACACCTCCCACTAGAACAGGTCACTCAATGCTTCATCCAGCCTGGCCTTGAACACCTCCAGGGAGGGAGCAGCCACAACCTCCTTAGGCAACCTCTTCAAGTATTTCACCACCCTCACTGTAAAGAACATTGCAGTTGGAAAAGACTCTTAGAATTATCAAGTCCAACAATTATTCCTACTCTACAAAGTTCACCCCTGAAACTATATCTTCAAGCAACACATCCAAATGACTTTTAGGCACATCCAGGGTTGGTGCCTCAACCACCTCCCTGGGCAGCCCATTCCAATGCCTGACCACTCTTGCTGGAAAAAACGTTTCCTAACTTCCAGTTGTATTGGTTGTAGTTTAAGCTTTTCATAGCCCAAAGCATAACAGAACACCACAATAATAGGATGCCTTCCCCTCACCCACCTTTGGAAAGAAAGGAACTTAATGTAGAGAATGAAAAGGGGTAAAATGCCCAAAGAATAGTCTTGCTTCAATTTGGAAGTTAAAAGAAAACCTTCAACAATAAATAAAAAGTATTTAAGGTAAGTGGAGTTACAAAAAGGTATAGGGAAGGGAAAAAAGGTACAAACATATACACAACCAGATTGACAGCAATGGACAGAGATAGATTCAGGAGGTGGTTGTCCCAGCTTTTGGTAAGTTGGCCATGTGGCAAAACCAGGAGCAGCAGGAACAAGGGTGCTGCTGCCTGGCAGGCAGGTCAAAGAGAAAGAGAATGTTTGTCTGTTTTTATAGGGGGTCTAGTCAGGAAGTGGGAGTGGACTAATCACTACACGTGGGATCAGGTTTAGACCACTCCCAGGACAGTTAACCCTTTACATCAGTCTAAACCTACCCAATGGCAGTTTGAGGCCATTCCCTCTTGTTCTATCACTATTTACCTGTGAGAACACACCAGCGCGGTATCTCCACAATGTTCTTCCAGGTAGCTGTAGACAGCAATGAGGTCTCCTCCCAGCCTCCTCTTCTTCAAACTAACCATCCCCAGCTTCCTCAGTGTATAGGGTTAATACTCCAGGGGTACTAACCCTGAACCTGACCTTAGGGGTCTTGGCCCCTCCCCAGGGGTAGGCCACACTCCAGGTGATGGTTAGCCCACTCCCCCCACTTCCTATGCTATAAAAGAGAGGGGCTTCCTGCTTCTCTCTCTCTTGCTTCGCTCCCTCTCCATACACACACACACACGCACACTGCATACCAGCACACCACGTGGCAGCCACAAGGCAGAGACACCATCACATTGCTCGGGTTGTATTCATCCCTTTTTGTATTTTGCTGTTTTCCCTTCCCTATCCTTTGTAAACTTCCCTACCTCCAATACCTTTTCTAAGTTATTGTTAAACTGTTCCTTTTTAACTTCCAAATCAAGTGAGATTGATTTATTTGGGGGTGCTTACCTCTCTCTCTCCCTGTATCTAATCCCTATCTTTGGGAAAAGGAGGGGGAAGAGGGGAGGGCACTCTATAAATTGTCATTGGGTCTATCAAATTTATTAGTCTCTGGGAACTTGCATTTGAACCCAAGACACTCAGTCACTCCTTATAAGATTTATTCTCCAGGCCCTTCCCTAGCTTCTTTGCTCTCCTCTGCACCGACTTCAGCACCTCCACAACCCTCTTGTAATGAGGTGCTCAAAACTGAATACAGTACTCAAGGTGCAGCCTCACCAGAGCCGAGTCCAAGGGGACAATCACCTCCCTGCTTCTGCTGGACACAGCACTTCCAATCCAAGCCAGGATGCCAGTGGCTTTCTTGGCCACCTGGGCACACTGCTGGCTCATATTGAGTTGTTTTTCTATTAGGTTCCTTTCTGCCACGCAGCTTTCCAGCCACATTGCCCCAAGCCTGTAGCGTTGCTTGGGTTTTTTGTGGCCCAAGTGTAGGACCTGACATTTGGCCTTATTGAAGCTCATGCCATTGATATTGGCCCATGGATCTAACCTTCTGTAGAGCCTCCCTACCCTCCTGCAGATCAACACAGCCACCCAACTTGGTGTCACTGCAAACTTCCTGCTGACACACTCTGTGTTTTCATCAAGGTCATCAATAAAGGAAAAAAGAGAAGTGGTCCTAACATTGAGCCCTGGGGCACACCACTTGTGACTGGATGCCAGATGGATTTAACTCCATTGACCACCACCCTTTGAGCTCTTTTGTCCATCAGTGAAAGCTTTTATCCAGTAGAGCTGTGCCCTTCCAAGCCATGAGCAGCCAGTTTGTCCATGAGAATTCTGTGGAAAACAGTGTCAAAAGCTTTTTGGAAGTCTAGGTAGACAATATCCACAGCCTTTCTTTCATCCATTAGCTGGGTCACCTTGCCATAGAAGGAGATCAGGTTCATCAGGCATGATTTACCTTTCATAAACCCATGCTGGTTGGGCCTGATCCCATTTGTTCTCTATATGGCATGGAATAGCCTCCAAGATGTTCTGCTCCATGACCTTCCCTGGTACCGAGATCAGATTGACAGGTCTATAGTTTCCTGGATCCTCCTTTCTTCCTTTCTTGCAGATAGGTGTCACATTTGCTACTCTCCAGTCCATTGGCACCTCCCCAGTTACCAAGACTTCAAGTAAATAATGAAGAGCAGCTTGGTGAGCATATCTGCCAGCTCCTTCAGTTCCCTTAGGTGTAGCACATCCAGTCCCATAGACTTTTGTGGGTCTGATTTGTTTAGCAGATCACTGACCACTTCCTCATTTATTGTGATGAGATCATTCTGGTTCTCCTCCCTGACCCCCGGTTCATGAGGCTGGGTGTCCAGAGAACTGCTGGATCCAGTGCTTTCCTCCTTTTTTTTTTTTTTTTTAACACAAACAAACAAAACCACCCAAAAAAACCAGCCTTCTGGCACTTAAAATTTCTTAACAGCTATGCAGTCTGGTAGAACTTAAACACGTGGTAGTTAATGGCTCAGAGAGGTCTGTTCTGTAACTTTGCCACAGTAACACCATGAGCCAGTGCTGACAATAGCTGCATGTTTCTAATCTCTTGAAAGTAAGGGTACGAAACAGCTGGGCATCAACACTTCTCTCCAGACTGCTCCTCTCTGTTGCTATCAATTCAGAGCTTTAAGAGTCTCTTTCAGGATGAGAGTAAATTAGTGGCACAGTATCCATTTCCACGCTCACAGTGATGATCTCACTCAAACTCCAAAAGCCTTATAAATACACCCTTATAGAAAGGCTCCTCCTCAGCCAACTCAAAGCCTATGCTGGCCAGTACATAATTACAAAATTCAAGAACCATGGCACACCCTACTCCAGAATCACTTCTACCTTTACTCAGATGTTCAATACATCAAAGGAAAAAAAAAAACAGCTTTGAAAGCAAGCCATCATTGCACATTTTAATTCTAAAGAACCACTGGGGAAGCTTTAATAGAGTACAAAAATTAAGAACACCAACCATGGACATTAAAGCCTTCTTATGGAGGATTTATAAATACCACTCAATGTAAGTATAAACTTCATACTGTTTGTTACATTATACAAACCTCTTACTATGTAGCTTAAGACTGTTGCATCCCTAAAAGAAACCAAGCAAAGGAGGCATGAGACCTGCATGGAAGAGCAAGGAGCTTCTAGAAAAACTCAAATGAAAGAAGTTTACAGAATTAGTTTACTGTTCACTTGGGAACAATATAGGAACATTGTCAGAGTACGTGGGTGTGCTAGTTTGAAGCAAGCTGGAATGTTTTGGTAACAGAACTAGATAACGGGCAGTGAAATGAAAAACAATTGATGTCAACTTCTCTCACAGTCTCGCTGAGAGCTCTGGGAAGAAGAAGAAAACATTCTCCATTTTGTTTTTCTCTCTTGCTTTTGCCTTAGACCTGGTCACATCTCATTAACCCTGCTCCTACTAACCTTGCTCCCTAACCTCTTGGCTGCACCTCTCTTCTTCCTGAGAACTGGGGTAAGGTTGAGAGGGCCGGGGGGAGGTGTTGGGGTGGTTTAAAAGCCCCTCCTGGGGACTTAGGTTTCTGGGAGGGGAGTTGTGCTTTTGTATTGTTTATCTTTTGTATATTTCTGTATATAATTGTATATAACTGTATATATTGTAAATAGCTGCTTGTAAATTCTGCTAGCTGTAAATAAATTGCTTCATCTATATTCCCAGGGTCCGTCTGAGCTAGCTGGGGCAAATACAAAGTGGGGGGGGGGGCGGGGTAACCCCCAAACCATCACATTTTTAATTGGCTTTCCCAACGTGGGGCTAGTTATTTGAGTGGAAATTAGCTCTGGGAATTAAGATGAAGCTAATCAAGCAGCTATTGTACTTGGTTGGTGCATTGCTCTGGTCTGGTTTTGTTTACTTGGCATTTAATTGGATAAAAGCTCAAATTGTTGCTTATTTCATTGATCTGGCTTATAATAAGGCTAAAGCTAAGGTTTCAGATATGTTCTGGAGCTGGGGTGATTTTATTCTTGGTTATGCTGTTTTTAATATCTCTGAGAATATTACCAAGGACATTACAGGAGCTCTGGTCAATAATGTGACAATCAATGGAAATTCTGCTTTAAATATGGCTCTAATGAGAGTTATTCAGCCTAAGACAGGAATCCCAACTGTTTGCATAGGCACATGCTCGTGTAAAACTGTTTTTCTTCTCACAGTTTTTAATATTTGCCTCATGATTTTAATATTCATATTAATTTTGGCATTATTGGTGAAAAATTCAAAACCAGCTTCTGTAAGAACTAGGAAAAATTCTGTGTCTCAGAAGCAGTCTCTTTCACAGCAAAACAAGGGAACACAGTTATCGGCTTCCCCCATGCCAGCCTCTCCACCCTCCTCTATAGGTTCTGGGAACACAGCCAGCGTTCCCGCCACTAACGTAAACAATAATGATAATGGGCAGAGTTCAGCAGGAGCCCCAGGAGCACAGGCAAATACCCAAAATCAGAATGTCCCTAGCAAAAATGAAAACAAGTCAGGGTTGGCAGGCATCCCAGGAGGACAGGCAAATAATCCCACTAATGTTAATAATACTACTAGTGCTGGTAACGCTAGCCCAGTCAGTCCAAATCCTAATGACACCAGCTCAGCCAATTCGAACCCCCAGCCAGCAGACCAGAAACAAAATCCTCCTGTTAAAAGTAAGGCAGATTTGAACTCACAAGCTCCAAGTCAGACCCCTAAGGATACAAATGCTCCAGGTCAGACCTCCAATAATTCAAACCCTCCAAGTCAGACTCCTAAGGATTCAAACCCTTCAGGTCAGACTCCTAAAGATTCAAATCCTCCAGCAGACACATCCAAGTCTGTTGCTGCTCAGGCCCTTCTGGCACCGGCTAAGGCAAAAGCTAAGACAAAGAGTGGTTCACAGGAGGATGTAAGAGACGGGACCTCTGGTGATCAGCAAGGAGAAGAGGAAGAGGAGGCAGTTAGTCTGCGAGACCTTGTAGATGTGCTGAGACAACAATACTCAAGTGAGAGGAGTGCTGTGAGGTTAGCTGCCAGGAGAGAGGATGGTTCCAATGAGTTTAGGAATGCTATGAGGAAGATTGTGTTAGGCCAGGCACCACCAGAACAACAGGAGGAAGAGGAGGAAGATGACATCCAAGGCTCCAAGGATCCACTCAGAGAGGTCAGGGAAGTTAGGAAGGAATACACAAGGGAATCAGGTGAGCCAATCCTAAGCTGGCTAGTGAGATGCCGTGGCATTGGTGCTAATGCTCTGCAGGTAGGAGACAAGTCTGCCAAGCAGCTGGGACCACTCACTAAGGAGAGTGGAGTGGACAAACACCTGGCAAGTCCTCTTGGTAGGGTTAGCTTGTGGACACGCCTTCTGTTGGCTGTGGCTATGAGATATCCTTCCCGAGATGATTTGCCATGGGCTGCCAAGAAGTGGAACACCGTTGAGCAGGGAATTAAGCTTCTGAAGGAGTTTGCTGTGAAGGAAGTGCTTTATGGAGATCATGGTACTCATGAGCCTGACGATATTCCTCTGGGAACAGGTCTCATGAAGAAGCTGATTAAGCTTGCTCCTTCATCCTATGCTAACATCTTGGCCAGTAAGTTTCTATCAAGGAGTGATAATGGAAGATTTTTCACTGTTGGTGAATTCACTGACCAGCTCAGGCAGATTGAGGACAGCTTGTCACATTCTGGCCTAATCTCTGCCATACAGACTATGACTTCTGAAATAAAGGGTATGAAAGATGGTATTAGAGATGGCATCAAGGAGAGCATGAAAGAACTGAAGGAGGATCTCAAAAACATTACCAATCTGGTAAAGGATACCGTTCCTGCATCATCTGAATGGGTGCATGTTTCTGCGGTCAGGAACAGACGCCCACCTCCTGCAAGGCAATTCCAGCCCAGGAGGAGACAAATTCCACCCAGACAGCAGCAATCACGTGCGTCACTGTGGATACTTCTGCGTGACACATACGGTGAGAACATGAACAAATGGGATGGTAAACCTACTTCAGCTCTTTCAAAGAGAGTTAGGGATCTGCAGAGTGGCAGAAACAGAGGTAATAATGCCAGGAAAGTAGCTGTCACTTCTTCAGCTCCTGAGAGCAACTGCAATTGTTCCAACAGTTGCAGTTCCTCTCACAACAACACCAATCATTGTGTACACCCTACATGCCATGTTCAGCATTAGGGGTGCCCTGCCTCCAGCCAGGAGGAGGAAAGGGATAGTGGAGAGAACCGAATCTATTGGAATGTATTCATTAGGTGGCCTGGCAGTTCAAGAGTTCGGAAATACAGGGCTTTAGTTGACACAGGTGCTCAGTGTACTTTATTGCCATCTAATTGCAAAGGGACAGAGTCCATATCTATTTTTGGAATCACTGGTGGATCTCAAGAGTTAACTAAGATACAGGCTGAGATCAGTTTAACTGGTAAAGAGTGGAAGACACATACTATTGTAACTGGTCCTGATGCGCCTTGCATTTTGGGAATTGACTTTTTGAGACAAGGTTGTTTCAAAGATCCTAAGGGTCACAAATGGGCTTTTGGAATAGCATCTGTAGAGACTGAGGATGATAAATTGAAATTGTCTATTAGACCTGAACTTTCTGATGAATCTGCAGTTGTGGGACATCATGACATAGAGGACCTGGAAGTGCCAATTGCAACTCAAACTGTTCATCATAGGCAGTACAGAACTAACCGTGACTCTTTGTTGCCCATTCATCAGCTGATTCGTCAACTGGAGAGTCAGGCTGTCATCGAGAAAGCTCATTCACCTTTCAACAGTCCCATCTGGCCTGTGCGTAAACCTACGGGCGACTGGAGACTGACAGTTGACTTTCGTGCCCTCAATGAGGTGACGCCACCCATGAGCACAGCTGTGCCGGACATGCTGGAACTCCAGTATGAGCTGGAACCGAAGGAGGCTAAATGGTATGCAACCATAGACATTGCTAATGCTTTCTTCTCTATTCCCATAGCAAAGGAGTGCAGGCCTCAGTTTGCATTCACCTGGAGAGGAATCCAGTACCAGTTCAATCGTTTGCCTCAGGGGTGGAAACACAGCTCAACCATCTGTCACTCAGTCATCCACAATGCACTGGAGAAAGGTAAAGCTCCAGAGCACATCCAGTACATCGACGACATCATTGTGTGGGGCCAAACTGCTAAGGAAGTCTTCGAGAAAGGTAACAAAATCATTGACATTCTGCTGCAAGCAGGTTTTGCCATTAAGAGAGACAAGGTCAAAGGACCTGCCAGAGAAATTCAGTTTCTGGGAGTGCGGTGGCAGGATGGTCGCCGTTACATTCCTCAGGATGTGATCAACAAAGTCTCTACCATGGCAGTTCCCACCAGTAAGAAGGACACACTTTCTTTTCTTGGTGTGGTGGGATTTTGGAGACTACACATTCCTGGTTTCAGTCAGATTGTCAAACCTCTGTATGATGTGAGTCGTAAGAGAAACAATTTCGAGTGGGGACCTGAACAACAAGCAGCCTTTGATCAAATCAAACGAGAAGTAGTCCATGCAGTGGGCTTGGGACCTGTGAGATCTGGTCCGGACATTAAAAACATTCTGTACACGGCTGCCAGTGACAATGGTCCAACTTGGAGTCTTTGGCAGAGAGCTCCAAATGAGACACGTGGTCGTCCACTTGGTTTCTGGGGACGTTGTTACAGAGGTTCAGAGACAAATTACACTGCAACTGAGAAAGAGATTCTAGCAGCCTATGAGGGAGTGAAAGCAGCTTCTGAAGTGATTGGAACTGAGTCACAATTGCTTTTAGCTCCTAGACTGCCAGTTCTTAACTGGATGTTCAAAGGCAAAGGTTCATCACCACATCATGCCACAGATGCAACCTGGTCTAAATGGATGGCTTTGATAACCCAACGAGCACGAATGGGTAATCTTGATCGACCTGGTCTGGTAGAGGTGATCACCAACTGGCCGGAAGGCACAGACTGTTCCAAACCTCCGGAGGAGAAAATAACTCGTGCTGAGGAAGCTCCTCCCTATGGTGATCTCTCTGATCAGGAAAAGAACTATGCTTTGTTCACAGATGGTTCCTGTCGTCTTGTTGGGAACAAGCGAAGATGGAAGTCAGCAGTTTGGAGTCCAACCAGGAGAGTTACCGAAGCGAAAGATGGAGAAGGAGAATCCAGTCAGTTCGCTGAGGTAAAAGCTGTTCAACTTGCTCTTGATGTGGCTGAACGTGAAAATTGGCCTATCCTTTACCTCTACACCGACTCGTGGATGGTAGCCAATGCTCTATGGGGTTGGCTAAAGGACTGGAAGAAGAATGGTTGGCAGAGGAAAGGAAAGCCTATTTGGTGTGCTGATCTATGGCAGGACTTTGATGCACGGCTGGAGAAAACTCCAGTGAAGGTGCGGCACGTAGATGCACACATGCCTAAGAGCAGAGCCACTGAGGAACATCAACACAACCAGAAGGCAGACCAAGCTGCTAAGATTGCTCAAGTTGATACCAACTCTGATCTTGACATCGACCTTGATTGGAAACACCGAGGTGAGCTGTTCTTAGCTCAGTGGGCCCATGACTCATCTGGACATCAAGGCAGAGATGGAACATACCGATGGGCTCATGATAGGTCAATTGACTTGTCCATGGACGCTATCACCCAAGTCATCTATGACTGTGACATTTGTGCTGCTATTAAGCAGGCTAAGCGAATCAAGCCCTTATGGTATGGTGATAGATGGTGAAAGTACAAGTATGGTGAAGCCTGGCAGATTGACTACATCACTTTACCTCGATCTCGTTCTGGCAAGCAGTATGTGTTGACGATGGTAGAAGCCAGCACTGGATGGCTGGAAACCTATCCAGTTCCACATGCTACTGCACGTAACACCATTGTTGGTTTGGAGAGACAGATCTTGTGGAGACATGGAACTCCAGAGAGAATCGAGTCAGACAATGGTACTCATTTCAAGAACAATCTTGTGAAAAACTGGGCCAAAGAGCATGGTATTGAATGGATCTATCACATACCCTACTATGCACCAGCTTCAGGGAAGATTGAGCACTACAATGGTTTGCTGAAAAGCACCCTCAAAGCCATGGGGGGTGGAACTCTGAAAAACTGGGACAAACATTTAGCACAAGCTACCTGGTTGGTAAATAGTAGAGGTTCAGTAAATAGAGCAGGACCTGCACAATCAGATTTAGTCCAAACAGTAGACGGTGATAAAGTTCCTGTTGTACATGAGAAGAATCTGTTAGGGAAAACTGTTTGGGTATTTTCTCCTTCGGGCGAAGGGAAACCTGTCCGAGGGGTGGTTTCTGCTGAAGGTCCTGGTCATACATACTGGGTAATGCAGGAGAATGGTGAAATCCAGTGTATTCCACAGAGAAATCTAACCTTAGCTGAGAGAGTTTAAATTCAAGTTGTTAGGAGTTTTCTTTTTTAGGTAACATCGGCGCCCAACACTGAGAGAATCTACGATAGAATCTACAGTACGTGAGCACGAACCCAACATCACCTGGGAGTCCCTGTTCTGAGCTTTTGAATCACCTACATCTGATTGAAGTGTGAACTGAACTTGTATATATTGTTTTAGTGTAAATATTAGTTTAGATTAGATTGGATAATTCTCAGCAATACTCTGAGCGAAGTAGACAAGGGGTGGATTGTGCTAGTTTGAAGCAAGCTAGAATGTTTTGGTAACAGAACTAGATAACGGGCAGTGAAATGAAAAACAATTGATGTCAACTTCTCTCACAGTTACGCTGAGAGCTCTGGGAAGAAGAAGAAAACATTCTCCATTTTGTTTTTCTCTCTTGCTTTTGCCTTAGACCTGGTCACATCTCATTAACCCTGCTCCTACTAACCTTGCTCCCTAACCTCTTGGCTGCACCTCTCTTCTTCCTGAGAACTGGGGTAAGGTTGAGAGGGCCGGGGGGAGGTGTTGGGGTGGTTTAAAAGCCCCTCCTGGGGACTTAGGTTTCTGGGAGGGGAGTTGTGCTTTTGTATTGTTTATCTTTTGTATATTTCTGTATATAATTGTTTATAACTGTATATATTGTAAATAGCTGCTTGTAAATTCTGCTAGCTGTAAATAAATTGCTTCATCTATATTCCCAGGGTCCGTCTGAGCTAGCTGGGGCAAATACAAAGTGGGGGGGGGGGCGGGGTAACCCCCAAACCATCACAGTGGGGATGCAACGAGGAACAAAGAAATTCCCTCTTGGAGTTAGATCTAGCAAGGGATGTCAACAAGAACAGCGTCCTCAAGTACATCAGTGTGAAAAGGAAGACTAGGGAAAATGTGAGTCTGCTTCTGAATGATGTGGGTACCCTGATGACAGAGGATACAGAGAAGGCAGAGTAACTGAATGCAACCTTGGCTTTGCTCTTTTCTGCTATGTTCAGGCCCCAGAAATCCCAGTGTGCCTCAAGGTAAACAAGGAATTCTGAAGAATTCTGCGGTCAAGGAGTATCAGGTTAGAGAGCATTTAGGCAAGGTCACAGATCCACGAGCTTTGATGGAATCCCCACACAAGTGTTAAGGAAGCTGGCAGGTATCACTTCTAAGCCATTCTCTGTCACCTTCAAAAAACTATGGAAAACAGGGGGAAAGCCTAAAAACAACACAGAAGTCCATGCCACTCCAGTCTTCAAAAAGGGCAAGAAAAAAAGGACCCAGGAAATTACAGGCCAGTCAACCCCTGGAAAAGTGATGGAATAGTTCATTATGGATGCCACCTCTACACATCTGGAAGGAGGTTACAAGGGGTGGCAAAGTGTCCAGAGAAGGGTGACGAGGCTGGTGAGAGGCCTCGAGCACAAGCCCTACGAGGAGAGGCTGAGGGAGCTGGGGTTGTTTAGCCTGGAGAAGAGGAGGCTCAGGGGTGACCTTATTGCTGTCTACAACTACCTGAAGGGTGGTTGTGGCCAGGGGGAGGTTGCTCTCTTCTCTCAGGTGGCCAGCTCCAGAACGAGAGGACACAGCCTCAGGCTGCGCCAGGGGAAATTTCGGCTCGAGGTGAGGAGAAAGTTCTTCACTGAGAGAGTCATTGGACACTGGAATGGGCTGCCTGGGGAGGTGGTGGAGTCGACGACCATGGGGCAGTTCAAGGCAAGGTTGGATGTGGCACTTGGTGCCATGGTCTAGCCTTGGGCACTGTGGTGAAGGGTTGGACTTGATGATCTGTGAGGTCTCTTCCAACCTTGGTGATGCTGTGATACTGTGATACTGTGATTAAGGGGAGATCATGCTTGACCAATGTGATAACCATCTATAATAACATGGCTGACAGGGTAGAGGAGGTAGATCAATGGATGTTGTCTGCCTTGATTCTGGTAAGGCTTTTGACACCATCTCCCATAACAACCTCACAGGTAAGCCTAGGAAGTGTGGGTCAGATGAGTGGACAGCAAGGCAGTGTAAGAGGTTGAGTAACAGAGCTCAGAGGGCAGTAGTCAGCAACACAATGCAGTCAGAAGCTTTTAACTAGTGATGTTCACTAGGCATTCAGCACAGGGTTCAGTTTTACTTAACATCTTTGTCAAAAAGACAGAAGAAGGGAGAAAGTTTGCTCTCAGCAAGACTGATGATGATATAAAACTGTGAGGAGTGGTTGACATATCAGGAGACTATGCTGCTATTCGGCGTGACCCAGACAGTACACAGAGTTGGGCAGAGAGGAATCTAATGAAGGGCAAGTGCAGGATCCTCTAGCTAGGAAGGATTAATCCCATGCATCCGCACTGGTTAGTGGTTGAGCTGCTAGAAAGCAGCTGTGCAAAGAATTACCTATGAGTCCTCATGGGTAACAAGTTCATTATAAGACACCAATGTTCCCTGGTGGACAGAAAGTCCACTAGTACTCTGGGGTGCATTAAGAATGCAGCCAGGAAGTCACCAGAGCTTATCCTCCCCCTCCAGTTTGCCCCAGTGAAGCCACATCTGGAGAACTGTATCAATTTCTGAGATCTCCAGTTCAAGAGAGGGCACTACTGGAGAGATTTCAGCAGAGGACTACCAAGATAAGGGGACTAGAGCATTTCTAACAAGGAAAGGCTGAAATAGCTGGGGCTGTTTAGTCTTAAGAAGACTGAGAGGGATTCTTACTAATACACAGCAGTACCTACAGTGTGTCAGGAGGATGGGGCCAGATTCTTTCCAGTGGTGCCTACTGACAGGGTGACAGGCAAAAGGGGCAAACTGGAACACAGAAACTTGCGTTTCAACCTGAGGAAAAATTTCTTTATGTTGAGGGTGACTGAGCACTGGAACAAATTGCCCAGAAAGCCTATGGAATCTCCTTCTATACAGTCATAGAATCATAAACAGGTTGGAAGAGACCTCCAAGATCATCCAGTCCAACCTAGCACACAGCCCTAGGCAATCAACTAGACCATGGCACTAAGTGCCTCATCCAGGCTTGGCTTGAACACCTCCAGGGACGGCGACTCCACCACCTCCCTGGGCAGCCCATTCCAATGCCAATCACTCTCTCTGCCAACAACTTCCTCCTAACATCCAGCCTACACCTCCCCCAGCACAACTTGAGACTGTGTCCCCTTGTTCTATTGCTGGTTGCCTGGGAGAAGAGACCAACTCCACCTGGCTACAGCCTCCCTTCAGGTAGTTGAAGATAGCAATGAGGTCACCCCTGAGCTTCCTCTTCTCCAAGCTAAACACCCCCAGCTCCCTCAGCCTCTCCTCACAGGGCTGTGCTCCAGGCCACTCACCAGCTTTGTCATCCTTCTCTGGACACATTCCAGTATTTCAACATCTCTCTTGAATTGAGGAGCCCAGAACTGGACACAGTGCAAGACACCTCCAAGATCATACAGTCCAATCTATCATGCAGCCCTATCCAATCAACTATACCATGGCACTAAGTGCCTCATCCAGTCTTTTCTTGAACACCTGCAGGCACAGCAATGCCACCACCTCCTTGGACAGCCCATTCCAATGGCAAATCACTCTCCCTGAAACTTCAAGGCCAGCACCAAGACTTTAGACTACATGGTGCTGCACTAAGTGTTGCTTTAGGAATCCAAGTAAGAGAAAAAAATAACAAGTTGTGTACAAGCACTCAATCTTCATTTCCACAGCCTCAGGATGTCTCCCACAGGGGAAGAGAGGTACTGGGATACCTGGTACAGGGGAAGAACAAGACATGAAGTATGTTAGAGACTGGGCAGTACATGACCTGGATTATGTTAGTGCATTGTTTGTATGATAGGATAAAAGGAGTTACTATGAGGTGCTTTTAGTCCTTTTGGTGGCACAGATGACACTTGTTACGCTGGTGCTTTTTGGTCCTTTGTCCTGCACAGATCTTGTGCTTGCACTGGCATGGAATAAAGAGCACCTGACTCAATCCAAAGTGTGTAGATGCATTTGTCAGATTACTGGCAGTGACAGGTTGCTACTTGCATTACAAGTTTTGTACATCAATCGTAGAACCATTGAGTGGTAGGGGTTGGAAGTGAGCTCTTGAGATCACTGAAACTAAGCACCCTGCAAAAGTAGGCTCACCTAAGGCAGGTCACGCAGGCACACATCTAGGCAGGGATTCAAAGTTTCCAGAGGAGACTCCACAACCTGTCCGGGCAGCCTGCTCCAGGGCTCCAGCACCCTCACAGCAAAGAAGTTTCTCCTCATGTTCATGTGGAACCTCCTTTGTTCCAGTTTGTATCCATTGCCCCTTGTCCTATCGAAGGACACCATTGAAAAGAAACTTGTCCTTTCTTCTTGACTCCCATCCTTCAGATTATTTGTAAATATTAATAACATCCCATTTCGGTCTTCTCTTTCCAGACTGAACAGCCCAGGTCCATGAAGGGAAAAGCCTCTTAAATACTCATCACAAGCAAACGCACTTGGACCAACAAGTCCACGTTAATTTCCTTTGGACTGGTACAGCACTGATTTCACCAAACCTTTCTTAGGCTAAGGGCACACACTTCTAGTGCAATCACCGTCCGGCTTGTGATTATCACTGCAACTTCCCCATCTGCTCCCCGCTGTGATACTGTGATACTGTGAGATCTCATTTGCTCCACTTTTCTTACAAGTACTTGCACATTCCACTGCTTCCCGGTTTTGCCTTCTGCCAGCATTGGAAACTAAGCTTAAAAAAACATTTCCTGTTTGAAAGACAAAGCAGCCTCCTGCTCTTTGACCCGCTCAGCAAGCTGGCTCAACTAGCGGCAACGCTCTAGCCGCTTCCGCTAGAGGCAGCTCATCGCTCCTCCCTCGCTGCGGCCCTGCCTGCCTCCGTGCAAGGCGCGACTGTCTCTGCGAGTACCGGGCGATGTAACAGGGCGCACGGCGCAGCGGCAAACCATACCTTCTAGGCAGCCGCGACAGAGAGCCAGCCCCGACCGCTACCGGCGCCTCGCCAGCCTGCGCCGCAAGCGGGGCGGGACGTCGCCGGGACACACCCTCTGCCGCGGCGGAAAAGCAGGCAGAGACCAACTACCGGCTGAGGCTACGCCGGCCCGGCCACTGGCTGTAGCGAAGCTGTCTGCTGGGGTGCTGGGGCAAATAGGCTTCGCTTTCGTCCTAAGACGCCGGTCTCGACTGCTCGTACACGCAGATGCAGCACAGTGGAAAAAGGCAGGTGCCCTCCGCTCTGGCAGGCTCAGGGGGCGGGCGCTGCGCGACTGCATGGGGTTTGTTCCGGCGCGGCGCCTTCGGCATCGGCGCTGAGGGCGGCAGGCGTGGCGGTCAGGGAGTCACTGCAAGGGCACTTGTTCTGGGTCAGGTGGAGAAAACACCATGGTTTGAGTGTGTTTTCGAGAAGTGATGGTGGAACGGACACAACAGAATGTAAGCTCTCAGTGCCTTTGTGCCGGTGCCGGGTGCCAGCAGCCGGGTGCCAGCAGCCCTCTGCCCCGCAGCTGAGGGATCGGCGGCCGCCGCCGGAGGCTCAGCGAAAGTTACTATAGGAGTTTGTTACCACTGATCGGGTGAGCCACTCGGTCTGGAAAGGGACTTGCCCTGTTGCAGTTATATTATTCCTAAAGCGTCTGAGACTCGTTTCTCGGCCTAGGGCTTTTTTCTGTTGTGTCTTGTTTGTGTGTGTTGAATCGTGAAACTAGAACACGGTTTTCTCAGATCCATACTAAAGTTCTCTTCTTAAGCCTCTTTAAATGTAGTCTTGATTATTAGGATAAAAATTAACTGTATTCTGAGATGTGTGGGCCTAAGATTTGGTTGGGAATAACAATATCATAGTAATAAGAATCTGGCTTGTGCCCGTACTTACAGTAATAATGTTATCAGCATATCATTGAATTTAATGATTTTTACTCGTTTTACTAATGCTGGATATGTTTTCAGGTACTTTTGTGTGCTGTTGTGTTTTTTTTTAAGGTACTTCATGCAATGACAGTCTTTGAAAAGAACCTGCACCAGAAAATTATTTCTGAGCTGCATAATTTTGCTGCCCTCGGAGATGCAGCCAAACTGAAAGCATTGCTTAAGCAATCTCCATCACTTATCAATGCAGCTGCAGATAACGGCTGGACAGCCTTGATGTATGGCGCCAGAAATGGACATTTTGAGGTTGTGCAGATTCTTCTTGAAGAAGGGTAAAGTATTAAGTGCATCCCAGTCTCTTCTCCCAGGCAACCAGGAACAGAACAAGGGGACACAGCCTCAAGTTGTGCTGGGGGAGGTATAGGCTCGATGTTAAGAGGAAGTTGTGGCTGAGAGAGTGATTGGCATTGGAATGGGCTGCCCAGGGAGGTGGTGGAGTCACTGTCCCTGGAGGTGTTGAAGAAAAGCCTGGATGGGACACTTAGTGTCATGGTGTAGTTGATTGGACAGGGCTGGGTGCTAGATTAGACTGGATGATCTTGGAGGTTTTTTCCAACCTGGTTGTCTCTATGATTCTGTGAAATTATCTTGACCCTATTTTTTTAATTATTTAAAAGTATTTTACAATACGTGGGATGTAAATTAATTCATTCCTGTTGCAGTACTGTGTGTACCCTGGGAAGTGATAATCTGGAGTGGATCAATAAAAAAGAGAAGTATGGCTGTAGCAAAGGAGTTGATAGTTTTTCATTACCGCAAAGCCAATTGCTTAGGCATAAAGAGTGCCCTGGTGTAGACAAGATCTAAAAGTTCTTTCACCCTAACGATATTGCATTAAGTATGAATCATAACTCCTCCTAAACATATGTGCCCTGTCAATCACTGTTCTGTGGTTTGGTTGTTGTTGTTTTTTTCTGTCTAGGTGTGACACATCCATTGTTAATAAATCAAGGCAAACAGCTCTGGACATTGCCAAATTTTGGGGATACAAGCACATAGTGAATTTGTTGGCAGGTGTGAATGGTGGACAGAGGCCTACTTTTCTGTCAGGTGAAGTAAAGGAATGTGAAAATTATTTTGGCTTAACACTTTTGGACAGAAAAAGCATTAAAAGAACGGATTCCAAGTGGCTAAGTGAAAAGCAAACCCATCCAACTACAGTATACCTCCTCTTCTCAAATCTAACTCCTTTGGTTACTTCGAGTGGGGGAATAGAGGGCTCTGAGCAGCAAGAAGTAAAGCTTTGCAGGCTGTGCTACAAGGATGTGGAGCAGTACATAAACCAAACTGAAGAAGGCACCTTAATTTTTCTTGGAGTTGAACTTACGTTCCACATGAATGTGGTGGGCGCTTGCAGTGAAAGAGCTCTACAAGATGAAAAAGATGAGTTAGTTGCTTGGTTTGCTCTTAGCATAGATTCTGCTTCTGCTGAGAAGTTCAAACAGAATCACAAGGATTGCTACTTTCTTCACCCACCAATGCCAGGACTACTTTGGCTACCTGACAAAGAAGCTGGTAAGATGCATAAAATGCAGTAGTTACTGAATATGTAATCAGAAGGATATATTTTGGAATTCACTGAAGATCTGGGGTTGTTCAGCCTGCAGAAGAGGAGGCTCAGGGGAGACCTTACTGCTTTCTACAGTTGCCTGAAAGGAGGTTGTAGCCAGGCAGGGATTGGTGTGTTATTCCTGGCACCCAGTGACAGAACAAGAGGATGCAGCCTCAGACTGCAGCAGTGAGGTTTAGTCTGGATGTTGGGAAGAAGTTGTTCACAGTAAGAGTGATTGCAGGGTGCCCGGGGAGGTGGTGGAGTCACCATACCTGGGAGTATTTAAGAAGAGGCTGAATAAGGCACTTACTGCCATGGTTTCATTAATTAGAAGGGTTAGGTGATAGGCTGGACTTGAAGATCTTAGAGGTCTTTTCCAACCTGGTTAATTCTGTGACAATGCAGAGATAATCCACTGCAAAATAGGAAGCAGATGCTTTCAGTGGCTTTAGAAATATTTTAATTTTACTGTATCACAGTATTATTAGGATTGGAAGAGACCTCACAGATCATCAAATCCAACCCTTTACCACAGAGCTCAAGGCTAGACCATGGCACCAAGTGCCACGTCCAATCCTGCCTTGAACAGCTCCAGGGACGGCGACTCCACCACCTCCCCGGGCAGCCCATTCCAGTGTCCAATGACTCTCTCAGGGAAGAACTTTCTCCTCACCTACAGCCTAAATCTCCCCTGGCACAGCCTGAGGCTGTGTCCTCTTGTTCTGGTGCTGGCCACCTGAGAGAAAAGAGCAACCTCCTCCTGGCCACAACCACCCCTCAGGTAGTTGTAGACAGCAATAAGGTCACCCCTGAGCCTCCTCTTCTCCAGGCTAAACAATCCCAGCTCCCTCAGCCTCTCCTCGTAGAGCTGTGCTCAAGGCCTCTCCCCAGCCTCGTCGCCCTTCTCTGGACACGCTCAAGCATCTCAATGTCCCTCCTAAACTGGGGGGCCCAGAACTGAACACAGTACTCAAGGTGTGGTCTAACCAGTGCAGAGTACAGGGGCAGAATGACCTCCCTGCTCCTGCTGACCACACCTTTCCTGATGCAGGCCAGGATGCCACTGGCTCTCTTGGCCACCTGGGCACACTGCTGGCTCATGTTCAGGCGGGTATCAATCAGCACCCCCAGATCCCTCTCTGTCTGGCTGCTCTCCAGCCACTCCGACCCCAGCCTGTATCTCTCCATGGGGTTGTTGTGGCCAAAGTGCAGCACCCTGCACTTGGAGCTATTGAATGCCATCCCCTTGGACTCTGCCCATCTGTCCAGGCGGTCAAGGTCCCGCTGCAGAGCCCTTCTGCCCTCCAACCCAGTCACATCTGCCCCCAGCTTGGTGTCATCTGCAAACTTGCTGATGACTGACTCCATGTCCTCATCCAGGTCATCTATGAAGATATTAAAGAGGATGGGGCCCAGCCTGTCAGTGGTTTTGCAAACAATTTTGTGTTTAAGAGCATGGGAAGTGTTAAACTGTAAAATGGATTGATCACGATTTTACAAATTGTGCTATTTAAATGTTAATGTATGTGCTTTAATATTCTAAAATGAAAAAAAAGTCGGGTTTTCATTACAAGATGTAAAACTAAGATCTTAAGGTGTGTTAGATACTCTTCTCAGCAGAGTGGGAGTAAGTGTTGAGTTCACGAGGTGAATGAATGTCGTTCTAGATGTGTTAACAGCTGCTGTTGTAACAGTTTTGCTTTTACAGAAGGATAAAAGGCAAGGTCGATTTCCATCTGAAGTTGAAACAGAACAGTGCATTATTATGTCAATACCTGTTGTGGCCCTAAATAGTAATATGCAAAATGTATAATACATAATTCTGGCACCTTAGCCAAAGTAACTTTTGTGAGAATGTGTATATTGATCCAGATGAATTTGTTTCTGAATGTTTAAAGTGGTCTGTAGCTATATGGTACTCTGTTGTATTTGCTGTGCTGCAAAGGTCAGATTAACTCATATTGCCAGACTTCTCTTGTAATACACTACAGTCTAAGCCATAGTCCTACACTGATTTTTATGTTAAACTTTACTATTTGCTTTTTCTATACTGTTAAAAGCTTACATGAGTTAGTATTTGATTTTGTATATTTTCAATGTATTCTTTTAAAGGAGTGGTAGCCCAGGCTAGGTCTGTTCTAGCATGGCACAGTCGCTACCAGTTCTGCCCAACATGTGGGAGTGCAACCAGGATTGAAGAAGGAGGTTACAAGAAAGTCTGCTTAAAAGAAGATTGTCCCAGTCTCCAGGGGGTTCACAACACATCGTATCCAAGAGTTGGTGAGAATATTGTTGTATAAACTAAGTCAAAAGTGGCTTGTTTGTACTGGTATATGTAAGTCATAGGATAGGATCACAGGATGTTAGGGGTTGGAAGGGACCCAAAGAGATCATCGACTCCAACCCACCTGCCAGAGCACAACAATACTATCTAACACAGATCACAGAGGAACACATCCAGACAGGCCTTGAAAGTCTCCAGAGAAGGAGACTCCACAACCTCTCTGAGGAGCCTGTTCCAGTGCGCTGTGACCCTTACAGTAAAGAAGTTTCCCCTTGTGTTGAGGCGGCACCTCTTTTGCTGCAGCTTACACATGTTGCTCCTTGTCTTATCAAAGGGAGCAAGTGAAAAAAGCCTGTCCCCCCCTTCCTGGCCAGCCTTCAGATACATTTATCAAATGCCCTCTAAGTCTTCCTTTCTCCAGGCTAAAAAGCCCCAGGTCCCTCAGCCTCTCCTCATAAGCCATGCCCTCCTGTCCCCTAATTGTCCTCGTAGCCCTCCACTGGATCCTTTCCAGCAGATCCCTGTCCCTCTTAAACTGGGGAGCCCAAAACTGAACACAGTACTCAAGATGAGGTCTCACCACCAGGGCAGAGTAGAGGGGGAGGAGAAATTCCCTTGATCTGCTGGACATACTCTTCCTAATACATGCTAGGATCCTGTTGGCCCTCGTGGCCACAAGGGCACATGGTTAACTTGTTATCCACCAGGACCCCCAGATCCCTCCCCACAGGACTGCTCTCCAGCAGATCACTTCCCAGCCTGCACTGGTGGAGTTTGTTTTTCTTCCCCAGATGCAGGACTCTGCACTTGTCCTTGTTGAACTTCATCTGGTTCCTCTGAGCCCAGCTCTCAGTCTGTCCAGGTCTCACTGGATGGCCTCAATTTCTTCCTAGTTATTTTAGCTCCTTGCTTTTGTCCTAAGTCTTACATACTTGTGTATCCCCAGCTCTACTTAGGATTAAATAGGCTTCTTTTTCTTTCAATAGTGTGTGACAGAGAATTGCTCTGACAATACTGATCTTTATTGCAGTGGCGTACCATCCATTATAAATCCCAACAACATAAATGAGATACAATATGAAAGGCCATGTTTTGCCTTTTTTTTTCCCCCATGCATTTTGTTTTCTCACCTTCTGCAAGCCATCTGAGTATGAAATATCTCTGTATTAAAGTCCTGACACAGTGCTCATTTTGTGTAGTTCCATTTTGACAGTAAACTGTCTCTGCTAAGCATATATGCTGAAAGACAAAGCAAGCACATATCTTGCAAGGGGGAAAAAAAGAAAGAAAGTAACAACTTGCTCTGTCCAATTGCAATTCTGATTACAATCAGAAGGTATCTTATATGTGTTTATTTGGTGTCAAGTTGACATGTATAACTGCTTTTAAGTCCCTCAAATACTGAAATTTATTGCTTGCACATCCCTTGTAGATCCTGTTGTGATAATGCAAGTCATCCATCCAGATGGGAACCACTGCCTTTTAGGTAGGCAGAAGAGGTTTCCACCAGGAATGTTTACCTGTCTCGCTGGATTTATTGAACCTGGTGAGTAACTTACTTCTTTTTTTTAAACATCTCAGTATTGAAAGAAATTTGCTTGGTGTTATGTCATTTTTTTTTACTCCTTGCTAAATTATAAAGTTCTATAATTTACATCAGCTGCTTTATTTTTAAAAAATACACAAAAGGAAAAAACAAAACAAAAAAAGGCAAGTTCAGTAAATAAAACTTTAAAATAGTTTTCACATCACATGCTCTTATATCACATACTGAAGTGACCACAAGACTCTGTGGTGCTAAATCAAGAGATTTTATCATAGGACAATAAAGAATTGAAGCGTAATTTGAAAAAGTTGACCAGTACCTGATTGATTGATCAGGACCTGATCGAGTCCATCCTTGGCCAATGGAATGAGATTGAATAAAGCCGAGTTCAGGGTTTTACACTTTGGCCACAACAACCCCAAGCAGCGCTACAGGCTGGGGACAGAGTGTCTGAAGAGCAGCCAGGCAGAAAGGGCCCTGGGGGTACTGGTAGATAGTAGGGAAACATGAGCCAGTAGTGTGCCCAGGTGGCCAAGAGAGCCAATGGCATCCTGGCCTGGATCAGGAGCAGTGTGGCCAGCAGGACAAGGGAGGTTATTCTTCCCCGGTACTCAGCACTGGTCAAGCCACACCTTGAGTGCTGTGTCCAGTTTTGGGCTTCTCAATTCAAGAGAGATGTTGAGATACTGGAATGTGTCCAGAGAAGGGCGATGGAGCTGGTGAGTGGCATGAAACACACCCCTGTGAGGAGAGGCTGAGGCAGCTGGGGGTGTTTAGCCTGGAGAAGAGGAAGCTCAGGTGTGATCTCATTGCTGTCTTCAGCTACCTGAAGGGAGGCTGTCGCCAGGTGGAGGATGGTCTCTTCTGCCAGGCAACCAGCAACAGAACAAGGGGACACAGTCTTAAATTGTACTTGGGAAGGTATAAGCTGGATGTCAGGAGGAAGTTCTTCACAGAGAGTGATTTGCCGCTGGAATGAGCTGCGCAGGGAGGTGGTGGAGTCGCTGTCCCTGGAGGTGTTCAAGAAAAGCCTGCGTGAGGCACTTAGTGGGATGATCTAGTTGATTGGCTGGGGCTGGGTGCTAGGTTGGACTGGATGATCTTGGAGGTCTCTTCCAACCTGGCTGATTATATGAAAGATAATATGAAACTATATCATTTTGTAAGAAAAGAGATATTTTGCTAGCTGTGTTCAGCAATAACCATTGGAATTAATTACAGTTGTTAGCAACTGCAGAACAGTTTGTAAAACAGCCTTGTCTTGGGAATATATTTTAATAATCAGTGAAATTACAGTGTTTAACTATGTTCAGTAACTGTGTGCAGGTGAAATATATTGACAGCATGGGTAAGTTTATCCAGGTACCATTTTAAAAACATCAACATGTCGATTGCTTCCCTCTTTCTTCTCCTGTCCTCACGACTTTATGATAGTGAATTCAAGTGTATAAACTGAAATTTAGGAGTAGATCTTTTCGTAAGCCTAACGTAGCTAGACCAAAGCTTGTATCTCTGACATGTGGACTGTTTGCTTCAGTAAACCTGTCATCAGCAGTTACAACACATCACATGTGCATATGTGTGCCTGTGACCATCAACAAACCACATATACACATAGCAGTTTTCAGTGAATAGGTACCTAAAGTTTTGCAGTTATGTCTCTGTGTTGAGGCAATGAAGAATGAGTCAGGTAAAGAGAATAATGCAATGCAGAGACATGTGCACTTCATCTTAAGTCTCCATTTTCTTACTGTTGTAATTCTAAATACTGGTTACGAGGTTGCATTGCATCTTGTATTCATGTGGAAAATCTAAAACTTAACATAATTCTGCCTACAAATGAACAAATCAGCATTTCAAAAGTAACTAAAGGAGCAATTTATTTCCTACTCAGTTCTTGATATCTTAGGTGTGGTGATAGTTTATGCTAAATTATCAGTTCAGGAAACAAAGTATGATAATTTATTAATCAAAATGTTTATTTTTAAGTTGCTTTTTGCTTCATGTGGCAGTATGAGGCTGGGTCTTGTCTGTCCCCCTTAAAAATCACTCAGTGGCTTGTTTTTACTGTAGACCTATCTTGTGTTTAAGGTCTGTACCATGATCTATGGGTTGACGTGAGTCAGTTCAAAGTATGGGATGTAATCATTGGTTGGAGTATTTTCTTTAGCTGCTTGTTCTTTGCCCTTTTCAATTAGGTGAAACAATAGAAGATGCTGTTCGTAGAGAAGTAGAAGAGGAGGCAGGAGTCAAAGTTGGCCATGTTCAGTATGTTTCTTGTCAACCATGGCCCATGCCCTCTTCCCTAATGATTGGCTGCTTAGCTGTTGCATCATCTACAGAAATTAAAGTTGACAAGAATGAAATAGAGGATGCCCGATGGTTCACAAGAGAAGAGGTAAAGTTCAATTTCATTTCCTTCTTGTACTGATTAGTGTGTGACTGTATCAGTTCTGGCATACAAGAGATACTTGCTTTCTTGAGCAAATCAAGTGAGCATTGACGTGACTGGAGCCTCAACCCTTGGCCTTACAGACAGAGCTATGCTAGGTTCCAAGAGCCCACATGGACAAAGGTGAACCCAGCACCAAACAACCAGGTGAACCCAGATGACAAAAAAGGGGGGAGAGATCATCACCTCAGGCTCTGGTGTCCTGTGGTGTGCTCTCCAATCTGGGTTTCCAAGGTGTTGGCAGGGCTTCAGCCCAGCCTGGCTAATTTTGCACATTTCATATATTTATACCTCAGAGTCCCTTCTTCAGGCAGAGTTGCCCGGGCATGTGCGTTATCTCACTTAGAAGATTCCTGAAATAGGTCTGCAGAGGCTAGAGGGTCTCAGGGGTTGCCTTACTCCCCCTGTTTACTTGACTGCACCATGACCTGTTTGGTTCCTGCCCACACCCATTGTCCTCAGTTGGAGCAGAGAGGCTACTGCAGAAGGGACACTTCCCTTCCTTCACAGGACTTGCTGCTGCTATCTACTCACTGGCCTTACAAAACCAGCACATCTAAGGCATCCTCAGTAGGTCGTGGCTACAACAAGCGTGTATACCATCCACTTCATACTACAGTTACATTATATTGTAGGTTACAAACAACCAAAGAAAGCAATATATTTATGGTGATTTATGGGTCACTTCCAAGCCTATTTATTGACATTTTTGGCAGTAAGATCTTTTATCTTTTCCTTTTAGGACATACCAAGGTTACTGTTACTGTAACCCACTTACTTTGCAAGCCGGTACTTTCCATTTTAGCAGAAGTAGTGTTAAATAACATCAAAAACATCATCCATGCAAACGTGCCACCATATTTACTGTGATGGGGGAAGTTTAGGTTAAAAGCTCCGGAAATTTGTTAGTTTGAATATCTTTTTTCCATGCAGTACTGTTTTAATACCCTGGTGTTGAGTGAAGATTAGGCATTTTTTTAGAGAATCTACACTTAACCATTCCTGAGTATTTAAAATACATTCAAATCAAAGAGAGGACAAAAAAAGACTTTCACGGAAAGATTTAAGCTCATTACTGGAAAAAGGAAAAATTGCTTACATAACAGTCTTGATAGGTTTTTCCACAGGCTACTTATGAGCTAAATTTTTAGTAACACTGTATTTCTGCCTAGCATTTGCAAGTATTTGGACTCTCTGTCAACTTGAAGGCAGAGATAGTCATCCACAATCTCAGTGTGTTCCGGGCAACACTGGTAGCAAACAGCGCATTTTTTCAAATGAGTATCAGTTCTGTGTACAGCTGTTCACGTGCAGGTGTGTCTAGAGCTGGACATAAATGTACATCAGAAACTTCAGGTAAAGTGAACTCCTGTGTTGTTCGCAGGTGCTTCAGAAAACCAACAAATCACACTTCCCTCTATACTACGTGAGGAAAAACTAATTGTATGGAATGGTGTAGAGCTGTATACAGATACTGTACTGCTGTTCATAGAATCATAGAATCAACCAGGTTGGAAGAGACCTCCCAAGATAATCCAGTCCAACCTAGCACCCAGCCCTAGCCAGTGGATCCCATCTGGTCCCATGGACTTGTGAGGATCCAAGTGTCTCAGCAGATCCCTTACTTCTTCCTCATGGATTAGAGGGGGACTGTACTGGTCCCTGACTCCATCCGCCACTTCAGCAGTCCAGCTGTCCTGGAGACAACCTGTCCCACTATAGAAGATTGAGGCAAAGAAGGCGTTAAGCACCTCTGCCTTTTCCTCATCCCTTGTCACTATATTCCCCTCTCTATCTAATAAAGACTGGAGGTTTTCCTTGGCCTTTCTCTTGTTACAGATACTGTGAAAGGTCCATACTGTTAAAAAGCTTAACAGAAACCTTTAGTATTGTATTAACAGTTAGTCTCCACACTTGTTTTAGAAAAGAGAAATCCTTTGGATTTCAGCTTAGAAATGTCAGAGTTCACACAGATGCCTGTGTGGCTTTTTTCTCTACACCTGTCATGAATTATCTGGTAGTGCCCTTTAGTAGCTGTGGGATCATCATGATAAGATAATTCCTGCATTAATGCAGTGTTGGACTACATGTAGTTTATAATACTGTTCTCTGCAAAAAAAACCTGTCTGTGTTGCAGGTCATGGAAGTTCTCATGAAAGGAAACCGACGTTCTTTCTTTGTACCACCAAGTCAAGCTATTGCACACCAGTTGATAAAACATTGGATTGGAATGAATGCTAATCTTTAATTCCAATAATTGATTATGGTAAATTACTTCTTCTAGTGAACTCTAAATTAGGAATAAATTAGAAAGAATTGTTTATCTAGTAAGTGTACAATCACTTGAATTTTTTACTTTCCTTTGGTTCCTGGGATAAACTGTAGAAAAAAGTTGGGTTTTTTTGCATCTGAGTTACAACTGGACAACCACCCAGTAATAATCTCACGCAGGCAAGCAAGGTAAAATTGTTACTTCATTGTGCATAGGCTGCTTTTTTTGTTTTGGAATCAATTTATTGTGCCTTTTGCTGGTATGCTCTTAATGTTTGATCTTTCCTGTCTCTTGATGGAAGAAGTCCCAGCATTACGAAGATGCTTTACGTCCTCCGATTTTGTTGTGATTTCTTCCTCATTTTTTGCTTTCTTTGAGTATAAACATGCAGTACTGAAAACCTTATCAACAATGGCTATCTTTAAGATAATAGCATACTTAAATGTCAAACACATAGTTTTTTGTATCTTCCACATTAATATCCCTCTATACAGAGTAGTTACTCCTCCAGTCTGATTTGGGCTGCACTTACCCAATTTTATGTCAGTCTGAATTTAAGGATATGACACAATGCTCTCTTTATGTAGAGGTACTGGAGAACCATTCCCCGCACCCTAAATACTAGATATTTTGTTAAGATAATAATGTACTTACTGACCATAGGCAGTGTGATGGTTTGGTTGTTCCCTGCTCCCCCACACTTAAGAAAGTCATCCAGACTAGATTCAGATGAGCTTGAAGTTAAAATGAAGTTTTATGTTTACAGCTTAGCACAATATACAAGCAGGTACTTACAATATATACAGAAACATACAAATTAAAAAGCAATACAGAAACAACAGCCCTCCCAGAAACCAGAGTCCCCAGGAGGGGCTCTCAACCACCCTTCCATCTTCCCACCCCTTTTCTTTACCCCCAAATTTGCCTTACACTCAAAGTGAGTTTGAAGGATCGACTAGGGGGGGTTAGGAAGCAGGCAGATTAGTCAGACAGCAAGTTAGGTTAGAGAGAAAAATGCAGCCCAAAAGCCAGAGGGCAAGCTCTGTGTTGTCTATGTTCTTGTTTTTATACATCTCAGCAAGCCTATGAGTGAAGTAGACATCACCGTTGTTTCCTTTTCACGGTCTATAATCTAGTTCTCACCAAAATATCCCAGCTAGGCTCAAACTAGCACAGGCAGTTAGTCTAGTTTGTTTCATTCTCTGATAATTAAAAGTAGACCTGTAGAGTAATGGATAAAAAGTGTAAATAATTCTCTTCAAGTTTGAATCAGCGAAAATGTTTTACAAATCCTGTGATTCTAGTGTCATCCTCAGCAGCTATTTCTATTTTTTTAAGGCAAAGTATAGCAAACTTCAAAGCAAGAAGCATTTTCTACAGACTTGGAACAGCTGACAAATACTGCTGCTGCTTCTTCTTTTTCTTGTTTCAGCTATACCTATGAATAAAATCATGTCATCTGTTGAGCCTTCTGGAAATGAGAAAGAAGCAATACAGTGCTTCCCTTAAAATTGCTTTTACAGAAAAGAGGAAGTGTAAACTACAGCTAACAGCCGAAGCACAGATTATCAGTGGAAGTCCTCTCTTCTAAAAATTGTGTGGACAGAAGGAAGCCAAATTTACAAGTCATTCCTGGAAATAAAGGAAGACATTGGACTGTGTGGAAACAGTAATGCAAGTTAAGCTATGCAAAGAATATTTAACTATTAATACAATGATTACACATTTAGAAAAATGAGCAAGGAAGGAAGAAATGAGCAGATGGAGATAGTAAGATATTAAGAATCAGACTATTTTTTCTAATTGAGCATCTGTATAAACAATATATTTCTACAATTAAAGTGCTAATAAATAATTTCAAAATTTTTATTTTACTGTGTGAAAATGCTTTAAAAAGTTTAGTTTGAAAAATAAAGCTTCATTAATCTCTGAGTTTAAGAGCAGTAATTATTTTAGTTCTAATAACTTCTCTTGCTGCAATAATTTTCACTATGTATAGATTTTCAAAAGCTAAACCAACAGTTTTTCTTAAGCTTTCCTGTTTTGCCTCCCCAATAGCTGAGCCATTCACAACGATGGCAAGTACCTTCTGTGATATCTGTGCGTAGATGTTTTCTGCAGGATAGTTACTGTTTGCACATTGCATGTGAAACACATAAGAGCCAAATGCTGTAGTTATTTAGCTAATACAGCAATTCAGAAAAGCAATTAATTAGATTTAGTAACAATTGAACACAGTATGGTGGTGCTGACTGAAATATAATCAGGGCAACACCTCCTTAAGATCTGATTTGTTTGTCTTGTTCAAAAGACTGCAGCTTTGCAAGCAGGCTGTTTTATTGCCACTAAGTCAATGCAGTACATAAAGAATTTCTTTAAACCACTAGGAATAGAGAGATTTGGGTCATGGTGTGGTAACGACCTCACTGTCTTCTCCCTTGGTTCTACAGTAGTACCATAGCAAAAGGAATACTCATTATATGTATAAGTGCAAGGCAGAAAATTCTGGAATTGCCTTCCCCCCTCCAAAGCGCTTGTGCGTTAATGAGAATTAACTTCTGGTTGGTATATAATTTTTAAGTATTTAGTATTTTAACTGTTTTTTAAATGATAATCTATGACTAATAGAAATAGTAATAAACTGGGGAAAATAAATGGAAGTGTTTAAACACAAAACTACTACTACTACTGCTAACCAAGCTGTAAGCTCATGTGAGCTTTACCAACACTGCATTTGTGCCTGTAAGCTTACTTCTCATTTTTCATATTGGATATGTGGAAGCACATGACAAAAAACATTGTACTGCTGATACAATAGTATGAGCAGTATATGTTTGTTGTACAGGAATATTGCCAAGCTGGTAAATTACTGTCCCAAATTCTGCAGCACGTGAAGGAAAAAGGGGTGAATGTCAGCAGGCTGATTAAAGGCAGACGAGTCATGCTTCATGGAATTAAATATACTAATCAGATTCTGAGCTTAGGAGACAGAAATAGAAAAAGAAGTGGAGCAAGACTGTGAATAACATTTCTGCCTCTTCTGTCTTTAAATTTAATTAGATAATCTAATTGCTCATGACTTTTCACACATTTCATAAGGACCCAGTCAGTGGAACTGTTATTTTTCTTATCTACTTTAGCTGTAAAAGAGTTTGAATACTGGTAGCCCTGTATTGTTTCAGTGATTGGAAGGATGTGTGTATAAACTATATCAATGGTGACTGGTGTTGACAAGTACAGAGGTGTCTAAGTGCCAAGGGAAAAAAAAAAAACCAACTTTGAACTTGTTATCCTATTATACCTTAACAAGACAGGCAGCCTATCCTTCTTGAGCTTAGAAAGGCAAACTATTCACAGAGAGTGCATAGGAGCAAGCAAATAGCCGAGGGAAGTTAATACTGCCTTGTAGCCTCAGTAAGTACAAACTTTTTTTTCTTCCAAAGTGACAGCTTGTTGGGGTAGTACTCTGTGGATACTGATTGTTGATAACTCATCATAGCTTTTATAAAATATGGAGATTTTACACAGTAGTTACAGCTAAGAGAATTTCAATTATAGTTCAGAATACAGTTTAGCTTCTGTGTAAATAAGAATGATCCATCTACCAAGTAAAAGATTCAGATGGGTTGTTGATTATGAGTTAAGAATATTTCTGTAAATTATAGTGATTTCTAAAATGGATTTTTTTTTTTATTCTTAACACAGTATCTGTCACCTCATTTTATCACATAGGGACTTAACGTGTAGTAGTATATAATTTCAGAAGTGAAAGCCTACCTGAATGAAATTCAGTTTGCTTATTTGTATTGTCTTTCTGCAACTAATATTTCGTGTGTGGAATGTTAGCGTGCTATAAGACTACAGGATTATTAATCAGAAAGGAGTGTTGCATATTGTTGAATAATGAAGCTTGCAAACTCAATTTGCAGCACACAGATAAGCCTGGATAATAGTTTTTTTTCTCCTTCCACTTCATAACCCTAACAACTGGCTTTAGTAAAGCACTTTCTGATTTCTGTTGAAGGAGAGAAGTAATGGAGCTCTCCCAGTTAAGTGAAGACATCTTCTAAAACTAAAAAAGAGCTGATGAAACAGCATACATCTTAATTTTTGTTGTTTGTGCTCAAGTTACTCCTAATGTATGCGCTAAAAATTGCATTTCTGGAAAAAGTGACCTTGGAAACGGCACAGCCAGAAAATGTGGTATTAAGATTTCTCTATTATAGATGCTGAAACTGTACTTCTAGAAGCTAGAATAGGGATTTTGCCCTCACTGTGTTCACTCTTAATTGCAGTTTATACTTTGAATCCATAGGAATTCTCAAAGCAAGCTACCTTTTTTTTTTTCCCAAAGACAATTCTTAGAGTGTACAACTTGCACAAATTTCTTGTAGTGAGCTGAGTTTCATCAAAGACTTTGTATTTGCATTATTTCTATTACAATGGATAAATAATTATGAAGGTCAATAAGGTTGAATAATTTGGCTTGACAAAACATGACAGTACTTTACTGACGGTAACATCTTTGGCTATAGAAAACTGGTCATATGTTACAGCGAGAGTTCTGGTTATTTCATGACCACATTACATCTGAAAGATATTTAAATTACTTCTTCTTGTGCTTGATTCTTTGACAAAACAGAAACAAAAGTGTCTTAAAATGCAGGAGATCACACTAAATAGCAGAATGACACACTCAGGAAAAGAGTTAATCCAGCTAATGTTCAGTTTAGCAGATTCTCCTTTGATTTCTAGAAGAGAAATAGCAGAAGTCCACTGATGCAAAGAGAAATGGCAAATCAGAGGGGGGAAGAGTTAAATGTGTTTTCAGAACTTTTACTGAAAACTAAATAATTTCATCCAGTGTAAGAGATACAAAAAGCTCAATAACATTATTCTCTATGCCAATTTTTTTCAAGTATGTTTTACAGACGTGATAAGAGATGCATGAACATCCACTTCATCAAATTGATATGTGATGGTTTTGGGTGTTCCCCACCCCCCCACACTTTGGAAAATCACCCAGACTAGACTCAGCTGGCTCTGGAAATTGAATGAAGCTTATTATTTACAGCTTAGCAGATATTTACAGTATATACAGTTATAGACAGAAATATACAAGGTAAAAGGTAATACAGGAACACAACAGCCCTCCCAGAAACCTGAGTCCCCAGGACTGGCCTCAGACATCCCCATATTTTTTCTGAAACCTGGGGTAAATGGTGAACTTCTGTGATGGTGTGATGGTTTGGGTGTTCCCCACCCCCCCACACCCTTTAGAAGTCACCCAGACTACTCTCAGCTGGCTCTGGGAATATAAATGAAGCTATTTATTTACAGCTAGCACAATATACAAGCAGATATTCACAGTATATACAGTTATAGACAGAAATATACAAGGTAAAAGGTAATACAGGAATGCAACAGCGCTCCCAGAAACCTGAGTCCCTAGGAGGGGCTCCCAACCACCCCTGCAACTTCCCCTTACCCGTCTCAACCTTACCTCAGTCTCAAGAAAGAATGGAGGTTCAGCCAGGGAGTTAGGAAACAAAGTGGATTAGTCAAAGAAATGGAGGGTGAGATCAGAGAGAGATGCAGCCCAGAGCTTCCCAGTAGCAGAAGTGAGTTATCTGTGTTTTGATTTTTTGTTTTATACATCTCAGCAAGCCTATGAGTGAAGTAGACATCACTGTTGTTGCCTCTTTCACAGCCTATAATCTAGTTCTCCCCAAAACATTCTAGCTAGCTTTAAACTAGCACACGGTACCACTGAGAAAATCTGATAACTGAGTATTTGTTATATAGTAATGTAGTATATAATTTGTTACAGGTGTTTGTACTTGTAGTGTGTTATACAACGCCCCCAGTACTTACGGAGAACCTGCTGCTTCTCCATTTTTTGTTGCACTGGAAAATAGTGAATATCTTCAAGCAAGGGTTCAGGGTAAAAATGAACAGTGGTGGTGCATTAATGAAACTTCTCCAAACAGTATATAAATGCTTACAGTAAATCCTTATTAACACTGTGTAGAATTTAAGAGCTGAAAGCCAGACCAGTTACTTCTTAAAAAGGCAGAAATGCTTGTGCATATGCAGCTTAGCATAGCAGGACTATTTTTAGGGTACGTTTGCTGGCACTTGCATTGTCAGCTGAAATCATCTTGAAAACGTTTGACTGACTGCTTCTTTATTATCCTCTTCTAAAGCTAAAGTGAAATGCACCCTTCCTGTAGGCATCTATCTTTAACAAAATGGTGAAAACAGCATATAGTTTTAAAAAAGATTTGTCAAAAGCTATTTGACATGTTGTCTGGCATCACTTGATGCTTGTAGAAGAATCCAGAATACTGCAAAATGTCATTACATGGGGTTTAGATTTCCTTAGTAATATTCCTAGAGAATCAGAAGTGAAGGAATATTAGAATCATAGAATCAACCAGGTTGGAAGAGACCTCCAAGACCATTCAGTCCAACCTATCACTCAGCCTTATCCAGTCAACTGGACCATGGCACTAAGTGCCTCATCCAGTCCTTTCTTGAACACCTCCAGGGACGGTGCCTCCACCACCTCCCTGGGCAGCCCATTCCAATGCCAATCACTCTCTCTGGGAAGAACTTCCTCCTAACATTCAGCCTAGACCTCCCCCGTCACAACTTGAGACTGTGTCCTTGTTCTGTTAAACTGAAATTACTGACTCTTTACTATCTTCTCATGATCGGAAAAAAGCAAGATCCTGATTACATGTGCTCGTTAGAGGTCCCAAAACATAATTCACTCAATTACATGGTTGTCCACTGGGTCTAGTACAACACTATGGCAGTTTAATTTCATTTACATTGGATGCACTGTTCTCAGGGTGAGCTGGATGCTTCCAAGTAACTACTCAATTCAATTTGAGTGGAAGCTAATTTTTTGCCACCATATAACTGTCGTGGAGGCAGGGAATTAATGTGGCTGAGTCAGGAATTATAAAAATAGAATTATTTTATTTTCCTGAAAATCCCACCCCCCAAACTATACACAGAACCAGTTTAGATTTATTTACAGGCTCAATTCGATTGGGAATGATCTTCACAAGATGCTGTGGGCAAATTTAGAGATTTAGAATGTCAGAAAATACAAAAGGCTAAGGTACAAGCACAGCTTTACCCCACTGTCAGCCTGAGCAGAGAATTAAGGGAACAGCAGGCTCTATACTCACAGAGGTAAGATTCGACAATGATTCATTGCTGGATTTCTCATGGAAGCAGCCTTCTGATGCTGCAAGCAATATCCAATAGTCTGGATCCAGGCAGCAGAAGCCCAAGGCAGATAGAAAAAACACCACTGCCACAAGATAGGGATGTGTGGAAGCAACGCTGCCTCAGCAGCGACGGGAGAGCCAAACTGCTAGGGTTTCCCCAGTTTGCAATAGCAGCTAGGAAATCGGCTGTGGTATGGTCCGAGAGTAGCTGGATCCGGGTACTGCTGGCAGCTCTCTCTCAAATATACCCCAGGACTTGCCAAGCTTGGAAACTTGCACAGAATGGTGCAGAAGAGTGGAGAACCATCCGAAGGCAGGGATGGTGCAAAAAACAAGAGCCGTGTAAAAAGGTAGGAGCCATGCACAAGCAGGGATGGTCCAAAATGGGAGCTCTGTCACAGCAGGAACTCTGTCAAGGTGGCAGCTTGGCCTATTGGGAGCTCTGTCAAGGCAGGAACTCTGTCAAGGAAGGACCACTGTGCCTTTTCCTCTTGCTCTATACTTTTCCAGACATAGTATCCATTTGCCATTTTATACTGGGCACAAAGAAACCAACCAACTACCAGCCCAATTCCCAGTGCGGGCTTCCACGCTGGTCAGCACACATGTAGAGAAAGGTGCCTTTTGCTGTTCCTCCTTCAAGGTGTCTGGGGGGTGGGGGGGAAAAGGTTTTTGTTCCACCTTCACCCCATTCAAACCCCTGGAGATGGAGGGGCAGGGGGTGTGAAGGAAGGAATTTGGAGAGGTCTGCAAGAGTCACGTGTTAATTAATTTTGTGAATTGCTTTAAAGTCCTGTTACAGCCTTTTTAAGTGGCTGCCTGCTTGATTCGTTCTAGACATTTTGCAAAGACATTTTTTAAAACCAGTCTTTTCTGGAACATATATATAGATGAAAATGTAAACCACTGAAAATAATACACATAACAGCTGAGGCAGGGAGTAAGATACATTAGTAAGGCATTTTTTTATAATACATAACCTTTCCTGCACATGTTTCCTATAAAATTCCAAATACACTTATTATTTGTCTCAGCAGCATGCCCAGGTGGCCAAGAGAGCCAGTGGCATCCTGGCCTGCATCAGGAATGGTGTGGTCAGCAGGAGCAGGGAGGTCATTCTGCCCCTGTACTCTGCACTGGTTAGACCACACCTTGAGTGCTGTGTTCAGTTCTGGGCCCCCCAGTTTAGGAGGGACATTGAGATGCTTGAGCATGTCCAGAGAAGGGCGACGAGGCTGGGGAGAGGCCTTGAGCACAGCCCTACGAGGAGAGGCTGAGGGAGCTGGGATTGTTTAGCCTGGAGAAGAGGAGGCTGAGGGGAGACCTTATTGCTGTCTACAACTACCTGAAGGGTGGTTGTGGCCAGGGGGAGGTTGCTCTCTTCTCTCAGGTGGCCAGCACCAGAACGAGAGGACACAGCCTCAGGCTGCGTCAGGGGAGATTTAGGCTGTAGGTGAGGAGAAAGTTCTTCACTGAGAGAGTCATTGGACACTGGAATGGGCTGCCCGGGGAGGTGGTGGAGTCGCCGTCCCTGGAGCTGTTCAAGGCAGGATTGGACGTGGCACTTGGTGCCATGGTCTAGCCTTGAGCTCTGTGGTGAAGGGTTGGACTTGATGATCTGTGAGGTCTCTTCCAACCTTGGTGATACTGTGATACTGTGAAAAATATTTTGTTGCATTCTTTGGCAGCACTACCACAGAAATAAGTGCCCAGAAGTTATTAAAAAAAGGTAACAGTGGTACTTTGAAAGCAAGATTTGGAGAATCTTTGTATAAAAATAGGGGGAGATGGAAAGTACTTGATTAAAACAAATGAGACAAATAAGAGCTAAATCAATTATGAGCCTTTTTTTATCTGCATTGATTCTCTATGTAACTGGTCTCTTCCAACCTGGTTGATTCTATGATTCTATGATACTTGGCTGTCATACATGACTCGTTCTAATGACATTAAGAGTAAATTATCTGTGGGACATCTGCTTCAGTGTGTAAGAACTAGTTCAGAAAGTAGGCCACAAAGAGTAAGGAGAATAAAAGGAAGGATTCACAGAGGAAAGAAAAAGCTATAATAATAATTTTATAGAATGAGAGGATCTAAGGAGTGAGAGACTGGGCCAGCACTCTTGGTACTTTGAGGAACAAAGTCAAAGCCAAAGTTAGTAAGGAATAGCAGAATATTGAGCAATATAAGACACAATGAAATTCAGTGAGGACAAAATTCAGTGTATTTAAGGTTATTTAGAGGAATAGAGATAAGAAATTGAATTCTATGCTCAAAGGCAATCAGAAGGGTTTGAAGTGGTTGAAATACTGAAGAGCAGAAAGGCTTGTTTGGCTGTTCTGTGACTTTAGTCTGTGAACAGTATAGAATTCACTGGGAAAGTATTCATTGAGCTGCCACCAGATACATTCATAGTCTTGCTTTCTACAGTATACTCAGATTTTCCTTAAGTAGTCATCTGTAGTGCATAAAACTGTACAATTAGCCATCAAATGTGAAGAGAGAGTAAAGGTAAACCAGCTGCTGTTCTTGATCTTCAAGTAATTTTTTACACCATTTTAGCAATAAAGCTTGACAATTGCGTTTCCTACATTGGGATTAACCATTTCATTTCTGACCATAGAATAGGAAAAAAAAAATAATCAAAAGTGTAATTCCTGGGGAACAATAAAAATAGTACAACAGAAATATTTTATAAAGACAAACGTGAACATCAGAAAGGGGAAGAGAAAAGAACTAAGCCTGCAGCATCTTTCTGTAATAGAATTGAGAGAATTCATAGAAGTGAAAATATTTTCTTGGTTACAGCTTATTGAAGTAGAACCGAATCCTCAACTATCAAAATCAGATTATGGAGTTCTGTTAGGCTGTTGTTCCTATTGTCATAAAGATATGCACCAATCCACAGATCTTACATAACATAAAACACATCTAAATATAAGTTGCATACTTTCACATGTAACTTAGGAGAGTACTAATTATATCTGGGACTGGGAGGCATGCCTCAGACCCAAAAAAATGAATCTCATCTCTTGTCTCTGTGTCCTTTGAGGCCTTGAATTTGGCTTTAACATCATTCCTCTCATGCAGAACAAGGCTCACTTGGCAGGTTTGTCAAGCTTCAGCAAAGACACCTAGAAAAAAACAGAGAGGTACAGTTTCATCCTGAAAACTGACAATGCAAATATTCCAAGGTGTCTGATGTGAAATAAATACAGAATCACAGAAGGTTAGGGGCTGGAATGGACCTCGAAAGATTATCCAGTCCAGCCCCCCTGCAGAGTAGGATCACCTATAGCAGATCACACAGAAATGCATACAAGTGGGTCTTGAATAACTCCAGAGAGGGAGACTCCACAACCCCTCTGGGGAGCCTGTTCCAGTGTTCCATCACACAGTGAAAAAAAGTTATCACTCATATTTACATGGAACTTCCCATGCCTCAAATTCCACCCATTGTTCCTTGTCCTGTCATCAGGCATCACCCAGCAGAGCCTGGCTCTATGCTCTTGGTACTCACTCTTTACGTATTTATAAACATTAATGAGGTCACCCCTCAGTCTCCTCTTCTCCAAGATAAAGAGCCTCAGCTCCCTCAGCCTCTTCTCATAAGGAAGATGTTCCACTCTCTTAATTATCTTTGTGGCTCTGCACTGGATTCTCTTAAGCAACTCTCTGTCCTTCTTGAACTGAGGAGCCCAGGACTGAACACAATATCCCAGATACAGCCTCACAAGTGCAGAGTAGAGGAGGAGGAGAACTATGATGTAGTTTAGAGACAAAGAGTCCTGAAATAAGGCATGAGGTTTTGAGAAATGGAGACAGGATGCAGCATAGAGGAGTGCAGGCATGGAATTATAAAAGATGGGACACAGACTGGCACAGTGGGCCAAAAACTTTTCTCTGTCTCCCCAGTGTCTTCAGAAAGACACTGTGCAGGAGAATACCTACATTTTTGCACCCAACTAATGGCTGTGTTTGAGCAACAGCATATTCAGTCATTTAGCCTCACACAAAATTGGAAAGTTTTCAGAAGCAGAAGTTAATGACTGAGGGTCGAAAGAATTTCTTCCCAGGTGTTTGGTTAGCTATGTGTTAGGGCATACAGTGACAAGTCATGAGTCTCAAAACTTTCAATACAATGATTTAAAAAATTTTACCCTAATTCTTCCTTTTTTTTAACAAATCCATACATCCTCATTACAGCACATAAATTTGCAGCCTGAAGGATTCACTTGACACTCTTTCCACAACGATGTATTTATTATGATTATTATAACTAAAACAACTTGCTCTCAGTTGATTTTTCCAAACATTACTCTACTGGTTTTCAAGACAATACCAATGACATATTGGTAGAATCATAGAATCAACCAGGTTGGAAGAGACCGCCAAGATCATCCACTCCAACCTAACACCCAGCCCTAGCCAGTCAACCAGACCGTGGCACTAAGTGCCTCGTGCACTCTTTTCTTGAACACCACCAGGCACGGTGACTCCACCACCTCCCTGGGCAGCCCATTCCAATGCCAATCACTATCTCTGCCAACAACTTCCTCCTAACATCCAGCCTACACCTCCCCCAGCACAACTTGAGACTGTGTCCCTTTGTTCTGTTGCTGGTTGCCTGGGAGAAGAGAGCAACTCCACCTGGCTACAGCCTCCCTTCAGGTAGTTGTAGACAGCAATGAGGTCACCCCTGAGACTCCTCTTCTGCAGGCTAAACACCTCCAGCTCCCTCAGCCTCTCCCCATAGAGTTTGTGTTCCAGGCCCCTCACCAGCTTTGTTGCCCTTCTCTGGACACGTTCCAGCACCTCAACATCTCTCCTGAATTGAGGAGCCCAGAACTGGACACAGGACTCAAGGTGTGGCCTGAGCAGTGTTGAGTACAGGGGAAGAATAACCTCCCTTGTCCTACTGGCCACACTGTTCCTGATACAGGCCAGGATGCCATTGGCTCTCTTGGCCACCTGGGCACACTGCTGCCTCATCTTCAGCCTACTATCTACCAGTGCCCCCGGGTCCCTTTCCTTCTGGCTTCTCTCCAGCCACTCTGTCCCCAGCCTGTAGTGCTGCTTGGGGTAGTTGTGGCCAAAGTGCAGAACCCTGCACTTGGCCTCATTAAATGTCATCCCATTGGCCTCTGCCCACCCATCCAGCCTGTCCAGGTCCCTCTGCAGGGCTCTTCTACCTTCCAACAGATCAACACCTGCTCCTAGCTTGGTGTCTTCTGCAAACTTACTGATGCTGGACTCAATCTCCTCATCCAGATCATCAGTAAAGATATTGAACAGGACTGGGCCCAGCACTGACCCCTGGGGAACACCACTAGTGACAGCTGCCAACTGCATGTGGCACCATTCACCACCACTGTCTGGGCTCTGCCATCCAGCCAGTTCATGATCCAGCACAGAGTGAATCTGTCCAAGCCATGAGCTGCCAGCTTGGCTAGGAGCTTCTTGTGGCAGGCAGTGTCAAAGGCTTTGCTGAAGTTCAAGTAGACTACATCCACAGCCTGCCCCACATTCACCAGGCAGGGAACCTGATCATAAAAGGAGATCAGGTTGGTGAGACAGGACCTGCCCTTCCTAAACCCGTATTGGCTGAGCCTGATCCCTTGGCCGTCCTGTAGGTGCTTTATGATAGCCCTATAGCTGAAATTTTAACTTACTGTTTGGAAACCTTTGAAAATTTTATCCCAAATAGGCAAGAAAAGAAAGCAGATGCATTAATACCTGCTCTAGCACTACTGTTGTTTTTCTCTTTATAACCAGTTATCTCTTGCACAGGAGAAACACCAAGTTAGAGAGCCTGAGAGAGTTAAATGTCAAAATTATTTCAGAGAAGCTTTTTCATAATCCAATATTTTCCTTCCTACACAGAAGAGTGGAATCCAGATGTCCTCCAGTTCATAGAAATGAGTAGAAAAAGAAGAAAAAGCTGCAAGGGCAGAAAGAGCTCTGACTCCAGAGAATGTAAGTTTACAGAATATTTGATCTGAAGTAAAAATATCAGAGTCATAGGTGGTTATTCTCAGTTTTCACATCAAGCAAGTAATCCATCTTTGTGTCCAAAGCTGTTTGACAGATTGGACACATTTAGACTGAAATGTGAACACATAATGCTAATGGCTTGATGAGGCTAGTTGTATTTTAGTTGACCTACTACCCCCAGCTACTTCTGGCAAAAGTATTTTCAAAGATGTTGATATTTAATTGCCTCAAATATTCAGCATTCTTGCAGTAAATATTTCAGTGTTGCCTAAGTTTTACACATCGTTCTAGTCCTACTTGGGTAGATGTCACTGTAAACCATTATCCTCTAAAAAATGTGACCTGGTCTGAAAAAAAAAGCCCAAGCAAGGCAGAATTTTACGTAGTTATATGAAAGCCATGAAATTCTGCCTGATAGTTCATCAGGTAGAATCATAGAATCATAGAATCAGCCAAGTTGGAAGAGACCTCCAAGATCATCCAGTCCAACCTAGCACCCAGCCCTAGCCAGTCAACTAGACCATGGCACTAAGAGGAAACTATTTTCTTCTGCTTCAAACAGGGCAGCAGTGTGTCTCTGATCAGCTGTGTGATTGTGGATTATATGACTGTGGTTTGTGTGATTTCATTAATCCCGTTGTTTGCTCACCTGTAAAAGGATTACTGAAACCAAGTCCCGTGTAACTTATCCCAAACTGAAACATGTAATGGGATAGTGGTTGTCCCAGTGCATTCACAGGAATGAAGTAAATGCTGAGAAGAGTAGTGTAAAAAAGGTGAATCTTTCTACATGCAGAGAGAATATCTTATCTATAAAACTTTCTGAGGAAAAATAATACTCGTTTCATTCAGTAAGAGTGAGTTAACATAGCCTACCATGTTTACCTGACTTCACATTATTTATGAGATAGTTAAGACAAAACAAGTTAATATTGAAATGAAAATTCAATCTTGTGGGAAATACATTGCATCTTAAAGGTAAAATAGTAATTTTAGCTTAGGACTGTTTCAAAGAGAGCATGCATTTGTGTTACTGCTTACCAAATCATGAGGGGGAGTTGGTTTGTTGGTTGTTTTTCTTTTTTCTCTCTCTTAAAATAGACGAACAATTTTCACCCATTTGTAAATGCCAGCAAAATGTAGGAAGCCTTGAAAGTAAAGCAGATGAGGCTCCAGCTCACTTCACTGAGCCACTGGATGTAAAGGATACTGAAGTAGATGGAAAAGATCATGAAAAGAAGAATCAGAGTAGTTCAAATGCATATGAAGATAGAGACTTTGATAACATACTAGACAGTGATAAAGAAGGAAAGAAGGAAAAACTTTGCCCTCTTCCAACATTCTCTCCTCAGCAAGATGAAATTCTAGCTACAGTGACTTTTGGTGAAGAAGAGGGCTCATCCACAGGAAAAATCACACTGTGGGGCAAGCCAGATTCTGCAGAGTCCATTACCATGACTACAGGGAAAATTACTGCAGAAGTAAAATGTGGTTCTTTTAATGTGAAAGTGGAAATAAAGAATGTTTCTTTATTTGATTCTGGAACAAACCTTACAGCTGAAAAAAGGAAAAGTTCAAAGAACAGCAAATGTCATAAAAGAAAATGCCAGAAAAGCCAGTGTTCAAAATGTCCAGAGTACCAGTGTTCAGCAACTGCCCATTCAGCAGAACACAATGAGGAACACAAGGCATCCTCTAAACATAAAACTCAAAATGCCAGCCACAAAAATGCCTCTCTGAAAATGAATATTGAAGCAAAGGAAATTAAAGTGGAATATACCAGTAGAAGGAAAAACCTAAAAGTTCACATCAAACCTGGTGAACAGCCACAGAGCAAAACCTGCAGCAAGGAACATGAAGATATGTATTGGAGTGAAACAGATTATTCCGTAGCAGAGACACCTTGCAATATAGACTGTAACCCATCTTCTAGCTTCCATGAAAAAGTGGACTGTACATTCCCAGCTGGATGGACACTTCTCCCTCCACCTAAAGAATTTGCTGACTGTGATGAAATACATTTGGATACAATTGCAGAGGGGGTATCTTCATACCCCGTTAATGACAGAAGGGCATCTGACAGCATCTCCACAGCCTTGGAAATTTGGGGGAAAGAAAATTATTTCTGTAAACATAATGAAGACCACACGAGTGAAAAGGGAGATTTTTTGAAAGATAAAATACTTTTCTCAAAAATAAATAATACAGATTGTCTTGTAGCTACTAATACCTTGAATAACCCAAATGCTGAGAAGGAGTATATCAGTAAGAACAGTGGTTTAGGCCAAGAAGGAAATAACTATGACAAATGCAGAGACACAGGACAAAAGCCAGCAAGAAGAAAGTCTTTCCCAGATACTACCCTTGATGTACCATCACCAGTTCACCCTAGACGGGATTCTGGCTTTTATTCATTGCCATCCTTAAAAGTATTGCCTAAGGAGACCAAAACAGGAGACATGTACCACAGGAACTCACATGTTCATACCATCTACACAGAACTTTGTAAGTGTCCTGACTTGACCTCCTCATTGAGAAGTTTGAGAAATCTTAAGTCTTCATATCAGTATGCTTTCACATCATTTGATCATAATATTACCATTTATCCATGTGACCCTGAGGAAAGTCTAGATGACACTTGTTTACTGAATGACTATGCAGAATATGTGGGGCAAAGGGAAGAAACTGAAGAAATATTAACAGAGAGTTTTAATTCCAGTTATATTATAAGTGAGAAAAAAGAAAACGGGCATGAGGAACCTCTGAGAAACCTAGCCACGTGGGAGGAAGACTCTGAATCTACAGAAGATGCTTTAGATGAAAGGATATCAGAGTACAACCACCTAGAAAAGCATGTTGAATTGCAGAGCAAAGCTCAGCTGGTACAAGTCTCTCCATGTTCTAGAAGCTCTTCAGGTGAACTTGTTAATGACAAAGAAATTGATAATTATGCCTATACAGAAAGCACCCCAAAACAGATTTTAGCTTTACAGCAAAATGTTCAGCCACCCCCTGCAGAGCCTGAGGTAACAAAGAAGAGAAAAGGGTCAGTATTAACTGTGATAACTGGAGAATTAGAACAAAGACTCATCCAATGTGACACAAAACCAATGCCTGATTCTTGCTGCTCTGCAGTTAGAAAAGAGCCTAAACTTCCCTGTGGTGTACAAGAAAAATTGTTGCTACCATCCTTGCTATTTGACCCCTTGGAGCATGGTATAAATAATGAACAAGACACCCCTGGGAATATCCTTGGTGAATTTGATTGCTATAATAATTCTACACAGGCTGCTGTGCCTCCTACTCCTTCAGCATGTACAGAAAAGAAAGAAAACTCCACAGAACATTCTTATGTTAAGGGAGGACCAGAAGACTTTTGTAGTAAGCAGTTGGACGATACCCAAAGAGAGCCTGGAGCACATCATCTATCTCAAATAGCCAAATCTAACTCAGAGGAAAGTGAAAAAAAGATTGAAATGAAAGAAGACTTTCATCAGAATGCTGATATCCCCACACTGCCAGTAAAGCAGATTAGCCAGAAAGGTAGGTGTTTTAAGTTAATATAAGTTAATAACACTTGCATTTTGCACAGGGAATTTAGTGCTTTGGTGACATGTCTTCCAGTAAAAGTATGTTATAAAGTTACTAAGATGTATTGATATGCTTGCCCATTTGGTTATAATATGATGTTGAGAATCCTAGAACTCATCTTGTTGAGCCAAGTTTTGTGTTGTGTTTTGGTTTTGAGGGGCTTTTTTGTAGTTGCCATGTGGCATGAACTCAGAGCTCTAGTCAGGGTCTCAAAGCACATAAATCTGTATTTGGAATCAACATGATCCAAGGAATTGCTGAATTCTATGTCCATCTAAGTGCTCTGTTTGAGTGTCTTGGAATGACTATAGTGGATGATTTAACCTTCTTTTCCCCTCTCTTTATGTATTTCAGAAAGCTGCACACTTAAAAAATACTTTTTTAAATCTTATACAAATGTCTTGTCTCCCCTCCTGTAGTACATCTGCCCATATCCATAACTAGTCTTTTTAAAGACTGTTTTGAATCACAAAAATGTAAAGCCCTACTGGGACAATATAGAACCATAGGACCTTAGGGTGTTAGGAGTGGTAAGGGACCCAAAGAGATCATTGAGTCCAACCCCCCTGCCAGAGCAGGACAATACTATCTAACACAGATCACAGAGGAACACATCCAGACAGGCCTTGAAAGTCTCCAGAGAAGGAGACTCCACAACCTCGCTGGGCAGCCTGTGCCAGTGCTCTGTGACCCTTACAGTAAAGTTCCCCCTTGTGTTGAGGCGGAACCTCCTGTGCTGCAACTTACACCCATTGCTCCTTATCCTATCCCAGGGAGCAGTGAGCAGAGCCTGTCCCCCCTGGCAGACTGTCGCAGAGGGGGACTCTGACACCTATGCCAATTTTGGCGGAGGGGAGAAATTAATTAATGTGAGAGGATATTTATAAATACATATATATATATATATATTTAATAACTTCAGTATTTTCAACTCTCGCCACCCCCAACCACTGAACTTTAATATTAATATTTGTTTTACACAGTTATGAAGACATTATGGGAATATATATATCAAACATTAACTTATTAATAACTAGTAAACATTGAAACTATTAACAGAGAGAGTTTTCCCCATGGCTTAATGCCACTTGGGGTCTTACACTATAATCTGCTTTCTGCTTTATGACAGAGGTAACAGAAATTACAGAGGCATTCAAGTATTTACTCACAATTCAGATTAATAAGAATTCACTCTCCGGACTATGTCACAGCGTGTTGCAAGTGTCCAATTCTTCAGAGTGTGGACTTTAAGGCTGGAATCCTCCAGGGGAAATGGCAGTCTCTGACCTTGTGCTGCTGATTTCTGCTGGCTGCTCTCTCCAGGGGTACACAGGCAGGCAAGCAAGCAATGTGGCAGAGCTGCAAGTAATGTGGGAGAGGCTGCACGTGAGCCTGTGCACCCCTATTTATTAAATCTGGGCCAAGAATTAATGATCTCATTGGCCACTCGAATGACCAATCAGGTTGGCAGTCAGCCAAACCTTACCATACTAGGCAAAAGGCACTTGCCTGGACTATCCCAAATATGTGGATCACATGGACTTACACCAGAGGGACACGAGCTGGGTGTGTGGGGACCTACACAATCAGGTGTCCTGGGCAACTGACTTTATGGACCCAGTCTGTTGTGCCCCTTTGTGCTTGTTTACCCCTGGTGCAGGCAGAGAGACATGTCCAGGCAGAGCAGGCATACATAAGCCTGCTTTTGTGCCTACAGACCCTCCCCAACACAGCCTTCAGATACTTATAAACATTTATCAAATGCCCTCTAAGTCTTCTCTTCTCCAGACTAAACAGCCCCAGGTCTCTCAGCCTCTCCTCATAAGCCATGCCCTCCAGTCCCCTAATCATCCTCCTAGCCCTCCGTTGGACATTTTCCAGCAGATCCCTGTCCCTCTTTGTAGTGCTTTGGCTGTTACTCGCCCCACCCCCACTTTAGAAGGTACCCCAGCTAACTCAGCCAGGCTCTGGGAATATAAATGAAGCTTATATTTACAGCTAGCACAATATACAAGCAGATATTTACAGTATATACAGTTATAGACAGAAATAGACAAGGTAAAAGGTAATACAGAAACACAACTCCCCTCCCAGAAACCTGAGTCCCCAGGAGGGGCTCTCAACCACCCCTGCACCTTCCCCCTGCCCCTCTCAACCTTACCCCAGTCCTAGGAAGAAAAGAGGTTCAGCCAAGAGGTTAAGGAGCAAGGTTAGTGGCAGTGAGGTTAGGGAGATGCAGCTCAGTCAAAGCCCAGCCCGAGAGTGAAAACAAAAAGGCGAAAGTGTTATCTAATGTTTTCCCTTCTTGTTCCCATATATCTCAGCGAGACTGTGAGGGAAGTTGACATCACAATTGTTTTCCTTTTCACAGCTAATTATCTACTTTTTCTCACCAAAACATTCTAGCCTGCTTCAAACTAGCACAATCTTAAACTGGGGAGCCCAAAGCGGAACACAGGATTCAAGATGAGGTCAGAGTAGAGGGGGAGAAGAACCTCCCTTAATCTGCTGGACAGACTCTTCTTAATACACCCCAGGATCCTACTGGCCTTCTTGGCCACAAGGGCACATTGCTGTGCTATGGTTAACTTGTTATCCATCAGGACCCTTAGGTCCCTCTCCACAGGGCTGCTTTCCAGCAGTCACCTCCCAGACTGTACTGCTGCAGTTTATTATTCCTCCCCAGGTGCAGAACTCTGCACTTGTCCTTGTTGAACTTCATCTGGTTCCTCTGTGCCCAGCTCTCAGTCTGCCCAGGTCTCTCTGGATGGCTGCACAGCCTTCAGCTTTATCAGCCAAGCCTCCCAGCTTGGTGTCATCAGCAAACATGCTGAGCAGACTCTGTCTGTGCCCTCATCAATGGCATTGATGAAGATGTTGAACAGGAATGACCCCAGCACTGATCCCTGGAGGACACCACTGGTCACAGCTCTCCAGCTGGACCTGGCACCATTGATCACCACCCTCTGAACTCTGTCTTGCAACCAGTTCCTAACCCACCTCACTGTCTGCTCTTCCATCCCACACTTCCTCAGCTTGCTCACTACAGTGTCATGGGAGATGATGTCAAAGGCCTTGCTAAGGTCAAGGCAGACTACATCCACTGGTTTCCCTGAATCTACCCATTCAGTTATGGCATCATGGAATGCTATCAGGTTTGCTAGGCATGACTTCCCTTGGTAAATCCATGCTGACTACTCCTGGATTTACCATTTATCATTTCTGCATAAGCTTTTTTACCACACATGTATGTGTGCTTTTGAAATATCATTCTAAACATTTTCATTTTAATTTTTACAATCATAGAAATTATTTTTTTTTTAATATTTGTTAAGTTATATGCAGATATAACTCACATTGTCCTCCCCAGAAGAGAATGTTTCTGGCAGGTTTGGTAGCCAGTGTTGAAAACCATATCTTTTCTTGTCATGGAAAAATGTCTTGAAGAATATTACAGAAAAGCATCAGAAAGTGTCCATAATCTTATTTCACAGCATCTGCAGAAAATACTGATGTGTTCTTCAATGCTGCCTTGTTTGGCACTGGTGATGGAAATTTCAAAAATATCTGGACACTCTATAGGCTATACATAGGTATAGGTACATATATAGCATCATAGAATCAGTCAGGGTTGGAAGGGGCCACAGGGATCATCTAGTTCCAACCCCCCCTGCCATGGCCAGGGGCACCCTACCCTAGAGCAGGCTGCCCACAGCCTCATCCAGCCTGGCCTTAAGCACCTCCAGCCATGGGGCTTCAACCACCTCCCTGGGCAACCCATTCCAGCCTCTCACCACTCTCATGCTCAACAATTTCTTCCTCATGTCCAGTCTGAATCTCCCCACCTCCAGCTTTGCTCCATTCCCCCCAGTCCTGTCACTCCCTGACAGGCTAAAAAGTCCCTCCCCAGCTTTTTTGTAGGCTCTCTTCAGATACTGCAAAGCCACAAGAAGCCTGGGAGCCTCCTCTTCTGCAGACTGAGCAGCCCCAACTCTTTCAGACTGTCCTCATAGCAGAGCTGCTGCAGCCCTCTGAGCATCCTCGCAGCCCTTCTCTGGACACACTCCAGCATCTCCACATCCCTCTTGCAATAGTGGCTCCAGAACTGGATGCAGTACTCCAGGTGGGGTCTCAGCATAGCAGAGTAGAGGGGGAGAATCACCTCCCTCACCCTGCTGGCCACACTTCTCCTGATGCAGCCCAGGCTCTGCTTGGCTTTCTGGGCTGCAAGTGCACACTGCTGGCTCCTGTTGAGCTTCTCATCCACCAGCACCTCCAAGTCCCTCTTCTCAGGTCTGCTCTCCAGCCAGTCACTGCCCAGCCTGGATTTGTGCTTGCCTCCGTCCAGATGCAGGACCTTGCACTTGGTCTTGTTGAACCTCCTGAGATTGGCTTGTGCCCACCTCTGCAGCCTTTCCAGGTCCCTCTGGATGGATCCCTGCCCTCCAGCATATTTGCTCCACCACACAGCTTGGTGTCATCAGCAAACTTGTTGAGGCTGCACTCAATGCCTCTGTCCATGGCACTGACAAAGCTGTTGAACAAGACTGGTCCCAGGACTGATCCCTGAGGGACTCTGCTTGTCACTGGCCTCCACTTGGCCATGGACCCATTGACAGTCACTCTCTGGGTGCAGCCATCAAGCCAGTTCTTTATCCGTCTCGTGGCCCACCCATCAAACCCATGTATCACCAGCTTGGAGACCAGGATGTGGTGTGGAACAGTGTCAAAGGCCTTGCTCAGGTCCAGGTAAATGACATCAGTTGTTCTCCCCACATCTATGAATGTTGTGACCTGTTCATAGAAGGCCACCAAGTTTGCCAGGCAGGATTTGCCCTTGCTGAAGCCATGCTGATGGTACCAAATCACCTCTTCACTATTCTTCAGTCTCAGAAATACCTCCAGGAGGATCTGCTCCATGATCTTACTGGGCACAGAAGTGAGACTCACTGGCCTGGAGTTCCCTGGCTCCTTCTTCCTACCCATTTAGAAAATGGGGGTTATGTTTCCCCTTTTCCAGTCAGTGAAGACTGCACCAGACTGCCATCACTTTTGGAATAGAATAGAGAGGGGTTTAGCAACCTCATCTGCCAGTTCCTTCAGCACCCGTGGGTGCATCCCATGGGGTCCCATGGACTTGAGCACTTTCAGGTTCTTCAGGTGATCACAAACCTGATCTTCACTTACGATGGGCAGCTCTTCCTTCCAGCCCCTGCCATTATCTTCCATGGTTCCAGGAGTGTGGCTGGAGGCCTTTGCAGTGAAGACTGAGGTAAAGAAGTCATTGAGAACTTCAGCCTTTTCCATGTCACTTGTGACCATTTCACCTGTTTCCTTTCTGAGGGTCCCACACCTTCCCTAGGCTTCTTTTTACCATTAATATACCTATAGAAATTCGTGGTGTTCCCTTTGACCTCCGTGGCCAGATTCAATTCAAACTCTGCCTTGGCTTTCCCAACCAGCTCTCCGCTTCTGGAGCAGCTTCCTTATATCCCCCAGTTCCAGCTGTCCTTCCTTCCACTCCTTGTAGAGTTCCTTTTTGTGTGACAGTGTGTCCAGGATCTTCCTTGCTCAGCCAGGCAGGCCTCCTAACATTCTTCCCTGCTTGTCTCTTTGTTGGTATGCATTGCTCCTGGACATGGAGTAGGTGATCTCTGAATACTGACCAGCTGTCCTGGGCCACTCTTCCCTCTAGGACTTCATCCCATGGTACTTTGGCCAGCAGATCCCTGAAGTGACCAAAGTCTGCATGCCTGAAGGCTAGGGTCTTAAGCTTAGAATACATCCTCCTGGATGCCCTGGGGATCTTAAATTCAACTGCTTCTTTAAATTATCTGCAGCCAAGGCTGTCCTTGAGCCTCACACTGGTCACCAGCCCTTCCCTGTTGGTGAGAGTAAGGTCCAGCATAACCCCTTTACTTGTTGGTTCCTCTACCATTTGGAGGAGGAAGTTGCCATCTATGCAATCCAGGAACACCGTGGATTGCCGATGCCTTGCTGTGTTGTCCCTCCAGCAGATGTCAGGGTGGTCCTCCCTATGAGGACCAGGGCTTGTGACCTGGAAGCCCCTTCTATTTGTCTGTGAAGAGCCTCATCTCATTGGTTCTGCTGGTAAGGCCTATAGCAGACCCCTACAGTAACATCACCCTCCCCTGTCTTCCCTTTAATTTTAGCCCATACACTCTCAGCCAGCTCATCATCCTTCCCTAGGTGGAGCTCCACTGATTCTAGCTGGTCACTGACATAAAGGGCAACACCTCCTCCTCTCCTTCCCTGCTTGTCCTTCCTAAAGAGCTTGTACCCATCTATCCCTACATTCCAGTCATGGGAATCATCCCACCAAGTTTTGGTAGTAGCCACTGTGTCGTGGCATCCCAGCAGCACAACCTATCTAGTGAAGACACTACGTATAACTAGTGTCCCACTAGTTATACCTAGTGTCCTATATATAATTAGGTCCCACTAGTGTGGGACTTCCTGTGCTTGGTAATTCAGTGATGAAAATCAGATTAAAATGTTGTGAACAGGGTGGAGAAGTCCAGGCAACCTAGAAGTGGCGTTTCAGCAACTGAATTGTTGTGACAGGGGAAAGGACTCACATAAACACCACTGCTAGAAATCTGTTTCCTGGCTCTCAGTAAGTCAACTGCCCAGGAAAAGTACCTCGCTCACGCTTCTGTGATGGAGATCTAGCTGAAGCCAAGAGAGTACTTAAGCAGTCCTGTAGGAAGCCTGTTGACGCTGGGACCAGCTTCTCTCTGTCTGTTAACGTCAGTGGGTACAAGCTGCATTTTCAGAATGTATCTCAGACTTTGACATGAAGTCTGTTTCCTAGTTGTTGTTTTGGATGAAATAGTAATACAATAAAAGAATTTATTCTCCTTTTATCTCTATGTGTCATGCATAGAATCACAGAAACATAGCATCATCGAATCAACCAGGTTGGAAGAGACCTCCAAGATCATCCAGTCCAACCTAGCACCCAGCCCTATCCAGTCAACTAGACCATGGCACTAAGTGCCTCAGCCAGTCTTTTCTTGAACACCTCCAGGGATGGTGCCTCCACCACCTCCCATAATTTTTAATCTTTAAATAGCATATATATTAATGACTTTAAATAGCATATTATATTATATTAATTAGAATATAAATATATATTGATGATCAAAATGTATGAGTACTAGTTAATACAATCCATGAGTAATGTACATGTTTCTGCATAAAAATGGTGCCATAAAAGTGGCTATGTAGGCATTTAATCATGGATACAACAACCACAAGGTAATCACATGTACTTTTATCTGCATGAAGACCTCAATTAGTCTAAAATACAAAAATTTATCAATATTTTTAGCATTATTTGATATATTCATTGCTATGTTTGGTTATGTTGTTCTCGAATTTAGAATGTTGAAATTTTGAATGTTTAAACCTTAAAATAGCTTAAGGTGTCTTAATGCATTCCTCATAAGCAATGTCTGGTTATAGACTTGAAGTCAGAAATGAACAAAACCCGAAAGCTGCCTCTGATGAAAGACAGCAGAGCAAGTGATAGCTCCCAGGAAGAAGCAGTAGACCAGTGGGCCAGAAGACGAAAGCAGTTCAAAGACAGCAAAAAATGCAGTTCAGCTGGAGGAAGCTCCATCACTGAAGGATCAAGTGAGTACTTGAACCTTACAATTGCATTCTTTCTCCTATGTGTAGTTGGCACTCTGTCAGGGTTTTCAGCTAAAGAAACTGATCTTCAGTTCATTATCTGAGTGTCTGTTTTAGTCATTACAATGAGCAAGCATCTTTTATTCAGTTGAACTGTTCCTTACTATGGATGTTAGTATCCTCTCTCCTTCATAAAACCATGTGAGCAATCTGACTGGAAAAAAAATGATTGCTCCATCCTTGTCCATGTGCAGTTAAGACAAGCTGTAGACTTAGACAAAGAGGTAATCACTTACAGTAGAAATTTGGAAAGTACAATAAAAATACATAATCCTGATTCCTACTTCATTTATATCAAAGCCATGGTGATCTGGGAGTCCTCTCCTCACTAAGGTAGCCACTGATTCCACTTTTTACCTTCAGGATGGCTTCTTAGATTACCTTTCATTTTTCCTCCAGTTACTGAAACAGTTCCATAACTGTCTCATTAAGAAATCTGTCATCTGGCCATATGTTTGAGTCTTAAATCACATGGGAGGCATTTTAAAGATTAAATGCTTAAATAATTTACATTTCATGCAGATGGAGTCTTGTACCGTCTAGGAAAAGACTTTTGTGGTACTTCTTACCTCACACTGCATTTTCCTCCTGTTTTGCTGTTTCAGTAATGTAAGAATCATTTTGTACAGATGAAGAAAGGTGCATTTTACTGTGGAATATTGTGTACTATAACTGTAACTCTTGGTGAGGGAAGTTTTATTTGTAGGTATATAACCTTTTATGAAGAAGAAAGTAAAATACAAACCTGTAAGAGACTGACAGGTCCAAAACAAGATGAACTATAAATGTGTTCTTCCACTGTACTGATGAGGTAAGACCTACATCAGAAAGGCCTCAGTTCTCTACCTGAACATTGGTACTAGTTGTCACTGGAATGCCAATAAGGTTCTGACGTATCTGACCTACAGTGGAGCCATTCCTTTTTGAAGTAGTAAGCATCTAATGTGGCCCTAACCACCTACAGTCAGCTGAGTCAATCCCTAAGTTTTCCATGCCTGTTAACAAAGCAGTAGGGATAACTGACATTTAAAGTGGAAATGAAAAAAGCCAATACTGCTAGCAGCTTCTGTTCTTTGCCTCTAAGACAGATTCAAGTCTGTGGCAAGGAGAATAGAAAGTTAAGATGTCAAACAATCAGAGCTCAAAAAAAAAATGTTCAAGAAACTTCTCATTGCTGTTTACTACTACCTGAAGGAAGGCTGTAGCCAGGTGGGGGTTGGTCTCTTCTGCCAGGCAACCAGCAACAGAACAAGGCGACACAGTCTCAAGTTGTGCCGGGGGAGGTCTAGGCTGGATGTTAGGAGGAAGTTGTTGCCAGAGAGAGTGATTGGCATTGGAATGGGCTGCCCAGGGAGGTGGTTAAAGAAAAGCCTGGATGAGGCATTTAGTACCATGGTCTAGTTGACTGGCTAGGGCTGGGTGCTAGGTTGGACTGGATGATCTTGGAGGTCTCTTCCAACCTGGTTGATTCTATGATTCTATGTTTTCAACAGTAATGTGTCTTGAATGTAAAGCTGGATCATACATCAGGCACACTCTAATTTCACAGAGAAAATGTAAAACGAACAAACAAATAGACCAAAAATATCACAGAAGTTCAGAGATTGGAAGGCACTTACAGAGATCATCAAGTCCAACCCCCTTGCCAAGGCAGGTTCCTCTAGGGTAGTTCACACAGGAACACATCCTGGCAGCTTTTGAAAGTCTCCAGAGAAGGAGACTCCACAACTTCTCTGGGCAGCCTGTTCCAGGGCTCCATTGTCCTTGCTGTAAAGAAGTTTCTCCTCATATTGAGCTGAAGCCTCTGTTCCAGTTTGTAGCTGTTGCTCCTTGTCTTATTGCTACAGACCACAGAAAAAGATTGGCCCCATCCACTTGACACCCACCCCTCAGATATTTGTACACGCTGATCAGATCTCTCAGTCTTCTGTTCTCCAGACTGAACATCCCCAAGGCTTTCAGTCTCTCTTCATAGGGGAGATGCTGAAGTCCCCCTTTCCCTCTTTCCAGCAGCTCCTTGTCTCTCTTGAACTGAGGAGCCCAAAACTGGACACAGTACTCCAGGTGTGGTCTCCCTAGGGCAGAGCAGGGAGGGAGAAGAACCTCCCTAGCCCTGCTGGACACACTTTTCTTGATGCAGCCCAGGCTGCCATTGGCTCTCTCGGCCACAAGGGCACATTGGTGGCCCATGCAGAACTTGCTGCCCACCAGCACTCTAAGGTCTTTCTCCATGGAGCTGCTTTCCAGCAGGGCAAGCCCCAACTTGTACTGGTGCCTGTTGTTATTCCTCCTCAGATGCAGGACTCTGCACTTGTCCTTATTGAACTTCATGTGGTTTACCTTTGTCCAGCACTCAGCCTGTCCAGATCTGGTTGGATGGCAGCACAGCCTGAGGGGTGTCAGCCACCCCTCCATTTTTGTATCATCAGTGAACTTCCTGAGGGTGCACTCAATGCACCCATCCAGGTCATTGATAAAAATATTGAACAAAATTTGACCCAGTACTGATCCCTGGGGAACACCACTGGCTACAGGCCTCTAATTTGACTCTGTACCACTGGTGAAAACCCTCTGAACTCTGCTGTTGAGACAGTTTTCAATCTACCTACAGACCAACCCTCTATGCCACATCTCCTGAGCTTATCTATGAGGTTGTCATGGGAGATAGTATCAAAAGCCTTGGTGAAGCCATGAAGAAACAACCAACTAGCCAAAAAAAACCTACCCAAGAACAAAACAACAAATCTCTCAGAGTAAGGAAAGAAAGAAAGAAAGAAAGAAAGAAACAAACAAACAAAAAAAACCCCACTAAGTTGCAAGAGTTAGAATTGCTTTCTTGAGATAAAGCTCATCGTGCAAACCTGAGCTGGCCTCCATAACAGCTGAGTGGACAATTCTGCTACAAATCATAGTCCCTAATAACTTTGAATAGTGTCCTCATCCTGGGTTTGAATAAGACAGAGTTAACTTTCACAAGAGGCATGGAGGGGCCAAACCCAGGATAGCCAACCAGCCAAAGGGATATTTGATGCCCTACTAACCACATGCCACCTGTGTAAGGAGTGGAGTGACCAGCAGCCAGTGGGCAGCGGTTTTATGTCCAGCAGCAGGAACAGAAAAAGGCACATGGATTGTGAGTTTATATTACATTATATTACTTCATACATTCTTTCATTGTTATTATGATTATCCTACTATTTCTTCTAATTCTCTGTTGTTCTGTGAGATTCTGCTCGTCTCAGCCCATGAGGGTCTCTCTTTTTTTTTCTCCTGAGCAGCATTTGCAGCAGCATTTATTCCTCTAGTTCTACCTATTTCACAGAATCACCTCCAAGATCATCCATCTTTAAGCAACCTCAAAGATCACTACTGACATACTGAAAAGTTCCTCAACAGCTTTCTTGTAGGCCTCCATGAGATACTGGAAGGCCACAGTAAGGCCTTCTCAGAGTCTTCTCTTCTCCAGACTGAGCAACCCCAACTCTTTCAGTCTATCTCCACAGGAGAGGTGCTCCAGAGCTCTGGTTGTTCTCATGGACCTTCTCTGGACACAATCCAACACATCCATATCCCTCTTGTAATCCAGAACTGGATGCAGTACTCCAGGTGGGATCCCACCAGAGTGGAGTAGAGGAGGAGAATCACCTCCCTCGACCTGCTGCCTATGCTTCTCTTGGGCTACAATTGCACACTGGTGTCTCATGTTGAGCTCCTTGTCCACCAGCACCCCCAGGTCCCTCTCCCCAGGGCTGCTCTCAAGCCAGTCACTACCCAGCCTGTATCAGTGCTTGAGATTGCCCCAAGCTGGATGTAGAACATTGCACTTGATCTTGTTAAAATTCATAATGCTGGCTTAGGCCAAACTCTCCAGCCTGTCAGGGTCCCTCTGGATGGCATCCTCTCCCTCCAGCATGTCAGCCACGCCACACAGGGGGTTTTGTGACATTTATTTGTCACATTTTAAGCACTATTATACTTGAAAAGTATTAAACTGACAAAAGACTGTGCTATACTGAATTTGTTTGTGATAGTCTGTGTTTTCTTCACTTACTATTTCATGATAGGAAGCTACAATGCACTTTAAATATAGTTGCCTAGTCATATTTATTTATTTATTCATTTATTATTGTTTATTAACTAGTAGCTTTTTGTATAGTCAATTATGCTATCTCATACTTTGTGCATAAAACAGAAGCCAGTGGGTGTGGAGTATTTGTCTGTATAGACATAGTTAAGCAAACTGACTAAGTGAGGAAAGACTGACATTTAGAGGTGTTCAGAAAGTAACTTGCCAAGGAAAATGAAATAGAGGTTATTTTTATATTATTTTCTGTTTTGAAACTGGAAATCATTCGGCATCATTGCCATAGCAAACACAGGATAGACAAAACAGCAGACCCTTTCTCCAGCTGCATTAAATCTAGCTGCGTTATACCAGGCATTTTGTACTGACAGGAACACAAATCTTTTTCTCTCAATCTGCACTACAGCATTTTTGAAGTCCACCTATTAGCACAGTTGCTGATGGGCTCTACTCTTATATACCTTTCCCCCATTCAGCTTTGCAGTTCCAGCTCCCTGTCTGCTTGGGAAGTTGCCACACTGTTGTGTAGCTTTCTTCTCCATGGTCATGCTTCTGCTTATAGCCTGTCTATTACACAGTCAACTGCCTGCTGTCTTACCTGCTTGCAAGCCTGAACATTACTGCTCTTTCCTTTGGCAGAGAATTAGAGCTGTCCTCCATGTCTGTGTTAATCTGGGTGATACTGTTTGACTCAGTGGATTCATTGCAAGACACTGTGATTGTAAATTAAAACGAGTCTGAAAAGCCTCATGAGGTTAAATCAATATTCAACTGCAAAGAACAAGACAGAACTTCTATTTTTTTTTTTTTAACTGAATTGAAAAAGACCTGCTATTTCCTCACCTCATCGTTCATAAAACACTTCTGGAAGAGCTGAGGTTAAGCAAATAGCAAATATGGTCATCACTACCTGACTTAAGCCAGTTACTTCTCAGCTTCCTTTTTGTCTTCCCATATGCACCAAACTCACTAGTTTTCTAGAAAACTTGCTTGGCTTCCTAATCAAATGGACCACATAAGAAAGCTGAACAACTGTCTAAACCCAGACTTTACTTAAGGAGATGTGTGATGGTTTGGGTGTTCCCCGCCCCCCCACACTTTGGAAATCACCCAGACTAGACTCAGCAGCTCTTGAAAATGAATGAAGCTTATATTTACAGCTTAGCACAATATACAAGCAGATATTTACAGTATATACAGTTATAGACAGAAATAGACAAGGTAAAAGGTAATACAGAAACACAACAGCCCTCCCAGAAACCTGAGTCCCCAGGAGGGGTTCCCAACCACCCTTCCACCATGCCCGTACCCCTCTCACCCTTACCCCAGTCCCAAGGAAGAATGGAGGTTTGGCCAGGGGGTTAAGAAACAAAGTGGAGGCATCGAGTCAGTCATCAGCAAGTTTGCAGATGACACCAAGCTGGGGGCAGATGTGACTGGGTTGGAGGGCAGAAGGGCTCTGCAGCAGGACCTTGACCACCTGGACAGATGGGCAGAGTCCAATGGGATGGTGTTCAATAGCTCCAAGTGCAGGGTGCTGCACTTTGGCCACAACAACCCCATGCAGAGATACAGGCTGGGGTCGGAGTGGCTGGAGAGCAGCCAGACAGAGAGGGATCTGGGGGTGCTGATTGATACCCACCTGAACATGAGCCAGCAGTGTGCCCAGGTGGCCAAGGGAGCCAGTGGCATCCTGGCCTGCATCAGGAATGGTGTGGCCAGCAGGAGCAGGGAGGTCATTCTGCCCCTGTACTCTGCACTGGTTAGACCACATCTTGAGTACTGTGTTCAGTTCTGGGCCCCCCAGTTTAGGAGGGACATTGAGATGCTTGAGCGTGTCCAGAGAAGGGCGACGAGGCTGGGGAGAGGCCTTGAGCACAGCCCTATGAGGAGAGGCTGAGGGAGCTGGGATTGGTTAGCCTGGAGAAGAGGAGGCTGAGGGGAGACCTCATTGCTGTCTGCAACTACCTGAGGGGTGGTTGTGGCCAGGAGGAGGTTGCTCTCTTCTCTCAGGTGGCCAGCGCCAGAACGAGAGGACACAGCCTCAGGCTGCGTCAGGGGAGATTTAGGCTGGAGGTGAGGAGAAAGTTCTTCCCTGAGAGAGTCATTGGACACTGGAATGGGCTGCCCGGGGAGGTGGTGGAGTCGCCATCCCTGGGGCTGTTCAAGGCAGGATTGGACGTGGCACTTGGTGCCATGGTCTAGCCTTGAGCTCTGTGGTAAAGGGTTGGACTTGATGATCTGTGAGGTCTCTTCCAACCCTGATGATACTGTGAAACTGTGATACTGTGATACTGTAATTAAAGTAACAGAGAGTGAGGTTAGAGATGCAGCTCAGAGCTCCCCAGAAGGAGAAGTGCATAATCTGTGTTTTGATTCTTGCTCTTATACATCTCAGCAAGCCCATGAGGGAAGTAGACATCAGCCTTGTTTTCCTTTCACAGCCTATGATCTAGTCCTTACCAACAAAACATTCTAGCTAGCTTCAAACTAGTAAAGATGAAGCTTCTGTTTTGACCTCTTACAGTAAGACTTCATTTGACATTTAAGATCAATATACAATAGCATCTGATACTGTGATCTTATATTTGGTCATCTTTGTGGCAACAAAACTGCAGAAGAAAGTACAGACATTAGAAGCAGTTCGTTGAGCTCGTGGCCCTTCCTCCATGCTGACTGTCTAAGCTCTGTGATTTTTCATGCATTTTCCCTATTGGCATTATTTTTTACTTGCTTTGCCCTCACAACAGTAAATTCAGAGGATGCTCGGTCACTAGATCCAGGACTACATTCTGAAAATGAGGACGGAGGGTTTTACACAGAAAACTTCCATTCTGCTGCCTGGGTTTTTAGAGGAGATGATGTCTCTCCAGATAATAGTCCTAGATGTCTCAGCAAAAGGCCAAGACCAGTGGCAAGTAAGTTGGCTAAAGCAACAGGTAAGAAATGTCATAGAACTGTATTTCCTTTGAGCACTCTGAGGGTTCCAGTGGTCAATATTTTGGAGAAGATGCAGGATGTGTGTGTTGAAGACAGGAAAAAGAGCAACCCAAGAAGCTAAAAGGTTATTAAAAGATGTAAATAAGTAATACCTATTTATCTACTGCCTTGCAAAATGTCAAACTTTACTTAACAAAATTGATAGTAGTAAAAGCTTATAATTAAACCTCATCTCTTTCTGCATTATAAGGGTAGAAGCAATGTGATTTCATAACTTCTAAAAGCATGGCAAAATCATAGCTATTTAAAGACCTTCAGTACTGTAATGTCCATAAAATATTTTCTCCATTAAAATTTAAAATATAGTAGATGCAGAAACTAAAAAAATGAATTTGCTATCAGGATGAAGTGTTGTTCTAATTATAGTTTAAACCCTTTTAGACAAACATCCACGGTTAATAACTTCACAGAAGGATGGGAAGTTTTCCTTTGCTTTTCAAATGTTAAGTTGCTGAAAAAGAACACAGTTCAAAGAACTAAGACAAAGTGAAACTTCTCTGTAGCTTTCCAGGAGGCAGTTCTTTGCTGGGGCATATAAATCATTCACAGTGTGAGAGAAAACAAATGTCCTCTATAAATATCTAGATATGAATAATCTACCTGAAGGTACCTGAGAATGTTCTGAAGAGCCATTTTGATTGCACTTTCTCCAAATGAGAACTCAGAAGTTCAGTAAGATAGTTAAAGTAGATACTGAAGTGGCCTGCTAGTATGGCAATATATAAAGTAGGCAGTTATACCTTTATCTTCCTTTTCCTGAGGGTGATTCCTATATGTGCTAAATTCTGCTGACCTGAAAATTGTTTTATGTGGGTACAGCCATGGGTGGCAGAACATTGTAGTGGCAGGGTTGGGATAGATAACTGGAAGGCAGTGGGAGTGGGGAGTGGACAGGGAAGGAAGCTCAGGGGTTACCTCATTGCTGTCTACAACTCCCCGAAGGGAGGCTGTAGCCAGGTGGGGTTGGTCTCTTCTGCCAGGCAAGTAGCAACAGAACAAGGGAACACAGTCTCAAGCTGTGCCAGAGGAGATCTAGGCTGGATGTTAGGAGGACGTTGTTAGCAGAGAGAGTGATTGGCATTGGAATGGGCTGCCCAGGGAGGTGGTGGAGGCACTGTCCCTGAAGGTGTTCAAGCAAAGAGTGGATGAAGCACTTAGTGCCATGGTCTGGTTGATTGGACAGGGCTGTGTGCTAGGTTGGACTGGATGATCTTGGAGGTCTCTTCCAACCTGGTTGATTCTATGATTCTATGATTCTAAGGGTAGATGAAAGCAAAAGACAGCATGGTGTTCAAAGGATAGAGAGAGATCTTCTACAATTTTTTAAAAATAAATAATCTTTAAAACTTAATCTGCAAGGAACATTTACACATTTTTTAGAATTTCAGTAAATTTTGTATTTGCAGCTTAGAGGTCTGACAGAGAGTAGGAGCAACTTTCTCTCCCAGAAAGCTGTCAGCAGAGTGGAACGTTTGAATGCTTCTGTTTCCCTTCATTGCAAAGTCCAGGAACTTGACTTTAAATGCTGATGAACATACATTTCACTGATGTTGTCTGTCTTTGCCCTAACGTGAATGACATTCAATCAATCCTGGGGTGAGGGCAATAACCGCTGGCAGACACCCAAAAGCAAACAGCTGTGAGTGTTTCTGAAAGCATCTCAGCCATTTGCAGAATCAGTAACTGCTGGTGTCTGTAGATAAAAAGTTTTACAACCAGGCTGCTGCTTGTTAAATTGAACTTAAGATATAGAGCAAAAGGAATGTCTCTTTTTTTTCCTGTTCTGCAGTTCGTGAAAGAACAGTGAAGATGGCTAAAGGAACTGGCAGTTACCCCTGGGGCTTCAGAATCCAGTTTTCAAAGCCTATCCTTGTGACTGAGGTTGACACAAGTAAGTTGTGGTTTTTAACTCTTCATATTAAAAAATATTTAAATAAATAAAATTATATCATGTAATGCAGTGTAATGCAATGCAACTGGCCAGAGGGCCAGGCTCAGAGAGTGGTGGTGAATGGTGCCACATGCAATTAGCAGCTGTCGCCAGTGGCGTTCCCCAAGGATCAGTGCTGGGCCCACTCCTGTTCAACACCTTTATTGATGATCTGGATGAGGGGATTGAGTCCAGCATCAGTAAGTTTGCAGATGACACCAAGCTAGGAGCAGGTGTGATTCTGCTGGAGAGCAGGAGAGCCCTGCAGAGAGATCTTGACAGGCTGGATAGGTGGGCAGAGGCCAGTGGGATGAGACTGAATAAGGCCAAGTGCAGGGTTCTACACTTTGGCCACAACAACCCCAAGCAGCAGTACAGGCTGGGGAGAGAGTGGCCGGAGAGCAGCCAAGAGGAAAGGGACCTGGGGGTACTGGTAGATAGTAGATGAACATAAGCCAGCAGTGTGCCCAGGTGGCCAAGAGAGCCAATGGCATCCTGGCCTGGACCAGGAAGAGTGTGGCCAGTAAGACAAGGGAGGTTATTCTCCTGTACTCAATACTGCTCAGGCCACACCTTGAGTACTGTGTCCAGTTCCGGGCTCCTCAATTCAGGAGAGATGTTGAGGTGCTGGAACATGTCCAGAGAAGGGTGACAAAGCTGGTGAGGGGCCTGGAACACAAACTCTATGAGGAGAGGCTGAGGGAGCTGGGAGTGTGCAGCCTGGAGAAGAGGAGGCTCAGGGGTGACCTCATTGCTGTCTACAACTACCTGAAGGGACATTGTGGCCAGGTGGGGGTTGGTCTCTTCTCCCAGGCAACCAGCAACAGAACAAGGGGACACATTCTCAAGTTGTGCCAGGGGAGGTCTGGGCTGGATGTTAGGAGGAAGTTATTGGTAGAGAGAGTGATTGGCATTGGAATGGGCTGCCCAGGAAGGTGGTGGAGTCGCCGTCCCTGGAGCTGTTCAAGGCAGGATTGGACATGGCACTTAGTGCCATGGTCTATTTGACTGGCTAGGGCTGGGTGCTAGGTTGGACTGGATGATCTTAGAGGTCTCTTCCAACCTGGTTGATTCTATGACTCTATGACAATGTAATATAATATAATGTAATATAATAATAATATAATATTGGATATACACAATAGAGAAAATCTGTTAGTTTATATTCTCTTAATTAGTGGGTGTCACATGTTATTACATGTCCTTGAACTGCTCATAACAAATTGTTTTAGGGCCCTAGTATGACTGTGGGTAAGCTGAACTCCGCTATTATGTGACCTTTCAAGCCAGATGATGCAAATGTCTGCATCCAGCCTCTCTCCACATGTTAACAACCAAACTTATTGATACTGGTATCTGTTAATAACATCAAGCTTTTAAGAATGAAATAGAGGATGTGGTGATCCTTATTTATTATTTCTAAGAGTCTCAGTAACTGGGGACACTTCTTCTTGGATGTTTATTATTACTTATTATTTATTATTTATAAATATTTATTTATTATTTATAAAAGTCCTAGTAGCTTGGATGTTTCTGTTGAGCCATATACAACTCTTTAACAACTGTGCTGTTAACTTTAGCAGGGTAGCCAGTGAATGTGAGGAGCTCCAGAAGAAACTGGAGTTACAAAACTGAGTGAGCAAAGAAGTGGCAGATGGGTTCAGCAAGCATGGAACTGGAGAGAAACAACCTATACCATGCCTAAAAGATGAAGAATATGGCATAGGCAGCTATATGTAGGAATGAGATCTTGGAATTTGCCTCTGAAAGGTCTCTGAAATCATCAGCTCTGTGTGCAATGGCATCTTAGAAATCTGTCTAAAAGCTGGCTCCATCAGTAGCAGGCAGCACAGAGGCAGCTCAGTCCGGAGTGCAGGCAGGATCTGGGTAGTGGAATCTACAGAGAATAGCCATGTACATTTTTGGGTCACTCCATTTATTGACTCTCCAGACAAGTGTATCCATTGGCATTAAATACTGAGTGGTAACTATCTAGCCTATAGAATTCCAGGATGCAATTATACAGCATGGGAATTCCATGTGGCGTGGGTGTGCTCCATATGCAGGCACCAGCCCACAGCAGGAAAAAGAGTGCCTTTCTGGCCCTTTTCCACACCATTCCACTTTTCCCCATTCAAACCTGTAAGGGGGAGGGATAAAGCAAAGGGGTGGTTTAGGGCACTTCCCCACACTCCACCCCATTGGCAATGGACAGAATTTGTCTAGGAATTTGGAATGATGGGAAATGACCCTTTGCAGTTCTGTGAAATGTATCTGTTACTTGTGGATTATCCATTCCCATGTAAAATACAGCAACATGCAGTCCTTAACACTATATAAACAATGCTACACATAATTGAATAAACAGTAATTGCTCAACACACAGTCCATTAACAGAGCAGTTGTTACTTTAAGGTCTTGGCTTGGAGGTCACATCCTCAGGTTCAAGGCGATGGTCATCCATCTGCCACCCTGCTGATGTGCCTCTGTCTCTGTGGAGCTGATTCTCCCTGTTCCAGGGAATCAAGTCCTCAGTCTAGGCTCCATCCTGTAGGAGACAAAACTAGCCTCAGTGTGTAGCAACTGGTCTTGGGCATGTTAATTAACAATCAGGAACAATCCACCACACAGTGATGTGGTGGCTTCTTCCACTGGCATCCTGGGCTTCCCAGGCAAATAAGCCCCTAGGCTTAGCCAATGTCATGGGCACAACCCCTGTAAAAGGGCAGTTTAACCAAGGCAGGTTGGCCACCTGGATCTGGGACAAGGATTTATTTTTGGTCGCTCCTGGCACGTGGTCAGCATCTATTATTGGCTTAGCTGGATAGAAGGACTTAGTCTTGGGCCTGCTATAAATTCCCCAACAATTATTGACAGAAGGCACTGCCTGAGCCAAATACGTGTCCCAGATACCTTTGGAGACGTTTGCACGCCTCTTTATCAGGCCATTTGTTCTCTCCAGGATGCCATTTGCTTGGATGTACTATGCAGTATGGAACACCCATTTAAGCCCTTCACTTTGTGCCCAGTCTTGCACTAAGGCTGCAGTGAAGTGCAGTACATTGTCACTCTGGATGCACTCAGACATTGGCAGGATGCAAATAAATGTTTGAGAACCTCAGTAGTTTGAGTTCCTGAGGCCATACCAATGACAGTGACCATGGTCAGATCAGAGATCATTTCTATGCCAACCAGAATGTATTTCTTCCCATGGGATGGCTTGAGGGGACTCACATAATCCTTTTGCCAGGAGCTCCAGAGACTTTTGTCCTGGCAGATATATTGAGCTGGTGCTAGCTTGTGGTGGTTGGCCTTCAACCTACACTGGGGACAGGTTGAAATTGTGGTCTTGCATGCTGATAGGGAGACTGGCCATTCACAAGATCTGCACTTGTAATAGAGATCAGCTTTGCCTGAGTGGCCCCTTTTAAGGTGTAACCACTCAGCTAATCTCTCCCAGTCCTTCCCCTCAGAACTTACCACATGGATACATGCCAGGTGATCAACCTGCTGGTTCCATTTCATAGCAGGGGTTTCTTTCTTCAAGTGCCTTTTGCCCCATCCCACTTTGATGGATCTTGGCTGGCTTATTTCCAGCAGCCTCTGCCAATCTCCAGCTCTCCTAACTTTGGTGGTGCAAATTTTCCACTGGTTTGCCTCCCACTGGCAAGTCCACTCCATGGCTCCTTTAAAAGTGGCATAAGAGTCAGTATAGATGGCTTTGGCACCACTTTGCACAGCCAACATGAGGGCCTGCAGTTCATCCTCTTGTGCACTGCCTTCAACTTCTTCAGTGACTGTCCTGCCTGTACTGATCTCCAGGGCTGCTGCTTTGTAGTGCCATTGTGATCTCACTCTGTGGGAAGAGGCACTGATGAACCACACTCCCTCAGGGTCAGAGTCTGTGGTCATCTCTGGAGCTATATCTGTTGGAAATGGCTTGTAAGGCTGTTCTAATAGAGCTGTATCTGGATTTACCAATTGCTAGAGCTTGGACATCTTAGCCTGTTAGAGGCATGAGCTGATCAATTCCCTCTGAGTAGGTGCACCACTTTCTCACAGTGGGCTTTTGTGCCATCTCCTTTGGTGGAGCGGATCCTTGAAGAATTGTCTTAAGCAGGAGGAAGGGGCCTTGTACCACAATATCCTGTGTGGTGTGAAGCTTCTTTGCTTCCTTAACAGCCCTTGTAAGGAAAAGGAGTCCCTTTTCCCATTTGGAATACCTCTTTTCACTGTGCTTTGGGGCCCAGTCCCAGGCCTTGTGCTTTTTAAGCAGATCATACAATGGCCTAGTAATCAGTGAGAAGCCAGCAAGACTTACTCCATTATCCCAGGGTCCTTAGTAACTGTTGAAGCTCTTTTTCATTCCCAGGGGTTTGGCCCTTGTTGGTTTCCTCCAATGTGTCAGCTGACACTGACACTGCACCCGATACCCACCAAGTCCTGAGAAACTTAATTTCTTTTCCCTGGCTTTGGCACTTGGCAGAGGGGATATCTAACCTGTTCTAAGTTAGCAGTTCCCAGGTGCCTCTGGCTACTGAGCCCACCTAGTGTTTGTTGTCTCCAGCCACCAGTATATCATCTATGTACTGATAAATGCCAATGCTTTCTGGGACCTTCGTGGTGTCTGGAAGTGCTTCCAGTCCATTATGGACAATTGTAGGTGTGTGTTTATATCCCTGCAGTGAGCAATTAAAAGTAAATTGTGTTCTTGCCATGTAAAGGCAAACTGAGGTTTACACTCCTCCCTCAGTGGGATTATAAAAAACATGCCCTGGACATCTCAGGCAGCCATCCACAAATGGGATGCATCCTGAATGGCTGTGACCACTAAGGTTAGGCTAGGTGCTGCAGCTGCAAGAGGAGTGCTGGCATTTAGCCTCCTATAATCTACAATGAGTCTCCAGTGCCCATCTGGTTTCTTTAACCAGCCATATTGGGGAGTTACATGGATAGTGAGCCCTACAGATAATTTGCCTCCCTTCCAGTGATGTATTTGGGCACTGGTATCAATTAAGAATTTCACAGATGTTCTTTTAGGTCCGGTTGGGGTTAAAATAAACAGCCCTCCATTATCAGACCATTTGCATATGTTAATGAAGTGATGAGGCAGGCCTGACAACCTCATCACCTTGATATAAGAAAAATGAAGGAATGCTGGTAAAAAGGTCTTACAGACCAGATGCTCATTTTGAGGATGTCTGTGACAAACTGTAAAATACCAAACTCTGTAGAGATGTTTGTTTATAGTAATCAGTTGATAATCTGCAAATCTAAACAAGGGCTACTGTAGAAGTGTCCACAGCTACTCATTGGAGATGTCTGATAAGCAATCTTGTAAAGGCCCAGGCCTGCAGTGACTAAGGAAAGCAGGAAGGAGATAAAGGAGGAGAAGGGATATCCTGACTCAGCAACAAAGAGAGAGCTGGCAGCTGAGCTGGCCAAGCCACTCTCCATCATTTTCCAGCAGTCCTGGCTCACCGGAGAGGTCCCAGGAGACTGGAAAATGGCCAACGTGGTCCCCATCCACAAGAAGGGTGGGATGGAGGAACCTGGGAACTACAGACCTGTCAGCCTGACCTCAGTGCCAGGGAAACTGATGGAGCAGGTTATCTTGGGGGTGATAAGAGTGCACCTGAGGGATAGCAAAGGGCTCAGGTCCAGCCAGCATGGGTTTAGGAAGGGCAGATCCTGCCTCTCCAACCTGATCTCCTTCTATGATCAGGTGACCCGCTTGGTGGATGTGGGAGGCCTGTGGATGTGGTCTATCTGGACTTCAGCAAGGCCTTTGACACTGTCCCCCACAGCAAACTGCTGGCTAAGCTGCAGCCCATGGCTTGGGTGGCAACACTCTGTGCTGGGTTAGGAACTGGCTGGAGGGCTGGACCCAGAGAGTGGTGGTGAATGGTGCCACATCCAGCTGGCAGCTGTCACTAGTGGTGTCCCTCAGGGATCAGTGCTGGGCCCCATCCTCTTTAACATCTTCATAGATGATCTGGATGAGGGCATGGAGTCAGTCATCAGCAAGTTTGCAGATGACACTAAGCTGGGGGCAGATGTGACTGGGTTGGAGGGCAGAAGGGCTCTGCAGCGGGACCTTGACCGCCTGGACAGATGGGCAGAGTCCAATGGGATGGGGTTCAATAGCTCCAAGTGCAGGGTGCTGCACTTTGGCCACAACAACCCCATGCAGAGGTACAGGCTGGGGTCAGAGTGGCTGGAGAGCAGCCAGACAGAGAGGGATCTGGGGGTACTGATTGATACCCGCCTGAACATGAGCCAGCAGTGTGCCCAGGTGGCCAAGAGAGCCAGTGGCATCCTGGCCTGCATCAGGAATGGTGTGGTCAGCAGGAGCAGGGAGGTCATTCTGCCCCTGTATTCTGCACTGGTTAGACCACACCTTGAGTCCTGTGTTCAGTTCTGGGCCCCCCAGTTTAGGAGGGACATTGAGATGCTTGAATGTGTCCAGAGAAGGGCGACGAGGCTGGGGAGAGGCCTTGAGCACAGCCCTATGAGGAGAGGCTGAGGGAGCTGGGATTGGTTAGCCTGGAGAAGAGGAGGCTCAGGGGTGACCTTATTGCTGTCTACAACTACCTGAGGGGTGGTTGTGGCCAGGAGGAGGTTGCTTTCTTCTCTCAGGTGGCCAGCACCAGAACGAGAGGACACAGCCTCAGGCTACGCCAGGGGAGATTTAGGCTGGAGGTGAGGTGAAAGTTCTTCCCTGAGAGAGTCATTGGACACTGGAATGGGCTGCCCGGGGAGGTGGTGGAGTCGCCGTCCCTGGGGCTGTTCAAGGCAGGATTGGACATGGCACTTGGTGCCATGGTCTAGCCTTGGGCACTGTGGTAAAGGGTTGGACTTGATGATTTATGAGGTCTCTTCCAACCTTAGTATTACTGTGTGTGCTGTGTGCAAAGAAGGATTTGCTTGACCAGAGATGAGAAAGAAATTGGAAGGAAGACTGTGTGAGATGTACATCACAGATAACCATTCCAGACCACCAAGGTTGGAATTGATGGAATTGGGGTGGAGAATGGAAAAATACTTATGTAAATGAACTCCAAGAAATAATTGTAATAACCCTACCTCCTATTATCAATATGCCTGCTCTTGTGACATAAACTGTGGCTTGTACAAGCATGGGGTGTGCAGGATTGATGGAGCCATCCTGCCTGCACCCAGCGCTGTAATAAAACATGCCTGCTGCAGAACTCTGTATGAGTTTTGGGGTTCATTTCGCAGGTCAGCCTGGTTTCGTTTTTTGTCTCCTGCCAGCCAGGCATGAAAGGGTTAACTCCCTTCTCTGAAGAAGTGGAAGCCTCCACTGGGAGTCAGCCTCTTCTGATTTTGTCGTGGCTGCCACGGTACCCACCCTTATTTTTTTTATGGAGAGCACCAGAATTTTCGTTTGCCAATCGGGCCTTGGCAGTTCCTCCTCCCCACCTCCCTCAAAGCTAGTGCCTACTTGTACCGTTTCTCTCAAGCTGAATAAGACTTCTGAGATTCAAGGGGATAATTTCTCCGGTTGCCTCTATCTCTCACTCTGCTCCTTCTGGAGCACTGCCCAGACATGTTTGGGCTGCTAGGGAGACTTGTCGCAGGAGAAGACAATTGTGACACAGACAGCTCGCTTGTCCTGCTGCATTGCCATGGGCTTTTTTTTGCCCGACCCAACGTGCTTTTTGCTAGGGCTTTTCACTACATGATCGCAGTAGCTCAAGTCTGACCTGTGAGCAGAAAGATACTTCAAAAGCTCAATCCATGTTATGACCTCTCCCATGCACATCTGTGTTAGTAAGAAAATAAGAATAACAACAACCCTCTCTATTTCCTCCTTCTTTGATAAGGCATATCCCTTCAAAGCCACTGGTAGCCCAAGAATCAAAGGACGGAGTCTGGCTGTGTCAGCTGGAGCTTTTAAGGGACACTCATATTTCTCTTTGTCATACATCACCTGCACCCATGTGAGCCTCCAAATTGCTCTGGTCGCCTCAGTGAGCTAGTGACTGGGGGGTTCAGTTGGCTCCCCTCTTTCTCCCAGCTCAAAGCCACTTGCCCAGTATGCTGTACGCAAAGTAAGGCTGTGACTCCAGTCAGGATTGCACTCCAAAAACACATCCTCCCATTCTCCTAAGGCTTCCTGTGGGTCTAGAAAGACTATCACCTCCCTTACTAGACACAGGAAGTAAGAAGAGGAGTCAGCAGGACTGCCACCCTGAACTTTCAGAGTGCAGCCTTTCAGCTGCTTAGAAAGCTGGTTGATAGATTTCCATGGGAATTCCATTTATAGACAGCTAATGGGTTGCTCAGAAAAACTTGCTTTGTCGAGAGGTTGACATCACAAAGACCCCCAAAGCATAATCTGTGACTGGTTGGACAGATAGCTATTTTGTTGAAAGAGCTTTATCACATAAACAAGCCTGATAGCCCTCTAAATCATTTAATTTTTGATTGATTTATTCTAGACAGTGCAGCTGAAGAAGCAGGGCTTCAGGTTGGGGATATTCTGATAGCAGTCAATGGAACTGATGTCACCAACATGCCACATTCAGAAGCTGCCAATCTGGCACGGAAAGGTGAGTTTGAGATCACTGCTCCAAATGTATCCAAACGAGTTGAATGATGAATGGAACAGAGATCTTATTTAGCAATTTACTGTGTTAGTAATAGAGCAATAATGCCTGTCAAGTTTTTATCTATACCTTGCTAGGAATACAGAAGAAAATGGACATACCAAATATTCCCCAAAGAGCACATCTGAGAGCACTGCTTTTGGCTCTCCTGACTTACAACAAGTGACCAAGAAAGTCCTGAAAGTGGTGGCAGAAATACAAATACCTTATTTATGCATTATGCTTCCTCAGTGAGAGACTTTGTTGCCTGCTTCAGGGCACTCAGTAGTTATTTCTGTGTTGCCAACATCTCAAGACTAGTCAGGAGAGCAGAGGTTATTTCATGAAGCATCTTTTCAGAAGCAACACAGAAACAAGGGGACAGTGATAATAGCTGCACATATTCTTCCTAGATTTGTGATGACTAAAACCCATGTCTGCATGCTGAATGTTACTCTACTGCCTTTCCTTTGTTAATTGCAGATATGGTTCTGACAAGGGCTTATAGGAAATTCAATAAATTACAATGTTTCTACAATACAGTGAAACATTTAATTTGCCACAAGCCAAGCTCTTTAATTATAGAACTGTTGTTCACACTGCTATATTTAAGAGCATGTCCAGCCTTTTAGTAGCTAAGTATTTGATCAGTTGATATTTTTAACTCCTCAGGGAACACCCCCTGGTCTAGTTCCTGGCACACAGACAACATTCAGAAAGCCAAAGAGAAATCCAGCAAGTATTTTGCAACTAAAAGGGTGTCACAGTCACACTTCTCAATCTTCTTTGACATATTGCCACCTGCTCTGACGCACAATAACAATTCTGATATAATCAGAATTTGAAGCCTTTAAGATTAAAGCCACAGATGTATTGACAGCACTAGGAAATTGTACCTCACTGATAACAAGTAATATGCTTTTACAGTGTCTTGCAACCTAACAACTCCTCTGAACACTTATCTTTTGCAAATTAAGTAGACACTTTAACACAGGTTAGCATCTGACAGCCCCTCAGTGAGGAGCACCAACAGCAGGAAAGGTTAGTAGTCTCTAACACATGGGAAGGAATTCTTGAGAGCATATGTAAGATAAGACAGACTGTAAGTACTCCTAGGAGCATTTCCAGCAATCTTTTTATAAACTGCAGTTTATGTACAACCATTTGGGCAATGATATCACAGAACAACCAACTGTTTCTCTGAACTGATAAAATATGCAAGCACCTAAGATGCTGCTTGCAAAGGCAGATCATGAAAACTGTTTCAAAAGGTGCTTTCAGAGAACAGTCTTCATTACTAGTCCTCAACACATAACTAGTTTCATTCCTGAGCACCAATTAAAATAAGAACTCTTTTTTCGTTGCTGCTTCTGGAAGCTAGACTAGGAAGAGAAGGTTGTGAGATAGAACACTGCCTTCCTGCTCCATACCCTATAGGGATGTTAAAAGATACTTACAGATTTGATAGATTTGATTAGAGTTTTTACCTATGTTTTCACATTATTCACATGGTATTTTAGGTCCTGATATCCTAACTATGGTGGTGGGATCAGATATCAGCCGTTACCCTAACACCCCCAGACCTACCTGTCGAGGATACTTGCATAAGCGAACGCAGTCAGCAATATTGAAGGGCTGGAGAAAGAGGTGGTTTGTGCTGAAACATAATGGCTACCTACACTATTACAAACACAAGAAGGTAAGAAAAGAGGCTGGTGAGGAAGAAAGCTGTATTCTGAACTGTGAAGTGCAGCAATATTATACTCAGATTTACAGGTCATTATCTTGGCTTGAGGTATTTATGGAATAGCATCAGCACTAGAATTGTTTTTGTGTGTGGTATACAGAGCAGGCCTATTGAATAATTCTGCCTTCCTGTTATCCTAGACACAGACACAAATACTGTCAGGCTGTTATGGATTGACATTCAGTGTCTTAGTTCTGATCTTCGAGAAGTCTGTAAACTGAATAGACATAAGGAGGCTCTAATGACATGAAGTAATTTCAGATGTGTAGGTGCTCTGTATTCCATCTACTGTTATATTTATTTTTTTACACAATCATACCATGAGATTTGGGTTTGTGTGTAAGCTCTAGACCTGCACAGAGAGGTAAGAGAAAGCCTTAGTTTCTGTAGTATTGCGCAGTACTTTGTTTTCTGTCATGTGAGCATACTTGCACAGTATTTAGTTCTAAGCAGTAAATAAAACTTTAGCTTCATCTAACTGTAGTCAAGTAGTCATCAAAAAAAAAAAAAAAAAAAGAAGAAGGAAAATGGATCCTTCATAAACTTATTTCACTTGGCTTTGTCCTGAGGCTCCATTTCATTATGGCATAATTTATAAGCCCCTTGTACAGAGAATCTGAATGGCCCTGAATTGGTGGCGTCACTGTTAGCTCAGCTGCAAACGTTTGAGTACTCTATGCAGTTATTTGCTACTACATAAATGAGTAAATAACAACATTGCAACAAAAAGATAACAAAGACAGGGGTGAGAAGGTTTCCATTGTGTAGCAGGTTCATTTCAATAGCTAGACAGAATCTTGTCTACTCTGCTAATTGCACATCAATGCAGTCAGCACACTGGCAAGTAAGTGTTGCTCTATGTTTTACTTTCAAAAAAGTTCATAACCCTCACTCTTTCTCAACAGCAGAATGCTTTCCTCACTGAATATTCTTTAATTAGCAGTGTCTCTGTTAAAGAAATTTATGTTTCTCAGCTGTATCTATTAGGGTATATTTGTGCTTGTAAATAATTCCATTCTCACCATCTGCCTTGTTCAGAATACTTGGAAACTGTATTACAATTTGCTATTTGTTTTTATTCCATTTAAGATTCATCAGCATCACTCACTTCATGCAACTGACTGGATACCAGTCCTCCATTTACCTTCTATTTAGATGAAGACACGTCATTTTCTACCCAATACTCACAGAACAAACAAAGGCCCTTCTGAAAAGCAGGGAGGAAATTTAACTGAAGAATTGAATGTTCTCTTTCTACAATTTTCTTCTCTGTACATTGGAATGCAGCATTTTGCAGAAAGTGAACTTGCTAAAATTTGTAACTCAGACACCACAGTTCTCGTTGCTTGTCAATCCTCAGTACTGTTGAATAGAAAAGAATAGAATAGAATAGAATAGAATAGAATAGAATAGAATAGAATAGAATAGAATAGAATAGAATAGAATAGAATAGAATAGAATAGAATAGAATAGGATTGGAGTAGAATAGAACAGAATAGAATAGAACATGGTTTTAAATTTATATTGTGGTATACATGGGGTCAAATTATCATGAGAAGAAAGAAATCCCCTGCCTGCCATATTCATATAATTTCAATCTGTGACAAATGTTCAATGTTTTGCTCACTAGAGCAAGCCAGTGTGTTCGTCACTAAGCTTAAGCACAACATGTAAAAGGCTTAGCTGTAAGTAGATTGAGGTCTCAACCATCACTTATAAAGGCACCACTTCTAAATTTTCATCATTTTTTTGCTCAAATCTTTATCATCACAGCTTGCAAACTGCAACGTTACTTAGAGCTGGTGTACAGTCTGATTTCTTCTCTGTTTTCCATGACTCCCAGGGCTTCAGGATATGTTATTTTTCAATTTACTTGTAAGTTGTGTGCAATGTTTCCAGTACTTCCACTGCATTATCTCTGTTAATAAATCAGAAGTAATGCTGGCTGGCATAACGAGCAAGTTAATTTTGGCCTAATTACAGATTCTCTGACCCCGAGAAGAGTTGTAATCAGATATATTACTTGACCTGACTTGAACTGTTCAAAATTTTAACCCAGTCAATAGGTCTCCCCATAAGGCTGTAGACAAACATTTTGTTGCCTTTTGTGCAATAGGTTCTAACTACGATTTGCTAAATATCCCAACAATGAGCCTACTGCAAAGCACAGTGAGAGAGGGCATACAAAACAAGAAAATAACAGTGAAAAGCTTGAGCTCCAGGGAGGGTTGTGGCCACATCAGCTGTGATGGAGAATGTTACGCAAATGAGAAATAAGAAGCAAAAAGGGAAAAGAGTTAATTTTTTTCTGTATCATTTAAGAGATGTCTGATTTAAGAGCACAATGGCACATCCAGGACAGTTAAAAATTCAGTCATGCCATTACTGACCTAAAACTAATCTGAGCTAGTGACCTAGAAGGAACTGCCTTGCACTTGCCACTGCCAGTCTCCTGAGATAGCCGATCTCATTTCAGCTTTATAGCACTGCTCCATTTTCATGTCACTTATGTTATTTCTTCTAGGTTTCAATCCTGTTTTCTGTAAAGTTACTTTTATTCTACTTTCCTCATATCTGTGATCTCTTGTGTAGCTTCATTGCAATTTCTTTTTATAGTTAGTTGATTGTGATTTCTGTTACTGCAAATAGCATGAAATGTTAACATATATTTTCAGCTTCCACTAATAGACAAAGAAACTTAACAACAACAGCAAATATTACTGCTCAAAATTCTTGGAACACAGTGAATCATCCAGGAAATGCTGTGAATGTAATTTATTTTGTGGAAGTATTTACACCAAATTACTTAGGCCTGATTAGTGAACTCCCCTGGGCTACATACTTATGCTATCTTAATGTCAATTTCCTAAAATAGAGGAAGGAGATACTTACTTTTCTCTTCTTACTTCTCCTCAGTTCAGTCTCTCATAGTTACACATTGATTGATCTTTTCAGTGCTTTGTTTATTTTGGTTTTCTTTTCCAGAAATATATGAGGCATCTTAAGAAAATCAGCAGCAAGGGAAGGGCTACTTCTGGTGTTTCTGTTATTCTTAAAATAGCAGTTAACAAGACAGCATATGCTTTCTGCCTTCTACTCAAAGGTTTCTGTCCACATTAGGTAGTACAGGCTGCCAATAATTTATGAAATAGGTGATAGCAACCTTGAGAAAATACAAAAATCTTTTTTTGCTTCAGTGCAGAATGGGATAATAATACCTAGAAAATTAATTCATTCATTTGAAATCTGGAGGATGTGTCTCATCAGATCAAGCACCATTATACAGCTATACTGGGTTCCCTAGCAGCACTATATTCAGTAGATTACTCTCCAGTCACAGTCACAACAAATTACTTTTCAACCTTATTTTTTGCACCAATAAACCTTTGGCACTTTTGTAACAGTGCTAAAGGAATGCTCTCCTGATATTATTTATGAAAGCCACATAAATGAAAAGAAATGCCCCTTACCTCTGGCTTAGAAGAAATAAGAAAACATGGCTGATTATTAATCCATGAAGGACATTTCATCTCACTTTCAATGCTTCAAATCCATCTCAGTCTTTTCCTAGGTGCATTCTTTTAAAATGGAGTGGACATAAATTATTCTTGATGCCACAGAGCTCTATCTGTATTCATTCTAGATAGCACAGAAAATCTTTAGAACAATTTATAGGGAAGCTAAATAATAGTTGTCACACAGCCAATTCAATATCTTCAGTGACTGCTGCCTTCACACTGGGATAGCCAGCAGAAACTAGATTGTGGACAAGATTCTACTGAATAACACTTCATTAACCTAGCACTTTGTATTCTAAGAGACTTGGAGCCTGAATACATATTTTGGTCATGCTGTTTTTGCAATGTAGGTTTGTGTCTGAAGGCATTATAACTAAAGTAGGTCACATGGCACTGGCAACTTCCAGGATTTCCTTCATATTCTGTGCTAAGTTCAGATGTGCATTAAAGGGGGAAAAAAAAAAAAAAGAAAAGAAAAAAAAAAAAAAGAAGAAGAAAGGAATGAAGAAGGAGAATCATAGAATCATAGAATCAACCAGATTGGAAGAGACCTCCAAGATCATCCATTCCAACCTAGCACCCAGCCCTAGCCAGTCAACTAGACCATAGCACTAAGTGCCACGTCCAATCCTGCCTTGAACATCTCCAGGGATGGTGACTCCACCACCTCCCTGGGCAGCCCATTCCAATGCCAATCACTCTCTCTGCCAACAACTTCCTCCTAACATCCAGCCTATACTTCCCCTCACGCAACTTGAGACCGTGTCTCCTTGTTCTGTTGCTGGTTGCCTAAGAGAAAAGACCAGCTCCCACCTGGCTACAGCTTCCCTTCAGGTAGCTGTAGACAGCAATGAGATCAGCCCTGAGACTCTTCTTCTCCAGACTGCACACCCCCAGCTCCCTCAGCTTCTCCTCACAGGGCTGTGCTCCAGGCTTTGTTGGCCTTCTCTGGACACATTCCAGTATCTCAACATCTTTCTTGAATTGAGGATCCCAGAACTGGACACAGTACTCAAGATGTGGCCTGACCAGTGTTGAGTACAGGGGAAGAATACAGATGAAACAAAAGAGTCTAGGAAATACATTCGTAAATGTTTGGGGTTTTTTTTGTTTTGGTTTGGGGTTTTTTTTTAAGTATTAGGGTTTGTTTATTTTGTTGTTGCAGGAAATCAATTTGTAACAAAGGGAAAACTGCATTTGCCAATGAGCATACAAGCAAATATTTAACAGTTTAATCCCACAGATGCATATTTTATTCATGGAATGATAGGTATGTTTACTTTTAGGCTAATTATGAAGAACTGTAGGGACATTAACAATTTAGCTTCTACTGACAAATTTTAATGAACTAATTTTAGTCTATGAGACTCCATTGTTGGTGCATACTGCAAACAGAACTGACACTTTCCATGTGTACCAGCATTAAGTCATGATTTCCATTTTATTGGTGTCAAATTGGATGCAATTGTTAGAGCTCCAGTCACAGCTCTTCGAAGCAAGTGACTTAAGAATATTGCTTAAAACACAGCTAGAGTTTGCTGTCCCAGAAGTGTGCATCTTCATTTTGAGTTAAAACATGCTGTTGAGATGAACTGGGCTGGGAAAATGGGGGGAACTGTTTCACCTGCCTACTTACATTAAGAAGCTTAATAGCTTCTTATAAATAACCACAGTGACAATGCCTTTCAGTCTTTTCAGGCTTTAACTCAACCATGAACAATGTAGTACAAGTATTTTGATAAGTTTTCCATTGGAAGTTGTCAGAAGTTAATGGGAAGGGTTATGAACACAATGATACTTAGGGCAACTTTAAAAAGGAACTGAAATGCAGGCTTTTAAGTTATGCTCACTGTTTCCTGAATGTAAGATTTTGTTCCCTCTATCTGCACAGAAAAGGTGAGGTTTTTAACACAAGCCCATGCTACAAGCAGCTTTACTTAGTAAAGAGATTCATGGTCTTAAATTCTTCATTATATTTGAAAATCTGACTCTCACGCAGATGCACCTTCAAAAGCTGGAATATCTGCAAGTACATATCAGGATTCTCTCATGCAGTAGGACAAGGGAGGTTATTCTGCCCTTGTACTCAGCACTGGTCAGGCCACACCTTAAGAACTGTGTCCAGTTCTGGACTCCTCAATTCAAGAGAGATGTTGAGGTGCTGGAACATGTCCAGAGAAGGGCGACAAAGCTGGTGAGGGGCCTGGAACACAAACCCTATGAGAAGCTGAGGGAGCTGGGGGTGTGCAGCCTGCAGAAAAGGAGGCTCAGGGGTGACCTCATTGCAGTCTACAACTACCTGAAGGGAGGCTGTAGCCAGGTGAGGTTGGTCTCTTCTGTCAGGCAAACAGCAACAGAAGAAGGAGACACAGTCTCAAGTTGTGCCAGAGGAGGTCTAGTTTGGATGTTAGGAGGAAGTTGTTGTCAGAGAGAGTGATTGGCATTGGAATGGGCTGCCCAGGGAGGTGATGGAGTCGCTGCCCCTGGAGGTGTTCAAGAAAAGCCTGGATGAGGCACTTGGTGCCATGGTCTAGTTGACTGGGCAGGGCTGGGTGCTAGGTTGGACTGGATGATCTTGGAGGTCTCTTCCAATCTTGTTGATTCCATGATTCTATGCAGATATGGCTTCTGCTGAACAAAAAACAGTTAAAAGAGGAAAAATAGAGATGAAATTTAAAGGGTGTTTGACTAGTCTATCTTTTGTAACTGCACTGTATTTTCTGGAGCAGATGAACATTAAATTCATCAAAATCACAGAATTCTACACCATTGAATATTTCTTGAGTTTATCCCCATCTCACAGGAATCAGTTTTATATAAGCTCTGAACTGTGACACTCTCTCTCTCCAATTGCAGGATGAAGGGAAATGCAGACCCTTGGAAGTAACAAATCTTGAAGGAGCAGAAATTGGTGTTGATACTAGTCTGGGTAAACCATTTGTTTTTAAATGCACACCTCAAAGTGGAAATAGGATCTTCTACTTCTGTGCAACTTCCAGCCAAGAAATGAAAAGGTAAGTCATTTGTCATTTTGTAGGGTCGGTTTTGTTATTCCAGTCTGGGGAGGAGGGGTCTGAATTTTTGGAGGATGTTCACAATATCCAACTTGATCAGTAGGGGAAAAACTGTCCCACATAACATCCTGGTCACCAACCTGGATGGATGGAGCACTGCTGGATAAGGAATTGGCTGGATGATCACACACAGAGTTGTGATCAATGGTACAATGTCCACATGGAGACCAGTGACAAGTTGATCAGTGCTGGGACCAGTGCTGTTTAACATCTTAGTCAGTGATGTGGACAGAGGAATTGTGTGCACCCTCAGCAAGTTTGCAAATGGCAACAAGCTGTGTGGCACAATTGACTTCCTAGAGGGAAGGGATCCATTTAGAGGCACCTGGACAGGCTAGAGAGGTGGGTCCAGGCAAACATCATGAAATTCAACAAGGCCAAGTGTAAGTAAGGTCCTGCACCTGGGTCAGTGCAATCCGAAACACAAATCCAGACTGGGTGGTGAATGGCTGAGAGCAGCCCTGAGGAAAAGAGCCTGGGGATCTGGCTTGGCTTGGTGAATAGCTCAGCAGAAGCTGGCAGTGTGAGTGCAGCCCAGACAGTAACTGTGTGCTGGGCTGCAGCAAGAGAAATGTGGCCAGCAGGGCAAGGGAGGGGATTCTGCCCCTTGGCTCTGCTCTCATCAGACCCCACCTGGAATCCTGTGTGCAGTTCCGGAGCCCCCAGCACAAGGACATGGAACTGTTGGAGCCAGTCCAGAGGAGGCCATGAAGGTTATCAGAGGGCTGGAGCAGCTCTGCTATGAGGACAGGCTGCAAGGGTTGGGGCTCTTCAGCCTGGAGAAGAAAAGGCTTCGACAAGAGTTTGTAGTAGTCTTCCAGTATCTGAAGGGGGCCTGCAGGAGGTCTGGGGAGGGACTATTTTTGATCATTACAAAGTCTTGTAATGACAGGACAAGGAGTGATGGTTTTAGATTGGCAGAGGGAAGATCTAAACTAGATGTTAGGAAGAAGTTCTTTACAGTGAGGGTGGTGAGACACTGGCACAGGTTGCCCAGAGAGGCAGTGGCTGTTTCCTCCCTGGAGACGTTCAAGACCAGACTGGATGAGACTTTGAGCGACCTGTTTTAGTGGGACATGTCCCTGCCTATGGTGAAGGATTGGAGCTGGATTGTCTTTGAGATGCCTTCCACCTTAAACCATTCTATGATTCTGTAATTCTATGACTATGGGGTTATAGTGTTTATTTTCATTCACAGATGTTTGAAAAAAATATATTTTTATCCTCACAGGGATTTTTATTATAATTGTGCTTTCATAGTCTTTAATATTAGTGCTTTGCTCCAGATCCTCCTAAATTCTTGATCTGTCTCCAGAAAAAAAAAAATCTTCACTCATGTTCTTGCGCCTTCTCCACTGTTATATCAAATGAAAATGGAAATTTTCTTCTGTAAATTGGTCATTTCACATGAATAATCTGTCTTCTGCCAAATAAGAACAGTGATAGCAGTAAACACAATACTACATTCCATTTCCTTTTCTGTCATGCTTTCATATCACCATTTTAGTATTTTAAAATGTAAGTATGCCACAAAGTCATGTGGGTTGTAATAAGTTGCAATGAGTTTTGTCTCGACTAAGAGTTAAAAACTTTGTTTTTGTTGTTATTATTTCCCAGATACTATAGCTGATGAAGTAAAGAGACTGAAATCACCCAAAACAAAAGTAACAATTTTAATTTTAAAATGTACTACAATGTAATCTTTTCCTCTTTGGTTTATTGTGAATTACCTAAAATTAAAAGCTAGGAAGCATACCAAGTAGCTTGGTATTCATCTTGCCATCCTTTCATGACATCTTACTCTATTGCAATATCAGACCGTATTTCATAGAATCAAGCAAGTTGGAAGAGACCTCCAAGATCATCCAGTCCAACCTAGCACCCAGCCCTGCCCAGTCAACTAGACCATGGCACTAAGTGCCTCATCCAGGCTTTTCTTGAACACTTCCAGGGGCAGTGACTCCACCACCTCCCTGGGCAGCCCATTCCAATGACAATCACTCTCTCTGCCAATAACTTCCTCCTAACATCCAGCCTAGACCTGCCCTGGCACAGCTTGAGACTGTGTCCCCTTGTTCTGTTGCTGTTTGCCTGATAGAAGAGGCCAACCCCACCTGGCTACAGCCTCCCTTCAGGTAGTTGTAGACAGCAATGAGGTCACCCCTGAGCCTCCTCTTCTGCAGGCTGCGCACCCCCAGCTCCCTCAGCCTCTTCCCAAAGTGTTTGTGTTCCAGGCCCCTCACCAGCTTTGTTACCCTTCTCTGGACACATTCCAGTATTTCAACATCTCTCTTGAATTGAGAAGTCCAGAACTGGACACAGTTCTTAAGGTGTGGCCTGAGCAGTGTTGAGTGCAGGGGAAGAATAACCTCCCTTGAAAACCTCCACTTCCAAATTCTATGTCATCTGTAGTATGAGAGCAATAACTTTGCCAACATATAACTTGCTTCATTCTGTAATCCCCAGGTTTGGGATTATCTACATTGTAACTAAATTACCTACATTGTAACTAAATAACCTACATTGTAACAAAAACACAAATATATATATTAAAAAATATATATGTATATGTAAAATACACATTCCCTTGTCTGCAATATTGTCTTAATTTATTACCACGTGGTGCACAGCAAGCTTTGAGACTTGTTTTTCTGAGGATTAACAATGTTTATTTAGACTTAATCCACTTTTCTGGCTTGAATGTGTCCTGAAAACTGCACATCCCTTTAATACTGTCCATATCAGCAAGAGTAAAGAAGCAGTAAAGCAAATCTGTTCTACTCTGCCAAACTAAGCTATTCCTATTTTTTGTCATATTATAGGTGGTTAGAGGCTATGGATAAAGCAGTGCATCCCATCCATCAGGTAATGTTTTATTTCTATTCCAAGTATGTTATAGTAGACTGTGAAGAAAACTGAGACACAGTAGATTATTTGTACACAGTAAGGTGTAGAGAGTATACAAGGGAGCTGCATCCTTTTGTTCTGGGCTGCTAAGACACAAATCAGTTCCAGTCTAAAAGCCATATGCATACATTATTGTGACTCAGAAAATACATTTTACTGTCATATGGTAGAGTGAATCAAAATGCTCCTTATCCAGATGTCAGCAGCCTTAAACTGGTTCAGAAACATAACCTAGAATGAGGATAGGAGGACTGAGGAAAGGGGAGAGAATTCTCACAGCCACATGTTCTACTCTAGGTAATACTATTAGGAGTAAAGGTAGAGAAGAACTAGATTTTCTTAAGTGTTCCCTGCACAGATGTCTTGCTTGCAAGCTGCCTATTTTTTCTGACAATATGAGGAAGGGGAGGGAGCAGCATTTGTATGTGCTGAGTTCCTCTTTCCTGTACTTTTACAGATGAAGAAGTGTAAGTTAGCTGGTAAACATAGGCTTCACTATCTCTTTATACAGCCATATTCTGCTGGTCCCTGTGGCTGGGAGAAAGCAGCAATAATTGATCTTAAGAGATCAATAGAGAGACTATTCTCAGCTAAATATAACTTAGTATGAATAATTCCTGACTGACCCCTGAACTAGGAACTCTAAAGGAGATTTTAGTATTTCTAGAGCCAGAAGCACAGAGGTTAGAGCCATTTTATTCCCTGGCTCCATGACTCGTATTCTTTTCTCCTACAAACAGACTGCATTAATAAAAACATGCTGTTGATCTGTAAGATATGTATTTGAAAATACTTAGCTACTGAACCACCTTGGTTTTCAGAAAGAATCTGAGGCTCAAATGCAGAGTAAGTATCTAAATCTGCCTTTTTTTTCAGATAAAATAAAATCACCTGGGAAAGAACAACCTCAGGTATCAGTGTAGGTTGGGGAGTAACCTATTGAAGGGCAGCAAAGGGGAAAAGGATCTGGGGTTTGTAGTAGATGAGAGGTTGACCACGAGCCAGTAGTGTGCTCTTGTGGCCAGGAGGGTCAGTGCCATTCTGGGGTGTATTAAAGGGGCTATGGCTAGTAGGTCAAGAGAGGTTCTCCTGCCTCTCTACTCTGCCCTGATGAGGCTGCATCTGGAGTACTGTGTCCAGTTCTGGGCCTTCCAGGTCAAGGACATAGAACTGCTTGAGAGAGTCCAGCACAGAACCACAAAATCACTCTTACGAGGAGAACCTGAGGGAGCTGGGGCTCTTTTGCTTGGAGAGGAGGAGACTGAGAAGTGACCTCATCAATGCTTATCAATATGTAAAGGGTGAGTGCCAGGAGGCTGGAGCCAGGCTCTACTCAATGATGCCCAGTGACAGGACAGGGGGCAATGGGTGGAAGATGAGACATAAGAATTTTCATGTAAACACGAGGAATTTTTTTCCCTGTGAGGGTGACAGAAGACTGGAACAGGCTGTCCAAGGGGTTGTGGAATCTCCCTCCCTGGAGATATTAAAAAATCTGCCTGGATGTGTTCCTGTGTGATCTGGTATGATTCCTGTTTGATCCTGCACTGGCATGGGAGTTGGACAGGATGATCTTTCAAGGTCTCTTCAAGCCCCTGACATTCTGTGATTCTGTGGTTCTGTGATCAATAATAAAACAGTTTAAAAAAATAAAGAAAAACATTTACAGACATCCTTCTCTCAACTCACAACACATGAGTGAATCCTTCAGCCATGTGCTACAATGATGAGTTTCCAAATGGGTTATTGTTATTTTAATTCCTTGTCCACTGAAATACCATTAAACAAACATTCATTGATCTTGGCTTCATCTTTCAGACAAGATTGTTGGTACAAAACCAAATTTCTTTTCAAGTACCTACCCAGCAGTGTTTCTTGAAAAAACAACCAAACACAACAACAACAGAAACAACCAAAAACCAAAGACTTGAAAACAGCAAAAATAAATCAACTCATTTAAAGTGCTTAAATTTATCTTTATAAACCCTAGACATAATGGAGGATAGAGACTGGTGAGTGACATAAACCTCAAAGGCAGTGCTGGCTGCAGTGACCATGAAATAGTAGAGTCCAAGATCTTTAGGGCATCAAAGAGAGTGTGTAGCAAGCTCACTGCTCTGGACTTCAAGAGAGCAGACTTCATCCTCTTCAGGGATCTGCTTGGCAGGGTGTCACAGGATAAATACCTGGAGGCAGAGGGGCCTAAGACAGCTGGTCAGTATTCACAGAATCACAGAACTGTCAGGGCTGGAAGGGACCTCAAAGGTCATCTAGTTCCAATCCCTTTGACATCGGCAGAAACACCTCACACTAGATTAGGTTGATTGAAGCTCCCTACAGCATGGCCTTAAAATCTTCAGGGATGTGGCTTCCACCACCTCCCTGGGCAACCTGTTCTAGTGTCCCACCACCTGTCAAGATCCCATCCCTCCAGTGTGTCTACCGCACCACACAGCTTGGTGTCGTCAGCAAACTTGCTGGGAGTGCTCTCAGTGCTACTGTCCATGTTGCCAACAAAGATACTAAACAAGTCTAGTCCCAGTACTGATCCTTAAGGGACTCCACTTGTCACTGGCCTCCACTTGGACATGGACCCATTGACAGCCACTCTTTGGGTGCACCTGTCAAACTAGTTTTTAATCCACTGAGTTGCCAACCCTTATTTTACCAGCTTGGAGACCAGGATGTTGTGCAGGACAGTGTAGAAGGCTTTGCACAAGTCCAGGTAAATTGTGTCAATTATTGTCCCTAGTCTATTGATATTATGACCTTGTCATAGAAGGCCACCAGGTTTGACAGGCACTATTTGCCCTTGGTGAAGTCATTTTGATAATACCAAATCACCTCCTCGTTATTCTCCTGTCTCAGCAGTGCCTCCAACAGGATCTGCTCTATGATCTTACCAGGCACAGAGGTGAGACTGACTGGCCTATAGTTCCCTGGCTCTTCCTTCTATCTCTTTTTGAAAATGGGGGTGATGTTTCCCCTTTTCCAGTCAATGAGGACTGCACCAAACTGCCAGGACTCCTGGAATATAATAGGGAGGGATTCAGCAACTTCGTCCGTCAGTTCTCTCAGTACCTGTGGGTGTATCCCATCAGGTCCCATGGACCTGAATGAACACTTTCTGGTTTATCAGATGGTCACAAACACATCCAAAGAGTTATTCTTTAATGAACATGCAAAACAGCTTGTTGAATAAGAAGTTCCAACATTATATCTGAGAAGTATATCTCATGCATGCATCCCTTAATAAAATAGTGAACTGGTTCCTTTTTGTGCTACTGCATCTTATTTTTTGGCCACTTTATACTTTAAAATTTTGTCTTAGAGGGAATATTCCCTGAAAGAAGTATTTGAATTAATATGTCACTTTCACTGCCTACCCTCTGTTCTTAATGAACAGATTAACTGTATCTGATCCTTTCTTTAACTAGGTTTTCTATTCGGTTGAATAGACAAAACATTTTTGTTCTCTATACTCCTTGTTACTGACTTGTAAGAGCTAGGGCACTGCAGTAGAGCTCACAACACAATGGTTTAACAGACCAGTATACTATGTTATCTTAATGAATCTGCAAAGAGAACTGTTTTATTAATATATCTACTAATACCGAGGTCCTTTTCTCAACTTTGTTGCAATAACTCTCAGTAGGTTTTCTATTCATAATAAAGAATAGAGCCAGGTGTTTTTCTCTAATTACCTTGTCAAGAATACTAAAGAAAGACCATGCATGAATGCAAAACAAAACCCTAATCTCCACAGGGCTCCTACAATCAGCTCTTTAGCAGGCCAGCTTCACTCATCTTCATTTAACAAAAAACACCTGCTGATTGTCAATCACCTTGGTCCCACAGCACGCTAGATCAGCTTGCCTTCCTGTCCCACTGCAAGCTGGGTGGTTATCCCACACTACTGGTACTGCACACATTCTCCATGTGGATTTCAAGCTATAACGACACCAGCTGATGCAGAATTCAAAGTATATATTGTGGATGAGCAAAACACACTAGGAGAGGCTGAGTTGCTAACACTTCTCAGATTTGAAGAAGAAACTATTTAATCTCACATTAGACAACTTAGTCTTATTAAACAAGTTTCTTTTTTCCTGATTTTTTTTCTCCAACCATGCAGATAGCTTATACAATGGCAGTCTTTCATGGGTTCAGCTTTCTCTTTGCCTATGAATGACAATAGGATAATTTTGCCAGTGAAAAAGTCTCTGCTTTCCAGAAAGGGACAAGAAGGCACCTGTAAACATTTTGTGTGTGGTAGTGCTTCCATCCAACTCTGAATGCTGTATTCTGGCCTCAGACATCCCCATATTTTTTCTGAAACCTGGGGTAAATGGTGAACCTCTGTGATGGTTTGGGTGTTACCCACCCACCCCCCCACGTAACAAAATCACCCAGACTAGACTCAGATGAGCTGGAAATAAGAATGAAGCTTTATATTTACAGCTTAGCACAATATACAAGCAGATATTTACAATCTATAGAGCTATAGACAGAAATAGACAAGTTAAAAAGTAATACAGAAACACAACAGCCCTCCCAGAAACCTGAGTCCCCAGGAGGGGCTCCCAACCACCCTTCCACCCCTCTACCTTATCCCAGACTTTGCCTTATGTTCAAGGTGAGTTTGGAGAATTGGCATGGGGGGTTAGGAAGCAGATGTATTAGTTACAGAGACAGCAGGCTAGAGAGAGAAGGGAGGCAGCCAGAGCCAGAAAGCAACTCTGTTATCTATGTTTGTGTTCTTGTTTTTGTATATCTCAGCAAGCCTATGAGTGCAGTAGCCATCACCATTGTTTTCTTTTCACTGCCTATCATCTAATTCATCTCACTAAAATATCCCAGCTAGGCTCAAACCAGCACAACCTAATTTTGACACACATTCAGAAAAGAATTCTGAAATCAGGTAAGACTCTTCAAAAAAAAAAAAAAACCTTATTCATACAGTTTTGAAATCAGAGTGGTTCTATGAGCAAAACTCATGCTGAAAACCAAAACAGATGCAGAAAATAAAAGTTGTTACTGTAAGAAGAAATTAAAAGTTGGTCACTCTTTACCACCAGATGTAGATTATTTTTTTTTAAACTGTGTTTTCCTTGACAGATTTTCGAGTCATTTTCACAACAGAAGCTAATTTCCAGCAGGGTACTGGAGCTTGTATGTTTTCATACCAGCAGATCTTCCCTAATTTTTTAGCTGAAGTTTTCACTGCATGCTTACTTTACAGAACCACGTGTGGGTAGATGTCACACTACATAACACTACACTTCCGCCCCTGGCTATCAAAAACCCAGACTGCCTGGGGCTTCTCCACCATCTGGACAGAAGCAAAGATGTCTGGATTCAGCACTACTGCGTTCTGAAGGATGGCTGTTTGTACTTTTATGCCACTCTTCGGTCTACGCCTGCTCAAGGTAGGGATGGCTACTGGATTTTAATTTACTGTTAAATCAGAAATGTTTCACTGCACTGCCCAAATACATCACCAACAACTGAGAGTTTCTTAATCAGCAAACTCACCCTACTCTCTGAAGATGAGTGAAGGAAAACCATATTTAGTCTCTTTTCATAAAACAGCTGCCTCATTCCCCTCCATCTTCTTTCATTTTCCTCTCACAACCTGCATTTTTCTCTCTGGAATAGAGCTAGTCAGGATCTATGAAGATTATCTCAGGAGCAAATATCAGCAATAAGATCCACCCTTCCAAAGCAGTTTGAAGTGTCTTGAGCCAGCCCCACTGAAGTCAGTCTGCTGGAAGGTGTTGATTCAGGCATGTTAGACTGGTTTCTCTGGCTCTATCAAGCTTTCACAATGGCCAGTGGCCTCATCAAACCTAGTCCACCCATCAACAGGCAGAGCTTCCCCACTCCAGCACAGGCTGCTGCTCCAGGTTGTGACCACAGTCGTTTGCAGCTAAAGAGACTAGATGACACAATCATGAGAAGCAATCTCCACACCAGAAGAGGATATTTAGTCACACTGAAAGAAGCAATGTGAGGCTACTGAGATCAGCTGTAAGTAGATAAGCCAAGTTTCAGGCACTGAGGAGAGCCCACAAGCACAACTCCTTGAAAATCTGTATGTATGAAATAAAGTGGTGCTCCAGGGAGAGGGCATGAGTCAAGACCTGCAAATTTGCTTTCATTGTGCTAAGGAAAGTGACTGTCAGAAGAATCAGAAAGAAAATTCTATGATACTTTTGGTTAATAGGCAGTTTTCAGAACAAAAGGCAAAATTTATTTTCTTAGGGTGTATGATATTTGCCACATGATCAGGCAAGAAGTGTTCCACTAAATTAGAGACCCACCTAAAAAAAAAGTACAGACCATGAAGACAATAACAGAAACGTTCAGCTACAGTTAATCAGCTTGGCAGGTCTCTTTGGCTATTCACTGTGTATGCATAAAATGAGCCTGTACAGTGTTACAATGGAGTGAGGGCTGGTGGGAGGAAAAAGGAAAAGGAAAAAAAGGCAACAAAACTGAAACAGCTAAAATGGAAATATCTCAAAGACCAAATTCCTTACCTTACCTTCACAGATGACTAAAGTGGCCTACAATGACATTTAAGTCACTAGTAGCAGAAGAGATATTGAATGCTGGCTCCAGAAACTTTTTCAGTGTTAAAATTCATGTCTTTTGTGATGGTTTGGGTGTTCTCCGCCCCCCACACACTTTAGAAATTATCCAGACTAGACTCAGCCAGATCTGGAAATATAAATGAAGCTTATATTTACAGCTAGCACAATATACAAGTAGATATTTACAGTATATACAGTTATAGACAGAAATAGACAAGGTAAAAGGTAATACAGAAACACAACTCCCCTCCCAGAAACCTGAGTCCCCAGGAGGGGCTCCCAACCACCCCTGCACCTTCCCCCTGCCCCTCTCAACCTTACCTCAGTCCCAGGGAAGAATGGAGGCTTGGCCAGGGGGTTAGGAAGCAAAGTGGGTTAGCCCAAAATGGGGGTGAGGTTAGAGAGATGCAGCTCAGCCAGCAGCCCTATTGAGAGTGAAGTGCCGAGTGCCTAATCTATGTTTTGACTTATTTTTTTATACATCTCAGCAAGCCTGTGAGGGAAGTAGACATCACTCTTGTTTAAATTTCACAGCCTATGATCTAGTCCTTCTCACCAAAACATTCTAGCTAGCTTCAAACTAGCACATCTTTTTAGTTTTAATAGGAAATAGAAACAACAACAAAAGCTGGAGAAAATATTTTGTCACTTCTTTAACTAACAGCTAATTAAAATAATACTGCTGAAGCATATCCTACACTATTTTCAAGTCAATTTTCATTTAGAAAAATCCTGAACTTTCACATTTTAAGTATTTTTCATGTCAGTTTTGTACAACTCTGTTGAAACACCCAACACAAGGCCTCTGAAAATCCGGCTTGCAAGGGTTGTTGGTATGCTCGCAGTTGACAGCAGTTACATATGTAACTGCAACATATCTGCAGTTACATGTATCTGTAGCATACATGATGCATGCTATTTTATTTTGTCCAGGTGGTCTTTACCTGCAGGGGTATATTGTGAGTGAACAAAGTCTGGGCTCCAAGAGATCTGTTATTGAACTCAAACCTCCATCTGAAGAATTTAAAACATTCCACTTATGTGCAGAGAATGTAAATGAAAACAAAAGGTAAAGTTTCCCTTCCCTTCCCTTCCCTTCCCTTCCCTTCCCTTCCCTTCCCTTCCCTTCCCTTCCCTTCCCTTCCCTTCCCTTCCCTTCCCTTCCCTTCCCTTCCCTTCCCTTCCCTTCCCTTCCCTTCCCTTCCCTTCCCTTCCCTTCCCTTCCCTTCCCTTCCCTTCCCTTCCCTTCCCTTCTCTCCCCTTCCCTTTTATTTGTCAGATTTTAAGAGAGCAGAAACAATGCAACTTGGGAACATCTAGTGACAAGTTTTCATTCTGTTTCTACTTGTTCCTCCACATTTCTCTTTAGTTGTAGCTTTAGCCGCAGTGCAGTAGTACATCATACCAGCACATGTGAGTCATGAGTTCTGCTGGCTTGCAGAGGTTCAGAAGGAAACCTGGATAAGGTGCCTTTCACAATGAAAGTGTGGGTCATTGCACTGAACAGAAAAGCTATGGTACCTCTCATTAGAAATAATGGAAAGTGTATCTTCCTCATTCTCAAGAATAATTTACTTCCAACAATGCCCATCAGAATTAAAAAGGAAAATTGGCCTGTGAAATTATGATACGAATGTCAATTCCCTCATCATAATCCAGCCAAATTCCATGGCTGCCAGTTGGAGTGTAAACTACTAATTGGGATTGAATTAACAAAGGTGTGGTGGGTTACAAACTTTCCCTCCGACACCATTTACCAGACTGGCTCAGATGGCTTGGCAGTAAGATGAAGCTCTATTTACAGCAAAGCTAAATTTACAAGCATATATCCACAATATATTTACCTCTATTTACTATTATATGCACATTACAAATAATACAGAAATCCAAACCCCCTCCCAGACAAAGAAGACTGCCCAGAAGGAGCTCAAAGCTACTTTCCTTCTCTCTCTGCTTTCCCAGAAAAACAAACAAAAACAAGTTAAGCTTGCTGTATTATTTGTTAGGAGAGAGATTAGAGCAGGGTGAAGGAGAAGCAAACAGGAGCAGCATCGCAGAACAGAGTGGGACACACTGTTTATTTTTTGGCTTTTTATCCCTCTCAGCAAACCAATGAATGATATAGACTTCATCTTTATTTTCTTTTTACAACCCATGATCTAATTTCTCTCATTAAAATATTCTAATTAGCCTCAAACCAGCACAAAAGGACAAGGCTTTTCAGTGTGTTGTATGTTGGTATTTACATGTGGTGCTGTTATAGTCAACTCCTGCCTCTCTCCAATTCACTTAATATCAGTGTACACAGCAACACAGCTGTACAAACATCATTTATAAAAGATGTGTGTGGTGGTTTGAAACATACTAATACTCCCCTCAATCAGAAACCACAAATTTGCAACATTTTACTACTGTAAGGTGTTACCATCCCAGACAGGGAATTCTGGGTTGCTCTCTCACTTGCCAGGTGCAGCATGCAGGTGCATTTTTCATTTGTTTTGGGGATTCCAGACAGTGTTTTCCCTTTCCCTTTCTTTCTGTTTCATATATATACAGGTGCAATCTGATACTTCTGTAGTGGAAGACTAAATATTCTGTGTACATCAACTAAGAAACCCTCTGTTGTTGTTTGTTTAACTCCCTGTCGTGTCTCTTGGTGAGAGGGAAGGGACAAGGCAAGAAGGGAAAGGTGGCAGGCACTAAAACTGTTGCGTTCTTTATGTGTCTGTGGAGACATATTTGTGTCCGAGGAGATACAAATAACTGCAATGTGTTGGGGTCTGGCCTGTGCATATTGAGCTCTTTAAAGTGCCACTCAGCGTGAAGAGGAAGAGGAGGTTTCTAGGTCTACAAGCAGGACAAGAGACACAGAGTACCAGCATGTGCCAATATCGGTCACTCCTGTAGAGCAAAATAAGTACACAAGGCAAACAGCTCGTACTGCAACGGATGAGGATGAGCCAGCACCATCACGGGAACAAGAAGTGCCAGAGATTCTAGACATGCCAGAGATAACTACTATATCTCTATCACTGAGTGAGGTATGTGATACACAAAAGGATTATAGTTGCCTGCCAAATGAGCCCATTGTTGCCTGGCTGCTTCGATGCTGGGATATGGGAGCTAGTGGTTTGAACATGGAAGGCAGACATGCCAAGCAGCTGGAATCCCTGACTAGGGAAGCAGGCACTTACAGGGATATTGAAAGAGCAATACCAATCCTCAGCTTCTGCAGACAGCATCTAGTGGGTGTGAAGGGTAGGTACTGCACCAAGGACGATACAAAGAATCATTCTGGGAGATGGACTGCCATAAAGAAAGATATTCAATACTTGAGGGAACTAACTGTACTGGAAAAGGGTGGACCTCTGGAACACTTGCATTACATTGATAATGTCATTGTGTGGGATGATATAGTGGAGGAAGATTATGAGAAATGGAAGAATATAATCCAGATTCTTCTGAAGGCTGGATTCACCATAAAGCAAAGGTCAAGGGACCTACAAGAGAAATCCATTTCTTAGGGAAAAAATGGCAGGACAGATGTCACCAGATCCCAATGGACATCATGAATAACATCCACCAGTAAGGAGGAAACCCAGACTTTTTTGGGTGGTGTGCGTTTCTGGAGAATGCATATACCAAACTACAGTTTGATTGTAAACCCCCTCTGCCAAGCAACTAGGAAGAAGAATGATTTCCAATGGGACCTTGAGCAGCAACAAACTTTTGAACAGATCAAATGGAAAATTGTTCATGCAGTGGCCCTCGGACCAGTTCAGATGGACAAGAGGTTATGAATGTGCTTTACATTGCAGCCAGGAAGAACAGTCCTACCTGAAGTCTTTGCAGGAAACACTGGGGTAAACATGAGGCTGACCCCTGGGGTTTTGGAGTTAGAGCTGCAAGGGAACTGAAGCCAACTACACTCCAACTGAAAGAAGAAATAAAGGAATTCAAGCTGCGCCAGAAGTGATTGGTACTGAAATACAGCTTCTCCTGTCACCCCAGCTACCAGTGCTGAGCTGGATGTTCAAAGGGAACGTTTCCTCCATCCATCACACAACTGATGCCACATGGAGCAAGTGGATTGCATTGATAACACAATAGGCTCCAATAGGGACCCCCAGTGACTCAGGAATTTTAGAAGTCGTTACAAACTGGCCAGAAGGCAGAGATTTTGGGATGTCACCGATAGAGGTGGAGGTGACACTTGCAGAAGAGGCTCCACCATACAGCAAATTGCCAGATAATGAAAGCGATATGCCCTGCTCACTGATGTGTCATGCCACATTGTGGGAAAGCACCAAAAGTGGAAGTCTGCTGTGTGGGGTCGCAGCTGACAGGTTGCACAGGCTGCTGAGGGAGTAGGTGAATCAAGTCAGTTCACAGAGGTGAAAGCTATCCAGTTGGCTTAGGGTATTGTTGAGCAAGAAAAATGGCCAATGCTCTATCTCTGTGCAGACTTTCGGATGGTGACAGATGCTTTGTGGAGATGGCTGTGGCCATAGAAACAACTGGCAGCACAGAGGTAAACTCATCTGGGCAGATGAACCGTGGCAAGGTATTGCTGCTTGGACAGAGAACTTGGTGGTCAGAGTACCTCATGTGGATGCCTATCTGCCCCAGAGCTGAGCTAGTGAAGGACATCACAACAACTAGCATGCAGATTAAGCTGCTAAGATTAAAGTGGCTCAAGCAGATCAGGACTGGCAACATAAAGGTGAATTATTTCTAGCTCAATGGGCCCACAATGCCTCAGGCTGTCAAGAAAGAGATGCAACATGCAGATGGTCTTGATATTGAGGTGTGGACTTAACCATAGACACTATAGCACGGGTTATCCATGAATGTGAAGCATGCACTGCAATCAAACAGGCCAAGTGGATAAAGGCTTTGTGGTATGGGAGACAATGGCTGAAATATAAATATGGGGAGGCCTGGCAAATTGATTACATCACATTGCCACAAACCTGTCAAGGCAAATATTATCTCCTTACAATGGTAGAAGCAACCACTGGGTGGCTGGAAACACATTCAGTGTGCCAAGCCACCACTCAAAAAGCCATCCTAGGCCTTGAAAAACAAGTGCTGTGGTGACACAGAACCCCAGAAAGAGTTGAGCTGGATACAGAACTCACTTTTGAAACAGCCTCATAGACACTTGGGTCAAGGAGCATGGCATTGAGTGGGTGCATCACATCCCTTCCCACACTCCAACTGCTGCAAAGTCGAGAGCTACAATGGCCTGCTAAAAAACATTCTGAAAGCAATGGGAGGAGGGACTTCCAAAAACTGGGATGCACATCTAGCACAAGCCATTTGGCTGGTCAACACCAGAGGATTTACTTACCAGGCTGGCTCTGCCCAATCCAAGTTGCCATATACTGTAGAGGATGATAAAGTTCCTGTCTTACACAAGAAGAATATCCTAGGGAAGAGAGTTTGGGTTAGTCCTACCCTAGGTAAAAGCAAACTCATCCATGGGATTGCTTTTGCTCAGTGTCTTGGAAAGCTAAAATAGGCCTAAGCATGTCCTGGCTTGTCCAGACATGTTTTCTATTCTCCCTCACTCTGCTTTTGGTGGAAGCAACCACTGGAAAGGAAGATAAAGGCCTGATGCCATTGAGTCTCCTTCTCTCTCTTGTACACAGGGTAGCCACACATGTTTATACACTTGTTTGTGTTCTGCCCTGAAAGGGTACAAGTAAGCCCTAGCTCACCTAACATGGTCAAGTTTGGCAAATTGCCATTCTGATTGATCAATCTGTGGCCAAAGAGCCATTAGCCTCAGGCTGAATTGATAAAAGAGATGAGCAGGTGAACACAATGTGCTCTGCCTCATTGTTCTTGGCCATTGCATGCATGCTCTCTGCTGTTGTATCCTGCCATGCTCTGCCTGCTACGTAATAACAAGCTGTGATGCTTTGGGTTTGTATGCCTGGAGTTACTTTAGTTTACTAGCAATAAGCATTAAGTGCTTTCATGCAATAGGCTCACTTAGCCAGAATTCGTTATCATAGAATCACAGAATCAGTCAGGGTTGGAAGGGACCACAAGGATCATCCGGTTCCAACCCCTCTGCCATGGGCAGGGACACCCTACCCTAGAGCAGGCTGGCTAAAGCCTCATTCAGCCTGCCCTTAAACACTTCCAGGGACAGGACCTCAACCACCTCCCTGGGCAATCCATTTCAGGGGCTCACCACTCTGATGGTGAAGAAGGTGCCCCTCACATCCAGTCTGAACCTACCCACCTCCAGCTGTGCTCCATTCCCCCTAGTCCTGTCACTCCCTGGTAGCCTAAAAAGTCCCTCCCCAGCTTTTTTGTAGGCCCCCTTCAGATACTGGAAATCCACAATAAGGTCACCACAGAGCCTCCTCTTCTCCAGACTGAACAGCCCCAACTCTTTCAGTCTGTCCTCATAGCAGAGCTGCTCCAGCCCTCTGATCATCCTTGTGGCCCTTCTCTGGACATGCTCCAGCACCTCCACATCCTTCTCATAATGGGGGCTCCAGAACTGGATGCAGCTATTATGCCTGTCTGCACATCTCCAAGACATCATGCCAAGTCAGCGCATCTGCAAGTCTTCTGCCAAGACTGGGAGGCCTGGAAAATACACAGAGTCATCCAACCAGGATTAGGTCAGAGATCATCTGTCTCTCTCCTAGCACCCTATTAGAGCCTGGAAGATCCAGAAGCCTTAACAGCTAACAAGACACTGACAAAACCCCCTTCAAGTGTTTGAGTACTGACTGAAACTGTAATTTAGCCCCAGGAATGCAGAGATAATGTTTTTGTAAGAAATTTTGTAGCTAATTCTGAGTGCCTTCTGCCTTAAGCAGAAAGGAGCCTCTCGAGTCCCTCTAGTGGGCAAATGGTAAATCAACTGCAAGATTCTCTTCAGTTCTAGCAATGTTTGTATTGTTGCTAGTTATATCTTAAGTGTTCTAGATTGCCTCTATTCTTTTTCCTCTGTGTAATATTTTTCATGAACGTGCAAATAACCTATTATTAAAAATTAAGTATTGTGGCAAAATTCCTGGATATCAAAACTAATAAACTACATTAATTTTGACAATAAAAATCTTACTTGCCATACTGCAACACCCAGGGACCAGGATGGACCTGGTGGGTAATGCAGGAAGATGGAAAAGTTTATTGTGTGTTTCATATATATATTGGTGTAATTTGATACTTCCCCAGTGGAGAAGTAAATATTCTGTCCAAATCAACTAAGAAAACTGTCCCTGCCTTTTTTCTTTCCCTCCCTGTCTTATCTTTTGGTAAGAGGGGAGGGAGGAAGTGGGAGGGAGAAGAGAGGGGCACTAAAACCATAACAATCTGTTTCAAAGAATAAAAAAAGCATACCTAACACTTGATCAAGGACAACTGTTGGTCTTTCTTTTCTTCTAGATGGATCACAGCTTTGCAAGCTTCAATTAATAAATGGTTACCCCTACACCAGGCAATAGAAGATTTTATGAACAGACCACTAGAGGAGACAAGGATGTGAGAAGAAAGCCTTTCTTTTTTTTCCTTCAATATCTGTTTTTCATTAGAAAAAGAATTCTGTGCTATGTCTTATAGTTTCTCTCAAGAGATGTTCTAGCAGCAGCTAATCTTTAGCACTGCTGTACATTCACAACTTTTATAGGCATTAGTAAATAAACATAAAGCAACATTGCCGCCTTTGTGGCTGTTTCTCCATCAACTCAGACTATTCAGAAATTCTGCTTTATAACAGCAAAATGACATCATTTACCTGAAGGAAACAAAGAAGAAATCACTGTATTTCAACATGTATTTTGTACACCCCAGAGTTTTATATCTGCTTTTTAATTTCTTTTCTTTTACAAACGGATCCTTTGCAAAAAAATTACACTTCCATGAAGAAGTTTCATATGTGAGTTTGCTTTTAAGCTTCTAGATGGTGCAAAGCTTAAGCCTGGAACAGGCTGGTCTGACTGAAAGGTTAGCAGCTATGTACTATAACCTGGCATACCTGGGTAAATGAAATAAATCTGAATGATCCAGATGAATACTTGTCATGGTTTAACCTCATCCAGCAACTAAGCATTATGCAGCCGCTCACTCACTCCTCACCACCCAAACGGGATGGGGAGGAAAATAGGGGGAAAGTAGAACTTGTAAGTTAAGAACAGTTTTATAGTTGAAATAAAATAAAATAAAATAAAAATAGCAATGTCAATAATGAATAGGAAGAATAAAAAAAAAAGAGATCAATAAAACCCAAGAAAGACACAATGAACTGCTCACCACTCACTGACCAATGCTCAGACAGTCCACCCTACTGCAATGCATACCTTGTGACCAACTTTCCCCAGTCTATATACTGAGCATGACATTCTGTGGTATATACTATCCCCTTTGAAAAGTTGACATCAACCAACATGGCCATGCTCCCTCTTGTGCACTGTCTCATTGGCTGAACATAGGAAACCAAAAAACTCTTAACTCTTGGGACAAGCACTTCTCAGCAACAACTAAAACAGCTATGTGTTTATAAAACATTATTTTCACACTAAACACAAAGCACCAGATGCTAGGAAGAAAATTAACTCTGCCTCAGCTGAAACCAAAATAATACTTTTATTCTTGTGTGTTCTATCTTAACACAAACTTAAATTTTATGATGATTTTAATTTGGCCATCTGCCACCACAGCACAACACATTTGTGCAGAGAAATCAATTCAATAGTCTAAAGCTAACAGTAAGATACTGCACAGTAAATCTTCATCAGAGATATCATGGTTACACATCTGGTTGTTACAGCTGATCACTGACCTACTGTTTGACATTATTCTGTTATATTAGACTAATTCCTCCCATGAACAAACCCTGGTATTCACTTTCCAAGCTTCTAATGTTAATTAAAATATATTATTTTGAAATATTAATTCAAGTAAAATGACAAAAATTAATTGCATTCATTTATTGAAGCCACATGCTAACTAAATATCTCATCCCAAGAACTTTACAAGTTAATGCTGCTGCAAAGTACAGGATGGAAAAGAATATGTGCCCAGTTCAGAAAAAAGAATTGCCAGTCTGTGAGATCTTTGTAACACATCCTGTAATACTTCATCCTATTATCATACTTCTTAGACCTTGAGATAATTAGAACACACTAGAACCTCAACTGCTTGCTTTGGCTGCTGGAGAGCAGCCAGACAGAGAGGGATCTGGGGGTGCTGATTGATACCTGCCTGAACATGAGCCAGCAGTGTGCCCAGGTGGCCAAGAGAGCCAGTGGCATCCTGGCCTGCATCAGGAAAGGTGTGGTCAGCAGGAGCAGGGAGGTCATTCTGCCCCTGTACTCTGCACTGGTTAGACCACACCTTGAGTCCTGTGTTCAGTTCTGGGCCCCCCAGTTTAGGAGGGACATTGAGATGCTTGAGTGTGTCCAGAGAAGGGCGACGAGGCTGGTGAGAGGCCTTGAGCACAGCCCTACAAGGAGAGGCTGAGAGAGCTGGGATTGTTTAGCCTGGAGAAGAGGAGGCTCAGGGGTGACCTTATTGCTGTCTACAACTACCTGAGGGGTGGTTGTGGCCAGGAGGAGGTTGCTCTCTTCTCTCAGGTGGCCAGCGCCAGAACGAGAGGACACAGCCTAAGGCTGTGCCAGGGGAGATTTAGGCTGGAGGTAAGGAGAAAGTTCTTCCCTGAGAGAGTCATTGGACACTGGAATGGGCTGCCCGGAGAGGTGGTGGAGTCACCATCCCTGGAGCTGTTCAAGGCAGGATTGGACGTGGCACTTGGTGCCATGGTCTGGCCTTGAGCTCTGTGGTAAAGGGTTGGACTCGATGATCTGTGAGGTCTCTTCCAACCCTGATGATACTGTGATACTATGATACTATGATATGATACATTGTTAGCCTAGAAACTATGGATCGCAATACCATAAAAGCTAAAATGCAGGTCTCACTCCCCCTTCCACCACAAATGTATTTTTTGGTGAGACTGATTTGTTAGTGTTATATGCTTCAAAGACAATAGTTAAACAGTTCAAATGGTTTGCTAAATGTGAGTGGTTTAAATAAATAACAAATGGTTTAGCTAGACAGTATAAGCTATTTTCTGAAAACAGTCTTTCAGCTGCAAATATTTTAACACTCTTTCTTTGTATAAATATGTGGCCTGAGATAAAACATTAGCCTAGAGAAGAGGAGGCTCAGGGGTGACCTCATTGCTGTCTACAACTACCTGAAGAGAGGCTGTAGCCAGGTAGGGGTTGGCCTCTTCTCCAGGCAACCAGCAATAGAACAAGGGGACACAGTCTCAAGCTGTGCCAAGGGAAGTACAGGCTGGATGTTAGGAGGAAGTTCTTCACAGAGAGAGTGATTGGCATTGGAATGGGCTGCCCAGGGAGGTGGTGGAGGCACCGTCCCTGGAGGTGTTCAAGCAAAGCCTGGATGAGGCACTTAGTGCCATGGTCTAGTTGACTGGCTAGGGCTGGGTGCTAGGTTGGACTGGATGATCTTGGAGGTCTCTTCCAACCTGGCTGATTCTATGATTCTATGATATAACAGTACTCAAAAACAAGCAGTCATCATGGTCATACTCTACTTGTATTGCTGGTACTTTGAAATTTTCATCTGCAAAAACAAAATGCACATTTCTGCTGCATTGCTGAGAACATGCAATCATGAAACAGGTATAAAATACTTCTTTTCCTCATTGGAAAATATATGTGAGTTAAGTACAAACACTGTTGACTCGAGACTAATAAATTTCCTAAGGAGGAGTGTTAAGGAGGGGTTGGAATCTGGGCTAGGAGTGAATTGTAATGAGGCAGATGTAAAATTATTAAATGGTTTATTAATTATACAAAGAAAATTTCCCCAAACTTATTTACAGTTATCACACACAGATTCTATGATGCAGCTGGTAAAACTATTTTGAAGAATGTATCTATACAGTCAAATTAAATTATTAGGAAAAGTCTTTAGAGAATGTTTATAACTAGAGAGCCTTGCAGCACAAACTGCTGCTGAAAGATTAAGCATAAATTTTTACAAACTTGAGTAAAGAGAGTTAGGTTACTCATTGGTTAAGAGTCTCAATATTTGCACTCCAAAAGCATAAAAGGGAAAATATATAGTAAATGGCATGTGGTGTCCTGTCCTGGAGTCCTGTATACCCCAAAATTCCTCTCTCTCTGTGGTTTGAATGGGAGAGGAACAGGTGTGAAAAATCTGCTTCCCCCTCCGCCCTGCAGGCGTGAAGGGCAGGAGCAAAGGGCCCTTCCGGCACGAGGGGTGCCTGTGCAGATGCCTGTGCTGGGATCAGGCTGGGAATTGGCTGTGGTCTTTTTGCCTAGGAAGTGGTAAGTCAACTCTTTGTCTAGGAAGAGTATAAATACTGGAGGACTTCCCACCTTGGGGTTCCTGTCTTAGCGTTCTTCCCCACCTGGATAGTTCCTGCAGAAAGAGTCTCCTGCTGCTCTGAAGGACGAGCTCCTGAGGGACAGGACCATCCTTGCTTTGGACAGCTTCCCACCATAAGCACTCTTTGTGCAGCTTGATAGGCCTTAACGAGCCTTGGACATCTTTTGAAAGCCTCTGGACCACCCTTTCTCTCAGCCAGCCTGACTCATCTGTGACTAAACTTTTGGCTCAGCCTGATTAATAGTGGCAAACGCTATGTTTAGTAGCTTAGCCTTTTCCAACTCATGACTTCCAAAATAGTCAAATTTACCTATGGTATCCCTGTAAGATCTTCTCAATCAAACGGAATCTGCTAATTAAACTACATTAATTTCTGTATATAGTTTTGGGGGCAGGGTTTTGGGAAAATAAAATAATTCTGGTTTTATATATATTCCTGACTCGGCCACGTTAATTCCCTGCCTCCACAACATGGGCTTCACGTGGTAATGATGCAATGGGGCTTTGCTGCTTGTTTAGTCCTGATTAAGCACATTGTCTGAGAAGGCCTACAGACATGAGACGAGTCTTCTGTGGCTCTCAGGAAGTCATTGGGTGGTCAGCAGCCACCTGGGCAAAGCAGGGTCCAGGTTTGCAGGCTGGAGCAGTCCGATTGAGTGCTGCATATAGCAAGGAGTCGGCCCTTCGGCTGGCATGGCAGGCTGGAGCGGCGGGCCGGCAAGTCCAGATGTCACAACTCGATGCTAGATCGTTATTAGGGCATTACTGATAGTCTGGCTCAATCAGGCAGGGTCAGGGCTGCAGGTCGTAGGCAAGTCCCCAGTTACATGCGATGCAAAGTGTGGTGGCACACAGAGGCACATAAGGCAAATGAGTAGCAAACAAAACAAAAGCAGCAGCAGCAAACAAACAAGTTTGCTAGGGTTTTAGGCATTTTGATGAGCATCTTTGACCAACAGTAACAGGTAAAACCACCCCTAGAACCAATCTCAAATTATTTCTCCAGAAAAGGAAGATGCACAGGCCTAGGACCCATGACCTGCATTTATCACAAAACAAAGCAAGCTGATAAACAAGGCCAAGCATGGGGTTTGTGACAGACAGAGGCACCAAAGCTTTTGTCCACTTTCCCGCTTCTTCCACCCAGGAAGAGGAAGCAGGAAGTGGGGTGGCAAGGTGGGTATTCAGGCAGGTGTTTTGGGCATTGAGCAGAAATTAATAATTGGGCATGAATTATGACTATTACTTTCTGTTATAATATTATTTCTATTATTAATACTTTAAAAATGGGAAATTCCATTATTCCTCCTATGACAGACATGATTCATTTGGTTGAGTATTCTCTGATAGAGCACAAAGTGTTTGCCATTCACTTCCAGCGAGCAAGGCTTCAAGAAACTGTACTTTAGTTTCATATTTGCAAATCAAATCTAAGTATTGTCACAGGGTGGGAGGAAAAACTGACCTAGTTACATTCTCCTGGACCAGAAACATTCTATATGAGAGCACATTCAAGAACTAATGTCCCCTGGTAAGACACTAAAAACCAATACAACAGTAACTGCCACAGAAAACCTGCAGAGAGACTGTGTTAATAGAATCCCTCCAAGACTTACCACAAGTATCTTTTTCCTTTACATGTTTCTATGGCTACCATCATTGAAATACCCTAGAACGTAGAATCATAGAATCAATTTGTGCCTCTGTGTGCCACAGAAAACCTGCAGAGAGACTGTGTTAATAGAATCCCTCCAAGACTTACCACAAGTATCTTTTTCCTTTACATGTTTCTATGGCTACCATCATTGAAATACCCTAGAACATAGAATCATAGAATCAATCAGGTTGGAAGAGACTTCCAAAATCATTCAGTCCAACCTAGCACTCAGCCCTAGCCAATCTAAGTGCCTCATCCAGGCTTTTCTTGAACACCTTCAGGGACAGTGACTTCACCACCTCCCTGGGCAGCCCATTCCAATGCCAATCACTCTCTCTGCCAACAACTTCCTCCTAACATCCAGCCTAGACCTCCCCTGGCACAACCTCAGACTGTGTCCCCTTGTTCTGTTGCTGGTTGCCTGGGAGAAGAGACCAACTCCACCTGGCTACAGCCTCCCTTCAGGTAGTTGTAGACAGCAATGAGGTCCCCCCTGAGCCTCTTCTTCTCCAGGCTAAACACCCCCAGCTCCCTCAGCCTCTCCTCACATGGCTGTGCTCCAGGCTCCTCACCAGCTTTGTTGCCTTCTCTGGACATGTTCCAGCACCTCAATATCTCTCTTGAATTGAGGAGCCCAGAACTGGACACAGGACTCAAGGTGTGGCCTGGCCAGTGTTGAGTAGAGTGTTGAGTCCCTTGTCCTGCTGGCCACACTGTTCCTGATGCAGGCCAGGATGCCATTGGCTCTCTTGGCCACCTGGGCACACTGCTGCCTCATCTTCAGCTACTATTGATCAGCACCCTCAGGTCCCTCTCTGCCTGGCTGCTCTCCAGACACTCAGTCCCCAGCCTGTAGTGCTGCTTGGGGTTGTTGTGGCCAAAGTACAGAACCCTGCACTTGACCTCATTCAGTCTCATTCCATTGGCCTCTGCCCACCCATCCAGCCTGTCCAGGTCCCTCTGCAGGGCTCTCCTACCTTCCAACAGATCCACACCTGCTCCTAGCTTGGTGTCTTCTGCAAACTTACTGATGTTGGACTCAATCCCCTCGTCCAGATCATCAATAAAGATATTGAACAGGACTGGGCCCAGCACTGATCCCTGGGGAACACCACTAGTGACAGCTGACAACTGGACATGGCACCATTCACCACCACTCTCTGAGCTCTGCCATCCAGCCAGTTCTTGATCCAGCACAGAGTGAATCTGTCCAAGCCATGAGTTGCCAGCTTGGCTAGGAGCTTGTTATGGCAGACATTGTCAAAGGCTTTGCTGCAGTCCAGGTAGACTACATCCACAGCCTGCCCCACATTCACCGGGCAGGGAACCTGATCATAAAAGGAGATCAGGTTGGTCAGGCAGGACCTGTGCTTCCTAAACCCATACTGGCTGGGCCTGATCCCTTGGCCTTTGTGATGGCACTCAGGACAACCTGTTCCATGACTTTCCCTGGCACTGAGATCATGGTGACAGGTCTGCAATTTCCCGGTTCCTCCTTCCAGGGCTTCTTGTGGACGGGCTTCACATTGGCACCTTCCAGTCTTTGGGGACCTCTCCAGTGAGCCAGGACTGTTGTCACAGCCTACATAAATGTCCAATCTTCAGGGGACTTTGCCTGCGTACTTTGAGGCTGGAATCCTCCTGGCTTCAGGGGAAAGGAGAATCTTCCTGGCTTCAGGGGAAAGGAGAATCTTCCCAGCTTCAGGGGAAAGGAGAGTCTCTGGCCTTGTTCTCCTGGCTTCTTCTGGATGCTGTGTCCAGTGATTCTTAGGCAGGACCTTCAGGTGTAGATGCAGGACAGCATGCAGCACGGTGTCACGCTGACCATACAGGCTGATCATGTGCAGACAATCCAGGGTCTGCTCCTGGTAACACGCAGCAGTGGAGCTTACCAGGCAGTGATAAGGCAGCAGGCGTGCAATAGGATGCACAGCTGCATGGGAGCTCCATGCATAAAGGCAGGCAGTACAGGATCTAGTCCTGGTAACCCACCGCAGTGGCGTGCCGGTGTGCATGGCTGGCTGGGAGCCCATGAAAGACTCTGTCTCTGTGGAGAAAAGTAGATGCACTGCGGGTGAACAGTCAGGCAGGCAAGGAGGCAGATAGGCAAGCATAAGCAGGCATCAGCAAAAGCAAGCTGCTTACCTGTGTACCTCTATTTATCAAATGTGAGCCAAGATTAATGGCCCTTTGGCCACCAAGATGACCAATCAGCTTGGCAGTTAACCAAACCATACCGTAATAGGCAAAATCCACAAGCCTGGACTCCCCAAATATGGGGATAGCCTTGCACCTGGTAGGCCATAAGCTAGGCACACGGGCTTATACAACCACATTACACAACCTGGGCCCTGGGCAGGCCAGACTTTATGGCACCAGGCCTACTGTGTTTCTTTGTGCTCATTTATGTATTTACCTCTGGTCTGGGCAGAAAAACATGTCCAGGCAAGACAAGGCATATATAAGCCTATTTTTGGACCTATGGGCCCGCCACAACATAAGGCTGTACTGGAAATAGTAGACTTTTCCAAGTGCCCTCACATTGATTTTCATCAAATAACTGTTTTTTAAAAGCTGAATTGGCAGTAAAGTTATGTTAAATAGAATATATATATCTACTAATCTCTCATTTAAAAATATTTTTTTAAAAAAGTATTTTAAAAAAATGTCCTCAATGAGCATATTTTTTCCCGAAAAAGGTCAGAAATAGTTGCATCACTTCTAAGCAGAAAACTCTGAAAACGTGCTTTAAAATTAGTAGATAACTAAATGTCAAGCAGAAGGAAGGAATTAAGAGCAAATTAATTACACTGATTGCAAGGTTTTTTTGCTATAAATAGATGCAATACTGTATTCTTCCCACTGGAATCAGACTGTGAATTATAATAAGAAACAAGATGACAGCACTCAGCATTTTCCAGATAATTTTATTCTGCTTAAAGCATTTCTGCTGTCTGGAAGAGTGAAATTTACTGCCACAAACTGTCCTGAAAAAGCCAAATGCGTTCCCCTAAAATTCAGCACTCTACTTGCTAAAGCAGAGGTCAAACCTGTAACATGTCACCACAAAAATTGTGGTAGAAATAGAGTGCTCATCGTGGTTTGTTTGTTCATCAACTACAAAAAAAAAAAAAAAAAAAAAAAAAAAAAAAAAAAAAAGATAATTTCTTATTTAATATATTTTTATCTTCCTTCTTTTCTTTCTACATGATAGAATTACCTGTATCACTGGTAATATAACGCTGAGAATCAAGTCCCATTGTGAAGAGTACAAAATTCAGGCTCTGATCCTGTAATAATCTGATCTGTGCATATAAACCCAGTCACACTTAATGAACTTGTTTGTGGGTGAAAATGGCACAGTTCTTCTTATATGTACCATAATAATAAATAAAATAAAAACAAATAGACAAAAGGAAGGAAGAAGAAAAAGAAGGAAACAACCCTCTGATTCGATAAAGAGAAATTCTTACACTCAGCATTCACAAATAGAATCATAGAATCATAAAATCAATCAGGTTGGAAGAGACCATCAAGATCATCTAGTCCAATCTAGCACCCAGCCCTAGCCAGTTAAGTAGACCATGGCACTAAGTGCCTCATCCAGTCTTTTCTTGAGCATCCCGAGGGACGGTGCCTCCACCACCTCCCTGGGTAGCCCATTCCAATGGCAAATCACTCTCTCTGTGAAGAACTTCCTCCTAACATTCAGCCTATACTACTTTGGTTGATTTCATGATTCTATCTTCAGGCAAGTCTTCAGTGTCACTTAGGATCAAGTGCAGAAAATTATCTTACCACAGATTATCCAAGAATCACTCTTGAGAAAGCAGTTATCTACTAAGGTTTTTTTTTTTTTTAATAGGAAAGACACACACTATATTTAACACACATTCTAATACAGATTTTGTTTCTTCTGATACAGCATTTAGTTACAGTTCATGTGAACTAGTGGTGATCACAGAGCTAAAAAGGGCAGCTTTTTGGTTTTCTAACTTGAGGATTAAGTTTGCATTGATAGTGGACATTTAATCTTTTGGTCAATTTATACCACCCTGATGACATAGAATCATATAGAATCATAGAATCAACCAGGTTGGAAGAGACCTCCAAGCTCATCCAGTCCAACCTAGCACCCAGCCCTATCCAGTCAACTAGACCATGGCACTAAGTGCCTCAGCCAGGCTTCTCTTGAACACCTCCAGGGGCGGTCTGGATGATTAAGGACAGATTCAGTCTTCCAATTACAGAAAACATTTGGTTTCAGTGGCACCCTGTCATGGTATGTCATGGAAGGGAGCAGAGCCCTCTTGCCCTATTGCAAAATTTTCATTTATACACAAAATTGTGGCTCAGAGGCCTTCCATTGAAAAAGTCAAAACAATATTGCTATCTGCTTGCACTGACGTAGCTGCTGTGCCAGCAGACGTACAGGCCTTGGGAGAATCTCTCTCTCAGAGAAACAAAAGACATAAACATGGCTATGTTTTGGAAAAAGAGTTCGAATTCTCAGACATGGTGACCACCCGACAAACATCTGCTGGGGGCTGACCCCTGGGCGGTCCCACAAGTTGTTTTTGGTGAAGAATTAGCCAATTGTATAAGTTGATTATAACTTTGTACCAATCTGTAAAGCTAACGCAAGTCTGCCTGAGTTGGCTGAACACATCTCTTCTAAAACACTGTAAAAAATGCCGCATTTGCCTTAACTGGGCTCTAGCCCCTCACCCCTCACCCCTCGCTCTCTACCATGCTCTACTGGCACCTCTCTCTTGCTCGTTACCCTGATTGCTGATTACACACACACACACGCGCGCGGCATTCGCATCGCAAGCAACCAGCTCAAGACGGCACTGTTCCGGGCAGCGCCCGATCCTCGCAAGCCTCGGAAGTCAGCGTCCAGCCTGAACCAGATGCGCAGAAGTTCAAACAGTGCACCCAAATCTACGATACTTAGAACTTTTCTGAACTGCAGTTAAACAGTGAGCAACTGACAAGAACTTAATTTAAAGACCGAATAATCTCTCAAGCTTCCAGTGAACTCTCGCAAAAATCACAGACTCTCTTCCTAAAATCCTGGCATTTCCAAGCCACAGACTCTCTAAATTCTTTTACAAACTGTTGCTAACTTCCTGATTTCTTGTATATAATCATTGTGTGATTTAATTCGCAAACTGCATATAAAGAACTTACGTGGAATAGTTGTAAATAAGTTTGGGGAAGGGGATTTTTAGTGTATATAATATTAAATCATTTAAACCTTTTATAAACATCGGCCTCGCATATCATTCCCCAACCTCCCGCAAACAAAACTCCTATCCGTGACACACCCTTAATTGGTACAATTACTTGCTATGTTGAAATTGTCCCACTGAACAGCATTGCTGATTAAGCTTCCAACAACTGCCAGTCATTATTATTACCATTTCACCCTAAAATAAGGATTAAATATGTACTTTCCAGATCAAGGATAAAAGAAAACTTCTCATTTGTGCAAACAGAATACTGCAGCTACCTATCTGTTTGGGTTTGTTTTCCTAAGTTGTCTTTAAATGATATCTTGTGTATGTCCCATGGTTCCAATTACTGGCTAAAGTCATTGCCATCTCTCTTCATGTATGTAATTACTGCCTGATTTTCATGACAAGACTTTTATGAATTAGAACTAAGCATTAACTGCTGTCAGACCAAGGTTACCATCTGTTGTGAAGGGGTTTGTCTGGGTTTTGGGGGAATGAAATATGAGGCCAAATTTAAAAGGGTTTAAATAATTTAATATTATATACACAAGGAATTCCCCCTTTTTCCCCAAACTTATGTACAGCTACCCCACACAAGTTCTTTGTGTGCGGTTGGGAAATTGTATTACAGAATGTCTATATACAGCAAAATTGGGAATTTAGCAGAGGTTTGGAAATATTTAGATAGAGAGTCTGTGGCATGAAAGTGCCACTGGTAAAATTACTGAGAGTCTATGCTGGTTTAAATTGAGTTTACTCAGTTACTCACTGGCTGGAGTCAGTTTCGGTGATCTCAAATATGTGCGGCAAAGCCACGTTGTTAACCCTTGTGGGTTTGAACAGTTCAGGGATTACTGCGGCATGCTGTCTGAAGGCTCCACAGGCACAGTCAAGCTGGGAATGGCGAGCTGGGGTGGCAGCTGGCCAAGAGCGCCTTAGTTGAATTTTCCCTGTGCTAATGCGAAGTGCCATGGGTCAGAATCATGCAGCGGCAATGCTCCCAAAAAGTAGCGGAGCGGTGGGTGGAGGAGAGGAGAGGAGAGGAGAGGAGAGGAGAGGAGAGGAGAGGAGAGGAGAGGAGAGGAGAGGAGAGGAGAGGAGAGGAGAGGAGAGGAGAGGAGAGGAGAGGAGAGGAGAGGAGAGGAGAGGAGAGGAGAGGAGAGGAGAGGAGAGGAGAGGAGAGGAGAGGAGAGGAGAGGAGAGGAGAGGAGAGGAGAGGAGAGGAGAGGAGAGGAGAGGAGAGGAGAGGAGAGGAGAGGAGAGGAGAGGAGAGGAGAGGAGAGGAGAGGAGAGGAGAGGAGAGGAGAGGAGAGGAGAGGAGAGGAGAGGAGAGGAGAGGAGAGGAGAGGAGAGGAGAGGAGAGGAGAGGAGAGGAGAGGAGAGGAGAGGAGAGGAGAGGAGAGGAGAGGAGAGGAGAGGAGAGGAGAGGAGAGGAGAGGAGAGGAGAGGTGGCAGGAGCACTGAATTGCCCCTTTTATGAGGTTTGACCCCGAGATTGATGGTCCTTGGCCACAATTCTGTCCAATAAGGGTCTGGCAGAAGGCCAAAACATACTAAATATGGTAAAATGAGCCAGCAGTGTGCCCAGGTGGACAAGAGAGCCGGTGGCATCCTGGCCTGCATCAGGAATGGTGTGGTCAGCAGGAGAAGGGAGGTCATTCTGCCCCTGTACTCTGCACTGGTTAGACCACACCTTGAGTACTGTGTTCAGTTCTGGGCCCCCCAGTTTAGGAGAGACATTGAGATGCTTGAGCATGTCCAGAGAAGGACGATGAGGCTGGTGAGAGGCCTTGAGCACAAGCCCTGTGAGGAGAGGCTGAGGGAGCTGGGATTGTTTAGCCTGGAGAAGAGTAGGCTCAGGGGTGACCTTATTGCTGTCTACAACTACCTGAGGGGAGGTTGTGGCCAGGGGGAGGTTGCTCTCTTCTCTCAGGTGGCCAGTGCCAGAACAAGAGGACACAGCCTCAAGCTGCACCAGGGGAAATTTAGGCTGGAGGTGAGGAGAAAGTTCTTCCCTGAGAGAGTCATTGGACACTGGAATGGGCTGCCCGGGGAGGTGGTGGAGTCGCCGTCCCTGGAGCTGTTCAAGGCAAGATTGGACGTGGCACTTGGTGCCATGGTCTGGCCTTGAGCTCTGTGGTAAAGGGTTGGACTTGATGATCTGTGAGGTCTCTTCCAAACTTGGTGATACTGTAATACTGTGAAATCCACGGGTCCAGTACCCCCAAATATGGAGGGGGCTCAGGTGGGTCCCCTCCCTAGGCACGTGAGCTTACATAATGTGTTTACTTCGACCTTGCAAACAGGCAGGCCAGACTCGAAGGCACCAGGCTTATTGTGCTCCTTTGTCCCCTTAATTTGTTTTCCCCAAGTTTGGGCAGGGCAACACCTTTTGAGGGGACATCACGTCTGGGCAAGAATAGATTTGTAAACATGGTCATTTGGGACCTGTGCAACCCTCCAACACACCATCTTCTTCCTACAGCTAACTGTCATATAAAAATAAAAAGCCACCAAGCCCCAAAAAAAATATTTTCCCTGAGATTAGACAAGCCTGAACTGAGAACACTTTTTCAAAAACATAAGCCAAGTAAGACTTTTTTCCCCTTGGGAAACATCCCACTTGAGACAATCTCTTCTTTCCAAACACATCTTGCCTTTGTGCTGAAGTTCTCCTAAATTAAACAATGACAAGTCCACAAAATAGATGACAGGGAAACAGGCAGCTTGTGATGGTTTGGGTGTTAGCCACCCCCCAACACTCCAGAAAATCACCCAGACTAGACTCAGTGGCTCTGGAAATTGAATGAAGCTTCATATTTACAGCTAGCACAATACACAAGCAGATATTTACAGTTGTCATGGAGAGTAGCAAAGGCCTGCCCATGATGTAAGTGGGAAGACTCATCGTATCAGTGCACGATGGATTCTCCCAGACTTCTGAACTGCTTTTGCATATACCAGGTTTTCTGCTTTGTAAATATTCAATAAAGCTTTGTTTATTCAGGGGGGTGGGCATAAGTATTAAGTTAGTTTAAATTAGAGTTATGCTTATGTATTAGTTATGTTAAGGGTTAAATGTAAGTTGTATTTCATTTTTGCTTTTTCGATTCTTGGCTTAATGTGAGCCAGGGGGTGGAGTATGTCATGGAGAGTAGCAAAGGCTCTCTAAGCTTTTGCTACATTGTGTAGTTTCTGGTGCCTCACATTCAAGCAGAAGCATCGAAAAACCAAAACAATCTTTCAGTCCCATGGGAAGATTTCTCTCTAGGGTAAGTGAAAGGTAAACACTGGCCATGTTTCCTTTTCACTTGGCCTTGCTTTCCAGACAACAGGGTATTGTTTTGGTTAAGTAGAAACGACTTTCTTAGGCCTGCCCAGCACCTGCAGGTGGGCTGGCCTGAGGAGTGGTCTTTATATTGTTTAAGTAATATTATCCAATTATATAAATTGCTTACTGTTTTTTACCAATGTATGTGAACAACGTAAAGGTGGTCTGAATTGTGGGCTAGTCCTATTTTGGAACATTATAAAATGGTGGACAGGCCAGGATCGAGGCCCTTGCGCTCTTGCCCTTGCCTTGTCTTGTCCTTCTGGGTTTTTCCAGCCTTTCTGGTTTTTTTTTTTTTCCGGACTTCTAACAACAACAAACTGCTCGCCGATATAGCCTCGCCTCGGGCGGACACCCCGAGACGCAGAGGCTAAAGCCTGCATGCCTGGACCCTCATCGGGAGAAAGGGACTCCCTACCAAGCTACAGACTACAGACTGTGAGTAGCTGACGAACTGTTAACTCAAGCCTCAGAGACTCGAAAGAACTCTCTTTAAACATCATAGACTCTTTAATTTGCCATTTTCGGAAATGTTACTTTGATCTCAATCAAAAGAATTCACAGTGGTGGTGTAGTTTCGGGAAGAGGGAATCCGCATTCTTTGCAATAAATCACTGATAAAATAGTCAACGCCTCGCGTATTTCCCCCATAAATTCTGCCGCGAAACTGCGTTCCACGACAACAGTATATACAGCTATAGACAGAAATATACAAGTTAAAAGGTAATACAGAAACACAACTCCCCTGCCAGAAACCTGAGTCCCCAGGAAGGGCTCTCAACCATCCTTTTATCTTCCTCCCACCCCTCTGCCTTACCCATGACTTTGCCTTATCCTCAAAGTAGTTTGAGGTTCAGCCAAGGGGGTTAGGAAGCAGATGGATTAGTCACACAGATGGCAGGTTAGGTTAGAGTGAAGTGCAGCCCACAAAGCCCAGAGAGTGACTGTGTTATCTTGTCTCAGGTTAAGACTACAGGGTTAATTTTTTTTCTGGGGACTAGAAGATTTTTTTTTTTGATCCCATAATTCTGCTATCTCTTTATAAACTCACAAGGTTAGCTCACTCTCCTTTCCTCCTCCTGTCCTGTGTGCGTGGCAAAGCCACATTGTCAGTGGAGCGCTATGGGTAAAATGACTCTTTGTTCACCAATATGGTTAGATGGTCATAATCCACTTTATTTCCATGATACAGTGACTTATATGCATTCTAGCAAGAGGCATGCTCCACCAAGATTGGTTACAACCAGAGGGTACAGGGTTACTTGTAAGGCATAGATAGGTCAGCATACCACAACAACCTAAGCATGAGCCCTCCAGATCACCTACTCCAGCCCCCTTGACTATCTAACTCTGCCCACTGCAGCTGTGTGTGGGGTGCTCACTTGTTTACAGTTTGATTTCCTGGGCTAGCAGCATCCCAAGGCCATTTCTCAGCACAGTTGCTCATGTTTATCACTTCTGTGTCCTCTGCTAGCAAGAATTCTCCAACAATTCCCTCTCTTTCTTTTGAGCAAGCTGGGCTGATCTTTCAACTTTACATAGGCTGTTCAACACAGGGGTAAATGGTGCAGCTACAAATCAACAGTGCTAAAATCAAAAGAGAATAAACCTGTTAGAGCTTTCATCAGTGGCATTAGTCTGGCAAGCTAATAACCCAAGCTTAGCTAACAATCCCAAAAGCTATTTCTGCAAGTGACAGTAAGTTGTTCGTTCAAAAACCCAAAAGTCCAGACGAACATCACAGTCAGGAGAGTGCAGGTGTGCCACGTCTTCGCTGGCTCTGTGTGGCAGTCGACGTTGCAGACTTGCAGATCAATCAGCTGTCAAGTATTCTTCTCAGACTCCCATAGTTCTGGATTCACTCTGTAGTTCTCAGAAATCTCGATGTTCTCATCACACTCCTTAGCTATGAGCTACGTCTGACTATTGTGCTTAAGAACTACAAACCTCTAAATACAATACAAGGATATGCCCTAGATGTTGCTTTCAAGCTATCCTATTAGGCCTCTTCCCACAGTTCTTCATCTGCTTTTAGAATTTAGGGCAGTGTTTTTTTTCTTTTGCAGGGTCCTTGCAAGAGACAAAAGTCACATTGCCATCTTGTGCCAATTTGAATGGGCTAGGTCTTTACAAAAGCTGCTAAGCTGAATCTATTCCATTAAACCACAATCACTGAAAACTCATGAAAATACCCAAATTCGTTAGCCGTGATCCAAACCGTATGATCCTTACACACACAATCATCATGTCAGTGCTCCTTTCAAGTCCTTTCACAGTTCTGCCATCTGAGCAAGACTTCTGCTCACTTTAGGAAAAAACAAGTTGGTCATAATCAGGTTGGTCTTCATCAAGGCCTGTGAAGATAAATGATCAAACACAAGCAAATATAAGAACAAATGCAGACATATTCATTGCCTAGGCTAGCAGATCCACTGGCCTAGTCTGTATGCTGTGATTAGACAAACCTCGAAAAAAAGAAAAAATTTCTTCTGATATCCTACTTTCCTCTAAACCCATTTCTCCACCTTTTTTTTTTCCCAAGAAAAAACATCCCATAATTTTCTTATATCCTGAAATCCCAAAATTGTCATATTACAAACCCTTAGCCTTAACTTATCTTACTCTAAAAATCTATCAGCTGAAGGAAATTCAAGAAAAAAGCAAAGAAAATTCAAGAAGATAACAATACCATGGTATTCTTCAGAATTGTCACAAAGCTCATTCCATTGTAAGTATCAGCTGCTCCAGTAAACTCCTAGAATCCAAAATATGGTACCATCAAAAAAGGCCTTCAAAAATAGTCATGTCTGTATCTGTTTGAACAAGTTTATTGGGGGGAAGGAGCTGACTGGCATTAGCCTACAAGCTCTATCATTCCCTTCTCCTAGTCCAGAATCTGGTTAGTGACCTGTAATGTGGATTTCAGTGCCCATGCGCTCGCTGAGAGAGGCAATGCATCTGAGTTATAGTAATAAGTGTGCTAGTCTGTCTTGTTTGGTGCTTCCTGTGTCTCTATGAATTTCCACTCATTGTCAGTGGCACTGGCGTTTCTGCTATTTCCTAGCAATCTCCCTCTCTTTCTTTTGCCACTGAGCAAGGGTGCCTAGTCCGTAGAAGGAATTAATCAGTAAGGTGATGGGTGAATACCCCAGTCAGGAGCTATTAGCTATCATTTTGAGTGCAAATTGTCATTATCAGGTGGCTAAAAAGATGCACCTGTGTGTGTCCATGCCTGTAACAGGGGCAAAAAATGGTTCTAAGTTGTCATCGTTATTCTTGATATCATTTCCATAAACTTTCTAACATCTGGCATTGTATTCAAGTCCGTGTGTAAGTCAATCTCCTGAGGTGTGACTCTGGCCTCAGTAGTTTTCCAGCTCGAAACAATCCCAAGGCTCTGCTGCTTCCAGCAGAAAAAAAATCTGTAAAAAGAGACAACGGATGGACAAAGGAGGGGGGGGGGGGGAGGGAATGAGGCCCTGTGGGCCTCTCCGCAGGTGGCGAGTGGGGGTGTCCTGGAGTCCTGTACCCCAAAATTCCTCTCCTGCCCGGACTTCGGGGGGAAAGGGGAAAAGCCACCTGGTTTCCCTCCCCCCTCGCCTGCCCTGCAGCCGTGAAGCAGGGGAGGACTGCCCCGTGAGTTCCCGCACTGGAGCCAGGCTGGGATTGGCCGTGCGCTTTCGCGCCTAAGGTGTGGTAACTCTGCCCTTTGTCTAGCCAAGGTTATAAATATTGGGGGTCTTCCCGCCTTTGGGGTTCCCGCTTTGGAGTTTGCCTGTGCCTGGAGGTATGTGTCTGCCTGAGCTCACACACTCCCCTGTGCCTGGACTGCAGAGAGACCTTCAAGGATATGTTTTCCTATTGACACCTTTGTGTGCCTAACGACCCTTAACGACCTCTTAACGATTCACCTGCAGCCGTTGAAAAGAAGAGGAAGACAGACCGCACGAGTCAGCCTGAGTGAGTTATTTGGCTTAGCTAATTTAGTAAGAAACTGCTATTAATTAATAGCTGAGGCCTTTTCCAACTTCTGACTTCCAAAATAGTCAGATTATTGACGGTGTCCTTGTAGTTTCATTCTCAAGTGACTGAATCTGCTTATTAAACTAAATTAATCTTTGTATGTGTAGTTGTGGGGGCGGGTTTTTAGGAAAATAAAAAATAACTATTTTTGATAAATTCCCGACTCCACCACATATTAATTCCTGCTCTCCGCAACAGGTGGAGGGAGGAGGATGAGGACCAGCCCCAGCGCCGCTGGTGTCCTCTACTCCCCATCTTGCCCAGCCCCCAGCTGTTTCAGCTCATCCACCATCTCGTTGTTTCATCCCGTCCCTCAAACTTCCTATCCTTGCCGTTAGTATGAAATCTACCCTGAAAAACTTTTTTTTAAACTGCTGTCTGTGTAAGTCAATCTTTTGAGGTCTGATTGTGGCCTCAGTAACATCCCAATCTAAATAATTCTAGGGGCTCTGCTGCTGTATCTTTCCTGGGGTGACAATCAGACCACTTCTTGTGCAGACTGTCTCAATCATTTTCAAGTCTGCAGGCACAAACAGCTGTGAATGACAGAAAATAATGTCGTCCATATAGTGATAGACAATTGTACATGCCCAATTTTTGTAAGGGTTGCGATGGTTTTGCAACAAACAATTGGCAGAGAGTTGGTGAGTTCTTCATTCCTTGTGGCAAAACTGTGCACTCATAGCGGCTCACAGGTTCAGCTTCATTCACAGACGGTATCGTAGAGGCAAATCGCTGGCAATCTTGTTCAGCGAGGGAGATAGTGAAGCAGTGGTAGGAAGTTTTGTGACTTGTGTATTCTGCAAGGTGACACTGCTGTTGCCAAGTCAACCCCACAGCTCCTGCTGGTGGCTGGGTAGTGGGTGTCCAGGTACCATTTGCCCCGTCCTGTGCTACAGCTATTGTCATCTGCACGTGTCTGCTCGTGCTGGCTTTGGAGTTTCCCGACTGGCAGACTGCCATGGCATGGCCAGGAGACTGGCAATGGGCGCACCACACCGAGGCTGAACAACGCTGCGTTGTGTGACCCAGCTGGCCACAGCGATAGCAGCCCGCAAGCATCAGGCAGGTCTCCCGCTCTTTTGCTGAACAAGAAGCACTTTTTTGTCAAGAACAGTCTCCACCACCTGTTCCAGCGACCACTTGGTATTGTCAGCAGTAGCCATGGGCGACCAGTGGCTGGTAATGCACACTGAGCCGCAAGAGCACACCCCTCTGGCTGCAGTGCCATTGCCATGCTCGGGGGTGTCAATGATTGGCTTATCAGGCGCGGCCCCAGTAGGGAGGGGAGGCAGAGGCAGGGCACAGTGTGGACAACGTGGCTGTCTGCCCGGATCACGCTGCATGCTCTTTTTCAACTCCACCACTGAGCTGGCAATCTTCCCAGTCATGCCCTTGACTGCAGCGGCACGACTAAGTCCGAAAAACTGAGCTACTGAGCTCTCTTTCTCAACCGCAGGCAGCGACAGAGCGCTTGGGGCGGGGGCAGAGGTGGAAGCTGGCACCGTGCATGTGTCAGAACTGCCGGCAATGACTGGCACGGCCAGAAGTGACTGAGAAGCCGCAATAGCAGCATTTCTTTCAGGTATCATGTCTAGTAACACGCGGAGCACATCCCGCCAGGTGGGACCTAGCTTTCAAGACGTCTTAGAGTCTTTTCCATCATTAATAACCACGCCCCACAGCGCGTCTCTGACCTCCCACCACGCTTTCCATTTAAAGATCATGGGAGGCTCACTCATATGACCCTGCACATGCAGCCAGGCCAACAGCTCTTGGAGCTTCTGAATGTCCAGCGAGAGTTTTCTCATGAGAATATGTACACCAGCAGATGCAGAGCCGCATCAAATTCTGTGTCAGCCTTACCTGCACACTCGGGTTGTTCACTCATGAAATGAATGTCCAGCAACCACCCCCGTCCGAGATGACGCCACCCGGTCCAGCGGCACTGAATGTCGTTAGTTTTTTCGATACAAAAAACATCCGCAGGATGATCAGCCCCCTCTCTTTTGGCCAACCCTCCGGCTTCCTGATCGCAGTCCTACCCGCTGCCGGCCTGCCTCGGTCTTAGCCAAATGTCTGTTTCACTGTTCAGGTGCCAAATGTCGGTGGAGCGCTATGGGTAAAATGACTCTTTGTTCACCAATATGGTTAGATGGTCATAATCCACTTTATTTCCATGATACAGTGACTTATATGCATTCTAGCAAGAGGCATGCTCCACCAAGATTGGTTACAACCAGAGGGTACAGGGTTACTTGTAAGGCACAGATAGGTCAGCATACCACAACAACCTAAGCGTCAGCCCTCCAGACCACCTTCTCCAGCCCCCTTGACTATCTAACTCTGCCCACTGCAGCTGTGTGTGGGGTGCTCACTTGTTTACAGTTTGATTTCCTGGGCTAGCAGCATCCCAAGGCCATTTCTCAGCACAGTTGCTCATGTTTATCATTTCTGTGTCCTCTGCTAACAAGAATTCTCCAACACCACTTTATTGGGAAGAACATGTAAGCAGTAGGCCTCCAGAGGCTTATTTAGGCCTCTTTGGATGGCAGAGGCATTGGAGTGGGAGGGGGGTTAGGACTGGAGCACTGGGGAGTATTAGATTTAGGTTTTGGGAAAATTGTATGGGTGTTTTCTGCCTTTGGGTGTAGATACAACCTGTCCAAGGGGTGGTTATTTCCTGGTGGGGGAGGTCCAGGACATGTATGTTGGGCAATGCAGGAAGGTGGTAAGATCAAGTGTGTTCTGCAAAGGAATTTTGATTTGGACTGACACAGTTTGAGTTTAAAGTATGTACGAGTTGTTATTGAGTCTCTTTCACATAGTTGATGTCATCTGAGAAGTCCCATTTGATGAGAAGAGTTGTGTCCAGGATCTGAGCGACAGATGGGTTTGAAGATAAGCACCAGAATGATACAGGATTTGGATGGCACTGTTCACTATATAGAGAATCTATTTCTAGTTAGATGAGTAGTGTGATGAACAGGAATTATGGGATTGAATATAGGGGTGGTATGTCCCAGGTTGAGGCTATAGGGTTAAAAAATTTTCTGGGGACTAGAAGATTGTTATTCAATCCCAAAATTCTGTTATCTTGTTATAAGCTCACAACAAGGTCAGTTTGCTCTGCTTTCCTCCTCCTCCTGCCTTGGGTGTAAGGCGGGAGCCACTTTATTGGGAAGAACATATAAGCAGTAGGCCTCCAGAGGCTTGTTTAGGCCTCTTTGGATGGCAGAGGCATTGGGGAGGGGGAGGATTGGAGTACTGGAGAGTATTAGATTTAGTCTTTGGGATGGGGGAAAAGTTCAAGGGAGTTTGCCAGGCATGCAATATTGCTTTGTAATGTCTATCGCTGTATTTCACTCCAATTTCATTTGAGAGTTTAATTTCTGTCACTGTCTTTACAAAACCACGACACATCTGTATTTATGTTCTTATACCTCTCAGCAAGCCTATGAGTGAAGTAGACATCACCATTGTTTTCTTTTCACAGCCTGTAATCTAATTCTTCTCACCAAAACATTCTAGCTAGCTTCAAACTAGCACACAGCTGATTGAAGGTTTGACATCAAAGTAGTGTGGCAGCTTCATATTTATAAAGTCCAGATCCTCTAGCAACTAAGATGGCTACTTTTTCATTGATGTAATAGCTAAATCACAGGAGTAGGAAATATATCACCATTTTTAAAAATAGTTGGGTTTTTTTAAACCTCTTTGCAAGGCCAGATAGAAAAGTTATCAATGACTGCAGTAGCAGTGTTACTGCTGATTAACATTCTTGGATTACTCCACATTTGGTGACATAAAGAATATAAAATCATAAAATCATAGAATCAACAAGGTTGGAACATCCACTCCAACCTAGCACCCAGCCCTAGCCAGTCAACTAGACCATGGCACTAAGTGCCTCATCCAGTCTTTGCTTGAACACCTTCAGGGACGGTGCCTCCACCACCTCCCTGGGCAGCCCATTCCAATGCCAATCACTCTCTCTGCCAACAACTTCCTCCTAACATCCAGCCTAGACCTATCCCAGCACAACTTGAGACTGTGTCCCCTTGTTCTGTTGCTGATTGCCTGGGAAAATAGACCAACCTCACCTGGCTACAGCCTCTCTTCAGGTAGTTGTAGAGAGCAATGAGGTCACCCCTGAGCCTCCTCCAGGTTAAATTACCCCAGCTCCCTCAGCCTCTCCTCACAGAGAGGCCCAGGTCCTTCACCAGCTTTGTTACCCTTCTCTGGACACGTTACAGTATCTCAGGATCTCTCCTGAGCTTGGCCAGCTCATCTGCCAGCTCTCTCAGCACCGTAGCCCATCTGGCCCCACAGACCTCTGAGGATCCAAGTGGCTCAGCAGGTCCCTTACTGCTTCCTCAATGTCTCGGTTCTAATTTAAATTCCCAGAGACTCAGATAAATTTGATAGAACCAATAACAATGTGTAGAGTGCCCTTCCCTCTTCCTCCTCCTTCTCAAAAGAAAGGGATTGGGAGGAGAGGGAGAGAGAGGGGGGAAGGTAAGCACACCCAAATAAATCAATCTCACTCGATTTGGAAATTAAACAAAAAGAAAAAGAGTTTAGCAATAACTTAAAAAGGTATCTGAGGTAGGGAAGTTACAAAGGTTAGGGAATGGAAAATAGCAAATAGAAAATGGTGTAAATACAACCCAATTGTGATGGTGATCATAGAATCATAGAATCAACCAGGTTGGAAGAGACCTCCAAGATCATCCAGTCCAACCTAGCATCCAGCCCTAGCCAGTCAACTAGACCATGGCACTAAGTGCCTCATCCAGTCTTTGCTTGAACACCTCCAGGGACGGTGCCTCTACCACCTCCCTGGGCAGCCCATTCCAATGCAAATCACTCTCTCTGCCAACAGCTTCCTCCTAATGTCCAGCCTAGACCTCCCCTGCCACAACTTGAGACTGTGTCCCCTTGTTCTATTGCTGGTTGCCTGGGAGAAGAGGCCGCCCTCTACCTTGCTACAATGCCCCTTCAGGTAGTTGTAGACAGCAATGAGGTCACCCCTGAGCCTCCTCTTCTCCAGGCTGCACACCCCCAGCTCCCTCAGCCTCTCCTCATAGGGTTTGTGTTCCAGGCCTCTCACCAGCTTTGTTGCCCTTCTCTGGACACCTTGCAGCACCTCAACATCTCTCTTGAATTGAGGAACCCAGAACTGGATCCAGTACTCAAGGTATGGCCTGACCAGTGCTGAGTACAGGGGAAGAATAACCTCCCTTGGCCTACTGGCCACACTGTTCCTGATGGCTTTGTCCATCTTGTGGGTGATGGCTACGTGGTAGAATAAAGAAAAATGGGAACAGATGGTAATGCTGGTGTGCAGGGAGATGCAGAGAGAGTGAACAGGGAGCCCCCCTGCTTTTATGGGACAGGAAGGGGGAGTGGGCTAACCATCACCTGGTGGTGTTCAGACTGGGGAGTGGTCAAGACCACCTAGGGTCAGGTTCAGGGTTACTCCCCCTGGAGAATTAACCCTATACACTCCTGGATTTCAGAGGGACTATACCAGTTCCTGACTCCATCTGTAAGCTCAAGAGTCCAGCTGTCCTGGAGACAACCTGTCCCACTATTGAAGATTGAGGCAAAGAAGGTGTTAAGCACCTCTGCCTTTTCATCATCCCTTGTTACTATAGTCCCCTCTCTATCTAACAAGAGGTGGATGTTGTCCTTGCACCTTATTTTGCCATTAATATACATATTGAAACAGGTTTTATTCTCTTTACCAGCAGTGCCCAGCCTAAGCTCTAAATGGGCTTTTGCCTCTCTAATTTTTTTTCTACAAGACCTATCCACATCCTTGAACTCTTCCTGGGAAACCTCCCCTTTTTCACACAGTATCACAGTATCACAGTATCACCAAGGTTGGAAGAGACCTCACAGATCATCAAGTCCAACCCTTTACCACAGGTGATACACTCTCTTTTTTCCCTTAATCCCTTCAGAAGCTCCTTGCCCATCCAGTGTGGTTGTCTCTCTCATCGGCTCATCTTCCAGCACAATGTCACAGCCACTCCTGCCTTTTCACGAGCTCTTTCTTGAAGTAGGTCCAACCTTCCTGGACCCCTTTGTTTTTAAGGGCTGCTTCCTAAGGAACTTTCTGAGTTAGTTCCTTAAATAAGCCAAATTCTGCCCTTCAGCAGCCTAGTGTGGAGTTTCTGTTGATCCCCTCCTGGTTTCTCCATATATTGAAAACTCTATAATTTCATGGTCACTGGACCCCAGGCAGCCTCTGACCACCACATCCCCCTCTCTATTTGTGAGCAGCAGGTCAAGCAGGGCTGCCCTCCCGGTAGGCTCACGTAAGAGCTGGGATAAGAAGTTGTCCTCCATGCACTATATGTTGTATTTCCAGAATATGTAGGAATAAGGAAGGCTTTCTAGTCTTTTTTTTTTTTTTTCCTTTAAATAAATTCTAGATCTAAGACAGCAGAAAGAATTCTGTTGGATGTGTTACTCATTTTCTAAAACTGGAAGGCAGACAGAGATTTTCAAATACTGCAAAATCATAGAATCATAGAATCAACCAGGTTGGAAGAGACCTCCAAGATCATCCAGTCCAACCTAACACCCAGCCCTAGACAATCAACTAGACCATGGCACTAAGTGCCCCATCCAGGCTTTTCCTGAACATCTCCAGGGATGGCGACTCCACCACCTCCCTGGGCAGCCCATTCCAATGACAAGTCACTCATCTCTGTAAAGAACTTCCTCTTAACATCCAGCCTATACCTCCCCCAGCACAACTTGAGACTGTCCCCCCCTGTTCTGTATATTCTTTGTGCTTTTTATATACATTTGTGTGTCAGTCACAATCCACACACAAGTGTTCACTCTTGTTGCCAGCCTAACACTGCTTGTGGCATCAAGAGTAGCAACGACCTCAGTCCGCACTTGTTCTGAGAACTGGCTTCTTTCCCTTCTGTTACACCCCTTCAGGCGGCAGTTTTGAGTCTTAACATCAGGTCCTTCTACAGCTTTGCCCAGCATTCGAGGACCTCGTCTCAGCGACTCCACAGGGGAGCATCTGCATTACCCGAGGCCTGGCCAGCAGCCACGCAATAAGAATGCCCTGGGAGTCAACTCCTCGCCAACCCCACGGCTGCACCGCACAAGGCCTGGGCTGCCACCTAAGAAGCTCCTGAGTCCAAGCTTGAGAGTCCGAGTTTCCATGCCTGCCTCTCTGTTAGAAACGAGGCCTTGCAGGCTGCACTCCCCCTCTCCTCACTGGATCACGGAGAAGCAGCCCTGGATCGGATCCCAGTGGATATTCAGGCGTTCTCATATTGTTTCCAACTCATCTACACAATCAAGTACAACAATTGTCAGTTTCAAAACCACAGTAGAAGGATCACAGTGAACCTCAGTGAACATTTTCTTTGATTTGCTAGTGGCCATTTAGGTATCACCAATATCACTGCTAAGGATGTTACTAATGTCAGTGGTAACACATTTGCTTCACCACTGACACCAATCCCAGCAGCAGCTGAGCCTTTTGTGATGGTTTGGGTGCTCCCTGCCCCCCACACACTTTAGAAATTACCCAGACTAGGCTCAGCCAGCTCTGGGAATATAAATGAAGCTATTTATTTACAGCTAGCACAATATACAAGCAGATATTTACAGTATGTACAGTTATAGACAGAGATATACAAGGTAAAAGTAATACAGAAACACAACTCCCCTCCCAGAAACCTAAGTCCCCAGGAGGGGCTCCCAAGCACCTCTCCACCTTCCCCCTGCCCCTCTCACCCTTACCCCAGTCCTAAGGATGAATAAAGGTTCGGCCAAGAGGTTAAGAAGCAAAATGGGTTAGGCGAAATGGAAGGTGAGTTTAGGGAGTTAGCCAGCAGCCCAAGCAAGAGTGAGAGAAAATGGTGAGAGTGTTATCTAATGTTTTAATTTCTTGTTCAGCAAGACTGTGAGCGAAGTAGACATCACCATTGTTTTCCTTTCACAGCCTATTATCTGGTTCTTCTCACCAAAACATTCTAGCTAGCTTCAAACTAGCACACCTTTTCTAGAAGCACAGACTGAAAATAAAAGTTGTAAAATCAGCTTTTAGCTTTAGGGTTTTTTTCAACATATCACAATTTTGGGTATTCATTCTGCAAAAGTCCAAGAAACAGCACCCTGAGTAGCTGTTACAAATCACACAATTCTCCATTAAAATTCCTCACTTTTTATCAGTTTTTCTTCTGCAACTCTACTTGTAACCTCTGTAGATATTTTAATGGGTTTTTAGTTCAAGTCTAAGACTGCTGGAACATTCTAGGTACAATTGGACTACCTTGAGATGCAAGCATGTGGAAACTTATCTAATCAGTTATTTCATACTTTATGATGGAAATCTTGAAAGCACAGAAACAGGCTGTCCAGTGTGCCAGAAGATGAGCCAGTGGGGGGGAAAATGGCCTTGCAGAACGGACAGCTTTGGTTGGAACTCAGGAATAACAGAGAGCTTACATCCTTTGGAAGAAGAGGCTGGCAACTCATGATGACTACAAGACTGACATGAAGTTATACAGGAAGACAAATTGGAAGGGATAAAGCCCAACTAGAATTTCATCTGGACACTTCCTTAAAAGGACAATTAAGAAATGTTTCTACAAATACATTAACACCAAAGAGAGAAGCTCTGTTCTTTATTGGCTGTGGATGGAAAAATAGTGACAAAGGATGAGAAAAAAGCTGAGACACTGGATACCTTCTGTGCCTTGGTCCAGTAGTTTTTGGGGTACCCAGCCCAATGAGCTGGACAATAGAGATGGAAAACAGAACAAAGACTCCATAATCCAAGGAGAAACGATTGGTGGCTTGCTAGACCACTTGCATCTCCAACATCTGTTGGATGTTACCCAGGGTAACATAATCCATGTTGATTTTGCAGTTAGCACATTTACCACCTAGCACATTTACCACTAGTAGTCCCAAATCTATTCAGTTATCTGTTGCTTTCAGCAATTAAACCATTCCATTGCTTAAATTTTCTGAACTTATGTCAGAGCAAGTCCTTATTAGAATCATAGAATCAGTCAGGGTTGGAACAGACCACAAGCATCATCTAGTTCCCACCTCCCTGCCATAGGCAGGGACACCCTACCCTAGATCAGGCTGGCCAAAGCCCCATCCAGCCTGGCCTTAAACACCTCCAGGGACAGGGCCCTAACCACCTCCCTGGGCAACCCATTCCAGGCTCTCACCACTCTCATGGTGAAGAACTTCTTCCTCACATCCATTATTGGGAGGACTGGTAAGAGAGAGACAAAAGTTAATTTTGGCAAATAGTTCCAGTAAGAGTTATGGGCTCCAGAACAGGCAGATATCAGAATCTTACCAATAATGCAGCAGCTCACATTAAAATAAAAAGCATTAAATCATTAAGCCAAAGCAGACTAAAATGTTTCTTACATTTAATGTGTTTTTCTTCATGATCTCATTCACTAATCTTAAAAAGCTGGTACTCAGTCATCAGGTATTCCAGTGCACTACACAATCTGTAGTTTTATTTGCAGACTATAGCTCACACTGTGAAGCTCTACACTTCAATATTTCCAGCCTGAAATAGACTTCTAAGATCATGTCAATACTTAACCCTTTGTACTGGTTTGAGGCTAATTGGAATATTTTAGTGAGAGAAATTAAATCCTTAGCTGTGAGAAGAAAGAAAGAAAAAAACAACAGCAACCTATATCACTCATTCATCTGTTGAGAAACACAACTAGTCAAAATAGAGTTAAGGCACTCACTTCTCACACACTGCTCAGCTCTCAGGTCTGTTCTTTTCCTTCTCTGGTGGGTCTGTATGGTTGCTTCTGTCTTAACTCTTTGATCTAACCTTTTTCCCTCTAACGTCCTTGTTGTCTTTTTGACATCTCACCTCAGATCTCTCCAGATTTATCATGTGATATATATGGGGGTTTATCTGGTTATTCCTGAAGGAAGGGAAGGAGACGGAAGGGGGTTTGGGTCAGGAGCCCTCCTGGCAATCTGTTTGTTTTGGGAGGGATTTTGTGTTTCTGTATTATTTTTAATGTATGTAACTGTATATATCTGTGTATACATATCTGCTTGTAAATTGTGCTGAACTGTAAATATAACTTCATTCCTTAACTTCCAGCCAGCTGAGTCTAGTCTGGGTGATTACTTTGTGTGTGGGGGCAGGCAACTCCCAAACCATCACATATGAGCTAACATGCCTGGAAAAGAAAACTGGAGCTTATTCCTGAAAAGGAGAAAATAAAAAACCCAAAGTCTATAGCCATAAGGTCCACCTGCTTGCTTGATTTTAAGGAGTGATCTATGATTACTAAAGGTTCTGGTTATGGCAATGAGCTCCAGTGAAGCTTTTGCTGCCTTGTACTTTCAGGTTGCTTGAAAATTCCACACACCAAAAGTGGAAAACTGACATGGGTCTCACATTGCAAAGAAGAGAGAAAAAACTTGAAGGATGCAGAGCTAACTGGCTCACTTCATAAGGTCTGTTAGGGATAAGAATGGAAAAAGAGATGAATCTGCAAAAGAAGCTGCATTTGAGAGGTCAGCAAGCACAGGGCTAAAGAGAGAACTGCCAAAAGTCAAGCTGAGTTAGACCTTGCAAAGGATATTAAAATAAACAACAGAAGTTCTTCAGCCAGAAGAATAAAGAGAAAAGCAGAAAAGAAGACATGGGTTTGCTATGCAGGAAGGACAGCAATGGGATTAAAAGAAACTGTATAATCCCCAGCGTTAAGTGAATGCACTGCATGTGTTTTCAGTAAGGAGGATGGTGTAGAATTTTGGCCCCACATTGGGCACAGAGGGTTGGAAACCTATCCCTTTCCACATGCTACTGCACATAACACCATGAAAGGCCTGGAACACAAACCCTATGAGGAGAGGCTGAGGGAGCGGGGGTTGTTTAGCCTGGAGAAGAGGAGGCTCAGGGGTGACCTCATTGCTGTCTACAACTACCTGAAGGGAGGCTGTAGCCAGGTGGGGTTGGTCTCTTCTGCCAGGCAACCAGCAACAGAACAAGGGGACACAGTCTCAAGTTGTGCCGGGAGAAGTCTAGGCTGGATGTTAGGAGGAAGTTGTTGGCAGAGAGAGTGATTGGCATTGGAATGAGCTGCCCAGGGAGGTGGTGGAGGCACTGTCCCTGGAGGTGTGCAAGCAAAGACTGGATGAGGCACTTAGTGCCATGGGTCTAGGGCTGGGTGCTAGGTTGACTGGATGAACTTGGAAGTCTCTTCCAACCTGCTTGATTCTATGATTCTATGATTCCTGGTTTGGAAAGACGAATCATGTGGAGACATGGAACTCCAGAGAGAGTCAAATCAGACAATGGCACTCATTTCAAGAGCCATCTTGTGAAATGCTGGGCCAAAGAGCATGGTTTTGAGAGGATCTACCACATACCCTATGATGCACCAGCTGCATCATAGGGTATGTGGTAGACCCATAGAGGGTGGAACTTTGAAAAACTGGGACGAACATTTTGCACAAGCTAATGTGTGAGGGGGCAAGTAACTCCCAAACCATCACACACTTCAACACTTTTTTTGAGTTTCTGAAAAATAGGCTACTGTAAAGCACTACAGCAAATAACGGTTTGCTCCATTTTGCATAAGGTTCAAGCTGTTACTGCTGTTCTCAACATTTCTGCAGATATTAGCACCTGCAGCTCCTTGAGCTTCACTGAAAGAACAAGCTATCAGGGGCTTCAAAATTAAATGAGGAAATAATCCTAGCATACCACAGCTAGTACTTACACAGGAATACATAAGGAAACTTGATGTTTATTAATATTTTCAGTTAAATAAAAACACAACACACAAAAGCTTTATCACTCGGGCAGCCTCTTACACTTTGCTTGGTGAAAGAACTACGAAACTGCAACATCTACTTATTGTCAGTGTGTAGAGCTGCAGAATATCACAGGAAACACTACAGAGTTTTAATTCAGATTATACTCAAATGACATTTTTTTTTTACTCCCACGGAACTCTCTTCTAAATTTCCTCTACACTTAGGGGTATGAAAGTGTACACATGCAGCCTCAAGCTCCTCCTTTCTACTTTCGATGCAAGACAGATCATATCAACACTACTATGTTCCATCACCCTATTTAATCATCCAGAAATACAGACGACTGCTTTCTAGAGACTTGAGACCAGCACAACATTCAAGGCCAGGCCAGGTTGGATGAGCCCTTAAGCAACTGAGTCCAGTGGAAACTGTTCCTGTCTATGACATGAAGGTTGGATCTAGGTGATCTTTATGGTCTCTTTCAAACCAAACCATTCTATGAATCTTCTGTGTCTTTGCTTGTTTTGACACTGAACCCATACACTGTTTCAGTCTTCCTACTCTTCCAGTGCTGTCCCTCTGTTCTCCTATTCTTTCTCCATCATTTCCTCCAATGTATTCTGGTTAACGTTTTCTGCCCTCCTACTCTTCACAACAAGAAAAGTGCTGTGCAAAGTTCTTCTTTGTCCTCCCTCTCTTTTCACTCCACAACAATCCAATTAGTCAGATCAAGCACATGTGAGTTTAGATAACTCTCTTTAAAAAAATGGATGAAATGTGGCCAGTTCTTATCCTTCTCTTCCACTTTGTTTTCAGCGCAAGTCACCCATTTCTGGGTTTTTCCCCACAGGCTGTCTTTTTTTCCATCACCTATTCTTGATGCTATTCCCTGCCACCAAATTACTAAAGCTAAGAGTAAGTTGAGGAGGAAACAAGACAGATCACATATTTAAGCACCAGGGTTCCTTCCAAGGAGCCATCCCAGAAAAACACACAAGATTAGGCTTAGCACCTACACTACTGGAAGAGCACTTCAGTTGTAGCTGCTGCCAGCCAGAAGTAGTCAAATGCAGCAACCAAAGGCAACTCTAGAGGGAGAAGCACAATTATCCTTGCACTTAGAGAGGAAGAAAGTAAAGTGGTTGTTGATTGATGGAAGTGATCACTCTGATGCAAGGAAAAGAAGTGAAAAAAATAATTTGATAGCAATCCCTGGGACATAAGAGATACTTTATTTAATAAGCCTGTGATGCTTTGTAGATCATTTGTCAGCATCTCAACAACCCTCATTCTCCCAGACAAGGAGAAAACAATGACAAAACCCAATCACATAAACATTTAAACTCATAAATATTTTTAACAAAGGTATCTAGCTTTTATGAGATCAGAAGGAAGTCTTGCAGACAAATAGGGATCCCACTTGCTCCTTAAAAAAAAAAAAAAAAAAAAAAAGGAAGACTGACATAGTATTAAAATTATATACAACTTAGAAATAACAAAGATATCTGAACTCTGCCCTGAACAAAGAAAAGAAGTCCAGAAGGGGCCCAATGTCACCCTTCCCTCTCTCTCAGATAGAAAAGAGCCAGCAAGGCTTACATGTTATCCAGTTAGCCAAGGTTAGAAGAGATTAGAGCAGAGTGAAGGAGAAGCAAAGGGAGAAGCATCCCAGAATCATAGAATCATAGAATCATAAAATCAACCAGGTTGGAAGAGACCTCCAAGATCATCCAGTCCAACTGATCCCCCAGCCCTATCCAGTCAACTAGACCAAGTAAAGAAGGATGATCTTTTTTATACTTTGGCTTTTTATTCCTCTTAGCAAACCAGTGAGTGATATAGACTTTATCATTATTTTCTTTTTACAGGCAATGACCTAGTTTATCTCATTAGAATATCCCAAACAGCCTTAAACCACTACAGTCCACCCCTTGTATGTCATTCATTGTTTTGCATAAAACTACCTGCCTAATTTAAAACAATACTTACAGTGATGAATAGTAATGTCCATGTTTTTAGTTCATTCTTCGTTTCAGATGTAGATAATTCAAAAGCTCAGAAAACAAAAAGCAGCTTGTCTCCTGACATATGAGACAAAACCAGGGACTCCCAGGTGACATAGGGTTCATGCTCATGCATTGTAGATTTGTCAAAGATTTTTCCTTTGGATACCACATTGTATCTGAAACAGAAACTCCTAACAGCTTGTATTATACACTCTGAATTTAAACTCTCTCAGCTAAGGTTAGAGTTCTCTATGGAATACACCGGATTTCACCATTCTCTTGCATTACCCAGTAGGTATGACCAGGACCTTCAACAGAAACCACCTTTTAGACAGCTTTCCTTCGACTGAAGGAGAATATACCCAAAGAGTTTTTCCTAACAGATTTTTTTCATGTGCAAATTTTCTCAGAAGCTTAATTCCCTGATCAATTATCCATTTCTTAGGGGCTCATAGAAAGTGATCTCTAGAATGACACCTCAGTAGCATAGTGAACAAGAAGTGTGTCCACAGGATTAACATCACCAAGAGGGCTTGCTGTGTACCTGTTAATTCCACTTTTTTTTTTGTGAGTGGCCCTATTTGTTTTGCTGACTTGTGGTCTCCCTCTAGAACACTGGCACCTCTAACACAGCATCTCCATAACCAGCTCAGAATTTGTTCTCCTCTTTCTGGTATTCTTTCCTCACCTGCAAGATCTCCTTCCTGATATTTCTGCATAATGCAGACTATTAAGGCTTTTTAGGCAGCTTATACCATTACAGTAAATATGCTTAGACAGACAGGCTATCACCCAAGAGGACCAAGCATAAGTCAGAATACAAGAGATAGAATCATAGAATCATAGAATCAACCAGGTTGGAAGAGACCTCCAAGATCATCCAGTCCAATCTAAATGGACATAGAAGACAAAGCTACAGTATACTACTATAAATAAAGAACTGTAATACAGCAAGACATAAGTAGTTCCAAATTTATACTTGAAATAAAAAAGTGAAATAATGAATTTTGTATCAATAAAATGCTGCACTCAAAGAGTGTCTGTCAATGCGTCCATGTCCAATTGGAGGCCAGTGACAAGTGGAGTCCCTCAAGGATCAGTCCTGGGAGCAGCCTAGTTCAACATCTTTGTCAGTGCCATGGACAGAGGCACTGAGTGCAGCCTCAGCAAGATTGGACAGGCTGGAGGGCAGGGATCCATCCAGAGGAACCTGGACAGGCTGCAGAGGTGGGCACAAGCCAACCTCATAAGGTTCAACAAGACCAAGCGCAAGGTCCTGCCTCTGGGTCAAGGCAATCCCAAGCACAAATCAGGCTGGGCAGTAGCCCTGAGGAGGACTTGGGGGTGCTGGTGGACAAGAAGATAAACGTGAGCCAGCGGTGTGCACTTGCAGCCCAGAAAGCCAACCAGAGCCTGGGCTGCATCAGGAGAAGTGTGGCCAGCAGGTCAAGGGAGGGGATTCTCCCCCTCTGCTGCACTCTGCTGAGACCCCACCTGGAGTACTGCATCCAGTTCTGGAGACCCATTACAAGAAGGATGTGGATGTGCTGGAGCATGCCCAGAGAAGGGCCACAAGGATGCTCAGAGGGCTGCCGCACCTCTCCTATGAGGACAGACTGAAAAAGTTGAAGCCATTCAGTTTGGAGAAGAGGAGGCTCCCAGATGACCTTCCTGTGGCTTTGCAGTATCTGAAGGGGGTCTACAAAAAAGCTGGGGAGGGACTTTTTAGGTTATCAGGTAGTGACAGGACTAGGGGGAATGGAGCAAAGCTGGAAGTGGGGAGATTGAGACTGGACGTGAGGAGGAAGTTGTTCAGCATGAGAGTGGTGAGAGGCTGGAATGGGTTGCCCAGGGAGGTGGCTGAGGCTCCATGGCTGGAGGTGTTTAAGGCCAGGCTGGATGAGGCTGTGGCCAGTCTGCTCTAGGGTAGGGTGTTCCTGGCCATGGCAGAGGGGGTGGAACTAGAACATCCTTGTGGTCCCTTCCAACCCTGACTGATTGTATGAATCCTTTTTTTTGCAGTATATATGGTTTTTTTGTTTGTTTGTGGGGTTTTCTTTTTTTTTTAATGCCAGCAGCATGCCTGATCTGTCTCAATATCCCTGCTTACACACTGGTACTTGATTATAGGTCTGCTGTGCTGTTAACGGTTTGTTAAATGAAAGATTTGTCTTATCACACTGTATCATTTCTATCTTCAGCTTTATCCACTGGAAGTCATCTGAAGCCAAAAAGGAAACATTTTCAGTGCTCTTTTAAAAATAATTTTCGATGAACAGCAAGAACTTGCTTTCAAAGGTCAATAGTTAGATTTCATTTTAGTTGTCTAAGGAACCATTTCATCTTTAGTAGCCTGTTTTAATGGAAGACATTATAAAAACAGCAAAAATAAGATGTAATTGAAAGCTTTCATTTAGCTGAATTTAGAGGTAAAAACAAGAACTCCCTGTGGATATGAGTTCTTACAGTGAACATTACAAATCAAACTTGCAAAACATTGGGCACTTGAATGATGGCACAGGAGGAGAGCTGCAAGCTTGTGTGTGTTTAAGCAAACAACATTACCATGTGCAAACACCACCACAAAGAATTAACTGAACAGATAAAGTACTAACACTTTTTTATATACAATTAGAGTAGAGAATGACATTAGAAACATGCATAAATCATTACTCCTATTTTCCTGAAACAAAATCACAGAATCAACCAGGTTGGAAAAGACCTCTAAGATCATCAATTCCAGCCTATCACCTAACCCTTCTAATTAACTAACCTACTTTGGAACACCTCCAGGGACGGTGCCTCCACCACCTCTCTGGGCATCCCACTCCAATGCCAATCACTTTCTCAGTAAAAAACTTCCTCCTAACATCCAGCCTAAACCTTCCCTGGCACAGTTTGAGGCTGTGCCCTCTTGTTCTGTCACTGGGTCCCTGGGAGAGGAGCTCAACCCCACCTGGCTGAAACCTCCCTTCAGGTAGTTGTAGACAGCAATGAGGTCACCCCTGAGCCTCTTCTCCAGGCTAAACACCCCCAGCTCCCTCAGCCTCTCCTCACAGGGCTGTGCTCCAGCCCCCTCACCAGCCTTAGTGGCATTCTCTGGACATGTTCAAGCACTTCAGCATCTTTCTTAAACCACGGGGCCCAGAACCGGACACAGCATTCAAGGTGTGGCCTAACCAGTGCTGAGTACACAGAATAACCTCCCTGGTCCTGCTGGCCACACTGCTACAGATATAGGCCAGGATGCCATTGGCCTTCTTGGCCACTTGTTCACACTGCTGGCTCATGTTCAGCTGCCAACCAGTACCCCCAGGTCCCTGCCGGGCTGCTCTCCAGCCACTCTGTCCCCAGCCTGTAGCACTGCATGGGGTTGTCATGGCCGAAGTGGAGAACGCTGCACTTAGCCTTGTTAAAGCTCATGGCACTGGACTGTGCCCATCTGTCCAGCCTGTCCAGGTCCCTCTGCAGAGCCCTCCTACCCTCTAACAGATTAACACATGCTCCCAACTTGGTGTCATCTGCAAACTTACTGATGGTAGACTCAATCCTGTGATCCAGATCATCATTATTAAACAGGACTGAGCCCGGCACTGATCCCTGGGGCACACCTCTAGAGAGTGGCTGCTATCTGGATGTGGCTCCATTCACCACCACTCTCTAGACCCAACCTGCAGCCAGTTCTTAACCCAGCAGTGTGCCCAGGTCCAAGCCACGGGCTGCCAGCTTGGCCAGGAGCTTGCTATGGCTGACAGTGTCAAAGGCCTTGCTGAAGTCCAGTTAGGCTACATCCACAGCTTTCCCCACATCCACCTGATCACAAAAAGAGATCAAGTAGGTCAAGCAGGACCTGCCCCTCCTAAATCCATGCTGGCTGGGTCTGATCCCCTGGCCATGCTGTAAGTGCTCTGTGATTGCACTCAGAATGATCTGCTCCATTATCTTGCCTGGCACGGAGGTCAGGCTGACAGGGGGGACCTCACTGTTGTCTAAAACTACCTGAAGGGAGGTTGTAGCCAGATGGGGGTTGGCCTCTTCTCCCAGGCAACCAGCAACAGAACAAGGGGACACAGTCTCAAGTTGTGCCGGGAGAAGTATAGGCTGGATGTTAGGAGGAAGTTCTTCACAGAGAGAGTGATTGGCATTGGAATGGGCTGCCCAGGGAGATGGTGGAGGCACTGTCCCTGGAGGTGTTCAAGCAAAGAGTGGATGAGGCACTCAGTGCCATGGTCTAGTTGACTGGCTAGGGCTGGGTACTAGGTTGGAGTGGATGATCTTGGAGGTCTCTTCCAACCTGGTTGATTCTATGATTCTATGATTCCTGGGTCCTCCTTTTGACCCTTCTTGTGGTTAGGCACAACAAACCTAAACATCTGTTTTATTATAGTCTAAGATGCCTGTTTAAAGTTGTGTGTGCTAGTTTAACAGTCTTTTCCCCACACAGAAGTGAGATATAGTAACATGCACACAAAAAACAACTCTGAATTGAGATAGCATCGATACACGAGTTTAACATACATGAGATAGCAGTTACCTTAGCCTAATTGCAGAAAAAGGACAGCAGAAAGCAGCAGCAAGCAGAAAGGCAGCAAGCTAAAAACTCAATCCAGGGAGCTACTCCCCTATCCCTCCCCATCAGGCTGACTCCTCAACAGAAGAGAGCCAACACCCAAAGCCATCAACCACAACAAGAAACCTCTCATGCTACAATCTGAACTTCAAGCCCCATGATACGCTGCTCCAGACAGCACTTCCATTTTGAAGCTAGCAATAAAAAAGGATGGTTTTGATCAACAGCAGCAGATTTAGACCTAACCCATGACATCACATTGAAGTGAATCTTGGTCTAAAGTTGTAACATCCTCTTTCTTGTACACAGCAAAAGACTTCACAACAATAGATATTTATACCACTCTTATTTATTTTTCAGCCAGAAATACAGTTTCATAGCATATTTCAATAAATGGTGGTGTTTACTCCTTAAACCCCACTCTCTTTGGCATCTGAACATACTCTGGTCTTCAAACTAAAAACTATCTAGGAAGATTTTACTTTCAAGATCATTATTCAATACATTAAATTTATACAGGTGAAATTAACTTTCAAAATACACATCAGTTTGTTGCAAGGATTGTAAAAACTAAATGACCAAACCAGAAAAAAACACAAACCGGGCTGCTTTCTTTACAGCTGTGGTGTGACAGAGTAAGAGCTCCCAGTTTTCCCATTCATCCCCTGTGACAGAGAAAGAAACAAAATCTTAATTCTATCAGAAAGAAATGATCCAATACTTTTTTTTCAAAACAATGTGATTCTATTTGTAACTTCTGCAGACATCATCATTCAAAAACAAGCTGCACACTGCTTCAGCAGAAAAGTGCACCTAGAAAGAGCCTGAAAACTATTTTGCATTTTAAAACTTGTATTTAAAACACTTTAGTAAGTCATCTAGGAATACTGCTGTCAAAACTGCAGTTGTCATGTTTCAGATTAAAAAAAAAAAAAAAGTAATAAAAGCCAGTGTATTCAGTCTACTCTGCTTAATAATCCAAGATCACCTCTTCCATGCAGATACAAAAATACTGCACTTGCACTCCATCAGAAAATTTTATTAAAGGGCAAAAAAGCAGCCCTGAAGGCCTGAAACAGTGCTTCAAATCAAATGAATTTGCAAATCAATACTTACATTATTTTTTGCACCTTCCATTATTACACAATAAAGAAATTCTGAATTAAACATTACTGATTTTTTCAACGCATTTACTGGAACCTGCAGTGAATATTTGGTTTTGTGCAAAGATAATGTAAATCCTACTAACAAAATCCTCCAGAATGAAGCCTTAGAATCTCCTATAAACAAAAACTTGTCCCAAAATTTGGGGTTTATAGCCCAAATATACATCAGGAACAAATTTTATAGAATAGAGGAGGCAAAGTAATTACTTCCATGCAGAAAGAAACTCAAAAAGTTAATAAGATTCAAGCAGCAAAGGTTTGTTCTATGGCTGAATCTCACCTTCATTATCAGTGCAAGTGCAGTTTACAAGTGTCTGAACTGGATTGTTTAAACAGCAAATGACCCAATTTAGCTAAGCTAGCTTTCCTCTCCATGATGTAAAACAGTAATACATACATACTACTGCAGATACAGGAATAAAAAGTAAAAACAAAAAGCCTCCTAAACTTCAGTACTTATCCAAGAGCAGTTTCTAACACCAAGCCAAAATTAGCAACAACCAAGCAGACATCACTGATTTTTCAGTGTTAAATTACTGTAAATACTAGATCTAACTGTACAAAAATCCCCAATATCACGTTTTTTTGTTAAAGGGTGTCCAAAAAAAATATGCACCAGTTGCAGTCCAATTTGCATCAGAAGCTGCTTGCTCTGGGAAGACTTCCCTCCAAGTATTTGACTCATTGCATTGCCAAGATTCTGTTCAAGTAAATTACTTTCTTGTGACATTTATCTGATACAACAACCTAAGATCCAGGCAGTCACGTACAGTACAAGAGTTTATTTTTGCAGCAGCAGAGAAGCAATCTGAAATTGGTTCTAAATTTGAGATGACAGCTCATGTGTTATTTCTTGCAAACATACGGTCTCCTCTGAGGGTAAGATGCTGGAGCTGGTACTGTAGCACTTCTGTGTCAGCAGGTTCCTTAATGCTCATTTTGTCTAAATTGAGGTAGTCCAGGGATTTTGAATGAGCCCTTTTACCTTTTAAAAGGCAAAGAGGTAAGGGACCATGAAGTGCCTTGTAAGGTTCATGTGGTAAAGCCTTAGTGCATTTATCCCCTGAGCTGGGCATTCGCCTCCTTCTCCTCCCATTTACTGCTGGGATCTCATATGGCTGGTAGTATCTACTTCTAGTTTTGTACAAACGTGAGGAGCGTGGAAGTCCTGAATCAAGTTGTTTGGAGCGTAAGTTTGTCTCAGATTCCCCTTTATTCTCTTCACTTCCTGTACACTTCTGAGCTAATTTTAGCAGCTCCTCTCCAGTTGTGAAGCCAACCAGGTAATTGGAATCCATGTGAAGGATTTGATATCCTGCAATTGTCCGCCGCATTGGTGAGCAGGGTGTGCTGGAACATCGGGGCTTCTCTGCTTCCATCCTGCCTGTAGGATTCACCTCTGCAAGAGGCACAGGCAGGGTGGATAGGGTAGCTCTGGACTCTCTATTTATGTCAACCTCCATTTTAAACGCGATGATATCCTCCTGAAAATAAAAGAGAGCTTGGTCAGAAATAACACCATTATACAACAGCAGGAGTTGAGAAAGGATTGCGGAAGCAACCTTTTTTATCATCCAGAAGTCACAACTGTTACTTCTCCATTCAACTCTGTTTTACTCTCTGTAGGGTGCTGCTTAACAAAGCTATCACCAGCTTTTTTTAAAATAAGCTCCTGATATTCTTAAACATTAAAAAGGTTCTTTAGTAGTTCTACATACAAAACAGAGGCATCTTTCCAGTCCATGATTCCTTAGTGACTCTCATCTCTGAGGCCATCTGTGGAGGGATTTCTTGCTAACAGAGGACGTGAACTGTTGAGAATGAGCAACCCCATGCTGCAGAGTGTCCTTGAATCCACCTCGGAGGCAGGAAACCAGGCGGTGGATAACACCCCCCGCATGCAGCTGCATGTGGGCAGAGTCAGCCAGCTGCAGGGGGCTGATCCTACAGGTTGTTTATGTAAGTTGACCTATCTGTACCACACACATAACCTTAAGCCAATCAGTGCCTTCCACATGTACCAATCTCAAACTAACTTAGCTATGCACGCCTCTTCCAAGTAAGCATGTAACTCGCTGTAACACGGAAATAAACGGAGAACGATTATCTAACCATATTGGTGGCCCAAAAGCCGTTACTCCAGGGTGCAACACCGGCAGCCACCTACATCCAGTAACATCCACAGTAACTTCTCCCATATTCAGTATTGTAGACAGAAAAAGTACACAAATCTCAGTAAACAAAGCCTTTCAATAAATGTGTCTAATAGCTACTACCTCAGTCAGGCACGAGCACAGACCAGACCTATCTATCAAGGGTACTGCAATACTTCCCTCATCCAGATGTGAAGACAGCTTCCTTGAGACTCACACAGTGGAATTCTGGCTGTTCAACAGCTGCTTTTTATGTCAACAGCAATCCTACCAGACACTCCAAAAATCTATTGTCTTATCAACCAAACTCACACTATTTTATTCTAATGCATTTCTAAAAAAGAAAAATAAAATTTTGTATTAGTGTTTAATGAATACAGCATGAGATTCTTTTAAGTATCTCAGGAATAACCAATATTCTGAATTCCATGATATTTGTTTTTCTAGTGCTCTTTGATATAGAAAATAGACTATTTTGCCTGACCCTTCTTCCCTTGCAAATATTCCAAATACATTGTTTGGTGCTTTCACAGATACAACTGTCTGCCACAGGCCATTATTGTCTCTAACAGAAATAAAAGTTAGTATCAACTGCAAGTACAGACGGATGGACGCCAGAGCACCGAAAAGGCTTAGCTCTTTTCGTTTGTTTTCAGAATCAGAGATTCTATTTCAGCCGCCAGAGCTACTTCACAAAATAGAAAGGCTACATTTGTTTCCAAAGCCATTTCTCTCTTTGTCAGCCTCATTGGTGTTCTGAACAGCACGTAGTGGTTCTCTAGCTGGTACCAAGTAACAACCAATGTAGCATAGCTCTCTAATTTCTGATAGGCAATGAAACTCAAAGGAGGAAAAAACCCACAACAATTAGCATGCAAGTTTCAAGTAGAAACAACTCTGAAATTTGCTATAGGTGAACATAAACCACATTCAAAGGCTCAGTAACTGACTTAACATATGCTATTACTAGTTTTGCTAACTTTTAAAGTTGCTGCTTGGTGCTGTTCCAAGGCTTAGGAAGTCACAAGCTGAGTAGTAAAGATGCCACAAACAACACTTTGAAGTTCTGCAATTAGACACACACAAAAGGAAAAAAAAGTCACATTGAGAGGAACCTCACTTGCAGAGGAAAATAATGTAGCCTCGTGCTAAATTTAAGCCTGCCTTGCTCCTGTTCAGAAGCTGGGAAGGAGCATTACTAAAGTAATGTTCCCTGCTTTATTTCCCTGTTTAGTCTCACATCAACTTAGCACTCTCTATGCTAATAAACCAGGAGCAGACAAAATTCCCATAGTTTTGCTGAAGAGGATTTTGTCACCGACAAACGTGTATTAGGGAGAGACTGTTATTAGTATTCCTTTGGTTTTAAATGTCCTTTTTCAGTTCTTACAATTACTGTTAGTTCTTCATTACCAGTTTCGTGTAGCATCTCTTTTACAGATACACTTCATCCAGTCAGTTTAAGAATTTTTAACTGAATAACACAGGTAACACATCTAAATCTAATTCCTAAAAATTAATATATGGAAGCAGACCAAGCACCAAAAAATTTACCTGAAGATAACATCCACATACAACTTAGAACTTAAGAATATTGCCCATTTTATTTAATTGACTTTGAAGTGTATTTATAGAATCAACTAGAATAGCAGAAACAGGTGTTGTTTCCCATTTTAGCACTATATATAACAGTGAGACAACAAATATAGTGAGGTTTCAGGCACTGAGTTAAAGACAGTAATGACAATCCCTGAAGTAGAAATTATAGTTCTGGCACCATGAGGAACTATGGTTACTGTAAGCATAGCACAAAAAAAATTCTGCATTAGAACTCTTGGTTACAGTATCATAGCATCACAGTATCATCAGGGTTGGAAGAGATCTCAGAGATCATCAAGTCCAACCCTTCACCACAGAGCTCAAGGCTAGACCATGGCACCAAGTGCCACGTCCAATCCTGCCTTGAACAGCCCCAGGGACGGCGACTCCACCACCTCCCCGGGCAGCCCATTCCAGTGTCCAATGACTCTCTCAGGGAAGAACTTTCTCCTCACCTCAAGCCTAAACCTCCCCTGGTGTAGCTTGAGGCTGTGTCCTCTTGTTCTGGCACTGGCCACCTGAGAGAAGAAAGCAACCTCCTCCTGGCCACAACCTCCCCTCAGGTAGTTGTAGACAGCAATAAGGTCACCCCTGAGCCTCCTCTTCTCCAGGCTAAACAATCCCAGCTCCCTCAGCCTCTCCTCACAGGGCTGTGCTCAAGGCCTCTCCCCAGCCTCATCACCCTTCTCTGGACATGCTCAAGCATCTCAATGTCCCTCCTAAACTGGGGGGCCCAGAACTGAACACAGTACTCAAGGTGTGGTCTAACCAGTGCAGAGTACAGGGGCAGAATGACCTCCCTGCTCCTGCTGACCACACCATTCTTGATGCAGGCCAGGATGCCACTGGCTCTCTTGGCCACCTGGGCACACTGCTGGCTCATGTTCAGGTGGGTATCAATCAGCACCCCCAGATCCCTCTCTGTCTGGCTGCTCTCCAGCCACTCCGACCCCAGCCTGTATCTCTGCATGGGGTTGTTGTGGCCAAAGTGCAGCACCCTGCACTTGGAGCTATTGAACCCCATCCCATTGGACTCTACCCATCTGTCCAGGCGGTCAAGGTCCCGCTGCAGAGCCCTTCTGCCCTCCAACTCAGTCACATCTGCCTGAAACCCAAACATTTAGCTGTTCCTGTTTTAATCCCTGATTTTCATCCTGCAGTTCAGAAATCTTTCCAGTTATCTTCTAGAAAGACTCAGTCTACTCTATTAAAAAGCTAAAATGATGCTATAGAAAGTGTAGATAATTGTCATACAAGAAGATTAGAAAGGAAATATTATTTTGTTGTGTATCAGAAGTAACAAAAAAAAAAAAAAAAAAAAAAAAAAAAAGTAAGCCAACAACCAATTGCAACAACAATACATGCCCTAAGGAAAGAGGAGAGAGAATGAGATGTATGCATGCACTTGGAGTTAAAAAAAGCCTTGAGAACTTGCAAGCAATGGAAAGGCTGTTTGCGGAACACAGGGCCCTTCTCAGAGCATAGTTGTAAAAATTAATTTACTTCTGTTTGAAGCATGGGGGTGTGGCCTGGTCACAAAAAGAACAGAACTTTTAAGAGTAACTACAAGCAGAAGGGAAGGAGACAGGAGCTTATTGATGAACAGTTACTCATCACTGGCCAAAACTGTATGAGCAGAAAGGCCTTCAAAGCAGCAGGTTACAGTCTAGTACTTCAGCCTGAAACTGAAGAACTTTCATTTCTGTGCTCCCATGTGAAAAACATTCCCAAAACCAAGAAATATGACAAACACTTGCAAGTAGCTGTAGCATCAGAAGATGGTAACATACAAGCTCAGCTCAAGGGAACAGTACTGCTAGCAGGTGAGAGGAATGACTAGCCAACTGCACAGGCAAGCATCCAAACACATTCAGCTGTTTTTTTCCCCAGGACTTTTGAGTTACTCAAACTATCATATGGCCTCAACTTGCAATGTCTCCTTATCTGGTAGAAAAAGGTAGACTAATATTATTTAGAGGACTTCTATAAAAGAAAACCATTTGAGAGATTCACAGTATCTGTGAGTGTAGATACCATTACCTATAAATACATACTTAAACATTTTAACACTCCATTTGCTTTGAGCAACCTGATCTAGTGGAAGGTATTGGTGTTGGGTGTTGGACAAGATGACTATTTTCATGTCTTTATAAGGCATTAGATGACTACTATCATTTTCACTGCTGTGTAGTGGTGTACGCTTATCAATAATTCTCAGCATCAATTGTAATACTCAAGAAAAATAGTAATTGAATTGAAAAAAATACTCTTTCGTCACACCACAGTTGCCTTCTCACTTCTCAAAGAAAAACAGAGAGATGTCAAATTAAAGATTTACTTCAGAATAAAAATAAGAGGAGGAACAAGATGACATATCTTTTCTTAGCTGCTTCCTCATATTTGAAAACTCAAGGAAATAACTGACAATAAGTTACCAAGAGGAGTCACTTGACCAACACACAACGGAACTGCTTTCACAATACAATTAAGATTGCATTGATTCTATTATACAGCAGACCCTGAATATAACAATCTGAGCCAATCAAGCTAAATACTGAGAAATGTGTCTAAAATACAGAGAAGTAGAATTATAAATAGAAAAAAATAGGTTAACGATGATAAACCAATGTATTACCTCAAAAACCCCATTAATTTGCTTCCAACAGTTCATTGAGGGTAAAAGCATCCAACTTCCACCCTTTGCAAGTACAAAAGCTTTCCAGTTATTTAATCTTTCAGAAAGGTGTCAGAGACACTCAAAGATTAGCACTGGACAAATGCAAGATGAACTTAAATGACATGCTCATATCTAACATCACACATGCTAACACAGGCCTTGTAAATTATTTGGTTTTGGAAATTACCTCTTTCCAGCTGCCTCAGGTTTTCTGTTTGGATTGTGTGGGTTTGTTTTTTTAGTTGGGTTTTTTTGGGGTAGTGGTGGTGGTTTTTTTTCCCCCTGATTAACTGATAATTTTTTCCTGTTAAATGTCTTTTTTAGGAGAAAAACATGGGAAAAAAAAAAAAAAAACTAAAAAACTCCACCCAAAAAACACCCCACTTTGCCCAGAGAACAAAGAAAGATGAAGAGGGGTTTCCCTTGACACTCCTGTACTTTGTCAAAGGTCTGCATTACTTTGAAACCACCACAGAGAGCTGCTCTCACCAAAACACATGGCTCTCTGTAAACTGGTCCTTCCAATGTTAGTTACTTTCTCAATTAGAATATTGAACTGATTTGAGATGATGGTTGGTTGCTACTTTGTTTTAGGATGACCAATAAATTTCTGTTTATGCAACTACTGCGGGTTTTTTGTTGGTTTGCTTGGTTTTGGTTTTTTTTTGGGTTTTTTTGTTTTTAAAGAACAGATTCTGTTTGTTTCCTAGATGCCAAGCCAGCAGACAGTACCATTTATGAAGAACCACAAAACATCTGTCTCATTGGTAAAATGCTTAATACTCTAATAAGGATATGGCAAACTGGAAAGCAACAACAGCAATAGGTGGTGATATCAACTCAAAAGAGTCAAACATGTTGAAGCTAGACATCAAGTTCTGACACTTGCCCTTCTCTGTGTGCAGCCTTTACTTAATATAAAGCACTTAAAATTACAGTGTCGATCAAACATTATGAGTAAAGTGACCCAGCACACATTTTTAACTACATCAGTTGTTTCCAATTGTGAAGGGGAAGAATCAAGTTTACAACTTTTTCCTTGCAGACTAAAATGAAAAATTCACATATGCTCATTTGTCAATAAAAGATGCTAATGTAACATACACTTGTAAAGCAAAGTTTTCTGGAAATAAGTATTTCCCATGTGAAGCTAAAACAAGCTAAATATTTAGTTGAAAGAAAAACTCAAGCAAAAATTCAGCTATGTACAAGTATTCAGAAATGTGCCACATTTCTTTTTCAAGAGCTAGGGCAGCCAGGTATATGCAGCTTGTAGGTACTTCCAGCACAAATCAGCAATACTGCTGCATGTACTGTCAGAACCAGATGCTTGGTATTTAGCCATACTCATCTGAAGGGACTCTTGAAGGTCCCTTATAATACTTGTGATACATTTCAAACTGCTACCCAGTTTGAAGACACAAGAGGGAGGGGGTGGAAAAAAAAACCACAGAGAACAAGCTCATTAAAGGTATCAATAAAATAAGACATTTGTCACCAGCTGTTGCCACGTAAGAGAAAATCCCAACTAGTCCAAGCTAAAAGAGAACGGAGTATTGATTTTTTGCACCACAAGATAACATTCAAATGGAGTAAGAATAATATGTAGTAGAGATTTTTTTCCCCTCAAAATTATGTACAAGAAACCAAAATGATATAAAAAGCATGCGTGATGAACCTGCAGGCCTTAAAGAAACAGACGAGTCAATATTACTGAAAACAGTAAAGACATCTGAACCCTTGCAGGCTCTTGTCAACAGGTGGAAGTACTAAGCCCTTCAGCAATCCAGAATAAGAGACAATAAATACACATGGTTTATACATGTATAGGGTTAACCATCCAGGGTGTGTAACCTTGACCCTGACCCTAGGTGGACTTGACCACTCCCCAGGGGGTGGGTCTGAACACTACCAGGTGATGGTTAGCCCACTCCCCCTTCCTGTCTAAAGATCCATACAAGCAGGGGGACTTCCTGTTTCGCTCTCTCTCTGTGCTCCCTGTCTCCGTCATTACCACCATCACCGTCCTGTTCCTGTTTCCTCTTTGTTTCACCACGTGGCCATCACCCACGAGGTGGACAAAGCCATCACCATCAAAATCGGGTTGTATTTATATCTTTTGTATTCGTTTTCCCTTCCCTATACCCTTTGTAACTTCCCTGCCTCAGATACCTTTTTTAAGTTATTGTTAAACTTTTCTTTTTAACTTCCAAATCGAGTGAGATTGATTTATTTGGGTGTGCCTAGCTTTTCACAGCATCACAGTATCATCAGGGTTGGAAGAGACCTCACAGATCATCAAGTCCAACCCTTTACCACAGAGCTCAAGGCCAGACCATGGCACCAAGTGCCACGTCCCACCTTGCCTTGAACAGCTCCAGGGACGGCGACTCCACCACCTCCCCGGGCAGCCCATTCCAGTGTCCAATGACTCTCTCAGTGAAGAACTTTCTCCTCACCTCAAGCCTAAATTTCCCCTGGCGCAGTCTGAGGCTGTGTCCTCTTGTTCTGGTGCTGGCCACCTGAGAGAAGAGAGCAACCTCCTCCTGTCCACAACCACCCCTCAGGCAGTTGTAGACAGCAATAAGGTCACCCCTGAGCCTCCTCTTCTCCAGGCTAACCAATCCCAGCTCCCTCAGCCTCTCCTCGTAGGGCTGTGCTCAAGGCCTCTCCCCAGCCTCATCGCCCTCTCTGGATATGCTCAAGCATCTCAATGTCCCTTCTAAACTGGGGGGCCCAGAACTGAACACAGTACTCAAGGTGTGGTCTAACCAGTGCAGAGTACAGAGGCAGAATGACCTCCCTGCTCCTGCTGACCACACCATTCTTGATGCAGGCCAGGATGCCACTGGCTCTCTTGGCCACCTGGGCACACTGCTGGCTCATGTTCAGGTGGGTATCAATCAGCACCCCCAGATCCCTCTCTGTCTGGCTGCTCTCCAGCCACTCCGACCCCAGCCTGTATCTCTGCATGGGGTTGTTGTGGCCAAAGTGCAGCACCCTGCACTTGGAGCTATTGAACCCCATCCCATTGGACTCTGCCCATCTGTCCAGGCAGTCAAGATCCCACTGCAGAGCCCTTCTGCCCTCCAACCCAGCCACATCTGCCCCCAGCTTAGTGTCATCTGCAAACTTGCTGATGACTGACTCCATGCCCTCATCCAGATCATCTACGAAGATGTTAAAGAGGATGGGGCCCAGCACTGATCCCTAAGGGACACCACTAGTGACAGCTGCCAACTGGATGTGGCACCATTCACCACCACTCTCTGGGTCCAGCCCTCCAGCCAGTTCCTAACCCAGCGTAGAGTGTTGCCATCCAAGCCATGGGCTGACAGCTTAGTCAGCAGTTTGCTGTGGGGAACAGTGTCAAAGGCCTTGCTGAAGTCCAGACAGACCACATCCACAGGCCTCCCCACATCCACCAAGCGGGTTACCTGATCATAGAAGGAGATCAGGTTAGAAAGGCAGGATCTGCCCTTCCTAAACCCATGCTGGCTGGACATCTACATCTAATCCCTTTCTTTCGGGAAAGAAGAGGGAAGAGGGAAGGGCATTCTATAAAAATTGTTATTGGTTCTATCAAACTTAATTGAGTATCTGGAAATTTAAATTAGAACCAAGACAATTTATTTGTCATCTCAACGTGGAGCTAGGTAGAAAAGCATTATTTTAGACAAGATTTGGAAGTTAAAAATGGATGCTCTGAGAGTTTTAACAATTCAAGCATTTGGATGGCTGTTTTGGTCATGGATTTTGAAGTTTATAAATTATCATGTTTTCTGGATAGTGATTGATATGGTTTGGGAATGTTCTAAGAATTTGCCTATGCAGGTCTATGCCTACTTTCTGAATTCTGTTGGAAATCTAACCATTTTGGGGAATGCTTCTGAAATATGGAACAACTCTAAGAATATGTGCTGGGACATAGAAGCTCCAGATATTGTTGGGGAAAAATAGTACTTGCTAGCAGTTTTTGCATTGTGTTTAATTATGATTCAGGGAGGGTTCACTGTATTTTTAAGATGGACTACGTGGAAACCGCATTTGGCTTCAGCCATTAGGACTTTTAGGGGGAGGGGTGGTCCGCACGGTGTTTCCCACTCTTGTGGCTGTAGCTGCGGGGCTGGCCAGACCAGCCCAACAGGCCACAATGTGGCAGTTCCTGCCCTGAGCGCAGCTCTGCCCCAGGCTCCACTCCTAACTCTGCCCTAGGTCCTGCCCCAAGCATTGCACCCACAGCCAGCCAGCCCTGATACACTCTCTCTTGCCCCTGTAACCACACACCAAACAAAAACACTAAACACGAGCCCTTTCCCAGACACAAACCCAGCAGAAGGAAGCTCTGCGGGAACCAGCACCCCCCAGCAACCTGTACCAGCTGGCAATGAAGTTACAGTGATCAGCTCTATACCCAGGAAGGAAATCAGGCAGACAAGGCAGGAGTATGCCAGGGCAAATGAGCAGTCTCTTTTAGCCTGGCTCTTGAGCTGCTGAGACGGAGAAGCAGAAACTGTGGACTTAGATCAGAGGGAAGCTAAGCAGTTGGGGTCCTTGTCTAGGGATGAGGGTGTGGATAAATTGCTGGGGAGGCTGGATGGCACACACACACTTTGGGCCAGACTCCTCACAGTTGTGAGATGCAGATACCTCTCCAAGGCTGACATGATCTTCCGTCCCCTTAAGTGGGCAAATATGGAACAGGGGATCACATACCTGAGGCAAATGGCTGTACAAGAGATAATCTATGGAGTGGCCAACTGCCACCCTGATGATGTCCACATGGAGCCAGCCCTCTTAAAGAAATTGACCCAATGTGCCCCTTCCACATACATACACACACTGGGAGCACTGCTGCTGGGCAGAAATCCAAACAATCTTCCAACTGTCCGGGAATTTGTTAATGACCTGAGGCAGTATGAAGACAGTGTCTCCAGAAAGGTGTTGATCTCAGCTGTGGAAACCCTTACCCAAGAGATGAACAAGCTAAAGGCCTCTGCCTCTGAAATGCAGAAGGCAGGGGATGATTACTCACCACCTTCTGAGTGGGTACAGGTCTCAGCTGCTAGAAACACACACCGCTGTATTCCCCCTACTCATCGCAGGAGACCAGTCCAAAGCAGACAGGGGAGACCTAGGGGTTTACTGTGGAGAACACTGTGTGAACACGGGGAAAACACGGACAGATGGCATGGCCAGCCCACCTCAGCATTATGGGCCAGAGTGAGGGAACTGCAGGGGACAAACACAGGGAATAACTCCTCCAGAAGAGGGGTTGCTCCACTGTCCCGTGAGCAACCCTCTCGCTCAAGGGGTGGTCCTGCCAGTAACTCAGGTCCATGTGCCTCATGTGGTCACACTGCTCAGCATTAGAGGTGCCCTGTCTCCAGCCAGGCGGAGAACAGGGACAACACAGTATATTGGAATGTGTTTTTGAAATGGCCTGGCACTTCTGAAGCCGAGAAGTACAGAGCTTTAGTAGATACCAGTGCCCAATGCACTCTGATACCCTCCAGCCATAGGAGGACAGAAACCATTACCATCTCAGGAGTCACAGGGAGGGGCGCAAGAAGTGACTGTACTACAGGCCAAGATAAGCCTCATCAGGAATGTGTGGGAGAAGCACACCATAGTAACTGGCTCTGATGCACCTTGCATCCTGGAGATTGACTTTCTGCGGGAAGGGTATTTTAAAGACCTGAAAGGGAACAAATGGGCATTTGGCATAGCAGCTGTAGAGACTGCTGATAAAGAGCAGCTGTCTATCATGCCTGGCTTGTCAGACGACCCTTCCATGGCTGGTACCCACAAGGTGGAAGATGTTAAGTTACCTGTTGCTTCTTGTGTAGTTCATCGCAGGCAATACCGCACCAACCAAGACTCCCTGCTACCCATACAGCAGTTGATTCGCCACCTGGAGCAGCAGCTTGTCATCAGCAAGAGCCACTCGCCCTTCAACAGCCCGATATGGCCAGTGCGGAAGGAGAATGGGGAATGGAGACTGACTGTGGACTTCAGAGGCCTGAACGAAGTGACTCCTCCAATCAGTGCAGCTGTGCCTGATGCTGGAGATCCAGTATGAACTGGAGTCAAAGGAGGCCAAGTGGTATGCAACAATCGACATTGCTAATGCCTTTTTCTCCATCCCCACTGCAGAAGAATGTAGGCCTCAGTTTGCCTTCACCTGGAGAGGAGTCCAGTACCACTGGAGCAGACTGCCTCAAGGGTGGAAGCACAGCCCTACGATCTGCCACAGTATCATCCGGACTGCACTGGAGAAGGGTGAAGCTCCTGAACACCTACAATTCATTGATGACATCATTGTATGGGGTAAGACTGCAGAAGAGGTCTTTGAGAAGGGTGAGAAGATCATTAATATCCTGTTGGATGCTGGTTTCGCCATTAAGAGAAGCAAAGTGAAAGGGCCTGCCAGAGAAATCCAGCTCCTGGGAGTTTGATGGTAGGATGGCTGACGACACATCCCTGTGGATGTGGTGAATAAAGTGGCCACGATGGTGGAACCCACTAACCAGGAGACACAATCCTTCCTGGGGTTTGTGGGCTTTTGGAAGATGCACATTCTCGGGTACAGTCAAATTGTGAAACTCCTCTTTGACGTTACAAGAAGGAGAAATAACTTTGAGTGGGGACCTGAGCAGCAGGTGGCATTCGACCAGATCAAATGAAAGGTGGTCCATGCCATGGTCCTGGGACCAGTTAGAACCGGCCCAGAGATTAAGAACATTCTCTACACAGCAGCCAGTGAGAATGGTCCCAGCTGGAGCTTATGGCAGAAAGCTCCTGATGAGACATGAGGCCACCCCCTCGGGTTCTGGAGCAAGGCGTACAAAGGTTCAGAGGCCAATTATACCCCCACAGAGAAAGAAATCCTAGCTGCCTATGAGGGAGTTAGAGCTGCCTCTGAGGTGATTGGGACGGAGTCACCACTCCTTTTAGCTCCAAGGCTTCCAGTCCTGACTTGGATGTTTAAAGGGAAGGGTTCAACTCTGCACCATGCCACAGATGCCACTTGGAGTAAGTGGATGGCTCTGATAACTCAGAGGGCTAGGATGGGGACCCTCGAGCACTCTGGCATTGTGGAGGTCATCACACACTGGCCAGAGGGCACTGACTTTGGAAAACCAGCAGAAGAGAAGACAGTGACCCATGCCGAGAAGGCCCCCCACAATACAGTGACCTTCCTGAGGAGGAAAAGGCATATGCTCTGTTCACAGAGCCATCTGGTAGGCAGCAAGCAGAGATGGAAGGCTGCCGTCTGGAACCCTACACACAGGGTTTGAGAGGCAAGAGATGGAGAAGGCGAATCCAGCCAATATGCTGAGGTAAAAGCCATCCAGCTGGCCCTGGACATTGCAAAACAAGAACAGTGGCCACTGCTCTACATCTACACTGACTCATGGATGGTAGCAAATGCTTTATGGGGGTGGCAGAAGGAATGGAAGCGAAATGACTGGCAGAGAAAAGGGAAGTCTGTTTGGGCTGCTGACCTCTGGCAAGACATTTCTGCATGCCTGGACAAACTACCAGTTAAAATCAGAGACATCAGTGCTCACATCCCAAAGAGCACAGCCACTGAAGAACAACAGCACAACCACCAAGCTGACTTGGCTGCCCACATCTCCCAGATAGACCTGGACTGGAAACACAAAGGTGAACTGTTCCTAGCTTGGTGGGCTTATGACTCTTCTGGCCACCAAGGAAGAGATGCCACATACTAATGGACCTGTGACAGGTCTGTGGACATATCCATGGATGCCATAGCTCAGGTTATCCATGACTGTGCCATCTGTGCTGCTATAAAGCAAGCTAAGCGCATGAAGCCTCTGTGGTATGGGGGACGGTGGTCAAAGTATAAGTGTGGGGAGGCCTGGCAGATCGATTACATCACTCTGCCTCGGTCTCGTAGTGGCAAGCAGTATGTGTTAATTATGATGGAGGAAAGCACTGGGTGGCTGGAAACCTACCCAGTACCTCATGCTACTGCCCGTAACACCATTCTGGGTCTGCAGAGTCACATCCTGTGGAGACATGGGACCCTAGAGAGAATTGAGTCAGACAATGAGACCCATTTCAAGAACCACCTTGTAAGCAACTGGGCAAAAGAGCATGGGATAGAATGGGTTTACCACATCCCATACTACCCACAAGCTGCAGGAAAGATTGAGCATCACAATGACCTGCTGAAAACTACCCTGAAAGCTATGGGGGGTGGAACTTTCAAAAACTGGGAGAGACACCTAGCAGAAGCCACCTGCCTGGTGAACAGCAGGGGATCAGCCAACAGAGCTGGTCCAGTTCAGTCAGTCCTATTGCCCATAGCTGAGGGAGATGGAGTTCCTGTGGTCTGTGAAAGGAATCTACTGGGGAAAACTGTATGGGTTGCTCCTGCTGGGGGCAAACCTACCAAAGGGGTGGTATCTGCAGAGGGTCCTGGTGACACATACTGGGTAATGCTTGAAATGGGCACTACTTTAGCTGAAAAGGTCTAAATCTCAGAGTTGCTTTCATGTAATCTTGTATCATAGTTGTATAATAGTTGTATTATAGTTTGTAAGTGGTTATAAGTTGTTTTTCTAGTTACACCCTCACCACAACATATCCAACAGAATCCACACCATGAAAGCAGCAATCCAGAGGAATCCTACAGCATCGCATCACAACACAGCATCCAACAGAACATACACCACACAAGCAGCGATCCAGAGCAGTTCTACATCATCACAATGAGGCGTCCAACAGAACCCTGCACCTGATTTTTTCACTGATGCCCTGCAGTGAAAGGCTCTTCCTGATTTCCCTCCAGAGGATGTCTACACCTGTTTCCCTGATGCCCTACAGCGAAAGACTGTTCCTGATGTTTCCTTCCAGAGGGAAAACCCTTTTTCCTGAGTTTCCCACAAGAACTGTTCCTGTTTCCCTGATTCTTCTTCCATGTTCCTGTCATGCTCACATCTCACCCCACCAACCTGCACCAGAGAAGCACATCACCTTGGGATACAGCCGGGTACCAAGAAAGACTTCAGAACTCTTAACACACGGACACATTTTCCTATCTTTGTAAAAGGATACTGTTTGTAGGAAGGTGGATATGGTCTAACCAAGGGGTGGAATGTATAGGGTTAACCCTCCAGGGTAAGTAACCTTGAATCTGATCCCCAGAGGTGTGTCTGAACACTATGAGGTGATGGTTAGCCCACTCCCCCTTCCTGTCTAAAGATCCATAAAAACAGGGGGAATTCCTGTTTCACTCTCTCTCTCTGTGCTCCTTGCCTTCGTGATTACCAGCATCACCATCCTGTTTCTCTTTGTTTCACCATGTGGCCATCACCCACGAGGTGGACAAAGCCATCACCATCAAAGTCGGGTTGTATTTATATCTTTTGTATTTGCTTTCCCTTCCCTATACCCTTTGTAACTTCCCTACCTCAGATATCTTTTTAAGTTATTGTTAAACTCTTTTTTTTTTTTACTTCCAAATCGAATGAGATTCATTTATTTGGGTGTGCTTACCTTTTCCTCTCTACATCGAATCCCTTTCTTTTGGGAAAGAAGGGGGAAAAGGGAAGGGCACTCTATAAAAATTGTTATTGGTTGTATCAAATTTATTTAAGTCTCTGGAAATTTAAATTAGAACCATGACAATACAGAACCAAGAATTATTAAAACATTTTGCAAAGGAATCATAGAATCATTTTGGTTGGAACAGACCTTCACAGTAGAGTCCAGCCACCACCTAATTTATCTTTAAGTTAGTTTTTAAAAAAAGAGAATAGAGTCAATCAGTTTCTAATCATATATTCCTATTCCAAGAAGTATTATTTAACCATTTTTTTCAGTTTAAAATTACATTTAAAAAACAAACAATAACTGTGATTTGAAAATTGCCTTCTAAAAACTAAGAGGATTGCATATGAATTTCTTCGGAAGAACTGGCAACTCCAGTGACTAGCTCAGATCAGATGACTATGACAGAGCACACAATTTACACAGAAGAGAGATGGAATTTCAAAACTTGGCATAGGAAAACTAATTTTGTACAAGCAGACTTAGCAAGGTGCAAAAGTAAATTAAAATAATGGGAAAGAAGGCCACCACTTCTAGTATCTCTTTGTGAAGTAATTTTAGACAGATGTGTTTAACAGAGGGTAACTGCTCTGAAACATTTATAGACCTTTAAATAAACAATGTGACTTCCTTGCTGGATGGAATCACAGATTAATACTTCCCCCCAACTCCATTTGTAAACTGATGCTCCTGGCCCACATAAAGACAGCTGTTTACTATTGTTACTCCTCAAAATACGAAACAGTGAGACACATGTAAAGAAGCTGATGCATACTGTCAACCAGGTAAATCATGTTTGGTTTTTGGTTAGTAAGTTAAAGTGGTTTATATGTAATTATGTTTCTTTTTCTCATTTTCTCACCAACCAAAATCTACATCTCATTTTCATATTTCCCTGCAGTTTCAAATTATCTCACTTAGGAAAAAAAAAAAAAAAAAAGCAAAACAACACACAAGTAACAAAACCAAACAAACAAATCATTCCACAACCTGACATGTCAACAAAAATTAAGTTGCCTTTTAGAAATAAAGATGGGGGAAGAGGAAAGGAAAAAAAAAAAAAAAAACCACCAGCAGAATTTTAAATATTACTGATTTCAGCGGACAAATACTGAGTTTATCTTTTAAAACAATGCTCATGATAGTAAAAGTCTCCCTTATTTTTGTTTCAGACAAGAAATATATGTTTGGTAGTATTCACACCTGAAAACACAGCTCTGCAGATACTATTTTGAAACCTTAGCAGTATCATATTCAGCCTTTAACTAGGAATAGCTATCCAAAAAAAGATATCAGCTAAAAATAAGACCTGCTCAAAGATATTAGGAAAAGTTTAATCAATGCAATTTAATTTTTCTGTGTTCTTCAGCTGAAGCACTTTACACCACTAGTTCCTTGTCTTAATGCAATCTGTGATAGACGTGTAGGTGTTTGTTGAAAAGGTGTCTCAACCACTTGTATCATCCACATTGCCAAAGGTCACTTCGTCAATCTTATGAGAGTTATGTATGCAATGGCTTTAAAGTTTTGCTCTTGGCTTTCTTCTCAACTCCTCCTTCCCATACTTAAATGTGACCTAAACCCAAGTATTTAAGTATAATGTTTGTATGGAATAAAAATTAATAAAAGCCCAACAGTACATGCAGATTGAGTAAAAAAAAGACCAAACAACAATATAAAGCAAGCCATGCTACAACGTAACATGTATTATTGTTACACAACTGAATTTCAGCGGTCACTCCACCATTACCTCACTTTCTTCTGTTACAAAGTTACTACTCTTTCGTCTTCTTTATTTTAACAAGCGCTGTTCTCAGAGGAGAAGAAAAATTTTAAAAGCACCCTTACAGTTTTTGTCCTGCGTGGTTCAACATATACCAACAGTAGCAGGATGGTGGGAGGGGAAGCTTTCGAAGCATGTATGCATTGTGAGGTGTTGCCACATTCTAGAGAGCACACTACTGAGCAAAGACATATTCACAGAAATCACCTACTAACGCACGTGATATGCTGTTTTCTTTACAGTAGATACATATACACACAAACATGCCAGCTAAAACCCCTATGTAAAACAAAATACATGTAGTTTTTATATAAATCAAGGCTTGGGAATATTTTCCTATACTTCTACAACACCTCTCAAAATGTATCTCAACTGTTCAGAAACACTCCTCCAATACCTTAATACACAGAGACAAAAATCAGCAAAACACACCTGCTAATAAACTAAAGCAGCTCAGGAAGTTTCACACCCGATATGTAGAGTGCACAAACGCAGACAGTGAGTATCGTGGATGGTACAGTAATCATCTGAACAGCCCTGAGCCTGTTTACTCTTGACTATGTCAGATTTATTACAAGTATTAAGTTACCCACAGATCGGTACTAGTGCACTTCGTTGTTACTAGACCGAATAGTAAGGTCATATGCAGGCTTAGCACTTGCCTGAGAGTACAAAGAATGGTATGAGGATTGCTGGTGGTTCTAAGTTGCAACCAAAGATGACATAAACTGTTATGAACGGATACAGGTGCTCACACAGGTGAGCTCTTGGCCTTTCCACTATTCAGACTTTTACTGGCGGCTGGCACAGAATGCATACTTCAGCAATCTCACTGCAGGCTTCACGCCACTACATGACTATTTGCCCTCCACAAACAAATACCTAGACAGACACCCCCAAGTCCTCTTAGACCTATGTGGGGAGCTCCACGAAAGCTTTGCGGTGCTCCTCACTGACTGCTTACTTTCACTGCATTCATCAGCGGCTGCTAGGAAAACAGCCGCAGCCGCGGACGGAGAGCGCAGGGTGCACAGGCCTGCAGAGAGCTCCTGATGCGGAGCGCGGGGCCCGCCTCTCAGGTCACGGATGAGAAGGACGCGGGATAAGCCCCTCAACTTCCACTCCGCCGGGGAGGCTGCCAGTACTGCACGCCCTCGCCCGCGGGTCAGGCCGCCACGCAGCTCCCAAGCAGGGAGCGGCCCCACCGCCGCACCCAGGACCGCCAAGACGGAGCAGTGGCACCACGGCTGCCGTCCGCGGAAGGGCCAGGCCGCGTCGAGCAGTGACTATTTGCCCCAGCCTGCAGGGCTCGGGCATCACTGCCGCTCGAAGGCGGGCCTCAACCCGTGTCCGTCCCCCACCAACAATGCCGGCCGATACACGCCGCCGCTCGGCCCCACCGTACGACACCGCTCTCGACGAGGCTCCAGGGTCAGACTTGCTCGGCTCGCCCTACGTCCCGCCCTAGGCCCACCGGACGACCCTGCTTCAGTACCCGCACCGTGAAGAGCAGGCAGGGCCCGAGCAGCAGAGATCAAGGCACCGCCCCACAGGCTACGCTAAGCGGGGCCTTCCCCGCCTCCTGCCGGTGATCCAGGACACGTAGGCCGGCGCGGAAGGACCGGCGGAGGGCTGCGAGCAGCGCGCCCCGTCCCACTCAGCCCCGCCCCGTGCGCCGGCCGGGGGCGGAGCGTGGCGGCAGGGGGTGGTGCCACCCGCCCAGGCCTGGGCCCTGCGCCGGGCGTTGGGTCTCGGCGGGTGGGCGCCGCGCTCCGGCACACCGCGGAGAGACGGACCCGGGCCGGAGAGCGGCACCTCTCGGCATGTCCTCGGCCGTTGTGCGCTCTTTCCCTTCTTTAAAACCAGGCCCACACTGCTGGTGGCTGTGAGGAGTTCAAGAGCCCTTCGATAGCTGGGGCTCGACAGGCCGCTCCGCGCCCCGAGGTAATCAGCGTCTCGGAGGTGGGCATAGCACTCTGAAGAGCAGCAAGTGCTTGATGATTGCACATAACACTGCGGCTTCTTGCCGCTGCACTGGAGGAGGGAGGAGATACCAAGTCATCTGGGTCAGGATGGTGAAGTGTCTGATTTTCTTTACAGAGGTGACGTTTCATGGAGTAGTAACTGAGGAACTTTAGTCTAAGATTTGCCTTACATCCATTCCACCTATTCTGATAATATATATTTTCACATATATTTTCACTTCACACACTCTTTTACAAGGGGCCAAGTAGTCATCTCTTGGTGTCTTTTCAGTGTAATACCATTCCTTTCCACCTATAACACACCTGTGTGGTGCGTCTAGATCTGCAAAGTCTGGCCACTGACTAGACAGGAACCTTTGGTTATGGTGTCGACAAACATCTGTTAAATCATTTTCCTGTGTTATTTTGCTACTTGAAGACTGAGGGAAGATTGAGCTATTAACTCCACTAAATCTTGCAAGCAATTGCCTGCATTCACAGTGTCCACACCATAAGCCCATAGATAGCCCTTTGGGTCCTTGAAGTACCCTTCCTTGAGGTATTCTATACCAAGAATACAAGGCACCTCTGGGCCAATCACAATGGGATGCTTTTCCCACTTGTCCCTGTTAGGCTGATGTCAGCTTCTAATACAGATAGCTCCTGGCAGCCTCCTGTCACTCCAGAAATCCAGATGGCTCCAGCAACTTGGTGCTCTGATGGCATCCATTTACCCTGCACTTGTGTTTATCAGTGCCTTATGCTTCGATGTGTCAGGCCATCAAATCCACACAGTCCAGTATGCCCTGTCATCCTTTTCCTCCTGGCTAAAGGCAGGGACCCTCTGCTCCAGATCTTCATCAGTATATTCACTGTCTGACCTTGGTGGTGCCTGATCAGAGCTCCTAACATCAGGATTAAGGAATATAACCTCAGTTCTCCACATGGAAGATTACTGATTACCTTTCTTAACTCTCTACAGCAGCTACCTTGACTTCCTTCTTAGATGATCTCTTCCTAACTACCATCATCCCTTTCAGTTCACGTGTGTGAGCTTCCTGTTTAGAGGTAGGTTTATCTTCTCATTCCTCATGTTCTCCTCCCAGTCACTCCTGGAATAACAGAGCGCTCTGTGACTGGAGAAGGAGAGGGCTGATCTCTTGGTGTTTTCCTGGCAGATGAGGCACTGGCTCATGTGAATGAGGTAGAACAGAGATTATCCTCAAAATTCTGGAGCCAGGCTGACACTGTCTCCACAGGCCATGTATCCTCATCCATATAATAAATCATCACTAAGTTGTTTGAGTATGATGCTGGGGCACCTTTTATCACCTTTCTCCACATGGCCCATGTGCATAGGACATCCTCTGGATCTGTGAAGACACTTTCATCATCTAGATCACTGTAGATAACTTCCAAAACTGCTAGTTCTGTCAGGCACTGGATGCCTTAATCCACAGTGTTCCACTTCCCTGGAAAATTGACAAGGTCTTCCTTGCCCTTACACTTACCAGGAATCATCTCCAGAGACTGCATGTACCTGTTTTTTTCCCTAATTATTTTCTCAATCCCTCAGTCTCTGGCAACGGGTCTCAGCTGTTTGGCTTCTTACCCTTCTAACAGCTGACTGTCAGCCCCATTACCCTAGCACTGAAGCAACCAAGCAGCAATCCGCTCTGGTGGCTGTAATCCTTACATGTATATCTAAGCACTGCTGAAGTCAGAGACCGGGTAGTCTCTGCTTGCTGCTTCATTTCACTCACTCCCTTTGATCTCTCAATTGATAGACCAGCTCCTTGATCAGAATCTTCCTCACCCCTTCCTAGTCAATGATAGGGACCTCTTGACCTTCTTGCCCACTGCTTCTTTTTTGCTGCTGTGGCAATCACTCTGGTTGCTCTTTGGGTCTCCATCTCAACTGTGGTATCCTCAGGCAGCATTTGGGTGCCTGCCTCAGTCACAGTCCTCTTAGAGTACTGAATTGTGGCTCAATAAGCACAGGCCAGGATCCAGTAGAGTGCAAGAAGCTGCTGGTTTTCATTGGGATAGGCAAGGCACCCTTCTATCAGATGGCAAGTCAGTCTAGCAGCATTGCTCACCTCTTCTGGAGTAAAGTCCTCAGCTACAGGAGGTGATAACCATCCTAGGAATCTGCCCTAATTCTTCCTGCCATCCAGGGACCAGTTACTATCAGCTCTGATCCAGACCATCTTGAAGCAATAAAGAGAACCAAGCACCATGAAAACAATGCAGTCTGCCCTACAGTATAAAATAAAGGCTTACTAGGAAAGGGATGTGCAAGTTTGGAGTTTGGTCAAATGATGCATTCAGTATGCACATGTATAAAAAGAAGGCAACAAAAAGTACTTGCTAACATTTCTCTAGGTATGTTGACCTAATTTATAAAAAGCAATATGTAAATCTAATAAATAAGAGAAGTGATGCAGACATGTTCATGGTTGGAGCAGGGCTGCTCACATAGGTGGTGCAGGTGTGGGAATTATTCTGGATTCTTTCAATCCCTATTTAACCTTTACTCTTTGTGGATTGAATGCATAGTGTACACTGAGGTGAAAAGGTATGGGAATTAATAATGGCATAGAATAGTCTAGACTAGACTAGACTGGAGTTCAAATATTTCAATTGGAAGGGACCTACAATGACTGCCTAGTCCAATTGGCTTAAAGCACGTTACTAAGGGCATTGTCCAAATGCCTCTTAAACAGTGACAGAATTTGGGCATCAATCACCTCTCTAGGAGGCTTGTTCCAGTGTTTGACAACCTTGGTATTGGTAAAGAAAGGAATGCTTCATTATGCCAAGTCTGAACCTCCCCTGACAGACACAGCTTTGCATTTCCAAGCATCCTGTCATTAGATCTCAGGGAGAAAGGATCAGCAACTCCCTCTCCACTGTGAAGAGCAATGAGGTCACCCTATCTGCCCCCCACCCCCCAGCTTCCTTTTCTCCAAACTGGACAAACCAAAGTCCTTGGCTTCTCCTTCCAGGACATACCTTCCAGCCCTTCTACCAGTTATGCTGCCCTTCTCTAGAGGCAACCAAATATTTTAACACTGTTTTTAAATTGTAGGGCCTGGACCTGCACAGTTTGAGTCTGCATTTATCTATTCATATCTGCTGTGACAAGACTCTTGGAGCCTCTGCTTTTCTATGCTGTATTTCAAATATGTAATTTCATTTTTTGGAATCTTTTGGTTTGATTTTCTCCTTTGCAAACCTCAGTAGTTTGCAATGCTACATTTACTGTTCAAGAGCTCGTTAAAACTGACTGTAAATTCTAAGCTAAGATCCATCAATAGATCCACCTATTTCCTGTATTTTTCCACCTATTTCTTTTAAAATAAATTTGAGCCTAGTTGGGATGTTTGAGTGAGAGGAATTAGACTATAGGCTGTGAAAAGGAAACAATGGTGATGGCTACTGCACTCATAGGCTTGCTGAGAAATATGAAAACAGAACACAAACACAGATAACAGAGTTGCTCCCTTGTTTTGGCCTGCACTTCTCTCTCTCTAAACTGCTGTCTAACTAATTCTCCTGCTTCCTAACCCTCCTGGCCAATCCTCCAAACTCACCTTGAACATAAGGCAAAGTCTAGGATAAGGTAGAGGGGTGGGACAAAGGTGGAAGGGTGGTTGAGAGCCCCTCCTGGGGACTCTGGTTTCTGAGCGGGCTGTTGTGTTTCCATATTACCTTCGTAACTTGTATATTTCTGTCTATAGCTGTATAGATTGTAAACATCTGCCTCTATATTTTGCCAAGCTGTAAATATAAAAATTCATTCAATATCCAGCTCGGCTGAGTCTAGTCTGAATGATTTTCACAAGCGTGGAGGAGCAGGTAATACCCAAACCATCACAATGGAGAACTTAGATACGATGTTTGAAGTTTAAAGATACTCCCAGCCCTCACCCAAAGAGGAATGCAAGATACTGAGAAGACAAGGACAAATGAGACAGGAGTTCCAAATGAACTTAGACTTTGATTTTTGAAGACTCAGAGGAGTTCTGGTATTTGCACTAATGTGCATTAAATAACAATCGTATGAAAGGAGGATGGTAATCTTTTACAGCTATTTAGTTTTCTGCACTTCTCATTTGTGGCTTGATTAAAAGCAAAGAATTTCCCACTAGACCCTGTTAGCCACATAACCCTATTTAGAATAGACCAATTATGACCAAATTGGGCTCAGTTTGTGAGAGAGTATGTGACCAGACATCATCATTTTCACATACAAGTTCCTCTCTTCCAGCAACCTCATGACAGAAAAATCTACACTGACCTCAATATACCTTAGAGGAAGACAAAAACAAAACCAAAAACATTCTAGTAATGATCAGTGTTATTTCAGAAAGCTGCTTCTTCCCTAGATAGCAGATCACATGAAAATGCTTAGAAGTCTGAATGAAAGCTGATGAGGGGCCTGGAACACAAACCCTATGAGGAGAGACTGAGGGAGCTAGGGTTGTTTAGCCTGGAGAAGAGGAGGCTCAGGGGTGACCTCATTGCTGTCTAAAACTACCTGAAGGGACATTGTAGCCAGGTGGGGGGTGGTCTCTTCTGCCAGGCAACCAGCAATAGAACAAGGGGACACAGTCTCAAGTTGTGCCAGGGAAAGTATAGGCTGGATGTTAGGAGGAAGTTCTTCACAGAGAAGGTGATTGGCATTGGAATGGGCTGCCCAGGGAGGTGGTGGAGGCACCGTCCCTGGAGGTGTTCAAGAAAAGCCTAGATGAGGCACTTAGTGCCATGGTCTAGTTGACTGGCTAGGGCTGGGGGATGGATTGGACTGTGATCTTGGAGGTCTCTTCCAACCTGGTTGATTCTATGAGTAAACTCTATGAGTAATATTCATACATGATGTGGTGTGGTGACAAACTGGTTTTATCCACCCTGGTGGGTTTTTGGTTGGCTTTTTTTGGATAGTTTTTGTTAATTTGTTTTGGGTTTTTTTAGCAAATACATATTAGAACTGTTTTTGTATTGATACAAAGACTAAGCTTCTTGAAAGGACTTTGCACATTAGCTTCTACCTCTTTCATGACATGGATGTTCTCTGTATTTAGAGCATCCTTCTCATCAAAGGCCCACATTTGATGCTACTTGGAGAGACTTGGATTTTTCTACAGTGCAAACTACAAATAGAATTTGCCTCCAAAGCAGAGATAATTTGCAAGGCTCTCATATTTTATCAGGCTTGCTTTCTTCTTCACTGAAAGAATAAAGAGGGATCAGAGATAGAACTGCACTTCTTTTCTTCCATGATTTTTTTCCAGAACTGACTTTTTGGAAAAGCTTTTGTAATCTGTTCTTTAGAAAATTACTTGTGGGTCTATCAATTGCTGCAAACTCAGAAAGAAAAAATACTGGAAAAATATAGGAGCTTTGTGATTCCATCTGTGTTAGATGACAGAAAACTGTTTTAAATGCCTGCATTTTTCCCCTTGAATATTCTATTGCATTGAAATTACTAACAAAAGTCTTTGTTACATCTTACTTGCCATCTTCTTTTGAGTTCTGCCAGTTTTGATCAGTTTATGTGATGGTTTGGATGTTACCCGCCTCCCCCACCCCCCACTTTGGAAAAATCACCCAGACTAGACTTAGTGGCTCTGGAAATTGAATGAAGCTTATATTTACAGCTAGCACTATATACAAGCAGATATTTACAGTATATACAGTTATAGACAGAAATATACAAGGTAAAAGGTAATACAGAAACACAACAGCCCTGCCAGAAAGTTGAGTCCCCAGGAGGGGCTCACAACTGCCCTTCCACCTTTCCTCCTACCCCTCTACCTTACCCAAGACTTTGTCTTATGCTCAAGGTAGCCTGGAGGGCCAGCCAGGGGGGTTAGGAAGCAGATGGATTAGTCACAGAGATGGCAGGTTAGGTGAGAGAGATGCAGCCCAGAGAGCCACTGCCTTATCTGTGGTTTTGTTCTTGTTCTTATACACCTCAGCAAGCCTATGAGTGAAGTAGACATCACCACTGTTTCCTTTTCACATAGTTCTTCTCACCAAAACATTCTAGCTAGCTTCAAATTAGCAGAGTGTATAATCATTGTTTTTAGTATATGTATGTCCTCAGGTTTGTTTATATAGACTCCTACAAAACTAAACTATGAAAGCACATTTGCTTTCCTTTAAATTTTACTTGCTAGTGTAATTATACAGAGAAGTCAAATTTATGTCTTTATTATAACAAAGAGGCACAAATGAGATACAAAAAGGTTTTAAAATATTTTCATGAGTTTTTACAAACATTTTTGTGGTTTGATGTGTTTGGTAATGCTGCTGGACTTTTAAAGGAAATGCTAAAAGTTTACTCCACGTTTCAGAGTGGTAGTATTTCAGGAGTTACATTCATACTCAGCCATTGATTTTCTGTGGCTTATTATCTGACCTCTGCTAGGATGTACAGTTCAGAAGTTTAATGTGAGACAGAGTACCCCTGTATGAAGAAATCACACTAAAAATAGGCTCAAATCAACTCAGTGGCTCTGCTTTATTGCCAGAATAGTAACAGGAAACAGAAAAGCTCTCATAGTGGTTCTGTATTTAATGCTACCATCCCGGAACATGAGGAAGCACTGCAGAATGTCTGAATGTGTGCTAGTTTGAAGCAAGCTGGAATGTTTTGGTAAAAGAACTAGATAACAGGCAGTGAAATGAAAACAATTGATGTCAACTTCTCTCACAGTTACGCTGAGAACTCTGGGAAGAAGAAGTAAACTTTCTCCATTTTGGTCTCTCACTCTTGCTTTTGCCTTAGACCGAGACACATCTCATTAACCCTGCTCCTACTAACCTTGCTCCCTAACCTCTTGGCCGCACCTCTCTTCTTCCTGAGAACTGGGGTAAGGTTGAGAGGGCCGGGGGGAGGTGTTGGGGTGGTTTGAGAGCCCCTCCTGGGGACTCAGGTTTCTGGGAGGGGAGTTGTGCTTCTGTATTGTTTATCCTTTGTATATTTCTGTATATAATTGTATATAACTGTATATATTGTAAATAGCTGCTTGTAAATTCTGCTAGCTGTAAATAAATTGCTTCATCTATATTCCCAGGGTCCGTCTGAGTTAGCTGGGGCAAATTCAAAAGTGTGGGGGGGGCGGGGTAACCCCCAAACCATCACAGAATGCCATTTACATTTCTGAATAATAATACCAGTATTATCTGATAAAACCTCTTGTAAGTCATCTTTCACTGCCCCGAGACATTTTGGGTTATACAGAATCACAGAATTTTTGCAGTTGGAAAAGACCTCTAAGATTTAATCCAAGTGCTGACTTAACACCAATACAGTGTCATGTCTACATGTTTCTTGAACACCTCCAGGGGCTGGGTAGCCTGTTCCAATCTCTTATCACTTTTTCAGTGAAGGAAATTTTTCTAATATCTAATGTGAACCTACCCTGCTGCAATTTTAAGCCACTTCCTGTTGTCTTATCACTTGATAGTAGGGGGAAGAGACCAACACCCACCTTGCCACAACTTTATTTTCAAGTACTTGTAAAGAGCAATCAGGTCTCCTTCCCCTCAGCCTCCTCTTCTGCAGACTAAACAATTCCAGATCCCTCAGCCACTCATAATATTTGTTCTCTAGACATTGTGCCAGCTTCATTGCCTTTCTCTGGACATGCTTCAGTAATTCAAATGTTCTTGTAGTGAAGAGTCCAAAACTGAACACAGTATTTGAGGTGCAGCTTCCCCTGTGCCAAGCACAGGACCATGATCACTTGCCTATTCCTGCTGGCCAGGGCAGGATGCTGTTGGCCACTGCGACCATCTGGTCACGCTGCTGGCTCAAGTTCGGCTGGCTGTAAATCAGCACTCCTGGATCCTTTAGAGCCAGGCAGCTTTCCAGCCACCCTGCCCTAAGCCTATAGTGTTGCATGCGGTTGGTGTGACCCAAGAGCAACATCTGGCACTTGGCTTTGTTAAATGTCACACAATTGAGATCAGCTCATTGATCCAGCCTGTCCAGATCCCTCTGTAGAGCCTTTCTATCCTCACACAGATCAACACTCCCACCGAATTTAGTGTCATTTGCAAACTTAATGAGGGTGTACTCAATTCCCTCATCAAGATCATTGATAAAGGTATTAAGAGAACTAGTTGCAGTCCTGAGCCTTGGGGCACAATACTGTCGATTGACCAAAAAGGATTTATCTCAGTTCACCACCACATGTTGGGCCTGGCTGCCCATCCAAGTTTTAACCCAGTAAAATGCCCACCCATCTAAGTCATGTGCAGCCCATTTCTCCAGGACAATGCTGTGGAAAACAAGTGTCAAATGCTTTATGAAGTTCAGATAAACAACATCCGCAGCCTTTCCCTCATCCACTAAGATGGTCACCTTCTCCTGGAAGATCAGGTTTGCCAGGCAGGACCTGCCCTTCACAAACCTGCACTGGCTGGGCATGATCACCTGGTTGCCCTGCACATGCTGCATAATGGCACTCATGATGATCTGCTCCACAACTTCCATATTAATGGTTTATTTGTAAATTGTTTTCCACCAAGATGACAGAGTTAACAACTCACTGTACATCACATATACTCTTAAAAGAAAACAAAGTGGAGGTAGGTTGCCAGTTACCTTTTTATTTAAGAGCACATTAAAAAAATTATGCCACAGCTTTGGTTGACTGGAATGATATGCTTAAATTTTAACAGTATTTTAAAACAGTAAACAAGGATACATTCATCATGTGCAAAACTACCACTGTCAATTACACAATTACACTACAGAACATTAAATGTTTTAAGTACGTAGCTGTGAAACCCTTCATATTTTTGGTATTTACCCAGCATTTCTAGAATTAGCCTACTGAAGCCATTTCATATGTAGTAAACACTGAAAACAGACTCCAAGGCAAAGTGAATTTAATTACAGTTGCACTGGGTCTGGTGTAAGAACCCTACCCAAAAATATTACTCAGAAGCTGTCTTCTGTAACCCAAATGTGAAAGGAATTACTTAACTTGTAGTTTATGAAGTCTCTTATTAGTAGACTGCCACTTGAACTTACAAAAGTGGACAACATTCGTATACATTTGAGATAATAATAGTAATTCAATACTTTTTCATGCCACAGATAAAATCACAATAACTGCTGAGACTGGATGAGTTTAACATAACCCAGTAACTCAAAGCTCCACTAATTTCTAATGCTTCTCACAGCTCTTGCAAAATAGGGAACCATTTGTTTGTTTTTTTTGGTTGGTTGGTTTTGTCATAAGAGCTGCTGTCAACCACCTAGACTGGAAGGAAAGAAACGAGAGGAGGAGAAGGGGAAGGGAAAAGAGAAGGGGAAGGGGAAGGGGAAGGAGAAGGAGAAGGAGAAGGAGAAAAATATCCCCAGGCCATGATGAATCCTGAGTATTTTGCAACAGTAAGCACTGAATTCTGGTAGACCACAATCTCTGTCTACCCTGAAGGGATGATAACAAAACATAGATGGAATATTTACAATTTATAGGATAAACTTCCTAGCAGATCAGCTGTAACCATTTCTCTTTTTACAAAACCTGCTTTTAAATATCACCTTTTTGTAGAAACATATGGCAAAGCAAATAAAACTGCCTTTTCAGTAAACAAAAGGTTTTGATAAAACATATTAAAACCAGTTTTATCTGCTGGATGACATACAGGTACCCGTATACAAGTATGTATACTAAACAACATATGAGAATGTGTATTTGAATGTTACATGTCTGATGTAAACATAAACCAAAACAAAAATAAGAGTCAAAAGTGACGAAACATTAACTCACTCTACCATGCCTAATTATTGCAGCATATATGATATAAAATCAAATGCAGAAAACATCTGCTTACCATCCAAACAGGCAAAAGAGATATCTTTGGAAATGTCATTAAATTAAAAAAAAAAACACATCAAAACCCCAAAACAACAACAACAAAAAAAAAGCTTCTGGCCATGATGTGTGTTGCCTTTCAGCCCAGAAAATAAATTCAGAAGAGGATTACAAACCCATGAAAATAATGTCAACAGATAATGCTTTCTCTACAGTGACACCAACAGAGCCAGTGTAAGATATACCACTGCATTGGCATTTTCTTTTTTGTACAAGCTTACAGTAAATGTTTTAAGACACTGAAGAGGTTCATGTGCAGCCTTTCCATTAAAGGTGTGTCATTCAAACTGAAAAAGCTATTTCCTGAAGTGTTATAGAACATGAGAAAAGATGTTTGACCTAAATATGTAGCGTGCACACCAGTTAGCCATATAGAAACTGAAGATTCCTAAGTGCACTATGAACTACAGACATGAATGGCTTTTGAAAGATGAGTAATTTAGATGAATGCACACTGAAGTGTTGTTTAAAAAGTTGCTTCCAGTTATTTATAATCAGTTTTATTTCTTCTCAGAAAGCTTTTCACCACTAAGTTCTGCATCTAGTGAGGCCTCTTCAAGAGATAGCTTAACATTTGATACACAAACAGAAGATCCAGGGGTAGCTGTACAGACAAAGAAAAAAAAAAGTACTAGGTTTTACACTTAAGGACAGCCATGCTAAAAAGCATCATAAGCAAGAAAAATGCCAGTTACCTAGCACAAAAATACACACAAAACTGAACTCTATGGAACGAAACCAGCAATGCAATGGTATTTTGTTCTAGAGGCCCTCTAAACAGCATAACCATCCAAAAGCAGACAGCGTAGCTGATTAAGACTTCAGATTGAATATACTGACTGAAAGCATCATCATCTTGCTGGAAGCTTTAGTCAGAATCTGGTCACAGAGCTCTAGGGCAAATGTTATAAAAGCGTCTTAGAAATTCTGCCATGTACACAAATCTGTTTCCTTTGCTTGTCTTACACGGAGTTAGCTGTTCTACTTCAAAAAACAACCACAAGGGCCACGAATTTTCAGGCCTTAGAAAAAGTTTCAAACACTTCTTGGATAAAAGAAATCAGTTATTCAGACAGTTTTACTACTCAAAGTATTTTTGCAATGCTGCTGAGTTCTCCCTAACCCATAAAATGATTCCACTTACACAGGGAATGTTAAGAAACGGTTAAGAAATAAGACTTTCTGGCAGAAACAATGTAATCATGTTGGCCGTTTCTGACAGAAGTTACTTACATAAGGTTGTTTTCTCTATTGCTATTCTTTCAGGCAAAGTTTCAAGCGGTGTTGGCTGAATTTTTGCAGGGGTGTATGTGTTTAAAGGAACTTTTCGTCCTGACAGTGGGATCATGTAAGATGGAGAAGCTGAAACGGGGAAGGGAAGACACATGACATTAGTAACAAAAAATATTCTCACTCGAGCAAAAAGTCACAAATAGTAGACCTCTGCCCAGCAACAGACATGCTACAGTTACACAACCAGCAGCTCGGCTACTGACTTTTCACTCATGTCAAAAGGTCACAGCATGACAAACCATCGAGTCCAATCCTCATGCCAGAGGAAGTTCACCTACAGCAAGTTGCACAGGATGGCTTTCAGGTGGGCTTTAAATGACTCCAGAGACAGAGACTCCACCACCTCTGGGAAGCCAGTTCCAGTGGACCACCACCCTCAACAAGACTAAGTTCCTCCTCATGTTTAGATAGAACTTCTCATTTTTACCTCACTAAGCAGCACAACTTCATGATGCTATGGCTGCCACGCCAAATTTCAGTGTCAGCTGCCTTGCAGCAAGTCTAGCAAAAGCATTACTACTTCTCATAGGTTATTAAGATTGCAGTGGAATAGGCATTTAGTTCAAAATGCCTATGAAAAAAGCATAGAATCATAGAACCAAGCAGGTTGGAAGAGACCTCCAACACCATCCAGTCCAACCTAGCACCCAGCCCTATCCAATCAACCAGACCATGGCACTAAGTGCCTCATCCAGGCTTCTCTTGAACACCTCCAGGGACGGTGTCTCCACCACCTCCCTGGGCAGCCCATTCCAATGCCAATCACTCTCTCTGCCAACAACTTCCTCCTAACATCCAGCCTAGACCTCCCCTGGCACAACTTGAGACTGTCGCCTTGTTCTGTTGCTGGTTGTCTGGGAGAAGAAACCAACCCCACCTGGCTACAACCTCCCTTCAGGTAGTTGTAGACAGCAATGAGGTCACCCCTGAGCCTCCCCTTCTCCAGGCTGCACACCCCCAGCTCCCTCAGCCTCTCCTCACACAGCTGTGTCCCAGGCCTCTCACCAGCTTTGTGGCCCTTCTCTGGACACATTCCAGTATCTCAACATCTCTCTTGAACTGAGGAGCCCAGAACTGGACACAGGACTCAAGGTGTGGCCACAGCAGTGTTGAGTACAGGGACAGAATAACCTCCCTTGTCCTACTGGCCACACTGTTCCTGATATAGGCCAGGATGCCATTGGCTCTCCTGGCCACCTGGGCACATTGCTGGCTCATCTTCAGTTACCCCCAGGTCCCTCTATGCCTCACTGCTCTCCAGCCACTCTGTCCCCAGCCTTTAGCACTGCTTGGGGTTGTTGTGGCCAAAGTGTACATACAATACATTGTTCTCTCCACCTTCCGAATGTTACAGGGAAACAGAAGGAGGGCAAAGCACCTGTGCCCTCAATTCTATCAGGTCTAATTTCCAACCACTCTTTCGCAAAAAGGTGACAAAAAAAGCACTAGAAAATTATGAGTTTCTTAAAAATATTTTTTTTGGCTTGTGCAGTCTAAATTCTGAGCTGATTTTGAAGATATACTTACAAACCAGTAAAACCATTTGAATAGCTGTGAATTTTAAAATACCTTAGTCAGAGTTCTTTTTCAGTAACATCAGATTTCTTAACTTGTTTATCTTCTCAGATAAAGAGCTCACCTTATCAAATTAGCTACTGATTAAAATCAAAACTGCATAAAATTAAAGCAGAAAAAAATACTGTAACAAAAAAAATAACAGCTAGGTAATGTTTGTGTCAGTACTAGCAAGTATAGGTTTTCTGATGTAAGTTGAGTGCTCCTCAAGAAGAATGATTTTCAACCAGCTGATACATGAATTAAAAGGATCTTTACATGTGGTAAATCTGTCCTAAATGAAACTAATTCCAAAGACACAGCAGTACTATCACAATGGGAAGTAATCCCAGAGGAACACAAATAGATAGAACATGCACTTCAAGATCACTTAAACATGCAGCACAAACTACTAACTATCAGAAAGGAACTTCAGAGATTAAATCCCAGGTAATAAACAGTTTTAAGGTATAAAAGGCTTGTAAAAGGCAACACTGTTCTGCTGATGTTACTGCCAGTAAACAGTACAGTGCCAAGCTGGAAATAATGCATGTCCACTACAATTCATTCAGCTAACACTGAACAACACAGAGAAGCTCTTAATGGGGGGAAATAAACAATTTCATTAAATCTTTAATGCCTGTCAAACAGAGATGTTATTCGAATGATATCTAGACAATATTTAACAATTTAAAATTAACATAAAACTACAAAATAAAACCAGTACATGTCTCCTGTAGATTCTCCCTTGATGGAGCAGCAACAGAGGCAAGAAATTCATCCACCTGCTTCAAAGACAGAGAGTTGTGTAGAGTTTCCAAAGGGCAAATAGAAGGCACCATGGAATATAGTTCAAAACCTGAAAGAAAAACAATTTAAAAAAGAGATTTCTAAACACAAGACAAGATTTAATCTATTGCAGAGCCAAGCATTTATGCATTATAAAAAAAAAAAAAGAAGTAGTCATTTAAAATCAGCATGTGCAAATCCTGGACACTAAATATTATAGGCATTGGAACAAGATGTACCAATTTCCAGGAAGAACTAAACTAAGGGTACCCTGTAACATACCATGGGATACAAATCCCACATGCATATAAAGTGGTCTTCAAACATTACAGCTGTCCTCTCTCCCAAATCAGTTAATGAAAGATAACTTTCCTCTAAGACACACTTAGTAAATAATTTAAAGGTAAAAGAAGTCAGGAAATAGTATTTCTCTTACTCAATTCTCATATCTGGCACAACAGTAATTAGATAACTTATTCATGCAAATAAAATAGGATAGCTGCATTGTCACACAGCTGTGTTAGAAAATGAGCTAAAATTGCTACAGTTTCCAAGAAATAAATTTGCAGAATTGACGTTCTATCATCTTCAGTATTCTGTGAAAACAAACTGTTGCTTTCAATATCAAAGGAAGACCACTGTTAGCAATTCTGTTCCCTGAGGTTACATGCTTATCTCTGTATCACATATTTGCACCTACCTTTGTGCACTTAAAAGCAGTACTTAAAAGACTATAGGTTTCATATGATATAACAGGTAAGTATAGCAACCCAAAATCTAAAAATTCATTGGACTTTGCTTCTCTACAGTAGTCTTAATCATACACCAACCATGCATATCCATATTACTATCATACTAAAAAGCATGTCAACATCTTGGTTGAAAAAAAATAGTTCTCTAAAGTGATGCAAGTTTGATATCTCAATGAAGAGCTCTTCATTCAATTGCATTGCAGAAGAGAAAAGTATGTCCATCAGTGTTGTCAATATACAGCTGTAGCATTACAACTTTGCAATTCAGTACTGTAAATTTACGGTTGCTGAATTTAATTTAAGTTATGTAAGTGAAGAAACAGTAGTAAATGATGTTTATAATTTTGCTTCAAGGTACATTTACTGGAAACACCATTTTGACTACAAACTATCCCCTCCCCTAAAATAATAAGCATTGTTATTCCTGTGATACTCAGCATTGCCCTTTCACTCCCCATTTAGTGCCTTGCATAGACAAGTAACTAAAACAAAATGTCAGCTCCCTAGCATCTGTATTTATATTTGTATCTACCTCATATTCAGCTGCAGTGTATTACAAATGAATGTTGCATGTCATGGAAACTTTGTTTTCATGTACAAAAATAAAAACTTTGTTTTCATGGACAAAAGAAAAATCATCACGTACTTAATGTCTAGGTTTCCTATAAAGGCAGTAGCTAAGCTTCAGTGTAAGCACTAAGATGTTTGGCATACATATTAATAACCAAAATGACTATGCATGCATGCAAAGCGCAAACCCTTTCTTTGCATTACAGTGAAATGTAAGAGTTACCTCTTTACCCTGACAGAAAAGTCACCATCACTCCAATGAGCATTAACTTCTTTAATTTTGCAAATAAGGGTGGGACAATGTCAGGTTAACTTTTCAATAACTATTGCTGATACAGGGCAGTATTACAGAAAACCAGAAAGGAATTTCAAAACACATCCATGTCCCATTAAAGAAAAACAGATTTTTTTCTTCTTTTGTTTCAGTAGTTCCCCCTCCATAAGTTTTTGTTCAGTTTTGAGAACTCTGCTCTCAGCCATATCTCAGCACATTGTTGCACTCTCTTTGCCTTAGGGATATGACTTAAAATATACCCTAGAATCTATCTGCAGTGTTTTCATTGAATATTTAATCATAAATATTTTATGATATTACAAGAAATAAATTTGAGTTTTAATAATTAAGAAGCCTGACATTATCCCTTAAAAAATGCATTTTTTTGTAAACTAACAGTCTTTGAACTCCAGCTGTGTTTATTCTTAAGGCACTGTCCCACTCAAAAAACCCAAGACAATGAAAGGGTTAACGCAGCATTTCAAAAAGCCACCCTGTTGTCTTACATTTAAATGCTATAGAGACATACCACGGGAGCCTAGAAATTCCACACAGGTTATGGACCAGCACCTAAAGAGGTGTGGGTGTTCTGCACACAGGCCCAGAAAATAAGGTAAAGCATTGTCAGAAGATACTTGTTTCACCATGTTCCTTGAACTAAAGATGGGGGGTAGTCTGAAATGAGTTAAGAGGATGTGGTAACAACATAAACAAGAACAGAGTGAAAGGGAGAAGGAGAATCAAAATGATAGTCTAGAGGACAGACAAAACGACATCAGTATGTTTGTATGTTAGTAGAGAAACCTTGGAAACCTGCAATACACTTAGGTTTCATAGGAGCTCAAACAGCATGCACAAGTCTTGTAAGAGATGGGTGGTAATACTGCTGTATTAAATGAATCTGATCAATGCATCTGTTAGAATCAATTTAGATCCTTTTTCTAAGAGAAGGTAGTCACAAGAAAGATAGTGTTAAGCAGAACAGAAAGTAAGTGTATTATTAAACACTGATAACACAAATGAAGTTCTTACTTTCTGACCTTTTATGTTTTGGAAACATTACTTGGTTTTGGTCTAAAGATTAAAAGCAGACTTCCAAATTTATTGTTTGAAACAGGACACCAGAACTGGCGCTTTAGGTCAAACAGAATCTTAACATTATTAACTGAGCCCTACTATAGCAGCTTCACTTCAAGAGGCACTGCAGTGCAAAAACTCACTATGGATTCCAAATAAATGTAATAAAGGACAACTTGCATCTACCAAAGCCAAACAAAATGACATTGGTTTTAACCCTGTTTCTAAGCTGATTGATTTTGAATCTAACTTGAAAATGCTGATGATTTCCACTGCAGTTTCAGTAATATTACCATCACTGTCCTCAGCCAGCAGTCATGCACTTTTTAAAGCTTGCTACTAAGAAATCTGTAAAAGCTACACTAAAAGCTGGTGAATACTGAAGACTGAGCTTTCACAAACAGTATACATTTTGGGCCTATCTAATCATGTGGAATGTTAGACACAGAATGTTTTACTGCAGAAGGAAAAGACATACCTCTGTCCTATGTGTTAAACCACATTTTTGTGGTAACTATGGTAGACTGAAGACAAGTTAACCCTCACTCCTGAAGTTCAAGAGGTCAACGTAAGCAACAGGTAGCTCTCTTGCTGTGATTTTTAGTGCAATATTTAAGTATTTTGCATATCTGATGAACAAAGAAGTATGACAAGATAAAACATTTTTTTCCTCCCATGATAAATACAGCATTTTAGCAGGAATGGAACCAAAGCTTTGGCTTTGGATTTTTAATTTAGCATCTTCTTCAAGAAGATAGTAATAAACTCCAGTTGTCATTTCAGTGCTTTATTTTAGAATCAGGAGGCTCAGGGAAGACAGCTCAGCAGAAGAAAGACAAAGAAGAAGTGGCAGCTATCAAGAACTGTATGCCCAACAAAGATCAGATTTAATTCTGTTTTTATCTTGCACCATACAGTTTGATCACACAAGAAATTGTGAAGAGTAATTTGTTATGGAAATGATGGTTAACGATAGCACTTCAATTTTTTCAAGGATCTTTGCAAGGAATGAATTTTGATGTATTTATACTAATGGAGGGATTCAGGATATCTAATGATTACAAATATATTTGGAGTTGTGCTTAAGTTAGGAACGACAGATGGCTGGATGATACTGTACACCCCGTATTTGAAATAAAAATAAAAGGGATGAAGCAAGGAACTTTTTGGTTTGGTTTTTTTGTTTGTTTTTGTTTTTGTTTTTAAAATAAAAGCAAAACGTACCATTGGTTGGGTGTCGAGCAAATGAGATAGAAAACCTTTTAACAGCAGAACCGCGTGTGGTGTCTGAGAAAGAGAAAAACAGGTACCTGAAATTTGTAACAGCTATCAAAAGAGGGACATTTTAAAAAAGGAAAGGAAGAAGAGAGAAAAAAGGATGAGAAGGTATTAGAACTGAGTATCATGCAGAAGAGACCAAGGAAAAGGGCTAAAATCTAAATAGAGTTAAGAAGAAGAAAATTTGTTTTGTTGGTAACTACAAGATGTGTAATGAAGTGTATGAAAACAAGCAGAATGAGCTGGTGGTTCTGGCATACAAAGTTATATCAGGTTAGGAGTTGAACACTGAGTTGTGAATTGGAGGAGGGGGGGAAAATAGCCTGAATACTGTTTCACCTCGGAGTTGTAAAGGTGTGGTTTGGCATCATTACATTCTAAAATATAGTATGAGAGTTTCTTCTCTACCCCAGATTATCCCAAACTGAAAACTTCCTTCTCCTTTGGAATAGAAATCCCACCCAAAAATGGTCAGGAATCCTAAAACTGTCATCATCAGTATTTACCTAATTAGTTTATTATTTATTCCATTCTTTCTGCATGCTCTAAGTAATTTATTACATTCCAAGATCAGGAAGTAATGATAAAACCCTAAGCTTAAAATGAGAAATTAATTCCAAATCCAAAATTTTATTTCACTTAGAAAATGGACTTGCTGAAATCTCCTGGCAGGCATCACAAGTCTGTGATCTAGTTCAAGAAAGAAACAGGAATTAACTGTGCTATTAATTTAAAAATAAGCAAGCTATGGGCTACAAAGAAACAATAGAAACTCATACAACTAATATTAAGGCAAAGGATTCTAGGATTCCATTAAAATCACTAACCTAGGATTTATCTTTAGAAGCTTAAAGTGGCACATGGGTTTGTGCGTGCATGTGCGAGAGTGTGCACATACCATCTATGAAGCCAGAAGAAGTCAGCTTTTTACGATGAGTACGAGCATAATCCTGTAGGTTAGGTGCACTTGAAGAACCCCCGAGCACTGAGGTGCTAAACAGGCCCGCACAGTGAGACCCTGATGGGAGTTAGAGAAAATACATACAACAACCAGGTGTTCGTCCATTCACATTGGGGATGCATGCAGCATGCAAGCACATGGCTCTTACCACACAAAAGGCAGCTTTTGGCAGTGCCTTGGACAGGTTCACAATATGCTTGTAATGTCAGAGTGGTGCTTGTAAGCTGAAACTATCATAATTTATTGCGCTTCTACTCATGACACAGCACCCTCTGCTATGTGTGCAAAGAGAGGACTGGCAAAGTGTGTTCTTGTCCTGTTTTCACTTTTAGTAAAGAAAAATTACCAGTTAGCGTCAATGTAAATATAACCAAAACAACAAAATAAAACCAAGATGATGATGATGTTATCGTTTTAAAACCTGCATTTCTGAAGCAAAATATAAACTGGAAACGTATTGCTCATGGATTTAATCCAAGTCAAATCAACCTCTGACAAGATGCAATGAATTAATTATTCCTGCATTTCCACTGAATATGAAAATAACTGACCCAACAAAGTTATCCTAATTAGAAACACCCTATTTGTATTTCACTAGCAGTGTTACAAACTGATTAAGACCTAAAAGTTCCATCAAGTTTAGCCTGACTTCCTTTCCTGAAAAGACTTTTGTAGATATCCATGCAAGTGAGAGCCGTTAGGGTGGGATTTTTAGCGACCGAGAGTCACACAAAGAAAAGTAACTTCTATAATCATCAACCATAAACAGAACTTGCATGCAACAATGAACAAAATAGGAAAAATGTTGCCATATTTTTCCTTTATTTTTTGCTACTAGTTGAAAGGAGAAGTCAGGATTTATCCTTTGCATTCTAGATTAGTAGCCAACTTTTTCTGGAACTTAATTATCTGTCCTGTATATAACCTTTCATAGAATGGCTTGAGTTGGAAGGGACCTTAAAGATCATCTGGTTCCAACTCGCTCTGCCATAGGCAGGGACATTCATTACTTTCAACGAACTGGTGAAGGGAAACATTACTAGCACATGTGACCAATCATAGCCAAAATAAACTGGTGCCTGGTCTGTGGCAAAAGCCTTTCACACCAAATGTAAATACCTTCATCTACACATAGAAATACATCAACTTCTACAAGCCATATTGTGTCACACATTGTCAAAAGAAAAGCTGATCAACTTTAGCAAGCACACAATAAAAAGAAGACCAAAACATGACTTAACTAAGAGCACCTGATGTATGCATTTTACTAATGGAAAAATATAACAGGGGGAAAAACATTACTGGAATATTAGACATACAAAAATTGCAGATTTTTCTAAAGAAAGGAAAAGCTACTTCTAAGATTATGCATATAGCTTATCCATTTTCTACACTTTTTCACATGAAAAGACACAAAGGGAAAAAAAAACCCACAATATTGGTTTACAGTAGTGAAAGATTTTGTATTTTCTGCATATCAGTCATATGTATGCCTGTGTCCAAGAAGCAACATAAAAGCACCACCTGACTTAAAACGAGTTTGAAACAACTCATGGCATTATAGCATTAATTATTCCAATGCTGAAAGGAAGAAAATGATTTTAGGAGAGGGAATATGTACAAATCAAGAAACTTGAGGTTTGTTCCCCATCCCCTTACCCTGGGTAAAGCACCTTCAATTCCATCAATTGCCCACAGTACGAAATGCTAATTTTCATGAAAATCGTTTTAACGGTTTCCAGTGCAGGCCATTTCAGTTCAAAAGCTTCTTGCAAAACCCAAAAACTCAGTCATGAACTACACTATCTTAAAAAAGAAAAAAAAAAATCTAAGTTTTGTTAAAAATAATCCTATGTACCTGTTGGGAGCAGCACAGTCAGTAGTGTGAACAGTATCAAACGGTTTGCTCTTTCAAGTGACAATTTATCTAACAGCTTCTGCTGCAGAAAAAACTTCCAGTTCATAGGCGGACACTCAGCATATATTATTAATGAGTACAATTGGGTCCTATCAATATAAAAGCCATTTAAAGAATGTACAGTTGTACAGAACAACAGGCAGATGAAAAGCTTCCAACGCCAAACAAATTTCAATTGTAGGCACATACCTAGACCACTCTGCTTTTGTTCCAGAATAGTTCTTGGCGTTCTTAAGTTACTATTGCTTTCTGATAGGACCTGGATATAAAAAACAGAAAAATAAGGGAAAGTAGGACGGCAGCATGAAATGTCCACTTAACTTGATAGAGCAGCCTGTTTCAGACAGACGAGTGTTAATAAGCTGTATGATAAATGTTAGTAAAAATACAGAAAAGAAACATGAAAGATCATGCAACATCCCCTTCTGAAGGGAGTTCATTTCACATACGAGTTCCTTGCAATGATGTGGTGCAAAGCAAGCATTCAGAATGAGAAGGGACACAGACCAAGACTGATGTGAGAACAGACATTTGAGACATTTTCTTTAATTTTACCAAATGCACTCGCCTAAACTGCGCCTGTATTGAAAAAAAGGAGGAGAGGGAAGGAAAGACAGACAAGCTATTGAGGACACCATACAATCACTGATCCATGCACGGGCTCAATCAGCGTAATCTTCAGATGCTCACAGCCTTTATCAATACAATTTTTTTTCCAGTGTAAGTAGTTGTAGGATTTTCCACAATAAAAAGACATTATGAAAATTTTCAAAGAAAAAGGACATGGTTAACAGAACACCATCCATTGCCATTCGTGTAAGCAATATTTTGATAATCTTTAGGCTTCAGTGGTACTTTAAAAAAAACAATAAAGTCCTACCTTTCTCCCCCCCAGTATTGAGAAAAATGTTCAAAATATTGCACAAGTCAATGGATGATGTACTATGTTGGGATTTCAGATACCTCCTGATACAGAAGGCAAGAATTATTAGTGTTAGAGTTTATTCCCTGCAGTAGTTAATACCAGGCCACTGAAAATATGATATGTGCAAAACAAGTTTTGAATACCAATATGAAGTACCAATTAAATTATTTGAAGGGTATTGCTTGCAATTAATACAATTTTTTTTTCAATTTGCCTACCACCAAATTAAGCAATGCTGTTTTTAAAGTCTTAAAGGACAACTAAACCAAAGCAGAAATCTGTTTCATTAGGCAGTAGACTAAGTCTTTTTTTACTGTGGTAACATTTGCAATTCCTATAAAGAAATCACATTTTTAGGAAAACATGTAATAAATACATTCAGTGGAAAAAACATGCACTTGCTCTTTTTCCCCCAGACATTCTCGGGAAGCAATAGTAAGAAGTGGAAGAATTTCCTTCAAATGTAATCCATAATAAAGGATTAGATGTCCTTAAAGACAGTTGGTTGTTGCTTGGAATGCATAATAATGTTTAATGAAGTAAAGTTTAAAAACCTGTTGCCATGAGCCAAAAATACTGGATGTGAAAGCCAATGATTTAGGGGAGACAGGGGAAGAAGTGATTTGTTCCCCTGATCTGCGTCTTCGACGCCCAGTACCCACACCACTGGTATAATGCAGCCAGGTACCAATACACTCTGGGCTAGACACACTCAGGGGGCTCTCTTCCTGGAAGTGAGAAAGGGGGCAAAAAACAGCAAAGCATGCAAAGTTAGATTCAACAGAGCCAAATGAACAGAAAAGAAACAAAACTCAATCTGCTTGCACCCTTTTATATATTGCTTTTAAAACTATTAAACAGTGAACGGGGAAAAGTAATACTACAATATGAAGAATTTAGCAACTCCACTTAACTCTTATAATCAAATTCTGTCTTATAATATCACAATCAAATTTCTGGTACACTAATTATTAGGTATGAGGAAAAAAAAGTAGTTGTTGTCAATGACTGATTCATAATTTTACGAATTTCCCACATGTTGGAAACAGAACATCTATTATCCTTGGTATACTGTTTAATAGTTTTCCCCCTTTAAGTACATTAAAACTTCCTATTTATTACTTCATAGTTTTGATTTCTAGTCTGTAACCTTCCCCAAGAGATACTCATTTTTAAAACTGCATTTGAGAGTTTACATCTGATTCACTGGTAGCAGCACTGACCTGACTGGTAGCCTTATAAAAAAAATCCTAAATATTACCTGATGATGGATGCCTACTAAGACTTTAAGGGAGGACAGTGTCAGGCCAAGAGTCCCCCATGCCCTACACATCACTGTTTGCCATTAATACTCAACATTTAGCAATACAGAATTTGGTGTCCAATGCTGATGAGCCTTTTTTTCTGGTTTTAATGTTAGAATCCTTTCTAATGTTGGGTTTGGGGTTTTTTTTTTGCTATTTTAATGACCTAATCACTGATTAAGACTTCCATGTAATCTCACACCTGACAGTGCCCTTTCATCTGAATGGACATAGGTTAAGAGAGAATTGCCTTACAGGGGAAAACCAAAACCAAAACCAAAACACCAAAGGGAAAAAAAAAAACACAACCAAAACCAAAATGAAAACGACAACGACTTTCAAGGCAGCTGCAGTTTAAGTTGCAATCACTTTTTTCTTTAATGCTCTGAAATATCATGTGCTTTAAACATTCCAAATACCAGTTTTGCAGATTTCAGTAGGCCAGATGAAAACTTCCCATTTCAGTTTATCAAAAAAAGTTTCAAAGTGTGTTTTTTTTTAATCACTTCAATTTACTTTCTTGCAGCAAGCAAAGAAACACTGCTGACCCTCTGAACATAAATTACCTGCACATTAAAATTTTGTCTATTATGCTCTTGATGCTTTCTAAATGTAACTTCCACATAATTTATGAAAATTAAATTGAGGAAAGTTTGAAGTAGTAGACTGTTAAGCTGTATGTAAACTCTTAACTAGGAGGGGAGTTTGCATGATCATAGTTGAAACAGCTTTTAAAAATCAAAAATATTGATGTTGTGAGCATTTGTTTGTGATAAAACTTGGAAATAGAAAATGTAAGACATTCACATTTGTTATTTCTGTTACTTTATGGAAGTCATGTGAAGCTATACAGATATCCTTCTAAAAGGGAACCATGCATCTTTTTCTATCCAGGCTACTAACAAACAAGTCTCTTGCAAATCTGTAATAGTTTTATTGCATTCAAACAGCCCATTCCCCACACAAACATGAAAGGAAAAGCTTTTGGTGTGAATCTTCATTTCTGATGGTTTTAAGCAACTGAAAATGAGGCAATTAGAAGCTGTTAGTTTGCTTCTAGCAGTAATATCACAGAAGTGCCACTCTGCACCACCTGAAGCTTTGTCACTCAGTGTACAAATAGTATCAGTGATACTGCTGTACGTGCCCTCACCTCTGTGACATTAAAGCTGATTAAAGCCGTATCTGTGAAGCACACCTAGATGTCATGGCCTTCAAGACAGGAGACTAGACTGCTCAAGATGTTATCTAAAGCACTCATGAGACACAAACCCCACCCACTTAAACAAAAAACCCAAACAAACCAAACTCCCCCCCAGACCTACAAAATTTCCAGTTTATTCTCTTACCTTCAAATGCTTGACAAGTGGAGTCACTTTCACCCCACATGAAAGCAAATATAGCAAAGGACATGCCTTTCACCTCCTGTACCCCACCCCCACTCCCAATCCCTCCTTCCCCTCTCAGCATGATCACCAGGGAGGTTTGCTTAATTTCCAATAGCAGCTCTCTTGTAAGGATGAATACAAAAATCTGTTTATGTTAGAGTAAAGATGTAGATATAGATTGAAAAAGTCTTCCTTTTCAAACGTTGGCTTTTCTAAAATGACTTAAAAAAAAAATAAATCTTATCACAAAATAACAATTTATCTTTAGAAAAAAAAATAATCCTGCAGACAAACTACTGCCATGGAGGATTTCTCACAGAATAAGAGCAACCCTTTTTTGAGGCATAAAATCATGTCATACGTGTAAATCAAAAGCAGAATTACATTCAGGTTTTTGTTAAAACAAAGAGATCATTTCTGACAAAGACATTATCTCGAACATAAACACTTACTTCAACAGAACCAATCTTCCTGGATCTCGGAAGTGGTGACTTTCTGTGTATGTGAATTGGGTCTGATACCATTGGCTTGAACATCACTACTGACCGATCTGTTTCATCTCTTTTAGGCACGTATGCCTCTTCATCACTATCATTTCTGTGAGAGGTTTTCTTCAAGCCATCATTCTACAAACAATACATAAATCATTTTCACTTCAGCTGCGCACCTTGCAACACGCAGATGGAAGTAACTGTTAAACAAAACTTCTGCATAAGCATAAAGCAAGCTGATCTTAAAAATACAAGATGTAAGTCACCTATCATTGAAGATACTGCTGTAGACTTGTAATAATCTACTGCATATGACAGTGCAGTCCTAACCAAGGACCCTGTTTCGTCTAATGTATCTTAGTCGAATCACATGTAGACACATTAATAAAATCTTTGCTCCACAACTCAACAGTTTCAGCCAAGCTTCTCTTTCTTAAAATGCAGGTGGTAAATCCACAGGCCTGCCCCACAGACCAATCCTTTCTCAATGATCTGTATTCATAAACATGCCAAACTACCTTATTTTCCTAAACATTTCTTTCAGCTGCCAGAATATCACTGATCAACAGTGATGTTGTCAATATTACTCTTCTTTCAATGAGTATTTTATTTTTCTAGCAAAAAACTTGGGAAAGCCACAGAGATCAAAATTACCTGTGTCCATCACCTCAGTGTCCATTCAAAATGGAGAAGGACATTGTGACTATCCAATATTTTATCAGACTTTTTTCTACCTAAAATAAAAATAACTTTTTTTTTTTTTTAAACCAAATCATGTCTTAGTGTTCATTTTAGATGTGTCCACATAGGAAAAAAACCCAAACTTTCGCTTTAAAGAAAGTGCAATTATTACTTCTCTGGAGGCAGGTCTGTATCCATATCCAGCTGGTAAATTCTTATCTTCTTCACAGCCTTTTGCTCCTGGACTAAAGTGCAGCTCTACGTGGAAACGTTCTTCTGAAGAAAGTTCCTGAAAGAAAATTATAAAAATAAGTTTACACTTAAATACACAGCTTAGCATTACTCATTTCTGAAGATATTTAAGCATTTTAAATACCTTGTTTGGATCCTCATAAAGCATGATAACAATCTGTGTCATGTAATTGAGTTCATTGACAACGTTTAAATAATCCATAGCTCGTTTCCATTGTTCATCTTTTGATTCCTTATGAAGAGGGAGGAAAAAAAAATTAAAAACTAACAAATAAACCTCAGAGGTTATCTTTAAAAGGACTGATGATTTTCCATTTTCCCCATTTACATGGATTTTACATTCACAACAGAATTATGAAGCTTTTTAAGGGTAAAGAAGAAACAGAAATACAATCAGAAAAAAACCAAGGGACTTAAAATTATTAATCAAATAAATGAAAAGTAGAGATCAGAACTTTTTTCTTGTTTTGTTTCATTGTATCTTTCACATTCTTTTGCCAGTGATGATCTATGTTTTATAGATAGAGGTACTTTTAAACTCTCAAGACAGGAATTGTTCAATTTGCAATAAACTTCTTTCGACTACTATATTGTGGAAAATGTTTCTATGTATCCCTCTACCAGCCAAACAGTGTAAATGAAGTTTTCTAGCATATAAAGGAAATATAACCATCACACATATCAAACTACTAAAAAACACAGAATCACAGAGGCTGGAAAAGACTCCCGACATCATCAAGTCCAGCCTATAACTTAACATCACAACATCACCTAAACCATGTCACCAAGTGCCATATCCAACCTTTTCTTAAAGACCTCCAGGGATGGTGACTCCACCACCTCCCTGGGCAGTCCACTCCCATGTCAAATCACCCTTTCCATGAGGAAGTGCTTCCAAAGATCCAACCTAACTGTCCCCTGATGCAGCTTAAGACCATGCCCTATTGTCCTGTCACCAGTTGTCTGGGAGAAGAGTCTGACCCCCACTTGACTACGACTTCCTTTTAGGTAGTTGCAGAGAGAGATAAGGTCCCTCTAAGTTTCTTCTCCAGGCTAAACACCCCCAGCTCCCTCAGCCTCTTCTCATAAGACTTTCTCTCCAGCCACCTCACCAGTCTCATCACTCTCCTCTGGACCAGCTCCAGCATCTTGATATCCTTCTTGAAGTGAAGAGGTTCAGAGCTGCACACAGTACTCCAGGTGAAGCCTCATCAGTGATGAGTACAGGGGCAGAATTACATCCCTAGTCCTGCTGGCCACATTATTCCTGATACAGGCCAAGATGCCATTGGCCTTCTGCACCACCTGGGCACACTGCTGGCTCATGTTCAGATAAATATTTACCATTTTTCATGCTATAAAAAGACTGTAAGATATACAACAGAACACACCGATGGAACTCAGCACTACTTTAAAGAGCATGCTGATTTCCACCAACGCAATTTGAAATACATCTCTGCACCTACAGTAGGAAATTAAATGTTTGAAAAAGTGCAATGAATTTTAAAGCCGCTTCAGGAAAGTAAGCTTTCAGCTGGCAAAACTTTAGTAAGATTGAGTACTTTAAGTTCATCTAAAAAATACCAGGGATTTAAAAGAAAATGTGTTTAACTCACATCACATAAGGCACCGTAACGGAGGGTGGATAACAGGGAGTGGACGTGACTCTCGCTGGTGAAATACAGCCGTGTCCGAACGTGGCGTTCAGGGGACATAACGCCCCTGGAGTAACTTCAAACAAATAACACAAAGATCTTACTAGGCCATAATGAGATGTGTGTCCATTTTAGAAACAGCTGTCAATAAATAAACGAATCATACTTTTCAAACCACTATGAGCTGATATTTCAAATCTGAAACCTATGCAGTATCTCCATTAGGCTTTATGGAAGTGAATGGAACCATGTAAAAAAGACTTACAGAGGGTGAAGTTTATTTACAGTGTCATCATCTTGAGTTCTCTGAAGGTCAGAACGGATTTTTCTAACCAGAGGAGTGCAGTAACCTTTGGCAATCTCTAGTTTCTCAGCCTTTGAAATACCATATTCCTGCACAAGAAGAAACTGACTTTTAAAATTCAGTCAAAGATTACAATGCCTTCTAATTGGTTGATACATATTAAAACAAACTAGCCATCTATTACTGTGATCTGACTACAAATTCTTCTGTTTAATATGTTTTATTATATTACTTATACCTCTTCAAGCAGTAAACTGTTTTCCTTTTTGCTGTTTGATTTGGCACAGAGAAACAGTTTTTCATTCAGCAGTTACACCACAAAAGCAGATTCACATTCTGGTATGATGAAGTCCTTTATCTTAAGCAGAACATCTCAGGAATCTACCCCCAGCCTGCCCTAGATGCAGATATTTCCTCTCACCTGATTTCAAACAAATTTTCTATTTGTTGAAAACAGAGAGTAAAGAGACACAGGTGCATTACCTATTTAATATGCTTATCTTAGTCCACAGCAAACCATCCCACAGGAGATCCCTTTCCCTCAAGTAAAACTGAAAATGGTAATTAAATACAACAAATATTTTATCTGTTAGAGCAGCTATGATATTTAAAAACATGCTCCAGAATCATCACTCTTCATGCTGTATGTCAAATGAAGATGCTCTCATCTTTATGATGGATCACCTGCTTACCCTAGAAAGCAATGTGAGCACTTTCCCTTCACATTACACAACCTTACGAAGTTTTCTTTGTTTTAATTCCTTCAGCATGTATCCTCTTGTTAACCTAATCTTCTCTTACAGTATTCAAAACTGAAGATTGACAGGCCTGTGCAACACAACACAGTACTGTCATTGTCCTCCTTGCTCTCAGGGAATTCGAGGACAGAAAGACATTCCCTCACTTGCTGCATACACTACAGGTGGTAAATCACAAGAGTGCTCTGTACCTGTATAGAATAGAAGTGTTCATAGAATCAAGCAGGTTGGAAGAGACCTCCAACACCATCCACTCCAACCTAGCACCCAGTCCTGTCCAATCAACAGGCCACAACAACCCCATGCAGAGATACAGGCTGGGGTCGGAGTGGCTGGAGAGCAGCCAGACAGAGAGGGATCTGGGGGTACTGATTGATACCCGCCTGAACATGAGCCAGCAGTGTGCCCAGGTGGCCAAGAGAGCCAGTGGCATCCTGGCTTGTATCAGGAGTGGTGTGGTCAGCAGGAGCAGGGAGGTCATTCTGCCCCTGTACTCTGCACTGGTCAGACCACACCTCGAGTACTGCGTTCAGTTCTGGGCCCCCCAGTTTAGGAAGGACACTGAGATGCTTGAGCGTGTCCAGAGAAGGGCGACGAGGCTGGTGAGAGGCCTTGAGCACAAGCCCTACGAGGAGAGGCTTAGGGAGCTGGGGTTGTTTAGCCTGGAGAAGAGGAGGCTCAGGGGTGACCTTATTGCTGTCTACAACTACCTGAGGGGTGGTTGTGGCCAGGAGGAGGTTGCTCTCTTCTCTCAGGTGGCCAGCTCCAGAACAAGAGGACACAGCCTCAGGCTGCGCCAGGGGAAATTTCGGCTCGAGGTGAGGAGAAAGTTCTTCACTGAGAGAGTCATTAGGCACTGGAATGGGCTGCCTGGGGAGGTGGTGGAGTCGTCGTCCCTGGGGCAGTTCAAGGCAAGGTTGGATGTGGCACTTGGTGCCATGGTCTAGCCTTGGGCACTGTGGTAAAGGGTTGGACTTGATGATCTGTGAGGTCTCTTCCAACCTTGGTGATACTGTGATACTGTGATACTGTGATACTGTAACTAGACCATGGCACTAGGTACTTCGTCCAGTTGTTTCTTGAAGACCTCCAGGGACAATGACTCCACCACCTCCCTGGGCAGCCCATTCCAATGCCAATCACTCTCTCTGCCAACAACTTCCTCCTAACATCCAGCTTATACTTCCCTCGGCACAACTTGAGACTGTGTCCCCTTGTTCTATTGCTGGTTGCCCGGCAGAGGAGACCAACCCCCAGATGGCTACAACCTCTCTTCAGGTAGTTGTAAGACGGCATTGAGGTCATCCCTGAGCCTCCTGCAGCAACGTCTGGGGAAAACTTTAGTCTGTTTTGTCCTGTTACTGCAAAGCACTTACATGTCCTGCAGCCTCCAATATATAACAGCTAGTCTGAGCTTAAAAGCCAGTGATATATGAAATTAAATTGTCTGCTTCTGGCCTGAAATTCCATGAAACTTAATATGTACATTTTTATCAGGGAATGTTAGCATTCTGAAGCAGCAGAAAGTTATTTTGAAATTTAAATTGCTTAAGATAAGTGTGATTAAGATTAGCTGTGGCATTTGCAAAGGGTCTGAAAATGAAATCTCTAAAAGCAGGAAGAAAGAAATTACATGCAATTTTAGAATAAACAAGTGTTCACAGAGACTCCATTTAAATGATCTATAAAGAACAACTGAGATCAATCACTTTAATATTCAATACGCAAAGAAAGCAGACATGGCCACAGCTTACACTGTTAGAAGAACTACCTTTGAACATAATAAATTATGAATCATTTTTTTTCTTACCAAAATTATCACCAGAAAATAAGAGGTGACATTAAAAGTTTCCATTGCAGCGAAACACAAGAACCTTCAACAGAAAAGACTGAGTAGTTCACAAAAATTGAAGAAGTATTTATTGCATGACTTATTCTATTTTAATAACTGAAAATGCTTACCTGCGGGATCACAATGTCAGCTAAAGCCTTGGAAAGCCTGTATAATTCCATCGTGTTTTCTAATTTTAGGGAGCCATTGTGCTGCACATCATATTTTATACAGTCATAAATATCAGGAATTTTGCTAATATCGTATCTTCCATTTTTTGTTTTAAAGTCCTTTTCCAGCTTGGCCCACCTGCGCAGCATCAGTTCTAGTGTTTCACTGTGGTACAGCTGAATATCTAGGTGGACACATACATTACATTAGTAATCAAGGTCAAGTAACAAAAGGAAAATGTTAATCACCTGCTAGTAATCGTTGAATACAGAGGAATAAAAGGGATCAAGTGAGTAAACTGCATTACTTCCAATAACTGAAAACAAATGTGCATACACAGGCATCTCAGCTGTGTAGCTAGTATCAAGACAGTAGAAAGCTCTGCAGCAGAAACGCACCACTTGTCATTTAAGCAAATCTCCAGCACCAAGAATGAAGTGCCCTTCAGCACAGATCATGTGTAAAAAGGAGCAACAACAAAAAAAGTCAAAATAAAATTCTATGAGGGAGGAAGAGGAACAGGACAACAACCCTGTTTTAGAACTGACCACACATCTCATCTGTCCCTCTCTCCTGCATGTGTCAACATCAAGAGACTAGCAAAGAGGAAGGACTATCCCCATCTCAGGACAAGATATTAGATCAAATAGACAAAATCCACTGATACTGCTTACAGGGGACCCTTGTACTGCTCATCCTCTGAACAGAAGCTGTTTGAATACTAAACACTTTGGAACACTGATAGCAAGCAAATTCCCCAGGATGTATATAGTACCAGAGATGCTCTGTGGTCATTTCCAGCTCTCGTTTTCCTGCATCACTGGCTAACTACCATTAAGTATAATTTTATGCAGTACTAGTCACATCACACAGAAAGCAACTGACTCTCAGCAAAGATACTTAAACACAAAAATGTACCCATGTAACTTGGCTTAGTACCATCTGCTTTCCCTGCTGCTTTTGTTGAGTTTCAAATAATTAAGCAATCTCTGCAAAATGTGAGGACTCGTCTGAGCAGCCCAAACAGCCATAACTTGCAATAACACCACGTGTCACTGCTGTGTTTTACTTCAGAATTATGCATATGCGACCAGACTGTGAAAATTCCTTACCTACTGTTGATTAAAGTTCTGCTAAAAGTGAGTTTATTGTCAAAACATGTTACAGTTCTCTTTCAGACGTAAACAAGATGAACATTTTTGTAGTTGGATTTAGTTTAAGTACCTGCAGACTTTGGATCTTCCATTCTTTGCCTGATCTGAGAAGTCAAGCTCTGGATCAAGGAATAGACCTTATCACATGTCTTTACAGGATTTTTAATAATCTGCATGGATTTTATCAATGAGATGCTTCCAGATGGAGTCAGCTGCAATTTGAGATAAAAATAAAATTATCTAGACAAACTGACTGGGGTTTGAAAGAACTGGGGCGATAAGATGGAATATATAAAAAGATTCCAAGCACTGGAGAAAAAGCGTTCAAGCAGGCTGCTATTACTTTTTGAAGTAATAGCATTTCTCAATTAGCTATTCCTTTTGAGGCATTAATAGATCAAAAGATAAAACTCTTATTGTTCAAAGACACAAAAAAATGGAAAGACATTTAAAACAGCATTTGTACTTAGCAACTTTCTGTAACTTTGAGTAACTACTGTGCTCAAAAGTTTATAAACATTTCTGTAAAAAAGGTTACTGTTAGACTGTGTGCCTCACAAAACTGTTTGTTTGTTCTATAAAATATGCCCCTGTCCATAACGGGAAGTACCAGACTTGCAATAGTAACCCATACCTGAAAAAAAAAAGTTTATCTCTTCTTGATTTAGGTTTTTAGTTCTATAGGATTACTGAACAAAAACACACACAAACAGCCAAGAAAAAAAAACCCAACCCTTAAATGTAGATATATCAAGAATACACAAGATGTCCTTCAGAGCTGAGTTAATTACAGAAACTGCAGGAGCTACAACTTATGCCACCGAGTGTCACTAAAACAATACAACCAATATCCACGTGAGGCTTAACCTCATTTCATCACAAAAGTCTGCATAACCCAAAGTAAGCACACAATGACAATAAAAAAATAAAAAGAGAAAAGAATAATTTATATACCTAACAGACATCATATTGGCCCTTTCCCCTCTCTTCTTCAAATGTACAGAATAATTTGGAAACATAAGACTTCTACCTCCTTCCTAAGGGCAGTTCCCAACTTCCAATTATGGCCAAGTAAATCAGAAAGATTCCTGCTATGGTGTAGAACAAAACTTTTACTGTTTTTCCAAATCACAAGTAAGTCAATCCCAAAAGTTATAATCACTTTATAATCCCAAAGGGTAGTTGTAGTAGTAGACTGTCTTAGAAGAGTGTGGTTTCTTAAGTTTTAGCCACATTTCAAATCCTTTTTGCTATATCTATATAGCAAAAAGAAAACCAGGAGGGGAAATATGGATTATGGATTAAAAAAGGGGGAAGGTGGAAATACATATTCATAGAATCATAGAATCAACCAGGTTGGAAGAGATCTCCAAGATCATCCAGTCCAACCTAGCACCCAGCCCTGTCCAATCAACTAGACCATGGCACAAAGTGCCCCATCTAGTCTTTATATAAATAAATCCTTCATACCTTGCATCCTCTTACTTCATCTAATAAATATACAATCAATCCTCCAGATTTTTTATCCTCTCATTTTAACCACTGCTCAATGAATTGAATGATACTTTTAATCTACATTTTTAAGCAAATTCACATGGAGCATACTGGCAGTATACCGGCAGTATGTCAGTAATTTGCTCTCACTGTCTGTTAGAAAACAGTTTAGCCTTAAACTTCATTTGAGGACTTGTATTTAGCTGTTATACCAGACAGCCAACTGAAAGGGAAAGAAGTTTCTTAACAGTAACAAATATTACTTATATTTAATCCAGGAACAATCACTGTGTTTTCTACTAAGTTAGCATTAACTACATTAACATGCACTAATTTGGCATGTTAATAAGTCATTTCCTTTCACTGATTACAAAGTATTCTGTTTTTTGCCATCTCTGTACTCTTTTGAGTATATTGTAGCAGATAAATATTGAAACAACTGCAGCAGGCAGGCAACATATCTTGTAATACCACACACCGTCAAAGTAAAGATTACAGAAAGGGTGAACAATATAGTTTATTTTCTAAAATAATCAAAATATTTTTAATGAAACAGTGAAAAAGACTCATGAAAGAAGTTCCTACCTACTCCTATTTAAAAGTTTGTAGCTGTTCTGATTACTCAAACTGGAATACATCTCAGAATATCTAATTGCACAATCTGTACAGCTTCCTTCGTAGTTTAAACTCTTTGCAAGGACACAGATAGTTTTTCAAAACAGGTAAAAATCACTGCTTCTTACCTCTACGTAAGAACTTGTGTAACTATGTAATTAACAGAAAACTAATCAGATGCTAACCTTATCGTAGTCATCAGCAGTGAATTCTCTGTCCCTCTGCAGAATTTCGTGGAGCCTTGCTTTAACACGATGCTGACAGCTGCTTAAAGAATCACTGTCACTGTCCAACAGACCATTCATGTTAGCACTTTTCACCATTTGGACAAGAATAGGAGTCAGCTCTCCCTCTAAGGCCAGGAGTCCCTGAAACAAAAAATGCAATTAATTGAGCAAACAGATAAAGATGAGACTATAAGAGTATCTTAAACATACCCAAAATGCTAATTTAACTTCCAGATTGTACCATCTGCCTATGGGTTAGGTAAACAGACATGGCAGTCAATGCAGATAATGACTCTGTCTCGGTATGCATGACTGCTACAGCTGGTGCAACCGTAACATGTCATAGAACATGTTTCACATCATCAGCTAATATGACTCCAACATCTTGGTAGTGCAAATATTGCTTCTGAGACACCACAGCTATTGTCTTGGGTTGCACAGAGCCCTGAGGCTGTAAGCATGTCTCCCTGACTTGTGAGGGATATGCTCTGCAGAAGGCACTGAGTTACCAAATGGTAGTTAAGGGAAGAGTTTAGCAAATCAAACAGCATCTGGGAGGATAAACAGAAGATATGTAGGGTCTTTGCCAGGACTCCACAGAGGCAAAAGCCCAAACCCTATGTGGTACAGAAGGACAATAAAAATTCACATTTAAACAAGGGGTGAATGGAGACTGCCGAAATGGAGACAGCTGCAAACCTTCGTTTCTTTTCTGACAACAGAAGATCTTTTGACAAGGAAAGAAACATATTTTTTATTTCTCAAGCCTGCTCCCTAAAGAGAAAGCAGGACAGACAGATAAAATACTTCTGCACCAACACATGCAGCATGGAAACATACAGGAGAAAAAATTAGTCTTACCACTAGCAGACTTGTAAGTTCATTCATATTACAGAGATGTGGTGGATCAGTTCACATGAACTGAATTTTGCTATAGCTAAATACAGGGCCATTTGGAAGCCAGGAAGATAAGGAGCCAGAGTTAAGCTCTATATAAAGCAGTAGCTTCAACATTGGGACCTTTGCTTCTAAACCAGCAACAAGCAAAATGTTAGAGGCTGGAAAGAACCTGGAAAGATCATCTAGTCCAATCGCCCTGCCAGAGCAGGATCACCACCAGATCACACAGGAACGTGTCCAGGCAGGTTTTGCGTAACTACAGAGAAGGAGACTCCCAAACCTCTGTGGGCAGCCTGTTCCAGTGTTCTGTCACCCTCATTGTGAAAACATTTTCCTCATGGTGAAAGGCCTGGAACACAAACTCTATGAGGAGAGGCTGAGGGAGCTGGGGGTGTGCAGCCTGGAGAAGAGGAGGCTCAGGGGTGACCTCATTGCTGTCTACAACTATCTGATGGGAGGCTGTAGCCAGGTGGCAGTTGGTCTCTTCTCCCAGACAACCAGCAATAGAACAAGGGCACAGTCTCAAGTTGTACCAGGGGAAGTACAGGCTGGATGTCAGGAGGAAGTTCTTCCCAGAGTGACTGGCATTGGAATGGGCTGTGCAGGGAGGTGGTGGAGGCACCGTCCCTACAGATGTTCAAGAAAAGCCTGTATGAGGCACTTAGTGCCATGGGCTAGTTGACTGGATAGGGCTGGGTGCTAGGTTGGACTGGATGATCTTGGAGGTCTCTTCCAACCTGGTTGATTCGTTGATTCTATGATTCTATGTTTACACAGAAGTTCCTGTGCCTCAGCTTCCACCCAATTGTCCTTGTCCTATCACTGGGCATCACCAAGCAAAGCCTGGCTCCATCCTCCTCGCACTCACCCTTTACGTATTTATAAACACAAACAGGAGTCTCCTCCTCTCCAAACTACAGAGCCCCAGCTCCCTCAGACTTTCCTTGTGAGGAAGATGTTCCACTCCATCATCTTTGTGGCTTTGCGCTAGACTCTCAAGCAGTTCCATGCCCCTCTTGAACTGAGTGGCTCAGAACTGGACACAACAGTCCAGATGCAGCCTCACCAGGGCAGAGTAGAGAGGGAGGAGAACCTTTCTTAACCTACTAAGAGCCCTTCTAATACACTCCAGAATGGCACTGGTCTTCTTGGCCACAAGAGAACACGGCTGGCTAATTGTCACCTTCCACCCATCCACTAGGACCCCCAAAACCTTTTCCCCTTCACTGCTCTCCAACCTATACTAATAGAGTCCCCAGCCTATAATGATACCTGGGGTTGATCTTTCCCAGATGCACATGACCTTGATACATTTCATTCAGTATCTCCCCGCCCAGCTCTCGGTTTGTCTAAGTATGGCTGAATGGCAGCACAACCCTCTGGTGTGACAGCCATTCCATCTACTTCTGTGACATCAGCAAACTTGCTGCCAGTGCACTCTTTGCCCTCATCCAGGTCGCTGATTAACATATTGAACAGAGCCAGTCCCAGTACTGACCTGTGAGGGACTCCACTGGTTACAGGCCTCCAACTGGACTCTATCCCATTGACCACAACTCTCTGACTTCTTCCCTTCAACCAGTTCCCAATCCACCTCACTAACTGATCACCCAGACCACACTGCCTCAGCTTAGCCAGAAGGATGCTGTGAGAGACAGTGTCAAATGCTTTACTGAAATCAAGATAAACCACATCCACTGCTCTACCAGCACCTGTCCACCTGGTTATGCCCTCATAAAAGGGTATGGCGTTGCTCAAACAGGACTTCTCCTTGGTAAAACCATGCTGACTGCTCCTAATGACCCTTTTGTCCTTGATAAACCTAAGGACAGCACCAAGGATAAGTTGTGCTGTTACCCTTCTGGGGTAACAGGGATGACAGGCCTGCAGTTACCTGGGTTTTCCTTCTTACCCTTTTTGAAAACTGGAGTGATGACCGGAGTGATGTATTGCTAGCATCATACAATTAAAATCTGTCTGCAACTGCTCAAGAACTTCAAATGCTTGGCACATTAATTGGACATTTTTTCACACTACACCAAATCCTCTTCAAACACACATTTTTTAAAATACAGCAGGCTCCAATAAACCACAAATCTTCCTCTCCTCTAGTCTTTGAAATAAACCCCCAAACTTAAGAATTTTTAAATCGACACTGTACCTTTGCAAAAGCTGCTGCAGTCATCTGAACTCGTCCCTCATCGGAAGCGTAGATTTTGAGATCATGTCGGTAAGTGCTATGTAGTCTAAGTAAACCACAACCAGGAAATCCGGCATAATCTCCTAAAAGCAAGCATTTTGGTCAAACTCTTTTTTGCACTTTATTATATAGAATTATTCCTTACAATACATTTATTTATTTTTTTACCTTGTCCACCTGGATACATACACCTGAAAGCCCTTCCAAGCTCCTCTGCTTGAACCCTGCCTGCAGGGGTCAATTCTCCTCCCCATTTTAGAACCAGAAGCAGGGATGGCTCATTTCTTCTGTTATCTAATTGTACAGAATGAGAGAAGAGTTTAGTAGCCTAGTATGTTCTAAATATGGGGTCTTTTGGGGGAATGTCAACAATATTTACACTACATATGGCTTCAAAAAATTCTTTCAACATTATGCATCATAGAATTCTATGATTCTATACATATGGCTTCAAAGGATTCCTTCAACATTATGACTCATAGAATTCTATGATTCTATACATATGGCTTCAAAGGATTCCTTCAACATTATGAATTGTTAATAGCATTCTAATATGAAGAAAATATTTAACTAGAAAACTAAATCGGCCTTTAATCAGAGTAGTTAAATCACAAAGAAAAGATAAGTGAAAAACATTTAGCATGAAGTCTGAAGCAAGAAGTCAATCAAGACAGAAAAATTAAAACAAATTGTATGCTAAATATCCTACTGTTATTTCATTCAATGACCATGGGCTAGGGACAAGAAAAGCTTATGAAAGTTTTAAAGATAGCAGTAAATGTTGAACGAGATTTTCTAGTCTTAACACTGTAGTAGACCACTGAAGCTTCTTTTTACCTACCATTTTGTTACAAGAAGGCAGTGTCAGAACAAAAATTTACTAGAAAATTTTAGGTGCACAATTAGGCAGATTAAGAGACTCTGAACACATGCCAACAACACAAACAGAGGTTTGAAACAACATAGTCCTTGTCCTTAATATCAAGATATCATACCACGAGTCTGTGAATATTTAAATGCACATTATTAACTGATTAGGTGCAAAAGTAATACAATACCTTCCTCTTCACTGGATGTCTTTGGGCAACCATGTGGAAGATATGTTAACTGAACTTTGCGATTTATACCTGAAAAATGCCCATACCTGAAGCAGAGCAGAGGAAAGTGAGAGGGGAAAAGACAGAGAAACAACTCAGATGTTCTCCTCCAAACCTGCTACACTTCTGCAACAGCATACACTATTGATGTTGGTCAATCACTACTGATTTGTTTACAACAAACCTAATTTGTGAGCACAGAACTGGCTACAGAAATGTCAACCCCTCCACAATGAAACATCTAAAAATACTATGTACTTTTTCTGTTTTTTCACAACTAGAAAAACTACTTTAAAATGTATTTGAAAAAATAAACCTAAAAAACCACAAACAACCCAAACCATTAGCAATAGTAATTTTATCAATTTACAGCCACTATAACAGTAGCTATCAGTACCCAGAGTTTGAGTTGGCAGTGTAGATGGCTATTATTTTGCTAGTCAATTAAGTTCTCAAGGAGAACAACTGTCATAGATTTCAATTACTGTCTTTGCCTCGGCTTTTTAAAATTAAAGTTATCTGCTATCATTTAGAGTTCTGAGACCCTTGATCTTTAACAAATCTTGAAGCATTAGAATTGGGTTTTTTTAATTTTTAGCTATTTCAGGGTCAATATACAAAGCCTTATTTCGAATCCTCCAAAGCAGACAGCACACACAATGAAAGTTCTTACTGGCTCCACCTGACTCCACTGTGTCACGTACTTTAAGAAGCAGACGCTCAAATACTTTCATTTTAAAAACATGCAAGAGGATGCAATTTGATATAAAAGAGAGTAACTGTTTAAATGTAAAAAATATACTATGACACTAGGAAAAGCACTAAGTTTGATTAAAAAGATTAAAAGAAAAACCAAAGAGATGATCGAGTTCTCCTTTATAATGCCAAACACAACATTCTTTCTCTTGAAGACCCTTGCGCTTGAATTAATGTATCATTACATATCTGAAAATCATTGCAATCCAAGCAGTAACAGCTCAAACAAGTCAAAACAGCAGAGAGGACTTTGGTGATAAGAAGCCTGAAAATCAGACACTTACATTTCTAATACAGTCTTCAGCTGTTCAAGTTTTGCTTTACTTTCTTCAATTTCAGAATCATTGTTTTGCCCAAGTTCTACAAGAAGTTGCCTTGCTATATCAAGAACTTCCTGAGTTAACAGAAACATAGGATACATTTAAATAGGAATCCTCTATTTAGGAAACACCACACCAAGAAAAATAAAGACAAACTTGCCTGCAACTGTTTTGGTTTTTTCAGTTTTAGTTTTCCAGATTTATACCCATCACATTTTTCAAAGAGATCAAAAAACCTTGAAGAGAAAGAACACTGATTAGAAACAACATTAACACATTAAAATATTACTAGACCAAGTGTCTTTCAAACTTAAAGTAGTCTGAAATTAGCACCTTTACACTGTTTTAAAAGCATGTTAAAATCTACACTAGAGGTCAAGGCAACCTTTATTCAAATCCCAATTTCACAAGAAAGTCTTTGCAGTAGTTTAAGGCTTACTGGAATATTCTAATAAGAGAAACTGGTACTTTCCTAAAAGTTCGATGCAGAATCTAAATGAGCAAAACACTTGCTGTTAAAGAAAAATAATGATAAAGTCTATATCATTCATTGGCTTGCTAAGAGATAAGCCAGTATATAAGCAATTCTTTCTTCCTGGCTTTTGGGCGCTGCATCCGTTCACTGTTCCTTTGCTTTTCTCCCTAATTCCTCCACTAACCTTGGCTGACTAAGTAACATGTGAGCTTTGCTGGTTGTTTTCTATCCAGGGAGAGAGAGAGGGTGGCATTGACCCCTTCTGGGCATTTTGTTTGTCTGGGGGGGAAAGACTGGATTTCTGTATTATTTGTAAATTGCATATAATTGTAAATAGACATAAATATATTGTGTATATATGTTTGTAAGTTTAGCTTTGCTGTAAATAAAGCTTCACCTTACTTTCAAGCCATCTGAGCTGAATTTATTGGGGGGAAGGGAGAAGTTCCCGACCCACCACAATCTTCAACACATTAGAGGATTAGGAGCATTGGAAATATTCTCTCTTACTGACTTGTTGTTAAAAAAAAAAGAAAAACATTCTATATATAAAATGACATAAAATTCAATTATACATCTGTAACAAGTCTTGATCTTTAAGAATTACCCTGAACAGAACCAGGGAACAAAAATACCACATGAACAGCCCCACACTTCTACAGCATTTATCTCTGAAGGGAAGAATGTAGTACCAAAACAAGTAATTACTTGCCACTGAACTGCACCTAATTTTAGTCCAGTTAGGTAAGGCACTTTATGAACACTAACATAAAGATGGTATCTATCAGAAATTCAGAATCATCAAAGTTTTATGAAATTAAAAGATGAAAAGGTGCTGCAGTAAGATGACAGCTCAGACAAGAAAATGGGTAAAAAGGGAAAGGCAAAACTCATGGTCAAATGGTCAACCAGAAATATTCTCTGATGCATTATTCTGGATAAAGGCTTCTACAGAGACAAGTGGATTTCCATTAAGATGAAGCAAGATGCTTCACAAGGCACAGCACGTGAAGGAAAAGTCTGCACAAGTAATGTGACAGTCTGTGATGGTTTGGGGGTTACCCCGCCCCCCCACACTTTTGAATTTGCCCCAGCTAACTCAGACGGACCCTGGGAATATAGATGAAGCAATTTATTTACAGCTAGCAGAATTTACAAGCAGCTATTTACAATATATACAGTTATATACAATTATATACAGAAATATACAAAGGATAAACAGTATAAAAGCACAACTCCCCTCCCAGAAACCTAAGTCCCCAGGAGGGGCTTTTAAACCACCCCAACACCTCCCCCGGCCCTCTCAACCTTACCCCAGTTCTCAGGAAGAAAAGAGGTGCAGCCAAGAGGTTAGGGAGCAAGGTTAGTAGGAGCAGGGTTAATGAGATGTGACCAGGTCTAAGGCAAAAGCAAGAGTGAGAAACAAAATGGAGAATGTTTTCTTCTTCCCAGAGTTCTCAGCATGACTGTGAGAGAAGTTGACATCAATTGTTTTTCATTTCACTGCCTGTTATCTAGTTCTGTTACCAAAACATTCCAGCTTGCTTCAAACTAGCACACAGTCTTATCAGACAGAGGACCATACCTGTTAAACAGATTGGTTAGATGTAAAACAAACAAAAAACCCAAACCACACTTGTGCGATGCAGTTCTTATTCAAGTCATTGCTTTCCCATCATCGAGAAGTGAGCCCTGGTCTAAACCATCCAAACTAATTTTCACCAAGTTCTACTTACTTCTGGTGTTTTACTTCCATTTTCATTTTTTGTTTTGGTGTTCGGTCCCCATGGCGTATTACAGCTATAACACACCTAAGCTCCATCCTGAAATTGCAAGGCAATTTTATTTAACAACTCTATACATGAAAGTCTTTGATTTAACATTAAATCCACCACGAATCAAGACAACTGATGAAGCTGAGGTTATCTGACATAACTACAAAAGAGATGGGAGGATATTGAAGAATATATGTTTAACCAAAAATTATTAAGGTATAAAATATTAATACTGATTTTAAGACTTGGGTAACTACAGAATATCTATTTTAAGTAGTTTTTAAAGCAATGATTTTGAGATTTATCAAATGAGAGAGCATGTGGATTAGAAGCATTTATTAAGTTGACGTTGGAACAATGATTAGCAGTGAAGTAAGCTACACGTAAAGAAACGCTACACTTGAAAATCTGCTGTTCTATACTCAGCTTGACTAAGGGTCATAAACTCTGATTGCTGGCATAGTAATTGTGATTCTTTCCTTGTTTTCATCACACAAAACAAGTGTTCATAGGCCAAAGTGGGCACCTTGTGAAGAGAAAAAAAATTCAAACAGAAGTTATATTAGACGCTCACAACAATTCAAATGTAGATACTATTTTCTTACATTGTTCCAGAGGTGGTTGGCACAATAGGAATGTCTTCAGCTTCCAAAGGAATCGACCATGGTATCTGAAACTGGGGAGCAAGTTCTCTCATTATGATATTTCTAAAAAAAAAAAGAGTTAAAAAGAAAAACAAACACTAAGTTTAAAGCATGCCTTATATAACACACAAAAATTCCAAATTAAGTGACATATTTTTATCAATGTGGTTTTAGACTACTACCAGTCATTAGTCTCTACATGAATATCTTTCTTTGAACCATATAATACAGACTACTTAAGAATTTAAAGTCAGAGTAACTGCTACAGAGACATTAGCATAATGGCCCTGGACTTGCAAAAACTTTCATTTTTGAACTTCAGCTCCTAAAAGACTCCCTTGGATACGATTTAATCTTGTCAATTTAATATTCAGACACCTGATTCCATTGTCTAGCTTAACATTCCTGATAATCAGCAAGCCATTCTCATGAGAGTGGTACCTTTAGTTTCTGTTCTAGAACTTGAAAAATAGATAAGGTCTCTGATCATAGCTACAAAATTGTAACACTGCCTTCGCCTACAGAAGGTTGTTAAATATTGCTAATATTCTGTTTCCCAAATTCAAAACTGCCACTCAGCTTAAAAGAAAGCAGTAACACAAAGGGGGAAAAAATAGTAACAGGTAGCATAATAAAGTAGCATAAGCAAAAACCTCATTTCTAAAAAGCACACAAAAAGAATCTGCTATAACTTAATACTTTAATATATTACTCCTAGGAATAAAGCATAAGGAAAATAATGTAATAGATTTTTTTCAGAGTTTAATAGCTGCAACAAGTTGAATAGAGAGAAATCAAAATAGGTCTGACAATTCACTCCAACTCATCAAAACTACAATGATTTCAGCTTAGCTCTTCCTTCATTTAATATGATCCCAGACCATGTGATAATGAATAAAGCCATGCTGTATCTCATCAGTGCAACCTTATATTGTAAAGCTAGTTTAACTGGCCAAAATAGGATCAGCCTGCTTTGAGGACAACACTTCATTCTGTATGAATCCTTGTTATGTTTTTCTTTGCTGTCAGTAGAAGAGGGAAGATACAATGACAGATGACACTTCGATGCTACATCAGTTTGGATCTACCTGTATGAAATCTGGAAAAGTCCTTTAGAAATGTACAATATTCTTCAGATCAAAGATAATGTACACTGTCAGCAAGTGTAACTGTCAAGTGGTGCCTCTCTGCTTGAAAAAAAAAAGCCTCAACTACCTTTAAAAACATAATCTGGATTACAAATTACTTCCTTCCATTAAGTGTTCAAAACCCACCCAAACTCAGATGTTTGGGGTGATTTTAAGAATAAGGAATTTACTTGGGATTTATTGATTGATTCAGACTTATTTTTCATAATTTATTGCTTCATTTAATGACTTTATATGGTATTTAATTTTAAGTAATTAATTTAGCATTAAGGAAGCAACACATAAACTACAGTCACAGATAAGAGTGAACAGGCAAAACTCCTTACCCCAGTATCTTAGCACAATCATCATAGTATTTCATGGAGTTTTTCACAAAACTGAAGCCATTCACATCACAGACATAGGACTGTCCATTAGCACGCAGCAAATCAAAGCCACAAACTGTTTGCTATTTTTAAGAATAAAAGTTCAAGTCATTGATCACTTTCCTTAGGATTCCTTATCCAAAATAAACTTTACATTTTTAACACAGCGTTAATGTGAAAATGTGATAAAAACATGTCAGATTTTATACTCAGTACTTTTTACCATTTCTACATGTCCCTAGTAGTATCAGAGCTGAAGGTCATATTCACATGCATGAACTCCTCCTTCAAGACTAACAGCATAAGCAACTATGGGCCTACAAATTCCCCACTGTGACACTGGCTTCCTTCTACACAAAATTTTTAAGGGTGGCAAGCAAGAAATGTGAAAATATTGATAAAAGTATTTTTGTCCAAATTTAAATTTGACAGGATAATTATGACATTAAAAGTATAAGATATTAGATGCTATTTCAACAGATTACTTTTACACATCTCAAAGCCCACTTTGCTGGCTGATACAGATCCAAACTCTACAAGCTCCAGAATGCCATCATCGTTACATACAGGTAATGAGACAGACCACAAGACAGTCTTTTAATAAAGACAAGTGAAAGAAGGATACAAGACTGAAGTTTTGAATGATGTTTTTTAAAACTAAACAAAAAATGTCAACTACCAAATACTCAACTAAGGACCTAGCCATGCTAGTACCAAATTAACATTTAATTTGGCCCAATGTAAAAAATAGTTAACAAAAGCTACAAAAGCAAGGCTACTGAAGCTGTTTTTTGTCAACTTAGAAATCACTAACAAAATGTGTGAACGTGTTATGCATGAAACAGATAAACTGTGAACTAGCAAAGCACAATAGCAGCACATGAATTAAGTGAACTTATGCAGCATAAGCAACACATGCAGAACTTTTCACTGTAATAAAGAACTCTTCCAAATTAAAAAAAGATGTGATGTGGAAGTCTACTGTTTCACCATCCTAGGAGTTCTGCAGCAATTATCACTGCTGGCTCTGTGCACTGAAACCTTACAGAAAGTTAATGTTATCAACACTTAATTGACACTAAATGTTTGATCAGATAGTAAAGTAATCAGCTTACTTTAAAGGCAAGGCATACTTTCCAAGCAATTAACTTCTCTCTTGCATTCAGGATGACTGGATACCTCACTTCTTTTCCTTCACTATCTCGTTCTACCTTGCCATCCAGAGCTGGAGATTTCCGGGCTTCAGCATGAGCATAGTCTGGACCTACTGTGTACACCTTTATTGAAAAACAGGAGCTCTTGATTCGTTGTAATTACATATAAGCATACATTTAGTTAAGTTTATTTCAAATGTGGGAACAACTTCAACAGAACACTCATCATTTACTGACAACGTAGGATAAAGCTATGAGACAAAACACATACTAGGAGAGCCTTGTCAGCAGCCCTCAAAAATGGGCTAACATCACTTATAAGAAAAACAAAACTCTAAGCTTTGGTAAGTAAAGAATTTACCTACACCAGACGATTGCAAATGCCTCCTGTTTTAGTCAGTTCATACAATATAGCAAGTCGGTTGAAGCTGACTGATAAAACTGACAGTATTGTTACTTAGAGAAAATCCCTGATTTTACTTTGGGGTGTTTGAAGTCCACAGGTGCACCTTGTTGACTCTACTACAAGTAGTCAAAACAGTCCCCATCCCGTGAGTCACTTGCTTCTCTCCAGATAGCAGGAAAATTTTCTTCTTGGAAACAGCCTTTATGCAGATGTCTCTGTAATCTTAGGTTAATATAAATGTTGTGCAGTACAACCATCTTTTCATGAGTATAGTTCATGAAAACATAGACAAATTCCCTGTTAAGTTACTATGAACATAAAATGGGCATTCCCTTCATACATCACCAACTGGAAAAATTTGACTGCAATTGGTAAGGGCTTTCTGTTGTAAGACTGGACTAGATCTCACACTCTCCAAACATCAACATCTTGTCTGAATATACTGGTCTCTCATGTATAATGCAGAACAGCTGTGTCACATTTTTTGTGACTGTCTTAAAACACCCAGAATTAAAACGAAGGGAAAGAAAACAATCTTTGTACATGGCTGGGTTAACACCTAATCTGTTATTGCTCTACTTTTAGTGCTCTTTAATACTACCTAATCTTTACATCTATTAAGAAAATAAATGAACAAAAATAATTACAGGTAAGTGCAATGCAGATTTCTTTGTAACCTTCAGATAGAATACCTAGGCAACTTCTGTTTACACAGGAAAGTATATGCTGCTCTGGCACTAATGCAATATAGAAAAGGAAAGACAATGCGTTTGGTAATAAGACTCCAGCATGTCATTATAACAACATAAGCCAAGCTGCTCTACATTACAAGTACTGTGTTTACCTGAAGCAGGAATTATTTTTTTATGAACTGTATGAAGACTTCATTAAAATTAATCCCTGACACAACGACACACTTTAATCTCTAAAACTAACAAGCTCTTGGAGTACTTGATTGTTCTAAATATAAGTAAAAATATGCAGTTGTCATACCTTCACATCAGTGCCATCTGTAGGCATGAATTCCTCATAAATATAGGAGCCAGTTTTTCTCACACTGCTTTCAGGGGAGTAAACACTGCTTCTGCTGCCAATCTGAAATGAGTATTTTTCTGTTAAGAAACTCACTAGACTACTGTCTGAGATACTTTAAAACTCCTGCAAATAACACATATATACTGAGAAAATGCTTCTTGTACCAAACAAAGCAAGCAGGTTTTGAACACTGAAAAAAGATTTTCCTAAGTCTAAAAGCATAATGACAGCATATGTTTTTTTACCTACAGGAATAAGCAGTGGGCTGACAATGTACTGTGACAAATACAGGTCTTCTTTCAACTTGCATTCCCTGAAATTAATTTCTCCAATCTGCCACTACTTCTACCAAGTGGGACACGATAAAACAGGACCCAGCTAATGTATGGATAGGCAGCTGTTAGGCATCTACAAGTCTCAAGTTGTGCTGGGGGAGGTCTAGGCTGGATGTTAGGAGGAAATTCTTCACTGAGAGAGTGATTGGCATTGGAATGGGCTGCCCGGGTTGCTGGTGGAGTCATTGTCCCTGAAGGTGTTCAAGAAAAGACTGGATGAGGCACTTAGTGCCATGGACAGGGCATGGTGCTAGGTTGGACTGGATGATCTTGGAGGTCTCTTCCAACCTGGTTGATTCTATAATTCTACAACTACTAGCTTTAGTACAATGTCCTCACCTTCCGAAAGAGCCTCTGGCTCCCGCCTCCAGCAGATGTTGGATAATAAATGTAAACATTGTGGTCCTCAGCACTCACTGGCTTTTCTACAAAAGGCTTTTGGAAGATTTCTCCATTCACCTCCACATGATCTTCTCCTTCAATCAAGTTGCATTCTGAAACAGTGCAAACAACAGAGATGCAATAATATATTCACGGAATGTATTAATGAAATCATTACATTTGGGACAATTTCATGTGGTGAAATGAAAAGACTGCATTGGGCTTTCAGTTCACTAATTTGTTACTTACCGCACAAAGTCAGATGATGATGTGCTGAACATGTCTGCTGTACCACATTATGTTTTATGTTACTTTAAGGCTATGTTGCTTCAGCCCTCTGATCATCTTTGTGGCCCTCCTCTAGACCCTCCCCAATGGGTCCACACCCTTCTTACACTGGGGGCTCCAGGGGTGGACACAGTACTCGAGGTGGGGTCTCACAAGAGCTGAGGGGTAGGATCACATCCTTTGACTTGCCATCCACTGTCATGGTCCAGTGGTGGGTAATTTGTCAGAAGTTAAACTCCCTTGTGTCCTAACTTGTCTGCAGATATCAGAGGGGCTGGGGACAGCTGAGCTTAACACCTGGGTGATGCCCAACTGGACCTTTAATGTGACTAACTTAAAATTCTCAAAAACAGAATTAAGACTGAAATGGAGCCAAGTGCCACAGCAGTTTATTTAACAGTATCTGGTCTATAAGGGGCACACATCATGATCATGGAAGCTGGAGTGATGTGAATGGGGGTGGCGAGTGGGGAGCCATGAGCTGGGGCCAGACAGGATGGCATCGCTCTCTCAGCAGGCAGTGCTGCATGACAGACCTTGAAGGTCCTAGTCTCTAGCTGCTGACCTCTCAGCAACCAATTCTTTACATGTGGCTCCCTCTCAGCTTTTCCCTAGCAGCATTTCTTCATGGCAACTGGTGACCCCCCACCCTGCAGATCATCTCCAAGCAGTTCTCTTATATGTTACTAGCTCGGTAACAGAACTCTGCCCTGGCAAGTGACCCACTCTGGCAGAAGATAACCAAGCAGTTCTCCTAGCCCACCATACTGTGACACCTTTTATACTTTCACATTGTTGCTAAAAACAGCCACCCGTCCTGATTTGACAGTGAAACGCATGCCTGATGCGATCTTCAGGGCTCTAAACTCTGTCACCTCTGCCTCTAGGGAGTCTCTAGAGTCCTAAAGTCCTACCAGGAAGCCTTCTGGGTCCCCAAGTCACTCAGTCCACCCCATGGGGCAAAGGCCAGACTTCCCATACCCCAAACTGTGGAAACCCAAGTGAATAAGAGAAAGGATTAGACTGGAAGGGACCTATGAGGAGAGGCTGAGGGAGCTGGGGGTGTGCAGCCTGGAGGAGGCTCAGGGGTGACCTCATTGCTGTCTACAACTACCTGAAGGGACACTGTAGCCAGGTGGGGGTTGGCCTCTTCTCCTAGGCAACCATCAACAGAACATGGGGACACAGTCTCAAGTTGTGCTGAGGAAGGTCTAGGCTGGATGTTAGGAGGAAGTTCTTCACAGAGAGAGTGATTGGCATTGGAATGGGCTGCCCAGGGAGGTGGTGGAGGCACCGTCCCTGGAGGTGTTCAAGCAAAGCCTGGATGAGGCACTTAGTGCCATGGTCTAGATGACTGGATAGGGCTGGGGGATGGATTGGACTGGATGATCTTGGAGGTCTCTTCCAACCTGGTTGATTCTATGATTCTCAAAGATCATCCAGTTCCAACTCCCTACCACAGGCAGGGACACCTCCCACTAGAACATGCTGCTCAAGGCCTCATTCAACCTGGCCTTGAACACATTCAGGGAGGGAGCAGCCACAACCTCCCTGGGTAACCTCTTCCAGTGTCTCACTATTCTCACTTTAGAGAACTCCTTCCTAACATCTATTTTAAATCTTCCCTCTTCCAGTTTAAACCCATTATCCCTCGTCCTGTCACTACAAGACCTTGTAAATAGTCCCTCCACAGCCTTCCTGTAGGCCCCCTTCAGATGCTGGGAGGTTACTACAAGGTCTTCTCTAAGCCTTCTCTTCTCCAGGCTGATGACTCCCAACTCTTGTCCTCATAGCCCTCTGAGTATCTTTGTGGCCTCCTCTGGACTCACTCCAACAGTTTGATGTCCTTCACGTGCTGGGTTCTCCAGAACTGTAAACAGTCCTCTAGGTGGGAGTCTCATGAGAGCAGAGTAAAGGGGGAGAATCCCCTCCCCTGTGAGAAGAGACTGGTGCCTACCTCTCTAAAACCTTTTTTCAGGTAGTTGTAGAAAGCAATAAGGTCTCCCCTCAATCTCCGTTTTCGCAGACTAAACAGCCCCAGTTCCCTCAGCTGCTCCTCAGAGGACTTGTCCTCCAGGCCCTTCACCAGTTTAGCAGCCCTTCTCTGTAGCCACTCCAGTACCTCAGTGTCTTTCCTGCACTGTGGTGCCCAGAAGTGCACACAATACTCGAGGTGCAGCCTCACCAATGTGGAGTACAGAGGAACAATCACCTCCCAGCTGGCCACACTATTTCCAATACAAGCCATGATGCTGTTGGCCTTCTTGGGCACCTGGGCACACTGCTGCCTCATACTCATCCAACTGTCAGTCAGTACCCCCATGTCCTTTTCTACCACACAGCTCTCCACCCATTCTTCCCCAAGCTTGTAGCATTGCATGGGGTTGTTGTGGCTTAGGTGCAGGACCTGGCCCATGGCCTTCTTGAAGCTCATATAGTTGACCTCAGCCCAGCAGTCCAACCTATCCAGGTCCTTCTGTAGAGCTTCCCTACCCTCAAGCACATCAACACTCCCACCTAATTTTGTGACAACTGCAAACTTATGGAGAGCGCATTCAATCCTCTCATCCAGGTCATTGATAAATTCAACAGGTCTGGTCCCAGTACTGAGCTTTGTGGAACACCACATGAGCACCCAGGGTTTTTCACAGGAGTGCCATCAGAAACCATGTCAAAGGCCTTACAGAAATCCAGGTATACAACACAGAGAGCCTTGCCCTCATCCACTAGGTGGCTCATCTTGTCACAGACAAAATCAGGTTTGTCAGGCAGGACCTGCCCCTCATAAACCCATGCTGCATGCTGACTGGGCCTGGGCACCTGGTTGTCCCATATGTAGTGCTTAAGGGCACTCAAGGGGATCTTCTCCATGACCTTCCCTAGAACCAAGGTCAGACTGACAGGCCTGTAATTCCCCAGATTCTCCCTTCAGCCTTTCTTATAGATGGAAGTTGCATTTGCTGCCCTCCACCAGGACCCACCAGACAGGTAGGACTGATGGTAAATGACAGAAAGAGGATTGTCAAGTACATCTGCTGGGACTTAAACACTGCAGAGAAGAAGCAGTCTAGAAGGTTTCTGCAGTGTGTGGAAGACAACTTTCTATCCCAGCTGTTACGTGAGCCTACCAGGGGTGCAGCTCTGCTTGACCTGCTGCTCACAAACAGAGGCTGGTAGGGGATGTGGTGGTTGGAGGCTGCCTGGGGTCCAGTGACCATGAAATTATAGAGTTTTCAATAGATGGAGAAACCAGGAGGGGCATCAGCAGAACCTCCACACTGGGCTGCCAAAGGGCAGACTTCAGCCTATTTAAGGAACTAACTCAGAAAGTTCCTTGGGAAACAGCTCTTAAAAACAAAGGGGTCCAGGAAGGTTGGACCTGCTTCAAGAGAGAACTCCTGAAGGCACAGGAGCAGCTGTGCCATTGTGCTGGAAGATGAGCTGAGGAGGGAGGCAGCCAGACTGGATGGGCAGGGAGCTGCTGAAGGGATTGAAGATAAAAAAGAGGGTGTATCACCTTTGGAAAAGAGGGGAGGTGTCCCAGGAGAAGTTCAAGGAAGTTGCTAGGTCTTGTAGGAAAAAAATGAGAGGCAAAAGCCCATTTGGAGCTTAGGCTGGGCACTGCTGGTAAGGAGAATAAAAAATGGTTCTGTAAATATTTAAATGGTAAGAGAAGGGCCAAGGACAACCTCCAGTCCTTGTTAGATAGAGAGGGGAATATAGTGACAGCGGATGAGAAAAAGGCAGAGGTGCTTAACACCTTCTTTGCCTCAATCTTCAATAGTGGCACAGGTTGTCTCCAGGACAGCTGGACTCCTGAACTGGCAGATAGAGTCAGGGACCAGTACAGTCCCCCTCTAATCCACGAGGAAGCAGTAAGGGACCTGCTGAGTCACTTGGATCCTCACAAGGCCATGGGACAGAGAGGATCCATCCTAGGGTGCTGAGAGAGGTGGCAGCTGAGCTGGCCAAGTGTGCTAGTTTGAAGCAGGGTAGAATGTTTTGGTGAGAAAAACTAGATCATAGGCTGTGAAAGGAAAACAATGGTGATGTCTCTTCCCTCAGAGTCTTGCTGAACAAGAAGAAAGCAAAACATTAGATAACACTCTTGCCATTTTGTCTTCACTCTGCTTCTGGCTTCAGACTGAGCTGCATCTCCCTAACCTCACCTTCCACTAACTTTGCTTCTTAACCTCTTGGCTGAACCTCTATTCTTCCTTAGGACTGGGTACTTCCCAGAGCCCAGCTGAGTCTAGCTGGGTACTTCTAAAAGTGGGGGGGGGGGGGGGGCGGGGAACACCCAAACCACCACACCAAGCCACTCTTTATCATTTATCAGCAGTCCTGGCTCACTGGAGGGGTCCCCAAAGACTGGAAGCTGCCAATGTGATGCCCATCCACAAGAAGGGCTGGAAGGAATAACCAGGAAATTCCAGACCTGTGAGCCTGACCTCAGTGCCAGGCAAGGTCATGGAACAGGTCATCTTGGGTGTCATCACAAAGCACCTACAGGATGGCCAAGGGATCAGGCCCAGCCAGCACAGGTTTAGGAAGGGCAGGTCCTGCCTCACCAACCTGATCTCCTTTTATGATCAGGTTCCCTGCCTGGTGAATATGGGGCAGGCTGTGGATGTAGTCTACTTGGACTTCAGCAAAGCCTTTGACACTGTCTGCCACAAGAAGCTCCTGGCCAAGCTGGCAGCTCATGGCTTGGACAGATTCACTCTGATATCGATCAAGAACTGGCTGGAAGGCAGAGTCCAGGGAGTGGTGGTGAATGGTGCCACATCCAGTTAGCAGCTGTCACTAGTGGTGTTCCCCAAGGATCAGACCTGGGCCCAGTTCTGTTCAACATCTTTACTGATGATCTGGATGAGGGGATTGAGTCCAGCATCAGTAAGTTTGCAGATGACACCAAGCTAGGAGCAGGTGTGTATCTGTTAGAGGTTAGAAGGGCCCTGCAGAGAGACCTTGACAGCCTGGATGGGAGGGCTGAGGCCAATGGGATGAGATTTAACAGGGCCAATTGCAGGGTTTTACCCTTTGGCCACAACAACCCCAAGCAGCATTATAGGCTAAGGACAGAGTGGCTGGAGAGCAGCCAGGAGGAAAGGGACCTGGGGGTACTGGTAGATAGTAGCTGAAGATGAGCCAGCAGTGTGTCCAGGTGGCCAAGAGAGCCAATGGCATCCTGGCCTGCATCAGGAACAGTGTGGCCAGCAGGACAAAGAAGGTTATTCGTGCCCTGTACTCAGCACTGGTCAGGCCACACCTTGAGTGCTGTGTCCAGTTCTGGGCCCCTCAACTCAAGATGTTGAGATGCTGGAATGTGTCCAGAAAAGGGCAACAAAGTTGGTGAGGGGCCTGGAGCACAAACCCTATGAGTTGAGGCTGAGGGAGCTGGGGGTGCTTAGCCTGGAGAAGAGGAGGCTCAGGGGTGACCTCATTGCTGACTACAACTACCTGAAGGGAGGCTGTAACCAGGTGGGGTTGGTCTCTTCTCACAGGCAACCATCAAGAGAAGAAGGGGACACAGTCTCAAGTTGTGCCAGGGGAGGTATAGGATGAATGTCAGGAGGAAGTTGTTGGCAGAGAGAGTGACTGGCATTGGAATGGGCTGCCCAGGGAGGTGGTGGAGTCAACAGCCCTGGTGGTGTTCAAGAAAAGACTGGACGAGGCACATAGTGCCATGTTGTAGCTGACTGGGTGCTAGGTTGGACTGGATGATCTTGGAGGTCTCTTCCAACCTGGCTGATTCTATCTATGATTCTATGATCAGTCAGCTCCTTCAGTACCCTTGGGTACAACCAACACAGCCACCGCATAAATGGTGTGGCAGGCCACTGACCATCTCCTTTTGTATTGCAAAGTCTCACTCTGCCCCTCCTTGTATTCCAGCTCAGGGATGTGGGTGACTAGGGAACAGATAGTTCTTCTCCAAGGCTGGGGCAAAGATGGTATTAAGTACCTCAGCCTTTTCCTCATCCTTTGCTACTGTTACCCCATGCACCCAGTAAAGGATGATGATTCTCTCCAGTCCTTTTGTTTTTAATGTACTGTACAGCCTTAACCTTCCATGGGTAGTGACCTTGAACCTGACCCTAGGTGGTCCTGATCCTTCCCCAGGGGTGGGTCTGAACACTACCAGGTGATGGTTAGCCCACTCCCCCTTCCTGACTAAAGATCCATAAAAGCAGGGGGACTTCCTGTTTTGCTCTCTCTCTGCCCTCCCTGCCTCCCTGCTTACCACCATCACCATCCTGTTCCTGGTTCTCTTTGTTTTACCACGTGGCCATCACCCATGAGGTGGACAAAGCCATCACCATCAAAATCTGGTTGTATTTACACATTTTGTATTTGGTTTTTTTTTTCCTTCCCTATACCTTTGTAACTTGCCCACCTCAGATATCTTTTTAATTTATTGTTAAACTTTTCTTCTTTTTGACTTCCAAATCACAGTGAGATTATTTATTTGGCTGTGCTTACCTTCCCTCCCTACATCTAATTCCTTTCCTTTGGGAAAGAAGGGGGAAGAGGGAAAGGCACTCTAAAAACATCTTACTGGTTCTATCAAATATATTTGAGTCTCTGGGAATTTAAACTGGAATAGAGACATGTATTTATAGAAACACTTTTTGCTGTCTTTAACAGCAGTAGCTAGGTTGAGTTCTAACTGGGCTCTGGCCCTCCTGATTTTCTCCCTGCATAACCTCATGACATCTCTCTAATCCTCCTTAGAGGTCTGACCCCTCTTCCAAAGGCCATAAACTCTTTGACAAGACTGACTTAGATCCCTGTATCTTTGTTACCTCCTTTTTTGAAAATCTGGGCTATGTTTCCCCGTTTCCAAAAGTCAGTGGGAACTTCACCAGACTGCCATGTCTTTTCAAATATGAGGGAAAGTGGCTTTGCAACTTCATCAGCTAGTTCCCTGAGGGTCCACAGATGGATCTCATCAAACTCCATGGACTTGCACACCTTCAGGTTCATTAGAAGGTCTCGAAGACAGACTACTCTTACAGTGGGCAGATGTGCTAGTCTGAAGCAGGGTAGAATGTTTTGGTGAGAAGAACTAGATCACAGGCTGTGAAAGGAAAACAATGGTGATGTCTGCTTCCCTCAGAAGTCTCGCTAAGCAGTTTGGGAAGAAGAAATTAAAACATTAGATAACACTCTTGCCATTTTTCACTCTTTCTGCCTTGGGCTGCTGACTGAGTTGCATCTCCCTAACCTCACCTTCCATGCGGCCTAACCCACCTTTGCTTCTTAACCTCTTGGCTGAACCTCTATTCTTCCTTAGGACTGGGGTAAGGTTGAGAGGGGCAGGGGGAAGGTGCAGGGGTGGTTGAGAGCCCCTCCTGGGGACTCAGGTTTCTGGGAGGGGAGTTGTGTTTCTGTATTACCTTTTACCTTGTATATGTCTGTATATGATTGTATATACTGTAAATATCTGCTTGTATATTGTGCTGCTGTAAATAAGCAGCTTCATTTATATTCCCACAGCCAACTGAGCCTAGTCTGGGTGCTTCATAAAGTGTGGGGGAGTGGGAAACACCCAAACCATCACAGCAGATCTTCATTCTTCCAGTCCCTGTCCCTGCTTCTGCAACACTGATGGTGCAGTTAGATTTGCTTGGACTAAATTTCCCTTATATTTGCCTATGCTTAGAAGGGATTCAGTAGCTTGACCTATTTATGTCAATATTACTTTCTCAAGTAAAATTACTAATTACTGTGGATAATGTAGCATTATCGATGCTACTGTTTTTAGTGATGTATTATAATTCCAGCTTGACTGTGGAAGTTCTTGTATTTTACCTGTTCTGTGGTGGCTGTAAGAGGACTGTCACTCCAAGCTTCACAAACAAACTGTAGTCTGCTTGGTGGGGACCAAAGCAGCTGTGTTATGTTTTGAATTTGTGATGAAAACAGTCATGATGGTTTTTGTTATTGCTGAACAGCCCTTACACAGCCTTGATACCTTTTCTGTTTGACAGACTGCTCCCACAGTCAGTAGGGGTTAACTCACAACTATATTTTAAATACTAGAAGAGACATCCTCTACACAACCAAATTAATTGCCAAGCAAGTAAAAATGAACTTTTCTCTCTTTATGTATTGTTCTCCATCTGAAACAGAGATGCCAACTCTTGAAACATTAGACAACACTTTTTACCTTGGGGATTGTTTGGGTCACGGTTCAGAACTGCATAGCGAGGAAGTAAAATGCCTTCAGCTTTCAGAATACCGTACACTTCTCTCCTGGAAGAACAGAAGTTGCACAATAAGACAGCAAATCCTACCAATACTTGTATTTTACAGTCCAAGAGTAAAGAAGGAGAAAACACTTGCAAATACTTCTTTTTAAAATCACATTAAGATTACATACACAGAACATAATTTATTAACATAACGCTTTAAATGTCACCAACACAGCTGTATCCTTGCAGTGATTTCATCAATACAATTAAAAATGTAATTTGCAATGCCAGCCTTATTCTGTCCATTCCGGCAGTGCAACAAGGAAACCCCAGCCTCTCCCACTCAATTCAATGTCAGGGCCAGCAATAGATGACTGGACCTTCAAGAGGGATATCATTGGAGAGACAGTACAACAGGACATAAGCAATCTAAGAGGTTCCTGGAATGCTTCAATGATAACTTCCTTCTACAAGTGATAGAGGAGCTAACAAGGAGAGGTTCTATGCAGACTTTGTTTTCACCAACAAGTAGGGGCTGGCAGGGAATGTAAAGCTCAAGGGCAGCACTGGCTGCAATAATCATGAAATGGAGCAGTTCAAGATTCCTAGGGCAGTGAGGACAGGGCACAGGAAGCTCACAGCTCTGGACTTCAGAAGATCGGACTTCAGACTCTTTTGAGACCCATTTGATGTCGGTGAAAGTCTGCGGCCAGAGTAACAACATCTACCAGTGTGGTTAAATTGTCCTCCCTTTATTGTGGCAATACAGTGTCTTTTTTGCCAAACTTAGAGCAGGTGTATTCAGCTAGCTTAACTGAGATTGGTACATGTGGAAGGCACAGATAGGTTAAGGCTATGCATGAGACACAGACAGGTTAAGATTTAAAGCAAACATTTATGGGGCCAGCCTCCTGCGGTCAGCAGATCCTGCCCCCTTGCAGCTGGACGTGGAGGCTGTTTCATCAACTCAGTTCCTGCCTCTGAGATGGGCTCAAGGACACTCTTCACAGCATGAGTTGCTCATGTTTGTCAAATCATGTCCTCTGTCAGCAAGAAATGCATCCACAGTTTGATAGAGTTGTATGAGATAAAAATGTGGAAGGAAATGGAGCTCCAGAAGAATATCCAAGAATCACCTCCTCAAAGCTTAGGAACAATGCATCCCAACAAGAAGCAAGTCAGGGGAAAATGCCAGAAAGCATACATGGAGGAACAGGGAGATCCTGAAATAAACCCAAACACAAAAAGGAAGCTTGCACAGAGTAGAAGGAATGACCTGGAAGTAATACACACTGTCAGCAGCAGCCCCTAGTGAGCAGATTAGGAAAGCCAAAGCCCCGACAATTGAATCTGGTCAGGGACATCAAGAGCAACACGAAAAAAATCTTCTACAGATATACCAGTGATGAAAGGTATGAGTAGGGAAAATCTGGGCAGTCTCCAAAACTAAACAGGAGATCTGGTTACCTGGGATATGGAGAAGGCTTAGGTACTCAGTGATTAATTCTTTTTGGCCTCAATCTTTATTGGCAAGGGCTTCAGCCACACCACCCAAGTAACAGAAGACAAAGGCAGGAACTGGAAGAATGAAAAACTGCCAACTGTATGAGAAGATTTAGTTTGAGATCATCTAAAGAGCCTGAAGATGCATAAGTCCATGGGATCTGACAAGGTGCACCTGTGGGTCCTAAGGTAACTGGCAGATGAAGTTGCTAAGCCACTATCCATCATAGCTGAGAAGAATAACTCCCATTTGGTGAATGGGGGGAAAAAGGAAAGCCCAGAGGCAAGATCACGGAGCGGATCCTCTTGGAAGCCATGCTCAGGCACACACTAAACAAGGAGGTGACTGATGACGGGCAACATGGCAGTGTTCTCTGAGGGCAAACTATGTGTGACAAAATTGGTGGCTGCCTGCAAACAGGTTACATCACTGGTGGATAGGAAAAGAGCAAATAATATCATCTAACAAGACTTGTGCAAAATATATGACACTGTCTGGTACAACATCCTTGACTCTAAACTGGAGGCATGGATTTGACAGCTGGATCATCTGGTGGATAAGGAATTAGCTGGATGGTCACACTCAAAATGTTGCAGTTGATGGCCAGACATCTGAGTGGAGACCAGTTGCAAGTGGCCTTCCTCAGGGTGGGTGGTACTGAGTTCAGAACTGTTCAACATCTGTGCTGGGGACATGGACAGCGTGATTAAGTGTACCCTTGATGCATTTGTTGAAGGTATCAAGCTGCGTGGTGTGGCACGCTGGATGGAAGGAATGCCATCCAGAGGGACCTTGATGGGTTTGAGAAATGGACTTGTGCAAACCTCATGAAGGTCAACGAGGATGAGTGTTATCTTGTTAAAGATTACTAAGATGAATGGTTGAAAAAGTTTATATGGGACAGCACCTAAAGCCATCCAAAATCACAAGTCATTTCTCTATTCAGAAGGCTCCACTGTTTATGTATTTTGCTCACTATTGTTTTGTTAATACTTGTTATGCATGACTGCAGCTCCAAAAGAAAACTCTCTCTGAACAACCACATAATCTTTGAACACCAACAGCTCCCATAAGTATTCACTTAACAGGAAAACCCACAATCTCTTTTAAGTCACAAGTTCTCCCATTAGAGGAGGTTGTACAGTTGCCATACAGACCTACGATATATGTATTTTCAGAGTTTAAATTCTGCTGTTCTCTAAGCTTTACAGAAATACACCTTGCTAAATCTTTTTATGTCTAAATATATGCTGTAAATTAAAAAAGCCCACACCTAAAGATGTATCCCAGAAAACTATGCATACATTAATGAACTGTAACATGGACTGTAAATAGATTTATTTAGACTATTGTGCAATACACAGAACTTTTACTATGCAATAACAACAGATTCTCAGTCTCCACCTTAAAAGTAGTTTATTCCTAACAGGAAGTTAGTATTACTTACCTGTCTTGTATGTGATACTGCATATTCAAGTCATTGATTATGAATGGATTCCTGAGTTTTGCATAGGCAACTGCTTTGTCCAGTGGAAATCCTAAAATAATTAAGCCAATTAAATTAAGACACAACACCAGTAAACTGCTTGAAATCTTCATAGTCAAGCTTTAGAGGACATCAGGAAGTAATGCCTAAGTAGGAGGATGCTCCCTCAAATAGTGACATCCCTAACATCAGCTTAAGAAGATCATGCAGCCAGGAGGAAAGGGACCTGGGGCTACTGATAGATAGTAGGCTGAAGATGAGCCAGCAGTGTGCCCAGGTGGCCAAGAGAGGCAGTGGCATCCTGGCCTGCATCAGGAACAGTGTGGCCAGTAGGACAAGGGAGGTTATTCTGCCCCTGTACTCAACACTGGTCAGGCCACACCTTGAGTGCTGTGTCCAGTTCTGGGCTCCTCAATTCAAGAGAGATGTTGAGGTGCTGGAAGGTGTCCAGAGAAGGGCAACAAAGCTGGTGAGAGGCCTGGAACACAAACCCTATGAGGAGAGGCTGAGGGAGCTGGGGGTGTTTAGTCTAGAGAAGAGGAGGCTCAGGACTGGCCTCATTGCTGTCTACAACTACCTGAAGGGAAGTTCTAGCCAGGTGGGGGTTGGCCTCTTCTCCCAGGCAACCAGCAATAGAACAAGGGGACACAGTCTCAAGTTGTGCGGGGGTAAGTACAGGCTGGATGTTAGGAGGAAGTTGTTGGCAGAGAGAGTGATTGGCATTGGAATGGGCTGCCCAGGGAGGTGGTGGAGTCACTGTCTCTGGAAGTCTTCAAGAAAAGACTTGATGGGGCACTTAGTGCCATGGTCTGGTTGACTGGATGGGGCTGGGGGATAGGTTGGACCGGATGATCTTGGAGGTCTCTTTCAACCTGGTTGATTCTATGATTCTACGATTCTATGACTCTACAGCCTAATTTCACCATAGGCAGCCTAAAGTAGTGGTCCCATTTCCAGCACCTTCCCCCTTCCTTCATGTGGCCTATACTTCTATAGGAACAGAACTAATGCTTTTACTGCCTCTACTTGAAAATACAACTTGCAGCTTCAAACTACTTATCTTTAGTTCACTGTCCAACCTCACAAGTCTTTAGCACAGATACATCAACAAGTGTCCAGACACCTAACACTTCCCTCAAGAAAGTAGCATGCCTTCACAGATATTGCATCAAGTAAGTATTAGATCACCATTTCCACTGGCTACACATCTACTAGTGGAATGGCAATTTTAAATAGCATGTCAGACAGGACTTTCTCTTAAAAGTCATTTGAATTATATTAACCAAGACAAATTAATTTCCTAGGAAAATAAATTGAACTAAAACGCAAAAAAAAATGGAAAGATACTCTAACCACTTAAAATATTATTTAGATTTCAAAAATATTTGTAGTATCATAGGATTTACCTTTAGAATGAAAAGAAATGAGACAGTCACATAAAGGCCAGTTTTCTACTGGCTCATTCAAAATGACATCCTCTTCAAATATTACCACAGTTATGTACTTAAACATGGAGAGGCGTTCGAGAATTTCTTTCATTGGTTTGGACTTAGATTTCTTAGCCATTGAACAAATCCCCACAGCGATCTGTCTTTCTGGTGGCTGAAGAGGGGGAGAAAAAAACCCAATTATTAAGGTTTTTTGGAACATGACAAGGTTTTAGCAACAGAAGATATTTTCTGTTGAAATTCTGCACTATCTTTGGTTCAGTGTTCAAATGCCTAAATTGCTAGCAGGTAACAAAATGCACCACTGACAATATGCTGCACTGTGTCCCTATGAAAAATCCCAGAAAGCTAAACCATTCAATAGCTCTACACTACTTTTGTTTTAGAAACAAATTTATGAGATCAAAATCTAAGTCAGAAATGTTTAATCAAATAAATCACACCTCCAATTTACTCTTAAATTAACTAATTTTTAAACTGTTTAATTTTTCTACATCTACAAAGCATCTTGTTAGCAAATATATAAATTAATTAAGAAATGGAAAACTAGTAAACAAGAAAATATTATTCTAGACTTCTGAGATATTTTGTGCATAGGCAGTTTCACTTTTAGTCTGTATTCTCTGTATTTTCTTTCATGTTCTAAGCCTTAAAGAATTTCCTAAGCACAACAGTCCATGTCCTGCTGTTTAAAAAGAATCAAAAAATCCCTCTCCAGAGCAATCCTTTATTTCAACCTTCCCTTGCTAAAATACACTGAATAAATTGAGCTGTCTAAGCTCCTAATTTTGCACCACTTCTCTGCACATGCAAGTTAAACAGGATGAAGTCTTTTATTAACACTTCCTTGCATGTAATTTTTTTTACACAGGCTTGTAATCAATGAATATTTTAACTGACAATTCCTGAAAGCGAACTGCAAAATACAGCTAAAAAAAAATAAAGGCACAGTACAAAGACTCAAGTTTGGCTTAAACTAAAAATCGATAATCACAGTGCTAAAATACAACTCAGAACACTCTGCAAGGATAATAAACTACAGTGTAACTTAAAATAAACTTAGCATGCACTTTTTATAAACCAAGACAAGGAAGAAGAATGAAAACATGTCAGATCTTAATGAAAACTAGTAAAGAAAAAAAAAAAGGCTAAGTCTGTTCAAACTGATAAACCAAAAAAGTGAACTCTGCAATGGTTGACAACACATAGAAAGAAAAATCTTTGATGATATTTTTTGCAACTAATCATCCAATTAAATGAAATGAAGGCTTCAGCCATTAAGCTTATTCCCAGAATTCAAATAAAGTCTGCAAAACTGGCACATCAACATCACCTGCTCCATATTAAGACCAAGCACACCTACTTTGTCAAGGTATACTTGCTTTACATTCTGCATCTCCAAACATAAACTCAAATATTGTTGTCTAAGCATGAAAAATTTCCCCCCACAGAACATAATTTCAGTATTAGAATTCTGTTATTTAAAGTATTTTAAAGTAAAATAATGCTAGAAAACACAGGGTAGTACACACATGCTCTTACAGTACATACAGAGTCATACTCTTCCTCTTCTTCTTCCCCATGATCATAGAAGTGCTCATAATCTGTAGATCTGGCTGAATCAAATAATTCTTCTCCATCTTCTCCACCCACGAAGAATCTAGGAGGATCACTCTCTGTTGCATTAACAGACATGATTACAAGATTGGGAAAAATCTATGTAGAAATTGCAGGTACTCTGGAAGCTAAGATACTGGGCATGTTTCCTTCTGTGCTGGGAACACGAAAGTCCCCTGCTCGTGGATGTTGTTTGTGTAGTATTGCCACTATGATGACGTTGTCTGCCAGACACTGTTTAACTGGTATCATCTGGTCATTATTGGTTTACTGCTCCAAGAAGCCCACAACAGGTTACTGCTTCCCTGAGATCATGTAACTTTTTAACCTAAAAGAAATATGCAAACAACAAAAACAAACAAACAACAAAAAAAAAAAATAATCACATTTTACAAAGGCACACACACAAAAAAAGTCCTTCTCATTTAGAAAAGGAATTTGGACATTTACATACCTCTGAGCAAAGCATGACAAACAGAACCATGCAAGCTACAATCCCTCTACTTTTACCCACTTGTTTACAGCAAGGGAGATAATTACAAAAGATTTTCAAACTTCTGATGTGGACATTTTAAATATAGACAATATAATGCACAAAAGCAAAAAAGCATCAAATCCATTTTTTCCTAACAACATGGTTAGAGGCGTGGAATATATATATATATATATATATATGTATATGTGTGCATATATATATATTTTTTTTGTACCAAAATTACAACAAAAGTCTTCTCCAGTATTAGTGATATTTAATTCACCATCAGCTGTTTTTTCTTCCCAAAAGTTTCCTGATCAGATGGCAAACAGATAAAAATGCTAATGAAAACTACAAAGCCTCCACTAAGAGTATTCTTAAATAGAAACCTATTATTTCAGAAACACTGAATCTTCAGTGTGAAAGCAGAGCATACCTGCCAGCTTGGCACTTGCTTATTTATTTTCAATAAAGACCTGCTTTGTTTTCATACTGAAAAATGGCATTTAGGGAGATGTACACTACTGTTGCTTTTTGGCAAAAGTATTTCAAAGCACAAATTGTACCAGTGAACACACACTGCACTCTACTAACCAGCAGTGAACATAAAATCTGGGCCAAATAACTTGTGTCCACAACAGGCTCAAAGCTCAATATTCTGTTGTTCCAACTCAGTAACTGTTCCTGCTCTATGCTGAGTATGACTTCATGCCATTAATTATAATACATTATTCTGACTTAGAAAATTAATAGGCAGCTACTTGTTTAGAAGTTCAATTTAGGTTATTAGTCAGATCATTAGGTAATTGCTATTCAACAACAATGCCTCAGCAGAACTGAATTTGTCTTTCAATATCTGACAAAATTATTTTGGCTCTTCCATGAACTAAATGAAGCAACAGTAAATTCCCAAGGGTGAGCAACCATTCAGCTTCTTGTGAAAATGGTAAACAGAGTAAAAGTTACCCAGAAGTAATCCGTCCTAAGTCAAAGAGCAATGGGATAAGCTTGGGTAAACAACACTGTTCCAGATCCTGAAGCCAAAGCACAAACAACAGATATATAGGGATCCTGGAGTGACAGACAAATTAATTTCTTAAACATATTTGTTGTATGTGTTTGCTGTCCTTCAATTTTGCTAATGAAAAATTATTTTCTCTTAGAACATGAAACTTCAGCCACCTGTCCTTCAAGCCACAAGAATTAAACTAAACTCTGAACATGTAATTCATCTTGCTTACATGGGAGTCAGAAGTTAGGTATTGAGATAAATCATTCCTGTTTATGACTTGGTGAAGAAAGCCAGTTTTCCAGATCCTATTTCTAGTAATCTTTGGAAAGGCAGATGTTATTACCAACACATACTGGCAACTAATAGACAGTTCTTACATTTTATTTAAACCAACAAAGATCCCTAAAAACTGTCAAAGCTTGAAAAATTTAACAGATCTTGCACCAGCTTCCCTCCCCCCTCCACCCAAATTCAGTAAACTGGAAACAAGTATTTCTACAGCTTTTTAAAACCTCATGTTTTCTCATAAAGAAGGAAAAGCAACCACTTGAAGCAGATAAGGATGAGGTCATCAAAAGAGGGCTTTTAAGCTTTCTTTCTTCTACCTACATCTGTAGTGCACATTGTGAGAGCAGCAGAAGTTGTGAAGTTCATGTGCAACTAATAAATGGTTATTTTCAGGATCTCTGGTACTACCTGAGTCTCTCTAACCGTAACTGGTTACTTCTAAAGAAGTAGAAAGTATACAAGTAACAACTGAAGGGAAAACGCAACCTATTTGCCTACAAATGACACAAAGACACAACCTGACAAATTTAATTCCCTAACAAACCTACCTGGAATTCAGGGGTTTTCTACATTTGTAACTCAAGAAGGCTCTGCTAAGGCAAGTGGAAAACAAAGCAAAGGTGGCTGGTGGTAATCAGCAATGGCTTCACCAAGGGCAAATCATGCCTGACAAATATGGTGGTTTTTTATGGTGAAGTCACACCAACAGCAGATAAGGGAAGGGCAACTGATACAATCTACCTGGACCTGAGTAAGGTGTCTGACTCTGTCCCACATGACATCCTGGGCATCAAACTGGAAAAGCATGGACTTGATAGGTGGATCACTCACTAAATAAGGAATTGGCTAGATGGTCACACAAAGAGAGTAGTGATCAGGGGCACAATGTCCACCTGGAGACCAGTGACAAGTGGCACCCCACAGGGGTCAGTGCTGAGACCACTGTGGTTTAACATCTTTGTCAGTGACATGGACAGAGGAGTAGAGTGCACCCCCAGCAAGTTTGCAGACGACACCAAGGTACAGCACAGTTGACTTGCTAGAGGGCAGGGATCCATCCAAAGGGACCTCGAGAGGCTGGAAGGGTAGGCCCAGGCCAACCTCATGACATTCAACATGGCCAGGTGTAAGGTCCTGCACCTGGGTCGGTGCAATCTCAAGCACAAATCCAGGCTGGGTGGTGAATGGCTGAGAGAAGCCCTGAGGAAAAGGACCTGAGGGTACTGGTTGATGAAAAGCTCAACGTGAGCCAGCAGTGTGCATGGGCAGCCCAGACAGCAACTGTGTGCTGGGCTGCAGCAAGAAAAGCATGGCCAGCAGGGCAAGGGAGGGGATTTTGCTCTCACAAGGCCACACCTGGAGGACTGTGTACAGTTCTGGAGGCCCCAGCACATGAAGGACATTGACCTGTTGGAGTGAGTCCAGAGGAGGCCACAAAGACGCTCATAGGGTTGGAGCAGCTCTGCTATAAGGACAGGCTACGAGAGTTGGGGCTCTTCAGTCTGAAGAAAGCTTAGAGGAGACCTTGTAGTAACCTCCCAGTATCTGAAGGGGGCCTACAGGAGGGCTGTGGAGGGACTATTTACAAGGTCTTGTAATGACAGGACGAAGGGTAATGGGTTTAAACTGGAAGAGGTTTAAACTAGATGTTTAAGAAGTTCTCTACAGTGAGAATGGTGAGACATTGCCACAGGTTGCCCAGGGAGGTTGTGGCTGCTCCCTCCCTGGAGGTGTTCAAGGCCAGGTTGGATGAGGCCTTGAGCAGCCTGTTCTAGTGAGAGGTGTCCCTGCCTATGGTAGGGAGTTGGAACTAGATGATCTTTGAGGTCCCTTCCAACCTAAACCTTTCTATGATTCTGTAAGTAGGTTTGTGAAGTTGAGCTTCACTTGCAGAAAAGACACGTTGAAGATTCACACATTCTGCTGGAGTTAACAGATTGTTTTCTGAAAGATTTATGATGTTGCTGACCTTTCTGAAGATGAATGAATTACCAGAATGCCACTCCAGGCTATGGTCACTGGGCCATGGAGTTTCCAGACACTTTGGAAAGCAAGACCAAAGACGCTGACAATGTTCAGGCTTGTTAACTATTGCTTGGACACACTGAATTACATACAGTTGGCATTCTGATGATGGTTACCAGTTTATGTCCCAGACAGCAGCTACTGTCATTAACATAAATTTTGATCAGGATATAATCACAGAATCAAAAAACCTCAGAGCTTGGAAGGGACCTCCAGAAATCACCAAGCAATACCCCCTTGCCAAGGCAGGATGCCTTAGAGTAGTTCACACAGGAATGCATCCAGGCAGGTTTTGAAAGTCTCCAGAGAGACTCCACAACCTCTCTGGGCAGCTTGTTCCAGGGTTGCGTCACCCTCACAGTAAAGTTTCCCCTCATGTTGAGCTGAAACTTTCTGTGTTCCAGTTTGCAGCTGCTGTTCTTTGTCTTACTTTTTTTGCTGCGCACCACCAAAAAGAGATTGGCCCCAGGCACTTGACACCCATCCCACAGATATTTGTACACATGAATCAGATTTCCTCTCATTTTTCTCTTCTCCAGACTAAACAGCTCCAGGGCTATCAGTCTTTTATGTGTAGGGGAGAAACTCAAGTCCCCCAGTCATCCTCCTGGCTCTCCATTGGACCCTTTCCAGCAGGTCCCTGGCTCTCTTGAACTGGGGATCCCAAAATTTGACATAGTATTGCCGATGTGGTCTCCCTAGGGCAGAGTAGAGGGGGTGAAGAACCTCCCTAGACCTGCAGGACACACTTTCCTTGATGCACCACAGGATGCCATTGTCTCCCTTAGCCACAAGGGCACATCGCTGACCCATGCAGAACCTGTCGTCCAGCAGCACTCCAAGGTCTTCTTCCACAGGGCTGCTTTCCATCAGGGCCACCCTCAGTCTGTACTGGTGCCTGTTGTTATTGCTCCCCTGATGCAAGACCCTGCACTTGTCCTTGTTGAACTTGTGGTTTGCCTTTGTCCAGCACTCAGCCTGTCCAGATCTTGTGGGATGGTGTTGTGGGGCACTCCAAATCCCTTCTTCGCTCCCCCCCACACACCTCCAAAGGTTTGAATGGGGAAAGAAGGCGTGAAAAACTGCTTCCCCCCCCGGCCTTGCACATTTGAAGGAGGACCAGCAAAAGCGCCCTTTCCACACCTGTACTGAATACTGGGAAAGTTCATGCTAGAATTGGCTGGTGATTGGCTGGATTCTTTGCACTCAGTATAGATGGCAAGTGGACATGTTGTCTAGGAAAAAGCATAGACAGTGAGGAAAAAAGAAGAGTTCCTGCTTTTGCATCATTTTGTGCAGTCTTGCTCTTGCACTCACCAACAAGTCTGGCAAAGCCTTAGGTCCATCTGAGAGAGATCCGCCAGCAGCACCCAGACCTGGCTTCTCCCGGACCACACCATGTTCTGACTTGCTGCTCGCTACTCTGAGCTGGGGAAGATGCTAGCAGTTTGGCTTTCCCTCTGTGCTGCTAAGGCAGTGCCACTCCACACTCTTTGCCTTGTGGAAGCTCTGTCTGAAATATTTTTGACTTTGGCTTTTTTTTGTTTATTTTGCATAGGACTTTGCAGTGTGAACCCACAAGTGGAAAGTAGCTTGCAGTTTCAGAAGGCTGCTGCAGAGGAATTCAGAGATCATCACCATGTTCCCACCTCACCTCCGTGAGTAAAATCTGCTGTTCCCTTGGATTCTCTGCTCAACCTCATTTATAAATGGTGTAAAGCTGTCTTGGAGGTTAGCCTTTCCATTTTCTGACTTTCCTAAATTATTAAACTTGCCCATAAGCATCCTTGTGAAGATTTCCCAACTGAATTAGAATCTGCCAAAAAACTTTAGTTCTGTACATAGTTTGGGGCAGGGTTTTTGGGAAAATAAAAATAATTCTATTTTTTATAACTCCTGCCTCAGCCAATTAATCTAACCAAATCAGATGGCAGCACAGCCTGATGGGTGTCAGCCAACCCCCAGTTTTGTACCACTAGCAAACTTGCTGAGGGTATACTCAATGCCCTCATCCAGATCACTGATAAAGATACCATACAAAACTGGACCCAGTACCAATCCCTGGGCGCAACACCACTGGCTGCAGGCCTCCAAATTGCCTCAGCTACTGATGACCACCCTCTGAACTCTTGCTGTCGAGCCAAGTTTTCAATCCACCTCACAGACCAACCCTCTAGGCCACATCTCCCGAGCTATCTGCATAGAGAAAGTATCAAAAGCCTTGCTGAAGTCAAGGTAGATGACAGCCACAGCCCTTCCTTCATCTACCCATTTGGTCGTGGTATTATAGAAGGCCACCAGGTTAGTCAAGCAAGATCTGCCCTTGGTAAATCCATGTTAGTTACTCCTGATAACCTTTTTTTCTTCCATGTGGTTAGAGATGGCCTTCTGAATGAGCTGCTTCATCACCTTTGAAGGGATGGAGGTGAGGCTGACTGGTCTGTAGTTGCCTGGGTCTTCTTTCTTGCCTTTTCTGAAGACTGCAGTGACACTGGCTTTCTTCCAGTCATCAGGCACCTCTCTTGTTCTACATGACTTTTCAAAAAATGGTGGAGAGAGGCTCAGCAACAGTATCAGCAGTTCTCTCAGCACTCGTGGATGCAGTCCATTGGGGCCCATGGATTTGTGTGTTTTCAGTTAGTACAAGTGATCACTAACCCAGTCCTGACTGACTAGTGGAGTGCCCTCTTCTCTCCAGTTCTGATCCCTTGCTGTCAGAGACTGAAGTTCCTGAGAGCTGGTCTTAGCAGAAAAGACTGATGCAAGGAAGGCATTCAGCAACTCTGCTATCTTTGCATCTTTGATTACATCTCCCACATAGTTCAGTAGAATTTTATTTTTTTTCAGAGATGTAAACTAAAGCTCTTTCCCTTCATATGCTTTAATTATCACAAAAATTGTGGAATCTCCTTTCTTCTCATAGTGTGTGAAACAAAGAATCCAAGAAATGTGACACAGAAAGAGAAATACAAGAGCAAGTGACTGCAACCACCACAGTGAACAACTTACCTAAGTCTTTTAAAATCTATTTATCTGATGCAAAGAAAATGCAATAAAGACAGTTTGCATAAAAACATGGTTCTCAAGTTGCACAGCAAAGAGAAATTACAAACGGCAGAGCAAGAAGATGGGGCTATCTTCCTACCTCAGAACTACTGCCAATGCTGATAGGAGAAACTATTAAGACGTGGTGCCCTATGAATTCTATTTTGCTGCCTCTGAGCAGGGAAGAGTATTCCCAGTGCCATTTTTCTGTCTTAAGAAGGGAGCAGCAGCAGCAATGTAGGGGTAGTGACACTTGTATGTTAGATCCTCTCATACTTGGGGTGCATAAGCACAAAACCTGTGAGAGTGAAGACTAGATTACACGCATGTCTACCATGGAAGACTACAACGTAAGCAAGACAAAACCCAGACCTTTGTGTCGAAATATACACTGACCTACTTCCACAGAGATAGCATCAATACTAATCAGGCAACAATATCCTACTGTGCAATGACCTTTCCAGATAAAATTAATTTGACTACGTTCTCTTCAAACCTCAGATGTTACACAAGGCTTCTGTTTCACAGCTTAAAGATTAAAAAAAAATCCCCTAATTTTGAAAAACCACAACTGAATAAAGGACTTCCAAACAAATGTGTGGTCTGCTCATTACACCTGTTGTAAAGCCTCCTATTCACGACTACCAAATGGTACAACCTAAGAGGAAAAGAGAAAAAAAAAGCAAACGCTCAAATAGTAATTCCACTAATTTTACATCCTCATCTCAAAACAAAATCATCTGAGCAGTTCCCTAGCACCTTCCATTTACTAGTGGAAGGCATATAAAATGACACATAGAGAAAATTAACATTAACACACAAGCAGGGCTATACCCAAATCATAGAGTTTAGTAGCCTGCTAAGCACTTCTACTCCAGTGTTCTCTTCAGCAGAACACTACAGACTTTAACACAGTATTTATCCCCTTCTACGAGTATATTATATAAGAATTCCACAAGTATACTCTAAAATAATAATGCAGAACTCCTCACTAAGTTAAGAGATGAACAGTTTCTCTGTCCTCATTCCACACACTTCATCAACTCATGAATCCAACCCTGGCGCCTCCTATATTTACTTAAGAGCATAAAGATTAGCGTTCAGTAACTGTCAACAAGAAATCAGCTCAACATAGCAGCAGTGGTCTGAGCAGTCATGTAAAAGGTGCTCAAATTTCACCACCCATGTTCCAAAACCCAGTAAAAATGCATACGACTCCTATATAAGCGGAAGGATTTCAGTGGGGTTTCTGCTGTGTCACTGCAGCTAGCAGAAGAACAAATATACACTGACTGTGCTGCGCTCTAGTGGAAACTAAAAGGAAAAAAAAAGATTAAAAATGCTTCTCATCTGTTAAGAGAAAAAAAAATATATAATGCATTAAATGGCTACAAAATATTTTAAAACCACAAACCACTCAGGAAAAGACTTTGGAGATGCCATCATAACACAATACCTACCAACCACTCTGTACGTGGATTTTAACAAACAGTTACCTGTTTGAAGAAGTGTTAAGTGGTGCTCATTTGTAACATGAGTCTCTATATCTGCTAAGAGATTATCAGTTGTTTATCTTAAAGTTTAAATTGAATGAATCTTGAGTTATAATGTTGTGTCATTTAATATGTTATCTGATTAGTTTTTTTTTTACTTAATGTAAGTACTACATTGCTGAAGCCTTAGGTTACATATCGTCTCCCATGGGGAAGAATCCACAGTGGGACAGAGGAAGAGCATGAGGAGGAAGGAGCTGCACAGTGTCATTAACTGACCACAGTTCTCATTCTCCAGCTCCCTCGTACTGCTTAGAGGAATGAGGTAGAAGAGTTGAGAGCAAAGCTGAGATGGGGAAAAAAAGGAGTAAGGAGTTTGCATTTTTTTCCTTATTTCTCACTGTCCTGTTCTCTTTCACTGACAAAACACTAATTTCCCCAAACAGTGTCTGTCTTGCCTGTGACAACTGCTGGTGAGTGATCTCCTTGTACTTATCTCAACTGACAAACTTTTTATCACATTTCTCCCTCTCAGCCCCGTTGATGAAGGAGTGATAGAGTGGCTTGGTAAGCATCTGGTGGCCAGCAAAGGTCACAGCATCTTACAATCCCAGAATTGTTTCAGTTGGCAAAGAACTTTCAGATCAAGTCCAACTCTTAACCCAGCACTAATGACTCACCACTAAATTATGTCCCTGAGCACCATGTCTAAAATACCTCCAGGCGTGGCAACTCAATCACATCTCTGAGCAACCTATTCCAGCAAAGATTTGTTTCCAAATATCCTATATAAACCTCCCCAGAACAATTTGAGGCTGTTTCCTCTTGTCCTATTGCTTGTCACTTGAGTGAAGAGACCAACACTTACCCTGGTACAGCCTCCTTTCAGGTAGTTGAAGTGACAGATTAGGTCTTCCTTCAGCCTTCTTTCCTCCAAGCTAAACAATTCCAGTTCCCTCAGATACTCCTTAACAAAACTTGTACTCTAAACCCCTCGTCAGCTTCACTACCCTTTTTTGGACACAGTCCAACACCTCAATGCATTTTTTGTAGCAAAAGGCCCAAAGCTGAACACAGCATTCAAGGTGCAGCCTCACCAATGCTGAGTACAGGGGCACAATCACATTCCTGCTCCTGCTTGGACACACTGTTTCTGATCCAGGCCAGGATGCTGTCGCCCTTGGCCGCCTGAGCACGCTGCTGGCTCACATTCAGTCATCTGTCAACCAGCACCTCCAGCTCCTTTTCTGTTGGGCAGCTGCCCAGCCACTCTTCCTCAAGAATGCAGTGTTGCATGACATTGTTATGACCCAAGCACAGGATCTGAGACTTTGCATTGTTGAACTTCATACCACTGACCCTGGCCCACTGATCCAGCCTGTCCAGACCCCCCTGAAGAGCTTTCCTATTCTTAAGCAGATCACACTCTGGTCCAACTTGGTGTTATATGCAAGTTCATTGGCTGCGTACTTGATTCCCTCATCTAGACTGCTGATAAAAATACTAAGGCTCAAATACTGAGCTCTGGGGACCATTATTTGTGACTGGATGCCAACTCACGGGCCCAGCCTTCCAGAGAAGTAGCCAGCAAAGACTACACTCATCCAAGCCATGAGCTGCCAGCTTTTCTGGGACGATGCTACAGGACACAGCGTCAAAAGCTTTACTAAAGTCCCAGCAGACGAAATCCATAACCTTTCCCTCATCCACTAGGTGGATGTCATAGAAGTACACCAGGTTAGCCAGGCAGGACTTGTCGTTCACAAACCCCTGTTGACAGGGCCTAACCTCACTGTCCTGTATGTACTGCACAACAGTACTCAGTGATATGCTCCATAGAGCATTGCAGTCCTGAGGTCAGACTGGTTCCCTCGATCCTCCTTCGGGCCTCTTTTGTAATCAGTATCACATATGCTAACTTCCAGTCAACTGGGACTCAGTCTTCTAGACGCCTTTGTCCTTCACGACTGCCTCCCAAGAGAATTTGACAACAAGCTGCCTAAACAGGCCAAAGTCTGTCCTCCAAAAGTCCAAGATGACAGTTCTACTGACCCCCTCTCCTTACTACCACAAGAATTGAAAACTCTACCATTTCATCATCACTATGCCCAAGACAACCTCCAACTTCACAGCAATCAGAGTCCTTCTCTGTTCACAAACAGCAGGTTTAGCAGGGTGTTTGCCCTAGCTGCCTCACTCCCCAGTTGTGTCAGGAACTTCCTAGACTGTTTTGTTGTATTGCATTTTCAATAGACACCTGGTAAATTGGAAGTCCCCCAAAAGAAATGGTACTGACTGTAAGACTTCTCTCAGCTGCTTATAGCATATTTCATCTGCCTCTTGATCCCAGTTGGGAGGCCTATAACAGACTCCTACTATGTTATCTGTCTAGTTGGCCTTCCCCTTCACTCTCACCCATAAACACTCAACCCCACTGTCACCATCACTAAGCTCAAGACAATCAAAATACCCTCTAACATACAGGACTACTCCACTCCTCCTCCTCCCTGGTCTGTCCTTCATGTCAAATTTATAACCATCCATTGCAGCACTTCAGTCATGCAAAACATCTCACTATGTTTCTGTTACTGCAACTATATCATAGTTTTCCTGCTGCAAAACAGCTTCCAGTTTCTCCTGTCTGTTGTCCAAGTTGCACTTCACTTGGGCTACTACCTTGTCACATTCTTGGGGAGATAAGGAAGGCTTACCTGACCATTTCCCAGGCACTTCTGTGATTACTAGCTCATCAATATACCTTGTGGCTTTGGTACTGCAGTGGCACTCCACCCTTTACTTCCACTAGAATGGCTAGCACCATGTGCCACCCTTTGGCTTATCGCTAGCAAGTCTGTTTTTGTCCATTCTCCCCTTCAAATCTAGCTTAAAGCTCTTTTGATAACTCCTGTGCAAAAATCCTCTTTCTTCTTTGTCACAGGTGTATGCTGTGTGTTGCTAGCAGGCTCAGTGTTGTGTAAACCAAATCCATCATCAAAAACTTCAAAGTCCTGACAGTGACACCAGACAATCTGATGGGTCTTCTTGTTTCTTCCAACACCACTCCCTGCAACTGGAAGGTTAGAGAACACTAATTGCTCTCCTGTTCCCTTAACCGCTGCCTCATGGATCTGAAGGCTCTAATTCTCTCCAGATTTCTTCTTGTCAACCCACCACAGTGTTCCAAACACATTTGCTGTGAAAGAAGAACTATTGCCCTGTTACCTACACTCCATCCTCAGCAGTATATTACACATCTATGTGCTTTTGTCCACACTTTTTTGAGCTTGGTGGTTACATCTTTCTGACAGACGGAAAGAAGATGTGAAACCACTGAGACAAGAGAAAACAGAAACTGTAATTCTTCTGTTTGATTTACCTCTTCTGACTATTAGGCCACCATAATCCAACTTCACTCTCCTCATGTACCACTTGTTTTCTTTAAAGGTGAACACCGGGTTTCCTTTCACAGGAGAGGTCCCACTGATCTGGATTCCAAGAAGGCTGGTACTTAATGTGCAAAATCTTACCAGTGAGACATCTACAATCTCAAGCAACAGGGCTCCAGAAACACCCACCTTGCTGGCATTTTCTACTGGTGACAACTTTCATCAGTGTTGCTCACAGGGACATTTACATTTCTTGAAATATTGTATAGCTAGGAAAGCCAACTAACTGCATTTGCTTAAAACTTCTCCCAGAGAAGAATTATTTCTCAAGAACTGTGCCATCTAAATGTTGGTGCCTAAAGTAAGACTTCAATTTGACCCTCCATAGCTTAGCCCAGGGGACTAAAAACAGTTGTACTGTGCCATGTGAATCAAGATTCTGTTAAAAAGCCAGTTTTGCAGCAAGGAAATATATGTCTTTTAGGTTGTCAGTGAATGAGATTTCTAGCTTTAGAGTACAGATACTACAGTTTTCAAACAGTAATTACTTGGCTGATTTCCCTATGCTCACTTCATTTCCTTGGAATCATAGAGTTAGTCAAGCAAGGGATTCCAAGTCTTAGAGTGAAATGACTCTTAAATGCATCTTACAGATTTTTTTTAGCTGCTGAACTTATTTTTTCCAAATATCTCACCAGCAGAAATCTGACTTTTCAACCAAAGTAATAGCATTTCCTAAAACTCTTTTGAGTTTTAGCCCCAAATGCTGCATTATCACGAAGCACCTTTCAGCTCTTTAGCAATCATCAGCTGCAAAACGAACCACTACCACCCTTCAACAGAAGTGTCAGAATAACCTTACAAGTCTAGAAAAATCTTGTCTGGTAAATATCACTGTCTTCCCTTCAAGATAGAAAGGCATTCTTTTTTTGTAGACTGGCAAACACTATTACAAACTGACATCAGGAATGCTGTACAAGCTTCTCCTGCACAGCTACAGAACAGATAACCTTCACATTCATTAACCTCTATGCTCCTTTCTAAATTGATTCTTGTCAAACGCAACACATAGAGACATTTATATTTGTGAAAAGCTTCAGTGTTCCAGGAAAGGCTGTCTTCTGTGCTTCTATAAATCCTACTCAAAGATGTCAAAACAGCTTCACCATATTTTCATCAAAATCTTATTTGCTTCAAATTTGTAGAGAAAGTTTTTTGCAGAAAAAAAAAAAAAAAAAGTGTAAAGTTTATCGGGCTCAGCCTTCAGAGGTTTGACCTTTTCTAACCACAACTACCAGAAGGATGAAACTCTTCTGCAGAAGGAATCAATCAGTCAGTAAAAAAATCTGTATTTCCCACACAGTGAACCATAAAACCATCTATGACTTCAGTCACATCCTAAAACAATTCTACATAGCAAGAAAAAGTTTGGTATTGATTGAATCAAAACTCATTCGTCACAATAAAAGAAGCTTACGTGTGAGTTCTAAGACTCAAGGCAAAAAAAAGTTTGACTTAATACCAGAAGAGCAAAACTGTGCAGAAAGGATGCAGAAAAGATTGAAATGTAGCAGCTTAAGCAGATTAAAAGAAACAACAGAAATACTGGGACGATCATCTGTAACAGCTAAATTTTCACTTCAAGGCACTACATAAAAGTGGCTTGCATGAGAAAGAAAACCACTTATTTCACTGCGGTTGCAATACTTAACCTGCTCCTGTCTTCCTGCTTGTATAACAAGACTGGCTAACTATAAAATTAACTACTACAAGGCAACAATAAAAGTGCCAAGATCAATGCACATCCAAAGCTTACCACTGAGTAGTGAAGTCTCCTGGTTGAGGAAAACACCAGTAGAACGAAGAGAAGCTACTCTATAGATCTCTCCCATCTCAGCTCCCAGTAGGTTTTCTGGTTACTACCACATAACTGATTTTCAGCCTTGGGCCTGCTGCTGCTTTTTTTCTCCTAGCTTGATGAAAACGTAGACAGCAATTTCCACTGCATCAAATAATTTCACATTTGAATTTATCGTTAGCTTTTGAGATGCCAACAGAATTCCGCAAATCCAGCGGTTTACCAGATGTGATGCTCCACACCCACACAATCCCTTAGCCACTTTCACCCCAGTTTCTTTGTACTGAAAAGTCTGACTCGCCTTTCTGACAGCACAGCACACCACGCTGCGAACTCGTTCCACTGCTGTTTCAGTAAAGCTGTTTACCCAGACCACAACTAACCACAGAACGCAGCAGAAAGTTACGTGTGCTTACGGGCCACGCTTACAGAGCTTTACTGGCGATCGCAGCTTACTGAACAGCACGTTCTACGTCTGCACGAAAGACAAGAGTGGCCTACAGGGGTTTTGCCCATTCTGCCGTCAGGTACTGCGGCCACGCAACTCCACCACAAAAGCAGGCTGCCCACTGACTCGACTCGGATTCTCACCGGACGTTCGTCTGGCTACAAAGTCGGTCTGAGCGCGGCTGCCGCCAGCACCACGGCTATCGCCCTTCCGCCGCGACCGAGCCCGCTGAACACAGCGCATCGAGCCTTTCTCTGAACGCGCCGTCGACACCGCCCGGGCAGCTCCGGCGACAGCCTGATGAGCGGACGGCACAGGGCGCCGCCCCTCCGCCCGCTACCGAAAGAGCTGCCGCATCAGGGCGGGAACCGGCGCCAGCATCTTGCGCGGGAGCCGGGAGCGTGGCAAAGCGGCGAGGACTGCTGATCCCCAGGCCGCAGTCGAAGAACTACACACCCCGCTACAATCCACCGCCCCTCATCCTAAAGATGGGGCGCGGCAGGCGAGGTCCACGCAGCCGACACCCTGCACATCTACGGGGAAGAGTAACGGCGGAGAGTAAAGAGAAGGCCCCGAGCAGCGCCGAGGAGGCGCTGCCTTACCTGCACGCGGCGCCGCCGCGCGTGGCGCCACCTGCGCTTCCGCGTCCCATTGAGCGGCGCTCCCCGCCCGCCCCCGCGCGCCGCGCCGCCCCGCCCCCGCGCGCCGCCCCGCCTTCCCCCTCCCGCCCGCCCTGCCGCTACTTCCGGGAGCGCCACAAAAGTCTCGGGGCGCAAGGGCCGCGGTTATCCCTGTGTCTGCCTGTGAAGAAGTCAAGTCAATGGGCTGCGGCTCCTAGGACAGGTCGTGCTGATACCTCTGCTGAAGTAGGTGCGTGCTTAGGAGCCCGGCGGCTCTCCCTGAGAGCCCGACATGCCAGCGATCTCGCCGCGGAGCCGAGAGGAGGGGGTGGGGATCGACGGCGGAGGGGGAGGGGAAGGAAAAAGGTCGCGTCGGTGTGGCTTTGTGCATGCGCCCTACGGCCTGGAGGCAGTTGAGGACTCGGGACTACAGCTCCCAGCGTCCTCTGCGTCGACATAAGCATTTCAGTCGGCTACCGCCGCCTCTTGCCAGGCGTATTGGGGGTTGTAGTATTGCCGGCGAATGGGACTAGAAGCTTGGGTGCAGGTTTGGCGGTGTGATACCGCTGCAATGTGAGGATGCGGAGGGAGGTTGGTATTCCTCCTGGAGCAGAAACGCTTCTGAGAGGTACCTAAGATGCTGTTGCAGGAGATAAGCCCTTGAATGATCGCACCCACCTCTCAGTTCCTCCGGCCTCTCTGCTGGACCTGTCCCTGCCATGCGAAGATCGTGCCTACTCGGCTCTCCTCTGTGGTGGCCGCAGTAAACAATAGAAGGGCATCTGCGAGGCGGTGTTCAGGCGTTAGGGCGAGGGCTTTATTTACCCGTCTGCGCCAACGACGTTGTACTGTTTGCCATATGCAGTGCAGCTTCAACCGGAGACCTGTCTTCAATAGTGCCAACGCGCGGTTAGATGGTGACACGCTTGAAAGTGGAAATACTAAAGTAGTTAAGTGCTAGCAGGCGTTAGTGTTTCAGCCAAGACGCTAAACCAAAAGGGCCGCTGGTTATATGCAAGTTCCATTCTCCTTGCCTGAAAGCTACTAAAGCAGGGTATTATTTCCCAGCTTCAAAAACATTAAGAATTGCTTAGTGATTGTGAAAGGCTTTATCCAGGTTTTGGATAGGATAGGGACAAGACGGAGGGTTTTTTGATTGGCTTGCGTTTTGTTTGGGCTTGCTTTGTTTGGCTTTTGTTTGCTTGGGCCGGGGGGGAGGGTGAGGTGTTTCGTTTGTTGTTTATCGCACAAGTAGCTTAGCGGGGCCATAGCCGAGACAGGCATCTGGAGCAGCCAATGGGTGTTCAATGTCGTGCCCGCTGTGTAAGGGAAAGGCTGGACGGGGCAAAGAGAGGCTTTCATCTGGTAGCTGTGATGTCGTACTTTGTTTCTTTCTGCCTTGGGACCTAGGTCCAGGCAGGCGTGGGATCTCGTTGTATTGTGCAGTTAAACTCGCTTTGTCTTGAGCCCCAGTGCTTTGCGTGTTTTTTTTTTTTTAGTTTTTTTTTTCTCTCTCCTTTTTTTTTTTTTTTTTTTTTTTTCTCCCCTGATTCTTTTTCCTATTCCACTGTGGGTTGGGAGCACTTTTGTGAGGAACCATGTGAAGCTTGGCAGCTGGCTGGGCTGAAACCACGACAGTCGTTGATTTTCATGGACTATTAGGTACATGATGAGGATTGATAGAAATAGCATAAAAGTTATTTCAATTAGTGTGGTATATTTTTAATAACACACAGAATATTTTATACTTTTTTAAACTTTTTTTTTTTCACCCAAGATTGGACCAAAATAAACTAGTTATTAGAGGAGGGAGAGGACAAAGGGGAAGGGAGAAACAAATATAGACATAGCAAGCTAAATATTCATAAAGGAAGTTTGCTTAATGATATTCTTCTAGGCAGCAATCTGGCAGACTTGAAGCAGATAGCAGTTTGCTGGGTCATTACATTTATAATCATACTTTATTTGTGAGAAGATACGTGTCTTTGCAGCCTTTATAGCTGAACCTGCCATTGCAGGAATGAGGATAGAATTCGTCTTTAACCAAAGTATAAGGTACAGTTTTCCTTAGATGTATCTTAAAGCTGTGCCATGCAATTTATGTTGCACTACATAGTATCATCCAGGATGGAAGAGTCTTCCGAGATCATCCAGTCCAACCTATCACCCAGCCCTATGCAGTCAACTAGACCATGGCACTAAGTGCTTCATCCAGGCTTTGCTTGAATACCTCCAGGATGGCAACTCCACCACCTCCCTGGGCAGCCCATTCCAATGCCAATCACTCTTTCTGTCAACAACTTCCTCCTAACATCCAGCCTAGACCTCCCCTGGCACAACCTGTTAAAGGCAAGAGTTTCAAAGTAGTTCATCCAAGTCATTCCTTGGATCCATATAGTTTCTGTTTGCCTTTTCACTTGTGGCCATACTTGCATAGCTGTAGGGCTGACCTTTAGGAAAGTCTCAAAGGAAGCTTAAGTGCATCCCCCTCATATAAGGAAGATTTTACTAGCTTTTCACTGGTACTCTTTCATTGTCATAAACTCTAGTTGATTGACTTATTTAAACACCAATAATGTTGTGGTAGTCCCACTTTCCTTTCTGCTATTAGTTATACAATTTAACCAGCTCAATGGGTTACTTTGGCTTGTGCCATCAGATGTAAATGTAAGAAATAGCAAAAATAGTCACTCTAGAAATACTACTCTGTTCTGGCTCCACTGCTTCCCTGTTCTGAAATACTCTCTTTCTTGTGAGCAGGATTGTAATATGGAAAAGTTCCCTCCAGTGTGAAGATTGTACTTTAACACACTAGTGTTGTGTGACAAGAAACTTGTCTGGTTTTGAAAGCCAACTCTAGGCTGTGCAAATCGAAGAAGCATTTGGTGTGGCAAGGGTCTTGTCATTGTCTGAATGTGAAGGTCTTGGCACACATCTGACACTGGTAATGCAGCAAAGTTTATCTTAGCTGTCCCCATAGCTTCTAAGTTTTAAAATAGGTGTTGCCAAAAATAACTTTGCATAAAACAAACACCATCAAGCAATGTTCCTCACTGCTTTAGTTGATGGAATGGGGATATCAAGAGCAGTGCAGTGGATGATGCCTCATCTTAGATGCAGTATTTTTGGGATACTCTTGAACTACAAAGAAACTAGTAAAAACTGAAGATTTGCTTTGCTGACAGTTGCTCCATCTGACAAATACTGTGCATTTTGTACAGGTTAGCAATGGTGCGTAGTGGCAAAAATGGTGGGCTCCACTTGAAGCAGATTGCATATTACAAGCGAACAGGGGAGTATCATCCCACAACATTATCAAGTGAAAGAAGTGGAATCAGGAGAGCAGCTAAAAAATTTGTTTTCAAAGGTAAAAATATTATCTCTAACTACTCTAAAATAGATTTTTACCTGAAGCCTTACTGATACAAAAAAATAAAGGGTGGTTCTATCCCTGCAGCATACTGTGATTTTAATATATTCTCTATGAAATAAACACTGCCTAACTTTGCTAATATATAACAGAATGTTTGCAGAAATGGAAACTCAGTCTGATTTAGTCCTTTTCAGGAGAAATTTCTTTATCTGTATAAAAGCCAAACCTTGCTCTAGGTACTGTGGGGATACATAGCTCTTGTGTTGTATAATTCAAAGGAATGCAGAAAGGGCAATCCAGATCAGCAGCTGTAGACAAGGAGTGCTTGGTCTAGTCTGAAGGACATTGCACGTGTCTCTACAGAATTGCAAAGGTGAATTTGCCATCTGTCACCTCAGAGCCTTTGGGCCCTTTTCAGTTTTAATGCATTCCTGTGAGAAGCCTTTGTAGTCACCTCTGCTCTTGCAGTTGCATCAAACTGGCTAAGTGTATGTAGAGGGAAGATAAGGAGAAATTAAAGCTGCCTGTAGAAAGAACCAGGGAGAAGTTAAAGCTGCAAAGCACAATGTTGGATTGCTGGCAGACAGACAGTAAGCCTCATAATGAATTCTGCCACCCCTGACATTAGCTTGTGTTTCAGTCAGACTCCCTGTGGAATGTTGTTTGCATTCTGACTTGCCTTTATAAGGCCTCATGTCCAGACTAATAAACAGGTGAACAATTGTCTCTTCAGATGAATCACAGAATGCAAGGGATTGGAAGGAACCTCCACAGATCAAGTCCAGTCCTCCTGCAAAGCAGGACTACTTAGGGCAGGTCAAACAGGATTGCTTCCAGGTAGGCTTTGAAGATCTCCATAGAAGGAGACTCCACAACCTCTCTGGCCAGCCTGTTCCAGTGCTCCATTATCCTCACAGTAAAAATATTTTCTTTCCTGTTGAAATTTAAAGTATTTGTAAATACAAAGCTACATTTGCACAGAAGTGAGTTGAAGTTGATTTAATAAATTCTATACTGAGCTCAGTAGTTCAGTAAACTAAACAAAAGGCAAAGCAGTTATATATAATTTGCTTGTACTCTTCTTTCAGAAAATAAGTTGTTCTATGTTGGACAAGACAGAACACAGATGCGCCTGGTAATTGTTTCAGATGAAGAGAAGAAAAAAGTCATTGAGAAATGCCATGAAAATGCTGCTGGTACTCATCATGGCATATCGAGGACACTGACTTTAGTGGAATCAAAGTACTACTGGACTTCTGTCACAAATGATGTCAAGCAATGGGTATGATCTCATAGCTGCAGGACACTTTTTAAATGTAATCCCTTACAAACATTTTATAGTCATTACTTTGATGCAGCAAACACCTGTACTGCTGTGTGATGAGGAAATGCAAGCTTGCAATCAAACTGTAAATGATTTTCTTGACAAAGCATAGTGTTTTCTTTTGCTTTTCTGTTTTACTGTAGACCATGTGCTTGCATATTGATGTATTGTTATCCTGTGGTAAGCAGCCTTACTGCATTTAATTATGCAGGGAACATCTGGTCTTTGATAAAGATTACTCTTACAAAGACTGTCTTGTATTTTTATGTTAGGATGCAGTGTACTACTGCAAGGATTCATGACCAGATTAGCTACTGGCAGATAAAAATATGAAAATGCTGCCTCTGCCTCGTAATTGGGCGTGTTCAGGAAACAGTTAAATCACTACTTCAGAAAGTTCCTTCTCCTTCTTCAGCCAAAGATGCATGGACATGATCCCCAGACAGAATGTGATCCTTGTGTATGTAGATGTTCTTTATGGACAAATTACTGCTCCTGTTATCTTGCTCCATCACCTGAATACTTTGGGTTCATACACAGTGGTATCCTGAGCTGAAATTGGACAAAGGGGCTCTGTCCTACAGATAAAGCCAGTCCATGTTAAGCATGAAAGCTCATGTATTCTGTCAGTGTTTCAGGCAAAGCATACAAGCTTGAACCAAAAGGGGAGTGATCTCAATGTCCTGTTGATCTTGGCTGCTTTGTAGTTTCTTTAGTGTTTTCAGATGGTAGTGGGCATTAGAATTTATACTGTCAACTTGAAAGAGCACAGTGCTTGCAAGATGGGGAGAGTTCAGTTATGAATTCCTACACATGCCCTTTGCCCAGCTTTCACTGTTTGTGTTTGTTTTGGTTTTAGTGCTGGGTCTGCAAACTCTTTAGAGTGGAAAAATAATAATAAAGATGATAAAATGAAGTTTCATGTTTCTTAATCTGACCTAATTTAAGAGAGGGATAGTGGAGATTTATGATCCCACTCATTGTCTTAAATCTTCGCCATTGCTTTTTATTGATAGCATCTTGATATTTGCACTAGGTGTATGCTTGCCGGCATTGCCAAGTGGCAAAGAATACAGCCACCACAGCACCCAAAACACACCCTATCAAAGCAGAGGACCCATGGACAGCAGTCACTGTAGACCTAATGGGACCTTTTAATGTTACTGACAGGAGCCACAAGTGCATCATGATTATGACAGATTTGTTTACAAGATGGACTGTTATCCTGCCACTGCATGACACTTCAGCAGCTGAAATTGCTAAGGCAATTGTAAATGTGCTTTTCTTGTATGGGCCACCTCAAAAAATGCCTATCAACCAAGGGAAGGAGCTTGTTTATCAAGTAAGTATTTGTAGGGCTAGTTGCTTTTTAATGTGTCCAAGAAAGAACTATGTTTTCCCCTATATTGAAGTTGATCTTGAGATTATGTGGGACAAAATATTTTCCTCAGTGGAGGACAAAAAAAGTGGCCATATAGAGAGAATGACAAACCAGTTATTTGCTATGGTAGCATTACGCAGTGTTGTAGCCATGGTGCAGGTTTTGTGATGGAATTGAACTGGCACAAGCTTTCACACTCCCAACATGCTGTATTTCATGCATATAAAATAAATATTTTCCAGTGTAGCAGATGCCTAAAATCATTTTTTACATTAGCCCTTATTGTTTATGAAGAACTTTTCACACTGTGTTCCTCTCAAAGGTGTTGAAATCATGGGACTATGATATGTCAAATTGAGTTAGTACAGAAGTGTGTTTAGAAAGCATCAATTCCTGGCTCCTGAGCCATGCCGATCTTTTAGTTCCCACTCTTGATTGTGGGTGGTTTGGTGGGAATGTATGTGTAAGACTTCTGCTTTTTTGCCACCATTTCAGCAAAAGGAATGGAAAACTATTCACTTGAACTATGATAGAGAAGAGAGAACGTTTCAGTAATTGTGTTCTTTTTCTTTTGAAGATAAATGAAGAACTGTTTGCAATGTTTGGAGTGAAAAAAATTGTGTTGTCTTATCCTCAGACAGATGATATAAATGAAAGAACGTGCAAGATAATAAAACCTTTCCTTAACAAATACTGCCTTGACCATCCAAATGATTGGGATGAACATTTGTCAGCTATTGCCTATGCTTTCAATCTGATCAGTTTGGTATGTGAAGGTTCTTCCTCTTTTTAACTGAAGTTCCCGCAAGTATCTGCAAAGTCGTATGTTAAATTTTCTTCCTTTTCTGCTCCCCATTAAAACAGGAGCCAGATCAAAATACCCCGTATTTCCAGATGTTTAATCGTAACCCACATGTCAGTGAGCCAATGAATGAATGTGTGGAGGGACAATACAGTATGTTTGCTGAAATATTTGAAGCAACTAAAAAAGCCAGTCAAGTGCTGGAAGAGAAAGCCTCAGGTTGTCAGGTAATCATTGTATATTCAAATTTTCCTAGTAAGACCACTGAAGAAAAAAAGGTGGAAAGGCTTGAAGTGTAAAATACAGCCTTTTAAAGCAATGTGAGGTTTTAGAGTTTGTTTTGTTGTGTGGGGGTTTTTTGTTTTTGTTTTTGTTTTTTAATCCTTCACCTGTGAACTTTCTACTCCATTGGAACAAATCTCATCTACATTTGGAGGGAGTGACCTTAAAAGAGAAGAGACCTGTTGTGATGGTTTGGGCATTAACCCGCCCCCCCACACTTTTGAATTTTCCCCAGCTAACTCAGACGGCTTCTGGGAATATAAATGAAGCTATTTATTTTACAGCAGCAAATATACAAGCAGCTATTTACAATATATACAGTTATATACAGAAATATACAAAGAATAAACAATACAGAAGCACAACTCCCCTCCCAGAAACCTGAGTCCCCAGGAGGGGCTCTCAAACACCCCAACACCTCCCCTTGCCCTCTCAACCTTACCCCAGTTCTCAGAAAGAAGAGAGGTGCAGCCAAGAGGTTAGGGAGCAAGGTTAGTGGCAGCGAGGTTAATGAGATGCAGCTTCGTCAAAGCCCAGAAGCAAAGTGAGAGACAAAATGGAGAATGCTATCAAATGTTTTCTTCTTCTTCCCAGAATTCTCAGCGTGACTGTGAGAGGAGACACAATTGTTTTCATTTCACTGCCCATTATCTAGTTCTTTTCACCAAAACATTCTAGCTTGCTTCAAACTAGCACAACTGTTAGCAAGAGATTTTTGTCTGACTTAGAGGGCTGCATATTTACAGATGCTGAAAACCATCACCTACAGATTATTAATTTATGAAGATAAAATAAGTTTATTCAGAGTTCAGTCAATTTCTTCTTTTCCAGGTCTGCATCTTATGAGCTACATGCATCCAAACCCACTTAGTGTTTTGGTCCTGTGTTATTAACTGATGTTATGAAAATACATTATGACTTTTGGAAAAAAGAGAATGTAATTCATATGTATTTTTCTTCAGGTGGAGAAAAACACCTCAGATGAACAAAAAATCAAAAATAAAATCGCTGTAAAAAGGAAGCCAAAGCAATTAAATACCTTTCAACTTAAAGTTGGTCATGAAGTCCTCAGGCAAAGGAAAAACTGGTGGAAAGATGGTCGTTTCCAGTCAGAATGGGTTGGTCCTTGTATTATAGATTATATCACAGACAATGGTCGTGCAATATTAAGAGATGCCACAGGATCCAGGTTGAAAAGGCCCATCAAGATGTCTCACCTCAAGCCGTATGTAAGAGGGTCCAGTGAAACAGGTATGTCTGTATGTCTATTTTTATATATATAATTTTGATTCATTTTGCTGTGGGTTTTGTGCCCTTTTGGTTGTTTTTTGTCTGGGTTTTGTAGATTTAATTTTATTGCTTGTTGATGGTTTGGTGTGGTTTTTTGTTTAAGCTCTTCTGTCATGTCAGGGTATTAGATTGTCAGAGTGAATAAGTATAATACACTCACCAAGATGAACTAAAGTTAACACTGGATATTAATAATAAAATAATTGCAGTTTTCAATAAGGAGACTCATGAATGTGAGTGGCTCTGAAGCATGGAAGAGAGCCAATGAATCTTGTTTATAGTCTGTTTAAAAACAGCTTCCATTGAAGTTGCTTCTAATGTGAAGTCTGGCCCTGTTCATTCTGGGTAGTGAACATGCTAGAAGTGTAATTGAGTAGTACTGTATTCAGAGGGCATTTTCTGACTGTTTCTGTTTTGATACAGAGAGAATTCACATGTAGTTTACTTAGTGCTATGGAGAGATGATTTGACTAGTGTGAATGGTACATGTTCAGACTTTTAACAATAAAAGAATGTTCTCTAAAGCACTGAAACAGGAAGACCACATTAGAGAACTGATTTCTGAGGAAATTATTTTAAGTTGTGCTATCAAAGAAGGAATTGTGTTTCATCTACCAGTGCAAATGAAATTTGTTACACTGTGTGGTAGAGACTGCTGAAAATTCCCAGAGACTTGAGTAATCAACCAGCACTCTTCTTTTATGCCTTCATTGTGTCCATTTGCAATGCTGCCATGTTAATCAGACAGTGGCAGCTGTTTCTTTTATGTTGATGCTGTTTTTCAGTCACTGCAGGTATTTTGAGGAAAATGAATACTCAGTGTTTAGAAGACTTCTGTCACAGAACAAACTGCTGTTTGGTTCAGGGTTCTTGAAAAGTAGAACAATTTCCAGGCTACTGGTCTGTGTGGTTAAGCTTTTGCTCCTGAAAATGCATAAACTGTAATGAGATGGTAATTTCTTCCATTGCCTCTTAAAGCTGAGGGATTTGTAAGGCTGAAACTAATTCAGGAATTTCGTGTGAGAGGCTTATATTTATGCTAGTTGTCAGTTATAGATTTCATAGCCAAGATTACATGTCACATCTCTGGAGCACTACTTTTACTGTTGGATGATCACTCTGTGGTTTCCAGTTCTTCATTAAATTGCTGATTCTGTAAGGAGGAAGTTGCATGCCTGTGAAGCATGCAAGTAATTACCAGCTATTACAATGACTTTGGTAAATTATGTCATAGTATAAGTAGTTAAAAGTAGTTGTCTTTGTAGGATAGAAGCTTAACATGTTTACCACTAAATACTGCAGAAGCAGTAACTAGAACTCTTTCCAGCAAGTGACAGAAGGCTAGTTGTCTGACACACAGGGAAAACATGAATGGGCCTTAAAATTATAGACTGATATTCAAACATACTTACCTTGTGTAAAGTTGTAGACCAGGCTTTATCAAGCTGATTGCCAGTAAAGGTGGTGAGACACTGGAATAAGTTGCTCTGGGAGGTCATGGATGCCTCCTTCCTGTTGTTGTTCAAGGACAAGTTGGATGAGGCCTTGAGAACCGGTGAATGGTGTCCCTACCAATGCCAGGAGGGCTGGAATTAGATGATCTTAAAGGTCTCTTCCACTCCAAACCATTCTGTGAATCTGTGCTGTTCAGCAAGGCCAAGTGCTGGGTCCTGCACTTTGAGCACAACAATCCCATGCAATGGTACAAGTCTCAGACAGAGTTGCTTGAAGGTTACCCAGCAGAACAGGACCTGGGGCTACTGGTTGACAGACAGCTGAACATGAGTCAGCAGTGTACTCAGGTGGCCAAGAAGGCCATCAGCATCCTGGCCTCTGTCAGAAGCAGTGTGGCCTGCAGGAGTAGGGAAGTGATCATGCCCCTGTATTCTGCACTACTGGTGTACTGTTTTCAGCTTTGGGCCTCTTGTTACAAGAAGGTCGTTGGGTTGTCGGAGCATGCCCACAGAAGAGCAGTGAAGCTGGTTGTCCCAGTTTGAGGCCACGACCTCAAACTAGGACAGAATTGGAGGGCAGAAGTGTCTCTTACTCCCTTTGAAGAGTAAGAATGAAGATACTGATTGGAAGGTTGAAAAGAGATTCTAATTACAGGTGCATTTATGTAAAAGACATTCAGGTAAAATAAATACATTCACAAGCTAAGCTGAGTCTATTGGACTAAAATGATCTAGATTCCTCCACCCCTTCCACTCTCAGCAGGCTGCAGGACACAGCTCACAATTCCCTGCCAGCTTGAAGCCTTCTTCCACGCACAAACCATGAGATAAGAAGGACGCATTCTGGCCAGAGAAAAGAGCTAAAAGAAGGAGAGGCAGGGAGGGAAAGGGACTAATATTAGCCAGGCACTACCATTATAAACTGTGATGCCAGAAAGCAGAACAGAATAACATTATTACAGCATCCTAGGATGATCACATCCATCCTCTGGGACAGGTCTTGATCTCTGTAGTTTTCTTAAGGGAAGCTGGGACCCCCTCAAACCACCGCACCAGTGAAAGGCCTGAAGAACAAGTCTTAGGAGAAGTCACTGAGGGAACTGGGATTGTTGAGTCTGGAGAAGAGGATGCCGAGGGAAGACCTTATTGCTCTCTACAACTACCTAAAACAAGGTCATAGCAAGGGGAATGATAGTGATAGAACAAGAGGAAATGACCCAAAACTGTGCCAGAGGAGGTTTGGATTGGACACTAGGAAAAATTCTTTCCTTAATAAATGGTCATGCGTTGGAATAGGCTGACCAGAAAGGTGGTGGCTTTGCTGTCCCTGGAGGTATTACAGAAGTGTCTAGACATGGCACTTGGATAATGGCTTAATGGCTGTGGTGGTGTTAGGTCAATGATCTTGGTGGTCTTTTCCAACCAAACCAAAAATATCTATGATTCTATAACAAAGGACTTCTCTTTACTAGCAAGAGTAGGCTTCTTTTTTAATCTGCATTTTATTTATTATGTCTGCTGCTGTGGTGTAAGTCTGATGGCTGTTCTACCAGGCTGTTGGCCTAACCTTGGATGGGAAAAAAGCAATGCATTGTTTTCTGTTAAATAAATGTGGAAAAAAGTATTTCTTAGGCAAGGCCACAAATATTCTCACCTATCAACTTTGTGTTGTGTTTAGCTTACCTTGCTCCAAAAACTCGTGTGTCTTGTATCACAGTTTACATGTGTGAGTTTGGGGGGTTTTAAAGAGGTAAGGCAAAACTTGAATATCTTTTTAATGTGAGAACCTAGTCACTACCTAGCAAAGGGAAATCTCTTCATGTGGAGCATTCACCTAATAACACATGCAATGTAATGAGATGCAGTCAAACTCAGTGAAATTAGGAAATTCACAGTATCAGACTGCTGCATCTCATTCTTGTCTTCATACAGAAATTGTTTTGAAAAGTAAGTTAGTGCCTCACTTTAAGTATGGCTTGAAGGATCTGTTTCTGATTACTACTTTTCTTTTTCAGACAACCATTACTTTTTACAAGGTGCAGTAGTTGTTGACCATGACTATATTGGCTTATCTGAAAGATCCTGTAATCCAAGCCAATAAGACTGTTGCTGAAGTGGAAATAAATGTCTACAAAAGAGATGTTATATCTGCTGTACACATGCCACCTGCAGGTTGAAAAGACCAAGAATCAACAGATGGTAAACATTAGTCTGAGCTGACAGAAGATCACTGCATTGAATCAAATGCTGCAACATCAGCAATGCCAGTTTGGACACTACAGACCAAGACAAAGGATACTTAATGAGAGAAATTAACTTGTTCCTCAATTAAATTCTTGGAAGAACAAAGTCTATGGATTAAAGAAGTATATTTATAGCGCTGGGTTCATGCTTTCCCCCATGCCCATGTTCCCTTCCCTGACTGGGTTTTTTTATGTCTTGCCCTTGTTACAGGATGATCTGGATGAGGGCATGGAGTCAGTCATCAGCAAGCTTGCAGATGACACCAAGCTGGGGGCAGATGTGGCTGGGTTGGAGGACAGAAGGGCTCTGCAGTGGGACCTTGACCGCCTGGACAGATGGGCAGAGTCCAAGGGGATGGCATTCAATAGCTCCAAGTGCTGGGTGCTGCACTTTGGCCACAGCAACCCCATGCAGAGATACAGGCTGGGGTCGGAGTGGCTGGAGAGCAGCCAGACAGAAAGGGATCTGGGGGTGCTGATTGACACCCACCTGAACATGAGCCAGCAGTGTGCCCAGGTGGCCAAGAGAGCCAGTGGCATCCTGGCCTGCATCAGGAATGGTGTGGTCAGCAGGAGCAGGGAGGTCATTCTGCCCCTGTACTCTGCACTGGTTAGACCACACCTTGAGTCCTGTGTTCAGTTCTGGGCCCCCCAGTTTAGGAGGGACATTGAGATGCTTGAGCATGTCCAGAGAAGGGCGCCGAGGCTGGGGAGAGGCCTTGAGCACAGCCCTACGAGGAGAGGCTGAGGGAGCTGGGATTGGTTAGCCTGGAGAAGAGGAGGCTCAGGGGTGACCTTATTGCTGTCTACAACTACCTGAGGGGTGGTTGTGGCCAGGAGGAGGTTGCTCTCTTCTCTCAGGTGGCCAGCACCAGAACGAGAGGACACAGCCTCAGGCTGCACCAGGGGAAATTTAGGCTGGAGGTGAGGAGAAAGTTCTTCACTGAGAGAGTCATTGGACACTGGAATGGGCTGCCTAGGGAGGTGGTGGAGTCGCCGTCCCTGGAGCTGTTCAAGGCAGGATTGGACGTGGCACTTGGTGCCATGGTCTAGCCTTGAGCTCTGTGGTAAAGGGTTGGACTTGATGATCTGTGAGGTCTCTTCCAACCCTGATGATACTGTGACCCCTTCTGGCACAACAACCTGATTGGATCCAAGAAAAAAGAACAGCCACCCATCCCCAACAACAAATTCCCAACATTGCAGCCTCAGTTCTCTCTTGTGCATGTCCAGCGGTGGTCTTTTTGGTGGTCGGTGGATCCTCGGGGTTGAACTTTTGACCTTGAGTGCTGCTCTGCCATTGTTCCTTACCTGACCTCGAAATGCCCTCTGCTTCCACCTGGAGGGCAGAGCCTTACATTCTTCCTGCTCACCTAATTAAAGCAAAATTCCTTCCCTTATCTCTGTTTATCACAATCCACCTTTTCTTCTTTATTCTTCCTTGTTTTGCTGTAACAGCATGCGCATCTTACTTCCATTTCAGAACCTCTGCAGCAGAGGCCCTAGCAGCCTGGTTACAATTTGGCCTTCTAGGGGAATAATGTAGGATTGGAACTATTAGCAGTAACATAAAAACAGCACTTACTAACAGAGCACCTTTCAAACTATCAAGACTAACACTTGCAGGGTTGGACACATCGAGGATGCAGAAGCTTTCCAGCAGTTTCCCATTCTGGTGAAATGACTGCACTTGTTTCTGTTGGGTGTGGAATATCACAGTCTGGGTAGCCATTAGGCCAGCCTGAATGAATCCAGGATTGGCCATTGGACTATCACTTTCCAAATTTGAGGGTGCCAATAGGTACCTCTGCCCCTCGTGCCCATTGGGTTGCAACTGACAACTGAGGTATTTTCTTCCTGATGGTGAGTACCAAGATCAATTTAGATCCACATCCTCCTTTCCATGTTATTCCAGACTTTAGGGTTCATATACTGGTTCCTTACCCCACCTTACCCTTGTGAAGACTACTTGTCTCTCCAACTTATTCCAGGAAGACCATCCTCAGTGTTGACTGCAGCAAAGATCATCCCCCTCAACTACCCACTGATAAGCTCTGCATTCAACAGGACGAAGATTGTAACATTTCAGTTCAACAGCTGTGGTCCACAGCTGTTGTTGGTGCTATGGGCAATTCCACTCTCCTCTTTGATCTGGATTCTGCTCCTCCAAAACTTCTGCCTCAGAGACATAAGGCTTAACAGACACATAAGGCTTCTTCTGCAGGATTAGTTTGAAAGGTTCCTCTTGGGTTTCCACCGTTGACTCCTCTGGGGACCTTTCAGGACCCTTAACCCTAGCCACATGTAACCACCCCTTTGTGCAAATCGCTGTTTCTGTAGTCAGTAGCATCTGGAAGGTCTCTCCCAGACTTCTTTTAATGAGTCCTCTTGCCATATTTGTACCAAAACAAAACCCACTCTCCAGGATGAATTTTATGTAGGCTTAAATCAAATGTTATTGTTTGGGGCAACCTCTTTTCCGTTAGGCCTTGTAAGGGTCTTGAGATGGTCTGAGCATATTCACTTATATATGATGCCCTCACTTCAGGAGAAGTTTCTCCTTTGAAATTATGCATATAAGGGTAGTCTCAACATCAGTTCATATGGTGATTACCCCAAATCTCCCTGAAGGGTGGCTCAGATTCTCAACAGAGACAGAGGCATTTTGTCCAGGGAAGCTTTGTGTCAATCATCAATTTGTTTGTAGTTCATTTTAAGGTTTGGTTCATCCTCTCAACTATTCCAGAGCTATGAGGATGCTATTGAGTGTGTAAGTCTAAATCTATTCCCTACGTTTTGGTCACATTTTATATAACTCTAGAGGTGAAATGAGTCCCCCTGTCTGAATCAATCGTTTCACACAAGCCCTATCAGAACTGTTTGTTCTAGCAACACCTTAGCAATGCTGTTGGCAGTCACTTGTATGGTGGTGTTAGCTTCTACCCAATGAATTAGGTGATCCACAGTAACAGAAAGTATTTCCACTTTCATACCTGTAGTAGTTCGGTAAAGTCCTCCTGGATGGCCTGGGATGGTTGTAGGGCCATAGGTCTTCCACCCTGAGTAATTTTTTTTGCATTTAATGTTACTATATCCAACATGCAAGAGCACATCTCGAGAGACTGCTTTATTTAACAGTTGTCTCTCACCTGTCAGTACCCACTTCCCATCATCTTTCTTGGTTCTTCCAATCTTTTCCATGTCTTTCAGGGAAAAACAGGAGAAGTTGTTCCACTTCCTTAGTTTTTCATATTAGGACACATGCTCTAGTGGGTTTCTCTAAGGCTGCTGCTGGAGCTTCCTTGTCAGCCAAATGATTTCCCATAGCTTCAAAGGCCATTCCTTTCTGGTGTCCATGCTACTATTGCTACCTCTTCTGGTTCCATTAATGCCTCTAATACTAACTGTTGTTAATCAGCCTCTTCCCCTGAGAGTTTATCATCCCCCTTTTCCTCCAGATATTTCCAGAAGTGTGCACCACCCCCTATGCACGTCTTGAATCAGTATGTGTAGTCCCTTCCTTTCCCTCGAGATGGTGCAGGGCCTTGGAGCATGTAATTCACAACTTCGAGCTGACCACATTGTTCTTAGCCACCCTTGTTTCTCTAATACTTCCTCTTTTCTCCCACTGATCACTGCATATCCCCTAAACCTTTTACCATCCAGACACCGTGAGGACCCATCCACAAACAATTTCTTTCCAGGGGAAGGGTGCATCTCTCAGATCTTTCACACAGACTGTCAGGCTGGAAGGGACCTCTAAAGGTCATCCAATCCAGCCCCCCTGCCAGAGCAGGATCACCTATACCAGCTCACACAGGAATGTGTTCAGGCTGGTTTTGAGTGTCTCCAAAGCGGGACACTCCACAACCTCCCTGAGCAGCCTGCTCCAGTCTTCTGTCACACTCACAGGGAAAAAAATGCCTCCTCATGTTTAAATAAAACTTGTTATGTCTCAGCTTCCACCCATTGCCTCTTGTCCTGTCACTGGGCGTCACCAAGCAGAGCCTGGCTCCTTCCTCCTGGCACTCACCCTTTATGTATTGATTAATATTGATGAGGTCACCTCTCAGTCTCCTCCTCTCCAAGCTAAAGAGCCCCAGCTCCCTCAGTCTCTCCTCATACCGGATTTTAGTTTGATAGTTGATAAAATCTAAACGATTATGCTCTAGATCTCCCATCTTCATCCCATTGAGGAATTGAGAGGGATTCAAGTCGCCATCTCCTGTCCGAGTGAGGTCATCCCTTCTCCAGGGGATATAAACTTGCTGATCGTGCTGTCTTCCCACTGAATCTGCTGTGAGGTGTTCCATCTCGGTCCTTCTCTGCCTCTCGCTACTCAGACAGGGAGAGGCAGCAGGCTCCTTTCTCCCTCTGGCTTATATGGAGATGGTAGACAAGCCAGGGGATCCCATTCAGCCTTTTTCTCTTTTCTTTCTTTATTCTTTGGTTCCTCTGCCACTTTAAACAGTGCAATCTCTCCCTCTCCCCAGCATGCCACTTAGTCACATTCTTCCTGAAAAAAAGGGTTCTTTTGAACTTACAGATGAATTCGAGGCTTGACACATCCAGCACTCCAATATCCATGCTGTGGCCAGTGCAGATGATCCATCCCTACTGCTTCCTTAGGCCATTCAAGAAGACAGTCACACAGAATCACAGACCCTTAGAGGTTGGAAAGGACCTCCAGAGATCGTGTCCAACCCCCCTGCCGAAGCAGAATCACCGAGGGTAGTTGGCGCAGGAATGCAACAGAGCCGCAGTTAGAAGGACTCTGCACTCACTTGGCAGGAACTCTGCTTCTCACACAGAGACTTTTCAATCCCCCTCCTTCCCAGCTGCCCCAAGTAATACTTCACAGTCTTTTCTTACCCGAGTCCTTTGCACAGAATTTGTCAACTGCTGTGGAGAAATGTGGAACCACACTTTCCTTTAGTCCACTTTTCTTAAGGCCACTGATGTCCACCTGTTTCTGGTGGGAGAGAAAATCTCAGGGAAGCACCCTGGGTGGGGTGCACCTGTCCTTATGGAGGAGTTCTCTTTGTAGATGGTGTGGCTTTGAGATCCCAGATGAGCTCCCAGCTGAGGGAAATGATCTCACTCTTCTAAGGATTTTGCTGAGGGACAAAGTCTGTGGAGTAAAGAAGTACATGTACAGTGCCAGGTACATGCCTTCCCACATGCCCACCTTCCCTTCATCCTCGGGGGGCCTTTTATAACCCACCTTTGTTACAGGACTTCTTCCTGTGCAACAACCAGATTGTACCCAAGAACAAGACTCCTCCCACACCCCCAACAACGAATTCCCAACATTGCAGCCTCAGTTCTCTTGTGCATGTCCAGTGGTCATCTTTTTGGTGCTTGGTGGATCCTCAGGGTTGAACTTTTGACCTTGAGTGCTGCTGTGCAGTTGTCCCTTACCTGACAACAAAATGCCCTCAGCTTCTACCCAGGGGGCAGAGCCTCACGTTCTTCCTGCTCACCTATACCCTATTTAGCTATATCAGAGTTACTTCCCTTATTTCTTTTTATCACACTTAAGCATAGTCTTATGCCCCATTTCATTACCAATCAGTTTGGAACTGCCATAGCAGGCTAAACAATGTGATAGCTCTGAGTTCCTTAGCCACAGGAGTACTGGTTAATTTGTATGGGCACAGGCACAACCTAGTAACAGCACATTCCACCGCCATGTGACTTCAAGAGCATTGCAGGTGTCCAGTGGCAGTTCACTCAGTGACTGGAAGTTGAGGCACAACCTCATTGTGCATTTGAATTGCAGGTAGAATTGCAGAGTGGCCATACTTTGCTGTCACTGTCTCAGGACACAGTGCATTATTTCTGTTGAATGACCTTTTTATTACTTCTTAAATGGATCATTCCCAATGTGCAGAGATACTGTGGAATGAATATAATTTAGGCAACTTGATGCAGAGTTTGCCTCCACCGTAGAGAAGCTCATGTCCTCCTTTTCCTACTACAAAACAGTTTCCTGTTCTTCCTTAGAATCATAGAATCAACCAGGTTGGAAGAGACCTCCAAGATCATCCACTCCAACCTAGCACCCAGCCCTGTCCAATCAACCAGACCATGGCACTAAGTGCCTCATCCAGTCTTTTCTTGAAGACCCCCAGGGACGGTGCCTCCACCACCTCCCTGGGCAGCCCATTCCAATGCCAATCACTCTCTCTGTGAAGAACTTCTTCCTAATATCCAGCCTATACCTACCCTGGCACAACTTGAGCCTGTGTCCCCTTGTTCTGTTGCTGGTTACCTGGGAGAAGAGGCTACCCTCCACCTGGCTACAATGCCCCTTCAGGTAGTTGTAGACAGTAAAACTTTTAATTTGTAGTCTGATCTACAGCTCCAAGATCTCACAAAATGATAAAGCTGCCAAAATCAAGCACATGCAGAGTTCTACATATGAAAACAATGATAAATTCAGCTACTCCCAGTTTACCAATCTCTGATAGGGTGAGCAGTTCCAATTTCTGAGATGTGTCACAGTCTTAAGAGCACTCAATATGGATCTGTGCCTTCTTCACAAACATCTGTTTTGGCTTATGGTTACATCTTCCCAGAGCCTGTACAGGGCTGGAGATTTCCACTGCCAATGGTCTAGGAAAGGTGAAACACTGGTATGACTTATTCTCTGAATTCCTTGAGGAAGTTGTTACGAGTCTGAATTCCCTGCTGAGAAGGCTGTATTTCAGAGTCAGCTGAACAAATGGTTTCAGCTGGAAAACTGATGAGTACAAGTCAGTTATTTTTATGTGGGACTGATATAAAGAGGAAGAAAGCTAAGAGAAATCTGGATTTAGAATTCAGAAACTTCTGATTCTGAATGTGTGCTTGCCCTCTCATCTGTTCTGCTGTCATATGACTAATAAGAGGAAAAATACCATCGATTAAGACTTTTCAGATAATCTTAAGTAACAAGATGTCCTCAAGGCTTTCCCCACTGTGACTGCTTCAGAAGGAAGGTACTGGGAGGCAGTTTGGGATGCTGGCTTAACAAGCGCTTTTTCTATGCCAGCTTCAGGGAGCACTTGGAGATGAATAAATTTTGTGTTGTCATTAACAAACATGGAAGAGTTGAGAAACCCACTTTTCTGTTAGCTCTTGTTACCTTCAATCAGTGGTGTCCCCTATGGACAGCTGACCTTTATAATTTTTGGTCTAGTGCAGTCAAGAAAGTAAAGCAAGTAAACAAAGTACACTCAGTGAAATATATTTGTCTAGTTTGATGAGGGTTTTTGGGTTTGTTTTGTTGTTTCATTTTTGAGTTTGTTGTTGTTTTTAATTTTAAGTGCTGGGAAAACCTGTCAAGCTGGTTACAGCAGGAAAAAAAATCCACTTGGAACCATGGCATTACTAGTAACTGTGAACAGTGACCTTACTTTAACTTTTTAGTAATGAGCACTGTGGTCATACAGTATTGTTTTACTGTGGAGTAGTAGTTGAAAGCCAATAACATGCCTGAGTGCCACGTGCTGTGTGTTTTGGAGCTACATTTCACAGTAAAGACTTAGCTGTTCCTATGCTAATCTTTAACAGAGGTCTTTAAGCCAACCTCTCCTCCTCTGTATGTGCCTTTGTTTCGTCCATGGTTGTTCCTGACTACAATCATATCACCTGCTAGGGTGGATTTATTATGTTGTTTAGAAACATGCGTGTGTGCAGCTGCAATACATATGTAGTGTGTGCAAGAAAAAATAGTGTTAATGTCAGCCACAAAATTGGAGAATAAAGTTCTTTGCAAGATTCCTTTCTGCTTTGTTAGGCATGAAAGAAAACTTCCTCTTTCTGTTTTTCTCTGTGCTTTTTTCTTTCTTGTCTTGGCTTGAACTGCTTAGTTCCTTATTTGCTCACAATACAGTGAGCTTTACTCTGAGGAAGCTCTTGGGCAATGCAGATTTATTTCTTACAGTTGCATTGGGCAGAAATAAAAGGTTACAGTGACAAGGGAATGGGGAAAGCAGGCAACATCTAACATACTGTGTAATGCTGATCATTAAGGCTTTGTGATAGTTTTGGTCTACTGCATTAACAATTGGGTATCAGTGCCTCTTCAGTGTACTTAAATGGGGCCCCCAAATGGGTTCAGTGAAATAAAATACAGATATATCAAACTAATGCTGTGAAAGACAATAGAAACTGACAAGGTCCTGCATCTGGATTGAGGCAATCCCAAGCACCAACTTAGGCTGGGGAGTGACTGTCTGGAGAGCAGCCCTGCGGAGGGGAGACTGGGGAGTGCTGGTGGACAAGAAGCTCAATATGAGCTGTCAGTGTGCACTTGCAGCCCAGAAAGCCAAGCAGAGCCTGGGCTGCAGCAAGAAAAGTGTGGCCAGAAGGGCAAGGGAAATGATCTTCCCTCTCTACTCTGCTCTGGTGAGACCTCACCTGGAGTACTGCATCCAGTTCTGAAACCCGCATTACAAACAGGAGGTGGATGTGCTGGAACATGTCCAGAGAAGAGCCATAAGGATGCTCCTCATAGGAGCTTCTCTCCTATGAGGAGAGCCTGAGGGAGTTTGGGCTGTTGTGCTTGGAGAGCAGAAGGCTCTGAGGTGACCTTATTGTGGCCTTCCAGTATCTGAAGGGGGCCTGCAAGAAAGCTGGGGAGGGAATTTTTAGGATGTCAGGTAGTGATAGGACTAGGGGGAATGGAACAAAGTTAGAAATGGGTAGATTCAGACTGGACGTGAGGAGGAAACTCTTCAGCATGAGAGTGGTGAGAGCCTGGAATGGGTTGCCCAGAGAGGTGGTTGAGGCCCCATCCCTGGAGATGTTTAAGGCCAGGCTGGATGAGGCTGAGGCCAGCCTGATCTAGTGTGAGATGTCCCTTCCCATGGCAGGGGGGTTGGAACTAGGTGATCTTTGTGGTCTCTTCCAATTCTGAGTGATTCTATGATTCTGTGATTCTAAAACCTACCAGGAAGCCTGAGAGATTGCAAGGACCACATTGTGCTTGGGAAAGCTCAGAGAAAACCTCTGGACGCTTGCCATAGTGTTCTGTGTACACAAGTTTCCAACTTGCCTACTTTTGGGTGGTATTTTAACAATCTCAGATAAGTACACAAATGTCCAACTGTAACCTTTTTCACTGGCATACAGGTTTGATTTATGGTAGGGCAAGAGCAGAAGACTATATCATAGCAGAATTCTTAGAAATTGTATTATCTAATAGAGCTTGTGCTCCCTCAGGGAAACTTGTTGAGAGAGGGGGAAGAGAAGAAAAAGTATAAATGCCATTATACTTCCCAGCAGAGAACAATGAGTGCTTATCTTTTGGGATTGCTAGTAGCTCAAAATGCCAGCTCACAGCTTGATGAAAAACACTATAAAAAAATACCTGCTACTGAAAAGACTCTCAGCAAACACTGAGAGTGTTTTGCTGTGGAATGAAAACCATCTTTCTCTTGTTAGAATACTTCCTGAAGTTATAATACTTCCTGAAGCATTTTCCTGTTCCGTGTTAAGTTGTTCTTGCTTTCCATCTGCAGACTTTCCCCCCCATCCCCCTCCTTTTTCTCCCTAGAACTGAATGTTCACTGTTAGAGGGCATCTGTGTCACTACTGTTTTTTCACAGCACTTAACAATTCATCTGGAAATACCACCTTTGGCTGTGCTATCTCTATCAGTGGCCTTTTGCAACAGTTAATCAAATGAACCAGTGTCAAACTTAACAGAGTAACCTTGGTATTGTCAAAATACATAATACAGTATTTTTTGGGAGTGGAATGGGTTCTTTCAGTGAAGTTACTGGGCTGGCTGAAAATAAAATGTGAACACTAGAGTCTTACCAAGTGATAGAAACTCAGAGAAACCTCTCAGCAGCTGTCATCATCTGTTGGCATCGGGGTACTGAATGCTTTTAAATTAGATGGCTAAAACTGATACACATGAAGAGAATTTATCAGTCTCTTCAGGAAATGGATATTAGTCTCTTCTATACTTCTTGGAAGACCTACTGGTCTACTGTTTAAATCTGGTAATCAAACTATGTAGATACTTTGAACGTAAAGCAGTACACAAGAAAGCTTTAATTTGAAAGGAAGACTTTTCCAGATAGGAGTCACCAGACAGTAATTTAGTTTTAAAACATTTGATTCAGGAACTATTAAACCTGAGATATGCATTTCCCAGTCACTTCTCCTTTCTACTTGTACGCAAAGAGTGTAGTTGCAAATATAAGTGCATTCAGGTTACCTGAGCTGCCTGCTTGATCATTGCAGCAGGCATTACTGCAGGCTCTGAAGATAAGTTCACATGTTTATTTTGCCACAGGGCTCCTGGCTGCAGTTGTGTGCAGCCCATTTTACCCTGGTGCTATGCAAAGCATTACTGTGACTAAGTGATCTGCAGGAACCTTCCTGCACTGGTAGCATAAATAGGTATGCCAATAAAGATGACAGGTTGTAGAAAACAGCATTCCCAGTCTGCCAAGCAGAGATGCCCTGCGACAGATTGGTAGTGCAATGGTCCATGATCACTTGGACACTTTACCAGTTGTTACTCAGTGCTTTTCTGGGTACATGTTGACAGTGATCTTTGAACTTTCATGAGCAAAGGTGGGGTGCTCTGAGGTGCAGCTAATGGCAAGCATCATGTTGTGGTAGGCCTCATAGGCCCAAAATAGGCTTAGAACCATAGAATCAACCAGGTTGGAAGAGACCTCCAAGATCATCCAGTCCAACCTAGCGCCCAGCCCTATGCAGTCAACTGGACCATGGCACTGAGTGCCTCATCCAGGCTTTGCTTCAACACCTTCAGGGACGGTGCCTCCACCACCTCCCTGGGCAGCCCATTCCAATGCCAATCACTCTCTCTGGCAACAACTTCCTCCTAACATCCAGCCTAGACCTCCCCCGGCACAACTTGAGACTGTGTCCCCTTGTTCTGTTGCTGGTTGCCTGGGAGAAGAGACCAACCCCCACCTGGCTCCAACCTCCCTTCAGGTAGTTGTAGACAGCAATGAGGTCACCCCTAAGCCTCCTCTTCTCCAGGCTGCACACCCCCAGCTCCCTCAGCCTCTCCTCATGGGGCTTGTGTTCCAGGCCTCTCACCAGCTTTGTCTGCTCCACCAGAGAGGCAAGTGTGGGAAATGGGACACAAAAGAACCTGTAGCCACTGCGTCTGGCCTGCCCAGGGTCCTGTGGTGTAAGGCACACACACTTAGCGTGTGCCTGCCTAGTGCAAGGCCTGTGCTGTTCCCAAATTAGGGAAGAGCAAGCCTGTGGCTTTGCCTAATATGGTAAGGCCTGGCTAACTGCCATCCTGATTGGCTATTCTGTGTCCAAAGGGCAATTGATCTTGGCCCACATTGATAAAAGGAGATATGCAGGTGAACAACCTGCTTTTGCTTCCCTGCTTTTGCTTTGCTGCTTTGCTTCCCTGCTCTTTGCTGTGCTCCCTATGCTGTGCCCAGCCCTGCTGCTCTTGCACACTGCCTTATTGCTGCCTGCTAAACTCCACTGCTGCCAGTTACCAGGAGCAGACCCTGGATGTCTGCATGCGATCAGCCTGTGTGGCCTGTGGCTGAGACTGCACAGCATCCTGCCCGCTGCACCTGAAGGTCCTGCCTAGAATCCCTGGACATATACATCCTGGATCGTCCAGAAGAAGCCAGGAGAACAAGGCCAGAGATTGTCTGTGTCCTTTCCCCAGAAGCCAGGAAGATTCAAGCCTCAACATCCAACAAGACAGAGTCCCCTGACAGCATTTGGGCACTGTCTGGACTGTGACTAGCCCCCACAAGTGGGTAATAATAATAATCTGTGAGCAAATGCTTAAATGCCTCTTTGTAATTCTCTACTGCCTGCTGCCATAGAGCAGAAAGAGCCTGGGACCACCTACTGGGCAGACAGCGTATTGACCGCAAGCGGAGTTTGACTGTGTGAATAGTCTCTTCCAGCTCAATTAATGCTTATATATTTTGCTGGTTATTACTAGATGTAGATATTATCCACACAATGTTTCCATAAATGTGTAAGAACCAAAATATTATTAAAATTAGTGGTCAGGGGTGGCAAGAGTTCTGAATAGCAACAGCAATAAACAATACTCGTTTTGGGAAGTGTCATCTCACATCAATTAATTTCCCCCTCCGCAACACATCAGTACTTTGAAAACAGTGATAGTAAAGGGGTCAAAGAAGAAGTTAAGTTTCACAGGTTCAGTAGTTACAAGTTGTTGGGTTTGTTTTTAAACAATGTATGCCTTTAAAATCTATGTCTCATTTCCCCCTTCAGTACAAAGTGAGTAGCACCATGCCCCTTCCCAGGCATTATTGCACTTCACAAAGCTGGCAGGCATAGTGATGAAAGGCCCAGCAGAGAAGTTCACCAGAAAACTAATTCTATACCTTGTGCAGAATTTCAGTGAATACAGTAGACAACAGCAGATTGATTGGAATGTTTGTATAGTCAGAGTCATCATCAATTGCTTCTACAGACGAAAGATGTAGGAAAAGGAGACCAGACCAAATAGTAGCTGGACAGGATTTAGCACATGGTCATGATATTATACTTGCAAACTGAAGTTTTTAGATGCTTAGCTTTAATAGCTTCGATGCTGCAGGGATTCACTTTGAAGCATACACTTGAGCCCGGACTTTCTCTGCCTTCTTGTTGATAGTCACACGGTGGCAGCCTGCCGCAGCAGGAGCAAGCCCTGAACTCCTCTACCGCGGCAGTGCTCGTAGAAACAGCTGCCCAGTGCCTAATTTCTCTCAGTCTTCTTTTCTCAGTCATGTTTTCAGCAAAATTATCGCCTGATCACAGCAAAATTGTAACCAGATGGTCGTTTCTCACGGCAGTGTGACCTGCATAGTGTGATGGCTGTGTGATTGACCGTTCACATAAATTAGTGAGAGTGCAAAACCAATCTGCTTCTTCATCAGGTGGCTTACACCATAGCTGCCAACTGTGGCAGACGCTCAATGCAGCTTTGCACCTTCCTGAGAACTGGGCACCTCTCAGTACTCCTTGAAACGTGGTTGCAGTGAGCAGGAACTCATGTAAAAGTGCTTTTAAATGCAGAGACCTCTCCTCCAGTTCCTTGTGGGTGGCATCGTGTGTGAGCTAAAACTATGTTCAAGGGCAGGTGGCAGAATTGTGGGATTCAGTCCTTTTTAATGCAGGTAATTTGAGCTGCAGTGTTATGATGTGCCACGGCTGAAGAACACAGTAATGAACATGTGTGCTAGTTTGAAGCAGGGTAGAATGTTTTTGTGAGAAGAGCTAGATCATAGGCTGTGAAAGGAAAACAGTGATGATGTCTGCTTCCCTCAGAGTCTTGCTGAAGAAGAAACAAAAACATTAGATAACACTCTGGCCATTTTGTCTCACTCTCTGGCTGGGCTTCTGACTGAACTGCATCTCCCTAACCTCACCTTCCACTCACCTTCACTTCTTAACCTCTTGGCTGAACCTCCATTCTTCCTTAGGACTGGGGTAAGGTTGAGAGGGGCAGGGGGAAGGTGCAGGGTGGTTGAGAGCCCTTCCTGGGGACTCAGGTTTCTGGGAGGGGAGTTGTGTTTCTGTATTACCTTTCACCTTGTCTATTTCTGTCTATAACTGTATATACTGTAAATATCTACTTGTATATTGTGCTAGCTGTAAATAAATAGCTTCATTTATATTCCCAGAGCCAGCTGAGACTACTCTGGGTGATTTCTGAAGTGTGGGGGGGCAGGGAGCACCCAAACCATCACAACATGGTAGAGAGGGTATCAAAACATTGAGGAAAGCAGTGACCAGAGCAGAGTTCTGCCCTTAAAACCCACATGGTAAGTAGCACCAGCTTTATGACTGTGTATATGTGGATTTCTTATCTTCATTCTGTCAAAATTAGTGAATTCCAGTAACCACCCCACCCTCTCTTAAGGAGGACATTCATGTTTCTCATGTTCCAGTTGGAAAAATTAATGTAGTTGGCAAGTCATTTCTTCAGTTTGCTGAAGTATTATCACTGATTATTTTGATAGGAAAGAATTACTCCACTGTATCTTTAAAATGGTAGCTTTGGCACAATGCCCTGGAAAAAAAAAATCCCTCTGTGTCATCTGTATTTTAAAGTTGTGCAATGAAATCAGGCAGAGCTTCACTGGCAGGATGTTGTGCTTCATATGCAACTGATTAGTAAGAAACACTAGCAGAAAGGAGCTAAAAAGGGGCAATTCAGCAAACATGCCTTCATGACCTCACTCCACTCTTGTGAAACCCCCACCTGTACTACTGTGCCCATCCTGAGGCCCTAACACAATAAAGACATAAAATAGTTAGAATAGTTCCAGAGGGAATGCCTGTCCTATCAAGACAGGCTGGAAGAGTTGGAGTTATTAAATCTGGGGAAGAGAAAGCTCCAGAGAAAAATCTTATTGCAGTCTTTCAGTATTTGAAGGAGGCCTACAGGATAGCTGGAGAGGAGCTTTTTACAAAGGCCTGAAGTGATAGGACAAGGGGTATTGGCTTCAAACTGGAGGAAGCTAGAATTAGATTAGCTGCTAAGGAGACATCTTTACCATGAATGTGGTGAGGCCCTGGAACAGGTTGCCCAAATAAGTTGTGGAAGCTTCTACTCTGAAAATGTTCAAAGCCAGGTTGTATGAGGCAACCTGTTGTAGCAGGTGTCCCTGCCCATACCAGGAGTTGGAACTAGATGGCCTTTAACATCCTTTCAAATCCAAACCACTCTGTGCTTCAGAAAATTCTGGCCCAGCTTTCAAGTTGACTCCCATGAAGCTGTCCCTTGTATCTATCTAGATATATTTGTAACAATGCCAGATAGCTGATGCTTTTTTCCAGCCACCATGTCCAGAAAGAGCAAGAATTTGCAGGTTTTGCTTGGATTAAGTAGCTGCCACTAGAGGCTAAAAATTCTTCTCTACGCTTTCCTCATTTCTTCTGGTTCCCTCATCTAATTTCTTTTGCTTCCCTCATTTCTTTTGCTTCCCTCATTTCTTTTGCTTCCCTCATTTCTTTTGCTTCCCTCATTTCTTTTGCTGGTGATGTTAAACATTGCAGATGAATCTAAAAATTTCACAGGTATTGGAGAGGAGTTTGACAAGCAGTTACAGTGTAAATTTTCCTAACAAACGGTGGTTCACAGAATTCAGAATGGAGGAATATCCTCACATTTAACAGTCAAAAATTATCACAGTATCACAGTATCATCAGGTTTGGAAGAGACCTCACAGATCATCAAGTCCAACTCTTTACCACAGAGCTCAAGGCTAGACCATGGCATCAGACAAAGGCAAATCAGCCTTTGCACTTAAATAGCATTGTGCTGGTTTGAGGCTAATTGGAATATTTTAATGAGAGAAATGAGCTCAGTAGCTGTGAAAATAAAATGATAGTGATGTTTATATCACTCATTGGTTCTGCTGAGAAACACCAATAGTCAAAATATAAGGGGCACTTCTTCAGTCTGTGTCTGGCTGCATCTTGCTTTAATTCCTCTGCATGAAACCTCTGTAATCCAATCTAACCATTTCTTTTTAATTCCTCGTTGGCTTTCTTTTTTTGACATCTCACCTCAGATCTCTGCAAATCAAGCACGTGAGCTACATGGAGCTTTATGTAGTTATTTTTGAGATAAGGAAGGGGTGGGGTGAAAAAGAGGGGGGTTGGCTGGGAGCTCTCCTGGGCAGTCTGGCTATTCAGGAGCGATGTTGAATTTCTGTATTACTCCTAACTTGTATATAGTAGTAAATATCTGTAAATATTGTGTACATATGCTTGTAAATTTATGCTAGGCTGTAAAATACAGCTTCATCCTTAACTTCCAGCCAGCTGAGTTAGTCTGGTGAATCATGTGTGTGTGTGTGTGTGCGCGCATGTGTGTAACTCCCAAACCACCACATAGCATCTATTTTATATAGAAAATACAGTGGCTTAGTTTCAGTTCTTAATTTCAACTGACCTGGACATTTGGTTCTGGGTTTTGTATTAGTACACGACATGAATCCACACAAAGTGTGTGCTAGGGCATAACGCAGTCTTCCAGAATTAGAAATATGTCTGTGAGAGACTAAATCTTGTCTCTCTTGTACATCTATCACAGTATCACAGTATCATCAGGGTTGGAAGAGACCTCACAGATCATCAAGTCCAACCCTTTACCACAGAGCTCAAGGCTAGACCATGGCACCAAGTGCCACGTCCAATCCTGCCTTGAACAGCTCCAGGGATGGCGACTCCACCACCTCCCCGGGCAGCCCATTCCAGTGCCCAATGACTCTCTCAGTGAAGAACTTTCTCCTCACCTCCAGCCTAAATCTCCCCTGGCGCAGCCTGAGGCTGTGTCCTCTCGTTCTGGTGCTGGCCACCTGAGAGAAGAGAGCAACCTCCTCCTGGCCACAACCTCCCCTCAGGTAGTTGTAGACAGCAATAAGGTCACCCCTGAGCCTCCTCTTCTCCAGGCTAAACAATCCCAGCTCCCTCAGCCTCTCCTCGTAGGGCTGTGCTCAAGGCCTCTCCCCAGCCTCGTCGCCCTTCTCTGGACACACTCAAGCATCTCAATGTCCCTCCTAAACTGGGGGGCCCAGAACTGAACACAGGACTCAAGGTGTGGTCTAACCAGTGCAGAGTACAGGGGCAGAATGAACTCCCTGCTCCTGCTGACCACACCATTCCTGATGCAGGCCAGGATGCCACTGGCTCTCTTGGCCACCTGGGCACACTGCTGGCTCATGTTCAGGTGGGTATCAATCAGTACCCCCAGATCCCTCTCTGTTTGGTTGCTCTCCAGCCACTCCGACCCCAGCCTATATCTCTGCATGGGGTTGTTGTGGTCAAAGTGCAGCACCCTGCACTTGGAGCTATTGAATGCCATCCCCTTGGACTCTGCCCATCTGTCCAGGTGGTCAAGGGCCCGCTGCAGAGCCCTTCTGCCCTCCAACCCAGTCACATCTGCCCCCAGCTTAGTGTCATCTGCAAACTTGCTGATGACTGACTCCATGCCCTCATCCAGATCATCTATGAAGATGTTAAAGAGGATGGGGCCCAGCACTGATCCCTGAGGGACACCACTAGTGACTGGCTGCCAGCTGGATGTGGCACCATTGTGAGAGACTAAATCTTGTCTCTCTTGTACATGTAAAACAACAAAGATAAAAGTCACCTTTGCTCAGGTGTTTTGCCTGAGTACCCAGAGATGTGTACTGAAGTGAGGGGCAAAAGCCCACTGCCAGTGCAGGACCCCTGCAGGCACATGGATGTGCAACAATCATTGTAAACAACCTGCCTGATTGGCCAGCTCTGCCCACTGACAACACACCTGGTTGTCACTTATGCATATATAGGCTGGATGTTAGGAGGAAGTTCTTCACAGAGAGAGTGATTGGCCATTGGAATGGGCTGCCCAGGGAGGTGGTGGAGTTGCTGCCCTTGGAGGTGTTCAAGAAAAGCCTGGATGAGGCACTTGGTGCCATGGTCTAGTTGATTGGATAGGGCTGGGTGCTAGGTTGGACTGGCTGATCTTGGAGGTCTCTTCCGACCTGGTTGATTCTATGATTCTATGATTAATGTGGCAAGGTGGCATGGGGGAACTGTGAAAAACTGACTAAAAGACACTGGGCCTATACCAGCTTTGGTGAGTGTGTGAGAGCGTGAGTGGGAGAAGACATCACCATGGATATCCAACTGAAAACAGCAGCCCAGGAACCCTCTCTCTACTCCTACCACCTAAGTTTTGCCTGCTGTAAGTAGAGAAGATCTCCTGAGAAGAACTCCACTGAAGACATCACTGGAAACATCCCTGGGAAAACTGAAAACAACTTGGATTTTGGAAACCCTTTCTCTCCCCACCCTCTCTGCCTGAGGGTAATATAATCTTTTTCCTGCTCTTCTCCTCTCTTCTTGTTCTCTGTTTTTCTCTGCCCTTCTCTCTCTTTTTCTGTTTCATTCACCTTATCCTTTAATAAATGTTCTCGCAGTTGATATTTGGTCTTGCTTGTACCTTAATTCCACAACATGGAAGTACAGAAGGACAAATCTCTCCTCTCTGGACCAAGACATTTTTAGTCTCTCTCCTCTGGACAGAGACAATGTTCTAATGTGCAGTTAAATGAAGTTGCTTTTGATCTGCTCAGCAGCGATCTGCTCTCCACAAGTGGTGTTGCTAATCCATTCATATTCTTTCCACATGTGTTTGAATGGCAAAATAGACAACAAAGTCCCCATGGTACAGATGTGCTGTGACCCACACTTAATTGTAATCTTCTGTAGCGTGACAGATAGTGCTGACCAAAAGCTCTAATTATAAACATCTCTAAGCTGTGGCAAGCGAGAAGCTGTTGCCATTTACACTGATCAATAAATCCTCTTTAACTACTACAGTAATTAATTAGAAAACCACTTCATCAAGACGCTTCCCAAGGAATCAATTTGCATCCAATACTTGTGGCAAGGACAGCTGCTTAATTGCGGTAATTTAATTTAATTGGACACCTTCATGTGGCTTGGGTGACAACCTACACATTACAGTTTAGTGCATCCTTCTCATGGCAGCTTGCAGTTGTCCTCTGCCCTCACAGCAAGCTGCTGAAAATAGCCCAGCACTGCGTGCCATGGATAGGAGCCACCTTCCCATGACGCTGAACGATTTGCAGTGTGTCAGACTGCTCACAGCAGGGTAGTGCTTGGTACAGCATCACCACAGGGGAAGGTGCATAGCTACATTGTCAGCCTGATTTCAATCCATACAATAGCTGAGATACATCCATCTGAAAAAGGCTTTAAGAAAAGATTAATCAAGTCATTAAGGCTATTGTCATGCCATGAAGTCTTAAAATCCCCAGATGGGATCCACCCTAGGGTGCTGAGAGAGCTGGCAGCTGAGCTGGCCAAGCCACTCTCCATCATTTATCAACAGTCCTGGCTCACTGGAGAGGTGCCCAAAGACTGGAAGCTGCCAATGTGATGCCCATCCACAGGGGCCAGAGGGAGGAAACGGAAAACTACAGACCTGTGAGCCTGACCTCAGTGCCAGGCAAGGTCATGGAACAGGTTGTCTTGAGTGCCATCACAAAGCACCTACAGGATGGCCAAGGGATCAGGCCCAGCCAGCATGGGTTTAGGAAGGGCAGGTCCTGCCTCACCAACCTGATCTCCTTTTATGATCAGGTTCCCTGCCTGGTGAATGTGGGGCAGGCTGTGGATGGAGCCTACCTGGACTGCAGCAAAGCCTTTGACACTGCCTGCCACAAGAAGCTCCTAGCCAAGCTGGCAGCTCATGGTTTGGACAGATTCACTCTGTGCTGGGTCAGAAACTGGCTGGATGGCAGAGCCCAGAGAGTGGTGGTGAATGGTGCCACATCCAGTTGTCAGCTGTCACTAGTGGTGTTCCCCAGGGATCAGTGCTGGGCCCAGTCCTGTTCAATATCTTTATTGATGATCTGGATGAGGGCATTGAGTCCAGCATCAGTAAGTTTGCAGATGACACCAAGCTAGGAGCAGGTGTGGATCTGTTGGAAGGTAGGAGAGCCCTGCAGAGGGACCTGGACAGGCTGGATGGGTGGGCAGAGGCCAATGGGATGAGATTGAACAAGGCCAAGTGCAGGGTTCTGCACTTTGGCCACAACAACCCCAAGCAGTGCTACAGGTTGGGGACAGAGTGGCTGGAGAGCAGCCAGGAAGAAAGGGACCTGGGGGTACTGGTAGAGAGTAGCTGAACATAGTGTGGCCAGCAGGACAAGGGAGGTTTTCTTCTCCTGTACTCAACACTGTTAAGGCCACACCTTGAGTCCTGTGTCCAGTTCTGGGCTCCTCAATTCAAGAGAGATGTTGAGGTGCTGGAATGTGTCCAGAGAAGGGCAACAAAGCTGGTGAGGGGCCTGGAACACAAACCCTATGAGGAGAGGCTGCGGGAGCTGGGGGTGTGCAGCCTGGAGAAGAGGAGGCTCAGGGGTGACCTCATTGCTGTCTACAACTACCTGAAGGGAGGCTGTAGCCAGGTGGGGGTGGCCTCTTCTCCCAGACAACCACCAACAGAACAAGAGGACACAGTCTCAAGTTGTGCCAGGGGAGGTATAGGCTGGATGTTAGGAGGAAGTTCTTCACAGAGAGAGTGATTTACATTGGAATGGGCTGCCCAGGGAGGTGGTGGAGTCACCATCCCTGGAGGTATTTAAGAAAAGCCTGGATGAGGCACTTAGTGCCATGGTCTGGTTGATTGGCTAGGGCTGGGTGCTAGGTTGGACTGGATGATCTTGGAGGTCTCTTCCAACCTGGTTGATTCTATGATTCTATGAAAACGGTGTGGCTACTTTGTTCATTAAAAGGCATAGTCTTAATTGGGACAGCTGCTGAAAGTGAAGACATGCACTCCAAATCCAGTAGCTGAGATTGAATAACCAGTATTAAAGACATAAATAACAGTACTGGCACATACCAAGAGAGGGATGGTCTGTTGGTTTATTAAAATGAGCTGTGATTATGGGGAGCTTATGTCTTCCTTTCTACACAAATTTGCTACTGCAGTATGAAGTATCTGGAAAATTTTTTTGTCTTTTTTTTTTTTTTTTTGGTCATAAAACGACAGCTGTAATAAGAGACAAAGGACATAGGTGCCTTCTTGCACGTTCAGAGTTTTTGGCATCATACCTCTCTGAAATTAGAGCATATAACTTGCGGTGCTGAGTTGTTTGGTGCTGAAAAGTAGCTACTTACCTGTCAATTGTTAAAGAAACAGAGAGTGCTTGGGTGGCACCATCATCCATCTAGTTTCAACAAACATGCCATGGCCAGGAAGACTTTGCATGGGATTAGGTTGCTCAAAGCCTCATCCATCCTCACCTTGAACACTTCCATGGAGTCCACAGTTTCTCTGGAAACTTGTTCCAGTGTTTCAGCACCCACACACTAAAAAATTGATTCCTAACAACCAACCTAAATCTACTCTCTTTTACTTTAAAACTATTACTCCATGTCCCCTCACTACAGACACTGGTAAAAACACTTTGCCTTTCTTACAAGCTCACTTTAAAATACTGAAAGGCCAGATTGAAGTCTCTAGGAGCCTCTTCTCCCATCTCAGCAGTAGAGCAGGTATCCCACATCCCTGATCCTTTTTTGTGCCCCTCCCCTGGACTCATTTCCACCATAGGGCTGAACACAGTACATAGTACTCCTGGTACCCTTCTTCAATAGGCTTCTCTTTATGCGGCCCAGGATTATTGCCAAGACTGACCTCTGAATTACTGAGGTCTGAGCTTATGACTAACCTTGAATTGAGCTACCTTGTACTTGCAACTAGAGCAGTGTTTGGCTACTCCCACCTCAACAAAGCATGTGTTTAATTGGAAAAAAGGATCAAATACAGGAAAGGAGGAAGGAGACAGTTACATGCTGTCTTCATCAGCCTAACACCTTGTAAGCAGAGAACACCTAGCATCAGAAAGACAAAATACGAGCTATCTAAATGTTAGGGAAAAATACTAATCATTCTTTGAGAAAAGCCTGTATCTTTGAGAACTGATGCCATGTCCACCACCTGTGATAGCTGTGCCACCAGTTTGTTTGCTCTGATTCAAAACTTTCTGTAAACTAGTGACTTGTCATCTTTTCAGACAGCCTTAGAAGATCCTTCCCAACTACCTTATTTTTTCCAAATACCCTTCCAACTCTTAGGATTTTGTGATATACAAAGAGATCAAGGCCACAGCTAAAAGTGACACTGCCTTGCTTTCAAATGCAAGACAGAAAGAGGCCTCTTTCCTTGTAACATCAGGCAAATTGAAATCAGCAGAAGCAGTAACTAATTTGCACCATTTAGGATGCATTCAATACAGGTAACATGAAAATAAGCCTGTACTCTGGCATACTCATGGAGCACCTCTCCTATGAGGACACACTGAAAGAGTTGGGGCTGTTGAGTCTGGCGAAGAGGAGGCTCCCAGGTGACCTTCTTGTGGACTTCCAGTATCTGAAGTGGGCTACAAAAAAGCTGGAGAGGGACTTTTTAGGCTCTCAGGTAGTGACAGGGCTGGGGGGAATGGAGCAAAGGTGCAGGTGGGGAGATTCAGCCTGGCTGTGAGGAGGAAGTTGTTGAGCATGAGAGTGGTGAGAGGCTGGAATGGGTTGCCCAGGGAGGTGGTTGAGGCTCCATCCGTGGAGGTGTTTAAGCCCAGGCAGGGTGAGGCTGTGGGCAGCGTGATCTAGGGTAGGGTGTCCCTGCCTATGGCATGAGGGTTGGAACTAGATGATGCTTGTGGTCCCTTCCAACCCTCACTGATTCTATGATTCTGTTTCAGAAACCTCTCCTGGAGATTTTGCTATACTTGAGGAAAAACAAAAAACTGTCAAGAATTTTAATTTTTGTTACAGAAAAATATTCATAAAATCTTGCTGGGGGAAGGAATCTTACTCTTTGCTCATTACCCTTATTCCCTTTAAAAGCACCTTGCAAAACCTGCCTACAGAAGAAACCTATAGCCTGTTTTTCAAGCTTAGCTCCAGCAATAACCTGTTACAGTACCTGGGATGATGGTAATGAAAGCTGCTTCATAAAAACCTGTGGCAGTTACAGCTGTGTACACTCCGCTCATAATACAGGGTTTAAAAGGAGATTAATCATACTCTGATCCTCAGACTAGACTGATAAATCATGATGATGATGTCACACAATAGTTCACACTTCAGATGACCTTTCAGGATAATTACCTAGCAGATCTTCTGCAAATCTTCTGTTCAATGACTAAGTGCATTATAGGGTTGAGAACTCCCATTGTATGAATGAAAAACCATGGAGAAACAAAAAAGCTGGCACTGCAAATCAGGTTGTATTAGGTGGCTACCCTGACTAATTTGCATGTTTAATTTAATTTGAGACACAGATTTCCCCTTAATTGTGACCATGTTTTATTAAATACCCTGCAGGTCTATTGTACAAGTAAAAATCCTCTTTAAATCATAGAATCATAGAATCAACCAGGTTGGAAGAGACCTCCAAGATCATCCACTCCAACCTATCACCCAGCCCTGTCCAGTCAACTAGACCATGGCACTAAGTGCCTCATCCAGTCTTTTCTTGAACACCTCCAGGGACAGCAACCCCACCACCTCCCTGGGCAGCCCATTCCACTGGCAAATCATTCTCTCTGGACATGTTGCAGTATCTCAACATCTCTTTTGAATCGAGGGGCCCAGAATTTGGCACAGTACTCAAGGTGTGGCCTGGCCAGTGTTGAGTACAGGGGAAGGATGTTTAAGCTTGGGTTCATACATGTATGCAAATTATCACTGATGGAAAAAAAACCCTCTTCCATATTAAATGGGCCTGTGCTGGTAGAAGACATTAACTGTTTTCAGTGGCCTGTGTAACATTTACAAAGTAGTACACATAATCTCAAAAGTATGCAATAATTCCAAAGTCCACTCCGACAGCTAATGCTCTGTGAATACTTTATTACACAAATGACATTCAGCTTCTGAAAATAGTTTCTAACAGTGATACCATCTAAAAATAAGACATTCCAGAAACACATCAATTTAAAGAGAAGAAAAAAAACACCCCATTAAATACTTTTTTCTTTCCTTCAATGCAATATAATGCTAGTGATTTTAAAAAAATAGAAGAAGATTTAGCAGCTTCATTTTTCATGTGGCACTATAATTTCTCTGTACTGCAACAGGTTAAGGACATTGAAGAGGAAAGGCACAAAACAGAAACTGGCAACTGACTGGTTAAGGGAAGAAAAATATTCTGATGAAGCAGATAGTAAGACTTATTTACAAGATCCCCAAGTTGAGATGAGAAAGGTACTACTGCTTTAAATCAGTGCTGCAATCAGAAGACTGCTTGCTTTATGTTCACTAAAAACAGCGGCACTGATATGGAACTTCCATGCACTTCTCTACTTAAAAAATGGAACTAAAGCCGAATGAAACTCAAAGGAACCAGTGTACAGCCCCACACAGACTAGTACAGTGTACAATTAAATACACAAAACCTGAAACATGCTTAGAGGAAAAGGAATCTGACATTCTAGGTGGAGGTTTAGAATGGAGAACTCAAAGTCTGGTTTCAGGATGATGAAGGTGCCGTTGGGGGTGCAGGTGCCGAGCACTCTTCCTCTGATTCTGTGCCGTCGTCATCATCATCTTTTTCTTGATCACTTCCTTCAGAAGTGCTCAGTCGGTCAAACTCTTTTCGTCTGTAGCTTTTGTGACTTGCAAAGAAGGTCCCAAGGTTAAGGCCACCACCACCTTTCCCTGTGGAAAGGAAAGACTTGTCATAAGGTTTGCTGTACTGGACAGTGGTGAGGAATAAAAATCTATCTACACATTCAACAGTATAGAGGAGATATTTTAATTGCCCTTCCATGAACTGTTTCTGAAGATCAGTGTACGAGCCACAAAAGCTAAATAGAGAGATTACAAAAGATGAAGGAAGTTAGTCATTGAAGCAGATTTTTTTCCCACCATCTATTGTTTCATCAAGTCTGTATGCAGACAATTTGTGTTCCCACCAGTTTGCCCCCCTTAGTTTGGAAAAGCTTTCTTTCATTCGCCAGATTCACAGATAACTCATTGTAACAGCTGCTGCACTCCCACTGGTGGTGACACATCCTCTTCAGCCAGCACGTAATGATAGAGGGAAGGTGTTATAAAAGACATTTCTGCAGAACACCTGAATTTTGCCCCACAACCAGTCTAATCTATTATTCAATTAGAATTGAACACAGAAAAACACCAAACTTCCAGTTCCTGTGTTCTTAAAAACTCTTCAGTGACTTAGACTTACCTCTAAGTCTGCCTAAAATTCTGCCTGAACTTGAATCAAGTTTGTGCTCCCCATCAGCTGAAAAATAAGGTAGAGTTAAAAAAAATAAACTAAAGAAATCATATTCTGTGATATTTATCTGTATTTTCTGATACAAAGCACAGACATTCAACAAAGTGATCAGCAGCTCTAAGAAGCAAACCTGGTACTTCTCAGCTTCTTGATTAAGGTGAAACTACAATTCTTAACAAAATTACCATACCATGAATGATCATTTTATGTCATTTTGGCCACTAAGAAGATCTGCATGTTAAGTTATTTCTGAGAATTTTATTTCCTTAGCTCTTCACTCATGTTGCCATGAGGAGTTTGCAGGAAGAGCCCTGTCATTTATAACAAGCACAACTACATAGGAGCGCAGTGCAAAAGACAGCTTGACATTTCAAATGGCATAGTTTCCTCCAGAGAAGACTGGCTGTCTGGGAGACAATGGTCTGTGAATTTCCTCATGTATTTCAGAGGAACTTTTTCTCCTCCCCTCAGAAACTGTATCCTCTGACATATTAAGTCTCACCACTCTTCATCTGAAGAAAAATTAGAAGCCACAGTAAAACTGTCTTTTCCTTATATACTACTCAGTTTCTACAAATCTGTGCAAGTGTACTGTTACCAATGTCACTTTATCATGCTCTCTGGCACAGTGAATTCAAGCACTGCTTGAATCCAAAAGGAATGCAAAGATGCTATTATAGATCATATCCATTAACAGCAGTACTGCTGTAGTCTAGAGTGTTAGCACACTTGCTGTGCTAAACACGCTTGAACACAAAGAGTCAGGAAGCTGCACACTCAAATCTTCAGATAGAACTCATCCAATTCAGATGCACAGCAATATTAGATTGTCTGCATTATGCACTTCATCATAGTACTGTCCCAGCTAGTGGCAGAGCTGTCACTTGTCTATTCCACTTGCATTTTGTTGCTAAAACTATACAATACAAAATAACAGCTGCAATGATCAAACTCCTGCAATAGTCTTACCAGGTTCTCAAAACCAGTATTATATAATATGAATTAAGAACAGGTGTTATAGAAACGAGTCTGACTCAGAAAATGAACAAGGTAAATGTTATCTGTCTGCATTTTGCTTACGCCTTTATAATTCAGGGTTGTTTGTTCTCAACAATTTAAAGATCCCAAACCAAACATCAGACTATGCTCAAAGTATTAAAAGGTATGTACCCTAGATGATAACATGAATATATTCCAATTGTTTCTGAGATAACAACTTTCAGCTTTATGCCAGCTGAAGACAGAAGTTGGTGTCTTGAAATGTAGTATTAAAGCCACATGGGGATGCAGTTGCCATGTGCAGACTGATTCTCAGTTTGCATGCGGCATCACAGTAACTGTTCAGAAGGGTAAAGGGACAGTAAATCTCTCTCTTCATACATTCATCTCTCAGGTGCCTCGGCAGTGTTCTGAATTGGAATAATAAAAAGCCTGTTCTCTAGAGTTACATGGTTACCTCCATAGACAGTTGTCTTCCTCCACCGAATAAGTACTAAAATTGCCAGCAAGGCAACAACAGGAATAATTAGAAGAGTTGTAATAAGAACAAAGGAAACTCCAGTGCTGGCCTGTTGGACCAAATGTTGTTTCTCCTGCTTCGTTAGAGGGTCTGTTGATACTGGGTTGGTTTTCAATCTGGCTTCTACAACCGTTTCTGATTCTTTAAAGAGAAGACAATTTTAGTATGTAATCCGTATGAGTCAAGAAACACACAACAAGGCGCTAAAGGAACAAACAAGCTAGAATAACTGAAGCGTTAAGCAAGAAGGAACCAAAAGACAAATGATTATGGAGACATCTTGAGCTCTTGCTGATATTTTCTAAAATGTAAGGCTTAGAGAGTCTGAGTGTTATCACTCAGTAGCAAAGATGCTCTCCCCTATTCTCCAGTGGGAAAAGAAGAGGTTTGCCCTAACAAGCATCACTTAAAATACAGGAACTTCCCCACAAGATCTATTTGTACAAATAGGCATGTGATGTAATATCAATTAAATATCTTTTGATAGTAACACTTCTACAAGACATACAGAATCCAGTACATGCTGTATAATCATAACAAAAAGTAAAACATATACAGTTCTTTTCAATAAACTTGTGACAATGAGTTACATTCAGAACTGCTACATCCCATGAAAGAGTTTTAGCTCTGTAAACCTGGAGACCTTTTGAAAACTGCATCCAGTGAGTCCTGACTAATTTATTACCTCTCATCATGTACAATGGGAAAAACCATTTCAGTGAAACCCTCTATGCTGTTCTGTGTGTCTATAAGGATAAGATGCTGTATGATAACTTCTAATGAGTAAAACTGTCTAGCTATCTATTCTGAAGTCTGACTTCACATCTTAAGAAGCAGCTGTCAGAAATACACTGAATCAATCCTGTTTGGATTCTGTACCAAACCTAAAATGATGTTCTGCTCTGGAAGAATAGTACACACTTCAGCTTACATGTGTCATTGCTATCACTGATACATGATGGCACTGATAACACTGATAGCAGCACTGATACACTGATAACCATGATAGCAATGTTATCATGCTGTCTGTTCAAGCAGTAGTTAAAGCCAAGAGCCTTTTTCCTCAGCCATCTTGCCCGCCTTTGGGTAAAGCTATGGTTCTTCATGTATTTTGCTCCAGACCAGTGTAAGCAATAGTAACAGTCTGTCACCAGGAGACTCCAAAAGTGTAGGTCACTCCTGTCCATTTATCAAGCAGAGTATCGCACAAAGTCCTTTTGCTATCTGTTTTCTTCAAGTACAGTTGAAAGGTGTCAATTTCAGTCTCTGTACCATCAGCAGTTCTAGAGATTGCTACTTAAAAACCATCGCTTGCCCCAGTAATACTATTGCACTTGCTCCTGCAACACTAGAAGAATTAATGCATAATTACATGCCTAGATTTGCTGTGCATGTTCTGGTGTCAACCCTTCCCTTTTCAGGAGTGCTGATGTACCCTCAGAGAGAAAATAAAAGGGCAGCAGTGTTGGCAATAAGGATTTCATTGTTTTATAATGTCAGCCTCCTCTGTTGAACTTTATTCTATATGCCCACCATTGCAAGTAGGGATCGTTTGATATTTTGCTCTATCCGTGGCTAAAGTGAACCACACAAGCTCTGCATTCAACCAAAGAAAAACAGTTAGGAACATCTGAACGTGTCACAAAGGCCTTTCCATAGCCTGCTACTATTTTACCAGAATGGAAACAAACTTCTGCTTTTCATCACAAAAGACCTATGTAGCAGTACACGAATGGTTAAAATCACTTTCTGGACTGCTATTTTAGCCCTTTCAGTCTCCCCCACATGTGTTTTATCTCCTTGTATTAATAACAGTTTCTACCTGATTTTTATTTTTTGTTCATGTAGATAAATTAAAAGAAGAAACAAAGGCAAGCAATAAATCTAAGGGAAATGAATGTAAATAGAAAGCACGTTATTGTCTGCCATATGGTGTGACTGGCAAGGGTGTGTGCTGAAAGACTACGCAGAAAGACACATCAACTGTCATTACAAATAACCTTATTTTGGTGATTGAGATTTGTGGAGCAGAGAGAAGTGTGCTGGGGAGTGACTACCACAGCTATATGTCAAAGCTATTTCTGCATCTCAGAGAGCTGACACAGATACCAATCTGGACAATACCAGATGGTGGCACAGACTTAATCCACTGGTTAAATTATTACTTTAGTGTCTTTAAAGCACTTGTCATCACTGAAAATTAAATGTTTACATTGGCTGTAAAACAGCATCTACTACATCACAAGTTGCTTTCCAGGGCTTCCTGTGCCAGTTCGTTTGATGCGATGGTAGAAAAACAAAGTGGTGAAACTTGTTAGCGTTTTTCCCTCCAAACTGGCTGAAAGAGCCCTAATCTAGGACAAAATAGTGGTTCCTTCATTTCTATTAAGAGTCAGACTGACCTTTTATTTCCTGCACCTCAATACCAGCCTTTTTAACTGACCGATGCTCCATTTCTGTAAAACAAAATTGTTCTTCAGGACAACTAACATTTCACAAAGACACTCAGTGACATTTTTCTGCTGGCTTTCTCAGATGTACAGTACAAACCTACAGTAATCCCATCAGCATCTGAACGTCACAAGAAGAGTCAATGCAAACCATTCCATAGCTCTCATGAGGCCATAGGGGGGAAAAAAATAAAAGAGCTTGAATAATAAACTCATTCCACAGAGAGAGGGGAAACCTTATTGCTTTCTATAACTACCTGAAAGGAGGTTGTTGCCAGGTAGGGTTGGTCTCTTCTCCCAGGCAATCAGGGACAAAACAAGAGGACACAGTCTCAAGCTGCGCCAGGGCAGATTTAGGCTGGATGGCAGGAAGAAGTTCTTCACAGAAAGAGTGACTGGCATTGGAATGGGCTGCCCAGGGAGGTGGTGGTGTCACCACCCCTGGAGGTGTTTAAAAGGAGGCTGGATGAGGCACTTAGTGCCAGGGTTTGGTAAGCAGAAGGTGTTGAGTGATAGGCTGGACTTGATGATGTCAAAGGTCTTTTCCAACCCGGTTAACTCTGTGATTCTGTGATTTTTATGGGCTATATTAAGATTCAGGGCATCCCTCAAAAATAAAACTGTTCATTGTAATCAAAATCATGATGGATTAAAGGCTGGCAGAATCAAGGCTCCTTAACTTAGTTTTATGGCAGCAAAAGCTAAAGACCAAATAGAACAGAAGGACTTTTCCTGATGAAAAATACTAATTTTGGTCTCTTATCTGAACAAAATCTAGAAGTGCTCTTGTTCAGGTTACTATGTAAGGAAAAAGCTATATACAGTCAATTGCCATTTATCTGGTCCAGTTTCCTGTTGTGAAGAGCAGCTGAGATGAGTCATCTCAAAGGAAAACCCATGAATTCTTAAGAAATACTGTGCAAGCAGCTTCACCAGAAGTTCATTCATAACAGCAGAGTCTTACTGGTCAACTAACACCCTGAAGCCTGAGGTTTGATCTCTCTCTCATACACTTCTTTAACCCACTACAATGTAACAATGGGTTATGTTTTTATTTCTGTGAAATATCTAATCTCCCTCCTATGAATTGAGGCCTGAAGTTCCTCTTCCTTAAGTCAGTCTACTTGCCTTGGGGGTTACTAGATTGGAACTGAAGAGTGTTTCCACTTTGTGGAAACAGGACTTCAAACTATGCTAGGTTAATCTTCTGCTGATTAATACTGCCAGTGAAAGCATTATGCATTTTAAGTTGACCTGTGCTTTTACTTCAGCCCTCAGAGTTTCCTATATGATAACCTCCAGAGAAGCAGTTGATAAATTAAAATCACTAAATCCCTGAAGAATCATGGTTTTGCTCAAGCAGGTACTGACATGAAAAGGGATAGATCTATCATTAGGCAAATGCATTTTGATTCCTCCTCTGTACGAACAAACTTGTGCTCAAGGACCCTTCTTTGACAGAGCATGCAGCAGTGCTGAAGAATGGTCATGTAATGAAAACTGAGCAGTAGCACTCAACTTCTGCAGGCAGAGCTTGTAATGTACTTGAGTCACTGTTATTAAGCTACTGGGTTTTTGGGCAGTGGTACCAGGCACGTGCTACTGATCTGACAATACAACATGCGAAGCTGCGACATTAAGAACAAAAAGAACATACTTTCTGTGGGTGCAAACTTCCACACTGCTCTGGCATGAACATCTCCAACAAACACTGTTTTGTCTTCTGAAGCAACAACATCATGTGGCATCTCAAAACTCTGTGAAGGTAAGCAGTCATAGATTACTCTTAAGTGTCTACACATTGATGAAGTCTTCTCAAACTTTGAACTTGAGATGGGTCATATTCAGTCCTCAGACTGGAAAACACAGCAAGTGCTGGTGTGAGTTTCAGGTCCACATATTTAGTTACTGCCAGCAACTATGCAACAGAGCTATTTCCCATACTCAGATTAAAATAAATCTAATATAATTGGTGAGAGCCTGGAATGGGCTGCCCAGGGAGGTTGGTTTAAGGTCAGGCTGGGTGAGGCTCTGTCCAGCCTGATCTAAGGTGGGGTGCCCCTGCCCATGGCAGGGTGGTTGGAACTAGATGATCCTTGTGGTCCCTTCCAACCCTAATTCTATGATTCTATAAATAAAAACTGGACTGCCAAAATTACACAGAACATGTGTTACCCAGAAATGGGAATCCTGAGATTCATTCCTTAGTCTACGAAAATCAATGGAAACTTCTAAAAGAACACACAAAACATAATTTTATTGTTCAGTATTGCAGGGAAAAAACCCATTTAGCCTGAACTTCCACACTGGTATTCTGTAAGGAAGGGTTATACCATACAGTCAAATATTTTTTTCTGTTACTCTATTTTTTTACAAGATAGTAGCATCTAAATATATGAACATTCTGAGTTGCTCATCCTCCTCTTAAATTACCTTTTTAGTACTGTCTGACAGCAATAAAGCAGGCTTATCCTGACTGAAGATACCACCAGCAGGAATCATCTTGAGGGGAGTGTAATTTTGAATGTGTACCACGCTTAGCAACTAAGACCTGAAATTCTACTGCCTTTATTAAGTTAATATTATAAAGAATTCCTTTGAAACAACTTACATTATAAAACATCTTATTTCCTGTAATAGTCTTAGGAAAACTGGAGAGCTAGGATGTTATCAGCATTCTCATATGTATAATTATATGCAGCAGGCACTCTGTGCAATACTCTACCTTTCTAACTGGAGTGAAAGTATCAATTATTTCTCCAGTAGAGAAGTTCATTACAAATCCTTGCACTGGTTCTGCCTCTCCAGGATAAGGCATACCATTAATGGCAACGAGGAGACCACCTGCAACAACATGACATTTGCTTTAAGAAAGCCACACATAGCTAACTGCAGTGAACATGAATTGGTAACAGCATCGATGCAAAGAGGCTGGCTGAGAGATGGACAAAAAGGTAACTCAATAGGACACTAAACGAGAGTGGAGCCTGGAGAAGACTTCGAGGAGACCTTGTAAGCAGCCTTGCAATATCTGAAGGATTGCTAGAGGAAGGCTGGGGAGGGCTATTGACAAGGTCTTGTAATGACAGGACAAAGAGTAGTGGGTTTAAACTGGCAAAGGAGAGATTTAAACTGGATGCTAGGAGGAAGTTCTTTACAGTGAGGGTGGTGAGACACTAGAAGAGGTTACCCAGGGAGGCTGTGGCTGCTCTCTCCCTGAAGGTGTACAAGGTTAGGTTGGATGTGGCCTTGAGCAACCTGTTCTAGTGGGAGGTGTCCCTGCCTGCGGCAGGGAGTTGGAACTGGATGATCTTTGAGATTCCTTCCAACCTAAACCACTGCTGACAGTTAAGCAACATACAATAGGCGATTGTTTGGCATTGAAGAGATGCAGTTTGTACAAATGAGAAGAGCAAACAAGGTCAGCATTTTACAAATTAAGTTAAATGTAGAAAGAAGGTGAAGGGTTTCAGCAAAATAATCTAGAGAATGCTTTGCTAAAGATGCTTGATCTGATAACAGGGAGTTATTTAAGTGCTTTAAATACAGAAAGTCAGTTAGGGAATCAGCAGAACAAGAGGAAAAGGTGTGAAAAGGGGACTTAAGGGTGACAGGCCTGTGGCAGAGAAGCTAAATTTTTGTCATTGTTTTTTCTGTTGAGTATCTTGGGGAGATAATGACACCCATTTTTTTCACAGCAAAGAGGTCAGAGGAGCCAGCTCAGCTGAAAGCAGAGAGACAAAAAGTGTTAGGTAAGTTGCAGGTTGTCTGGATTCACCAGGTTTGGATGGCACTCACTCAAGTTCTGAAGGAAAACAAATGAGAAGTTACAGAGCTCAGGCCAGGCTGAGCACCTAGCACTGCAAACAACCTCCTCCAGATGAGCCAATTGCCAAAGTACTGCTCAACCACAAGAAGGGCTCAAAACGGTGCCTAGGAACTACATGTCAACAATTCCACCTTCCCTCCCTAGTAATGTGGTAAAATCCATAAGGAAGAAACAAAAATGGCCTGTCAGAAAAGTTGGTATGGCTTCTCTATGGGGCAGCTGTGCCTTATCTCTCTCTGAATGGTGAGAAAAAGCCTACAGGTAAAAGAGATTCTTTAGACAGAGTCTACTGGCCACACTGTTCCTGATGAAAGCCAGGATGCCATTGGCTCTCTTGGCCACCTGGGCACACTGCTGCCTCATCTTCAGCTTACTATCTATCAGTACCCCCAGGTCCCTTTCTTCCTGGCTGCTCTCCAGCCACTCAGTCCCCAGCCTGTAGTGCTGCTTGGGGTTGTTGTGGCCAAAGTGCAGAACCCTGCACTTGGCCTTGTTCAATCTCATCCCATTGGCCTCTGCCCACCCATCCAGCCTGTCCAGGTCCCTCTGCAGGGCTCTCCTACCTTCCAACAGATCAGCACCTGCTCCTAGCTTGGTGTCATCTGCAAACTTACTGATGCTGGACTCAATGCCCTCGTCCAGGTCATCAATAAAGATATTGAACAGGACTGGGCCCAGCACTGATCCTTGGGGAACACCACTAGTGACTGGCTGCCAACTGGGTGCTAGGTTGGACTGGATGATCTTGGAAGTCTCTTCCAACCTGGTTGATTCTATGATTCTATGATTCTATGAAACCACTTTGAGAAGGTTGTGCATCAAAGACTCTTAAAGACTCTGAGCTGTCACAGGACTGAATGGAAATGGAAGAAAGGAACAGAACTCAAGGGCAGATCTTGTAATTTTTCAGGATAGAGAAGTAGTGGAATCCTGTAGGAATCAGAGCCAGAAACAATTTTATTCAACACTCTTCATCAGTGACCTGAAAAATGGGATGAACACTGACATATCCCAACCTGAGCATGATATTAACTTCTGCAGAGGAGTCAAAAGCTTCATGATAGAGAGAAAGTCCAGAAAGACTTTTTATGAGAGTAAGTTGAGTTGTCAAACAGCAAAAGAGATTCAGCACAGACAAATGCAGAGTGATGCTTCTGTCAATAATCTAGATTATGTCTACATGACATTTAGCTTTGAATTGGCAGCTATAACTCAGGACATACACCAGTGAAAGGTCACTGCATTCTTTGGCTCCATGCATAGTGACAGACAAAACTTTTACAGAATGTCAGGCACCACCAGGAAGAATATGAGGATGTCAGGGGACAGATCTGCCACTATGCAGTAACTTAGCATGCCTCTACCTTGAATGTTGAGAGCTGTTATTACTCTCTGCATCTCAGGAAGATCCTGATGATGTTAAAGATGCTAGAACAGAAAGGCAACTATACTAGTCAAGGGGCTGAAGTAGTTAAATGGCTTATGGGGAGAGGCTAAGATGGATGAGGTTCTTTGGTTTGGAGAGAAGGCTGAGAGGAAGCAGACACGCCAAGTATGGAACTGTTACTAACCAATTCTCAAAATACTGAGACTGAGAAGTACTCAGTGAAATTAGGTCAGTTTTTTTAAATTAAAAATAAAAAGTGGCAGGTAAACTTCTGGAGCTTATAACTGCACAAGATCAAGGAGGCAGACAGTGCAAGTCAGGTCCAAGTCAGGTCAGGAAAACTCATAGGCAACAGGTCTACAGAAAGATGTTAGGAAGAAGAGGTAAGGACCTGCTTCCTAACATGCAAATAAAATGCTCGTGGATGCATGGGGACTCAAGGAGGAACAGACCACCAATGTAGCCAGGCTTACATATTCTCCTACAGAATGTTTCTCTTGCTTTCACTGTCAGAGGCAGAGCATCAAGTATGAAGTACCAGCTACAGAGTCAGAAACCTGACAAGCCAGAGTTCATCATCCAGTTCTTTACGTTCACCTTCAGCATCAGTACTAGAAAACTAACCAAAAGTCTTAATACAGTAATTGTTAACTAGATGGCAATATAAAACCCACAGCTCTGTCACACTGCTTGCTTTCAGAATATTGATGAAACTGAAACAAATTTCCTGGTAGTTTGGAACATCTTTATTTTGCCATCTTCAATGGACCTTGAAACAAGTGTTTTAAAACATTAACTGATTATTGACTGTGCAGTTACTAGGAAGCAAACAAGACCATCTTCTTGCTGACATGGGAGTCTGATTAGTCATGTCTCAGCAGCACAGATTGCAGGCAAGCTTCCCTTCTCCTGCAAGCAGGAAACCAGGATAGTTCCAAAATATTCCATTACATCAGCTCTACTTCGAGACAGAATAGATATGTGGTTTCATGTAGCATGACAGCAGCCTTTATGAAACAATACCGTGTACTGGCCACATAGAACAGGAAAGAAAAGATTACCTGGAACGTAAGAAACTGCAAACAATTCTCTTCCAAATGATTTGTGCTTGATCTCTCTGATGAACTCCCCAGTTTCCAACCTGAAACACTGAATTCGGCCATTTTCCCTGTCTGCAACACACAGCTGATGGAATTCAGGGACGAGGGCTAAGCTGTGAGGAATATGAAATTGACCAGGTCTGCCTCTGCCTAAAGAAGTGCCTGCAATACAAAATAGCCATATTTGGGTTAAAATACACACTGGAACTATCAGTTTTGCGTAGAAACGGCAACGCGTCACATAATGTGACACAACACTGAGCAAAGAATAAAATCAGCCTGCTTTCTTTCCTGCTTAGCTATGTAAACTGTGGTAGTCTTTTGTGTAGTCTTTGCCAATCCTTAACTTTGAATTCACCATTTCCCTGCAATATTTGGCAGATTAACGTCTGATAGATTGTCCTGAAGTCCTGCATACCCCTAAATTGCTCTCCCTCTGTGGCTTGAAATGGGAGAGGAAAAGCTGCCTGGTTCCCCCCCACCCTCACCTACCCTGCAGGCATGAAGGGGGTGAGCAAAGGGGTCCTGCCCGCACGAGGAGTCAGTGCCCGCACGAGTGCAGTGCCCACGAGTGCAGTGCCCACGCTGGAATCAGGCTGGGATTGGCTGTGCCCTTTCGCGCCTAAGGAAGTGGTAACTCTGCCCTTTGTCTAGAGAGGGTATAAATATTAGGGGCTTCCGCCTTTGGGGGTTCCTGCCTTGGAGTTCGTCCAGCTTGGAGTTTGTTCCTGCCTGAACCTTCGTGCTCGCCTGAGAGTTCTTCCCCCCCTCTCTTGCCTGACCTGGATATAGAAAGAGCTTCAAAGAACTGCTTCACCCATTGACACCTTTGTAAGCCTAACGACCCTTAACGATCCACCTGCAGCTGCTGAAAGGGAACGAGAGGGACAGACCACAGACAAAGTCAGCCTGACCGTGAGTTATTTTGGCTCAGCTTTATTATTAAGTGGTAAACGCTACTAATTAATAGCTAAAGCCTTTTCCAACTTCTGACTTCCAAAATAGTCACATTATCGATGGCATCCCCGTAGATATTCTCAAGCAACTGAATCTGTTAATTAAACTAAATTAATCTTTGTATATATAGTTTTGGGGGTGGGTTCTTGGGAAAATAAAATAACTATTTTTGTATAAAAAATCCTGACTCGGCCACATTAATTCCCTGCCTCCACAACAAACATAAATCTGAGTCAGGCTGAAACGCAGTTCCTGACAGAACTTGAAAACAGATGGGATCGCAGCAGAGATCTTGCAGCATCAGTAAGGGCTTATACTATTTGATCGAATGCTCAAGAATAAAATGAGGGTTTTGTTGAAAGTCAGAACTCCTTTTTTTTTTTGTAAGATAGGAGATACTTTTTCACTGAAAGCAGGCTAACAAATTCAATTAAATAAGTGAGTATATGAATATAAAACTACTATGAGCAGCTCTATGGATAGAAGAAAGAAAACTGTGATGCAATGACAAGGCTGAAATACAGCTAGGGCTAGTAACAGCAATATATAAAAGAAGTAGGTAACATCAGGAATCTCATGGTTTGCAATGAGTTCATGGTGACAGCAGTATGGGTAAAGTAGCAAGAGCTCTGACCTGTGCTTTCTCCCCACTGCATCAAGTACAATCCACTTGGAGAGAACTGAATGATTCGGCTGTTACAGTAGCCATCAGAGACGTAAATATTTCCAGTGAACGGATCTATCGCCACATCAGTCGGTTGACAGAAATGATTTCTGTCACTGCCTGGTTGCAAAGCCACTCCTAAGATCAGTAATGGTTCTTTGCCATCTGCTCCCAGTTTGAAAACCTTTTTTTGTTTTTTTTTTTTCAGTCAATAGAGAAGAAAAAAAAAAAAAGAAGAGGTTTCAGATTATGGAAGGTGAAACTGTAAGAGGGAAAACTGCACATGGAAAAATACATGTTGATGTGTATAAAATAAACTCACATGCCAAACATAATGTTAAGATAGTAACTATGACATCTATCACCAGCTTTTCAATAATGTTGGTTCTAGGAAATTTCTGCCCAACACAAAAATTTCCTGTGATTGCAGCAAACAAATGAACTTCACATTCTAGATTCAGTTACATAGGAGGATTGATGAGGAAAGCTGGATCAGGAAAAAAACAATCTGTTTTAAAACAGATGCTTTTATTTCTGAGCATTGTGTCCACAGAGCAAATTATTCCACACAGCTGTATTCCATGCAGGCCACAATGCTCAGATTTATGTAGGCATATTCCTAATCTCAACAGGTCTAGTTAAATCATTTACTCTGAATCTCTAGAAAAACAAACCCACTTTTTCTTTTGGGCAAAGCGTTATGGTCCTGCTGTTCAAGCTTCAAAAACATACCTGATGAAGAGCGACATCAGTAACCCAGTAGTTACCATTTTTATCTATACTCAAACCATGTGGTAAATAAAACCTGCAAGCACAAACATAGAAGAGCCAAGTTAAAAACATCTTTTGGGAACAAGGGTGCAGGGGTGAGAATTTCACTTTTTATCTACAGATCAACAAAAGCTGCAATCAATCACATACCAACTACCTGTAGTATTCGATGACATAGATGGCATCACAGAATAGACTGTTCTTGGCAAGAGTGTCTCACTTCTTACCTTCATATGACCTCTGTTATCTGACTCAGGTGACTATTTAGTGCTCTTAAGAACACTACACAATACTCAGGAGCTCTGCATTTCTGCTAATTTGTCTGGTGGATGAAATTCCACTGAATTGCTAGAAAGCAGTGGTGGCACAGATGGAAGGTTACTTTTACTAGCTGCTGATTTTTCTAAGTTTCATAGAATTTCATAGAATCAACCAGGTTGGAAGAGACCTCCAAGATCATCCAGTCCAACCTATCACCCAGCCCTATCCAGTCAACTAGACCATGGCACTAAGTGACTCATCCAGGCTTTTCTTGAATGCCAATAACTCTCTCTGGCAAGAACTTCCTCCTAACATCCATCCTAGACTTCCCCTGGCACAACTTGAGACTGTCCCTTTGTTCTATTGCTGGTTGCCTGGCAGAAGAGACCACCCCCCACCTGGCTACAGCCTCCCTTCGGGTAGTTATTATCAATTTAAATAAACTCTGGGGTTACAATCACACAATTTAATATTAAACATATGTGAGGGTTGGAGGATTTTTTGGAGTAAAATATACAGAAATGTTAATTCTATTACTAAAAGCAACAATAACTTACAGACTTTTGCCTGTGGAACGAAGCAGTTTTGCATTACTTGAATTCAGGACAAGAATTGTGCTCTGTTCAATCGGTCCAAGTCCTCTTTGCTGATAAACAAATTTGCTGTCAAAGGAACTGCACAGAAATAGTAGAATAGAAGGCCAGCATTAGTAAGTTGCACTGATTGACAATGTAAATTAACAACGAGTTTTGTAGTTTAATTCCAGTGCAGGCTTATCAGCTTCCCCCTCACCATTTCATAGAATCACAGAATCAGTCAGGGTTGGAAGGGACCACAAGGATCATCCAGTTCCAACCCCCCTGCCATGGGCAGAGACACCCTACCCTAGATCAGGCTGCCCACAGCCTCATCCAGCCTGGCCTTAAACACCTTCAGGGATGGGGCCTTAACCACCTTTCTGGGCAACCCATTCCAGACTCTCACCACTCTCATGCTGAACAACTTCCTCCTCACCTGCAGACTGAACCTACCCACTTCCAGCTTTGCTCCATTCCCCCCAGTCCTGTCACTCCCTGAGAGCCTAAAAAGTCCTTCCTCAGCTTTTCTGTAGGCCACTTCAGATCCTGGAAGGCCACAAGAAGGTCACCTGGGAGCAGCCCCAACTCTTTCAGTCTGTCCTCAGAGAAGAGGTGCTCCTGCCCTCTGATCATCCCCATGGCCCTTCTCTGGACACACTCCAGCATGTCCATATCCTTCTTGTAATAGGAGCTCCAGAACTGGATGCAGTACTCCAGGTGGGGTCTTGCCAGAGCAGAGGGGGCTTTTAAAACCCTTATTATATTACTACATGATCACAAGAGTTACAGTGCTGAATATCTGCATTTCTTACTGTGGTTTTCACTTGCAAACTAAGGGAGAACCAAGACAGTTGCAAACTAAGGGAGAACTTAAGATAGTTCTAAAGCAAGAAAGTAAAAAAATCTTCCTTTTTTGTTTCTTCTTTTCTTTCTTCTTCCTTGCTGCAACAAATCAGAAATCTGAAATCGAACAATATAGCCTAAATAAAGCTACAGCTAACCACCAGGGCATAACTGTCAGTTGTGAGCTAGCAGTGATACTTTGTTCTGTCTAAGGCAATGTGTGCATGTTCCAATGTACTTTTCCCCCCCCTTTTCTCTTTTCTTACCAATCCTTTTCTTGTTTTAATCTGTTTTAATACAATCAAATGCAGTGTGGAACTGCACACTAATCATTTTCTTAGTAAGAGCTGTTCAACTAGTTTGGGTAGCATCAAAAGATCTTGTTTCCCTTGACTAACATGTTTGCCTGCTGTCTACTCTGAAGAGTTCATTGTGTAAAGCAAGACAGAGCAAACAGCTGCAATAAATAGAACTGAGAACACCAGAACTGAGAATCAGAGAACTGCAAGGGAGAACTGAGAATACTGGAACTATGACCTATCCCCCCTACTCTGCCCTGGTGAGACCTCATCTTGAATACTGCCTTCAGTTTTGGGCTCCCCAGTTTAAGAGGGACAGGGATCTGCTGGAGAGGGTTCAGCAGAGCTACAAGGGTGATCAGGGGACTAGGGCAGTGCCTGATGAGGAGAGGCTGAGGGACCTGGGGCTGTTTAGTATGGAGAAGACTGAGAAAGGATTTAATAAATGTTTATAAACATCTGAGGGCTGGGCAGGAGCCGGGGGACAGGCTCTGCTCACTCATGATAGGACAAGGAGCAATGGGTGTAACTTGTGAATTTACAGCACAAGAGGTTCCACCTCAACACAAGGGGGAACTTCTTTACTGTAAGGGTCACAGAGCACTGGAGCAGGCTCCCCAGAGAGATTGTGTGGTCTCCTTCTCTGGAGACTTTCAAGGCCTGTCTGGCTGTGTTCCTCTGTGATCTGTGTTAGATAGGACTGTCCTGCTCTGGCAATTGGGTTGGACTCGGTGATCTCCTTGGGTCCCTTCCAACCCCTGACATCATCTGATCCTGTGAGTGTAATTTTAAATTTTTTTTTTATTCAAACACATCTCAAGTCTTTTGCTCAAGCTAATTATAGTAAGATTCAGGTCTTAAGATTGTTATCCTTCTCAAGAGTGTGCTTTCAGATGAGGAGCCTACGATGTGCTTTTCTCCTAGCCCCATGATTTGACACTCAATTTTCATGGAAAAGTGGAATATGTTAATAAACAGCATTTAAACATGTCACTACTACAGACAGGAAGAACCAGGATTAACTTTCCAGAAGACATATAGAATCACAGAATCAGCCAGGTTGGAAGAGACCTCCAAGACCATCCAGTCCAACCTAGCACCCAGCCCTATCCAATCAACTAGACATATACTAGGCATATGTGCTGGTTTGAGGCTAATTGGAATATTTTAATGAGAGAAAGCAGATCATTGCTTGTGAAAAGAAAATAATGATGATGTCTGTATCATTCACTGGTTCGCTGAGAGGGATAAATAGACAAAATATAAGTAATCTTCCCTCAGTTTGTCTTGGGATGTTGCCCTATTAGTTTCTCCTTTGATCTGCTCTAATATCTCCACTCTAATCTCTCCACTAACATGTAAGCTTGTTTTGGTTACTGGCTGAGAAAGGAGATTGAGAGGGAGAAAGAGGGGGTAGCTTTGAGCCCTTCTGGGCAGTTCACTTTGTTCTGATTTGTACATGACTGTAAAAACATGTAAATACTGTGTGTGTGTGTACATATATATATATACATGCTTGTAAATTTTTCCATGCTGTAAATATATTTTTTATATATATAAATATATAATATAATATATATAAGGTATTAAAAAATATATAATATATATAAATATGTATATATTTATATTTACATATATATGTATATTTTTATATATATTTATTTTTATATATATATATGTATATATATATATATAAAAGTGTGTGTGTGTATATATATATATATATATATATACATATATATATATGCTCATATATTTTGCCATGCTGTAAAATAGCTTCATCTTACTTCCAAGCCATCTGAGTTAGTCTGGTAAATTGTGAATAGTGGGGGGGAAGGTTCCTAACTCTCATCAGCATAAAATTACAATCTGCTTTAACAAAGACTAAAAAGTACAGTTGCCTGTACCCTACAGAGAAGTTGGCTGTTAGCCTCACCTGTTGAAATGTAAGTTCAGAACTCAGTAAAGGCAAATAGAGTGAATTTCTGTGTTTTGTTTAAAATCTGTGCCTTCTCCAAATACTGCCTGGTCTCCAACTCCAGTTTTGTGCTCTGAGTTGTGGGTATACTGTGGTTGCCAGACATTCAAATACACATGCTTCAGAAGTAACAAATGAATACAACTCTGCAGCCTGCTTTCAAATATCTTTCAAGTCTTTCTTCAACAATACAAAGAACAGTGCTTATGTTCATGCGTAGGAGGATGAATAATCCAAATCAAGATCAGCTTTTACTTGAAGCCTGAATAATAGAAGTTGTGGCATGAGTCATCCTTTCAAATTTTATAGTCTATATTTATACATTCCAGCTGGAGAAACTACTGATATAACGGACAGAACACAGATGAATGTACCTTATCTGCTGTATTACAGTATATAGCTAAAACCCCAGAGAATGAACTTCCATAGAATCATAGAAACTTTACTTCATGAAAAGGTTTTCTAACCATAATTTGTTATTATAAGGTTAAGAAAGCTGCCTCCACTGATTTTCACAAACTATGTTATCTTAGAATGAATTCACCAGGAGTTGGGGAAAAAAACTACTGTTCATAAGTATATACATGGGGAACAAAAAAGAGTCCATCAGAGAGCCACAAGGATGACTGGAGGACTTGAGCATGTCTCCTGTGAAGAGAGACTGAGAGCCCTGGGGCTGTTTAGTCTGGAGAAGAAAAGACTGAGAAGAGATCTGATCGATGTGTACAAATATCTGAGGGGTGGGTGTTAAGTGCCTGGGGCCAATCTCTTTTCCACGGTCAGCACCAATAAGCCAAGGAGCAACAGCTACAAACTGGAACAGAGAAGGTTTCAGCTCAACATGAGGAGAAACTTCTTTACAGTGAGGGTGACAGAGCCCTGGAACAGGCTGCCCAGAGAGGTTGTGGAGTCTCCTTCTATGGAGACTTTCCAAACCTGCTGGATGTGTTCCTGTGTGAACTACCCTAGGGGATCCTGCCTTGGCAGAGGGGATGGACTCGGTGATCTCTGGAGGTCCAGCTGCTAAAGTTTTGTGATTTAAAAACAGTACTGCATAGTATTCTGTTACAGGCTAATACTAATAGTGCCTTTCAGTGTTCTCTTACAATTTCATGGGATTTTTCCTAAAGTGTCCATCTACACAGATGTACCATTTTAAAATCTCAGAGATATACAGATGCCATACAAATAAGGACCCTAAGCTTTATTTGGGGTCTTGTGCTCATAAACTAATAATATACCTTTTGGCATATTACTTCAGGAACACTAGAAAAAGTGGTAATGCTAAAGTTTGGGCTATTTTTGTTGTGAGTAACAATAAATGGAGTACATTTCATCAAACTGGTAGAAAAAAGACTGTTCAGAGAGCACCTTGCAACAACTTGGTTTTGTTCAGTGGGCATAAACACAAAGAAGAGTGACAACACACTGGAGCTAGCTTTGCATGTCTTAAAACCTGGATGCTACTAGTAGTATACCATATTAAAGCATCCTTCTCCTGGGCCAGTTTGTCCTGCTGAAAAAAACTTGGAAAAGCAGAGATAGCTAAGTTGAATTATCACACTGACATGGTCATACAGTTCAATGGCCTAATGTACTATGTTCTTGTTCTCTGAAAACATATTCTTATGGTCTAAAGACCTGGCAAATCCATCATCTCAAGACAGCACTTCTATTACAAGCCTGCCAAAGGCAATTTCAGCCAAAGAATTAAATTTTACATGGAAACAAAGAACTGCAATCTTGTATTTTCTTGAGAAGATACACAAACAACAGTCACCAGTGTGGCAGGATATCTACTTACTTTTCATCCCAAACATGATCACCTCTGTGGAAGACAACTAGGTTATTTTCAGCGTCCAAAGCCAGCCCAGAAACTTGGCCCAATTTTAGGTCTAACCCAGGCCAATCCAGAGCCTCTTCTATGTGAAAATCTGACAGTTAAAAAAAAAAAAAGATAAACAAGAGACATATGTTTATGCAGCTTATCTATTAAAAATCCCCATGGTTAACTGGCATTTGGTATAGACTGCTGGGACATTTTCCTACATGCAGTATTTCCAGTAATGCATTAATCTGAAGCACAGTTTCACTAAAGCATGCACAAGCACTGGCATCCTGCTACACACAGCATGACAGAAACTTCAAAACTGCTTTATTCCATTCTCTTCTCCACCTTATATGGATAAAAATACACACTGGAGTTTTTTTGTTTGGTTGTTTTTAGGAGCTCTGTGAATACTTTGTACATTGAATGACTGCAGAAATGTATAACTGATATCCTGAATCAGCAGGCAAACAGAATCAATCACAGAATCAACCGGGTTGGAAGAGACCTCCAAGAGATCATAGGATATTAGGGGTTGGAAGGCACCTAAAGAGATCAAGTCCAGCCCCCCTGCCAGAGCAGGACCATAATATCTAACTCAGGTCACAGAGGAACACATGCAGACAGGCCTTGAAAGTCTCCAGAGAAGGAGACTCCCCAACCTCTCTGGGAAGCCTGTGCCAGTGCTCTGGGACCCTTACAGGAAAGAAGCTCCCCCTTGTGTTGAGGTGGAACCTCTTATGCTGCAGCTTACATCCACTGCTCTTTGTCTTATCCCAGGGAGCAAATGAGCAGAACCTGTCCCCCACTCCTGATCCCCAGCCCTCAGATAGTTATAAACATTTATCAAATCCCCTCTCAGGCTTCTCTTCTCCAGAGTAAACAGCCCCAGGTCCCTCAGCCTCTCCTCATCAGGCACTGCTCCAGTCCCTTAATCATCCTTGTAGCCCTCCGCTCAACCCTCTCCAGCAGATCCCTGTCCCTCTTAAACTGGGGAGCCCAAAACTGAAGGCAGTACTCAAGATGGGTTCTCACCAGGGCAGAATAGAGAACCTCCCTTGATCTACTGAACACACTCTTCCTAATACACCCCAGGATTCCATTGGGCCTCTTGGCCACAAGGGCACATTGCTGTGCCATGATTAACTTGTTATCCACCAGCACTACAGGTCCCTCTCCACAGGGCTGCTCTCCAGCAGATCACCTCCCAGCCTGTATAGTTTATTTTTCCTCCTCAGGTGCAGGACTCTGCACTTGTCTTTCTTGAACCTCATCTGGTTGCTCTGTGCCCATCTCTCAGTCTGTCCAGGTCTCTCTGGATGGCCACACACCCTTCAGCAGTATCAGCCAAGCCTCCCAACTTGATGTCATCAGCAAACATGCTGAGCAGACACTCTGTGCCCTCATCAGTGTCACTGATGGAGACGTTGAGCAGCACCAGACTCAGCACTGCTCCCTGAGAGAGCGGATCCCGTGTGACACAGTTTTCCAACTAACCCATTTATTCGGTTCACTGACACTCCCTCTTCAGTTAAAACAGAAAGGAATTTTCTTTTTTCACCTCTGCACACCACATGGCATTAGTCTGAATTGAACAAGCTCTTTTTGCTGAAGTGCTATACACATTACTCTTCCAAGCGTTTAACTGCAGTGTCACTTACGGAATTATTTATCACTTACCCTTATGCCAGGCACATAGTAACATCTCACTTGTTCTGTTGGATTTTTTTTGGTTTTGCCCCTATGCCAATAACCTGACAGACTCTCATTTAACTCAGTAGCATGATCCACATTGGAAAGGCCTCCTCACCTTTTTTGTTTTGTTTGTTTTTTTCTGTTAGACACAAAGCCAGCATTTTGCTGAATGTGAATACCATAAGAGAATGTCACATAAGGGGAGACATTTTGAATGGAAATAAAAATCAAATGGATGGAGAATGATATATGGATATGTACAAGAGTACTTGGAAACATCAAGCTGGCTGCTTGCAACATAAATGCCACATGTGCTGCTGCAGCTTATGCATACAGATGACTTTCATGCAGACATACCACTTTCTGTCATGAGATACTCATCACATGCTGTGTTTAACTGGCTCTCCACATTAGCAAGTAAGACCAAGCACAATCAATATCACAGAAACCAAAATACAAGTATAACACAGTACTTCCATGTTTTCTGCTGTCACAGAAACCTGAAGGGAATTAATTATAAGTCTAATATAACAAAACAGCCTCTCCAAGAATCTTTGGCTAGCCAAGCCCAGTTTGAAATGAATATACATAAAATTATACTTCTCAAAACATTTTCAGGATGAACCTGACATGTCTGACAGAACTACAGTAAAATCCTGTACCCTGAAAGGCCAAGATGATCAGAAAACTCATAAAATACACTGATTATGTCAGTGACCATCTTACAGCAGTTACTTGTATTAAGGAAATTCTTCACTTCCCCTGTTTGCCTTGGTTTAGCATAATCAATATCAAATAATTAACTGAAAAGTCTTCAAAGTAGAAAAATTCTCCATGTCTCCCAAAAAAAACCCCAAACCCACAAAACTAATATTATGCCATTGGTACACATTTCTTCACCCGTGGAGGGGGAAAGAACCCCACCAAAATACCTCAAGAACAGAGGGAGAACATTTCCATAATCAGAAAAAGTGTAATGTAAAATAACTTCCAACCATTACCTCATATTCCCTTCAGATTTTGCTAATGTGGATCACAGCTCTTCAATTGCACTGCATTGTATAACATTAACCCCTAACCCACCTCCTGTACGTTCTTTTTCCCAGCTTCCCTCGCCATGTTTAGGCTGTTGTAAAGAGAAATGATTGCTCTTTGGTGGCCTCAAGGTAGGCTCTAGCCTGTGAAATTTGTGAATTCTGTCTCTGACGAGAACAGTATTGTCCCTCTCATCATGATCTGTAATCTCTCTGGCAAGATCCTTCTTTTGAACTACATTGGCAATCTCAGCTACAAGATCTGACTCTGTCTTTTCTGTAGGGTTCTGCTTATGCACATGCATTATATCCTCCCTTTCTCCTAGCAGCTTGGAAAGGAGTGAATAGAAATCACCTGTAGAGAAAAGATAGGAGGACAGGAGGGAGAAAGCAATTATAACAGATGATATATAATTATATATTTAAAAGCAATTATAACAGATTATATATATATATATATAAAGCAATTATAACAGATCATGTCCCTCCCATCATGATTTGTAAACTCTGTGGCAAGATCTTTCTTTTGGACTACATTGGCAATCTCAGCTATGAGTTCTGACTGTGCCTTTTCTGTAGGGTTCTGCTTATGCACATGCATAATATCCTCCCTTTCTCCTAGCAGCTTGGAAAGGAGTGAATAGAAATCACCTGTACAGAAAAGATAGGAGGACAGGAGGGAAAAAACAATGATAACAGATGATATATAATTATATATATAAAAGCAATTATAACAGATCATGTCCCTCTCATCATGATTTGTAATCTCTCTGGCAAGATCCTTCTTTTGGACTGCACTGGCAATCTCAGCTACAAGATCTGACTCTGCCTTTTCTGTAGGGTTCTGCTTATACACTTGCATAATGTCCACCCTTTCTCCTAGCAGCTTGGAAAGGAGTGAATAGAAATCACCTGTACAGAAAAGAGAAAAGATAAGAGGACAGGAGGGAGATAGCAATTATAACAGATGATATATAATTACATATATAAAAGCAATTATTACAGATTTTATATATATATATATATATATATATATATATATATATATATATATATATATCAATCATGTCCCTCTCATCATGATTTGTAATCTCTCTGGCAAGATCCTTCTTTTGGACTACACTGGCAATCTCAGCTACAAGATCTGACTGCCTTTTCTGTAAGGCTCTGCTTATGCACATGCATAATATCCTCCCTTTCTCCTAGCAGCTTGGAAAGGAGTGAATAGAAATCACCTGTACAGAAAAGAGAAAAGATAAGACAGTAGGGAAATAAATCAGGTAGTTTTAGAAAGCTTCAGCAAAGTATAATGTAACAGCATTATTTGAACAGCCATTGTCAAAAGTAGCATAAGAGGGATGTGCTGCAGTCTCAGGAGTTGATTGAGTCCAACCTCTGGTATGAAAACATAACATCAAATCGTTATCAACTTTAATTCACATAGAAATGTCCACTTCTACCTGACACTTTGTCATCAAAAAATCATCACCTCTGCAGACATGTTTTTTTGGGGGAAGAAATCAACAAACAAAACCAAAACCAAGCAACAACAACAACAAAGGTTGCAAAATGTTGGTAAAGTAATATTTATGACAGGATTTTCTGGATCTGACAGGTTGCTAGAGACTTACTCTGTTTATAAAACAAAGAGGTAAAACTTCCACAGTTGTATCATTTTTCTTTCACTTCCAAAGACAATAGGAGACAGTCATGATCTATTTAAAAGCATTTAAAAAAACAGTAATAATCTGTCATCACATAAAAAGCCTGGCTGTAAGGAAACAAACTGTCACATCTGCAAGCAGATTCCACTTTCACATTTGCAAGCAGATTTAGTAGAAGATACTGCAGAAAGGCGTCACAAATAGCAAACCAGAGTGACCCACGACATTTTCACTTATTAAATTTGCCTGTGTCCTGGACCTCTTCTTCCTCCAGTCCACGACACTCTAAGCTAAGTCACAGTATCATCCGGCACTGCAGGGAACAGTATTTCCTCAAGCTGCTTGCTAGCAACATTGTGCTACTTTCAGCCTAGCTGGAATGTTTTGGTGAGAAGAATTAGATTGTGGGCTGTGAAAAGGAAACAGTCATGATATGCACTTCACTCATAGGATTGCTGAGGTGTAAAAGAGCAAGAACACATAGATAAGGGAGTCACTTTCTGTCTCTATGGGCTTTGGGCTGAACTTACCTCTCTAACCTAACCTGCTGTCTGTGTGACTAATCCATCTGCTTCCTAACTCCCCTCACTCTGCAAACTACTTTAAGCATAAGGCAAAGTCTGAGGTAGGGTAGAGGGGTGGGAGGAAGGTGGAAGGGTGGTTGAGAGCCCCTCCTGGGGACTCAGGTTTCTGGGAGGGCTGTTGTGTTTCTGTATTATTTTTTAACCTGTGTATTTCTGTATATAGAATCACAGAATCAGTCAGGGTTGGAATAGACCACAACCATCATCCAGTTCCAACCTGCTTGCCGTGGCCAGGGACACCCTACCCTAGATCAGGCTGCCCACAGCCTCAGCCAGCCTGGCCTTAAGCACCTCCAGGGATGGGGCCTCAACCACCTCCTTGGGCAACCCATTCCAGGCTCTCACCACTCTCATCCTCATGTCCAGGCTGAACCTCCCCACCTCCAGCTTTGCTCCATTCCCCCCAGTCCTGTCACTACCTGAGAGCCTAAAAAGTCCCTCCCCAGCTTTTTTGTAGGCCCCCTTCAGATATTGAAAGGCCAAGAAGGTCACCTGGGAGCCTCCTCTTCTCCAGACTGCAAAGCCGAAACTCTTTCAAAAGTCTGTGCTCACAGCCGAGCTGCTGCAGCCCTCTGAGCATCCTTGTGGCCCTTCTCTGGACACACTCCAGCATCTCCACATCCCTCTTGTAATGGAGGCTCCAGAACTGAATGCAGTACTCCAGGTGGGGTCTCACTGGAGTGGAGCAGAGGGGGAGAATCACCTCCCTCGCCCTGCTGGCCACACTTCTCCTGATGCAGCTCAGGCTCTGGTTGGCTTTCTGGGCTGCAAGTGCACACTGCTGGCTCATGTTGAGCTTCTCATCCACCAGCACACCCAGGTGCCTCTCCTCAGGGCTGCTCTCCAGACACTCTCTGCCCAGCCTGGATTTGTGCTTGAGATTGCAAGCTCTATATATTGTAAATGTCTGCTTGTATATTGTGCTAAGCTTTAAGTATAAAGCTTCATTCAATTTCCAGCTCAGCTAAATCTAGTCTGAGCGATTTTCTTAAGTGTGGTGGGGCAGGTAACACCCAAACCATCACAAACATAGTTACCATGTAGCCTTTTGAAACACCTTTAAGCACTTCAGTAGAGTCAAGATCAATAGCTTAAAGCAAAGAACTGGAAAAAAGAGATGCAAATTCCAGGACCAGCACTTTCTTCACAGAATATTCAACCTGAACATTGAATATTGATCACCTGATCACAGAATATTCAAACCACCTGAACATGTTTTGAAGTCAGCATTCAGTTCTTGTTACAGAGCTAAGTAAAAACTATGACATGATGACAAGGATATGCTTCTCCTTGGATTCTCTGCTAACCCACAGGTCCCCTAGGTCAAGAATTTATAAACAAGCATCTTGGCTGTGTGAAACTATTATCAGATCTCTAAATACAACTACACTATTTCAATGGAAAGGGGCATCCAATATTAATGCAAGTGGATATATTACTTTTAATGCAAGTAGACATATTTCTATTTAATTTTAAGTAGACATAATTAAGAATTTGTATTATTTTATGACAGGCTAGATAGGACTTTCCTTTTATTTTTAAGAAAAGCAAAACTAGAAGTAATGAAGCTTCCAACAACAACAACAAAAAACATTCAGAATGAGAAACCATCACTTGGCAGCCTGGCACAGAGTAAGTTAAGTCTGGGAAATGAACTTAAGAGGATCTGTCATGTTTGTAAACAGTCCTAGTTCAATCATTTGGGTAGGATTCCACTCCTTGCACTTGGAAATGAAATATCTCAGATGAAACCTTGCATCAGAAAATGATTACGGAAGTAGCCAAAGGTCAACTCCAATGAAAGCAAAATAGGTAAGGCAGAAAGTTGTTATGCAATAGAACAAATGTGAATTGTTTGCTTCAAATAAATCTGTAAACCCTGAATCCTTCATAATCCTATTATTCAACTAGTCCAACTACTGATTCAGAACAAATCCAACTATTCAGAAAGTATGATACGATATACATTTTCTATTCAAAGAGCATTTTCTCTGGGAAGTGTTTATAATTCATTAATGGACTTCAGCAGTTTATAATCAATCAAATTCAGCAGTTGCTATTTAAAATAAGCAAGAATTGGTGCTGATCATAGAATCAACCAGGTTGGAAGAGACCTCCAAGATCATCCAGTCCAACCTAGCACCCAGCCCTGTCCAATCAACTAGACCATGGCACTAAGTGCCTCATCCAGACTTTTCCTGAACACCTCCAGGGATGGCGACACCACTATCTCCCCTGGGCAGCCCATTCCAATGCCAATCACTCTCTCTGCCAACAACGTCCTCCTAACATCCAGCCTAGACTTCCCTCAGCACACACTCGAGACTGTGTCCCCTTCTTCTGTTGCTGGTTGCCTGGCAGAAGAGATCAACCCCACCTGGCTACAGCCTCCCTTCAGGGAGTTGTAGGCAGTAATTGATATTTAACCTCATTGAAATAATCCCTCTCCAAGCACTTCTGAATGAGTGTTTGAACTGAACAGACAGACTTCTTTTAACCTCTCTAATTTGTTATCTCTATTTATCAAATGCTTACTTACACTAAATAACTTTGTTATGACAGCCTGTCCTATGACCTGTTGTCCTGGAGTCCTGTATACCCCAAAATTCCTCTCCCTCCGTGGTTTGAATGGGAGAGGAAAGGCACAAAAAAACTGTTCCTGCCCCCAGCCCTGCAGGCATGAAGGGTGGGAGCCAAGTGCCCTTCCGGCACAAGGGGTGTCTGTGCAGTGCTGGCGCTGGAATCGGGCTGGGGATTGGCTGTGGTCTTTGCGCCTAGGCAGTGGTAACTCTGCTCTTTGTCTAGGAAGGGTATAAATATTGGGGTACCTCCCACCTTGGAGTTCCCACCTTAGAGTTCTCCCCTTCTGTCCCGGGTTAGGGTTGATCCCTCCCCTGGGGAGAAAAAAAATCACCACAACACAGACCCCTTGTTTGAAAGTCAGGGAAAGATGAAATTGTATTCCTAATAGTATAACAATGTAAAGAGAGATAATAACTAGAGAAGGAAGAAAAATAACAATACAATAACCTTAAGGGAGATGGGGGAGGGGTCAAGCGGCGGTGAAGCAGCAGAAGCAGCAGTAGCTAAAGAGGCAGCCGGGACGATAGGCGAAGCTTGAAGCAGCAGAAGCCAGCGGGAGAAAGGGGCAGAACAAGCTGTGCTTCTAGACATTAAGCTCTTGATGCTCCAATGCAATCATATTAATTTATCTATTGTTGCCATTATGTGGCCTATCCCTGGAGTGTTCATCTTTCCCCTATGTCTCAGCTAGAGGATCAGCTCAAATGGCCACAATCCACCCCTTTAATATAATTTACCATTGCAGCATCAAGTCATTCTATGTAACTAGGGATAACATCAGTATTGTAGATGGTCATTTTCCAGGCTTCAAGCATCTTTCTTCAATTTCCGGTCATTCATCTTCTCATTTCCATCTGTCTCAGCCGTTGGCTAGCTCAATGGTTTTCTAGAACAGTCAGATGTTTTCTTCGATGTGTGGAACAGAGCAGGACTCTTGGCACTCTCAGGGTTCATGCTCAAGGAGAGTGGGCTCTTCATGGCTTTTGGGCACCACAATCATCTGCAAAAGAACTCATAACAACCTATCTACATTCTTTCTGCCAATGTCAGATTCTTTTGTGGCACACATTGTATTTCACCATTCTTCTGCATAACCCAATATGTATGACCAGGTCCTTCAGCAGAAACCACCCCTAGGACAGGTGTAGCCTCCCCCGAAGGGGAGAATACCCAAACAGACTTGCCCAACAAATTCTTTTCATGAATGACAGGAACCCTGTCACCTTCTACCTTTTGTAAGACCTCTGAATGAGCTGGGCCAGCTCAGTTGGTGGAACCTCTACTATTCACTACCCAAGTGGCTTGGGCTAGATGTTTCTCTCAGTTCTTTAAGGTTCCTCCCCCCATTGCCTTTAAAGTTGTTTTCAGCAAGCCACTGTAGCATTCAATTTTGCCTGAGGCAGGTGCATAATAGGAGATGTGGTAAATCCACTCAATGCCGTACTCTTTGGCCCAAGATTTTATGAGATTATTTTTAAAGTGGGTACCATTATCTGATTCAATTCTTTCTGGAGTGCCATGTCGCCACAGGATTTGTCTTTCCAAGCCCAAAATGGTGTTACGTGCAGTGGCACGGGAAACTGGATAGGTTTCCAGCCATCCAGTGCTTGCTTCTACCATGGTCAGCACATATTGCTTTCCAGCCCGAGAACGAGGTAGAGTGATGTAATCAATCTGCCACGCTTCACTGTATTTGTACTTTGCCCATCACTCACCATACCACAAGGGCTTCAGATGCTTGGCTTGTTTAATAGCAGCACAAATATCACAGTCATGTATAACTTCTGTTATAGCGTCCATGGAGATGTTGATTGCTCTATCCGGTGCCCATTGGTAGGTAGCATCTCTGCCTTGATGTCCTGAGGAATCATGGGCCCACCGGGCTAAGAACAGTTCACCTTGGTGTTCCCAATCTAAATCCAAATCACAATTCACATCAGTTTGAAACACCTTGGCAGCCAAATCTGCCTGATGGGTGTGCTGATGTTCCTCAGTAGCTTTACTTTTGGGCATGTGAGCGTCTATGTGTTGTACTCTTACAGGGATTTTCTCTAGACGAGTAGCAATGTCCTGCCATAAGTCAGCAGCCCAAATTGGCTTTCCTTTCCATTGCCAATTATTTCTTTTCCAGTCCTTTAGCCAACCCCATAAGGCATTAGCCACCATCCATGAATCAGTACAGAGGTAAAGCATGGGCCAGTTCTCACACTCAGCCACATCAAGAGCAAGTTGGATAGCTTTTACCTCTGCAAACTGGCTCGACTCACCTTCTCCAGCTCTTGCTTCAGCCACTGCTCGCACAGGGCTCCAAACTGCAGCTCTCCATTCTCGCTTGTTTCCAACAAGGCGACAGGAACCATCAGTAAATAGAGCATAGTTCCTTTCTTCTTCAGACAAATCACTGTAAGGAGGAGCTTCCTCAGCCTGACTTACTCGCTCCTCTGGAGGATTTATACAGTTTGTACCTTCCAGCCAGTTGGTGATCATCTCCACTATGCCAGGTCGTTCAAGGGTCCCCATGCATGCTCACTGTGTTATGAGAGCCATCCACTTAGACCAGGTAACATCGGTTGCATGATGTGGCGATGACCCCTTTCCCTTAAACATCCAGTTCAAAACTGGTAATCTGGGAGCCAAAAGAAGCTGACAGTCTGTTCCTATTACTTCTGAAGCAGCTTTTACACCTTCATAAGCAGCACGGATCTCTTTCTCCGTTGGTGTATAGTTTGCTTCTGACCCTCTATATCCTCTACTACAGAAACCAAGTGGTTGGCCACGTGTTTCTCCTGGGGCTCTTTGCCATAGGCACCAGGTTGGACCATTATCACTCACAGCCATATACAGAATGTTCTTAATGTCTGGAGCAGTTCGAACAGGCCCCAAACCCATTGCATGAACTACTTCCTGTTTTATCTGATCAAAGGCTGCTTGTTGTTCAGGTCCCCACTGAAAGTTATTCCTCTTTTGAGTTACATCATATAAAGGTTTTACAATTTGGCTGTACCCAGGGATGTGCAGCCTCCAAAATCCAACTGTTCCCAAGAAAGACAATGTGTCCTTCTTATTTGTGGGATTTGCCATGGCAGAAACCTTATTTATCACATCCATTGGAATGTGACGGCGACCATCTTGCCAACGACTTCCCAAGAATTGAATCTCTCTAGCAGGTCTTTTCACCTTGTCTCGCTTTATGGCAAAACCTGCCTTCAGCAGAATGTCAATTATTTTGTTACCTTTCTCAAAAACTTCTTGTGCTGTGTTCCCCCAGACAATGATGTCGACAATGAACTGCTGATGCTCTGGAGCTCCACCTTTCTCCAATGCATCATGGATCACTGCATGACAGATCATTGAGCTGTGCTTCCACCCCTGGGGCAAATGATTAAAGGTATACTGAATCCCCCTCCAAGTGAAAGCAAATTGAGGCTTGCACTCCTCTGCTACTGGAATAGAAAAGAAAGCATCAGCAACACCTATGGTTGCATACCATTTGGCCTCCTTGGATTCCAGCTCATACTGGAGTTCTATCATGTCCGGCACAGCAGAACTCATGGGCAGAGTCACTTCATTTAGGCCGCGGAAATCAACTGTAAATCACCACTCTCCATTTCCCTTTTGCACAGGCCATATGGGACTATTGAAAGGTGAATGCATCTTTTTAATGATGTCCTGGCACTCCAGACGACGAATCAGATCATGTATGGGCACCAAAGAGTCACGGTTTGTTCTATATTGCCTGTGGTGTACAATTTGAATAGCAACTGGCAACTTCACATCCTCTATATTATGCTGCCCAACAACTGTAGACTCATCTGAGAGCTCAGGCCTAGCAGACAACTCCAGTTTATCTCCAACAGCTTCTACAGTTGCTATTCCAAAGGTCCACTTAAAACCCTTGGGATCCTTAAAGCGCCCTTCTCTCAGAAAGTCAATTCCCAAGATGCAAGGTGCATCTGGACCCGTTACAATGGCATGCCTTCGCCAATCACTCCCAGTCAAACTCACCTCTGCCTCTAACCTTGTCAATTTTTGAGAGCCTCCTGTAATTCCAGAAATAGTAATAGACTCCATTCCTTTACAGTTTGAAGGCATCAATGTGCATTGTGCACCTGTGTCCACTAGAGCCCTGTATTTCTGAATTTTCAAGGTACCAGGCCATCTAACATATACATTCCAGTATATCCTGTTGTCTTCCTGGTCCCTGGCCTCCACCTGGTAAGAGGCAGGGCCCCCCTAATGTTGGCCATTACAATTGCAATTGGCACAGTGTTTAATGGTGTTAGTTGAATCATCACCAGAACCATCTGAGTCATGTGGGGAAACTGAGGCAACTACTCTTTTAGGCTTCTCACTCTGTAACTCTCTCACTCTTTTTAGGAGAAGTGAGGTAGGTTTTCCATCCCATTTATCCATGTTTTCACCAAACTGGTCACGTAAGATTAACCAAAGAGACTCACATGACTGTTGTCTATTTTTCAGTGAGTTAGGCTGAATTGGTCTTCTAGGAGGACGCCTATCCTTGATGGCCGAGACATGTACCCACTCTGAGGGTGAAGAAGAAAGGTCACTGTCCTTTGCCAACTGGGATAGGGAGGTTTTAAATTCCTCCTTGAGTTGTTTCATGCTATCTTTAATCTCTTCAGTCATAGTATTTATGGCTGACACCATAGCATTAACCGTAAGGCTATCCTCCATTTGCCTCATTTGATCAGCGAATTCACCCATAGTCATAGAAGTTGTTGCATCATCCTTCCCCACCATTTTACTTGCCAATGTATGGGCATAATTAGAGGGGGCAAGCTGAATAAGTTTCTTTAGGAGAGCTCGGCTCATAGGTATCTCCTCAGGGTCCTCCGTTGTATAATCTCCATAGATTAGCTCTCTTATGGCCATCTCTCGCAAGCACTGAACCCCCTGTTCAATTGTATTCCAGCGTAAGGGTCTCCAGGGTAAATCATCCCTGTTGGGGTACTGCAGTACCACAGCTGTCAATATGCATGACCAGAGGTTAGAGTTGCCACCGAGATGGTCTAAGTGCTTATCTATGCCATTGTCTCTCAAGAAAACTCCCAACTGCCTTACTGTCTGAGGGTTTATTTCTGTGGTGTCCATGCCTCCATCCCAGCATCTGTTCAGCCAACTCATCAGCAGTTCTCGCTCTTTCCGGGCATAGTCTTGCCTAATACACCTGACCTCCTTCCTTGGCAATGGGGCTTTCTCCTCATCATCACTATCATCCATCTCCTGAATATATTTTTCCTTTGCTTTAGCCTTTCCACTCTTTGTGCCCACGAGGGTACTGGCCTTCACACCAGCCGATGTACCTTCTCCTGGATCCTCTTCCCTTTGCTCACCCTGCTCTGGTTTATCCCCATCGTCATCTGAGCTATCTCGACCCCCAAGGCTGGCTGCCATTTTTCTCCTCGTTTTAACCGGGACAAGGGAGACCTTATCTAAGGTAAACTGTGTCTTACTCTGGGAGGTGGCTTTTACCAAATCATCTGAATTTTGTTTGTCTGCCTGGCTCTGTTCCTCACGTGGCAGTGGGGCTGAGGCTGAGGCAGAAGGTTCCTTCCCCACAGCAGCAACAGCAGCCGGCTCAGCAGAGGCAAACGGGGCTAAGGCAGGAGCAGTGGCATTAGCAGGCTCGATGGCGTCAGTGGGCTCGGCCTCCGAGGACCCCGCTGCACCCCCTGGTACCACTTCCGGTCCCCTGGTTGCAGGCGAAAGAGTCTTTACCTCAGCAGCCTCTCTACTGGCAGAGGCTCTGGTGTCAGTGACCCTCTTACAGATCAAAACGTTCGAGCCGTATTTTCCACAAACCAGTTCCTCAACTTTATCTGTCTGAGGAACTTTGCCATAGCCCACACCGTCTGCAGCCGGATCTGCCGCCGCCGCAGCAGCCCTTTGTGACTGCACTTCTGCAGGGGTTCCATCGCCTCTACCTTTACTTTCCTCCATTCTATTCGGTACGAATGGGAACCAGATTGTTTCCTGCCTCCATGCTCCAGGGTCAGTGGGGTACGGGCCGTGTCCAACCATTTTTCCTCCTCTCAAAGGCTCCGAGGCAGGATGTTTCACTGCTCTGCGAGCAGTCCATCTGCCTGGTGCCGTGGTCCTCCCTCCCCCGCTTCGGTTGCAGACCGTTTCTTTAACCCTTAGCTCCCTGATATTGCCTCCAGAGAAGGTAAAAACCTCACTTACAGCCTGTTTGTTCCTGCATTTCTCTCATCTCCACACTACAACCAGACCTACAACAGCAGCCAAAAACATTAAGTTCACACATATTAGGCAGGCTACTGGGTAGCTCATCTCTTCCAAATAACTCCTAGTCTCTGACACCAATGTCACATACGGCACACCCTCAACGACATTCCTAAACCCTAAAATATTCCTAACAACATCTCCAACCTTCATTAGCACAGCTTTTACCAAGTCCCAGACCATCTTAGCAAAGAATGAACACACCTGGTAGTGCACCATAGCTGTAATACACTGCTGAACCAATAGAGTCAGAATTGAGGCAGTAATAGGCCAGAATATATCAAACAACTTCATTTTTCCCTGATGTTCTTATTCTGATTATCAATCAAAAGGGAAAAAAAACCAAGCCAAGATCATGCCCCACGTTGGGTGCCAAAATTAATGTCCCAGGTTAGGGGTGATCCCTCCCCCGGGGAGAAATAAATTCACCACAAGACAGACTCCTTTTTTGAAAGTCAGGGAAAAATGAAATTGTATTTCTTATAGTGTAAGTATAACAATGTAAAGAGAGATAATAACTAGAGAAGGAAAAAAAATAACAATACAATAACCTTAAGGGAGATGGGGGAGGGGTCAAGCGGCGGCAAAGCAGCAGAAGCAGCAGCAGCCAAAACAGCAGCCGGGACGATAGGCGAAGCTTGAAGCAGCAGAAGCCAGCGGGAGAAAGGGGCAGAACAAGCTGTGCTTCTAGACATTAAGCTCTTGATGCTCCAATGAAATTATATTAATTTATCTATTGTTGCCATTTATGTGGCCTATCCCTGGAGTGTTCATCTTTCCCCTATGTCTCAGCTAGAGGATCAGCTCAAACGGCCACACCTTCCTGCATAGTTCCTGCAGAAAAAGTCCCCCTGGTGCTCCGAAGGACAAGCTCCTGACAGACAGGACCATCCCTGCTTTGGACAGCTTCCCTCCATAAGCACTCTTTGTGCAAGCTTAACAGGCCTAATGAGCCTCAGATGTCCTTTGAGAGAGAGCTGACAAGCATCTGGATTGCCCTTTCTCTCAGCCAGCCTTGCTCACTGTGATTAAGCTTTCTGCTCAGCCTGATTAATACTGGGAATGCCATGTTTATTAGCTTAGCCCTTTCCATCTCCTGACTTCTAAAATAGTCAAATTTATCTATGGTATCTTTATAAGATCTTCTCAACCAAACAGAGTCTGCTAATCAAACTAGATTAATTTCTGTATATAGTTTTGGGGGCAGGGTTTCAGGAAAATAAAATAATTCTGGTTTATATATATTCCTGACTCAGTCACATTAATTCCCTGCCTCCACAGCAGACGTGTCCTATGCCACATCTGGACTTGTTCCTGTGTGATTTAT